>NC_142089.1:34044087-36621587 GCF_054644295.1 Miniopterus natalensis | reverse complement strand
CTTATAAACAAAATTCTGAACTCTGTATCTGTTAGCTTGCTTGGATCTATTTCATTTAGTTCCTCTTCTAGAGATTTCTTCTGTTCTTTCCTTTGTGACATGTTTCTTTGCCTCCGTATTTTGGCTGCTTCCAGGTGTTTGTTTCTATGTATTAGGTAGAGCTGCTATGGCTCCTAGAATTAGTAGAGTGTCCTGTAGGGTCCAGTGGCTCAGCCTCCCCAGTGACCTGAGCTGGGCCTTCTAGGTGTTCCCCTGTGTGGGCTGTGTGCACTGTCCTGTTGTAGTTGAGCCTTGGTTGCTGTTGGCATCACTGGGAGGAACTGACCCCCAAGCCAATCGGCTGTGAGGACCAGCTGCAACTACAGCCAGAGAGCTGCTGTGTTGGAGACATCCCCATGGAGCAGGATTTACTTCAGTGGAGCTCTGGTGTTCACCAAGTGTGCCCCTTGAGTGTGTCATTCTTGGATGTGGCAGGATTGTAATCCAGCGTGGTCAAGTCTGACCACCAGGTGCACTGTCTCTGGGGCCTCCCAGGAGGTGCAAAGTCAGCCTGTGCCAGTGCCTTGCCCAGGGCCACCCAGCATGAGCTACACAGCAAACTGTAGTTGGCTGCTACTTGTGCCGGGCTTGGAGGAGCCCAGAAGAGGCCAAGCTATGAGCCAGTGCAGCTGCCGCTAGTGCCAGGCCTGGGGCCGCTTATTAAGCCGTATGGGGCCCGCTGCTGCTTGTTTGAAAGATTTTAGGAAAGTCCTAAGCCTGAGGCTCGAGAGGCCACTTGCATAAAAAAGCCCCTGGAAATGGCCCGGATGAGCTGCAGGTGGGGAGGGCGGGGCCTCCGGGAATCACGGGGCGGGGCCAAAGGTGAGAGTCAGGTGCTGGCGATTCAAACATGGCGCCTGCCTGCGGGCTCGGCTCTGTCGGGGGAGGACTCGCCACAGGAGCCATGGCCTCCGCCAGCCCTTCTGCCTGGGAGGAAGCCGCCCCTCCAGCTCTCGCCCCGACTTCAGGCAGGTTAGTTCCTCCCCGAGTGTCCCGGGTCCTTTCAGGCTGCTGCCCGGCGCTGGGCTCAGAGGGAGCGCGTCCGAGTGAGTCCGTGCTGGGCCCTTTAAGGGGAGCTGCTGGGGCTCCCGCAGCCTCCGCGACCCTCAGGGACAGTCCCCGCGGGTTTCACAGCCTGGAGTTGTGGGGACGTCTCTTCTTGGCCCTGGAGCCCTGGGCTGAGGGCCTGCTGTGGGGCTGGGACCCCTCACTCCTCCTGGAAACCCCCACCGCCGAGATGTTCCCTCTGGGTTTCAACCGTGGCTCTGGGTGTGGGCCCGCGGCCGGGTCTCTGCGATTCAGCCCCGATCCACCCGCGTCTCCACCCCTTCTATGGTCTGGGTGCTTCTTCAGTTCCCTGGTTGTGGGGCTTCTGTTCAGCCAGATCTCAGGAGGCTCTGAGTGACGGTGGTTCTGTATTTTAGTTGTGATTTTGATGTGGTTGCGGGAGGCGGCGGGTGCAGCTGTTACCTACGCCGCCCTCATGTTTCCTCTTGAATTTTCTTTTGATGACTGTTTTCTAGTTACCAAGAGTCCTTTAATTTAGAGGCATTTGTTGAAAAATTCTTCATTTATGAGTCTTGATAATAAAATCTTTTGTCTCAAGAACTAATTTCTGCCTATATTATAGGCTTCTAGAAGACCTGATCATTCTGGGACAGTAGTGAATGAAGAAACAGTGAATGAAATCTGATTCCTCCACTTAGATATTTTCCTCTCCCATGTGTTCTCCATTTGGCCCTAAAGTAATACTATTCCTTTGCTTAAAATTTCAGCTTGCATTTTAGTGCACCTAGTAATATTTATAGATCCTCTGCTCTCCCTTGACTCCAACACATATACACACACACACACACACACATGCACACGCTACTCACACACCATCCATAAAGTGCTTGGCCCTCTCCTGTTAGAAATAATGGTTCATTACACACAAGATCAGGATCTTTGAAGAGGCAACAAATCAGGTTTTGCTATTTCTAGATGGGCTAAGAATCACCAGTCTTAGAAGATGAAGGTCTATTGACCATTTATGTCATTCACACCTACCTTCAGGATCCACCTTCACTGGCCTTGAAAAGAGTAAAATATTTATTTGATTACCTTCTTTGCACTACACATAGGAATGCTATGTGTATGCCAATGGGAGAAAATTTACATGGGAGTCCAAACAAAAGGAATTATTAAACACATTTTTTTTTCTTTTTTTTTAAACTTTAAATGCTATTTTTAATAATATTCCTTGATTTAAACATTAAACAAATTTTTTTCTTAAAATTTTTTTTCACAATTATAGTTTACAGTCAATATTATTTTGTATTAGTCTCAGGTGTAGAGCCTATTGTAAACAAATTTTAATTGTTATATTGTCATCCATTTAAAATTCCACTGGGGTTATCAGAGATGCTTTCCTATAGTGCATAGTGAAGATCTACAGGGCCATGAAGCATGGGCTGATGGATCACATGGACAGAGTGGGAGGACAGGTTGTCATGGGTAATTGTAGTGACATAATGAGGGAGTTGTTGGAACTGATGAATTTATTATGGTTCTTAGTTACTTGTTTTTCTGACAAGTATTTTAAGATATTGAATTGAAATCAAACCATTATATTATTATCTTTGAAAAGAGGGAATTGAGCTCCTTAACAGTTTACACATTTAAACTTTGAGAATATCATTAATCTGGAAAAGATCAGAGCTGGCACATTTTGGTTAAGATGTATATATTTTAATATGCCTTGTTCCAAAGCATGGAGGTCTTGATGGAGCACTTCAAGCTAACTTAATCTGTTATTCAATAAAACTATGTAATATGCAGTTTTACTCTCCATGTTAGAGTTTGCCTAAATGGTCAACTTTTTTGCCCCTTTAAAAGTTACTTTAAATATTAAAATTAAAAAATTAAATAAGTAAGAGGAAGAAACATAGTCCACTGATTTGCAGTCCTGTGAACCTTCTAAAAAGGTTCAGAAATCTCGTCTCCAACCAAGGTTGTATATGCAAAGGAATGCTCCAACTTTCCATAGCACTTCAAATCCTTTTCTATTCAAACACCGTATTTCCTCAGAAATGGCTTAACATTTCTTGGTAAAGCCATAGTCAAGGACTATTCTCTTCATTGTCCTAGAAAAGAATCTCCTCTGTCTCATTTTTATTTGTACAAAAAATAGTTAAAATGGGACAATGCCATTTTTTTACCCTGAATGGTGACTGCCAACTATTAAAATGCTAATTTAAAAAAAAAAATGCAAAAAACCAAATAGGAAAGCCAAAGACAGCCAGAAAACAAGAGGAATGAAGCCTACCAAGTGATTAATCATTTGATTAACCAGGTAAGTCTCTGGCACATTACTAATTAGCTCACTTACAAAGCCCTGGACTGAGCGGCCCTGGTTTGATTAAAGAGGTGCCGAGCCTTTCAAACCTTGATGGTTGAGCTTCTTTTATGAAGCAAAATGTGACTTTCATGCTAAGCTCATCTCTTTAATCCAGCTGTGACTCTCAGGCCATTGACACTCCGGCCTAGGCACATAAATCAAAGAGCAGAAAATGGTCCTCAGGAATGTTCAGAGAATGTGATCTGTATTTTAGGACTCTTTTTTTCCCCCTAATTTATAAAGGGGTTGTCTAAAATCTGAGGCTGGAGTGACTACCTGTTGGCTGTGTTAAAGCTGCTGGTTTTGATGACCTTTTGGGTTATCCGGAGGCACTGGCAGAAGACTCTGCCTGAGTAGGCGAGTATATATCTACTCTCGCTCCACTCTGTTCCTCTGGGAGGATGTATGAGCTGTAAAAGAGGACATTTGGCATTAATAATAAAACTATTTTCAATTTTACTAGGGAGTCTGCCTTTATTTTTTAATCCTTACCTGAGGATATTTCCTCCATTGCTTTTCAGAGAGAGTGGAAGGGAGAAACACAGATGTGAGAGAAGCACATCGATTGGCTGCCGCCCGTGTGTCCCCCAACTGGGGCTGGGGATCGTGCCTGCAACCAAGGCATGTGCCCTTGCCTGGAATCAAACCCGGGACTCTTCAGTTTGCAGGCTGATGCTCTAACCACTGAGCCAAACTGGCCAGGGCTAGGGACTCTGCCTTTAAAACATACTCAAAGCTTATTTCTTCCTGGGTATTTCTATGTCAGTCACGTTAGTTTTTTTCCCCTCCAGACTGAAACATCCATCTTCAATGGTACTAAATTAGGGTGATCTGAAGTGCTTCAAGAATAAGGAGGTTTAGTGGACTCTTCCTACTCCGTGATTCTACTTTGGATCCTCGTATAGGATCTTTGCTCTTTTAGTTTTAAGCTTGCTTAAAACAACTGAATACTTGCTCACGTTGGGTGCTCTACCAATGAGTTCAGCAGCTCCACTGTAGTTTCTTCTGACTGACTGTTGCAGGGATATAGAAACTGACAGAGATGTTGGCTGGATAAGCTGAAGTATAAGTTAAGGCCAACGCCAAATTCTTATACCATAATTTTCCAGGTTGATCACATACTAGCTGAATAGTCTTCATTCTGGGTGCCATATTTTGAAGGACCATTGATAACAGAGCTCATCTACTGAAGGCTAGGGAGAAGAGGGTTATGTGGGGGAAATCTTGTCATGGTGAGTACTGGCTAAGAAACTGGAGAAGAGTGGAGTGTCTATGGGGTGGAGGAACAGAGTGCTTGTCTTCAAATAGCCATAAGTCATGTTGGATAGCATGAAATGCATTCTTGTTCACATTGTATCCCCAACATGTAGAACAGTATCTAGTAAAGAGCCACTGTTTTTAAAGTACACGCTAGGTGCTAGTCATTGTAATAGTGTTTTTGCTTGCCTGATCTCAATTAGAAATTGTTATTATGTCTAATTAATAGTTGAGGAAATGTAGGCTCAGAAAGACTAAGAAACATACCCAAAGTCACATAACAAATATCTAATCAGGGATTCAAGCCAGGTCTGTGTCTAGGGACTGAGTACTTCTCTATTTGGTACTCTCTGCTACAGCCACACTGGCCTCTTCGATGTTTCAGATGCTAGGTCAAAGGGTAGGTACCTGTGTAATTTTGAGAGGCACTTCCAGTTTGTCCTTCTGTAGCGTTTATAGCATGTACAGTCCCACCAATAGTATCCAAGAGTGCTTGTTTCCCTTACCATCCGAGTGTGTTATCAAACTATGGATCATTGCCAATTTTTAAGAGAAAAGTGTCACCTCAATATATTTTCTCATTAGGAGTGAAATTGAACATCATTTCTTATCTTAAAAACCCATTCATATTCTTCTATAAACTATGTACATTCAAGTGACCCTTTTCAATGGAATTAGTGATATTTTCTCTTAATGTTCTTTGAATATCCTTTATATATATATAAGATGATCCCTTTGTTGTGATATGAGCTGCATATATTTCCCCAAATAGTTCATTTGCCTTCTCACTTTTTTAGCCATTCATAAATATCATATTATTATGTGGTCGAACTTGTTGATTTGCTTAAAGTTTCAGGGTTTTGTGTTACTCTGTGAAAGGGTTTCCCTACTTCTGTGTTGTTAAAATAAATAATATATTTTCTCTTACTATTTTTATAGTTTTCTCTTAATTATGATTTTGATCCCTCCAGAATTCATGTTTAAGGTCCAACTGTTCTTCCCCAAATCATACTATCACACTAATCTGTTTGTTCACTGATCAGGTTTTCCCAAAACTGAAATACCAGTTACCATATACTAAATTCCTTTATTTATCTGGGTTTATTCATAATTGGACATTGATCTACGTATATGTGTGCCAGTCTAAATTATTGTAGTTTTACTATGTTTTAATATTTGGAAGTCTCATAAGTAAGGTGTGTGAATGTGGAGATACCATTTTCCTTCTAATAATGACAGTTTGCCCGGTAGGAATTCATTATTATAATAAAAGAGATATGACTATATTTGCATTTCTAATTTGGGCAGCAGAGCACAGCTAGAGAAGACTAAATGTAGCAATGGGAGGGATTTTATTTTATTTATTTTTTTAAATCCTCACCCAAGGATATTTTTTCCATTGCTTTTCAGAGAAAGAGAATGGAAGGGGGAGAGAGAGAGAGAAACATTAATATGAGAGAGACACATTGATCGATTGCCTCCCACATGCACCTTGACCTGAGCCAGGATCAAGCCTGCAACCGAGGCAGGTGCCCCTGGCCAGAATTGAACCTGGGAGTCTTTAGTCCATGGGCTGACGCTCTAACCACTGAGCAAAACCAGCCAGGGCAATGGGAGGGATTTTAGACTAAGATGCCAGAGTACATTCTTATCACTCCCCAACTCCAGCACACACACGCTCAGCAGATTGCCTGCCTGGTGCAGACAGGACAGTTTGCCCAGAGGAGCGTGGATGATAACGTGAGAGTGACAGCTTAGGGTTCGACTGTGGAGGATCTCCCTTTACCCTCTGTCTTCTAAAAGTGGTGATGTAAATAACAGACTTTATAACTTTACTTTCTTAATAATTTAGAACTTCATTTCATCTTAATGTATAATTTAAAATTTTTATTTATTGAAAAAAGTATTTATTGACTACACATCTATTAGAGTGGCCCAAATCCAAAACACTGAGAACACCAAGTGCTAGAGAGGATGTGGAACAACAGGAATGCTCATTCATTGCTGGTGGGAATGCAAAATGGGACAGCCATTTAGGAAGACAGTTTGGCAGTTTCTTACAAAACTAAACATACTCTTACCATATGATTCAGTAATCATGTTCCTTGGTATTTTACTCAAAGGAGTTGAAATCTTATGTCTACACAAAAAACTACACCCTAGTATCTATAGCAGCTTTATTCATAATTGCCAACCAAGATGTCCTTCAGTGGGTGAATGGATAAACTGCAGTACATTCAGTCAGTGGAATATTATTCAGCACTAAAAAGAAGTGAGTTATCAAGCCATGAAAACACAGAGAGGAAACTTAAATGCACACTAACAATTAAAGAAGCCAATCTGAGAAGGCTACATGCTGTATGATTCCAGTTATATGACATTCTAGAAAAGGCAAAACCATGGAGACAGTAACAAAATCGGTGGTTGTCAAGGGTTAGGAGGCGAGAGGGATAAATAGGCAGAGCGGCAATGATTTTCAGGGGGGTGAAACCATTTTCTATGCTGTAATGGTGATGCATGTCGTTACACATTTGTCAAAACGTATAGAATGAACATCAGCATGAGAGAACCCTGGTGTAAATGACAGACTTTGCTTCACAATGATGTATCAGCATAGGTTCATCTACCGTGACAAACGTGCCACCCTGGTACAATGTGCTGATAGTGGGGCACATTGTGTATGATGGGGAAGGAGGAATATATGAAATCTCTGTACCTTCCTCTCAATTTTTCTGTGAAGCTGTGAACCTTAAATAATGTTAAAAAATAAAATCCATTAAAGAATTTTAACAAATTAGTGAGTATCCATTATATTTAGATATTTCAAAGGTAGCTAGGATTAAATGATAATCCCTGCCCTCATGGATCTTGGAAGCACCAACTTAAAGGTTCCATGGTGTCTGATGAAAGAGTCCCAAAAATTCTCAGAGGGGCAGCAGTAAGAGTCAAAAGGGCTTCAGTGGCAGTCAGGTGTAGGTTCAAATTCTGACTATGCAATTTACAAGCATGATTTTGGGCATATTTTTGAGATTCATTTGCTCAGTTGCAAGAACGACATAAAAATATTTGTCTTGTGATATTATTCTGAGTACATGGTAAAATGTAAGGAACGTGGGGTAAGTGCTTGCTTGACAGCAGGTCCTCTCTGCTGCTTTCCTGTGCCTTCCACCGGGGGAAGCCAAAGGGCAGCTTAGTTCAGGGAGTGCCCACTGATGCTTCTGAACAGGTAGCATTCGGACCTCCACAGAGAGCCTGCCGGGCCTTGGCACCCCCCGAAGCCTCCCAGATTGCACATGTTCTCTGCAGACTATTAGACACAGACTAAACATTCATCCTCCGCCTCCACGTACCTTTCCTGGCCTTCTCATGTTTACTCTCTCCGCTTCCCCTTGGCTGAAACCTTGGCTTTGTAAGAAATTTCCCACAGACAATGTTCTTGTTTTTAACTAAGAAAGGAGAAGATTTTGACAACTGAACATCATTATGATATTTATACTACATGTAATATTCCTAACATCTGCTTCTTCGTCAGTTTCTCAAAGCCTAACTGACTAATAATATGTATGACAGGTATGAAATCGACTGGTACGAAATCGACTGTGTTGGTTGGTTTGATGCACAGCTTTGCTTTTGTGGGGGGGCACTGGGGGTCAGAGCTGAGTACTCACTTTGGTATTAGCAGGAACAGAGACTGAATTATGTAACCCAGACAGGGGCTGAGTGCCATTCTCTGACACCAGGCTGGACTAGATTCCCTCCTTTCTTTTTTATAATTTCTTTTTAAAAAATATATCTTTATTGATTTCAGAGAGGAAGGGAGAGGGAGAGAGAGATAGAAACACCAATGATGTGAGAATCATTGATCAGCTGCCTCCTTAACACCCCTTACTGGGGATCGAGCCCAAAACCCAGGCATGTGCCTTGACCCAGAATCGAACTGAGATCTCCTTGATCATAGGGTGATTGATGCTCAGCTGCTGAGCGGGGCTAGATTCCCTCCTCTTTTGCTCCCACAGCTCCTTGTGTGTTTGCTCCTGGACAGGTAATGATGGGGAGTGATGAAATCCTGCAGGCTCTGGAATCTGATTGTAAGGTTCAGAGCCAAGTGCCACCACGAAGGTGTTCTAAATCTGTGTAAAATTGCTTATCTGCTCTGTACCTTAGTTTTCTCATCTATAAAATGGGCTTAATAACAGCATTTATGTCATATGGTTGATGTGAGGTTTGAATGACTTGGTGCCTGAGAAGTACTTGTGCTTGGCACCATCCTAGGGCTATATTGTCTGTGTCCATGGGCTGTGCATATATGCTCTTTGGTTAATCTCTTTCTGTCCGCCCCCCCCCCCCCCCGAGATCTGTTATTCTGTTCCATGCATCCATGCCTCTGGACCTATTCTGTTCATCAGTTTATTTTGTTCTTTAGGTTCCACATATAAGTGAGACTAGATCTTAATTCTTCTTACCACGAAAAATTGATAATTATATGATGTGATAGAGGTGTTAGCTAACACTATGGTGGTCATTATATTGTTGTATATAAATGTATCAAATCATTACATTGTATACCTTAAACTTACACAATGTTTTATGTCAAGTATATCTCAATTAAAAAACAAAAATGGACAAATGGGTAACATATCACTCCGGTTCGTTGGTTCAGCGATCGCGTGGGGATTGAGGTACTATGGTATAAACAGGCTGAAGTGTTTCTATAGACAACATGCAGGCTGGCACGGAACAAGCTGAGGGCTACTGCCCATAGATAATATGAAGCAGTGGCTTGAAAAAGACATTCTTAGAAACTATGAAAAAAATAATTTTTCCCCCACATGGATATTGTTTATTCTGAAGTTGATTTTAATGATTAATACCATTGGAATACTTTAAAATTGGTGTTTTTAAAAAGCAAGTTATTCTTTGGATGGGACTAAGAAACATGCTATGTGCAATGTTTCTTTTCTTCCTTTTCAATCATCTAAAATTTGAATTGACTTAGGGGAAACGCTGGAACTAGGGCCTGTCTAAATGGTCTAACCAAACTAACAATGGCACCCCTCGCTGTCTGATCTGTTCACTCTCTACATCCCATGGTGAGGTGAGAATTGTCCTTGTCACTTCAGAAGGATGAGGGTAGAATTAGAGAGGATAAATATCTAATTTGCTAGCTGTCTGATTTTAAGAACGACACCTAACCGCTTTGTGCATTGGGTCTGTCCTCAAGGGGCTGTTGTGAAGCTCAAATGAAATAATAAGTGTTAAAATGGTTAGGGGACCGCAGAAGCTATTTGAATGTTTGGTTTTATCCTTACTGTGTGTGTACGTGTGGAGGGCGATGCCTTGCCTCCTCCCCCGTGTTTCTGCTCTTGCGTGCAGGGGAAGTATTATCTCAGACCATCTCCCCCCTCCTCCCTCTATGTAGATATGGGAGATGGTTTTCTGATCTGATGCATCCGAAGGCTCGGTCTCTACTTGCTGCCGTGCATTTTCTGCTGTTGTGCAGCCATCACACCCTTGCCTGGTCCAAACTGACAGGCTGGCCATTTGCTTTCTGAGCCCCACTGTGGGTACATCAGGTTGGCTCTGCTTTGCAGCACCTTAGATACAGTCCAAAGTGGGGACCCTTTCTTACGCCAACCAGTGCCAGATGCACTCTTCACCCCATCTTATTGGAGAAATCCTGAACTGGGCAACCACTTACCGTGTTTCTTCTCTACAACTTTTCTTTGTGTGCTAGCCTCCTTAGTTAGAGATCATGAAGGGGAGGAGGGCTCAGTGTTAACATTTAAGAAACCAAAATCCCACTCTCAAACCATCAAATGTCATGATTCTGGAAGTGTTATGAGGGGCTACATGCTGTGGAAGTTAAAGGCTCAGGTTCTAGAATCAGAAAGGCCTACATTGAATCTGGGCTGTTATTGGAAATATATCTTAATCTTTCTTCACGGTGAACAGGGGAGCACATTTGAACCTACCACATAGGGTTACAGTGTGATAAGGCAGGCAAAGCACCGACTCCAAGTGTCTATAGGAAGTGGGCAAATCGTGCTAAGTAAAATCATTACTTAGTTTACAGTTTTGAGCAATATCCACAGTATGTACAACCATGCAGCATATTTTTACTTGAAAAGATAATCAAATTCAATCAAAAATAGTTTTCTCCCAAAGCAGGGCATTGAACTAGATGTGGATTTTAATGTTAACTTGCCCTTTTCAAAGGGTGGACTGTTGCTACATTTAATGTTTAACTTTATTTTCAACACATACGTGTCTTCCCTTTCCTGGAACATGCTATGCTGACTTACGCCTCTATTGCCTTAATAAAGCATTTCTAATGCTTGAAATTTCCTTCCCTTTTCCAATACTTCATCTTCCTAAGAATGTCTAGGAAAATTACATTCTATTTCCTCTCAATTCCTTCAGCATTTACTCCCAATATTATATGTGTGATTATATACTATCTGACATTGACAATGACAAACATGCTCAGTGGTTAACTTAGTGAGTATAAGTCTCATGATGCTTACTTTTTTCATTATCTGAAGGAAGACAGTGCAGTGTATTAGAAAAAGGCTGGGGTTTAGAAGTAGAAGGTGAGGGTTCTTATAATGACTTATCATTGGTAATAACTAGAGTATAGCCACATGTCCTTGAGACCATATTAAGGCTCAGTGTCTAATCTGTAACACCGTATGTATCCATTTTATAGTCTCTAGTTTGGAAAATATACTTAAGACTTAACTCTGAAACTCAAGACTTCTCATTCTTAAAAAATATGTTCCTATTCTATAACTAGAATTTTATTTAGTAGAATTACTTCCCATAAAATAAGGAAGCTTATCTGGGAGTAAAATGTGAAACTGAAGAAAGCAAAAGACGAAGAATGATCCTTTTATAATATGTGTTCCAAAGTATTTGGCCAGATCTTTCTGGCTAAGTAATTGTGTTAGAAACAAAAATATGGGCATTTATGATTTGGTCCAGTGATGAAATCTATGCACTTAGACAGGGGACCCTTAGTAAATAGACTGATGGGCTTTCCTAAGGGAAGTACTGCTCTAGAACACTTAGAAAAACAAGTGTTTTTGTTGCTTATCTCAGGTCAAAATCAACTTAACATTTCCTTATTAATAGCCTCCTTTGAAAGTGTGTGCCATTTCATGTCACTTCACACTGATCGACCTTCTGTTGTTCTGTGAACTTTCAGGGTTCCTGAAGTTCTTTGTGGATTGACACATCTAAAATGCTTCTTGTGACATAAAGATGTGTCTGGAACTTAACTGGTTCACCATCAAGACCATGGTTTATTCTCCCACATTTTATCTCTATTTGGGAGACAATTCTGGAGTCACAGCACTGAGCTTATGGGAAGATGGCGATCAGACATTGACTATCTAGTAGTGCTGAATCATCCCTTATTCAAGTGTCAGGTGCTGGGCACAAAGGTTAAACAAAATGAACAAAACCCAATGTGATCCCTGCCTGCGTAGAATCAGCACTTCAGGGTCACTGGGGTACACCCTGGAGGAACAATTAAATTAGAATTTCAGGGTTGGAAAAGGTTACCAGAAAGATAATGGCATCTAAGCTGAGCTGCAAAGGGCAGTTGAGAGTTAGCCAGGTATAATTTGGGGGTGGAGGGTCCTGGTCAGCATCTACAACACCCAGAGGAGAGAGAAAGTTGGGGTGCTGGGGAGTGTGTGTTATTTGTTATGACTGGGGTCAAGTGAGAGGAAGGAGTGGCTCTAGATGAGTTTCTAGTTGTTGGGTTGGGTCATGGAGGGTCTTGCTAGCAATTATGAGAGTGGGCTTTCTAATGAGGGTGGTGGAGAATTACGGAGGGGCTTTGATGAGGGTGGTGACATGAGAAAGTGTTTTCTTTAGGATAACCTTTTCAACTACCGTGTGAAGAATGAGTGGAGAAGGAGCAGGAAGAGGAATGAGACCACTTAGGAAGTTACTGCATCAAAGTTGTCAAGAGTTGGTGATGACTCACACAAATAAGGGGTTCTTAGGAATGGAGGAGAGTAGAAGGATTCTGGGATATTTTA
The DNA here is from genome assembly GCF_054644295.1 of Miniopterus natalensis. Taxonomy (NCBI): domain Eukaryota; kingdom Metazoa; phylum Chordata; class Mammalia; order Chiroptera; family Miniopteridae; genus Miniopterus; species Miniopterus natalensis. Next base: position 36,608,864 of record NC_142089.1, on the reverse strand, counting down.
GAAGTTTCATGTATGTAGCTCCATGGCTTTTGGACATAAGGAGTGAGAAAGAGGTAAGACATCCAGGTTTAAGCAATTGAGTGAGGTGGGTAAGAGGAAAGGAGCATGTTTTGTAGGAAAGAAAATAAATTCAGTTTTGAACATGGTCTAGCAAAGCAAAATGAAAACCAGGTAATAACACAGACACCAAGAAAAGACGGCTTTTCTAGAAGAAAGAAATAGTCAACAGTTTAAATGCTGCCAAGTCAAATAAAAAAGAAATGATAATGAAAAGTTTGCCAGGGAGATCCACATTTCAGTTAGGAAAAAACAACAACAAAAGGTAGAATTATTAAACAGGTTCAATATGTAAAAGAGTGAGGTTTCCATGGAGAAGTGTTTCCAATGTGGAGGTTTCGGAGAGAGAGAAGCAGTAGAAAACACGTCTGTGGAAAGTAAAACAGCAACATCAATATTATTTATGGAGTGCTTACTGTGTACCTTGAAAAGTGCTTTACAGGTATTACTGAATTTCACACTCATATTATCCCATGACATTGACACTCTGATAAATCCCCTTTAACATATGAGAAAACTGAGATTGAGAGGTTAAACCGATTTACCAAGGTACACAGCTAGTAAGGGACAGACAGAATTTGAACACAACTCACATGACTAAGAATCCTGCTCACAGCCACCAGCTAGGCTGCAGCCTAGATATCATGTATAAAACACTATGAAGAAGAGAAAATAGAAAGTAACAGATGACCGTGAAGGCTTGGATCTTCTTGCTGGTTCCCTTCTGGGAGATGGGTGGGTAAAAGGAGTGAGAAGCCTCCCCTGTTTTGATGTCCTATGTTTGGCAGTAGCTGTATCCCTCTGGGTAGCTCATCTTTCTTTAGGGCTCTGGTCCTCTCTGAACTCTGGTGGAAGCCTTTACATTGTCTCTTTAGCCATTAATGTGTGTGGGGGGGTGGCGGTCATCGCTTTTAGCTACTGCTGGCCTGGCACCTCACCATCCCATGTTTATTACCTTAACTCTGCCCACACTTTTCTAAGCAGTTTCACTAGTCTCCCCGTTTGAATAACCTGGAACCAAACTGTGTCTCCTGCAGTGATAGACACAGTAGCCAAGTGAAAATGGGGACATGAGGACCAAAAGATTTAACTGGCAGCAAAGCCTATACACTTCATCGCCATAAGTAACACTGATGGAGCTGTAACACTCACTCACAATTGTTGGCACTTTGCCATTCATAAAGTACTTTCACACAAGTTGTATCATTTGAATCAAGAAACAATCCTAAGTAGTAGGTGCCATTATTTACGTTTTAGATGAGCAAACTGAGGTTCAGAAAAAGTTAATTTGCCCAAAGTCTCCCAGTTGACAGAGCTGTACCTTCGAACCCAGGCCTTCTAAGACCAAGACCAGCATTCTAACTGCTGCACCTCGCCTGCTTCCCACTCGTGAGATGACAGGAAGCCTTTTCTGTGTAAAGCCTCCTGCGGTGGGCAAGCACAGAACATCTAAATCACGTCAGGAATCCCCAAGGACTCAATGCGCTTCACACATAGCTGGATTCACATGAAACAAAACTCCTCTTCACCTCCTGGGACCTGTCTCTGTGTGTAGGTTGAAGAAGACTAGTAAAGCATGCCAACCTCACGAACAATATCAGTAGAGAATGGGAACTGATAAAAGGTCTCTGGGGGCTGAAAATAACTGGACAAAGTACTAAAAATGCCCCACAATGCCAAGAGATCAGGCTGATGATTTCATTAAGTATATTCCTTGGCTCTGTAACCCTTTTCCAACATATTGGACATTTCCTATAAGAACTTTGCTTATTTCTCAATATCCATACTAGCTGACTATGGATTTAGATTCAGTAGCATCTTTTGAGATCCTGCTCTGTGCCAGATGATCTCACATGCACGATCTCATTTTAATTCCCCTAGTAGCCTGGAGGTGATACCTCTTTGCTCAAGGCCATAGGGCTGGTGAGTGAGAGGGTGGAGTAAAACCCAGGTCTCCTAGTTCTTTTCAGAGTACAAGACCCTCAATTCTGCTGCCAAAAGTTAGGAAGCAGTTCCTGCAATTTCTTCCTCCTTGCCCCCCCCCCCCCCTTTTTTAGTTATGCCCAGTGGAGACTTAAAGAGGAATCAAGTCCATGAAGCCAAAACTATTAATTCAGTCTAGGGGTGTGTGGAAGGAACTTCGCAGAATAAATAGGGAAAAGGGCTGGTGCCATGGAGCTGTTTGCAGTGCAAAACTCAAGTCTTATTCTAATCTTTCCCTAGATAATTAGACAAAAAGGAAGAGACCTGAACTTGTTTTTTGGATTGTGAGGAAAGAGGCCTAGAAAATCTCCCCATTATAAGCCACCCCTGAGGGGTTGTGTTTTAGTTCAGTGCTACAGCCTCAGCAGAATAACCCCTCCTCAGGAGTCACTCTGACAGTGGAGATCAATAAATAGCAGCCATTGCTCCTCTTATTATTGTCTGTCACCTAAATGATCAGAATAGTGTGCCAGTGAGTTGTTGTAATTTATAAGAAATATATATTTTAGATGATCAAAGTATATTTCTCCTATATCTTTGGTCTTTGTCTATAGTTCCTGGCTCAGAGCTCCCCAAACCCATGGGATTTTCTATAATAAGAGTAATAAAGATGTCATTTTTTTATGTTAGCAAGGTAACTTTTAGACCACTCTTACAGGTGGGCACTGGTTCCCAGGAGAACCAACCACGTAATTAGAGGATTGGAATTTTCAGTCCCAGCCTCAGACTTCTTGGAAGAGAAGTGGGGGCTGGAGATTGAATTGATAGCCCATGGCCAATGGTTTAATAAATTGTACTTATGTAATGAAGCCTCCTTAGAAGCCCCCAAAGAGAGGGTTTGGAGAGCTTCCACACTGGTGAACACGTGGAGATGTGGGGGAGAGTGGCAAGCTCCCAGAGGGCATGGAAACTGCACCATTTCCTCACACCTGGTCCTATGCATCTCTCCCATCTAGCTATTTCTGAGTTATATCCTTTTATAATAAACTGGTGACCTAGTAGGTAAAATGTTTCTCTGACTTCTGTGGGCTGCTCTAGCAAATGAATCAAACCCAGGAGGAGGTTGTGGGAACCTCTGATTTATATAGCCTGTAAGTCAGTACAGGCGACACCCTGGGCTTACAATTGGTGTCTGAAGTGGAAAGCTGTCTGGTGGCACTGGGCCCTTTACATGTGGAATCTGATGCTCTCTCCAGGTAGATAGTGTCAGAGTTCAGGAGAACTGAGTTGAATTCTTGAACACCCTGCTGATGTCTGAGAACTGCTCATTGGTGTGGGGAAACCTCCACACACGCATTGGAACTGGGTCCAGGAACCCAAAATAACCGGTCTCAAGGTTTAGATGCTTCTTAATAACTAATTGCTCATCTGGACAGCTATTCTGGAAGTCTTCCATCCATAAGTGGGAAAATAATAGCTTGAACTGGGCAGTGGCAATGGAGATGCAGAGAAGGGAACTGTTGAATAAACTCCTAGATGATTAGCACAGATCCAAACTTGTTTTAGAGTCTGCTTATAATTCTCCTCCATGCACACTGCCTTACAGTTGCTCCAAATTGCTCAAGCTCCTTGAACACACCTACCTTCATGCCTCTGTGAGTTTTTCATGCAATAAACTTCCTTTTTTCCATTTGGGGAATACCTGTGCTTATTTTAGGATCCAATTCAAAATTTATCTTCTCTTGTAGCCTTCCTGATCCCCTTCCATCCCCGCTACGATTCTAGAACTGATCACTCCCTTTTCTGTGCTCTTCTTCCTTCCTTTAGTGCAGGGCTTACCACTTTATACAAAGCAAGCTATGCACAATCCTGACATGCTGATAAACTCTCCTCAAGAGAGCTGGCTGTTCCAAAGTGGGCACTCAGTAGAAGCTAATGCCTGGCTAAGAGACTGAATCCTCATTCTATATGTTGAAGATTCTAGGATTTGATCATTTTCAGATCCTCACAAAGCATTCCAGATTGTGGTTATAACACAGCGATTTATATCTTTGCTCTCAGATAGGATCAAGTGTTGGCTGGATGCCTAACAATATAGTGGACATAAATTAACAGTGAAGCAATTTACAGTCTGTCATGTCTTATTGCTTAATGAATTTGTCAAAAATCATATTACTCTGAAAATTATGGCAAGCAGGGTCCATGGGGCTTATGTCTTTAGGAGCGAGATTGTTCCAGCCTCACTCAAGCAAGACTGCCTCACTATTTCCTATTTTTAATGTAAACACCAGAAACTCTGAGCACTTCTGTGTGTTTTTTGTTTTGTTTTGTTTTTTGTTTGTTTTAATCAAATCTCTTTTGATGTTCACTTTGTATTAGGACTACCAGGGGGGTGACCTGGTCGGGTGTGCAAATCCTCAGCTCCAGTGTACCTGCTATCAGAGCCAAATAGTATTTAGGAGTCTCTCTTAAACTCCTGATTTTATGCTAATATGATGTCATCCATTTCTGGCTTATGTTCACCCCAGACTTTAGTATTCATTTTTCAAATAAAGCCAAAACCTTGTCCTCTGTTATGAGGGCACCTAACAGAACCATCATGTTGTTTCCTCTTTGCCCATCCACTTGCTCCCCAAACCTCTCCCAACCATTGTCTCCCTTTGTTTCTTAGGATGAGTCCCCTCTGAGTGATGCTATTCCACAGTGTAAAGAATCAGATAGACTTGAGTTTCTCAGCATTACTTTTTTTATTTGCAAAACGGGACTAATAACAGCCAACTCACTGGGCTAATGTAAGAATTAGAGTGCTTGGCATCCATTCATCCATCTATCCATCCATTCATCCATCTGTACATTTGTCTGTCCGTCCGTTCGTCCACCCATCCATCCTCCATTCAAAACTCATTCATTTATTTTATAAATATTGGTTGAGTACCTAAAATAGGTCAGGCCCAATGCTTGGTATTTAGGATACATAGTTGAATTATAGACTCTACTATCAAGGACCTTGGAGTCTACTGGGAAGATGGACAAATTACGAGGTAACTAAAAACTAATGTGGGAAATTTAGTGATTGAGACATGCTCAGACAAGACGACAGTTTCACAGTAATCTTCACAAGGCTCCTGGGAGGTGTGTGGAGGGCTGCCAGAGCTCCGTTCTGGTGGGGAGGACTGCCCTGAGGCTTGAAGCCATACTAATGCTCAAGAATGATGATGGCTCTGCTGGTGGGAACAACACTGTAATAGTAGTTCTGCTTATTATTATCATCTGTATCAGTTCCTCTCTCTTTCTCTCTGCTTCTCTTTCAGCTTCTTTCTGCATATCTCTCTCTGTTTTTTACTTTATATCTCTGCATCTCTCCTTTCACACCGTGTGTATCTTATAATTCTTTTGGGAGTATGTAACTATGGATTAACTGATGGCTGATTAAAACACAATTGGATCTTTTTATTACATGTTTATGCTAAGAAAAAATTGCTCCAATGGCACCTGAACATATGGAAGAGCCACGGCTGGGTTGCAAACCAGTGGGGGCTGCCCCATGGAGGTGGCAGATGCCCCTGGGCAGCTCCCTGGCTCATCCTGTGATCTGTCTGGTTGGCCAAATGGAAGCAGGCCAGCCACCTAACAGTTAACTGTGGTTTTCTCCCCCCATTTCATTTCAATCTCTTTGTTCAATGCAACCGAGGAGCTAATGGCTGGCGAATTTATTATGACCCATTGTTTGGCTTGTGGAATAAACCAATTCTTCCCCTTTCTGTGTTCTGACTCCCCCTTTTGTCTGCAATTTTATTTTATGGTTCTTTTTGTACACATCCAACACATGCTGAGGTTATTGAAAAGCACAAATTACATAGAATTCAATTTGCATATCTATTGAGGGTCCAATCCCAGAGTCCTTAGTCAGGCAAAATGCCCATTGACTTCTACCTTCCTTACTGTGCTCCTTCTTGGCACCAAAACCTACAGGCTGCCCCTCTGCTGCTTCTAACAGATCTGGCACATGGCTTCTACAAGCTTTAAATAAAATCACACCAGAGAGGACAATGAATTGGGTTTTTGTAAAAGTCTAACAAAGTTGCTCAGAGTATCTAAGTGGGCAAGGTGGAGAAAGGCCAGGTGACAGTCAAGTGGGGTCAATTTAGTACTGACGTGCCTTAAAAAGTACAGGTGTTGGAGTCACACAGGGTTATAGGTGATTCCATTAAAAAACGTAAACTTTTTATTTTGAGAGATTGTTGGGTTCAAATGCAGTTGTAAGAAATAATACAGAGATTTCATGGACTCTACACACAGTTTCTCCCATAATTTGCTTTTGACCCTGAGCAAATTTTTTAATCAAGCTAAGTCTCATTTTCCTCATCTGTAGGATGGGAGTAAAAATAGTACACACCATATTAGATTATTTTGAAGATCATGTGAAATAACATCTATGAGCCATCCTAGCACAGTCTCAGTACCTAGCCTGACCTGAGTACTAAGTAATGGTAGCCAAGTAAATTCTGATTAATGGAGAAATATTACCCTGGAGAGAGAGTCTCTAGAAATATATTCATAGTTCATGAAAAATAGCACATTTAAAAAGTTTTATATAAAAATGATGTTTTTGTAGAAAAAAAACTTTACAAGTATTATATAAAATAATTTAAAATAACTATAATCCTTACACCCAGTTAATATTTCTAACATTTTGCCCTGTATCCCTCATAGTTCTGTTTTCAAAAACAAAAAACTGGGATCATACCTCTCATACTTTTTGCAGCCATTTTAACAATGTAGCAGCTATTTTAGAGCCGCACTCTATGGTGCAGTGAGGAGCACACATCGTATTTATTTTGGGGGGCTTCTTTCCTCTCTCCTGCTTCACCTTTCCCTTCAGTTCCTCTTTTTTCTACTTATAAAGGGATCTGTGTTAAAAATCCTTGTGAACAAGTCTTTGTGTCCATCTATGATTATTTCCTCAGAGCCCATTTCTAGGAGTAAATACTTATGGCTTAAGGGATCTGCACATTTTATGGGGTTTGATGCATAGCAAAACACATTATTATCAATTATTTGGATCAGTGATTCTTTAATCAAGGTGCATATCTAAATCATCTGGGGAGCTTTCTAAACCTATGCGTCCCCTCTGGAGATTTTTATTTGAAGGATATGGCACTTTTAAGATGCACCCCGGGGATTCCCATATGCACATTTGGTTGGGTACCACTGGCTGTGAGGAAGACAGAGGTAAAAAGTAAACAAAATATTCCAGTGACAGAGGGCTGGAAAGAAGTATGTCTTAATTAATTGGGCGATAATATCAGTTTGTCTATATGCTGGAAAAATGGAGGAATGCGCTGAGAAAACTTTATATGGAGCACCTTCTGTGAGCCCCACTGTCCTGCCATAGCACAGATTATCTCAATGGTCACAACAATTCAGACAGGAAGGTGGTGCCCTATTTGACAAATAAGGAACTTGAAACTCAGGGATTTGACTGACTTACTCAAGGCCATCATTTACAGAGCCAGATTTTGAACACATCTTCTTATCTCCAAATTCTATGCTTTTTTTCTTTTAACACCACAAATTTACATTGGTGCATTTAAGAGGGATGCAAAATTATGAACTTGGACTCACAAATCTAAGTGCTCAAAGAACACCATTAGATGTACTTTATCTAAAGCATATGTGAGAATGATTTAAAGCGGTGTTCTCAAAGTGCAGTCCAAACTCCAAAAATCCAAAGTGCAGTCCAAAAATGACCAACACTAGAATTATTGGCATGTGAGGATTATTAAAAATACAAGTTTTTTGAGCTCCGCCATGGATCTACTGAATTAGGACCTCTAAATTGGGACCCAGGAATCTGGATTTGTAACAAACACCCAGGTGATCCTCATGCACACCAAAGTTTGAGACACAGTAGTTAAGGGTTTTAATTAGTCTGGGTTTACTATATGGAGTGGAAAAAAGTAGCTTTAAAGTTGTGAGTATGGGAAACAGAGCTCATTCTTGTATTATCATCATCATAACCTGCATGTCTTTTTATGAATAACTGAAAACCTACTGTTGCCCACCCATGTAAATTGACAGGGTAATATTTCTGAAAAGACATAGAATTCTTAATCAAATTCACATTGATTAATGACCAAAGACACCTGCACTGTGGAAGTCACTTTTGAGCAACTTATTTTAAGGATGTTTAAAATTTTCAGTGTACTCAGAGAAGAGTCACCAGCATGGTGGGTAAAATTGATGCACTTGGAGGGACTGTGAGCACTCAGCCTGGAACAGAGAAAACTGTGTACCAAATAGCATTGCTGTCATCCAGTTCTAGTTAAGGGATGCGATTTGCAAATTAATGTAAACCAGAACTCAAGTTGTAGGAATGCCAGAATTAGATATGAAACTCAAAGAGCAAATTCTAGATTCCTGCTTTTAATGGTTATACTAAACTACTTTTTTATATGTTGACTGAATGAACTAGTCAATAAAAGGGCTTATGGAAATTACTATTATTGTCTTGAATTTAGTGGAGTTCTTCTTCTAGCATGCTACCTATTTTGTTCATAAGAATGAAGTATATGGACATTTTATCTAAAGAAAAGTATCCCAGGTCCCTCTCTGCTGGTGATGTCAACGTTTATGGGGATCAAAATGTGTCTTTTGATATTTCGTTGGTGTGTAGACTGAAATCTAAAAAGCAACTCAGAACCAGGAATACTAATGGAACTGAAATATCACGGACCCCAGCCAATCCTGAAGTGCCTTGAATTGGTGGCTTTCTCTCCCTGCCCCACCTCCCTCCAGCCCATGCACCTTACTCGAAGGGCCTCTGGCAGGTAAGCACTTACACCTGTTCTGTTTGGCCTTCGTGTTTGACTTGGGCCCAGACTGATGCAGATGGCAAATGCTGCATCAGCCCTGCAGGTTGTTAATATTTTTAATATCACCCTAACTTGAGACCAAAAGGTAATACACTTCATGGAGGGAATGATCACTGCTTAACACAAGTAAGAGACTCTTAAAACTTGAAGATGACATGAACTGCTTCTTGCAGTAGCTGATTTCCCATCAGTGGGGATGTCAAGTTCTTTGCATAAGTTCTTGCAGATGCTATAAAGAAGATTTGAGTATCAACTGAGAGCATGGACAAGATTCGTGATTTTAAAAATATTTATATATTTATTAATAGTGGCAGAACTCCTTCTGAATGGAAGCCTGAGGTGGAGGCTTAATCCATAAAAGAGATAAAGGAGATGATAAGCTGGCATGTCAGGGCTTCATTCTCACACTCCCCTGCAGACCTGGGCAGTGCAGCTGGAAACCCTAGGATTGAGGGGCTCATGTTCTGTTTAGAGGCTTTCATCTCTGAGACATCTGTGGAAGTCTTTCTCTAGCAGGAGGAAGGTCTGTAACATGGGACTAATGGCAGCTCCCCTTGACTGTTGCAGGAGGCTGAAGATTTTATGTCAGGCTGTACTCACTCTGTTTTTGTTAGTTAAATAATTTCATGGTGCCAGAGAAGGGCCCTCTCTATGGTCCTCTTTTGGGGTACAGTCACGTTCATTACCTCCTTTCCCAATAGTGTCAGCCTGAGAGAACAGACAGGATCCGAGCTTCATGAAGCATTAGGGGAGCTGGGTTTGGCCCCAGATTTGCAATTAGCCAGATGGCTGAGGCAGGACCCGCAGTCTTTCTGTAGTGTTCCTTCATCTGCAAAAGAGCGATTGGCGTGGCTGCTCTGCTTCATCATGGTGTTGCCGAGAGGCCCAAATGAAACAGGCCATGAAAATGGTCTAACTGTAAAACATTACCCAAAGTCCTACAACAGATTTAAATATATATACTTAAACATCTGTATTGTTTGAAAACTGAAAAAAAATATTGTGTATTAATCTAAGCTCAACTATAACAGGACATACTTTGATAAAATAAGGACTGGAACAAAGTAACTATAACAGTAAGTGTGCGTCTCTTTACACAAGCCTTGATCCCTTTTATAAGGTTATTGTGAAGAATGGGTGTGTGTGTGAGAAGGAACCATGGATCTGCCAAACTTGGTTCAAATGCATCATTATTCCATTCCCGCCAGAACCCTTTGGAGCAACTATTGCAAGCCCTCTATTTTATTACTGAGGAAACGGAGGTCCAGAAAGTGTAAGCATCCTGCCCACAGCAGAGATTGGCAGCTCCATATGAAGGGAATTCTTTACGTTAGGCAGTGGTGATGGAAGGAGATGGTACTCTTTTTCTGTGATGTCTTTGGTGGAAAAAGGAACTGTGATTTAGTTCCAATGGAGAGTCAGAGAGAGTGTGAAGAGCAAAGGAGTTGTCTGATAAATGCCATGGATCTAGGATAACCTTGCCACAAGACTAGTCTTGTCTCATATGCATTTATGGAGTTCCTGCTCTAAGCACACACTCTACTAGTCATTGGAGACACAGCCAATAGCATATGATTCCGGCTATGACAGTGTCCTCAGTACTTCAATAAACAATTTACATTTACACTTTCTTGCTGTAGATTTTGCTTCCTTCCCCCCTTCTTTCCTTCCCTCAGTTGTCCACCTATGAAAACACTGCTGAGATAGAATTTATAGATGCCTTCCTCCCCTCCCTTCTCTTTCATCTGTTGCCTTCCTCTTAGGAATAATTTCTTTTATATTTACTATGTGCCGGACTTTGTGCTACACACTTTATATAGATGATCTAATTTTGTTTTTATAACAATACTATGTAGTGTTTTATTATCCCATTTAAAAATAGATCTTGAATGTTAAGTAATTTGTTCAAAATGGCCTGTCATGGTCAGTAAATGTCTGAGCTGGCTTTCAAGCCTGGGTCTTTAGACTTCAAGTACATCACGCTGAACGTGATATAATAGCAGCCTCTATGCAACATGCATATATGTTTGCTGTTGACATTGATAATCATTTTGGTAGATGTTAAGAATAAAAGGTTAACAGCTCCTAGAAGCCATATTTTAAGAGAGTCAATGAGCTATATATATATATTTGAGAATTATAAGTAAAGGTCATATGTATTGAAATTATTTATCTTGTAGGCAAACACAGGACTGGCTACTTGCATGCTACTATTATTAAGAGCCTGTAGAGATAGAAAAATTGGATTTGAGTCTTGACTTTACCATTGAATTGATATGTACCCTTGGAAATTTTATTTAATTTTGATATTCCTCATTAGTATAATGGGAGTAATAATAGTGTCAAACACATGGTAACTCTAGGGGTTTGAAGCACAACATAATATATAGTGTATAGTAAGTGCTAACTGTAATTTTCATTGTTATCATCATTATGAGTATGATTGATTAATGTTTTTGGGTACTCTCAGGGGTCTCATGGGGGATGCTGTCATTCTTCATTTTTTTATACTCAATAAATTAGAATGGATGAGAATTTGATGTTGTTTGACACTGTTAGAAGAGAACCTCTTTTCCCTATACCTTCCTTATGCATGTTCTTAGTCTTTCTCATGGAAGTGCTCTCTTCCAAGAGACGTTTCAGGACTGTATGAAAAAGTTAGGTAAGAATAACCAAGGATGTCTGTTTTCTTTTCCTCTTGGGAGGAAGCAGGGTCATTTTCTTGCAATTAATTCCTTTTCTGCTCAGTCACACTGTGAGTGCCACCTGAGCACATCTCCCCTGGCTGACCGTGCTGTCACTGGGCCTACGTGGCTAGGTTTTTGTTTTCAGTGCTAGGAAAGCCATTTCAGTTCTCATGCTAGCTGCAACCTCCAAAATATCAGCATAGGAACTAAAGTTGACCTTTTGACCTTTATTTCCCACTCTTTTGCTTATCTTTCAGTGTGGTCAGGACTCAAAAGAGTGGTGCTATTTAATGTGGGCTCCCGCAGAGACCCCCAACAGACACTTTTCAGTTAATTTGGCAATAATGTATTAAACAAGTTAGGGAGATCCCCACTGCAAGGAGGCGGGAAGTCTAGATTGAGAAGGGCTCATGGTGATGTGGGAAAGGCAGGACTTACCCATGGGAAGCTCGTGGCCCCAGATGACAACATGAGTGGTGTGGTCAAGCCAGGGAAAGAAAAAAAGAGGTGGGGAGGTGGGTCCTAACATGATGTGTGGAGGGATGGGTAAGACTGGGTCATTGAAGAACACTTGGCAGGCCTTCCAGAGAGCTAGAGAAACAGTGGTAACATCAAGAAATGGCAGGGCTCTGGAGTTCGAAGACTTCAATTACTCCCCAAATTGAATGTGGATTTGGTATGGTGGTTAAGTCCCCAGTTTCGCCATTTACTCACTGAATGAATTTGGGCAGGTGAATTCCCCTCTCTGAATTGTGATTTCATCATTTTTAAATTGAGGACAATAATTTTGCCTTTGCCTGGCAGTGTGAGACCTTAATGGGACAATGGATAGAAAGCATATAACCCAAAGCCTGGCACATCTTGAAAACTCTAAACCGAAGTGCATGAGAATCAGGTAACTGGCTGGCAGTCATTGAGTATTGTCTTTGCTTTCCATAAAGTCATGCCAGAATTCCTTGAGCTCTGAAAACAAAATACCCTAATTTTAAATGAATATAGATACTATTTAGTAGATTAGAGTTCAACCTTTAATTTGTAGTTGCAAGTTTTTGTGAGCTCTGGTCTTTCTTTAATTATTTCTTTTCACTAAATTTTTAATAAAAGAAATGTAAATACAGAAATAGTATGACCAATTTATAGTTCTGATGTTATGTACCAATTATTGCATGTAGGCTTACATGATTACTAAAGAGGACTTAGAAATCAAATCTTACTAGAATTTTGTCTGCCTCAATTTCTTATAGTTTTCTCTATCAAAGTCCTATTTCCTGTCAGCAACTCCACTGCTTATTATTTTTGTCTTTTGGAATACTTGAAACATGGCCACTGGTTGAAAATAGCTGTGTCCTTAGACAACAGTTAGTGTACAGCTAGCAGAATAACAAACATTTCATAGGAAATGAGGAGCAGTTCTTGACATGCAATCAGAACCAGATGTGCGACATGAAGAACACCGCCCTGCCATTGCACATGGGCCACACCAGTGACAGTCCAGGTCACTCATTTGGTGACCATTGCCATCTGTACACAGACAACTTCCAAATCTAGATCTCCAGTCTAGAAATCTCTTCTCTGCTCTACACTTACATGCCCAGCTCCTTGCTGTGCTTTCTCCGCCATGTCTCAGGCACCTTGATTAACAGGCTCCTGACAAACTTGGTTCTTTCCCCCCAGATCTGCTCTTCCTTCTGTCAGGAAGTAAATGGCATGGCCTTCCATCCAGTAGCCACCTAAGCTGGAGTCATTCTTGACAGCATAGTATTAGTGGTTAAGAACATAGGCTCAAGGGGAAGACTACCTGCTCATTAGCTGTGAGACCTTGGGTAAGTTACTTAACCTCTCTGTGTCATATTTTATTATATCCACCATACAAGGATGATAGTAGTCCTAACTTCATAGGTTTGGTGTGATGATTAAATGAGTTAATTTCCTAAGTGCTCAGAACAGTGCTTGGCACATAGTAAATACTATGTAAATGTTTGTTAAATAAGTCACACATAGCATTCCCGGAAATTCACACGCTCCTCTCCATCTCCATGGAGGCTGCCTTGGTTCCGATTCTAAGGCCTCTGGAAAATATAGGGATCTTTATTTTCTCAGTGAGCTCCTGCCTTCTGCCTTGTTCCCCCCAGTCTGTGCCCTGTGGCACTTACTGCATGCAGCGCTGACCTGCTGCTCCCTGGTCTACAGCTTTGAGTGAATTTCCTTGCCTCACCCAGGCTAACTTGGCTCTGCATAGGCGGCCTTCTGCCTGCATCTCCAGCACCCACTCTCCTTTCCCAGCACTCCCACGTTGGAAGCATTGCAAACTAATTCTGTTCCCCTAAGACTGTCTTCATTTGCTCTGCTCCTTGTGGGTGGGAAGCCCCTCTTTGCCTTATTTACCTCAGTCCTACTTAAACATTACTCTCTGTCTCTGAAGAGTGCCTGGCTCTTTCACCAGGAAGAACTCCTTCCCTTGCGTTTCCCCCGTAGAGATGGTTATCATTGCACAATGATCCTTTATGGCATTTGTTTATTTGCACTTCCATCACCGAACCAAAATGCTCCTGAGGCATGAGGTATTTCTCTCTCTGTCTCTCTGTTTCTCTTTCTCTCTCACACACACATTTAATTTTAATTAGCATTTTTTTGTTTTATGCAATTATCTTTCACAATGTCTGGCACAAGGTAAATGCTTAATCAATATGTATTGAGTGAATAAAGATATAAACCAAATCACATTTTATTGATCATTTAACCCAACCCCAATTTTATCTATGAAAAACCAGATCTTAGGGAAGTTAGTTAACTTGCTGTAGGTTACCCAGCTAGGCAGTGTTAGAATCTAGACTAAAAGTAACTTTCCCTCACTTTCTATTACTACATAGCCTCAGTTATTAAGATTCTTTTGGATCAATTACATAAATTTAAATTCTAGTCTGAAGAAGCCAAGGGATTCCCATTCTCTTAATATATTCCCATTAGAAATACCTTTATTGATATTCTGGATTCAGACCCTGTAGTTAGGAATATTACCAAATAACTCAGGGATTCTAGGGCAGGAGTATGACTTACCTAATTCTCCAAGCACTGGAAGTGACCTTCACTCTTCAGCATTTTAATTGGGTTGGGGTTGGTGTAGATCACTTTTTGAAATTTAACTGCGGGACCTTTTTTAAGGAGAATTATTTTGTCCTTAAGAAACTGTGTGTTTGTGTGTGTGTGTGTGTGTGTGTGTGTGTGTGTGTGTGGTGAGTGGTGAGCAAGGGGGTGATATCTTACTTGAGAGAGTGATTCACAGGTGACAACTTGGGAATGCCCTGAGTTTTGCATCTCAGTTGAAAAGTCATCAGAAAAGAGTAAGGTCAACTCTGAATTCTGCCAAGTTTTGCCTTCAGTGCTGCAGAATGAAATGAGGTAATGTACTTTATGAACTGTGAAGAGCTATAGAAATGGGAGGCATTTTTAGACTGGTTGATTTATGGAAAAGGAAGGCCTTTAGGGATGATGTAGCCCTCCCACTTCCTCATTTCACACAGAGGGGAAGTGACTCACCCAAGGTCACAGCTAGAAGGTAGCAGAGTTTGGTTCTCCATTCTCTCCAGTCCATAGCTTACCTCTCTCCACAGACACTCTACAATCTCACCAACTACAGTGGCACCTTAATGGGCTGGACTTTCCCCTCATTTGTGCTTTTGCAAATGCTGTTCCTTATGCAGGGATACCTTTTATTTCATGGCTTCCTGGGGTACCTCCTCCTCCTGTGGGATTTGCCCTCATCTGACACCACTATGCAAAGCAGTGAGAATATCACGTTGAACCAAACATGTCAGGCTTCCAGGTCACAGAGCTGGTGGTGAGGGGTTGGAAGTGGATCTTTGGGCACACACTGGGGATAGTTTATTATATTAGATTAGATAAAATAATCCTTCAGTGCTACAAAGGCATACTCAGGGGCTCCTGTCTGATCTACATATTCACATACACGCATGCATCCTCCCTCTGCCCAGCACCTTTTGTGAAACTTGCTGGTGTCAGATACTGCGTGAAACATATCATCTACTTTATTTTCTCATTTCAACTTCACAGTCGTGCTTCAAAGTCAGTGAAGAGACAGAACAAAAGTGGGGATAAAATGTCTCTGCTCCAAAGCGCTCGTGGCGTGCGGAGTTCCTGAGCTCTGTGCGCATGTCTGCCGGGGGAAGGTCACTCGGACAGCACCTTCAGGAGACAAATTCTCTGCCTGGACACCCTTCCAGTTCCATTGACTCAGCCAGCCAGGATTTTCTTTTACCTCTGACTCAAGTTGGTTTTCTCTTCTAGCAATCTTTTAGGTCATCTCCTAGCTGGTGTGTCCCTCTCTTGTGTTCCCTGTGTATGCTGGTCTCACTTCTCATGTGGCACCAATCACATTGAATTTCACCTTTTTGATTATTTCCCCCTTGAGACTGTTGGGCCTTTGAGATCAGCGATCATTTCTTTTTCATTTATATGTCTGTAAAAAGCACAGTGTCTGCTATGCACTAGGGCACAGTAAATGTTTCTTAACTGACTGATTGGAAAATAAGGACTTTGTCTATAACTAAGAATGATCAGATGGAGGAGAGCTGGGAAGGTAAAGTACAGAATATCCTTTATTTCTCAATGTTTCAGAAACATTCAATACTCAGGAAACCTAGTAGGTGCTGTAACCAGATAAGCCAAAGTGATGTCATAAAAATCCCTTTGTTATCATTCATGAAAACACCATCCCATTGCAGTTAATGGAAATAAATGTACCATTTAGTACTTTAAATCATGAAGCAACATAACTGCCTTCTATTTGCAGTGACCTTCTGGTGCCCTCATTATTTTCTCACTGCGGATGTCTGTGCCTGATCTTGTTGATTCAGCATAAAGCGGTTACATCCGCGAGGCATAGCTGAGGTGTAGAGAGAGATGTGGGGGAAGGAGGAATCTGGAATCACCTGAGGAGTGGAAAAGGACCACCCATGACTGCTCCAGCCTCACCCGCCTGTGGGTCTCTCCATCACAGCTCTTAGCGTATTGCATTGCAGGGCTCTACACATCTCCCCGCTAGACCATGGGCATCTGAGGGCAGTTGTCACACTGAATTCATCTCTGAGTTCTCACTGCCTGGTATGATTTGTTGGATGTAGGAGGTTCTCAGTAAGTGTATGCTTATATAAATGAAAAATGAACGAGTGAATAAATGATTAAAGGAAGGACTAGGTTCTTTCTAGCCTCTACCATTGATTTGGAAGAATGGCTGAAAGCATGAGAGAGGGAATTAGGATTCTGTGAAGAAGACATTGATTGAATTTTAGAGGAAAACACCCAAACAAACTTTTGTTGTCCTGCTGCTCTCTCCTTTTTCTCAGACGGCCCCCTTGCTCCCTCTGAGTTGACCTCCATCAATGGAAGATCTGGCACTATAAGTACCATAGCTGTTTGGTTCAATGTATTCTCACTGCTTTGCACAGTACTTGGCACATAGTTGTAGCTCAGTGAGTATTTTTAAAGAAAGTTAACATCTCTTTCTCTGGACTTTTATTTTTTCCCTCATAGTTGGTCCCTTCAACCTTCCCTGCCTCTACCTCCAACACTGAATATACACCCTGAGCTATCTTTCTCCATAGACCTTCTAAGGTGATCAGAAAGGGGCTAAGTTCTCATGTTGTTAAACATTCCATTTTACGGACAAGAAAATTGAGGCTAAAAGGGAAAAAGATTCATCTAAAGCCATAAGAACTATTAAACTTAACATTAGAAAATGAAATCTTGTCTCCTTTGTTTGCCATATCATGACCCTAAAGTTCAATTTTTTGGTTCAGTGGCTTTTACTTTACTTTCTTTTTTAAAAATTTTATTAAAAAACAAACAAACTAGGAAACTCTTTGTTCAATGGGAACCTTATCCAGAAGCTCAATATGTAGACCAGATAAAGTCCATGCTGCTCTCGTTAAACAGCAGTGGAGACTCCCCCAGCTCAAACACAAATGGCTCCTAGGGAGCTCAGAAGGGCAGTATGAAATTGTTAATGTAACAAGGTGCATGCATCTTTATTAAAAGCATTCTGGAGAGAGTGAAGGTGAGGATCAATTGAGATTGGGCTCTTATCTGGAGCTTCGCACGATCCTAGGTAGTGGCAGTGGCAGTTATGAACTAGTCATACCTAGTAGAGGAATATCACAAAGAAGACGGCGGGACATGCTCATGTGAAGGCACAGGTTTCAGGGTCAAGGCTCAGAGCTGCCAGTTATTAAGGGCAAATATTTGTGTATTTTTTTAACCTTCAATTCAGCCTTGATTTCCTCAAGATATAAATGAAGCTTCATAATGCCAGCGGTGAACAAGCTATTTGTGATCTAATGCTGATGAACTCAGAAAGTAAAAAATGTTCAAGTGCCACTTATTTAAAACAATTCAAAGTGAAAATAAGTTTATTGAGTTCTATGGAAAAATTATAGTCTCATAACCTATATTGCCTTTTTTATTAAGTAGGAGACTTTCAATGAGAAACTTGAAAGCTTTATAAGCCACTAAAATGAAATCTTGGCATACTTGAGAAACAGCAACTCAGAGATAAGCTTGTACTATTCCACCCTGAAATTGTAGAGTAATTAGCACTCACATTTGCTCACATGCAGTATCTCTATTCATTAATGAAAGAAATCTTGCAATGCGGATGTAATTAATGGGGAGACTTGAAGAGGTAAAGTGATTTTCTCCAAGTCACCCAGCAAGTTTGCCACAGAGCTGGAACTCAAAGTAGTTAATTCCAGTTAATGTAATGTTTACTAACTTTATTAATGAAGGCAGGCCTAATAGCTGTAATAAATAAACTTCCAAATTTTAATACTTAACACTATAAAAGTTTTTTTTTTTTTCTCTTGTGACTCTAAGAGCCCAATGTATATGCTTGTAATTAGGGGATCTCTTCTAAGAAGTGCTTCAGGGAGCCAGGCTTCTTTTATCTGTGGCTCTATAGTCTTAAACACATAGCCCCAGGCTACTCAGGGGTCAGAGCAGGAGCCTGCTGCCCTCCAGAAGGGCTTTCTCACAGGGTCTGTCCCTCTCTCTGGTAGGCTGCAGTGAGCTCATTCCTCACCCTGCAGGCCTTTCCAGCCCCAGTGGGGGAAGGCCTCAGTCCCTCTCAGGGGCCTCCCCCATTAGGATATTGTCCTCAAGGATTCTAAAATATTTTCTTTGCAGTTGCATGGTAGACATCCCCTTGCTTGCTCATTGCCTCATGTAATCTGAATGCTTGTGTTTCCACATAGATTGAAGGTCTTATGTGGAAGTTAGGTGGGTCAATGAGGCCCCTGGTTTGGGTTCACTTGTATCTACATCAGTTGACCGATTAGGTCCTTTCCCACTCTGAGACTTGTGGAAGTGTTACACATGGACTGAGGGTGGAAAAATAATTATTTCTGAAGTATCTTTCCTTTTGCAAAGAGACTCTCCTGTACATTTCTTTTTTAAGCCTACAAGGGGATGACTCCATCACACATGAGTTTGGTAGGATTTCTCTTTTTTTATTTGTAAAATTAGTGATTAGTGAGGATTGCATTGTATTAATGTATACAAAGCACCTAGCACAGTGTTTGCTAAGTGTTAGTTTCTCCCTCATACATTACCTACCTCTACTCTCAGGGCTCTGAGCAGTGGAGGGAGCTTAAGACAAGAAGGATACAGTGGTTTTGTCCAAATTCTCTCAGGAACCACAACCTAACCCATTCCCCTTGGCCCTCCTTTCCTCCCTCCCTTCATGATGCCTCTGTGTCTTCTCTCCATCGCAGTGTCCTTGTTTTCTCCCACAAGCCCCCTTTCCCTCCCCCTTGCTCTCCCCTCCTCCCTCCAGCCCAGCTGCTGGTGTGGCTGGCTGTTCTGATGCTATTGATTTTGCTCTATAAAAGATTGCTCAATTCATTTTCTCCACTGCGGCCCAGCGCCAGACCTCAGGGTAGGCCCCACAATGACCAAGTTGATTATGTGCACCGCTTCCCCTAAAGGACTGCAACCACATTCCCTCTCAATCCGCAGGCAGGGAAAGACAGTGAAGGTGAGCATGATTCATAAACTCGAAAGGGCTGAGCAGAGAGCAGTGGACCCTGGCTTGCTCATCTCCATATTTACAAAGCTTAGCAAAAGGCCTGGCACCCAGTCTGTGTTAATAATGTTTGTTGAAATAAAATGAATCTCTCTTCTTAGCTTCACAGCATTCTGGGCACACAGGGAGGATCTCCACTGACTTCTGATTGCTGGCAGCAGTGGTTTGCTATCTTGGCTGCACATTAGCATCACCTGGGGAGATTTAAAAACTACCCATGGTCGGGCCTTATCCGAGACCAATTAACTAGAAATCACTGGTAGTGTGGCCTGAGCATTGGCACTTTGTAACACAGAGTTCAATGGGTAACTGATATGCACCCACTGCGGGGTTGCACGATAGGACTAGGTTCCTAGTCTGGCACTCAAGGTCCTCCACGTCCAGGCTCTTTTCCTGTTTCCATCTTCACCTCCTTCCACTTTATTCTGTACACTCAACATTCCAGCTGCTCAACATTCTCATTCTTCCCTGTGGGTGTCACTATGCCTTTGCCAGCGCTGTTTCCCCTTCAAGGATTGCCCTTCCCTAGTATCTTCCTGGCAAGCTCCTATTCATCTTATAAGACTCAGATTAAATGCCACCTCCTCTGAAATTTTCCCAGCCCTTTTGAGACTGCAGGGGTTCAGATTTTCACTACTGCATCATCTCTTTTCTCAGTGGGTTTTGCCTGATACCTTCAATTTCTATTGTACTGCCTTGGATCTAGTTTCTTCCACGTTGGCCCCTCCTGCCTGGTAGTCCAGGTGGATTTTTCACTTAGTCTTGTATTCTAGCTTTGCCAGAGGACATTGTTGCTTGGGATTTTCTTTGGCTCTAAACTTTAAAGTTCACTGGCTGGCCCATCTCCCCATCCTTTCTCTGCTTCTAGAACCCCTGCCTGAGTACAGTGACTGAGACCCTACTTTTCTGGGAGAATCATTTGGATATAAATTGCACTGGGTTAACAATGGCCTGTATTTATTGAGTGCTTACTATGTGCTGTGTTAAAGTGCTCCACTGCATTATCTTATATAACCCTTTATAGATGAGTCACTGGGATTAAAGAACTTAAATAAATTGTCCAAAGTCAATCAGGCAGCAGGAGGCAAATCTGGGATTTCCCTGGCCTAACAGTCTCCAAATTCCATATATTTCAAGCCTATGTGATACTTTAATGCGTCTTCTGTGTGTGTTGCTTTTTAACTCTCTTGTTACAGTCTCAAGGCTGTACCATAATTTATTGGTTGGTGTGTCTTGTCTACCCTACTAAACTGTGACTTTCTCAAGGTCAGGGATTGAGATATTCAAGTCTGTCTTTCTAGCACTTAGCAAATTGCCTGGCATGGAACACAGGAGCAATAAATGCTTGTGGCCTCAATAAATAAATGGTCACTATAGCCTTAAGGGAGACTGGTAGGCAAAAGGAGAGAGAACAACCTAGACCTCAGTCTGACCATAAAGCCCCTTCTCCAATGGCGATGGCCCTGATTAGTGAGATCTCTGCTGGGCAGAGAAGGCAGATGGGTGGAGGAGTAGGGGCAGCCGGCCTGGGGGCACCTTTCCCTGGTTCCCTTGAAATCCAGCGTCTGTCCTGTCCTGTCACCCAGCAGCAAGAGAACATTTGTTCCCCAAGGGCCGGCGCTGTGCCAGCAGCAGGTGGCGGCCTGTCCACTGGGAGGGAGGGCGGCAGCAGGCGGGAGCACTGATGTGTGCCTGAGACAAGATGCTGCAAGTCCGCTCTCGGCACGGTGGGGACGGCAGCTGGGACAGGGTTGCCGGTCACCATTCTGTAACCATTAAAAACCAGTTGCTGTCCCTTTCATAATGATAAATTAAAATATCACTCTAAATTGTGCTGGTTTCAGACAACAAAAAGAAAAAACAAATCCCAAGACAAAAAACCCACACAACCAAAAACATAACAAAAAGACCCCCCCTGAGGCTATCTGTTGGGTTGCCTACAACATTGATAGGTTTCTTGGTAATTATAGAAAAGATTTATGGCTGCTTTTCAAGGTGCAATTTTTTATTTCCTTGCAGAAAAAAAGGAAAAACAGTAACCTACAGTCAACCAACAACTTATACCTTTGGAAACGAGAAGATGAGAAGGAAAGTAGAGGCAGCATATTTCTTTCTGCTTATTGGGTTGCCTGAAGAATTTGTGTTATTACTAAACCAAGCCATCAGTATCTCATTTCACAACTGTCTGAAAATGTGCAGGTTTGAGGTCGGCAGTGAGTAGAAGCCTGTGAACTTGACCTCAGTGGCCCTATGGGCTTTGGCCGTCTGCAGGCCACTTTTGAATTTAATGACGAGATAAAGTGGCTTGGAGCCCTTCTCCGGTCTATAGTGGGCAGCCCAGCGCCCTCCTGAAGATTTAAGGGGATTCAGAACATAGCTCCTTCCGATCTCTTATAGCCTCTTGCTGTGAATTTTGGCTTCTTGATCAGCCAGCTCAACTTGGCCCCTTGGGGCTGCCCTCCTGTCTTCCCGCTCTGTCCCCTTCACTGACAGCTTTCTTCCTCCTTCTTCGAAGCAGCACCGATGGAAGGCAGGTATATGTCACTAAGAACTGAGGGATGACTACAGGGATTATAGCACAGAACAGGAACCAGCCTAAAATGGAAACTGGGTTACTAGGTGTCTAAAAACTGCCCGGCTCCCTTCCCGCGGGGAAAGGCTTGCTTGCTCTGTTTACGTTCAGGCCCTGCTGCAGCCGTGTTTCCTTAGAGCACAGCTCCAAGATTCCTATTGCTTTACATGCAGAGCAAGTCATGTAATTCTTGTTTCTCTTTTTGTAATTCTTACCCAGCCAGTACGACATAGGAGGGCCTGCTGTCTACAAACTTTTTTAAAAAGCAGTCTTTGAATTTTATTCTAAAAGAAATGATTCCAGAGAGGGAATCTGATTGGATAAGCTTAACATCGAATTCCTACTATAAAATATGACTGCTACTATTATTGAAATTACTGTTACTATAAACAGTAACAGTAAGGGCAGTTTTGTGCCAGTTTATTTAAAGGTTGTAAGTGCATGCTCTGATCTCTGATCTGAGCAGTCTGGGGAGGGTAACAAGGTAACACCGTGGCTGTCACAGAAGTGCCATGCACAGTAATCCCCTTGTAGTGATTTCCCTAAAAAGGGGCTCTAAATATGACAGCTATTTACATTTTCAGCCTATTTTCCGGGAGGGTAAAGCTGGGTCTTTGAGTTAAGGGAATAGCACTGAGGGAAGTGGGCTCAATCGTTTGCTTAATAAATGGAAGGAGGATAATTACTCAGTGGTATAAAGGCCCTCATTCACAATAGAAATTATACTAAATATATGAGGTTATTTGTATGATTGTGCTCCTGATGGATCAGAACAAGTTCTTCAAGGTAGTGGCAGGATTTTGCATTCTCCATTTTGGAATCTTCTTTGGAGACTGGCAGAATGCCTGGCATGGAAAGGGCATTTAACTTTCTAAATGAGTAAGTGGAACCAACTGCATATCATGCCAAAGGCTCTTAAATATGTTATAACTGCACCCTGGAACATTTCCCTTGAAGACCGTGTGTGCACACGCATGTGCATGCACACACGCACGCACGGACACGCACACAGAGCCCACCCCTCTGTTAATTCCTACTTATTCCTATACATCATGGCCCCCTGTAATATATAACACTTATTAAAGTTGCCCCTTGTTCTCTATGATCTCATAATATTTGTAGTGGTATTGTTTAAATATGTGCTCACGTGCTTGTGATTATTTGTTGAAACCCTTCATTCTTCTCCACACTTTCAGTTCCTTGAGGGGAAGCCCTGTCTGCATTGTTCGCCACTGTCTTTCCAGTGCATGGTCCACCACCTGGAACGGAGCAGGCACTGTGGCAGATAGGGAGTAGCTTTCACCAAATCCCTTCCTCTTCTTAATGAGCACGAGCCAGGCTATGTTTCCTTGTCTTACTTAATGCTAAGTATGACCATTTGATGAAGTTCCAGCCAATGGAATGGAAGCGGAGGTAACACATGCCCCTTCCCAGTCTTGCCTTTTGAAACCTCCTATGGGGCATCTTCCAGGTTCTTTTCTCTGACCACTAGTTTGTGGGAGACAAGCACAGTAGTTCTAGAAGCCAGATGGTGGAGCCACACAATGGAAAGTATCTGGGCCGCTTGAATCATCCTAAAGAATAAGACCATCTCCTATCAGGATTACCTGTTGTGGACTATAGTTGAATGGGAAACTTTTATTGGAGTTGAGCTTTTATACATTTTTGAGTTTGTTGCAGTGGCTAGCATTACCTCAGTTAATACAGTCTCTTATTATTATTCTTTTTGGTGTGTGGAATGCATAGATGTAAACAGAGGAGCTGGTAGTTAGATTGTGTCATTGGAAATGTTGAGGCCTGCAATATTAGGCCCATCTTCAAGGCACTAAAAGGCAAGTGATTCTACAGGTAGGAATAAAGTGGTATCCCAGCAATCCAAATTCCCTTGTACTCTGCAATAAATCCCTCAGACTGAAATCAAAACAGGCTTGTTCCCTCTTGTACTCATAAAAATCCTCTCTTCTCTAAGACACCTATATTTCCTAGTTGCTATAGACTGAATGCTGTGCCCCACCCCCCATAGTCATATATTAAATCCTAACCCTCAATGTGATAGTATTAGAAAGTGGGACCTTTGGGAGGTGATTAAGTCATGAGGGTGGGGCCCTCATAAATGGGATTAGTGCTCTTATAAAAGAGGCTCCAGAAAGACCCTAGTTCCTTTCACCATGTGAGGACACAGAGAGAAGGTGCTGGCTATGAACCAGGTGCCAAATATGACCACACTGGTGCCTTGATATTGGACTTCCAACCTCCAGAACTGTGAGAAATAGATTTCTGTTGTTCATAAACCACTGAGGCTTTAGTATACTGTTATAGCAGCCTGAACATTCTAAGACACTAGTGCTCTATTCCAAAGTGATCCTCTCTTTCTGTGCCTTTGAAAAATCCAACATTCTACCAGGTATTAATAATTTCCTGAAACCAACTTACACATTTTAAGGAATGAACTACTGATCTCTGTTTTACTTTCACAGGAAGGAGATGCATTTTTAAGGAGATGGCAAAAAATGTTCTACAATTGCTGAAATTTCAGGAGTAAATTAAAACAAAGCAAATATTATTAAGCAGGAACAGGCAGTTTGCACTCCTTTCATTCTAAAGTATCTACAGTACTCTACTCATATGGCAGAGAAGCATGACAAAGGGAGTCTGATATAGGTAGACACATAGAACTGCCTTACCAGCTATAGACTTCAACCTCTGAACTACTTTCACTGAAGGAAAATGATTCCTGACTGAAACAGGTGCTAATGTTTTCCCATGACAACGTGTTGCCTCCAGAATCATGAACTCCAGAAGACTCAGCAGAGAGGGTGTGAATCTAGATGTTATGAGATCAGGAGGATTCTAGCAATACTTGTTTGGTGTTCAGTCTGACACAGCTGTAAGAGATAAAGTGGTCTAGCAACTAAAATATAACCTACTCCACCTGGAACCTTACTTTTCAGTGATGTGGAACCTGATGACAAAGGCCAGGCTTGAGGGACCATAAGAATCTGCAATCTCCTTGCCTGCATCCCTTACTTCCAGGCCTAAGAAATAAAAACCCAGCACATCCAATGTATTAGGACATTAGAGGACCATTTCTTGCTATAAATGATGTCTGGGTAAAGTGTGTTACCTCCCAACCCAAGTTTAGGTAAGTCTTGGATGAGTATATTATCCCTGCTGCCTCTATGAGTCCTGGGCTATATATTCTCTCACCATCTGTGGCCTGTCTACCTGACTGACCAAGATCTTTGCTCTCCAACACCCTTAGGGTTAGAGCCTAACCCTGCATTCCTAGGACGAGATCCTAGGCTATCACGTCCTGCCAGCCCTCTTTCCTATGAAGTTATATTCAAACAGACTTCCTTAATCCATTAGTGTGGCACCTCCTGGACAATGTGCAGTCACTTTCTAAAAGCTTCAAACCTGTTTTCCTCAAGGATATTAATCTCTTTGGCTATTACTTTTTTTTTAATGCTGCCCTTTGTGGTCCTCTTTCTTAAAGGCCTGGACTATGTCTTATTCGTCTCCACCTGTTTCTAGTCCCTCATTGTTGTGGCTCCTGTTCTGGAGCTTCCTTGCTACTCTGGAGGCAGGAAACACCATGGAGCCCCAAGATTCAGGTGATACCTGCATGCGGCTCATATGGTTGGGCAGTGGGGCTGCAGCTGCACACATACAAGCAAGGAGAGCCACAGGCTTCCCCCTGCAGAGTGACTCACATCTCAGGTACTTCCAGGAGCTTTAGGTATCCAGGGATCTGGTTTCCCTGAGATTGCCAAGAAGCTGGGTAGTACAAGGTGGACTTATGAGGGAGCCGATGCCCCAGTAGGTGATCTTTCCTAGTGGGATACTTCCCTCTTTTTCTCCATATTTAGCTCATATGGAGAAGCAGTAATTTCACAGGAGCTCTCAGAAGACATCTCCTGTGACTGAATTGTGACCAGCCAGGTAACGCTTTCATTTCTTCCCAGCCCCACTCCTCTTTTTTCCTCTCCTGAGCCCCCGGGACTGTACCCTCCAATAAAGTTTGCTCTGAAAGCTTTTGACCCAGGAACTGTTTTTAGTGTTTTTAGTGAACCCTGCCTAAGACATACAGCCTTATATTAGGCCAAGGGTATGCAAACCTACCTAAACTGGGGTATTTGAGCTGCCTGGAAAAAATGATATAGTTATGGGGATAAGGAGTTGAAAAATTTTAATAATATTTACCTACTTTTCTTCAAATTATGAGAGGAATATATGTTTGTTATAAAAAATCATAGAATACAGACTTTATTATTAATGCACTCATGTTCTGCCTTTCTCTCTGCCTTTCCTCACTCACTTCACAATCCAAGTACTTATTTCTTTTTAATGAGGGAAAGTTCTTACAGCTATTCCCAAAGAGGTCCTAGGGTATTTCTGCTTGCCTTTTCCAAGGAGAAGTTCAGTACCTTTAGAAATACTACCCCCTCCCAACCCCAGAACTAGAACTGGAACTGACAGAACTTCAGGCAGAAGAGACCAGTGAGTGAAGGAGGCATGATGCCGCCCACCCACCTGGCCTGTCGCAGGTTGGATTCCAGATGTAAGTGTGCACATGTGTGTTTGTGCATCGCAGAGTGAGCCGTGAGAGGCAAGCGGCAAGAGAAAATCAGGCAGTTTTGCTAAGCTGTTATTTCCACATCACCTTCTCCTTCATTTTCCAGTCAGCTCCCACTGAGGCAGAAACACAGGGATTTGGAACACAGCGAGTAGCCTTCAAAGTGTGCCCTGGAGCCATTTATCAGAGGAGTTAGGTCCAAGTGCGCTCACATTTTTACCTTTGTCGATTAACGCTTTTCATGACCACAGGGATCTTTGAGGAAATGTTGTTTGAAAATAAATGTAGAGGTCTGGCCAAGCTGCCAGAATCCAGACCTTCACCTTTTAAATCGCATTAGTACCGATGGTATGTGTGGTTGCTGGACAAAATGGACTTGAAATACCGTCGAGAAAGAAAAATAAATCAAGATACGTTTCCTTCCGCTGTCCTGCTCTGAAAGCAGGGATAAAAGGCCCAGAAATAAGAGGGGGTCAGAGCTGGGTTGTATTTATAACAGCAGTGAATGAGCAACAGCAAAAATCCATTCCCGATCCACAGAGTTTGAAGGGCTAGCGAGGTCAGATCAGATAAATAACAGGAGTTCTAGATAAAAGGGAGATTTCCCACAGCCCAGCCATCCTGGGCTCTAAAGAGATTGAATGGGACTCTGGAGAGCTGGTGGGAGGATGCTGAGAAGGGGCTGGAAGAGAATGGAGAGGATCACTGTGTGGGCTGGAAGCCGAGGAGAGGGGCTTGGCTTAAGGTTTCAAGGCCTTACCTCTCATAATTTGACTCTTTCCCATCTTGCTCTTGCATTTGAAAACCCAAAGGTATTTTATAGGAAACCCACAAGATTGAGTGGCTGTTTGTTTTTTAACTTTGGCTCTTTGGGTGGTAAGAAACAGAGTGTCACCCATTATCTGAGAAAAAAAGGTGTTCTTTGTAGACAGACTTGGATAGACACAAAGGAGTTGTTAGGAAATAGCAGATCTAATGACTTCCTACTTTCTCTCTCATTGGCTCCATGGCCTCCCTGCCCTCTTAGAATCCTCACTTCTCCATGAGCACATTCACTGACTCATTTTTTGCTACCACCTGAATTTCTAAGCATCTGCTTTGTTTTTGCACCCTGTGTCCTTGGCTTGCCCTTGAGTCACTGTGAGTCCTCTGATCCTGACCCTCTTTACCTTTGAGCTATAGTTTCCAACATTAACTTAACTCCTCTTAACATTCCCTAGTTTAACTTTCCAAGAAAGGGTGTCTCATTGTCTGCTTTTAGGTTTAATCAGCTGTGTTCAAAGAGCAGAACCATGTAATATATAACATAGCAACCCAGGCAGCTGGAGCTGTGGGTTGGGAAAGGATCTGGGTGAGAAGGTACAATAAATAACTGACTCCTCCAGCCCAACAGGCAAGCTGGTTTCACAGTAAGAATGTGCACTAGCTGGTTTTGGATAAAGGCGTCCTCAGACCAGTTAGCTGTGTACCTGGGTTACCTGTATGGACTGGATATGGGCATGACATAAACAGCAAGAACTGATAGGAAGGAAGGAGCCAATGTGTCTGTAATCATCTACGAATCAATCACTTACAGGAAAGTATAATAATTTTGTAGTTAGATAGACCAGCTCTGGGAAAATAACTTAAATTCACCAAGATTCATTTTTCTCTTAGTAAGTAGCCATAAAGGATTGAATAAAAGAATATGTGTGAAAATATATGGTGCATTCAAATGTTTGCTGGTGGAACAGTATGGTGTGGGTTAAGAATATACAAAGGCTCTGAAATAAATCTAAATTTAAATCCAGGCCCACTACTCACTAGCTGGGAAACCTTGAATAAGTTAGTCAACCTTTCTGAACCTCCTGATGAGATTAATGGCAGTGAATGACATAAACCATATTCTTAATAACTACAGGGTGTCCCCCCAAAATGTATATACACTTTAACAGCTGATAGCTCAATTTTGAAAATGAAATTTATTTTGAAAAACACTGCCTTTATAATTATTCAAAGTGTGCATATATTTTTAGGGGGGCACCTTATATTTATACAGGTAATTCAGACATATTTAGTGTTATTATTATAGTTTTTAATGTTTATTTCATATTGAAATAATTATGTGCAGAAACCTGTCAGGTAGAAAGAATGGGAGTAAGGAATTTCTTACTCGTTGTAAAGTTTGGCAAGGGCCTCATCATAGAAGACCAGGCAGCGTTGGCACTCAGTGTCTTGCGTTGGGAAAATGCCGAGCTGTGGTGCAGCCAGCCCTGCGGAGGCCTGTCCCAGGCTTGTATTCAATCCGTTCTCCATGCTGCCACCAGAGACATCTTTCTAAACCTCAGATCTGAGCATATGGCTCCCCCGGTAGAGCCCTCCATGGCTCTCAATCCCTGCAGGCTGAAGCTCAGCCCCCTTAGCATGGCATTGAAGGCCCTCGGGGTCATTTCAGGGCCCCGTGTGTCTCTGCTGCCACAGCTGTGTCACCAGGAAACCGTTCCCCCACTTCTGCTGCTTTGTTTCTCCAGTTGTTGAGTCAAAGCTTCAGGAAGGAAAAAGAGACAGATGGAGGCCAGGCTATTTGTTCACATCTCAGCTGCCAGGCAGCTGGGAAAGTGAAAACCTCCATTGTCACCTTTCAGGAAAGCATGATACGTGAATCACTTTTTCCATATTCCAAATATGAATGGTGGCTGACCTTTCAGGGCTATTTGTATTTAAATGAAGTAGGAAGTTTTCACTACACTATATGGACTTCACAGATATTTTGACTCCTATTTCCTATCTGCCTTTACAAATAATAAAAACATATTACTTTTACATCTAATTCACATGGGATATTATTGATAGAAATAATCAAAGTAAAAAAATTGGCAACAGTTAAAACTTTACATGATTAAATGTGTTACTGATGGAAAAATGGGAAAAGTTGAAAAATCAACTAGAGAAATAATGGGTTTTGGAGAAATAATCCAACAAAACCATCAATTGTCAAAACTAGGTATGTTAAAAAATTGACACTATTGATGAGTGAATAAAATCATTTTGACAAAATTTATAAATGCAAAATTGAGTAAAGAAAATTAGAATTTGTGTAAATAATGGCACCCAACTATTCTAAGAAAACTTAGAATGGCAGAAACTATTATCATTCAATTTGATTGGACAAAAATAAATCAATGAATGAATGCTCTATTATAAAATATACATGGAAAACAGTAGGTATTCATGAAAATAATTTTAGTAAGATGGAAATAAAAATGGCAAAATATTACTAAATGGAAAATTGGTCAAAAAATTAAAATGACTTAATTATACCAGAGAAATCTATGTATATATTCCTTAGGAAAATTCACCAATATTGGTATAATTCTGGGCACATATTTGTATTGATGAACATTGAGTTTAAACTGTTTTACGTTCATTACATTTTGATTGAATTGAGCAACTGTCAACAAGAAATTATACCACTCATTTATTGGCAATGACACTTTAAAAGTACTTATTAGAAAAGCAACTTTTGGCTAATGTATTTCCCTGCACCCCAGATAAAAGGCAGGGGTTTATTAATATCTTCTGAGTTGATAATTAGAATCTGAGAGCAAGCCGCTAAGCAATGTGCTCCCGCTATGAGAGGGTTCCCACTGGGGAGGACAACTGTCACTCTACTACCTGGAAGCCTACAGAAAAGCCTGTGTTCTTCAAGGCACTGGGTGAGCAACAAAATACAGTTTAGACTGAGCTCCTTAGAGTTTCCCAAAGGGTCTCCAACTCTCTTACTCTCTTTTGTCATCCCCGCAAATAATTTTCCCTCTCTGTTGTTGGGAACACAGATAGGACTGAGGGACCCTAGGGGCCGGCTCCCTACAGTTGGCAGTGCAGTGGCATGCATATGATTTAGGGCCTTACTGTTTAGAAATAAGATGCATAGGTTATCTCCTCATTGTAGCCCCGTGGACGTTGCCTGCTGAGATCCATTTCTGCACATCTAAAAGCATTTACTAAGATCTCTTTTTAAATGCTTCATTGTGACATGGGCACAATGAAGGGAACAGATGTGGTGGGCCAACCTCCAGGGGTTTGTAATCCAAGGCAGAAGGATAGACAGTGGGAACACAGTTGAGCGCTCAGGCATAACCTGCAAGCCAGGACACAGGTATGACAGTTGGGATTGACGACGACGCTAGATCGAAGGCTGAGTTCCTTCTTTACATCAGGATGCTTCTTTTTACCACAGGGATCCCTCCAGCGCTCCTTTAAATAGCTGAATCTTTGTGCATTTCTAATAGGATCTGATTTACAAAAATGTCTTGGTAACAACTTATGCAGGAGCATATTGACTGCATATAGCTTGTGACTTTGGCATAGGGAGATGTGACCAATATTGAACAGGCCAGTAAAGAAACGTGAGCTTGTATTTAAATTATAAGCAAACTGAGAGGCTCCTTTCAATGTGCATAGACACTAGAAATGTGGTTCATTTCTGTGCCTAGCTGAACACCTGGCTTGTGGCAAATGGTCATCTAATGCTTCGTAAGAATGAATGACTGGATTAACAACAAGATACCCCATTCATAGGTTAGATAGGTAAAACTGCTTTTTGTTTTCTGACTTCTCTCTTCTCCACTCTCCTGCTCCCCTTTCTCTTTCTTCCCTTTCCTTTGCTCCCCTCCTCCTCTTCTCCCTCCTTCTGTCCGCTATTTCTTCTTTTTCCCCCCTCTTCCTAATATTTATCATTTTAACAAGTATTAATTTATTTTGGTACACAGTATAAGGTGAGCCTTTACATGTTTTCCCCAGAGTTTCATAACTTTCCCAGTGATGTTTTCTAACTAGTCCTTTCTTTGCCCGCTGGGTTAAGTTTCTTTAGGGGAGGGACCCCAGTGTAGTTACATTTATGTCTCTAGTACCCGCTGTAGGGCCTAGAACATTTATCTTCCTATTGGGTGTATGATGTCTTTGTGTTGCCACAGTTAATCCTGTTATAGGCTGAATTGTGTCCCCTCAAATTTGTATATTGAAGTCCTAACCCTGGATACCTTAGAATATGACTTTATTTGGAGATAGGGTTTTTAGAGAGGTAACTAGTTAAAATGAGGTCCTTAGGGTGGACCCTAATTCAATATGACTGGTCTCCTTAAAGAAGGGGAAATATGGAAGACAAGCATGCACAGGGGGAAGACCACGCAAAGACAGGGAAAAGAAGCATATCTATGAGCCAAGGACAGAGTCTTCAGAAGAAACCAACACTGCTGACACCTCCAGAACTGTGAGAAAATAAGTGTCTCTTGTTTAAGCCACCCAGTCTGTGGTTGATGGTTATGGCAGCCCTAGGAAACTTAATACAGGATGTATAAAAACAATATATTTTTATATTAGGATCTGTTTGTGGGCCATGTACTTTATTACTTTGAACTATCTGACTTTGCTTTCAATCGCATCATTTTAAATACAGAGTGGGGCAAAAGTAGGTTTACAGGTATTTGTATGGAAAATAAGACAATAATTAATAAATAATAATACAAGAATAAACTCTGTGTTTTGAGTACTCACAACTATTTACCGACTTTTGCCCCACCCTGTATGTTGTATATGCATAAAAAAACACAGAAAATATAGTGAAATCTTAACCATGCTTATCTCTGGGTATGGGATTTGGAGTTAATGTATTATTTTTTTGTTTGTATTTTTCAATCTCTTTCAAATTTTCTATAATGAGCATGAGTTACTCTTCTAAGTAAGAAAAGAAGCAATTTAAAAATCATATGAAAGTGTTAGTGTCTTTATAAATTGGTGACCTAACTATGATACACAGGTGAGGTCTGTGTGCCACTGATTTTGAAGTCTCTGAGGCTCCTTATCTATTTTTGAACTCCTGCAGTTTAGGCTTTTTCTGTGAAAATGATTGTTTCTGAAAATGATGATTTGTTTGGATAATCCTCCCTGGGCTTTTTGTTGTTGTTGTTTTATTGTACAATCCCACTGGGAAGGCATTGTTCACGTAGACTGACAGTTCATACATCTATTCTTGTCACTGACAGTATTATTTGCAACTGCTTTTTTTTAGCTTCTTCTAATTTCCACACTACCACTTATTGTATTTCATTAAAACTGATTTAGAAATGCAAGGCATATAATTAGATTGAGAAATATGCTATCGATTTAGTTTTCCATTATGATGTTATCACATACACAAAAAGAGTCATTTGGTACAATTGTTATGATTAAAACCGCAAAAGAGATCTGTTACATCAGACTTAGTTTTCAGTGCCTGGTGTGGTGTAAAATATGAAAGAGAGGGTTAATTCCTTTTTATTACAGCTGCATGTCATGTTTCCATAAATGTCTATAGGCTAATAATTTCAATAGAAACTTTTGTAGACAAGAAGTTTTTCAGGAAGTCATATTAAATAAAAATAAATTAATACTTATATACTCAAATTTTAAAGTTGCTAAGGATAATAATTCTTTTCCAGCTCTGCACTGCGCAAAAACACATGCCCCATATCTGTGCAAGGCAGCTTTCTGCTGCAGGGAGACAAGAAGGGCCAAGAGCATGGATTGTGAAATCAGACAGACGTGGGGTCAAATCACAGTCCTATTGCTGTCTCACAGAAGGCGGGATCACTATTTAATAAGGATCTACCATGAGCCAGGCTTTTGTAGACATTATTTCAGTCAGGCTCTATAGTTATTAAGTTACTGGCCCAAGTTCGTAGCTAGTAATTGACAGGATTTCAGTCCCCTTCACTCCAAACTCTATGAACTTTCTGCAATAATGTTCTCTTTCCTTTTGTTGAGTGATTTTGAATAAGTTATGTAATGTTCCTGAGCCTTAGTTTTCTCATTTGCTAAACAAGAATAATAATACTTCTTTCTTCATAGGTGTTTTTGACGATTAAATGAGTTGTTGTCTGTATAAAACTGAGCCTTCTGTTTGGCACATAATGCCAGTCAATGCCCCTTTTCTCTGGTCACCTGGGGCTTGTACCAGTTTGGAGAAGAGAGAACGATGTTCTTCACCTATGTATACCCAGGTCAGGAAAATGCAGGTAAAAAAACAACAACAAAAAACAGCCCTGGCCAAGTGGCTTAGTTGGTTGGAGTGACATCCCATACACCAAAAGGTTGTGGGTTCAATTCCCAGTCAGGATACATAACTAAGTTTTAGGTTCAATCCCAGGTCAGGGTTTGAACAGGAGGTAACCAATTGATGTTTCTCTCTCTCTCCATTTCTCTCTCTCTCTCAAATCAAAGGGTAAGAGCTCCTCCTTTTTTTTTTTTTTTTTTTTTACAGCTGCGTAGTATTCCATGGAGTGAATGTCCCACAGCTTTTTTATCCATTCATCTACTGATGGGCACTTGGGCTGTTTCCAGGTCTTAGCTATTGTGAATAACGCTGCTATGAACATAGGGGTGCATATGTTCTTTGTGATGGGTGTTTTGAAATTCTTAGGGTATATTCCTAGAAGTGGGATCTCTGGGTCAAATGGCAGCTCTGTTTTTAATTTTTTGAGGAAGCTCCATACTGTTTTCCATAGCTGCCCCATCAACCTGCATTCCTACCAGCAGTGCACTGCGCTCCCCTTTCCTCACACCCTCGCCAGCACTTGTTTGTTGATTTGCTGATGGCGGCCATTCTGGCAGGAGTGAGGTGAATAAAAACATCCTCAGGTGAGGACAGAAAGTCACAATAACTGATGCAGAAAGATCTTGTTTATTAGAATAGTCTGACAACTAGCTTAAAAATGATATTACAGCTAGGCTTCATAAATTTTTAAAAAACAGGTTATTTTTTAGAGAAGTTTTAGGTTCATAGCCTAATTGAAGGGAAGGTACAAAGATTCCCCACATATTTCTTATCCCCACACATGCATAGCTCCTCCCATTGTCAACATCCCCCACCAAAGTGGTCCATTTGTTAGAAATGATGAATCCACGTTGAGGCATCATTACCACCCAAAGGCCATAGTTTACATTAGGGCCCACTTTTGGTGGTGCACATTCTATGGGTTTGGGTAATTTTTAATGATATGTAGTCATCATCATAGACCATAAAGAGTAGTTTCACTGCTCTGAGAATGCTCTGGGCTTTGTCTGTTTATCCCTCTCTCCTTCCCAACTACTGATCGTTTTGCTGTCTACACAGTTTTGCCTTTTCCAGACAGTCACATTGTTGGAGGTGAGGTACCCATTGGGGGTACCCATGAGCCAGTTGGGGAGATCCACAGGCAAGGTGCCCCTCTAGCTCACAGATAGGCTTCCTGATGGTTTCTGTGATGGAGTTAGTAGGATCTACATCATTTTTATGTCCTCTAAGTGGCGACTGATACTCTCCCGACTCATTTCCCACCTCCCGGTTGTGCAGCACACCTCAGTATTCTGAATGTGGAAAAGAGAAGTGGGTGTCTTTGGCAGAGTCCCATCCAGCTGGGGAAGCCAGTTGCTCACTCATAGGCTATCACCTTCCTTCAAGGGAGAAATCATGGGCTTAGAAAGTTCCTCTTGGCCCTGAACTGTGCCATCTTGGGGGAGGGGTGACAGAGATTGAGTGAAATTGTCCCTTTTACCCTCTTCGATATGTCCAATATTGGATTCTACGCCCCACCCCAGAATTTATCTGCTGGACTACCAGACTTCTACAGAGACACTCTTGTCCATGGATGACTCTCAAAAATCACTGTTCTTTGGGAGAAAGATGGCACAAATCTTCATTTTTTGCAATTTTGATGACATTACTCTTCAACAATTACCTTTGATTTTTATGGTAGAGCTACAGATTTTATTTCAAGCTACATGGCACATTTAGTAATGGGCTCCTTGGGAATGAAGATATTGTATGTTTAAGGATGATGTTATGGACTGAATTGTGTCTCCCCTCCCCTTGCCCAATTCATATTTTATAGTTCTAATCCCCAAAATAACTATATTTAGAGATTGAGTCTTTAGGGAGGAAATTAAGGTTAAAAGAGGTTATCTGGGTGGGGTGCTAATCCAATAAGCACTGGCATCCTTATGAGAAGCAGAAGAGACACCAGGAGCATGTACAAAGAAAAGGTAGCCACCTGCAAGCCAAGGAGAGGGCCTTAGGAGAAGCCAACCTACCAGAACCTTGATCTTTGATTTCCAGCCTCAAGAACTGTGAGAAAATAAATTTATATATTTTAAGCCCCCCAGTCTGTGGTATTTTGTTATGGCAGCCTTTGCTGACTAATACAGATTGGTATCTGGCCTCTTTTTATCCTTATGAAGGCTTTGTATCATATTAGATTTGTTCTCAAACATTTTAATAATTCATGCATTTTATAATGGTAAATATTCAAAGTTATTTTAAAAAACAGTTGTGTGGAATAAATTCTTGGGATTCAAAGGCAGGATATCTTTTCATATCACAGAAGAGAGCTGGAGGAGAGGTCTGAAAAATGACTAGGCAAGTGAGAAAATATGCTGTAGAGAGAGTCCCAGATTTTTTTTCCCCTGACACTAAATGTGAACCTGATATATTTGTTCTTTTGCACATTAATATGAGCAGCAGCAGGGCCACAGCCATATCCTGAGGGCCTTTGAGAGGGATCCAAATGTGTGGGGTGTCATTTAACCAGAGAGAGGATCACCTATTTCCAAAAAGACATTAAAGAAATTACAAATAGGCAAGTATATAGTATTTATTGAACTCTAGCTCTGTGCCATGCAAGATGCTGAGCCGTTTATCGAATTATCATTTATAGAGTTTGTATTACTGAATTATAGTATTTCATTAATCAGGGCAATTCTAGCTGTTGCAAGAAACAAATGCCAATATGTTAATGGATGAACTTAGGAGAAACTAATT
This sequence comes from Miniopterus natalensis, assembly GCF_054644295.1. NCBI lineage: Eukaryota > Metazoa > Chordata > Mammalia > Chiroptera > Miniopteridae > Miniopterus > Miniopterus natalensis. The sequence goes on along the minus strand of NC_142089.1, from coordinate 36,572,265 downwards.
TCTTGTTCACATTACAGTCCAAACTGGCATTCCCGTTTAGTGGGAGTCTTTCTTGCATGTGGTGATTTGGCAATCAAAACTCCTGCTTTTTGCTCAGTCACCCTTGAGGGCCTTCCACCTGGAAGGGGGACAGAGGGGGAAGAAGTCCACTGGCTGCCTCACCATCTTGGTTCTTGAGCGATGCTCTGTACTCCTTACTTTTCATTGGTTAGATGAAACCATTAACATTTATGCTTTTTCTTTGTGTGGATTTGCCACTGGAAGGTAGTGACAAATCCTCTTGCATTAACTTGGAGCCCTATTACTAGTTCTCATAAATGGAAAATGAATGGAAGCGATGTATGCCCCTCTGGGCCATGGTGGTTAAACATGACTATTTTTTCTTCTTTTGTTTTCCTTCCTGTGATGATAAGGCTCCAGGGCATGGCAAAGCCCCAAAGCAAAGGAACCTGGGTCTCTGGACGACCCTATAGAATGTGCCCCACTTAGCTCATCATTACCACTTTTATTTTATTGCAGGGACCCAGAGTAAATTTTTATTGTGTTAAGTCACTGAAATGTTGAAATCTGTTTGCTGCAGTGGCTAAGGTTATTCTAAGAAATACACGTGGCTTCGCCTAGAAGCAAGAAAGGCTGGAAAATATGATCCCTAGTCATGCAACCACTTACCAGTGAAAGTTGTTTCAACACTTTGGAAAAAGGAGCACAGCTTTTGGGTGCTCAGTTAGCTAACTCTGCCCAACCACCTTTCACAGTGCTTGCCTACTGAATAAATAAATGACATAATTAAATTGATGCCTATTGGTGGGGGTGAGGGGTAGCTCTGTGGAAGTTGATGTAACTATTAAATACTGGCCGCAGTACTTTTAATAAACATGTTATTTATACCTTATTTCATTTAAATTCGGTGACAGCCCAATTAGTTAGGTTTCACTGTACTTCATTCATTTACTTGTATGTTGGTCTTCCTTCTTGAACTGTGAGCTTCTTGTCATAAGGATTAGTGTACAATTTGTCTCTGTGTCCTCAGGGCATGGCACAGTGCATGGCACATAGCGAGGACTCGATGTCTGGTGACTGAGTACACGCATGGCCAGGTGGATAGGTAGATGCTCGTTGGTGTCCTTAAGGCCACATGCACATCATATAGGGCTTTCATGTCAGAGCTGAGGGGCAGAGTAGAGCAGGAGAAAGTTTTGCTGTGTGCTAGACAGTAAACTGATTTTCAATTGGAAGAAATTTCAGTCAGTAAATTCAAGCAAAATGAGGAATATGTGGTTCGGTACTATAGTCCAAGCAAGTTGTGAGTCGGCCTCCAGGGTTAAGGGATCTGGGAGTTGTCCTTCAGATGTTCCAGGCAGGTATTCATAAATCTGTTGGGCTAGACATTTCTGGTCTACAAAGTTGCTGATTTAGTAAAAAACACGTATCTAAAATGTTTGGTTATCTAAGATTGAAGAGTAATCAGAATTTTCTGGCTAACATCAGCTCTTTTTTTAAAGCATCACATGCACAGATTTAAGTTAATCATCCTCCTCAGTCTGGTTCACTTTCATCATCATCTTTGTAGGTGCCCTTTTTGTTGTTATTTTGTTATGTCTGAATACTTTCTCCCTCCATTCTCTTTTCCTACCTCTGCTGTTTCCTCCCTCTCACAGTTGCCACACAAATGGCATAATTGGTACATGCCCTCTGAAGCGTCTGCCACACAAGGGGCGGAATAGCACACTGCCTAAAAATTCAGGCATTAGAACCCGGGTTCAACTCCTCACCCTGTTGGGATGGCTTAGGGTGAGCTATTCAGGCTCTCTGTGCCTCAGTTTATTAATTTGTATATAGTTATGTGAAAAATAAATATATTAACATGTATGCAGTATACAATTAGTGCATGGCTTAACGTAAGTGTTTGTAAACTCTTGAAAATGCACATATTATTTGTGTTTTAAATGAATATATTTATAAATCAGCAAATATCATTTGGTTTACTTTCATTGCTGGTAGGGTCATTGGGTTTTGATAACTGCACAGTGGCATGAGTCTACTACTATAGCACCATACAGAACACTTGCACTGCCCTAAAAAATCCCTGTGCTTTACCTACTCAGCCCTTCCCCGTCACAAATCCCTGGTGTCTACTGATCCGCCCTTCATGTAACTATATGCATATAAGATTCACTGGGGGTGTTGCATGGATTAATAGCTTATTCTTTTCTATCACTGACTCGTATTCCATTGTGTGGATTGGCAGAGCTACTGAAGGACGTGTTGGTTGCTTCCAAGTTTTGACAATTATCAGTAAAGTTGCTAAAAACATTTCCATGTAGATTTTTATGTGGACATGGCACTTGTTTTTTTAAATTGAAATTGACTTATAATTTTATTTTCTTATCTTGTCATCTGATTTTGGTATTAAGTATATATTAGCTTCATAAAAATGGATAGGGTTATTTTACCTCCTTTTCTGCCTTTAAAAAAACTTGTTTATTTCTTGAAAGTTTAGGATAATATCTGAAAATCTATCTATGCCATGGCTTTTTATGTGGGTGAGGTTTTTGGTTACCATTTTGTTTTTTAAAATGATTATAGATCCGTTAAATTTTTTTAATATTTTATGTACCAGTTTTGGCATTTTTTATATTTTTAGAGACATACCAGTTTTATAGAGGTTCTCAGAAGTAGTGTTACTTTATAAAAATATTTGTTACATCTGTTTTTCTCTTTTCCTTCTGTGTATGTGTTTGTGTACACACACATGTGTATATGTGCATTTTCTTCTTCTGTGTTTGTTAATTTGAACTTGCTAGAAATTTGTTTTTAGTCTTTCTTATTTTTAAATCAATGTACACATTTGTAATAAGTGCATTTTAAATACTGCTATAATTGTAGCTCACAAACTTGGTCATGTAGTTCTTTTATTTTCTTTCAGCTCTAAATTTTAATAATTTCCTTCTGAGTTCATTTTCCCCATCACTTAGTAGCAGTATTTTAATTATTTGATATATGGGTTTTTAAAGTTATTTTTTTTGTAATTTATTTATATTATAGTATAGCAATTTGAGAACACAATTAGCAAAATTTTGATTCTCTGATTTTTTAAGCATTTAATATTTGTTCAAATGTAATATTTATATTTTTGATATTTTATTTCTCAGTTTTTGTGATAAAGACATTAACAATTACAACTAAAATGTTTGTTCAATATGTTTTGGTTTATCTGCTTGTGTCAACATGTAAGTTATGACTTTGTGTAGTCTGAGGCTATATTATTAGGGGCATATATGTCTATGATTGATATATATTTCCAGTTTATATAATAGTTTTTTATATCTCAATTTTTTTGTTTGTTTGTTTTAAGCTCTACTTTGTCTCATATTAAATTTGATACTCAAGCATTCTGTTCTTCAGCATTTGCTTGGTATCAATTTCCATGTTTACTTGCAACTGTTTTTTCAGTTTAAATCTCTCTCTTATATTCGACATATTGCTGAATTAAAAAACTATTCTGAGAACCTCTAATTCTGTACTGGTTAGTTAAACTACTTTAATTATTATGGATAATGCTAAGATTAATGATTGCCATGTTATTTATATTTCCTAATCAACGTATCTCCCTCTCCTTCTCCTTCACCCATTCCTTCCTTCCCCCTCTTCCTTCCCTCCTCCTATTCTTCCTTCTTCCCCTTCTTTATTAAGATTCCCTTTTCTAAGATCATATTTTTTTATGCTCGTTCAGAAGTTGTGTAATGGTCATTCTCGAATAGAAATGATAATTCAGTTCTTCATCTTCAAATAAAAAATTTATATTATTATATTTAATGTAGATATTGAAAATTTTGATATCAATTTGATTTCTTTCCTGTTTTAGGTGAATTGCATTAGCTCACTGGAATTATTTTTTTCTTTGTAAATTGGGTGTTTTAGATATTTATAAAAAATATCTAGGCATTTAAATATTCTGCATTGAACTCTGTGATCACCTTTAACTTGTAGTACTGCATAACTTATAATTTTGGCAATTTATTGGTCATTGTTCTTAAATTTTTTTTTTCCTTCTTCATTCCTCTCATTCTGGTACTACCACTAAATATTGATACCTCTAAATCTCCTGTATCTCTTAACTTTTTATTACTCTTCTTAATTTGAAATTTCAGCACCTTTTATGATGTTTCTTTCACAGGATCTTCTGGTCAAACTAAATCACCACTGATTCTCTGTTCTATTCTTCAGCTTATATGTTTATTCTATTGCTACTTAGCAGTGGCATTATTTCCCTTTACAAGCTAAATTTTGGGGGGACTCTTTTTCTTTGGTCATCAATGTGTACCTAAAATAAGGTTGACATCTGAGTCCCTGCTTGTAATTTTTCAAATAATATTTTTTGGGGGTTGCTGGTCGGGAGAGCCTCTGAGGTTTGCAATTCAGGCCTAACCAGTGTCTGTCTGCAGCTCTCTCTCTCCTTGCCTAGAGACCCTACCCATTAGGGCATATTCTAAGCACTACTATTTTCTGAAAGCTGTGACTTTCTGCTGTTGCCTAGCCCAGTGATAAGCATTGGAAACAACATAAGACATATTGAGGGGATCTTGTATTTGAGAAAATAAAATAGACAGAGGGACATTCATAAGTCAGATTGATCACAGCTCCAAGAGCAGTGGCAGGTGGACCAGATAAGACCATAATTTGCCTTTAGCTATGGATATTTTCCAGCTTAATCTTCCATGTAGCATCTCATGGGAATCTGTGAAGCTTGTTTTATCTGTTATCTATCATCCATCTATCTATCTGTCTGTCTATCTATCTAGTTATTTAATTTGTTTGTTTAGGAGATCAAGAGTAATTATCTTTGCTTAGCTCCCTTGAATCCTGGCTAGAACACTATGTGCTTTAACCTTTTATAATGTAATAACTTAAGAAATTAACCAGAAGATACACTCCCTAGGCTTGTCAGTTAAAATAAACTTTTAAAATGCAATAAAATATTAAAATGTAATACTTTTTTGTGCTTTAAGAGAAAAAAACAACTGGATTTGTGAGTATATTGCTGGCAAATGATTATTTTGAGTAATATATGAAAAACAGATAAGAAATGAGGTTTTAGGAATGAATGTTACTTTGAAAGCAGGTGTGATATGTCACCTTTTTCTTTTAAGTATAATTACTTGGTTTCCAGTGGACCCTCTGCTTCCCAAGTGAAAGGAGAAATGTGGAAGCCATTTTAAAGAGTTTAGCTGTTTATTTTATTTATTTATCTCTTGGTTGTCTTTTCTAATTACAGAGAAACCCCTGTCGGAATAATGAACAATTTCTGGCTCGGTTTCAGAATCTGGCTGCAGTGCATTTGCTATTTGATTTCTGCGAGATGTACAACATGTTCACAGTGAATCCTCCAACTGAAAACAGTAGAGTTCAAATAAAGTCAATTAATTCACAGAGTGAATGGACTGAAGCCCAGAATCGCGTGTCTTGTGGAGGCCTTTTTGATTCACTTGCCAAAAGATATCTGTTTATAAATGCAGTAAATGTAACTATTTGGGACTAAGGCAGTTATAACCCGATGCGATTCCCCCGCGTGTGCTATGGCTGATCTCAGGTAACTGAGTTGCATTTTACATACATTTCAAACATTCCTTCTTGCACCTCCCCTCTCCCGGTAATTCAGGATGTCTTCCTGCTTTAACACACAGGTCTCCCTCTCTCATTTTCTGTCATTCTCTCCCTCCCCTTCTCTCCTCCCCCTTCCCGAGTCCTTTCTCTCCCCAAAGCTCCCATTCTCTTACTCCACGCGGCCCTCCTTCATCCCACCCGCCGCTCCCCTGCCTCCCCTCTCTCTCCTCCTAGCCTCCTCGGCAGGGCTCCTGACACCCTCCCCGTGGTTTCACGACTCCGGCCTCTCAGGGCGTGTTCGGAGCCTCACGCTCCTCGCACTGTTTCCAGCATCCCGTCGCATGGCCGTCGGGTGGCTGCCGGCAGCACGTGCCCTTTGAGGCCTGGCTCTCACCTGACTCGCCTCTGCGCGTGGGCCCTGCACTCACAGCCGCGTTTGTCTGGATTCTCCTTTTTTTGCTCCAGCTCCAGTTCCACACTGTACGTGAGCCCTCACTTAACTCCCAGCCCCCTTGACCGTAAACAAATACCTCTGTTTAGGTCTTATTTTTAAGTCGAATGCTGTCCCTGACACAGAACAGACCAAACCGGTACTGCATATTCTGTAAGATCTGTTCATCAGGATTCTGACTGCAGGTTCCCGGGGCTGAGTCCTCCCGTGGTATTGCATGACACTGGGTCCCCCCTTGAATACCAGGTTCCCGCTCCGCTTGAATGAGCTGCACCCTCTTAGGCATTTCTTCTGAACCGTGGGAACTGCTGAGCAAGACACCCCCGGTGGCCCTGCGTCAGGACAGCCCTGCCTTCCTCCTTGACCCAGTCGCCTCGTTCATGTTCTTGCCACCCTCTCTCTACTCCCGGCCCTGAATAGTCCTTCTGCCTTGAGAAGGGAGATGGGCAAGAATTTGAAGTAGGAGATTAATTGATTCCTCCTTTTTTGAAATACGATTTTCTTTTGGCTTTTTGACCAACCTTTATTTTTCCCCTACCTCTTCATTCTTTGTAGCGTGGCTTGCAAACATCCCATCTCTATGGGGCCTTTACACATTAGAGTGCATAAGACTTCGGGACCCTTTTGTCACTCAGGCTCTTTCTTGCTCATTAAAGTTTGATTAATTCTGTTCCAGCAGACTAGTGTGGTGCTACCTGACTTCCACCGCTGCTTCCTAATCTTGGCATCTGAGCTTCGGGTTTGGCATCTCTTTCTTAGATTTATGAGTTTTGGCTTGTGTTGCCTTTGGCGCCTGTTACTGTTTCCTTCTAGATAACATTATTTTTTGGGGGTAAGTACATGTGTGTTTTAAACAAACAAATTGCGAACTCCTCTTATCTCAGGCTCATTTATGTATATTATGTCATTTATTCTCATTTGTAAGGGAGGCACTATTATTGCCATGTTGCCTGTAAAAACAGAGGTTTAGAAAAGTTAATTAACTTACCCAAGTTGCCACATCTTATGAAGAGAAGATCTGGGTTTTAAACCCAGCATTGTCTGACATCTAAGGGTGTTCTTAGTCTAACACATCATCTCACTGTGTCTTCCAGTTACTCTATTTCACTGAACATCATTTACAGATCAGAGAGTTACTTCATGTTCAGAAGACTCCCCTGTAGAGAGAGACTCAGGGTTGCTTTGATTTTCAGACTGAGCACAGACGGTTTGCCCAATTTTGAAGCTTAGCTTTTCAAAGTTTATTAGCCATGTGAAGGATGTTAAGTCAGTGCCTGTGGGCATTTGGGTAGTTGCTGGAGTACAGGTGTCTCAGTAGCAAGTATGACCTCAAGGAACTCACAGCTTAGTAGAGACAACAGGCTCTAGACAGAGTATTTCAATACACTGGCACATGCACTAAACCTGGGGGGCTGTAGGGGTACAGGTGGAGCTTCCTAAATTGTACCAGCAGGAAAATGAAAGAAGGCTTGCAAGAGGTTGTGCCTGAATGCTGAGCCTAGTCCTCCAGCGAAGAAAATGGCAAGTGCCTCGTGGGAGTTACCTTCCTGTAGGGAGGGAGTAGTCAGTCCCTGGAAAACACTCATAGAAACAATTGTTTGATACTGTCATATTCTTAGCTTTCCCAGTTTGAACTCCTAAGAGCAGTGGTATTTTGAGAGGTGTTCATAGGTGTTGCTTTTTAAAAGAAAACAATACCCAAACACAGGGATTAAACAAAATTAGGTATGTTTATGTTCTTACAGTCTTTCTCAGAGCCTTTGATTTACTGATGTGAATTGTCATTATTCAGTATGGAGATAAACAGTGTGCAGCGTTTTCCAGGCTTATCTGATCACAGAGTACTTTTTCTCTGTGGAACTCTTATAATCTTCTCAAATGTGTGTTCTGGGAACCGTTTAGGAAACATTATTGTATACTATTTGTTTCTTAACATTCCTTTTGGCAAGGATATTGAAAAGATATGTTCATATTCAACTTCTCCTGGTTCTCATTCAAGCTCTTTCTCAAATGACCAAAATCTCACGCTGAATTGGTTTCAGACTTCCGATAGGACAAACCCTATCATTTCCCCACAGTCTTGCAGCAATCACGCACAGCCTGGATCTGATTAGGCTGCCCAGTGCCACAGCCTCCCCAGGGCCAGGCCAGGGCTCTGGGGCTTTCCAAGCACACATCAGTCTGAGATAAGAGTTTAGTCTCCTTGGGGCCCAGCCAACTTATGCACCTCAAAATCTGAGTCTACCTGTGTAGCACCCTTTCTCTCCCTTGACCACAACATAGAGCTTTATTAGAGGGGAATCTGGGCACCCAAGACCTCATGAAGGGCCCTGATGTTTGTCCTCTTGAAGCTCAAATCTTCTGTGAGGGGCTGAGCAAACCTGAATGTGCACGCTAGCCTCCTAATGGTGTCTCTAGGTTCTGTGCTGCGTACTCCCCACGAGGTTGAGATGATTAGCTTCCTTAGCAAATAAAGAAACTACAGCTTAAAGAAATTAGATGGTTTGTTCCAGGTATTAGGATGGCAGACTGGTACCCAGACCCAGCCATAGATGATCCCAAAGCCAGTGCTCTTAGGTCCCCATGCTCTATTGTTGTTTCATGCCAAATACACTTGACTGGCTTTCATGTCGTAGTTTTGAGAGAAGACCCTCACCATCTTTCCTCTCTCCATTTGAATGCTTCACAGCATTGTTCAGAAAGTCTTATTTATTTATTTATTTATTTTTACCTTTTTTTTTTAAAAAAAAAAACAACCAAAAAAACAATTGTTAAGAAATTCTCTTGAGAATAGCTTACATCATGCCTGATCCAAATTCTACATGAAGAAACCTTTTGAGATTTGGCAACTATTTTTAACACACTAAGATGTGTTCTCTAAACTTTGTGTATGAGATTGAGGTCCCCAAACAAACATTCCAATCTTTGATAAATCACTCCCCTGCGTACACCCTGTGAACAGTATCCTTTTACAGTCCCTACCTGCTACTCAGATATTCCAAAATTTAACCAAAATAATGACTTTATTGGATGGCTATTAGCATTACACACTTGATAAAACCCGTGTCTGCTGAGCACTTTTTCATGTTGTAGTAAGTTAGTTTATTATTTTTTCTGATAGTAATAATAATAATTTCTGATCAGATGCATGAGTACACTCTTTATGTTCTTCTAGGTCAGAACCTTTTGCTGTTAATCAGATCCCTCTGAGGATTTCACATCAGTTTTGATCCCCATGCCATATCCTTAGGAAAAAGCATGTAGTTTTAATTTGATCATGAAGGTTACTGTTTGAATAAATTTTTTAGACTTCAGGCATTCTGGTTATTTAAATTGACTCAGACAATATAAACCAGACTGCCTGACATTCCAGAGCCTTCAAGAGATCAGTGCCTTTGGCGAGTGTACACTTGGCCTTCTACATGATCTTAACTAAGTCAGCTCCAGCACACCGCACTAGTTCTTTAGAATCACATGCACAGTCATAGGATTTTAATAAAGAATATTCCAGCACGAGGCCAGAATACCTATGGCTATAACCTGCCCTTGAATGACATTTCTCCTTACCATCCTTTTCTGGAATACTATAGCCTTTTCCCAGATACTGGTCTTCTACAATCATACAGACTTCTATTGTTTGAGTGGCCTCTTTGTATAATTATTTTGAATTTCTTTTATTCTCACAGTGTACCTAGAGGCAAGTATTATCACCTCCATTCTACAGATCAGAAAAGAACAACAAGTGACTGGAACAATAAGTGACTTATTCATTAACTGCTATTAAATGATATAACTAATGTATAAACCAGAATTTATCATGGACACACAGTAAAGATCTATTCTTGACATAAACTGAGCATTTACTATATTCTAATCATTGTTCTATTAGGTTTTTATCACATGAAATTGCTGATCTTTCATCTACAAATAGCAGTTGCATATGATTGAACCTAATATTGTCTTATTTGATCCTAACAATAGCTTTATGAAGCAACTTTTTTTTTTAATTTAAATTGTTTTTTTATATACCTTTATTGATTTCTGAGAGAGGAAAAGAGAGGGAGAGAGAGATAGAAACATCAGTGATGAGAGAGTCATTGGAGATCGAGCCCTCAACCCAGGCATGTGCCCTGACCTGGAATCGAACCTCGATCTCCTGGATCCTAGGTTGACACTCAACCACTGAGCCACGCCCGGCTGAGCAAAGCAACTTTTAACATTTTGTAAAAGAGGAAATTGATGCTCATCTAGGTTATGTAATATGCCCGGGGTTAAACAGTCAATAAGTGGTGCATTTTTTTCCCATCAGGCAATTCTTCACTATGAACTGGTGACTATGATGAAGGGATGTAACACTTTTATTGTACCCAGTGGTCACAATTATGAGTTTGTTAGTTCACTGACTTCATTCAATATACTGAGACCATGCTATGCATGTGAATCATATATATTCAATCTTTAAAGGGATAGTGAGGCGGGAAATTAATCGAGGTAGTCCAGATTTGGGTTTGAAAAAATGCCCAAAGCCATCTGAGATAGATTTTCTTCAGTCCCTGTGTAGGTAGATCATGAAGACTATTCGTGAAGTATTCAGAGATTGGCTGTTATTAGAACAGGATGTGACCTTTCAAAGTTTTTATTTCTAAAGTAACTACAGCCTTTAGATAGTATAGGTTCTGGTGTGTTTATTAAACAACCCCTTTTCCAGTTCCCTCTGCCTGGAACTCCAAGTTCCTAATCACAGATCGTTTAAGTCTTAGCTTGGTGTTCACTTTCTCCATGAGACTCCAATTTTTTCCAGCTGTAAATGAACTGTCCCTCATTTTGGTTCTGATTGCGTTTTGTTTTCACTTTTCTTATGTCACTAGTCACCTGTCTTCTAAATTATGTTTATTTTCTTAGTCACCCATCTGTTCATCCATCCGGCATTTACAATACATCTAGAAAGTTCTAGTCATTGTTACAGGCCCTGAGGATACAGAGGTAAAAAGTTGCAGCTCCTCCTTGTCCTGGTTGGAGCATCGTCCTGTGCAGCAAAAGTTTGTGGGTGTGATTCCCAGTCAGGATACATATCTATGTTGTGGGTTCGTTCCCCGGTTGGGGCACATACAGGAGGCAACCAATTGATGTTTCTCTCTCACATCAATGTTTCCCTCCCTCTCCCCCTCCCTCCCTCCTTCTCCCCCTCCCTCCCTCCCCTCCTCTCTCCTTTCTCCTTTCCTCTCTAAAAAATCAATAAACCTATCCTTGGGTGTGGGTTAAAAAAAAAGTTGCTGTTCCTCCTCAAAGGCCTAGTAGAGAAACCGATAATTAAAAAGACTATTTGAATACAACACTCTTTCTCTATTTTCATTCCAGCTCAACACATCTGAAAAATGCACTCCTGTCAGTAACAGTTGCTCCTGATGGCTGTGAGCCTGGCGGGTGGTGAGGACTGATAGAAGAGAGAAGGGGGAATAAGGGAAGAGCTATGCTCCCTTCACCCCAGAACGGAGAAGGGGAACACATGATACATTCCCCAGTCCAGCCCCCTCAGCTGGGGCTCTGTGTCAGGTTAGTCCAGGTGTCTGTCCCACACTGGGAGCATCCATGAGGGTGGTACAGGGAAAACTTTTGGGAGCTGATGTTTGAATTAACTTATGAAGATGAGATCACTGCAGAAGTAAGAGAGGGTAGGAAAGTCAGGTAGAGGGGATAGGTAGCACCTGAAAAGGCCTGAAGGTAAAAGGAGGAACGGTGCGTGTGCGTGTGCGTGTGCGCGCGCGCGTGTGTGTGTGTGTGTGTGAAGTTTGGTTTGGCTATGATAGAAGGCAAGGTCGGCAAGAGCAAGCAGTGTCCAGATAATGGCATTTCAAAAAGTCACACTTAATGATTTGGAGAATGGGGAATATGTATGTATCCTATATGCATCATTAGGCCGTAACCTACCTGAAGGCAGAGATTTAATGCTGTTGTATCCTGATATGCCAGACTCCTAGCCCTTCCTTCTAGAGGTTTTAGAATTACACTGCATTGTAGCTACAGCTTGGATATCACCTCTTGTCTTTCATTCTGGGTTCTCCAGTTTGCATGGCAGTTAATTTCAGGAGAATATTGCTAGTTCTGGGGGAGATTGGAGAGAGAGGCACAGGGCTATAAGCAAGAGAGTCTGTTTGGAAGAAATAAAAGAGGCTTAAATCCATTATCACAACGACACTCAAATACAGCATTCCTTCTCTAAATGGTATTTGTTCCTGTTTACTTTTTTCTTGTGGTATCGGGCTGGGCTGCATTTGCCATTTAGGCATAATTACTATTTTATTATTATTTTTTACAGTTAAGTGGAGCATTTGAGCACAGCTGAAATGCTGCGAGCTTTGGTGGAAGAAATCTATTAGTGGTATGGCTTGAAACAATACACAAAAGGCCCCCATGTGTGGTCTGCCCTCCATGCTTTCAACTTCCTTATGTGGAACAATAAATCTCCAAGTCAGCTAGAATGCAGAGACTCCCACCCAACGAGAGGAGAGCCACGTTTTTATCTTTTATTCATTGGCAGGAACATTAGCTGTAGGAGGTATTCAAATCACACTTTTATTTAAACAAACACAGCTGGATCACAGCCTCTTAATATAGCAATTCTCTAATGAAAAATAACAACATAGTATTTATCTCTTTTCTTTTGTGTGACTCTCAATTTGCTAAAATTAGGCAGACTTCAATCCCATACAAAATTGGCATGTTTTCATGACCAGAGCTCATCACAACTAACTGCAAAATTATAATGGGGATGTAATTATAGGAGGGCATGTGAAACACACATCCTTTTGCTGCTGTAAGCTATATGGGGTTATACAATTATGTTATAATAACATCGTTTATCTTAAAGGAGTGAGACAGCTGACTTCGTTTATTTAACTTGAGCACTCCAATTATGTGCTGTGTCAGTTTAACATAAATGTCTTACCCAAAGAACACGGTGTAATAATAATGGTAATAGCAATAATAATAATAGCAACATTTTTATAGGCTCTCTGGAGCACAAAGCATTTTCACAATTGCGATCTTGCTGGGGCCTCATGACTGCTCTGTCAGGCATCTAGGCTTGTGATTCTATGGCCCCATTTTGCTGATGGGAAAACTGACGTTTGGAGAAGGAAAGGGGTCAAGATTGCACAGTTAGTAAGCAGTGAAGTAAAAGCTTAAAACTCAGGTTTCCTGACTTGACTTTCAGGGATCATTACCCTGCTGTCACCAGTGGTACCAGAGTTTGGACAGTGTGACGTGTTTGTTCTCATCTCTTATTCCATGTTATCTCACAAACATCATTTAAGGCATGTAGACCAGTCTGTGGTGGTGGGAATTACAGGTATTATTTCTTTGACTTGGGGCAAACTCAATTAAATTTTTAGATTCCAGATTCTTTGTCAGAGGAAGACAGATAATGCCTACTAAGCAGTCGAGGAGAGTTGTTACAGGAATTAAGAAGATGATTTTTCTAAAAAAGATGGGTAAGTGCTCAGAAAATCAGTTTCTCCTCTTTTCCTGCAAGGAAAGAAAAAAAATACTTTCATTTTACATGTGATGAGGTTGCTGTACGTTTGTACAACTGACTTTCCCCACTCACCAAGCTAGCAAGTGTCAGAGCCCTGACCGGAATTCATCTCCTCCTTTTTGCAATCTATTTGTCATTATTTTTCATCCTATTGTAATGTCTTTTAATAGTCTCCATCATTTTTAGATTCTTTTCACTTCTTTACAAAATTTATTTGCTTAAATACCCAGAGCTGGAATAAAACACTTGTCTATCAAATGGGAGAGACCAGAGGTATGAAAAGAGCAGGGTTTGGAGTCAGGAAGCTGTGCGGAGCTATGATCACTGGCTGTGTGAGCTCAGGCCAACCTTCTGACTTCGCTCAGCCAAGGATAGCTCATCGATAAACGTTATTTCAACCTAACTTCCTGAGAGGAAACCTGAAGTACATAATGTTTCTAGGAGAGAAGAAAAAACTTGTAAAAGAATAGACTTAGTTTACTCCGTGCTAAGCACCTTTGGCACGTTGTTCAACAAACTTTCTCATTTAAACCCGTAGGATGGTACTTCTCCTGTTTTACAGACTAAGAAATGGAGATTTAAAATTTGTCAGACTTATAAAATTTATATTTGGTTGAGTTCTGCTTAATGGTGTGGGGAACTTAGTTTTCAAGTTTCCTGAATAATTAAGTAGTTAAATGGAAGAAGGTGGGTGGGGTCTCTTTGGGTGCATCCAATTTACAAAATACAGAGTTTTATAAAGTTCCTCATGGTTCCTAGAGGAACCATCAAAGACATGGTTACTGTAGCATCTGTGCTTCTAACTGAGCCAGCAAAGAAGGGGTTTCTTAATTTAGGAAACCTTTATTTAGTGAAGGTATTTCAAGTGTCTCACCTAGTCCAGCCTTAGCCTAGCTGCCCAGGTATTTTCAGGTGGGTGGATAGAGGTACAAAAAAATGAAATGACTTAGCCACAAGAGACTAGAATAAATTTTTATGTCCATGTCAAGGTCCCCCCCCCTTTATTTCTTTTTTCTCTTTTCTCCCCCTCTCCCCTCACTTATCCATTTGCTAAGATTTAAGTTAAAAAAGAAAGTAAGTTCTATACTTTCACTGCCTTCCAGGAGCTTGCAATGTATTAGGGAAAACTTCCCAGTGAGGAAGCATCCAGTGTGATGAGGTTGCAGTGAGACAGATGCTGTGCCGGAGAGGGGAGCCAGGTGCGATGTTGGCCCAAGGGGGGGCTATCAACTTGGCTTAGCCTTAGGGGAAGGAGTTAGGGAGGCTTCAAGATGAGGAGTCCCTTGTGCAGAATTTTTTTTTCCAGATGCTTTTAATTGTAAGTAATAAAAAACCTATATCAATTATTTCATCTCAGAGGGGCTTTTATTGTGGAGACACAGGGGTGTTTCATAGTAATCAAGTTTTCTCTTCACCTCTTATCTCTGCTTCAATCTTGCCACAGTCTGGCTGTCTTTGTCTTGGTGCTTTGACAGGAAGTATTGTGACCGACGCATCCCAAGTTTTATATCTTACAACTTCAGACACGAGAGAGAAGCTGCTTCAAGGAACTGTCCACCAGAGTTCTGAGGCTAACATTTCTGGGGAAGATATTCATTGGTCCACTGCTAAGCCAGTCAGATGTGGCTGTGGGCAGGGTTACTGAGAATCAGGAAGCTTCCACAGGAGCTCTGTCAGAGGAGCTGAGAGAGGCATCTTCTAAAAGAGGGGAAGTAGGATCAGGCTATTCCTGGCTCCATAGGTGAGTGGTTCTCAAAGTATGGTCCATGGGACCCTGGGGGTCTCAAGGCCCTTTTAGGGAGTCCACGAGGTCAAAACTACTTTGCTAATAATCCTAGGACATTATTTGCGGTTTTTTTTATGCACTATGTTGACATTTGCAGTAATGTTGCAAAAGCAATGGTAGGTAAATCTGCTGGCACCTCAGCCTGAATGGAAGCAGTGGCACCAAACTGGAAGGTTCTCATTGTATTCTTTGGCATCTTTCACTCACAGCTAAAAATGCCAGTTTAATGTAAGAATGCCCTTTATAAACCATAAAACTATTAATTCTATTAAATATTAATGCTATATATATGCCTTTTAATATCTGTGTGCCAAAGTAGTTATGCCATATAGTTATTTTGCTGCATACTGAAGTATTAACGCTGCCTTAAAAAAATTAGTTGCACAATTGTTTGAATTGCAAGCTGAACTAGCTGCTGTTTTCATGGAACATAATTTTTACTTGGAACAATAACTTACCGAAAAACTATGTTCAGATTTGGGTGTTCAGCAGACATATTCATAAACAAACTAAACCTGTCACTTCAAGGAAAATAATTAACAGTATTGCCAATGATAAAAATTGAACTTTCAAATAAAAATCAGAGTTTTGGAAAACCCACATCCACCACTGTGAACTTGATAGTTCCTAGTACTTAATGACTTTTCTGATGAGATTTGGAAGTCTCTTATCTGGAAACCCCACTTTTCCATTACATAATCTGAGAACTGAGAATAGAATAAATGAGTCTACACTATACTGTCAATTGGACTACAGTATAGTCTATACTGTACTATTATAATCTCTTAATTGCTTGTCCCATATACTTGCATCTTTCACGCCAATCTTCCCTACCCACTGTGGCAAGATTAATTTTCTAAAGTATATTTCACATCATCCTATTTCATTTGTCAATAATCTTAATTAATTCCTCATAGCCTACTGAACATTTATTTATAAATGTCCACAAGCATTCAAAGCCCTCTTGCCACTTTACCAAAATCAAAATTTCTAGGCATACATTTCATACCCTATGCTTTAGCTAAAGGGACCTAAGTCCTTTTAGGAAATCTGACCTGTGTGGTTTTGTTCAATTTGCCTTACTTTTTAGAATCCCTGCTGTGCACCAACAGGGCCAGTGAAACCTACAGAAGATACATAGGATTTCTTGAATTCTAGTCTTCTCTCAACACCAACATTTGATAAGATGTCACAAGACCCTACTGTGTAAATATTACATTCCACATTGTATGCTTAAAGAGCATTTTCCTGCAATCCATGCTCATCCATCCATAATAGTCTCAGGGAAGGAAAGGTTGCTTAGAAATGCAGGAGTCTGGGCATCTGCATCAGTGTTGCCCCTGTGCCTCTTACAGAGAATTCTACATTCTGTTCCCAGCCTGAGCAGTGCACTTACTAAGTGGACAGTTTTTATTGTTGTCAATGCTGTGTTGTTGTTCACTGTTTTTATTTGTTCCTCTTTTGACCTTACCCTTAACAACCCAAATATTTTTTGCTTTGAAAGAAGGCATTTCAGCATGATCTGCACACAGACCTTTGTCTTTTATCCAGCATATAGAGTTAACCTTACAAATAGAAATGAAAGACCTTGGGGGATTCTCAAGTTCCAGGGGCTTCTTATACGGAAAACTTTGTGTTCACATTGGCAAACTGATGCTCTCATTTGCTCTGGGTTCCTTTGAAAGGTGCCAAAGGTACCCAAGCCATTAAAACATGCTTTTAATTATTTACTTCCAGTTGCTGCCTTTGGAATTGTGTTGTGGAAACACAGTGGACTAGAATGACCTGAAATCTCTTCTTCACCTTTGCTCAAGATTGACAGTAAGGTGTAGTATAAATTGTGAAGGCAATTGATTCAGAGATTGAATCAACTGTATGTACTATATAATTTGTAGGACATTAACAAAGTGCTACATAGCCCTATTAAAAGTTTTAATTTGAACCTGAATTTCCTCATTAATATATGGAAAATAGCACCTATAGAGCAGTTTACTTTTCACCCTGGAAACAATCCTTTAAGAAAACGAGGGCATTTACTGTTAATTAGTGCTATTTAAAAGGTTTGGATATGTTAAAAAAATTGTTTTCTAACTCAATGTTAGTAAATGTCCATTTTTGGTTTTGGTTTTATTATATAGAACAGATGTCTAGCAATGACCCTATATCACTGGTCAATTTGGAGCACTAAATGAGATAAAACATGTGAAAAATTTTGGTATGTGGTAGGTGTTTACTAGGGATGGATCTTGAGAAATATATCTCTATCTCCTATCAGTCTAGATTTTTTTCACCTTTGGCCAGTATTTAGGCTAGTTTGTTTAGTTGCCTGGTGGGTAACACAGACCTTTATTCCTAATGAAAATTAACTCTAAATGCCCTAACTCTTGTTGGGTTGTGGTTGCTGACATTATCCATTGATGATTATTACTTAGTATGGAAATATTATAAGACTCTTTAGTGAATCTCTAGAGCTCTACATACAGTATTTCCTGCTGCCCTCATCTTGTAGTAACTTCTTTCCTTGCCTCCTGGTTCACTGGAAAGATGTGCCTAAAGTAACCAGGTCATAGTCACAGTGTTTCCAGTTTAGTGGAACCATCACTGACTTCAATGGATGTGTTCCCCATTTCCCCAAATAAAGTAATAGGGACAGGAAGCACAGTTCTGTAAGTGAGTCCCTGGATCTTAGAGGAGAGAAGTCATACTTACTTTCACTTCTTGATACCTGACCCATGGACTTTAGCTGTTGTAGACATAGTACCATATATTGTTTTATTTGATTCAATGCATATTTCATATTCTGGAAGTTGGGAAGCAAGGCAAGGTGATGTTATTTATTATCCATTGCTTCACAAACGGGACAAATACTAATCCCAGATCTCTCAGCAGTTGACCCACTTGGCCTCATGAAACATTTCCAGGTAAGCTATACAAAGATCCCAATCCTCAGAGCATTCCAGAAGAAATGAGAAGGAGAGAGATTTTTATTTGCTTGGCTTGCTCATATTTCCTTTGTCTCATTGGTTCAAGTTAACCTTACTGGAAGTTAACTCATGCACACTTCTAGGTTTTATAATCTTTTCTCTTGACTGGTACATTATTATTAGCAGTATAATGTTATTAGTACTGTCATTATAGTCATTATTAATTACTCTGTGTTGGGAGAGAGAAGGGTACATAAATTTACATATATGTCTATATAGCTCCCTCTGTCATCTGTTTATCATTTATCTATCTATCCATCCTCATCGTCTATCATAGTAAATACAATGACAAATATATTTAATGGGAAGGTCAGAGAACTGAGCAGGAAGAATTAATCCTCTTGGGGATCAGAGAAGCCAGTTAAGAAAAGGGAAGAGGGCTTGCCTTAGAAGAAAATTTCAGTCACAGAAAAAACATGAACAAAGGCTCTGAGTCAAGATACAGCATAAAATCTGAAGTAAAGCAGCTTAGTCCTGTTAAAAATGAAATGTAAGGCAAGGCTGTCAAGTTAAGTAAGAACAATAATATATAGGGGCATATACTTCTATTGAGAACCTTGAAATCGGTTCAGAGATTGGTAACTTATTAAGTTGTTACCCTTTCTGTGCTTCAGATTTTTTATTTTCACAATGGGAATAATAACAATACCTACTTCACAATGTTTTGTTAGGCAGGGAGTAAGCATTCCCTAAATGTTAGTCATTATTAGGCACAAGGGAGCCATGAAGCATTTTCAGTGGCAGAATGACATGGTCAGATTTATGATATTGGTATAGAGAATGGATTGGAGGGAGTTAGGGCTAGAAGTAGAGAGACAAGTTATTTGCTGATATTATGATCATTCAATGGGTGATTCTGGCCTATACTAGGCTAGGCTAGAGTCAATAGGAAAATAAAGAAAGTATTTAGAAGGCAAAATGTACAAGACTTTATAGGTCACAGATTGGAAGTGATGAATAAGGGGGAAGGCTGACTCAGATCACACCCAAGTTTTTGGCTCGGGTAGGAGTGCTGCTCCCTATAACTAAGCATTGTGTATCCTGCATGTATCTATGCCTGTGTCCTGCATGAATCTTGGTCCAGTTTGCCCAGTATCATCTCTGACTCCTTTCTTGGATAAGCCAGGGGCACAGCCCAAGGCTTGGCTGGGGAAAGGGGTAGAAATGAATATTAAGTCTATTTTGAGATTAAAGTTTTCAACTATACTTCTCAGTCATAAAAATGACTAGAAATTATATAATCTGCCCAAGATATTGTAAAAAAAAAAATGGAAAGGGTGATTTGTCAGAATGTGGACCGAGGTGTTAATGACAAAAATATGTTCAAGTATATT
Source organism: Miniopterus natalensis (assembly GCF_054644295.1). Taxonomy (NCBI): domain Eukaryota; kingdom Metazoa; phylum Chordata; class Mammalia; order Chiroptera; family Miniopteridae; genus Miniopterus; species Miniopterus natalensis. The sequence goes on along the minus strand of NC_142089.1, from coordinate 36,552,572 downwards.
CTTGTTTTTACCACATTTTACTGAGACTCCTCAATAATCTGGTTATATAAAATTGAAAGATGATATATCTTCTGACCCAGGGGAACCTGCGCTCCTAAGAGAAACAGCCAAGTAATAATGAGCTAAGTGCTCTTGGAGAGGAGAGTTCTAGGAGAGGGCGGAAATTGGCCCTGCTTCCTGCTGGGGCAGGAGAGGAGAATTATTTGAAAGGGTGACATTTTGAACCAGCCTAAAACATGATAAATGGAATCCAAAGCCATGTGTGGTATCTTTAAATGGTAAAAGAGAGATACTTCAAAAGAGGAGTCCTTTGGTAACCTATGTGTTATGGAATGAATATTTGTGTGTGTTCCGCTCCCACCCCAACACACACATTCATGCATTGAATTCTTAACCCTTGGTGTGACTGTATTTGGAGTTGGACCTGTGAGGAGATGATGAAATTTAAATAAGGTCATAAGGCTGAGGCCCTTATCCGATAGGACTGATGTCCTTGTAAGAAGAGAAAGAGTGGCACCAGAGAGCTCTCTCTGACTATGCTCGGTGAAAAGGTCACATGAGGCTAAAGAGGCAATTTGCAAGCTAAGAAGAGAACTCATATCAGAAACCAAACTCCAAACCTTGCTGGACCTTGATTTGGGACTTCCAGTCTTCCGAATGGTGAAGAAAAGAAATTTCTGTTATTTTAGCCACCTAATCTAAAATGGTATTTTTGGCCCTGGTCCATCTTGCTTAGTGGTTAGAGTGATGGCCCAAGCACCGAAGGGTCTGGGATTCAATTCCTGGTCAAAAGCATGTACCTGGGTTGCAGGTTTGATCCCTGGCCCCATCAGGGTGTGTGTGGGAGGCAACCAACTGATGTGTCTCTCTCACATCCATGTTTCTCTCTCTCTCTCTCTCTCTCTCTCTCTCTCTCTCTCTCTCTCTCTTTCTCTCTCTCACTCAATTCTCCCCACTCCTTCCCTCCCTTCCACTCTCTCTAAAACATCAATGGAAAAATATTCTTAGGTGAGGATTAATAAAAACTAAAATAAAATGGTATTTTGTTACAGCAGCCAGAATAGACTAATACACTGTGTCTACTCTGTTTTCTGGCTCCATTCAAAAACTAACTCTAGCCTACAACTTTAATTTGAATCCATAGTTTCCCAACCATACACAATAGCTTCGGTTTTGCTTTGCTTTTTATCTATCAAATTTCACTAGATTCTCACTATAGTCCAGTGAAAATAAGTTAATTCTTCTCTTTTACAAATAAAAAATATTGATGCTCAGAGAGTTTCAGCTAATAAGTTGCCCTCAGTTTATTGCTTTTACTCAAATCCAAATACTGCTTTAAAGTCACAGCAAGAGTCAGCAACTTGGCAACCCTAAATCATAACAGACACATCTCTCCTCTTCAGCTATATGTTGTGATTTCACAGGAATAAAATAAAACAAGGATTTTTTTTTTTTTTTTTAGAAGAGCAAAGCTTCCAGAGTGTTAGCAATTTTTTGAAACCCTAATACTATAAAGTTGTTGACTGTTTGGGAGAGGGGTAGGTAGAAAGAAGCGTTTATCATATGACTGCAAAGAATAATGCTAGAATGTATTTGATCTATTCACACGATTCTTTCCAAGGATGTGCTTTCCAAGTAATTATACTAAAACCTCAATTAAAAGCCTTATCAGGCATGGTAATGCCTCAGGTGCAATTTGGAAAGTGCAATTATTAGAGTGTGAAGGCAGCTTCAAAACCATCAAGCGACCTCAGTCAGTCGCGGTGGGGAAGCAAAAATAGCAGCAATCGCATTTGGAACCATTACCTGGTAACTTGTCCGCATTGATTCGGGAGCCCAATTTCTACAGCAGAAATGAGAGCCCCATCTCGGGAAGGCCCCCCGCGGGCCAGATTACTGGCCATCCCCGCACCACTCCACAGCCCGCCTTCTCAGCCTTCCTGCCTCACCCGCCGAATCACAGCGGGGCCTGCGAACATTCCGTGAGGCCGCAGTTCTGAGAGACTCTCCACTAATGCTCACCTACTATGTTTCTTTTTGCCATCTTCAAACTGTATTTAACATTAATTTGTTATCTGGATTGGTTATTGATCACACTGGAGCACAGTGAGGAACTGGTTAAGAGGCTCCACACTTTAAAAAGTTCACTCGCTTGAATTGACAACGGACGTGAGTGGGTCTGAACTGGGAAAGTACAGGACGTAGGACAGGCTTGTCCTTAGGTGGCAAAGCCACGTACATCAGCACACTCTAGGTGAAAATGGGTCGGGTGTCTTATAGTTATGTAGCCATGTGCCATTTACAAAATTCCGACTCAGACGTAATTTTGGTTTTTCTCGTTCCCTGTCTTTTCCCCCTTTTCCTTCTTCCTTCCCTTCCTATTTCCTTTAACCCCCTTTCCTTCCTTTCCTCCTCCCTCCCTTTCTTTCTTTTTGATTTTTACTTTTCCGTCCCTTCCATATCTTTTCTTCTGCAAGCGTTTAACTGCTGGGCACTGTGCCAAGAACTATGTGAACTTAGGACCAAAAGGTGGTTAGTTTTAACGTGCTCCATGTTTATGGGATTGGCAAGAAAAGAGGTGATTCCAATATAGATTGATCAGGGCCATTTTCCTCAGCAAGACGCCCTAACCCCAAATGAGCTGGGTGCCAGGGTGAAGGTGAGGTCAGGAAAGGCTTTCTGCAAAAAGGGACCCCTGGGCTACTTCTAAAAAAGGGGGTTCAGTTTGGATAAGTGATGAAGCGGAGGAGAGTTTTCTAGGAAAAAGGACCCATAATGCAAAGGATTGCAGATATATGTGTTTGTGTTCAGAAAAGTACAAATAATTAGGCATAGCTGGCATTAAAGGCAAAGGAGGTGATGAAAGAGGTCAAGTTGAAGGGCAGGGAATGGGAGGCTGAGGGCCTGGTTAGGGAGGCAATGGTCAAATCATGAAAGCTCCTATGAGCCCCGTAAGGGAGTCTGGATTTAGTCTCGAAGGTAATAAAATGTTCTAAGAAGGGAAGCGTCACCGTCTGGTTCAAGTCCAATTAGATTTTTAAATCCCTTGCCTGTCTTTGATATTCAACCAAATGTTTAGAGTGTTGATGCTTTCTTAGCTCCACCTGACCTATATGTTGCTGGTGCTTCCAGAAAGTAGGAGAGCAGTTGCTGAGTCAGCACTGCAGGGAGGAGGGTGTGTAAGGAACATGGATTATTCATGGGCCTGTGCACTGCTCCAAGTGCAGCCATGATTGCCATGGACTGGGCGCATTTGTAATGCAAAGGCATGGTGAGAAAATCCATTTTCTCATTTTCAGAGCCCATTTTATCTCCATGCTTGGGCCCATGTTACAAATTTAGGCTAATAAAGTGAAACAGGAGGCAGAAGAGCAAAACGAAATTTCCGATGACTGTTTGCAAAAGAAATTTTTAGATGCCAATTTGTGAACTCCCTTATTTGGAAGGCAGTGAGTCAGAGAGAGTGTATATTGAAGCTTTGTGGCTCAAAAAAATGGAGAATGAGTTTTGAAGTCAGACAAATCTGAATTTGAGTGCTGTGACCTTGAGTAAGTCAGCTAGCTTCTTTGTGTCACAATTCTCTTTATCTGTGACATGTGAGAATGATGCTGTGGGAGGTGGAATTATTGCCCCCAATACTTCACCTCTTCCAGTGTTTTTTAGTTTTACTTTGTGGCTGCAGTTGCTCCTCCTAGAGGAAAACCTAGAGGGATATATACTTTCCTGTTCTTTTACTCAGGTTTTGTCATATGACTTGCTTTGGCCAATGAAATGTGGGGGTAGGAGTTACAGCATGATACCTTTAAAAATTACCACATGGTTGTCTTTCCTTTTTGCACTTTTGTCATTGCCAGGAGAACTTCCCTAGGATTTTACAACCTCCTGAGCCTGGGCCCCAGCGAAGCAAATTTACACCTAATTCGCAGCAGGGAGCCAAGCCCGGGGAGGCTGTAGCTTATATCAAAGGATGTTCAGCTGTGTCCCAGTTGACTCACAAACATGTGAGCAAAAATGAATGATTTTCAACCACTGAGTTTTGTGGTGATTTGTTATACAGCAATAGCTAACTCATACAAATTTACTATGAAAGGCTGCTTCTAAAATGGCTCCTAACAATCCCTTCCTCATGATAGTCACCTCCTGTATAGTCCCCTCTTTTTGAATGTGGGCTGGACCTACTGACATCAGGACTTGCTTTTCACTAATATAATATGGCAAAAGTAATGGGATGTCACTTCAGAGATTAGGTTAGAAAAGATCATGACTTCCATCTTGCTGGTACTTTTCTCTATCTGCTGACTCAGTCCAAAGAAGAAAGCTGCTAAATAAAGAGACTTGTATGGAAAGGAACTGAGGGCAGCCTCTGGCTAGCAGCCAGTTGGAACTGGGTCCCTCAGTCAATAGCCTACGAGGAACTGAATTCCTGCCAATACCATGTGGTAAGCTTGAAAGCAGAGCTGTCCCCACTTGAACCTTTAGATGAGACTGCAGCCTAATTGGACACCTTGATTGCAGCCTCTTAAGAGAGTTTGAAAAAGGGGACATAGCTAAGATTGAGACAGATTTATAACCTGTGAGGTAATATATGTAGTCATTTTAAGCCACTTAGTTGTAGGGTAATTTGTTATACAATAATAGGTAACTAATATACTTACCTTGGGGGTTCCCTAGGAAGAATAAATGAAATCACACAGTTAGGTTGTCATATGCAGAGTAATGGCACTCTAAAGATGTTCATCCCCTAATTCTAGGAACCTTACATGGCAAAAGGGACTTTGCAGATGTGATTAGTGTTACAGACCTTAAGATGGGGAGGTTTCTTCTGGGGTAACCAATGGGCCTGATCTAATCACATGAGTTCTTAAAATTAGGGAATATTTTCAGGCTGTGATCAGAGGGAGGAAGTGAGGCAGGGAGGGAGAGAGGGAGAGAGGGGGAGAATTACACTATAGTGGAAGAAGTGTCAGAGAGAAGCACTAAACCTGTTGTCGCTGCCTTTGAAGATAGAGAAAGGGGGCCATAAGCTAAGGGATACATATGGCCTCAAGAAGCTAAAAAGGGCAAGGAAAGAGATTCTCCCCCAGAATGGAATGCAGCCATACTGACATCTCTATTTTAGCCCACTGACACCAGTAGTGAAGTCTGGCCTAGAGAATTATAACATAAAAATTGTATGTTGTTTTAAGATCTTTTTAAATTGATTTTTTAGAGAAAGAGAAGGAGGGTGGGTGGGTTGGGCGGGGGGGGGGGGGGGAGAGAAAGGGAAATACTGATTTGTTCCACTTATTTATGCATTCATTGGTTGCTTCTTGTGTGTGCCCTGACTAGAGATTGAACCTGCAACCTTGGCATCAGGACAATGCTCTAATCAACTGAGCTACCCAGCGAGGGTATTGTTTTAAGCTCTAAGCTTGTGATTATTTGTTAGAGCAGTAGTAGAAAATGAATACATAGACTAACCTACCTGGCCTTAATGACTATGATTTTCTTCTCCCTTTCTCTTTTTTTCTTCATTTTTGAAACAAGTGGATTTAACGTTGTGTAAGAGCAGCTTGTATATAAACTATTGTATTGTTTGAGGATTACTGAGAGAATATCTATAAGCCTATATAACAATGACACAGTAAGCAGTCAAGTGTTAGCTAGTATTACCATTGTGGCTGTTACTGCTCCATTGTTATTGTTGAGAGTTCTGGTTTCAGTTCTCTGTTCCACTAGAGAATAGCGTGTCCTTTATTCCACTGAGACACTATAGCTTAGGCAGCAGTGAACGGCCTTGAGCTTAAGACTTTTTTCCCCCCTGAGAATTCCAATGCTCAAACTTAAAACCTTACTACAGAAAGTGTAGGGTCATTTGTTACAAACTTGTATTTTCCTGAAAAATAGACACAGTTTGAGGCATCTTTTCTTATTGCTAAAAAGAAGTCTCAGGCTATAAGAACTCTCCTTAGATAGCTCATGGGCTGTCATATGGGAACAGGGACAGATTTTTTTCTTCCTGTGTGATCTCATTGGGTAGAAGGTTCAGGGAAGCAGGAGAATCACTGGAGCTGCAAAAAACTCCAGAGCTCCCGCAAAAGGACTTATGAACTGTGAAATCAGTAAGCATAAAAAAGTAGAGTACATAATGCTATCATAGTTATGGTGGAATGCACACTTTCAATCCTCAAGGAGATATATTTGTTCTACAATCTAGATTCATGAAATAATCAGAGATATAGACAAAGGTGTATGGAATTATTTTTTTATTGTGACATTAGTTATAATAGCCCAACCAGACTATAACAACAACAAACAACAAACTCAATTGCCATGAGCTATAGAGAAAGAATGAGTAAATTAACACACATCCACTTTGGGTTATTATACAGATATTAAATATAACCCAATGTGAAGAGTTTATATGACATGAAAAATACAGTATAATTTTAAAAGCAAATAATCAACCTCAGTAACTGTATATTCAAGAAGATAACCACTATGTAAAACAAATAAACAAAAGTATGCTCAGAAGGTGGAGAAACTATAATGAAATATATATCACTAATAATAGATGTTTTTCTTTTGGAGAGGAGCTCAGTAATTCTTCACTCTCTATGCTTCCATTTTCAACATACTTTTATAATGTGAAAATATTATTTTTAGATTGAGAATATAATATACTTTATATTTTAAAGAGGTGGATAAGTGGTGCTTTCAGAATTTCTTTTCCAGTATATATTTTTATTGTCCCCACGGGGTTCTGGAGACTCTCCTGTGTTCACACCTACACCCACTCAAAAAACTCACTGTGCAAATTATTTGAAATGTTGAATGATTTACATGTACAAATAAATACAAACACCAAAAGAAATTCTACCCTTATCAAGTGATTATTAAGTATGAGGTAGGATGGTATTAATAATGAGGTCTTTCATTCATTCATAAGTGATAGAAATAAACTATTCAGTACCATTTCCCAAGAGTTTACTCTATGCTGAACACTTTACATATATTTTCTCATTTTAATTCTTATAAAGTAAGTATTCTATTCTCAATGCCCAGATAAATGAGTTAAAGCTTATCCTAGGTTGCCCAAATAGGAACCTACCCAGGCAAGAGTATAAACTGTGTTCATCTGTTTCCAAAGTCTGGGTTCTTCTCACTGTCCTGTGTCACTAATACAAAGAATATGTAATGCACCATTTTCTCTACTCTGACCCAAACCATTAGCTTTACCTTTTTATGAAAGGGCTTGAGCCTTCTCATTTATCTGTTACGTTATGTTTCTTTATGGCTCCTTTGACAATTTCACAGTGGATCAGCTCAAAACAGCTTGAAATTGGATATTATATTCTTCATGGTGTTGGGATTTCCTCACTATTTTATTTTTCTGAACTATTTTTCTCTACACTCCATGTAAATAGATTTTTGGTAAGTCAGATATTCTCCACCCTCTTTTTAATTTAATTGGAGTTTATGAGGCACTACTTTACTTCATAGGACAGTTGCCCGTGTAAGTCTAGCAGATTGGTTGCAGCTGACCGAGCCAGGGGTGGATACCTAACTCAAGGGCAGTCAAGGGCCTGGCATAATAGATCTGTCCAACTAGAATGTTAATCACCAAATGAACCAATTAGATCTGACCTCAGCCAATTTGAGTAGGATACATAGAGGGAAAGACAGCAATTAGTAGCGAGGGCAGAAGCCATTATGCTCTTAGAGAATGGGAGTTACCAGAAGTTTGAGGTGATAGAAGACATGAGTACCCAACTGAGTAAACAAGGAAGGAGACTAGCCAGGAATTTGTCATTTGTCAGTAGCAGAAAGAGAAGAATGGGTGAGTCTCGGTAATGGCAGACATCAGAGAGGGACACTGGCCATATACTGCTGACGCAGAAGCAACAAAGGCTTGTCACTAGAATAATCCTCCAGATCTTAAACAATGTCGCAACTACCTGGAGGCTGAGATGTAAAGGAATTGAAAACTTATTTATCTGTTTATTCTTAAACCAGCAAAAAAACAAGCAAAAACTTACAAATGTGTTGCCGTGTGTGTGTGTGTGTGTGTGTGTGTTTATTTCTGGTCATTTGAAATAGGCTAGCCATCAAGTTACACCTGGCTGAATGGTGAAAGGTCTCTCCTGACCACATTAAAGGAGGGATAACTGATAATGCATGGCCAGGAGAGTTCCCTTCAGATTCCCTAATTCTGGAATCTGCCTCACTTGGAGAAGAGAGAGGAGAAGCACAAAGAATATCACCTGTTTTAAATCTTTTTCTAAACCTCAAGGTTTTTTTTATTTGATGACTTGTGTTAATATATTGAACAATAGATGCAGTTAATAGTGTAGACCATGGTCTCCTCTGTCTCCCAGACAGGCTTGGTGATGTAGTGGGGAGAAGTGTAGGATTGGGAATTGGAAAACTGAAAGTCATGTGCTATTTGTGCCCATATTAGCTGTGTGATTCCTGACAAGTTACTAAGCTCTTTGGATTTCAATTTCTTTTTCCATTAAAATGAGAAGAATATTAGTCCCTGTCTTCCTAACCTTTAGGATTACTCTGCAAATGAAAAAAGCAAAAGATAATACATTTGAAAATTATAAAGTAATTGAAAGAGCTACTATTTCTCTTACCATCAATGAGAAGCTGCTAATAAGCCAGCTTCTAAATATGAAGAATTTTAATGAAAAATACTTTGATATGTAAACCTCAGCTCAGAAAGAAACATTAGAGAAACCTTGTGGGCCATTCGCTAGAAGGGCTATGTCCATTTCACTAGGCATCAAACATGAGCTGGAAGTGGCCTTTGGAATAGGTTAACAACATCTGAAAGCAGCTGTTGATAGTGTGTAGTTTCCCAAAGATCTTGTTTGTCTTTCATGTCTCTTTAAGGGTTTCACAGAAAAGGAAAGGGCACAAACCCATCACTGACAAACCTCCTTACATCATCCCAGTGATAGCCAATCCAAGGTGCAGGTCAGGAAAAGCAGTTGCTTCTTTTATGTTGACTGCAGAAAGCCAAGAGCCTTTGTTTGAGCAGCCATTCCAAAAGCAACTCTTACCCACCTATATGACTTATTTCCCTTTCCTAAGGTCTTTGGTTGTGGAGTTGGCTCTTCTTTGATCACCTACCCATCTAGTCCCAGCTCAAAGGACAATGCCATCATGAAGTCTTCCCTGGTTCTCCTTAGGTGAGAATGATATCCTTTCATTTTTAGATTTCTTAATGCTTTACCCGTTTTGCTTGTATGGCCCTAGCATTTGTTGCATTGAACTACTTTCTATCACTAGAATGCTATGTGGGTAAGCTCTGTTTCTGAGGCATCATTTTATGCTCCAGAATACCAAGGCTTCCTGCCTTGCACAGAGAAGCTTCTCAGAAAATGATCAGTGAACAAATAGGTATAACCCTACAACAAATAGGAAAATAGAAGAAAAGGCAGAATCGAATTTATGGACAAACTATACCCATTTGAAAGTACAAGTCAGCTGTTGAAAATCTAGAACTTCATTTCCCACAGACAACATTTGAAAAGGTGAGTGGATTCTTATATCAGTCTATTCCCTCTTGGGCTAAACATTTTCCAGTCCTTTTATCTTCTTACCACCGCAGCCTATTTCTTCTTCTTGAACTCCATTTTCAACTCTTTCTTCGAGAATTCTAGAAATTAGTTTAACTCTCTAGACATGATCTATTGGCCTGATGTTCTGTGGATAGAGAAGTGTGTTCTGTGGATAGAGAAGCCCCACTTCTCTTCGTTGGCTTCCCTCCATTGACCCTCCCACATCTGACTAGTCCCAAACATTCTTCCACCAGGTAGCTTGTCCTTGCTCTACTCCCCCAAAACAAGCCAAAGTAAAGTAGCCTTAGCCTCAGTTTTTAAAAAAACCCAGGCTTTTGTTTTATTCACTGATTCTTTATTTTGCTCCAGTTAATATATCAAGTATTAGAGATATGAAAGTTTGTGTACCAGGCACTGTGCTACTCTGTTTCATTGAATTCTTACTACAAACGTTGACATAGATGCTGTTAGGATCCCTGTTTTAGAGAAGAGAAAAACTAAGACTCAGAGAAATTAAAGGAATTGTGTCAGCTCATTTGGCTAGTTAGTGGTATAGCCAGTCTTCAAACCTAGGCGTGTCTGCCTCCAAAGTCCTGTTTTTAATCACCATTCTAGTTCGTAGCAGATGGGCAAGAATCTTTTGGATGTGGGGTATGGCAGAGGTTAAGAAAATTGGATAGAGGCCGTGCTTTTAGGCCTGACAGCACTGGATTGGCATCAGAGTTCTTTGGTTCCCTACCACTGAGATCCTGGACAACTGATTTAATCTCAATGAACCTGTTTCCCATAAAAATAAACGAGGATGACTGAATTACTCCTTTATAAATAGTAAATGAGATAATGTATTTGAAAGGTCTAGGTCATTGGTTGATGAAACTATTCAGCAAATAATTTATTTTTCTTCATTCAATCTGTTCTCTTGCCCTCTGTTTACTTGAAGTGTGGGGACTATAAATGCCTGTTTCCTGGTCCCCATTAAATACGATTAATTTTATGGTCATGCTCTAGATGGTGATAGTGTTCTTGCCTTCATTCTCTGCATCCAGTGGAATCTTCCTAATTGCAAATATGATTGCATTGTTCCTTTGCTTAAAACTCCTTACTCCATTGCCCTGGAGATGAAATCCAATGCCTTCATGGTGATGTAGGATGCCTTCAAAATCTGAACATGCTGTATTTGTATGCTCCCCAAACATATTCTCTGTGCTAGTTCTAACAATTATCTGCAGTTTCTTGAACCTGTGTTCTCTATTGCTTCTATGCCTTTGCAGATGTCTCCTGTTCCTGTAATATTTTTTCATCCCATCAATGATATTTATCACTTTTTTTGTTTTTCGATCATCAGGACCCTTTTCTAAGTGTAGGGAAACCTCTATTTTAAGACATGGTGTGGGTCAGTGTGCTTACTGTGTAGGAGATAATTTCTTATAAACTACATCATGAACCCCTTTGTAGCTAAGATATAGGCATATCATTCAGGCTCTGCCAGTAAAAATTTGGCCTATGAACTCATGACACAGGAGGGAAGGAACAGGCATGGCCTCTAATTTCCGACAAGGACAGCAACAACAGGAGCTTCAAGGTCAGAGAACCGGAGTCCAAATCCTCTATTTCAGTTAAAAGCTGTGTAATTTTATGCAGACTACACAACTTTCCTTTACGTTAGCTTCTTTGTTTGTAAAATTGGGGTTAATAATAGTGTCTACTTCGAAAAGTGCTTGGAAGGATTAACCATACATGCAATGGGACTGAACCAATGCCTGGCACATGGTACCTGCTCAAAAATGTTAGCTCTTATTACTATTGTTAATAATAGTAATAATAATAGCAATCATAGTAAACTACATTCTGTGGCATCAGCTTTTGCTTCTTGCACCTAAAAGTTGTGACCAATACATTTCCCTCCAGCTATGCTAGTTTGGACTTATGCTTACATGTCTAAGGTGAGTCTTCTAGAAATCTTTCCTGAATCTGCTGCCACATTTAGAGACCACTGCTCCGGACTCACATTTTGTTCTGTTAGTAACAGAGCACGTATCATACTTTATTTAAATTCCTAGTTCTTACCATTCTCCCCAACTATTGTGAACTTCTAGGCAGCATTGGCCACTTCCTCAAGCTTGTATCCCTAGAGTCTAGTTTAGGCAGCACTTCGGCACCTTGTAAGTGTTCAGTAAACATTTACTGGGTGAGCAAGCAAATACCCTGCCACCCTCTGAGATCCTGCAATGGGAGGTTTAGCCAAGCAGAGGAGTCGCTGATTTCTATTCACATGCTCCAGCTCTTCCTGTGGGTCCTCTCCCTGTGACACCATTTAAGATCGTGACGATCAACATTCACGTTAGCACTGACGATCCTGAAATATCCTTGACGATTTCACGAGAGTCGCAATCAGACTCATAGATACAGAGAACAGACTGACAGCTGTAAGGGGCAGGGGTTGGAGGGCTGGGTGAAAACAGTGAAGGGATTAAGCAAAAAACAAAACAAAACAAAAAGAAAACACATACACACAGATAAGTAAGGGAGGTAGAAGAAGGTAAAGGGGATAAATGGTGATGGAAAGAGACTTGACTTGGGGTGGTGAACACACAATACAACATACAGATGATGTATTGTAGAAGCATAACCCTAAAACCTATATAATTTTATTAACCAATGTCACCCCAATAAATTCAATTAAAAAGAGAGTGGCAATCATTATAATGCACTGCTGCAGTTCCCCTGCCCCCAGGTTTGGTTAGGAGATGGAACTCTGCCCAGAGGGTTGATTCCCATCAGTGCCATTGTGCTTCCCTTAAACAGGATCTTCCAAAGTCAGGAGGATGTGAAGCAGCCTCCCAGGCTGCGGAGCAAATTTGTTATGGGAAGAACCTAGGTGCTTCTATTTGCCCTTCTCCGAGTTAGCGACCTGCAGCACTATGCTGTGCTCTGGCCAAACGGAGTTACTTCTGTTCTTCTATCCAGGGCTGAACATCTGTATCTTCTTGCTTTTGTTTATGCTACTATCTCAGTTTCCCAAGGTTCCTCACTGTTTGAACTGTAAGGCCTCAGTGAGTTAGTTTTATCTGCTGCACGCCCTGTCAGATTCCCTAACCTCCATATAACTAATTATTCATCCATTCCTTTCATGTCTTTAGTAATAATTTACAGATTATAATGTGGCCATGGTAGCGACTCTTATGGTATTGCAGTGTAGTAGTAGAAATAATATAAAATAAAAAGAGAAGCGAAATTATAATGAATACCCTGAAATTAAATTATAACAAGGAGCTAAGAAGGGCAGGAGATAGCATGACAGAAAAGTAAGAGACCTTCATAAATCCCTTTAGAAGTTTGTCAGATCCAAGCAATGTGCTATGTCATTGCTGAAGCAACAGGGCTTAGAACCAGGGCCAGAACAGAGCAAATATACAATAAATGTCAATCAAATAAATTAATCTTAATACAGTGAAAAAATTGACATTGAAAAATGATAAATTAATCTGTACACTCTCTCATAACCAATTTCCGTTCCCCATTCTTAGATAACAGTTAATAAAAGTGCACAGCCACATACATTTGCACACATTTGTCTAGGAGCAAATATTAATGAAATTATAGTACTTAAAAGTTTACAGTGCTCTTCTATTAATGCTTCAGTGACTTACACATAAACCCATTAATGCAGGGACAGAAGACTTTTATATTTATTTATAGGAAACTGAGTCTTTGAGAGAGTTGCCCAAGGTAACACACCTAGTAAGTATTAGAAGCCGATAGAGCACTTTGTCCTTCGGCCTCAGCTCTGGGGCTCATTCTTCTTTATTTACCAAGACTTTAGGGTGGGATGAATTCACTAATACAGGAATAAGTGATGCAGATCAACATTCTACTGGATAAAATATTAACCTGCTTGCAGCAACTGGAGCACTATCAATGCAGTGGAGAATCACAGGGTCTGATTTGGGAGAAGAAAACTCAGGAGTGAGTCTAACAGGTAGAGCTCCTTGTCATCCAAGAATATCTGCCAGTTCAGGCAGAAGCAGTTGAGAGGTTGAAAAGTGAGATTCAAGGCCTATTGTGGGTGAGGAGCCCCAGTAATCCCTCATGCTTTGAATTGGGAACCCAAAGGTCTCCATTCAAGATGGGACAGTAAGCCAGAAATACTCAGTCTCTCCACTCACTCACTGTAAATGGCCCAAGGTAAAGTTTTGTTGCTAGCACCCCAGAGTCAAATCTAAATCCTCTTTGGAGAAGGATTTTGTTTTTTAAAACATCACCTATACCATAATTATTTCTGTAAGTAATTTTTTTTTCACATAAACTGTCCAGAATTCAATAATAAATAACCTAGAGGGAATCATTCTTGGATAAGTTAAATTTCATCTTTCAAATATCATTCTGTCCATGGAGTTTGGCTTTATATTGGGGCCATTAAAGTATTTTAAGGAGGAGACTGGAATGTTTGGGTGAGTTTTCTAGAGAGAAATCTCTGGAAACTATATGAAAGTTGGTTTAGTGTTTAGTTAGTATTATCTTAACCAGCATCTACTTAATCAATTGACAAAATTAACCAACTTTCTAGGTTAAATACTGCTCCTTATCCCCTCTATAAAACATTCTGGTTGATGGCTACGGTATGTTCCTGGCTGGGAGGCCATCCTCTAGTACTTTCATGCACCTCTGCTCCAATCAGCGAGTTGTATGCCTGCAGTCACTGTGCGAATTATCAAGTCACTCATGTCAATTATAGTTCATACTATAGATACATAATTTGAGTAAATATTATGTAAGCTAGTAAAATATTACTAGGAAAGTACAGTTTTTGTTTCAGCAAAAGTAGGCTTAAGGCTTTAGAAAAACTCAATAGAGGTGCATACTAAAGAACTGAATTATAAAGACTGAGGAAAATTGAAAACTTTTAGAAGAATTCTGTATTTAGATTATTTTAAAAATATTTTAAAGTTTTTACTCAACTGGAAATTATGTGTGGAGGTGATGGATCCTTGCTCTCATGGAAATAACATTCTAGCTTCCAATGGAATTCTAATATATGAAAGATTATCATATAAAAAAGGATTTATTATGTATGTAATGCTACTACTATTAATAACATGGAGTCAAATGAAATACTGCCATATTAATAATATGACAAAAGATTATATTGTTATAGTATATTATTGTGTTCATTATAATAATAATTATATACTGTCATATTATTCAATATATTATTAAACATAAAGTCATAACACTTAAAATATTAGTTAATAATAGCAAAATAATAATTAATATATTCAGTTTTTCAACCATTCCATATGTAAACATCCTATATCCTTAATGACTGGCCCAATTCTTTTCACAGAGTAGGCACTCAAGATTACTTAATGAATGAATAAATTAATATATAACATTTCAGTATCACCATTACTTTTCTGAGGTACCACTCAAATTTGTCAACATCAGTTGAAAAGTGTGAATTCAACAAATCAACATAATAGCTATGGATGTGCTCTCACCAGCAGTGGACCCATTTTCTCACAGACACTTGTTGTCCAATAAACCTATAGGTATATTTTCCCCAAAATTACTCTATTCCAGGTCATCTCTTATTCTGAATGTGTGGAGTTGATTTTTAGAACATAGTATAAGAATCTGTATTTATTGACGTATTCATTTATTAATCTCATAGACATTTGTTGAGTGCCTACTATGTGTCAGATACTGGCTTAAGTAGCCCTATGAATTGCCACATTATTCCTGTTATTTATTTTGGCCTACTCATTAAATTGCTTGAGTTATTTTGGGCTCTTGAATCTATCATCTAAAATATTAGCTATTTCTCCAAGCTGTTTGTCACCTGCAAATTTGACAAGCATGTTACTATGTAATTATTCAAGTCATTCAGGGAATATGTTGAACAGGATTGAGCTAAATAAAGAAGACAGCAGAAATCACTGGAATTTTTCTCTTAGGTTTTCAAATTCTTATTCTGATTTAGCTGTGGCTGGATGTGGGACAAATCTGACAAGGCAGAATTTTAGATAATCAGTATGGTTTAGGAACGGTGTGGTACCACTTGGTAATGCTACGTAGCTATCCAAGAAAATAGACAAGGAAGTTCTATCCCAAAGGAAAAAGGGTCACTGCTTAAGGGACATCAAACAGAATTAGCTAGTGTGGGGAGAAGAAACGAGGGGAAGTCATAAGTTAAGTTCACAGACATAGAAGGTAAGCCTTTAGGAATTCCCTAGAGAAACAACAGGAAGCTATGACACATATATATATATATATGTGTGTGTCATAGCTTCCTGTATACTCATCTTGGTATACTCACACAAGATGGTAACATATATATTACCATTTTGAGTATACCAAGCAGCACTTTTAATGGGAGTAATGCTGAAGGGAAATAGGTTAACATCATTCATCTCTTATTTATACTATCAAATCTCATTAGGCCTTTCTTTATCTCAGTTCATGGAAAACTGCTAAAATAATAGAAATATGATAAAGAGTAGAGAGAAAAAAATTAAATGAGAAAATAATCAATTAAAAGTAGATAAGAAAGAAAGAAAGAAAAAAAAAAAGCATAGAAAAGCCAGGTCAAAGAGAAAGTACAAGATAATCTTGTAGCAATAAATTCAGATAAATCATTGCTATGGTAAAGGTAAATGAACTCAACTCTCCATTTGAGAGCTAGAGATTATGAGGATAGTTTTACTAAACAAACTCAAGATAAATATTGTTCACAAGAGCCATATCTAAAACACATAGACATGAAAGACTGAAAGTTAGTGGATGAAAATAGATAAATCAACAAATATGAAGATGGGTCTCTAATATTCCTGCTTCATTTATAACATTCCACAAAAATTACCTGCTCAGGCTACACTGGGTAGTAGATTCAAATGTGCTCCCAGCCTTTAAATTTGAATCTGATCAACCATTTACTCAAGTGGCTGTTGACCTCTTCTCACTCGTGGAGAAGTGGAGCACCTTGTGTTGAGGGGGTGCTGGGTGTTCAGCTAGGCTCAGTCACTAGACTGAGGGACTCATTTCCACAATCTGTCCTACAGAGCACATAATTCATGTCTATACCCTAACAAAATGAGAACATTTCTTTGTACTATGGACCTTGCAGGTCTCCTATAAATAGGTAAAAAATGGTGGCGTTAAATTTACAAATGTTAAGGCTCTACCCACACTGTTCCTCCTTGTTTGTTTGACTCTCAGGCCACCTTTTCTGTTAGAGTTCTACATGGTTTCCCCCTCCTTTGTTTAATCCCACACCTGCTCCATACAGATTTCTCTGTCTTCTTAGATTATCCAGATTATTCTTAGCTTTCCTATACCAAAATTCTGATTTTGTCACCTTCAATAACCTTCCCCTGCCAATCAAGAGGTTTTTATCTAAACCTCTACAAAGGAAGATGAAAGAAACTCTTGTCTGCAGCTTTGCCTAAGACGTGTTGGCTGTTGCAGACAGCATGGGAAAGCTCAACATAGGTTTATAGGACGCAAAAGGGACCGTTTCTGAATGGTTTACTGTGAAATTTACTTACATATTTAATACTACCAAGTACACATTGTGTGTATGCTTTTGGCAGAACGGGGCAGGAGAAGCAGGGTGTCTCAGTTAGCTCGGGCTGCAATAACACAATGCAACAGTCTATGTGACTTAAACAACAGAAATTGATTTCTCAACAGTTCTGTGCTAGACATCCTCTAGTAACAGATTTCTATGAAGAGTTTGCCTTTTCATAAGTAGTTTTAACCATTTTTATCTCCATACTGATTTCTCTGTCCTCTTAGACTGCCCAGATTATTCTTTTTTCAGGGATTTTATAAAGAGAATATTCACCTGATGTTGGCACAAGCACTAAATTCCTGGAATGATTCCTGCGTATTTTCCACCTTTATTATAACAACTGCTTAGGCAAGTTTCGGTTTACATATCTCAGTTGATCCTTGCTCTACCCTGTAAAGTTGGTAATGGTGTTCTCATTTTTCATAGGCAGAAACTAGGGCACAAGTAAAAATAACTAAAATTATAATGATAGTACGAAGGGCATTGAAGTTTTGAATTATATATTTTATCTGTATCATTTCCTTTGCTTTTTATGTGCTTAACCTATGTAAAAAATAAAAGCCAGAGAAACATCCACTTATAGAATGAATAGTCAGATATGAATCCGTATGGCCAATTATAATCAAGTCCAGATGGTTAGTGCTCTGAGCTACTAGAGACCCCATTTGATGTCCCAGTTACCTACCATCATCACAATCAGGATGGGCATCAACCGACACTTAATAAAGGAGAAGACATAATTTGGTGGAAAGAACATGGGCTTTGAAATCTGTCCTGCAATCAGTTTTCAGCTCTGCCACTTACTAACCATGAGATGTGAAACAATGAAGAGTTAACTCCTCTGAATCTCCATCTTTGTATGTTAAAACGTGGATAATTGTAATATTAATCTTATGGGGAGTAAGCGAGACAGCAAACAGGAAAGCATCTATGATTGCCCTTGACACAGAGCAAGCATATCATAGCAGGCATTCAATAAATGTTAGCTGAGTCTGAATTACAGTGTTATGCACTAATATTAATTAATGTAAAATTCAATCTCTCCCTTATTGCGGTTTACAAGTTAATTGGTGAGACACTGAAGAATGACAGTATTAAGAAAACAAAATCTATGTGCCAGGTTTAAAAAAGAAAACAGGTCAGTGGAGATTCTTGAGGGCTAGGACAGTTAAAACAACTGACTTTTTTAGAAGATTGGGCTTCTGATGAAGGGTAAACTCTTATTTAGATAGACAGGGAGGGGGGAGGGATGTTGTGGGAAGGGAGAGATGACTTCTAAGAGAAATGTGAATAGTGGAGTACAGGAAGAAGAGTCCATCATTATGGGGGAAGCAGAGATATTGCAAGGTGGGCTGTGCATTGTGCTTTAAAGTTTACAAAATATTTTGCCTCACCGGAGCCTCTATATCTAAGAGGAGGAGTGGACAAATTTCAGTATCTCCTTTTGAAGCATAAAGATGAAATAGAAACTGAGAGGTGGAGTGACTTGGCTAAGGTGACATCTCTACTAGGTAGCAAAGTGGAGCCTCAAACTCTGATTTGCAGCATCTGAGGACTTAAGGAAGTGGCAGGGGGCGGGATAAGACTAAAGAAGTTAGAGAAAAGATTGTGACTTTGAATGACAGCCTTAGGGGGTTGGAATTTTTAGTCTATAAGCATAGAAAACCACAAAAGCTCATGACCAAATTTTTAAAGATTAGTATAGCAGCAGGACTGGGGTGGATGCCTATTCCTGGGACAAGACAGTGTTCTTCTAGAATCTTTTTTTTTTTTTTTCAAGACCATTGTCCAAATGAGTTTTAGGGCAAAGAGGGCTCTGTTCTTTATGCCATCTTGGAGAAAGCCCTCTTAATCAGGGAAATGGAGCTATTAGCACACTGGCAGGCTTTTCTGTTCTGCATTTTAAATTGTTAATTCAATTTATTTCTAGATAAAATATCTGTTTAAATCAGGCCAGTTTGCAAAACTGACAGCTCTATGAAAAAAATGTTTTGGAGAAAAAGATCATATGCATGACTAAGCTATATTTTAATTTCAGCAAGTGTTTTGATTAAATCATAAAGGGAATGAAAATGGCATAACGGGAACATCATAACTCATGGAATTTGGGTCAGGTTCATCTTCCCACACAGCACCAATGCAGTAAAGCACTGGGTTTGGTGAAAAGATTGAGGTTTTGAAGCAGGTCAGTTCTGGGTTCAAACCTTGAGTGTAAGCTCCAAGAGGTCAGGACCCTTTTACCCACTGTTATATAACTTCATCACCTATGAAAGTATCCGACTCAGAGTAGGTACTGTACAAATATTTGCCAAAATTTAATAAAATGAAAACTCATCCCTACCATTTACCAACTGGAAAGCACTGGGTAAGTGTCTTCACCTCACTGCCACTCCTCATCTGAATATAGAGATGATAATATTTGCTTTACAGAATTATTGTAAAAGCTAGTCATAAGGAAAGGAAACAAGATCTTGGCCTTTGGAGTAGGGTAGTTTGGTAGCTATTCCCTGAACCCAGGTTATAACCTGGGGTTTCCCTTTCATGTGTTTCCCAGCATGCTTTGCTGGGTGGTGGCAATGCCCTAAAAGGCCCTACCCAAGCCGGACAGTATTCAGGTTTATATCTTTTTCAGGGATTAGCAGAGTGCTTTTACTAATAGGTGTTCAATGGCTGCAGTTAAAATTTCCACAGTGGTAGAACTTTGAACCAAACCATTTTTAATTATCGATTAGTTCATTTAAGAAGATAATGTATGCCTACATAATGGACACATTTTTATATTATTATTATTATTCTATGCTCTCTCCCACCAAAAATACACTATATTCTTTTATCTCATCTTTTTAATCCCTACAACAAAGTCCCTTCTAAAGTAGTCCCATTTTGAAGATGAGGAAATAGTCTTGGAGAAATCAAGTGACAAGCACACAGTGACACATTAAATAGATGGCAGAGCTGACATTCGAGCCAGGACTTTTAGGTTCAAAGCACAGTGCTTTATAGAAGTATTCCATATACATTTGGATTGAGTCAATGGGCAAAGGCCAGTCATACCCAGCTTTAACTTTCCGTTAGTCACAAGATGTTCTTTTAGCTCCCGCCATGGAAATATTAAAAAGAAGGAATCTGGCTTTGGTTCAGTGGCTAAAAGCATGTGTAGCCTGGAACTGTTGGGTATTTGTTAAACTATTCATAAGTATATATCAGTCTTTCAAGAGCAAGGGCATCCTTTCGATTTATTATGTACCCTCCCTTACACCAAAAACAGGGTAATGAAGTCAAATATGATGAAAGGGTCATGGTGAGGAGGCTATGAATTGAATGTTCATGAAGGCAGTAGTAACATTTATTATGTCCCGGTTATGTAACAGCCCTTGTGCTATGTGCTTTACATGCATTATTTCACGATGGCCCTCTGAGGGCATATTGTTGTCCAAATGTTGTAAAATAAGAAACTGCTCGGAACTCTCCAGTGGTTTCCAGGCTCACTCCGGGTAGCGCCAAATGTTCTCACCATGGCTCACAAAACTGTTCACGACCAGCCCGATACCATAAACCCAGTGCAGGAAACACAATATTGTGAGTGAGATTAACACCTGTACGTACGCATTTCTGCAGATACGAGGATGCGATGAAATAACAAGGGGATATTGTGGCCTCGGTCCTGCTGCCCCCTTAGGATCGGCTTTGGCCGGGAGAGAGAAGCAGGGGGCAGAGCCTTCCGTTTCCGCGGTGGGTCTGAGAAACCCGAGGAGAAGGGTCGGGCCTGGCTCTCAGGGGGCGGACAGCACAGGGACAGCACAGGGACACGGCTGCGGCGCCGCCAGAGAGACAAGGACATTTCCCAGGGAACCAGCACCATGTTGCAGTCACTAGGGCGTAATAGAGGACATAGCCTTCCTTAAGGAATTTTGAATAAAAACAGAACCAACAGCAACAAAAAATAATAAAGCCTTTAGCTAAAATGGAGAGCGAGCGGTTATGGAGACGAAGGCTTTGCTCCGAGCCCAGGGACCGGGAGGAGGCACCGGCGCTGGGAGACGCTGCGTCCTCGAGGATGTCAGTGTCGCCTCCCGAAGGATCCGTTTTTCTCGGCTCTGCCTCTGGAAGCTTGGTGGCCAGGGTGGGAGCTGGCATTCTGGCTGCAGCTTGATTTGCACGCCCGCCTTGGATGGCCGTGCAGAACGCGGCAGGCGAGACGCAGAGTGGAGCAGAGCTCGGCGCCCTGACCCTGCACCTGGGCCAGTGAGCCCCGGCTCTGCGGCCTGGGCCCCCAACACCTTTCCCGTGCAGTAGCTAAGGACTGTGCCAGGCGGCCATCAATCCTGGGCATGGCCTCACCGGCTCTCTGCCTCTATCCTTTACCCTCTCCTGACGGGCAGAAAGCAAATTTGCATAACAAACTGTTTAAACATTCCATTTTTATCCACCTCAAAGGCACTCTTTGTCCTCAGCAGTGCTAATGGTTAGTGACCCCTTCAAAATCAACATCGTTTGTCAAATCAAATTAGGTTTGTTACTAACTGCAAGGCAGTGACATTCATCTTTTTGATGCTTTCAAACGAGTGTGAGGTCAAGTTCTCCTACCGACTAGGGCTTGGTGTGCGGAGTCAGTGAGTCACTTCCTCAGCGAGGCAATTGTCAGAAAAATAGGAGACTTAGCTCCAAGGTAAATATTGTTGGGTCACTTGAAATGTATGCAGATGTGACATTTCTCTTCTGATTAGCATGTCTACACGTTAAAGTTCTTTGTACGTCATGTCGGATAGTTCAGATGGCAGTGTAATGTCAGTGAGCACTTGAACGAAACTTAATTTTGCTCCTAAGGAGTAAAATGGGAGGTGTGAGGGAAAAACTTAAGGCGGGAACCTCATTTGGGGTGGCACACGGAATATGTAGGGGTTATTCAGAACAAAAATAAAATGCTAGGAAGGGAGTAACATTACCTGCTATGTGCCAGTTGCTATTTATACCCTAATTTAATTCTTGTAGGGATTATGGTCCTCTTGAGTAAGTGAGAGAGGTAAAGCGGAGGAGTCAACAAGCCTAATGTCAACCAAATGGTAAAATAGAGGAGCTGAAATTTCAAACTCGTGCCTTTTTGATGCCCAAGTCCAAGATTCTTCCACTCTCGCATGCTGCCTTCTTAAATTGCAAAATATTCAACCTAGCTCTGACAGGAAACCTTAATTGAAAATATTAAGCAGTGCCTAAACATCCTAGCTCTTTCTTTACCCTTTGAGACAGCATGGATGGACCTCGAGAGTATTATGCTAAGTGAAATAAGCCAGTCAGAGAAAGACAGTACCGTATGATTTCACTCATATGTGGAATCTAATGAACAAAATAAACTAACAAACAAAATAGAAACAGACTCATAGATACAGTGAACAGACTGACAGCTGTCTGAGGGGAGGAGGGTTGGGGTACTAGGTGAAAAAGGTGAAGAGATTAAGCAAAGAAAACCCCCAAAACTCATAGACACACAATAGTATGGTGATTACCAGAGGGAAAGGGGGCATAAATGGTGATGGAAGGAGACTTGACTTGAGATGGTGAACACATAATACAATAGAAAGATGAAGTACTGTAGAAGTGTACACCTGAAACCTATATAATTTTATTAATCAATGTCACCCAACAAATTCAATTTAAAAAATCAGAAATTTAGAGCATTTCCTGTTCCAACTTGCTCCTTTTGTAAATAATATGTATTCTGCCTTCATTTGAACACATCCAGGAGCCCACTACTTCCCCATTCATCCATGTCTGTACTCATTCCCATCCTGCTGTTTATTCATATATCAATAGCTCTACTTACGACCTTACATGCTTAAATGTACAGTTGTATCTACATCTAATTCTGACTTTAGAGCATTTTTTCTATTAGAGAATGTTCTGTGTCTTTCACTTATGATGTCACTTGATCATCACAATAAGCTAATAAGATATGTGTTAATATTATCCACACTTTATAGAAGAATTTGAACTTAAGAACCTAAGTAACTTGCCCAAGCCACATAACTAGGAGCAGTGCATCTAAGTAGTGTACCACCTCCCAGTTTCAAACTTTTTCCTAATGCGGTGGCAGTACACAGCCTATAACATGCAACGAGAGCATTCTCAGGAGAGAAATCGCAACCTTCACCCTCAGCTTGAAATTGGCTATCTAATCTTCTCTTGTTCTTTCCTGTTGTCAATCTTATAAAATACAGCACTGTCTGAGAGCAATGAAAAAGTGGTTCGGATAAATTCAAGCTTCCACCATCATCTGTACACACAAAGGCTCCCGCTAGAGACCTTCCCTACACCTTGCACTATATGTTAGATCAGGGGTTGGCAAGCTATGGCCCACAGGCCAAATCCTGTTCATTTCCTGTATTTTATTTTAAACAAAGTTTTATTGGAACACATATATATTCATTCATTTGCATATTGCTTATGGTTTTCTCACTATAAGGGCAAAGTTGGATAATTGAGACAGAGACTATATAGCTTATAAACTATACAGCTTGTCACTTCTTTACTAATTTAGTACCCAAGCCAAAACTTTGCTTAGATTCCGCACAAATGAGCACCCGAACCTGTGTTTCATTGTCCTGTCAAATCCTTACAAATTTATCGTTTTCTTATCTAAATAGTATAAGAAACTTCCTGCTTCAATCATGATGTTCCATTACTATTTAAAACAAAAACCACAATGCCAACTTCTTACTGTGTCCTGCTAACTTGACCTGTTCTGGCTATTGTGGGAAACCATCTCCGTCAGTCTTCTCTTCTGTCATTTGCGCTCCCTCACGGGTCTTCTCTCTGTCCTTGAACACTAAGCCCGTTCGTTTCTCAGGGACTTTGCACTTGAGCCTGCAAACTCTGTCATGTCTGTTTTCCCTTATCATGGAGGACTCAGTTGAGAGAAGCCATTCCGACTACCTTATCTAAAGAAACCACTTTAAAGCAATATATCACTTTTATTGAATCACCCTGTTTTATTTCTGCATAACTCTTACCTATGTGAAATAGTTTCGTTTATTTATTTTTCATCTTCCTATAATAGAATGCAAGGGCCACAGCAGTGCCCCGAGAGCCTGTAACAGTGTGCAGTGCATAATTGTTGCTTAATAAATATTTATTAAATGAATAACTACTCTTTTTCTCCCTAATATTTTTTTTCAGGCTAAATCTTCCCATTCTTTCAAACACTTGGTAAAGTTATACCATATGAGTTCAGTGTGCCTTCTTTAACTATAATCTGTTCCATTGTCACAAGCTATCTATTCTAGCCAACTTTCTATGTACCTTCTTAGAGCAGAAGCTGGTCTTTGCCTCCCTTTGGAAGCTTTCTATTCGTTTAGTACAATCTTGTGTACATAGTGGGTATTGAATAAATGTTGATGAATGGACGATGTAATGGGCTTTGGGCTCCATACATCAAGATTTTCTTGAAGGACAGATAATTACTTCTAGTTTATACCTGACATTTTAATATAACTGGTTGTGGTCATTATCCTTTGGAATTGCATCCTAGTCAATTCCTTCAAAAAAAGAAGAAAATAAGGCAAAAATTACCTTGCGAGCAATCCACAATTGGATTTGCATTTAAAAATTGCCAAGTGAGCACTCCTGCCTGATGGCCAAATGAAATTAATCTCTTGTAACTCAAGGTCTCATCTATTTGAAGTGACTGAGGCGAGACTCAAGGAGGCTGCAGGCTTCCTAAATAGTGAAAATCATCTCTTTCATTATTTATATTTATAGTGTGTCCACAGTGTTCTCTCACTGTGCTAGCCAGAGGATATAAAGTTGGTAAAGATGCTGTCCCTATTCTTGAGAAGCTCTCTGTCTCTAGTTCACATGATCAAGGTCCCCGCACACTCTTTGGAGGTGTCCCACATCCCTGATGAAAGGATGAGTCAGGTGTTAATAACAGTTTGTCTCCTCTTCTGGACACAGCTGTTGGTCTATGGGCAGACACCTGACCCAGTAGAGTTAGTTTCTCTTTCTTAAAAGTTTGAATTAAAGAAACAAATACTGGGGAAGTTAACCCCTGTGTTATATAAATGGTTGAACACAGATGTCCATGTATTACTCCTGCCCTGATCCCCGGGAAGGACTACCCCTGATGTCCTGAGACCTGATTGTTTATTTTCCTTTTTGGACTTCAGTGAGACCTTAAGATAACATGAATAGGCTTCTGTTTCTTACCATAAAATTTCTATAAGAAACAGTTATATATATAAAGAGATACATAAACCAAAATGTACACTTCAGTATGATCAGTGCTATTATAGAGATTTGGGCAGGTTGCTATGTAAGCAAATGCCTTCAACCTGGCCCAGGAAGGTCAGAGAAAGCTTGTAGGAGGCATCACCTAAAGTGAGTTATGAAGAGTAATAATTATCTTAGTTAAAAATAGTGGGGAGGAAAAGGTAGGTTTATGCAGCATGAACGGATCCAAGGAACTGTGAAACAGCAGGTATATTTTGGGAAATACAAAATAATAGAATTGGAGCTCAAAGTATAAGGTGGTGAAGTGGCAGGGAAAGCACCTGGAAAAGGAGGTACAAGCCAGACCACGGGATGTCTTTTTTTAAAATTAAATTTATTAGGCTGACCTTGGTTAATAATATTGTACAAGTTTCAAGCGTACAATTTTGTATCACAACATCTGTATATTGCATTGCGTGCTCACCACCCAGAGCCTAGTCTCCTTTGTCACCATGTATTTGACCCCCTCCACCCTCTTCACCCTCCCCCACCCCCTTCCCTCTGGTAACCACCATGCTGTCGTCTGTGTCTGTGAGTTTGTTTATTGCTTTCTGTTTTATATCTCATATGAGTGAAATCATATGGTTCTTTTCCTTTTTTGTCTGACCTTCTTTGCCTAGCATGATATTCTCAAGGTCCATCCTTGTCACCAATGGCAGTATTTGGTCATTTCTTAAGGCTGAGTAGTATTCCATTGTATATACGCACCACGTCTTCTTTAACCACTCATCCTTTGAAGGACCCGGCTTGTTTCCAAGTCTTGGCTACAGTGCATACAGTGCATAATGCTGCAATGAACTTAGGGGTGTGTATATCTTTATGAATAAATGTTTTCAAGTTTTGGGGGTAGATACCCAGAAAAGGGGTTGCTAAGTCCTATGGTAGCTCTAGTCTTAATTTTTTGAGGAACTTCCATACTGTTTTCCATAGTGGCTCTACCAGTTAAGATGCTAAGGAGTTTGGGCTTTATTTTTTAGGTTTCTAATCTGTCAAATGACCAGTTTTGATCCTTTCTCTGAGGAGATCCAGACTATATTTTTGGGCGTCCTCCAGCTATTTCATAACTCCTTTTTAAGAGTGACCCAAGGCAAATTTATGAAAAGAAACACATGGCATGTAGAAAGTAGCCAAGATTCAAAATCAATAGTTCAGAGTTTCAACTGGTCCTCTGTTCTTTAGCTGAGTAATAGCGAACAAGGAATCTACTCTCTCTGAGACACTGTTTCCTCATCTATAAAACGGAAGTTAAAACAATATCTACTTCCCAGAGTGGTAGTTAGATTCAACACTTGTATTTAAAAAAAAACATATATCTTTATTGATTTCAGAGAGAGGAAAGGAGAGGGAGAGGGAGAGGGAGAGGGAGAGGGAGAGGGAGAGGGAGAGGGAGAGGGAGAGGGAGAGGGAGAGAGAGTTGAAACATCAATGGTGAGAGAGTCATTGATCGGCTGCCCCCTGCATGCCCCCGACTGGGGATCCAGCCCGCAACCCCGGCATGTGCCCTGACCGGGAATCGAACCGTGATCTCCTGGATCCTACCTAGGTCGACCACTGAGCCATGCCCGGCAGGGCTCAACACATGTATTTTTAGTGTCCTACAGTATGTCAGTTTCTGACCTTACTCTTCCACAGGCAGAATCTCAATGAATTAAGTACAGTCATCTCTTGAGGTAGATATTATTGTCTCTTTCTTCAAATTGGGGAAACTCAGGCTCAGGGAGGTCAAGTGTCTGTTCAGTTTCATACAAGCTAGAAAAGCTGCTATTCAAAATTATATCTGTTGGACTTAAATTCCAGTGCTATTTTCCCAAACCACAGCTGCTTAATGATAAGGAAGCAAATGAGAATTTTTAAAATAATAGTATTTTAACTAAAAAATGTACACATGCTAGTTGTTGATCTTAGTGGGTTCAGTCAATGTCTGCTGAACCCTACCTGCTCTTTCTGGAGGGCTCTTGCCAATTAAGTGCCCTGTGTCCTCTCGGGCTTGCTTCTTGTTACAGACATGGTGTTTCTACATACCTCGGGGTACCACCTAGGCTGCCCCCCAAGGCACCATCTGGGGTCAAGGTCCTCACTGACTACCTGTACAAATCGACCTTTTTCTGGGGTTCTATGCATTAGGGTCTTGCTAAGAACTTAAAAATTCATCCATTTAACTGATTTGTCCTAAGGTATAAAAGACTTTTATTAACTTATTTTAATGCCCCTGCATTGTATCTTTTCTTTTAAACAGAGGTTCCTTTGAGACCCAGTTCCTTAAACCAGCCTTTCTTAAAGCTGTTCTTAGAAATGTTAACCAAGGAGCTGTTCCATTCAAGGAGAATTCTTAAGAATCACTATATTGGTTAACATATTAAAGGCTCTGAGGAATCATGCAGATTAAAAAATTAGCTTTTCTAACTTAATAATTTTTCTTTGTTTGAATAAATTCTCTTTCTATGGATCACTTGCTAGTGCCTCATAAAATCAGTATTATGCAGAAAACACTTTGGGAAACCCAGAGCCTTAATTGAAAAAAACTGTCTTTGTGGAAATTCTGACACTGAACTGCCTGGAAGGAGTGGTTTTGTGAGTTGAGTCATGTGAGTATACTTCTCAAAATATAACATATCGGCACTATTCTCAGGGGCTTTACGGGACTCGAAGATGAGACAATTGATGGGGACTTAAAAAACACACACAATTATGAATCAAAATTAGGTTTGCGAGGTCATTTCTGTAAATGAAGAGCCCTACAGCTTTAGCTTCATTATCTTTATCATCCATCAACAAAGGACTGGCCTTTTTCAAGTTGGTACAAGCCAAGCCTGGCTTCTTTTCATGCAGAAGGTGAAAAGAGTAGTGGAGCAGGTAACAGAAGGCCTCTGTTCTTGTCCAGAATTACCCACTCTACTTCTGCTTACTAAATTCTGTGACGTGTTTCTTCCTTATGGGTGTTAGTTTTCAAATGGGACGATAACTGTAGTATTAATGATGAAGAATCATTTTAAAGAGGTAATCAACGGAGAAGCATTAAAAAAACATAGCATGTAGCTCCATACAGACATAGGTTATGATCCTTGTAAAAATGCTTAATTCTAAGCACTACACATATGTTAACAATCATTAACGTTATTACTAACATGTCAAATAAAAAACAAATCTGGACTTAAGTAATAAGAGACTGTATTTGAAAATACTATTGTAACGACAAAAGCGAGACTATGGCAATCTAGAGAACGCTTTGACCATAAGATCTGCAAGCACCTCAGACAGAAAAGGAATTTTCCTGTGTGGGGAGGAGTAAACAATGCTGAAGTTGGCTGATTCTCAGGAGGGGCCCTTAATAAGGTTGGTTCCCAGTTTCCATGCTCAATGGTGGGCCAAAGGTTAGAGAGCCCTGAGTCAAGTTTGGTCAAGGCAAGTTACGGACATTTTGTCTAGACTGATTGGTGGAGAGAAATAGTTCAGCTAATTCTCTATGAGATAAAGAATGGGAATTTGGAAGGTTTGCTTGTGGCCTTTTTCTTGACTTTCAGGGGGTCATCCATGAATCATGGGTAAGTCATACAGGGAATGGTGGTCCTTGGCAGTAAGCCATTTTTAAAAACACAAAAGGGGGCTAAAGGAATTTCTTGATCGTTGATGTTTTCATCACAGGGTTCAGGTATAAAGTTCAACATTGGCAAACATCTTGATTATTGTTTTCCTTGTGTCTGGTTAGTCATGCAAAATACAGAATCTTTTCTCTCATATGGGGAATCTAATGAACGAAATAGATCCAGAGACACAGAGGCATTGTACAGACTGATGAATCTCAGAGGGAAGGCGGGGGTGGGAAGAGATTAACCAAAGAATTACAGGTATATATGCACAGCCCACGGACACAGGCAGGAGGGTGGAGAAGGCAGGTGTGGGGGGAGAAGGGCACACCTGTGATACTTTCTACAACAAAGAAAAATTTAAAAAATAAAAAGGTAAATACAGAATCTTTGAGTGAGTTGCTTAACCTTTCAGACCTTCAGTTTTTGCATTAGCAAATGGGAATAGTTACAATAATAACAATTAGTTCACTAGAATGCAGTGACGCTTAAATGACCTAGTGAAAATACAAGTGCTTCATAGATGTAAACATTGTAGAAATGCTGTTTATTTAATTTTTTATTATCATTATTAGTGGTTCCATGAGCTCTGCCACCTCCTCCACCTTCCTCTTCCTCTCCCCTTCCTCCCTCCACTTCAATGAAGATAAATCTCTTCTGAAGCAGCAAAATCCCAAAATGTGTATTTAGTGTCCCCATATTACGAATGGGGAAACCGAGTCTTAGCAAGGCTTATGTGGCCGAGCTCACGCCGTTCGCTCACGTGGTAGAAGGAGCCGATGCAGACCTGGGGGCCTGGCTCAGCTTCTCAGCAGGTGCGTGGAGCACGCGCTGGTCATGTGCACGAAACGCCCACTTTGATCAGGAATAAGGGCAAGAGATGGAGAAAGAGCCGCCTCAGCTGCATCTGCATATGAATAACTGATTTGATTTGATTTGGAAAGCAATGCGCTTAGTCTCTTATGTGGTTGTGTGTGTGTGTGTTTCAAAGAAAATAATAAAGAGGAGAGAGAGAGAGAGAAAGGGGGGAAAAAAACCCATCAAGTCCATATTGCACATTGGCTGCCAGCAATGTTTCTTTTAAAAATAAAATAAAAATGTTCAGTTGTAGATTTTTTTTTTTCTTTGGGAGAGATACAGGAATTGCAAAGAGAGTGCCAGACAGCACTAGCATATGCTTATTTTTCTAACTCAATGTGGGCAGCCTTTCTTAAACATTTTGTATAAATATATTTATTCTCCCACTGAGACCTTGCCTGCCAGGTTCAGGAACAACTGAGTAAGCAGATGAGTTAAAAACCAAGGAAAGAAAAGGAGGAATTGCCATGGAAATGCTGATGGCCCCTTTATTCCAGCTGAGTACATTGCCCTGGAATAATAAATTAGTGGCTGATGCGTTGATGATAAATCTATAGAGGTTTTCATATTCAAAGTAAAAGATATTTCACTCTGTCTTTGTTGGAGATGTAGTCGGAAAGCAAGGAAATGTTGACATCCGGTGGGCAAGACTGAAAAAAAACACACACACAAAAACCCTTTGGTGCACAACCCAACCCGCATTTGCAAGCTGTCTGCATCTCTTATATTGGCCTCAGCTTTGACAAATGTAAAAAAGTCACTAATATTTTGACACTCTCCCTGCCCAAGTCTGATACCAGCTGGCTGCGAAGCCACATGCTCATTGTTCTGCTGGATTTTAAAGACTGGGTCCCAGCCAAAGGACTGGACTGGATCCATTCATTCATTTTCAAGATTGAAGTTGCAGCTTAACTGTAATGACCATTTCTCAACTCAATCTGGAAACCTCTTCCAAATCCAACAGATGCCTGAGAGGCAAATGTGCATTTGGATTGGAAACCACTCTCTCGGATAAAGCAACAAAAGGTGATCTTTGAATTCGAAAACAATCCCTTGTTTTGAGAGCAATTAATATTCTGTATATTGGTTAGGTCTTACTTAAAAAATTCTCATGCTTTTAGGGTCTTTGTAAAAACACTTATTTTACTACTTTAAGTAAAAATGAAAATTTAAATTGCAGATAGATTATGACAATTATAGAAAAATGTTCCCAGAAAAAAAATTGGAAGAAAACAACCAAAATGTTAAATATGTTAACAGGGGAGATCTTTAAGTTTACAGTGAGATTTTTCTTTCTACTTTTATGTAGTTTTCTTCTATAATAAGTTTTAAATTTGTAGTTGGGAAAAAAAGAAAATATACTATTTTTTCCTTTGAAAATATGCTCTATTTCTTTTACTGTATTTTCAACTCTGGTGACCATATTGTTCTGGTAATCATAAGCAACTATTGCTAAATAGTTGTGCTAAGTAGTGTGCTATAGCCATGGAAAATAAAACCACTCTAATCTACAAAAAATATCTTTGCTTTCTACTTCTTAAAAAAATGCTCCCCTGCTGTGTGTCTCTGCTGTCCCATTTTTCCCCCCATTCACTTAATAATTGGAGACATTAGCCCTGATCACTTGCAAATTTTCCATTGAAATTTCTTTTCAGGTTAGCAGAAACTTGGAAAACCTGCCATCATGGTGCTGTAGGAGAGAGGGAGTTATAGCTTGATCCTAAAATCATTGGAAGGGATCATTTCCAAGGTGTGATGAGACAAGTATATCTTTTAGTGTCAGAGTAATCTTATTTTCACATAACTAGAATTCATTGTGTCCTTTTATGTGCCAGATACTGTGTGCAAGACTTACATGTACTACTCGTGTAACCTGCAGACCATTTGATAAATTATGTGCCTTCCTCATATACACTGCAGTTGAGGAAACTGATACTTAGCTGGACTAAAAACTGGAACCGACATCGGTATGGTTTCAGCCCATACTTTGTTGACCCTTAAGCTATGGGTTTTGTTTTTCAGAAAGAC
The DNA here is from genome assembly GCF_054644295.1 of Miniopterus natalensis. Taxonomy (NCBI): domain Eukaryota; kingdom Metazoa; phylum Chordata; class Mammalia; order Chiroptera; family Miniopteridae; genus Miniopterus; species Miniopterus natalensis. The sequence goes on along the minus strand of NC_142089.1, from coordinate 36,520,719 downwards.
ATGCCCTTTTGATCTCAGTGCCTCCACCTAGCAGGTGGGGGCTTCAGCCAGTCCCTCTGCCTCTTTAAGTCCCAGTTTCCCTGTCAGTGAAATGGGAACGATAGAGTTGAAGACACAGGGCAGTTGCAAGGATTAAAGGAGTTAATGCCATCAGCATGAATTGAAGCAAAACCCTCTGATTCCGAGGCATCCCACCTGAATAAAAACTACCGAAAATGAACACAGAGATGGGTGTCTTTAAAAATGTTTCTTTATCCTGCCTATAAAATTTGACATCGTTTCTCCACAGCCTGTAGCCATATTCAACCCTCTGGCTTGCGCAGCACTGATTAAAAAGCGGCTTGCCAGCAGCCTGTGATTGTCTGCCACGGGAGTGCCGCCCCTCTCGCCCTCTACCCAGTTGTCCCATGCACTATTCATGAGTCCCACAATATTCCAAACTTTAATTTCCACAGATTAATTCTCACTAATTATTCACCATATGAACTGCGCAGGAGAATTCCACTGGATGCTCTTCCATCCTGAGGCAGGGTAGGCAATGTCGAATCGTTTTCTGATTTCAAGTGGAAAACAAACTAATTATGTGGAAATATGATAATAGATTGCGCTGCAGGGACCAGCCCTCTGCAGGCTTCAAAATGTTTGCTTATGATCGGCTCCTTGTGTTATTTCTTCCAGGAGGAGCTGCCCTTTCATAATACATCAACATTATTGACTGGCCTGTGATTCCTTATTTGGAGTTAAGGGAATTTGCATAATTGTATATTACTTCCGTCTGGTGGAAACAAACAAGATGTTCGGGTGCTAATGATCGAGCAGGCAGCAGGGACTGCTGGGAAAAATAGCATTAGCAAAGTCCAAAAACCCACAAGTAGCAGCTTCTCTTTTTGGCATCTTTGACCACCTTCCTTTGATGTAGTTCTTTATTCCACTTGGCCACAGACATTGTTATTTTTCTGTCCATCCAAGCATAGCAGGTTGCCTGGGCTAGGCCTATATTCCCAATCTGTAAAAATATAAAGCATCTTTAGGCCGTGAATTTTCATACTTGTTTGTATTTGTTCAGGTCATTTCCTCTGCTTGCAGTGTCTTCCTTCTTCTCTCTGGCAGGAAGGGTCTTAGTCTTCAAAATTCAGCTGAATTGCTACCCTCCTTTGATGTTCCCCAACTTCCTCACTTAGAATGTAGGGTTCTCTAAGTGAACCAATATCAAGTGAGGACAATGGGCGCTCAGTACATTCATCTCATTCATTTGCTTAAGAAAGTTTTTGATCTTTACAATTTGCTAGTTCTATTCTAGGCACTCTGGACAGAGTGTACAGGTAAGAAAAAAAGAAATATCCCCCTTTTGAAAATTATTTAATGCTCCTCTTTTCTATAGCAATTCATATCTCTATTTAGCAATTATTTATTGTGCCTCACAGTACACTTGATGGACAGGGTCATTGCTTAACTTATCTCTGTAAGTCCAAGACCAGGTACCCAGTAAGTGCTAAATAAATGTCTGTTGAATAGACTTGAGGTTTCAGAAGAGTGGCTCATGCAGGCTGTTTGATGAATTACACCACGGATGCAAATGGGGTACCTTCCTTGCCAGCTCCAGATGATTTGTAGTGGCCTCGTGAAGTGCTGAGGAAGGATTTTGAGGCAGCATATGCTTAGTGGAAAAGTTTTCTGTGATTAATTATTCATGGCTGCAATGGAACTATTAATGGGTGAACAGCAAGCCACTTACGTATTTGCATTCTTGTTATAGGAATTTAAGCTCGGGCATCTTCAAGAGTCTCAGCGTGTGTATCTGTATACGTTTCATGGGTGAAGTTGATGAGTTTATCATGTTGCCTACAGTTCAAGTATTTAAGAGGTTATGCTGTATCAAGAAGATTGTAATAGTGGGGTTTTGAGCATTAAACCATTGAAATGAAACATTTTGATTTATTTTTTATGGCAGTAATAAGATCTGCCATTATTGAGCTAGGCACCTTCCATATGTCCATATATTCCATTTAATTTGTCACAGCAAAACAGAACATTAGGTCATTTTAATCCTATTTTACAGATGTAAAAATTGAAGCTGAGAAACTTGACCAAGATGGGGGGGAAAAAAGAAAAGTTGTAAATGGCAAATCCCAAATTCAAGTTTGGTTTGTCCTGACTCCAAAGTTTATGCTTTCTTTTTTTCCTTCACTATTCTCGATACAAATTGTCACTTAGTCCTAGTCTAAAGCATACTGCTTTGCATTTCGGAGAGAGGAGACACTTTGTCTCTGTGGGTAATGAACCAAAAATATGTGGGGCATTCCAATGCTTGTGGGCTTTGTGGGCATTTGAGGAGCAGGGACCTTGCATGAGGGTGCGTGTGCAGGCAGATCGAGGGGGAAGGTGGCTTTGATGGAAAGAGGCTGAAATGGAAGATAACTTGCTGAGTGTTTAGCATGCCAGGCATTGTGTTACATGTTGAATGATTTTCTCCCTTTTTCTACTTTAAAAACATTTTGTTTTCCAATTATAGTTTATATTCAGTATTATTTTGTTTTAGTTTCAGGTGTACAGCATAGGGGTTAGACAAGTATATACTTTATTAAAAGTTCCCCCCAATATTCCAAGTACACACCCGACACCATAGTTATTACAGTTTTGTTGACTGTTTCCCCTACGATGTGCTTTACGTTCCCGAGAATATTTTGTAACTGCCAATCTGTACTTCTCAATCCCTTCGCTCTTTTCACCCAGCCCTTCACACCCCCTCCCCTCTGTCAATCATCAGTCTCTTTTCTTTATCTATGAGTCTGTACTGAATGATTTTCTTGAAGACCATTTTAGGTGAGCATTACCAGCTCCATTTCTTAGAATAAGAAAATATTGTCTCGGATAAGTTAAGTAACTACATTAATGACAGGAGGGATATTGTTTATTCCACCTGTCAAGTGTTACATCTGTATTTCAATATTGTATCTTCTGTCCAGCACAAATTAGACTCCAAACAAATACATAGAAATATATTATTTGAAGGTTAATAAGGAGTAAAGCAGATTTTAAATCCAAGTCTGTTCAACTCCAAAGCCTATGCTATTTCTATCATGCCAGGCTCTCCTTGGGAAGTTTGAAGTGTGCTTGAGGCTTTGAAACCAGTTCCGTTTTTTAAAGGGTAACTTCTTATACAGCCGCCTAAATGCAGCTGGTCCTTTGGAAAAAAATGTTTATAAAAGGCTTGGCAGGTTTCTTGGACATTAAATACCTTTTACAAAATAATATTTTGATGGATTACATGTAAATGAATCAGAAGCATATGGCTTCCATTTCCTTTAGAATGTATACATACGTGTTTGGCAAAATGGGTTTTCCTGAATGCCACCTCCAACGAGTCCTTCTTCTTTCACCCCAAGTGTGTTATATCCAAGAGGACTGGAAGGTCTTCTAAAAATCCCACAAAAACCTGGAAACTTCCATCTCTGCTTCTGGCTCCATAATAAGACATAGGTCATTTTCCCTTTTCTTTCCAATAGCAGAGACAGCTGCTATCAGGAAGGCAAGCTGGTAGCCTGCCTGGGGCTTCCCCAGACCATGAGTCTCCCATCACAGTGGATACCCATTTGCCTATCTTGGGAATGCTGAGCCCTGAGTCATTGCAAATTTCATGTTTTACTTGGGACAAACGTGTTCATTAAGGCTACATCATGTAAACAGTGTGGGCTTGGAAGTCAGACACACTTGGTTCAAGTTCCAGAACCACCACAGCCTAATTGCAAAGTCAACTCAACTACTTAACCTTTCTGAGACTTTTGTTTCTTTATCCTGAAATGGAGAGAATAGCTGTAATGATTACTGCTGAAGGACAGGCTGATCAGAAAGGGCTGAGCTCTAGAATGTGATTAAACCAGCGTAATAAGATACTTGGTGAAATGAGAGATAAAGATGGTGTTTTTGTTGATCTTAAAGAACCAATGCCCCAACATCAGCAATCTTTCATTTTCAGCCAATTCATTGCAGAGATAGCAGAAGGAGCAAATTAGAATATGTTCCTGTAGTTACTTAAAATTTTCCAGAGCACGTAAAAAATAAAGAGAAAACTTCCAGGCCAGATAGTAGAGTCCTCATTAAAGATGAGTTCTCTGGAGGTCAGCAGATGACATTACAAAGATGAGGTCTGGATGTTATCGTTCGGTCAATATGGACATTCAGTCTCCTTCAAAAGGCAAAGGTCTCTTGTACCTCTACGCCTTTGCACATACCAGTCACTCTGCTGAGAATGCTTTTTCCTCCTCTACTGGATTAACTCCTACTTGCTCTTCAAAAATAACTGTGCATTTAGCTTACCAGGTGAGTAGTGCTACTGTGAGTAACGCACATTACATATACTTTCCTGAGTGTGCAATAACAGTTGGTTGCAAGTGATAGAAAACCAGGCCCAACTAGTTGAAACAAAACAGCTTTCAACGGCTCATGATACAGGGATGGTTGTCACAGACCCGTCCCTTAGTGTCTAATGGCTCTGCCCCCTTCTTTGTTGGCTTCGGTCTCATGCTAGCCCTGCCATCAACAGCTCCAGGCTTACATATTACCACTGTAGCAACCCCTCCTTTCTCATTCATCCCAGGAGGATTCCAAGGGCCAGTTGATATAACTGAACCAATCTCTATGGGACAGGAAGATATAGCACTCTACCTGGACAGGCCTGGGTCCTGGGCCAGACCTAGAACACAGGGTAACTTTATACTTCATGGTTACTGTTTGGTTGTGTTTCCCCACTGTACTGACAACTTCCCAAGGGCTCACTGCGTTTAGAGAGCTCACAGGACCCTGCAGAGGTGGCAGAAGCCTGTGGTTATGTCGGTAGGGGCAGGTGATGCAGTGGATAAGGGGAGACAGTCTGCAGTCAGGCTGCCTAGGTCAGACTTCAGGATCTACCACTTACTGGCTCCGTTACTAATTACTTCCTCTTTCTGAGCCTATTTCCTCATTCTAAAATAGGAATAATAATAGATAATAATAGTGTCTCTCTCATAGGGTTATAGTTAGTATTACATTAAGTAGTACATGCAGAGTGTTTAGGATGGTGCCTGGACTTTTTGAATATATGTAATTTTTATAATTTTTTAACTCACTGTTCTCTCACTGTTCTTGGAATGTGGCAAAGTTCCTGGCACATGGTTTTCTCTTATATGTTTCTAATGAATAAATATCATTTGCTCTTCCTAACAATCCTGTGGATGTAGTGTTGTGATTCCCATTTTACAGATGAAGGAAAGGGAAGCAGAGAGGTTGAGCACGTTGTTTAAGGTCATATAGCTACTGATTATTTAAGCCTGAATTGATCTTAGATCTGTCTGACTGCAGAATCTGGGCTCATAAACACCCATTAACCAGCTTTAAGATGTAGTTTAGCTGTTACGTCTCCTGGGAGAATTTCCTTAATGCTGGAACTGGCCCCGGTGAGGGAGGCTCCGTTCTCTGAGTCCCCGCCACTTGCCTGCCTGTGAACCTAAGGGCAGGCCTGTATGTTGCTCATCTTTGCATCTCTAGTTTCTGCCCCATTGTTAGTGTATTAATTTAATTGTTAGTTAAATAAAGGAATGTTAAGCAATGACATGGATGGATCCTGAGAGTATGAATGAACTGAACCCTCCTCTTACCTGAGAAAGATGGCTTGTGGAGATGTTTCCTTTTGGAAAGAGACTCCTGAAGAAAGTAGTGTCTCACACTAGTGCTCACAACAAAGAGGCCTGAGCAGGTTGCAGTGAGATCAGCCCGCAAGGATCGGGGAGTCTCTGAAACTCAGCTCTTCACTTTACAAACACACATGCTGAGGCTCAGGGTGAAAGAAACCTGCCCATGGTCACATCAGTCTGGGAATGGTCCCGAGTGAGAACCCAGCCTTCTGAGCCCCATTACAGATTCTTTCCACTGTCTCATATGATGAACAATTTGGAGACATTGTACAGCCCAGGGGAAATAAGGAAAGAACCACTACCCACTAGCCTTATGGAAAGGGTGTGAAAATGAAAATACATTAAACATTTGGCAAATGAAGAAAAATGCACTAACAACTACAGCAGGAAAGAGACAGGGAAAAATTTATTAACTTATATATCAGGCTGAGGCCAACCTGCTGCTGGGCCTGGCTTTGGAGAGGGAAAGAATTCTCAGCTGCTCTTTGAGTAGAATGGATTACTTTGCTGCTCTGGAACAAATGCAGGTAGATAACAAATCATTGTGAACTGCCCAAGAGCACCACAGGTCCCAGCGCTCCCTTTCCCCTTTCCCTTGGAGTGGAGGCTAAACGCTTGCCAAGGGCGGACCCACTCTGGCCCTGCTCAGTGCCATGGAAAGAACACGGCGCTGGGTCTCACCTGATTTTATTTCTCAATTGGGCAACCCCTTACTCTCTCTAAGCCCAGCTTTCCTCACTTATAAGATGGGGGTGTTGATCTTTAACTAAGAGGCTGGCAAGGGTTAAATGAGATAGACTATATAAAATTCCTGGGATAAAGTAGGCATTCAACAATTGGCAACTATTGTTATTACTTCAAAGATGGTGATGCCCATAGATAGAAGGTGAACCCATTTGCCATATAAGCAAACCGGCAAATGAGACAAAATAAAATTGGCCTCACTCAATATTTTCTATAATTCTTTTTCTTTTCCTTCTAAAGTTTCTATTCCATAAATGGAGGCATCATGTTACAGTCGCCCTATTTAGGACATTTTATTTCCTGAGCCTGAAACAAGGAGGACTCCCTCCTTGAAGTAAGAGTGAGAGTGAGATTGAGAGTTTATAAGAGGAAACTGATATCTTTTTTTGATAAGCTAAAAAAATCAAATGTTCATTAGTCTATGCTAAGTTATTTCTCCTTTTATTTTCTAAAATACTGAAAATGGCATATTAGAAACAGTAGGTATACGCACAGCTACAAATGAGAAAAGAAGACTATGAAAATCAATAGCGGATGAATAAAAGCACAGCATCCTGGGGCACTTTGCATGTGGTAAAGTGATCAAATATGTTTAATTAGCTCCTGAAGGCACAATATAATTGTTGATGTTCATGCAGATTTTCTTAAATCATTAATTAAAGCATCTACCTGCCTATATGCTGAAAGGACAAGAGATAAATATTTTATGAAAAAGCAATGGAAGAAAGAACCGGTTTCACACCTGCGAGAGATAACCTGACCCATCACATAGATGTCAGCGCTTGGAGACCTGGGTTTCCACTCTTAATAGGTCCTGTGGCTTCACAGAAATCACAAGTCTTTCTTTGCCTCAGTCTCCTCATCTTGGGAAATAACAAGAGAGTAATAACCATGAGTCACAAGACCTACATTTAAAAGAATTTTTTTGGTTGCAAATGATAGAAACCCAACCCAAGTAAGTTTAAGTTAAAAATTAATATATATATATATATATATATATATATATATATATATATATATATATTACTATCTTAATATGGTAACAGGAGCATAGAACCTGAAGCATAGGAACAAATTACAGGAATCATGCTACTAAGTCTCCAAAATTCGTATGTTGAAACCCTAACCTCCAATGTGACTGTATTTGGAGACAGAGCTTTTAGGAGGTAATTAGGGTTAATGAGATCATAGTGTGGGGCCCTAATCTGATAGGATTGGTGTCTTTACAAGAAAAGGAAGAGACACCCAAGACCTCTTTCTCTCCATATGTGTCCAGAGGAGAAGCCCTGTGAGGACACAAAGAGAGCCTGCAATGCAGGGAGAGCTCCCACCAGAAAGCAAACCTGCTGGCACCTTGATCTTGGACTTTCAGCCTTCAGAACTGTGAGAAATAAATTTCTGTTGTTAATGCTGCCCAGTCTGTGGGGTATTTTATGGCAGCCCAAGGAGACTGACATAAGTCTACTAGTGGAAATTATAAAGCAATGCATATTAAAATTATTGTATTTTACCACTGTTAATACTAACAGCTAATTTTTCCAACCAGTATACTGTATGTGGGATGAAAAGGGATGCCTCTAAGGTAAAAAACTCTTAAGAAGTCTGTGCAAACACACAGTGGAATTCAGGAAATTTGACAGCTCTAAATGAAATTCTCCCTGGAGGAATGTAAGCAGGAAAGAGATTAAGATAAAACAAAATGTTTTCTACTCAGGGAGACTTTTTGCCTTTGTAAAATGTGTTTTCTCCAACTGCCTTCTCTCCTATATATTTACCTTCATTTTGGAAGTCTTTTCAAATTAAAAAAAAAAAGTTTTCCTCCAGTACACATGGAAATGAATCTAAGGTAGAATATTATTTCCTTTCTAAAACAGGAAAATATTTTTTCTTCCACATATTAGAAAATGGTCATTTTTCAGATGTCTCTGCCAGTAAAATTCCTGCTCGTCTTTCAGGTGTCTTCCTTCTCGGGCACCACTTCTCTCAAATTAGAATTAATTAATTCCTCCTCCCTCTATGTCTGTCCCCTGTCACATTCTGACTTTGGGTAGACACATCTCACTAGATATAAAATCTTCAAAGTCAAGGGCAGTTATTTAGTCCTGAACTCATCCCCCCCTCAATGGGGTGCTCACACTAAAAAAAAAAAAAAAGACTTCAATATATGAGCTGTAAGGAGTCTCACCTATTATTTAAAAACATACACACTTTTGGTGTAAACTGAGTTTACCATGTGACAAAGGAACAGTAAGAATAAAACATTTAAAAGTCAGAAACTGGTATCTTACCCTGACCATTCTAATCTGTATATTTAAACTCTGGGGGACCCACCCCCAAACCCTGTCTCTCGCATCCATTTAAACCCCCTTTGGGGAAGTCCGGATGTGCCCGTGACCATCACCTCAAACCCTTTGACTTGGCTCCTCACTCTTAGAACCATTCCGACTTCCTGGGCATGGTATCCAATTTTGTGTCCTGTTCCTGCCCCTTGAGCAGAATGACTGATTTGGCTTTCCCGGTTTTGACTAAGAGCACAGAGGTTTCATGCTTTAGTCTGTCAGGGTTTTAGACCTCAGCACTGTGCACTGCAGGCTAGAAAAGTGGTTACTGAAGAGGGGCTCCTGGACCCAAAGCAGCAGCAGCACCTGGGAATACGTTAGAAATGTGAATTATACGGCTGCTCCCAGAACTGCTGACCTAGAAATTCTGGGGGTAGGGAAGTCATGTCCAGTAATCTCTGTTGTAATGGATTTTCAAATAATTCTTATGATGCTAAAATTTAAGAACGACCGCTATAGGAAGTTTACCTAATTTCTTTGAGTCTTCAAATCTCAATTCTATGGGAACAATTTCCATTCTGTAAAGTGATTGCTGTGACTTAATAAGCACTAAAGTCCACTAAGTTCACATGGAAGGTGCTAAATAAACAGTTGAATCTGAACTTAATAGTCCCGTGTTAGTGCTGCAGGTCTGAGTAACCATAAGTTCACTTCACGGGGCCTTCTATTCACATGGGCTTCTGTGCACCTGTTTCACAGACAGCAACAGTCCCACCTGCACTGTGGCAAGTTCCCCATCACCCGGCACATATGCTGTTCCGAGTCTCATCACACCTTGGAGAGGGAACACATGGGCCCATATGTCAGCCAACGTGTTTATATTTTTTATACAGAAAAAGGAAATATGTTTCACAATAAAGATTTTCATACTTTGGAGCAGTTCTTTTTTTTTTTTTTTTTTTATGCGAGAATGAAAGAGAAAAAGAGAGAGAATGACAAAAACTTTGTCTGGAGCAAGTTGAGCTTTGTTCCTTTGTGATGTTTTTTATCACCCAACTTTAAAAAGCCTGCCTGTTTATTGGGAAGGATCTTCACTGACTTTTGGGCCCCTAGGGGCAGAACAAGCATCAAGTATCTTAGTTGAGACAGTCGGAATGGAAAGAGTCAATGGATTATAAGTGAGAACTCTTCGAATCCAGGCAGGGAAACTAAAACTGAGAGAAAGTCCCCGAGCTAAGGGGCAGGAATCAGGAACTAGAAAGACATAGGTGACATGTTACAAAAAATGTAGGAGGTTGCTAGGTGATTGCCAGAGTGACCACGGCATACTTTACTTGGCTTTTATGTTTACAATGTGGATAGATTGCTTTTAAGAATAACAAAAAAAGTTTGTTTATTAAAATAATTGTGACTCGATAATAATGATAATCATTACTGTCATTATTGATGATAGTGATAGCCTGTGATATAATGAACTGATGTGCTTTTATGTCACCCTCTTCCTGTGTGTGTCTATTTAACCATGTGCTATTCTTTCATTTGGGCTCCAAAGCGAGAAACAAGTATTGCTGCAAAAATGAGCTGTCATTAGAGAAAATGAGAAGCAAAACAAACAAATAAATAAGGGAACAAATAAATAAATAAAATGATTGTTTTTATGTTTTAGAAAACAGCAGTGTAGGTGTGACAAAGAAAGATTTTGAAAAAGATGAGGCCAGGAAGAATTTTAACCAACCCTTCCCCCCGATGCTCATCCCCAGGAAATAAGCACACTGGATAAGTATGATTTGCCAATCTAGGGATGAAGAGAACATTTGAGGAACGTAGAATACCAAAGTTAGTCACCACCGAAGGTCTTTTCTGCTCCCCCCTTTCCTCCAGCCTCCAGCCAGGATAAGGAATGGAAACCGTAGAACCTCAGATAAATGTGGGGATCTAAGAATAGGAGAAACCCATGCACACCTCCTGCCAGTCACTCTGAGAGAGTAGATTCACAGATGGTCCCCACAGGACTAAGTCACGGGAATTGTAGAGTAGAATCATGCCAAGTTTAGTGCTAGATCCTCTAAATACATTTTCTGAAAAATACCCTGTATTATTAGACTCTTTTTTAACAAAGAAGAAATGAGATTCAAGTAATAAGGCCATAATTGTACAGCAAGTACATAAGAGAGGTGGCAAATTCAACACAGCAGCAGATGGAGAAAAGAAGCCCTTGATAACCTTCAGAGATCTGCCTCTGTATAACTTATGTGAATATAGACAAAACACTCAGTCTTTCCTCATCAATAAAATTATGGACATTGCCCAGCCAGGCGTGGCTCAGCGGTTGAGCATCGACTTAAGGTTCAGGAGATCGTGGTTTGATTCCTGATCAGGGCACATGCCCTGGGCTGCAGGCTCGATCCCCAGTCAGGGGCCGTACAGGAGGGGGGGTCAATGACGTCCCTCTCATCATTGATGTTTCTCTCTCTCTCTCTCTCTCTCCCTCTCCCTTCCTCTCTCTGAAATCAATAAAGATATATATATATATTTTAAAATATGGACTTTGGCTACATCACAGTCTTTGAGAAGATAGGCAAAATGGGGTATTTAGTATTTATCCTGCTTGGAGTTCTCTGAGATTCTTGGATTCTTGATGTTGTTTGTTATTTGTTTATTTGCAAATTTTTAGCCTTTATTCCTTCAAATATTTTTTTCTAAGTCATTATTTCTGTTTCCCTTTTCCTTCTAAAATTCCAATTATACATATGCTAGACTGTTTGATATTGTCACACAGCTCTTGGTAATTCTGTTCTGTTTTTCTGATGGTTTTTGTGTGCTTTATTTGTTTGTTCTCACTTTTCTCTCTTTGTGGTAATTTCCAGTTGATCTATCCTTACATTCACTGATTCTTTCCTTGGCTGTGTCTAATTTAATGGTCAGCCTAACAAAAGAATTCTTCATCCCCAATGCAGTCATTTTTTATTTCTCTTATTGCCATTTGCCTCTTATAATTTTCATTTCTCTGCCAAAATGTCCCAATAATGTTCATATGTTTTCCACCTTTTTTACAAAATTGTTTACATATTAACCACAATTATTTTAAAGTCCAACACTTGGGACCTTTTTTATTTTGATACTATTAAATTGATTTTCCTCTTGATGATGGGTTGTTTTCATTGTGTCCTTATAATTTTTTTATTGAATGTCAGACATCTCATGCAGAATAATAGAGACTTGAGTCAATGCTATTTACTTCTGAAAACCAGCACACATTTGTCAGGCCAGTAATGTGGGTTTGAGAAAATCTAGTTAGAAGTTGAGTAGGGCGTGGGTTTTACCTTCAAAGAACCCCAGGCTTTCCTCTAAAAATGCCTGGTGCTTAGGATGGAAGTTGTAGTGCTAGTGTTTTTCTCAATGTACATACTTTATCTTCATTTTTAACTTTTCCTTGTGACATGTGCCACAGAGTGGAGTTCTTTATCCAGGCCTTTTCACCTTTCTCAGTTGTATATTGTTGTTGCTTGTTATTTGGTCTGTGTAAGGCTGGTGGAAGAGGGGCAGGGGGGTTTCTCTATTTCCTGGTATGGCCCCAATCTTAGGAAAATACTCTATGCCTGGACCTCCCTTACCTTTCTGCATGCCCCTCAAAGGGGCCTGCTCATCAGTCTGGATAAGAGCCAGAGATGACCCATGATAGACAGGTAATGTGAATAAGGAATACATCTTTGTCTTTGCAAGCCAATAAGATTTTGGGGCCTTTTATTACTGATTTCAGACTTCTAGCCTCTGTCACAGCTCAAATAGCACATCTCCACGGAGGCTTTCTTTAAATTTCCAAAGAGATCAGATTTTTTATAACATGATTTCATGACTCACTATACTTTTTAATCCATGGTACTTGTCAAACTTTGTAATTACACATTAGTAAAATAATTCTTTAAATGTCCTTACTAAGCTGTAAGCTGTGTGAAGACATAATCTTTTCTAGTCTGTACTTCCAATACCTATCACAGTGCCTGGCATATAGAAAGCATCTAATTCATCTAAAGCATTTATTCATTTGAATAAACAAATGAATTGAACGAATTAATGACTCAATTGTCTTCATTAAGTTCAACTATTTTTTTAATAACTGAGAAACTCTGAGAGCCTTAGGTTCATAAATCTGTAGATAAATTACCATCATTCTATATATATAGATGAAAGTACAGAACATTCAAGGTAATTGATGCCAGGAAGTTATAGTCTATAAAAAAAAATTGGCTCTTTTTCCTGAGTATGATGTTAAACATAAGAAAAATATTTATTTTTGGAGAAATAAATATTTGGCTTCCTGGTCTTTAAGACTTTATAAATGGGCATTTGATTAAAATTCTAATAGTAAATATAATTATATCAATATAACTTAAATCATTATTATGTGCCATATATTGTATTGCACTATTTCACTAAAAATTCTCAACTGATATGTGAGGTATTGTTATATCCTCATTTTGTAGCTGAGAAAATTAGCACTTCATGAAGTTACATATTTGCTCAAGGTCTCAGACATACGTTTAGAGCCATAACATCTGTCTGACTACAACGGTCATGACTACATCCATTACCTACAATTGCTTAAATTTTGAATTTCTTACCCAAATACTGAATTTTTATTTCTTTCTGGAGGTTATCTACAGAAAAAAAATTGAAATTTTACTTAATTTGAGCCTTAATTCAAATGAAATTTGAGCCTCAGATTCTCCTCAGGAGGAATAAAATCTCCCTTATGAGCACTAGACTGCTCCTACCCTGCTTGTTACCTATTTCTGCACCTGGATATCTTGTTTAATCTTAATAACAGTAAGTCCAAGGCCAAACTTAGTACCTGAGTTGCCATATCAGTCTTTTACTTTGGGCCTCTTTTTCAGTGGTGTTGGTATAATGGTGAGTAGAGATGTCTTTCTTGGTTCCCCTTTTTAATGAATGCTGTTACCATATCCCTAGGCATTCAGGTTTGAAATCTCACAGCTACTCATTCCTTCTTCAAACAAGGTGAGTTTACTGAGGATAGAGATTATATTCCATTATCCCTGTGTGCATCCTGCACAGCCTCTGGAATGGAATCCTTACTTAAGAAGTAATGGCAGACTGTCTCGTCCTGGCCCCAAGCATCCATTGGAGAGAGTGTTAAAGGCAGCAGAGTCCTCAAGGGTGTGCCAGTCAATCCATTGAAACTATTATGAAAAATTTTTGTGTCTGGGTATATGTGGTCATTTTTGCAGGAAAGGGCATATGCTTCAAAGGGCACTGGTTTTTGAATTTTGCAACATGGAGGTCATCATCTTTAAGAGCAATTTCAGTGAGTTGGAGAGGCAGAATCAGGTGTGAGAACATTAAGGGAATGAAAAATAAAAATGGAAACAGAACGAGGCTCAAACAAGAAGGAATAAATAAAGGTGGATATAGATGAAAAGGATATTATGTTTCAGGATGGGCGAGGTCGAACTGGAGGGGGCATATAAGAGCTACATTCCTGGACCACAGAATCATGTCTTTTACATAAATTACCTGTTACTTTATTGATCAAGTCATACCTTGAAGATGATGGAATAGTGGGAGGTAACTAAGGAACCAAATGGAACAGAGGGTTTGGCCTTGGACAGCAAGAGGCAAAGCTCATTCTTCAAGACTTGAAAGAGGAAGGGATTAAAGGTGCAAATACAAATGAGGGGAAGCAGAGCCTAGGCTGATTAGCACAGATGGCCTCAAATTTCTCTGCCAAGTATAAGGCAAATTCTTAAATAAAAGTGAGGAGGTAAAGTTGGGTGTGGGACCTGAAGAAAGTGAGGAAGCTTTTGAAAAATTACTGAAAGTCTTTTCTTCTTTACTTAAAAAAATAGTTCTTAAACACCTATCATATAGGTACTGAGAATACATGGCTCTTGTTCTCTAGGAAGTTGCCACATTTAATGAATTAGAAGTTCCTGATGGGTGTAGAACATGTTATAATTATTTACATATTTCTCAATGGTGCCTACCCTAGTGCTCTGAGCACAGTAGGTAAACATGAAGGTTTTAGGTCAACTGAATTGAACCCACAGGAACTCTTGCAAAGCCTGAGGCTCTTGGGCCATGGACAGTTTTGGTGGGAGTTCTTTACAATCAAACAGCGGAGATCAGCCAGTCGGGAATATGGTTTGCAATAATTAGTAATTGAGAATGCGCTTTACAGCAGGGTTTCTCAGCCTCAGCACTACTGACATACGGACTGATAATTCCTGTTTGGGGAGCTGTCTCGTACACTGCAGGATATTTTGTTAGTATTCAGTGCTTTTGCTGATAGATTCTGGTAGCCACCCCAACTTCCACCAAGTCCCGAGAAAAATAACTACAGACGTTGTGAAATGTCCCCTAGGGGACAAAATAGGCTCAGATTGAGAACCCCTGATTTAGAGTTCTGATGATTAATTCATGTAAAAGTGATTGTGCACAAAAAACATCTCAATCCACAAGATCCAGTTATCAGGTGGTGATTACCAGGGCTTGGCTGCTCCCTCGTCTACAGACCGGTATTTGAGCAGCTCCCATTTCTCCAGCAGGGAGAGCGAGGGGGCCCTCAGGTGGTGATGTTGTTGCCCCTTAGCAGCTCTAAATGGAAGGGCGCCCACATTTCTTTGATCTTTGCCTTCCTTCCTTCAGGGTTGGAGAAAGTGGTTTGTCCTTACTGCTTATACTTCCCAGTGATTGTACCTGTGTTCTACAGCCTGTCCAGTGTGTGCAATGAAATAAATGTTGGATTCAAAATCAAAGGTCTTGGGTTTAAAACCAGCATAGTTCCATAAGCTTGGCAAATCAATTATTTTGTTCTTTTATTTTTACACAATTGTTTTGATAATAAAATATGAAGGACCGAGCTTTGTAAACTATAAAGCACTGTGAAAATTGAGAATTAATATTTCTTGCCCAAGTGCTCATATTTAAGATGACCCCTTATTTGGAGATAATGGATTAGGGAGATGATTTAAAGAGAAAACTAAAAATATTTGACTCTGAATGTGTTGGGGATGACAAGAAATCAAAGATGTTGCCAAATTTCCAAGGGTTAGTAGAAAATTCTAAAGATGATTGTTCTGGCCATCCTGGACCTTATTTATCCTTAGGTTGTTTTTTTTCTCTTTCATATTTATTGAGCATTTATTAAGCACCCTTTATATGGTAGGTGCTTTCACTAAACTGACTTCTCAAAATATCTCTATGAGATGTGTCATGTTATTCCAGTTTGACATCAAAGAAATTCAAACTCAGAGAACTTAAATAACTTAAGCCAGTTCACGGGACTAATAAGAATATGATTTAAGCCCCGATATTCATATTTCATGTCCAAAGTCCTTTCCACTATTCCAGAAAATCTCTCCTATGGGAAATGTTTAATAATGAGAGTAATTCATTTACTAGCTTCCCACAATATGCAAAGACTTGTGCAAGGCCACCTATAAGAAAATTCCAACCTATCTACTGGTCACACTTCATAATGAGAAATATCTTTTAGAAAGAAATTTTAAAAGTTTGAATTCTTCTTTTAAAATATGCAAATCAGAGCCATCATGTGGTCTGAGGCCACAGTTCACTAAAGGATCATGGACATTGCTGGCAGAGAAAAATAAACTCCAACAGTTGGAGCTGCAAGCCATCTGTCTTTAGCTATTTCACATTTTGTCAAAAATTATTAGGAGGTTGGAAAATAGCTGTAACCAACTAATATTACTAAAATGTAAAGTATAATTAAATTAAATACAAGAAAATATTTATTCAGAGATAAAATATATATTCTTTGAGATTTTTGGAAGAACACTAAGAATTATGGAAGATAGTTATATTGCAAAGCTATTACAGAATGTTTGACAGTTTGTTGGAAGAAAAGGGATTTATGTACAAATGTTGTATAGGCATGGAATCTAAGTCTCTTACATGAGCACTGCAATTGCATTTAGAAAACATTTAACCAAACTCCATTGTTTTACAGGTTAGAAAAATAAGACCAAGAGAGGTTAAATGGCTTGCCCAAAATCATAAAGTTCTGAGAAAAGATGGCAGCTAAATCTTTTCACTATATGAAAAGAATCAGACTATTATTATAATTATTACAATTACAAATACAAATAGTTCTGATTTATTTGATGCTTATGATTTTGAGATCTTTGCATATATTAGCTTATTTAATCTACACAGCATATGTAGATGGCTAATATTATCATTGCCTTTTTACCGAGAAAGAACTGAGGCTCATGAGGGTTAAGAAACTTGCAACAAGGACTCTATACAGATATACAGAATGATATAAATAAATAAGAAATAAATAAATGGAAAAAAGCAAAACTTCCTTGGATTACTCCTCTTCATCTAATAAATGATGAAAGAATGATGAAATTATTTTAAAAAATCACCATTTCGCAAGCATCACAGTAGTCATTGATTAAGGGACAAATCATAAATTGTTGATAAAACTAGTGAGTGAAACTTTGATGGGACTAAGATATCTACCTGGAACAAAAGTTTTGTACAATATGATAATTATTAATTACAAATAAATTAGACAAATAATATTATGTTTCTTCTGACCTTAGGCACTGTGGAGTATCTTGTAAAAAATGTATAACCTAAAACTAATCGTGAGAAAACTAAAAAATGTGGGGCATTCTAAAATATATCTGACTTGTTCTTTTCAATAATGTCAGTGTCGTGAAACACAGAGACTGAATGTGACATGTGATCCAGGATTATCTTTTGATATAAAGGGCAATGTAGGGACAAGTGAGGAAATACAAATGTAATCTGAAGGTTTGTTGATAGAATTAGATCAATGTTCATTTTCTGATTTTGTAATTGTACTATATATTACAGAATGCCATTGTTTTTAGAAAATGCACTGAATTATTAATGGTCATCGTGTCTCTAGCTTACTTTGAAATGGTTCAGAGAAGAATGTGTGTGTGTGTGTGTGTGTGATAAATGTGAAAGTGTGTTAACATTTAAAGACTTTGTGAGAAGGTATAGAGGAATTCTTTGTACTAGTCCTGTAAATTTTTAAAAATTTTAAAATCATGTTAGAAGAAGTTAAAAGAAAAAGAAAACAAATTTGCAATAAGTCACAGCCTCAGCTGGGGGACACTAATCGTGGTCGACCTGAGTTCAAAGCCTGTGCTCTCCCGCCTCAGTGTTAGAGGGGACGTAAACTCTGGTGAGTACTATGCACTGTCTCATCTTGACAGAGGAGCTCCTACTTTATCCCTGAATCTTCTACTTATTACTGCAAGACAAGGAGTTCTATTTACTGAGATTAATATTTCTCATGTGATTTCACTAACAATGACTCTTACCATTATCAGACAGAGCAGGTCAGATGAAATTAATAATTTGCAGAAGGTAATTCAAGTAACACAATAAGGAATTAATTGATGAAACCTAGATTTACCTTTCAAGTTATGAGTGAGGCTGTTTGCAAAACCTGCATGATTTCTGACGCACTACTCAACTTCTCAACTGCTTTGGGAGAGATTAAATGAAATCACAAAGGTGAGATTTTCTTAAAAAAGACCTTCAATCTGTAGAATCCATTTCCTGTCTTCAGGTAGAGAAATAACACCACATTCTACTTCACCCTCAAAGCAACATTTAAAAATTCAGGGGAGACCCCACATCTCAGGTTCTGTGTTTCTAGAATATTTTATTCCTATGGGAAAAAACTTTGAAAAGTTTGTGTCAGTCAAAGACACTGTAGAGGGAGAAGAGAAATCAGCCCGTCACACTGCGCCGCAATGCAGGAGAGCAGCTGACTCTGAGTGCCCTGCCCCTTAAGTGCTGTGAAATTCTGGGAATTGGGATCATCTGTCATTTCAGACTTGTCATATTCTGCTGCAATAAAACATATAGTCTAATTTGAGAAGTTCTCTTGTGGAAAGCGTCTTATAAATGTATATAACCTCTGTCCCAGTAATTCCATTAGGAATTTATCCAACCCAAAATCTAAAATGCAGAAGATCTATATGTGGGATACTTATGGCAGCATTCTTTAAAATTATGAAAATTGGAAGCAACCAAAGTCTCCAGAAGGCAGACTAATGGCTAAAGCAATATATGAAATGTAGCAATTGACTATTCAAAATATATTTTCTATGGAAAATTATTTATGGTATAATATTTGGTTAAAATGGGATAAATTAAATTATATTTTGAAAAACAAGACCTCCACATTTCTGCGAGTCTGAAGGCTAAGACACTACATTTTTAACTATTTTTTTTAGTTGTTGGGGTTACAGGTGATTTTAATTTTCTTAAAACTTTTCAATTTTTCATAACCATCTCTAATAACTTCGAGTTAACAAGAATATACATTTTAAAAGTATTTTTTCTGTTTTTTGTTTCTCAAGAATAAAATTATGCATCTATATTTCTTCAAGAATCCTACAATGTTTTTAAACCATTTGACACAGGTAGATATTTGAGTCTGTCTACTTTTAAGAGTGGAAAGGAAGGGTAATCAAGCAGATATAGACCATGTCCTTCATCAGTTTCCTTTTCCGTTTTTTATTTTTGCTTTTACTTGATTTACTTGACCCCTTGTAATAGACTCTCCACCTTGTGGCCACAAGAGACTTTCCATAAGGCAAATCTAACCATGATACTCCCCTGAGAAAAGCTCTTTGATGGTTCTCTAATATCATCAGGAATAAGTCATTGCCTGTTTCAGTCAATTCTCTCTCTCAGTTGAAAATATCAGACCCAATATCAGTATGTTTAATAAAAGTAGATAATTGGTTGCTTCTATTCCTGAGAAAAAATCCGCAGAGCTAATAGAATCGAAGAACCATCTGTAAGAGACAGAGCCTCAAGAAATGGAACTGGGAGTTCAATGCTACCCCATTTTTTTTCATGTGAGTTTCACATTTCTACTGTCTCCCCCCCCCCCCCCCCCCCCCGTGAATCTAGGCTTTATTTCCTACTACTGCCAAACATTTCTGTGTGGTAGGGAACATGACTGTTCTCAGCCCCAGCTCAGCAACTTTAACAAAAAGGAAGAACTTCCTTCCATCAACACCCATAATCTGTACTAATCTCATGGGAGGATTGGATTGGACCTGTTTGCATCACATGCCCACTGCTAGCCTGATCCCTGTGTCCAGAGGACGAGAGTACCATGACCACGGGCGGATCACATTATTCCTCCAACCAGTGGCTGATGCCACCTGCAAAGGGAAGGGGAGTGTGCTGGGAGACAAGGTAGTAATTAAGGTACTCTATCAAAAAGGCCTTTATAAATAGACCCTGTCTACATCTCAGTTCTTACCTGCTGTCATACTTTTTGTGCCATAGGGAACTCTGGGCACCCTAACATAGTTTATGCTGGCTTACAATTTGTGCTTTTGCAAAGGATGTTTCCTCGATTTGGAAACACCATGAATTATCCACCATTCTCAACTGCAAAATATTTGTTCTTTTAGTTTCACTTCCTCTAAGAGATCTTTTGACCCTTGTTGGTAGATGTTAGTTTTTTTGTATATATTTCCACTGGAGACTGTAGATATATTCTGCTTCCACACTATATGGCAAGTGCCTTGACATTTTAAGGGGTGGGGTTGGGGGTGGGGGACTGACTCCATCATTTTATGTTTATCTACACAACATCAAGTAAGGCCCCTAATGTTAGACATGAGCAGAGCAAGGGCGATAGGCCAGGTATAAGTACAGAAACTCACCAGGGCAGAAAGCCCAGGATGCCTAGCAAGGGGCAGAACTGGGAAAACAAGAACCTTGTCCCCAGGGTAACTTGTCCTCCCCTAGTATATTGCTGGTCATGCAGTTTAGACCCCTGAGCATTTCCTCCCTAAAGATAACATCGAGGCCTCAGCTGTATTTCAGCTCCAGGCCCAGAAAAACAGCAAAACCAGACAAGTAGCACCTTGGCTGCTTCAGGATCAGATACACTGATGAATGACCCCCTGCACTGGCACTGAGCAATCAGTGGAGACCACCCCCTGAAAGAGCACCACTGGAAAGCTGATGAATATTCTATTGAGACACTCCCCTGAGACCTTCCCTAAGATTTCCACCTGCAAGAAAGAGCTAAATATGCTCAGGACAAAGGACCCAGCTCAAGCTTCCTCCCAGGGAAGCAAGCCAACTCCAACTCATTTCCTCTTCTTCCCTCCAAGGTGACCCTACGAGCCTTGAAACCAGGGAAGCAATGGGCAGTGGCAGCTTATCCCAGGCTAAGCCCCTGAACCTGTCTCCAAGGTGCCCTTTTCTCTGACTTCTCAGGGAGCCTGAGCAGCCCAGCCTGGGCTCTCCTGTTGCTTCTTCTATGCATTTTCCTTGTTTCACTGTCCTAAGTATATTTTTGCTGACATCATGGACCCGATATCCTTTGACTCAATGCTGTGTAGCCCTTCCCTGTATATCCCCATGCCCCATTCTATTTTCCTTAAATAAATTCAATGTTTCTTTATTCACTGTCTGAGATAGGTATTTAGCCTGTCCACACACCACTGACCTTAACCTTTCACTTAATATATAAAAAACATTTAAAAATGTGTTTAATAAAACACAGGTTTTCTAAAAAGATACATAATAGGAAAGGAAGAAATTCAATAAATTAACTTGGGCAAAATGGTTATTTACATATAAAGTAAATCATTGGATCCCTAATTGATACTATATATCAAAATCAACTCCAGAATGATTGAAACCATAAATGTCAAAAGCAAAATTTAGAAATGTTTATAGGAAATATAGATCACAATATCTTTTTGACCACAGGAAAAAAAAGAATTAATAGATTTTTTTAAAAGGAAAACCATAAAAGACTGAAATTTGACTACACTAAAACTAGAAGTGTTCATCAGAAAATATGTTATCTCAAAGAAAGTATCTTAAATTGGATTTCCTAGAAGCAAGACCTAGGATAGAGAATTCTGTGCAAGTAATTTATTGAGGACATGCTCTTAGAAGGAACCTTCAGGGAGAAGGGGAAGGTAGCACAGGGTGGAGAGGAGCTGAGCGAGGATTTAGCTGCATGGCCCTGAGGGAAGTGGGCCGGCATCGCCTGTCTGTAGAGCATTAGTCAGGCCCTGGCTGCAGCTGACCCTCAGGGCTTGCGTGAGGCGGATCTATTGCCCATCCTTTTGAGGAGGATGAAGTTGTGAACTATTAATAGTTAACATCTAGTCACAAAGACAGGATGCAACCAGATAAAGATACTTACAATGAATATAAATGACAAAGGAATTGTATTACAAATATGTAAAGCAGTTTTACAAATAAAAAGAAATACATTTTGCCCAGGTACTGAGACATCCTCGACCCCATTAGCAATTGGGGAAATGCAAATCAGCACCCTAATGAGATACCATTTCACATCTACTTGATTGACAAAATATAACACGCCTGACAACTACAATTATTGCAGAAAGTGTGGACCATCAGGCTCTCTCCTCCTGTACCTTGTTGGTGGGTTTATAAATTGTTATAACCCCTTTGTAAAAGCAACTTGGCATTTATCTTGTAAAGTTAAATACTTACATACAACTCAGCAATTCTGCTCCCAGGTATATACTCAAATGAATGTTGAAATATTCATGGCAGTGTTATTCATAATAGCAAAAACCAAAACCTGAAAATGACCTAATTATCCGTGGATAGCATAATTTTTAAATTGTGGTATATTCAAAAGTTGGAATATTATTTAGCAGTGAAAATTAAGGAATTACAACTATTTAAAATAGTGTGGAGAAATATTAGTAATATAATTTTTAATTAAGAAAATCAAGTTCCAGAAGACTACATACAACACAACAATGTTAATATGATGTTCAAAAATAAGAAAACTAAACTAATTAAAAGAAACAAAGGAAGGATAAACAAAATTCAAGTTAAAAATACCTTAGGGTTGGTTGATTGATTAGGGGTTAGTGAGATAGAAAAGAAGTACATAGATGGAGCTAGTTAACGACAATGTTTTAATCGTATGAATGAATGGTGGATTCATGGATATTAGTCATATTATTAAAAAATGAACACATATACACTAAAAAATCAGGGACATGCATTAGTTAGTGATGGTAGGGATAAACCTAGGGATGTGAGTAGTCTAATTTTGTGCACCTGAGGTCTATTTAAATGAAAGAATAGCTACAAGGAATACATTTATGAGCACAGGGCTTTAAAAATTCCACTTAATTGAATACATTGCATCAGAATTAAAGTCAAAAGAAGAGAGTTGATTTTCTGTCTCCCATTTATTTCCCATGGAATACTGGACAAGACTTCTCCAAGTCCTAATCATCTCACCTTCCTTACCTAAAGAATGGTATTAAACATAGCTGTCCTTACAGTTCTGTGTGGTTATCTTCAGATTAAAAGAGACCATGTGTATGAGATCACTGTGTAAATTATAGACAGTGACACAGGAAGACCGCTAGATGTACCTATCCGTATAGACATGTATGTGATGATGACTGAAGCATAGTCATGCCGTCACAACTAAAAGGGTTTACTGAGTGTGTGCTGTATTTCAGGCATTAAGCTAAGCACAGTCAAGCTGTAAAGATGTAGCTAATAACTATAGTATAATTTAATAAACATTCATATATGGATATGATTAAAGTGTTGTTGAGGCACAGAAGAAGGAACAACAGAGTGAACTGGAAATGACTTCACAGGAGATAAAATTGTGGTAGATCTTGAAGGATGAGCAGTTTACCAAGAAAAAAGAGAGGACGGTGTGCTGGGGAGGGGAGCTTGAGCAGCCCGTGACTTAGATGGGCCTGGGAGCGCTGGGGTTTTGGAGTTGCAGGGGCAGAAGGCCAAAGTGAAATTCAGCTGACAATGGACTAGTGACCCGAGTTCAAATTCCTGAGAGTAAAGACATTTATACCTGTCATGACTTTTTAAAAAAAGAACTCATTTTATTTAATTTATCCTAAACTAAATCTTTTTCCAAATATTGGTCAAGTTCCTTCCCACGGAATAAGTAAATTACCGAAATGGGTTGTGCTTTCTGAATCTAAGGAGCTACGAAATCCATTCATAATTAACTTTTGTAGAAAATAAACTATTTCGTGAATCATGTGAACACCGCTTGTATTATCGCTGTGAGATCATTTCCTCCATACAGAGGAAAATAAACTTCAGGGCTCTATCAACTCCACCCAATTCATTAAAACTTGACTTTGATTCTTAAGAAACGTCCTGAGGTTTTTCCTCACTCCAAATTCCCTACCAAGTGTATTGTTTAAATTAGCCCTGGGTCTCACTTTATATTTATTAAACTGTCCGAGAAAAACCACAGGGCCCACATCATTTGGAGACCTGTAATTCATGAGCTTAAAAAAAATACCCCAACCAACAACAATCAAAAGATGATCATATTACTTGTTACTACTGTATGAATAGGACCTTTTAACGGCTTGTTTTATTTTAGCAATGTTGGACATGGATGACTGTTTTCTTGTATAATAGAGCCCTGTATTTTAGATGCTTAATTTCTTTAAGAGTGAAGTGTCCCATTGTCCCTTATTGTGTTAGAGAAAAGATGAGAAGTGACATTCCAAACGGTGGTCATCACATTTTTAATTTTTCTTTTAATTACTTTTTTCTATGGGCTTAAAATTGCTATTCTTCTGGACTTAGATGGCTTCACTTTGGCAGAAAAAGTAAACAACTTCTGGAAGAGTACAATATAGCATAGGACTAATTCAGGGTCTTTCAGACAATGTAGGGCATTATTTGGTATATTAAAAGCCAATGTCTTGAAGACAGACAGACAGACAGACAATCTTTCCTCATAACCGTTGCCATTCCCGGTGATTCCTCCCTTGCCCATATTCTCCTCTTGCTCTGAAGTCTTTCTGTGGTCACCTCATCTGCTCTGATCACTGGAATGACCACCTCTGAGCTGTTATTCCTGGATTTCTACCTTGCCCCATCCTGCCCCAGCTCCACATCCACACACCCAAATTTGCCTCCCGGCTTGGCCCTTCCCAGAGCCCCTCAGCCTTCCCAGCTTCAGAAGGGAATCTCCTCCCAACTTCTTCCACCTGTATTTCAATATTGACTAAGTCACCTCCTCCTAAGAAACCTGGGGCTGCCCTTCACCTCTCCTTCAATGGACCGATTTCCAAGTCTTGGAGACGGTTACCTCTAAAGATGTATTTTAAAATGTTCATTGGCATTCATTCCCGCCAGCACTTCCTCAGCCCTACCTTTCCCACCCCTCCCCGGGCTCCCATTCCTTCCCCCTTCCCATTCCCGCCCCCCTCTGGCCAGCAGGACTATCTGAAATGCAGATGGAAAGGCTGGGCTGCTTCCACCTTTCAGTGGCCCACTGCCCTCAGGGGAACTGATGGCCGCTGAGGGGCCAGCAGGTGCTGGGAGGCGCTGGTGCCTCGGGCCTGGGCCTCGGTGCCCTCCCGCTGCCGAGACCTGGGCGCCCTGCACTTGGTGGCTCCCTGAACTTGCTCCGCTCTTTTGCCTCAGTGACTGAAGGTTTCTTTGTCTGAAGCGCCTCCCCCGCCTTTCCATGGGTCCCCTCCTCTCAGGGGCTCCCCGCGTTCCTGGAGGGAGTGAACCCCCCCTCCTCTGGGCCCGCAGTTTTGCTGCACCGACGGCAGCATCCCTCGTCCTGGAGGCTTCTGTTCACCGCCTGCCGGTGTCCCTCATGCAGTTCTAAGCACTCCAAGGCCATGTCCTACCCGCCCTGCTCTATGCACCTGATTGGTATCTGACCCAGAACAGGAGTCCAGAGACTGTTCGTTTCACAGTTAGCTGGATTTCTTGAAGAAACAAAATGAGAGCCACAAACTCTGTAATTTTTTCTCTCTCCTGTCCTTATTTCAGTCCAGGAATTAAATTTTTTCTAGGGTGGTTGTGGAAATGCCCACATTCTTCATGAAAAACTCCACCTTTAACTGGCAGAGGTACTGT
Organism: Miniopterus natalensis; assembly: GCF_054644295.1. Classification (NCBI taxonomy): domain Eukaryota; kingdom Metazoa; phylum Chordata; class Mammalia; order Chiroptera; family Miniopteridae; genus Miniopterus; species Miniopterus natalensis. Next base: position 36,495,083 of record NC_142089.1, on the reverse strand, counting down.
CTGGCTCTGTGGCCATAAGACAATGACACGAGAGGCCAACAGGCCAACATCAATACTGATTAAAAGACTGGAGTTATCTACCTCCAAATCCACGACTTGCCTAAGGTCCCAGCACCGGGACGAGATGGAGCTGAGATTCAGATCTAGTTCGGTGCGCAGTGCCAGGCCCACACGGCTTTCTTTCATCCAGTTCCTCTTCCAGCTTGAGGGAAATTCTGGGCCTGCATTTCTTTTTCTACAAATCACAGTCTCTATGACTAAAGTCTTTTGATCAAATAAAAACATATGTTCCTTGGTCAAAACAAACAATAATTTGCAGCCTAAACTCCCACTTAATAAAGAAATCTTTCTCTCAAGGAGGCAGCGAAGTAACCAAAGAAATAGCTTTGCTAAAACATACATTCAATTTGCATTGCCAAATAGCACATTTATCCATTTAGTCTAAAACATATGCATTCCGGTTATTTCACTATTTTCTCCAGGAACAGGGATGGCGGTGGGACGGGTGGGCTGGAGAGCAGTTATGCTAAATTTGCATAGCTAGGTACATATGTCCAGATGCTTTTTCCCACAACAAAGAAATGATATGCTTCAAAGTTTGATTAAAATACATACCATTTGTAAACTAAAAACTCTCTGATATTACTTTTTAAAAAATTTCCACTTGTTGAGACCTCAAACAAAAAAAATCGTATAGTCAATTTAATCCACAACAAATGAATGAGTAAAAAATAAAACAATACCAATAATGGTCATAATAACAATAACAATAAGGTCATAGTAACAATAGCAACAGCAATAATAATATCAACTAAAGCTATTTGCCAAGTTTATTTCTAAGCACTTTCATATATGTTAATCTATTTAATCCTCACAAATACTCTGAGGTAGATACAATCATTATCTCCATTTTAATAAGACATTATTTAAAATAATTTCTGAGATGCCGAGATTAAGTTACTTGCATGTAGTCACGCAGCAATAAGTGATGGAACTAGGATGTGAATTCTGGAAGTCTAGATTCAGAATCTGTGCTCTTAGCCACTGTAATATAATGCCTAGATGAATGATAAATACAGATGCCATATTATAAAACACATGTATATGTGTATGCATGTACTCAATTCTCAAATCATAATGAACATAAATTTGTATATACATAGACACATTTATATGCATACACTATATATAGACACATTCTCACATGTGTTATATGCATATACATAGAGGAATGGAGACATACATATTTATATATACACACAAATATGAAAATATACAATATGTGAGAAATATAAACTAGAAATATAGCCGTAGCTTTAGTAACTTTTCCTACAATAATCCAATTGGATCTCCTAAATCCAACAATATAAAAATGAGAAAAAAAATTTCCCTCACAATTATATTTAGCAAATGTTTTCCAGAAAATATTGTTTAATCACTTCAGGGAAGCAGACCTTTCTAAGGCTGCAGCCAAGTTAAACTTTTGAAAATTGTTTTTGTAATGTTTACCCAGTGAGATCATATTTTCATTGCCCTGATGAAATACAGGTGTGAAATCTAAATACATCAGCCCCTATAGTGCAGTTTCCTGCCGAGTTCCTTTCTTAGCATGGCTGAAATCCTCCCACCTCTTTTTCTTCCACTTCTGTCCCCCACCCCAGAATTTGACTTAATGTGATTCTAATAGTATCCACGGAAAGAAAACAGAAAAAAATATTATTTACTCAATACCTGTCAGTAACTTTAACAAGCATTACTTCATTTAATGACTCCATGACATTGTGTGGTATGCATTATTTTTACCAAAGCAGAAACATGGGCCCAGAGGAGTTCAGCAACATACCCAGGAACACAAAGCTTTTAAGTGGTGGAGCCAGGAACTTGTGGTGGCCTTTGTAGTCATAGCAGAAAGCAAGGAAGAATAGAATTGACTAGAATACCACTGTTGGAAGGGGCTTTATTTATCTCATTGTAATTGATTGTTTACTGTGTACTGGAGGGAAATAAGTAGTCTTGTTTATATTTGAATTTCCAGCCAAGTGCATTGTGCTGACACAGAGAATGCATTGGGTAGCTGTTTATTTTTTTTCATTGATTTAAAAAATATATTAAAACATCCAATGGTGAGCATGTGTCAAACATTTTGCTCTCTTTGTCATGTACCTTCTCTCCTTTATTGGGCCCTAACATGGCCTTCTAACACGGCATTTGAGGAATCTGAGCTCCAGAAATGTAAAGCATTTTATCCCATGACATCCAGCAAGTTTGGAAGTGACCGTTTGGAATTAGTGCCCTTCATATGCTCCATGAAATAATTCTTCATTTCTGGTACGTTCGTGTTTAGATGATTTGAACTAAGTGGATTTGAACAAAACAAAAGAAAACTATAGATTCCTTACCCATCTAAGCTGCCACTGCCAGTTCACAGACCAGATGGAAAAAATGTTTACTCCTAATAGTGCTAGGAGGTTAAGGCATCATTTCTGTTTTCATAAGCAGAGCGGCATCACCCTCTAACCTGGAGCCCAGGCCCCCATGCCGAGGGCCAGAGCTGCCAACCATGAGCTAGAAGGGAAATAGCCTCTTCTGGGGATCCAGACCCACATATCCCTACATGAAAATCTTTTTTTGCTTCTTAATTCGATCATATACCCAACTGGCAATCTTGCATATCAAAACGGGAATCCTGGGAGGCCGTTGGAATATGCAGATCAACAGAAGCTAATTAGCATTAACTTGCAGCCATCCTGAACTGATTGGCAGCACAGCTGTGGGGACCCAACAAAACATGCTGAGTCTCATGTTTGTCAGGCCACCTGCCACTTGGCAGAATCCAAAATAGTGCAAGCCACCATGCCATAATAACTGGATGACCTTAGTTTGAGAAGAGTAAGGAACAGACATATTCGGAACATGCCGTAATTAGTGCTGCCTTCACCTGACACAAATTCAACAATAGGCGTCGCCGCGGTACCGTCCTCATCGGCCGTGTTGACGTCTTAATTGCGATTGACGGCTTCTTCCTGAGGCCACCAGTTTGCCATGAGGTTTGCAGCCGCCCTCAGGATCAATACAGGCTGCAGGCGTTGAGACCCGGGTACAATTTCACTTCCAGCCTCCTGGAGCTTGGCTTTTGTTTCTTAAATCAAGGGCACATTTTAGGAATAAACGCAAAAGACTAGGGCAAGTACAGGGAGTGCGGGCGCCAGAGGTCTGGCCGGGCGGCCTGATGAAAGTTACGGACCTTCCTAAGCCTCAGCCGCCTCATCTGAACTCCGGCTCCTTACGGAGTTATTGCGAGCGTTGAACGAGGTAATGAGGGAAAAGCCCCAACACCAAAGGAGAGGCTCGATAAGTGGCAGTCATTGCTCTTTTAACAGGAATTAAAACACACACACACCAGAGAACAGAGGGGCTGACTGTTTGCATCCAATTTTTATGACATGTCAGTGGAGACCATTGTAATAACATTTATGAATCAAATCACTATTGCTTTTACAAAAGCAATAGTGATTTGATTCATAAATATTTTTACATATTTGAAAAGTACATTACAAACCTTCACTTTATTCTTTCCAGGTCTCCACCATATATAAGGAAAGTGAACTTTAATAACAATGAGGACAATTGTTAAATTTACCCAGAAATTATTATATGCCAAATATTGTATTAAGTATTACATACATATGATCTTATCTAATCCTCACATGGCCCAGAGATGAGTTCTACTAACATCTCAAATTTCAAATGAAAAAACAAAACACCACACAAAACAAAAAACAAACGAAAAAGCCTAAAAACTCAAAGCAGCCACAGTGGAAAACAGTATGAAGTTTTCTCAAAAAATTTAAAAAGGAACTGCCTTTTGACCTAACTATCCCACTTCTATATCCTAAGAATCCCAAAACACCAATCAGAAAGAGTATATGCACCCCTATGTTCATAGCAGTGTTATTTATAATACCCAAGATCTGAAAACAGTGCAAGTGCCCATCAGTAGATGAGTGGATTAAAAAGCTGTGGTACTTTACACAATGGAATACTACTCGGCCCTAAAGGAGAAGGAATCTTACCCTTTGTCACAGCATGGAGGGACCTGGAGTGTATTATGCTAAGTGAAAAAAGCCAGCCAGAGAAAGACAAATACCATATGATCTCACTTATATATGGAAACAAAATAAACTAATGAACAAAATAGAACCAAAAGCATGGATACATGGAACAGACTGACATATCAGAGGGGAGGGGGTCGGGGGGAACTGGATGAAAGAGGTTGAAGAGATTAGCCGAAGAGCATATATGCATAACCCATAGACACAACAGCGATAGCCAGAGGGAGGGGGCTGGGTGGAGGTGGGCAAAGGGGGGTGGGGATGGGGGACATCTGTATCAGTGTCAACAATAAAAATAAAGCAAGTAAATAAATAAATAAAAACTAAACTCAGAAGGTCTAGTAACTTGTCAAAGGTCAACCTTTTCATCATCCTGCAGATGTTTGATGACCCAAATAATAGTTATATTTAAAAGGCCCTTGGATTGTGCTTTGTTCTTATTAGAGAATTGAGCTCCTTATTAAGAAAGCCTTCAGGGAGAAATGGAATACTCCCTTGATTGTAGCAGAGATGTATGAAGTAAGCCATGGTTGGGGAGATTGTTAGGTTTCAACTTAGTGATTTTAAGATTCATTCCTAATCTGAGAGTCTCCATTTTACATATTTATTACATTTTTACTATAGTTGAATGAAAAGTTATCTAAAGATTCTTTCAGATCCAGTAGTTAAGGCAGGTGAAGTAATAGCAGCTTCAGTTTTAACAGAATGTTAACAATGATGATCCTTGGAGAGCAGGATGGAGTGGTCTGAACTATGAGGGAGATAAGCACCCTCTTTTGGATCTGGCAATGTTTGTCCCACCCATCACTTCATGCTTGCTCTCATGGGAGTTTCAGTTGTTTTGGAAAATCCCAGAGCCTTCTGCCTGCCCGCTAGTGAACCTTTTGTAATTGTCCGCCAGAGTAAGTTCACTGTGCCGGGAGTCCTCCGTCACTTTCACCCCACCCCTCACCTCCTCTGCTGGTAATCCCTGTTACCTTTACACGTGGCTTGTGAAATGCTAAAAGAATATTATACTTGGAATGGATAAAACACCAACTCTGAGGTGGCCAGTAGGTTTCAGCTTGTATCTTGGCTCTCATCTCTTGGTGATGGCAGCTGGAACATCGGATGGAGTTGGCTTGGAGGCCCCATTCTAGCTCAGCAGGGAGAGTGAGAGCAAGGCCAATGGACCATGAACCAAGTAATGTCATTTTTACTCTAAGTTGCTCTCAACCATTGACTACTTTCTTCGAGTAGGTTTAGATTGGAGAGTGGCAGGCACTCTCCAACCTAAACCAATCTAGCTCTTTTGTGGGTTGCTAATTTTGGAGGTGCTTCTAAGGTTGGGTATCAGACAGCTAGGCTTACTGGACATTTTATAAGTATTCCAATAGAAGTATTACAAGGTGTTCTTTTATTTGCTTAATCATTCAAGAGATAAATATGAAACATCTACCTTTTGCCAGTCTCTGTGTTGGAGATAAAAAGATGGAGAGACACTCTCTGTCCTCAAGAAGCTTACAGTACAATCAGGCTGAGGAAACACTACAGAGTATGCGGTACTGAATGCTACGTTAGAGGAATAATCACATGCTCTGGGAGGGAAGGGAGTGAAAATGTTGCCTGGGGGTGGGGGAAAGTGTGTTTATTTTGTTGGTGGGCATACTCTTTCATCACTGGAAGCCCCGAGGACAATTTTTACACATACTCACTTGGCAAGATAATATTTGTAAAATATTTTAGTGTCCTCAGATCATAAGGGAAATGATTCATATGGCATAGCAGGACATGAAGCGCCAGTGTTAGACTCTCAAAGTAGTCACAGTCATCACTGTGAAATGACCTAGAAAGATTCTAATTACCTTGTGACAATGGATGCAAAAGGAAACTTGTTGGACAAACAACTGTTTCATCTGACCAAGAATATCTTCTCCCTAATTTGCTAGTGTTAAGGAAATCCTTTCTTCCTCCCCTTTTGCCCTTCCCCCTCCCCCCTTCCCCCACCTTCAAGTATTTTTTGAGCACTTGCCATGTGTTAGACCCTGTACTAGGTGCTGAGCATACAAAGATGACTAAAGCAGTCTAGCAGGGGAGAAAAAATAAACAAATCAGTTCTATTTACTAGGACACAGGCTCTAAAAGAAGTGTGTATAATGCTGGGGATGGGTCAAGAAACAGTAATTAAATCTACCTCAGGGGAATCCAGCAAGGCTTCCGAGAAGGGGTGATATCTGAACAGGGTAGTGACAGGTACATGTTGTTTCATACATGAGGTCTTATTTGTGACCTAGTTACTATCTGGACAATTGTAGCAATCTATGCAGTTGTTGAGTCTTCATAAGAATAATGTATAATTTATAAATTCATATTCTATTCCTGAAATCCATACATTTAATAGAAAACTATTTCAGGAATGTTCTTCTGAAGCGTTGTTTAAAATGAAAGCTGGATTGGCAGAGGCCCCTTGAAAATAAGTTTGATGACATTTGGACTAACATTCTTTGTGCTCAGTGTCCTTTGGAGAAGTATAAAGGGCCAATACATGTTTTTGAAATGCAATTCTAGTAGAAGGGCACTTTCCACGGCAATCACATAAGTTTAAGCAATCTGTTCAAGTCCAACTCCAAGGGACATTATTAAGGAATAAAGACTGTAGTATGAATTTTCTCCTATGAGTTGGGCAGTGTGATAATTCTGATAATTTCTAAGATGATCTCTTATTTGGCCCCTCTCTGTCTTTTCATATGTATGTGTATATGAATGTATATATATAAACACACATCTACATATATACATGTATATATGTATAGGTATGCACTTACACATATACATGTACAAGTGTATATACTTATATCTGTACATATATGCATATGTGTATGCAATTTTGTATATTTTTAAATTAAATTTATTGGAGAGGCATTGGTTAATAAAATTATGTAGGTTTCAAGTGTGCATGTCTACGGTACACGATCTGTATGAATGCATTATGTGCCCACCACCAACAGTCAAATCATCTTCCGTCACCATGTGTTTGACTTCCTTTGCTTTTCCCCCACACCCCTTTCCTCTGGTAACCACCACACTGTTGTCTGAGTATGAGGTTTTGTTTGTTTGTTTTTCTTGTTTGTTCATATGTTACTTTTAGTTTTATATCCCACATGAGTGAGATCATATGGTTCTTAATGCTTTCTGACTTTTTTTGCTTACCATATTGTCAAGATCCATTCACGTTACAAACGGCAGTATTTCATCTTTTCTCATGGCTGAGTAGTATTCTATTGTATATCTGTGCCACATCTTATTTCTCCAGTCATCTATCGAAGGACACTTTGCTTGTTTCCGTGTCTTGGCCACCGTGAATAATGCTGTAATGAACATAGGGGTGCACATATCTTTGCGACTAAATGTTTTCAAAGTTTTCTGTTAGATACCTAGAAGAGGGGTTCCTGAGTCATAACTCTATTCTTAATTTTCGAGGACCTCCACCCTGGTTTCCATAGTGGCTGTACCAGTTTACATTCCTACCAGCAGTGAAGGAGGGCTCCTTTCTCTCCACAACCTCTCCAACACTTGTGATTACGTGCCTGGTTGATAATAGACACCCTAACAGGTGTGTGTGTGTTTCTGCCGATTCCATGCTGACTGATGATCATCAGCTCGAAGTCAGGTGTGATACCTCCAGCTTTATTCTTAATTCTCAGGATTGCTTTGGCTCTGGCTGGGTAGCTAAGTTGGTTGGGGTGTTGTCCCTTATACCAAAAGGCTGTGGGTTTCATTCTTGGTCAGAACATATACCTAGGTTGTGGGTTCAATCCATGGTGGGCTCATGTACAGGAAGCAACCAATTGATGTTTCTCTCACATAAATGTTTCTCTTTCTCTCCTCCCACCTCCCTTCCTCTCTCTAAACATATCCTTGGGTGAGGATTTAAAAAATAATAATAGTAATACATCATGATGAAATGGGTTCTTTCAGGGTCACAGGGAGAGTTCAACATATATGCAAATTGGTCAATGTAATACACCACGTTAACAAAATCCGATCAGTAGATGCAGAAAAAACATTTGACAAGATACAACATCCATTTATGATTAAAATGCTCAATAAAATGGGTATAGAAGGAAAGTTCCTCGACATAATAAATGTAATTTATGACAAATCCTCAGCTAATATACTCAATGGTGAACAACTGAAAGCCTTTCCTCTAAGACCAGGAACAAGAAAAAGATGCCCATTTTCACCATTCTTATTCAACATAGTACTAATTTTAGATATCGTCATTTTCACTTCAGCATTTTTATTTGGTCTTTTTAAATAATTCTTCATTCTTTCCTAATTATAAAATTAGGAAATTTTATAAACAGTTAAATTTGCTAAACAGTAAATTTCCAAGGTCTCTACTGAATTCCCCAGATGATCAATAAGCTATCCTCACACAGGCAGGTCAGAATAGGAATGTCTCTCAACTCTGTGTGAGCTCTGATGGTTGTTCAATTTATACCTTTCTGGTAGCTATTCTTTTCCTGTTAATTGTTCTTTACCCTGACTCACGGGTCTTGCCTGTCCACGAAAAACTCAGAATTAAGGTAATGACTCAAGGGGATATCTATACAAGTTTCTTGAGGTTTTTTTTTTCCCCCTCCATAGATATCTCCTATAATATACTCTTCCTCACAAATACCAGCTATTTCTGACTCCTTTAACTCCAATCTCAGCCTTCAGCTTAGTGATACTGCTATGCTCAACTTGGGTTCCCTCCTTGAAATGAGGGTCTGGAAAATGCCTAGAGATAGAAATATAAGTTAAATGTAGGGTTCACATTCTCTTAGCAAATGCAGTCTAAGCTGTTGGTTGCCTAATATATGAATAAAGTTGTTACATTTTTTCCCCCCCAGTTTTTGTTTTGTTTTATTTTTGGTGGCAGGGCTGGTCCAATATCAGATATGCAATTTTTTTTTCTTCTAAAAATTAAATGCAATTAGATATTGTCCAAAAATATAGTATATACTGTAACATAGCACTTGAGAGTTAATTGCTTTTTCATTTTTGCTTCAAATGTAACAATGTCACTTGAATTTAGAATCACAGACTTCACTGAATTAGTAACTTTTGAATAAAAGACATCTTGTGGAATTCTTTTTGATTAAAGGCTTATTTCACTTTTGTGCTGGCAACTCACTTATCTTTGCTTAAAATACTACCTATAGTTAAATTATGAGCATTTATAGTTTACAACTTGCTATCTTACCTAGGATTGGGAATTTGGGACTTGACATGTAGTATAAAATCAGTACATATAATTTGCTGATTGATAGGCTGTGATGTGAGTGAATTTGAAATGTTTTATTAAAATGAATTTTAAAATTTTTTAAAAATAATTTTTATTTATTTTCTATTTTATTTGCTATTTGTTATTTCTATTACTTATTTATTTTCTATTTATTCTTTATAAAGCACACCTTGGTGGATGACAGTTTTCACTGAATATATGTTTGTGAGATTTATCCATATTTTTGAATGTAGTAGAAGATTGTTCCGTCATTACTTTACAGTATTCAATTATGAAAATATACTGCAATTCTTTTATCTGTGGTACTTTTGATGGGCTTCCTGTACACTTTTTAAAATCAAAAAAGGAAACAACTAACATTTACTGAACTAATGTTTATTGAACAATGTGCTAAATGATTTCTTCACAATATGACCAACACTCATGTAGTACTGCAGGCAGTGTTCTAAGTGCCTATGTAACCTCACTTAATAATCACAACCCCCTTATAAAATAAGTGCTGTTATTACCATCATTCCAATTTCTTGATGGAGATACTGAGGCAAGAATAAATTGCTGGGCTAAGGACACAGAAATTGCATGAACTGGGATTCAAATGTAGGTGTTCTGGCTATAGAAGACATGATCTTAAAAATTATGCCTTATTGCCTGGCCGGGCATGGCTCAGCGGTTGAACATTGACCCAGGACCCAGGAGATTGTGGATCGATTCCCGGTCAGGGCACATGCCGGGGTTACTGGCTCCATCCCCAGTGAGGGGCGTGCAGGAGGCAGCCGAGCGATGACTCTCATCATTGATGTTTCTGTCTCTCTCTCTCCCTCCCTCTCTCTAAAATTATTAAAGATATATTTAAAAAAAACACTATGCCTTATTGCCTCTGCATGAACAAGACTTTACATTAAGTTTCATTTAATTGTTACTTCTGCTAGATGCTGTCTCCATTTTATAGTTTAACAAACAAACATACATATAGAGCGTGAGTTTCTCCAGTGGACAAGGATCAGGTCTGTCACTCTAACATCTGTTTTCTACTTATATATCCTCTACTTGCAAGACTTCATTTTCATTTTAACTGTTTAAAATAAACTGATGAGCAAAATAGATGGAGCAGTCTGATGAATTTTAGAGGGAAGGTGGGGGTGGGGAGTGGTGGGGAGAGATTAATCAAAGGATTTATACGCATATATCATAACCTATGGACACAGACAATAGTGTGGAGAAGGCCTGGGAGAGGGGTGGATGGTGGTGGAGGGAATCAATGGGGGGGGGGGGGGAAGGAGGACATCTGTAATACTTTCAACAATAAAGATAAACTTAAAAATAAATAAATAAGAAATAAAAAAATAAAATAATTCTAGGTTCCTAGGGAGTTTCAAAGGTAGAACAGAGAAGTTCCATGCACTCTTTGCCCAGTTTCCTCAATGGTAACATCTTGTATAACTAAAGATCACACTTAAAACCAGAAAATAGACATTGGAGCAGTCCACACACCAACCCTGATTTTGTGATAACTTCTAGCTATTCCAAAAATTATGACACAGAAGAATGAGACAATTCCTTCTCTTTTCTATAGACAGGGAAAATATTCTACTATAGTGTAACCCTATTACATACTAAAATCTCAATTCCATGAGAGGAGATGAGTTAAACTGTGGATCTATAAGAATGAAGACTTCAGTTTCCTTCAATGAATGAAAACAGTATCCATGTGAGAAATTATAGAACAGGATACCAGGTTCTGAAATATATTGTAAGAGTATTGCTTGTCCAGTGTCCCTCAGAAAATTGATGACTGGCCTCTTTTTAAAAGTTTTCCATTCAGTCTATGGTAGAAATGCTTGCTCGGTAGCATTACAACTCTAAAATCTTTTCATGGAATTCACCGGAAACCTAGATTCATTGCCCAGGAATGAGTGTGAAACCACTTAGGCCTGTCTTTGCTCTTGTTAAGCCATAAAGCAGTCTCACCTCAGGTGTTGCAATAGCTGCAGCTGCATGAGAATGAGAATTGTGATGTGTTCACAAAAATAAATCTTTGTAGCTTTTCCCAAGGTGGGAGACTGAGACCAGTCCCACGTTCCTTTCAAATTTGAAAACCAAATTCTTGCCTCTCTTTAATCCAGAGCCTATGATGTTCTGCCCAGTCCATCCACTTATTTATTTATTACATTTATGGAGCATCTTTCTTCCAAAGCAACATCTTTGTCAGAGCTGGCTTCTGGAAAAATAATTGATCACAGCGATGTTGTGGAGCCTGTAGGGTAAGCAGGATTTCAAACACGAAAAACAAATGGCTCCCCAGAATTTTTACTGTGGTGATGCTAGTTCCCCCCCGTTTTTTTAGGATAATTACTTTAGAATCTTGGAAGAGATAGCGTTCTCTATTTCAACGTCTCTATTTTAACAATGATGCCTTCACTACTAACTTGTCAAACCCAATAACAAATTAAAGGAGGAAAAACTTTGTATTTGCCAATTTAAATGAGATGGGAGAAAAAATGTAGACATGTCTCTGGGTCATCAGAATTGGGGTTTTTGATTTGTAGATATATCTTTGTCTTTTCAAGCTGTGTCCTACCTCTCAAAGTTTCCAATTACGTTCCAGCAAACATCAGGCAAAGTTCAAAATTTGAAAGCATATTGCAGGTGATTTTTGTGTTTGGGACTGCAGGCCCCCTCACACATATGATGACTGGTGGTATCAGCATAGAGCTGCAGACATTTCCATCTTTCCACTTGTGTCTTAACAAAACATTACTTATCCACATTTCTTCATAGTAGATAAATACAGAAGCATTTTAAGACATTGCCAGGAGAGGTTGGAGGCACAAGTAAAGAAAAATCATAGGCGAAAGCACTAGGCTAAGAGTAAGGAAACCTGACATCTAGAGTAGGTCCATCATTACCTGCTGTGTGACTTTGGACAACTCATTTGCTATCTCTAGACCACAGTTTCTTCATCTATCAATAAATTGGAACTCCTAGGTGATCCCTCAGGTCATTTCCCCATCCAGCCTTCTAGGAAACTCAAATTATATTCTTGGGAGTGCTGGTAAAAATAAAGCATGTGATAGAACCAAACTTTGTGATGAAATATTTTCATATTTTATTTACAAGTGAAGTGCAATTCAATTTAGTCAACACTCAAAAATATTTGTGGCATATACAGGGTGTCCCCCAAAATGTATACACACTTTGAATAATTATTCATTCTAATGACTTAAATCTGAAAAGAAAGAAACATCAATTGAGCTATCAGCTGTTAAGTGTGTATACAATTTTTGGGAACACCCTGTATTTATGATACACCTACTACATGCCAGGTGCCATGCCAGTGACTCAAACAAAAGGGTAAAAAAGAGACATACTGACTCATCAGTGAAAGAGAGCTTAGTGTCTAGAGAGATAAGCAGAAATTAAATACAAAGGTAAATAAATATTCTTAATTATAATTGTGATAAAGGCTATGAGAGAAAAACACAGAGTGTTATTGAGAGCTTGTAAAATAATTTGGCTACCTAGGCCAGGTGCATCCTTTGTTGGCTTCTGTTAAAAATTCTCTTAGATATTTCCTAAGATATTCCCATACATTTGTTTTAGGAAGTCGGAGAATACAGGGCTATAACTCAGCATTATTTATATGTTGAAACAGCGCACAGGAGCACTAAAGTATGTCCTGATTAGAGCCCCCTGAAATCATTCGGCCTCTCCATGGCAAACCGTGGAGCATCCACATGCTTTCCTGGTTTATTCCGGTGCCTTTTGTTTCAGACTATCTTTTCAAAGATGTTGAGATAGTGAAAAGTCTGGGAAGACAGAGATAATGCTTCCTTCCAGAGCAAAGGGCAGATTTGCTTGTCACCTCCGAAGGCAGAGCTAGCATGTCCCCCTAAAGCAAACACAGGCAAAGGTCCTATCCAGTGTAATAGAGGTAACGCTCCCCCACTCCCTGGAGAAGGGAGCGCACATTTCATGCTCATTTGAAGAGATTTGAATTCTCTGGGCTCAGGGTCGCTCTACTGTACAATCCACTGTATTAATTTAAATGTGCAGGTAACATCCGGTCCTCTTCCTGTCACATTATGGGAATTGGGCTTGCAGAGCAAAGCAAAAGTTGCTGATATGCAAAAGGCTTCTGATTTTGCTGTGAGTAATAAACTGTCCTTTGTCTCCTGTCTTTTAACAACATCTGTGAAATTGTGGCAGGCTAACTTGGTAGTTTGCATGTAAGGTAAAATCTAGAACCTTTAAAGTTCTTGGTACTGCTAATAGGGATAGGGGAGCAAGAGTTTTTGCTGTTGGTTTTGTATTAGGATGGCAGATACTAAAGCTTATACGGGTAAACTAATTGAGTCTCACTTGAGACAACTGTGACTCGAAGGAGTTCACGATTCCTGCTTTAAATAGGATCTCCTTTTGTAGAAAGGATCGCCTATTTACTACAACAATAGTAGCAGTAGTATATCACCTATTGAGCATGTATGACTTCTCTAGCACCATGCAGAGCATGTTACATACATTACTTCTTTTGATCTTCAGAACAACCAATGGGGTAGAACACGCCAAGGCTAATGCTTTTGACAGTCACACCTACTGTCTCTTCTCCTTGCTGTAGGCTTTTTGGTCATTCCTCTCCTTATCCATATGGTAGCTCTCGCTCTCACTTTATTCATGCAGGATAGCTGTGGCCCTTGGGGTCTCAGAGTAATCTAGGATTCAAGATAACACTCCATTTGCCCTGCACTGACTGTGACATTCTGTGTAGGGACATTCCTCCTTCTGCCAGCATGCTCAGAGACCAGAAACTCAACTCCCTGCCAGAATGTACATTATTTAATTTGAACTCTGTCCTTAATGACCTCAGGCAAAAATATAGGATTATACCATTCCAGACAAACCAGAGTTCCTTTTTCCCACGATTCATTATTTGTGGTTGCAGTAGATTAAAGGTATTGTTCTGAAGCCAAATATATTTTGGGATAAGTTTTCTTGATTTTGAGTATAAATATTACTACGAAGTATTGCTGTGTGTCTACCAATTACCACAAACTGGATTAGGTGTAATATATAATTTCAGCTAGTCTTCATGATAACCCAAAGAAATGAAATGAATTGTTTACAGGGATTAATCAAATTGCAGTGTAGGGTAAGCAATAAAACCAGTGGTTCTAGGTTCAGGCTACATATGGATTCAAGTTCTGCTGGCTTTGATGACCCAACTGCTAAGCCTCAGTTTCCTGTGTGTTTATGCATATTATGAGGATTTAATAAGATAATGCTCCCATATGCTTTGAATAATGTCTAGTGAATAGAAAGTGTCAATAAACATTTGCTGTAATTAATCCCAATTTAAGATAAAAAGTGAGTGAGTGATACTCCAGTATTTGAACTCAGGATAGGGTTATCAGATAAAATACAGGACTAAATTTAAACTGAGTTTCAGGTAAAAATTAAAAAAAAGAATAATTTTTAGTATAACTAAATTCTGAATCTTGCACAAGGCATCCTTATGATAAGAAATGTTCTTTTTCCCCCTGACATTCAAATTTAACTAGAGATATTATAGTTTTATTTCTGAAATCTGATAACAATAACTCAAGGTTAATTTGTCTCATATCCCATGTTCTGTCCTTGAAGATGGACTGTCCTTGAGACTAGCTTGGACAAAGAGAAAGCATCAGAAGTGACATCCAAAGGCTTCCAAACCCAGGTCTTAAGAGAATGAGCATCTTCCACTTCATTTCTTTTGGAAGTTAAAACAACATGGAGAGCTGTGTGGGGGAGGACAGAGCTCCCAGCTGACAGCCAGCACCGGTGCCAGACACTCGAGTGGCCGTCTCGGATGCTCCAGCCCAGGCAGGGCCCAGATAACTGCAGCCCCAGCCAACATCTCATGAAATAGGGCTGATTAGCTGAACTGACCCAGTCAACCCACAGAGTTGTTATATATAAGATGGTTGTAATTTTAAGCACCTAAGTATTGGGGATGGTTTGTAATACAACAGTAAATAGAAATAATATATCTCCTCACAATCTTTTTAACAATCAAATTTTGGGGCAGTTGGACATAAGGCAAATCTCCATTTGAAAGTTGATGAAATACATGATGGATGAAGAAAAGCATTTAATTGGCGATACTTATACGTTATCATTGAATATGCAGGCACACATTTTGGGTAGTCCATCCTCGAATATGCTGGGGGTTTTTAGCTATTTCCACCAACCAACGGAAGCATCATATTATGTGTTAATCACATACAGTGTGTCGTTTAATCCATGAAAGAAAAAACAACAAAACACAACACCTAGAATCAGTGTTACTATTTCCATTTCATAGGTAAGTAAACTGAGACCCAGGGGGCTTATGTAATGTAAGTTGCCCAGGGTCATGGAATTGTTAAATTGCAGAGCTAGAATTCTAGGCCAGGCTTATCTGACTCAAGTGGCTGAACCCTTACACATGAAATTATGTTAGCTTTTTCCTGCAGGGCACATTTGTTTGTACCTTTAGTACTCATTAAAGATCTGTCCGCCACTAGATTTTAAGCTCCTTGAGGGACATCTCCATAATCTCCGCACTTAGCAGGGTGCTCACTGTGTCTTTGCTAAGTGATTTGTTAAATTGATAGAGTTTCATTCAGGTTAGTAATGCGTACCATTTTAAAGAACTCTCTCTATGCTTTAGTTTGAGGTGCCAATGGGGAGAGAGAAGAAAACTTAGATCCAATGTTTCCTGCCTTAAAACATAACAAAAATGGAAAGAGAAGACAGATGTTACTACTACCCCACCAGCGTGGGTGGAGTTAAAAAAAATGTGCTCTAACAAAGTTCCCTTTCCAGTTCATCACTCTCTGCGCAAGCATTTCTCTCACACATTTCCTATTCCTTCTATGTTAATGGGACCAATGTTCCCAAAGTTGATAAGCATTGCGACAGCAGGTGTACCCAAGAAAGCCGGTGACAAAAGCACTCACTGCATGGTAAAGCCTAATGGACAGTTTATTTACGTGGCTCTCGCTGCGTTGACATTCAGGGTGAGCTCATCGTTTTCGCAGTCAGCTTGCTGCTATCCTAAGAAAGAAAGGAATCAACTTCCTTACATTTCACACTCCCTGTTCCCCATCTTCCATCCTCATGACACTGCACTCTTCCTCCACCTCAGTGGAAGCACTAGTGATGACATGACAGTTTTGCTGATGCAGGGATGACACTGTAAATTGCCAGTGGAAAGAGTACGTTTTGAGTAGGACACAGAAACATTGAAAACAGGAATAACTCTACCATATGCCTCAGGTTCCACTCACCACAATGAAAGGAGAATGTAAGTTCATGATCTTCTCCTTAAGAAAAATATCCACCAGCAACATTTTAATATGGTTCCAGTAAAATATTTCAGAGGATCCAAGGATTTCTTATTCATAAGCATAGTCATAGGAGATTTTAAAAAGTTGCTTTGCATGGCATAGAGGCCCTTCCTCCTTTCCAATCTATGTCCTAACCACTTGTTCTGAGCCCTTTTTGGCCATATGTCATTGCTCACCTTATAGTCTAGCAATTTCTGAGCTTTTTGGTAGTCTGTGGGGCTTTGGGCTTCTCATGCCTCAGTGCCTTTGCATATTCTTGGCTCTCCAGGGTTTGCCTGCCATGCATACCTATCAACACCCTTAAAGACTTGACTCAAATAATAAGTCCTCTGAGGATCCTTTCCCATGTTTCAGGCCAAGTTAGGGTTTTCCTTCTGTATATTCCTATTAAAATTTATAAAAATGCCTATCACAATGCACCATAATTGCTAGTTTAGGTCCTTATTTAACAGTACTCCTTAAGGGCATGAATCTTGTTTATGTTTGTTGTTTTTTTTTTTTTTTTTGTATTCCTATGACCTAATATGGAAAGGAACTCAGAAACTTTCTGTTCAATACATGGCTGTGATGTAGCTCTCTATTTCAATAGTTTTGTGGTTTCTAATTTCAAATCACCTGAGTTGATACCTTAGTTCTATTACTTAATAAGTTGTGTGATATGAGGCAGACCATGTCTCCCTGCAGCTCCCATGACTATGTCTCCAACCAGCGCCATGTCTTTACATGTCTTACTAAAGGTAAAAACTCCCGCGAGAGAGCACTGAACCGGCTGAATTAAAGTCATCTGGCACCTTGTGGCTAATCTGGGCCGGGAGAGGAAGATCTGCAGGGGGAGGCAACCATTTCCTTCAGACCACACAACGTGAGGTTTCCACAGAAAGAAGGTAAGAATGCAAATAGCATGGCTGACAGAGGGGATGGGGGAAGGGAAGTGATTATTTAATGGGGAAGTTACTGTCTAATGGGTACAGAGTTTCAGTATCGCAAGATGAAGGATTCTGGAGGTAGTTGGTGGTGATGGTGGTGCAACAGTGTAAATGTACTTACTGCCACTGGACTGTACACTTTTAAATGGTTAAGAGGGTAAATTTTGTGTATTTCATGATAATTTTTTAAAAATTTAAGATCAAGTTTAAAAATAAAGAATGCAAATAGGGAAGGGGGTGGGTATTGACCGTAAAAAACTGGTAAATGCTGTTATGTCCATATCAAGGACCAAAAGAAGTGATTAGAAGTCACTTTTAGCTCTGTAGGCTCCAGGGGTTCTTTGCTGCTGTGGTCTTAGCATGTGACGTTACCTCCCTGAGGCACAGGGTGAGACCAGCTTGTTCCTGGGCAGCCACTGCTCTGTTTCTGCTTCCCGGGCCTGTGTAGCTCTCTGGTTCCTCTTGGTTTTCCAGGTCTGCTCTTTCAAACTTCTATCAATGGAATTGGGGCCCTAGTGACTTTCCAGTAAATTCCTTTTCTTCTTAAGATTGCCAGAGTCTATTTCTTTTGCATACAACCAAGAACCCTGAGTAATAAAGATGTTTACTTAAACAAGCCTCCAAGGAGGCCACGTGGGAGATTCCCAAAGAGGGGAAAATCCCCAGAATAAGATTGTGAAGTTTTCTCATCCCATGTAGGGATTTTCTCTAACAAACATACCTTTGGTTATTTCTTGGAAGATCTGAGGTTTTATTTCAAGAAAGTTTGTGTTAATCATACTTTATGATGATAAAATTTCAAGAGTTTCATATGCTTCCTCATGCCTTCTCTGATACCCTTCATCAATGCGATACTTGTCTCTCATCTCCCACCACCCTCCTAGTAGGTAACAAACTTGTCTTCTGTGTTCTGTTTACACTTTGTGTCCCTGACTCAACTGTGTTTACATGAAAAAATAAATCCTGTTTTAAACATATGTACACCCTTAGCATCTAGGAAGTTGCCAGAATCCAGCAAGTCACTAATAAAAGAATTAATGAATGAAGAGAAAGCTGAATGAGGGCATGAATTGCTGAGTGTAGTCAGTTTGTTGTGGAGAACTCCACCGGATTCTCTTCACCTCCTGATTGATTTCCCTTTCCCCCTCAAGCTTTCTAGATGGCTGACATTCCTTTTGAAGTCCCATTACCACAGTCAACATTTGCACCATGGCTAATAAATTAGCATCACTTTGAAAACAAAAATGATTCCATTTTGCAATTGGAATGTGGTTGTCGTATTAGAAAGGGCAGGGGTGTTATTTTCCCTGAGGCCTGGAAAGTCTCTTGGTGTTTTATTAGGTAACGATTTCTGTTTTTACTGGACTTGCTGGTCACTAAATAGTCCCTGGGAGCCTGAATAAGTGCCAAGAGTAAAAAAGAAACCAGCATGCTCTCTGCTACCTAGAGACCAAACAACCTCTTAACCAAGAGGTATCTACAAGTGAAATTAGAGGCATCTAGGATTGTAATTCTGAGCATGGACTTCTTAAAAGGAAGAGGCAAGCAGAAGTAGGTCAGTGTTCAAGACAGGGCTAGAAGTTGGTACCAGGTTCCTTTCCTGCTGGCCCTGCTTGTGGGAAAGTCCTAGAAATGAGGAAAGTAGAAATATTTGTTTCTTATGATGTCTCCTACCTTTAAAACGCGTATTTCATGGAGGCAACCAGAAAATGAGTTTTCCTTTCACACTGTGTGAGATTCAAGAAAGCAGCACTAATTTTTCAGAAACTTTGGGGTTTGGGGGAGGTGATTTGATGCTAGTCACAGTCTTGTTACTTCTTACAACCTATGTTTGTTTCTTCCATGAATCACCCCTCCTGTTATGTTGGAAACCAGAGCAGCTCTGTATCTTGAGACATGGTGGTCAAAGCATTAACACAGGAGTTAGAAGGTTTGAGTATAGCTCCTATCCCAACCTGTCACAGATAGGTAACCCTAGATAAGATAGTTAATATCTCTGAGCTTTGGTTTTCTGCCAGTCAGGAGTGTGGATGGCTTAGCTACCTACTTACCTATGCTTAGCTACCTACCTACCTATGTTTTTAAAAGCCACAGAGGACGCAATGTCTGTCAGAGTGTTTCGCAGGGAGAAAGACTTCATCACAATGGAAGAGATTATAAGAATGTTACGGGGGAGAGGAAAGGCTATTTGCTCCCCAGTTGACCTCCTAACGACTTCCAGAAAACCACTGCACCTTCACAGTGAGGCTACAAAGTATGGAGCAGAGAGACAAACCCAGGCTTTGGACACAGGCAGGTTTTGATTCAAATTATTCAAGAAATCTATTATAACAATTTTCCAGCTGAAGGACCTGACTCTAACCTGATTAAATGTATTCACACAGTTAAAGAAATTGGCCCCTCTGTTTAAGGGATATTAATCAGGTAACAGAAACATGGTGGGGGGGAGGGGGGGGGGAGAAAGAATTATGTAGGTGGCCAGTGGCAGAGCCTATTTTAACTTTGTTCCCTAATGAACAATGCTTAGCAAATGGACTGCCAATATTACGGCCCCATTGGCAAGGTCACCCTGAGTTGGGGAGGGCTGTGTTAGTCTTACAGCAGGCAGCTTAGCGCAGTAATTAATAGCACTGCTCTGTTGTAACCAAGACTGAGGTTTCTGGCATTTATTAGCAGGGTAATCTTGGCCAAACAATTTAACTTTTCTAACCCTCAGTTTTCTAATCTGCAAAATAGGGATAATATTATACCCAGCTTATAAGGCTGTTATGAGAATTAAATGCAAGAGTATATGTAAGTTACTTATCATAGTGATTGATATCTAGAAAATACCCAATAAATATAAGCCTTTTTGTTGTTATTTGAGCTTGTTACATTAAATGCTGGTATTCAGTTAACTCTTCTGGGTTTGATTGTCTGTTTTTGACTTTTCCAGGTTGGTCTGGCTACAGAGAGGAAATGCAATGATTATTATTATGGTCTATGTGATAATTATACTTCTTATTATAAATTTTAAAATTGCAATCTGGTTTATCTATCATTTCTGCTGCTGATTTTATCTGTAATTTCAAACCTGCAGGTATTCCCTAAAGTAATACAGGGTTGACAAACACCTGATTTCTGGGTCAGCTCCTGACTTGTGTTGAATTGCCCAGGGAAAACACCTTTTAGCAGACCTTCTGGAAGTCAGCAAACTGGCAACTCCTGGCTGCACCCCAATAGGACCATATATGCCATCAATAAGCAATTCAGAAGGAAACATTTGGTGGGGTCATCATGATCTCATCTGGCTAGTTCAAGAGCCACAATTCATTAGTCTGTTAGACTAAATTCTACAAATGTGTTTCTCTAACCTTAGCATGCATCAGAATCACCTGGAGGGCTTGTTAAAGTTCAGATTACTGGGCCCCACCCCCAGACATATTAAATCAGAAACTCTGAGAGTAGGGCCCAATAATTTGCATTTTCTACAAGTTCTCAAGGGTTGCTGATGCTACTAGTCTAGGGACCACATTTTGAGAATCACTGCTCTAAAGTGAACATTTAAGCGAATATCCATTTCAGGATAACCTTGCTTTTAATATAAAAACATTTGTTGAGTGTCTGCCACGTTTAAGCGCCATGCTGGGTTTTGGATCTACAAGAATAACCACCTACCAGGAGACAGGTAAGTAAACTAGAATGCCAGTGATTGGAAAAATTAAATAGGCAAGCTAATTAAATACTTCATTTGGTTTGTCTCTCCTCCCAAGGAGAATTTATATGGGAATTCAATCTCTTTGAGTAACTTGTTTGAAAATTCTAATGCTGGGCACAAGGATGCGGAGTGGTATTAATGAGCAGAGCTACAGTAGGGAAGGAATGCTCATATCTCTCTATATCTACTTCTTTGGCCTTCAGCCTGTCTCCTTTCTTGCTTATTTCCCCAAAAGGAGTTTTTAAGTCTCATTGGTCAGATTAAGTATGTGTGATTAAAAATCACATATGCGTGGCTCTATTTCTGTTCCTACCTTTTTCTTCCACTCATTTGGATGGAGAAGGTAAACCAAGGCTTGCCTCCTTAGGACACATTGTGCCGCCTTGACTTTTGGCTAAGAAGAGTGTTGACTTTGAGGCTATAGCGAGTGTTCCAACTCAGAATCACCAGAGCGTTACATTGGGTGACATTGAGAACCATCTCAGTTTATTATAACATGTTTCCTATTATGCCATTAATTTAATAAAAATAGACTTTGTTTTTTAAATCAGTTTTAGGTTCATAGAAAAATAAGCATAAAATACAGAGAGCTGCCAGATACCCTCTTGCTCCCACACAGGTGAAGCCTCTCCCACCATCAATATCACGCACCAGAGAGAAACATTTGTTACAACTGATGAACCTGCACTGAAACGCCATCATCCAAAGTCCGTCATTCACATTAGGGTTCACCCTTAGTGTGTCAGCTCTGTGGGTTTAGAGAAATGTAAGATCACATGTACCCATCATCATAGTCGTATACAGAATATATATTACGCAGAAAATCCTCTGTACTCCACCTATTCACCCTTCTCTCTCCCTTTACTCCTGGCAACCACTGATTTGTTTTAGTCTCCATAGTTTTGCCTTTACTACCATGTCATATAGTTTTAAATCATCACCATTGATTTTTATATATGTTTCGGATAGTTCAAGAACATTGTGGGTGATTGCAGGCATCTTTATGCCCCATGGACACACACCTCCTAGAAAAACATCTGCATAATGAGAAAAGATTGGGGGCTACTAGCTCATATCCAAAGGCCTTGCTGAAGAAAATGCACTAATTCTTACACTCTCATGAAAATAATTCTAGATTCTGCAGAATACCAGCCTTCTATGAGTCCATCATTTATTTCTGTGATAACAGAAGGTATTTCAAAACTATGGTGGGTACTTCAATGGATAAAGATATCAGAGGAGGCCATTTGTGTTCCCCTCCATGCTTGGAGCTTCCACCATTGGAAAACGGGGCCTTTGATGTCATCCCTTAGACTTTAAGGTCTAGAATGGTGTTTAATAATTTTGGTTTCATGGAAGCATCACTAATATTATAAAGTTATAATATTATGAAACCTCTCCCAAAAGAAATGCATTGTCCACAAACATTTTGATATAATGTCAGGGACTTCACAGAAACCTGAAGACCGCTGGTCCAGTGTAAAACAAAGCAAATAAACAAACAAAAACAAACCCCAAAAGACTAATATCTATCTCTGAATGGATGATATTATCTAACTCAGCGGGGATGTGATTGACTGCCAATCAATTTTGCTGTCTTACCCCATTAGATTAGATGGTGATTGGTTGTCTTGGTGTAATTTGAAGGTCAAATGACTTCAGGAAAATTATAAAACATATCCTCAGCAATTACTGAAATAGTGAGCCTCAAGTCTGATCTGGTGTGCTTTAGGGTTTTATTTTTTTTAAATTTGTTTTTCAATTATTGTTGACACGCAATAGTATGTTAGTTTTAGGTATACAACATAATGATTAAGACATTTATACACCTTATGAAGTCTAGTACCCACCTGGCACCATACAGAGTTATTACAATATTGACTATATTCCCTATGTTGTATTTTATATCCCTGTGATTGCTTTTATAATTGCCAATCTGCACTTCTTGATCTCTTTCAATTTTTCACCTATCCCCCACCCCATTTACCAATCATCAGTTTGTTCTCTGTATCTGTGAGTTGTTTCAGTTTTGTTTGTTCATTTCTTTTGTTTTATAAATTCCACATATACATGAAATTGTATAGTATTTGTCTTTCTCTGTCTGACTTATTTCACTTAGCATAATACCCTCTAGGTCCATCCATGTTGTTACAAATGATAAGATTTCATTCCTTTTTATGGTTGAGTAATATTCTATGTACCACTTTTTAAAAAATATGTTTTTTAAATTGATTTTTAGATAGAGAAAAGGAGAAGGAGAGAGAGAGAAACGTTGATGAAAGAGATACATTGATTGGCTGTCTCCTGCACCTCCTGGGATTGAGCCTGCAACACAGGCATGTGCCCCGACCGGGAATCAAAACAGTGACCTCTTGATGCATGGGACGATGCTCTCAGTCCACTGGCCGCACCAGCCGGGCTGTACCACTTCTCTTTATTCATTTATCTATCAATGGATACCAAGGTTGCTTCCATATCTTGGCTATTGTAAATAATGCTGCAGTGAACATAGGGGTGCATATATCTTTCCAAATTGGTATTTCAGTTTCTTTGGATAAATACTCAGAAGTGAAATTGCTGGGCTATATTATAACAGAAACTTTTCAAGTGATTTATTAATATAAATAAATACTCATTTCTTCAAATACTGGTTCTTGGAAATACATGCGTCCTCTTACTATTTATGTTGTAAAGAACAATATACTCCATAATATAGTTAGTTAAGTTTCAACTTTCCTTCTTTCCTGTGGTTCTAAGAAAATTGAGATGCTCTAGACACATGTACCAGTTATGAGTTTTCTCCTAGAAATTTTGTCAGCCACCTCTTACAGAGCATAACTCTTATACAGGTTTTTAATTCAACACCTATTCATTGAGGGCCCATTCAGTGTAGGCACTGGGCTAGATCCTTGGCATATAGTAATAAAACAAGCTGAGATAGTAGAAACAGATTGGAGTATGAAACTAGATACATAAAAATCCAAAACCACTGTGGAGTTTACTATTTTTGATTTTAACCAATTTATTTAGTGTCTATCTTTGAACCTAAACTTTATCATCTGAAATAAAAAGGAGTAGTAATGACTATCCAGTAGGGTGGTTATGAGGATTATATTATAGAGTATGAATTGACCTTTTTTAAATTGAGTTTTTGGTGTTCTCTGCTCTAAAGGTAATATTTATTTCTGATACTTTCCCCACTGAGTGGAAGTACCTCATTGTAATTGCAGTGAAAGTTTACTTTTATATATCAATTGTTACTGTTAAGATCCCCCTCCCTCAGTTATTTTAGGACTTTTCTCATATTTGTCCAGTGTGCACACTTCGGGGCAGAGTAGGGGCCTTTTCATTATTACCAGCAAAAATGTCTTTGCCAAGAATTTAGCTCTGCTGTGCTTGGCACAGCAAAGAAACAGAGAGAGACATGAATGGTCACTGCAATTATAAATGGGTTAACATTCCACTGTACTTCACAAGAATAGATTCCAGGAAGGCTGCAAGGGGAGATTGGGGGCAGGGGGCAGTGTACAACTGACTCCATTCACACATGGAAACAAACCATTCTAAGAATGGCTACAGAATGAAACACCTGCCACCCAATTCTTCACATAAAAGTTTGGCAGAAATACAGTGGGCCATTTGGAATAACTTTTACATTCCAAGTTAAAGAAACTGAATCGGAGAACTACACAGATGAATCCCTGAGAATGAAGCTTTGTAACTCTGACTGCTATTTAAAACCAATAAAGCAGAAGTCAGAATTCAGAAGTCAGTGCAAGACCCTGAACCAATTGCCTAAGGCACTATGTTAGAAATAGTCAGCATGGTAAAAACAAACAAATAAGCCATTGGACTAGAGTGTTCATCTGGGCGTTAGTTCCACATCTTTCCATAACTAGCATTAGGTTAGCCCGGGAGCATCTTTAAACCTTGGTTTGCTCATTGTAAAATGGAGCCAGTGCATGTTCTATGAGGTTGTTGTGGAACTGACACAGGAAACTGTCCAAACTACTACCTAAACTCAGCCATCATTGCTGAATCTGAATGATTCACATGAACATGATCTGATAATGCCGAAAGAGGTGCTTACATGGAAAGCCTCAAGATGAATTTGTAAAATATTGAGTGGAATTATTATACAGACACAAATAACTTCTGGGAATCTCGGAAAAGCAAAAAATGATTTCAAAATGCCAGTTTTAAGTAAAACCATAGTAGGCTGAAGATATAAAGTGATGATGCTGGGAAGAGTTTAAGTAACATCTAATCCAATTCAATTTAATTCCACTCAGTTGTATTTTATTTGAATTTCTTCTAAGTCCTAAATTCTAATAATTCAGAAATTTTAAAAAATCCCTTCTATCAAAGAACTTATAGTTTAATGAGAAATAAGGCAAAACTATTTGGTGCAACAATATAGCACCTTATCTAGGTGGGCAGGCTCTGGCACTAAGTACCTGATTTAACATCTTTATTTCACCACGTCCTAGTTCTATGACACTTGGCAAAATTGCTTTGTCCCCATGAGTGTTTTTCAAGGTAATGCTAGATATTGTTAAAGACAAAATGTCAGTGGTTTAACATAATAGAAGTTTAGTTCTTACTCTTGGAAAATCCACAGGATGCGGGTTGGGAAGCTCTAATCCACACTGTCATTCAGGGACCCTGGGTGAATGATGACTGCCCAGGGCATTGACACTCAGCAACAGCCGGGGGGGAGAACAGGTGGAGGGTCACAGCAGAGGTTTGTATGGGTCAAGCCTGGGCGTGGAAAACATCATTTGTACTTACATTCTGCTGGCTAGGACTCCTAGGGAGATAGGAAAAAGGAGTCCAGGTGTGTGCTTAGGCAGAAAGGAAAATGAGATCAGTAAACAGCCAGCCAGTCTGTGCTATCCTGTGTCTCAGTTTTCTCATGTGTGAAATCAAAATAATAATAGGATCCATCTCAAAGGGCTTTTGTTGGAACTCAATGAAATCATGCCTGTGAAGTGCTTAGCCCAATGCCTGACTCATGATAAGTGCTTGTTAAATGTTAGCTGTTACTCCCACAGTGAGCCTACGACAAAGGTAAAGGGTGGATTCAGCAGGATGCAAAGGAAGGTGCAACCAGACGAAACTGGGATATCAGACAGACTAAACAGAGGGTGATGGAGTTTTGACTGTTGCTTGTGCTGGCTCCTCAAATCACCAGATGGAATATGCAAAACTTGTGATGCAATTATGTATCTTCAGGGTCAACTGCATCCCTCCAGCCATCGATTCTCCCACAGAATCTTCCTCCTGCATTTTGGCTCCATTTTCACCCCAGAATGGGGAAAAACTTGCTAATGCTGAAAAGACCTTTTCAGGTAGGAAGCAAATTTTAATCATTGTGGATTATCTGCTTATAAGTCAATCTTATTTTTGTTGAGATCCAACCTATAATATTTGTGTAGCAGGTGCAATACTTTCAAGCCAGTCCCGGGTGTGCAAAACTTGTGATGTGCTTTATTTTTCTACAGTTTCGCTTAATTGTTATTTCAAAACTGCATTCTGTCTTTTGGAAGATGCAATCTTGGCCTATTTTATGTAAATTCAGTCATTTCAAGTTTAAATTTGATCTATTTAGCATTGGGTCCTCTCTCCTGCCCTCCAGAGTAATAATTAAATTCTAAGGGTGCTGACAGAGCACCGTTGGCATTGGGAAGAGTATCTGAACCCTTACGGCTACCAGGCGTTCACATGTGGCATGTATATAATCTTGCCTGGTTCTTGTGCATCCTCACACTGGCATCTGCTGGAGTAGGCCGATTTTATGTCCCTGTTGCAGTTACACCTACTCTCCTGGCATCCTGCCCAGTTACTGCCCGCCTTTTACTTTCAAAATTGCCCTAACTTGGAAAATAACTAATGTGGTCATCCTTGCTGAGGGTCCGCATTGCCACTTGGCCTCTAGTTGGCAGTCTATGGCTACTTTCAGTTCCAAGTGTAATTCTCAACCTTGAGACCCTTTAATCTCCACTTGCTCCCCAATTTCTTGGGGACATTGGAAAATTTGGCTGCATTCCCACTTTATTCCACTCCACTCCAAGGCCAGGGGACACTATATCTCAAGGTCCGGGCCGCTCTTAGCTCTAAAACCTCCATGCAGTCATCTCCACTTCCTTGAGTCACTTAACTTTTGTCAAACTTCTACTTCTCAGTGTTCCAAATTAAAGGGACTCCAAGTTCCATCCTTTCTGATTCCCAACCCTTTGGAGCACATGGGAGCGAATTGAGATGTACCTCTGAGTGAGGCTCTCTAGTCAGTGATATAATTAGCATTCTCCCTTGGCCCAAGAGACAGTCAGGAATTGACCTTACAGAGAAGCTTTAAGTATAAGACAGGAAAATCAAAAGCAAGTATTTCAATTATATCAAAGCAGATCTTAGTGCCATGAAGCAAACAGACCAAGTGAAATTTGTGTTTAGGGGAAGAAAATGACATGTTTGGTTGAAAGGAAAGAAGGATTTAAAAAATTTCATGGAGAAGTAGTTATGAGTCTTGAAATAAATTCGATTTGGGCTTTGTTGTGGCTCTCAGGTATAGAATGCTTCATCATCATGGGTAGATGCAAGGCTGTGGGAAAATACAAGGTTTGTTCCAAAAAAGGGAAACAGAGCATAGGGCTGAGAAGTTAGGAGTATGGAATTGGGATAGATCTCAGTTTAAATTGTACCTCTACCATTTATCAACTCTGTGACTTTGATCATTTATTTCACCACTGTAAGCCTCAGTTTCTTCATCTTTAATTGGGGTTGTAATTAGGCTTCTCATTCATTTACTTAGAAGTACTGCGAGTTCTTGCCTCATTATGCTCTTTCACGCATCTGTGCAAAAGTAAAAATAATGTCCTCTCCCACTTTCTTCTTGCGTTTCATTCTTCACGGGCTACCATCTTTTCCTGAGCCATTTCTACCACCATCTGCATCAGCAAGGAGTGTATCTCATGTGCAGGAAAGGCTCCATAATTTGTAGAGACCAATGCAAAATGACAATGTGAGGCCCTTTGTTTGAAAATCATTAAGAATTTCAAAACAGTAACAGGAAAGCACTCAACCAAACAAGGATTCTACTGAGGGAGGACCCTGTGTGACTACACAAACCAGGCGCCCTTGAAGCTGTCTCTGCTCCGGTGCCCCATGCCCCTCCCCCTTCCTGTGTTGTAATTGTCAATTGGCCTGTCTCTCCCACTAGACTGTGAGCCTCTTGAAGTCACTGACTGGGTCATAGTCATTCCTGTATTACAGATAATGGCCCATGCATACAGAAAACAGATTATGCTGGATTTTGTTTTACTTCCCTCTTATTAAATATTAAATAAGCCACAGAACATTTTCAAAGGACTGGTCCAGCAGGCTTCCCTCCCACTACTCCTGACTTACGGTGGAGCTGATTAACTGTAAGGAGCAAGAATCAGCTCCTTGAATGGAGGCCCCTGCCTGTGGGACGTGTTCCCCTAGCTCTGTCTTCAGTCAGGCTCCCTGAACTCGGACAAAGCAGCCTGGGAGAACATCCACTCATTCTTTTGGCCTGGTTTTGTGACAGTGTAGCTATTGGGCAAGCATTTCTAAGAAACAAAAATAGATTATGAAAAACTGCAAATTGCAGGAATTAAATGTACTGGTATAACAGCAGGACTCTAACAGGCAAGAAAGGAGGAAAATTGCAGGACTGTGAATCCTACTGAGAGTGTATGCAGGCTCCCTGCTGCTGCAGACCAGCGCTCATTTAGGCATTTCTTTGTGTGACTTTATGGTAGGGCACTGACCCTGCATTTGTAGGTCTCTATTTGTGTCCCGATCCATCACTCACTAGTAAGCTGATTCTGGGAAAGTTGCTAAACTGTCTCAGTTTCCTCGATATCTCATATAAAATCAAGACAATAAAACTGTAGGTGAAATGATTATATTAATAAAGCAAGCGAAGCTGCAGAGTATTACCCCGAATATAAAAAGTACATAATAAGTGTTCTCCATGTATTTTGCTTACACAATCGAACTATGAGTTACCTGAGTTCAAACGACATTCATCCCTATATCTTTCCAACTCCCATTTGCTGGGAATTCTGACTATGGATCTTCTCTCAATGCGACTTGCGTGTGTCTGTCCCTGTCCCGATCTGCATCCCTCATACTCACCTGAGTGAGGAGGGTCAGGAAGAGTGCACAGGGTTTTAAAGACAGGCAGGCTTGGTTCTTCTGTTTAAAAACTGTGTGCTTTGGGGCAAGCAGTTGAATGTCACCGACCCTCAGTTGTCTCATACTTTTTAGTGGGAATTGTTTTAGAGTTGTTGTGAAGGGTTTATAAAATAACCAAAGAACTTATATGCATATATGCATTGCCCATGGTCACAGACAATAGTGCAGTAAAGGCCTGGGGTGGGGTGGGAACCTGGTGGAGGGGAGTATTTGGGGGAAAAAATCTCAACAATAAAGATAAATAAAAATAAAAAAAGAAAGAAAAAGAGAGGTTTTGATAGGATTAAGAGTGGCTGCCATGACTCTTTAAACAGTTTACCATTTCAAGAATATATTATAGCTCTTCAAATCTCTCAGACTTAACAGCAATGTTCCTTTTGTCTAGAAATTTTTTTCCTGCTTGTCTACAAAATAAACTCCTTGCTCACCTATTCAGAAGGATGTGAATCCTCCCTTAACTGCTCTCTGTTCTCTAGCATGATTTTGCATCTATTTAAGTCACCACATGGCATCCCGATAATTTGTGTCTACCTCTGCATGGATTTCCCATGGCCGCTGTAACACATTTCTAAACTTTAGTGGCTTAAAACCATACACACCTCACAGGTCTGTGGTTCACAGTCTGACACAGGTCTTACTGGGCTAAAATCAAGGTGTCAATATGTTGTGTTCCTTTTTGGAGGCTCTAGGGGAGAATTCATTTCCTTGCCCCTCTCCCAAGTTCTACTTTCTACAAAACTCTAGAACAGGAACACAATTTAGCCATATTCTTTGTCACTTCATAATAAGGGTCACCTTTAGTCCAGGTTCCAGTCTTCTTTTCATTAGAGACCTCACCAGAATGGTCTACAGCACCTAACATTTTCTACTAACATTCTGTTCATGATTATTTATATATTCTATAAGAAAATGAAAGCCTCTCTCTAGCTTTCTTCTTTCTAGGGTCTCACCAGAGTCACCCTTTTAACATCCATATTTCTAGCATGCACTTCAAAACTGTTCCAGCCTCTACTCATTGCCCAGATCCAAAGCCACTTCCATATTTTTAGGTATTTGTTACAGCAACCCCCTGTCTTAGTCAGCTCAGGGTGCCATACCAGAATACCATAGACTAGGTGGCTTAAACAATGGACATTTATGTTCTCATAGTTCTGGAGACTAGAAGTCCATAATCAAGGTGACATCAAATTTGGTTTCTGATGAGAGCTCTTTTCCTGGCTTGTAGACAGCCACCTTCTTACTGTCTGTGCTTGGGGCATGGCACGGAGGGAGAGTTCTCTCTCTCTTCCTATTATTATTGGCCACTGATCCCATCATAAAAGTCCCACCCTCATGACCTAATCTAACCCTAATTACCTCCCCAAGACCCCCATCTCTAAATACCATCACATTGAAGATTAGAGCTTCAACATCTGAATTTTGGGGGGGACACAAACATTCAGTCCAGAACAGGTAATATCTGATAAAACAAACACAGCAAAATGTTAATTGTAGAATTCAAGTGGCAGCAATATGTGTGTTCACAGTAAAATTTTTTCAACTTTCCTGTATGTTTGAAACTTTTAATAAGATGTTGGGGAGAATGTTAATCCAGGCCTCAGCATAGCAAGCTACTTCTATAAATAGTTGTTGAGAGATGGGTAAATTTAGTGGAAATCTGTTTGCCAATTAGCTCTGAGGTTAAGATGGAGATCAAGACAATCTGTCCTTTTCATGCTTTTGATGCGCTGATCCTTTTCTGGAAAGCATTATGCAATATGATCAACACTCCATTTGGAGGTGCTTACATGCTGAAGGAGGAACTGCTGCAACAAGCTTGGTGTTTAGAAGCCCGTGCAGCTAGTCCCAGCAATTTGGGCTACTGTGGGATGTGGGCTGTAAAGCAGCAGGCGTCTTGTCTGAAGAAGTCTTCTGGGAGCCCTCAGGTTACTGTGTATTACAGAGGATGGATTTGATCCAATTATATTTATGATACTCAGATGAAAAGAGAATGAGTGGGAGGTTAGTTCAGTGATTTTCAAGTCTAATTACAAACATTAAATATATGGTTTGTTTATAACCATGTCTAAGAAAGTAAATAAACTCTTTGGCAGGGAATAAGCCAGTAATTACTTCATTTAGTCATTTAACAAGCATTGTCTGAACACCTACTATGGGCGAGATCCTGGGTTACAGACTGTGAAATATGTAGACATAAATCAGTGATACAGCTTGCTGTGGGCCATCCGCTCTAATATCTAACTTCCAGGCCTACAGCTCTCCTCCACCACCCACCCTCAGGTAGAGGAACTGTTCCAGTTTAAGAACAAAACAGATTTTTAAAGGATGAACAATGGAATCACCATAGGGAGGAGTGCACTTTCTGATATATAGAGAGTTAAACTTGGATCCACCTCATTACTCACCCTCACAGTAACCTGAGGGCTCCCACTCTCTCAAACTAAGGCCGTGGTAAGATGAAGTCTGCAAGGGGCATCCTGGGTACTTCCTGTGCCCTTGGAAGGACAGATGTAGCAAGGGGAGTCCAGTTAGAGGAATGCCTGTAGGGAAAGTATAGATCAGTTCTGCTCTAGACAATAGAGGGGGGAGATAGAAAAACGAATAAAAAGGGCTTCAGTTGTTGAACCTAGGATTGCCCAGTAGAGGACCACCTCAGGGTTTGGGCTGAGCATGGTGCTGATAAGAAAAAGGGAGATTTTTATGGAGTGTCCTTTAAGACAGGTCTGCATTCTGAGAGACTAAGCTAGAGTCTCTTTAGAGATAAACACCTCAGCAAGAGTAAAGGACTCAAATCTCTACCCATCTTTTCTCAGGGGACACACCTTACACAGCTCAAGTAGCTTACGTTTTAAAAGGGGGAACTAAACTATGGACCTGCATAATGACTGATCAGGCTCCCCACACCTTGCTGCAATAGTAGTAAATATTATTTTACATTCCTCTCTCCTTTGCCAGTTTTTGAACTATTAAGATCAGGAACTATTATTTATTCATCTTTCTATTCCCAGTATCTAGTACAGTGACTCATTGTTGCTTAATAAAGTTTTTAAATGAATTAAAGAAATAATCAGTAGGTAGCTTTTATGGACTGAATGTTTATGTCCCTCTAAATTCATATGTTGAAACCCTAACTTCCAGAATAGCTCTATTTGGAGATAGGGTCTCTAAGGTAATAATTAATGTTAAATGAGGTAATAAGGATGGGGCCCTGATTGGATAGGATTAGTGCCCTTATAGGAAGAGACACTAGGGAGCTTGCTTTCTCTCCACATGTACACAGAGGAAAGGGCCGTGTGAAGATGTAGTGAGAAGGTACCTCTCTACAAGCCAGGAAGAGAGCTCTCATCAGAAACTGAATTGGCCAGAACCTTGATATTTGTCTCCACAACTGTGAGAAAATAAATTTCTATAGTTTAAGGCATCCAGTCTATCGTATGTTGTTATGGCGGCCCAGACAGACAAATACCAAACTACTGAAACAAAACAACTGCTAGAGCATTCAAAAATAAAGGTATCAGTTCCAGCTGAGAGAAGGTGGATCATGTCATGAGAAAGGAGCATGGGAAAGCTTCAAAACACAAAAGGTCCTATTTTCACTAAGGGGGAACCTGATGAACAAAAGGGGGGAGGGGAAGAATGGCATATCAGAGTATAAACAGGAGATGACTTGTCTGAACATGGGGTTTGAGAATTTTAATGTAATTTTATGTCCAGCTAAGGCCTTTGAATATATCTTCATAAGCCTGAGAGAACACTCTAGTTTGAGCATAATACTAATGTGGTCAGAGCAATGTTTTGAGAGGAATGGTTTCCTGTCTGAGGATGACTGACACCAGGCATGACTTCACTGATGGTCCCAACAGGATAAGCCCCCTATTTTGTATATAATGCATCAGACCCCAAATGCTTATGTGATACTCACTTGCATAGTTATGGGAGAGTCATTGCTTACATCGCTGCCAGTACAAAGGTTAGTTTGGGGCCATCTCTTATCCAAGCAACTTATCCACTCAGGGTCAGAAGGAATCCATTGCGGGAGGAAACAGTAGCTCAGGAACCTCTTTAAATTTTACTGGATTTATTTTCAATTCCTTTGTAATCTCTTCCTTAGAGCAGTAAATTCTGAGCTCACAAGGCTTTGCATTTAATTCCAGTATTTGGATTGTGAGAGCTTTTAATACCTGTGGACTTGGCAGTTGCAGGGAGTAAAATGCATCCCCATTAATCAGAACTGGACTGAGTCATGTTACCAAAACCATAGATTTCTACAAGAAAAGTAAAAGGCAATATCATTTCACTTCTGCTAAATGTTTTATTATGATTCAGGGGGAGAATTGGGACACTCTATATTGTGTCCAGTGACGCTGCCAAAAATATATCACACAGAGACAGGACAAATGGATGTATAAATAGGAATTGCTCAGAGGGGTTAGTCATAAATCACTGAATGAGCCGGAACCCAGGCTTCTTTTTTTGTGTTGCTTAAAATGAGAGTTGTTATTGGTAACTTGTAGAAAAACAATTTGATTTTTGTACAGTTGCATTAGAAGGTTGTGGGAAATAGGGAAGTATAATTTCCCTAGGTGAAATCAAAGGCAAGATACAAACTTTTCTGGTGACTCCAGGAACATATAAACTATTTTGAAAAAATGAAATTAAGTTTGTTAAAGAACAGCAATGGTGTGGTTTTTAGAATTATGAGTTTTCATCTTGAGTATTTAGAAATCTGGAGTATGGTGATGGGCTGGCTTTGGGTCAAAAATGCACTATAATAAATTGGATTGAGGCAGCAGCAACTATTATGAGTCTTTTCTGTTGGGCCCTGTAATTCCTCCTTAGTACTTACTCCTAGAAAACCTTTCTCCACATTTTGAAAGAAACTGCTTTATGAAGTCCTGAGTTTTAGTTCAAACAATTATTTTTTGTTAGGGAAGAAAACAAGTTTCTGTTTATTTTAAAGATATAAAGTGAAACCTGAGAAACTTTGGCTAAAAAAACACTAAGACCTTCACAGACAGAAGTGCTAAGCATTTTAATAAAGCTACAGATACTGTTAATGCTAAATAGATATTTAAACATTTTATTAATTATGACATTCCTATTATGCCAGTTATCTTTGTGGTTAAAAGTATTACATTCCCTTTTGCTTAATGGCACAGTGGTTGAGATTGCTATTTTTATTTTCATTAAACCTGCAAAGAAGTTTGGAGGGCAATGAATTTGTTCAATCATCAACCCCAATACATAATCCCTGAGAAGACAGTCAGGAGTTAGTTGAGAAGGCCAGAGGCATTGAACATGATTCCCAAAGTGCTATAACTTTCCAGGGGCTCAATTTCAAGTTAGTTTTTGCTGTGTAACAAACTACTCTGAAATCAGTGTCTTAAAACACTCATTCATTAGTTCACAATTCTGTTGAATTGGCCAATTGTTCTGGGCTCAACTGGGTGGTTCTTTTGCAGGTCTTAGCTAGCTTGTAATCAGTTAGAAGTCTGGTTGTAGTCAGAGAGTTGGTCCCATATGGCTTCATTCACATATCTGGAGATTAGCTGGAGTAATAGAGGCAATTGGAGCCTATGTTTTTAAACATCTAGTAAGCTATCCCTTGCTTCTTCCTATGGTGGCTGGCTTCCAAAAACAGAAGAAAGGGGTAAATTCCAGTGTGCGAGCACTTTTCAAACTTTGCTTTCATCATGTTTTCTAATATCCTGTTGGCCAAAGCAAGTCACATGGCCAACCCCACATGCAAGGGGTAGAAAAATACACTTCAAATTCAATAGGTTTGGCTTTTCCTCTTTATAGATTTGCTGAAAATAATACTAGCAATCTTAAGTCCTGGACTCTTGAAGGAAAGAGCTGCACAAAATTGTGTTGTAATTTTTTCTTTAATGATAAGATACCAATCATGAAAATGTATCCTATCTCTACTACTTATAAGTTGTGTGACATTGGGAAACTTCCTTAGCCTCTCTGCTCCCCAGTTTCTCATTGCCTCATGGGACTAAGAATACTATGTATCTAATAGGTTTATTTTGAGAATTGAATGAGTTAACAATTTTATGGCTTGAAAAAATTCATGGAACACAAAGTGCACTCAATGAGTGTTAGCTATTACCAATTTTGGTCCTGAACCTCTTATTAGTTTCCTAATGCTGCTTTAACAAATTACTATCAATTTAGTGACTTAAAACAATGCAAATTAACTGAGTGACCTCTGGGTTTCACTAGGCTAAAATCAACGTGTCCACAGGACTGTGTTAACATGTTTCCTTGCCTGTCTTCAGCTTCTAGAGGTTGTATGCATTCTTTGGCACATTGGGCCATCTTTCATCTTTAAAGCCTTTACTAGCCAGTAGAGTGTATCTCACATTACACAATTCTGACCTCTGCTTCTGTCACATATTCTTCTCTGACTAATTCTTCTGCCATCCTCTTTGACTTATAAGGACCCTTGTAAGTATATTGGACCCACTTGAATAATTCATTATACTCTCTTCATCTCAAGATACTTAGTTTAGTCACATCTGCAAAGTCCCTTTTTTTTCTGTAAGGTAACATTTACAGGTCCTAGGTATAAGGACATGGGCATCTATGGAGGACTAATATTCTGTCTGTCCCAAATAATCTTGATCATAGGACTTGGATAATTCATCAGTGAAGAAAAACATGTTGGGAACTCTTTGCTTAGCTATGACTATTTAGGGAATTGTTCTATACTAATGAAGAAATTCTCTTTCTACAATGTTGAGAATATCCCTTTCCACTCTAAACTGCCAGGAGAGAAAAGAGATATTTTGAATGATGAGAAAAATTTGTTATCTACCACCTGCCAGTTTGAGGAGTGTGATGGAGAAAATGCCATAGAGTTACCAAACTCTATTTTCCTCTGGCATTCAACTGTACCATACTTCCATCCTTATTGCCTCTAAGTAGGATCATAAGACAAACTGTAACCAATGAATGAGTGTCACATCTGAGATGAAACAGTTAAGAGCAGCTGTACCTCCCTTATGGTAACTTTCTTATTGGGTGACTGCATAAAAGGGATTTACCAGAGGACTCTGAAGCCCTGTGGATAATCAGGACACAGGATATAAGGATCCTAGGTCCCTGAGTGACTGTGGTTCAAAGCCCCACCTTCCTGTCTTTAAGGGACTAATTGAGATTGTTTCCTTCAGCATACCATGACTAATACAAGTAGTTACCTAAACACTATATGTGGAAAGACCCTTCATTCTCAGCCCTGCACCCTTAGTAAATGGAGATATGATCTCTGCTCTATCTTAACCTCATTTGTTTCTTTATCACTCTCAGACTACAAGCAGAGACTTCAGATATTTTGCTAGGCTTTAATATAATTTGGATTAGGAAACACTGAAAAAGCGTGGTGGCTGTTGACCTTGTCATGCTTTTGGCCATAATCTCTACAGCACTGAAGAACTTAGAGTCCCAAGGTCTTCTAATAATCATCACATTTTGTCTCCTTACTGAATAGATGAGAAAACTTAGGCCCATAGAGTTTCAGAGATTTTATATTTTTGTGGTGAAACTGGGACTTGAATTAAATGCAACACTGAGCTCAGCACTCAGTATAGTGCTGGTGGACCAGGGGATCTGTGAGTTGTCAAATAAATGAATGGATGAATGATGTACTCATCCTTTAATGCCCAGCTCAATGCTACCTTCTCTGTGGAGTTTTTCTTAAAAGCCCCCATTTCAAATTAACCTCCCTTATTCCCTCTTTTCCGAAAAGTGGGTATTGATCCTTTATATAGCATTTAATAAAATCTGCCTAAAATGTTAATTTGCATGCATCTATCTAATCTTGGTGACAAATAGATTTTATTTCACATGCCAAATTAGATTGATTTCTGATTATGCTTGGATCACAGTATTGAAATGGAGTCTGACATCTTGTCCAGCTTGGTACTGTAAATGATTAATAATGTCTGCTGTGGAAAAGGAATTAGAAAATAATGGAACACGTGCCATATGTCCACCAATCCTACTCTACTGCTTATTGGAATAAATACTTCTTTAGGACAAGCACAATGGCTTATTCTTTATATCCTGCATGATACTGACAAGAGTATCTTGTATATAATACAAAGATGCTTAATAAATATTTGTTGAATTAAATGGAAATGAAATTCACATAATACTGGATCTATAGGTCTCTTAACATTCAAATCTTCCATATCCCTCTCCCCCACCTATTTTTCATTTTCCCATATATTCTAAGTTTTTTTTGAGAAGTACTCTGAGTTTCTGTAGTTAGTTTACACTTAACAATGAGTCTCTTGGAAATATTTACTTCAAAATAGTTATTAACTTTTTCCTAGTCTTTATATCACATAAAAGTATTCAAACTTTAGTATATTTTTCTATAGGAATATAATAGATTTGGTAACATGAAGGGTTAACACAGTGTACCTCTAGGAACTTTGCCTGCCAAACATACTCATTTAAACTGTATCTTTAAAAGAAAAAAAGAGAAAAAAGTAAAGAAAAGAAGTGGTAGATATGAGACAGAGAAAGTGAAGATATCAATTAATGTTGCTTTAAACACAACTGAAGAACTAAAAAAACACACACAACAAAATCTGGGGTACTAGCCAGATGTATTATCTGATACAGTTTTAAAACTCAGAATAGAAGGGTTTATGCACTAGTATACAATTTGCATGCTCTCCTGGGGAAAATGCAAATTTTTGGTTAGGATGTTCTCTATAAATAATTACTTTACAAGGAAAGGAACTGACTTGGAGGTCCAGGGCTGTGGGGGAAATGCACTCTAATGATATAAAGTATATACTGACTCTTTACTTAAAAGCAAGGGTATAGAACAAGCTGGGATGTATTATCTGGGGTGTTCAGGAATTTTAAATGGTGCTTAAGCACTGAGATTCAACTCTTATATCTGCCTTTGAAGGTTAGATTTATATGCCCATTTTTGTAATCCAAATTTAGTCCTTAGGCCATTTGAGAAAATGACATTGTGGCTTTATTTTTCCACTTACAGCAGCCTATTGAATACCTCCCCCTAGATGTTCCAGGGGCATCTCAAACTTACCCTATGGAACACAGACCTCTTCCTACCAGGAAATCAATTCCTCCCTGTTCCCATGACCCATGTCCCCACTTCTACTAAAGGGATTATCAAACTCTAAATTACCCAGGCACAAAGCTTAGGGTTTACTATTGGTTTTTGTGTTTGTTTGTTTTTTGATGTTAGAACCATAAATATTATTCTTATTATATATTTTTCAACTTCACTGAGGTATAATTGATAAAATTGTAAAATATTTGAAGTATATATCTTAGCTTTCTTTCTCCTTTAGAAGCTCAGTAAGTGTTGTTTATCTTACCTTCAAAGCAGGAGAGCAGGATCTCTACAGGTGATCAGACTGAAATTCAAGACCCAGTTTTGTCACTTAATAGGTGTGTGACTTGTGAAGGGTACTTACCTCTCTAGGCCTTTGTTTTTGAATCTATAAAATGGGAAGGAGACCTTATAGGTTTGGTTATTCAGGTTTTCAATGATTTGATTAATGTAAAACACTGACGCAATGACTTTTATAAGTCTCAGTACAACCCAAGTATGACTGATAATTGCAACCATTTTTTATACTTCTATTACTAATGTTGCCATCACTGTCCATCTTATTCCCTCTTTCCAAATTGCCACTATTTTCAGTCCAGATCTCAGGAACCTCTTATCCAGAATCTTGTACTATGCTCCGCTCTAATCTCCCTGCCTCAAGGCTGTTGTTCAGATGCATTTTCATATTGTTTTTACTTTTATCTTGCTGGTGTTTAGCTCTGACCACCTCATCTGCCATTCAAAAAGCTTCTGTGCCTCTCTACTTTCGTATCTCCTGTTCCTCAGCTTATGAGAGTCCCCCCAGAATGGGAAATGACATTCCATAGAAAATCATATTTCTTTTTCACTTGGTACTTCCTTAGGAACTCCTACTAAGGAGACATTAGATATTTGGAAAAATAAAAGTCAGAGTTATATTCAAGGTTGGATCTCAGACCCTTTAAGGGAATAAAGGCATGGGTCAAAGTCCCAAAATTAAACCTTGACCTTCCACAAGGAGTGGAAGTGTGTGTGTGTGTGTGTGCGCGCGAAGTGTATATTGGGGAATGATTATAATAAACTGCCCATTAAAAATAAAAAACAGTCT
The DNA here is from genome assembly GCF_054644295.1 of Miniopterus natalensis. Lineage (NCBI taxonomy): Eukaryota > Metazoa > Chordata > Mammalia > Chiroptera > Miniopteridae > Miniopterus > Miniopterus natalensis. Next base: position 36,455,299 of record NC_142089.1, on the reverse strand, counting down.
CTTGCTTTGGGGTGTGTTTTTTATATATTGCTCCCATGAGATCCCAAGGTTCAAGGCACAAGAAATGGGTTAAATCTTTGGCAACAGCCCAAAACATTTTCAAACCTCACATATTCAGCCTAAGTTACAAGGGCAGGTTTTGTAGGCAAAAGCCTTATGGTCATATACACTTTGAATTTCACTGGGGCCTTCTGGACCTCTTAGGTCTCCTTCAGGTGTCTTCAGGGCTGGTAGCAACTAGTTGGGGATTGGTGGTTTTGGAGTCCTAGTCAGATGGCTTTCTGATTCATCACAAGCAACAGAGGCATTTTCTTAATTCAGTTCAGAGAACAGATCACTTCCTCCCTGTCGGCCCCAGCACACGGGGTATAAAGATAAGGAAGGGTCAGTCTTTGTCCTTGAAGCATTAAAACGTGAGAGAAAGACATAAATAAGAAAGATACAGCGTGAAGAATGCTATAAGAGAGGAACTTATACATTTCAATGGCAACATGAATGAGAAAGCAATTAATCCTGTCTATGAGGAAGATGGTAATTTCCAAGAAAATTAATCAGGATGCATGAAGACAGAGGAGAGAAAATGCAGAGTGCCTGAGAACACGGAGGAGGCCGCGCGTGGGAGGGGGCGCTTGGGGCCCGGCGGCGGGGAGGGAGGCTGGCTGAAAGCTGAACGGGGTCAGCTAACTGAGCGGGCTGGCGTCTATCCCGCGTGTTCCCACCTTGTGCTGCAGCCTCGTCGGCGCGATCTGACCCACGGCACCCTGCTATTCAACACGGGAGCCTCGGAAAACTTCCACGGCAGAAACGATGGGGCCACATCTACACCTTAGAAAGATAATATTGGCGGCAGAGTGGGCATGAACAGAGGACTCTCGGAGATTTCTGTACTAACCGAAACGAGATGGTGAAGGCCTAGGTAAGGGAAGTAGCCAGAGGGGAAGGGTGTGAGAGAAGTTTCAGTGGTATCATTACAAAGCCTTGACAATTGACTGGCTGTGAGAAAGGTATCAGGAACAGCTCTGAGCCTTTTTAATGTAGACAGTTGTGTTGTGTTGTGTTGTGCTCACACTATGACTTGCTTCTTTCCTTAGACAAAAGGCTGATTCTTGGGGCTGCCAGAGGGAGAGGTAGCCCTCCAGCAAAAGCCTGGGACTTGAACTGGCCCCTGCACCCAGGTCTTTGGAAACCCCATGTGCCTGTGGGGACCCTGATGAGATAGGAGTTTCCAGAGTTGAGAAGTGGAGTCCCCTTTAGGAGGCGAGGCATCTTCTGAGAATTTCAAGTCAGTAGAGTCAAAGCACAGATAACCACCTCCATAAGTCAACATTTCCTTATTAATATCTCCTAAGAGACCAGAATCCCCCATATCACTGTGGCACTGGGCTTTGAACCTGCCCTCTAAAATGTCCTATCACTTAGGGGTCTGAGAGAAGCGGGTGCTCATTTGCCAATGGATGTGATAGTTTGAAAAACAGCCAGGTACTGAATCCAAAGCAAGCAAACATCCACCCCTTCCTAATGGCGGTGGCCGGGAACAGAGGTAGGAGAGCCTGGAGTGGTATTTCATGTGCCACTTGCCAAAAGCCACAGGCTTTTATTTCTCATTTATTTGAAATCGTCCTCTCCAAACTCACCTCATAGTTCAGACTGCCAAAGCCCTTCAGCCCTAGAGGGCTGCTTCCCTTTCCTCACACCCTTCCTAAACGTACTGCGCTGCTTGATCTCATGCCAAAGATGGGCCACTGGGGAAATATGAAATGGAGCCACTCAATATTTTGTAACCAGAAAAAAAGGGGGGAATATATGCTTTCAACAGTATTGCCTACCTGACTGTTTTCGTCTGGTTGCTGTGGAATCTCTGCACTTCCAGAGAAGTACATAAAAGTTTAAAGGAGAAAGAATAAAGTCGTATCCAACAACCCCACCCATCATCCTATCAGCCCCAAGCAAACATTGCTGCCATTTAGTTGTGTTTCCTTGTTGTTGTTTTAAATTTTGGTTCGAATGTAGTTCAGATCTACCAGTTAGTTCCTTTATTTATATACATTTTCCCAAGTGTTTAAAACTACAGAACTAAATATTTACATTTTATTCTCACAACAGTTAGATATTTCCATTTAGTAAATTATTTTAGATGGGATCCAGAGAGGTTAGAGGACTCAGTGTCACACAGATAATGGATAATCAGGCTGGAATATGAACCTGGGTTCCAAGGCTTCATTGCTACAATTCTTTTCAATACAAACATAGCTGCAAAATTGTGTTGCTGAAATTGTTCAGAGGGTTAAACAGCCTATTAACTGGCAAGTTGTAATAAAGCTCTGGCTTCCTTGACCCCTGAAAACTTTGTTCCAGAATAGTATTCCAAGCTTTCTTAAAAGAGTTAATCCACCGTGATCAGATCCCCAATTTTCTACCAGTGAGATGCTGAAATGCTTTCACTGGTGGATTCTGATGTAAACTGAATGCAAGATTCACACTTTTTCTTGAAAACAGGTAGAAAACAGCTAGTGGGCTGCATGGAGAGAGGTGTGTTGTCTCTGTTTTATGAGCTGTAGTTTGCACAACTTAATTTTAGATCTTGTTGATAATTTTTTTAATCTGCCTTAGATTGACCTGTGTTTGCTACTTTGATCTTTGTTGCTGTTTGTTTGCTGAACACTTGTTCACCTGGAATTAATGCAAAATGAAAAACAGATCTCAAAACCATAAATAAAATGTACTGCTTTATTTTTCAAAAGTAAAAGTACTTTCTAGACCAAGACAGGATGTCCTGTTCCAAATTCCAGTCAAGTCTACATTTTTGTAATTGAGTTATGACTCCGCAATAGCTGACTTTTATGATGGGAAGTTCAGAAACCACCTTTCCATATCATATATCACTTATATGTTTTTAAGAAAAAAATCTTAATTACCTATTTCCTCCCTGGAATGTCATAGGTGCACTCATCATCACTCATTAGAATTGTTGAAAACCACTGGTGAGACCATACGCACTTCCAAACCCCTTTCCTGTTCTGGCTCCAAGTTTCTCCATTGAAATTCTCAGTTGCAGTTGAAAATGTGCCCTTCATCATTCACCACCTAATCTGTGTCTACTAGAAAAGCTTGTATCTCTTGACAGCAAACTCTCTTTTGGACAGGATACACTGAAAAGGGGATATCAAGGTACTTTACCTTCTTGCTTTCCTTCCATCATGATCTATAAACTAGGTGAGTTCATTCAAATTCTGCTCCAGAAAAAATAAATCAAAATTGTACCCATGGCTTGTAACCATTTTGTCTCACTTTTTAAACTTGACTCAACTTAGCTCAATGGCTGAAATGCTACACTTAAATTTATACATAATAAATTGCATATGTAAATTTAAAACTAAGCTAAATTAACGTTCTCATTATAAAATCGATAAATATTATTGTCTAATGCACAACAAATATGGAAAAATAAAAATAAAGTATTCAATAATCCTAGCATCCGTAAAAAAGATCTGCTAATACTTTTTTTGGTATTTGCTTCTAGATTTGTATATGTGTGTATGTATGTGCATATGTTTAAAATATACTGCATACAGATGCATTTTTGTATCTTTCTTTGTCATATAATAGCATCATATGAGCATTTTGATACCTTTAAAATGTAAACATAATTGTTGATGGCTTAATCAAGCACATAATTTATTTAGCTATTTTTTTGTAATTGGCTATTTAAGTTGGTTTTGGATATTTAACTGTAAATGAGATTTTGCTAACTTAGAACTAAATACAAAAACTATTGGGAGTTTTTTTTATCATATTTGTTTATGTCAATAAAATGTTAGAAAATATTCCCTGGTTTAGCAAAACGTAAGCAAACAAACAATGGATTGAAGGAAGCCTTTTGTTTTATGTTGTTTAAGTTATTGTCCCTTTCAGGAGACAATGGTTAAAAAAATTTATTTCAAGTCAAAACTGTCTTGGGTTCTGGTCGCGGTTGAGATAGTGATGCTCAGTATATTAGTTATGTGACATTAGACAGGTTATTAAAGTTCTTCAAGTTTCTGAATCCTCTTTATAAAACAGAGTTAGTAATTCCTATTTGATAGAGGAGTTGTGACGATTAAGGAATAAGGCACGAAAGGGGCTCTTTAGAAGTGCTGTACAGACAGACAGAGGCATGAGCAATACAAAAGGGCATCGTGGGTGCTGGGGGGGCGGGGTGAGCACGGGTGCCAGGGGACCGGCCTGACTCCGACGGGAGGCGGGCCGGAGCGGCTAAGGAGAGGCTGCTCGCCGGATGGTGGCAGGCAGCCGACAGTGGTCATGAAGGCCGGTGTTTCCCAAAAGGCCAGAGAGGGGCAAGAAACAACTTTATAAGGAGAGGACTGAGGAAAAAGGCATAAGCTAAGAATGCAAGAATAGGGGCTTATGGCATAGGTTGAGTGGGGAGCACCCCAGGGTTAGCAATCTAGAGGAGTCAAGTCTGAAGGGGGGCTTATGTGTATAACCTACTCGATGGAAACATTCTGATCTTTTCTTGTGGCTCCTGTGGAAAAGTAGAAAACATATTTTACCTAGAGTCCTAAGACCTTGTGATATTTGGGGGTTACTTTTCTATACGGGATTGTTTTTTATGTGGTGTGATCATTCCATGTATAAAATTTAGTGCCCTTTTCTTCCATGCTTCATGTATACTGGCAACATCTTTCCATTATCTATTAACCCTTTAGAAACATCACATTTCACTATTGCGTAATAGCCAATTATAGAGATTTACCATAATGTACGTAAATCTCCTGTTTAACTTCTCAGTCTATTACAGTTGTTTCCTAGTGCTAATAGTAACCATCTTTATCACCTTTTTTCATGTTTTACCTAAGCCCTTATGTTAATGGGAAAGATTATATGCAATTTCTCTGGGGTTAGGAATTGCATCCCCTCCTTTCATTCCATCTGTGGCCGAGACGGGCATTCTGTGGATGTTTAAACTCATTTTGTACCAATAGCATCTCACCTTAAATGTAACACACATCTTTGCTTTTCCCCTGAACACCAGGAGACTGGTAGGTGCTTTTTGGCCTATGCACATGTGCAGCTTAGCAGTGTGAGGAAATGAGCACCCCCAAGGGCAACTCTTGACCAAAGGTTTGCTGCTGGCTGATGTCATGATAAACACATCCGCAATTTTTAGATAGACAATTAAGGTAGCATTTGTATGTCTCTTGGGACATCCCCCATTTCCCACAGTGGTAACCTGGGTACTGCCCCTGGAGCCTGGCTTGTCCTCCTGTCTCACTCTACCTAGTCCCTTAGCTTGTTCCCTGGAAACATTTTCCTGCCAGCTCTGTTTTTGGGGAAACCCAACCTAAGGCAAACACTTACAAGCATCACCATACATGCCTGTTGTTAAATCGATTTCCAAAATGTAAATCATCCCTCACAATTTTATTCTCATGAAATATAATTTGTTAGCTTTCCCTGAGGGTGGAGCTCCTCAATTAAGGCTATATGTTGGGTAATGTCTGAACAGTAAACACCTATCTTACTCCAAACAAGTACCAACAATAACCATTTGTCCTTTGCAAGTTGAATTGCGCCTCAGCTCTAAATACAAGAGCCAGGACTAGTCATGGGTTAGGAGCTCTGCCTCTACCAGTAGATAGTGACTGCAAAGGGAATGTTACCATATGCCCAGAGTCCAATGCCTGGAGGAAACAAAGCATAGTGCTGTTGCAAGCACAGGGGCCCAGCAATGTGACCTGCCATCTGCTTTGTATTTCTGACTCTTACATTCCACTCCTGACCCTGTTTTATTCCTGGATGCCAGAACCCCATGGAAGCCCCAACACTGTTGCTTGGCACTTGCTCCTTTGCCACATGGTGCGGATGGTTCCAGGGACTACCTCCAGGCAGTATTCTGCTTCTGGAATCCCCAGCATCATTTTAGCCACATCTTCCTAAGACAGGGTTTCTGCTTACCCCTACCTTACGACCTCTCCTGTTATTGACATTTTTTTATTGGAACCACACTCATCTATATGAAATACAATAACTAAGCACAAAGCTGAAAAACTATTAAAAAAATAAGTTTAGAGCATGAAAAACAGACTCAGACGGAACAGAGATATGGATCTGGATGGAAAATTAAGTTGGGGGAAGCTAGGAGTCCAGATTCTTGTGTCCCAGGCATGGACCCCCTTCGGTGTGCACTTTAGCACTCAGATGTCAGGCTTTCTTCACCGGTTCCCGAGGATAAGACAATTTCTGGAGTACAGTTATAAGTTACACATCCTATCTTTTACATTTTACTGAATAAAAGGCCGTGCGTATCTTACACCTTAGCCTTGTACTCACCAGGATGGATAATCTTAATTTTTTCACTCTTTCATCATTCGGTCATTCATTTTAGTACTGCTCAGGAAAATAAAAGAGGCCACATTCTTTACAGAGATGCTTCTTATCTGATAACACTTTATTTAACTGCAGGCATGTGTCCTAGCTGGGCCCTAACCACACTGAATTATTCATCATCAGAACTTAAAACTGTTTCTTTATCTAGAAATTCAACTCTTGCCTTGTACATACTATCCCCTCTGTGTGCGTGCTTTCAGAGTAAACAGAATTGTTTATTCTTCCAGCGTTACCTGGAGTCCACGCCATTCATCACCACTTGCAAATATATTTATTTTTTCCTTGATTGCTTTCATCTAATTTTTTTTAGCCTTCTTTCCTCCAGTGAGTAATGGACTGGAAAAGGAGAGAGTTTCCATTGTCATTCTGTACTAAATAATCCCGAACCTGTGGTGTTCTTTGGTGCCAGTGGAATTCTCACTATCATTAATTCATTTGTTCAGCAGCTATCTATTGGATGTTCTGCCAGGCAGAACACAGCAGTGGAGAAAATAAATGTGGCCCTAGTTCTCAAAGAGCTCGTGGTCAGTTTTGGACATATCTAACTTTGGGTTTGGGGGGGAGTATTAATCTAATTACGGTACCAAGTAAAAGTTGGGAGGGGAGTTTGGAACCAGCATTTAAACTTGGGGATGCAAGAAGGAATGCTCACCCTCCGAAGCACATGGACAAATTGTCAAAAGATTGATAAACTCCAGTGAGTTTCAGGCAGAATATGAGGGTTTCCACTAATGTTGGGGAGAAAGAACAGTTCTTTTCTTATCTTTGTCCCCTTGGGCAATCACTTCATCACCTTGTATCCCCTTTTCTCTACAGTATAAAATGAGGAGAGGATAATTCTTATTTCATAGAATTGTGAATATTAAGTGACTAAATACATGCAAAGGGGTCACAACAGTGAATGACACCTGACAAGCACTCAGAAATATTTGCTGCTGTTGTTACTGATGCAACAGGGAGCCTTGAGAGGTCAATATTTGGATTTGACATTCAGGTATGCAGTCATCCTCCTGAGTTTTGTTTGGAGGTAACATGATATTGGCTCTGTAGCTCAGCGAAGGGATGAGCAGAGTGCTGACGAGAGAGGATGAGAGCCTGAGAAGCAGCTCAGGGGGGTGGGGACAAGTGCTAGGAAGGTGCCATGAGAGAAAGGGCACAGACCCCAGAGATGTTAAGTAAGGCTTCCTAGGAGAGGTGAATATAAATTGGATTTCAGAGAATAAGGAGAATTTAGCCATGAATAGAGGAGATTATAACTGTTAGGAAACAGATTAAGGTGCTGAGAAATAGCAAATAATTTATTCCAGCTGGGGTAAGATACATTTTGGGTAGTGGTGAAAGAAGATAAGAGAGAGGAAAACAAAGGCCATACATGTAGAGTCTTCTATGGAAATTATAGTTAGAGGAGGCAACTAATGATAACAATTCTATAATGTTAATGGATTAACCCAATAGGGGTTTACTTCTTGATAATTTTAACAGTTTAATGTAGATATTCTAGGACTGATCTTCCAGCCAATGATGCAGGGACCCAGGATACCTCAATTTTGTTGTCCATCATGGTGGATACCTTAAGTATTGAGATCTTCTGCTGAATCCTTGCATCCAGGCTCAAGACACAGGAAAGAGAGAGTATGTGGAGGGTCATGTGGAAGGTTTTTATAGCTAGACCTGAAAGTGGTGACCATCACTTTAGGTGACATTCCATTAGCTAGAACTTGGTCACATGGCCACATTTGATTGTATGGGAGACTAAGAAATGTAGTCATACTATGTGTCCAGGAGGACAATAAATGGGTTTTGATGAGCACTTAGCAGTCTCAGCCACAACAATGTTTTGTTTGTTTTTTAGTTTGAAAATGACGAGGAGACTGAAAATTTTGTTAGGAATGTGGGCTTTAGAATAAGATAGAATTAACTAATTTTAAATACTGCTTCTACCATTTACCAAACCTCAATTAAATTACTCAGCTTCTCTGACTTTCAGTTTTTCCACCTATATAGCTGAAATGGCAATAGTGCCCGTTTATTGCTGGGTACTAGAGTAACAATGACTTACTGTAACTGCCAGTTTATTGACTTTTTTTTCATGTTCCATGCTCTAAGATGTCTCTTTGGATTATATTCTTTCATCTGCTTTGCTAAAAAAAACAGAGAATTGAGGTTTGGGGAGCTCAAAGATGGAGCAATAACATATTTCTGGGAGAGTGGTAGGAAGGACTTACAAAGGGACAATTTTGGTTCTTTTACACGAAGACTGAGTGTGAGTGGTCAGACCCTGTAGAGGCAAAAGGGTCTTCCAGGCAGAGGGAAAGGCACATACATATTCATTAATGTATTCACTCATTTAGCAAATATTAATTGAATGCCAAATATGTGTCCAGCATGGTTCTAGACACAGGGTACTCAGCAGGAAACAAAATACACATTTGTCAACACCATGGAGCTTAGATCCTAATGGGGGAGGCAAAAATATAAGAAAATAAATATATAACATCAACTAAACATAAAAATTAAAGAAATAGTGATTTTGATTTATGTAAATTGATAGGGAGGAATATCCATGATAGTTTTCGAAGGGAGAAACATAACTTAGAGTAATATTAATAATATGGTCCTATTTTAACATAAAGTCCTTTAACTAAGGAAATGTATTTGTATGCACATGGAAAAAATTGCTGAGGAATGCACACTGACTTGTGAACATTAGTAATCTCAGGGAGCTGAAGTTGGTGAAGGAGAAATGAGCAGATTTTAAAAATATATTCTCAAGTAATTTTTTAAAAAATTTATCTTTATTGTTGAAAGTATTATAGGTGTCCCATTTCCCCCCCCAGAATTGACCCCCTCCACCTCGCTCCCACCCTCTCCCCAGGCCTTCACCCTGTTATTGTTCGTGTCCATGGGTTATGCATATATGCATATAACTTCTTTGGTTAATCTCTTCCCACCCTCCACCCCCCTTCCCTCTTTCCTCTGAAATATGATCGTCTGTTGCATGTGTCAATGTCTCTGGATCTATTTAGTTTGTCAGATTCTTTTGTTCATTAGCTTCTTCTTAAAGAAGACCCTTCAACATTTCATGTAGTGCTGGTCTGATGGTGACGAACTCCTTTAGCTTCTCCTTGTCTGAGAAACTCTTTATCTGACCTTCAATTCTAAATGATAGCTTTGCTGGGTAGAGCCATCTTGGTTGTAGGTTCTTGTTTTTCATCACTTTGAATATTTCTTGCCACTCCCTTTTGGCCTGCAAGGTTTCTGTTGAGAAATCAGCTGACAGTCGTATGGGTGCTCCCTTGTAGGTAACTAATTGCTTTTCTCTTGCTGCTTTTAAGATTCTCTCTTTGTCTTTAACCTTTGGCATTTTAATTATGATGTGTGTTGCTGTGGGCCTCTTTGGGTTCCTCTTGTTTGGTATCCTCTGTGCTTCCTGGACTTGTAAGTCTATTTCCTCAGGTAGGGCAAGTTTTCTGTCTTTATTTTTTCAAATAGGTTTTCAATTTCTTGCTCTCTTTCTTCCCCTCTGGCACCCCAATAATACGAATGTTGGGCCTCTTGAAGTTGTTCCAGAGGCTCCTTATACTATCTTCATATTTCTGGATTTAAAAAAATTTTTTTTTCTCTTCTGGTTGGGTGTTTTTTGTTTCCTCATGTTTCAAATTGCTGATTTGATTCTCAGCATCCTCTATGTACTGTTGATTCCTTGTAAATTATTCTTCATTTCAGTTCCTATAGCCTTCATTTCAAATTGGTACTTTATTATGTCATCAATGGTCTCACTTGTTTTCTTAATAGTCATACTATTATCCTTGAGCAGCCTTATAACCATAATTCTGAACTCTGTATCTAGTAGCTTGCTGGGTTCTATTTCATTTAGTTCCTTTTCTGGAGATTTCTTCTGTTCTTTCCTTTGTGACATGTTTCTTTGCCTCCACATTTTGGCTGCTTCCTGGTGTTTGTTTCTATGTATTAGGTAGAGCTGCTATGTCTCCTGGAATGTGTAGAGTGGCTTTGTGTAGTAGGTGTCCTGTAGGGTCCAGTGGCTCAGCCTCCCCAGTCACCTGAGCTGGGCCTTCTGGGTGCCCCCCTGTGTGGGCTGTGTGCACTGTCCTGTTGTAGTTGAGCCTTGGTTGCTGTTGGCGTCCCTGGGAGGAATTGACCCCCAGGCCAATCGGCTGTGAGGACCAGCTGCAACTACAGCCAGAGAGCTGCTGTGCTGGAGACACCCCTATGGAGCAGGATTTACTTCAGTGGGGCTTTGGTGTTCACCAAGTGCGCCCCTTGAGTGTCACTCGTGAATGTGGTAGGGTTGTAATCCAGCGTGGTCGAGTCTGACCACCAGGTGCACTGTCTCTGGGGCCTCCCTGGAGGTGCAAAGTCAGCCTCTGCCAGTGCCTTGCCCAGGGCCACCCAGCACGAGCTACACAGCAAACCGTAGTTGGCTGCTCCTTGTGCTGGGCTTGGAGGAGCCCAGGAGAGGCCAAGCTATGAGCCAGTGCAGCTGCCGCTAGTGCCAGGCCTGGGCCGCTTATCAAGCCGTATGGGGCCCGCTACTGCTTATTTGAGAGATTTTAGGAAAATCCTAAGCATGAGGCTTGAGAGGCCGCTTGCAGAGAAAAGCCCCTGGAAATGGCCCGGATGAGCTGCAGGTGGGGAGGGCGGGGCCTCCGGGAATCACGGGGCGGGGCCAAAGGTGAGAGTCAGGTGCTGGCGATTCAAACATGGCGCCTGCCTGCCGGCTGTGTGCGGGGAGGACTCGCCACAGGAGCCATGGCCTCCGCCCCTCCGCCAGCCCTTCTGCCTGGGAGGAAGCCGCCCCTCCAGCTCTCGCCCGGATCTCAGGCAGGTTGGTTCCTCCCTGAGTGTCCCAGGTCCTTTCAGGCTGCTGCCCGGCGCTGGGCTCAGAGGGAGCCTCCGAGTGAGTCCGTGCCGGGCCCTTTAGAGGAGCTGCTGGGGCTCCCGCAGCCTCCGCGACCCTCAGGGACAGTCCCCGCTGGTTTCACAGCCTGGAGTTGTGGGGACGTCTCTTTCCGGCCCTGGAGCTCTGGGCTGGGGGCCTGCTGTGGGGCTGGGACCCCTTGCTCCTCCTGGAAACCCCCACCGCTGAGATTCCCTCCCTGGTTTAAACCGCGGCACCGGGTGTGGGCCGGCGGCCCCGTCTCTGTGATTCAGCCCCGATCCGCCCGCGTCTCCGCCCCTCCTCCCGGTCTTGGTGCTGCTTCAGCTCCCTGGTTGTGGGGCTTCTGTTCATCCAGATCTCAGGAGGCTCTGAGTGAAGGTGGTTCTGTATTTTAGTTGTGATTTTGATGTGGTTGCGGGAGGTGGTGGGTGCATCTGTTACCTACGCTGCCATCATCGTGTTTCTCCTCCTTCTCAAGTAATTTTAACAGCCGATAAAGTACATCCAGTCATTAAAAAACTATGCCTGTGATATATGAGCCTATTGATGGTCCATCTCTCCAAAAAGTTGTGTCATCAATAGTCTTACAAGAGCACGTAGCATAAGATGAGGGCACAGGAGGGGTAGAGCCGTGGTCCTGGGTGTGTCCCCAGCATGGAACCTGTCAGCAGCCGGATTGGCCTGAGTTGGGCCACTGGACCGGCAGTGTAAGCTGTTCCAGAGGTGAAGGGGGGTGATTAATGCCGCTGCATTCTTCCTTGTTCACTGACCTCAATAAATAGCCCTATTTTGTTATCTTAAGGGCCTGAAATCAACAATGACCTCAGTCGTCCCTTGTGACTTAATTCAAACTTGGATCTCTGCCCTTAATTTCAGAAATATTACACTACCCATAAAAACTAAAAATCAAGGTGCTGGTTCCATTCAGAATAATATAATGGAAGCATCTCAGGTTTGGGGCTCAATCCATGACTTTTAGCAGCTTTAACAACTTAAACTTTACGTCTAAAGAAAACACAATAGTACAAACCATAAAATGTAGTTCTGATGGTAAAATGAGATTATATTATGGCCAAGTGAGCAGCTAGCACATACCAATGACAGCTAGTATTTATTGAGCACTTACTATGTGCCAGGTAACATGTTAAGTACTTGACAAGAGCCAGGTATGAGTATTAAATGAGCACACATTGGTTAAATAACTAGGATTCTAACATAGCTAGTCAGACTATGCTTTATTACCTCCTATGTATTAAGCAAGGAACTACCTAGTTTTTTTAATATATTATTGTTGTGATGTTGCAGCATCTAAACCTAACGTTTATTCTGCTTTGATCCCACAGATTTTGGTCTCTGGGAACCATCAACCATCCCTTCCTTTCAGCTATCACAGGGCACCCAGTTACAGAGACAGCAAGCCTTAGAGCAAGGCATTAATCTATAGGCATTTTATAAATGTTCTCTCTTAGCCAGCATCATAACCTTATGAAGTAGGTATGGTTTCTCCATTTCTTAGATAGGAAAACTGGCTCAGAGGCTTCATTCACATGGCCAGAATCACAGAACCAATAATTACATCTCATTCTAATTTCCATGAGTTTTCCACTTGGTCAGACTTCTTTGTATAGAATGCCATTCCTAGGACTAAATACACTAAGCTTACATTTTCCAAACTGTGTGCTGAGGCACCCCAGGATTCTATAGCTAATTTATAAAGGCACTTTCTAAATTTTCAAGAAAAACTCAGTGATACACAACATCTTTCAGAGAACATGTGAACGCCTAGCTTCAGGTAGCTCAGTTTCAACATTACATCACACTACATCCCTTTTGATGATGTCACATCTTTGCAAGGGTAGAACATTTTATTTAAAAATAAGCACCAGGTGTGTGGGAGGAGAAACTATATGGGAATTTTCTTTATTTTTCACTGAATCTTACTGTGATCCTATAACTGCTCTTAAAAATAAAGTCTCCTAAAAATGAAATAAAACCAAGCACCACATGAAAATTACTGTGAAACAGGAAGTGAGAGTGGTGGTGTTCAGTCTCATTCCCAAGTCTGAAACTTATGCAGTGCCCAAGAGGCACACACATCCCATTAGTGAGTAATTTTGGTTATATGAAAATGAAATAAAATATTTTCTTTTCAATGTATATATTATTTTTCAAGTAACTACTAGGTAGTTAGAATATGAATACTTATTAAACTGTTTGTATCCAATGACACAATAAACAGAACCATGGTATTTTTTGGCTGTGAAAAAAGTTACTGTGACAAAAAGGGTACCTCGAGTGAAACCATTTGGGAGACTCCCTACTTAACTGAATTAAACCCTTTCAGGATTAGAAGACTGTATGACATATTTTTTTCTGTCCTATTTGCATTTTATATTTTGAATATTTACTAGTGCCATTTTGAAAGTAAAAACCACTTGTGTCATTTACTCTGGGAATGATATATGGTCTATTATATATTACTCCTTTTGCTTGTACACACAGTGCAGCACTTAATTTTATGATTTATATTTATAATTGTTTTTTATTTTTCTATTTTCTACCCTATCTACATTATATAGCCCTTGAAAGCATGAATGTAGTATGCTCTTGCGCATGTGTGCATATATATGTGTGTGTGTGTATACACACACACACAAATATATATATAATACATAAATTTGTTCTAAGCACAGGAAAAATTACATAAATATACATTGCAATGTTAATAGTGGTTACTTCTAAGGATGTTATTTTATATAAATTTTAAGGGATGAGTGGGTTTTATTTTGTTTTTCTGCATGTTTTTAGGCATTTTCATGTAGGCAGTTTTAAGGCATTTTGATTGATAAGTATAGCTGTGTAAGGATCCTAGGACCATTTGTAAGGAAGGCTATGGAAACCACCTCTGGAATAAAGAGTTGGAGTGGCTTTTTTAGAATTGTTCTTGGAAATCAGCCACATTTTATTTAGCAATTTCTGTATGCTGAGCACTGTGCTACTTGCTTTCACATATTATTATTTCATTTACTTCTCACAACTATCTCAGGAGGTGATTATTGTCTTTCTTTTACAAATAAGGAAATGGAGTTTCAGTTCAGAACTCCTGGATTCTTATCTGGTGACCATTAACATTTTAAAGCTGAAGCCAGTCACAAACCCCACATATTGTATGTACACTTCCATTTATATTCGATGTCCAGAATAGACAAGTAGATCAGTGCTTGTCTGGTGCTGTGTGGATGTGCTGCATTGGGATGGGGTGGCCGAGGAACCAGTAGTGTCTGCTAATAGTTATTGGGGTTTTGAGGGGGATATATGTGTGAAAATGCTAAAATTCAGTGAATTGTACCCATAAAAAGTTGAATTTTATGGCATGTAAATTATATCTTAATAATGCTACTTAAGAGAAGAAGAAAAAGACAGAAACAACCCAAGCTCTCCATTGTTTAGGCCTCAAGGACAATTTCCGCAGGGTCTAATGAACATGCTACAGCTTAATCCAAAGAACTCAGAAGGATCCCAGGAAATGATTAAAGGCAATAAACTCTAGCCAGAAATGATATTTTCTTGTCGAATTATCTATTCGTCTTTGAAAAATATCAGAGTACCTTCTAAAACTATAATTGGAAATTGGAGTATTTGGAGTGCAGCGAGGCCAGGCAAGGGTGTTATTCAAGCTAATGCATCCCGCTTCTAGCATGGGGCCTAACACATAATTGCCTGCTCAACAAATGTTTGCACAATGGGTCAAGTGTCAGAGACATTCAGCAATGGTATTCTCTTCTGGGGAAGAACAGCCCTTTTATGGAAAGAATGGCACGTTTTCCTGGGATAATCGGAAAGAGGCACAGCACCCACTCGTGCTTCTAGCCCACTCTTTGTGTTCCAAGAAAGTGAGAATCTTCTTTGTCATTACTGTTTAATTACCATGGAACCTCTAATCCAGACTAGAAATTTCTCACTGCCCACATTTCCTTCTACTTCAGAATGCGTATCTAATAGCAACCAATTACTTTTCCTATTTTCTCACTTGGAATCTGTTTGGGGAGCTGGGGATTGCTATCGAACAAAATCCGTAACATGTGTGACGAAGGGCCACCAGTGGGGAGAGGTAGTGGGCTAGACACATTTCCTGCCAGGAAGGCTCTTTTCCTCCGCAGAGATTGCTCTGGGACGGTTACTTGTATGGCCTCCTCTGACTTTTCCAGCATCTTTCTGCTCCTTCCCACCCGTCCTTTTTCTTGAGGTGGAAAAAAAGAGCTTGGTGTTTAAGAGGTCAAGTGATTGGAAGGAACCATTCCAGCCTTCTCAAAAGTTCCTGTTTCAAACATGAAAAATACCTCCAAAGGAACACCCCCAGTCTGGTTCGCTTCCAGGTCCGGCTTTGATTTCATGTTGGCATGGACCTAGCACTCACTCTGTTAACTGGTCTTCCAAGAAGCAGGGCTCCATGCCTGAACGCTAGTGCTTTTTCACATTTGGCCACAGCAGAGAGCTAATGTTGGAGCTGGAGCTTCAGAAGATTAGAAACCGCATTCGTTCTTACACGCATCCTTAAGCTACAGGGATCTAAGTCTTTTATCATACGCAGAAGCACAGTTTTGTACTTGGAAAACACATCCAAGATGGAATGGTGTTGGATGGTTTTAAGAAAACAAGGGAAAGGAAATGATCCTTTAAAATTTATTAAATAAGTTGTCCTGGATTCTTTACTGTTTTATTATTATTTTTTTAAACAAAAGCCTATTCTGTGTTCTTAGGTTCAACTGGTGCCTTGATATAACTGCAATTTTCAGAAAAGGCAGGTTCAAGGATAAAAAAGACTGTTTTGTTTTGGGGGAACTAATTTTGTTGTTATTGAACAGCTTCCGCTCTTTAGAGCAGCCAACAAAAGTGTCATTATCTGGTTTAGGGAGCTGCTGGTAAATTATTCGTACCACTAATGATGCCTCTGAATCTCCCTGGGGAATGCCGTGACTTAGTTCCCTTCCTTGGAAAAGACGAGACCCCTTTTGTAGACAGTTCTGGCACACCTGCATGCTTGAGGCAATCAGGTGTGATGTCTTCCTGACGCACATCCCATTTCCCCTAATTCTCCAGGCTAAGGTTTTAAAATAGAAGCCTCTGGATATTTGGCCTTCTTTTGTGTGATAGATATCCTTTCTGAAATAAATTCACCAGGCTGAGGGAGAGGGAACTCATCTGTAAGCTACTTGTGATTAAGAATCTGACACCATGGATCACATTAATATCTAAATTGCCAGTTGCAGGTGCACATACCTTTGAAACTGCAGAAATGTTAGGAGCTTAGACAATATTAATAAGGAGACTAAGCTATTGATGTGAAACTCAATGAATAGCCTTTATTGAGAGCTTACTCCATGCTAAGTACTTGGTTCACATCACCTCATTTGATCCACATAGCAGTCTTATTTTGCTGACAAGGAAACTGAGTATTAAATAGGTTATGTAATATTTTTTTCAGTGTTACTCAGCTAGTAAGTAGTCAAACTAAACATTGGATCAAGAATATCACTCCAAACCCCGTTCTGTTAACCATACAGCTGTTTCCTAAGTCCCACTATGTGGCAAGCAGGATGCTAATTTTTGGGAGTATAAAGGCATACAAGTCATGGCTCCTGCCCTCAGGGAGTTGATAGTTTAAACTTGTGTCATATGATTATACTTTTCATTCATTAGAAGAACATTAATTGAGTGCCCATCAGCTGTGTTGTGCAATGTCTGGTACGATGACTCTATTTTCAGACAACAAAATTTGAGACATGTCATCTAACATGGAATTTTAATACCAAGTTGGGCTATAATGGGATAGAATATTTAAATTGGGATGTTTGGGCACTGCTTGTGAAGAGGGAGAGGTAAAAGGAGAGGTGGAGGGGTCAGCTATCAAGAAAAGAGAAGCTACTGAAGCTGGAGTAACTGTCTTGGGGTTTCACTCTGAAGAAACAAGGCCAAGTCCAGATGAGATGGATGTTGTTAGTCTTTGGCAGCCTTATACAGAAAATAAACTTAATTTTTTACTCAAGATTGGCAAGTAGAAAAGTTGGAGGACGGTAGAAGCCAAAGCTCTGCCAAAAGACTTTAAAAAGTTGCTGAAAACCTGGCAGTTGGTGAGCAAAGAAACAAGGAGGTGACAAGACAGAGATCCCCTCTCTTCTGCCTGGGACATCTGTGGAGTGGACGAACCCAAGAGTGAAGTAGGGAGAGGTGTGAGGACAGAGCTTATTACAACCTTCCACTCGCTCCTTCCCATGCCAGGTGGCTAGAAATGGCAGTATCTGTGCTGTTCCGGCATTGTGCATGATGATTCTAACAGACATTTTTGTAGGAAAACTGTTGGGCAATGAACTGTGCACAAATGTGAATCGCTTCTTCCCTTTAATGGTAAGAAATGTCACTTTCCTTCATTGTTAAGATCAAGTTTTAGGTTTCAGTTTTCTATTCTGACTCCTCTATGATTTTTCTTGGAAAAGGAGACCAAAACTATCTTTCAGTGAGAGGTCTTTTCTTCGTAGTCTCTGCTGCAGTGTTATTAGTCAAACTACTCTTTTCAACAGAATGTAGAAAATTAGGAATGAAATATTTCCCTTTCTCCCCAAGGAAGGCAGAAAAATGGACATAAAAAATTAGAAGCATTTGTCTAATAAATCACAAGAGGCAGTAGGAGGAGAGACAAATTTGCTTTAACTCAAAGATAGACAAATTCAGCCAGGCCTCCCTGGTGAGGCTAGGTCTCTTCAAGGAGATTAGTTCAATTCATTTGACTTTGAGTGATTGCCCCTTCTGTGTTGGACCCTGTGCAAGGTGACACATGTGTCAGTTAGTATAGACTAAGTCATGCTGCAATAAGAAATAATCCTCAAGTCTCACTGGATTAAAGCCAAATGTTTATTTCACACTCAAGGTTCATGTTCAATGTAGGTTGACAACAGGCTTTTGCTCATCACAGGCACTCAGGGATCCACATCTACATGTGCTTCCACTGTCATCACAGCAGGAAAAGGGGGAGATGGTGAATTAGTAACACTGGATCTTAAAGCTTCTGCCACAAGTTACAGGCATCACTTCTGCTCCTGCTGCCAGGTAAAAGAAAGGGGATCAGGGAATTCCTACTCTGTGCTCAGAAAGAGAGCCAGAATTATTTGGTGAAAACTCTAAAGATTATTACCATAGGCAAACCTGATGATGTCCCCTCCCCACCTGCAATTTAAAACATCAACTATGAGATTAAGAAAGGAGAGGTATGTGTTATTCCAGCTCACCTAGAAAACAAGAAAACTGCAGCTTGGGGGGTTGGAGTGATGAGTTGACTTTATTTTTTATTAGCTTTGGGAAATCACTTAATGAAACTCTCAATTTATGCATTTATTTATTGCTTAGCTAACATGTGCCATACAGTTACAATGTAGATGAGAACTATACTAGCGAATTTATATTTATTATTTCATTTACCTCAAAATCTTTGATTACTATATGTTATTTATTTGTCTATCTTAGTAATACTATGGACTCATGGACTCTTTTTCCATTCAATTATTCACTTTTGATGATTCAGTTGTCCTAGATTCAACCAAAAGGAACCACTTCAGACTAACTCCTATGTCTTTTTCTTTACAGTCAACTTTATTGAGACATAACTTACATACAATAAAATGTACCCATTTTAGGTAATCCTAAAGGCAGTTAACTAAATTAAGAACATTCTATTAGAATTTAACATGGAAGGGTGGGAACTTAATACTAGTTTGCAAGGATGCCTAGACACTAGCCATATTAAATGAAAATATATCACAACTGGTTTCAAGTACTAGGTCAGAAAATTTTATGAAGGGTAAGAGAGAAATTTCAGAGTTTTGATTTTTTTCATCATCTTGAAATTCTAATCTGTGTTCTCTGGTATCACCTTCTCCCTGGTTTTACCCTATGATCCAGCTATTCTGTGAATTTTCATACCTCTGGGCCTTTGCATGCACTATTCCTTCTGCTTGCTATGCCCAATTTGTCTGTCTTTCTGGAAAGGTCCAACTTGTTTTTTTAAGACTCAGTTCAACCATCACCTTCTCTATGAGGTTTTACTGAAACTTTTTCTCATATGCTTCCTTCACATATTTCCATCAGAGCAATAATTATGCTCTGTCATAATTCTAAGTCTCTGAACTATTACAGGGAGAGGTCATTTTAATCTATGTATCCTCAGCACGTTACAAATGGTTGAATTCTCAATGTTTGTTGGATAAGTTGAATGAATGTTCATGCAGATTTGATGAGAGTCCATTTTTTTTTTTTTTAGGGGGATCTCTATAAATATAAGATCTTGGTTTCAAAAATTCTTAAATCAAAAAGAACAGCTATCCAACAGACCAAGGCAGAGAAGCTCAAGTTGTTTAAATAAGTGTAAATGCTCAGCCTGATGGTAGAGTATGGACTCTCAGGTCAGAGGCCTAAGTTAGAAATCTAGGTTTGGAACTGAATGTGTTTTCTTGACTCAATTTTCTAATATTTTGAATCTTATTCCTTTTAAAATGGATTTGATTAGCCAGGTGTTTTTTTGTGTGTGTGAAGACAGTTAATATATATGACTATCTCTGCATGTGTTGTTAATGCTCAAGAAGATGCAGCTCTCTTAGGGGGCTCCTTTGTCCTGTTAGAAGCTATCCAAAGAAGTAATTATTCTGAGTAAAGCCTTTCCATCTTCATGGGATGTTGTGTGAAATACTAAAGAATGACTTTCATGACTTAAAATGCTATTACTTTGAAGAACTGGGTGGATGACCCTATAGTTTAGTGAATACCACACAAGTGGGTAGAATACATACATGTGAAAGGTATGAGTGTTTTTCCATTTGTTCAAGCAAAAGACACATCTATCCACCTTCTCCAGTTTTATGGAATGATCAAGGGTCTGATTGTTCATTTCTTCCAGCTAAGGCTAACATCAAATATGCCTGCATTCGTCGCTTTCAGAAATAATTAGGTGTTGAAAGCTCTGACTAGAAGGATTAGAGAGATGACTAACAACGTGACAGATCAAATCAAATACATTCTGATTTGATTACATTACTAAGTCAATTATTATTTCTTGTCACATTAATTATGGCAAGAGTTATAAAATGTGTCTTCCAATAATTCTAGAACTAAATCATAATGGCCATATCCTCGTGGTGAGTATGTGCCAGATCGAGGGTGTACCTCTGTGCCCACAGCGGAGGGGGGACTAGATGGAGGGAAGGGTTTTATTATTAATTAATTTATGGAATATTTATTAAGTATCCACTCTGTGTTAGGCACTGAACAAAGTCCTTGCTACCCTCTAGGAGTTCACAGCTCTGAGGATGAGGCAGGCCTATAAACAGACACATTGTTTTTAAAATGCAGGAAAGGGAGAAAAGGCACAGTTAGAAAGTGGAGAGAGGCTGAATTCTGATGGTATGTTAGAGAAGTCTTCTCCGAGGATTATGTTGGATCTCATGTTAACTTGCATCAATTCTACCCAGAAACTGCCTAGAAGAAATTTTGCTGAATAAGGTCATTGCTAGTAGACTAAATGATCCCAAAACATACTGAAAGGATGGATCAAAACAATCACATTGTCACTGTGCCCCCAACAATATAAACATCCAAAGTTTTAAAATGAGACTAAGATGACTTAATGTTGAATCAAAATATAGAGGGTTACTTTGGTGCATGAGTGTGTACTTACATGTATGTATACTTGAGTTTGGGGTCCGTCCCATGAGCCAAGTATATAAGTACATCCTACTCCCTGAGCTCACTCAACCTCCACATGTTCCTCTTGAAGCAGAAAATATTCTCAGTGATTTGCAGGTAGGACATTGAGAGTTCGAGGGGTTGAGTAGCGGAGCACTGTCACACAGCTAGTATGTGGCAGCACTAAGATTCGGACTTGGTTATTGCTGATTTCAAAGACCACTCCATTGTGATTATGGAGCAATGTAAAATGTAGACACTACTTTTTCCGAGGTGGGTCAGAGCAAGTAAATGCCTTGCTCAGGATCATAAAGCAACTTAGTGGCCGAGTTGGAATTTGGACTCCAAACATACAAGCTGTTTCCAAGTAACTTTATTTACTTTTTAAACTACGTAATCTAACATACACACCATAAGTGAGTGATGCAGAGCAGACCCAACGGTTTTGAGAAAAACAAACTGCTCTATGTAGAAGTTTTACGAGAATTCACCATAATGTCAAATTCCAGACACTCACTTTACTTGTTTATTGGAGAAAAGTGAGGTAAAGAGAAAGGGCATCAAATGAGCACTCTGCTAAGAACAATGATAATTGCAATAGTGCAATGCCGTAGGTGTATGCCACACACCTGGCATATGTGACAAAGCATTATAAGCACTTTACATGGATCAACATGTTTAATCTTCATAACAACCTTAAGAGGCAGGCTCCATTGTGATTCTCATTCTATACACCTGGAACCTGAGAAGCAGAGAGGTTAAATCTCTAGCCTTAGGCCACAAAACTAAGAAATATTTAAGTGTTGAAATAGTGACATAGGCATCATTCAAATCTTCGTGCTCATGCTTGAAAGATGTTTCTCATTTAATACTGGATGTAATCCTATGAAATTTTTTCATTGCCATTTTCCAGATGAGCAAACCAAGGCTCTGAGAAGAATAAAATGCCCAAGGAGTCACCAAGAGCAAATGGCAAAGGTAGGATTTTAAACCTATGACTCCTGAGTTTGTTTTTTGGGACTAGTTCCCGCTAGACTAGAAGTATATTAAAAAGTACATTTGGATGTCTACAATGTCTTCATGAGATTCATATAGCATTGAGGAGACCTAGAGGTTGGCTGCTTTTGGATCTATTAGTCATAGGTTGGTTTAACCTGTTTATCAGTCCCCTCTTGTCCCCAACTCTTTTCAGCTATGACTGATGATTTCAGCCATGGGGTAAATCCCACCTGTAACCTGAGTTATCCTTAACCAAAACAGACCATGTCATAGCAGCCTCATACCCACCAATAGGATAGAACTAGAATTGACCTTACTCCTTTGAAGTGGTAGCTGCAGCGTAAACCCTCTATTCTAGAGCCTCTACAGGTAAGTGTATGTGCTCAAATCTTGGTTTAGCTCATTTTTTCTGTGTGACCTTGGGCAAACTACTTATCCTTTCCGGGATGCACCTTTTCCTGGTGCCCATCATCGGTAAGGGTTAAGTCTGGACTCTAACCATGGCCTTACTGAATCCTTACTCACCGCTCAACCCTTTCCTGCAAACTTCCAAATCTTGCTTTCTGTGTGCTCAGGCCATTTGCTGGGACACTGTGTCACACAAAATTTCTCATCGGAAATCATGATGGGGCTATCCTCATGACTTTAAGAATCTGCAGATTCTTAATCTCCATGAATATCAAAGTGAGAGGAGGCTAAGCCTGAGTTTTCACACCTCGCTGACCACAGGGCACTGACTCTTGTTAAATCCACTCAAAAAAGAGTCCCACACTGTGTAGTTTCGCCACAGTTCTGCCCTTACCTGCTCTCTTCCCCTTTCTCAGCACCTGCCCAAAATATGAGTGTCACTTGCTATTGAATGTATATGAGTTACATGTCACTTCAAGTACATTGTTAACCAGCCAAAGGCAGTCCAGAAGAAGTGTTCCAGTGTTCTATCCTTGGACTTCTATTATCCAGTATTTTGGATGAAATATTTCTATCTCTGGGTAAGATTATAATAGGCATGATCCTAACATCTGCTTTTTTGTTTTGAGGGAAATTAATGTACTGAATAAAAATGGAATTTGAATGGGACCTAAGCTACCTTTCCATTTTAGGATCTTATTTTCTGTAATTCCACTTATTGAGATTTTCTGGGAATAAGTTATTTTGTTTATAAAATAAAATCATAAAGCCTTACTGTCTGAAGTCAGGAGATCAGTAAAAATGATGTCTCAAGATTCCATCCAATTCTAGGATTTATGATTATTGGACTGATACTTTTACGTTTTGTGGTTTTTAATGACTGCTGTTGGCCCAGCCAACTTCACAAACCAAGATTATGCAGCAAATGCTCAGTCACTTTTTAGCATTTACATAATTGGTCCCTCACAGAGTTCATTTTGCTCTAATTTTCCAGGTTTTATATATTAATGCTGTATTTTTCCAGAAGTTGAAGATCTTTTAAATAATCTGTACTCCAGAGGGAGGCAGAGCTTCCTGTATGTAGGGGCTGAATCAATTTGGTCCAAATGGTTGAAGCCACAGGCAAAATACCCAAAGATTGTTCACTTGAAAATTATGACTCTTTTTCGGGATTTTACATTGCATTATTTGTTTTATGGACTATTCAGTATGCATTGCACCAACACTAATTACGACACTAATAAGTCAGCGTGTTACCAAGATGTTTTGCCGTTGTAATTACAGCCACATGTTGTTGTCCTTCCTCAAATAGTCCAGGCTTAATTGTATCATTTTTCAAGAGAATTTATGTGGTGCAGCTTAATTTAAAATTAGTACATGAATAAATGAAGTGCAAACTACTTTGTGTACTGATTCACATGCAGCATAAATGTTCTAGAGAAGAGAGGAGCCAAGCTTTCACATTTCCAGTTTGTTGGTGGCAATTTCCACAGTGAACCTCCAGTGGTAGCTTATGGAATGGAGGTCTCAGATGGCAGAGAAAACTGGGTGGCTATGCAGAAAGAGTGCTGTAGCAGGTCCTAGGAGTACAGGTTCTACTCTCTGCCATTCCTTTGTCACATAGCCCTTGGGGTTTATTTTCCCTTCCTGAGGCCTCAGTTTCCTCTTCTGAAAATGCAGCAAGTTCTAATGGTCTCTGGTTCTCACTAGCTTTTTCTTCTAATAATGGTTTTGTTTCTACTAGTGTTAATTCTGTGAAGAGAATATTAAATGTCTGCCTGCTCTTAAAAGGATTACTATTGTTTCCTATGCAAAAAATTAACAATGATACCTAAAACAACACAGGCCACTTTATTTCTGCATCCTATTAAACCACCCAAGTCCCAACATTAGCCTATATAATCTCTTTTTCACACTTTCATTACTTTATTTTTTCCTTTCCTTCCTGCTATTAAAGTTGACCTTATGTTCATGGATATGTACATATTGCCATCTTGATCTATGGAAGCTGGACTCCCACTGCTGACAGCCTGTGTGTTAGTGTGAAAGAAAGGTCATTTCATGATGCCAGCCCTATACACATGGACTCTTCATTAGTTTGTGGTATTAAGTTTTAATATTTTAAACTAAATTCTGTTGGTGGTTAGGTGGTTTAGCACTTACCCCTGAAAGCAAACTTTCCCCCCATTCTTCCCTATAACACTCAGGCAGAGCAGCAGGCTGCTGTTGGATGAGGCAAAGAATAGTGGTCCATGCCCAAGAGCTCCTGTTAATCACTCATGTTTTAATTTTACAAAGAACCTGGGTTCAAGAAATTTTTTCCCTCAGAGTACTGAATAGGAAGACAGGGAGAGTGGGAAAAGGGAAATAACTATCAAGAACCGTACGCTGTTGAGAGCCTCAAATTGCATTCTCTTTCTGCACCATTCGGGCAAATCTCTGAGACTTGGTTTCCTTATCTGTAAATTGGAGATGGTTTTACACACATGAGGAAGTGAATAACATATAAAGCATGTGTCCCTCAAGGCCTCTAAAACATGTTGGTTTTCTATGTCCTTAAAGGCAAGCCGGTGAATATATGTAGTTGGTGGTAAGAGCATTCCACAGGGTAATAAATGGGTCATCAGAATTGTAGAGATGGAAAAAGGTGTGCTTGGGGATTCTCAAAGTGACACTGAAGTCTCATGAAAGTAACAAGTAAGAACCATAGGATGGTTGGTGGGGCCTAGATCTCAGATAACTCAAGGGAGCTTTATGTTGGTTCTATAAGGAAGGATTAAGTAACTAAATCTCAAACTCACAGTGAAGAGTTTACAGGGCCTCCACTAACCTATAAAACATGTTTGTGCAAATTATAAAAAAATCACACCTTCTTCAAGACACGTCTTCCATCAGTCAGAGGTTTATCTTTGTGGACAATAAAGTGGTGTTTATGGTGTTTAGGATGTGAGTCGTGCTGTTCTGAGATCGGGCACCCTTGTGCGTGCACCTGGACAATTTCAAGAGACAATGAGAGCCTGTGGCCTGTGGAATTTATGACTCACAATGGTGGAGTGAAGCAAGAAGTGCTGGGCTAATTGATTCTTTCTTTCAAAAATACATTCCAAGGGCATCTTAAATGTTGGTTGGAGACTTTTAGGTACTGGAGATACAGCAATAGAAAGACACATTCCTTCATCTTGATGAGCAGAGGAGCTAGATTAAGACAGGATAAAAATATTGATCACAGGCAGGAGAAGTGGTGACATGCATGGTGAGTATCTGATCTTCTTGGTTTAAAGTAGTGGTTTTCCACCAAGGGCGATTTTCCCTTCTGGGTTCATTTGGCAACGTCCAGAAGCATTTTTTGTTTTCATCCCGGGGGTGGGGGGGTGCTACTGGTATCTAATGGATAGAAGCTAGGGGTACTATTAAACATCCTACAATGGCCCGGCCGGGTGTGGCTCAGCGGCTGAGCATCGACCTAGGATCCAGGCGATTAGGGTTCGATTCCGGGTCAGGACACACTTCCAGGTTGTGGGCTTGATCCCCAATCGGGGGCGTGCAAGAGGCAGCCGATCAAATACTCTTTCATCATTGATGTTTCTATCTCTCTCTCCCTCTCCTTTCCTCTCTCTGAAATCAATAAAAATATATATTTAAAAAAACCAAAAAACCCCCCAAACAAACATCCTACAATGCACTAAATGCCCCCTTTCACCCCTGCCTGCCACCGCTGCAAAACAAGCAAATATTTGGCCCAAAATGTTGATAGCTCTGAGGTTGAGAAACCTTGGTCTAAGTAAATATTATCCATTATGCTACTGTCAGAGTCCATATGTGAGATAATAGAGCATGAGATAAAGTTCCAGCAATAGCATTAGGTAGAAAAATGAGCGTAAGACAGAGAATGAGATCATAACTTAAAAGAAGAAAGAAAATAACTTAATTGATTGAAAATGGAGGTGCAGCGAGGGAGAGGAGTCAAGGATGAGTTTGAAATTTATAGGTTGAATGACAAGAAAAAAAGATGATAACATAGCTAGTAATATATATTGGTGTTGGGAAGGAGAAGTGATGCATTTGGCTTTTGATATGTTGACTTGCTGTCAGGGCAATCAGAGATGGTGGCAGGGGGTGGCTGGCATTGGCCACTCTGCACCTGACACACTCAATGAAAGGAAGTGTCCCATAGGCAGTAGTTTTGGTGGCTAAAGAACTTGGACCTTTCCCATCCCCCTGCCCTCAAAGAACCACAACAACTTACCCTTTTCTAAACCCACATTTTCTCCCTTCCAGGCTGAATTCCTTTGAAGTTAATGGGTACAGTGGATGGGGAAATGTGGGTAAGGAGTGGAATCTGTCCCACACTTCTTCAATTTCCATTAAATTACATGGGTCTTGAAAGATAAAAGGAAAAGGTCTGGGGGAAAAACACATTTTAGGCTTCACTGAACCACATTTTGGGTTTCTTAATCCAGGGCTTGGGCGTTCCATTCGCTCAGCCAGACTGAAGCAAACGGTTTCAGGGCTGGAACCAGTGGTGTGCAATCTGGGACCCACAGCAGCTCAAAGTCAGGGATTGCGGGTCTCCCTTCATCACAGAGGAATGTGACAATTGCTTTTTATGAGGGTTTCAATTTTTATGGGGTTATAAATTGACCCTTGATGGAGACGAGAATAGAAGTAAACCTATCTGCCTGTTTTCATTCCTTTCTTCCTTCCCTTTTAACTTTTCTTTTCCTCCCTTCAACAGACATTCCATGTTGACGGTAGACCATTTTTTTCTAGGCCTCAAGGACAGAAAGATGATGTTTTATGTACTCTAAGCAATTTTGCATTTCATTGCTATCTGCTCCTGACAACCATTCTCCGTGAGGCAGTCGAGATATTATTACCTCCTTTTTCTCAGACAGGGACCTTGGGTCAGAGTAGTTGCATCTTGCTTAAAGTTATGTAGCCAATTGGTTAAATAATCAAGACTGGAAAGCCAGGTCTCCTGATTTACGAATCTGAGTGAAAGTACCAGAGGGAATTTTGCAAAGTGATCTATAAGTTTCAAGAAGTTTTACTACAAAGCCCAAGCATGTAATAAGGAGGAGATGGTAGGAAAATAAGTCTTATGACTGGATTGACTAGCTATCTGAGATTTCTCTGGCCTCAGTTTCCTCATCTGTAAAATGGGAGTGCAAGATGAACTAAGTGGCTTTCAAACTTTCTTTTAAACATATTTTTGAATGAAACATTCTTCAGAACCCTGGTATGTAAAACAGATTTAAATGGATCTGCTTTGATTGAAATGGTAGCAGAGATCCCAGCACTGTCCTACTTGGTCCCTGTCTAGCACCCTCATTTTACCACCAGTGGCCGCGTAGACACCTATAAGTTTTAGGATTCTGCAGAACACAATATGAAATCCCCTGAGCTACTTCTTTCTGACCTAACATTCTGTTTCTAGTCATGACTGTCCCTTGTCTCGTATGTACATTTCTTTTAGACCCATCACTCATGTTACAGGTAAGAAAACTGAGGGCATGACAGGTTAAGAAACTTTCCTAAGGCTATTCAGTTAATGTGATATGACTCCAGTACCAAGGCTATTGCTACTTCTTGGAATTGCTTCTGATGAATCTGAAATGTCCTGCCTTTTGTGGGGGAGGGATCTAAGGTCTTAGGGAGCTGGTCGGCTTACCTTTCCTGCTCTGTGAAGGGAAAGGCTCCCTGCATTATCCCCAGTAGGGCAGAATGGCATGCCAGTCTCTCCCATAATGATGTTTAAATCATTATACATAAATCAACTGGAAAAAGGACTCAGGCCCTTATGTCAGGTTTGAACCATATGGTTATGACACAGTAGAGAAGAAGGGATAGAGGAATTCATTCATTCATTCACTCGTTCATTCAACAATGTGCTGTGTGCTAGGTGGTATATTCTAGGTACTGGCAATAGGGAACTAGGCACAAGAAAATTATCCCTACCCTCATGAAACTTATAGCACAGTGGTGGAAATAAAGCATTAATCAAATTCTTGCTTGTGAAGTAACAGACTAAGTGACTGATAAGGTCTAAGAAGGAAAGGTGTGGTTTCCATGAGAACACCTAAACCAATTTGGTAGACCAGAAAGAGCATTTGAGATGAGATCCAAAGGAATAGGGAAAATCAAAGACGGAGAAAGAGCGGTACAGGGAGGGGACAGCAGGGGCATGGGGAAAGAGACAAGTGTGGCTGCACTGGGGAGAGTGAGATACGGATGGCTTGAGATGGCCTGGAGAGGCAGTCAGGGTCCAACTCACTCAGTGTCTGGCAGGCTGAGCGAATGGTCTGGATTTTATCCTGATTGCAGTGGGGAAGCTCCAAAGGGTTGTAAATAGGGCATGACAGGATCCGATTGAAGTTTTAAAAGAATCATTCTGGCTGTTGTATGGAGAATGGGGCACAGGCCTGAAAAATATTCTGGATCTTTCTTGCCTTAAAAGTTATTAAAAACCACCAGGCAGATTTCTGAAAAATGCCAGTGAGTCTGTAATCTAAGATTTGATGAATATATAATGAAAAGAAATGTTTTAGCACTTGAGAAATTGACATATGTGTATATAATTGAAAAAAATAGGCCTCATTTTAAATCTGAGATCATTAGTTGTGTGACATCAGACTATTTCATTTCTCTGTTTCAGTTTCCTCATCTGCCAAAAAGAGGCAACAATATATAGCTTCCAAAAGTGTTATAATGTAAAAACAATGCTTAAAAAGGGGAAGACTCCTGACACTGAGTATTAATTCAACACATATTAGTGATTTACGTAGAATTTAAGTTTTAGGTTCTGAACTGATAGTTCTTCAGTTTATAAATGAACTAAAGAGCTTCCTGACACCAGGTGTTTAAATAAGAAAACAAAACAGATGATTAAAAATCGCTTATTGAACAACCGAACAATGACAGTTGAGACTGTGTAAGATAACAGGTGCTTAATTGCCATTTTCTGTCAGAGGAACATTTTCTCAGGAGCAGTCTGTTCCAGCAGGTTCCCCAGGCTGTACAGGTGATGCCTCTTCTTGAATACGTGGCCTAAAAGTGCCTAGTGCATATTTTGGCAATCTGAACCCAAAGTGCCCCAATATTTTCAGCAAGATTCCAAGCCAGAGTCCTGTTTGCAAAAGCAACAAATTTAGTCTAAAGCTAGAAGCTGTGCTGACCCAGAAGAAAGACAGCCAATACTTATTTGGCAGCTGGAACATCCAGCTAGTCAAAGCCAAATGCTATCTCCCCCTCCACAGAGGGGTGTCACCATGGCATCCTAACTCTTCCAGGAAGGATGTTCTTGGTACCCTACCTGGGTCCCCTTTATGAGGCCAACACAGTCATCCATTGGTGCTGTGGATATTGGTTGCTAACAGAATTCTCCCATTCCCTGGAGAAATGCCCTTGTTGCCTAGGATGTTATGTCCCCTCCGACCTGGGAGCAGGCTAAAGAAAATGAATGATTGACATGTGGCTGCAGAAGGCTGGCCTCTTGCCTGAAAATGGGGCAAACTGTGTACTGTAATTCATGCTCCAGAGCTTGCTGTGGAATCTGGCTGAGACTAGTGTTCACTTGAGAGCTCATCTTTGTCTTTCCTCCACTGCCAAGCCTCACATTCCCTTTCTCCTGAGAATACATTTTTCAGTAAATCTTTTCCACATGAATCTCCATATCAGGCTATTTCTAGGGAACTCAACCACATTTAAAGAATTAAACTTGGGAGCTTATCAAGGAGTCATAGTTCAGAGCAAAAGCTTCTGGGTTAGACAGATCTGGGTTTGGATCCAAGTTCCATCACCAACTGGCTGTGCAACCTCAGGAATGTTTCTCTACTTCTCTGAGTATCAATTTCTCCATGAGTAAAAATGAAATAGGGGGACCTACCTCAAACTTCTGTTTTAAGAGATAACAGTTTAAAAAGTGCTTGGCTTTTGAAGGGGGGATAAATTGTGTTGGAAGGAGACTTTACTTGGGGTGGTGAACACACAATGCAATATACAGACGATGTAATGCAGAATTGTACACCTGAAACCTATGTAATTTTATTAACCAATGTCACCCCAATAAGTTCAATTTAAAAATTTCCCTACCATATTGCATTGCACAATACAATTGCTTAGTAAATATTTGTTTATCCATTTATTCAATAAACCCTTATGATCATCTGCTTTGTGCCAAGAACTGTGTTTGGACTGGAGATAGAGACCAGTCCAAGGCAGATTAACAAAGGTCATGAAAGCTCGAGATGTATCCTACAGTGGTGACATTGAAGAAGGGCACCCAACGATGTGGAGATACGGGAATGATAGTTGTGAGGAAACTGTAAATATTTTCATGTTTCTGAATGATTATACACTTTTTGAACAAAATGACAGGCAACCTGGGTTTAAGGAAGACTGACTAGCAAGTGACCCAAAGATACTTCAAAGAGAGAGAGTTAGAGGATTATGTCACTAGAGGTAGGTGTTTAAGTTTCCAAGGAAGATAAAACCAGGAGCTATTTGTTTACATTTCAAAGGGTTGTAACAACTTTAGGATCTTTTCCAGAGAGGATTTGTTTATTCTAAAGAAGGAATGTTTCTCTTCTTCTCTCAAAAAGGGAGAGGGCAACTGTGCAGTGGTTCCAGTATAAGTTCCTAGATTCAGAATTTGGGGATTGCTCTCCCTAAATGTGCAGGGTGACATCTGCTCTCTCATTGCTCTGCCCTGAGGAGCAGAGTGGGGCATAAGGAGCCAATTCAGTTATGGCTGTAAGTAATAATAAGCTTAGTCTTAGATCCACAAATCTAATGCTTATTGCAGAATAAAATAAGTATGCATATTCAAAACTTATTAGTGGTATAAGTTGTTAGATTTTTTAAAATCATAAATGGATTATCAATATAAGTCATGAAGAATAAACTGGAGTTTACCAGGCAGGAGTGAAGAAAGATATTCCAGGGGGAGAAAACCCCAAAACGAACTAAAATGTGGATATATAAAAATAAAATTTGGTGACACTCTAAGTATATAAACATTTCAATGCTTATCTTTAGGATCTATGTTCATTCCCACTATGCACGGCCCATCTCCTTTTTGCTCTTGTAAAGTAATAGTGTTTGGCCATCATTAGTGATGTCTCATTGGTATCCTATTTTAAGGAAGAAAATATTAAGCAAATATTAACATGATGTTATTTATCACTGGAGGTGATATATTACAGAGGATAGAATATTTCTTAAGTGTCAAAAGCAATGTAAATTGAATTAGAGAAGCTGTGCTTGCTCAGTGAGGCATTAAAAGCCAGCAAGGTGCCAGCCTGTACACATGTGTGGATTGGAGTTGGTCTGCACAGCCCCAATAGAGGGATATTACCACTTATAGGAACAAAGAAAGTGATTCAGGGGAGAAAAATCAGGGAGCATGCAGAGCACAAGGACTGAAGAAACCCATTGATATCTGGTGTCATGTTTCTCCACCCCAGTCCTAATTGTAGCTGCCCAGAGCTAGTACTTTCCCAGGGGAGAGTTCTGTGGTTAAGAGGTTTGAGGTATTTAATAACATATTTGGAAAGCTTTCTGAAGTCCACTTTAAATGAAAAACATTAACTTAATGATACAAGAAGACAGACTTTACCCTTTGAATAATATTATTTTTGGAAGTATGCAAATACACATACCGAGTTATGATGTTGGCAGACACAGTCATGGAGATGCCAGAAGAAAGTCTATTACCTGCAGAAACAGTAAGAATGCCTTTCATCTAAGTAGCACTTTCACTATAAAAATATTGCCACAAACATGGTCTTATTGGACTCTCCCACGGCCTTATGAGGAAGGCAATCTGAAATCATGAGAAAAGTAGGGTCTCTGGAATGAGAAGGACCCGTGTCCAAATTCAGACTCTTCCATTGCCATGTTATCTTCAGCAAATTTCCTAACCCCTCTGGAACACAAGCTCTTCATCCATAAAGACAGGAAAACAAACACCTGGCAGAATCAGTTGGAAGATTAGACCACAAAATGTAGACACCACCTAACACAGGCTGGAATAATACATCCTTAATAACTTAAATTTTTGTTAGGCGAAGGTGGTTTGGGATAGCTTGTTTAATATAGTATATTGTATTCTGGAGAGAAAATAAAAACTTAAGAGATAAGTGAAAATACCAACGTCATGAAAGTACAAAAAAAAAAGAGTTTAAAACCAAACTTTTAGATCAAGACAAGTCCTTCTCATGACACTGTGCTGCTAAGCAGTATTGATTGTGTCTATTTTTGAGCAGCTCATTTGGGGGCAAAGGAAGTGAGTTTGTAAGATGAACCTATAGAATGTTGAATAAAGCTCTCTCACACCACCAAAGATGCCCTAGTCCTTAGAACCTGGGAATATGTTACCTTACATGGCAGAATGAACTTTGTAGATGGAAGTTCAGGATCTTGAGTTGGGGGATTATCCTGAACTGTTGGATGGGCCACATATATCACAAGAATCTTTATAAGAGGAAGGCAGAAGGTCAGAGAGGAGATAAAATATTACACTGCTGGCTTTGAAGAGGGAGGGAGGGGTCTCCAGCCGAGGAATGTAGGCTGCCTCTACAACTGGAAAATGAAAGAGCAGATATTCAGCAGCCTCTAGAAGGAATACAGCCCTGCTGACCCATTTTAGACATTTGACCTCCAGAATTATAAAATAATAAATTTGTATTGTTTTAAACCACTAAGTTTTTGGCAATCTGTTGCAACAGCAATAGTAAACTAATACAGAACCCAACAGAAACTTAACCTGGGGAGTGGTGGGAAGAAGTGGACTTTGAGTCTAATCTACACATATGTTAACAGTGATGGTGTTTCAAAAGTACATGTCTGCCCTAGGCTGTTTTTCTCAGTGGTTAGAGCATTGGGCCTCAGACTGAAGGGTTCGATTCCAGCCAAGGGCAACTACCTCGATTTCAGGCTCTGTCCTTGGCCTTGGTTGGGGTCGTGCGGGAAGCAACCAATTGACGTCTTTCTCATGTCGATTTTCTCTCTCTCTGTCTCCCAAAAAATAAAAGTACATGCCTGATACTGCTTCTTTCTGAAACTTTCTTACACAATTCCAAGAAAATAGCATTGCAATTAAGACTCTCATTTTCTTCACCTATAAAATAGAAACAGTTATAATAATGGATATAAGAGAACTAAATGAGATAATGTAAGTTAAAGTATTCTGTGAGTCATGGTATACTGTATTCAAATCTGTAATAATTATATACGTGAAGTTTAGAGTTACTAAAATGTTCAATATTAACAGTCTAGCTAATTTGGCCATAGGTTAGAAGATACCCTAAAAAGTCCTAGAAATAAACTTACATCACAGATTTTAGTCACTTCAAAAAAATGTTTTAAGATATTTCCTTTTCTGCTTCAATGATAACACCTAGGTATGTCTAACTCCAAAGAGACTGAAGTAATTATTAGAATTATAGCATTATAGGATCTTATAATTGAAATAGACTTCAAAGGACACTGGATTCAATTATGTAGCAAATGACTACATCTTCTATTAGGCATTCCAGATAAAAGATTCCTGGAAAAACAAGACCTCTTGTTTGCATAGAATATTTGACTATCTGCTGCTCCCTCACTCACAGTGGATTGTTTGAATCCCAGCACAACCCTTTGGAATCATTGGATTTACATCAATGACCTCTCTTTATTTTTTTTTAAGAAGATGTACTTGCAGAGAAGGTAAAGCTCCTTGACAAAATTTACACAATTGGTTAAAGTCTTTTAGGGCCATTTCTGGCTAAATCCTTTTGAGATGTGGTTGAACTGTGTTTCATAGAAGCCCAGGGTTCTAAATAAGAGGTGGGTACTATGCTTGGGAAATTAATGCTGAATGAAACAGGCATAGTCCTTGTCATCATGAAATTTATAGTCCAGTGGAGAAGACAGATTAATGAGCAAATGGAATACCATGTGGGGATTGCAGGTGAATGGACCCAGTACATGTAGAATAGCCGGTCAGGAAAGCCTCGACTCCTGCAATTTTGGCTCCAAGTGCAGGTTATATTTTTTACTCTATGTGTCCTCTTCTGGATGGTAATTAATTCACCAAATTATCTGGGACTGACCTATCTGTGAACCTCATTTGCCAGTTGTAACCTTCTTCCTGGGAGCATGTGTGATGAAAGTTAAAATAATGGCAGAGGCTGGCACAACCAAGCCTAACCTTGCTGAAATTCAAGAATCACTCCAAAGAATCCTATAATGAAGGATAATATAATCCTATTGAATATAATTAGAGATGTCTAGTAATAGTGAACTCCGTGCAACTTAAACTTCTTAAAACAACCAAGTCAGAGAAGCTCAAATTCACTCCTAGTATAGGTAAAGGGAAGGAACAGGACTAAACATAAATCTAGATTTTATCCTGATAAATCTCTACTTTATGTGAAATTATACTATCTCAAAGAGATTAGAGAACTGATTAATTCTTAAAGTTTGGGCCAGAATTATTATCACTTCAGTTGGAATTAGAAGCAAACTATAGAGAAAGAATCAAAGTATTTGAGAACCTAGAAGAATATTCCATTCTCTTGTGAGTGTGTGAATGGGGGAGGGGTGATAAAACATTTTCCTTCAGTGTGGAAAATGTGCCTTGTTTCAGTGGCGTGCTTTGCCAATTCTGGGCTGGAAAAAATGCTTTTTGAGGAGCTTCATTCTAAAGGTTTTCTGGAATTGGGATTTGGATATCCACATCTCAGGCCCTCATCACCCTCATATTAATGATACATCCATTCAGAAGAAGCTGAAGAGCAAAAAATAAAATAAAATAAAAAAAATACAGATATTAGTTCCAGGTCAAAGTCTATTTGAAATATTGACTTGAAGGATATTTCTAGGGGATACGAGAGCAAGAAAAAATTAGTAGTAGAGAGATAATTTGAAATACATGAAATCAAATACTTAAATGATGATCTCTGAGATCGTCTCTGATATTTCAATTACCCAACCGTAGGCTTTCTCTAAGACCTCAATCAGGCCACTGATTTTCATTTTTTGATCAACTCTTCTCCCTTTACATTCCTCTTCAGCTTCCCAGCATTGTTTTCCCTGGTTTCCCTTCTGCCTCCCTGTTCACTCCTTCTTTGTCTCTCTTGTTAGTCTGTCTTTCTCTCTTTCCTCCTTAAATCTAGTCTTTGACCCTTATATGTTTCTTCCCTGCTTGTTCCTTAAAAATATTACCCACAAAATTGTTTAAAAGTGTGGCTAAGAATTCAGAATCAGATTGTCCAAAAAGCAATTCTACTACTTATCAACTGTGGACAGTTTTTAATCAGAAAAGTTGAAAACAGAGCTCATGGGGAAGTGTGGATCATGAGAATATTGAATCTCATCTGAGGACAATTTTAATTAATTAGCATCTATAAATACTCAGTGATTGTTAAAATGCTTGCATGCTGTGCTATGGTGTGTGAACAATTAATTACTGAAGTATTTTTTTAAAGAGAGATGAAATTGGGGAATAGAGTAATGATCCAGTGTTTAGCACCTAAACTGTGTCCATATGTTGAGGTCTTCAGTGAAAAATTTAGATAAAGTTTTCAAAGGGAGATGAGAACTCTGAAGTGGCTTACAAAGACTTTATGACTCATAGACAATGGGTTGCACCTCCTTCCACTCAGGAGGAAAGTGCAGTGGAAACAACACCAGCTATGGAGTCTAAGAGTATTTGATTTCCCAGACCTGGTTGCTAGCTGTGTAATTACAGGTAAATACTTCATCACTCCAAGACAGGAACCATATATGTAAAATGTGGGAGTAGACTCTAAATGCTTACTAAAAAAATGCTATCACGTAGGCAATCAATCGATATTAGCATTACCCGCTTTGTGTGGGCGACACTAAAAACACACTTCATCACGTTTAACGTTGAAACTGATCACTGAGGCTAAACAACAACTTGCCTGATATTCCATATCAGGAGACAAACCCCTTCAGTTGCCAGTGTTTTTTCCCATTTCTTGGAAACTTTTTGCCAAAATATTTGTATAAAAGATACATTAAACAATGGAATCATTACCTCTCCAAAAAGCTTCCCTTGCTGCCTGCTGGGTCCCCTACCCCCATCCCAGATCAAGGCTTATAAGGAGCTTTTAAAATGCAGTCCTGAAACTGGAAGATGGGATGTGACTGCCCCTGTCACAGCCATTTGGCACAGCACAAGCCACAGGCCATAGTGATTCATTTTCCTTCCAAGTACACAAATTTCTTCTTAAGTAACATTCAGAAAACTTTTTAATTTTTTGGGCGAGGGTAGGATCTCATGATGTATTTACTCATTAAACTTAGTTTAAAATGTTACTGTTTTAGATTATAAAAATAACATTTACTTATTTTTAAAAATTTGAAGAACATAGAATAACTCCCCAAAGTATATAATTAACTAGAATCCCATGCACTAAAAGCTTTTTTCTGCAACTGTGTTCCCGGTGCACTCTGCACCCACCGCTGTTAGGCTCTAGGCACCAGCAGTGAACTAGATACATGGGCTGTGGCTTTGGTAGAGTTTATGTTTTGGTGGGAGAGAAAGGACAGGCAAAAATAAAGAAGCGTCAACTATAAATGGAGGTAAAATGTGTGAAAACAATAAATAAGGTCGTGTTTTAGAAAGTAAAAGGATATTAAATAAGATGGACAGGAGAGGCATTCTAAGGTTACTGCTCAGTAGAATCTGGGGAGAGAACCCGACACCCGTGAGTCATGGATAAAACCTTCCCGCAGAGCACGGTTAGGAAATAGAAAGAAGCCTGGTGGGAAAGAGAAAGGAGTTCAGAGTGACTGAAATGCTGTGTGTTAGGGAGAATATGATGCGAGATAAAGTTACGGTGTGGGAAATAAACATTTTGGTGTATATCCTTCTAGGCTTTTTTCTGTGCATCGGCATAACACTATGCTGACAATTTTCTCATAACGATAAATGTTTTCCTAAAATTTCCAAAAGGCCTTAACCATCTTAGTGGAAGTTCCAGAAAAAGTATTGCCTTTCAGAGTTGTCCTTTGTGTGTCCAAAATGGTCTGGCCTCCTCCTCATCTTCTTGGTCACTAGATGTGAAATACATTGGGAAGGGTGTAACCTCGGACCAGGTGACCCTGCACCTGAGGGGGACCCTAGATGCTGTCGATTATACTCGGGCATAGCTAAGAGAATCAGGTGAGGCACTATGTAAGAAAATGTGTGATGCTAAAACTTCAGACACATGTTAAATAAAAAAATAAAGCAATAATAAAGACATGCACAGTATGCTTAGCATTAAGCTATAGTTGGTATTAGCCAAAGATGTATTTATCAGTTAGCTTTTGCTGCCTTACACACAACCCCTAAAATCAGTGATTTAAAACAACAACGACCCTTTATTTATGTCCCAGTCATCTATGGTTCCACTGAATGGTTCTTCTGGTCTGAGCTAAGCTTGTCTGATTTCTGCTGAACCAGCCTGTGCATCTGCCATCAGCTGACGGGTTGGCCAGCTCTCAGATGGTCCAGGATAGCCTTGCTCACATGTCTAGCAGTTGACAGGCTAAAGGATGGAGTGGTGGGGATCATTGGGCTACATGTCTTTTGTCATCCAGCAGACTAGGCCAGTTTGTTTCCATGGCGGTGGTCACAACGTTCCCATGAACAGTGTCGATTAATCCACAGCATACAAGCACTTTCAGGTCCCAGCTTGCATTATGCTTTCTCATCTCTCACTGGCCAGAGAAAGTCAGAAGTCCAACTTAGATTTAAGAAGTGGACAAACAGACTAAGCTCAGAATTAAAGAAGGATTGAGGAGAAACATATTTTGTAATATATTAAAAGGATAGCTTAAAGTGAATGTACACAGGCTGGCTGTATCATTCAGGATCCCAGCTGGAAGTCAGTTCACCGCAGATGTTTCCAATGAAGAGACTCTAATAAAAAGACTACTTGCAGAGATGTGGGCAGGGTTAAGGAAACAAACAAGGGGTAGCGAGGGACCCAGGGAATAGCAACAGAAAGAAGTCATTATCACCTCCAGAGCTAAGGGACAAGGGGAGAAAATGAGCATAGCCTAGTGAAAGCTGGACTTCTAGACACACCACATCTGTCTGAGAGGTGGCACTGGGTCAGAGTAGAAGCAAAGAGGAAATAATACTCTGTCTTAAGTTGGTTTCCTTAGAAGCAGAGCCCTATACAGTTACCTGCATACTCTTGATTTATTGAAGGCATGCTCTCAGGAGAAAGAGAGTGGGAAGTGGGGTGAGGCTGGGGAAGATCTGAGGAAGGACATGCTTAAGTCTAGCTTCGCTCTGATCCTAGAGAGAATACTAGAACACGAGAGTTGATTTTACCTTGAGATATGAGGCTGCCATGCTGGTAAGCTATTGGATGTGGGGTGAGCACTGGGAGGGATGTGACCTCCTATACTAGATGGCTCCCCATGCAGCTAAGAAGGATGCTCTGGAGGAAGGAGCAGCAGCGAGTCGTCGGGAGCCCATCCCCACAGAGCCGTGTGGGAGCTCTGCCCTGAACGGGGTCTGATGGGGCAACAGTGGAGTCTTCCCACACTCTGATTTCCCCTAGTGCCTGTTACTGAGGGAACCCAACTGGAGCCACCCAACAGCAGGAGTTTGCCCCCCTGTCATACAAATTCAAACACAAAGTTTAACCCAAATATCAAGAAATCGAGCTCAGAACAAACTGTGTGTTCAGCCTTGGACACCACACTTGCAGAAAGGGGTGCCGATACAAATTAGAGTGTTCAGGGGAAAAAAGGGAATGTTCAACCACTGTCCTCTGAAGTGAAGAAACTAGTGATATTCCTCTGGAAGAAGTGAATTTTTAAGGAGACAGAAAAGAGTTTGTCTTCCTGTACCCACCCCCAAGGCAGTCATGTGAAAGAGAGTGGTCTATTCTGTGTGGACTTGCACGTAAAAGGTCTAGAACCAATGATGAGGTAAAGGACTGTAGATTTCTGCTCTGTCTTGGGAAGCACTTTGTTACTGTCAGAAATCTTAAAGTAGATCAGACTACCAGATGAAGAAGTAGGTGTCTAGAGCCTGAAAATATGCCAGTTAGGCTTGGGACATTATAGTACTGACCCAGATACAGACTATGCAGTGGGATTAGGCCAGATTCATGTGCCCTTTCAGACCTGAGGCTATTTTCTGGTACGGAATTGAATCCAGTATTATTCTAGCAGGCAGACAGTTATCGGCATGGATGTGCATATATGTGCAAAAGCCAGAGGGGTAGATGGGTTCAGGAAGAAAAGATGTCTGAAGTTTAGCTTTGCTTTTCCAAGAAGATAAAGGAAAGGGTTGGAACACAGCACTAGTGTAAAAAAGGATTTGGGTGGGGGAAATAGAGTGAAAACAAGGGGAGAAAAGAAATTTAATTTACCTGGGTAGTCCTACCACTCTCAGATCAATTTGACAGAATCCTCAGTGACTCATCAGAGTGCTCCACAACTTGTTTATTTAGGTCAGTTGTCAAAATATGAATGTAAAAACTGGTTGTCTTAACTTATGACTTTTACTAATGCTTAAAAATGTATACTTGTTTCTGGCAACTCTAAATTATAAAAACTTGGGAATTGTATTTATGTTGCTTATGGAAGAATGATAACTTAGTGTTGGAAGAAGCCTTCATGGTAATTTAGTTCAACCTCCTGATTTGTTTCCTCTGCAAGAAGTAACATAGCCCCTGCTTGCACACTTACGTGATAGGGAGATTCCTAATATCTGAGGCATCTGCTCCAACTGTACATTAAGGATGGTCTTCCTTCTATCCTGATTTGTCATTCTGGACACTACCATCTACTTGAGAATGGTCTTCATTTCAGTCAGGATCTTTTAAGCTATAAATAACAGGCAGCCCTTCTCAATGTATCTTAGACAATATGGACATATTATTTCCAATCAGAGGAGTCCTGGGGTAGGGCAGGCCCCACTATTGCTTTTTTCAGCAGTTCAACAATGTCATCAAGATCCAGATTCTTTCCACCTCTTGGCTCTACCATCATCAGACTGTTTAATCCTCAGGCTGGTAATAAGATGTCAACCATAGTCCCATGCATCATGTACAGACAGAACCACATATAGAGGAAAAGTGACTTTTTACGGAGAGTGCAGAATCTTTCCCCAGAGACAACACCAACAGACCTTCTCTTACATTTTATTCATAGGAATTACAATTGCCATGAGTCTCCTAGACCAATCATCTAGGGAAGAATGGACACAGAAGTCAAGCTTATTGGCCCCACTTACCTTTCTTCTCTCCCAATTATCCTGTATCCTTTTACCCTGCAGAGATGGGTTCAGGAAAGGAGCGAATCGATGTAAGGAGGTAAAGGGAAGAGTAATCGATTAGGGTCTCTTTCCTCAATTCAAGAATCAAGGGTCACATTTTCACTTAGAAGTATTTGGTGCATATTAGGTATGGTGTCATGGGTTGGACTTTGGCTAATGGAGCTTGACACTCAAGTTTGATTTCCAGTTCTACCTTTCAGTAGTTGGATGATGTTGATAAGTCACTTAACCTCTCTGTGCTTATTGTTCCTAATTTGAAAACTGGAAGTAATAATTATACCTATTTTAAAAAATTTGTTCTGAGGATGAATGCATAAATGCATGCTAAAGGCCTAAGAATATTGCCTGCCACGTTGTAAAGCTTCAATAAGTGCATTATTACTAAATAATTGTCTTTGTCTCTATGGAGCACTGGCTTTTAAAAATAACCACCCTCATTCTCATTATCTTTCTAATAAAGTGAGGACAATATTGCAAGTACATTTCCTTCAGGATGGTTGTAAGCATCAAATTAAGTGTATGTAAAACACCTGAACTATTTGTAAACATAGGAGATAGAGTGATGCAATGGGACAAATATAAACTTTGAAATTTGGTAAAGTAACAAGAGCTCAGGTCTCAGCTCAGCATCTTACTGGGGGCAAGGCTCCTTTCTGACCCTCAGTCTCCTCCTCTATGAAATGGAGAAAGCAGTTCCTCTCTCAGGCGTGTTCTGAAGGGTAAGTGAAATCATGCATGTAAAGCGACCTCCTGGTGGCACATAGTGGTGTAATCACATAAGACAGGTGACAGTGCGTATTTGCTTATGCTTATGTAGGGGCTTTATCAGGTCTATTTCACTGAGTGTCTACCTGGATCCCGTCACTTTTTCTAGCCTCTGTGAGAGACAGCAAGAAGCAGAAGACATGCCAGACATGAGCTCCAGGTGCCAGAAGGGTGGGGAAGAGGTGGTTAGTGCTAAACCAAACTATGGTGTCAGTTGTGTTGTAGGTGTTCTGACAGAATATTCCCCAGGGATTCTTAACCCCTATCTGCAGATACCTTTGCACTGATTTTAAGAAGTCTTTATCATGTGCATTAAATGGTAAAAATCGCAGAAGTATTTTTATTTCTTCTCTTTTAGCATGGGCTAGAGTTCTCTCAAACCACAGCCTGAATGAACCTTGCCCGGTTTCTGCAGGGTTAGTAGGTGTATGAGCATGTGCCTTTCTGAAAGGACACAGTTTCCTCCCCTTTTTGAATACTCCTAAGGCACAT
The DNA here is from genome assembly GCF_054644295.1 of Miniopterus natalensis. NCBI lineage: Eukaryota > Metazoa > Chordata > Mammalia > Chiroptera > Miniopteridae > Miniopterus > Miniopterus natalensis. Next base: position 36,413,321 of record NC_142089.1, on the reverse strand, counting down.
TATTTGGGAAGATCCCAGTCCCTGACTGGCTCCCCCACCTACCAACACACAGATGGTGAGAGACAGCTCATAGAAGGGGCCCTCTTGGTACCCACGCAGCTCTCTGCTCCTGTCACAGGGCCATGCCCACTCTGGCTTTCTTGTCACCTCAGTTTAGAAGAGAAAGAAACACACTGCCGAGAGCCCATCTCTCCTGCCTCAAGCCAGTTACTGGAGATGGTTGGATGGGAGAGTGGCAGAGCCAGAAAAAGAAGCCGCCCTGTCTCTGCCAAGCGTGTGCTCCTGCTGCCAATTGCCACTCTGTGTAGACAGTCTGTGCAGCAGACTAGGACCCGCCTCAAGCACCGCATCTGCCCGGGGCTCTTTCCCAGTATAGTTTACTGCTCGCCACCCCGCCCCTGAGGATCTCATCTCCAATCCTCCCCGCAAGCCTCCATGACAGCTTCCTGTCAATTGCCTCTCCCCCACAAGTCTTTTTTGACAAATCTCAGAGATGCAACAGCTGGTCACCCTTCAAGACTTCCACATGTCTCTGTTGCCACTTACACAGATTTTTCTTCCCCATTGATTTTTTTCCATTTTTCCCTCTTCTGTTTTGTGGGTATCAGCTAACAGTTTACATTCTCTTGTATTGCTCAGTTCTCTCTATTTGAAGTTCGTACCTTGTGGCAACTTCTGCGCATATGGACTTTCCAATTATAAAGTTATAAGAAACAATAATAGATACTAACTTGTCTCTTCTTACATTCTGTTCTACTGTTTAAAAGTTTTCGTGCAAGCAATCATATTACAACTTCTCTCTGAAGTAATCACCTGATACAGGGTTTATTGCTAATTTTTTATGAAAGATTGAAGAGCTTCAAAATAATAATTATAACATATATTTAATTTTAAAAAAGCAAGCATTCATGCACCCCCCCCATCAAATTTGCAAAATAGAACATTATCAGCACACGTCTGCACCCTTCTACCTCAGTATCCTACTCCTTTCTCCCCCAGGCGGCATCACAGCCATTTGGGTCTTAGGTTTATTACTTCCTTACTTTTCTTTGTAGTTTTACATTTAATTGTGCTTTCTTTGAAGATGGGATGAAAATATAATTAAAACTGCTTGCATTTTCTCCAACTGTGCTCTTCGATATGATGGCCACTAGCCACATGTGGCTACTGAGCACTATAAAAGTGACTAGTCCAATTCGAGATGTCCTGTACATAGTATATACACTCCAGATTTTGAGGATTTGCTACTAAAAATAATGTCATCTATATCAGTATTTTTTATTTTGGCTGCATGTTGAAATAATAGCTGTGGATATATTATGAATAAAATATATTATTACAATTAATTTCATCTGTTTCTCTATGTCTCTATTATAGCTACTAGAAATTTTTAAACTAAATGTGTCTCACTTCATATTTCTGTTGGACAGAGCTACTCTAGAACTTGTATTTTTGCCCAGTGTGTTTTTTATGAGACTCAAATGCGGTGGTGTGAGTAACAGTATTCACTGTGTGTTGTATCCTACTTTATTTCACAGTTGGATTTGTTCCTTCTTTTCCCCAGTTGCAAACAGTGCTGTTTGAGTGAGCAAGTGTATCTCTAGGGTTCTGCTAGGTCCTGGGCTTTGCACCTAGGTCACAGGCCCAGGCTCTTTGTTCTAATTAGAATGATTTTTCATGCTTTTACTAAAACAAACAAACTCTAACAGTCTTATAATGATTTACACTCTTATTTAATACTACTGTTCCTTTCTCAGGTAAATGTCTTTTCTTCTCAGCTTCCAGTACATTTCATAATGAACATCTGGATGAGGGTAGCAACATTTTTACGATGGAGATTTGCTTTAAGTCCATCACATTGCTAGAATTGTGTAGCCATTTTTCTCAGTTCTGATTTTATAGAGTGTGTCAAAGTTATTCTCTCTTCCTAATCATGAGAATCTCATTATACTTTGCTCGGTTGTAAAGCTGGACTTCTCAGACTGTCTTGCTGCTTTTGATGGCCATGTGACATGCATGGAAGTCCATCAAGTGGTTCTTCTGGGAAAGTCACTGTTCTCCTGATAAGAGGGGATAGATTCATCTGGCACTGGCCTTTTCACCTTCTCTCTGCTTCTGCCTGCAATTGACTCAAAGCCCAACAGTGCAGAAGCCGTCTTGCAATCATGGAAGCTAGAAAGAGTCTGTATTTCCAGTGACTTCCTTGACCACCTGCACCAACCTCGGATATTTCCAGATGCCTTATTACTGGAGAGAAAAAAACAACAACTTCCTGCCATTTAAATAAGTTAATGTAATCAGGTTTCTGCCAAAGCAGCTAAAGCAACTCTAATTGATGAAGGCAGGAAAGCAGACTTACAGAAGTTCTACCTCATGTTTGAATCACTTTTAGGAAATCATTTTTTCAGGAAAAAAATGATAAATTCTAGAGAAGACACATCATAGGAAGTCCGTTGAAAATTGTTTGAAGAATTATAGTATATTGCAGCAAAACTTTTCCCTTTTCTCAACTACATTTCATTCTGTAAAAATTGGAGTTAAGCTGTACTGTAAAACACTGTTACTTAGTTCTTTATCTTCATTTATCTATCAAATTAAACACAGAAGATTGCAATGAGTGTCCCTAGAATATGGGATAAGGTACCAGGTCACAGCCTAAATTTACAATAGGAATTAGTGTGGGATAGAAGATAAAACATGGGATTTGAGGTTGACCAGACAGACATCTATTCAAATTTTGACTGTGCCATTTACTAGCTACTTGGTCCTTGGATTTCTGGGTTTTATTTAATCATCTGTAAAGTAAGGATGATAACACTGTCTCCGTAACACAGCTGTTGTAAAGATTAAATGCCTTTTCAGCATCTAGAGCTTCCCGTAGTTCCTCTTCCTTCTTCTGAGATGATTTTGGTAAGACAAACAAACGTATAATGAGTAAAGAATAATTTCTAGATGTAAGGCAGCCTGAATCATGAGTTGCAAATAGTTGCGAGGATCTTTGCTAATTGAATGATTAGGCTGAAAAATAAATAAATAAATAAATAAATAAATAAATAAATAAATAAATAAATAAATAAATAAATAAATATTGTTCTTTAGCTTTAACTGGTGCTTGGAAGACTATTATAACACCACTACAACCACCACCACCACCACCACCACCACCACCACCACCACCACACACACACACACACACACACACACACAGAGTTACCTCACCAAGTCCCACCCATTCTTCTGGTCTCAGCATTGATATCACTTCCTCAGGATGCCTTGCCCGACTACCCTCTTCACTTTGTGTTTACTCCTGATTTGCCTTTTTATATTTTGTATTGTGATTCCCTGCTTACTTCAAGATGCATTCTCTAGGCTAGGAGCTGATTAAAGTCAGGGAGTGGGTTTGATTCACTATCTTACCCCCAATACTGAGCACAGTGTCTGACATAGTAGATGTAAGTGAAGCAGTGAGTGAATCGGTGACTTCTATATGTCAGGTATTTTGGGATCCATTTCTGTGCAAGACCAATCCAAGTAGACTGTCACCAAAGGAGTTAAAATACAGGAACTTGCACAGTAAATTGATTCACTTAAGGAAAATGATACAATTGAAGACAATTGAATTGCATGAAGCCAAGGAAAAAGAGAGACAAGGGGTAAAAATGTGTCTGTGTCCCTCTGTGCCCCCAGCCCCACTCATGGGAATGGAAGCTCTTATTCAGAGTAACATAAAGAAGACTGTAGTCCTAGAATCTAGGATTTGAATATTCCTTTGACTGAAAAGCAATGTTTCTTGGACAATATTTCTGGGGCACAACAATCATGCTTTATGGAATGTAGGTGACTAACATTGAGGCTCGATCCATATATTAATATAATTTTATATAAATAAAATAAAATCATAGAAATAAACTATAAATAAACAGAAACAAAATATACTTATATATTTATATTTATAAAATAAAAATTAAAAGAACAAAATAATAAAATAAAATAATAAGTACAATATATGCATTTTATATCTCAATCAGCATCAATATTCACATAAATATATATATTAGTAGGTTTTTTCACATTAAAATTTTCAGCGAATGTAGAAAGAATAATTTTCTCAAAATGTCCTTAACTGGAATAGGTCCATAAACACAAGTGTCCTGGAGACTTCCCCCTGTTATCCTAGTTCCCCAAAGATGCTTTCCATTTAGATGACCACTATAACATGCCTTATAACACGCATAAAGAATATGTGCCAAGTTTGGGAATAAAGACTATGAATGGATCATGCACAAGAAACTGTTAAGAATCCCTATTAAATATATGCTGTGAAGAAAAGTCTGAGGAAGAAAAATATTTTATGGACTTGGTTACTCTTAATCTCTAGAGAAATAAAAACAAGGCCAACACATTAATAAGAGGAAAGCCTAAGAGATCACACATCTTTCAAAGTAAATTTTCCATTGAATTAAAGAGATAAATGTAATCAAAATAAAATAATAAATGCGAAAGAAAGTAGAGATGTTTTTAAAAATCTTGTCAGAGGTAGATGGCTTTCTAAGCTTAAAAACAGTTTATTCAGAAATAAGAACAGAGTAATAAAAAGGAAGAGTGAATCCAGAAAGATCCCAAATAAATGTAAATTTTGTAAAAAATTGATAAGGATGGCAATTCAAGACAGTAATAAAAATAATTTTTAGAAAATATATATCTAAATCTCTGCATTAATTATTTTACTAAAATAAATTCTAGATAGATACCTATATAATATAAGCATTAAAAACATAAATGTACTAGAAGATAAAATGGGGAACATTTTAATTTAATAATCTTAGATGACTCAGTAACCTTTAGAAACCGTGCAGCAAAGGCTATTCTAATTATGATATTCCAATTACTAAAAAAATGAGAGATCAATCTGACTTCATATAGATAAAAATAATTATTCATAGAAAGAAGTATCATAAACAAATTAAAAGACAATTATTAACTGAGACTTTTTTCCAACACCTAAGACAAAACACTATTTATACGATCCTCTTACAAAGAAAAACAGAATAATTAAATTCTAAAAATTAATCAAAGGACATGATTCTGCAGTTCCCAGATTTAACAAAAAAGCAAAAAAGTTTTCAAAGTGGCCTTAAAATTCATATTATATTAGAAAAGTATACATAAAATCATTACCATAATGAATGCACATTAAATGTTAACAGTAGTCATTTTGAGATAGTCCGATGAAAGGTTTTTCATCTCCTACTTTTATATATCTCTGAATGTTCTGTATGTATTACATTTATAGCATAATATATTTTATTTTACAAAAATAATGTCACCAACTCTGGGGAAATCAGACTTACAAAGCTGAATGTTAGCCTTGGAATAATAGTAATCTCATTAAGATCTATTAAACACCATATTTGGCCAGGAGATTTCAGTAATACCTGGCTCTCCCAACCCTTTGATGAGAGACCCCTCCCCACAATGTCTGGAATCCATGCACAGAAACTATAGCTATCCTCTAAAACCCCAAGTTAAACTCCTGTACACAAAGGAAGGAAACCCAAGGCTAACATAAAACAGCACTGAATTCACACTTAATTACGACAACATGTATTGGACTAGAATTGTACTGAAGATCATCAGCGCCAATGAAATGCCACCAAAAAATAAGGTTGAAGAACATTCTCTATGGTCCTTTTCAAAAGTTCTAGGGTAGATTCTGGCATTAACTGGGCTTTCTCTGTTATGTTACTTATCGGAGCAGCATATGGCTGTTTTGTTAAAGCCATATAGACACACGTCTGCTCAATAAATTAATATTCTCATCTCAACTGGATGATTTGGCAAGAATAACACACTCACCAGCCAATGTGTAGAATGACCCACATGACTCCTCCACTGAAAGATCTAAGGTAGAATATTGTTTGTTACACTAACAAGCAGTTAGAGGCAGTATATTTTTCTTTTAAATATTTTTCATAGTAACATCCATTGACCTTTACCTAGTACCCTGTACAGTGCACATTATACAGAATTTGGAAATGCAGGAGAGAACCTGGGAAATAGTATGCCAATTTGGAAGGTGCCCAAGAGGCATTTTTCAAATGAACAGGATAAGATAACTGACATCTCACTACTTACCAAAAAAAGGGACTTTGCTAAAAAATGGGATGCATGTGCACACACATCTACACATGCATACATTTATAGGTATTGTTTTCTAACTTTTGGATTACCTGGAAAGTTTGGGAAACTTTCTAAGTCAATAGTATTGGAAAAGAAACATAAAATATTTTGTGTAAGACTTTTTTATCCTATTCGACCCTACTCCAATTCCTCTACACATTATTGCCCGGCTAGGCAACTTAAAACACCCTCTGTTCCCTCTCTCAAGCGAGCACCTAGGTATTCTGTAGAGATAGCTATTCCACCATATTTCCAGAAATTGCAATACACTCCTCTTCGTTTTACATGTAAAGCATTATCTAACTATAGTTAAATATAATTAACATACATAGCATAGGGCCTAAGAGGTATAGTTATATTTTAGAAACAGAAGTTTGGGTGTCAAACTTCAGCGACTATAGTCCACTACAGGGTAACAACATGATTAAGAGAGTGAGTGGGCTTTCCATTCATTCCAACTTTGGGTTCAAACTCTCTCACCTCTCCTTATGAGCTTTATGATCTTGGGTTATCGCTTCATTCTCTGAGTCTGATTCATTATTGGTAAAAGAAGGATATTCATAATTACCAATGTTAAATAGAAGAATATATGTGAGCACTTGTCATAATTCCCAGCAGGTAATAACCCAGAGGCAAGTTGAAAGGCCTGGTGGTCAGCACTGTCATTGGAAGAGTAGAGATAGTGAGACATATACGAGCCTGAAAAGTTAGTGACCATGTACAAGATTTTCAATATTAAGATTTGACTATTCTTAAAATTGGTTAATAAGTATGTAAGGATTTTGAACTTGATCCTAATTATGTGTTAATAGGCAGCGAGGTTCTAATAAAGGCGTTTTTTTCAAGGAATATTAAAAGGCACCTAATGGGTGATAACACTTTTCTAGGCACTACGGAGTTCAAGAACATCAGCCAGGGAATCTTCCCTCAAGTTGTCTGAAAATCAATTGTACCAAAATGTCCAATTTCACATTTTATTGACCATTTTGATATCAACTAGAACATGACTTCTCAGTAAGCTTAGATCCACATTGTAAAACCAATCTGTTTTGTTTCTGTATTGTGAAAATAAAATACCTTTCTCTCTCTCTGTCACCATTCTTCAATCCCCAACTCCTTCCCCCAACCCTCCTCTTTATCATGGGCTACATGCAATAAAACCAGATCTCCCCCATGCAATAAAACCTATTGTCTACCATGGTCTTTGGCTGTTGATGATAATGTGTTTCTAAAATGTACTATGTGCCTGGCTCTGTCAACATCATTTTTCTTGAGATAAGTGGTTTGGGACTGGGGATTTGCATGTGAGATTTAAAAAATTCTCAGATGCTGTTCTGGTGCTCAAATAATCTTTTGTACCTTATTAATGTTTTAGAGTCTGAAAGATGAGGTTTGTGAGAAACTGGGGGTTAGAGTGATTCAACTTCAAAGCCTTGGAAACTGTGGCTACTGAAGGAACAGTGATTCTGCCCCAGTGGATTGGGATTAAACAGAAAAACAAACTCAGGAGAGGAAATATTAGGACTTGAATTCTCTTGAACTTTAATAAAAATGGTGATTAAATTTTGGAATTCCATTTCACTCTGTGAATTTAATGATTAATTCATATTGTTCAAATTGGGGGACTTTTTGTATTGCAGGCACTGCATGAATTTATGTATTTTTATGCTGTCATTTGGAGTCATTACATAGTCTCTCATGCACTGTATTGAACAATGTGCCTCTCTGTATAATTGGAAATGGGGTTCAGAACAGGGAATGAACTTCCACCTTGGGCTGCAATGTGGCCTTTAGTCTATGAAATTGAGGTACTATGCTGATCTACATCCATGATCCTTCTGGTTGGAGGACTGCTGTGCAGGCTACACAGATTGGGGGAGGGTAGCACTGTTCACATGGACTCTCATGGAAATGACACAACCTAGAGAACAACTACAATGGTCAAATGGTCAGCCCTGTTTCTGGAGATAAAAGCTGAATTGTCCACCGCAGTCCCAGAAGCAAAGTTTGCTATTGGTGGGGAAACCACTCTGAGAGCTTTATTGTCTTGCTAGCCTGCAGGGCTCTGTCTCTGAGGGAGACAATCCATTGAGCCTTGATTGACTTGGGCTTGAGTATTAAAGATCAATGAGTTGAGAAAACAAAAATTGAGCAATTATAGGAAACAATATTCTTCGTCCTCTTTTTTTCATGCTTCAGCCCATAAAATAGGAATCTCTTCCCTCTCATAAATATTGGGAAGTGATCTTGTGTCTTTCTTCTCACCACTCCCATTTTGTGAAAATGTAAACTGCATTCTGTCCATCAAAACCCCAATCACACTCCTTCCAGAACATTTCCAGGTATATAGAAGTACTTTCATACATATAAACATACCTTTGTACCTACAATGTATGAGAGTACTTGATCCTCAAACCATCATCAAATATCATTTAGTTAAGATGATAGTAAGATGATAATAAGAAGCTTTTATTTCTAAAGGAACGGGTGATTTCTGAGATGAGATGCTCCATGAATTACAAATTACTTAGGACTTGTAAAACTAGTTGAGGCAGTATTACAACTCCCATTCTAAAGAGGAAAAGCTGAGGATCAAGGAAGTTATGTGACTTACTCAAGGCTCATATAGCTGGTAAATTACTACAACCATGGCTTCTCAGTCGGGAAAAATTTTAGCGCAACTACATTGCTTCTGCTACCTCTGTACCTTCCCCTTGAATTCATGGTATAATCTGAGAGGCACAAAAGATACGATTCTGATGCTATGTTTCAGATTTGGCTAAATGTGTGTCCATGTGCTTCTGTTAGGTCCAAAGTGGAACAGAGCTGAGCAATAAACAGTGTTTGAAGCTATTTGCTCTTTTACATAATTCACCAAGTGCAGGGATCTCTTGTTACAACCTTTCCAGCATATCATTAAAGGGCTGGGATATTTATGAGAAGCTATTATTTCTTCTAAGAAAAGAGTTGCTTTTTGAGATCACCAGCTCACAGCATTTTAGGTGCACGTCTCCTTATCCAAATGGTTTGTGCTAGAGCACCTGTTGGTGGTGGAGCCGGAAACAGTTGGCAGGGAGCTGTAAGTGTAAGAATGTGAAGGTAACTAGGTCTTACTACTGTATGCCTGTATAAAAATATTATTTCCTTCCTTGGATGGAGGAACAGAAGCCTTGTGTCTGCAAAGACATGAACATTTGTTTGGAAAATTTATGTTGATATATAACAGCATATGGTCTTTTTCATCATGAATTTAAGTACAGGAGGCAGGCTTCATGTTCACAGTTAGAAGCATTGACAATAGAGCCACATGAGTGACCTTGTGTGTGGCTGTCTTGGCATCTACGATGAGACTCACAGTGTTTGGCACATATACACGATCACCTTCTTTCCCAAAAAGGAAAAGCCAACACTCCTGGTAAAGAATTTGATCTTTGAAATTATCAAAGGGACACTGACAATGCCTACATATATGGGCTCCACTGAAGGCTACATACCCATAATGTAAAGGAGCCACCATATTTGGGAGAGTCCTCAAGCCCAGTGTCTCAAACAAACAACATGAAGGCTAAGAGGAGCAAGGAGACATTACTAGGTCTTGCTAGTATTTAGAAAACACTTTTCCACCTGCTTTTGAAGATAGAAAGTGGGACCTAGAAGACCTTTGGCAAAATAAGATTGCCAATGCTTAGTGTTAATAGACTTTGGGTTTGGGGTGTTCTTTTACTTGTTTTCTATGGTTGATGCTATGAATTAGGTATGTATTTTTGTTTCATTTTTACTAGTCAATTTAATATTTATTCCCTCTTTGTTTTCCATATTTATGACATTTAACCCATAAATATCCTTCGTGCTGGAAAAAATTAAAAATGAATAAAAGTAACAAAATAAAAATAATGGTTAATAATACAGACTTCATTTCTTATGGTAGTTACAGGAGACCATATAAACTGAGAGCCTAGGGTAGTGAGGGCTAAATTGTATCCATTACTTGCTTGATTTATCTATATATCACAGTGCAGCCAGAAGAGGACAATGTGCTTAATGTATGTGCTACTTTTCTAATTGTCTGTTTGTGTGGAATGCCAATTAAATGATTTTCAATTATGCTGCACTTGAATTACAGGAGGGTTGGGGAATTGAATTCTAATCAGCCAAGGCCCCCAGTTCCAACCAGTGAGTATCTGTGTCCTGTGATCACTGGTGCTTGTTATCTTAGGAGCTTCATCCGACCAGAGTTGATTTCCTTTGCCTCCAACCCCTTAGCTGAGACTTAGCCATCTTAATAGCATTCCTGCAGCAGTGGTGTGCAGTACACCATGTATAATAAAAGAGCCCAGGTATTTGAATCAGAAAGATCTGGTTTCTAATTCTGCCTCTGTTACCAGCCCAACTGATTTGAGGAAGTCACTTAACCTCTCTGGCCAGCAGCTTCTCATCCTTAAAGTATGGCAATATAATGACTATGTATTCACTTAAGAGGGTCTCCTTGGTGCCAGTCTTACCCCTTCAAGTTCATATTCCTGGAACAACGTATAAATCAGATCATGTTTCTTCCTTGCTAAAACTCTTCAAACATTGGCTATATCAGTAGTAGTAGTAGTAGTTGGTGGTGGTGGTTATGGTGGGAAACATTGTTGAAAATGTAGGTTCTGTGCTCCTGTCCTAGGTTTAGTAAACCATGATCTCCTAGCATGAGGCCAGTTATCTGTAATTTCATGGGGCTCCCCTGAGAATCACAGAGTTACATCCATTAGCCTAACCTCTCCATGATCCAACCCCAGCCTCATTTCAGCATTACCTCATGCCCCCATGTCACAGGCTATCTGCAGCTACGCCAGTTGCTGACAGCTTTCCTAACAGGTTATGAGTTTGCCCTTGCTCATGTAGCTCACTTTGTTGAAATGACTTTCATGTCTCACATTTCTACTAGATAATCCCATACACATTTTGCAACACTCAGAAAAACTCTGTCACTTGTGTAAAGATTTCTCCTGCCACACTCTCAGAAAGAAGTGAATAATATTCTTTGTAGGTCCCCAATATGTCACACAAACTTAAAATCCGATGGATGACTCTCTAATATAAATATTCATTTTCTTGCATGGAAGCCTTTAAATGTCTGGGCATGAGTAGTCTTACTTGTCTTAGTATCATCAGCACTTGCACATAGTACCTAGCCAACACAATTTTGATAAAGAAAAGAAGCCCATTTTTGAAATTATGAACTGTGGTACAGAGATGTATAGCTTTGATGAATGAGGGCACAGAACTACAAGTTGTAAACTATCTCTTTGCCTTTGGTAAGGTAAGAAACAAATCAGTCTCTCTCTTTGGATCATTAAACTTGGACCATTTCATATGAAGCTTTGGAGAAGCTGTTTCTATTGAGTACTTCCTTCTATTTTTTAGGACAGTCCGTGGTTTCAGGTGCTGGTTTGCAGCTGTAGCATTAATACAGCTGCTGACATGTCAGGATGCCCAAGGTGCAAAGCTTTCTGGGGTGAAAAGATTACCAAAGCTTTTCATTTCAGCCTAGCCCAGAGGTTCAGGGATGATATAAATAGCACGCTGTTTTATCCATCTGTGATTGCCCAGGGAAGTGGGCCGTAGTTTATGGGCAACCTAGTGGCAGGAAATATATTGTCCAGTAGGTTTTTCTACCTACTGGTTTGATTCATGATTGAAGGTCAGATATATTATGGCTCACCTGCCAATGCTAACTACCTTTCATAAAATTACGGCCCTGCCGAATGGATGAATGCCCCTTAGTACGCACTTTCCCTCAGTTTTGTAGGTAACAGTTACCGATGCCAGCTGGTTCTTGGCGATAGCATTAAACTTCAAGCCATAGATGATGAGGACCCTTGGACTTTCTGATGTGTGTCTCAGGCCTTAAGATCTTTACGGGGAATACAAATGGTGATGCTAAATCAGGTTGATCTTTCTCCTACTCTCCTTAAGTTTTTTTTTTCCTTTCCAGTGTCATGTTCCACTGCTGTACAGAAGTTAAGAGTCTGTCAAACAGGTATTTATTATTTGCTGAGTCAGGAACTCACTCTATGGCTGCAAAATTTTTATTTCTTTTCCATCTAGGAGCAGTGATTGTGGGCTCTAGTTGGGTAATGAATTCTGCTGAGGGCATATCCACATTATATTCTGAAGTACCCAGTGGGCTATTACTCAGAAAATAAGGTACATGGGTTTGCAGCCCAACAACTCTACAGTTCTTGCCCTCCTATACGGTGTTCCCATGTGGGATCATAAGGAGGTCAGTACAATGCTGATGGAGCATACTCTCAAGCAAGGTAGAACTGGGTTTGATTCCTGCCGATGTCATTATAAATGGCTGGCCATGAGTTCATCTCTGTTCTCTCTAGATAATGGGGACATAGGACCATCTAGGTAAAGCATCCAATAAATATTAGTTATTTTTTTATAGTTGTTTTTTTTTTTTTTTTTCTAGTTACTTTATCAGTGCCTTCTTTTCTGGTGATCATTAATAATAATGTTTTATCCTTAGTATATGTCTCTGCTTCAGCATTATAACAAGAGTTCTCTAAAGGTTGTCTCACCTACAGTTCTCAAAAAATATTCATATTGGGATATCAGCAAAATATTTATTATATTTTGGCATGTTAGTTTTATTCCCCAGAAATACAAATTTCCTAGAAATGGCTTCTCTCGACGTGTCAGATGAAAAAGTACATCACCTTAATAATTTTCTGCTAAGAAGACTTTACTTAGCCTAAGATGCAACTGGATTGAGGAGAGATTGAAAACATGCGTGTAGGGTCCAGTAGCACGTGCATTAAGGCTATGCTTTGGCTCCTTTAATTACATGCTGTGTGAATTTGGACCAGTTAACCTCTCTTAGCCTCAGTTTCCTTTTCTTGTAAAGTGAGAATAACAAAAGCGTACAAATATTAATAACAAAATTCATAAGAATTTTATGAGAGTGAGTGAAGAAAACAAACAGGTAAAACACTTAGAACAGTGTCTGGCACACCGTTAGCACTTAGTGATGAAAGCTGCAATTCCAAGAGCAGACCGGACCTAAAAATGTCCACAATCTAGTACCAAGAGAGGAGAAAAATAGGAACAGAAACTTCCTTATCAACAAGTAGGGACCTATTAGAAGTAGTAACTATTATTTTCTAGTCAATTTCAAAGAACTTCTGTTCACCAACCAGTGTGATGGGGATATGCCATTTGGAAGGTACCCGGCTGACTGCACACATAGTATAATATATGACCTCCTTGAAACGTTTTTCATTCATAGACTCCCTAATGTGACACCCAGGGGGAACTTGAGGCCGCCCAACCCAGCACTGTTGTCATCTGCAGTGATCTCCATCACCGTTGCTGACTGAGAAAGGAACACAAACTGAACCTTGGTCATTGACAGGAGGTACTGCCAAGGTGTATGTCAAAAAAAGTTGCCTAGCTTTTTTTGTCAAATTCTTTGACATAACCAAGTAGTAACATTGAGAGTGGGCAGTCCAGATTTTTAATCTAGTGAGACTAATGATTGGGACTCTTGAGTCCACAGATGTCCTCTTCTTTGGAGCAGCATAGCAGAGCACAAGGCTCAAAGTCTCAAAAATGGCTGTTGCATTAATAGGTGGATGAATGAACAACATTTGGAGATATTTAACAAAAGCTGCTTTCATCATGTGCTTTGCATAAGATAGGAGCTGAAGAAACAATTATTTAATTACTTAGGACCTGGTCATGGGGTAAATGACTCATGAGCCCCTGTGACTCAGGTGTAATTGTAATTTTTAGTTTTTCTTCAACATCTCAAAGCATTTTAAATAACTTTTATTTTTCCTAATGAATGATTTTGAGATTTTTTCCCAAATGTTTACTAGCCAAAAACAGTCAGCAGATTTTCTACAATTTGGTCAGAACTGTAATGTGTAGAGAGAAAGGCAGGCTAATTTTTTAAATAGAGTATGAGAGGTTCCCTGTGGAGGATTGGATTGCCCCCAAAATTCTTATCTCTTTACTGATAAAAAAACAAAATTGGTTAAAAATATAAACTTCTTTTTTTTGGTTTTCACTCTAGCCACAGCAATATGCATAATTCTCTCCTGCTTGTAGGCCCCTAAGAAAAGTTTTCTTGTCTGAAATAGTCCAACAGTATATTGGCTCATTACTCTTCCCCATTTTAGCTTTCAGTTGTTTTGAAAATTGAAGCTTCGTAGTATAGATCTTAGCCATCTTTAAGACATGGTGTTTCTTCAGCTCTTAGACATGGTCATGAACCTTTCGAGTTACCTTCAAGCATCTATGGGAACACAGACAATTGCAACTTAAAGTTCACATCCTACTGAAGTGTCATCTATCTGTCTCATCAATACTTTGAAAATGATGAAAGGAACACAACAAAAAACTATGGCACAGACCATCTCAGAGGAACTAACTCCCAAAGAAGCACATTTTCTTTCAATTCCAATCACTGTTATTATAAAGCTATCTGGCTCTGTTTTTCATACAACAGATAGAAATATTTTCTAAGAGAATATTCTATTATTCAACAAAGACTCTTCAAACTGTGGATTGGCTTCTGTTAATGGAGCTTTATATTTATTATTGCTTGAATTAGTTTTTTTCCACCCTTTTGAAGAAAATCCTATTGTTTACTTCTTTAATACTAAGAATTTATTCTTGGGGCACCATAAAGGCCCTGAGCATTTTAAGTTAACTAGAACATAGGGGATGCTGTGGCTCTTTCATCACTGCAGAGGTTAGAGCTACACTGTCCAATACAGTAGCCATTGGCCAAATGCGACCATTTAAATTTAATTTATTTAAACTGAATAAAATTAAAAATTCACTTTCTCAATTACAGTAGTCATATTTTAAGTGCTCTATCGCTGCATGTGGCTAGGTATTGGATAGCACATATACGAACATTCCCATCATTGCTGAATGTCCTCCTGGACAGCACTGGTCCAGGGAGACCGGTAAAGATATCCCAATTACAACACCCTTAATTGAAGTCCTCAGGGTAAGCCACAGGATGTCCCTGTGACCCCCTTAGCTCAGTAAGGCGGAAGGAAATGTGTTTATCCCACATGCTATGGGGCCCTCCATAGTCAATTACTTGATTTGAGTTTCAGGATTCTGAAATTTCATGTCACTATTTTTTTTTACCCCTGGCTCTATACCCATTTCCTCAATTAACTCTTTGTTTCTCAAATATTTCTTTGAGAATGGCGGCACGCTGTCTGGCGAGGGGTAAGGAGAGAAAGGAAAAAGGATTAGAGGCTGCGCTGATGTCTAAGCAATAAAACCCCGGCGTTCTGGGTTTAGAGGTTCTCACATTGTAAGAAGTTCTAAAGTTTCACTTTAGAAAAAAGAAGGAGCCTTTAAAGGGTTGATTTCTGCTTTTTCTGGCAAACCTTAACTTCCTGGTTCAAAGAAAAGATGTGTATAAATAAGGCCCACAAGGTTTCTTTGACATCAAATTGCTCTTACAGCACAACATTTTGATGAGGTAAGTATAAATGAATCAGAAACACATGGATTAAATTTCCCCCATGACAGTAAGAGGTTAGAAAAATTGAGGGGGAAAGGTGCCTGGGAAAATGCATTTGGGGCTTTTCTGGGCCCTCGGTGCTTAAAACTCAGAGCATACTATTTTGCTGGAAGCTAAATGTGAAGTGGAATTAGTCGCCTCAGCTCTGTTCCTAATGCAAAGTTTCCGGGGGAAATTGGAAATGATATCTGGGTTTCACTCTTAGTGGATATGACTATAATGTAGGTTGAGAGAGAGCCCCTGGCCATACCTGGCACAATGTGAGAAGAAGGGAGTACGTATGGGGGGTGGAAGGTGGTGAAGGGGGATGCCCCCTTCCTTGTACCAGTGATCAGAGTCAGCTCACTCCTTGCTCTGCGGGGTGGCCTCAAGACTTCTTAGAAGAAGCAACACAGTGTGCAAGGCAGGCCTCCTTGTATTTGAATCCACCAAGACACCAACCTTCCTTTTGGGGAACCACCGAAAGATTTGAAGTGGAAAAAGATGTGATCAGGTCACTCCGGCAGCCCTGTGGAGGGTGGATACAGAGGAGCCAAGATGAGGGTGGAGGAGAACAAGTTGGGGAGAGCAGGCAAGAGACGGTGAGGTCCAGGATCCAGGGGAGAATGTAAATTCTTAGGGGAAAAATGTTAAGGCTTGGCCATCCATGTGATATGGACGATGTAATGAGGTAGGAATTGAGTAGTTTGTTCAAAGTCACATAACTGGTTTCACAACTAGTTCTTTTTAACCACAAAGTTTCTGACTTAAGTAAACCAGACTATTCATTCTTTTAATCATTGTTATGCATTTATTGAGTACCTACTATGTGGTAAACACTTATAATACTTATAATAGATGTTTGAGATAATGGTGCTGAGTTTGGGAATAATTATTGCTGTAGCAAGGAAATTAGCTCACTAGTATCTTATGCTATTGTCCTACAAAATCATTCCTGGAGACCAAATAATCTGAGAAACCTAGACCACTCATACTCCAGCTAGAAGCTTCACTGTTATACTTTGGCTTCAGGTTTTGAAATAAGTTCGAGTTGAGGGAGACCTGCCTGCTTTCTCTAAATCAGTTGGTCTCTCTGTAATGAGCCCTTGGACAGAGTCACTTGGCAGGGAGCAACATGCTGCATTAGAGGAAACTGCCACTGTTGATACTTACAGGCCCTCATAAATCACTACCTGCTTGCAATGTCTTAGACTAAGTGCACCAAGTCAGGCCATTGCCCCAAAACAACAACCTATTCCTTCAAAAGGGTAGTGCATCCCCTTGTACTGTTAACAGAACGACTAGCCCTTGTGTCCATGGCTGGCTGTGCCCAGGAGAAAAAGCATCCCTGTTTTTCCCTCAATCGAAGATCATATGGTTTGATGGGTTCCCACATGATAAATTCTTGTTTAAGGTATGGCTGGAGGGATGAAAGGGGGAAATGTTAGGATCACTTCCCAGAATGTATTGTACTAACCCATGTACTCACACAGTGAAAAAATGGTAGATCTGAGATTTAAATTATTCACCTCCCAAATCCATGTTCTTTCCACACCATCAACATTTCTGGAGTTGAGGGTAGGTAAACTGAATTTATAAAGTTCATCATCTCTCCTCCAAATTGTCTCTACCAACTGGTGCCACAGAGAGAAGAGGTAGGGAGAAGACAGTCTATAGAGCAGGGAGTAAAAAACCCAAAATCTGGAACCACCCCTGAGAGATACAAATCCCTATATTTCACCACTGTATTTCTAACACAGGTTAGCTTAGATTTTTTAAAAAATTTAAATATATAATATTTTAGCTAAGAAATTCATTATGATGTGGAAATATGTGTATTCTTAACTTGGACTTGCCATGTTTGCTGTAAAATATAATCACTTTCATGTTATTGTTGACTATCAATTGTTGAGTTCAATTATGTTGAGTGCATGCTACCTATGTGCCTTCTGTGATGAGTATAAACATTTTTTCTTTTTTTACAAAGACAAAAATGCCAGTAAACATTAAAGATTTGTATACTTTAATGAAGATTTGATAATTTGATATTTTCCCTCTTTTCTACAACTTCCAAGGGCATCCATTGTTTTCAGAAAAAGTGTTTAAGCCCCACAGAGTGGCATTGCTCCTCATGGGTGGCACATAAAATAGAGAGAAAGTACGTCCTAGTGGTTAAGAGCAAGCTCTGGAAATAGCCTGAGTCTGATCCAGGGCTCAGCCAGTTCCCTGCTGTGTAAACTTGGCCAAGTCACATGATCTCTCCGCATCTCAGTTTCCTTATCTGTATAACGAGGAAAGTAATAGTACTACGACTGCATTAGGTTATTTGAGGATTAAGTTACTTTTTTATACTTAAGGTCTTAGAACAGTGCCTGAGATATAGTTGATATTCAATAAATGTCAGCTATTACCCTTTTTCTCCTGTAGTAACTCCCAGATGCCTTGCCTGGTACTCTGTGTCCCAGCCAAAACTGCTGTAATTGATGCTAGTCATTTCTAGAAATTGCAGTTTCTTTCTGACACATGTGAATTATTTTTAAACACAGGAGGAATAGTATAGAATTATTTTAAAGAAAAGTCTTTATTTGATTAAATCTTCACATATAATAGAAACTGCCCTTGTATTTTTTGAACTTTGTACCTTTTCTACATTTTTGACCTTTTTGAGTATTATGCATCCCTCTAAGACCACTATTTATTCCACTATTATTTCTTCTGTCGCAACCACTGCTGCTGTTTCTAACTACCATTTCTTGGGAATTTACTATATTTTAGGCATTCGCACTATCATATGCACTATATGCTTTAAATATTATACAAGCCTTAAGAGATAAGTACTAATTGTTCATTTAATTTGTATTTATTCAGGGTTTTCTTTGTGCATGTTAATGTTCTAGGCCCTGAGAAGAGAGTAGTGAGCAAAACTAAGTTCTTGCCTTCATGGAGCCTTCATTCTGGTAACTTCTGTTGCCCCCATTTTGAGAAAGTATCTGAGGTGTGTCCAGCTGCAGGAGTCATAGAAGTAGCAACTGGACTCAAGGCAATTGGGTTCTAAACCCCTGCACAGCCACTTTCTCAAGGTGCCATTGAGATTTCTTAGTTTTCCTCTAGTTTCTACTCTCTTCTTTTCCCTTCCCAGTATGTTCCATTCCAGCTTGGAGATCCCTCACATTTTGAGGAAGTTGATTCTATCTTAGCTCCAAGGATTGAGTATGTGAATTAGTCTAAAGGGAGCAATTTGCTCCTTTAACTCTTCAAACGATGGCGATTGGGTCATGGCTGGGGATGTCAAATCACAGTGAACTCTGGTATCTTTCTTTGGCATGCAGCGATGAAAGTTCTCTCTTTCTGTGGACAGCATAACGTGTGTACACAAAGCCTGAAACTGCTACAGACATGTTTGCCTCCATGAGGGAACTCAGTGTGAAAATAAAATCAACCCATGGAGGAAGGCAGAGCCAAGAGAATTTTAGAGAAAAGATTGGAGTCCCAGTGACATCATGAACCTCTGCTTCAAACTATGCTTGAAGCTGCCATGTTCCTGAACTTGTATAAGATTCACAAGGCTATACATTCTCTTTATTTTTAACCAGTTAATTTTGGTCATTAGTGTTTTTACTGTTGTTTTATTTTGCATCGTAACTAAAACCATCTGAAACAATAGATAAAGCAAAGGTCAGCGCCAATTCATCTTGTTGGTACTCATTTCTCCACCATCTTATCTTTATTTATTCTCTCTCTACTCTTCTTTCGTTTCTACTTCCTACTTCCCTGCCCTTTCACTCTCCTAAAATTCATATGGCTCCTATCAACACTACTGGTAGGAACATTAACAGACATAATAACGAGCTCCCAAAATATTTATTTCGTACAAAAATATGCTAGGGCTGGAAGGGAGTTTGAGAGATAATGTGTTCCAGCCCCTTCCTTCAGGCAGATAAGCTATTATTATTCTCAGGAGACAAATGAAGTCCAGAAAAACTAAATGACTTGTTCAAGCTAGTTAATGTCAAACTGGGGAATACACCCCAAATGGAAGGGTCAGAGAATCCCTGACTCAGAAGCTGTAAGGATTTCAGAGACTGTCTGGATCCAACCCACTCCTTTTATAATTGAGGAAACGGTACTGATGAGGGTTAGGACATGCCCAGTGGGATCACGTTCCCAAACTGTGGCAGACCTAGGACAAACACATAAACTACCTGAATCCCTCTCCAGTGCTAATTCCATGGTGTTGAACTGCTTCTGTCTTTTCAATTCCCTTCTTAAAAGTGTTGTGTAATTTTTGACATTAACATGCCAGGACTTGAGGAGGTTCAATACTCTGACTGGCTTGTTGAATCCTCTACACTGCCTTGGTCTCTGTAGGAGTTGTATCCCTTCATAACACAGGACCCTAGGGCTCAGAGACAACTTTAGCTAGAAGTCCATAAACACTTTCTTCCTCTTTGTTGAAATCAGTTGCTTTATACAAAAAGTACTTGTAATTTGGAATACAATATTTTCTTCCTCTCAAAGTTAACTCTCTAGCATTCACATTGGGAAGGGGGTTGGACACGGGAAGCTTGCTTGCCGACCACTGCACTTAGATGGAACAGTCTAGATTTTTATTATGAAAATACTTCTCCACCAACAATTACTTTTGAAATTTCCTGTCCTTATAAGCTATTGAAACCCTGTTAGTTTTTTTTAGCTTTAATGTCCAGGAACAATCCCATCCCATGTCTCTCCAAACAAGTATTTTTCCAGCCCAGTAGACTAGGTCTGGTGCCACCAACTTGCTGAAGGTCCCTTTGTAATGTTTATATTTCTTTTGGGTTCAAACTAAACTGCTCTTCTCTCCACTCCCTTTTCATCTGAGATGAACACAGTTGTAGATCAAAGGCTTTTATCCAATCTTTCTTCTATGTCCACAATTCTCAGTTCTCTGGGTGAGGTGTTGGTGGTTGGGAGGAAGATTCCTTCCCTCACTGGCCTTCCTAAATGGTCCCTAACAAACAAGTTTTAACATATACACATGTTTATCAGCCAGGATTTTTGTCCTGCTTCTATACCAAACAAACAAACAAAAAAACCCTTCAAACTCTCAGTTGAATAAAATAAGAAAGTTGTTTGTTTTTTCCCCCCACTCATGTTGCACATTCCCTGTGGGTCAGCTAGTGCTGTCTCTGTGTCCTCATTGTGCTGATTCACTACCCAGGCTGAAAGAGAAACTTGATGTTGCTGTGACACAAAGAAAAGAGCTTTGTAGGGTTTAGCATTACACAAACAGGTACTCTAACCCAAAAGTGACACGTACATCACTTGTGTTCAGATTAATGGGTCAAAGAAAGTCCCATGGCCACATCTAATTATAACGTGGAGTGAAAGAGAAAGAAAGCCACAATGTGTGTTCATAGTCCTAAAGACCTAGAGGCCACCACTACAACATTTAAATTACATTATCTCTTGAAGAAAGTGGATTCACTGAGGTAGAAGAAGGGGGAGATTGCAAAGGAAGAGGGGGAAGGGGATGAGTGTTAGTGAAAGTTGAGAATCTATTTATGGTACTTAAATGTTGGTGTTTGCTGCCTAGAGACTGCAATGGCTACCACATATCACAGAAAGAGGCAGAGCCAAATATCTATTTTGCTACTAGAATCTAGACTTATTGGTGTTCACTGGGAGATGGAGAGGCTGGGAACCTACAGGGTAAATTCCAAACAGCTTTAAGTAGCCAATAAGGATCTTTATTAGTTGGGTCCTGCTTACCTCTCGTTTTCTATTTTTTATTATATTCTATCCAAATAAAAATTACTGAGTTCTTTCTTCTTATTATTCTATATTTTCAATAACCATTCTCCTTTATAAATATGGGTAATACTTTTTATTCGTCAACTGAATGATAACACTAAAATCATCCCACAGCAGAGGTTATTCTTTCTAATCTAATACTTTGTTTTCCATAAAGCTACTGTCAAGATTATTTTTAATCTATTGAACATATTTTTGTTTGAAATATTATTTTGAGTTGGAAAAAAACCTCATAGTTCATAGCTAAATCTCAAATCCTTTTCCTCTCTGGTAAAGGTGACAATCTTAAAAAAGCTTCTTTAGCACTTTCTTGACCCTAAGATCGACCTCTTATCCTTGGAGATCTGCTTAAACTAAAAACAGCTGTGCAGATCATAGCCTTAGAGACAAATTATGTCAGCAAGTAATATTTTTTAGGTAGTACTCAGTTTTCTTGTCTATTGATTACTGTTGGTGTCCAACTTTTCTGATAGAATCAGTGCTTTTATTTTACCTAAGCCTTAAAACTGAAAATCTCTTCCTGAGGTCAATTCTTAGTTTAAAAAATGAGAAGCCATTTGATATGGAGTCATGGATTGGAAGCAGCCTTGTCACTTGTCTCTTTCAAGTTCTCATTCATGCAGAAACAACTTCAGCAGTAAGAGAGAAAAATAGACACACAGCCTCCTTAAAAACTCTTGTTGTGATGGAGAACTTACTAACTCAAGCATCTAGTCCATTCTTTTGGGGGGGATCAGGGGAGGCAGGTTGTGGTAGGTCATACTGTTGGAATGGGTTGAAATGTCACAATACTTACATTTAAACAAAATCCATCTTCATGTGCCTCCACACACTAATCTTATTTCTTCACTTTCTGCACCTATAGAACAAGTCTGACATCCCTTTTTTTTTGTATTTACTCTTCACATATTTGAAGTTAGCTGCCACAGCTCCTAAGCTTTTTATTTCCTTAAGTTTATTATGTCAAGAGCTTTCAGATGCTCTTTATATGAGATGGATCACAGTTCTTACTGTTCTCTTTGGGCGCAGTCATTTGTCACTGTCATTCCTTAGGACACAGTTCTGTGGGTGTGAATCTTCTTTGACTGGAATTTCACAATATGCTGCATGATGGGTGACTCCCCATCATGCTTGGAGTAAACGTGCCTCAGACAAACTGAGCGTAAATGTGCCTTAGATACATTTTTCTGTGGCCAAATGGGAAACAGACTCACTCATTTGTTTTGGAAGTTGGTGTGAATGTAGATGCATTTTGTGTGTAAGTATACAAATGGAATATAGGTACTCGGAACATCAGTCACATGCCTGAGCCTCATAAAGATGGGACCTCTTTAAGACAGAATGACAGCTTCAGTAGTCAGATGACACCTTTAGTAACTCAACAGGCCCTTCAGTAGTTCTCCCTGGTGGAGCAGGCATCATATTCGCTCTTACTCTGAGAGGCACTCTGCCAATAACATGACTCAGTGCTTCTCCTATGTCTGGTTTTCCTCTTCTACCAGAATCAACTGAACAACTCTCTCTTCATATTTTACAGTTCACATTCCCAAAGAAATCTATTTGGTTTATGAAATCATCATTCTCTATTGGTTAAAGGTTTTGTGTCAGTGTATATTATAGGCTATCGTGCAGCTTATCAATTGCCTTTCTTTGGGTTAGATGGCCACCCCTGGGCCTATCAGGCATGGTCAAGAGAGACCCAAGCCATGTGATATAAAATGTGGCTCTTCTTCAATAAGGAAATGCCTGTGGTTTCCACCTTGACAAGGGTCCTGGGCATTGTGATACCAAGTTTTATGAATTCTTTTTTGGGACCAGAGGAAAATGAGTAGGAGAAGAGAACCCAGCTGTACACCTGAGTTAACCCATTGACTGTAAGTGGGAATAAGACAGCTCTTCTGGGTCTTTTCTGTGGACAACTCTCTTTAGTATTGTAGCTTGGGAAACTTATCTGTAAATAATGGGTTACTGATTAGCAAAGCACTAAATAAGGGAAGAGCATGTGGTGCCATTGCCTGGTACATGAGAAGCTGCATGAAATAAGGGACAATAAAATACATTTCTTTAAAAACTACGTTCGATATTGAGTACACAGTAGGCCTCCATAACTGTGGGTTGGTAACAATCCCTTAAATAAACAACCAAAGGAGACCCCAGGATTGCTTTAATAGAGATCTCTGAAAACAGGAAACTGTTTTCCCCAGAAGGTATAGACATTGGCTAACTAGGAAGCAGGAGATAAGACTCTCTGGCATCTGATCACTTAGTCAACACAGTGTCATTTTGATTCAACAATTATATTCTATTTTTTTAAAGAGGGAAAAATCAGATAATTCAGTCACCTCTAGTTGATTCTTGTGGATATTATTTCCTCTTAATGATTAAGCTTACTACTCTGTATCATCCAAAGTAGAACTTGAGACAATATACGAAGGTAAAAATAAGCCTGCTTTCCCCCTTAGTTTAAAGAACTTTCTAATGGTTGAGATTTTCAAAGATGAAATGAGTATTTTAAGAGTAGTGCCACCTTCATGTTTAGAAGACTCTGGGGATGTTCACCTGGCTTGTATGTTGTGAATTTCACCATCAAATGTCTTTTAATGTATTTTCTGAGGTTGGGTGATTTATTTTCTTCTGTCCATTTCATATGACTTTTGTCTGCATCAGTGATGGCAATTTCCTGACCCAAGTACTATTGATTCCTTGCTTATGCCCATGGCCAACAACACTAATGAATTGCAGCCACTTCCAGTACAGTGGAGTTATCCCTGCAAACAATAACCTCAGACTTAGCTCGTATCTGATTCTTTAGGCTCATTGTCCTAATGTCAGGATCTAGCAATGTGGTGAGGTATTAATTATCAGGTTGCTGTGGCTTCAAATACCTCTACTTCCAGCTTTTCTTAGGTACAACTAAAATTAACATTTACCAGAAAATCACCAGTCTTGATCTGTTTCTAATTCAGTTATTTTGCTTTTCAACCTGATATTCCTTACCTATACGGGGAAAGCATATCTATATTTTTTCTTTTACGATTAACCTAGAGCTTTTCTGAGTTAAATTAATCATATACAAACTCTGCAACTCAAGACTTATTGCCCAGATTGCATAGTGTCTTTTTTTTATAGAGAAGGAATGTAGTGCAGTATAGTTAAAAATCTCATTTAGTCCAGGTACTAAAGGAATGTTTCTGTTCAGAAATGAATCAAGTGGAAAAATCAATTGGCCAACCAGGAAATGCATTTAACTGATCATCAGTAAAAAGGAGATCTTCCAGTCTAAAAGGTACCTACTCATTAGACAGAGATTATTAGTGATTCCTCACCTGGTCCTCCCTGCTGGTCACACACACACACACCTGCTATTTATCTCTATCTACATGCGTCATAGGAATTTCCAATCCAACATGTCCAGCATGGAGTTCATCATCTTTTCACCTTTACACCATCTCATTCTGCATTTTCTATTACTAATTCAACAAACACTTATTCAGCATCCATATGTGCTATGAACTGTACATAATTCTGTAAGTAAAGGAAGGAGTGAGCAGACTTAGTTCCTGATGTCATGAAGTTTATGACACAGTAGAACAGACAGACATAGAATAAACAATTATATGAGTGATTGGTCACTAAAGCTAGAAACTAAGTCATGCACTGTACTGTCTTGCTCTCATTCCGACCATCTAATAATCCTAAATTCCTCCAAATTATATTGTGGAAATCTCATTTGAAAGTCTTTCTACACATTCCTACTTCCACTGCCAGAATTTTCTTTTATCATCTCTCACCTGCACCAATGTAATAACCAATGTTGTATTCTTCCTCAAATGCATTTCTTACATATCCATCACAAAAATGATCATTCTAAAATGCAAAACCAGCTTGAAAATCTCTGAGTATAACTAGAGTAGTTTCCAAGATCCTTTACCCATTCTCCAAAACCCTCCAAGATTGCCTAATGTACCTACTCCTATACCTATTATTCTTTACTCTTTGCATTTACATTCTTATAACAACAAACATTTCACTGTGATATTGCTCATTGTATCTCTGCCTGGAATGGCTTATTTTTCTGTTTGGCTTCCCTATTTTCTAATAATCTAGATTTAGTTCTGAAATCTTCTGCAGCCCTCCAAGGATAAATCAGGAATTCCACTGTACCTCCCAAAACACCTGGACACATCTCAATCATTGCACTCACCTGTGTACTAGAACTGTTTGTTCATAACCTGTCACCCTGACATGACTTCGGGATCCTTCACAACAAGATTCTTCATCATTTTGGTTGCCTCAGAGCCCATTTAGAGTTTAACACACTGCAGGCACCCTAGAAGTATTTGTTTAATGTATGAATTGTCTACAAACAAGATATCAACTTTGGAAATAAAGTATTTGCAAAATCTACCCATTTTTTATCATAACATCTGTCTGTCTTGCTCAGCCATTTGACTTATGTGTGTAATAAATCAAGACTTGATAGCACTTAATCCAATTAATAGTAGCTATGCAGGCAGGGCTGCTTTTTGGTTAATGCAAACACTTAATCTGGCTAAACAATCCCACGCGGAAAAACAAAAACGAATGTACTTTCCCACCTGTTTTAATGCACCATCAAAGCTCCAGACTGTCCCACATCTTACACTGACTGACTTGATCCATCATTGCACCCTACTTTCAGCCAAGACTTCAACCTACCTTGAGTCCCTTCACCAACCAGTCCAAGCTGCCCTCCACTCCTGAGCTGGTCTTCAGATCTATTTTGCTACTCAGGCATGTACTATTTTGATATGTCTATATAAATCTATCTATCATAGGGCACAGGCCAGGTAAAAAGGTCAGCTATAGCTGTTACAGTGTCTGTTTTATCCCAGGTTCTTCACATGTACTAGTTCCAATTTTCCCAACAACACAAAAAAGTACGTTCATATAAATCCCTTTTAAAGATAATAAAACTGAGACTGAGTCATGTGAACTGAACTTTTTTTTTTAGGAACCCACAACTGGTAGCTATGGTGACAGGATTTGTACACAAATATGTCTCACTACAAAGTTCCCCACCTTTGCCAATTTCTTTGTATGAATATGGTTTAGTTTCCTCTTTTATAACACACAGATACGCCATAGAGGTGCTGGAACCAGGCAATGAGACTGAGCTACTGTGGGACATATTATTGGAAGAGAAAGGCAATTTGATGGGTGTGGAAGATGAGAGGATAGAGATCACCAGGATTAGTCTGAGAAAGAGAAGGGACTAACATCAGGAGGTCAGCCACTGTGTGCAAGAGACCATGTATATTTTAGTGTATATTTTATAGAGAGCCTCTTCATGAAATTCAACTGTGTTATTATCTCCATTCTGTAGATGAGGAAACTGACGAGTAATATTCTGTAGCTTGCCTGAAATAAAACAGACAATAGGGTAAGAAACTTGGATATGTGTCCAAGCAACCCTGACTCCAAGTTCTATTTTTTGTTTTTTTCTCATTTACAACTTTCAGTAAACACTCTTTGCAGGTGCCTATGAAAACTGTGGTTGACAAAATGTCCACAGACACCCATGGCTTTGCTACCTCTTCTTTTAAGAGCTGCCCTGCAGGCCACCTAGCTGCCTTTGAATCTCTCCACACCTAATTATGCTTTTTGATGATTCCTAGACCAATAGGTAAACCCTTAGAAGACAAAGTTAAAAGCTCTGTAGAAAAGTCACTGGGCTGTTCCCTATTATCCACTTACCTTTAAGTTTGAGATGTAAATATATATACTTCTCTTCATTTATACAATTGCCCCCAAGTATGCAGCAAAACAGCACAAACGACCTGAGGAGATCTAGCCTATTTGTTGAAAGAGAACAGTGGTTACCATTTCTTCAATTTATTTTTTATTACAATTGACAAAATATCATATTAGTTTCAGGTATACAATATAGTGATTAGACATTTATATACCTTGCAAAGTGATCATGCATCACCCCATAACCCATCTGGCACCACACATAGTATTACAATGTTATTGACTGTATTCCCTATACTGTACTTTATATCCCTGGGACTATTTTTATAACTGTCAATATGTACTTCTTAATTCCTTTTACCTTTTTTGCCCATCCTCCCAAACTTCCTCCCATCTGGGGACCAATAGTTTGTTCCTGTTTTGTGTGTTCATTTATTTTGTTTTTTTAGATTCTGCATATAAGTGAAATCACATGGTATTTGTCTTTCTCTGTCTGACTTATTTCACTTAGCATAATACCTTCTAGGCCCACCCATGTTGTCACAAATGGCAAGATTTCATTCTTTTTTATGGCTGAGTAATATTCTATTGTATATATGCACCACATATTCTTTATCCTATTGTCTATCAATGGACACCCAGGTTGCTTCCATATCTTGGCTACTGTCAATAATAGAAGTCTTTTCTTTTGCTTCATTGTAGTTAGCACTATGCTTGGAATATCACATGCATTAACTCATTAAATCTTAAAATGAATACTATGCATTATATACTATATATTTACCCATTTTACAAGTGAGAGAACTGAGCCTTAGCAAGGTTAATATACCTTGCCACTCGCACAGAGCTGATAATTCAAAGGCTTTGTTAAGACTTTGTTCAAAAAAAATTATGCAACACTAACCCTATTAATTAGAATCAGAAGAAACAGAAATTAATTAACTAACTAGTTGCAAAATGCATATTCTTTTATCAGGATAATTATCTATCATGATCAGAGTTTGGACACATAGATTTAAAAAAATGTAAAGTAATTGATGAAAAATATCCTTTGAGACAGCAGAATAAATTAACTATTGCAACCCACTTTAGCAAACATTTCAGCCAATAAATTCATTTTAGACGTTGAGACTTTCCAAGTTAGTGAGGCAGGGTATCTATCCCTGTAAAAATCAAATG
Organism: Miniopterus natalensis; assembly: GCF_054644295.1. Taxonomy (NCBI): domain Eukaryota; kingdom Metazoa; phylum Chordata; class Mammalia; order Chiroptera; family Miniopteridae; genus Miniopterus; species Miniopterus natalensis. The sequence goes on along the minus strand of NC_142089.1, from coordinate 36,384,913 downwards.
AAATTCAGTGTTAAAGCACCTTGTAACATGTTAAGCACTAATATAAATTCAAGAAATTATTATTGGTTATATACGTAAGCCACAGTTGACTTGACAAGATCTTGAACTTTCCTTTTACTGAAAGATTATATTTAGAAAAGAATATTAAACATTTGGAAAAGAACAGAAATTGTGTAGTTTATATAAAGTAGTATATTAAGTAATTGATTCTGATAGAATTTATGAACAGGTTGGCAATGAGCAGAGAGTCTTACCAAAATTACCTAATGAATTATGATTTTATTTTAATCCTATTATCTGCCAAAGAAAATACTTTAAAATATTTTATATATATATACATACATGTATACATCAATTTCTCTATTATATATCAATCTCTCTGTCATCTAGGGATATTTTCATATTCAAGTAGCCATCTAATATTGTTAATAACAGAGATATAGAGCTTTATATTTGTATTGAGTATTTTTGTCATTGTTTGCAATACTTGTCCAACAGAATTTTATAAATTATGGTCTTAAATGCAATTTTTTTTAGTAGTAACAGGTTTATCATATGGCTTGACTCCAAGGAATGTAATACCCAAGCCAGCCAGGGAAGATGAGGCATAAACATGGGTTTTAAAGAGACAGTCAAAGCCAGGTTGAGACAAGTGTCAGATGCTCTGATCCCAAATCAGGCTTTCTAGTTTTAAGTTCAGATTTGCAATTGTTGAGACTAGCTGCCACCTCACCCTCCAGTTTCACTGAGATATAATGGACATGTAACACTGAATAAGTTAAGGGGCACAACACTAGTTTTTCTAAAATATGTTCTCTATTTGAAGTTTCCTCTCCATTACTTTTTTTTTTTTAATCCTCACTGAGGATATTTTTTTCCATTGCTTTTCAGAGAGAGTGGAAGGGAGAGAGAGACAGAGAGAAAAACATTGATATGACAAACACACATCAATTGCTTGCCTCCCGCACATGCCCTGACTGGGGCCTGGGATTGAGCCCGCACAGCCTGCAACTGAGGTATGTGCCCTTGGTTGGAATTCATTCCACAGGCTGATGCTCTAAACCACTGAGCCAAACTGGCTAGGGCTCTATTACTTTTTTATGTTTAACATTCATACATTGTATAAAAGCTACTGCATGCTATATTGTAAACTCTGCATGGACAAAGACTATATTTTGTTCATTTCTTTACTTGTTAATTCATTTAACAAAGCTTTTCTTATTTGTGCCAGACAAAGTTACAGACTTCCAATGATTTGCAATCTAGCAAGGGGGACTTAAAAAATAAACAAACCTAATACAAAGTAGTCCAGGCTCACTTTGATCAGAACTGAGAGGGCATGCAGGAGAAAAAACTGATTTTGACTGAAGATGAACTATGCTCAAGAAATGGTTTGCTAGGCAAATAGACTAGTCCTTATGAACACTGGGAAATGAGTATATAACATTTCAAAAGGCTTAAGGATTTCAGTAGCACTCACAGGATAGGATGCAAATAAGAAAATATGGACAGAAATCAGACTAGAGAAAGTTAGCTGGTAGACCCTAAACAGACATACATGTTATATTAAGAATGTGTACTTCATTCTAGGTGAGGTAGGACAACTGAAAATGTGTAAGTAGGAGAGTGAGAGAATGAGACCACTTTTAGAATGATCTCTCATGCTAAAATGGAGTGGAGGGTGCTTAGGAAGAGGTCAGACAGGAATCAAGGAGACTAGTATTAGTCTCTGGGAACACTCCAGGGAAGACACAGAAAACTAAAGAATGAAGGTTGGTGTAAGGATTAGAAGGAGAGGAATGGAACCTAAAACTACTTAGGATAAGAACTGATGTACCTTGGACCTGGCCTTGGGAGGTTGAAAGAGAAGGAAGAATTGTTCCATTTTTATTTCCTCAAGGCCTAACCTCATGACTGACACTTAGAAATCACTCAGCAAGATATTTGTAGAATGAAGGAGTAGAAAAGTAAATGAAGCCTAAACATCATTATTACCATTTCATTATCATCAATACCATTCACTGAATACTTATTAGGCGCCATGCTCTTGTTAAGTTATTTAAATATATTGACATATTTAATACTCACAATGACCCTATGTGGTGGGTTCTATTATATTTCCTTTTTTAGATGAGGAACCTGAAGTTTTCTAAAGTCACTAAGTTATTGGAAAAGTAATAACTTGGGTCTCAGAGGTGTAACTGGAAAATTTTATTTCTAATAGTATTTCAGAAGGTAACATCCATCCACTGTTTTTTGAATTTTCATTAATGCTATGAAAAATACACACACCACAAACTAGTCTTAATTTTCCAAAAAAGATGCCTTCTATATTTTTAGAGAAATAATCAAGTTGGAATGTCCTGGGAGATGGATGGAACTATACTCCAGTATGAGCCCAGAACTTGGGAAAATATGACCTGCATGAAAGACCCATGTTTCTTTTCATCTATGAAAATCAATTCATAGAAACAAAAAGCAGGAGAAAGGTAACATGAAGCTTTGTGTTCAGTTTCTCTACTGTCACTTAAAATAACACAAGGGATGCTACATTTTTCCTCTCTCCATGATGGATGACGTAACTGCAATTGGTAATTGCATATGACTGAGAATAATTTAATTGAAAATGGACTTTGGATTAGCTTTTTGCAAATGCAGGCATCTTGTGTTTCTCAGTGGTTTCCTGTGTCTTTACCAGACCTTGCTACCATGATGAAAAGAAATTCCTTAACACTTAAGAGTCCCCTCCATGGAAGGCCATGGCATCACAACTGTCCCCATAAATGTCAGTAAGCGAGGAGCAATTTGATGTTATTCTTTGAGCTTTTTCACTTCTCTATTACTGAAAAACAATTCATCACTATTTTCCTTACCATCATGGAGCAAAGACAGTCTCTTAAAAAAATGGTGTTGGGAAAATTGAACAGATACATGCAAAAAAATGAAACTAGATTATCAACTTATACCATACACAAGAGTAAACTCAAAATGGATCAAAGACTTAAATGTAAGTCTTGAAACCATAAAAATCGTAGAAGAAAACAAGCAGTAAAATCTCAGACATCTCCCATAGCAACATTTTTGCCTATACATCTTCTAGGGCAAGGGAAACAAAGGAAAAGATAAATAAATGGACTCCATCAAATTAAAAATATCCTGCACAGCAAAGAAAGCCATCAACAAAATGAAAAGGAAACCCACTGTATGGGAGAACATGTTTACCAATGGTACATCTGATAAGGGGTTAATTTCCAAAACACATAAAGAACTCATACAACTCAACACCAGGAAGACAAACAATCCAATTTAAAAATGGGCAAAGAACCTGAATAGACACTTCTCCAAAGAGGACATACAGATGGCCAAGAGACATATGAAAAAGTGCTCAACCTCTCTAATCATCAGAGAGAGATGCAAATTAAAACCACAATGAGATATCATCTCACACCTGTTAGAATGGCACCATCAATAAACCAACAAAGAAGTGCTGGCAAGGGTGTGGGGAAAGGGGAACCCTCTACACTGCTGGTGGGAATGCAGACTGGTGCAGCCACTATGGAAAGCAGTATGGAGTTTCCTCAAAAAATTAAAAATGGAGCTGCCTTTTGGCCCAGCGGTTCCACTTCTGGGAATATGTCCTAAAAATTCCCCAAAACAACAGAAAGAATATATGCACCCCTAAGTTCATAGCAGTGTTATTTACCATAGCTAAGATCTGGAAACAGCCCAAGTACCCATCAGTAGATGAGTGGATAAAAATGCTGTGGGACATTCACACCATGGAATACTATGTGGCTTAAAAAAGAAGGAACTCTTGCCTTTTGCGACAGCATGGATGGACCTGGAGCTCATTATACTAAGCAGAAATAAGCCAGACAGAGAAAGACGAATACCATATGATCTCACTTATATGTGGAATCTAATGAACAAAATAAACTGACAAACAAAATAGAACCAGAGGCATAGATGCATGAAGAGAGTGACAGAGGTCAGAGGGGGAGGGGAAGAGGATGGGGGGACTGAATTTAAGAAGATGAACAGATTAGGCAAACAGCATATATGCATAGCCCATGGACACAGACAGCAGTGTGGCGATGGCCAGAGGGGGGTGTTGGGTAGAGGTGGGTAAATGTGTGTGGGGGGGTAATGGGGGACATCTGTAATAGTGTCAACAATAAAAAATAAACAAACAACACTATGGAGATTCCTCCAAAAACTAAAAATAGATCTACCACATGACCCAGAAATCCAAATCTGGGCATTTATCCAAAGAAAATGAAAACGTTAATTCAAAAAGATATATATCCATCCCTGTGTTCATTGCAGCATTATTTACAATAGCTAAGATGTAAAATAAATCAGAGAAAAGTACCATATGATCTCTCTTATATGTAGGATCTAAATTAAATACAAAACCAAAAAAAATAAGCTCATAGATACAGAGAACAGATTGGTGGTTGCCAGGGATGGGGGTAGTTGAGGGGAGAAATTGGTAAACTATTTTTAGTTTTGATTAAGTAAATTTTTTAAAAGGTTGAATTTTATGCTATGTGAATTATATCTCGATAAAGCTGTCATAAAAAAAGTAAGTAGAAAAAAGAATCTATTTTAGCTATAAGTTTTTTTAAAGAATATGTCTATGGCATGTAAAAGATTTTGATGTAAAGTTAAATATTCTCTAAATTTAATATAACAGTCAAAATAGACTATTTTGAATAGGGTTTTAGTTTCCTCTTCTAACTTCCTCTCTGATTTCTTTTGCATTCAGTCAACAAGCACCCCAGAGACCCCCCATCTCTAGTGCATTTTTTTGTCCCTTCCCTTTTTCATGAGGATTTACTTAATGCTTCTAGAATAAGAAAGATAAAGGGATAACACCTCATTATTATTTTTAAAAACCCATAATTTTCTTTTCTTCTAATTTTTCTCACAGAACATTCCCTGAAGTGACTCATTTTTCAGGAGCAACCAGTCATCTGCTAATTTAAGAGAGGGTTGAGGGCAAGGAGAATGGTGGAAAAGGCACTTTGTCATCTATCCAGGTTAAAGCAGCCACACTTTATTTTCCGTTTTAAAAAGTAACTACATCAAACTAAAAAGCTTCTGCACAGCAAAAGAAAACAGCCTCAAAATACAAAGGAACCCCACGGTCTGGGAAAACATATTTGCCAAGGATGAATCTGATAAGGGGCTAATTTCCAAAGTGTACAAAGAACTCATAGAACTCAGCAAGAGAAAGACAAACAACCCAGTTAAGAAATGGGCAAAGGACTTAAATAGATACTTCTCCAAAGAGGACATACGGATGGCCAAGAGACACATGAGAAAATGCTCGATGTCGCTAATCATCAGAGAGATGCAAATTAAAACCACAATGAGGTATCACTTCACACCTGTCAGAATGGCTCCATCAACAAGTCAACAAACCACATGTGCTGGCGAGGGTGTGGAGAAAGGGGACCCTGGTACACTGCTGGTGGGAATGCAGACTGGGGCAGCCACTATGGAAAACAGTATGGAGGTTCCTCAAAAGATTAAAAATGGAGCTGCCGTTTGACCCAGTGATTCCACTCCTAGGAATGTATCCTAAGAATCCTGAGACATTCATCAGAAAGGATATGTGCACCCTGATGTTCATAGCAGCACAGTTTACAATAGCTAAGATCTGGAAACAGCCCAAGTGCCCATCAGCAGGTGAGTGGATAAAAAGCTGTGGCACATTCACACCATGGAATACTATGCAGCTGTAAAGAAGAAGGATCTCGTACCCTTTGGGACAGTGTGGATGGACCTGGAGAATATTATGCTAAGTGAAATAAGCCAGGCAGCGAAAGAAAAATATCACATGATCTCGCTTATACGTGGAATCTAAAGAACTTAATAAACTGATGAACAGAATAGATTCAATGACATGGAAGCATAGATCAGACTGACGAATGTCAGAGGGATGGAGGAGGGTGAGTGGGTGGAGGGGGAGAGAGTAACCAAAGAATTTATATGCGTATATGCTCAACCCAAGGACACGGACAATGGTGGGGAGAAGGACTGGGGAGGGGGAAGGAACGGGGGGAACGGGTCATTGGGGAGAAAAAGGGACATGTGTAATATTTTATACAAAAATAAAATTAAAAAAAAAAGTAAATAGAAAAGGAAGGGAGGAAAGCAAGCACTCCTCATAGTTGTTAAGCAAATTGAGGCTTAGGTGCTCCCTTTTGAATTATGAAAGTAGAGGTCAGAGGTAAAGATGTGGGCAAGGAAAGTGATTCACTCCACACTGAGGCTGACCGGGAACTTGGAAATATCTTGTCCAACTCCCCATTTGCAGATGCAGCAACCAAGGACCGAGTGACCTTCCAAGGTGGCCAGGCAAGTTATCCTGGTCTTCTGGGTTTATATGTAGCACCTTTTCTGCTTTGTCCTTATGGCAAAGATGTTAATTTTCCCGATATTCATTCTTCCCCCTTTACATTTGGGAAGAGAATCCTCTGAGTTTTAAGGTCACATGGCCTACTAATAAAGATGCTGCATTTCCCAGTACAGAAATCTAGGCAATGTGTACCTTACGCATCTCCTCCCTACAAGGAGATTGCCTCCCTTTCATTGCTTTTTTCTTCATTATGTTAAACGCTTATGAGAAAGAAAATTTCCTAGAGAATGACAAACCCATCGTTAGAGAAAGCCTGCATTGCTGTAGGACTTTCTGGGCCAGAGGCTTCCTAGCAGCTCTGGGCCACTCGCCACTAAATTGTGGCATGAAAAAAAACAAACTCCTATCCTACAAAAGCCACTGTAATTTAGAGTCTTTTGTTACAGCTTCTTAACCTGTACCTAAGAAATACAGAAAGGGTTCTGTGAGGACAGAGAATGTACACGACCCATCTTTGTTGTCCCAGAGTTTAGCAAAATGTCTGGTGCATGACATGGGTTCAATAAAGGAGAGCTCCATAAAGACAGAAGTGGAAGTGGGAAAGCACAGAACGGGGAAGTTGTATGTGGAGAGCAAAATAACAGAATTACTAGTTCATGAACACCAGAGTTGCTTTTAGAGGAACATTTCCATAGGGCCTTCATTTCTCTGCTAATTTTCACAACTCTGAGTCCACCAGGTTATCTAGACTGAGTTACAAAGGAATTTGTAGCTGAGGAATTCCCCAGGCTTCCCCTAGAGCTTCCATGTTGCTTCTCTGGCGCTGATTGTTTGAATCTTGCCTTTTAATAGAAGAATACATTTGATGCTAGTTTTTAAGAATACTGAAGATGGCATTATTCCAATCAACCTGAATATCATGGCAAAGGGCATCCACTCTCCACGAAAATTTTGTTTTTCTTCAGCCTGTGAGAAAAGCTGTGTCAGAATATAGAGAAACCAGATGAGCCAGACCTGGGCAATAAATGGGTGACTGGAGCCATCGAGGCAAATCTCTAGTCCCTTAACACTTCTCAAGGGGGACTCATGAAGATGCTGAACCCCTTCTCCTCCCCACCTCCCCCAAAAAGACTTGTCACCTGTCAGAGCAATCAGAGTAGTGTTCCATTCTGGTCCCGAAGAGATCTATTTTCACTTTAGAAAGTACTTTGTGTATTAATATTCATCCAATTAATGGCAGTACATTGAAGAAAATAAAACTAATTAAAAATTTATATGTTAATTTATATGTTTAACCCAGCAGCAACAAATACCTAATGCCCCGAAAGTTGTGCTACAGAAAGTAGGACTTTAAGGGACCTATCGATACACCTCGTACATCCTTGGCCACTAATGGATTTTCCCCCAGAGTAAATGTCTAATTATTTTAAGCAGGCTACTTTAAATGACTCAGGTGAAGAGAGTTTTTATAACTTCCATTGGGGAAGAGTTTTCTGCGGTCTGATACACATCGCTGTCTTGAACTGGTTGGTTTGGTACAAAAATTTCCTTTTGAAATTTATTTGTTTTGCTATTTTGCACCAAGAACCTGCTATATTGGGAAGAACTGGGTTACCACATGCTGGTTTCTTATTCCGTTTATTTCAATGGGAATCTCTGTTCTTGTAAAGTTTCTATCAGACTTCTAGACATCACAGCTGGCTGCATCAATTCATCCAGGCCCAGGGTCCTCGGGTGAAACCCCCCGAGGGGGGCTCACAGTTGCCATCAGGAATGATTCCAGCGAGCACCTGGGGCATCCTTCTGGCTGATCCGTTCTGCCTCCTCCCTCCTACTTTGAAGGCTGATCCATTCAGGTGCCCTCCTCCTCATACCCAGAAAGAAAACCTTATCATTAACTATTCATTCTATACTAAATAACAGGGCGTGATAAAGTTTTGAACTTTTAAACACAATGTAAATACAAAGAATTATAAAACACCTTGTAATAACATTTACTCTAATACTATTACTGAGGCATCTGTCACATTTTGTTTACTGACTCTCTATAACCCAAATATTGTGGGGGCAAAAAATCCTGTCTTTTACTTTTTTGTATTCCAAGGTTTTGTATATCACAGAGCCTAGCTTTGTGCCTGACATTTGGCAGACACTAAGGGTACAGTTTTTAAAAAACATAACTGAAAGAATGTCAGCATCTGGACATTTTCAAGATTATTATGATGAGTCATATGTGTGTGTGCGTGCGTGTGTGTATGGTGATGTAGTTGAACTGTATCACCTTAATAAAATAGCCAGGATGTTCCTGTCTTCATAATTAATATATTTCTAAATAAATTTGCATTTATACCAGTCTCCCCAGTGAGTTGTTACAGTGTAATAAAATGCACAAATTCCCGATTCAGCCATTGGATTTTCTCTTCCACTACTTGTTATCTGTGTAAAGTTGAGTAGGTCATTTAACCTCTCCGAGCTTGTTTCCTTGTTTTCAAAAATGAACATGACACTACTTATCTCATGGGCCTTGTCTTACAGAGTAAATGGGATCACTTATGTGAAGGAACTTAGTCTGGTGCCTGGCCTGTGCTTTTCAAAAGGAATCAATTAAGATGCTTTAGCCCAAGAAACAGAGGCCAATGAAAAGTAGATTAAACAGTAAGAAATATTTATCTCCTATTATAAGAAGCTGGCTGTCCTGGCAGGGTGGCTCAGTTGGTTGGAAGGTCGTCCCATACATCAAAAAGATTTTGAGCTTGATTCCCTGTCAGGGCACATACCTTGGTTGTGAGTTCCATTCCTATTTGGGGTGCATATGGGAGGCAACTGATTGATATTTCTCTCTCATATTGATGTCTCTCTCTCTCCTTCCCTCCCTCTCTCCCTTTCTCTCTCTAAGCATGTCCTAGGGTGAGGAAGGAAGGAAGGAAGGAAGGAAGGAAGGAAGGAAGGAAGGAAGGAAGGAAGGAAGGAAGGAAGGAAGGAAGGAAGGAAGGAAGGAAGGAAGGAACCTGCATTAGGATAGATCAGGCTGCCATAACAAAATACTATAAACGGGATGGTAAAACAATAGACATTTATTTTTCACAGTCTGGAGACTGGGAAGCCCAAGGTCAAGGTACTGGCAGATTCAGTTTCTGATGAGGACTTTCTTCCTGGTTTGCACATGGCTACATTCTCACTGTGTCCTCAAGAGCAGAGAAACAAAGATCTCTGTTGACTTTCCCCACCCCATTAATGGGGGTCCCACCCTCATGTCCTCATCTAAGCCTAATTACTTCCCAAAGGCCCTATGTCCAAATGCTATCACATTGAGTTAAACATATAAGTTTTTGGGACAGACAAACCTTCAATCCAAGACAGGCCAATTCAAGTTGGCAAGTTCAATGGCTCAGCAATGTCATCATTGTGCCTTGTACCTGTTTGCCCAGCCGTCGTCCTTGTGATCACAGCCGCCCTGGCAGGAGCTGCAGATTGGTTGCCACACATGCTGCTTAAAGACATAGCCATATCCAACAAACAAGAGAGTGATTTCTTCTTATGCATCTCTTTATATTAGGGAGGCAATATTGACCAACATTGGGTTACAGTTCATGAACCATTAGGGGGGAATCATGGAAAAGGAAGTTCCAGTAATTTTCAACCTCTCTAAAAAGGAGCAAGGCCTGCAAGACAGGAAGATACTGGGGAAAGGCTACTGAGAAAAAAAGGCTAGTGAGCTATCAACCCCTTCCCACCTCAATTACATCCATGATATTCCCTAATTGGTAGGTATACAATAGCTTCTTGATAGTTGCTTTAATGCTTATCAGTTTTACTCTATAATAGGGGGGGTGAAGCAGATGGTTCTATAGAAAACATGCATTCACCTTGAATTGTAAACTAATCTCAAGCCTGTATCGCAGAAAAAAGCTCCAGAAATATACATTTGAGTTACTTATGTGCCTACACTTCTTTCTAGCTATATAAAATGGGGGATAAGTCATTTAATCTCCCTGATCCTCTTTTTATTTATCTACATGAAAAATTAAATAAAGCTTCAGTTTCATAAACTTATGGTGAGCTTTAAGGCAGATAACATTCATGTGGGCCTCTAAAATAATAATTGACGTGGACTTGCCCTCACTGCATTCAAATCGAATCTAGGTGATCTGTTTAAAGATGTTGCCTTTTTTCCCCTTACTGCAGCTATTTTGAAAATCAGATGTATCATAGAAAGATGACTCTTGAGTCTGACGACCCAAATCATGTCCCTAGCTGCACTGTTTTTCTTTATTTTTTTCTGTGATGCTAGCAGGAAAATTGGTTTCCCCCATTTTGAAAATTGATTCTCCCTATTTCATAGGAAGTCATAAGAAATCATATTGACCATTCACTGCGCTTGTCATATGGCAGGCACTCAGTTAGTGAATGGATGGCATTTTTAACATTTTATTCTTTTGGAAAGAAATATGGTAAGGATACCAGGTATAAGTGATGGTATGGAGAAACTAGAACTTGTAGACACTGCTATTGGGAACGTAAAATTGTACAGCTGCTTTAAAAAGATAATTTGGAAGTTTCTAAACAGTTAAACATATATTTACCACATGTGGAGTCATTCTAATTATGGACATTTATTCAAGAGAAAAGGAAATATATATCCATACAAAGACACACAAATGCTTATAGCAGCTATATTTGTAATTCCCCAAACTGAAAACAACTCAAATGTCCATCAACTAGTAAAAAGATAAATAAATTGCAATATGTATCTACAGATGAACTATTACTCAGCAATAAAAAGGAACTAATAAAAAAGGACTATTAATCCCTGTAATAACATCAATGAAAACGAAATAATCCAGACCATAAATATATATAATTCCAGTTATGAAAACATAGAAAATGTAAATTGATAGTGGCCGAAAGCAGGTAAGGAGTTGCTGGACATAGGAATCAGGGAAGACCAGGAGGGCAGGATTACAAAGGGATGTGAAGAAAGTTTAGGAGGTGATGGGTATGTTCACTATCTTGGTTATTGTGAAGGTTTCATAGTTGTACACATCATTGTGTACACCAGTTGTCAGTCCATATCAGTTGTGCACTTTAAATTTGTGCAGTTTATTGTATGTCAATTATAAAGCAAAAAAAGGTTTCTTTAAAAAAAAAAAAAGATTCTAAAAGTCATAACCCAGTAGGCGCACTGTTCTGAAGCATAGAGATACAACCAAATGATTAAGTTAAGTGGACCAGGAACAATTACCATGTAAATGCATTTGTAGGTCAATGACTAACTGAAGTCTAATGAATTATTTTAACCTACATGAGGATTTCCAAGTAAAAGTGGCTTTGGAGCTAGGATGTGGGTCTCAATTAGAATCTTAAGCAAAATAGGGCGTGCCTGGACTCACAATTCTCACCTTACTTAATTGAAGCGAGTCGTGTCTCTGCCGTGGAGCTGGGAGTTGCTTGTGCGTTCCATTGCCCCCATTTTACTTGAACCAGAGCTCTTGATTTATTGCTAATCCCTCCACCCCCTTGCAATTTGATGGCCATGTTCTACTTCTCAAGCACCTCTCTACCTTATTATTTCTTTAATTGCACCCCTTACCCATGCTGCTATCCTTGGTCACATTTGCTCAATTAGTTTCTTAATTTTAGACCTGGGACATCATAGTCTGTGCATCACACTTTTTTTTAACCACCCTGACACTCGTGATAAATGATGAATGTAAATATATTTAACAGAAGGAGTTGCTCCCATTCCAATTCCAAGACAAATTTGTAATCTTGTAGATGGTCCTGTAATCTAGTATCTTATTTTGAGGGGAAAAATAAGCCTCATAAGTGGATAAAACAATGAAGAAATGTAGATTTCAGGGTGGAAAATATAGGGGAGAAAGAAAGGTCAGATTTTAACTGCAGAAAAAGTGTGTGTGGAGCTGCCTACCTTGTGTTCAGAATTGCTAAACTCTTTCTCTTTGGGGAGCTTGGCAAGGCATTCTGCTCCAGATGTGCTTTTCATTGCCTGTCTCCTTTCAGAACAATTCTTATCTCCCTTTTACTCTCCTGGCAATGCATTGTGATAAAAAGAAGAATGTCAAGATTCTGAACAGAGATGAAATTTGAGATTATTTAGAAGCCTTCGGAAATAGGAGGTGACCCATTGCGAGTGATGTCCAACTCCAGCTCTGGGTTTCTCTTGTTCTGAATGCTGGGTGCCATTTTCTGCCCTTCAGAACTCTTGGGGGAAGTTATGACCATGAGGTCAGAGTGTGGTCTTGAGTTCTATTTGAGATGTAAGATTCATCATTTAATCCAATCTTTCCATTTTTACAAGTGGGGGGAAAATGAAGCTTAGAGAGAGAAAATTATTTGCCTAGGTGACACAGTCTCAAGGAACAGCTGGAAAAACTGGAAGACAGAAAAAGTTCTCTGGGATAGAGGAGTCAGGCAGTAAGCTGGGCCCCTGGCAGCAGGAAGCATAAAGAGCAGCTGAGGCCCCAAAGGGACTGGACAAGGGGCGCCTGAGTGATGCTTGAAGCAAGGACAGCAGAGAGGCCATGGAAGACTGTTGACTGGCTCAGTCTGCAGCCGGATGGGCCTTTTGTTGAATGTGGCTTCTTAATCAACCGTCTCTAGTCGACTACGCAAGGAGGGCAAACAGTCAAAATTCAAACAGAGGACTGTTTCCTCTGGGCTGGTGAGGCACAAAATCAAAAAGCTCTGTAAATCTGGACTCCCATATGTGGCTCTTGGCTGGTGTGAGTCCCTGAATGAATTACACACGGCCCCGAGAAATTAATGCTACGCACATGAGGGCCCCACTTGAAAGGAAGAATTGCCTCTGAGAAAACTCTGCCAGGCATTAAGGAACTCTGGAAAGCAGAGTCCATATTGACATGGTATGCTAGCAAGGGGGGCTCCCGGTGACACTATGATCAAGCACAGGAATAATGTATAATAAATGAGCAACAACACAAATGGAAAGAAGAGCAAAAAAGCAATAAAAGGATGCTTTCACATTCAGCCTCCACTAGTCGGATGGAAGTAAGTGGGTGTTAACTCTCGCTTTCCTGCCCATTGGAAATGCTGCCTTGTTCTGAGTGAATATAGTGCTTTTTACACCAGGTAAAGCCTGTAGCCACATGATTTAGGATGACCCCTTTTCCTCCTGGCCTCAGACTAATTGACTTGAGAGTGAGTTACAGTCCCAAGAGAATAGCAGCCACACACTAGGTATATTTTTAATGTCAATTTCTTCAGGAGCTTTTACACAAGGAAATTGTTGTAAAAATTATTCTATCTATCCTGGGCCCTAGGATAGATATTGATTTTTAGCGCATTAGATGGAGAAGGATAGATGGGTATATGTAAATGCAAAATGAGAGGACAGTTACCTGGGTCTTTATGTAAAGCAGTGATACCTGGATACTGGGGGAGCTGCCCAGTGGATTGAGAAAGCTGAGAAACAAGAAGGCTAAATGCTTACTATGGCTATAATCACAGGGCTGTGGGTGGAATTGAGAGACAAACTCAGAAGTAAGGGATATCAACAAGTGGTTTCAGAGATGTTTTCTTTTTTTTTGTCATTGATGGTAGGTTTTTGCATTTATCACTTAAATGTAAATTTAAGGTAATTCAGAATGTCTGGGATACAGACTTGCCATAGTGTACATCTCAAGGAGCACCATGCACCAGGAGGATCTGCAAGAGTGACCACAGGTGCTCAACTGAGAACCATATCCTTCATTACAGTAGAAAAGAGCATAATATGAGTAGGCATAGGTAATGTGTTAAATAAGAATTAAATTTCTAAAGTTTGAAAATAATTTACATAAAACAACTAAAGTTTTAAGATTATTTCTATAGTGACATAATTATATTTGGGTTTGTTTTCTTAGGTGGCAATAAAAAGGTAGCGTATATATGAAGAGAGGCATCTGATGTAAGTTTTGGTCAAAGAAAACAAGCAAAAAAGCCCTGAGTTGCTAAAAGAGGCAACTTAAACAACATAGGCTAGAGAATTCTGGACCCCAATTAGTAGGTAATAGGGATGGACATGGTGGTAGAGAGGACAAGTCAGAACATGCTTCACATTTTAACCAAGGTCTCTGTCCTAAAGTGGATAAAGGGCCAGGTCTTAGAGTTCAATGGAAAAAACTTAATTTTACCAGTAATAAAAAAGTATAAAGTAAAATATAAGTGAAATGCCATCCTGTTTATTATATTATAAAGTCATGACAATCTAATACCCACTGTTCATTCATTCACCTCACCTGGGGAGAGAGCACTGGATAACTCACTTTCAGAAGTGAGGAAATAAAGTTTTTTATCTAACTAGAATCACCAAGTTAGTAATAATCAGAACCAAGCCAAGAATTAAGACATTCCAATTCAACATTCATTTATGATGAAAACTCTCAACAAAGTAGGTAGAGAAGGAATGTGCTTCAACATATTAAAGGCCATATATGACAATCCCACAGCTAACCTCATACCCAATAGTGAAAAGCTGAACTTTTTGCCTCTAAGATCAAGATAAAGACAAGAATGACCACTTTTGCCACTTTTATTCAACATAGTATTGGAAATGCTAGCCAAAGCAATTAGGAAAGAAATAGATTGGAAAGTAAGAAGTAAAGTTATCCCTTTTTGCAGATGATATATTACAAAAACCCTAAAGATTTTATACACACATATACACATTAAAAAAACTTATTAGAACTAATAAACAAATTCAGTAATGTCTCGGGATACAAAATCATTATTTAAAAATCTATTGTGTTGCTATACAGTAATAACAAATTATCAGAAAGAGAAATTAAGAAAACAATGCCACTTACAATCACTTCTAAAAGAATAAAATACCTAGGAATAAAATCAACCAGGGAAGTAAAAGACTTGTACACTGAAAACTATATTACATTGATTAAAGAAATTGAAGATATAAATAAGTGGAAAGATATTCCATGATCAAGGAAGAATTAATATTGTTAAGATACTTATACTAGCCAAAGCAATCTACAGATTCAATGTAATCTCTGTCAAAATTTCAACGGCATTTTCCACAGAAATATAACAAACAATCCTAAAATTTGTATGAAAGCACAAAGGACCTTAAATAACCAAAGCCATCTTGAAAAAGAAGAACAAAGCTGGAGGCATAATGCTCCTTCATTTTAAACTATATTATAAAAACTATAGTAATCAAAAAAGTATGATATTGATATAAAAACAGACATATAACTTAGTGGAACAGAATAAAGAGCCTAGATATAAACCAACACATATATGACCAATTAATGTATGACAAAGAAGCCAAAAATATACAGTGAAAAAAAGACAATTTCTTTAATAAATGCTGGGAAAACTGGACAGCCACATACAAAAGAAGGAGAAACTAAACTACTATTTTACACCATATATATATCTACACAAAAATTAACTCAAAATGGATTAAAAACTTGAACATAAGATCAGAAATCATAAAACCCCTAGAAAAAATATAGATATTAAGCTCCTTGGCATTCGTTTTGTGTTGTTTGTTTGTTTTTAAATATGACTCCTACAGCAAAGGTAACACAAGCAAAAATGAGCAAGTGGGACTACTTCACACTTAAATGCTTCTGCTTCTGCACAGGAAAGGAAACCATCATCAAAATGAAAAGACAACCTACTGAGTGGGAAAAATATTTGTAAATCACATATCTCATAAGGGGTTAATATCCAAAATATACAAATAACTCATACAACTCAGTAGCAAAAAGATCCAATTTTAAAAATAGGTGAAGGATATGAATAGACATTTCTCCAAAGAGGACATAGAGGTGGTCAACAGGTACATGAAAAGATGCTCAACATCACTAATCATCAGGGAAATGCAAATCAAAACAACAAGATAGCACTTCACACCTGCTAGAATGGCTATTATAAAAAGACAAGAAATAACATTTTGGGAAGATGTTGAGCAAAGCGAATTCTTGTGCACTGTTGGTGGAAATGTAAGTTGATGCAGCAAGTATGGAAAATAGTATGGAAGTTCCTCAAAATGTTAAAAACAGAACTACTATATGATCCAGCAATTCCACTTTTGGGCATTTATCAAAAAAAACACTATGAACTGGGAAAATATATATGCTTCTCCATGGTTATTACAGTGTTATTTACAATAGCCAAGATATAGAAACAGCTTAAGTATCCATTGATGGATGCATGGATAAAGAAGTTATTTTACACACACACACACACACACACACACACACACAATGGAATACTATTTAGCCATTGAAAATAACGAAATCTTGCCATTTACAACAGCATGTACGGCCCTAGAGCACATTATGCTAAGTGAAATCAGTTAGACTGAGAAAGGCAAATACTGTACAATCTTACTTATAGCTGGAATTTTAAAAACAACCAACCAACCAACCAAGTTCAGAGATACAACAGATAGGTGGTTGCCAGATGCAAGGTATGGACAGAATAAGTAAAGGGGGTCAACTGGTACAAACTTCCAATTAGAAAATGAAAAAGTCATGGGGATATAACATACAGCATGGTGACTATAGTTAATAATACTGTATCACATATTTGAACATTGTTAAAAATAGAACTTAAAATCCTTCATCATAAGAAAAATTCATAGCCCGGCCGGGCGTGGCTCAGCGGTTGAGCGTCGACCTGAGATCCAGGCAACCAGGGTTCGATTCCCGGTCAGGGCACATGCCCGGGTTGTGCGCTCAATCAATGACTCTCTCATCATTGATGTTTCTATCTCTCTCTCTCTCTCCCTTTCCTTTCCTCTCTCTGAGATCAATAAAGATATATTTAAAAAATAAAAATTAAAAAATTCATAGTTATGCGTAGAGGCGAATGTTAATTAGACTTATTGTGATGATTTTATATATATATGTGTGTGTGTGTGTGTGTGTGTGTGTGTAAACTTATAATGTTGTACTCCTGAAACTAATATAATGTTATATGTAAATTGCACCTCAATTAAAACTAAAGAATAAAGACCTAATTTCTTCTTGTCTAATACAGCCCTCTTCCCACTCCAGACAGGGCAAATCCTTTGCACGTCGCAACCTCACCCTCCTCCTAGTTCCATGGAAAATATTTCTCAATCATGATCCTCTGCAGTGCAGAGCTCATACCTGCCTGAAGCTTCTTTTCAGAATAGCCCTGAAGCAGCTGCCGCCATCTGGCTGGGACTGGCATCGGCAATGAAAATTAGGCAATGAAAATGGCCATCATTTTTACCTTAGACTAGGATGCCTGCAAAGTCTAAGCCATGTTAACTTTTTCGCCCTTTTCACTTTGTTTGCATGATAGAACTAGATTGGTCAGCATCATTTGCGCTGATTTTGCTTTGCACCACTGTTACCAGCCTGGAGCTCTGCTGGCGTCTATGATGCAATGGGGAAACGTTTAGCTCTTAAACAGTATTTCACGTATCCTGGAGGGAAACTCGGAGCAGGGCAGGGAAGAGGAGAGGCAGCACCTTCTAAAATTATTTCCCTTTATGGAAAACAAAATTTCCTTTTAAAGAATCAAATTATAAATGTGAGATTTTATTTTGCATCTCCTTTTAATACAGTGTGAAATAATTGTCCGCGTCTTGCATTTCCCTGCCTGAGCAGTACCTCAACTAGTATCTTCATTGACAAATGAGTACTTCGGAAGAATGAGCTTTACTTAAAAATAAGCTAAATCGCTGATAAAGTCTTATGAAGAGAAGTGATAAAATATGGTAGAAAGGGAATAGGCAATGGAGAGAGAAGAAACGGTTTACATTGGGAACTGAGTCAGCTTTGTTCTTCTAAATAATGGGAAAGACAGTGAGGATCAAAGTGAAAGCACATATACTGTATATAAACTCTTAGCATAGTTATCAAACTATTATCTGCTAAACTCTTTTTAAATTAAAATTAAGAGACAACAGGGGGTACAATGGTTCTCCTACAAATACAGAAGATAGGCAAGGCTGTCATTATCCTTAATATTGAGATGAAGAAGCATAGGCTTAGAGATGTTGTCACATTCTTAGAGGTTGAGGGAGTTCTCTGAGTGCAAGACCGTGGCTGTCCCCATCGTGTTTGGTATTTTAACATACCTGATCAGAGGAAACACCTGAAGCTCTTTTCAAATGATAGAGTTCTGTATTCCATGCCAAAGCTTTGGACCAGCATCTCCCTAAGCGGGGATTTGTGTATCTGATTATTTATCTAGTTCTCCAAATTACGATTCGCCAAGTTTAGAAACCAGAGCTTAAAAATGTCTGCTGGAGACCTAGTTACTACTTCAAGAGGTTCTCCTTTATTCTGCTCCTTCCAGGCTAAATCACTATACACAATTCTTTACCCCTTCCTGGGTCTCTGTATCTCCTTCTGTAAATTGGGTAAGTTAAAGATATTTTTGAGAACACTTCCCAGGCTTGGACCCAAAATTTTCTGAAACCAAATCAAGGGCCAATTGCTGATTTTATTGAGCATGCTGTCAAAAAACAAGATGTACATTAGGTTGGGGTCTTTGAAGATTGTCCAAAATGACATCCTGTTTCTAACCAGTGCTGCTTTATTATGCTCCAACCAAAGCAGTCTTTCTCTGCTTCTTCAACATACCAAGCTCTTCCTTGCTCCGTGAACTTTGCACTATTTGACCTCTCTCCCAAAATAGTGTCCCAAGATCTTATTATGACGGGCTCCTACTCAGCATTAACTTTCATCTTAATCGCCTAATTGGTAACACTTTCCCTGATCACAGGTGGACTTCAGTGGATTTCTGTATCATTACTCTGGTTTGTCTTCCAAGAATTTACCTCTATAGGACATACCTATTTATTGACTTTTTACGTCTTTTTTTTTTTTACCTGACCTATTGAAAATTAGGCCCCATAAGGATAGGCACCTTGTCTGTGTTTTCTGTGTTTTTCACCAATGGTTCCTCACCATCTAGAAGAGCCTGGCACATAGTAGGTATTCATTAAACATTTGTTAAATCAATGGTAAGTATAATCTTCAAATTTACCTTAATAGTTAGCATCTTACTCATTCTGACTGGCCTTTTTTATGTCACCAGTTCTTCTTTTGATCCTTGATTGCCCAGTGATATTTAAACTGGGAGATCTGGGTAACACATATGGGTTTCCTTTGTATTGCAGAACTAGGTCTGGAATCCCATGGAGAATGTTCTGCACTCAGACAGTGGGCAAGCAAAAATGCCTGTGGACTGCTCAGGGCACTTCAGGGCCAGGCTGGAAATGCAAATGTCACTTCTGCCCACATTCTCTAGGTCAGAACCCAGTCAGTGACCCAAATTTAACCACAACAGAGAGAGAAACAAAATCTTCCAATACACCAGAAAGTAGAAATATGATTGGTGATCACCTGGTCAGTCTAGCTACAGGCTTCATCAATAGTTCCGAGTACTAAATTCTAAGCAGCAGCATCTCCACTAGCTATATTCACCAAACTTTTCCTAAATTTTCTCCTTTCAAAAAATTGTTGAAATCGCTTGTTCCATTTTGCTTTGCTGTAACAGGTTTGTTCCTTTTGGGACTTTTTAATTTTAATCTCAGTGGAATAAGTTTCAAGACAGATAGAAGCAAATGTT
Organism: Miniopterus natalensis; assembly: GCF_054644295.1. Classification (NCBI taxonomy): domain Eukaryota; kingdom Metazoa; phylum Chordata; class Mammalia; order Chiroptera; family Miniopteridae; genus Miniopterus; species Miniopterus natalensis. Next base: position 36,364,950 of record NC_142089.1, on the reverse strand, counting down.
TTGCCTACTCCATCATCTTGAATTGGAAGAAGAAACATCTATATTTAAAGTTTTTCAGCCCTACCCAACATTGAGAATTTCTCAGTGGCTATATGTGACCCATAGGCTCTGCCTCTAAAACTTTGGTTTTCTCCATAGCTTTAGCATTTTTTCTCACATGCATGTTTTAACTTCTGCATCTTTTTCCCTTTCTGTTCTACTTTTTCATCTGGACTATCCCAAAAGTCTTCTTAGTTTATTGATGAGAGCAATTGTTTTCCCTACCTTCATAATTCTACTTTCCAGAACATTGTTCTGGGGCTTGTTTTCTCACCATCAAAATGACCCACTGAATTTATTCCTTAGAGAAATTCTACTACTCCATATGCAGATAAAGACAAAGGATATGTGAAAGCCCTAGAATCTGTGTGTGTGTGTGCCAAAGAGGAAGCAAGAACTTGACAGAAGGGGCTATAAGCAGAGTAATCATAGTTCCTGAACACCTTTTGCTCTGTAGTTCAAGGTAAAATGGGACCAAAAGAAATATGCCAAAATTCAATACAGGGCTGGGCAAAAGTAGGTTCACAGTTGTTTACATGGAAAACAATACAATAATTCATAAATAATAATACAAGAATAAACTGTTTTTCAAGTACTCACAACTGTCAACCTACTTTTGCCCCACCCTGTATTTGGAATTTAGATTATAAAAGGAAATATGTCATGAAAAATTATTTGCCAGACATTCACTCTTCTCAGTTATTCCTTCAGACTGGTGAGATGTACATCATTAAACTTTCTATACATAAGAAAGTTAAAACTCAAATAATTGATCTAACTTTCTAAGTCAAACTGATCATTAATTTCAGGTTTCCCATTTCAATGCCTGTGAATACCCTCTTCACTACACTTCAACATGTTGTTTAGAGTCTGACGTCTGACTTTCCAGACCAGTATTGGAAGGAAGGAAGAAACTGGAGATCTGCCATCAAAGAGGCCTGGGGACAAAGCCCAGCCTTGTAACTTATTCTATGACTTTGGGTAACTGGCTTAAGCTGTTTACACTTCAGTTTCTTCACCTATAAAATGGTGAGAATAGTAATCACTCCATAGACTTGAGATGGGTGTTAAATAAAATGTAGAATGGCTACCATAATGCCAAAATCAAATAGGTACTTGATAAACGTTAGCTATTATTCTTATCATTTTCATCCAAGTATGAATTTTTTGGATCAAAGAATAGAACCATCTTGGTCAAAGTCATAATATAGCTGACTAAAGGACTAACTTGGTATGTGTAGCAGTATCTCCAAATGATAGACACATTTTGGTTTACCTTCCATGCCACTTTTTGCTGTACAGGGCCTTTAGCCTCCTGACCTGGTTATAAATACTGAGCTGCAAGAATGTTTGGGAAACCATGAACTCACCCTTGGAAGCACTATAACATAACAGTTCTCCTCTTGCCAGAAGAATTTAAATGTCAACCTCGTTAGAAACAAAGACATGGTGAATGAATTCTCAGGTTCATCTGTAGATCTAGGAACATGAGCCTAGATTCACAATAGACATGAAGTCATTAAAATTGGAATGGATAGGCCTGTTTGTTGAGCACCAAGACCTATAACTAGAACATTTTATCTTGATCAAAATATTTTTTCACCGGGTTAGAAGAATGGACACATCAAGCACCACACCCTGTACTTTCTTTTCCTAATAACTTAAGGCATTCACACACATACACACACGTGTTTGTGCACAAGCCCTGCCTACCCCTCCCCACCTCCACTTATCCACAAACAACTCATACATGCTTTTGGCAGAAGGATGAAAACCCTTTGGAAATATTTTTATCCCTTTTCACTGAGTAGCTCTCTCCATCTGGTTTCCAGAATTTTTTGCCTGAAAATTCTGGGGTTCAGCCTAAACATTAAAAAAATAATCCTGTCATAATAGCCGTTCTGACAGGAATGAGGTGATATCTCATTGTGGTTTTGATTTGCATTTCCCTGATGATTAGTGATGTTGAGCATCTTTTCATTTGTCTTCTGGTCATCTGTATGTCTTTGAAGAAATGTCTACTTAGGTCCTCTGCACATTTTTAAATTAGATGGTTTGTTTATTTGTTTTTTTTGATGTTGGGTTATATGAGTTCTTATGTAGCATATAATACAATGGAATATTACTCAACAATAAAATCTTGCCATTTGCAACAACATAAGTGGACCTAGAGGTATTGTACTAAATGAAATAAGTCAGAGAAAGACAAATACTGTTTGATTTTACTTATATGTGGAATCTTAAAAGCAAAACAAATGAAGACCAAAACAAAACAGAAATAGATGCAGATACAGAAAACAAACTGGTGCTTACCTGAGGGGACAGGAGTAAATAGATAAATGAAAAAGGTAAAAGGAAATAAGAAGTACAAATTTCCAGTTATAAAATAGGTAAGTCACAAGGATATATAATACAGCACAGGGAATATAGTCAATAGTATTGTAATAACTTTGTACAGTGACAGATGGTTACTAGACTTATTTTGGCGATCACATCATAAGGTAGATAGATGTTGAATCACTGTACTGTTAACCTGAAGTTAATATAATATTGTATGTCAACTATATTTTAATAAAAAATAATAATCCTGTCATACTTCAGTGTTGAGAAACTTGTGAAGTAAAAATAAGAGTATTAATTAGAGCAATTTAACCAATCTCAACAAGTTAACAGAATGTAGAAACATGAGTACTGGAATGAGAATTTTGGACATTTTTTAAACTTTAGCCACTCTTTAGCAATTCACATCTTCTCTAGGCTCAACTTCTTCATTTGTTAAGTGTGTATTATTAATAATTCCTACCCCATAAAGTTCATTTATTCTACAAAATTTTTTTTTTTTTAGCATCTTCTACATTCCAGTGACTATGCTGAGTCCTACAGGTACAATATGCAATAAGACACAGACACTTCTCTGAGGTAGTCCACAGTCTATTGGGAAACAAAGCACATATAGTAGGAAGTGCTATGATAGAAGAATGTCCAAGGTACTCATGGGATCAAAGACATTGGAAAGGATACATATGGTATCAGTGAATGGAGTGCTAAAAAAAAAAAGGTGGAGGTGGGGCTAGGCTGGAGGTGTGGACTATAAGTTCCACCAACATCTAAGCTCCTAACAGAGCTCAAGTTGTTCCTGTCTAGTCCTACTTGCCCCTAAAAAGTAGGGTCCTGCTATGTTCAGGTCACCACACAAGATTCCAGAGACTTAGCAGTGCTCTAGACCATTAAAAATAGGTGGAGAATATTACACCCATTGGATAAACAGACTGGGAATTTGACATGCTGCTAAACAATAAGCTATGATCTAGACATTGGAAGTAGGCTATCTGTATCAAAACGCAATGAGAAGAAAAATCAATTATCCTCTAACCAATGCACAATACTTTCTCAAACAAAAGGGCTATTCCAGAAAGCCCTTTGAGGGCTTTGTGCTTCTCCCCAACACTAGTGGCCATAGGATATTTGCTCCCAAAGACTCAGCATTCTCCCTTGCCATCCCCACTTTTGCCCATGTGTTTCCCTGACTGTGGAACCTTCAAATAGTGAAGAGAAATGGACCAAATTTCTTGATCTTACACCTTGGTCATAGGTCTTTAAATTGAACAACAAAGAATTTAGCCTCTTTGTACTTCTGTTCTAATGTGAGATCTCGCCCCCAGGATGAAGAATTCAGGGACAAAGGATGGGGGGTGGGAGGTGGGGTGAGTAAGGATTGGACACAGTGGTTGATTCAAAATGCGTTACTCCTGGAAGACAGAATTTGGCAAAGCCAGGCTGCACCATCTTTAGCAACCCATTCTGCCTCTAATGTCCCAGATTTAAAATGGAATGTTATGTAGAAAATTTACAGAATTGGAGTTCTTTGCTAAGATTCACACAGCATAGGCAAGGCTAGAGTTCACTTTCAAGTTCAGGCTTTCTCCAGACCAATTTGTGTTTTTTTTTAGCTAACATTTTGTTACTGCCATTGCACAATCCTTGAAGAGTTTTCTAATTCCAGCCCTACCATTGACCAGGTGGGTAAACCTGAGCAAGTCACTTTCCATCTCCACCTCAGATTCTTATCTGTTAGAGATTCTCATCTTGGGGAAATAATAACACACACCCTTTATAATTATCTGAGGATTATATGATTTAAACCATATAAAGCTTTTAGCACAGTGGCTTACATATAATAATTGCTCAATATTTCTAAAAAAACATTTTAGATCTAGTATTTTTCAAAATGCTTCTCTGACTCATTTCCCCCTCCCCTATATAATTTTGATGATTATATATTAAGTGCTACTATGCATTAAATACTATGAAAGGTAGACTCATTTTTGAAAACAAGATTATAGAAAACAAGATTACTTTATTCCCTGCATTGTGTGAAGAAAAAGATGAACACTTAAAATTTATCACTTCTTAATTATTTTAATATATTTTATTATTATCTGTGCCCTCAAGGTTATATGTGTCTATTACAACTGTCTGGTAGACAAACTATATGATGGTGTACTAGTGTGCATCTATTCCCAATTCTGTGCTTAGTGGCATTATTTGATAGCTTGAAATAATCCCTAGTGGGAGTATTTACACAATGGAAATTGGCAAATGCCACAAATCAAGGCTTGATTTATTATTTTAAAAATTTTTCTAGACTTGAATTAATAGATTAATAAGGCAGATTAAACTCAAAGTGTGCTGTGTCTATTACATTGTAAACAACACTAGTAATTGAGGAAATATTTTTCAGTATTCAAACACTATCAGAGGATTTTAGCAAAGATTTAGCTCATGCCATTAACACACAAATGAAGTTTATGTCTTTGTTTCATTTTGTTCTCTTAACATAAATAAAAATGTCAACCAGTATGTATGTTACCACCACACTCATTCATCAGGAAAGTGACTGACTGACTTCTTTGCTGAACCAGATAGTAATCAAGCATTTATCTGTGGTCTCATTTTGTAAAAATTGTGATTGAATTGCAAAAATAGGTTGGCTGTGGATAAAAACATGACATATATATATATAAAAATCAACTAAAACATTCTGTGAGAATCAATGGGATATATAAAATTTATAAGATAATTATTATATATTTTATTATATGTAAAGTATGTGCTACACAGCCTGTATATCAGTAAAATGTATAAAATACTTATCTATATATACTCACACGCACACATTTTCCCCAGAGAGCTGGTTGTTAAACACTTATCAGCACACCCACTGCCCAAAGACAGTTGTTACCTTCTTCTAGTCATCGCCTCTCTGAGCAGATCATAAATAGCCTCTAGGGTCCAGACACCGGCCAATACCCATCCCAAGCCGCATAGTGCTTCTTAGGCCCTGTCTCCCCGGGTGCCCTGTGTGAGCTGCTAGTCACTAAGACCTGGCCTTTCTGACCTGACGCGGCAGAAGGGATTATGCCCTATCCGCACGAACAAAACTCTTTCTCAGGGCCTCAGCTTATACACAAAGGACTCAGAGAAGCTGAAGTTCACCGCCATTCCCATATACAGAGCTCAAGGAGAGTGTGGGAGTCGTTCCTTTCAGAATGTGTCTTTGTGGGCTGGCATCCCCGCAGGCCAGCCTCAGGCTGGCGGCTCTGCCCGGTCGTTTTCGCGCGTCCCCTCCGCAGCGAGCGGCCCTGGGTCTCCCGTGTCTGGGCCGTGGGCGGCCCCTGCTGGCGAGCGGAGCTCACTGCAGCGGAGGCGACGGGCACCCTGGCTGTGGCTACGGCAGATGTGCGTGGACTTGTGCAGACTCATTTCCTGGTCTCATCTCCACATTAATGATGATCACTAAGTATCAAGGGTTTAGCATAATGTCCATCACATGACAAACTCTCGATAAAAATTTATTGAAAAAAAAGTGAGCATATGCCTAACTTTGTCAGATACGTTACACATTATCTCATTTAATCCTCAAAACAACCAAACAAGTTAGGACAGTTAGGATCTGTGATCACCTTTTTTTTTTTTTTTCTTTTCAGATGAAGGCGGTTGGGCCTAGTGGTTAGATAACTCAGTTAAGGTGCCATCGCTCGAATGGGCAGCGTCAGCATTACCACAGGAAGTGGATCTCCCCGCCTGCTGGGCTCGCTCCTCTGTGCGCCCTGCCACCCATCTCCAAATGTTCTCTCCAGCCTCCCATTTACAAGCAAACCTCATGCTCTCATTTGCTTTCCTAATTCCCCACCCCAGGAATCAATCTCTTCCTTCGTCCTGCTTGTTATGTACCTCGGCCAAACATTTTCTGCTTTCAGAGTCCGAATTTCTCCATCAGATAAATTAAGGGGATGGATTAGCTGACTCTTAATTTTCCTTCCAATTCTAAAAGTGCTGATGCTTTCGGAATTTAATTTCAGAATAGACATGCTGAAGTCCAAATTGCTGGGGATTTCCTCTCTGGCCAAGGAAACAAAATTCAATCATGTATTACAAGTTTGTATCAAGAGGAAGAAATTCAACCCCAAGTCTGGGCTGCCCTATGGGAATATATTTTTCAGATCAGAAGCCATTGATCACTTACATGAGAGGTTATCAGCAGGTGAACAAAAAGTGCTATTTCTTCTTTCTCTCCAGTGAGCCAAAGCATGGTTGGCAATTCAAAAAGCCAGTTGGGAGTTTTCACCATGTGACAAGCCCAAAGGCATTTTCTGAAGCTGCCAGCACAGAGGCCTGTCGAATCTGCTAAGGAACCAGATGCAGCAGATAAAATATCGTCCACAGCTTAGCATCTGGGGCCTGTGTTTGCCAGCTGATAGAAGGGGCTGGGTGGCACAGTGCTGGAGGTGGGGACGGTGGAGGCATAGCAGCAGAAAAAAAAAAAATCACACACTTTCTCATTAAAGTAGAAAAACAGCAATTCTAGAGAGCATTTCACATTTCTGGAAGGACTACATTAAATGAAAATGCATTATATTTATGTTATTATTATATGAAAGATCATATTATATTGTGACGTTGAACACTATTCTTTTACTGATAACAAAATAATTGTTACTGTTTTGCAATTGGAATGCAATTATCTCATTGTAATGGACTCAGTACAATTATGTACATTCGTCAACGCAATCTTTACTTTTATTTTCATATGCCTTGGATATTCTCATTCTTCCCCCAATAGAAAATACAAGTTTAATGCATTATTTTTCACTGTCAGGTAATAAATGACTATGTGTGTTAAACCATGTGTCCTGATTTTGTTTTTCAGAAATATGTTTCCCATTTAGATTCTTCAAATGGTATCATTCAATTCCATTTCTTTCCTTTCAATACATCATGTATTTATCTGATAGGTGCAATGACTACAAAGATGACGGGACAGAGTGTTTGTCTTCACGGAGCTTACAGCTGAGAGCATGGAAGAAGATACTGCTCTTGGGGTGAGTGTGGGGCTGTGGGCGTGGGGGGTGCAGGAGAGCCGCAGCCGAATTAAGGACGCCTTTCTCTGTGTCACGGTGTCTGCGGCTAGCGCTCATACTTTCTAATATGAAAGATACGTGTGCATATATTTTTACTTCTTTGTCTTGGTTTCCTTAAAAAAGAATATATACCAAAAGGGGAGTTTATTAAGTATTCAGCAGTTTTCTTCAAAATAACTTTGTGTTGTATTTTTGTTTTAACATATTTTATGCGTATATCAAAATGACAAAAATGCTCTAAGAAAGTTGTTCATAGCTTCATGTCATTTTCAAATCAATGTTTAATTTCTCCATGCCACTTCCTATTACTCATTTTTTGTACTTTAACAGTATCATAGAAATAATAAAGTATTTTAGTTTTTTCCATTAATCTAATAGCAGTCCTTCCTCTGCAGTCTTTTGTCATCTCTTTCTTTGTTCTTCTCTTTCCCCAGTTTGTACCAACACCCCCAACCACAGGAAACTGAATACCATCTAGCTAAAGAAAAGAGTCCTAAGCAAGCAATAATTTTTATCTTTTTTTTTCTCCTAGAGTAAAAGCCATACCACATGCTCTTTCCTTCATATTGTATTTCTCACTTAATGAAAGCTTTATCAACCACGCCACTATAGATGAACATTGTTTTCATTCAGTGTGTTTCGCACTACCATCCTGAGAAAAAGACCATTCAACACATATATCCTCATAAACTTTTATTCTGTGGAATGGATTTTCAGGAGTAGGATTACTGGGACAATGAGTGTGTGTATATTTTATTACAAAAGCTATTGTTAAATTGCATTTCAAATTCCTGTCAGTAAATATATCAGAGTGATTTTTCTCATGCATCTTCACCACTAGTTACTATAACTCTTTTTAAATTTTGCCAATTTAATGGGTGAAAAGCACTATCCCATTATTCATTTAACTTACCCTTTTCTATCTACTACTGAAGTTAATTTTCCACAGAATTTTTTGGCCTTTCAGATTTATTGTTCTGTGGATTGTTGTTCAAGTATTGTCATGTAAACAAAAACAGTTCTCTAAGTTCATTGTATTCCTCTCACCCAATTTTTGTTAGAATAAATTGCTAGGTACCAGGACGTACCAGGACAGTCATGAAAAAAATTATAAGAGGGTCAGAGTAGCCCTCAATACCACAGACCCAGCAATGCTTGAGCTAGAAGGGAACATTGCAATTATGTAACATTCACTCACTGAACCAATACATCAGAAAATATGCACTGATTTATGTGGTTGCCACTGTCCTAGGCACAAGAGGCTCAAAATAAAAAATATCAGGGAGTAAAGGTATGTTCACAAGTCCAGTGTGCCTTTCAATACCATAGACAACTATCCTCAAGTTATAAAAATCAGAGTCACATATAAAAGCAATATGTGATTTGGCTAAAAGTAGAAAGCTACTGAGTTGCCAAAGAAAGACTGCACTTATCAATCTGATTAGATTTAGGATCATGTTTTTTATGGTTAGGAATCCTTTCTGGAGGATCTCCTCTAGCATATGTTTAACTGTTTTCTTGTTTCTTCTCTACTCAATCATAAGCAGTTTGAAAACATTCCTTTAATCTCTATATACATATGGCATAGCTCAGTACCTGGTATACCATAAGCACCCCCAAAATTGTTGGTAATTAAATCAATGCAAATTACTTTTAGTCTTTTACAAGACTGTGATATTTGTCAAGAAAGTGATCTGGGAATCTGGAGAAATGTAATGGTGTACCACCAATGATTTAGATACAAGCTACCATTTATTAACATCAGCTGGAGGCCTGGCACTAAACCAGGGACTTGAATATACATGTTTTTCCTTGACCACTCATAATAAGTATGTAAAATAGACATTATTTGAGTTTTTGTACAAATGAAAAAATTGATACTCAGAGAGACCAACTAATATATCTTATTTCACACACCAAACCTTTACATTCAAAGTTTATGGCTCTTTCCATAACAATATTAAATTGTGGAAATACAAATATATTTTAAGAACTGTCTGGAATATTTCCTAGAATAATGATGATCAGGATTATGCCTAACTCTTTAGAGATTAGCCTTTTAAATTATAAAATCTAGGAACGTATTTGTGAAATATTTATCTTCCATGTTTAAATTGTTTTCTTTGTGTATTAGAATTCAAAGTAAAACATATTTCGCAGTGTCCTGGTGTATAATGCTTTCCTCTACTGAGCCCCAAGAAGCTCCAACCAGGTTGTAATTCAAACTTACACCAACTTTCCGCTTGTAGCCTCCCTCCCTCCCTCCCCATTTTGTCCTTTGGATAACCTCATAATGACTTTTACTGTATTTATGCAAGACCTTTCCAATTAGCCCCTTGGAACTTTCAAACAGAGAAGAAACAGAAAGGAATGAAAAGAGGAAAGAAGAAAAACGATGATCTGGGGTAGCATTTAACTAGCAGGAATTTTCACACCGTCAGGTCACAGCAGCACAGAAAGTCAGGAGAGTCCTAGGGTCCTCGTAACCCAGCCCGTAATATTTACAGACGTGTTTACTTTGGCATATGCAAGAGAACGCAGGTTTTATAGCCAGCCGATCTGGGGTCAAATCCTGACTTTGTTACTTTCAGCTTTACGAACCTTATTTAAGATGCTACTTTGCCTTATTTGTCCTAATTATAAAATGGGGATATCTATATCTAACTCACAGGGACCTTTAGAGGACCAAACGTGGCAATCGGCGCAGCACTTAGCAGGCCTGGCGCGGGGAGGCTCGTGAGTGTCAGCCCCTCGGTCACTGTGGTAATACCACGGAGCTTCGCTGGGGGGTTCTAAATGTACAGTTGTGTGGGTGTGCTTGGTATCATTGCACACGGATGATATCGTTCCTGTTCCGCTACTCTCAGGCAACAGCCTGCATCTTACTAGAGGTGTTAAAAAGTAAATTTAGCCACAACCCCTCTGATACGTTTTTCATTTTGGTTCTTAAAACAGTATTCTCATGGCAATAGCTAGAAATTCTGGGGCAGCCTTTCCAACATAAATACGTATCTATTTTCCAGTGGCATCTTCTCAATTCTTTTTTTTTTTTTTTCATTCATTCAAATTTATTTTAGTAAGTTCATTGAATGATCTCAGTCTCTTTGCCTCAATTTCTCTAATATTTCTGAATGTTTTTCCTCTCTTTATACACTCCGGTCCAGGGAAAGTAGAGTGACATATGCATCTGTGATAGGTAAATTTGGGAAGCAAAACTGGGCCTGCTCAGTGCAGGCCCTTCTTTTTTCCTCTTGGAACAGGTAACTCCTAGGAAATACACATTCTTTCCCACCCACACGCCACGTGTTTAGGAGGCCCACCCCATTTGCGGAGGCCTGTGGATATTTGACTGTGTCTGTATTCATATGAGTGAATCCATGAAATCTGGATCAGTATTAGGAGTTTACTGCCCCACATATAAACTACATTGTCTCACTTAGTCTTATCACAGTAAAGCTGGGGGCCAACATATTTTGTCCCCCACCTGCTGACTCTTTGAGCCACAAAGTACTGTTTGAAGACTCCCCCAAAGACCCCTGAGTTTAGTCTGGGATCATGAAATCATTGATTCAGACTATGTCCATTTGTTTTCCTTATGGCCCTTTACTAAATAGTTCTTGTGTGCACCACATTCAAACATTGAAATTGTGCCAGCTAACATAATTTCATACTTTCTAACATGCTTATCAACTAGGTCTGTATAGCATCCCGAGATATTTGGCCTTGAGATGACAATTAAAAGATTTAAAAGATGAACCTGGGAAAAATGAAGACCTTTACTTGACCTTTACTTGGAACCAACCTAGGGTTAATCTAGAGTTGCATGGCTTGCCTGCTTTTACATTATTTCTGAGGCTCTACATTGCAGCACCTGCTAACTATACTTATGAATATTGGAGATCCAGACTGTGGTTTTTACTGTTTAAAATAAAGTGATTTTTTTCTCATTTTTCTACTGAATTTATTGGAGTGACATTAGTTAATAAAATTATATAGGATTCAAGTGTACAGTTCTATAATACATCATCTCTATATTGCACTGTGTGTTCAGCATCCCAAGTCAAGTCTCCTTCCATCACCACTCACCCCCCTTTACCCTCTTCTACCTCGACCACCCCCTTTCCCTCTGGTCATCAGCATACTGTTATCTGTGAGTTTTATTTCCTTAATCTCTTTATGTTTTTCACCCAGTCCCCCATAATTGTGGGGTTGAAATAAAGTGATTTTATTAATGGACAGATAAAGGGAAATGTGGGCCACTATCAAGTTAGAGATGCAAGTTCTGCTTGTACAGAGAAAGTAGGAAAAATAATCACAAAACCAAAAATTCATTAAAGAATCGCACCGGAGATGCCTCGGTCTTGGGAAATAAGGCTGGGTCAGAAACAGTGCCTGGGACAAAAGCAGCAGAGTAATTGAAGGGTGTTTTGTAGGTGAAGAGAAAAGGAGAGTTCAGGAAACAGTTTTAACTCTAGAAATGACAGAATAAACTGAAATACCAAGAACTGAAAGAGTGAGGAATGTATTCACCAAGGGCGTTGCGCTTTCAGAGGACAGACTCGATCTGTAGGGATGGAGAAATAAAAGGGAACGTACTGAGTAAATACAGGTCTCTAACTGAAGATTTAAAAGATGAACCTGGGAAAAGTGAAGAACTTACACTGAGTGTGTCTGGCTTATTTGTCTCAGATTTACCAGTCAGAAAAGTCACTCCAGCTGCTTTTGGATGGACTGAGTAAAGGGGAAGACAGAGGCCAGGGGAATAAAACTAACTGAGCTCTCCCCACCTCAAAGAAAATACAAGACACAGAGGGAAAGGATGTCCTCCTAACACCCAGCAGTGAAACACGTGTGATAAGATTAACAAAGAAAAAATATAAAATTAAAATCCATAGAAGGGAAGAGCAAACCTATTGACTATTAATGTTAATATAATTCATTTATTTAATAGTTGCATTTTGTTCATAATTTAGAAAAAAATTCCCCATAATCTATTGCATACCAGGCATTATGCTAGTTACTGTAGTTGAACTGATGTAAGAGATATGGTTCTAACTTTTAAGAGCTTACAGTAAAGTCATGAAGAAATACCTTTAATGTATACCTTAAATATGATATGCAAGTGTTAGCACAGAAGTATTCACAAGAGACTGTGAGGACAGACAGGATGGGTACTTCATCTGGAAACAGCGAAGCTTCAGGGTTGGCCCTTAGCTTCTTAGGCAAGACAAAGAGGTAACATGGTGAATTTTATAATTTTCAATATCATCAAGGAAGAAATACAGCAATTCTTCAGGGAAGACAAATCTTTTTTTCCGGCACTGAATTGAAAAGAAATTACTTTGATGAAATTTTGTAGGAAATACTGAATGATCTAATGGGTAATGTTCTCAGCACCAGTTTTTCAGCTTTAGCAATAGTAGATAATGTATGTTTGTTTCTTACCGTGGCTTTTGATGATAGTAAAGAGCATATTATAGTTGAATGCTATTACCAAACGATTCATATCAGAATCATTTGGGGATCTGTTTTATAATACATATTCCTGGACCTACTTAATGAGTACACCCTTTAAATATTAAATTCTAATACTTACATTCTTACCATAACTCTCTCTTGTCCTCTTATACCTGTATTCCCACTGTAGCTGCTTTCAGACCTTATAGAGGTCTCCAGTCCATTACTATTCCCATTTTCTCTGAACCTATTCATTCTCTCCTGGGTTCTCTTTTTCCCGGGGTGATCACTCAGGCTACCTGATTACCAGAATCCTCAGCCCCTCAAGCTACTATAGAGCTGTACATCTTCACCTATCCTGTGATAAAACTTTAAACTTCTGTGATTTATTTTTTAACAGAATAATATGAATATAAGAAAGAAGAATTTTAGAATTGATTATTAGTAAAAGTATCAAATTATCTTTAGAAAATATCTGTAAATTATGAAAGAGAATATAACAATAATAAAGAGCAAAGGAGTTGTATGTGACATCAGCTTGCTATTTGTGTAAAATATTGGAAGATTAAGAGTAAGAAATTGAAGTTCAGCAAATTTAATAATTTTTTACAAGGTCATTCATCTAGTAAGTGGCAGATGCTAGATTTAAATCTAAGCCTGTCGCCTGTCTAATTCCCACTAATCAGATCATGTATAAATAGCTATAATGTAACAGAGTATGTGATAAGTAGAATAATAGAAACCCAGATAAGAGCTTACAGAAGTTCAAAAGAGGGAGATATAATTTCTGGATGGAAAGATCAGAAAATTCTCAATGAGGGTAGTGAAATTTGAGCTTATCCATCAAAGATGAGTTATCTAGGAGGGGAAATAAGTGTGAGCATAAAACAGCTGTTGAAAAACAACAAACTTCCATCAGTAAACACATGGACTCTCTTTTGGCTGGAATTTAGGGCATTTAAAGAGAAAATGAAGAAAATGCATTTAGAAATATAGACCCTGACAAAGAGAACTTTGAATGCCAAAGTAAGGAATTTGAACTTAAAGATTTTTTGAGCAAAGCATGAAAACAAGTTGTAAGTTCCAGTTATTCTTACTTTCATGCAAATGATCTTTCTGTGAATTTACCCAAGGTAAACATTTTATTTTGAAGTCACTCTCCTTCCACAAGTTTTCAACTCTCTTCCATCTTCTTTTAGCAAATATTGTTCAGGGAACACAGAACAACGGAGCTAACCTGGCCTCGTTCAGATCTGATACTGAATAGATTGCACTGTTGAGTTAGGTGACATTTTCTCCAAATCAAATCTCCGCTCCTGGGCAGGTACAGGCAGGGGCACTGAACTGCCATGTGCCAAGATTAATCCTCTCATCAATCTTGGGGCCATATTAGCTCTGGAGTGTCCGGAGCCCTCTTGGATGGTTGTTTTAGGCCACAAGGTAGCGTGTTCCTCCTCTCTGGTGTATCGTGCAAACGTTAAGCATTGTTATTCTCTGTGTGTTTCATATATGTGAAAGTTGGGAGGCACCACCCTTAGATGTCCTGTGTGACCAGCCTCCCAAAAGCCCAGGGGGTGCTTCTAGAATCCTGACCAGACTGACATATTTCACCTCGGGGGGGGGGGGGGGGCAGCAGGAAGAGATTAACCAAAGAACTTATATGCAAATCTGCAAAACCCACAGACACAGACAGTAATGCGGAGAAAGTCCGGGGAGGGGACAGGAGCAGGGTGGAAGGGGTCAATGGGGGGAGAGAGGGGGACATCTGTAATACTTTGAGCAATAAAGATAAATTTAAAAAAGCAATGAGTACTCATTCAAGATATAATCTAGAACAAACATACCCTCCAGAATGTTCTGTGCTAATAAAAATGTTCTATATTTGTACTCTTCCACACGGGAGGCACTAGCTACACGTGGATATTAAGAACTGGAAACATCTAATGCAGCCAAGGGGCTGAGTTTTAAATTATATATAATATTATTTAATATAAATTTAAATTTAAGTAACTACATTTGGCTAGTGGCTACTGTGTTGAACAGTGCAGGTCCAGAGAGAGGTTCTCTTAAGTAGGAAATCCACACAAAACCCATTCATCATGTCTGCATAGCCCTCCAAGGCTGATGAAGTCCTTTACCATACAGACTAATTGCTACAGTGTTTGAGCCATGATTTGGAGTAAGGTTTTAGGCATTTCCTATGAATTCCTACCTTGTTGCTCTACTTTAAAAATACTGTTTAATTCACATTTGCTCGACTTCTTTCCTACAAGGTGAAAGGGGGTCGCAGGAGACATTTTCCAGCAATAATCATTGTGATTCACTGAATATGTTTACACCTGCTGGGCTTAAAATAGCACAACCTTAATTTAGTAGCACCTGTCGTCGATCTAACTACGATAAGGCTTGGTAAGCCTGTGATGAGAGAGAGGTTATCTGTCCAGCCAGAAGAGAAACCTGCAAAGAACTTCTACTCAACATATAAGATGGGTAAGTACAATGTGCTCATTGTTATAACTATTTGAAAAAATTGTGTGTATATATGGGAGTGACAGACAGTGAAAATGTAACTCCAGGGGTCAAGGAAGCCTTTTCTGATTAAGCATTCTAATATTGTGTAAGCTCAAATTACCTGTCTTTGATACATCTCAGGATCAAAATCCATATTGCCTTGAAGTAAGGCTGGTGAAAGCTAGGGAAAAGAATATATGTTACTAGTTTTTCTAATCATACTGAAGTGTCCCATGGTCCTGTGGACGCTTTCTGTCCTTGCACATTGCCAGTCCTATGCCAGTCCTGTTCTCTAGCCAGGGATGCCTCTCGTCTGCTTTGTTGATGGATAAGATAGCAGTTGGATTGCCCAAGGACCAGCACAAATGATACCTCCTTTACTGAGATTCCTCTGACTTCCCAAAAGATGCAGTGAAATACCTTCCTTGGCAATTTGCCCATACCCCGTTAGAGCAAAATGAAATGCTGTGATATTTGTTTTACACCTGTACACCATGAGAACGTGAACCCATTAAGGGCAGGAGCTATATTCTATTAATCATTGTATTCCTAGGAATTATTACAAAGCTCAGTGATGCTTAATTCAAAAATAGAAACATGGTTCATATCTAGAATGTAATTTCAAGTTAGTTTTGGTTTTTATATGTTCTTACAGGGATTTGTGATTAGAATAATCCAGATCAGAGATACTCTCCAAATGTTTGGGATTATATACTAGGATCTATTACATGTATTGAGGACTTCTGCCTTTGAAAATGTGTTTTGTTTAAGGTAATATTAACATGCATCCCTTTACTCATTAGCAAAGCTTTGCGCCTCCACTATGGAGCAGAAACTTAAAGAGAGTGAAACTGAAAGTTTTTGTAGTAAAGAGGTCGATAAGGTGGTCACTGTTGTTCAGAGGTCATTATGGGGCTGCTGCAAAAATTGGAATGGGGTGGGATTCCTTATGTTCCATGTTATAGTTTGTCATGGGTCAAAGATAAGAAGTTAGAAAACTAGGTTACTGGACAGAACTTCCTATAATAGTGATTCACAACCTGGTGGGCTATTAGAGTCAGATGGGAGTCTTAAAAAGTAACATGCTTCAATGTCTCTGGGTCTATTTTATTCAACAGTTTATTTTGTTCATTAGCTTCTCCTTAAAGGAGACCCTTTAACATTTCATGTAGTACTGGTTTGGTGGTGATGAACTCCTTTAGCTTTTTCTTGTCTGGGGAACTCTTTATCTGACCTTCAGTTCTAAATGATAGCTTTGCTGGGTAGAGTAATCTTGGTTGTAGGTCCTTGCTTTTCATCACTTTGAATATTTCTTGCCACTCCCTTCTGGCCTGCAAAGTTTCTGTTGAGAAATCAGCTGACAGTCATAGGAGAGCTCCCTTGTAGGTAACTAATTGCTTTTCTCTTGCTGCTTTTAAGATTTTCTCTTTGTCTTTAACCTTTGGCATTTAATTATGATGTGTCTTGGTGTGGGCCTCTTTGGGCTTATTTAACCAAAAGGAATTAAAAACAATGCACTTGTATTGCATATCTACCAAAAAGATGCCATGCTCTCTGCTGGACCCTAGCAGCATGTGTGAAAGAGAGACAGGAATAAAGGCATTGGGAGGGCCCCAAGGAAATGCACCATGTTTATTTGTTTTTAACTTATCTTTATTGTTGAAAGTATTACAGATGTCCTGCTCCCATCCCCCATTGATTCCCTCCACCCTGCTCTGGCCTCCTCCCCAGGCCTTCCCCGCACCATTGTCTGTTCATGAGCTATGCATATATACATATAAATTCATTGGTTAGTCTCTTCCAGCCACCCCCTCTTCCCTCTGAAATATGTCAGTCTGTTGCATGTTTCAATGCCTGTGGATCTTTTTTATGCACCATGTTTGTTTGTTTTTTAAACATTTTTAGGCCCCGAGATAATATCCAATAGTAGAAGTTCAGGAAATATTTGTGGACGAAGGTAGCAGCTAGTCTAAATGAGCTATTTTCAGTCAAATCCTTTCTTGGCCACTTTAATATCCAATCTGCTGCAAAATCCATTAGGACAATCAATCGACTGGTGCTGTGAAGACATCCAACTCCCACTGGATCACTTATTTCCAGTGCAGAGCTTTTCATAGGACAGGTGCCATAGAAGGAAAAAGATATTAGGATATATTAGAATTATTTTCCTCTTATTCGTCCAGGCTCCTGAAGGACATAATTACTCTTTACAAAGACCTTGAAAATCTGGCCTAAGCAAGTTCCCAGCCTCCTCTCCCATGAAACTGCTTCCCTCACTCGCCCTGACTATGCCTTGATCTCGCCCACCTCTGCACATCCCCTCACATATCCCCTCTCTCCTAGAATCTTTCACCCCTTCCTGGACTTCACCTAACAAAAATCCTGCTATTCTTTAAGGCCGGGTTGTCTCTTTCCTAAACGGGCCTCTTCCCTTCGAAGTGTAAACCTCTTCTTAGAGGAGCTCTCCCAGAATTTAGCGTAGGGCTTTACTGAAAATAAATCCTTAGTAGATATTTGATAAGTGAAACTGGGAATTCTAACAGAGAGGAACAATGAATTTATGACTACAAATATTTTGGAAGTATTTTTAAATTTACGAAGTACATTTCCGTAGTGTATATTACTTATCCTTACCCAATTTCTGTGAATTACATGTTGTGACCCACCATTTTACAGATGAGCAAACTGAGGCTTGGGCTGATAAAGGGACCTGCCTGAGGTGTGTCAGTCCGTCCCAGAAGTGCCACACTCAATAGGCTATTTGAAGAGAGTTGAAGTGCTGTATAGACTGAGGCCGAGGTTAGGGAAATAGGAGAGATAGTAAAGCTCTAGGAGATCCTCATAATGTGAGGGGCCTTATCACCCCTGTGCCTGAAAGGATGCAAGAACCTGTTAAGAGCTTTATCTGTGAGAGAGCCGTCTTCCTTCACTCATTTTCCAAGAGCAGAGAGTTCTCAAACTCTGGCCTGGAACTGAATGTGGAGAGGCTAGTAAATGCCTTGAATTTTTCCTTTTCCATCTGATGCTTCCCACTGGCCAAACCCAACCAGTAGACAGTAAGCAAGAGAACCCAAGAGATCAGTTCTTGGAAACCACTCTTATAAGACTCAGGCAGGGCTCAGGGAAGTGTGCTTTGAGCTGGAGGAGAAAGGGTGTAGAGAGAACAACAGATTTTATTCAGCATTTGAAGTCACACAGATGTTGGGTTACAGAGCCATGATCCAAAACCCAGAACTTCGATTCTTTTCACTTTGCCACAGTTTTGGCACGTAAGAAATAACTCACTGCAAAAAAACTATTTGAATGTGTATATACAGTTATATTGCCTCAATTAAATTAAAACTTACCCCAAAATATAAGAATTGCATTTTGTGTGACCTAGAATAAGTGGTTTAAATGTAAAGACTTTAGTTTTCTAATCTGCAAAATAGAATCTGTAGTACCTCATTGGGTGTGGCAAGGATGAAATGCAATGACATTTATAAGATGCTAACATGGTGCTTGGCACAGAGTAGATGCTCCATATATTTCAGTCCTTTTCCTACACTTTTAAAATATTCTTTATATAACTACACACAGGGCCATATTCACACTAGAACCTCAATAAGTATACATTAATCAAATAGAAATAGATTAATCAAGATTTGCAAAATATGATCAGAGTTTCTTGGAAATATTTGGAAAGATTCTTACTATGGCCTAATTATAAGGTTAAGTTGTTGCAGGTTGTCTCTGTAGAAATGACACCATGAGGGAAGTAGAGGCTAATACATGATCCTCTCTCTCCAGGAGATCCCTGTCTGTCAGGAAACACAGACATATAAACAGCTAATTATAATATAGGTTGAAAACGGTTGAACATAGGCAGGTAGAGCTGCAAAAGGGAGCCACTGTGGAGAGTCAAAGAGGTCTTGAAAAAGAATGTAACATTTGAGTTGAGCCTTGGAGCATGTGTAAGAATGTGTTTGAAGAATGAACAAGAGAAGGTAAAAAAAAAAAATTCCAGAAGAAAAATGATGAGCTATGAAATTAAAAGAGATAATGTGTACCAAATTATATCAACCTTTGTACTGTTTTCTTACAAACATGAGTGAGAGAATAGTCTAGAAATATAAGTCTAAGCACCCCTACCATGAATGCAGAATATTTTTGAAGATACTTTCATTTAAAAAGATCATGCCAGCTCTGACCGAATAGCTGTCAGTTAGAGCGCCATCCCAATACACCAAGGTTGTGGGTGCGATCCCCAGTCAGGGCACATACAAGAATCAACCAATGAATGCATAAATAAGTGGGACAACAAATCAATGTTTCTCTCTCTCTCTCTCAAATCAATAAGAAAAAAAAAATCATTCCAATGGTGAATTCTATTCCACAATATATTAGTGTACTAATTTAACAAATGGTTTTTCCTATGGTTTCCCTTATTTCCTGAACCTCTGCCTTCTAGGTGGACATTTACTGTTTCAGGAGGTGAGACAGTTGCAAAAGTTATATGTAAACTCTTTACAAATGTGAATTTCTATTATTATTTAGAAACTTTAAACTGAAATTGGAAAAGTGTGGTCGATTACTCTGACCTTCTCAACCCCACAGGAGAATTAGTTTCCATACACTTTCCTTCCTTCTAACATCGGTCCAAGCTCAGTGGTCCGATGGCTTGTGGCCATTGAAAGCAAGATGGAGAAAGTGTTTCTCAGTTTGGCAATGGAGCTTGGGAAATGGCCAGCCCAACTTACTTCAGTGATTTTAATGCAAAGCACTCAGCAAATTAAACTTGTTGATTATAAAATATTTTCCATTTGCCCCCAGTGTCAGCACTTTTATAGGAAATTCAGGTTCCAGTGAAAGAAAAGTGCAAAGTAAGAGTATGGATAATTTTTCAAACTCACAAGGGTTGTCTGTAGGCAAAGGGCAAGATAGCGCCTGATGAGACCTGTTCTCTGTCTCCCAACCCCAGTCCAAGAGAAATGTTTCACTCAGAGGTTCACTGTCTAAACCCAAGCATAAAAAGTTCAGTCCTGAAATAGGATAAAGCTTAGAACATAAGACCACTAATCTTTCATTCTTTTATTTTCACTGTACCTTTACCAAGTAATTTAAAAAAATTTATCCTTATTGTTGAAAGTATTACAGATGTCCTCTTTTTTCCCCCCACTGACCCCCTCCACTCTACGCTCCCCCCAAGGTCTTCACTACACTATTGTCTTTGCCCAAGGGTTATGCAAATATGCATATAAGTTCTTTTGTTAATCCATCTCTCTCTCTCTCTCTCTCTCTCATCAGGCATTGTGCAGAAACTTAGAATGCAAAGGTAAACATGAACTGGGCCTGGCCCCTCAAAGAGCTCACTGTCCCATTAATGAAACTGACACATAATCATACAATTATGAAACAATGTGGTAATATGCATTCAGCATTCTGGGGGCACCAGAACAAGCAAAAAATTAGTATTTTTTCCAAGAGGGCAACAAGCTGCCAGTAGAACAGTGAGCACTAGATTTCAACATATTCAACCAGAGGCTAGAAAATTCCATATCGGAATCACTATAGATGAATTCTACTCTGGACAGATATATGGGCTAGATTCATGTTTTGTTTTTTGTTTTTTTAATCCTCGCCTGAAGAGTGAGGATATTTTTTTCCATTGATTTTGGAGAAAGTGAAAGGGAAAGGGGAGGGAGAGAGAGAGAGAGAGGAAGAGGGAGAGAGAGAAACATTGATGTGATAGAGACACATCAGTTGGTTGCCTCCCACATGTGCCCCAGTCAGGGGTTGGACCTGCAACCCAGGTACATGCCCTGGACCAGGAATCAAAGCTTCAGACTCTTGGGTGTGCAGGCTGACAATTTAACTACTGAGTCGTACAGGCCAGGGCTAGATTAATGGTTTTTGATAGCAACACTACTGACATTTCAGACCAAATAATTCTTTTTTGTGGGGGGCTGTCCTGTGCATGGTGGCATATTTAACATCCATGGCCTTCATCCAGTAGATGCCAGGAGCATCCACTAGTTGTGAATCAAAAATGTCTGCATTTATTGCCAAATGGCTCCTGGGTGCAAGATTACTCCCAGTTGAGAACCCCTGGACTAGATGGTCTTCAACGTTCCTTTCATCTTTAGTAATTTAACTAGTGGCCCAGCTGCCATGGCAGTAATTCTCAAGGAACAGTCATTTCTCCTAGCTAATGCTGGAGTTACTTAGATCTGACCACAGCTCTATAGCCACATGCTTGTAAGGAAACAATCCTTACCTAGAGAGAGAAAAACTCTGATCACAGGTCTCAAAGCCCCAAGTACCCTATCTTCAATATTGTAATGCACCCTCTGCTTGGTCAATGTAAATTGAATAAAGATATTCTGTGCTGCAGATGTTACACTTCCTGGAAACCAGAGTTCCTGACTGAGAGGGGATGACAGCCTTGAGCAGAATTAGTGCTTAGAATAGAAAAGTGTATTTTAACTCTGCTCTATGTAACCTCTCCTTCACTCAGAGCAGTGATGCATTTTATTTTATTTTATATTTTATTTTATTTGTCCATCCTTCTGTGCTTATGAAAAGATAGAAGATATTTGGACGAACCACTGGACTTGGGTAGGGAGCCCTGGGTTTGGGTCCTAGTCAAATAATTAAACTCACTGTGTTAATTTGGACAAATTACTTCATACATTGGCTCACTCTTTCAACAAACTTTTTCCAAGTGCCTGCCACATGAGAAACTGTGACAGCTGGCTGGGGATAAACAGGGACCAACACAGCTCTCCCACTAGGTGCTCACAATAGAGAAGGAGCCCACTCCCATGTCCCATGCAGTGGTGTTGGTATGTCTCTCCTGCACCACTCACAGGGAAATTACAACTAGTTCTGTTTGTTTTTACATCAGTCAGGGAGCCAGGTTCTTCCTCCAGGACCCAGTCCTCATCAAACTGTCCAACATTCCTCTGTCTGTTCAATAAATTCAAATTGATTGGGACTCACCATGCCAGTAGTGTTGAAGGACAGATTGTCTGTTAGGTAGCATGTCCCTGCTCAAGGATAGCCTGTTCTATATTCCTACCATTTGCTCCCTGGGCCCCTGATGAAAGTTGTTCCTCTGCCTCTCGATTAGAAGAATCCATGCCCAGTTACTCCCACCTGTGCTTCTCCATCTAAGTCACAGCTCCACCTTTTCTCTTTCCTTCCCTGAAGTCTTGGAATTATCTAATCTCAGGGATGCTACATGCACACATCCAAGTATTTGAGACTCTACCTCAACCACAGAGATAAACAATTTTTGCTTTATTTTGGGCTGGAAGAAAGGAAAATGAGGGCCAGTGAGAGAGCAGAGGGCAAGGGAAAGGGTGAAATCAGTGCTAGCAAGATAGTACCATAAGATCCTGTGGCAATTCATGGGACAATGGTAAACTCAGAGTGCTAGGGACAATGGCCCTTCCCAAGAAATGGCAGATGGCAACCTGACCATCACTTTGTAACTATATAAACTTTTTTATCCCATGGCCAAGCATATTTCCAATTGATGGGGGTGAATTGGTGCAGAAAGAAGCTCCAAATAGATTTTTATTTCCCCTTTCAGGGCCTCAAATTCCTCCAGTATAAAAATCAAAAGCTTGATTAAGGAATCTCTTAGGCCTGGTAGAGTATTCATAATTCAGTGAGACCTGGATTCCTTTTTCTACCAATGTCCCTGCTACCCTCTCTCTTTCTTACTTAGGAAGTGCTGCTTGATCTAGTGCGGAGGCTGCAGGATTAGGTGAAATGGATGGAAAACCCAGGCGAGAAACTCAGTAACACGTGGATGGAATATCAGGATTTGGGGAGCTGCAATGAACGCTTTCACATCTTGCATAATTTTTAAAATAATGTTCCACAGATTGTAGTCTCATTCCATTGGTGTTATGTAGAACTCCTTTAATTAAACTTTGGAAACAAATAAATAGGAATCATGGGGATAAGCAAAACTTTCCAATTTTTTATCCACTGAGTAGTTCTCCTGAGCCTCTGTCCTCTGGCTAGAAATTCTCAGTGAGAACTTATCCACTTTCTTTTTTCTTTTTATTAAATTTATTGGGGTTGCCCAGCCTGGCGTGGCTCAGTGGTTGAGAGTCAACCTAGGATCCAGGAGATCGGGGTTTGATTCCCGGTCAGGGCACATGCCCTGGTTGCGGGCTCGATCCCCAGTCGGGGGCATGCAGGAGGCAGCCAATCAATGACTCTCTCATCATTCATGTTTCTGTCTCTCTCTCTCCCTCTCCCTTCCTCTCTCTGAAATCAATAAAGATATATTTTTTAAAAAAAAATTTTTTTAAATAAATTTATTGGCGTGACATTGGTTAATAAAATTATATAGGTTTCAGCTATACAGTTCTATAACACATGATCTGTATATTGTATTGTGTTCACCACCCCAAGTCAAGTCTCCTTCTATCACCATATATCCCCCCTTTACCCTTTCCTACCACCACCACCCCCTTTTCCTCTGGCAATCACCATACTATTGTCTGTGTCCATGAGTTTTGTGTTTTTGTTGTTGTTTGTGGGTTGATTTTTTTCTTAATCCCTTCACCTTTTTCACCCAGCCCCTCAACTGCAGCCCTCCTCTCCTCTGACAGCTGTTAGTCTGCTCTCTATGAGTCTGTTTCTATTTTGTTTGTTAGTGTATTTTGTTCATTAGATTCCACATATGAGTGAAATCATATGGTATTTGTCTTTCTCTGACTGGCTTATTTCACTTAGCGTAATGCTCTCCAGGTCCATCCACGCTGTCCCAACGACTAAGATTTCCTTCTTTTTTACTGCCGAATAGTATACAATGGAACACGACTCAGCCTATCCACTTTCAAAGGCTTCCTTTGAGAGGCTGATCCACTCTGATGTGTGCACTGCTGTATTTTGTGACTTGATAGCATGGGCTTGCAGTCAAACTGGAGTGGATATTGTAGCACCTCTGCTTACTTAATAGCTGCTGTGACATTGGGCATAACAACTGAGCCTCAGTTTGTTCATCTGTGAAATCAGGACACAAAGTATACCTTGCAGGGCATTATCAAGACTGCCTACTTCACAGTAGGTGCCTCTTTTATCCCTGAGTTCAAGCATCCCACCCAAGGTAAGCATGCATTCAATGTTAGTTGCATTCACTTCCCTACTTCTTACATTCCCTTTTTAAAAGGGGCTTTAATAGGCTCTTGTGTCAGGCCACAGAGATATCTTCTTCCTACCATAATTAAGCAACTTGAGAAATCCTGTGAGGTCGATAAATTTGGAAAACGCTTACATAAAACAGAATATAAAATGGCAAGTCCTGCCATCAGAAGCCAGTAAAAGTCAATTGCTTTATGCGACACCTCTACAAATGGCATTATGTCATTGCATAATATTAGTAAGAAATTGTAAGATTTTGTTCAGGCCTATAAAATGTAATGAGTCTCACATCATCTACCAATATAAAAATAAATTGAAAGAAAGTAATATTTAACAGAGAGGAAAAAAAACAAGCTTCCAACTTCTTGGCTTTTTCTGTGTTTGAGGAACTTTAGTCCATAAAGAACTGGATTTAAATGTTTTTCAGTGTGGTTCATTGGCTTTCTCTCTTTTTTCTTTCTTTCTTTATATTATTTTAATTTTTCATCTTTGCCTTTTCTATTTAACTGGGAACACACAAAAACTCTGTTTCAGAAATCAGGTGGTCTTGGCTGAAAATTTCTCCCAGTGCATAAGAAAGAACTTTAAATGTTCAAAAAATGGAAAAGTCTTCACGGCGCCAACAAAGAGATGGATTTATTCATCTGGGCGAAGGTACAGGACATTAACTTTCACAGATGCAGTTGTTCAACAGCAGTTCACACTAAACCAACCTGAAAAATTTTTGTAAACCCAAAGAAGTGAAGCTGTGTGAGTCTGGCCTAGAGCAGTGTTTCTTTTGTTAACAAATGGTGATACGGGAATCCAGAGTTATCCAATGAGTAAGACTTCTCTTAGATAAGGTTGAATGCCCTTTGATTCTAGGAGGGAAGAAATTGATCATTCTGATGAGATTATGCCACACTACTAAAAATCTGGCTTGAATCTTTATCAAATATAATATGGAAAAAATGAAAGGCATAATCTCATAGCACCCCCATGGCTCAGTCTCATGGGTGTGAGCAAACATGTCTATTAGGAATAATATATAACAAGAGCTGGGCCGTTGGGCTCTCTAAATAAACTGTCTGCATATTTGGGGAAGGGAAAAACAAATGTGGTATCTTTGGCTCAAGGAATGAGCTCTGTTTCTCTTCTTTGTCAGCATTGCCGTTCAGTGGTACAGACAAACTGGGCACCCTCAGGGATGGGTACATGTTCTGGCTCAAAATGGAAACAACATGGAATGGTTTAGGCCAAGAAGACCTGGATCCATGCAGCTAGTTCAAACCACTCATGGATGGAGAGAAATCCAGAACTGATTGGAAACCTTCAGGTCATCTCTAACCTTCATCCCAGTGTTGAAACCCCCTGCTCAGATGGTTGAAACATGGCCACCCAGCCTCAGTTGAATCTCTTCCAGGGCCAGGGAACTCATTATTTGTGAGTAGGTCTGTGTATAATCCTCTGTGTATATTATTATTGCCATGACCATGTGGGTCATTGCTATTCTTAACAAAGCTACAGCAAATGCTATAACACCGAGGAGAGACAAATCTTAGATAATTGCAAAAGCTCATTTCCTTACTCTTATCAGTAGTTTTGTAGGAAGCCGCCTC
The DNA here is from genome assembly GCF_054644295.1 of Miniopterus natalensis. NCBI lineage: Eukaryota > Metazoa > Chordata > Mammalia > Chiroptera > Miniopteridae > Miniopterus > Miniopterus natalensis. The sequence goes on along the minus strand of NC_142089.1, from coordinate 36,338,780 downwards.
AACATTCCTGAGCTCTATAGAAACAGGCTGATACCAGAGGCTACATTTGGAAGGTCCTCTCTTTATAAGTGGAAAGTCAGTCAGATGATCCCTACTTCTCTTCCCTTAGCATAGAAAGGGTGTTACAGGGTCAGGGTCCCCACCTATTAGAACATTTTTTGTGGTGCAGCTAATAGTGCTCTCTGTCTGTGCCAACTCTCTGTGGGATGAGAACCCAGAGCCTTGTGTGTGCTTACCCTCCATTTGTAAGATTTTCCCCTGTAAATCTTATTTTAAACTTATATCAGTGGGGTATGTATATAAGACCCTTTTGCATAACACAAACACTAATATTTATTGAGCTCTTCTAAGGCATTTGGCTTCAAGCTAAGCACTTTAGATTTAATTAAGACATATAATCCTCCAAATAGTCCCCTGAGAATAGATATTATACTTGTCTCTCTTTTGGAGAGGAGGAACCTAAGTCTCAGAGATGACTGGCCATGGTGAATATTGGGCTTCTAGATAGGAGCACATTCTTAAACTCTGCTGCATAGATGACCACCACTGGTAGAGTGGACAAAGAAGACCCATGAAAGTCAGCCAAGCCTGGATTCCCCCCTGGCTCTTCCCCTTACTGGGAGTGACATTAGGTGCCTTTTTAGCCTGTCGTAGTCTTAACTTCCTTGTCAATAAAATGGCAGTAGTATTTCTTTATATATATATATTTTTAAATATATCTTTATTGATTTCAGAGAGAGGGAGGGAGAGGAAGAGAGAGAGATAGAAACATCAATGATGAGAGAGTCATTGATTGAGCCCACAACCCGGGCATGTGCCCTGACCGGGAATCGAACCCTGATCACCTGGATCCTAGGTCGATGCTCAACTGCTGAGCCACGCCCGGCTGGGCAGTAGTATTTCTTTATAATTTTTCATGAGGATTAAATGGGATTGGGTATATATCAAGAATGGTAAACAGGATTTTTCCTATTGGTCTAGAGTTGGAGAGTGGGACTCCAAACTGAGGGTAAAAAAAAACATTAAATATTCCATAATAGACAGCAAGACAACCACAGAGCCACCAATAACTGGGCCTTTCTTGAGCTCGGTAAGAAGTAGGCAAGCTCCTCTGCTACTACTTATGATCAACCAGCTCTCCCTTTCCTGAGAACTGAAGAAAGGAAATGACAGAGGAGAAGGCAAGCACCATGAGAGTTATGAGTAGCTGACCTGGTAGGGACAAGCTACTGCTTTTTCCTCCCTGTCCCAAAGTCAATGAGGGAGGACACAAGAGAATCAATGACAGAGATCAGGAGTGCCTTCAAGGAGGGCAGGGTTGCATCTTACTCCCTAGTTAGACAACCACTTCTGCAGTGAATTTCTGATCTACCCAGCACCTCTTTGAGCACAGAAAAAAGAGATTTGAAGGAAGGTGTTACAACGGAGAATAGAGATTTTAAACAGGTTTATGCCCATCACTTGATGAGGTAAGAATGGGTAACTTTCTTATGGACCAAGAGACTCCAGAGAAGGTGGTTTGGAGTCATTTTGCCAGTGCCACCCAGGGGAGCAAGTCCACACAGGCATGGGGACCCTGACTGCAAGAGAATGAGGTGCATTGACGTAGGTGTATTTTATGGAGGAAAAAATTAGAGTAGGGATGGAATATTCCAATTAGGAAACTGCAAGAGAGCCCTAAAAGAGAGCCCTCAATTGGAAACCTGCCACAAAGATCAATCTGTGTCCTGAGGAGAAGTAGCAACATCTAATGGAAGTCATACTTGCAGACCCAATTAAATATAAATGCTTTCCCCCACTTTCCCTAATCCCTTCCTCCTGAGCAGGTAGAACCAGAAGGAGAGGAGGGAGATGGACAAGGAAGGAAAGTGTGGAAGCATGGATTTCACACATGCACACACACACACACACATGCACACACACACACACACTACACAGCTGCAGTTTCCTGGAGCCATGGTAAGCTTGAACTGGAAGGTGAGGAGGGGTGGTTAATGAGTTTGGAATTTAATACTGTACTAGACTGAACTTTTAAAACTTAAAGTGACCAGAAAAATTATAGCACTCATAGCAAAAGTTAATAAATTATGAAAGTGGTACATGTAGGGGCAAAGATTAGAAATATATATATATATAATATATATATATATGTTCATGCACATACCCAACCAACTTTAGACTATTATTGGTTTGTCCAGTAACATATGTCAAACACTAGGCATATAAGAGTTTCTCAATAAATCTTAGTTCTCTCTTATCTTTATTTTATAGCATGTATTTACTTTTTCCTCTGATTATAACATGAATTCTTTAGAGACCAAAAAACTGGAAAATACAGAAAAATATGAAGAGGAAAGTGAACGTCAATCATAACCCTCCTTGACAGAATTAACCCAAGCCCAAAACGACACTGTTGAGCAGCTCACTTAGGAGAGTTTTCCTTATGAACTCAAGTCTGCTCTCTGCTATTTTCATGCGCTGGTCTTAGAACTGCCTTCTGGAAATACAAACTCAGTCTCCTCCATCCTTTTACTCTTGAATATGTGAAAACAGGTAATTTGACTTTTTGCACACCTCCTTTTTTCTTTAACAGGTAAAACATTTTAAATTTCTTCTACCATTCTAAATGTCTCCTGGTTTCCAGCCCTTTCCTATTTTAGTCAATCAACCTCTGAAGATGCCCTGCTTTGCCAATGTCACCTTCTAAATATGAGACAGAATTAAGCCAAGCCCAAAAATATGACACAGGCAGATTATCATCTTCTTCATTTGAGCACTGTTCTTAAATTTCTGTTATTGAGTACAGCCAAAGAACACAGAGACCAATTTGTCAAGTTGAAAATATTGCCCTAGTTTATGCTGACCTATTTTCTTCTTCAGAAACTCTCAGGGCAAAAGGAAGGCTCTGGCTGCTTGAATTTGAGATTTCCCCAACGCAACAGAAAAGTTTTTGTCAGTCTATTGGAAGAAACAGAGATTCCTGACATCTAGGTTTAAAATATAAATTGTTTCAGAAATACATGTCATGATGATTAGAAGCTCTTTTTTCCTCCATTAATCCATTCATAAAGTGCAAATAAATTCCAGAGTGTAGAGTTTGGTGAGAAGTATGGTTAATGCTCTTTCCAAACCTCCATCCACTGTAGTAGTGCCCAACTGGTAGTCAGTCATGCCATGGACTGTCTAACTCAAATTCTGTGTTTTACTCACTGTACTCTTGGGGCTTCTCATATCTTTCCATATGGAAGAGCAGAGAGAAACAGCAGTGGGAAAAGCCTCCTACACAGGTGGTATGGGATGAATTATGTCCCCTCCCTAACTCATATGTTGAAGTCTTAACCTCCAGAACCTCTTTGAAGAGGTAATTAAGTTGAAATGTCACTAGGATGGGCTCTAATTCAATTTGACAGGTATCTCTATAAGAAGAAGAGGTCAGCATACAGACACATACAGGGAGAAGACCATGTGAAGACACAGGGAGAAGCCAGCTATCTACAAGCCAAGGAGAGAGGCCTCAGAAGAAATCAACCTTCCCGAAACCTTGATCTTGGACTTGTGGCCCCTAAACCCTTGCTTCCTGTTGGACCTCAGCACCTCTCAATGTTTTCTCTATTCTCTCTGTCTGGTTACACTGACCTTCCTATTCTTAGAACACACTGAGATGCTCTCACCTTAGACCCTTTATACTTGCCTCTGCCTGGTAGCCAGTCCTGGAATGTTTACACAGCTCATTTCATTTAGGCTTCTGTTAAACATCGTGTTCTCAGAGACTACACACACGATCCTATGTGTATATGCAGACAGTACAGTAGGAACATAATAAATAAATAAAGTAAATCTATTCCAATCAGCTAATTTATATAATGATCGAGACTGGATAAAATTAAAGTTCCTTTCTTTGTTTCAAGAGGTCTTCTTGCTCTGCATACTTTTTTGTGTGAATGTTCACAGTTTCTCACCTGCCAGTTTCATTGCTACAGATAAGACTCAAAAAAATACCAAGGAAACGACGTGTAACTTGACACTATCCATTGTCTATGACCAAGAAAGTAACAGTACATGCCACCCAGGATCCATTTGCCTTTCACATCTGTCTTTAGTTACAGTCAGCAACCATGGGAGAATGGAGAATGTTGCTTTTGCTCTGGAACAAAACCGATTCTGGATATGAGGTTAGAAGGAGGATGTATTGCTTGGAAAGGAAAAGTTTCTTGGATTAACTAAGTGCCAAAGTTAGACAGAGGCTGGAACATGTGCTACAAGGCAATGTCAAAGGAGCCTGCTCCTGCCTGTGTCCTCCCCCCTCACTATCAGAAGCCAAACAACCGAGAATCAAAGTCACCTTCGAGCATTTGGACAAGATCCCAGCCCAGCCAGCTGCGTAAGGAAGGCTGTTTTGCTGTCAGTCCCCCAGAAGTGAGGTAGAAAGATTGGGCTCCGTGTAGACACATTTCTCCTCCTCTGTCATCTCTCAGTTGTTGTGAGAACTATTCATGACTGGGCTGGAACCATGTTCTGGTCACAATTAATTTACCCTCACTTCACAAGTTTGCAGTTCACAGTTTATAAGGCAATATAATTTATTCTTGGTTCACAGCTTTCTTTTCTATAAAAATAGGGGTAGGGTTAATGAAGAAATGTACCCAAGAGTAATGCTTTCAAATGTAAAAATTATTTGGTTTTACATTTATTTATTTACTTACTTATTTAGAATCAGAAAGGTAAGATGCAATTTATTTCTATTTTTAAAATTTTTTTATTCGACTTATTGGGGTGACATTGGTTAATAAAATTATATAGGTTTCAGGCGTGCAGTTCTATAATACATCACCAGTATATGTATTGTGTTCACCACCCCAAGTCAAGTCTCCTTCCAACACCATTGATCTCCCTTTACCCTCTTCTACCTCCCCCCCACACCCCTTTTCCCCTGGTAATTACCACACTGTTGTCTGTGACTGTGAGTTCTATTTTTCTTTGCTTAATCCCTTCACTTTTTTCACCCAGATCCCCAAACCCACTCCCCTCTGACAGCTGTCAGTCTCTTTCTATTTTGTTTATTAGTTTGTTTTCAGATTCTACCTATGAGTGAAATCATGCAATACTTATCTTTCTCTGACTGCTTATTTCACTTTGCATAACACTCTCCAGGTCCACCATGCTGTCAGAAAGAGTAAGAGCTCCTTCTCTTTTACAGCTGCATAGTGTTCCATTGTGTGACTGTCCCACGGCCTTTTTATCCACTCAGCTACTGATGGGCACTTGGGCTGCTTCCAAATTTTGACTCTTGTAAACAACACTGCAATGAACATAGGGGTGCATATATTCTTTCACATTAGTGTTTCAGGTTTCTTGGATATATTCCCAGAAGTAGAATCGCTGGGTTGTAAGGCAGTTCCATTTTTTATTTTTTGAGGAAACTCCATCCTGCTTTCCACAGTGGCTGCACCAATCTGCATTCCCACCAACAGTGCATGAGGGTTCCTTTTTCTCCACATCCTCATTGATACTTGTTTGTGGATTTATTGATAATAGCTATTCTGACAGGTGTGAGGTCATATCTCATTGTGGTTTTAATTTGCACTTCTCTTATGAATAACAATGTTGAGCATCTTTTCATACGTCTATTGGCCATCTGTATGTCCACTTTGGAGAAGTGTCTATTTAGGTCCTTTGCCCATTGGGCTGTTTGTTTGTTTTTGGTGTTGAGTTGTATAAGTTCTTTATAAACTTTGGGTGTGAACCCTTTATCAAATATGTTTTCCTATTTAGTGGGTTATCTTTTAATTTTGTTGATGGTTCCCTTTGCTATGCAAAACTCTTTAGTCTGATGTAGTCCCATTTGTTTATTTTTTCTTTTCAGTGTTTCCCCTGCCCAAGGAGACATACCAGAAACAATATTGCTACTAGAAATGTCCGAGATTTTACTGCCTATGTTTTCTTCTAGGATTTTTATGGTTTCAAGTCTAACATTAAATTCTTTAATTCATTTTGAGTTTATTCTTGTGTATGGTGTAAGAAGGTGGTCTAGTTTTGTTTTGTTTTGCACATATCTGTCCAATCTTCCCAGCACCATTTATTAAATAGACTATCTTTACCCCATTGTATGTTCTTGCTTTCTTTGTTGAATATTAATTGACCATAAATGTATGAGTTTATTTCTGGGATCTCTATCCTGTTCTATGTCTGTTTTTATGCCAGTACCATGCTGTTTGGATTACTATAGCCTTCTAGTATAGTTTGATATCAGGTAGCTTGATTCCACAAACTTTGTTCTTCTTTCTCAAGATTGCTTGAGAAATCTGGAGTTCTTTTGTGGTTCCCTATGTGTTTTTGGAATATTTATTCCAGTTTTTTGAAATACACCATTGTTATTTTGATTGGAATTACATTGAATCTATAGATTGCTTTGGGTAGTATGGACATTTTAATGATGTTAATTTTCCCTATCCATGAACACAGTATATGCTTTTACTTATTTGTATCTTCTTCAAATTCTTTTTTAACTGTTGTAATTTCCTGAGTACAGTTCTTTTATTCCTTGATTAAATTTATTCCTAGGTATTTTTTAATGTATTTGTAAATGGGATTGTTTTCTTAGTTTTCCTTTCTGATAGTTCATTATTGGTGTATAGAAATGTATCTGATTTCTGGATATTTATTTTGTACCCTGCTACTTTACTGAGTTAATTTATCAGTTCTACTAGTTTTTTTGCTAGAATCTTCAGGGTTTATATACAGTATCATGTCACTTACCCTAGTGAGTCAATACTTTTGGGCACTCATTCCCAATAAATACACATTCATTAATGTATAAACTTACACGTAGTGCTCTAACATATTATGTACCTTATAAGATATAAAAAATAAAATTAGAAAGCTTATTATAAAATAATGTAAATAAATATTACTTATTGTCTCTTAGTACCATATTATACATCCCAGGGCATTCACATCCATTTGAAAAACACTAGGGCTTCTATGGGAAGCCATAGAAGCACTTCACTTAGAATAATATATATCCAGGCTTACTTTTTAGAATGCTGTTGTAATTCACCAGGCTATTCAGCCTATTGTAGTCCCCCTTTCTGGCATCCAGCTCTGAAATTTATATTTAACCTGGTGCTTATGTACTTAAAACATAGAAGAAAATATTAGCAAGTCTAATTAACCACTTTTTCTTCCCTCCAGGCTTTTAGTCTTTTGTGAAGAGATATAAGGAATAAAATAGGTATTAAAATATAGTATCAGCTTTAGTCCTTGTGAAGTTGAATTAAAGAATATAGTAAGGTCCCCTGCCTCCATACTGAACACACAAACAAGAAGCCACATGAGGCTGAGTTTCTGACCTACCTTTAGTTGGGAGTGATGAAGCCAAGCCCAGTCTCTGATTCCTTTCTAGCATGCAGACTGGAAATATAGGAACCCACAGGGTGGATGACTAGGTGGATCACAAGAATGAGAGAGAGATGGACCAACACTGCTGAAATGCCTTTCCAATGACTGCTCCTAGTTAAGAAAGTTGTCAGGTTCTTGCCGCTTCTCCGATTCGATAAATCATTCCTCATATCTTGAAGATAGCAAGTGAAAGGACAGCAAGAAAGAAACTGGGGTTGTTCTTTTTTAAAAAAAATAAAAATGTTTTTATTGATTTTTAGAGAGAGAGGAAAGGAGAGAGATAGAGAGATAGGAACATCGATAAGAGAGAAACATCATCAATTGGTGAGAGAGAAACATCATCCTGCATGCCCTCTACTGGGGATCAAGCCCACAACCCAGACATGTGCCCTGACCAGGAATCAAACCTCTTGGTTCCTGGGTCGACGCTCAACCACTGAGCCACACAGACCAGGCTGGAATTATTCTTTATTAGCCCATTTCCTCCAGATAGAGAAGCAATCCTCTAATGATAACAGGCAAATAAATCAGAGTGGCTCCTCCAATAGCAATGAAAAAAAAACCAAAGCTGGTGATTAATTTGAAAATCAAGAAAGTTCTAGGGTTTTATCTTCGGCACCTTCACTAATGAGATGTGCAACAATGGGCAAATCACTCCCCCCTCTGGGCTGCAGATTCTCCATCTGTTAAATAAGAGGTAATAGCAGATGATCTCTAAGGGCCCTTGTAACTCTGACATTTTATGGTTTCGATAAGATATTCAGAAATTATTCTTGAACTGCCTTTGTCAAAAAGCAATAAAATTTAATATAATATTTTAAAATCCACTATTCAAATACTAATGGACTTAAATGACAAGAGTGTTAAGAAGAACTAAATGAAAAGCTTGGGCTTTCTGACCTAATCAATCAACTTAAATGGGTGGCAGAAAGAAAGTGCCGAGGATGGAATCCTGAACATTATCAGGAAAATTGACTTTTGAATTAAGGAGTCAATCAGCAAGAATTTACCAATTGTGAAAGGTTCAATGTTAGGGATCTTGTGGCGCCGGCTTGAGGCAGGGCAGGACAAAGACCAGTATGGGCAGATAGTGATGAAAACTATGAGCAAATTCAGTAATGGAGGGCAAAGAGCTTGGGCTGCTCTGTGACATGAGAGGCAGAGTGTACAGAGATAGCGTGGTCTGCAAAGGGAGAACAGTGTGTGACTGTGCTGATAAAGGGGCCTGCTGGCAGAATATGGGAACACTTCCAAAGATGGTCAGATCTGTCCCAGTGAAATCTTTCTTCGTCTTTTGGCTGCTTTAAATGAGTTGCCCCACACATAATACTGATTTTAAATGTGTACCTTATCAAAGACTAATATATATTTACAAATGGAAATTCTGAACTGTCCACTCACATGTCTATTCTAGTATTAATACAGTACAGAGTATTTTATTTGCTGTAGCTTTAAAACACTTTACAGTTAGGGATTATGTTCTTTGTGTCCCAGAATAACAGAAAACCCCCCAACAGTAGCTCAGTGAGATGAGAAGTTTATCATTTTCATATAACAGGAAGCTGAAAAATAGTGCCTTGGCTGCTATGGCCCTTGTTGACATCAGGAATAGAGGCCTCTCACATTTTGCTCAACTATCCTGAGTGTGGTTTTCATCCTCATGTCATTACTTCATGGTTGCCAGGTGACTGCTTCACCCTCAGCATTATGTTTGTCTCCCAGGCAAGAATAAGAAGGAGGGCAAAGAGCAGAAAACATGTGTGGGAGCTGAGCATGCCTTCTTTAAAGAGGCTTTCTCAGAAGTCCTGCCTAGTGATATTAGTAAGGGCAGGAATATATGGTTGTTCCTAACTGCAAAAGAGGTTGAGAAATGTGTTTTATTATCTAAGCACATTGCCTTGAATAAGGCAGAGGGTAACCTCAGTAAAAGAAATATTAGGTTGATTAGGTAACTGACCAGATTTTCATCTCTTTCTCTTTCTCTCTAACTGGTAGAAAATTTTAATTTTATGCATCATTTTCAGTTTTTTTTCTGGCATTCTATGAAACATTTCTTCAGGATAAACTTTAAATTCAAAGATTAATTAATTTAGTGATAATTAATAGCTTTATAAAATTGAATAAATGCCTCACTGTTCATTCAGTTCTGCTTAAATATCCCTATTAAAGTTTTATAATTTTCTTCATATGGTTCTCACATATTTTCTACTAGGTTAATTTTAGGGATCCTAGTTTTTTTTTTTAGCTTTTAGATTTTAATGTAATCTTTTTCTTCTAAATTGTTTTTGTTTTGCTAGTAATAGGAAAGCTGTGATATTTATTTATTAATCACATACCAAGCTAACTTACTGAACTCCTTTATGAGTTCTAATAGATTTTCATGATTGGCTTCCTTAAATTTATACATGTAAATAATAATATTGTCTGCAATTAATAAAAGTAATACCCCTTATAATTTACAGGCAAACATCTTTTTATTTTTTCTTGTCTTATTACATTATTTCATAAATTAAGGGGAAGTTTGCTAAAATAATTTATAAGAACTGTGCTAAATTTTATCAAATGCTTTTCAGTCATCCATTTATCCTTTGAGATAATTTATTTTTAAAAAATTTGTTTTTATTGATTTTTTTAGAGATAGAGAAAGGGAGAGGAATAAAGAGATAGAAACATCAATGAGAGAGAAACATCATCAGTTGGCCGCCTCCTGCATACCCTCTGCTGGTGATCCATGACTAGCCAGCCATGTGCCCTGACTAGGGATGGCACCATGACTGCTTGGTACCTGGGTCAGTGCTCAACCACTGAGCCACACCCTGCAGGGCAAGATAATTTATATTTTTAATAGTTTAATGGAGTAAAGTATATTTAAAAATATTTTTCTGGTGTGAACAATCCTTGCATTTCTGTGACTAATCCTAATTATTGATGTTGTTAATATTATTAAACTGTTTTTATGCCCTGAAATTTTGTTCAGTATTACTCTTCCTACATTCATAAAATAGTTTGACCTATTTTTTCTTCTTCCTTTGTCCAATTTTTGTTCATTTTTGATATCAGGATTTTATTAGGCTCATAAAACAAGTTGGTAAGTTTTATGTCTTTTTATGTGATCTTGAGATTTTATGTAATATGGGAAATATTTAATCACTGAATGTTTATTAGGAATTGTAATAAAAATTTTTATGTTTAGTACCTGTTTTAACAGTAAGGTTTTTTTAAGATTACTCATCATTTCAGGTTTATCACTTCTTATGTCAATGTTGGTAATTTTTAATTTGACTTCTAAATCAAATTTATTAGGGTATAATTTAAATACAATAAATTATAGCCACTTCAAATGTACAGTACTTTAAGTGTAGAACCACTTGAAGTGTAAGATATTTGATGAATAAAAATTCCCATTTAACTATCTGCCCATCAAGATACAGAACTCTTACATCATCCCACACGTGCCCTCAAGACACTTTGCACTCAGTTCCTCCACCTCAAGCCCTACTAGACAACCACTAATCTGTTTTCTGTTGCCATAAATTAGTTTTGTTTATTCTAGCATTTCATGTAGGTAGAAGCACACTGTATGTACTCTGGATTCTTCTGCTCCACGTAATGTTTTAAAGAATCATTCATTGTATGGCATGAGTCAGTAGCTTCTTCTTTTTCATTGCTGAGTAATAGTCTAGTGTATGAATAGACAACATATTTTTTATCTATTTTCCTGATGAAGATATTGGATTATTTTCTATTTGAAGCTAACATAAATAAAACTACTATGAACAGTTGTGTATAAATATTTTGTGAGCAAAATATGTTTTATTTCTCTTTAGAAACTAGTTATAGATTTACCGGGACAAGTGGCAGTGTGTGCTTACCTTTATAAAAAACAACAACTGCTGAACATTTTTTCAAAGTCCTTTAAACACTTTACACTCAACACAAATCTTTGAAAGTTCCAATTGCTCAAAATCTTTTATAAATAGTTTGTCATCCATTTTAATTTTGGCCATTTTAATGGATTTATAGTAGTATGTCATTGTGCCTTTAATTTTCATTTTCCTGATAACCAATGACATTGAACATTTGACAGGTAAGTTATTGGCCTCCCATATATCTTCTTTTGTGATATGTCTGTTTATCTTTTTCCCATTGATTTATCTTTTGATTATTAAGTTGTAGGAGTTATTAAATCTGGATACACTCTTTGCCAAATATAAAACTTGCAAATATTTACTCCCAGTCTGCAGCTTAATACTTCACGTTCTTAATTGTATCTTTCTAAGGTTAGAAATATTTCATTTTAAGTTCAATTTATTAATCTTTTCTTAATAAGTAGTGCTTTTTATGTCCTGTCTAAGAGATTTTTGTCTAGCTGAGTGTCACAGTGGAACCTACAACTCTGGTCTCACTGCTCCTTAAAAATGCATAATTTACTCTCACCTCTGAGCATCTGTAACTGCTTTATCTACCTGGAGCATGGCATCCTCTTCCCCCAGATCTTTGCATACTTTTGTTTCAATCAACTTTCTCATTTCAATCAACTTTCTGCTCAATGTCACTTCCTTAGGAAAGTTCTCTTCCTCCCAAGTTATTCTATTTTTTCTATGTTTACTTCAGACCTTCTATTGTTTTAGCTCTTATATTTAGGTTTATAATTTATTTTGAGTTAATTTTTATATGGTATGAGGTAAGCATCTGAATTCATCTTTTTGCATGTGTATGTCAAATTACATGTGTACATCTCAGCACTATTGCTGAGAAGATTAAGAACTGCCCTGCCATTTTTATCAGAAATTAATTAACCATACACATAAGGGTATAGTTCAGAACTTTAAATTCGTTTAACCGACCTGTATGTCTAACCTTACTCCAGTACCACATTGTTTTTTATTACTGTAGCTCTCTAGTAAATTTTGTAATTGAAAAGTGAGTCCTCTGACTTTGTTCTTCTTGTTCAACATTGTTTGTTTATTCTGGATCTTTTTCAGTTCCATAAAAATTTTAGAATCAGCTTCTCAAGTTCTTTGGAAAAATTTACAGCTTAAAAGTTTTGATATGAATTGAATTGAATTTGTAGATCAATTTGAGGAGAATTGCTCTCTTAACACTATTGAGTCTGCCAATCTATGAACATACCATAGCTCTCATTTTATTTAGATATTCTTTCATTTTTTCAACAGTGTTTTATAGTTTTCAGTGCATGATGCTGACACATCTTTTGCTGAATATATTCCGAAGTATTTTGTTCTTTGTGATGCAATATAAATGCAATTGTTTTTTAAATTTTATTTTCAGATTCTTTATTGCTTGCATATACAAACATAATTGTGTTTTGTATATTGATCTTGTATCCTGTGACCATGCTGAGCTCATTTATTTTTTTTGTAGATTCCTTAGAATTTTCTATATACAGGATCATGTCATTTGCAAATAAAGATAGTCTATGACTTCTCTCCTAATCTGGATGACTTCGGTTGCATTGATCTATTATGTAAATATGTATATATTTCAGTATTGCCTTGTTGTGTTGGTTAGAAACTCCAGTACAATGTTAAAGCAGCAAGAGCAGAAATTCGTTCCTTGTAATTGATCTTTAGAAAAATGCGCACATATTTTATATAACATAGATGACTTTTCCTTTGTTTGAAATAAACCCCTTGGGAGAGATAGGAGGCCTCACCTGAAAGGGAAAAAATCTGAGTTCGATTCCTCGCCCACCTAAGGTTTCCAAATGTGTTTGAAACCAACCAACCAACCAACAACCAACCAACCAACATAAATTATTTTTGTGTGCTTTCTCTACCTAGTCTAGCTCAACCTCCAGGAACTATTTTAGTTCAAGCTTCATGAGACAACTGGAAAGATCAGACCCCCTCCCTCGGGTCCCCACAAGACAGAGTGGAAAAAAGGAAGCAAGATGGCAGTGATCTCAGGACGTCCCTCAGGGCCCTGGACACATGGCCAAGGATCATGTGACTGAACCCTGTAAGGTAGGAAAAAGAAACAAGAAGGTAAAGGGGCAATGGTGCCAATGTGTTCTAAATTGTCATAAGATAACTTCCATATACCTGAAGGAAGGGATTTTTGCCTATCTCATAGCAAGTACTCAATAAATATTAGCTCCAAATATTAATATTACTGCTATTATCATTAACCTTATCATTACTATTATTATGTGTTCAGACTCTGTTCTCTAAAAGGGGGTTTGATCATTCCCATTTTCCTAATGAAAAAAACCCATTAGCATAAAAATCCATTATGAGTATAACCAATGATAAAAATGTACAAATCTGTTGACAGTTATGACTGCATGTCTCCTGTGTGCTGTCCCCCAGCATAGAGGTGACTAGTGACCAGGGGAAATGAGGGGAGTCCAGAAGCTGAGAAGCCTCATCTCCATGAGCTGGGATGACCCCTCCCTTCTCCATCCCCAGCTGTAGGACGGTGACCTGTCATTAGGTAGGGGAGCTCTGAGTCCCAAGTGCAAGGAGAGGAGCTTATGCTGTGCTTAGGAAATCACTCCTGTCATCTAGAGGGAGGGAGGGAGGGAGGGTGTGGAGAGCCAAGCCAGTGGGAAGGAGGAGGCGTTTGTGTCCTGCTGGTCATCTTCCCCTGTAGGAAACTGTGGGAAACCTGCTCTGAGAATCATTGCACAGTCCTCCCCTGTAACAATAAAGAGATCACCTGGAGATGAGAGCATTCTTGGGTGTGGTCTCTCTTTAATTCCCTGCCAGGCAGCACTAATTTATTGAAGGTGGGCTTGTGAAGTACAGTTCTGCCAGAGAGAGATTGGCACAAGAGAAATGGAGACAGCTAATTCTCAGGGGGTCGTCTTTGGCAAAACCTGCTCTTGAGGCCTCATGCTACTTGTGCTCCTAGCTGCCGAGAACCAAGAGTGCCATCTGCAAACTGTGATTCATAAACACTCTGTCAGTCTGCCATCTACCCTGACATCATAAAATAACAAGAAGAGGCATTGTAATAAAGAGGGGAGGTTTTCATCCTACCAATTAAATGCATCTAATTTATTTCTCTTACAGCTGAGGCTTTATTTATTAGTAAACAGCTGCATTTGTTACACTTTTTACTCAAAACCTGCCAACTGGCACTTCGGATGATCCATTAATCCTAAATAATCATCTGTGTACTTCAGAGATCCTGGATATATAGGTCTATATGTATAAGAAGGGTATTAAAAAGCTAAAGCCTAACCTTGCCAGTCATCTGGAGGGTGTAGCTCTGGGCGTCAGGCTGGGTTGAGTTAATATGACATGAAGTGTGTGGTTATGAATGAGATCCGGCTTAGTATTTGGAAAGATTTTGCATGTGAATTTCTTTCTTCTTTTTGCCCAAGTACATGTAGAGAAATGTGTTTGTTAATTTTTTGCAATTGAGCATTGCTTACATTCTTGTCAAAGTTTAATTAGCTAGAGACTACAAGAAGCAGAGAATAGGGTTACCTGTTTCTAATTGGAACTGAGAGGAGGCAGGATAAGAGGGGAAAAAAGTGTGTTACCTCCCCACCTGAACTTCCACAGACCCTGCTAACTGGCATGTGCTTCTGAAGTTAGAGTTCTACTATTTTGGCAAAAGTGATGCTAGTACATATACACACATAGTCCTATACACACACCTACACTCATACGTACACACCTCATTTTATTTAAAAATGACTATGGTACGTACAGGTGGAAAGATTCAATCTAACCCAGTTTTTGCTGTTTTCTTCAAACTTGGGAAAAGCAGATTATTGAGAATCGTTATAGGTAAGAAGAGTTGCATCAAGCAAAAGTTAAACATTTTGCTGGGCTACCTAGGAAGATAATTGATATGTTTAATATCAACTTAGACGCATCCATATCTACTGATAATAGAAATAATGTTTAGTTTCATTGATTTTTTATGCCATTGAAATAAGTTATTGAGGGAAATACTTTCATCGTAGGATGGTCTGGTCATCATTCTGAGCATAAAGCTTTGTTTTCATTTTCTGGGAAGTAATTGTAAGTATAATCTATGCAGAGAGGTATAAATGACCGACCTTGGCCTACTTTAAACTCGATTAAATTAGAAGTCTTCTATAATGTGACATTGCCTTTATGGTTGCTTAAATCATGTGGCTGTGTGATGGTCACTGACATATAATTTTCAGACCAATATTCTATTATGGTGCTTTTGAATGAATAAACATGATGAAAGTGATCAGACTTTCATGTTCTGTTTTGCTTTTATTTTTCACAGTGATACCTGTTCACTTAAGTTGGGCATGCTGTGTAACTTACATAATAACTGAGACTGTAAATTAAGTAAAAAAGTGAAGAAAGTTTTGAATACTTACATCTCTCTCTTCTTTTTTATTTTTTTACTTTGCCAAAAAACAGTATTCACATATGGCCTTTTTAATGTCCTTTACTAATAAGATCATTACACATCACAAGCTGAAGCCATGTCTAGTAATGGATGGGTAATCACCAACTAGGTATACACGTGTTTACTTGTTAGAAAATAGCCACGGGTCAATGGGCTATGTTGTTTACAAAGCTGGTTCACAGTTAAAATGTGGAGTTGTGAGTCCGATTGTTTGGATCCAAATTCCCACTCTATCCCTTTCTAGCTATGGCATCTTGGGTAAAGTACTGAACCATTCTAAACCTAATTTCTTCCTTTTTGAAATGCTGCTAATCCTGGTCCCTGTTTCCGAGGATTATTACAATCGAATGAGGCGATTCAGATAGAGTGTTTAGCACAGTGTTAGCACATATAAGCTAGCAATAAATGCTAAATTTATTAAAAACAAGCAAATCTCTGTAGAAAAAAGAACCACCAGTTAAGACTGCTACAGTGCACCTGGTCTTTCTGAGGTCCCACGTTTCTTAGTAGTTTTAAGTATTCAGAGGAATGCTAATGTTAGTGGAGTAGCAGGCTCCTTCACACAGCTCTCTCACTGGACAGTGTAAGAGAGTCATGTTTCGGAGTCTGCCAGTTGTGCTCATCTCTTCCCAATTCATTGTTCAGTAAAGTCAATGTTCAGTGACACCACGGTCAACCATGGTGGGATCATTTACAACGTGGAAATCAGCAAATTCTACAAATAGGGGCTCCTCTGCTCCCAGCTGGCATTCAATATTTACCATTTATCCCCCCTATAAAGAAAAGTGCAAATCCAGGACACGAGTCCCTTCAGTAAAGCCATTGTGCAGCCAGTTAACAAAATCCATGCAGGTGTCTTCCTAAGCACAGACCTTGATGTCTTCATTCATAGCTTCATTTCTCTCAGTCTGCACATACACCCAACAGGTTTCATGATTTAGTGTTTTATTGGACAGCACACTAGAAACAGCACATTAACAGGGGTGAGGAAGATGGCAAGAAGGAAGTAAACATCTGATTGATGTGCCTATTCAAACACATGCAGACTGAGGTTGTTTCCTAGAGGAAAAAATGAGCCCAGGCGAGCCGAAAGTCCTACTCCCGTGTTCATAATGAACTCTTTGAATTATCAGAGAAATAAAATATGTATTTATTATAATATGTTTGCTTCCTTTAATAGGTTAGTGTGAAATATATTTAGTCATAGCCTAGAAGTCAGTATATGAATGCTGAGTGGGCCCATCTTAGGTAGCATCAAATCCAGTAGGTTTTAAATCTTTTAGCCACAGGACAGCATTGCAGATGGTCTATTATTACAGAAGCCAAATGATGGAGAGAGGGCAGCCCTGGTTGAGAACAGCATTGATGTTCTGCAGTCTTGCACTTTCACAATGAAGCATGGCCTTCTGTGGAGGTCTTTGGGTAATTTAGAGGACAAACCGAGAACCAGTGATAGAAAACACCTTCCGCATTTCCCAGGCTTAGACATGGGAAGATATGGTTATTTAAGTCAACCAAAGTGTATTAGGAAATCAATCTTAACCTAACTTTTTAAAAATATATATGTATCTTTATTGATTTCAGAGAGAGGAAGGGAGAGAGAAAGAAACATCAATGATAAGAGTTGCTATCCATTGGCCGCCTCCCGCACGCCCCTGACCAGGGATCAAGCCCACAGCCTGGACATGTGCCCTGACCAGGAATCGAACTGCGATCTCCTGGATCCTAGGTCGATGCTCAACTGCTGAGCCACTCCCAGCCCGGCTTAACCTAACTTTTGCTCTGGGGAAGGAATCACATGAGATGAGGTTCCTGGGGTTAAGTCAGGAGCTCTAAATATTCATACCCAAGAAATAATGGCATTGGGGGTTTGAATAATAGTTTAAGCTGAAGACTGATAATATTAATACCTACCATTTATTTGTCACTTACCAGATGTCAGGCATTTAGCCCTCAGGAATTCTATATGATATCTACTATTTTGGATACCATTTTATAGATGAGCAATGCATGGCTTGGGAAGATTAAGAAACTTCTCTAAGGTCACTCAGATGGTAAGTAGCCAACTGCTCAGAGTGACTTTGAAGACTATGCCCCAAACACAATACTCATTTTTCCCCCCTGACATGCTACATTCATAATGTATACAAAGTCCTAGAAAGTTAATTGCTGATATCAACATATCTGGTGGGACCAGAGACCACTGTCTAATTTAGAGTACGGAACTAGGACTCAGGCCTGGCAAGATGAGAATGAGCTAGAATATTGGGATCAGCTGAGAAATCTGAGAATATGACTTGATTTGATGGTCTAGGAGGAGCAAGGCACATATGCAAATCAGCTGCATGTAAAGAATCCAGATTTGGATGGGCAGTTTGTAGCAAAATTCCCAAGAGATGTTAAGTGACTTTCCTAGGAACACAAAGCCCATTAGCAGTCCAAGTTGAGTTATTTATCAACTGCAGCATAATTTAGGAAAGGGTCCCCTTGACATTAATGTGATAACAGTAAAGAACTTGGGCACCAAAAATACTTTACTGATAAGGAAAATTAATTTTTGTGAAACTTATGTAGCCAAATAATTGAAAAACTCCTTTGCTTTACTTGGAACTTAAATTCATGTGTACGTTGCTAAATAATTTTAAAATCCAGAGCATAAAAATCAATGTTTATGACTTCTCTGCTTGAATTTTTGGACCATATTTACATTAGATTAGAAACAGAATCAGGAAGAGATGGTGAGAGAGACATCCGCCTAGTGGCCAAAATGAAAGAAAAGAGCTACCCTTAATCACTGCCCAACACTCACCCCATTTCTACTATCAAAACATGAAACAACTGAGCCAGGGAACAAACCGAATTCTACAAGGGTGGGCAAAAGTAGGTGTAGAGTTGTGAGTATGCGAAACACGAGTTTATTCTTGTATTGCTATTTATTAATTAATTATTGTATTATTTATTTGTATTATTTGTTTTATTATCATTGGTATTATTTCATGTCCCTACTTATGGTTTATCTTTTAAGCAATGATAGCTGGTAATTTAACCTACTTTTGCCCTCCCTGTATATACCACCCACACATTCAACAGCTCAGACTGCAGTTGGCCATAAACATTTTGTTTCTTTTCACAAACCCCATTTTAATGTTGTGCATGGTGTTTGGTGATGGGCTAAGAGGTACAGATAAAACAAAGAGTGTTTGTCTGCTCTGTCTGCAGCTTCCCTGACCCTCCTTGCTGATGAAACACCATTTTGTTTCCATCCACTGCCCTTTGGGTTTGACGGGGCAGATGCGAGTATATTTCATAAAATCAAGCAGATTTTCGCCCCTTCTCATCTCTCCATTCAGTGATAATCACGAAGTCCCTGAGAGCCCATGGTGCCAGCAATATTGGTCCAATAAGTAAAGCCACGCTTCCTAAACAGATGGGAATGATGTTTCTTTGCCACTGGGTGAAATTGCTTTAAAAAGCATCAGCAACAAACATGGGGGTGGTGTGTGTGGAGCTGAACCATTGCTGCTGGAAGTCCGGCCACATGGAATACTTGCTGCTTAAAAATCCAGTATTACATTTGCTTCATTACAGCACTTTGTCCATCAGCTTATTTGAGTCTATTAACTTAATTGTTCTTTATTAACAAATGGGTCGTTCTCTCTGGCAGTGGAGCAAAGCTCAAACGCCAGTTAAATACTTTGATAAATGCAACACCCCCTTCCACTCTGCTGCCTCCCTGAACACGCTGACCATGCTGTGAACGTGCGCACGCACACACACGCACGTGCACACGCGCCCACTCATGCTTAATCAGATGTACTTATACAGAAGGATCACCGCAAAAATTGGTTTTTAGAGTTAGCAAACTGAGAGACAAGTGCTTGTCTTTACAAGTAAATCCTACCACAATTACTTTTCATCTTTCTTTTACAAATGTATGTCATGCCTCTGATAAAAATGAGCTAATGCTTTAGCCAGAGGGAACAGTGACAATAATCTTTTGGCAAACTTCTGCCAGAAAGTTCTCCTTTAAAATCATGTGGACTTTTCCTCACTTCTCTTCCCCAGTAATTCTTCTTCTTATTATTATTTTTCATAACTTAAAAGAGAGATTTTCTGTTGTCTTTGTGTATCTTGGTTTCCCCTTTCTCTTCCCTCCCAGCCCCCAACATACATACCCCTTCTTAGGTGACATTATTCTACTCACCAAACCTGTAACTTTAACAGAGGGTGACAGGGTGACCTTGACAACAGATGTTCTTATGGCAACAGATGGCACTGGCAAACCCGAGAAGCTGCTCTACGCAGTCTCCGTGCCACCTGTGCCTGGTCAGATTGAGTCCATCAATTATCCAGGCTGCCCGCCCCCTGCACAGCCAGCCGGATGGATTGGCCCAGAAGGTTTGCCACGCGCGTCACAGGCCAGGGGCCGAGAGGAAGCAGTCAGGTGAGAGGGTCCCTCTCCTCCACTCTTCTCCCACCCTCACCTCCGCTCCCCACCCTCACTCACTCATATGTTTAATGACTTCAGTGAGCCAAAGGGATCTTACTGGTTTTATCAGTTACAATCCACCGAATGGCCTTTAATGATAATCAGCTAGGAGGGTGGCTTACATGAAAACAAACCGGCGCTGCTACTGTTTTAAACACAGCAATATGTTTTTATTGTCTAGGGATTCTGCCACCTGAGAAAGCTATTCTAGGTATAGATATATAATATGTAACAGGTTTTTTACTTAGCATACTTTCAATTTGACTTTTCCTTCCACATCCTGACCCCATCCTTGCTCTTAATCTTTTGTTTTGTCTCTCTGTGCCCAGGATAAAGGAAATAAGGGAGACTAAAGAGAGGAAAGGTAAATAATAATGGTAATAATAATAATAGTAATAATGACCATGATTTGCTAATGCGTTAGTATGTGAAAGAGGTGCTTTGGTAGAGATTCTACAGTCACAATCCTTAAGCTTCTTAACACATTTACCACAGATACAATTATTCTCTTTTTAGAGTTGAAGGAAATCAGGCTCAGAAAGATCCAGGGCTATGGCCACACTCTCATAATTAGCAAACAGGAGAGTGAAGATTTGAATACAAGGCAGGTGGGCTTTCCACTGCAAAACAGTGCCTCTAGCAACCAGGAAAACCCATGATCTGTTTGGCTAGACATGGACAATATGGGAGACCGGTTTGGGCCCCAACTCATTTTCTTAATACAGGCATCTGGCTTGCCTTCTGTATTCCCAGCTACCATGATAATCATATAATTTATTAATAAAGCAGCATGTGATCTCCAGTGAGTGGGTCAAACATAAATGTAACCTTTTATTATTTTTCATTAGTACAACAGGGTAGTTAGAGTTGGAACAGTTTGGCCTCCTTTTACCCAAAGAAAGGCTGGAGTATTGTATGAAATCATCAGAGGACCTTAATCCAGATGGTGGTGTCATTTCTAAGAAATAGCATATGCTAGCTATTATGATACTTAAATGTAATGGTTTTATATCTCTCCAGTGGGCAAAGAAAGCGTACAACAGGTTTTAGTCTAGGAATTTTTCTAATGGCTCTTCAGTCCTCCAAAATAAAGTATTCCCACAAAGAAATTCAATTGATAGAGTTTGGTTTAATAATAAAGGAATGTAAATTTCTGCCTTGTTTTATGCAATAATAGGACAGCATCTGGATTTACTACTCCCCAAGTCTGCTATTTTACATAATGTTGCTGAATTGGGGACTATTACATGCTTTTTTGATTTTAGAAAAATTGCCTTAAAAGTTATTTACACTCATTTTATAACAAAGAGGGCAGTATAACTAATTTTATTCTTAGTGTGATTAGCCATGAGTCATTTCCTAAGAAATGAGTTTAATTAACCAGGGGAAGAGAGTTGTAATAAATCATGAAAGTGGAATGTTTCTAAGTGGGGTTAAAAACATCTTATTTAAAACTGCCATCAAATAAATCACAAACCCTAAGTTATGTGTTAAGGGAAGAAATTTTTCTGATTTAGAAAATTTCTGACAAAAGGGAGAAAAGAAGGGAAGAATGTGTGGGAAGAGAAGTAGGTTAAATTAGTTGGAACACTTGAAAAAAATTGTCCAGGTAAGGAAACCATTATGCTAATTTAAGGTTAGCTCTGTAATTTTGGAAGTTCATTAATTTCTCTGTGTTTTTTTCCTTGTAAACTAAAGAGACTGAACTCAATCATTCTTAATTGGAGATTTTGGCAGCCATTAGTACTATTCACAAATAGTTATATTTATTCTTTTATTTAGGTTATCACTAATCTCAGCAATGTTACAGTGCTCAGTGAAGACATTTTATACAATTTTTGTTAAATTTGAGTTTTGCTGAATCTGTAAATGTTCAGAGTTATTGTTTGGTATTAAATGTTTGTTGATGCTACAATAAACGGTATTTTTAAATTAAAATATATATATAGGGTGTCCCAAAAAATGTATACACACACTATGAATAATTATAAAGGCAATGTTTATTAAAATACATTTCATTTTTTAAATTGAGCTATCAGTTGTTAAAGTGTGCATACATTTTGAGGGACACCTGGTATATATTATTCACAAATATTTTTAGGTCTCCCCCATTTTAGGCAAGGGGTAGAAGTATAATCTTCCACTACTTTGAAATTAAATATATATAGACATGTGACTTGCTTCAGCCATGGCATGTGAAAAGTGTTATTTGCAGGCAGAAGCTTTAAGAGCCAGTTCACAGTGTGCCCATCCCCTTCCCACTGCTGTCATGGTCATAGCAGGGCATATCTACATGTAGTCTCAGTTCATTGGATCCCTGAGTGACTGCGATGATTAATTTTCCTGCTAATGTACACTTTTGGTGTGACATGAGCAAGAGATAAATTTTTATAATGTTAAGCCATTGAGATTTTGGTGGGAGTTTTTGTTACTGCAGCATAACCTAATTCATCCTATATAATACGTGAGTGGATATCAGATTCATCTGGGGAGGTTTGCTGGTAAATTTAAGCTAGGGCTCATTCCAAAATTATTGAATAGAATTTTCTGGTGCAAACTGCAGATTTGTGTGTTTTTAAAATGCTCCCCTGGTGATTCTGATGTATACTCTTAGAAAACACTGGAGATTCCTTGAGTGAGCGGGCACATGAGTAATAAAATAGCTTTGATACAAACTTTTAACTGCATATTACACTAATGGGTAAGCATAAGAAAATCTTACAAAATGCATGTTGCATTTCAGTTTGCACAAAAACTTTTGTACTGTTTATCTTATTAGGTAGTTAAAACATTAGTAGATTATAATGTATGGCCATACATCTAGCAGTGGATTGAGGATTTGAACCACTAATGTGACTCTCTAAATTGGTTCCCCTTTCTCACTACCCATTGTGTGTTCTCTCAAAAATCATCTGCTGCTGCTGATGATGATCTGATGATGATGATGATAACTTTCAAAATAATGAAAAATCTTTTTCCTCTGAGGGTTTCAGAAAAGCTGTATTTTACCCCCTGTAAAATTGCCTTTCTCTCCATGGACAACCAAAGCTTCCTGGCTAGGATCACACTGTTCAAAATATGTTGAGTTTGGTTGGAAAATATGTAGTTACTATTTCTGACTTTTTCAATACTTATTTTGGGAACCTTAATATTTCTGTTACTCCCAAGTTATGTGTGAGCAAGTATCATATGGAAAACTGAACTATTAAGCAAATATTATTAACTTGTTTGATCTTAAATACCACCCTGAGGGCTCTTGAATTTTGTCTTGTCTTGAAAGCAGAATACTAAGTTTAGTCTAATACATTAAACTACAACATAATATCTGGCTCTTTATTTTTGATAAATCCTTATATAGTTATTATTCTTTATATATGAGGATTATATATACTCACACATGATATAAATAATGCCTAGATATAACCATGTCTTGCTTTTAATATTATCCTTAAGGGTACAAATGCTGGAGTGAAACTTTTTACATTGACGTCTTGGTTCCTTCACTTGCTGGCTTATTTACTATTGAATAGAAAATTCTACTTCCCTAGTTCTCACTTTCCTCAGTTAAAAATGATCATCATAATAAGACCTACCTTATAAAATTGTTGTTAAAATTAAATAATATAATCCAGTAAATTATTTATAAAAGAAAGGAGAAAGAAGAAAGAAAGAGACCAAGAAGAAGAAAAAAGGAAGGAGGGAGGTACAGAGGGAGGGAGGGAAAGGATATGAAAATTAATTTAAGGGGCAAGTGACTTTGGAGAAAACTGGGTTTTAACAAGTCTCCTTAACAAGCAATTTCCTAGAGCCGTTAATATGTGATATTCATTGTGAGTTTATAAAAACTTTTGACCACAGCTGAGGGTGGGGACACCAAAGGAAGACCTTCTGGAGGTGGTTATACCTGAGTTACATCTTTAAGGAAGAAGCGATAGCCAGGAAGAGTATGAAGGTGGGAGTGAGGCAGGCTCTGGGGGCTGAGAGGACATTTCATGCAAGGGAAAAGGAAGGGCAGAGGCACAGATGTGTGAACTGTACTGTGTATGTGGGGAGCCCAAATACATGAGCCAGTGTGGGAAAGGGTCAAGAGAGTGCAGAAGTTGTCAAGGACTAGATTTTAAAGAGCCTTGTTTGCCATGTTATGAATTTGTAAATTCACTGGCAATGGGGGAATGTATCAGCTGCGACCCCCGGAATAATAGATGGCACCTGCAAAGGTGTAATTAAGGAAAGTGCAACGAAGGGACTGTTTACAGGGGTATGGGCAGGGATGAAGAGAGGCTAGTAAATCACAATAAAGCATCCTGGGATTAGCAGCAAAGAGAAGACATCATCATCCCAGGCTTTAAAGTACACGGAGTATGAATGCTTCCAAGGTCCTGGAGAGAGCTCGAGCTGAAGCTGTAGATGGAGAAGGCAACTCAACATAAGCTGTGACCTTTAGGACAGGATGCAGCACCTGTCAAGAATGGGATGGCAGAAATAGTCTATCTTTCTCTCGGCCTCCGGAGACAGTGGAGAAGGGCAGAGAGCAGGTCTGCTGGGAAAAACATAGACTGTCCACACAGCAAGAAGGAGGGACACGTGGTCTGATTTGACTTTTAGATGTCACTGTAGCAACTCTGTGGAAAATAAATTGGAGCAGATATAAAATTTTAGAAAGAAAGACCTATATTCATACCCATGCAAAAGACAAGGAAAGCCTAAAATGGAGCTGTTCTATTAGAAATGGAGTGGGAAAGACAGATTTATAGGAACATTGGATGTCAAAATAGGCAAGATTTAGGGACTAGCTATAACTGGGAGGAAGTTAGATGATTTAAGGATTTTTCACAGATTTCTAGCTTGGATGATAAAGAGAAAAGTGATGTGAATAACCCACAGCATGAATACAGGAAAAGAAGCGAGTTTGTGGGGGAATTGAGGAACTCTACTTTGAACTTGGGGAGTTTGAGAGGCCTGAGGAATGTTCATGTAGTGATTTGGCACAGGTATCTCAACATAGGATTCTGACCCCAAGTGAGAACAACCATGGCTAGAGATAGAGATTTGCAAGTCATCAGCCTCTGTGATGGCCCAAAGTGTGAAAATGGATGAGCCCCCGGAAGCATAAAGGTAAGAGGAGTGAGCTGAGGATAACAGCAATATTTAATATCTGAATTCCACTGCATGGCTCTCCGGAGCCTGGGCACACTCTCAGTTCTTGGCTCTTTAATGCTGATAAACTAAATTTCCTGCAAGAGATTCTCCTTAAAGTAATTGTATTGGTCCATTCCAGGAAAAGAGAGTTAATTTTTTCGGCCTCTGGACCTGTCAAGATCTCCTATAGGGAAATAATATATCTTTATTTTAGATTTGTTGCTCTTTAAAAACTGAGCTGATGGTTTTGTATTGGCTTAGGTTGCCCAAAGGAGACAAATATTATTTAAAACATGTCTGCTTTGTTGATTCCTAAGCCACGTAAGTGTTCAAAGTCTACCTCTCAAAATTTCTGATCAGAGTGGCTGTATGGAGCCCCACTGAAAAGAGGCCATCAGATTCCACTTCCCCTCCCTCTTCCATCTCCCCTGCTTACCTCAGCTCTCCCCAGCCTCCTGCCTGGATACTTTCCCCATGGAACACATGAAAGCAGTTATGGTAACAGCAGCTACAGGCTGGGCAACCTGTGTATGCATGGCTTGCTCAGAACCTTGCTTCGATTGATCAAAAACAATCTCTCACAGACATAAGCATAGATAAACAGATGATAGATAGATGATAGATAGACAGATAGATAGATGATAGATAGATGATAGATAGATAGATAGATAGATAGATAGATAGATAGATAGATAGATAGATAGATAGATGATAGATAGATAGATGATAGATGATAGAGTTAGACATTGATGTATATGTACATATATATCTCAAGGTGTATACACATATGCACACAAGATCTTGTGGATGCATGTACGTGTATGCATGTACGTGTATGCACATACAAGTTAGCATGTGGGGGCAGATGGGCATGTATGTATATGCATATGACTATAAATGTATGTGTATATGTATGTTGGATGTATGGGTGCATATATGTATGTGAATGTGCCTTGATGCCTACGAGAACGAGAGAAAAAAAACGCACCTGTCCTTCCACGATAACAAGAAGACAGTAAAGGGTTAAAGCAATCACTTTGGAAACCATTTTCCAAAAAAGCTGCACCCTAAATTAATTTTGGCTGGTAATCTATATCGGGTTAAATAACTCCTCATTATTCTGTAACACAGCTGAGGCATCTCCAAATGTTTATCTTGTTTTGTAACCGGTACCTTCTGGTATATTCTAGTGCCAGCACTCCCAGCTCCTGCTATATTTCATTCTCACTATTTTTGGACTGGAGCTGCTGGTTCCAGGTGATTTAATAAATTGCTTTTTTTTTTTTGGTGTTCCTTTTAACTTACCCATCTGCTCAACACATGCGTAACTTGCAATCTGTCGGCAGTTTGCAGAAAGACAAACTGTCAGAGCTGCGTGCATTTGACAACTTTGTTCCCAATTAGATTAGTGGTAATTTTAACAGATTTCAGGGCAATGGAGAAAGGGATGGCATGTTATTAAAGCATCAATTCTGACAGACCCGAGCACATATGATTTCAATGTAAATTATTTTAAATGCTTTAATTAAAACTAGGGAAAGATTTACCCTTTTAAACGGTAAGTGATAGCAAGACAAATTTAAAAGGAAAGAGAGTAAGGGAGGTTTCTAAATGGTTTATGTTGTGCAAGGCAGTCCAGCAGTCAGGAGGGCTGTAATCTATGGCGGTGATGCGGAGGCCGAGTTAATTATTCATTGCTTCCTCTCTGTAGCAGATGTGATTCAATACACGAGGTACAGGATTCAGAGCCTGGAACACTCTATGTGAAAATCTCAGCTCAGGCTTCTTTGGAGCCATCAGGAAATTGCCAGAATCTGTTTAGCACGTTAAATATATTCACAAGAAAAAAACATCTTTTTTTTTTTTGGCTCTTTGTTTTTTATATGTTTCAATGCAGCTGCTTCTCTCCTCCACTGAACCCAGCACTCCAGCCTCCATAGTCCCACCCCAGCTCCAGTCTAATACCCCTGAAGCACACGCACAGATGTACACAAGTGACTCAATTAGGCAAACCTGCGGATACTGTACGGCAGGCCGCTTTAGAGGCGCACGGCTCTGGGGAAAATGCCCCATCCATAATTTAAGTGCATGGCAATAGCCACAATTCATGAGAGCAGAGCGTCACTGACAGGACGTCTGGAGCTGTGGGAGGGAGCTCTATAGAACCAAGGACACGTATAGGTGGAGAGATTTCCCTGATGGATTTGACAACATGCTTGATTTATTTAGCCATAAATCTAACCACTGGTTTAATGCTTTCCATTTGTTCTTAGACAACACTGGGCATTTTATTATTGAAATCACCAATACATTAATTAAGGTTTAATATTCCCCGGACGTAATTGCATAAAAGTCTTTTACATGCACATTTCTTAGTCACTTGGGACAGGTTCACTGTTTTATATCCGGGCCTTCCGAGTTGAGAGCTGTCTGCTCTTTTAGAATTATTGAAATGACTTGAAAAAGAAGGTTATTGCTCTCCTATCTGTAGGTTTCCTTGATTTTTCAAAATGTTTTCAAGTAGGTTGCTGCCTTGTGTCTTTAAAGGCATCTTTTAGGAAGATTGTTGATACACTCAAATTGGTTGACAACTAGGCTGAGTCGGATCAGAATTACGTCTGAGGCAAGCGGAATTTTACTTTATTTCTTTGTTAACATTACACATAAGAAGTGCACGCATTCACATGTTGCAGGGAAAGAAATTAGACATAGCCTTTGAAGAATCTATGCACAGTATATTTGGAGGACTGTCTGATGTGTGCATGGTGAATCAGTCAGACTGCATCTCAGGAAAGATGGAAGATGCTAGAATGCTGAGTCAAGTTCAACAAACTGCAAAATTCCGCCCCTAACTGCACCCCACTAAGTCCCTCACATGAGCCTTTCTCTGAATTTTAGGCTCTACCACGCAGGAGGTTTTTTGTTGTTGTTGTTGTTGTATTTTATTTTTATTGTGGTAAAATATACATAAAATTTATCATTTGTTTAAAATTTATCTTTATTGTTGAAAGTATTACAGGTGTCCCATTTTTCCCCCCCAATTGACTCCCTCCACCTCGTTCCCACCCCCTCCCCAGGCCTTCACCCCGTCATTGTTTGTGTCCATGGGTTATGCATATAACTTCTTTGGTTAATCTCTTCCCACCCCGCATCCCCCACCCCCCTTCTCTCTTCTCTCTGAAATATGATCGTCTGTTACATGCATCAATGTCTCTGGATCTATTTAGTTCATGAGATTCTTTTGTTCATTAGCTTGTTAAAGAAGACCCTTCAACATTTCCTGTAGTGCTGGTCTGGTGGTGATGAACTCCTTTAGCTTTCCCTTGTCTGACCTTCAATTCTAAATGATAGCTTTGCTGGGTAGAGTAATCTTGGTTGTAGTTCCATGTTTTTCACCACTTTGAATATTTCTTGCCACTCCCTTCTGGCCTGCAAGTTTTCTGTTGAGAAATCAGCTGACAGTCGTATGGGTGCTCCCTCGTAGGTAACTAACTGCGTTTCTCTTGCTGTTTTTAAGATTCTCTCTTTGTCTTTAACCTTTGGCATCTTAATTATGATGTGTCTTGCTGTGGGCCTCTTTGGGTTCCTCTTGTTTGGGACCCTCTGTGCTTCTTGGACTTGCAAGTCTATTTCTTTCCGTAGGTAGGGGAAATTTTCTGTAATTATTTTTTCAAATAGGTTTTGAATTTCTTGCTCTCTTTTCTTCTCTTTCTGGCACCCCAATAATATGAATGTTGGGCCTCTTGAAGTTTCTCAGAGGCTCCCTATGTTATCTTCATATTTCTGGATTCTTTTTTCTTTTTGCTCTTCTGGTTGGGTGTTTTTTGTTTCTTCATGTTCCAAATTGCTGATTTGATTCTCAGCATCCTCTATTCTACTGTTGATTCCCTATAAATTATTCTTCATTTCAGTTCGTGTAGCATCGATTTTCTGTTATTTTTGTCACTAATTAGTAACAAGGATATTTTAGTTATTAATATCCTTGAGCATCCTTATAGCTGTAATTCTGAACTCTGTATCTGTTAGCTTGCTTGGAGCTATTTCATTTAGTTCCTTTTCTAGAGATTTCTTCTGTTCTTTCCTTTGTGACTTGTTTCTTTGCCTCCACATTTTGGCTGCTTCCTGGTGTTTGTTTCTATGTATTAGGTAGAGCTGCTATGTCTCCTGTAATTTGTAGAGTGGCTTTGTGTAGTAGGTGTCCTGTAGGGTCCAGTGGCTCAGCCTCCCCAGTCACCTGAGCTGGGCCTTCCAGGTGCTCCCCTGTGTGGGCTGTGTGCACTGTCCTGTTGTAGTTGAGCCTTGGTTGCTGTTGGCATTACTGGGAGGAACTGACCCCCTGGCCAATCGGCTGTGAGGACCAGCTGCAACTACAGCCAAAGAGCTGCTGTGCTGGAGACACCCTTATGGAGCAGGATTTACTTCAGTGGAGCTTTGGTTCACCAAGTGCGCCCCTTGAGTGTCACTCGTGGATGTGGTAGGGTTGTAATCCAGCGTGGTTGAGTCTGACCACCAGGTGCACTGTGTCTGGGGCCTCCTGGGAGGTGCAAAGTCAGCCTGTGCCAGTGCCTTGCCCAGGGCCACCCAGCATGAGCTACACAGCAAACCTTAGTTGGCTGCTCCTTGTGCTGGGCTTGGAGGTGCCTAGGAGAGGCCAAGCTATGAGCCAATGCAGCTGCCGCTAGTGCCAGGCCTGGGCCACTTATCAAGCCGTATGGGGCCCGCTGCTGCTTGTTTGAGAGGTTTTAGGAAAGTCCTAAGCATGAAGCTCAAGAAGCCACTTGCACAGAAAAGCCCCTGGAAATGGCCTGGATGAGCTGCAGGTGGGGAGGGGCGGGGCCTCCGGGAATCATGGGGCGGGGCCAAAGGTGTGAGTCAGGTGCTGGCGATTCAAACATGGCGCCTGCCTGCCGGCTGTGTGCGGGGAGGACTTGCCACAGGAGCCATGGCCTCCGCCCCTCCGCCAGCCCTTCTGCCTGGGAGGAAGCCGCCCCTCCACCTCTCGCCCGGATCTCAGGCAGGTTAGTTCCTCCCTGAGTGTCCCGGGTCCTTTCAGGCTGCTGCCCGGCGCTGGGCTCAGAGGGAGCGTCCGAGTGAGTCCGTGCTGGGCCCTTTGAAAGGAGCTGCTGGGGCTCCTGCAGCCTCTGCGACCCTCAGGGACAGTCCCCGCAGGTTTCACAGTCGAGAGTTGTGGAGACGTCTCTTCCCGGCCAGGAGCCCTGGGCTGGGGGCCTGCTGTGGGGCTGGGACCCCTCCCTCCTCGGGGAAACCCCCACCGCCGAGATTCCCTCCCAGGTTTCAACCGGGGCACGGGGTGTGGGCCGGTGGCCAGGTCTCCGGATCCAGCTGGGATCCGCCCGCGTCTCCGCCCCTCCTCCCGGTCTCGGTGCTTCTTCAGCTCCCTGGTCGTGGGGCTTCTGTTCAGCCAGATCTCAGGAGGTTCTGAGTGACGATGGCTCTGTATTTAGTTGTGATTTTGATGTGGTTGCGGGAGGCGGCGGGTGAAGCTGTTACCTGCGCCGCTGTCTTGTTTCCTCTTGAGGTTTTTTTCTTCTTTTGTTTTTATTTCTGTAACAGAAGAAAGAGCATAGTCTTTGAAGTCCCTCAAACTCTGATAGAAAGGTATCACTACCACTTCTTAGGTGAATGACCTCCAGCAAATTCAAGTATCTTTCAGAACCTCAGGCTTTTAATCTGTGAGAATAATAACAAATAGCCACATTCCCGAAATCTCTTGCAAATTAAATAAGACAATGCGTTTCAAGTGCCTGGTATATAGTTGTTGCACCATTAGTACAAATTTCCCCCATTCCTCTCCTATCATTTTACTGATGCTTCTACACAATTCTGTTGTTTTGGGTTTGTTTTTCCTTATGGATAAAGAAATGCAGAGGAGGTTGGAAAGTCATCCTTTGCCTCTTCTGGTGGGAATCACGGCCTGGTAGGCTTATCTCTGAGAGGACACACCAATAAATCGAGGCCAACTTGAAGAGATAAGACAGTGAGCTTACATATACTAAAAACTGACCTGATCCCCATAGCCCCCATATCACTGGTGAACTAAGGAACTTGGGGTATTAAAAAAACCCATACTTCATTGAAGCAATTGTAAATAGGATTGTTTTGTTAGTTTTCTTTTCTGATAGTTCATGATCGGTATATAAAAATGTAACTGATTTATGGATATTTATTTTGTATCCTGGTACTTTACTGAAATCATTCATCAGTTCTAGCAATTTCTTGCTGGAATCTTTATAGAGTTCCCAATACAGTAACATGTCATCTGAAGATAATGAGAATTTTACTTCTTCCTCTCCAATTTGGATGCCTTTTATTTCTTTTTGTGTGACTTCTGTAGCTAAGACTTCCTATATTATGTTGAAAAAGAACGGTAAAGGCAGACATCCTTGTCTTGTCACCGACCTTAAAGGAAACAGTTTTTGCCCATTGAATATGATGTTGGCTGTGGATTTGTCATATATGACCTTTATTATGTTGAGGTATGATCCCTCTATTCCCACTTTGCTGAAAGTTAAAAATAAAATACTTAGGAATAAATGTATCCAAGGATATAAAAGACCTGTAGTTGGAAAATGATAAGACACTGAAGAAAGGAATGGAAGAAGATATAAATAAGTGGAAGCATATACTGTGTTCGTGGGTAGGAAGAGTTAACATTATTAAAATGTCCATATTCCCCAAAGCAATCTATAGATTCATCACAATTCCCAAGATACCAATGGCATATTTCACAGAACTAGAGTAAATATCCCACAAAAAAATTTATATGGAACCACAAAAGACCCCAAATAGCCACAGCAAACTTGAGAAAAAAGAACAAAGTGGGAGGAATCATGCTCCCTGATAAACTATGCTACAAGGCTATAGTGATAAAAACAGCATGGCACTGGCATAAAAACTGGCATATAGATCAATGGAACAGAACAGAGAACCCAGATATAAACTCATGCCTTTATGGTCAATTAATAATCAACAAAGGAGGCAGGACCATACAATGGGGTAAAGATAAGTCTGTTCAGTAACTGACGCTGGGAAAATTGGACAAATATATTTGGCAAGTTTTCTCACAAAATGGGTATTATAAATAGTACCTATGTGAAAGACTGGTTGCGAGGATTAAATGAGTTAAGACACCCAAGGCGCTTGGCACATTGTTAAGACACAACAATCTGGTGAGCATTGATAATGTATTGAGGGACTCAAGTTGGAGTTCCAACCCTACCAATTCTATCAGAGTGTGCTTCATGGGCAGGTGACCAGTGCAGTCACACAGGGCCCCACCCTCAGAAGAGCTTCTTAATGCTCTGTGGCCACCTTCTTAGAATCCTTAAAAATTTATCTGTGAATTTATGTTTAAGGGTAGTCTGATGGGACAAGGGAGCATGGTCCCTGGCCTTAGAGTATCAAATCTAATGTGTCCCCACCTCCAACCACCTCCTTAAGATGGATTTTTTGTCATGCGTTACCACCCCCTTGGCCTTCTGGACCTGGCCTGCCTTCCTCCTCTCTGCCCTCACCCATGTAACTTCCTGCCCACACTGAGACCAGAGTGGAATTTCTAGGTAAAGAGTATCAGTCATTTTTAAAGACTTTTCTCTAAATTTTTGCCTGCAGAAAAGTACTAATTTATACACACTTCAGCAGTATATGTGCATATGCTCCTCATTATTTTAAATTATGATGTGTTCAGGTACTGTTTTAAATAGTATTATGTTGGTTGTCTCTCTTCCTTGTGTTTTATTCTCAGAAACTATTAGAAGGCAAACCATAAAAATATGAGCTTCTAGTCAGTTTACAATGGTAGGAATACATTTCCCTCATAAACAATGAGTGAATTCACAATCTGGAGGCCAGTCCACAACTATTTTTTTCTAGATGTGCCAGAAAGAATGATTTTTTTCTGAATTCTTTATAGCATTAAGCAACATTTAATATGTTTAAGTATTTCTATAAAAAAGCATATCTGGCATGGTGAGTAAAAATTTTTTTAAGTAAAGTATTTGACAAATTGTTAAGGATTGAATTGGGTCCCCCTAAAATTTATGTGTTGAGGTCCTAACCCCCAGAATCTCAAAATATCACATTTTTTAGACATAAGGTCTTCACAGAGGTATTCAAGTTAAAATGAGATCATTTAATATGAGTCCTAATCCCAGGTGACTGGCTTCCTTATGAAAGGGGGAATTTGGAGACAGGCACACATAAAGAGATGCTGATGTGAAGAAACATAGGGAGAAGGTGGCCACCTATAAGCCAAGGAGAGCTGCCTGGAACATGTCCTTCCCTCACAGCCCTCAGACGAAACCAAGCCTGCCAGCACCTTGACTTTGGACTTCCAGCCTGCAGAACTCTGAAACATAAATTTCTGTTGTTTAAGCCACCTAGTTTGTGATATTTTATTATAGCAGCCCTAGAAAACTAAGACACAAAACAAATTTAAATTTATTGAAAAGAGGAAGAAAAATGTCTTGAATACTAAACCTATTGCCATTTGCATCATAATTTGAAAATAAATATTCTTATTCTCCCTACATGAATATTTTCAGGGTGAGGTTTTCCTTGGTTCTAAGAGTCTTTTTTCCCATTGTCTGAAATTGAATGTATATTGTAATTGATGATAATTCATTGTTCATTTGGATGAATTTCTTCTTTTTTATTGATCCATAAATTGAATGCATCTTAAAATTAACAGCATCTTAGTTCAGTGAAATATAGAATTTATGTCAATTTATTTTAAATTACCAGCATTGATAGAGCATTTTCTATATGTCAGGCAGCAAACTAAACACTAAGTGTAAAGTGAAGGAAACATACATGTGCATGGGTGGGGTGGGGAGGTGGCCACATGAGAGAGAAAGAGAGAGAGAGAGAAAGAGAGAGAGAAGATTAGTAAAAGAGTGAAACAAACAAAAAGAATAAAAAATCTTTAATACAATTGCAGTACTTATATGGCACTGTATGGCAATCGATAATGGAGTAATTAATTACTAGAAATAGATTAAAGGAATCTTTTTGATGAAGTAGATTGAGAATGTGTGTTTTAAAGGGTTAACAGGGATTTTCCAAGTAGACAAGGTATAATTAGGGGATTGAAGGATTGAAGGTAAGAGACAATTTAGGGTTTATGTTCCAAAAAAGATGAAAATGCTTGAGTAAAACAAGAAACCATATCACATATTTAGTGGCTTGGAATATGATGAAGTGGAGAGAAGCAAAGGCACGTAGAAACCAGCCAATGAAGAATTAGCATATCATGAGAAAATTAGAGAAAAGTCTGTGGAATTTATAATGCAATAAATTAGCGAGGAGACCTTCAGATTGTATATAACAGAATGCCCAATTTAAAGTGGCTTAAACAATGTGGACTTTATTTTCTCATAACAAAGAGTCAGGAGGCAGACAGTTAGGGGTTTATCAATTCAGCAGGTCAATAGTGTCAAGGTTCTAGGTCAATTTCACTGTGATTCTCTTAGATTTCACTAAAGAACAACAGGCATCTACTCAGATCTAAATACCACATACCCATATCCTATGAAAAGACAAGAGGAGAGGAGAAGCTTTGTCAAAAGCCCCCCAGCTGATCTGCACTTATAGGTTGTTGACAGAATTGGGTCACATGCTCCCTGGAAACAAATAGTCTTATAAGTATTGTTATCAGCATACTGGCTTGGGCAACATCCACATTCCTTGAGTAAAACGTTGCCCAATACATGGACAAAATTGGGATTTGGATTCCAAGAAAGAAGAGGAGAAATGGTATATGCCATATTTCAAAACTTTTGAAATTAAAAAAAAAAGACTGGTAAAGATTTCACTCTTCTTCATTGGACTTGGTGTGATTTAGAATTTCAAAAGCTCATTCATTCATTCAGTTAGTCATCTTTCAATAGATATTATTCAAGCACTCGACAAATGCCAGACATTGTTAAGAGTAACAGAGGACAGAGATGGATCAGAAAAAGAAAACAGCACTTAAGTAGAAGAGCTAGAGACTTCTGTTTACAATGAAACAGAGAAGATAGGGCATGTATGAAGCTACAATGCAATAATGAGTGTGGCAAATATCATAAAGAAGATAGTTGTATGCTGGAGCCCATTCATGAGAACTGATTATGTACCACTGTTTACAGCTCTGCATTTACTGCCATCCTGTTGGTAGTTTCAAATTGTCCACAGTGGAACAATTTACACTAGGGAAATTGGCAAACACTACAAATCAGGGCTTTAAAATTTTTGTGTTATTTTTGTTTTCCTCCAGAGAGCCAATTGTTACATATTTACACCAACATACCACCAGAGGTATAGATATACTGCTTAAAGCATGTTTTTTAGGAGGGGAAGATCGACTATATTAAACTTACCATCTCATCAGACTAAACCAATCACCAAACAAATGAATGAATTCAAATTGGAGTATAGTTGCTGACATTAAACACACATAAAATGTTCTTGAAGTTTTTTCTCCTGCTCTGTTGTCTCTGTACCTTTGTGTGCGTATAGGGTTGTGCTAATCATGAAGACAGGGAGTCTTCAAAATCTCCAGGAAAATCTTTACAAGAAAGTATATTCTCTCCAGGTTTCCTACCCAATTTGGTAAAACAGGTGTCCTAGGTTTCAGAAAGCATATTGCTAAAGAGATGTCTTCCAGCCCTTCAGCTGCCTCTATATTTACATTGTCTTCTACACACAGTCTCAAATTGTGAATCTCTTCCATATGGCAAAATCTTTCCTAGTGCGTTTTACAAATAGCTCTGAATACTATCTGTGCTCCAAAAAGCCCAGAGCCTGCAGGGTCTTAAAGGTCATCTCATCCACCTCAGTCTTTCGATAGGCCCACTCTTAATGCCAGTTTCCTGTAGCAAACAGAGAAGGTCATCTTGTTTTGAGGTCATGTGGTAAAGTCCATGACTTGCCTTCATTAACCAAAGCTTTCGATTAACAAGCCTACATAGATATGAATTTCTTCCTTAGATCAACCTAAATCTCACATTTTAGAACTCAATCTCTTATTTGCTGCCCTGTGGGGATTAGAAAACAGTGGTGACCATGCTTAGTGTAAGAGATATTTAGGCAGACAGATCTCCTTTTTCCGAAATGTTTTGGACAAATTAAATTTTATAAAATAAGTTGATTTCTATTTGGAATATCCCCTGTGTAAAAGAGAATCTGTTTGGGGGAGGTTAGGAATCCTCTTGTGGAGTGATTCATTATCCCCTCATTTGGGTTTTATGAACATCAGTATTCAGATATTGGGTTTTCTTGAATCAAGACCTATCTCTATGCTTGAAGATTCATCATAAATCATCTTTATAAGCTAAATAATCTCTGTTCCTTTAAGCATTCCTCATAGATATAATTTCCTTACTATTTTATCATGTTTTCTAGATGTAAACCCATATATATAAACTCATTAACAATTTTGGCTGACTTGATATATTTTCAGTGAAAGAAAAGCAAATATATAGGAAATGATTTTGTAAAGGACTTGGCTATTTGATGACCTGATTCATCAAATAGATCACGTCGGTCTAATCGGCCTATAAAAGAAATAACATCATCTAATAGTCCACAGCCCTTGGTATTTTTTATATACACCATCTCACCAGATTCTCATAGGAAAACACTAAAATAATAGAAATAGTGTGCAAAACTTCTAAACCAGCAGAATTGATATAAAAATGTTGGTAGGGGTGCTTGGAATATTAAAAAATGTGTTTATTTGAAGAAAAATTAGGAAAAGAGAAAAAATGGCCCTAGTAGTTACAAAGACATTTAGGTCAAATATGCATGTAAAGAGTTCTAATAAAATTGTTTTATGAAATGTAAGCATGGAAAAAGCAATATATTTATATTATGCTATTATTTTATACAATATATGATTTAAAAATATGTGTGTAATTAAATTTATAAATTAAACATGTTATTCTGCCAATAAAAATACACCAAAGCCAAGTCAGGCCCACTTGTTATTACAGTTCAGGACCCTGTTCATTTATCTTCTGAACTCATTCTTTCTCCATTATCGTCCTTGGCCTGACCTCCTTACTTCTTTTCATACCTGATTTTGCTTAGCTTTGAACTTGTTGACTAATCTGAGTTCTTTTAGATTGACTCTTGGCATTTTGAAGAATCAGGTTTACAGTCAGGTCTATGGATCACCCACTGTTTTTAAAATTCAAGCTCTCAACCAACAATACTCAGTGTCGATTATAGGATGTGGAAATAAGTGTTTAGTTTATATTGGATCATAATGGTGCTAAAAGGAATAGGCTTTAAAATCAGACTAATTTAACTATGAAGACATGAGGCATATGTTAAGTGATTAAGAATAAAAAGAGATATCAACAGATAATTACAAATGAAGACATACGGGAGACCCTAATAGATATAAAAATATGTTCAACCTCTTTAGAGATTTTTAAAACCAAAAATTAAAATAAAACAAGTTGCTGTGGCCTAGTGGCTTTTTTGGTTGGAGCATCGTTACATACACCAAAAGCTTGAGGGTTCGATTCCTGGTCAGGGCACATACCCAGGTTGCAGGTTCCATCCCTGGTTGGGGCACCTATAGGAGGCAACTGAGCAATGTTTCTCTCTCACATTAATATTTCTCTCTCCTTCTCTCTCTCTCTCTCTTCCCCTTACTCTCTCTAAAATTAATAAAAACATATCCTCAGGTGAGGATTAAAAAAGTAATGATAATAAAATAAAATAAGACAAGTTATCTTTTATCCTCTCAGACTGGTAAAGATTAAAAATATTGCTTCTATTTGGTTTTGATAGGGCATGACATGGGCACTCTCATTTACTAGCAGGTAGCAACCAGCTATTCACTGAGAACAGCAGGGTTATGTTTCGTTGTTTGTACATAGATGTTATTTGACAAAGTTCTGGATAATGACATATGGCAGAAGTGGTATATTCCACTTCTAGGCCAGGCCCATAACATCCCCTGTTCTCCTCATTTCCACCCCCAACACACACATATATGCATCCACTCCCTTCCGTAACTGCTGGCTGGATTTAGAATTTCAGGGAGACTTTGGTAGCCATACATGGAAACTAGCAGACTCCATAAACTTGGTTCTCAATGACTACTTGGTCTCCCACTTTGAAATCCACCACTGAATAAATCACTGTATTCACAGAGTGGATATTTCTACGTTCGTTTACTTAGCAAAGGTTCAGTCTATACCATGTGACACCCTCTGTGATAGATACTAGGTAACATAGTGAAAAATAAATAAATAAGGTACCTGTCACTGTGAAACTTCTAGTTTAGAAAATTAGAACGATATTTACAATGTCATTTTAAAATGTCTACAGCCACTGTGGAAAAGAGTATGGAGGTTCCTCAAAAAATTAAGAATAGAGCTACCATATGACCCAGCAATTGCTCTTCTAGATAGCTATCCAAAAAATTTGAAAACGTTTGTTTGTAAAGATATATGTACTCCTATGTTCATTGCAGCATTATTCGTGATAGCGAAGACATGGAAACAACCTAACAACCTAAGTGTCCCTTGATAGATAACTGGATAAAGAAGATGTGGTACATATATACTACTCAACCATAAGAAAAGGTGAAATACTGTCATTTGTGACCACATGGATGGATCTTGAGAATATCACACTAAGCGAAATAAGTCCAATAGAAAAGACAAGAACCATATAATTTCACTCATATGTGGGATATAAAGCAGAAAGCAACAAGCAAACAATTCAAATAAAAAAATTTCATAGACACATTCAACAGTATGGTGGTTACCAGAGAAGGGAGGTGGGGGGAAGATGAAAAGGGCAAAGGGGGTCCAATATATGGTGACGGAAGGAGACGGGACTTTGGGCTGTGAGCACACAATGCAATATACAGATGATGCATTACAGAGTTGTACACTTGAAACATAATCTTAATGAAATTCATCCCAATAAATTTAATAGAAATAAATAAAATAAAATTTTAATTATAGTAAGTTTTCATAAAGGAAAATTACAGGATGCTATGAAAGTATATAATATGGAAAGTAGGCTATTGATCAGAGAAAGCTTCCTATATTAACAAATGTGCCTTAAATACAGTAATGATAAATAAAAATAATCTGATTTTCCCAATAATAATATTTCCTACCTGCCACCAACCAAAATACTTTTAACTTACTTGAATAAACTTCTAATGATAGAGATAAATTAATCAAATGTTTAGCTTTTATATTTCAAATATTAATTTACTTAATCATATATAAGATATTATATAAAGTAATAAACTACATTAGAAATATTGCTTTGTTCCACTTGATATTCATGGAATACCAAGTTAGACTTCCTGGGATTGAATCCTGGCTCTATCACTTAATAGTTGTGACCTTGGACAAGTTTTGTCACCTGTAAAGTGGTGATAATAATATTTACTACTGCTAAGGTTGGGGGAAGTTTGTATGTAGGACAGCAGCCTGGCATATAGTAAGTGCCAAATAAGTGTTAGCTATTACAATTAGTTTCTGTATATTCATCTTCCATTCTAATGGCTTGGTTATCAATAGTGATTCATATGGAATAATCTAACAAGCATCTTCATTTTTGCCTAACTTAAGTGAGATTCTTTTGCAACTCTAACATGCTGTCACTTGAATGTTTATTGTAAGCAATAAATACCCATTTGCATAATATTCAGCTGGTTTAAGTTCATTTCTCCTGCAAGGTTACAGTCATCATCTGCACAATGAAGCAACTTCCCATGGTGCTCTTTCTCTTCTTCCCCCTTCTCCCTTTCTCCCACCCTTCCCCACTTCCCTTTCATTTTTTACTGAAATGTTTATTTTTACCAAAGTAAGAACTGTTCATTGTATCTAAAGGTAAATGTTACTCATATATTTTTTAAGTAGCAGTTTCATGCTTCACTCTTCTTTGCTCTACCATAGCCTCTCTTATGTTACATATATCTTGAGTCTACTCCCCAGATTAATTTCTACCTAACTTTTAAATCATTTGGCAGCTTCATTCCCCACTTTGGTACTTAGCTCCTAACTTCTAATAATGATTATATTGCTTTTTTCTTTGTCTTTTTCTAACATTAGATATTATTTATTGAGTTCCTACTACTGACGATAACATTTCACACTTTTACAACCAGCCTGAGCAATCCTACTTTCCCTCTATTTGCAGTCTCCTCAGATGCATAGCTATCAATAGGCCCATCTAAGTGAATAGTCAATGTTTACATGACCATAAATCATTGTTCAGATCGAAGCCACTTTGATATTAAAGTTATGTTTTCCTATATTATACAAATTATATTTTTTCTTAGAGTTAATAGTTGACTTAGATTTTTATTTTTCTAGTTTTTCTGATAATTAGTCCTGAAATCAGACCTAAATCTTCATCAAAAGTATATTTATTTCAATATAGGTACATATGGTGATTTATCTGTCAATTTATCAATCAGATGTTCCAATAAGAATTGGTTCAATCTGCCATTAGTGATCATTGTCAGACACAGTATAAGTTGTATTTTTTGCATCCTACCCAAGGAATTTTTGCCTGCCTCAAAGTCACAAAGATTTTCTACTATGTCTTCCTTTAGAAGGTTTATAGTTTTATCTTTTCTATTTAGGTTTATGATTCATTTTGAGTTAATTTATGAATATAATGTGAGGTAAAGATGAGATAGTTTCACTAGAAAATTCTGTCAAAATTTTAAAGAATAATTAACTCCAATTTTTACAAAATCTTTTCCATAAAATAGGAGACAATTTCAATTCACTTTATGCAACTGGGATTTTTCTGATACCAAAACATCGCAAAGACAATGCAGTACGAAGAAGGGGGAGGGGGAGGATTAGGAGGAAGAAAAGAAGGAAAAAAAAAAAGAAAGGAAATCAATCAATCAATCAGTCAAGGAAGGAAACCCCAGAACAATATCCCACATAAATATAGACACAAAAATCCTTAAGAAAATATTAGCAAATAGAAATCAGCAACTTTATTCCAGAGATGCAAACCTGGTTCAATATTCAAAAATCAATCATACTAAACTGAACTA
Organism: Miniopterus natalensis; assembly: GCF_054644295.1. NCBI lineage: Eukaryota > Metazoa > Chordata > Mammalia > Chiroptera > Miniopteridae > Miniopterus > Miniopterus natalensis. Next base: position 36,297,330 of record NC_142089.1, on the reverse strand, counting down.
TCCTAATTTCTTTTGATATTTATTTGTTTGTTTTCCAGCAACTAGATTAACTAAGAAAAATTCTATATTTCTTTTAAAGGGGCACTTATCGAGGATTTGTAACATAACTGCTCATTTACCCAAGAGCTGATTTTTATTTGTCCAGAAATTTGGACAATCCCACAGCTCACTAAAAGAACTAAAGACAAACAAAGCAAACACACACACACACACACACACACACACACACACACACGATATGTTGATGAAGTCATATTTCAAAAAGACATGTTTCATTATACAAGATCATTTTTTAAGAAAAACACTGGGAAACTGAATAACACTGAGTAAAGGACAACTAGGAGGTTAACATGCGAACTATATCTTATGAAGCACATCAAAGGAAGCTGGGATACTGAACTTGGAGAAGAGAAGATCCAAGGAAGGCATGAGTGATGACTTCAGACAGCAGGAAGGCGCTTGCATAGAAGGGGGAGTGTTTTCTGGTCCAGAGCCAAAACTAAAACAAATGAAAGGAAGTGAAAAGAGATTTCATATAAAGCACAGAAAAGTCTTCCTAACTATTAGAACTGACAAAAATTTCTTTTGAATTAGTGAGTTTTGTATCTTCAAAAGAACTCAAGAAAATACTGGCAAAACGCAGAGATGGATATTATAGTGGGATTTCCTGTATGGGTTGAAGATTAAGCTCGTTGACACCCTAATAGCCCTTCCAACACAAAGGTTCTATGATTTTATGGGAGCAAGGAGCTAGATGAGTTATTTTGAACTTCACTGACAAGTCTTAAGTCCTATGTTTAGTGAAAATTGTGCTGTTGCTTAATTTAAATGGCTTCAATTAGCTAACATAAGGATGAGGTTTGAGTGATAAATGTTCACATTAACGTGATTTCAGATGATCTTGACAGTCCTGCTTGACTGGTCTGCTGAAAAGCACTTCAGGGGCCATGCAAATAATTCTCATTACTTTTCCTCAATTTTTAATGATGTTTACTTTAATTTTTCAGAATTCTGGAACCTGTAATTACCTAAGGTTGATATGGCAGTGAACAGCTAATTACTGTCTCTTTTTTTAAGGCAAAGGATTCAGATTATGTAATATATCCACCGTTTGCCTCTGGTGCCAGGCCAAGTCATGGGGTTCTTACTTAAATTACAGCTCTACCTTTAATGTACTGATTGGTGTAGTATTCCTTCAGCTGTCTCCTCAAAGCTGCCAGGTTTCATGTCAGTTAAGTCAGCGCACAACCACCAGAGAGGGGCTTGGGTACTGGCTCAAGAGTCAGTCTTGTAAAAAGATAATTTTGACCCACTCTCAGTTACAAGTCCCAGAACAATCATAGTCAAATCTTAGCCCCATACCTCCTGATATGTAGCCTACATTCAAATAAAACTTAAAATAAAACAGTATATAGTAAATAAATTTAATTTACTTCTCAGGAAGAAAGAAGCATCATTTCCATTTTGTAGATATGAACATCAAAATTGAAAGGGTTAGATAACCTGTCTCTAAACTTGTTAGCAAGAAGCAAAACTAAAATTTGAACCCAGGTATGTCTACCCCAAAACACAGTGACCCTGGAGACCAGAATTATGGTGAGGCCGGAGTAAAAGCGAAGCAAAACTTTCAACTCATGGTGTGACTGTGGCGCTACAGGCATACCTACTTGTGCATGTAGATATGCTTGTGAATGTTTTTCCACTGGGAGCAATAACATCACTGCTGTGATATACATTTTATTATAAGAGGATTCTATTTCAGATTATATTAATACTTTTACTTTCAGCACCTGTGTTTTTATTGCTGTTGATTTTGTTTTGCATCTCAAGAGTAGTGTAAAAAGCACAACTCTGGTTCAGAGTATGTTTTTCATAGATGGTATAGCTAAAGATCTGAACTCATGCTCAGCTGATATCAACTGTCATTACCTCTCATTTTTCATGCTACTTCCCTGCTCCACTAATCTGCTTGCCATTCCTGGAACACAATTTTTTTCAATGGTAAGAACAAATAACATGAGATCTACCCTTCTAAAAAAACTTTAAGTATACAATACAGTCTTGTTAATTATAGGCAAAATGTTGTACAGCGGACTTATAGAACTTATTTATCTTGCATAACTGAAATTTCACTCTTTGAACAACTCCCATTCCCCACCCCCCAGGCCTTGTCAACCACCATTCCACTCTCTGCTTCTGAGTCTGATTACTTTAGATACCTTACATAAGTGGAACTGCGCTGTATTTGTCCTGTACCTGGCTTATTCCATTTAGCATAATATCACCAAGTACCATCCATGTTTTCGTGTATGGCAGAATTTCCTTCTTTTTTTTTTAAACATAAGTGTTCCATTTTATGTATATACCACATTTTCTTTACCCACTCATCTATCTATCCCTCAGTGGACATTTAGGTTGTTTCCACATCTTGGCTATTGTGAATAATGCTGCAATGAACATGATCTTTTGGAGATCCTGATTTCATTATTTTAGATAAATACCTAGAAATAAGATTGTTAGTTAATATGGCAGTTTTATTTTAATTGTATGAAAACCTCCAAATTTTTTTCCTGAATGGCTGTCCCATTTTTCATTTTCCAAAGATATAAGGATTCCAGTTTCTCCACATCCTCTCCAAAACTTTTTTATTACATTAGCCATCCTAATAGGTGTGAGGTGATATTTAATTGTGGTTTGATTTGCATTTCCCTGATGATCAGTGATGTTGAACATCTTTTCCTATACTCGTTGGCCATTTGTATGTCTTCTTTGGAAAAATGTCTAATAAAGTCCTTTCCCCGTCCTTTAATCAAATTATTTGTTTTTCTTGCTATTGAGTTGTAGGAATTTGCTGTATATTTTGGATATTAATCCATGATCAGACATATGGTTTATAAATCTTTTCTCCCATTCTGTATGTTGCCCTTTCTCTCTGTTGATTATTTCCTTTGCTGTGTAGAAGTGCTTTAGTTTGATGTAGCCCCTTTTGCCTATTTATGCTTTTATTGCCTGTGATTTGGGTGTCATGTCCAAGAAATCATGCCAAGACCAATGTCACAAAGGTTTCCCCCTATGTTTTCTTCTAGTGGTTTTAGTCTCAGGTCTTAAGTTTAAGTCTTTAATCCATTTTGAGTTGATTTTTGTATATGGCATAAAATAAGAATTCAATATTATTCTATTAATTAATTAATTAGTTAATTCAACATAATTCTGTCTTACCAAGGAGAATCTGGGAGCTGGGGATTTCCTTTCAATCATATAATGCTGACGGGAAGGAGGGATTACAGTGAGAGTGTCTTGGCTTTTGCTTCTTCTCTGAGGTTGGTTTCATGCTTGCCAGGGGTGTAGGAGCCTCTCATCTTGTTTGTGGATTTTCCAGTTTGGGTAATTGGCCCTTGTAGCATTGTTCAATAGGCATGCCCACCAGGAGAAGGAGGGACACAACTCTTTCTCTCACCACCATGTGTTTGCACTTATTCCCTCTGTTGGGAAGGAAACTCTGTTCTCTTTCTACCAAATATCTAAATATCCTGCAAGACTCTGCCTGTTACCTACCATCTTACCTATAATCATATGTATATGTCCCTCCTTTGCATTCTGGTTGCACCCTGTGCTTACTTTCAAAACACATGACACTGTTGTTATTACTGTTATACTGGTATGCGTTTTCCCATTGGACAGTAACCTTATTTTTGCTAGAGCCTAGCACATTAACTGGAACACGGGGAAGAACAAATAAGAAAGATAACACATTCCCTTTAGATACATTCCTTTTCTTTGTAAGAAACAGCAGCCTGGAACTTGACTTCTAGTCATAGCCATGCCACCAACTAGCTGTGTAAACTTGAATGACATCTCTCTTTGGTTGTCACTCTCTATCTACAAATGAGGCTATTTGACTAAATCATGATTGGTCATCATTCTTGGTTAGCAGCAACGCTCTCTTTTTTTTTCCTCAGTGAAGTCATACTCTAAAGCCCAAATAAAACACTGCAGCTAGTCTGCATGAAAAAGAAAACGGAGACTGCCTAGAGCCCTGCCAATATAGCCTCCCCTTTCCCAGCCCCACCCACTCCATTCTTGCAGCAGGATTTGAAAAGCACAGAACTAGGTGATCTGTAAGATACCAACTATTCAAAAAACTCTTGGATTATTTATGCAGTGAATTGAACTGACCCCTTTCTCACTGCCATACCCCTTTCCCAGGCCCTGGGCTACATCTCTATCCCCACTGGGTTTTATTTTTGTTAGCCTAACAGAGTAAGGAAGTCAAGTTATTCTGGAAGTCAATAAGCTTTTTTTTGGCATTCAGGATATTTGCTGGCTGGTTTATTGGGGTCTGTATTATATCTTACTAATGAAGAAAAAGAATGGTATGTGTATCTTGGCTATGAAATTGGAGTATCATTTTAGAATTCTGTGTGGGATCCAGGCATAAAGTAGTGGCCAAGTGCTAGGGGTAGAAAAAATTTAAGTGATCCTATATGTGTAATTTTTAATTCATTGTGGGTTCTGAAAGGTGCTATATAAAATTATTATTGACCTGAGTAGTCAATTAAATTTTGGCGCATAGGGAACACCAGCTTATTATTTGTTGGTATGGGGGAATAATTAAAACACAGTACTATGGTATTACTCTTTTTAACTTGCATCTAGTTAGTTGTTTGGTTTATAGAAAAAATAGGATTATTTTACAATTGACTAGAGACAAATATAAGTAGCTATGAAATGGTCCCTCTTTTTAAGCTACAGTTTCTCTTACTGTTAATTATATGTCAGAACAATTTATCAGTCTTCTTTTAAGGACCAGGCTTTATATAACTGTTTACTTCTAGTACTTACAGCCTCATGAGATTAATACTATTAGTCCCATGCTATAAGCAAAGAAACTGAGTCACAGATATGTTTAAGAATTTACTGACATTCACATAACTTGTAAGTGTGGCATATACAATAGAACCATCAAAAGTACATGGAATAAACTACACACCTTTTTTTGTCTTTTTGTTCAGGGAGAATGTAAACACTGAAAAATTTACATCAAGATAAGAGATTAAAACTTATGCTACCGCCCTGGCTGGTGTTGCTCAGTAGTTGGGGCATGGGACTGCTCAATGAAGGGTCCTGGGTTCAATTCCCAGTCAAGGGCATGTACTTGGGTGGCAGGTTACATCCTGGCCCCGGCTGTGAAGGAGGCAGCTGGTCAATGCGTCTCTCTCAGATCAATGTTTCTCTCCTTCTCTCTGCCCTCCTTCCTCCCTCCCACTCTCTCTAAAAAGAAAATATCCTCAGGTTTAGATTAACAAAACAAAACAAAACAAAACAAATAAACCCTACATTATCAACTCTGCACCAAGCAAAATGGAATAACTAGTAGCAGATTTGCCTTCTCACAGCACGCAGCTAGATAACCGCACAAGCCATGTGAACAACTTCTTTGACGTCAAACAACAGGCAACACGGGAGTGTAATCCATGGAAAAGGGAACAAACAAGCAAGTGCTGTAGTTGTCCACATTTTCTACCTGGAGGCATTCTCTCTAGCACAACAGATCCGGGGGTGTGGTGGGGGTGTGGGGGGGGCATACAAAATAACAGTCTCTCTAAAAGGAGAAAGACCTCAGAATGTTGGAAGCTGAAGCACATGTAATGTCCAAGGTAAAGTAATTGAGAAGAAGGAGTTATGCAGAGAAAAAGCTTAATAAACCTGCATTGATTTCCCTGAGTCTGACAGATCATGAAGCTGCACGTGTATAATGTGAGAATACATGAGAGCAAACCAACAATAACTCTCAAAGAAAGAACAATTTATGATGCCAGTTGGGGTACTGGAAATATTGAGAGAAACACTATGTGATTGTCTGACCACAAAGCAGTACCCCGGAAACCAATACATAATGAATGAATGAATGAATGAGTAATAGATAAATAAAACAATTACCACAAGGCTGTGAGCTGAACAATTTCTATAGTTCACACAAGGCTGGAAGACTTTCAAGATCTAACCATCCAGAGTAGAGAAACCCAGTTGAATGCCCAGGGCACTCAGTAGGGAACTTAGGAGGGTCTTGACTGTTTAGGAAGTCTAAATTAGGCTTAGAGTAAAGGCTATTTTTAATCAACTTTTTTAAAAATCTTAAAAATAAGGCTCAAAAGAATTAAGCTGACCTGCAAAGGACTTAATGACCTGTCAAAACTAAATTCAGCAATCTTTAAGATACGGGGACAAAATCCATATGCTTGACAATGTTATATCCACAAATTTAGTATTTGAATTACAGTAATGTGAAGAAGCAGCAGAAAACTTGACTCATAACAAGGAGGGAAAACAGTCAATAAAAGCAAATCCAGGAATGTAAGAACTGAAAAAATGAGCAGATAAGGATTTCAAAACAGCTATTATAAATAAGACTAAGGATTTAAAAGAAAATTTAAACATAATAAAGAGAGAAATGGAATATAAAAAATAATCTCTGGAGTAAAAATTATATCTGAAAATGTTTAAAAATTACTGGATGATACTGACATGACAAAAGAGCAGTGAACTTGTAGACATAGCAGGGTAAGGTATCCAAACTGAAAGATAAAGAAATGAGGCTGAGAAAAATGATTAAAGCTGCAATGACATAAGAAACAATATTAATGCTAATGTATATTTAAGTCCCAGAAAAGGAAAGGAGATAGTAAAAAAACTCATTTGAAAAAATATTGGTTAAAGTTTTTTATCAATTTTATAAAACCTCATACATACAAAGCAAAAAACAAACACAAAGCAGGATGAACAAAAACAAAAATCACACCAAGACATATCATGATCAGATTGCTGAAAATCAGTGATTGAGAAAAATCTTAAAGGCAACCAGGAAGGGGGTTGGGGGATAGACATGTTATATACATGAGCACAAATATAATAATTTCTTCAGAAAAGAGGAAAATGTAACAAGAACAAATGGGACAAACAAAAAACAAATGACAAATGATATACTTAAACCCAATCATTGACATACTGACATTAAGTAAAAATGGTCTAAAAACTCCAATCAAAAGGCAGAGACTGTGAGACTGGATAAAAAGGCAAGATTACTCTATATTGTCTACAAGAAACTCATGTTAAATATAAAGAAACAGATAAAAAGTAAAAAGAGAGTAAAAGATGCACCAAACACGCATCAGAAGGAAACTAGAGTGGCTATATTACTATCAAAGTAGACTTCAGGACAAAGGATATTACCAGAAGTAAAAGGGGTCAATCACAGTTATAAAAGGGCCACCAATTCATCAGGAAGATGTAATAGTCTTAATGTATATGCACCTAATAATAGAGCTTCAAAATACATGAAGCAAAAACTGAGATCTAAAAAGATAATCAGATCCACAGTTATAGCTGGAGATTTCAGCATGCCTTCTTTCAATAACTGATAGAGTAAGTAGACAGAAAATCAGTGAGGATATAGAAGTATTGAACAACACAATCAGCCAATTTCACCTAATTGCCATTTATAGAACATTGTACCCACCAATGCAGAATACACATTCTTTTCAATTGCACATGAAACATTCACTATAGTAGATGATATGCTGGGTAGTAAAACAAGTCTAAGTGCATTTCAACATACTGAAATTACACAGAGTATCTTCTCTGACCACAATATAATTAAATCAAACATCAGTATAAGAACATCTGGAAAATCCTCAAACATTTGGAAATTTGCCTAAGGCAAATGCCTGTTTAAAAAAAAAAAAAAGCCTAAGAATATAGGGCATAGTTTGTTTTAATTTCACATTCAACAGCCTAATAACTCCCAACTACGAATTATCCCCCTACCCATTGTCATTGACCATGCAACCACTGATTTTCACATGTAGAGAACGCAAAAACTTCACCCAAACGTAGGATAGTCCCAGAAAATACTAGTTTCCTAAGAATTGGAAGATGACTGCATAGAATTTACTTTATTTGAGAAATAAGTTGGATTTAATGTTTAGAATATAACAAAAAGAATCAATGCAACTTACTTTATTTACTCATATAATTCTCCCTACTCCATCCTGCTTATATTTAAGCACTTTTTCACTTACACCTCCTCAGTCATTATGTTAGATTAGCCTTGCAGACTCTCAGTGTCTGATGTAACAGTCAAAATGGCTATCATTTCCTCCCCATGTAATAAGCACCTTTTAAACATCATTCATACTTCGATCCTGCTTTTCTGTTATTAAAACAATTTGTACAACATGATCCTCTTCCCTGGGGTAAGCTTATTCCCAGAGATCTCTTCCATCCATTGTGTGAATAAGTATGGCATTGGAGGCCTTTTCTTCATGCTCACCCAAGGACATGTTTATTGATTTGAGAGCGAGAGGAGGGGCGGTGTGGGTTGGGGGAAAGAAACATTAATTTCTCTCTCTCTCGGTGTGAGAGAGAAACATTAATTGGCTGCCTCCACATGTGTCCGGACCAGGGATCAAACCCAGGTATATGCCCTGACCAAGAATCAAACCGGCAACCTTTTTGATGCGTGGGACGACACTCCAACCAACTGAGCCACCCAGCTGCGGCTTGAAGGCCTTTACCTAGAACAAACAATTCAGACACATTAGAATCACCAAGGTGTATATCCTCATGTTGTCAATAAGAGGATCTTGAAATACCAGCAAATGCCTAACTTAAATTCAGATGCACCACTCCACGACATTTCCTTCATTTAATAAAAATGATATGACTGACCTTTCAGATACTGTTCTCTTTAAGGCAGGGGAGGGGTTGGTGGGGCTAAAGTAAGAAAATTATTTCAGTGTATCATGTTTTGTCCTTGGTGAGTTGGCCAACACTACATTTAACAGCCATCAAGAACATTCCCCAAGTGCGGCACTTGATGTTGATCACATCAACATGCAGCGTGCTAGTGTCTAAAAAAGTGTTCCCTCTGCCCACTAATATCTGTGTCAAGGTTGATAACTATTGAGGATGCTGAATTTTGCATCAAAGGCTCTGTCTTCCTTTATTGCTGTAGCCACTGGTATTATTTCCTCTCACTGTAGCAGCTGCTGTTCACACTGTAATTTACACCTATTTGTTTATCTATTTTTCTTTTTACTTATGTATCACTCATTGCATTATTGGTGTTCTAGAAAGCTGAGATTCAATCATAAATTGATTTTGATTGGGTAAATAAAAATCTGACTGAGAGATGTGAAATTAACCACCCTTCTCCAATACTAAGTTTGAGACCAACTTATGGTCCCTGGTTTTCTCTTCCTTTAGAATATATTCTTTTTAAGTTTATTGCATCCTTAAACAATACACTCTTGTGGACACCCTCTTAATTATGTCTAAACATACTTGAACCCTATGATAATGCCATTTAGGCTCAAGCTGCAAGACAACTACTACATATATCATTCCCATTGAGGATGTGTGGGGCACCCCATCAGGCTCTGTGGGCCATGCAAAGATGAATGACACAAAGTGTCCTCAAAGAGCTTGCAGGTTACTTTACCTAAGTCCTCTAAATTAGCAGGGTATATTCATACAGCATAGGTCACTGGTATGTTTGCGAATCATTAATTCTTCCTGCAGCTCTTTTAAGCACAGCAAAAGGACAAAGAAAAATAAATAGAAGAGGAGAGGAGGGTTGGGAGGACAGGAAGAGGTCAAGCAAAGAATATATATGCATAACCCATGGGCACAGACAATAATTTGGTGAAGGCCTCAGGGTGGGGGAAAGAAAAACAGAAAGTAAGGGTGATGCAGCAGCCTCTTTTCTTTTTGGAGATGCCAACTCAGCACTCCAAAATTCTGCATTTCTAGGAAGTTGGTAAGCTGTTGATTTTACAAGTTAAAGGACACGAATAGACTGTCAGGTATTTTTCTCCTGGGATAGAGAAGGTGAGCAATGGGTGGTGGGTGATAGCTCTATATTTTTATATATACCATTGGCTCGGAAGTTATTATTCACCTTAGAAGATAAAATTTCAAGAAGTAGTAACCTTCTAAAACTTGCCAGAGAAGAATGATGTATACTAGACATTGAAATTTATATTCAGAGTGATGTCAGGGGAATGGCGGCATGAGAGGTCCCTTGGTCTCTCCCCTTGAAGTTTCAACAATTTGAACAGCTATAACTCAACAAAAGATCCCCTGCTCAATGCACAAACATTCCTGAGAGATCTGTGCATTAAAACATCTAAAGGTGGGCAAGTGGGGGCGAACTGAGGAGGAGAGTAGGAAGAAAAGCTGAGATGAGCCACTGGTGCAGCCCTACAGCTGGGAGCTCAAGGTGGGGCTCAGATGGGAGAGGAGAGGAATCAGGTTGTGGGTGGCACTCCCTCGGCCAGAAGAAGCAAAGATATTTGGTAGGCAAAGCAGTAGTGGGCAGTATGAGCTGCAGCTGAGCCCAGAGACCTGGGCAGGGACACAAAACAGAGGTGTAGCTGTGATTGTTTGGCAATTGGCATTCCAGACAGAGAAACAAAGCCACAGAGCCTGGCCACCCTTTAACTTCCCTTTGCCCTTGGTATGGGGTTGCAGAACACATGATCTGCAAACCCAAGAACTGGTACTACAGAAAAACATTTTTCCCTGAGCAAAGGGTACACTCTGTGACGGGTCCCAGGGTCAGGGCACAGAGGGGATCCTGCAGAGGTCCTGCACAGCAAAAGAAACCAAAAAAAAAAAAAAAAGCATCCAAATGAATGGGAGATGATATTTGCAAGCAACAGCTCTGACAATGGGTTAATATCCAAAATATATAAAGAACTCATACAACTCAACACCAAACAATCCAATTAAAAATGGGCAGAGGACCTGAACAGATACCTCTCCCAAGAAAACATACAAATGTCCAACAGATATATGAAAAGATGTTCAACTTCACTAGCTATTAGGGAATTGCAAGTCAAAAATACAGTGAGATACCACCTCATACCTGTTAGAATGGTTATTATCAACAAGACAGGTAATAACAAGTGTTGGAGAGGTTGTGGAGTAAAAGGAACTTTCACTCACTGCTGTTGAGCATATAGACTGGTACAGTGACTACGGAAAACAATATGGCAATTCCTTAAAAAATTAAGAATAAAGTCACCATATGGCTCAACAATCCCTCTTCTGAGCATTTACCCCCAAAAAACTTCAAAAACATTTATTTGCAAAGACATATGTGCCCTGTATATTTGTTGCAGCATTATTCACAGTGGCCAAGACATGAAAACAACCAAAGTTTCCTTTGATAGATGATTGGACAAAGAAGATGTGGTACATATACACATTGTAATACTACTCAGCCATGAGAAAAGATGAAATACTGCCATTTGCAACAACAGGGATGGACCTTGAGAATATTATGCTAAGCAAAATAAGTCACTATGATTTCACTCATGTGTGAGATATAATATTGAAACTCTTAGACACAGACAACTATGTGTCACCAAGGGGAGGGGGTGGGGTATTAAAAGGGTGAAGGGGGCCAAATATATGGTGATGGAAGATGATTTGACTTTGAGTGGTGGGCACACAGTGCAATATACAGATGATGTATCAGAATTGCACACTTGAAACCTATATGATCCTATTAACAAATGTCACCCCAATAAATTTAATAAAAAAGCATGCCCCCCAAAATAAAAACATAAAAGTTATGCTCAATAATAATGTATGTTAGAGAAATGTTAGCAGTTACACTAATAGCAGTTACATCTCCCATCCACTGGGATTTGTTTCCACTTTGCAAATGTCTAGGGGCTTTACTCATAGTTCGTGGCTCCTCAAGAAACTTACTTTTGTTCCTTTTTTTTTTCTCTCCAACCCAAAGTATATTCCATAAATATAATCCAGAAAGATCCCCCTGCTAATCTTAGAAGAGAGACTTTCAGAGACACTGTATATTGACAACACCTATATTTTAGGATGCAAAAATTAAAGCCATGAGAATAAAGGCCTCCTTTTACTTTCTTTTGGAAAGAATAAATTGTTTTGAAGTTATTGAACTGCCTTTTTTTTTTTCCTTTCAAGTTTCTCTGTACTGTATTTATACCATGAGTCATTGTTTACATAATTTAATTAACATTGGCCAGTGCCTGCAAACTAAAACACTGTCTTAAAGCATTTGCTTGAAAAGTCTCTTTGTCCCTGAGCTGTCATTTCTTAGCATGATGGATAATGGATGGAAATAATTGCCCTGAACTAGGCTAGACAGCTTAAATGATTAGAGTTTCAAAGAATTAGCAGCCTTAGCTAAACATCTTATTTTTCAAAATGCATTATTAAAGGAATCACCATAGAGAGTGTGATGGATTTGAAAAACCCCTTAAAACGGTGCTATTGTCTATGACAGGTAGGTTTACACCAAGTATATTTGCGGAGACCTATTTAAATCAGCTGGCCATTCAATACCTCATAAATCCCCCCACCAAAGTGACTTGAGATAGCTTTGAACGTGAGGCCTCAACACAGGACACACGTACAGGGAAATATTGAAGCTTGGCCTATACATTCCAAGGCCTCGATTAATCCCCCACAGACAACAGTTTGCATCTCTTCTGTTGGTCTAAGTATACAATAATTTTCCATGTTTTGATTTTTAGAAATAAGATTCAATATTATCCCGTAACTAGAATTGTATCTCCAGGCAGGCTGTTCTCCGGGCACTCATGGAATTGCCTTCTGTGCGGGCACTCGGAAGGATTTACTGCCATTACTATATTAGAGCATTTTTATTGTTCAATAAATTTTTTTACTTTTATGTCCAATATTGTAAATGGTGAGAAGATGATGGAAAACTTTGAGGCTAATCAAATATCTTAAAAAGTAAGCAAATCAATTTAATAAAAGCTGTATTCTTTTCGAAACTATTTCTTTCCCATGCTCGCAGTGAGCAGAGGTACCAGGGGACATTTGTGCTGACACTTCCTTTTTTGAGGTACAGTTGGCATTCGATATTATATTAGTTTCAGTTGTGCAGCAGAGTGATTTGATGTTTATATACCTTACAATATGATCACCACACTAAGTCTAGTAAGCGTCTGTCACCGTGCAATGCTATCACACTATTACTATGTTCCCTTTGGCCTTTTTCACCCCACGCCTACCACCGCCAGTGCTCTGGCACCCATCAGTTTGATTTCTATACCTAAGAGTCTGGTTTGGTTTGGTTTGGTTTTACGATTACACATATAAATAAAATCATGTCATATTCTTAATCCCTTCCTAAGGAAAGAGAGGAGACTGGATTTCCTGCCTCTAGTCAAGAAGAGGTCCTCTCCTCTCTTTTGCTGAAATTCAGTTTTGATCCCACCCTGTTCAAAAACATTTGGCAAATATTGAAGAAGAGTTTGAGGAGTAAAGTTTAAGGTCGCTTTAAGGAAGTTGTTGTTGCTCAGTGGCACGGGAGGGGTGGGGTCTGTGAAAACCAACTGTGCAAGCTACTGCTTGGGTGGCTGAGTTCCTGCTTCCTCTCTAAAGAGAGATGGTGTGTATTTCAGATGATGATGTGGGATGCTAACGCCATCACAGATATGAAAACACTTCGCAGTACTGAGCCCACTGCAGGCAAAACAAAACAACAACCTGAACATTTGCTTGCATTTTGGAATGAGGGAAGTGTGACTAACAAATAGGAAACATCTTATTTGAGATATGGAAGAAGCAAAGGCAACCCCAAGAAGATTTCAAACAGGCAGACAATCTAGGGGCTATTCTCTGTGTCTTTCTTCCACCTCCTAGTGCCTAACACACTGTAAGGACAATTGATGCCTTTATAATCTCCTCTGATGAACAACCCTCCTTTATCACCACGAGCAGGTTTTGCCTAATATAATGGTGCCTAGCATTTCAAAGTTACTTCTTTCCAATGTATTTTTTTTAAAAAATATGTCTTTATTGATTTCAGAGAGAGAAAGGGAGAGGGAGCAAAGATAGAAACATCAATGATGAAAGAGTCATTGATCAGCTGCCTCTTGCACTCCCCCGACTGGGGATCGAGCCTGCAACCCAGGCATGTGCCCTGCCCGGGAATTGAACCTCGATCTCCTGTATCCTAGGTCGACACTCAACCACTGAGCCATGCCTGGCTTGGCCCAGTGTATCTTCATCCAAGAAAACTCGCCTTCCCTTAGAACAACGATTCTCAAATTTGGCTGCACATAGTAACTAATGGGGGATCTTGCAAAACAAATAACAGCAACAACAAAAAACCTGATGCCAAGATTCAACGCACAGAGACCCTGATGTAATTGATCTGGGGTGTAGCCTGGCCACTGGGATTTTTGAAAGCTCCCCAGATGATTCTGATGTTCAACTAAGTTTGAGAATAGTGCCTTGGAAGCTGAATATCAGGACAGCAATCTAATGGCTAATGCCAGTGACATTTACATGTGAAATCACAGTCAATTGCTCTGAAAAGCTTGTTTAGAAAGATTCCAGAGTCTGTGTCAAGTCTACTGAACCAGAATTTATGGGAGTGGGATCTAGAATATATATTTTTAGCATGTCTCTCACATGATTCTTGCACAGTCTGCACAGCAGTAATGTACAATAAACCTGATTACTCGCTGTGACCTAAATGTAAGTGATATCTGTTACTCAGACCTGGTGCTTCCTGGATCTGGTTCTTCCTCTCCAGCTGGTAGCTGCTGAAAATAACTTGTAGGCAATGTTTTGCCAAGAAAGGCAACAAAATATTATTAAGAATTTGCGAACATTTACAAAGTGCTTACCAAACTCCGGGCACTGTGATGAGAAATTTGCATGCATTATCTTACTGAATCTACAACACAATAATGTTGTGAGCTGGGCCCATTTTATAGCTGAGGAGACTGCAGTTTGGAGGGTAAAGTCATTTTCCCAGGGCAATGCAAGTGGAAAAGTCAGGATAGGAACCCAGGTCTGCCCAACATTAGATCCTGTGATTTTAGTTAACCTCTACATCAGTGGTTCTCAAAGTGTGGTACCCAGGCCACTAGTATCAGCACCATGTGGGAACTTATTGGAAACATAAAATTTTGGGTCCTACCCAAGACATACTGAATCAGAAATTCTGGGGCTTAGGCCCATCAACCTGTGTTTTAACAAACCCTTCAGGTGATTCTGATCCATGCTGATGTTTGAGAACCACTGATCTACACTATACCACCTGCCCAATGAAATCAGAATCCCCTAAGGAACTGGACAGTGTTACATGGGGATTCTGTGTGACTTTTCCAAGAAAATGGGACGGGACATGCACTGGGGGCAGGGGAGAGGGTCTGATTCAGCTTCTGGTGGAGCAGATGAGATCTGTTTGGAGACAGGTGACCGAATAAGTGATTGACTCCACCCAACAGCAGAAAAAGCAACAGGAAGATAGATGGAAACCACTGCCTCCTTTCCCTTGCCTAGCTCTTCTCCCTACAATCACTTTATCCAGCTAACTGTGGGAATGCTAGAGTTGACAGAGTACAGATAAATGAGATGAATTTAAGGCTGAAATTAAATAATGAAAAGTTTTTATTATGTGCATGATAATAATTATGTTTTGTAGTAATGAGGCATACATGATGTCATTTACAGTAAGAAAATAATTACTATTTTTTTGTACTCTGTCAATTCTAGCATTTCTAGAGTTAGCTGGAAAAACAATCTGAATGTCTCTCAAAAATAATTATAGTGAGTATTGCTTCTGGGTTTGTTTTTGTTTTTTTTCTTTTGCATGCTCAAACAAGTCTGATTAACAGGGAGACCAAATTATTCCATATTCTTCTCTTTAAAAGCTGGCATGATCATTTTAAATGTTTATGTGTGAAATGTTTATAAATATTATCATTATACATATATGCATTTTTAAACTTAGAGTTACCACAATGATGCCTGCTCCTTTTGGCCTTATGTTCTAAAAGTCCTCTACCTTAGGAGAGAATGATGGATTCTCCATGTATCTTGCAGAGAGCTGCTTTATTGCTTCTGTGATAGCATGAAACTGAATGGGCGGTGATATTTCAAGAGAGATGTGGGAAAAGACAGTTTTCACATAGTAATGGATCTTGGAAAACTCCACTCTTTCTTCCCTCCCCAGTGTCCTCTTAAGGATGAAGTCACTGAATAACATCCTAAGAGCATTTTAAATTTGTGTTTGTTAGTGGATCCATATGAAATGAGGGGCAAAAAGGAAACCACAGGCTTAAGGGCAAATAAAACACAACCTGCCGATGGGTCAGATTTATCTGTCTGCTTTCCCTCTTCCCTTCCTTCCTTCTTTCCTAGCTAACCAACTATTTCTTTAATATGTTCCAATGGGGGGGAAAACTAAAAGGACTAGATTTAGAGTCACTCAGATCTAGATTTGATTCTCAGCTCCACCTCTATGAACTGTGTGTCAACTTGTTTGGACAATTCACTTACCCTCTCTGTACTTCAGTTTCCTCATCTGTAAATGGAGACATAATGAGTTACTGAGAAAATAAAGTGAGCAAATATGCAAAAAAGTCTTAGCATAGTGCTTGGCCTGTGGCTCAATAAATTGTTATATTATTTATCTCTGTCCCTTCTACAAAGTTGACTGTGGTTCTCTTCAGGAAAAAGTTATCTTTTGCTCTTCTTCAGGCACTTCTGAGGGTGAGTGACCAGGACAACACTCCCATATTATTGTGTATTCCATATTATTGTGTATGCCATAGTACTGTGTATCCCTCTGGAAATAGGGTCTCTGGAAATTAGACGACTATGGCCTCCTCTAGGTGATGTTGTTGATTAGTAATGATTGTTTTGGGAATTTCCCTCAAGTTTAATCCCCAATGTCTACTAGTTTGGAGCTGGCTGGAAAAAGTAAAGAATTGCAGAACACCAAAAAGATTCTGTATTCACATCCCAATTTCTCTGTGATGCTTTCTGATATCCTAATCCTTCTGTATTTTTCCCCCCTTTTTCCTTTGCACCAGCTTGCCATGCATATGTTTCACATGGGGAAACAAAAGGAAGTTATGTGTCCAACAGGAGAAATCAATAAGATGTATATTTAAATATAGTTTTCCTCAGCCAAAAATTCAGGAGCTGATTCTGAAACCTAAAGATCAATAAGATTGCACATTCTGAAGCTAAGATGAGAGACCAAGCTATTTCTGTGTTAGAAGGAGCATGAATTTTATTATCAAACAGACTGCTGCACTTTCTGGCCATGTGCTCTTGAAGCAATCTTGCTCTAAATCCCTTTAAGCCTTAGTTGTCGATAATATAATAATTATTCATGGTTGTAAGGACTGAATCAAATAGTGGATATAAAGTATTTGGTATATGGAAGGTATTCAACACTTGGAAACTGAATATTTTCATTTAAGGTAGGTTTTTTAATCCTTACACTTGTATCTGTTACTAAGCCCCACACTTTGACCTGAAAAAGAGAACTTAACTCAATCTTATAAGGCACCATAAGTAACCAGCCAACCATCAGTTGATTTCATCCTACATGAAATTCAGTATAAAAAATAAACATGCATCAAGATATCCTTCAGTAGGTGAATGGATAAATAAACTGTGGTATGCCCAGACAATGGAATATTATTCAGCACTAAAAAAGAAATGAGCTATCTAACCATGAAAAGACATAGAAAAATCTTAAATGCATATTACCAAGTGAAAGAAGCCAATCTGAAAAGGCCACATATGGTATGATTTTAACTGTATGACATTCTGGAAAAGGCAAAACTATGGAGACAGTAAAAAGATCACTAGTTGCCAGTTGTTGCAGGGGTAAGGAAAGGATTAATAGAGCACAGAAAATCTTTAGGGCAGTAAAAATACTCTGCATGGTGTCATAATGGTAGATATATTTCATTATACATTTGTCCAAATCCATAGAATGTACACCACCAAGAGTGAACTCTAATGTAAACTATGGATTCGGGTTGACTATGATGTGTCAATGTAGGTTCAATTCAATTGCAACAGGTATAACATATTACTCCGATGAAGGATGTTGATAATGGGGAAGGCTACGCATGTCAGGAGGTATATGAGAAATCTTTGTATCTTCCCTTTACTTTTGTTGTGAACCTTAAACTACTGTAAAATAATAAAGTCTTAATAAAAACAATTAACACTTTGACCTTGGTCCAGTCCCAACTGTTTGTGTCTCTCATTCTTTATCTATAAAGTGAGAGAAATGTATCTAATGAATCTAATAGTCACACATTCTATTTTTTAATTTTTTTACATATGTTTTTATTGATTTCAGAGAGAGGAAGAGATAAGAACATCAATGATGAGAGAGAATCATTACTCAGTTGCCTTCTTTATGCCCCCTACTGAAGATGGAGCTCGCAGCCCGGGCATGTGCCCTGACCAGGAATCAACCATGACCTCCTGGTTCGTGGGTTGACGCTCAAACACTGAGAGACACCAGCCCGGCACACATCCTATTTTATAAGGTTTGAAGCACATCGTAATTATAATGGATTGCTTACTTATTTGAGTAATATCTGTTTCTCACATCAGATTCTAAATCTCCATGAGAGACTATCTGGTTTATCTCAGTATACCCTAGGATCTAGTGTAATATCTGGTACCTAGAAGATACTCGATAACTTTCGTGAAATGAATCAATGACTGTGACGTAGGGGTGACATAGAAATTGATAGTTCTTTTGCTCAACTCCCTCAATCATTTATACAACATATATTTTTAAATGCTTCATATGTATAAGGCCACATGCTTCGTGGTTGGCAATGTAATATTCTCCTATATTATCTCATTCAGTCCTCACAAAACACTGTGGGGAGACTTTGCCATTAGACTCATTTTACAAATAAGGAAAGTAGATCTTAAAGACATTAAGGAATTTCTCTATTGTCACACAAATGTCAGTGAAAAGGTGAGATGACAAATAATTTTTAAATTTCAAGATTTTTTTATTGATTTCAGAGAGAGAAAAAGGGGGAGGGAGGATGGGGGGGAGAGAGAGAGAGAACCATTGATGTGAGAGAGAAACAGTGATTGGTTGCCTCCCGTACATGCCCTGACTGGGAATCAAACCCGAAACCTGGGTATGTGCCCTGAACGGAAATCGAACTGGTTGGTGACCCCTCTGTGCACAGGACAACACTCAACCAACTGAACACTGGCCAGGACTCAAGATATTTTAAACAGTGCTTATTATATGTAAGTACCTTACATATATTAAATTCACTAATCCTTATTTAAAAAATTCTTTGAGGTGGTTACTGTTATTATCATCAGCTTTCAGATAAGGAAAATTGGGACCAAAAAGGTAGATGACTTTCCCAAGAACGCAAAAATAATTAAAGATTAAGCAATTTGCCTCTGAACTCAAACAGTAAATAACAGAAAAGCAGGACCCATAGAATGTATGCACTTAGTCATATGCTACAGTACTTCTCAGGAACTTAAACATAAATTCAAAGGAAATACCAAATTCTGTGGCACCTCTTTTGGTTGGAGTCAGTTGAGTTAGCAAGGAGATGGTAAAAACTGGAGTATAGTGGAACTGATGCACAGATGTGTTTTATGAAAAGTTTGGTGTTTTTTGTTTTTATGTCCAGGTTAACACAATGGTATGCTACATTTGGTATACGCACAACAATTTTTGCTGATGTTACAATTGAAGTATACATTGTGAAACGTAATCTGAGTAATATCAAGAAATACAAAACAGAGCATAAATCAAAACAATTTCTAATTATTCAGCTGGCCAAATGCTCTTTTTTCTTAGTATAATATACAATATACCAAGAGTTTCAATAAGAGTTGCCTTGGAATTTATCCTCAACACCTTTAGTTCAATCCAACTTCATCTCAGTACAGTAAACATGTCAATACTTTCATCTAAAAACCAACCAAAATTTCTTGGAATTGGAGCCGTAATATTGTTATTGTTGTTGTAAGAGCTCATTCTTAAAACTTTGGGGATGGGACATAAATTGGAGTAAAAACCTCTAAATTCAAAACTAGTCTATACTTGAGAAAAACTTCAAGAAAAACTTTAAGATGCTCATTTTACCCTCAGCAATCAGAATACCCTAAAATATAGGTATGGGATCTTAAAACCTAAGGTTTGTCAAACTGAGGACCTTTCTACATCCTTTAAAAACAAACTGGCTATAAAATTATGAAACTTCAACTGTTTTCAATTCTGAGCAGTTATAAAAGGATATTGTGCCAAGGAAAACCTCAGAAGTAAGGTGAAGGCACAGAATAGTGGGCTGTAATGAGCCTTACCTTCTCATAGCTACCTTAAGTTTCAGCTAAATATGTTCAAATAATATTGGCAATAGCCCATCTGGCTGACATTCAAAGAGAATAAACTCTCCTTTTGTTAAGGTAACTTTAAGACCAACTAAACAACCTCTGGAATATGTTAAATATTCCTGAGTTTAAATTTTTTTTTCCATACCTATGTTTTTATTTTCTCCAACTATATTGTAATTTTCCATTATATGACTCATTCACACATTATATATTCATTCACTCATTTTCACAAATATTTACTGAGTGCCTACTATGGATGAGGCAATAGGAAAACTTATATTTACTACTTTAGTGCTGGCGTATAGCAGCTACTCAGTAAAAGCAGTTTGAATAATGCAACATTTTTATCTGTTATTCTACTCACATTCATCACTTACAGTGTGTCAACTTCCATTCATTCATTTAATAAATCTTTATTGATTGTTCTTGAGCTGCTATGCCAAGCACTGGGAACGTAATGATAAGTCAAAGACACATAGTCCTTGCCTTATGTGGCTTATGATCCAAGACTCTCACCAACATATAAAATGTTTATTGGGATGTGTCACGAAGGAGAGATTTTCATCAGTTGGAGTGGATGGCGAGACAACATTAGTCAGGAATTCCTAAGAAGTGACATTTGACCTGAGATGTAAAGAATGAATACAAGCTGTAAGGTATCTTAGAAGAGATTCCCCAAAGTCAGGCCCAGAGATGCAAGATCCTGCACGAGCTGGGTAAGGGCTGAGGGAGTAGGACAGAGGAGGGGAGGAAGCCTAGCTAGAGTGCGATCTCAGGCACCGTGTGCAGAGAGTATCTTCGGCCAGACTCTTCAGGGGGCTCTGGACTTTAACTCTTGCCTCAAAGTTGTCCCAATCTATGACAAGATTGTGGGTCTTTCAAAGTCTCACTTAGAGCCATTGATTAAAGGCCCCCGTGGAAGGGGGCTTAAACTCATAGGTACTCCCTGCCAGCAAAGGGGCCACAGTAACAGAGGGCAATCCTCCACGATGGCGCTGAAGGTGCTGTGTGGGGTGACAGCACACAGAAGGAGAAGGTGTGAAGGATTCACAGAGTGGCTGCTAGGAGACAGGGGTAAACTCTAGCCTTGTCCTTTACATTAGATGAGAGCAAAGTCTTCCAACATAGGCATAGCTCCTATGGTGGACTGGAACCTTGACAGGATGAGAAACTGAAAGAAATTCACAATGGTTGGAGCCAGCCAAGACTACAAGGTAGACTGGGATGAAACAGGATGGGATCAGATGAGATGAGACGGGATGGGGTGGGATGGGGTGTGGTGTGGTGTGGGGTGTGGTGTGGTGTGGTGTGGTGTGGTGTGGTGTGGTGTGGTGTGGTGTGGTGTGGTGTGGAGGCAGGTGAAGGCAGGTCATAGATTGAGTTAAGTGCATGACTTTAATCCAAGACCAGTGAAAGGACACTGAAAGGTTTTGAGCAGGAGAATAGCACATTTTGATTTGCATTTAAAGCTGCTATCAAGAATGAATTGAAGAGATGCCTGTATGCAGGTAGGTAGAGCCAGTTAGAAAGTAATCTAGAAAAAAGATGATGATGGAACAGAGTTAGGTAGTGGTCAAGAGAAGTAAGCAGATTGGAAAACTTTTAGGTGGTAAAATCACTAGGAATTTTAATGGGTTATATGTGGGAGGAGGACCCAAAGAAGTACGGAGATTTGTGGCTTGCCTGACTAGATGGATGGTGAGCATTGGAATGTGAGGTCTCAGTGCAGGTGTACACATTATCCCCTGACTATCTGCTTTAATTCTACAAGAGATTACATGCTGACTGGTAATATTTTGAGAACAAGGAAGGGAACCAGAAGTCAAAGGTCAATTTCCAAATAGGAATTTGGCAGATCTAGACAAGTATTAAACAGTCAACTTGCTCCAGGAAAGGTACCATTATATGGGACTGACTGGAAGATAGATCTAGCATAGAAAATCAGAGAACATTAGAAGGAATATAATTCATGTTCATATATGTGATTCAACTCTAAGTCTAAAGTACTTCAAATAAGTTTTCAATCAAGTGAAATAACCAATATTCTAGCCCGGGTTGGGCAGCAAAGTTGGCCCAATGTTTCTGCATTCTAAATAGTGCTGGGATGAATACCTAAGGGGGTGGAGTTACTGGGCCACAGGGAGTGTAATCCCAAAGGCCTTGCTACATGGAGTCCATTTGCTTAGCCTCTAGTAGCACTTGGATATTCATCCCCTGCACCCCCACTTTACAACCTTTGTTTTGCTGAAGGGAAGTATGTTATGGGGTGGGGAGGATGGCTTATTGCTTTAGCTTGTTTTTATTTAATTTCTTGTGTGATTAAAGATTTTAGTGTCTTTTTTTAACACTTTTATTAAAAAGGTCTTTATTTGCTTTACTCAAATATATGCGGAGGTATTAATAATTTTCCTTATCCATTTCTATGAATTCTTTTCATATGACAATATAAACTTTTCATATATTTATGTAAATACTTTCCAAGTATAGTATTTTGTGCCCAGAATCTTTAATTCTAGTCCTCAGAAATTCTTTAGGACTTCCCTTTGGGATTTCTTTATTGCTTTTTTTAAGCTTAGAATGTTTAACTTTATTTAGAGATAAAAGTATTTGTCTGGATTTTCTTTTCTTTAAAAACCCCAACAAGGTGTTGGAGTTGATAGTGGGTAAGTGTATAGAGAAACATTAGCCACGTGCTGTTCATGTTGAAGCTGAGTATGAAAGTTAATTATTGTATTTTTTTACTCTTTTGCAAAACTTTACTAAAATTTTTATAATACATATTTTTAAAAGTCATTTCTACTACAAAGGCCAGAAAACTGGCTCTGCAGCATTACTATAGTCTTCTAACTGGACTTCTTGTGCCACTCCTCTTTTCTGCAATTTATTCTCCACGTGATAACCAGAATGATCTGTTAAAATGGAAGCATTTTAGCTCCTATTTGACCCAAAGACCTCACTGGCTTACAAGGCCCGTATACCACCATTTCCACTTACTACCCCTCCCCTTTGCTGACTCTCCTTCAGACACACTGGCCTCCTTGCTATTATGTGAACATGCCAAGCACCCTCCCACCTCAGGGTCTTTGCACTTGCTTTTCCCCCTGTTGCCCCACATTCCTGCATGTGAACTGCACCTCCTCCAGGTCTTACTCAAATATTGCCAAAATAGTCACACTCTCCCCAACCACTCTATGGAAAATAGCACCTCCCCCAGGACTCTACCTTCTTACCCTATGTTTTCTTTATGTCATCTGCCGTCGTATGTAATTACTGCTTTTTTTAAATTATTATCTATCTTCCAAAATATAAACTCCTTATGGGTTCTTCTCAGTTTTAACTTTCATTGCACTTCCAGTGCCCAAAATAGAGCTGAAAAAAGAAGTAGTCACTAAATAAATCTAGGTTGAATGAATGACTGATATATTCAGGCATTAAGGAAATGTTAAGAACCATGGTACATCTATGATGAAATACAAAACAGTTGTTAAAAAGTGAAATGATTTTTTTAGTGACACAGAGAAATGCTAAGGTTCTAATGCTAAGTGAAAAGGGACAGAACACAAATGTTCACCTGTGGGAAAAAATGTGAGTTAACAATAGGGAGGAAATGAATCTTAACAGGCCCCTCTGAATGAGAGAACTCTGTCTGATGACTTTGTATTTTTGTATGTTCTCCAAGTTCTATTGAAAGCTTTATAATAAGTAGGGGAAGCTTAAGAAAATATATTACCAAATTATAAATCTAAGATTTTACTTCTGGGTCAATATCACATATGACCAGTAATAATACCTATCCTCTATACAATAATGTATATCTATTAGTAATATAAATACAATACATGTCACTAGATTCTCCTGGACAACATATAGATAAAGATGCTAATTATTTTATATTAGGCTTGTTAGTTTATATTTGTTCATAAGCAAGAACAAGTATATACTGAGTACTTGATATGCTCCAGATCCTGAGGTAGATAACTTGGGAGTTTAGAGTATAGGCAGAGATAATATTTATCTTGTATATTAGTACATGCTAAATAATTATCTAATAAGTGAATAAATAGAACCTGGGACCACAACCAAGTAACTTAGACTAAATGAGAATGAACACCATAGCACTACACTTTGCTTCATCTTTTCCAAGATTTATCAAGCTGGTAATTATTTGATACATACCTATACTGTAAGGTGTGTGGTGGCGAAGGCCATATCTATGATTGTATTTTCATTACCTAGCCCAGGGCCAGCCACATAATAGGGGAACAATGAATATCTGTGGTATGATTGATGGATGGCTATGCCCTCAATTCCCAGCTGGGTAGAATGTATTAAAAGTCATAAGAGGTGCAAGGAAGTTTAGGGACTTTAGAGAGGCAGAAATTACATCTTGTTTAAAGAAATCTGAAAAGTGTAAGAAAAAGAGTGAACATTTGAGCTTGACCTTAAAGAACAGATAGGATTTTTTTAAAGTATGAAAGAAAAATAGAAAAGTATCATGTCAGGCAAAAAGGAACAGAATGGTGATATCCAATGTGCTTCCATGAGTTTGGGGGACTTGGCTTCTTTTAAAAAGTTAGTTCTATTTAAAGGAAAGGTTAATTATAGGGACCCACAGCTGGTACCTTAAGTGCCAGATGCTGGTTTTGTTTTATAGTTAACTGTGGCGACACGGCTTAATTGTATATTTACAAGCAAATGCGTGTTGTTTCATGAAAACTACTTGATAATTACACAGCGACTACTGGAACCCCTGATAATTACACACTTACACGTGTAACTGCTACCAAGTTATCTCCTGATAGCTGAGTAATTAACTTGTCAACTCAGTGACTGGGGCTGGAGGGGAGGCGTCTGAAGCGCTTGCTCCTTTCCTTACAGATGTCTACTGGTTCAGGCCGCACTTGTTGAACTTGGTACTGTCCTCCCATTAGTCACTTGGTCCTTAACCTAGAGGATAAAACATTTTCTGTCTCCCTAAACTCCCTAAACTTCTTTGTTACTCTTGTGGCTTTTAACGCATTTTACCTTGCTGGGAATTTTGGGAGTAGCCATCCATATCCATCCATCCATCCATCCATCCATCCATCCATCCATCCATCCATCCATCCACCAATTCATTCACCCATCAGGCCAGGAATATCTGTTGAACCCCTCCCACGCGCCGGGCCCTGTCTAAGGGTCACTGTTGCTGCTTCATAAGCCAGCGTAGTGTAGTCCAAAGAGCGTTGGTCTGGTTTCAAATGTGGGAACTGTTACTCTTCAGGTCTGTGATTTTGTGCCATTTTCCTAATCTATAAAATGGACCTAATAGTGCTTAACAGGGTGGTTGTTAGGATGACAGACAATGAAAAGACTTGGCATAAAATAAGCACTAAATAAATCTTAATGCCCTACCGCCCAACCACTGCCTGCCCCCACCCCCAGGCTCCAATTAGTCTCTTCCCCCAAATAGCTCCCAGAATCTCTGCTTGGAATGGCTAAAATTACTGCATATGGATAAAATTAAAATAACTACATTTATTTTTTCAATTCTCAAAAATCAGTGGTATTGAATCTAAAGGCCCTTTTTCAAAATATAGGATCCAAAAAATGTATACGCACACTTTGAATAATTATAAAGACTATGTTTATTAAAATACATTTCATTTTCAAAATTGAGCTATCAGCTATTGAAGTGTATATACATTTTTTAGGATACCCTGTATATTAAAATTAAAAATTTTGGTAATCAGTGCCCTAAATACCTGAAGTGGTAGAGATAAGTAAGATACGGAAGCCTTACCTCTTTGCTGTTTTAATAAAACCAATGCCCAATATAAAAAATACAAACAGGTCATAGCCCAGCCAGTTTGACTCAGTGGTTAGAGCGTTGACCCTTGGACTGAAGGGTCCCAGGCTTGGTTACAGCCAAGGGCATGAACCTCTGTCGCAGGCTCAATCCCCAGTCCTGGTGGGGGTGGGGGTGGGGGTGGGAGACAACCAATCTATGTGTCTCTCTCACATCGATGTCTCTCTTTTCCTTCTACTCTCTCTGAAAAGCAATGGAAAAAAATATTCCAGGTGAGGATTAAAAATAATAATAATAATAATAATAGGTCATAATTACACAAAATGTATCCACTTAAAAGGTAGAATTCAGGAGTCCTCATTGAAAATTTTCAGTGGCCTCACCTCTGCTCCCTGCTTTATCATCCCTGTCACAAAAAGTGTACAACTTCATAATACAACATCTGTGTACTCTATTGTGTGCTCACCACCCAAATTCTAGTCTCCTTCCGTAACCTTGAATTTGACCCCATTTACCCTGTAATCTTTAACTCAAGTCATGAAACAAAAGTATTACTGACAATTACTAAACCCATTCTCTGAAATTGTATTAGTTTGAGTAATAGCTAATATTTGCTGAGAGCTTTCTTTGCTCCTAGCCTTTGTTCTAAGGGATTTATATATAGCTTGCTGAAGCAATCTTTGATGTAATACAAATATGAGTTTAGGTGTCTATTCTCTTCCCAATTTGCTCCTTACAATTCTCCACGGTATTACCAACTATCATGGGAGCCAAGTTGGTCCATTGCTTATTTGGGCCAAATGTAACAGAACTTCTATAGCTGGAATGGGAGGCAGTGAAGTACGCTGGGAAATGTGCAGATGAGAAAGCTGGCTTCAGTTCAGTTCCGTTCAATTCAGCGTAACAGAGCGACACTGAACCTCTATGCCAGGAGTTTTAATAAATGTGAACTCACTCTGTGATAAACACCGAGCTTGTGAGTAGGTATACAAAGGAAAATGAAGACATAACACCTGCTCTGAAGGAGGTTATAAGTTATTAGGAAGAAGAGGTACATAAATAGCACTTTCAAAATAAAGTGAGCAATATTTAAGGTAACTTAAAGAGAGTGCTATGAGAGCAGTGGGGAGAAACACACAGCAGAGAAGATTGCTGACCTAGACCTTAAGAGGTAAGGAAGATATCCGAGCCAGGACTGGTGAGAATCTCATTCCAGGCATCGAGAACATTACGAGTGAAGACACAGAGGAAGGACTTACGGCAAATGTATGAAAAATCATAAACATAAAGTAAAAAGCAGGGCATACTGACTGTGTGAGCCTGGGAAAATTCCTTTACCTTTCTGAACCCCAGTTTTCTTATCATAAAATGATTTTTAAACAATGTCTATGTCACTGGCTGGTTGCAAAGATTAAAGATGAAAACCAATCAAGTACACAGAACAGCATTTTTGTCAGAAATTCAAAGTAAGATAATACATAAAGCACTTGTTCTATGGGGTGTTAATAGATGTTTTATGTTACTTTTTACTGTCAGTTATGATTTGGAAATATGGAGTTGAACTAAGTTCAAACTTTGAGCTGACTTGTTTAGAACTAGGGCTTTTAATATGCTAATTTTCATTGTAAAACTTAAGAGAGAGAATACATTCCACTTTTTCCAAAAATATATTTTTTTCCAACTAAGCATCCTGAAGGACTTATGTCCCATAACCACACTGAGAAATTTTGGCCAAGACTGGAAGAGCATATAGGATGTCCAGCATAGCTTTAATCTATCTGATTCCTACCTTTAGGGAAACTGTGTTTCATTATTTTATCACTATATTTGAAAGCCAGGATTTTGTTTATCCCATGACAAATCATAGTCTGTGTCACAGTGACCCACAGTAATTATGGATTCTGTGTCTATAAAGTCATTGAAGAGTTTCCCTTCAAGCCTTAGAACAGCTGGCTTATGAGAAGAGCTGGGCTTAATTCTCTGGCCTCTTAAGTATTTAATCTACCATCTGGATCAGAACCCACTGCCTTATAAATAAAGAGGAAGCTTGATGTGATGGCTCTGAGCTCCACAGCAATGGAACATAATCACTTAGATACTCTAGGTCTTAGTTTTCAGTTCTGAGAAACAGGGTATTGTTACGCATCATCTAGCAGCACTCCTTTAAGAGTCTACAACAATATTGTGCCCTTGGTCAACCTAGGCAGTATTCAGTCTCAAACCTCTGAATTTGGTGAGACAGGACACCATGGTTTATGGCACAAAATTTCATAGTTCCAGGTGGATTACATATTCAGTGATACCCTCGTAGAAATGTGAGGGTTGCCAGACAGAATGAATAAACCATAGTATCTCCATCTAGCTTAAGGCTCTTAAAAAGAAAGTAAGGTCTAGCAGTTGGCAAGTATTAAATCTGGGTGAAGGGGGCCAGTGGGACAAGGAAGATCAGGAAGAAAGTTGTTTGCTTCAGTGCAATTTGACCAATTCAGGAGACTTCCAAATCTCCACCCAAAGTTCTTCCAAAACCACACCCCTACATGTTCAACTGTCCAGTGAACATCTCCACCTACCTATCCAATAGACACCTCTAGCTTAATGTGTTTAGAACAGAACTTTTGTTTTTCCTCCTGTACATATCTATAATGCAAGACAGTTCCAAGAGATCCCACTGGTCTAGAGAAGCAACCTTCTAGAGAATGTCAGAGTTGGTGCAAGCAATGCTAGAGCACAGGGTGTGTGAGCTCTTGCCCTGGGTTGTCTGTCATGGGTGAGCATCTCAGAGTGCCGACTGTCACCAGATGAAAGTTACAGAACTGTCACACTGGAAAAGAGATGCTAGAGCACACATTCGGAAACTGTCTCATGTGATATATTAGGAGCACTGTGTTTCCTGTCCATGACACCTGAGAGCCTGTCTTACACACACACACACACACACACACACACACACACACACACACACTGTATCACTCATCCCACTACCTCTATGCTCAACCCAATTTAATTCTCACAACATTCCTCTGAAATAGGTATTATAAATTGCATTTTGGAGATGGGGAAACTGAGGAACAGAAAACTTCAAATTGTTTGTGGTCACACAGCTAGTAAGGGTACCAGTGTGGAGGTAAGATTACCCAGATGCAAACCCAAGTGTGCCAGGCTCCACAGCACAGGGCTTGGCTAAGGCACTGGCTATCTCAGCAGGCTCTGTCAGTGTGGGGCTGGAGAGACAATCCCATTAAGACAGCTTCCTGGTGAAAACAATTTAATTTTAAAAATCACTGATCCTGCCTGACTCGTGTGGCTCAGTTGGAGCATCGTACCATGCACTGAAGGGCTGCTGGTTCGATTTCCAGTCAGGGCACATACCCAAGTTGAGGGTTCAATCCCAAGTCAGGGCATGTAGGGGAGACAACTGATCAATATTTCTCTCTCACATCCATGTTTCTCTCTCCCTTCCTCTCTCTCTCAAATCAATTAATTAAATAAATAAATAAATAAATAAATAAATAAATAAATAAAATCCTGGGGTGAGAATTAAAAAAAAAAAAATTACTGATCCCTCCACTGCTTTAAACTTAACTCAGCAGCTAGGAAAGCTTATATCAAAGAGAGTTCGTGTCCCTTCTCTCTGGAACAAGAAAAAAAAAAAATCGAATGAATGCTATTTCATCCTGGTTCACTCAAGAATTAGCTGTGTGAGGAAAGCAGGAAGCATTTTCTGCTGCCAAAGACAAGTTCCAGAGGCCTCCCTCCAGTGCAGCAACACTGACACCCTGTGGCCAAGTGAGCCCTCCTGAGGCCCTCCCTGAATCTCCTCCCACAGCCGCAGGTGGGAGGCCCACCAACCCTCTCAGACCCTCAGAAATGGGGCGCTAACCACTGAGCAAACAGAACCAACCACTGGGTTAGGAAAGCTGCTGGTAGAGCCCATTTTGTTCTCATCAGAAGGCAAATACTGCTGCAACAGACGACAAAGCTGGTCTGGGGCATGAGAGAACAAGAAATTCATCTTTTTTTCCTAACTTCTGTTCTATTTATGCATCAGTTTATATATCCTTTACCTTGTTCCAAATATACTTATAGGTAACTCAACAAGATACATGGACATTCAGTTAGGTTATCCATTTTATAATGTGGTGGGCAAGATGAAGCAAAGGTAGACAATGGTAGCAACCAAGGTGCAGATCCAGAAATGAAGCATATACAGCATGCATCCCTAAAACGTGCCATCCCAGGACATGGAGAAGACACACATTTGTCTCTGGGTCTTCTATAAGGCAGTGGAAGGAGGGAGACCTCACTGGTTACAGTCTACAAGATAAAAACAAACCATAAGTCTAGAGGAACAAAATTATTCCTAATACTAACAGCCAGAAGAAAAACCCCTCATTGAGGGGGTAAGACGTGAAAGTCCTGAATAAGCCAGTACACAGAGGAGCTTCACTGGCCCAGGTGATCTTTCTTTGCAGCTCAGCAACTCAAAAAATACTATTACCCTCTAACTCATCCCTCCACTTTTGCATTCTCAAAATAGCACAAAGCTTTTCTTTTTTCAATATTAGTTTTGATTATGTGTGTTTAGAATACTTTGTTCTTCCCATTTGAATGATTGCCGCCAATTAGTTTTGTTTGTCTAAAATGCAATAAGATTCCATTTTAAGAAGTCAATGTGGGGCTTTTACTGAGAAGCACAATAAATTAATCATTAAATCAATTGTATTGATTGGACCTTGCAAGATATAAAAAAATGCAGTGCAAGGAATATTTCCACCAAGGGTTAGGAAAGGACTTCAGCATCTTAGGGGAAGGTGCGTCAGTGTTCTCTTATAGTACTGCCTCATTCCTTCCCTGGGATGTTAGCTTCATTTATCAACTCTAAAATAAATATGGAGACCATTTAATTTCAAACATCTACCCTAAATAATAGCTTCCATTTATTAAGTACTCAGTAGCACTCCACACTGTGCTTAGCGCTTTTATACATTATCTCACATAATCTTAATACATCTGTGAGGAATGCATTCCTATCCCCATTTTGTGGATGAGAATACTGAGGCTAATGGACATAGAAACTTCTCAAGGTGATCCACCTAATGAGAAGTGATGTCAGGATTTGAACCCAGTTCTGAGTAAACCCAAAGCCCATGCTCTTAACAGAAAACTATACCTTAAATTAATAAAAGAATATAGAGGTAGGTTGGAAACTCTAAAGCCCACTTTCCTGCCTGTTGCTTGGGCTTGCCCCCGTGCGTCCTCACAGCGCGCCAACACAAGTGCAGGGAAGTGGAATGTTGGGGCGAAGATTAGATTTTATTTGGAGGAGAAAGAATCTTGGTTACCAACACCAAGACAATGAGCAGAGGCCCAGAATAAGTACTGAGACTCCAAGCAGGCCCCAATGTGAAACAGGGAGAAGAGAGCCTATGGAGACGAACAGCAGGGAAGGTAGGAGCTATGGGGGTGGGGTGCACTGTTGTCCACATGAAGTGGCCCAAAGAGCCTTTGGAAGTAACTGCCAGGATTTGGGGGATATACAGATGTACTTTTCAACCTTAAAGTACACATCATGCACCTTGAGCACATCATTTGAAACCTCTAAGCCTCAGTTTCTTCATCTATAAAATGGGGACAGCCATGCCCCCCTTGAAGTGTTGTTGCGAGGTTTAAATGTAACAATGTCTGCGAAGCTCTTAAGGGACCCTCTGATGCAGAGTTGGTGTGTAAAAATGGGTATCCATTTCTTCTCTCTAATTTCCCTTAGCAGAGTCTCCCCTCTACTGGGGAACCTCTGGACTGGACTTAGCGGTGCCGTATTCTTACCCTCAAGACCTCTCCTGGCCCACCACTCATGGCCAGGTATGAAAGGCAATCTGCCAGACAAGTGTGAGGAGGGGTGGTGATAGGGGGTGGTGCTGATGACAGAGGTGTCTGTCCTGTTGCCTGACTCTCTACTCATTTGCATGGGATAAAGCTATCTGGTCTCAGAGAACTGCCTTCATTCTCAAAGAATCAGAGGCAGAAAGAAACATATGCTGATCTCTCCCACTGCCTTCTCTCCCAGAAGCAGACCCTCTCCCAGGTCAGAGGTAACCTGCTTTTCAGGGCGATTCACTCAGAAAGATTGATATGAAAGGCACAGGAGGCACTGTGGCTTGACAAAATACTAGCCACAAAAAGAGAAAAACAAAATGAGGTTGTCGTTTTTTGCTGGGCCAATGCTTTCAACATATGCATACCTGTTGCCCTGTTAAAAATAAAAATGGCTATTTATTCATCCCACCACCTCTTGAAGAGGCCAGAACTGGAAGGAGAGGAAGAAAAGTCTCGATTACAGCTGCGGCAGCCCTTGAAGGTTGGCTGAAGTATTCAGCTGAGGTTTGAGCTTGAAATTCTGGTACCAGATACAGTTTAGGATTCTGGGGAGGAACAGGAAATGGCCTAGCTCAGAGTATTCCTTTCCACTTCTTAAGACCATTTATTTTATGGTCCTGATTGCACGCCAAAGCCATTTGGAGTCTTCAAGAGTTTAAATAGCAATGTCCAATTAATAAGGCATAAAACCCTGCAGCTTCCTCAAGCCCATGCATTTAGCCAGCCCTTCTGTGTCCTGAATGTCTAATTGAGAGGAGACACTTGCCGGTCTGCGTCTCTGCATCCAGGCTAAGGGTGGGAGCAGCCGGAGAGGCTTCCACCATGACTTAGGGTGTTTGCAGCCATCTGAGTAGTCATGTCAAAATGAATTACAGTTCCTCATGAATATTGTGTCTATGTTTGGGAAAGGATGAAAGTTCTGGTAGTTTTATTTCTTTCTGAGACATTTTGGAACATTTTAGCAGTGGATTTGTCTCCTGGCTTTTTTGGACTACAAACTCCCCACATATTATTTTAATAATGAGGCATTCTGCTAGGGGATTAATGAGATGGCATTGCGGTGTTCAAAGTGACAATTAAAGCTGTTGCTGTTTTTTCCCCAGAGATGCATTTATCTCTTTCAAAATGATTCTTTTTTTTTTTTTTTTTTTTAAAAAAAGCTCGTTTTTAGATTTTAGATTTCACCTTTACTTGAACAGACTCAAACTGGAAAGTATATAGGAAACAACTTGGTTCCAGGAACATCTGATCATATTTAACGGGAGAGTCCATTAAATCTTTCCTCCTCTGTTCTTTTTTAAACTAGTTTTAGGGGATAGCAGGTATTCACTACCCAATTTAGAAAGGATAAAAAGCTCTTTTTTGGGCCAAAGCTTTTAGTTTTGTTGGGAGGGGGAGATACAGAGAGGATCTGCAATCTCTTCTCTTCATAATTTGTAGATTAGACAACCCCTTGTGCTTTTAATAGATGTTTCCTCATTAGACAGCACAACAGAATAAAATAATTGTGTCCTATTATCCTTGAGAGGCAGAGCCAAGTTTTCCCCCTGAAGACATTATCATATCAAACAACTGCTCTGAACGCAATGTGAAACACAGGCTTTATGGGAAGCCTTTGGATTTCTCCCTCCTGCCAAAGGAGTTCTTAAAGATGAGCCCCTTTGTTATGGATGGCTCTGGAGGTCCTCTAATAGGTGTACCAGATGAAAGATGGCTCAAGACAGCCCAGATGGACGAGCTGGCTAACAGCAGCGCCATAAATACCTGAGAGATATACAAGCCACTTGGCGTGAATTACGGCCTTTGCTCTGATTTACACTTCTAGTGCTTATTTAAAAGAATAAAGAATGCCACATTTGCTGGTAGGGGGAGGGCATTAATAAAAAAAATTTAGATTTGTGGGGAAAGAGTGCTTCTACTCTTTGACATATACATTATTGTGTTTGCCTTACTAGAGTACTTCTTTCTCTCTAAAGATATACTTGCTTTTCTGAACTCTTTTTTTTTTCCCACAAAGAGGGCAAACTCCATTCTTGTAGATGGATTCTGAGCAATTTTGTGTGATGAAAAAAGCTGTGGTGTTATGGAAATAATGTTGACTTTTGAGTCTACAGATAGAACTCTTTCTTTTCATACAACTCTTTGATTACTTTTGTCACACGGTTGGCAATAGTGGTGTGTCTGGTACTTAGCAGGCAATCTTAGTAAGTACTTGTTATTCTGAGCCTCAGTTTTCTCATCTGCAAAATGGGAGCTAGTAATATCTATTCCACAAAAATTCAACCCACATTTAACAAGAGCTTTTGTATGCCGTATTCTCCGTTCGACACTTGGTTCAATAAACCTACCTGCACATGTATAAGATGGAAGGGAAATGAATAAAAATGCACCAACACATGACGAGATCATAATGTGAAGTCAAGCATATTTGAGTTCAAACCAACTCATTCACTTGCTAGCTTAGTGACACTAGGAAAATTATTTAGCCCATCTTGGCTTCCAATTGTCAATTTATAAAATGGAATATTAATAGTTTCTACCTCATAGGGTTATTGAAAAGATTAAATAAGATGATGCATTAAAATTCTTAAGAAATTGCCTGCATATAATAAGTACTCCATAAATCTCAATCAGCAACTTGGATGGAATTAATGAAACCTAGTGTCTAGAATGAACTCTTCACTACTTTCCCCTGATCAAACCATAGCTGGGATGACATATTTTGTTGTTGTTGTTAATCCTCACCAAAGGGCACTTTTCCATTGATTTTTAGAAAGAGTGGAAGGAAGGGGGGGAAGAGAGAGAGAAACATAGATGTGAGAGAGACACATAAATTGGTTGCCTCCTGCACATGGGATCGAACCTGCAACCCACATATGTGCCCTTGACTGGGAATCGAACCTGCAACCCTTTGGCACATGGACCGAAGCTCCAATCACTGAGCCACACTGGCCAGGGCAATATTTTACTTGTTGACATTACAGTTTAAATAGATGTTGGTATATCCAAAAAAGAATCCCTGAGACAATGAACGGTTTTGAAATCACTTTATATGGAAAATGGTTGAATAACCTAACATTTTGAGGAGGAATTCAAGTCCTGGGGAATTTTTTAAGGGCAAAACTTGCACCATCTGGCAGGGAGATAGACACTGCTTTTATTCAGAAGAGGACTTTCAATGCTTAAGGCTTTCTGAAAATGGAATTTTCTGTTTCATATAAAAATTAGTCTCCTGACACAGAAGTTAAGAGAGTAGACTTCCTCTCTGTGATGCTGATCCAGGCATAGGGGAGAAGACTGGACTTCCTTCAACCTTAGGTGTCCTGTGAGTCCACATAAGCAAGCTGGCTCTCCTCATATTATATACTGAGCGGCAAAAATCCAGAGAGAGCCTTACTCTCCAGCTTTACTCTGGAAAGTGTGGGTTACAGTCTCACTGCTAATTCCACCCCATTTATAGAAAGTCATCACTTTACCAGGAGCTTCTCCAAGTGTCCTTTCTCCTGTACAACACCAAGGGCTTCATGTTTCCTTTTGATTCTGTTCCCTCCCATGTTCTCTAGGTTTAGATCTTGGCCCTTTCCTCTCTCACTTTTTGCCTCCTCCAAAAAGGAGCCAAACGGAAACCTAAAAACATACTCTAGGCTCTCCTGTGTTCCTCCAGCTAACACTTCATTTTTCATCTTTCATCTCAGTCAATCATGTGCTCTCGCTGTCTCCAGTTACTCAACTCTCATCTACAACCCAGTACACCAACATCCCCAACATACAGCTGAAACAATTCCAGCAATAGTTCCTCAGAACTTTGAAACTGCTAAAGGCAACAGACATCTTTCAGACCTCAGAAACTACACTGCTCTTACCTGTATCTTCCCAGGCTTGAGTGCCTCTGTCCCCAAAACCATCGCACACATAGATATGCTGTAGGAATAGAGAGAGATTCTCTAAATGTAGGAACAGATTAGCAATAATATGGAGGCAGGACACTTTGAAGACATATAAGAGAAATGATGAGCAGTTCATTTTGGCTCACTTTGGCTTAAGTACAGTGATGGTGGTGGGGTGTAACAGCCTAACTTCTAAGCTAAGGAATTGAGAATTACTTATATTTGCAACAAGAAACCATTTATGTTTCTAACTAGAAAATTGTCATGATCTGTAATTATAATACATTGGGTGGAAGACTGGTGGTAGGGAAATAATTTACGAGGTTACTACAACAATCCAAATCCATTTATTTTCTGCATCCCTCTCTTCACTTCCTATCTAGTAATCTGTGTGATTTTACTGGAGAAGATGGTATTCAAAGAGAGCACCTGCTTGATATCAGAACAGGAGCTAATATTATCACCACTACCACGATGGGCTTCCCAGAGTGTGGGCATGGGATACGGATGGTCCCGATGGTGCCGGGTGGGCTAGTGAAAGTAGCCTTGAAACACATGACGTGAATTTCAATTATCTTTTAGTTCATTTGATTATACCAAAGAGGACAACATCAGCTTAGTGCTCTGTATCTTTAACACCTCTCTAACACTATACTAATCTTCATTTTTCACAAAGAAAGCATACCTTAGACACAGGCCTTCCAGACATAAGACTCTATTGCAAGAATTTAATAACACTATTTTTTTCGATTTATTTATTTTTGTTATTACCATCATTTATGGCAAGTGAAATGGCTTTCCACTTATGACGGCTTTATACCTCTTCTTTGTAGAATGCATTCATGTAAATAAAATTTAAGGAGGGTGTTTGATTTACAGAAAAATGTTACATAGAGGTATAAGTGCGAGGCAGGCATGGTGGAACGTGAGGGGGAACAGCAGTGAACAGGGTTTAGGAAACCAAAATGTGTTAGAAAACGTGGAATTTGGAGTCGGACAAAATTGGCTTACTGGCCAAGGCCTACGGAATAATCTGAGACAATTTACTTAAACTGTTTTGGTCTTAACATCTTCACTTGGAAAAATGAAGAACATAATACCTACTTAATAGGACTGTAGAGAGGAATTAAAAGAGGAAATGTTTAAAAGTGCTGAGCACAACGCAGCGCTTCTAACAAAGTAGCCACATTGTACATCTCAGTCATCCCTTCCTCCTCCTGCTGACTGCTGGGACTGGCCATCGCTCTCTGCCCCTAAGGTCCCCCTTTCACAGTGTAACCTGTGGGCGGGCTCTTGTGTCTGATAGCCCCTGAGTTCTCTGCTGGCCAGTTACTCTACTGAGAGGCTGGCATGGGGCCTGCAGCCCAGCTTCCAAGAGCATGGGATGACTGGCTGCAGGTGGCAGGATCTCCCCATAGATCTCCTCGCCCCCCCTCTATGTCAAGGAGTAGAGTCGTCTGTTCCTCCTCTATGTACAAAGCAGCTAACAATCTGCCCTTTCATTGGGACCCTTAGGAGTCCAGGACCCAAACCAGTGCAGTCAAAACAATGAGAACTGCTGATTTCTGGCTTCTTAAGGATCCTTCACCAGATATAAAGTCAGTCCCTAAAGCAGCTCTTACAAGCTGATCCATGTTGACGTTTCTCTCTCATGGATGTTTCTATCTCTCCCTCTCCCTTTCTCTCTCTCTCTCAAATCAATAAAAATATATTTAAAAAGACAAACAAACAATGAAACTAGCTACCTCTCAAGGTAGGGAGCCTGAAGTTGGAGAGTGGAAAGTTTTTTAATGCTGGAGAAGCTCCTTGCTTCTGATGAGAGAAAAGATTTAATAATTTCCAAATTCTTTTCAGCTCTGAAACAGCAGTTCTGCCCATGAATGTAGCAAAGCTGAGAGGATAGATAACGTGGGGCAGCTTTCATATCAGGTGCCAGGCGCCATGCTAGAAGGCTTGACATTTTCACAATAAGCCTAAAAAGAGGGCCTTAATAATTCCATTTTGCAGATATGGAAATTGTGGCTCAGATAGGGAAACTAAGGGTTTTCCTGTGAAAGATTTTCCCACTGCCTTTGACTTCTCAGTACTAGATGATTTTTCTTTAAGTTAGTCCCATGAGCCTCATTATGGTCATTCTGATGCAGAAAGAAAGGACCCTAAGACATTTAGACAAATACCTTGTATTACTACTCTAGGATTTCTATGCAGCAAATAAGAGTGGTTAAGAAGCTAGCATTTAAATGAGCAGACAACACAAGTTGTCTTCAAAACCCAGAGAGGAAGGCTGAGGAAGAAGGGCAGCCGAATGGCAGGTGGAGGAAGCATTACATAGAAGAATAAATTCAGAATAGCATGCCTGCAGGACACGAATCAGCCCAAATCATACCCGGTAAGAGCTGGGAGAGTCTTTGAATTTGCTATATGTTTTGTTCCGTTATTACTGGTGAGAAAGTTGGAAGCTGCCATGGAAAAATGATATATGCAGCCACACAATACCCAAGTTAGCTCCCAGTTCTCTGATGCCTCACCCAGTACTCTTTCCCCTACAATACATTGTCCCAACCACTTGCCACCATTCTCCCTCCTGATGACTTCCCCCAGGCTCAGAGTCTCCTTGGACCAAGGTCAATGGAGCCATTTTCAGCTCTATCAAGTCTACACAAGAATAAACTTCCAACAAGGCTCCTGAAGCTTTAATGCTGAGAATCAAAGGATATAAGAATCTAGAATCTGGGAAAGAGAATTGAGATAGTCTAGCACAAATTGCCATTTACAAGGAGTAACACAGAAAACAAAAAAGAAAAGACAGAATCTGAATTTACTTTGCCAAGGTTATATATCTTGGTATTGGCAGACCTGGGATGCAAGTAATGACAATAACTGATTTTAGTGAATGGTTATTATGTATCAGACATAGCCTGTTATGATCTTTATAAGCATTGCCTCACTTACTGCTTTCAACAACTTGGAGGTCTACAAAATCATGCCTGCTTATTTCAGATGAGGAAACCAAAGCATGAAGCACTCACCTGTCTCACGAGACACCGTACAGTTAGTTATGCACAAGACACCAGGGACACAGAGGTGACTAAGATCTCACTGTCATCCACACAAGAGCGACAGTCTGGTTATAAAGACATGCACATAAACAAGTGAATCTTAGACACTGTGATGAATGCAACAGTAGGAAATATGGGTAGAGGCAGCTCAGAAAATGAAGTAACAAATTTCCCTCTGCTCTACTTTGCATACAAATTTGAACTCCATTACTCTTTTTCTGAGCATTACAGGAAAGGCATTTTTCATGTTATGAGAACTGTTTTTTGTACAATCCTCATAATGTTCTATGAAATAAGAGAACTATCATTTATTTAAACAGAACTGTTTTATAATATTAACTGTGACAAATAACTCTTCAATGAACATCCATAAATATTAAACATTTTTTCCTTTGGCCATAAAATACAGTTAGTGGCTCAACTTGTTCCAATTTCTTTCCCAAAAGCCACTTCTCTCATTTTACATACAAGCAAGCTAATGTCCAAAAGCACTAAGCCATTTGACCATATTAAAATAATTAATAAGTAGTGGATCTGAGCCTGGAACACAGGTCACAGAGTTTTCAAGGTGATGCCTAAAGATTGTAGGAGAAAATATTCCTCTAGGTCAGGATTTCTCAGCCTCAGTATTATTGACATTGGGGTCAGATAATTGTTCCTTATGGAAGAGTGTCCTGTGACTACAGAATGTTTATCAGCATTCTTTGCCTCTACCCAACAGATGCCAATAGCACCCACACACATACCAGTTATGAAAACCAAAAATATCTCCAAACATTGCCAAACGTTCCCTGGCAATGTGGCAAAACTGCCCTTGGTTAAGAACCACTGCTCTAGAGGACTCCTGCTGCTTAGTTTCTGAAAGCCGATCCTCACTGATACTAATGCCAGTAAGAAGTCATCCTTTTCAATACTGAATAGACTTTGATTCACAACCACATGTGGACAAATAAATCAACTAAAACTTACACATTAAACCTCAGCAAATTCAGGATAAAATACCTATAAGAGTTTTGAAGTAGGTTACCCCAAAGAACAGAAGGAATATATTATTTTGAAAGGCTTTTAGGATTCTTGCTGGTGTCCAAGAGAATATATGAACTATACAGACAATAAAATGAAGGAAAAGCACATAGAAACAGACGTCAACTCCATGGCTATCATGGCCTTCCAAGAGGCCAATCTCCTAGGATTTCTCTGAAAAGACAAACCATATGGAGTGTTACCCGGCACTCGTGTTTATGAGTCCTTAGGTGGTAATGCAGGGCCCTGGGAAGACTCAGGCAGTCAGTAGGGAAGGCTGTAAAGCTGGAGGAACCACTTTCAACTGATGCATAGGTGTCTGGTTTCTTAGGACACAGAATTAACACCATCAAAATCTTGTAGTGAGTCCTAATATGTGACCACTGACTGCATTGCTTGCCACTCTGATTTCAAGAGAATGTGGCTAATGGGTGCTAGTGGATCTCTCCAAACCCATGCAGCATAAACAGAACTTGGCACAATTTAAGCTTTGCTTGAAATTGCTCTCATATGTAATATGGAAAGGAAAGCAGGCAGACTGGGTAGAGGAATGGTCTAGGAGTTTGCTTGAAAATAAACTGCCTTATAATGCATAGAGTCAAGGGTTTCGGCAAAGGAACACTGAGCCATTGTCTTCCTCATTCATCTCTGCATCCTGTGTCTTCAATTTGACGACAAAGGGCCTGACCAGCAGCATATAGACTCCTAGGGTAGCAGTTGGGAAAGGCTCTTAGTAATGACTACCTGAGTATTGATAGGCAGGTTTCCTTACTTCCCCGAGTCTCAGTTTACTCAGTTGAACAACTACTTCCCCAGGTTGGTTTCAGATTCTGTGAGATAATATATAACTCATCTAGTACAGTGTCTGCTGCATGGTAGATACTCAATAAATGACAGTTCTTTTTCCCTTTATTACTCTTCAGTACTCAAGCTGTGGGCTAGTGAGCATTCTCTCTATCTTGAATTTGTTTTGGCATTTTGCTAAGTAAACTTTTCAGTTAAAATCCAGGTTAGAGTTGAATGGTAGTTATTGCAAGAGAAGAGATCATTTCTGTCTTTTTTCCGTATTATGTGAATGACACCTTAGTCCTTGGTTATATTAGGTGCTCAATAAACCTTTGCTGAAAGAATGAGTGTATAAGTGGATGAACTGATCAGACAATAAAGTCTTAGTATTGGGGAAGAAAAAAAATAGTATTGATTCAGTGTCTATTTTTTGCTAATCACCTTGATAAACACTCTTTAGGCTTTGATTTATTTAATTTTCTCTAATTTTTGTCCCATTTAAAAAAATTTTTTTAAATTGACTTCAAAGAGAGGAGGGGAGAGGGAGAGATAGAAACATCAATGATGAGAGAGTCATTGATCAGCTGCGCCCTGCATGCCCCCTGCTGGGGATCGAGCCTGAAACCTGGGCATGTACCTTGACAGGGAACCGAACCTCGATCTCCTGGATCATAGGTGGATGCTCAACCACTGAGCCACTCTGGCCAGGCTGTCACATTTTTTAGTAGATGAAACTGTGGCTTAAATAACCTGGCTAAGATCACATGGCTACTAAGTGGGTCTGGCTGACCTTCCAAGTCAAGTTTGTCTAACTTCTAAGCTGGCATATCTGTAAGCTGTAGGATGAGGAGCTATCCAAAGCAGAGACCAATTATAAATCATCTTTACATCCTGTTATAAACTAAATTGCATCCCAAAAATGACATATTAAAGTCCTAAGCCCAAGCACCTCAGAATGTGAACTTACTTGGAGATAGAGTCATTGCAGATAAAATGAGGTCATACTGCAATAGGGTGAGCGCTTAATTTAAAATGACTGGTGTCCTTATAATAAGAGGGGAGAGACACACAGGAAGAAGTGGCCCTGTGATGATGGGGGTGTATATTGAAGTGAGGCCACGGAATGCCAATAATGGCTGGCAACCAATAGAAGTTTGGGAGCATTGGGGATACCAGACTGCTCAAAACTGCATTCTGAGAATGTTGAACCTTTTATTTGTATCTCAAATTGGCAGTTTAAAAAATAGGCCTTTATGTACCTGGTTATAATCATAGTGTCTCCCACCACCACCAGACAGACCTGATGCTCTAATGCCAAGTTCATATGAGGCAATTGTTGGCATGCCTTCATCTGCACTATGAAATATGGCTGAGAAGACCAGCTCTCAGAGTAAAAAGCCCATATCGGTGGTAGGAAACTCGGGTTAGGAGTACTTTTGTCACTAAATGCCAGTTCTTTATCACACAGCTCTCAAATGAGCCCTGTCTGCATGCATCCAGGTGAGATGATGGACTTGATCTGCTAAATGCCATTGCACATGGAATAACATTTGGAGAAACTGCCTAGTGCATAAACTTTTTAATGCTGTAAAATATAGTAGCTAAAATTAAATGCCACTTACTTTTTCAGAGATGAATTAATGGACAGCCTAGCCAAATTCAAAGCTGTTTGATGTACAAAACTTTCTAAATGGAACTACTTCATCAAAAGCATAGTACAACAAAACCCAGTCTAAATGTTTTTTTTTCTTTTTGAAGGGAAAGGATATTTTTTTGCTCTTCGAGATAATAACCTCTACAGAGCTAAACAAAGATCACCCAATGAACACAAGTGTCACTTATTGACAGCAAGAGTCAGCTACCCCCAGCACTTGCACTGGGCCAAGACTCAAATGAAAGGCTGGCTGAGAAGATAGAAAGCTTTATGGCGGCAAAAGGGGAATGTTCATCCTATGGGACGTTGTTGGCCTGGGGAAGCTGGAGGTGGGCTGAATAGAAGATAGAAGAGGGGCATCCAATGTAATTGGTGAGGGGGAGCACATCTGGCTTTCCCCTGTTGGTCCTAAGTTGGGGGGTAGGGGCAAAAAATGAAGCAAGCTGTCAGTTCAATCCTGACCTGGGGTCAGTCACTGCAAAGGTGTAGCTTGACTTTCAGGCTAAAACCCCTCCTTCATTGTCTTTAATCAATGGAACATAGGCGGCCAAAGGCCCCGGAGGCAGCAATACAAGCTTCTGGGAAAGAATCCCAGGGCCCCAATCTGGAGTACCCACCCATTGCACATCCCGGGGCAGCTGTTGCCCCTGGCCACTGCCAGATGTCTAGAATTC
Organism: Miniopterus natalensis; assembly: GCF_054644295.1. Classification (NCBI taxonomy): domain Eukaryota; kingdom Metazoa; phylum Chordata; class Mammalia; order Chiroptera; family Miniopteridae; genus Miniopterus; species Miniopterus natalensis. The sequence continues at coordinate 36,254,353 of NC_142089.1, read as the reverse complement.
TTCCCAAGGGGCCATCACTGCCCTCTCCTTCCCTATAGAACAGCCTTGGGGTATTGCTCTCTCTTTCTGACCCAGCACAAACTGCCAGCCCAGATCCACTGTTTTTGCTTTGAGGCATGTGAATCGATCTGTGATATTTTCTGCTAGGATATTTATATAAGTTAATTCCCAGTTACCTAGGGAACCTACAAGACTTGGGGCTCTTCCCTGCACCACTTGACCTGAGGGATGGAAGTGGGCTAAACCAGTCTTTGTTGTGCTCAGAGGCTGAGTCTCTCAAGGCTGGAAGACCTGGCTCTCTCAGGTTCCCCAGGGAGGTATCCCAGGCCTCTCCCAAGGAGAAAAAAAAAGTCTTTGAAGTGGAAAAAAAGGAAATGAGAATGGGTGGACTCTCCACAAGCTTCTCAGGGAGATAGATGTGATCCCAACCATGCAAGCAAGGTTAAGACCTCAAGAGAGCTGACAAAGCCCATGCCCTTTGAAGGCTGGAAGCTTGGCCCAATGCCAGAATGCATTTTAGATAGATATTTTGGAAATAAGAAAGCCCATGGGTTTTTTTTCTTTTTTTAAATTTATCTTTCTTGTTGAAAGTATTACAGATGTTCCCCTTTGTCCCCATTGACCCCCTTCACCCCACACCCACTCCCCACCCCAGGCCTTCACCACACCATTGTCTGTGTCCGTGGATTATGCATATATGCATATAAATTCTTTGGTTAATCTCTCCCCACCCACCCACCCACCCCCACCTTCCCTCCAAGATTGTCAGTCTGTTCCATGCTTCTATGTCACTGAATCTATTTTGTTCACCGGTTTATTATGTTCTTTAGATTCCACATATAAGTGAGATCATTCCACATATAAGTTTGTCCTTCTCTGCCTGGCTTATTTTGCTTAGCATAATATTCTCCAGGTCCATCCATGCTATCCCAAAGGGTACAAGATCTTTCTTCTTTACAGCTGCATAGTATTCCATGGTGTGAATGTCCCACAGCTTTTTTATCCACTCAGCTATTGATGGACACTTGGGCTGTTTCCAGATCTTAGCTATTGTAAACTGTGCTGCTATGAACATAGAGGTGCATATTTCTTTCTGATTACTCTTTCAGGATTCTTAGGCTATATTTCTAGAAGTGGGATCACTGGGTCAAAAGGCAGTTCCAGTTTTAATTTTTTGAGGAAACTCCATACTGTTTTCCATAGTGGCTGCACCAGTCTACACTCCCACCAGCAGTGTGCTAGGGTTGCCCTTTCTCCACACCCTTGCCAGCATGTGCCATTTGTTGATTTGTTGATGGCAGCCACTCTGACAGGTGTGAAGTGATACCTCATTGTGGTTTTAATTTGCATCTCTCTGATGATTAGGATGTTGAGCACCCCTGGGGTTTTTCGACCCTGTTTACCTGTGTCTGCAGGAGCTTGCTGTTGGGTGGGGAGGTAATCACCTGTCTGGGGCTCCTGGTTCCAGGCTAAAGAGCTGGTGAGGTACAGTAGGAGGCACCTCTGTCCCCACTCCCCCAGCTGCTGTCCTTTTCCCAGAGGGAGGGCTTTTTGCTGGGCTGATGCCTGAGCCCAAGCTTGAAAAGACTAGAGAGACTGATTTATGTCCCAGCAGTCTTCCCAGGGTAATAGGCATTCAGTCATCAGCCACAAAGGAGAGGCCCTGAGCTCGTTCAGGTTGGCCTCATTCTCCCACTCCTGCTGCTTATCTGGGTGGCCAGGCTGGTCAAGTTGCTGGGTCAAGTCTCCAAAGATCTTGAGCATTTCAGAGTAGTGTACTATCTGCACTAGGATCAGGGACTGAAAGCTGGGCTGGAAGTAGTGGAGTTGGCTGCTACGGAACTGCACACAGTATCTCATCTGGGAGCTGCTTGATCTTGGCTTCCTGTGCAAGCTGAAGCTCGTCTTGGCTTGGTGGAGTTTGGCCAGCACTGGCCCTGTCTTGGCCTTTACCTTGTACTTCTCCACCTTGACCTTCAATATCCTATAGTCCCGTAAGGCCTGCTTTTGCCATTTCACTGTCATGCTGAGGCTTAGGAAGACACTGCTAAGCTTCTTTAAGGGTTCAATCAAGGTCTTTTGGATTTGGTATACCTTTTACTGATTGAAGGCGTCCATCTGCTTCATGGCTATGTTCAGAACTATCACCATGTTCAGAAAGTCCTGGTCTTGCTCACAGAGGGGATTGGAGAAGACATCTAAGGATATTTCCACAGCACATTTGGACGTGGCTGGGTCAGCACTGGTGCTCTTCTTATGTCTTTCTGCAGCTTCTTGGTCTGTTCTCACAGCTGCTACAGTTTCTCATACTCCCTTTCAAAGCCTTTCTCCACTGTTTGGGGAATAATCTGTTTCTTGGGCTGCCCAGTCTGGAAAGGAATCCAGCTCATGCTCCTGAACCTGGCCCTGATACTAGGGTCCTCAGCTGCAGCTCAGTTTACCTTTCTTCTTTTCTTTATTTTTTTAAGGTTACTTATTTTACTTAGAGTAGAAAAATTACACTGGGGACAGACTCAACATAAACACAAGTATGAAACATTATATATACAAAGAATGCTCGTAGGGGGTCCTATCAGTGCGGACGCAAGAGGCTAGGAGCAAAGAAGAAAACTCCCCGACAGGTCTCAGAAAGAGCGTGGCCCTGCCAACATCTAGCCTTCAGAACTGTGACACAATTAACTTCTGTTCTTTTATGTCACCTAGTTTGTGGTATAGTAGTCCCCCCTTTATCCACAATGTTATGTTCCAAGATCCTCAGTGGATGCCTGAAAACAGTGAATAGTACCAGATTTTATATACACTATTTTTTCTATATATACATACCAATGATAAAATCTAATCTATAAATTCGGTACAGTAAGAGATTAACAACAACTAATAATAAAATAGAACAATTAAAATAACACTGTATACTATAATAAAAGTTATGTGTATATGGTCTCTCTCTCTCACAAAATACGTTCTTGTATATACCCACCTTTTCACTTAAAGGAAGCAATGTGGCTTCTCTTTGGCCTATCTGAACTGCCAGCATCACTACTGCTGCACTTGAGGGCCATTCTTAAGTAAAATAAGGGTGACCGCCACACAAACACTGAGACCCTGTGATCTGATGACCGAGATGGCTCCTGAGTGACCAGCGGGCGGGAGTGGGCGGCCTGCGTGCACCGCGTGGGTGCGCTGGACGGAGGGGGATGGACGCCCTGGGCAGGACCGGCGGACAGCGCCAGATTTTACCAGGCTACTCAGCATAGTGTGCGATTTAAAACCTATGAATGGCTTCTTTCTGGAATTTCCCATTTAATATTTTCAGAGCATGGTTGCCTGGGTCAGAGGAGGGACTGAAACTACGGAAAGCATAACTGTGAATAGGAGGGGATTAAGGAAAAAAACAGACACAAACAACAGCATGGCGATTACGGGGGGGTGGGGGGGGGTGGAAGAGGTAAAGGAAGGAGACTTGACTTGATGGTGAACACAATACAATATACAGATGGTGTGGTATAGAATTGTACCCTTGAAACCTATATAATTTTATTAACCAATGTCACCCCAATAAATTCAATAATTTTTAAAAAGTTAAATTAAGAAAAGGGCAGGGGTGGACTATTGTACTATGTTAGGGCAGCCCTAGGAAACGAATACCTAATTCCCTAGCACATTAGAGCTCCTCAGTGTTCATGTGAACTAAGCTGTTCTGGGGAGAATGCTTTTCTCTGTTGCTGGAGGTGATCGAACACAAGTAGAAAAACTACTCAATGGTGAGGTTGTGGGCAAATTTAAATTATTTCTAAGAGTCCCACCTAAAACAGATCCTATGATCTTAAGATCTGAAGAGGTTGAAGGGACCTGGTTCTGGGATTACATTACAACACTCAGAAATGACTGAGTCGTGTTTCTAATATAGTTGGATTTTTATAAATTTGCCCAGTCTTGTAAGCTACAGCCATCAGTTAGAAAAGGATTTTTTTAAAGTGCTATTTAGGTCTTGCTCAATGATTTATCCAACTTCAGATAGTGTCTGTCTTCCATATGCATTGTGGTTTTAATTGCTCTGTCTATATCTTGCCATTTTCCAGCCCTAGGACTGAAAATGTGTGTTTCAGATATGAAATACCATCTCTAACTAAAAAGCAGGAATAATTGAGACTCACCCAAAGGAGCCCCAAACTCCTCATATTCTCTTGAAACTTAAGAAGTATTACTATGATGGTGGAAACTACCAAAGCTACAAATGAAACAAACTGTACCAAGTTCAGATTTCTTCTGTGTTATGTTTGTGATGTTACTTCTTAGAAATGGTAGCCCCTGCCATTTTAGTATTAATGGGATCTCAGTTTCTTTCTTCTGATTACCTCTCCACTATTGGATATTGATTTATCATTTTCATAAAATTGCAAATGGGAGCCTGTGCCTGAGACCAGTCATAAATTTCAGAGGAACTGAAAATGTGTTCAGCTCCTCTGTAGGGATTGATCTTATGGGGAGAATATCACAGAGCTAATTGTGACTGTTTTGTATGGGTTTGCAAGAAGGTTTGTTCTTCCTGGCCCTCTGATTTTGAAGGGAAAGAAGAAAGGGAGTAACATTTGCTGACAACCTGGTAGGGACCAAATTCACTGATGTTACTTAATTTAATGCCACTAACACAATGAAGCACAGTCACCCCCTTCTTTGACAGACGACAATATAAGAAGCCTAGAATGGTGAAAAGATTTTCTCAAGACTAGCGAAGGAGCAGAGCCAGGTTCAAACCTAACTTTGTCTCTGAAGTTTAACGTCTTTCCACTCACTGCATTGCCTTTCTCAAGTGGAGCAGTAATATCTCAGCTAGGGGTGGATGGGGTAGTTTTTATTAACATCAGCCTAAACGTTGTGCTCCTCTAGTTCTGATAGATTTGCTCCAAGGAGCCATTAAGAAAGGCCACTGATCCAAGGGCAATAAATTAACACTTTCTTCATACACAGCTATAAGCAGCTACTTAAAACCTGGGTAATATCTTCCTTAAAATAAGTATCAGTTGTCTGGGTATTTATGCTCTATCACTCGTGGTTTTTCCATCCTTGACTCCATTAATAAAATTTTTCTTAATTCCTTTCCTCTTTTTATGGCTTTGCAAGGGGCTAATTTACAGGCAGAATTGCTAATTTTACAGCTGATTTCTGCTTTGTCAGCATAAGGCTGACTGAAGAGTTATTAATAGAAGAGTAGGATTCCCTTTTCATCCTTTTGCTCTTGACTATTGTAGGAGGTGGGACAAAATCCATTATTTAATAACATTTGTTCTTCTTGAAAGGTCATCATTCCGGCCTTTCAGTTTTCACTAAACTGTAGCAGTATCAGCAGCCACAGCGGCCACTTTCTCTTCCTGAAGGCTTCTGGAATCCCTCCAGGTTATATGGTTGGTATAAAACTGTCTTTCAGATCCACCTTGGGAATGAGGTCCAGCTGGGAAATTCTCTCAGTATTTTTGTGCATTTTCCAAACAGTAATTTTTGGGCATAAGCATTTGTAAGTGTCCCAGTTACCTATATTCCTGGAATGGCTGCTGAATTTGGGATATATCAGTTAGGAATTGTATTTGGATGATAGTAGCACAAAATAGAAATAACAGTGGCATAAACAATAGAAGCTTATGTTTCACATAAAGTATATCTTAAGATAGGCATTTGGGATTAGTGTGGTGACTTCAGACTGTCATCAGGTACCCAGGCTGCTTCTGCCTTTTGTTTTATTACCAGTTTCATGTGGTTTCCATTCTCAGGGTTGACCCATGGTTTCATAAAGCCACTGGACCATGACTATGAATACATGATTCCAAGCAGGAATCAGAACATGAGGGTACAGGGCAAATGAGCTATCTATCAGTCTCTTATGGAATTCTCCCGGGAGTCCTCAAGCTGCAAGGGAGGCTGGGAAACATAGTCTTTTAGCTGGGTACATTGCAAAAATGTAAAAGGCCACTACACAATAGTAAAAGTTTCAATTCCCTTGTAATTTTAATGATTCTAAATCTGTATGCACTTCAGAAGATGACCCCAAAATATATAAGGCAAAAGGAAAATGAAACTTTAGGAAGAAATGGATAAACCTGAGGCCTATTAGAATATTTTAACAATCATCTGTGTAAAATTAAGCCCAAATATCAGTAAAGATTTAGAAAATTTGAACAACACAACTAACAAGCTTGATCTAATGATCATACGTATAGTCTTTAGTCAGAGTTAGAGAATACACATTCTGTTTAAACACATTTGGACCCTTTATGAAAAATTATGTGCTAGCCCATAAAACAATCTCAACCAACGTCAAAGAATTGTCACCAAAAAGGCTATATTCTCTGACCACATATAACTAATATAGTGAGAAGTTACTAACAGAAAGATAATTTAAAGAACATACATTTGAAAAATTTTACCAACCACAGTTAAAGATAATTCTCTGCCTTCTCTTCAATGTCTCATAGCAGTATTGGTTATAGAAGAAACAAAACCCTGTTGATTGGTCTCATTTTAAATTCACTAGCATTAAACTCAAGCAGAATTTTAAGGTTGCTTGGTAACCATGCTAATTTCACTCCCTCTCCTACTCTCCTATGTATGACTACTGAACACATTTTGTCCCTCTTCAAGTCACTGCACCTACTCCCACATTCCGTTCCGCTTAAGACCTTGCTTACTATTTCCCTCAGAAGAAAGAAGCAATCAGAATACAGCCTTAACAAGCTCACATCACGGAATATATTCACCCGTTTCTTCTTTAGCTTCTGTTTTGATACATGAACCCTTTGTGCCTCATATAGACCCCCAACCCCTTCACTTTACACCAGATCCCATTTCCTGTCACCTATTCAACAACATAGCTCCAGCAATTCTCCATTTTACTTCCTGCATCATCAACTTTCATAATCATATAGACAGGCAAAGTTTCCCATTTCAAAAAGAGAACATGCTTTTCTTCATGTAACATATTGCCCTTTTCCAAAAAAAAAAAAAAAAAAAAAATCCTATGGGGGCCATGGAAAGGTGCCTAGTAATCTCCAACTACAAGGAGTATAATTGACCAAAAGCCCATTTGCTATGCTCTGAAATCTACATCTACATTTCTACCAAGGTCATGTTTCCTATGAACTACTCCTAGTCCATGGCTGAGCACTGCAGGGGGTGTACTGCAGTAGGTACATTTAGTCCACTAAAATGGGATTCCTCTGATGCTTGAATGTGGCTCAAAAATTCTTTGATAGTCTCGTGATAATGTCCTTAAGCTGTATAGCAGTCTATGATGTTTCCATCTACAAAGATGAAACAGCCCAGTAGCTTGACAGACATAATTTCCCAAACCAGACAAGAAGAAATAGATCATCTGAATAGTACTATATGTATTAAGGACATTGAGTCTGACTTAAGCTGGTCTTTGTCCACTCTACATTAGCGAATCGTCATTTCAAACATCTACTCACTTTCTCCTTTGGAGAGAAGTTTCTGATTATTGCTATGGTCAATATTAATTTCCTTTTATTGAGTATATTCTATGAGTTGTTATGTTGTACTAGCTGCTTTTAACACATACTTTTTACTTCTTTTAACAACCTTCCTCATATTATAGATGGAGAAATTATTCAGTAAAATTTAGCTTTTATGCTCATTGTCCAACAGTTAGCTGAGTAAATGAACTGGGATTTGGAAATGCCTGTCTGACTCCAAAATCTATGCTTTCTCCACAGCCCTATGTTGATGCATCAAAAGGTAGAGCTGGTGCTCTGGAACATGTGAATCAATGAGACATGGCCATCCAGTCTCTAAAGGGTTAATATTCTTGCCTGCTCCTGTTTCTAGTCTTGGAAGAAGATATTGGGTCTTTGCCTCTACAATATCTATCATGACATCAACTTCAAAGCCTTAAACCTGGGTGTTTGATCTCCTGCCAGCATGCTTTCTGACACATGCTGAAAAATAAAACTAGGAAGCCAGAATGGTTTAGTTATACTTGTTAAACATTTATGATACTAGTCAGAAAAGATGTTACCTTATAATTAAGAATTAGAAGCAAACATTTCAAAAAAAAAAAAATCAGTTCAATAAAAGCAAAAACAGTGAGACCTGGGAGAGTCTTCTGGGTACCCACAGAAGACATAAAGCATAAGCAACTGCCAAATGATCAATTTTCTCTGGTTTTCACTACTTATGGTGCAATTTTAGGGTGGTACAGTTTTGCCCTGTTCACATGTTTCATGAGTGAAGGAGTGGAAACCATACCTTTTTTTGTAGTTTCAAAGGCACAAGAAAGAGGAAGTGGTTTGGAAAGCACAGAAAAGGCAGTCTGCCCACTTCTGCCCCCAGTCACTCTGCCTTCCAAGTGTGTGACTTGAAGTGTAAGAAGTCAGGTAAATTGGAGAGCTCAGCAGTTGTTATAGACAGGCCTGCCTTTGAGATCATTTCTTTAATATTTTTTATTGTGGTAAAAGATACATAGCATAAAAGTTACTATTTTAACTATTTTGAAGCGTACAGTTCAGTGGCATTAAGTACATTTGCAATGTTGTGTGACCATAAGTAACCGTTATCTAGTCCCAGAAACTTTTCTTTGCCCCAAAGGGAAATTCCATGTCTATTAGTAGTCACTTCCCATTTCTCCCTATCCCCAGCCCCTGGCTATCACTAATCTCCTCTCTATAGATTTGCTTATTCTGAACATTTCATGTAAATAGAATCATACAGCATCTGGTCTTTCATAGCTTTCACTCAGCAATGTGTTTTCAGTGTTCATCCACGTTGCACTGTGAATCAGCGCTTCATTCCTTTACATGAGTGAATTACATTCCATCGTAGGACATTCAACATTTTGTTTGTCCATTCATCAGGTCTTTCGCAAAGCTGTAAGAACCCCACATTCTCCCCAAGTGCCCCTAGGCCCTAGCCTTTGCACAGGCTGTCAGCTCCACTTCCCCGCCGTCGAGTCAACTTCAACTTTACCTTCTCAGAGTCCCACTTCTGCCACCCTGTATAAAGCAGTTCCTCACCCTGCCAGTCTCCTTTCAGGGCCCTTCCTTGGTTCCTTTCTTCATCATAATCACCACAATTTTTAAAAAAATGCCTGTCTTGTCTACTCCTTAAGGAATGTCTTCTCCTTAGGGATGGGAGACCCCGCCTGTTTACTCACCGAGGAGTTGTTTCCAGCCCTGATGTCCCTGCCTGCCGCATAACAAGTGTTTACTAAACATCTGGTGATGGAGATAGTGAGCTAAATGGGCTTTTGAGATGGCATCAAACCCAATCCTTTGCTAGGCTCCATGTAAACTTGGGATGAAGAAGGTGTGGCTTGAACACCTACCTCAGTGGATGCGTAAAGGTTGTCCGGGTACTGTGAGGAGAATGGTTTTGATACCACTGTTTTGTTTAGCAGACGCCAGACTGTGCAAGCCTTTCAAGCCAAGCCCCCTCTTCTTAGAGGGCATTTTCCCCTGATATTCATCTGGGTCTTTGCTTCATGGTCCCAGCTTTGTGGCACATACATTAACTACTCTACTTACAATTGTGATGGGGAAGGAGCTCTTTTCTTATGCTTTATCTCTCTTTCTGGACTTATTTTTCTCCTTAGCACTTATAGCCATCAGATAAACTATCTTGTCTATTGTCTGCCTTTCCCCTCTAAGGTACGACTTCAGGGGGGCAAAAATGTTCATTTGTTTTGTTCACTGCTATAATCCACTATCTTGAACAATTACCATGCATCAGGTGCTCCATTAATATTTGGTGAATTAAAGGATGGATGGATGGATGGATGGATGGATGGATGGATGGATGGATGGATGGATGAATGAACTTTTTCCTAGGGGGTGTAGGCTGGCACCACTGCCATTCTGTAGATTTCTCAGTCACATTTAGACCATGATATGCGGGACTCTGTGACTCCTGGCTTTAAGTCACTAAGTTTTAGCAATGACCCTAGAACTCTTGGGTTCTTACATGGTTCTAAACTATGGGGAGTATGATATGCTTTCCTAATTTGAACCCAAACATTCCTCTTCTGAATTCCATCCTGCTCCCTTTCAGACATGTCTATGTTTCCATTTTCTGTGAGTCATAGTATCTACCATGGTCTGTTTCCATCTCTTCTGAATTGATTGCCGTGTTCGGTCTTATTAGGGAATGGGAAATAACATTTATTATGTACTAGGCATTGTATAAATTATATCTTATTTAATTGTAGGAGTCAGGTGAATATTATTCTATCCCTTTCACAGATGAAGACATAGACATTTGGAGAAATTAAGCCCAAAGTCATCCAGCAGGCAAGAAATGATGCTCAGGGTAAACCCATGTTTGACTGTAAATCTGTCATTCAAAGCATTTCCACCCTTGGGTAGTGCATTCATTTTCCATTGCTGAAAAAATATGTCATATATAGCAGCTTAACACAATACATATTCATTGTCTCAGAGCTCTGAAGGCAGAAATCTAGTACTGCATGGCTACGTTTTCTATTCAGACTGAAATAATAGTATCAGTTGGCTATGTTCTCTTAACTGGAGCTCAGGAACTTATTTCAAGCTCATTCCTGTTACTAGTGGAATTCAATTCCTTGCAGTTGTAGGACTCAAGTCCCCATTTTCTTGCTGGCTTTCAGGTGGGACTCTGCTCAGCTTCTAGAAACCACCCACATTTCTCATCACATGGCCCTTCAATCCAGTAACAGTACATCTTTCTCTCTCAGACTTTTAATCTCCCTGACTTTTTCAGATACCAGCCAGAGAAAATTCTCTGCTTTTAAAGGGCTCGTGTAATTATATTAAGCCCACGAAGATCATCTCTTTTTGCCATATAAAAATATAGCAAAATCATGGAAGTGATAGCTCATCATATCCACAGGTTCCACCCACATTGAAGGGAAAGGGTGTTAAACAGGAAGAGAATTATTGGGTCATTCTTAGAATTGAACCTACCACAGATACGGTAAATGAGACCTAGTGTTTCACTGACAGTCGCATGGCCTTAAAGCAGGAGCAAATATCTTGGAAAGCTTCCTGAATGAGCCATGAACAGATTTTTACCTTTTTTATTTCAGTCTTCTCCAATTCCATGAGATTCCTTCATCCTTTCTAAGAGTTAGCTGGGTGAGGCAGGACAGACTAGTAACAACTAATTGTCTAATGTACATGATGGTGATAAAGAAGGTGGGGGAGAAATAAAAGTAAACTTTGAAATGAGTTCATAAGTCTAACTAAAAACTAGAAAATATATTTAAAAATAATAGCCAAACTTACTTTTCTTATCTTTATGAAAGATACACTTGGTACCAGACTTCCTCCTGTAATTTTTGTCTTTGTGCTGAATTTCATGAAAGCGCCAAGCTGGAACAAGGAAAGCTCCATGCTGGGGCCTGCACAGTGAAACCTGAAATGGTCTGAAACGGCTACCAGAAATTGGTGCTAATGAGGATTCAAAACTGAGTCTCCTCAGCTCAGACAAAGGACTCTGCTATCCAGAAAGCTGCTGGGCCCAGCTTTCCCCTACCCACCACAGCACACAACTGGATGAGAGGACACATCTGCCTCAGATGCCATTAAGTGTCCCTTTGGGAGCATGCAGAAAGTTGCTGTTCTTCCTTGAAAGCAAAGAAGGATCCCATAACACTCCAAAGCATAACAGCATGTCCTAACGCAATACTTTAGCCAGCAGGAACTGTCTACCCTAGGATTTCCATGTCATCTCTCAGAACTCTAACATTTAGATGAAAATTTACAGCTGCCAGTTTTTTAAATAGCTGTCCTTTGTAATCTTTCCTGAGACCCAGAGAAATTCTAAAATACTTTGTTCTTAACTCTGTAAGAGACTGTGAATCTTTGAGCTTATATTGCCATTATTTTTCTTATCACTTTTGTAAGACCTTCTTGTGTGTAGAAACTGTGCCTTATTGTACATATTTATAAAATTCAATGTCTAGCACATGATAATTGATTAATAAAATGTCTAGTTGATGCACCATAAGCTAAGTCAGTTTCTGTGTTATTTTTCCTATTGTGCTGTTTTATTTCTAAGTCTCTTTTAAGAGCAAGGTTATATGGTTGTGAGGTGTTGGGTTGAATTAGGGTAGTGATTATTAGTACAAGCTGACCAAAGAGACTTAGGTTCTGTGTCTGCTTGCAACCAGTCATAGTGTGAGCCTGCTGGAAGCATCTGGGATAAATTCACAAACATATAGTGAAAGCAATGAAACCACAGGAATGGACTGGCAAAATTCAAACAGGGACTGGTAAGTCCAGAGAAATGTTGAGCTACAAAAGAAGGTTCAGTTTGGGTACTGACAACCTCTTGTACCACTCAGATTCATCTGTTCTCTCTTGTCCTAAGAAGCTCCAAGGGTACAATATAGCTCCATTTTTAAAAATGAAGTTGTTTTCACTGGTTCTTTGAGAGTAGAGATGCAAGTCCAATGATTCACATTCAACATGGTGGCTAGTTGTTATATCCTGGAAAACTGAAGCAAAAATTTGTGAGAGAAGCTACAACCTTCTGCTGTAGTTTTTCTAGAGGGCAACAGTAATATTCGTTAATTCCTTCATCAACTATCCATCTAGATTCCCCTCACCCTTGTCTAGAATGTTAGCTGGTCTGGGTTGTTTGCCCAATGTGGTGACCCAGACTTTAATCCCTAAGAGTTCTGAGTAAGTTGCTCTGCTCTTGTTCGGGTATGTTTACCATAGTTGACCATAGTCTTCAGGAGATATGGAAATATAAAGAGACCTCTATGATTCTTCTAGATTCCATATCTGCCCTTTGAGTGTATTAGCCACCCTTTTGCCTTATAGTGACAGAATAAATTTCCACAGCCAGTACAGTAATACTCTTCTTAGCCTATTGGTCTACTGATATCTGAAGAGTCCAAAGTGTGTTGGTGGTAGTTATGGTGTCAAGTTTACTAGAACTCCGCCTCCTGGAAAAGTTTGTCCCCAACACAGAACTAAGTTCTGTAAACTGCCAGAGCCTAATATTAATGGAATGGAAGCATAGATTCCACCAGTGGATCCCTGGGCATGAGAGTTGGGATGACTACTTTCACTTTCATCCCTATTTTCCAGAGCAACTTAATTAATTAAAAAGCACAAAACACTATGAAAGACAGAAGCCATATCTTGAAGGGCAGTGTCCAGTGCCTTAGCGGAGCCTTCACAGGCCATCCATTCTTTTATCAAGCTGACAGCTTCTAAGTGATAGGGTATATGGGAAGACCATAAACTAACACTCATAAGCCAATTGTCACACTTCCTTTGCTATAAAATGAGTCCCTTGATCAGAGGCAATGTTGTGTTGGACCCACACCAATGGATAAGACTATTGATAAGCTTTCAGATGGTGCTGATGGGATAGGCTCTATAAGAAGGGAAGTCAAACCAATGTCTGGAGTATGTGTCAATTCCACTAAAGTAGAAGGATTTTGATGATGTTATCTGCTACTCGGGTGCTGCCTGGTATCCCTGAGGAATTGCTCCTTGGTCTTTGCTGTTAGATTTTCATTTAGCAGTGACAATTGTTAGATCAGCCTTGGTGAGGGGAGCTTATGCTTTGAACTCTTGAGTAACCTATGTATCTGCCGCTATGACCTATCAATCGCGCAAGCACTGGGGTGCTAAAGAAACAATATGACTGGCATGCTAAGCATTATGTCCTCCTGCATTTGGGTTCCTCTGGTGCATTAAATGTGTGACATAGAAATCTGCACATCCCGACAACTATTCCCCTGTTCTTCCTGCACATTAAACAAATGCCAGAATTTCTTTGGCTCAAGAATTTTTCTTCTCAGAACTAGGCTTGTACTTTTCTGTCAGGGCTGCTGTACTGAGATCTAACTCTAATTAGCATCCAAGAGGGAGTGAGGAATCATAGGGGTGAGTCTTGAGATAAAGAGAGTCATCTTATGAGGCACCTGCTTCAGGTGAAATAATATCATGTTCTCTGGAAAAGATGAAGATGCTGCTTTTACTGGCCAGAAAGGTTCAAGAGAATTGGAGGTTCAAGATGTTCATATTTGTTTACTCAAGTGTTACCATCCCAGATCTCATGGTTCTACTCTTTTCCTGTCACGGCCCTGGCTTTGGCATAGCAGACTGACTGAGGCCATGCATGTATTCCCTTTGTGACTCAGACACCTTCATATTCAGTTCCTGTACCTGACTAGAATTACTTCTGGTTTTAACCAAGTCTCTCTAAAGCAGAGCCTGAGGCAAGGATTGAACTTGATGATACTTTCTTTAGAAGAAGCAAGCCTACAGATGTGAAGGTGAGAAAGAAAAGGAGAAAGGAGGCAAGGAAATATGAGAAGCAATGCGATGTATTTCATTACACTGGTCACTTTTTCTCAATAAGTCAAGAAGACTTAGAATAACTTGTCAGATGTGTTTGCTTGGCCTGCAGGACCTTTTTGGAAGGTTTACAGAGAAATTTTTTACCTCGGAGAAATACCCCAAAAGATAAATTAGATGGAATTACCTGACTAGTTCCTTTCTATCCCTCATTTGCATTACTCTTGTTTTGCCCCATTGCGGTAGATCAACTTCTACAGCAAATACAGTCACAGGATCCTGTTTACAAAAATATCCAACCCTGGGCTTGGGAACCCATGTAAATCAGTAAGAAATCATGAAATAACCTAGACATATTAAGCTGACTCTTAGGTATTCTAGGTTAATTAATATTACATAGAGAGGATTGGGAAAGAAAGAGCCAATGGGACAAGAAATCCATATAAACTTAGTCTCACAAATGGGTTGGTCCCTGCTGGTCCTCTTTGGGAAAGTCTTTCTGCATTAGAATATTTTTAAGAAGGAAATGGAAACTATTCAATGCCTTGTATCTTTCACACTCTGCCTCCTAGGTCCAATGGACCTTTAGCAAGTGCCCAATCTGAGATACAATCAAGGGGTTACTATGGCATTTGCAAAAGAGTATCCATTTGGATTCAATAATTAGTGCTTCTCAATCTTTTATTATCCTCACTATGGCAGATTGAATGTGAATTCTTCACATATATAGTTACGCAATGGTTTTTCTTTTTTCCCCCAGAGACTCTAATATATAAAACATAGACAGGAAAGGGTCCCTCAGGAAGTATAACTCTTCCTATATTGGTGGAAAATACTTCAAAGTTGGCAAAAGACCAACTTCTATAGCCCTTTAGAACATTGTTTGAAGGAGAGAGCTCATGGGATATCAGATACTGCAAATTCTCAGCTCATGTCTACAGCAGAGTATGTTTTCAATAAATGTTTTCTCTTGCTATTATTATTATATTCTTATTATCATTATTATTCTCAGGAGTACTATTAATACTAGAGCACTGGCATTCTACTTGTTGTAACTCTTTTTCCCAGAACGCATCCTCACCAAAGTTTTAAGGATTGAACTGAACACATACTATGTGTTGGATATCATGTGTTTTTCCTCCAGATCTACACTCCACCCTTCTGCACCATGTGATCTAGGAGGCTGATCTGTATCAATACTTAAATGGGCTAAACTGCTCTCTAACTTCCAGTTGGATTTGGTCAATGGGGAATACCAACAGGATATCAGAGGGCAAAAGCAAAGTAAGGCTGAGTGTGTATTGCCCCACTCCCTCCCATCATGATTAGTTAGTTGCCATCAGCCAAAGGCCTCATCCCCTATCAGGCACTTCTCTTTACTCAGGTATCTCTGTCTTCAGGTTAGTAACCGCTCCATTCCCTTGCCTATCAAGCTAGTGCTTTCCTATTACTAACCAGAAAATACTACACTATTTTTTGTGGTTTACCTGTACCAATCATACCTTGGCAAATAGTTCATTTATTAAACTTTCTTCAAATTATCCAGTTTAAGTATGGGATATCTTTCCTGCCAGGACCCTTCCAATGTACATGGTCTCTAGACTATTAGCACTATGAGGGCCGGGATCTCTGTTTTGGGTTGTTCAGTGCTGTCTCCCTAGCCCCTAGTACAGTGCTTGGCACGTATTAGGCACTCAAAACATATTTGTTGAATGAATGACTGTTCTCTAAATAGGGCATTAGCACAGTTTATGAAGCCAAAGGCTTTTCCAAATTTGGAGGCTCTCTTTAAGAAAAAGAATGTACAAATATCCCAGCATTGCAAAAATGTGGGACTTTATTGCTAAGGCCTATCCCAAGACCTTGAGTGGGTCCTATGCAAATGTAGGGCCCTGAAACAAGCTTCTCTAGCTTCAACCTGTCAGTTCTTGAATCTCAGCTCAGGGTTTCAAGGAATCAGCCAGTTGCCTTCACAGAAATATCAAGAAAGCAGCGTGGTGTAATGCCAAATGCATAGAATTAGGAATCAGATACGCATGGGTGGGGGTTCCAACTCCTCTGCTTATTGGTTATAAAGTTAGAGTGGGGACATGGTCTACTTCATCTATAACAGAGATGATTACCTGAAATAACTATGTAAAGGTCCTGACACACAATAGGCGCTTAGTGATTGTCTGGTGTTGCTGTGGCAGCCTTCCTTCAAGCGTTCCCCAGGCCTGCTTCCTACCTTTTATGATCAAATTGTATTTTCACCTGAGTCTTCTGAGATCCAATCCAAGCAGCTGCTACTTCAGGATCAGACCATGGCCCCGTATATATCAAGTTCTAGAGTCAATATCCACACAGTGAAAAGTTCAGCAGGTAGCACAATTTGCCTACAGCCATACGCCCAGCCCTGTTTGCCAGGGATTCCTTTATGTCACCAGCCATAACTCAGCCAGACCTCTGAGGAACCATTTAGATGCTCTAAGCAAATTTTTTTATTACTTTCTCAGAGAATTCAAAAAAAATTCTCCCAGTATTTCATTTTCTAAGTGATCCTCAAAGGCATGTCATTTGCCTTCTACATAAACATTTTATTATAGGGTTGAGCAAGGCACATTTCAGAGCTTTGGTTATCTTTTTGTTTTAATTCTATGTGCTATGTTATTAATACTTCCCTCTTCTAGTTACTTAAATATGAATTACACCCAAGTCTTTGCTTAAACAATGCAAAGTTCATGAAGATAAGAATGATATTTGCTTTTTTCATCATTGTACTCTCAGAATAGAACATAGTGCTGGCATGTAATAGATATGTAATAAGTATTTTTGAATTAACAAATGAAAGATTGAGTATACCATGCAGAATGGGATATCAGAAAATAACCTAGGAAATATGAGTTATAAGGATAAATTAAGAAGTAAAATATGGGCAATATTTTTAACTATATCTACAAGGGTTAAATATGTGAGGGACTAAGTTCTTCATGACTGGAGGTACTAAAGTAGAAACTGGTGAACATCTGTCAAGAATTCTGTAGGGAAAAGTATTGCATCAATTTGAAAGTAGTAGTTGGTTACCTCTCATTTAATTCCAACTCTGAGAATATTAGATTTTATAAATTCATACTGCCTCAGTGTTATGTAGTGGTTTGTGGCAATTTGGGATCCAAATTGACCTTGGAGTTAATTCCAGTCCCAATACATTAGCTTTGGTACCTTGACTAAGTGAGCTTCTCTCAGCCTCATTTTCTGCATCTGTAGAGTGAGCATAATACTGACTTCCCTGTATTAAGTGAGATATTAAATATAAGAGCACTCAAGCACCATTCTAAGTATCTATTAACTGTTTAACAAATAGTAGATTTCTTGTCTCTTCCACTCCTCAAATTTATGTTCTTAATACAAGTAGAATAGTTGAGAAATCCCTCATGAATGCAATGGAAGAAAGGATGGTCATGCAATTCAGACCTGTTCTCTCACTTAACTCTGTCACTGGCCCTACTTACCTCTGTGACTTTCAGCAAATTATAAATCAACTTTAGCCTCTGGTTCTTCAGTTACAACATGCAGGCCCTAGATTAATGGCTTTCTTAGATTCTCTCAAGTCCTGAAGAAAAGGTATTTCTGCAGAAAGCTCAGTTCACTTACATTTTGGAAGTCAGAAGAATATTAGAAAAGCCCTCGCTTTTTTGTTGATTTTTCTGACCATTATAGGTAGGATTCTAGCATGTGGCTGAGTCTGATTGGTTTCATGAGCACATAATGACTGTGTACTTTGGGCTTTGTGAAACACAATGAGCCATAATCAGCCTATCATGGCTGAGGTGCAGGTATCCTCTCTGAGCAGACCTCTTCCACAATAACTTCATTTCTTCCTAGAATGAGCCTGAAAAATTAATACACTGCAGCTATTAGGATAATATTTCAATTTGTCAAAAGGGAATGTTAACATGGGCCTGGTATCCCTCCTGCTGCTACACAATAGGGTCCTTCCTTCACCTCCTTCTATGAGTCCTCCCTGCAAAGCCCAGAAAACTCATTCTCTGCCAACCATGTACTTTCAGAACCATAGTGGGAAACAGATCATTTCAGCTTCTTGCCCAGAAACTTGATGGTGCCCTCATGTGTCTTCCTAAAATCTGATTAGTTCTTCAAATAAAAAGTCTGATGCCTTTTCGTTATATTCTTCCTCCTCTGGGAATAATTTTCAAAAATAATAATATGAATAATAAAGCATATCATTAAAGTGAGGTGAATTAGTCAGTGGATATAAAAAGCTAAGGGTCAAGAAAAGACTCTTTTGACTCTAACTGGGAAATTAAACTGCCCTCTCAGATTTTATTATAAAGGGAAGTAAAAGACTTCACTCAGCTGTGAAGGCAAAGATTTGATTGATAAGGCTGTTATCCTTGGTTACCTTTATAATGACTTAGTTTGGATGGATTGATCTTTTAAAAAATTGATTTCAAAAATATGCCTCTGCCTCCATGTCTGTAGTTAAGGCAGAGCCACCTTTCCTCCACCCTCACAGCACTTTCCCCTAGCACTTTAGTCATTGATGAGTAGTGTCCCGGTTCCAGATGATTACAGGCCTCCATCACAGACGCTCTGGCAGATCCGGCTGTAAGCTTTGGACTGTTTCTATCTGAAGGTTTCAGTGCGAACCATGTGTTTCCTCCACTTGCTCCAGTTCCAGTAACGCACAAGGTGTCCCTCACTGAGACTGTCGAGGAACTCTGTAGACCTAAGTTGCCCCAACTCGAAAAACCCATTTGGATAGGACTGGAGCTTGAGTCCAGAAGGCACAGAGATACTGCGGATTAGAAGAAAAAGCAGAGAGAAGGCCATACTGCAGACACTGTGCTTGCTCCAAGTAAGGCTGCAGGAAAACTACTCCAAAGTCCAAATCAGGTGTTTGAGTTTTAGAGTCAACAAATACTCACTAAGCACCCACCGCAAGCTGGGGCTGTTTCACATTACTTCAACATCAAATCTATATTTTAAAGCAGTCATTGTTAACTTTATAATGAGGGCACTGAACCTCGGAAAGTCTAGATGACTTTCTTAAGGTCGCAAACTTGCTTCAGGGTTGAAGTTTGAACTCATGCCCCCTGACCCGCATTTCTGTTCTTTTCACCATTCTACAGTGGTTCTCGAAGAAGGCTGGAATCCTTCTGCTATTTGGTAGCTGTCAAGCCTCTTACTCTCTCTGAGCCTTTTCTTTTCAATAAAATTTTGAGGATGGACCAGGACACCAAAGAAGACAAATTCTCTGCCCATCTGGCATGAAAAAAATTATTACTGAACCAAAAGAACAGCATTAAAATCCTTCTTAGACCAAGATTAAAACAACTAATTATTAAAAGAGACTTGTAATCACTAAAATCTCATTTTCCAATGATTCTGGCTGCGAATAGCTTTCAGGATAAAGTTCAAAGTTCTTACCTTAACCCGCAGGACCCGTCCTTCATCACCTTTCTTTTTGTCTCCTTAATCCCCAGAAGCATGTCTCACTCTACAGCCCTCCACCCCATCCAGTAACTGCAGTTTCCCAGTCTGCATGCCATTCCTCCACCTAGGGTGCTTTCTTCCCTTTGTTCATCCAGATACTCAAACATATCCTTAAAAACCAACTCCAAGGTCTCTTCTTCTGGGAAGCCTACCTTGATCCCAGATTAGTTAGATGCCTCTCCTCTGTGTCCACACATACACCATGGAGTCCTTACTCATAACAAATCTCCATAATAGCCAGTTGACTCACTTTTCTCTTTTACCAGATTCAGAGCTCCCTAAGGACAGGACTAGGTGAAATTTATCTTGTATCCTCAGCATCTATCACAGCAACTGAGGCATAAAAAGTGATTAATAAATGATTTTTGAATGAGTAAATGATTAAAACAAGAGAGATCAGAAAATGGCTAAAAAGACAAATGGAAAATAATCTCCATTACTAAGAAGCCAAATTGCTTCAGCCAGAGTAGGTTCTGACCTACCTGCACACTTTACCTACCACTCCTCGCTGCCCCCCGCCCCATTTTCTCCCATCTTATTATAGAATGGCTGCTTTCTAATCCCGTTCATGATTTAACACTTTAAAGTTTAGCATATGCTCTCAACTTTTACTGACGATTGCTATAAAAACTCATCCTAAAAACTCATTATTGTTTCTTATGAATTTCTACATTGGGAAGTTCTTATAGATTTTAGCCCTAGGGAAGCTTAATTTCCCCTTAATGAATTGGTATCCTTGCTCCTCTTTGATAATATAAGCTATATAACCAAGTATAATTTCATTTTCACTTTAGCTTCTAGAAACTTCAAAGTAGAATTTCTTATCCAACCATAGCAACTATAGAAACTCTCTAGTTTGCATATTTATTTTTTATTGTATTTTCTAGTCTCTAATTCAGCAACATTTATTGAGAGCTTATTGTATATAAGAACTGTTACAGGAGCTTGGGGTATATCAATTAACAATATAGAATTAAAATTCTACTCTCATGGAACTTACCCCATTTAGAGGTATATAATCTTTATGTACATTATACAAATCAATTTCAAAATTAATGCAGTGCATACGATCTAAAGTTGATGCTTATATTCATTAAATACCTGGCTGCTTCTTTTATAATGCATTTATTTAAATCTCTCTCTCATCTAAATTCTGTAAATGCTGACATTCACAGATTTGAAACCTATAAGAAAAACATAAAATGCTGATGGAATTAGCACCAACTCATTTCAAACATTCTTAAATAATGGTAATAGAAAGTTTATAGGCAGCCTCAGTAATCCCTAATCAGCATTTTCTAACACATTAGCAGTTGGTGTCTGGAGTCTGACATTTGCTGTGAATGAGTCCCTGACAGCTTTTGTTGTAAGTTTGGGCTTTTTTTTGCCTAGTAATTTGCTCTCTGCTGTCTTGGGGGAGGACACTTTACTTTCTAAGATGCCCTACAGAGTGTCAATGTCAACCTCCCAACCCACCCCAAGAGCTCACCACTCCCCACCAGCACCAACTACACTGACCTGAAGGTTTCCTAGCTATAGGTCTACATGACTTATGCTATGGTTGTGAGGGCTCCTGAGATGCACTGGCCTTCTTCAGAGTTTTGTTGTATTTGCTTTATTTTGTTTTGTTTGTTTGTTTTTGTTTTACTCAGGGCTTTGTAAAGGTAGCTGAAGGATCAGTTGAGAGCTGAACCTGCTTCATGGACTAAGCATATTACACAATTTGCAACACGGTTAACAAAAGCCGAATTTCCATTGTTTTGCACATACACTACAATGGGAACCTGATACTTATGTCCTATTCAACTTCCCTAAAGGGTTAGAGAAAACCTTTGGAGTGAAATGGCTAAAGCTATGAGATCTACTCTCTGTTCTTTTTCCCTGTCATTGTTCAAAGTTCTCTTCCAGAGACTCATGCTGCTCTTGTCCCACACTCCCTGCCCTGTCAGAGCATCGGACCAGCAGAGTCCTGAGCTGAAAATGTATCTCTCACTGGGGAGAAAAACAGAAATTCATCACTAACTCTGGCCCCATCTACCCCATCTCTATTTAACTATTTTACTCTCAATACCATGCAGATTACACAAAGAGCATTGCTATCTAATCCGGCTTAATTCACCAAGAGAGAATTTAATGAATTGCTACTGGGTAAGGAAAACAGGCAGAGGGTGTCTATAGAATATGGGTAGCAGCAATGACAAGGACTTGTGCCTGGTACAGGGTTTCCCCTGATTCTGTGATGAAAGGGTGCCATCACTTGTTGGCCCAAAGAGTTCACAGTTTGTTTTGTTTTTTACCTATTGAAAAAATGTGATTTTTGTACTACGGCAAAGCAAATAGTAGCCCCTTCTCTTCACCATCTATGTATCTGGTTCCATTTTCTTTTGATAAATATAGCACATTCCCAACAGCTATTTTTCTTTTCTTTTAAGAAGTTTGTAGGAAAATGTACTCTCAAGCTATTGATACATGAAACATCAGCGAATCTTAAATTCCTTTTACTAGATAAAAGAAGTACCTCCCAAAACACTGTGAGAATCAGTGCATACAAAATTGAGAAAAAGGCTAAACTGTAGGGATGGAGACCAAATCAATGGTTGTCATGGCTGAGAGGGGCTGCTGGGCTTGCCTAGAAAGAAATCACATGGAAGAATTTTGGTAAAAAGAGAGAGATGAATCTGTATGATGATTTTAGGAGTATTTACATGACTCTATGTGTTTATATAAACCCACAGTTGGTTTTATGGAAAATAAAAAATTAAATGTTAAAGTCTGTGTAATTTGTTTGCATGGTGTGATGAAAACTCCAGCTACATAGTTAATAATCATGGATTTGCTATACTACTTAAGATATATATTTATACCATCATTAGTTATTAGCCTTTAGATTTATGATGTCAAAAGCAATCCTAGAATTTAAATAACCTATCATCAAAGAAACATAAAATCTAAAGGTTGTAAAGGTCCTAAGCGTAATCCATCATTAGATGAACAGATGAATAAAAAAAGCACATAATTATTTCAATAGATTCAGAAAAATCATTTGGCAAAATCTGACATCCAATCCAGCTAGGAAAAATAAAAACCTTTCATCACAGAAGACATAGAAGGGAACCTCCTCAACTTGATGAACCCTATCTACAAAGTAAACTAAAGCTAAAATCATACTTAATAGTAAAAGATTGAATGTTTCCCCCTAAGAGAGGGACAAGTCAAGGGACTGACCACTTCGGGCCACTTCCCTTCAACTTTTTACTGGACATTCTACCCAAAGGCCTGAGGAAACTGAAGGGAGTTATGCAGTGGTAGATTATTTTATTATCTTGATTGTTGTAATTTTTTTCACAATTAGTTTGACAATATTTTAACTTAGGAAACAGGAAGACAGAGAATCACCGGGTAGAGATAGGCCTGACGTTTGAGAGAATTGGCTAAGTATTTTGTCTGACAAAAGAAAGTTAAAAAAAACACAGTCTTCCAGAAAGTCTGGTCACTAGGAGTGCAGACAAACTATGAATCCCTGTATCACTGAGAAGTGGGAAAAAACAGGATTAAGGACTATGATCTTGGAATCATACAGATTTTAAATCAAATTCTGAATTCATCAATTCTTGGTTGTGTGATTTTGGAAACTTTGTTACACTTTCTGAGCTTCAGTTCTTGTTCTGTAAAATGAATACAATATTTTTTTTTTTTCCTAAAGGGTGTTGTGAGAGACACTTAAATTATTCTATGTTAAGTAATAGCTGTGTTAGACATTCAATAAACATTGGTTAAGTTCCCCTTTTTTTAAGTCTTCTCTGCTTTAATTTTTTTCCCCAAAGCCTTGCAAATCATTATTTATTCAACTATTTATTAAGTACTTTCTCTAAATGATGGACGAATCAAGCATGACATTTATCTAGAAAGAGCTCACAGTGTGGTAAGGATGACCAATGTATAAACAAATGCTATAAGGCCATCCGAAACCAAAGTAATTACTACAAAGAGTAGAAGCACAATGAGTAGAGTGTCTACTTTTGCTTAAATGGCTCAGGCATGATTTTTCAGAAAGGGAACAAAAAGTAGGCCTTAAAAGATGGGTGAGAGCTTACAAGGTTTATGCGGTTTAAAATGTGAAGGAAAAAGCATTTCAAACTGAAAAAACAAAACGCTATACATTGCATTTATGGGCATTACTAACAAAGTGGTTTTTGTAGTCCATGCTTCACAATGTAATTCTTAATCCACACATATTAAGAATAACTGCAGAGACTGCTACAGCAAGTGCTGTTACTGCACAGCAACCTGCCCAGAAACTCCATTGACCTGTCAACAGGGCCTGACCATTCTACATGGCCGTCATGGCCTTGACCTTGCCCAGGCTCTGGGAAAGTCACTCCAAGAGGATCAGACCCTCAGTAATCTAATCTTTGAAAAAGAGATTGTCCCCTCTAAAGAGAAACTCCACATCAAGTTTGTGTTTATCACAGCATTAACATCATTTAAAGGCCTCTCCACTTCTTTGGCTATAAAGAAACAGAGAAATTGTAAGCCCCTTGGGCATGTCAGATATGGAAATGAATACTGAATGTTATTTTTTCTGAATTATTTTCAGAGGAAATGACACAAGTTATTTGCCTCTAAGGAACTTGCTGAGCACCTTAGAGAAACATACCAAATAATCATACCACAATGCTGAGCACCTTAGAGAAACATACCAAATAATCATACCACAACCAGCAAGTCTGAAACATCTAGAATCAGATACTTTGGGACACACATCAGAAGCTATGTATGGAGTATCTTCTCTTAGGCTAGACAAGTTCATTTGATTTAGAGCCACAGACAGCAAACTGTTCCATTTCCATTCCCATCCCATTGCATCTCCTTTCATGAAGAGTGTTCTAATATGCTGACTTGATTTGAAGTTGCCTGGATATGAGAGGCACTCATGAAAACCTACAAGTACCAAATTCTTGATTTCAATATCTGTGCTCATTTCATTGCAATATGCTGCTTTTGAAAGAATGAGCATGCCATTCTCCCCAACTCCCACATGCCTTTCAGAAGAACCTTGAGTAAACAAAACCCAGGATTGTTACATTTTGGTGGGGAAAAGATGGGATTAGGAACATGAGTCCAAGGATATCCAAGGAACGAAGGCCCTACAAAGAAGAAACTATAACTAGAAAGAGCTTAAAAGAAGCAAAGGAAAGAAAACTATGTGCTTGGCACTGCGTTAAGTAGTTAATCAAAGCCAACGACAGCCATTGATATCTCTATTATAAAGATAAATAAACTGAGGCTTTGGGTAATGAAATATCCAGTCAAAGAATACTTTTAATAAAGGGCAGAGTAGAGATTGGGATTAAAATAAATCTGATTCCAAAGCAAATGCTCTTGACAACTCTCTATAAATATGTAGGTAACAGAATTGTTTGTATAGGGTGCTTGACAGAATATTCAGTGCGCAGTACACAATATACAGAGACCAGCCAAGAGTGAGCTCCTAGTCAGAGACCCCTCTTCTCCCCAAAGCCACAGAGTTACTCTAACTTGTTCCTCCAACCACTTGGACACCAGCTTGAATGTGGAGTGGAGGGGGCATTTGGAACAACTGAGCATTTAAAGTAGGACTGGCAATATGAAGCCGATACTTCACACTGGCAGCAACTGATACACTGTGATCAGTCAGTTAAAGTTGAGTGTTCCTGCTAAACCCCCAGGGTCACCACTTCTTGGAAGGATCAGATCCATTATAGAAAATGAAGTAGCTACATTTTCTTTTATGTCTCAACCTAATGTGAGGATCTTTTTCCCCTGGTTAAATACAAAACCCCTGTAATAAATATAGTGAAGTAAACACACAGGGAGCCAGGTAATCCATGACAGAGAAACCTCAACTAATTTGTGGAATCAAGTAAAGCCAGGTGATATTTGTGCTGAAATTAGAAGGAAGAGTTACCCAGGCAGCAGAGTTAAAGGAAATAACAAAATAACAACCTATGGAAACGCCACCAGTGGTAGAATGAAGCAAAGGGAAATACCTGAACAAGACCTTGTCACTATATCACAGCCACCTGTCACAGTCAATTATTAGTAAATAAAAAAGTGCTCTCTAGAAATTTGTTGCACAAAAATAAAAACAGAATTGCCCCAACCTTCAGTGAGCCTCTGGGTTAAAAGCGCTCTGCCCAGTGTTCTCTGCACCGTCTTACAAAGTGACCTGATGTCTCTCCCCAACACGAGCTCATTGTCCACTGAAATCTGCTTGGCCGACTTTCCATACGACCGTCTTTCTGGTTATTTTAATGTCTCCACATAACTGGAAGTTGCAAGGTTTCACCCGAGTCCTGTCACTGTGCCCTCCATTACCGCCGGCACTAAAAGGCCACTCGGTGGAGATACCGCATACTGAAAAGGCCACTGCGCTGTAGGAGCATATAACTAAGACATGTGACTAATTAAAATCCTTCACAAGCATTTATAAAGAATTTCACCTGTTCACTCTCCCTTTGTGGGTTGCAGTCTTTGTATCTCCCTTGAAGGAAGGCTTAAAGATTTTCATAAGCCATCGGCCTTTTATAATCATCATAAAAACCGGATTTAAATAGCACTTGGTAGTTTACAATATATAGTTAAATCCATTCTTTTATTTGCCCCTCCCACTCTCATCTCTAGGAAGAGAGACAAAACAGACCGCCCTGAATTCTGTTTTATACATGATCAACCTGGGGCCCAGGGCTTCAAGTACTTGGCCTAATTTATTGCTGGGGGAAAAACATGCTACCAAGACTTAAAACAAAAACGATTTTATTGTATCTCACAGTTCTGCAGTTAAGTATTGGAGCAAGGCTTGGTTGCATGATTTTTTTCTTCCCACATAGCGTTGAGATCGCTCAGTGGCCTTCACCTGGAAGACGGCTGGTTTGGGAAATCAAAGGTGGCTTCCCTCACCTGTCTGGTGCCTTGGCAGGGATAGCTGCAAGGCTGGCCTTACCTGGGAATGTTGTTTAACTTTCCTGAGGAGTAATTGATGAATAAAATTATATATAAAATGCCCAACATGATGATTTGATGTACATACACATTGTGGAATGATCACCAAGGCCGAGAGGTCTTCTGGCCATGGTGCCTACACACCATGCCTCTCTAGCTTGAGGGTCTCAGGCTAGTTCCAAAAGACAGTGACCCAGTGAACGAGGCAGAAAGGACACGAGATTTATAACCCAACTTTGACAGTCACATAGTTACCTTTCCCAGGTCCTATTGGCCAAAGCAATCAAAAGTTCACACAAACTCAGGGGGAGAAAGCACAAACTCCATCTCCAGTTGGGAGGAAATGTCAGAGGACCTGTGACAATGTTTCAAGGCTGCCGTAGGCTCACAGGAAACATTGAAACTGCAGTTCAAAGCCACGGCCTTGACTCCGAATCCCACTTCCTTGATTCACCCACCATCTAAGGAGCCACCTACGTCTCACAGGTCTGCAGAGCTGGGCAGGTACAGGGAGAGGCTGGCAGGGAACTGTGGCAAATGGCAAAGCACGGGCTCAGGGCTACACCAAGAACCCACTGCCAGTTCTGTCGACCTAGCCTGAAAATCCAGACATTTTTAATGTGAAATATCCCAGTTTTAATTATTAGTAAATAATTCACAATTTTAATACACAGTCTGCAATCTCTACCTTATATCACACAATTTGAATGTCTCTGTTTTATTTTTGTGTCTCAGGGTAATTACTTATTTCCTTCAAAATAAGAAATCTAGGTTACAAATTCAGGTTAGGAGTCAGAGAGTCTCAGGTTCCAATCCCAGCTTTGCCACTTGTTAATGCTGTGCCTGATGTTAAGTCACTTATGGCCAGTGAGCCTGTCCTTGTCTGTAATATGGGGATAATAGCAGTAGTTACCCCGTAGGACTGCTGGGAGAAAAAAATCAGAAAATATACTAAAGAAGCCTAGCATAGTTCATGACACATAGTAGGTACTCAGTCAGTCTTACTTACCATTATGGGGTTAAAACATTCTCCCACATTTTGCCAGGAAGCAGTGTGGAGAATTTCACCAGGAGTCAAAAGAGCTGCGTTTTATTCTGGGCTCCATTTCTGGAATAATAATATCAGCCCTACCTACCTCAATGTGCTGGGGGGAATCAACACATCTGTGTGTGGGAGAACTTCATAAACCACTCCCAATATTTAGGGCACAATTATAAATACCACCATGGGTCACTGGGCATTTGGACCCTCAATCAGCTGTCAGAATCAGAAAAGCACAAGGCATACTGGTTAGGAGAGAACCAGGCTGGGGGTCAGCGATCAGGTAGGCTAGCTGGAAGGAGGTCCCTGCAAACCTGAGCTCCATTTCAGGCTGTGGATTGAAGAGTCCATGAAAACAGCCATGGTCTATACAGAAGCCGATGGAACAAGCAGGTAGTGTGGTGAGCACTGGACTCAGAGTCAGGCCATTCGTTAGATGGCTATGGGAACATCACTGAATTCATCATGGATAAAATGCATAATAAATATAACCGCTTCTTGAAAGGGACGGTGTGAAGATGAACCGAACAAGCTCTTGTGAATTATCTGAAAAATGTCTCATACATACCTGTATGTTTATTGAATCTGACTCTGAGCCATTTTGAAATCAGGCAGGAGAATGAAGATGTTTCCTCTTTAAAACTCAGAAAATACCCCAACACAGGCACATGAATGCAGCGAAAACTGTTGAAACCTGAATAGGCTTTGTGGACTGTGCCAATGTCAGATTCCTGGTTTGAATATTGTACTAATTTATGTGAGATGTAACCATTGGGGAAAACTAGCTGAAAGGTACACGGTGGACCTCTCTGTACATTTTTTGGGGAATTCCTGTGAATCTATAATTGTTTCAAAGTAAAAATTAAAAAAAAAAAATAGAGGAAACTGAAATATAAACAAGAGAAAGAGAGAGAAAAATCAGCAAGACACTAAGGAAATCCAGGTATTGGAAAAGGCTGGATGAAGCCTATAGGGAAACAAACAGCTGGGGACCCCTGGTCCTAAAACCTCAAATCTGAGGCTGTTTTCTCTTTCAGCCTGGACACTTGATGCCTGATTAGTGTTCTGTTAAGAAAAATATCTCAGGGTTCGCCAGAGCAATGGCTGCAGATATAAATAGGTCAGTGGGGACAGGTGAACAGAAAGAGGGGGAATGGAGGAGGCGACAGGGAAAGAATAGTGGCCACCTGAAAGCATCCCAAAAATGGATTACTGGTCATGCTGTGTGTGGGTTTGTGTGTGTCCCAGAGCTTGTGAGGAGGAATCTTGAATGGCACATTTGGCTCCCATGCAGATTGGTGACCGTTTTCTTGTTTATCCTATCCACAGAGAGGTTAATTGTGCCAGTGACTGTGGCTGGGAAACAATTCTTGGAAAATGCTTTGGTAACAACGGGTTGGCAGTGTATGGAAACCATCTGCTTCCCACAAATGTTAAGGTAAACTTTCAAACTTGTGGGGTTAGCAATTACAGATTGTATAGTAGTTTAGTGGAGGGAAAATACATGCTGTGTTGATGTAGACTTTCTGGATCTTCTGACACCCAGCCGAAAAGGAACACCGTGTTATAAGAAGGATGGTCTTCGGGCATATCAAAACTTTGTCATCTTTGTTTGCACGTATTAAGGCTAACAGAGCAAGAACATCACACAAGGGAATATAGTATTTATACTGAATGTCTCCTAAGTAAATTAAGCCTCTCTGGTTTGCTTTTGGCCTTGACCCTCTAATGGGAACAGGATCATAGATGGAAGATTTGTTTCTTATAAAAATATTCAGTTTATTCTACAAAGGAACATAAAATGCTGCTCCCCTGACCCCGTGGCGTGAGCTGCTCTCAAGGGCTGCAATTGTGGCTGTTCCAGCTGCTTTGTCATGAAGCGGCCTGTTCCCCATCTCTCCCACAGCAGAGCTCCTTGGCTCCCACCTCCGCCCTGGAGGGGAGAAATGGAAATGCCTGATGTGCTCCCACCTTCCCACCAGCCCTGATGTCAGGGCTGTTAATCCATCTCTCTAAGCGTACTTCTCAAAGACACAGATTCTCGTGAAAATCATTCGGCTGAAGCTGAGAGAGAACATTTTAAGAAGAGTGGAATTCAAAATTATGAATGGCAGCAGGGAGTGGACACAAATCATATTTGCTAATGGAAGTGAGAAATCTAATTGGTCCCTGGTGGTTTCAGCTTGAATAGCAACACCTTATACCGCTGAGGCCCTAGGTGGCTCTGTCCATTACTTGCCGAGGGATGGCCACATAAATATGTGAATTAAAGTTTTAGGCTATCATAGTTCCATAGGTGATTCACACCCTTCACGCAGCGCTCTCATCGGGATTGACCATTTGTGATGCTTTTGCTAAGGTCTTGAAAGGCGAGGGTGGGGTGGGGTAGTGTTATCTGCTTCAGTTTGTATATGTGAACATCTTATGGGAATAGTTACAAAAAAGGAACCTTACAACCCAGTCAGAAGACTTCAAGGCATTGAAAAGGGCATAGAGTATGGAATCAAAGGTATTTGTATGAATAGAGACTCTGCCACTAAATACTTGACCTTGTGCAGTATTTAAACTCTGAATCACAGAATTCTCATCAAAACTGGATGGATAACAATGATATGCCTGCATAGGATGGCTGGTTGTGAAGGACAGCTCTCTCTCCATGTGACAGATAGCTATCCTTCCCTTCTTCCTTGTTAACCAGGTCTCAATTTTGCTTAGGAATTCATATACCCGCCGGCTATATGCCCAGGCCTAAGTGGTTTATCTTGACCAATCTAAGTGAAACATGGCCACTCCATTGTCCTCATATATCTGGTTTAGACATAAGCATGCCACAAAATCCTGACTAGAGACACCTATGAGGGGAAGAGGCCTCTAGAAAATGAATTACTTACTTTTACATGGAATTCAACCCTATAAAGACAAACTTCACTTTTCTCCCTTAAGATAGTGTTAGCTGCATGTGACACCTGTAACTGCAGCAGCCATATAAGCACCATGAGAACAAAGCCAAGAGAATTTCAGAGAAGGTCAATGACAGAATGGGTTCATGAATTAACAGCCAAAGAGCCATGTGATCTCTGGAGTTTCTCATTATGCAAGATGATAAACTTACTGTGTTTCAGCTGCTTTTTTTTACTTGCAGCAGCCAAAGAAATCCTGCCTAATACAACATAACAATCAAATAAAAAATGCCTATGAAGGATTACACCCTAGATAGGGGATGGACCAGAGGCAAATGCAGACTTACCAAAGCTGCAACCCAGCTTCAAGTCATCTCAGTCTCAGACGGTATTAGCACCACCGATCTATCTTCTATTTACCATCTTAAGCATAAACTCACTCTGGAGGAAAATGACATCACCCAGAGCTTCTATAAGTCCCTACACACAGTGTCTGGCATTCAATTAAACATGCGAGGACTAAGATAAAAGCACAGACAATAGGAAGAACCAGAGGTGATCTGCTTGGGGAGTCATCAGGCATGCACTTTAAAATAACTGTTAATAGCATATTTAGACAAAGAGATGACAAGGTGACGAATGTAATCAGAAAACTGGAACCTATAAAAATTAAATAAAAATTCTAGAACTAAAAGATATAATAATCCAAATTAAAAATTTAATATGAGTATAACAGTGACCAGGAGTTAGGTCAATAGAAGCTATTTAAGCTAACACAAGGAGAGTAAAAGTAGATCAGAATTTTACAAAATATCATGACAGACATATGAGAGATGATTAAAAAGTCTAATATACATATATATATATATATATATATATATATATATATATATATATATATATGTAATTGGAATCACAGAGGGAGAACACAGAGAAATAGTCAAAGGCAATGCAGGTTTCCCCCACTACCCAAAAGTAGAGCATTCCTATGGAACATTTTGTGAGCTGAAATGGTATAAATTGAAAAGGCAATTACCATTAATTTATATGGAATTTTTTTTTAGTATTTTCAGACCCAAAAGGAACCTACTAAATCACACCAAATAATATACAAAATGTGAAAGAGCACTAACATATGGTAAAAGCGGGGATGCACAAAATATATCCAGATAGAGCATAGCTGTTCAGACACAGTTCAGGTGCGGGGGCTGACTGCGGGGTGCTTGCCGCAGGCCCCGGGAAAGCGGGGGGAGGCCATTCTCGCTGCTCAGGGGTGCGCTGCCTCTTAACAGCTCACGGAAAACGACTGCCTGAATGCTATTTTCACTTTGTGCCTGTTTTTTTGAAGAGCAGAAATCTTCTTTGGATTCCTTTCGGTTAGCGAAAACAGGCACTAATGCAAGTCTTTCGTAAAAGTGAAGTGTTTTAACACAAAATTTCAAAAAGGGGGGGGTACTTGGTATTTGAAAGCTAACGGCTGAAAATGATCACCAATTGACAGCCAGCACGAAGCAGCAGATGAAAGCAGGACACATCGCAAGGAAACCATCCCGTATCCTAACAGAACTACAAAAATACAAAAACAAAACCATTTGAAAAGCAGCCAGAGGAAACATTTACCTTCAAAGGAGCAATAGTAAGACTTCATGACTGACTTTTCAGTAGAAACTTTAGAAGCTATAAAAGTATGAAAACGCTATTTAGAGTGCTTAAAGGAAATGACTATCAATCCCCAAAACTAAAACCAATGAAAATATCTGTAACAGAAATATGTTTATGTCCTACAAAAAGAACACATGTATAATTATGCTTATCACAGCTTTGTTATTAACAGCCAATAATGAAAAACAACCCAAGTGTTTCTCAATAATAGAATGGACAAATTGTGGTATATCCATATAATGGGATTCTACACGGTAATAAAGATAATGAATTATTATTACACATGAAAGGTGGATGATTCCACAGACCTAACAGTGCCTGAAAGAAGCCCCAAACAAAAGTATATACTGTATGATTCCATTTATATGAAGTTCAAGAGCAGACAAGACTAATTCATGGTTAGAGACATGGTTACAGAACACAGAACGGGGGGGGGGGGGGGGGCGGCATGGGAGAGTTTTCTGGAGTGCTCTGTCTGTTCAAAATCTTGATTTGGGGGCTTCACATGGAAAATTTCATCAAGCTGCACACTTAAGATGTGTGCTTTTGAATTACATAAGTTTCTCCTCAGTAAAAACAATGTTACCTATATAAAAAATCAAAGTTTAAATAAAATGTTTCCATAAAAGCTAACAAGCAAAAAACCCTGAGAAAAAAATTGTCAACAGAGTCACACTAAAAGAAATGTTAAATGTAGTTCTTCAGACAGTAAGAAAATTATCCTAGGCAATAAAAATTGAAATGCAGGAAAGAATTAAGGGCAATTAGTAAAGGTACACAAGGAGAGAAACCTAAATGAATATTGTCTGTACAAAACAATAATGTCTTGTGAACACTACAATGTACGGAGAATTTTTATTGACATTAATAACACAAAAGCAGGAAGAGAATTAAAAGAATATAAATGTTCTAAATCCTAGCAATGTCTGGGGAGTGGTAAGAGATCTAATTTATTTTAGACTGTAATTAGTTAAGAATGCCTGTTGTAATTTCTAGGATACCCACTAAAATTGTGGTAAAATAATATACAACTAACAAGCTAATAGAAGGGAAATAATAAAGTGATAGACATGGTGGAAAAAATAGAACCCACAAATATACCAGCAAACACATCAAGTGTAAGTGGACTATTTCAATTAAAGACAAAGATTATTGGACTGAATAAAACAAAGCACAGCGTATGCTCCTTGTAATAGACGTTCTTGGAATATAAAGACATTGACAAACTGTAAGTAAAAGGGTAGCTTTTTAGGCTGAATTTCCACAGATGCAGACCCTGATACTACAAGTTGAGTACAAATAGTTTAGTATAAAGTAATGCTAAGATTACACGGAGGGGAGTTAAAAAAAAGAAGACAAGGAAAAGAAGGAATTCTGCATTAATGAACAGTCTAATTTAATTCTTAGGTGCAACTATAACTGTAGTGTTGAGAGATGCTGAGAGAGGGTGTGGAATATACAACTGAGGAGTGAGGAGGCTGAAGAATTTATCCATAAACTCCCATAGTTTGTTGCTAGAAGGCTGAGCCTGGTGCCACCCATTCCCCCATACTTCCTGTCTCCCTTATGAGTAAATTAAAATAAAACTCCCAGGCAGAGCTGAAGGTGCCTTCATAAGGACTCAGTAGGATACTGTGGCATGTCCTAGAAGAGTGAAGATGAGTTGATGTGAACAAGACATCAATAGTGTCTGCCACAAATGAAAGGATATATACCACGAAACCCCTAATTAAAATTAAAAAAAAAATAGTGTGACCATACAAATATCAGACAATGTAGACTTTAAGGCAAGACCCATTGGTAGAAATTTTAAAAAGAATATTTTATAGGATAAAAGGAAGATTTAGTACATATTAATTAATATGATCTCAACTGCATAGCATCACAATACATAAAATATAAATTGATATAAGTAAAAGGCAAAATACATAATCATAGTTGGAAATATTAACATTCTTCTTTCAATAACTGATATATTCATTAACAAAAATATCAGTCAGAAAAATATCTAAAAAACACAAATGACACTCTAGAGCTAATTGATAAGTATAGAACACTACAAGTGAAAGCAATAGTAGCAGAACACACATTATTTTCAAGTATACATAGCACATTTATCAAAATTGACCATATGCTATACATAAAGCAAGTCTCAATAACCTGCAAACAATTAAAGTTATATAGAATATGCCCTATGAACACAGTGCTTTACAGCTATAAAACAATAACAAATGGCTAAATAGGAAATCTCTAAAACTAAAGATTATGAAAATTATTTCCAAATGGCCCTTAAATCAAAGAATGTATCACAATGGAAATTAGAAAATACTTTTACTAAATTATAATAAAAACATAACATAGCAAAACCTTCAGAATGTTACTGATGTATTGGCTTAGAAGATAATGTATAGCCTTAAATGCATATATTAGAAAAGAAATTTTTAAAGGCAAAATTCAATGTTTTAAATAATCTACTAGATTAGATTATTAGATTATATAAAGAAGAAAATTAAAAAGCAGAAAATGATAAATGAAAAAATACAATAAAGAATATGAATGAAGGAAAAGTGATTATTTGAATAAATGCCTAGCAAGATTGAGCAAAGCGTGGGGGGCCAGAGGAACCTGGTATTAAAAAAAAAAAAAAAAAGTATATCACAACATATTTTACATATTTTTAAACAAAGAAAAATTAAATGTTATTTGAATGACTTCATGACAATAAATTTTAAATAAAATTGCCAAATTTCTAAAAAAAAAAAATTAAATTAACCAAACTGACACAAAAATAGGTAGAAAACCTAAATGACCTATTGCTATTCAAAAAGTTAAGTCTCCAATTAAAAAACATTCTGCCAAATGTAGAAGTCTCCCCTAAGCTCAGACAGCCTCGCTAGTTAATTCTTCCACATATTTAAGGTGAAAATATCATTAATCTTGCACAAATTTTTCCAGAAAATAGGAAAGTGGAGCTAACTTTATGAGACCAGCATAACGTTGACTCAACACCCTGGCAAGGATTTTACAAAAAAGGAAAATGTCAGAGAAATCTTTCTCAAGAACCTGTAAAAATCCTAGACATAATATTAACACTTCCAATCCAGTATTATGTAAAAGTAATAGTACCCAAGGCCAATTAGAATTTATTTCAAAACTAAAATTTCTAGTTGGTTTAGCTCTCAAAATTCGAACCATGTAATTCAGAACAAATGGAATAAAGAAACAAGGAACATAATAACCCCAACAGATGAAAGCATTTGATAAAACCCAACACCATTTACTCTAAAACTTCCTAGCAAACTTGGACTAGAGTAAACTTCTTAAATGGATAAATACTATCTTTTAGAAAATTATATGTCAAGTATCATACTTAATGAAATATTGAATACTTTTTCGCCTGAAAATTGAGACTGAGACAATAATGCCTGCTACTAACTCTTCTATTCAACTTTGGATTGAATACTTGGCTGGTATAGCAAAGGAAGAAAAAAATTAAAAGTAGAGCAACTGGAATGGGAGAAACAAAAATGCCTTTATTCAATGATGACATGATTGTATGCAATAAACAATCTAAAATAGTATACAATTAGAATTAACATGTGAAATTAGAAAGGTTAACATAAAAATTGTATTTTTATATAGCACTTATATAGAAAATAAAATTTTAAAATAATAATATTCACAGTAGCATCAAAGACTTGAAATACTTAGGGAAAAAGTTACCAAAAGATGTACAAAACACAACTGTGATACATTGCAAAGAAAACCAAAATAAATGGAGGCATAAGCCATGCTAATGTATTGTGAAAGTTATACTGTGAAAATGTCAATTCCCTCCAAAATGATTTAATAAGTTAGTATTGATTCAACACTGTCCCATTCAAGGTCTCCAACAGGGTTAGTTAGTATTGTTTTTGTGAAAAATGACCAGCTGTTTCTAAAATTCATGTGGAAATGTAAAAGGCTAAGCATAGCCAAGACAGTCTTAGAAAAGACAATAGTGGAAGATTTACCTATAAAATATAAAGATTTGTTTAAATCTACATTGATTAAGATATTGTAGTACTGGGGCACGGGTAGACAAATATATTAACAGAACAATAAAGGGCTTAAAAATAAACCTAAACATACATGGTCACTTGATTTTGACAGATTTTTCAGCAGTACAGTCAGGAAATAATGGACTTTGTAATAAATGGTACTGAGTCAACTGGAAATTATTATGGGGGGAAAAATGAATCCTGGTCCCTTCCTAACAACAAACAATCTAAAATAGTATACAATTATTTTTACTGTAAAATAGCCTTCTCGAGTCTTCTTACCTCATCCTTATTGACAACCCTACAGGGGAAAAAGTCTCTGTGTCTACTTTTGTATATATAAATCCCAGGGATTCCAATTTGCAAGACTTTCATCCTGTACCAACCCCTTGAGTCAATTAATGGGACTGGAGTGAGAGAATTATTGTGAGTGACTAGGCCTGGTCCCACTTTTACCCTGTGGTGACCCTGAAGGGTACCTGGGATTAGCAGCCCTATCAGATTGTGAGGAATATGTTCTGGGGGAAGGACAATTCTCAAGGAAGAGGGAAGAGAGGGAAGCATGCTAGAGAGTCAAGCCTACACAGTCCACTATACAACTGTACTTAAGATCTGTGGATTTCTAGCTGGGCAGCCTAAGCCGAGATACTTCACTTTTTCATTTTCCACATCTATAAAATAAGGTACCTGATAGGGCCGTTTGTAAGCAGTAAGTGAAATAATAAAGCCCAGATGCTTTGGACCCTGAACACAGAATTGTTCTGCAGATGATAGCCATTACTAATAGCATTAATCCCCATCTCAAAAACATGGAAACAAAGGCCTAGAAGGTTGTGACTTGCCCTTGGCCACATCTACTGAACACTCTGATGACTAGATCACAAGTACAAGAGCCTGGAGTTCTGCAAACATCCTTTGCACTCTGGGAATTATACAAATGATTTATCAATCATGACATCTGGTCCTGAGGGAGAAAAGGCTCACTTTTAGCTGTGCTTAAGGCCAATCGTATAATACTCGTAATGTCTTGTGCTGCATGGTGCTTTTATTTTTCAAAGTGTTTCCCATCAATTACATCATTTTACTTTTAAATATCCCTATGAGTCAGGGAAGACATTATCACCATTAGTTGTTGTTCTTATTGATTTTTTTTAATGCTCTGCTTGTTATAGAGCAAATACAGCCATTCCCATTTTTAAACTGTTTGTAATATATTTTTTCATGAATCCTGGTGCTTAGCTTTCTCTGATTTAATTGTTGTCTCCGAATTAGAAATGGCAAATTTCCTTGACAAATGCACAGCAAGATGGCTTAGGAAGAGAATCACTAAGGAGGGGTAGAGCTGGAAAAGCAATTTTACTACACACAAATGGATTACAGAATCTTTGTTTCCCAATCCTGGACTTATGCAGAAGTCCAAGTCAGGAGGACCAATGAATCTGTGAACTAGCGAACCCCACAAGTTAGCAGCTGTACACATGGGTCCCAGGCAGTTGCCAAATGAACGCATTTCTCAGTGTAAACAGAACCAATGGAAAGCCTGGGCCTCATGAAATCTTGAAATCTGCCAAATGACTTCAGCTACATGAAAGTGAGTTCTTATCTTCTTTTCTCATTACACAGAACAGAAAGTCTAATTCAGAAGGGAGAGTTCTCATCTAGCTCAAAGCCAGGAGTTCCACATTCTACCACTCAGTT
Source organism: Miniopterus natalensis (assembly GCF_054644295.1). Lineage (NCBI taxonomy): Eukaryota > Metazoa > Chordata > Mammalia > Chiroptera > Miniopteridae > Miniopterus > Miniopterus natalensis. Next base: position 36,216,234 of record NC_142089.1, on the reverse strand, counting down.
CTGCCACTGCCCAGCTGTCTGATGTTAGAAAACTGACAAAGGGTTGGTCTTCCTGGAGAAAGTACCCAGGGACAGTACCTGGGGAACACATCAAAGGGCCACCACACTCATCCTCAACAGAATTTAGCCAGATAAAAACAGAGGCAGAAAGATTCTAGATAGAGCAAAAGACATGCATTAGCTTTGAGGAAGGTGCTAAAAGACACTCCTTAAGACAGACTCTGTGGGAACCGATTGGCCAGAAACAAGATCCTTATCTAATAATATAAGATAAGCAGCTACCATATGATGAAGGCCGATTTTTCCAGGGAATTTCACTCTTTTCCCTAAATCCATCATGTGCACATCTATAAAAACAAAGCAGAGAGGCTTAGCTGCTCAACTTGCTTTGGGAGTCAGAAATTCTTGAATGGGTCTCTCAAGGTAAACAGTTTCGCAGCCCATCCAGTGCCTTATGGGAAATCTGATTTCATAGTCTGTCTAAATCACCCACTAGGCATATACCTTTGAACCTCAGTTTCCCCATTGTTAAATGTTGACAGTCATAAACCAGTTCACTCTTCAATAGGCCATATGAGACCAACACTTTAATGAAAGGAGAATTTTGATGTTACCTCCTGCCCTATGATTTTATGCATTTATGATAAAACCTGATTTTATCATCAGCCAGTTACCACTTATAAAAAAAAAAAGGAAACTTCCCTGCATAATAAGACTCTTGTGGGAATGGTAAGGGAATTGGAACTCACTTATAAAAATCAAGTAGCAAACTGATTTAACTGCTGGTTCACTCCAGCCTAGGCTGTGCTTTGCATGAGAAATGAGCTAGCTCATCTTTGAATGTAGCAGATTCTGCTTGTTTGGATAGTGCTTCTAATCGAGGCATATATATTTTCCCTCAATCACGGGAAAACAAATTGTCAGTGGCATATTGCTTTGATATTTCAAACATTTGCTGAATTTCCAGCCCTCCAAAATGTCTTAAACAGAAGCATGAAGCATGAATAGGCCAAAGTAGAGAACCCAGTATTTATGAGCCTATTCGAACCTTGTAAAGATTTGATCAGCAAATATGCCAATTGATACATCATAATGTTTTATAACTGCAGTTGTCTTGGTCTATAAAACTTATTATAATTCTGAAGGGATTTCTGCTTTTCTTGCAGACATTTCTGTTTTACTGCCACCTAGTGATGTATATTAAAACTGGCAGTTTTGCTGATGGAGTTCCAAGCTGGTGGCAGATTTTTTTTAAGAGTAAGACACAAACGAATGATTCTGATCAGCATCTTTCTCTCCTGTCTCACTCATCTCACCTACCCCATCCAAATAACCCCCTCTACACACACACAATATTCCTATAAGGCTCTCGTATGGATTATACCTTATGAGCTAAAATAGGTCCCAGATCTTTTTTATGCTAAAGAGAGCTGATTTTTATTATCTACCAGAATATTAACAACATTGATACTTTTACCTCCTCTTTGATTCCTCTTTCCAAAATTTGTACCAGTTGGAATACAATACAGAGAAGCTTCTAGTCTTCTGACAAAAGAGGTCCAGAAGTTGGTGATGATGAGGCACCAGGATTGGTTCCTCAGGAGAATACTGGGTTGACCTTGGCCTACTCATTGCCCTGGATGAACACACTGGGATGTTAAATGGAGTTCCTTTCTAGGAGAGTCCTAGACGCACCAAGTGAAGGAGCAAGAAAAAGTCCCAGTTACAAAGTACTGAGCATATGTAGAAAAGAGTTCCCATTCTACAGAGGTCCCCACAGAACTATTGGTTCTAAGGATGAACAGTAATTTTGAGTCTCATTAGATCAATGATTTCCAGCCTCAGGAGGCAGCATCCCCACAATGAGCATTTGAAGCAGAGGTGGGATGTATATCTTAAGTGCCACAATAAATGAAGTGCACTCCTGGAATCTAGTGCTCAGGAGTTAGGGTTGCTAAACATCCTTCAGTCATCTGAACAGTCGTGCACAATGAAAAATGCTCCATCCAGAATGTCAATAGTGTCCCCACAGAGAAACGTAGCATTTACTTAGGGACTTAGATAATTCTTCATTCCTTCTTTTATTCTTGATAAAGGATTTTCTGAACTTCCTCATGTCTGACCTTGGATTAGAATCTATGGATCTGATGATAAAGACACAGCCTCCCATTAATTTCAAAGGACCCCAGCGGGTATTCCGTGCATTCTCACCAACATACTGACACTGTACTTTTCTTGGTTTCCAGTTTTTCACTTGAGACAATGGTAACTGTCCAGGAAGCCACTTAAAATAACACCATCTTGCTACAGTTCCAGATGGGGTTACCTTCCAGGGGGATGCTGCCTGCTGGCCGAGATGCTGTGGTCCAGGGCGCTCAGAGCATCACACCCTCAGGAGCCTGCAGAGCCGCGTTCTGATTCTCTCGGTGCTCAGACCACGCGCTGGGAAATACCCTCTCTTTTCTCTCGTGTCACCTGCTCACCAAACAAGTGCTGCTTGTGTCTCTGTGTCTCAGAGTCTCCTAACATCATCTCCTTTATCATCTCCTTACATTTGGGCAGGATACCTAAATTTCAGACAAACATTATAATGCCCATTTTATTTTAGGCTCAGTCCTAGACGCCACATGAAACCATTTTATTATTTTCCTTCAGCAACTCCTCTCCACCCCTGGAAAACCCTCATGCAGTCCCACTACTGAGGCCTTCCCAGCTCAGTTCATCATATACATCTAAATCCCAGTTTAGACTCAATCTTTAATGCCCCCTCCCGCTACTTATGAACTGAATTAGTGTCCTTACATATGTTGATTATAGATAGATGATATAGATATAGATAGATAGATGATAGATAGATAGATAGATAGATAGATAGATAGATAGATAGATAGATAGATGATAGATAGATAGATGATAGATAGATAGATAGATAGATAGATAGATAGATAGATAGATAGATAGATGATAGATAGATGATGATAGATAGATAGATAGATAGATAGATAGATAGATAGATAGATAGATAGATAGATAGATAGATAGATAGATAGATGATAGATAGATGATGATAGATAGATAGATAGATAGATAGATAGATAGATAGATAGATAGATAGATAGATAGATAGATGATAGATAGACAAATATGATAGGATATCACATATAAAATACTTGACACACACCAGGCTCTCCATTAATTTTAGCTATTATCATGAAAACATTTTTGACAACTCTGCGGTTATCAGCGTCATTTTAAAAGTGAAGAAACTGAGTCTCAAAAGTCATAGAACATCTAGTTCATAGTTAGGAACTTATCTCTCTCTGAATTAAAAGCTCATGCACTTTAATTGATTAAACTATACCCGCTCTACATTGCACTCTCTGTAAAAGAAAGAGGTTTGGAGGCCAGCTAGCATGTGAATATCACACATAGGTGATCGTGTGTATGCATTATGTAGTGTTCTACATTCTTAAGTACAGGTCTCTCTGCCGTCACATCCTGACCAGGAGGTGCTCCTCTGGAAGCTGTGGGCTATGATGGTTAGACGGCAGCTCGCAGCTGCAGTCAAAGGAGGTGTCAGTGGGTATCAGCAGAGCCTATGTCACAGGCAATTCACACCAGAGCAAGCTACTCCGGAGGTAACAACAGGCAGATTACAGAAATAAGTGGATATATTTCTTTCATTATGTGCTGTGGGTGGATAAACTATAAACCACATTTCCTTCGTTTGAAAGTGGTAGATGCAACAGATGGGAAACTTTCTGTTAATAGTATATTAGAATTCTTACATATCTCTGTTTTGTTGGTAAATACAGCCTTGTTCTAAAGCACAGTGATTTTTCTGCAAGTGTGGGTGTGGTAGATGTTACTGGGGCTCATCAGTATCCGTTCTTCCTCTCCTCCCGGGCTCGCAGGGACCATCCTGCTCAGCCCCTTAGGATTAGGTAAAGCCGTGTTACCCATCTGGCCAATGGGCTATTAGCAGAAACAGTGCGTGTGTGACTTCTAGAACATAGGAGCGAGTTAGAGGTGGATAATCTTCCAGAGCTTTCTTCTCTTGTCACAGTCATCATGGAAGAATGTGTCGAAATGGAGGTGCCATAGGACCCACAGAGGCCAGATAGCTGAGGCAACACATGGAAGATAATCATCCAGGAGACGCACCCAAATCCACAGCAGAGCCTCCATGGACGAAAACAAACTTTTGCCTTCTTGAACCACTGAGATTTAGGTGTTGCCTCTTACCACAGCATAACTTGGACTCTCCTCACTAATACCCTGGGTGAGGAAGTTTCATTCATACTGTAAAACATCATACACAGCTCTCTAAAATAATATACGCATATAATCTGATTCTCAAGGTCTTAACAATCTGGTCCAAACTGCCTTCTCAATTTTGCCTTCCACCATTCTCCAAAGGAAACCAGACACTAATCCTTGACCACGTCTCACAATTTCTTGCTGCACGTTTTTTTTCCCCAAACCTCTACTTATGTCATTTCCTCTGCCTTAGCATATCATCTCTTCCCTTGTCACATGTCAAATTACCACCTATCTTTTAAAGGCCAAATTTATATGCTAACTCTTCCATAATTTTTCTTTTCTTCAAATTTTTATGTTTATTTCTTATTAATTCTTTTCACTTTATATCTTGTATTATGGTTATTTATGAGCAAATCTTCTCTCCCCAATTGGTAATCTTGAGAGGGACATTTAAATCTGACTCATCATTTCATCCTCAGCAACTCAACTCGGTGCCTTAAAATTATGCTCAATATATATTTAATAGATATAGATATATCAGTGATATTAATATAGTAAGTTTTATCATAAAATCAATTTAGACCCTTGGGGATGCTGTCAGGCAGCGTTCCTTTTCTCATCCGCTCTCTTACTGCACCGCTCCCCAACCCAAAGGGAGCACTGTCCTAAGCAGGTCATGTAGTAGCGGGTGAGGACGCTGGACACTGAAAAGCCCTGCACCTGGGCAGCCCCCCTCCAGGCCATGAAACACTGTTAGGAGATGGAGCAGGCGTCCCTCTTTCCCAGAAGCATTCAGGGACCGAGGCGCTTACGGCACCTGGGCTTGGGAGCTGGTTGCAAGAAGACTGGGACTGGGAGGAGGGGAGCCGCAGCAGCATTGATACTCATTGACAATGTAACGTGTGCCAGGACCTGTGTGAAGTGCTTTATCTATGTTTTATCACTTGCTCTTCCCTAGAACAGCAGGGAGATTGTATCTAGCATAGTGGGTCGTGCATAAGTTCTATAGCCACACTGCTTGCATTTTAATTGCAGTCTTACCTCTAACTAACTGTGTGATCTAGGACAAGATCCTTAACTTCCTTCTGCCTCAGTTTCCTTAATTGAGACTAATGCTCCCTACCTCACAGGATTATGAGGATGATAAATGTGTTGGTAAGAAGAAGACACTTAGAAGAGAACCCTCAGATGATAGGCACATAATAGACATTGCTTTGAAAGAGAGAGTGATAGAGCTGTATTTATTGTACTCCCTTTACAGATGCAGATGCTAAGACCCAAGGACATGCAAGTAATAAGTGGCACAGCTGATATTTGAACCCAAGCCTTCTGGCTTCAGAGTCAATGTTCTTAAAGCCTCTTCTGCCATACAGCCTCTTTGAGGCCCTCAGAATCACTAAGCAAGAATGTCACAAGGAAAACCCATTCTCCGTCTGGCTGGGTGGAGGAATGGTTAGACAAGATAACTTGTGAGGTTCCTTTCAACCTTGAGATTCTGTGATTTATAGATGTGAAAACCTAAAGGCAAGTAAGGTTCTTAACAATCCAGGCATCCAGGCAGAGGTGACCAGAATGGTCTTCCTTTGTTTTAAAACTTCTATTCTTAAGTGGCTCTCTAGAACCTTTTATTATAACCACATTTTTCTAGGCCTCTTTTATTATACTATAGATGTTAAAATCACATACTCCAAGGAGAAAATGCAATGCTGTAGAGTCAGACAGATGTGAATTTGAATCATTGCTGTACCATTTATTTGCTACAGGACCTTAAACAGGTTATCCAACCTCCTATCAAATTAACCTCTAGCAGGTCCTGAACCTTATAACTTTCTGTGTTCTGCCTTTCCCCATAGCTAAGGGGGTTTGTTCAAATCAAGTTTGTACATGATTCTGCTATTATCTCCCTTTCTCCAGTGCAACAATTCATTGGTTCAGGTTTTTCCTAACCCAAGCTAGTCCAAACATAACTTTTTCCTAGTATGAGATGAATAAATTACGGGTTTACTAGTCTCTTAAATGAAATGATAGAAACTCATGAATTGTGATAGGTGACTTTCTCTCCCATGGTCTGGAGAATTACAAAACACTGATGTGTGTCAGAGAAAAGAAAAAAGGAGACTGATTCACAAAGAGCAGCAGAGACAAAGGTTACTGAAAGGAAATTCTCCACATCCTGGACTGTTCCAGAGGCCTGGGTCATTTCCATACTTGGGTTCCATGAGAAATGCCCCTTTTGCTAGAGTTGGCTTTAGTGGAGTTTATGATATTTACCAAGAGTCCTATCTAATCCAGCACTCTGAGGCCAGATTTCTCACCAGTAGAACAAAAGAAATAATATATCTCTTATAAGATCATTATTGAAATTAAATGAGATACTACACCCAGGAACTGGCACATAGTAAGCCTTAAACAAATAGTAGACACTATCCTTTGTTAAATTGTGTTTACTTATCATAATTACTATTATTACACTATCACAAATTATCCAACATGTTTGTTTTCTTTCATGTATTTAACATATATTGATGACATCTCATACTATGTGCCAGCACTGTGCTTAAAATTGGCAATATGATAAATAAGACATGGTATTTCCTATCAACAGGAGCAACTGAGCAGGGGAAAATATATTAAACCAGTAGTTACAATTGGGAGTGGTAGGTGTTAAGAGCATCAACCCATGAACCAAGAGGTCTCCAGTTCGATTCCCGGTCAGGGCACATGCCCGGGTTGCAGGCTCGATCCCCAGTAGGGGGCGTGCAGGAGGCAGCTGATGGATGTCTCTCTCTCATTGATCTTTCTATCTCCCTAGCCCTGTCCCTTCATCTTTTTCTAAAAATCAATAAAAACTTTTTTTTAAAAAAGGACTGCCGATTTAATGAAGAGAGAAGACCATCTGCCTCGGCACACTGACAACAGACAGCATCATGGAATTGTTCACATTTGACCTTGGAAGTTAGAAACAGGGCTGGGAGGAAGACAGTTCAAGCAAAAATAGCAATCTTTTCAAAGTCATGATGGATAAAACCCCGCAGAAGGCTTAAGGAACTCCAGGAAACTTGGTGCGGGGCCAGCTAATGAGAGCGTGGGAGAAAGAGTCGGAGATGAGGTTGCAGAGGTGAGCAAGAGCCGGACCAAGGAGGCAGAACAGAAAATGTGTGTGTTCTCCCAGGGAGGCAAGGCTGATGGGAACAAACCCTTACCATATTCCAAACACTATTCTAAACATTTGTAACTCATTTTATCCTGCACGATAGTAGCTATTGGTATTATCCTAAAGGAAATAAAGTTCCAGAAAGGCAGTCGCTTTCTGAATATCACCACCATACTGAGTGCAGAGCCAGGGTTTAGACTCGAGCAGCAGGACCGGTTATAAGTTGAAATGTGTCTTAGTCAGGTTGGCTGCCATAAAAGAAAAGAAAAATTTAAAAACATAGATTAAGTGCCTTAAACAACAAACATTTTTTTTCTCACAGTTCTGAAGTCTGGGAAGCCCAAGATCAAGGCCTCAGCCAATTTGGTTCCTGAAGAGAGACTTTTCCTAGTTTTCAGAGGTCTGCCTTGTTGCTGTATCTTTGCAGGGTGGAGAGAGGAAGCTCCGGTCCCTTTCCTTATAAGGGCACTAATCCAGTGATGAGGGCTACACCCTCATGACCTCATCTAAACCCCATCCAATTACCTCCAAAATGCTCTGCACTGATTGTGGAGCAGCACGTCAACATATGAATGTGAGGGGCGGCGGGGGCGGGCACAACCATTCAGTGGAGAGCAAACTGTGCTCCAAAAAAATTCACATATTGAAATCTTAACCCTCTGTGTCTGAGAACCTTTTATGGAAGTAAGGTGACTGCAGATGTAACTAGTTAAGATGGGGTCATACTGGTGTAGAGTGTGCCCCTAATGCAATATGACTTATCTCCTTATAAAAGAGGGAAATGTGGACACAGCCCTGCACACAGGGAGAGCGCTATATGAACATGAAGGCAGAGATCTACAAGCCAAGGAATGGCAAAAATAGTCAATGAATCACTAGAAGCAAGGGCACAGGCATGGGACAGATCCTCCCTCACGATCTCCAAAAGACACCAACCCTAGGGACACTTTCTCAGGCCTCTGGCCTCCAAACTGTCTGTTGTTTAATCCACCCCCTTTGCAGTACTTTGTTGCAGCAACCCTAGTCAACTAAATATAGGGCCCCAAATCGGTGTCTCTAATCAGTATGCTACACAGTCCTGTTTTTCCAGAGCCACGATAGCATTTTAAAGAGGAAAGAAACTGGGCCTTATTTACATTCTAGTCTAAAACCGGCTTGCCCTGGCTCATCTTGTTACCTGAAGTCCTGCACGAGTCATAAAGACCTTTGGCTTGAGTCCTGTATGTTTCTCGGAGAATGTAATGCCCCATATTCTTTTCAATACAGCTCAGTGTAATGTCCGTATTTGTCCCTTCTCTTTTTGTACAGGGACTTCACTGCAGAATGTCTCATCTTTATAGCTCTATGATTAAACTCTTCAGAAAGCAATGCTTTATCGCTTCCTGTTTATAAACTCACTCTACTTTGACTTATATGGGCAAAACACAAAACATTAGAGTCATTTTCCCCCCTCTTCCTACTCTGTTGGTAAATGTAACATCATGAAGTTTTAGGAGAGGGCATTCTTTTGTTCTCTTATTACAGCTATTCATCTTTCTTTGGGGGAAAAAGGAGAGCTTATTCTATTGGATGAAGATGCTTCTCTGGAATCTTTCTCTGGTGACTCGTAATCTAAAGCTGTTGAATTCAAGGAAGGCAGTTTTAACCACAGTATTTAATCTTATGGAGACATTTATTGCATAGCTTTTTGTTTTGCCTTGTTTAATATAAACCACTGGAGAGATGTTCCCTGGTTATATCATTTCATAAAGCAAAGTGTAAAGAAGAAAATCCCAGATAAGAAAGGGCTACTCCTCCTTAAGATTCCTGTCATAGAATTTGCATCCTCTAAGGAAACTAGGGCCTTAAAATAATGCCACTGACAACATTAATAGTAGTAGTAATAATAATAATAATAATAATAATAATAATAATAATAATAATAATGATGGTTAACTAACATCCACAGAAGGAGGTGTGGAGCAGTGGCTATAAAGGCTACTTCTAGAGTCAGACACACCTGGATTTTCAGTGCAGCTCTGACTCTTCTAGCTATGTTCCTTTCAGAAAGCTATTTATGTTCTCTCAGCCTCAGGTTCTTCATCTCTAAAATGGGGATATTAATTTCCTTATTTCATAAAATTCTTGGGAAGATTAAATGAGATATTGAATGAAAAGCTCTTAGCACAGTGTCTGGCACATAATAAATAGTCACTAAAAATTAGCTGCTATTTTTATAAACAAGAACACAATTTATTGGAAGCCTATTGCATGCCACGGGCTCTAAGAATGTTATCTCTAATCCTGATAGCAATCTTCAGGATATTTATTGTTTGTTCCTACCTTAAAGATAAAAGAATTAAATTGCTTTTTCAAAGTCCCTTGTTTAGGAAATGTCAAGAAAATTCCCTTGGGTCTGGAAAAATAAGGCATACAGTGTGATCAGTTCTATGAAGAAGGGAATCCTTCAACAGCATTGCATTAATTTCCTGTGGCTGCCATGATAAATTATCACATAGTTAGTGGCTTATAACAACACAAATTTATTCTATTATAGTTTTGGAGGTCAGATGCCTCAAATCAGCCACAGTGGGCTAAAGTCAAGGGGTGAGCAGAGTCTGGTTCCTACTGGAGGTTCTAGAGGAAAATCCATTTCCATGCTTTTTCTAGCTTCTGGAGGCCATCTGCATTCCTTGGCTTAAGATCCCATCTTTAAATCACTCTAACTTCTTGCTTCCATGGTCACATCTCCTACTTCTCTGTAGTCAAATCTCCCTCTGCTTCCCTCTTTTCTAAGAATATTTGTGATTATATTTAGGGCCCACTTGGATAATCTAGGATAATTTCCCCATCTCAAGAGGGTTAACTTAACCACATCTATAAAATCCCTTTTGCCACAGAAGATAACATTAATAGGTTCCAGGAATTAAGAAATGGACATCTGCAGGGCGACATTATTTAGCCTGCCATATGCATAGTCCAGGAAGATATGAAAACTAATGCAAACAAATAGTCATACTTTCAAGCAAAGAAAGACATATTTTATAAGTGAGAAACCACAAATTATACAAAGAATGGACAAACCATTTTCAGCTTCTGGGATCTGGTTCAGCTTCTTGACAGATAATTATAATAATGATGATAGCAAACATTGACATTGCTTATTATGTGTCAGACATTATTTTAAGTACCTTACTTATATAAATTAATATTCACACAAAAGGAAAGGCATCTACATTTTATAGAAGAGGAAACTAAGGTACAAAGATGGTAAGTGATTTGCCCAAGATCACACTGAACTCGCAGAGCTAGCATTTGAACCCAAGGTGCATATTCTTGATGATTTGAAATGGAACTTAATGAATGGAGAGCAGTGAGGGGGAGAGGGGAGAAAGTGAAGGTGATTAAGAAATATGAATTTCCAGTTATAAAATTAGTAAGTCACAGGGATATACAGCAAGCCTGGGAGAAGTAGTGGGAGATAAAGCTAGAGATCAAGGTCAGGCATAGAAGACTTGGAAACCATGGACAATCCCCATGGCTGAGGGGAACCTTTTGAGACACTGAACTAAAGGGAGAGGTTATCAGAGTTGAGCCTTGTGAGGGATGAGCTGGAGACAATGTGAAGGCTGGGCTGGGGAGTGGGAAGGGAGCTCCTCTCCCCTACTGCCATGGGATTTTGTAAATCATAGAATGTCCTTATGTGTCTTGCCCAGTAGGAGAGAGGGCCCTAGAGGGGAGCTGACTGTGTCATGCATCTCTGGATGCATGTACCAGTAGATAAAACAGTAAACCACAGGACACAGTACAGCTAGAGGGCAGGAGGCAGCTGGTATGGATGCTGGGGCTGCTGCTGCCAATGGAAAAAATAACATCATTTTGGAGTCAATTTAGAGTGCTTTTACCCACATTGCTGAAGTCTTGAGCATAGTAAAAAGTACCTGGATATTTGTAACGTGGGTCTATACTCAAAATCTTGGCTCTGTCAATTGCCTCTGTAGGGGCTCTGTGGGATCTTAAGAAATTTCTCAACACCCGAAGACTTGTATTCTTAATCTTTAAAAAAGAAACAAAATTATATTTTTTGGAAATTGGTAACTTATAAGATAATAGCTATCTGGTTCAAATGCGGGATGTGACATATCCAACCACTCAAAATTATTTTTTGCATTCTTCCTTAATTTCATCATCAACTTAACTCTAGGTCCAGGTTTACGCAAAGCCATACAATGGAGTAGCCTGGATTGAATCTACGAATGTAAGATTTCCAACTACGTGCAAATCTCATAAAGGGAAATGAAGCTTAAGGGAAAGAGAGGGACAAACGTGACGACAAGTGAGCTACCTGGGCTTCAAGGACGGCGCTCACAGATTGTTGAAGAAGCCCCAGGACGCAGATTTGGAAACACCTCAACCCGCCACAGCCACACGCCCTGGGCTCCTGTGGGGGCGGGCTCCCTCCCGCCTCCCGCCTCCGGCCTCCGGCCTCCCGCCTCCCGCAGGCGGCTGGAAACTTGGTCCCCGCCCAGCAACAGCCGCCAGCGTCCTTAGCGACCTGGGCAGGAGCCGCCTCCGCCCCTGAGCCAGGCCCCGTGATTGGCCAGACTCCCGGGCTCCAAGCCCCGCCCCGCCCCGCCCCGCCTCCGTGCGGGGTTCCCGGGGAGACAGCCTGTGGCTCGCACCGAGCTGCCCCGCTGGGGAAACGCAGCCTCGGCGGTAAGGATGCTCCGTCCGTTCTCTCCTGGGAAAGGGCTCAGGTCTGACCGGCAGGTTCTGGGAAGAGAGGGCACCGACAATCCTAAGTTCTGGTCTTTAAAGTTTCCAGACAGCTTCAGAGGTTGCAGGTCCCGCGGAATTGGCTGTCCCTAGAGAGCCATCCTAGGTCTGACCCCACACCAAGTGAAGCTGGGGTCCTGGGAAGCACGCTGGTCTAGCTATCAGACCCCAGCCCTGGGAACAGACATGCTCTCACTGTCTGTGACCTTGGTCAAATAACACACCCTCTCCGGCCTCGCTTTTCTAGTCTGTAATGTAAGCATTTGGATTAGAATGATTTCTAAAGGCCTTGCCCTGTCTGAGAGGCTCTGAAAGGGACTAGTCAGCCTGGGGCCGGGTTTACAGAACTAAGTTCCCCCTTGCATCAGACCTGTTTAAACACCCAGTGCCTATCTAGTGTAGGATCTCAATTTCAGATTCATTGGCTTGTTGCAAAACCAGATCAGCCATGACAAAAAATTAAATAATAAAATAATAGACTAAATCCCCTCTTTCCTATGTATGGTGCTTCTTCAGCTGCATTATCTCATTGGGTTCACCTTGAGTCCCTAGAGTAGAACTGGAATTAGCCAGGTTTTATAAAGGGGGTAGCAGAGCCAAATATAAGATCTTCATAGGTCCCACTAAAGTCCAGGTTACCACTCTGACCTCACAAGAATGCCACCTGATGATATCAGGAAAGTAGAGTCACCAAATGGCTCAGTAGACCAATTGTGCGGACCTCTTAGGAGGGAGTCCCAACTTTGCTAGTTACTGGTTGTGTGATATTGAGTTAGTTATATGCCTGGATTATGCCTGTTCCCTCAACTGTAAAACCAGAATGATAAAAGTAATTAAGAGTGTTTTACTCACATCTTTATGGGGGTTTTAGGTGAGATAATACAATTAAAGCACTTGACCCACTATTCTAATTATTGTTGTTATTGGAAAGGGTGCTATAATTTCCTACTGGAAAGTCAAGAGGAGAGATTTACTTATTTCCCACCCCCAGGAATTTAAGGGCTTTTGAGAAGAATCATGTCTTCAGTGTGGAAGACTCCCCGTGGATCAGATGCAATGCCTGAAATGGTGGTGAAAATCATCGGAAGTAAACACTTTCGGTACCTCCTGGAGAAGCCCAAGATGTAAGTTTACTGTTTGAAAAATATCTGTTTTGCCTGGATGATAATTAAATTCTGTTTTTTTTAATCTAGAAATTTACATTTTAACAATGCCGTTCATGGAAAATTAAGTCATTAAGAAGTAACAGTAAAAGTAAAATCGTGTTGATAACTTCTATGCACACTGTTTTCCTAATATTTTTCATCTTTATAATTCCCCATATTCCTTAATTACTTGGGCTGATTTTCCAAATAGATGGGAAATATAAGCATTTAGACATTTATAAATATTAATGGAGTACTGCTGCTTCTCTTCATCAGGTTTGTAATCTACCACATATAGTAATTGGGGGGAGGTCGTTAGTCAATTTGCTATGAATTAAAGGAGTGTGGTTAATAATAAATTATAAATTGTAAGATTTCACTTCTTCTTATTCTATACTCCTCCAAGCAGGGACTTCTCAGAGCATAACTAAGGTCTTTCTTCCCTTCCAAGGTCATCACAGTCACAGTTAAGGGAGTATACTCATATATTTCTAAAATTAACTAGACGTTTGGCACAGAACAGTATGACTAGCTCTTCCTTCTGGAGCTGTGGTGGTTCACCAGAGAAAAAGAAGGTACTAGACCCACCTTTTATCTTGTAGTCACTCCATAAACAGTAGCTAGTCAATAATTGCCTTTCCCTACTAAGATGATTTCTAGTCCTTTCCTCTATTTCAGAAACCCATAGACCAAACAAGTAGACAAACAGAAAAAAGATCCGTCCTCGCTCAACATAGGTGCAGAAAGCAGTGGACACAAAATCTGGCTATCATCAGAATCACCTGGAGAAGCCTTTAAAGTAAAGATTTGGGGTCCAACCCAAGATCTAATGAATCAGAATCTCTAAAGATAGAACCCTCTGATGGAGCATAGGCTTTAGAAAGGGCCATCGGGTCCACTGTTGTGGAGTATAGGCTTTAGAAGGGCAAATTGGTTTTACCTCCCCACCATCAGTATTGTCAGCCCCAAGAGATTCCAAAGTGAGTGCTATAATCAGTTACTAATGTCTACCCTAGCACAAGAAGTGAGCTTTGCAGAACTTCAGTTGGGATCCCTACAGAGCTGAGAGATGAGACTGAATCTTGGCTCTGTTCCTTGCTGGCCTTTTGACATTGAGAAAGTTAAATAGCTCTGGCCTCAGATTCTACATCTATCAAGTGGAGGGAAAAACACATCTATCTAGTAGGGTTGTTGTGAGGAGCCAATGAGAAAAATATGCAAAACACCATTTCAGCTCCTAATAGTATATTCAACATACTTAATAAATGGTTCTGCTATTATCATTGAAGCAAACCTTTCCATGGATACAAGACATTTAATGAAAAAATCAAATCTTTTTCTCTGAAATGTTTCCATTCCTTTTATACTCTATGCCTAGGAGGCACATTACCTTTGTTTTGTAGGTGAGGAAACTGAGACACTGGAATTATTGTAAGATCTCCTGTCAAATGCCAGTTATTGTCAAGAAAAGTAAATAAGATCAGTGTGTACTCCCTATTGAGTTCTCCTATCCAGAAAGTAATATTACTTACTCTGTTAATTCCATTCCTGAGGTTATTTGTTTGGCTTCTTTTATCCCAAACTCCTTCTTTTTTCCAGGAGTCTAATATGTTCCTAAACAGGTGCGTAGGGGAAAGATACTTGTCCTTTTAAATAGGGAAAAATTCCCTTTGTCTTAGAAGAAGGTGTCTTTTACTTTTCCTGTTTATTCTTTAAACTCAGAATCTCTGTCTCCAAATTTCATCTTTTTATAAAGACACTAGTCAATTGGATTAGAGATCCATTCTACTCCAGCATGACATCATCTTAACTAATTACATCTGCCATTGCCCTATTTCCAAATAAAGTCACACACATTCTAAAGATGCTGAGAGTTAAGACTTCAACATATAAATTCTGGGAAGTATACAACTCAACCCTTAACAACCCAGTCTTCAATTTTACAGGTGAGATGAGACAACTAAGGCCTTGATGGGCTTAAAGTGAGGTCAGTTATTAAGAACTTAGATGGCAATTGAGTTCCCTCCCTCTTTCTGTAATTTAGCCAGTAAAATTATTGACAGGTGAAAGTAAAATAATACCTACTTACCTATTTTTTACAAAGGAGACCAATTTATAGGCTTCAAAGAGTGAAACAGTGTCCCCTCATTGGTGTCATCATCACTTTCCTCCTAGATCACTACACCAGCATTTCAGTGCAGCTCCTTCCCTCTACACTTCGCATTCTCTAATCCAGTCTCTAAAGCCTTGCTCCTCAAAGTGTAGTCCATGAGCCACCTCCATCGACCTCACCTGGGACCTTCTTAGAAACGAAGACTCTCAGGCCCCTCTTCAGACATACTAAGGCAGGTGACTCCTACACAACATTACAGTGAAGCCCAGTTCTTAAGTACTGCCAGTATCATCTTTCTTAAATATAAGTCTAACCAGGTGTTATCACATCAGCCCCAGATTTGCCTGCCCCCTCCCCCTATAGACTCCCATAACCCCCTTAGGGATTTGTGACACTCTATGGCAATTTCCTATGCATTTCTATCTCCCCCATTTAACTGTAACTTCTATGTGCACAACTGTACCCTTAGTACTGAGTACAAAGTCTTGTACATATTGAAAGCCTGATAAACAAATTAGAGCACAATAAACACCAAGAAAAGTAAATATCTAGAAAGGCAATACTTAGTTGCTTTAAATCCAAGTCTAAAGACCCATGTTGCTAAAATAGCATACAGATGTTACTATGGATCCCTGATGCATAATCTTTGATAACTCATCAAGAAGATATGCCAGGTAACAGGAGGACAATATTCTCCTTTTCTAGGAGGAGAAAAAAGTAGGGAATAGAACCACAGAGCTTAAGACTGTAAACAGTCCCTAGCAAATTGCAGGTCAAAGAATTAAATATATTAGTTGTGAAAACAAAACACAAAAGTTGTGGTTACTAAGGGTTGGTACATGTTGACTAAAAACAGATTATGTCAAACTGGTCTCATTCTCTTTATTGCAGCCCAAATGAAAGGAATGATGAATACATAGTGTTTGTTAATTTCAGTGAGTCATTAAGCATACCTCTATCACAAAGACTTGAAATAAGGCAGATAATTCTGGATGGATAGTATTAAGATAGGTGACGTACCAACATGGTGATTGAACAATTGATGTAAACACTACTCGTTGGAGTTAAGGAGGTGGAGAGGATTTCTGTGTGACCCTGTTCTTAGTCAACATTCTTTAATCCACTATTGAAGGGAGACTGACAAATCACTTCAGTAAACATGTAGGTAGTAGAATGCTGGGAAGCCTTGGCAGGAACATGAGCTGAAACAAGATGAAATAAACAGAGATATATGCAAAGTCTGTCTTTTGTTAAGAGTACATGTAAATGATTATATGGAATAAATATTTGGATTTTTCTTGATGTGAAATATTAGAAAATATATATATTGATCTCTGCTCCCAGTTGTTGGCATGAAGCTTTTGCAATTTTCTAAGAGATAAGAGTACTAGGAGCATTTTTTCGTTCTAATGTTTGGTCTTTGACCCTGGTTCCTGATACAGAGCTCCTAAGTCCCCTGAAATTTCCTGGGTGATGGGATGTCTTTTGCTTTAATGAGGACACTCTCAGTGCATTCCTAGATAGTTTCTGGCTTGTCACCAGAAAGACCAGGCCATGATTAAAAGCTTGGAACTTTTAGCCCCACCCCATTCCCATTCTCCCAGAAGGGGAGAGGGGCTGGAGACTGAGTTAACGATTGATCATAATTATGAGATAAAGCCTCCATAAAAAATCCTGAAAGAATAGGAGGTTTAGAGAACTTCCAGATTGCTGAACCTTCTCTGTGCTGGGAGGACAGTGTTCTTGGAGAGGTCATGGAAGTTCCATGACTCTTCCCACACACCTTGCCCTATGCATCTCTTCCATCTGACTGCGGCTGAGTTATATCGGTCTAAAATAAACCAGTGATCTAGTAAGTAAATGGTTTCCCCGAGTTCTATGAGCCACTCTAGCAAATTAATCAAACTGGAGGAGGGACTTAGGGGAACGGTGAGCTATTGCCCATCTGCCAGAGACACAGGTAATAACCTGGGCTTGGGATCGACATCAGGAGGAGGCGGGCAGGCTTGCAGGACCAAGCCCCTAACCTGTGGGGTCTGCAGTAACTCCATGTGGGTGCTGTCAGAATTGAATTGAATTGCTAGGACACAGAGCTGGGGTGGGAGAATTGCTTGGCGTGGGGAAAACCCCACACGTTTCATGACCAAAAGCACGCAGTAGTAAGAGAGAGGACAGGATAAAACGGGCTATTTCCCCTTTACACTTGTGTCAGGGCTCGTCACTGGCAGAACGGGTCCAGACAGAGGAGTGCGGGAGGCCCACTGTACTCAGACCTGGACATGTCAGCTGTGGGGTAGCATGCTTAGTTCTGGATGTCACATTTTAGGAGGAACCTTGGCACCCTAAAGGTGTGGACATTGAAGGTTTGGCATTATAGATGATCCAGGGTGTGAAATGTGGCCTAAGGGAACATTTATTGAATCTGGGGATTGAGTTGTTAACTAAAAGAGGAATTGGGTTTATTTCAAGAAAGCCCTGCCCAGCCAGGCGTGGCTCAGCGGTTGAGCATCGACCTAGGCTCCAGGTGATCAGGGTTCGATTCCTGGTCAGGGCACATGCCCGGGTTGCGGGCTCGATCCCCAGTCGGGGTCATGCAGGAGGCAGCCGATCAATGACTCTCTCATCATTGATGTTTCTATCCCTCTCTCCCTCTCCCTTCCTCTCTCTAAAATCAACAAAGATATATTTTTTAAAAAAGAAAGTCCTGTGAGTATGATACTTCCAGTGACTAAAATTGGCCTCTATAGTCCTTTCCAGTGCCAAGAATCAGTGACCCAAAGCACTTCATTCCATAGTTACATTGCTGTTGGTACAGCATTGTTAAGTACAGGGGAAGCTGACCACGAGATTTTATGGGGAAAGGTAGCAAATATTTTCAATAGGTACATTACTATTTATAGCCAAGAAATATAAAATTCTTACATTTTCCCATGTGACTCTCCTACAGCCCATATCTTATCATTTTTTAATCCCTCAGAGCCCTTCATATTAATACATTATTTTTACTTTCTTGAACTTTTTGAAAGTGTTAACATTAACACATGTAGAAATTAATGCATATATGGAATTCCATCAACGTTCGTTCCACAGATGTTAATTGAGCACTAACTGAGTGCCAAGACTTGCGGATACAGCAGTGTATCCAGAGTTCTAGTGATAAGAAACGTAACGAACCTAAACAATGACCGTTCCAGTGGGGACAGTGCAATGAGCAAAAATAAAGGAGCATCATCGAGGTTTATCAAATCTCAAAAGGTGCTCCTAGAAGGCCTCTGTGCAGAAGTGACATTGGAACTGAGACTGTGGAGGTAAGAGCCAGAGTTATCCAACGAGAATTATCCATGGTTAGCTAGCAGTGAGCTGGCTAAGACTGGCCCAACATCATCCCAGTGGGCATGCTCACTAGATTCCAGCTTTCCATAAAACAAGCAGTTTCTTCCCTCTCCTGCCTCAGAAGAGACTGCAACTTTCTATAGGCCCTGGGTTCTCCAATTAGTAGGCATCTGACTTTCCTGGCAACTGCTACAAACAGCACCTAAGTCAACCACCTGGAACCCAAGCGGATCTTTTTGCACAAGGCTGCCTTATGCTTGCTTTATAAAAAGTGGGACAACATCTCTTTCTGGGAGCACAGTGGCCAGAGATCAGGGCACCCATGTAGCTGCTGCTTTCCTGCCCGGGAGGTCCAGCCTGTACCAAATGACCCCACAGGTGTTCACCACCATCCTCATGCCCCTTGGCTCTACACAGAGGGTAAACCATGCAGACATCTGAAAAAGAGCATTGCGGGCTGAGGGAACAGACAAAAGGAAGCCTCTTTTGTGTTTAAAAAGTCGCAAGGAAGCCAGTGTTGGTGAAGCAAATCCAGCAGGGCAGCAATGTGTACATAGGTAAAAGTTGGGGAGAAATAAAGATTCAACATTATAGGACTAGTTAAATAAGCCCTTGCATATGCATACAATGAAATACCACTTAGACATTTAAAATGTTCTTGTAGAGATATAAGTATTAATGTGTAAAACTATCTCATTATATTATTGACTGGAGTTTTTTTTAAAAAAAATGATTACAAAACTGTATAATTCTGGTTTGGTTTAAAAGCAAAGCAAAACAAAAGTTCCTGTGTCCATATGTGGAAAATTTCTCTAAGGCTAACACACCTTGCCACATTTAGTTTAACAACTGATCATTTTGAGGAAGAACAGATTTATATTTGTATAGTATGCTTTTTTAGGACTTGATCTTTCAGAGCGGTTTTACACTTACAACAAACTTAAGGGTCAGGTACAGAGATACCACGTGTACTACTCTCCCTACACATGCCCGTAACCAACCTCCCCACCACAATGGTACATTTGTTCAAATTGATGAACCTAGATGGACACAACGTAATCACTCAAAGTCTATAACTGACCTTCAGCCTGACCCTCGGTCTGGTACATTCTGTGGGTTTGGACGAATGTATCAGGACCTGTGCCCATCATTACGGTGTCATACAGAGCAGTTTCGCTGCCCTAAAAATCCAGTGCTCTCTCTATTCAGCCCTCTTCCCCTTCACTATAGTACATTTTTTAAACCCATGATTTCTTTACATACCCTTGATTTAGTTCAACCTAATTAAAGAAAATAACATAGCAAAAATGATTGCTCCCGTTCCCTTAGACCATATGTATGTATCTAGGGGGTGGCTCGGAGAGAGGAGAACCGCTTGTGCCGCATCCTCTCACAGTGTGGACAGAAGACCCGGCTCAGAAACTGTGCCTTAAAGCACTGAGATAATTGGTGAAGAGGCCAGGCATTTGCACGATCATTTTGCTTAGGCTTGCAAAAGCAAAACAGGGGACAATGCAAGTGCAAAAGATGTTAAATTTCAAGCTGATGAAGGTTGGCTCAGAGATTTAAAAGCAGCACAGTCTGCAAAGCTCCTGGGTATAATCCACCTGAGGATATTGTGATGATGCCTTGTTGTTGGGGGTTTTTTTCTGTAAAATTAAAGATTCTGAAGAATTGTGCTTTATCACATCAGATTTTTAATCTTAACTACTCTGGTTTGTTTTTTAAAGTGGGTGATTTCTAGAACTAGTGTTTACTGTTCTTAGTCAGATAGATTATATTAAATATTCTCTTTTTATCTACTTAAATAGATTTTCCTCAGTTCCTATGTACTATAAAACTTTGATCTTTTGCACGTTAGTTTTGTCTATCAATAAAGTTTTGGGCATCCAAGGGAAAGAGCATCCTTTCTGTACCTGGGTGATAGGGAGGTTTTGATAAAGGAGACAGCACTTTAACTTATGACTAATGTAAAATTACTACTTGTCAAGGGCTGACTGAGCACAACACTCAGTGCTAAATATTTTATACATGTTGTCTTGATGAGTATTATTTTTCTAATCTTACAGATAAGAGACTGAAAATCAGAGATGAGAAGTAATTTGCCAAAAGTCACACAAGTTATATTTAGGGCTAGGATTCAAAATCAGTGCTATATTGCCTGAAATTATGGGTAAATTTTGCACAATTACAGACTAAAACCTTCCTTTTTTGATTCTCTATGCTGTTACTTCTCAAACTTTAGTGTACATAGGAATCATCTGAGATGTTTGCCAGGAATACAGATTTTCTTGTCCTATTTGATTCCAATTTAATAATTTCAGAGTCATCAAAGTATCTGTTTTGTCATCCAGTGCCCTGCATGAATGTGACCCACCTCAGGTGGTCTGAGATTCAATGGTTGGGAATTAATATCATTTCCTACAAGAGTAAGCCCTTTACCCCATCTGTAATGTTTTTCCACCTCTTATTTTCTCCCTCACCTGCTATTTTAGACTTAATTACTTCATGGAGTCATTTTCCTCCCCTTTAAGAAGAGTTGATTTGAAACTCCTTTAGGGTCCCATATCTCTTTTAATATACTTTATTTTTTCGGTTATCACCTATTTTTATAAAGTTTAAGACAACACAGCCTGAAGACAATAAGTGGATTGGATGCCACTACAACCTCGACTAAGAAGGCAGCAATGTGTAACTCAAAGACAAGTCAGAGAGAAGACACCCATGGTGTGAACAGAACTAATGGTGTCAAACTGCATAGAAGGGAAGCAAGAAGTTCGCACGAGAGTAGGGTTGTTGGGATATCACTTTCTATAAGTTAAAAGTACATTATACCAAAGAACAACTGTTGATCGAATTGGTTGCTAATTTTGCGGCCAAAATGCACTTAATTTGAGAAATCGTTTTTAGTCTGTGAAATAGTGTAGTGCAAATGCCATTTAAAGTAAATTTGGTTATTTTCATTGATGTCAGAGTTTGACTCAATGTTATAAAGAAAGAAATGGGTTATTTTGGGAGTAACTTTGAAAATGCATTGAATTACTTGTCCCTGGGAAGGTTACAAATCAAAGCTGAACAACAGCCACTTAGGGGTCCTGTAGAGGGACTTTAGGTCTAGGTGGAAAGGTGAACTAGATGCCTTTATATATGGTATTTTTTATTAACATTTTAAAAGAAAAGCACAGTCCTGTTGTTTAAAACAGACAGTCTATAAATGATGAGCGTAGAATTGAGAAGTAATGTAGGGGAAGAAGGAGCATATGCTCTGGAGCCTGGGCATGAGTCCTAGATCTGTACTGACTAGCAAGGTGATGTTGGGCAGTTAATCTCTCTGATCATCTGTTTCTTCATCTGTACAATGGTAATAATAATACCTATTTTTCAAGATTATTAGTATAGCGTGAGAGAATGTATGTAAATTTATATGTGACAGCTGACACAAAAATAAGCATTTAGAAATGTTAACTTGTATAGTTACAATGACAAAGAAAAAACTGATTCAGGCATAGGCTTGGGTGTTAAAGTATTTTAAAATTCTTTCTGCAGAATAAATTTCTATGATAATAATACACAATATGGCTTCATGGAATTTAAAAAAAGAAGAAGAAAACCCCTCATGCTTCATCACAATAACATTTGCTACATTAGCACAGGCTTCACATTACAGCTTCCCCGTGGAGTTTGGTGAGATTCTCAGTTGCACTCCTTCCCAAGTCCCACTTTATTTTTTATTTTGTTGTTGTTTTTTTAAAAAAAAAATTCTGGTTGCATTGATTATCTGTTATTACTTCCAAATAAGAACTTGCTTTCATTTACTGGGAATTAGATCCCCATTCACTGCCTTGGCACACTCTGGGCCGTCTTCTCTGGAGGGCTTGGGGCCTGTTAGATAGCGCACAGTTGGAAAATTGGTGGTGCTGAGTGGCTGCCAAGGCTGGCAGACCTTTAAGATGGCATCTGGTGACCTTTTCGCTGAGCCCCTTGGGTCCTCCATTTGAGATGCGATGTTCTCGGCGGGATGTGATCCAAATCAAATGTGAGAGCTGGTGAGTTGGAGTTACATGGGAGGTGGGGCCGATGGGGGAATCTCCGCATTGCTTTGGGCAGGCGATGCTTCTAGCCGCCTTTGCAATGTTCCTTTCTAACCCTGAGTCTCTGAGCTGGAGCAGAAAGTAGCACTAAAGAGCTGGTTTGCAGGAAGAGCCCAGTGTGAGAGAGGGAACAACTGGGTAGTTTTCTCCACATTTACTTATCAGTCAGCAATACAATGATCCTCCTTAATCGCTGTAGCTCCCAGATGACCCGAAACTCTCCACTGTGTCCCTGAGAGCAGCAGCTGAGGTCAGAAGTACCTATGAGGAAGCTAGCTGTGTCTTGATAGTATTGATGGCCTTTTTTTATTCTACTGAAATGGCAGATTTCTATTTTCAGTACTGCAGGTAGATAGCACACAGGCACAGAAGAAAGAACTGTGAGTTTGTAAGCAGCGTAATAACCAACGTATGTTGACGAAATGTTTGTGCTAACAACAGACACATCACGTTTCTCAGCTGGGGAGTCATTTTCATGATAATTTTAAACTGCTATGTATGTTCTTTTTTAAAAAAACAGCTTTTACTTTGAACAGATTTAACAGATTATTTTTGGCTTTACATCTACTGTGGCTGTTTTGACAGACAGGCAGATACATGTCACATTTCTCAGGCAATTCTGTCCTGATACTGCCCACAAAAATATTTTGAAGGAGATTAGAGCAAAGATGATTTATCCCTTGACTTGATCTGGACGCGCTCGCTCTGCCCCGCGCCCAGTTCTGTGTCTGAACCCTGCACTACCCGCTTGGCTGCCCCTCCTCCCCTTCCTGCCCCTCGGGTACTCCCAAACTTCCACGGACCCTCTCCTGACCCTTCTGCAGGCAGGAGGAACTTAGGTGCAATCAGATAAACTTAGGCTTAAATTCTGGTAATTTTTTTGACTTGTAAGTCTTTAGTAATGAGACAACGTTGAATAATTTTTTAAGTTTATTATTTGCATTTCTTTGAATCATTCCTACAGGGTCTTGAGGTTCCTTTCCTTTTCCCTATGTAATATTAAGCTTCGATGGGGGACTAACGAGGGAAAAAGAAGCCCCAGGGGAGGCGCTGAGGACGGACATGGAGCAGAGCTGGGCTGGCGAGCTGCCCTGACCCCCTCCTTTCCTGGTCACAAACACCCAGCGCGCCTCTGAGACTTGTAAGCAAGATACGTGATCACCTATAGGGTCGCTCTCGACACTGCCAGCACGAACAGTAAGAGTTTTGGAGCAGATGGACAGGTGATCTTGATGAGTATGAGGAAGAGGGCAGGGGAAAATAAAGCCTAAGAAATAACGACATGGCCCGTCTATGGTAAATGACCAGCAGACAAGTAACCAACATTGACTTCTTTGTTCCCTCACGCCGGGCTACCACCACTCGCAGCACCAAGCATCTTCCTTTTCTCATGCCAGCCTGGCGCACGCGAATCTGCCCCGTGAGTGACAAAGTGCCAAACCTTTCTTCACAGCAACGAGAATGAGAACCCGAAGGCAGAAGCTCAAAGAGTATTCCAGAAATCTGTGCCTGGTAATGCAAGGCAGGTGAGCAGAGACCGCCCAGCGCCTAGCAATGCCACTGATCATCAAATCGATCACGGCCCAGATGATGTGGCAGAGAGCAAGCACCCGGAGAACAAGCAGGAGCCAGAGAACAACCACAAGCTCCCAACAGGAGCGCTCGGAAGCAGATTTCTGGATGACAACGTGAGTGACAAAAACCT
The DNA here is from genome assembly GCF_054644295.1 of Miniopterus natalensis. NCBI lineage: Eukaryota > Metazoa > Chordata > Mammalia > Chiroptera > Miniopteridae > Miniopterus > Miniopterus natalensis. The sequence continues at coordinate 36,191,675 of NC_142089.1, read as the reverse complement.
GAATTCTTCTTGGTAATTGACTAGTCAGGAAAATTCAGAGTTACGATAGAAACATAGATTCATACTAACACACACGTGTACTAATGGTAATTAATATATTTTGCGTTAGATAGAATTAAAACAAATTTTTTCATTCTCAAAGTGAATTTTGAGGTTATTGTGTATATTGCATATTTGTTGACCACCGATTGAGTTGGTCAACCTACTCTGTCTGTGGCTCACTCACTGAGGGACACATAGTGATCATTATCACTGTCCATGCAAATTTGGGGTAGGTTGGAAGGTGGGGGCTGTCTGTCTTCTTTAACATTACAGGGAGAGATCATTTTCTTTCAAAAATCCAGTGCAACCATATCTAGATATCAAAAAATTATGAGCCCAAAACTATCTGGATAGAAAGCTATATCACTGCACTCTGTTAAGAATCAGCCAAACAATCCACAACAGACTAACTTGATAATGATGAATCTAAGTGATTAGTAATTTGTAATTAAAAAACAAGAATAGCAGCAATTGAAAATTGGATCCAAATCAAGACAAAACTAGCAATTCATTGATAACAAAGTACCATTTCCAAAAATTGCTGAAATGGCAATTAAATGGATACATAGAGTAGGAGTTTTGCAGAGCTGCCAAGCATTGACAGGCAGATATTTTAGTAAAATACTGAGAATCTGCAGTACACGATAACATAACTATTTTTAGTTTATAATTTTAATAGCCCCTGCTAAATCATCCAGATACAAGCTAGTTTTTAGTTATATAAAATAAAAGCCTATGGATTTGTGACTTTTGTTGATAAGAACTCGGAAAGAAATTGTAATTTGGAGTAGTTAACTGCCCACTAGTGGGCCTCAGGCCATACTCTACAATGTCTACTTGAACAGTGGGGTCCAGAAATAAAAGTGACTTGCCCAAAATGTCAGTGGCACAGCCTATGTCAGAACTCTGGCTTCTGAATCCCCAGTTAATGTGTTTGGCTTTCTCATCATGAGTCCTTGAATTTAGGACTTGGCAGGAGCAGACCCTGCAGAGGTGAAATAATCCATTGTGAACTTCTAAAGACTTCTGAGTTTTTACCTAATTTTGACTCTGGCATTAATATATTTGCTGTTGTTGCTTCCCAAGGATGACCTTGGTAAGGCTATTATAGTTATAAAACACTTTATTATTGCCTGATCACTTTCAGGTAAATTTTATTATTTGCTCCTTGGAATTAACCTGTGAGGTCGTGTCTATCACTATGGTATTGATGATAAAACTGAGACTCCTAAGTGTGCAGACAAGATGTTTACCAAGGTTTTCTTCTCTTCTTTTCACTTCTTAATATTGATCTTTCTTATTATAAAATATTACATGCCCATGTAGAAATTTTAGAAAGTGCAAGGAAAATATAATTAAGAAGAAAATAAAATACAACTGAAAACAAAACAAACAGTAGTGTAGTTCTTCCTCTCTTTCCTCCATGCATAGATAGAGTGAGAATCATGATGTATATTCTCTCTGTTATCCTGTTTGTTTCACTTCATAGCAAGAATTCTGCCCCAGCTTCAAAAAATTCATCCTAAGCATCCTCTTTAATGGCTCTGTGAGTCATACTCGGAATGAACACTTAAATAGCATTTACTCTGTGCCAGGAGCTATTCTAAGCTCTTTACATACATTAACTAACTCTCTACTCTCAAGCACCCAATGAGGTAGGAACACTTATTATCTTCAGTTCGTAGGTGAAGGAACTGAGAAACAAAGTTCAAGTGCTTTGTCCAGGTCATAAGACTGACAAGTGGCAGAGCCACCGTTGAAGCCCAGGTTCTAGGTCCTTAATCACCAGACTGCATTCATTCCTTTATAGGGATATACCATGGCTCATTTAACTAATTCCTTATCATTGGAATCGAAGTTATTTCTAGTTTTCTCTTCTAAATGGAAAGTTGCTTCTTGACACTCCCTCTATCACAGTGAGCTGCCCATTGCTGGAACAGACCCTGCATTAGCCATTCTGATGGGCAGCATGTTCATTGGGTGAGCCGTTCAGGGACCTCCATAATCTGGACTCTTTGCTAGCTCCGTAGCGCCAGAGGGAGAGGAGGTGCCCCTCCCCCCCACAAAACATCAACGAGGTTACTTGTGGGAGGCTCAGTAGGAGTAACGCTCAACCATCAAAAGCAGGAAGGCCCCGTGGGAGGTGTGGGCCTAATTGGTTCTGTCTCCGAGTGTGTGGCGCTGGCCTGCCAGATGGCAGCCACAGTTGCCTGGTGCAGAGACCCTCATTACCACCTTGACAAGTGGTAAGTGGAATCATGCCTCAGTGAAAAAAACAAACCGATCAGAACTCCTTCTAGATCCTCATGCCTCGCACACAGATGAAAATAACCCTTCCTGCCTGATATGTAACAGACGACCTGGACTGGCTGAATGTGCTCCAAAGGAGGGGTTGCTGATAAAGATGGAGCTAAGGTGGGTGAGGATGGGCATGTGTGAAGCTCATTTCTAAATTACAGATCCAGTTTGAAGAGTATGATTACTAGGAGATAAAGCAAGCAGAAAATGTTAAGTGAATCCATCAGTCCATGTGTGTGAGAACAGTAAGATACCTTAGAAATCAACAAGGACAAACCTTCATTTCGCAAATGAAGAATGAAAGGCCCAGGGAGCTTCATGATTAGTTCAAGGTCTCACAAGTGGCGCCTGGCTCTTCTCATCACCAACCCGTAGGATCTTTTTTGTCTCCAAATTCTGCTCCTATGTGGCTTTGAAAATATATATGTTGTTTACATTATTTCTCAGAATCATCAGCTCTGCCTTCTCAGAAAATAAGAATATGTGACTAACAACAAACTCAGTAGCATGGTTTCAAGAATAAAATTGGAGTGTGCTTTTTGTATCTGGCAGCAAGAAAATGAAAGCATTAGTACTTTCATTTTAATAATTATCCCAGTTGATTGGTGGTATTTTTTTCCCCAAACCCCTTTGCTTGTTTTATCATGCTTTTCCTGCACAATCGCCCTGTGGGGTAGGTAGCAGCAAGGGATGTTATTCTCGTTTAATAGATGAACAGACAAATGTCAAGGACACTTCCACTTGACTGTGCACTGGTGGCTCAGATTCAACATTTTCCAAGCAGAACCTTCAGTCTTGCTCTTCTTCTTATGGTTTGTCTCACAGAACGGCTTCACAGTTTTCCCAGTTGCACCAGCAAGAAACCTGTGCCTGCTTTCTTCCTCTCTCTCCCTAACTCTGATATCCAGCTAATCACTGAGCCCTTTAAATTCTGCTTCCTTTTTGCCCCTCAAAACTACCCTCTTACTTGTGTTTTCTCTGCCATCATTCTAGTCAGACCACCATTCTACCTCAGCAGGGAGATTTTAATTATCTTCAAACTGGCTTTCCTTTTCTATGCTTCCCTCTCTGTATTAGTCAGCTATTATAATACTTCTGTGTAACAAATTACCCCAACACTCAGTGGTTTGTAATTATAATAATTTATGCTCACATCTGCAGATGTGAGCTAACACAGCATTTTCTTATTTCACTTAGACTTTCCTAGGCTTGGCTCCAGACTGCAAATTTGGTTCAGGTCTGCTCTGTATTTTCCTTATTGGTCTGAATCAGTGGGCTCTTCAAGGCAAGTTCTTCTCCTGGTAATGGAAACATTTCAAGGGGACAGACTCAACCATAAGTGCATTTTAAGTCTTTGCTTGTGTCATATACACTAATCTCCCATTGGCCAAAGCAAGCCACATGGCAAAGCATAATACTAATGGGGCAGGGATATATATGCTACCTCTTTTAGGAGGAACTTCAAAACCACAGATCAAGTGTAACCCCTACTTAAAACATTTAAAACAACAGTTTAATTCTCATTGTCCTAGTATAAAATTCAAACTCCTTGACTTACCATTTTTACTCAACTTTCTCTATTCTCTACCTCCCTCCCACCCCCACCTTGCACCAAACTGAACTTCAGTTTCCCCAATATTTTGTGTGTGTGAAATTCTCTTCTCTTCATTTTATTTAATCCTAATTACTCAACTTAAATCTCAACTTAAATATCAGCTCTGTCAAGAAGCATCATTGTCTGGTCACCAAGACTGAGGTACATGCCTTTCCTAATGTACTTCTAAATCAATCTTTGCACAACCCTATAGCAATGACATACTATTAAAATAGGTTGTTTCCTTGTCTATCTCCTTCAATAAGCCTTTAAGTCTTCTAAGAATAAGATTTTATCTTATTCATTGTTGTTTCCAAAATTCTCTCTATATATAATAACCCAAAGCCAACACCTTATTTATGGAGAAATGCTAGAGGCTTTCACATTTGAATCTGGAAGAAGTCAATGTATGCATTATTTCCACTGGTTCTTAATACTACGTTGGAGGTATTAGCCAATGTAATTAAATAAGAGAAAACAATTACAAGCATAATTAGAAAAAAAGAGAAAAGCACTTTTTAAAAAAAATTTTTAATATATCTTTTAATTTCAGAGAGAGGAAGGAAGAGGGAGAGAGAGATAGAAACATCAATGATGAGAGAGTTGTCATTGATCAGCTGCCCCCTGCATGCCCCCTATTGAGGATCAAGCCTACAAACAGGGCATGTGCCTTGACCAGGAATCAAACTGCGATCTCCTGGATCATAGGTCGATGCTCAACTGCAGAACCACGTCAGCCAGGCCAGAAAAACTCTTTTTAGATGTTAAGATCAAACACATAAAATCTCAAAACAGCTAATGAAAAAACGACTAAATAAGATAATTTGATAAAATAGTTATAACATCAATATACACATATCAACAAACTTTATATGTATCTATATATAATCAAAAACTAGTTAGAAGATAAAATGCAAGACACAGTTTACAATAGCAAATAAATAACTAAATAAATAAATCGAATGCCTAGACATAAATTTAACAAGAAATGCCCAAACCTTTATGAGAAAAATATATAAAACACAAGAGTAGATTTGAAAAATAGATAAGAGTGTTATATTCTTGTGCAGAAAAAGTTAACATTGTCAGCCACTTTTAAAATCCCAATAACTTTTTTGCAGAAATATAAAAACCCATCCTAAAATTCATATGGAAACTTAAGGGTTGCTAAAGATCTTAAACATTCCTGAAAAAGAACAAAGCTGGAGAACTTATGCTTTCTGGGGTTTCCACGAGAAAGGCAAGACAGGGTTAACAGATTAGAACTGGCTAATTTAAATAACCCAGGGGGCTTTGGGCATAGACCTCTAGCTGTCTGGTATCTGGATCTGGGTTGATTTCAGGGGGGGCGAGGGGGATATTGGCTTTGTGTGTGAGGGTTAGATGAAGGAGGTGGTAGGGGATATGAACTCAGGCCTGCTTGGTTTGCATATGAACAGTGTGTTAGCAGGCAGCTCTTTACTATCTCTAGGAATTAGTCCTGGGAGGGACAATCTCCTTCAGCCAGCCAGGCCTTCCAAGATGTCAAACCATCATAAAATACAGAAAATAAAAAACATGATTAATACACCCTACTCCACAGCAAGAGGGAATGGGATTTTTATCACTGACCCTTATTCCATCATTTATTCTATTGTAACCTTTAATAACATTGCTCTTGGGATGTAATAGTTCTGGGCTTTTAATCTCTTCTAGTCCATTCTTGACAAAGCTCTCAATTACCTTTGCTGCCCTCCCTGAATCTGCTAATTAAAAGAGCCCAAGGATACCCTTATCTCTAATAAGAACCCTAATTTGCCTATAAATGCCTTATGTTCTACCTAATTTTTCTTTGTCCAGGCACCTTCTTTCTGACACAAATGAAACGGTATCTAATTGTTGATATATTTGTCAAACACTTGTTAATTCCATAATGCTGAAGTTGACGTTGAGGCAAACTTTCTTCTCTGAGGACTCAATGACCCAATGACTACATGGGCTAAGGTCATTTGGAACTGGGACTATGTTTTAAGGCACTGGTTGGCTCACTCATATTCTCTCTTCCTTCCTCTTTGTCCTCCCCTGTCCCCTTCTGAACTTACTACCATTTGTCTTTGTTTCTTCAAAACTCCCAACCAGGCAACTGTCCACTGCAGCTCTGTACCAACTGGAGACCAGTCCTTGTCCTATATCCATGGCCTCCCCAGGAGAAAACTTAAAGACTGGTCCTTGGATCGGATGGCAAGGGGAGCTTCTGAGCAGCCTGAGGTGTGTGTATACTGAGAGCTGGTGAGCTATTTTCTATTGTGGATGAAGGGGTATATTTGTTGGCTGTATATTTTGATGTGGAGTAGATAATATGACAATCTGAGGATGGACTGGTGGATACCGGACTCCACATGTCTAACTGGCTTTTCAGGGAGGTTTCCTGGGGAGTTCACAGAAGACCTCAAATGTCTCAACTGAACTTCTCACATTCTTCCCACCTTCTTCCTCCCAAATCCTGTGGGTCTCTAAGATATGTTGTTCTAAATCCTCATATAATCACAGAAGTTATTTTGTAGAAGACAGATGATACACCTTAAGGAGCCTTCTAACAGGGCATGTACTCTGAAGCGACCTTCCTCTTCTCTTCTGAAGGAGAAGGTCCTGAGGCACTGTAAACTAACAAACACACCCAGGTTGAACACTTCCTTCAGGGATTACTAACACCCTATTCTAGGCTGGGCCTGGAAGTGGGTGCTCTGATACCAGCCTACTAGGCTTCCCCTTCCTTGCAGGGCCTTCAGCATCTTACCTCAGAGCACTGTTAATTTTTGTTTTGTTTGTTTTTGTTGTTGTTGTTGTGTCAGGATATTGGCCAGAGGCCAAGTGGAACAGCAAAAGAAGACACTTTTCTTCTCGCCCTGGTCAGAAGAGAACTTGAGTTATATCCTTTGAAATCTGGCTTATTAGATAAGCTTCGAAAAGAGCTGAAAGTTCTGGATCCCATCTCTTCAGGATTTCTTCTTCAATCTCAGCTGAGCCACCTCTTCTTGAAGCATGAAGTCCCTCTGCAGTTACCAACAGTCAAGATCCTCTGCCAGAGGTTTTCCAAGAGCGGCTCTCCTGAAATGGTATGGCCACCTGGCAATTTCAAATGTGTATTCCTTTCATTTATTTTACTTGAACCCACCAGAGTAATAGAAGACTAGTTTCTTTCTTGAAAAATAACTTTACCATTGACCCCTAAAATACAAAGCTTATTTGTATTCATATGTGGAAATCTCTAGTCAAAATAGACCAGAATAGAAAAGAGATTCCGGTCTTTTAGCCCTGTTTAATTTCTCTTTAAAGGACTTTCCTTCCCCAACTTTCATTGTCTGCTCCTAACACTAATGGGATAGTTACAGATTCAAGATAATGGGTGCACTAAAGTCCGTTTACAAGCTGAGCAGTCTATAAACTCCAAGGTAAGAACAGAGAACTTGACTAAGATGTGTGGCAGTTCTAGAGAGTTAGAGAGTGGGAGGTATCTTTGAAATATAACTCACCACCATTGATTTACTGGTTAGGAAACTGAGACCCAGAGGGGTCAAGGAATTTGCTTAGGACACCCAGAGAATTAATGACAGACCCAGGGCTGAGGTCAAGATTCCCCTGTACAAGGACAGGGCTTTTTCTCTGCTTGCCCTTCCCAAGTTCACACCTGAGAGTGAATATGAAGCATGGTCCAAGTGTAACCAAAGTCAGGGAGCTAGAGGAAAATGCCCTAAAACAGGAAGAAGTAACAGTGATGAGAAAATCATTAGTGAGCATGTGTTGATAGAAAACCAGGCCCAAGCCAACCTCATAGGGATAGTCTGAGGATTTAGTAATATAAGAAATGCCAATTACCTGGTTTCATGCTTAGCAGCTAGTAGGTACACAAATAAATGTAAGTTCTCTCTCCTGCCCATCTTTAACCTGCAAAAATAAAATAAGTTGCATATTTATGAGAAGTATTTAGCAACACAATGTCAACTTATTAGTACAACCTCCATGAATCTTTAGTTCAGTCAAATTTGCTGGTCTGAAACCTGGTTTATATCAGGGGCCCTATCCAGCTTCCTTTCCCCACTGCTCCCCACTCACTGCCCTGGGGTTGTCTGCCCACCACAGTCCCTAGGATGTCATCCAGCCCAGCAATGGAAGTGGACAACATTCCTTTCCTATGTAATAATAATAATACAAAAGCTTTTACATTTTTTCACTTAGCTTAGTAAGTAGGGCCATATCCCCAAATAATCTGTATGTATCTGCAGAATATATCTAAATAGAAGCATATATTATATATAATAAGTATATAAAGAGATGTGAGAGAGTGTGGGGCGAGAGGCTAGATTATGGTGTAGTAACAAATAGGCCCAACATCTCAGTTGCTTAAAACAACAAAAGTTTATTTTTCATTTACGTTACTCTTCTATAATGAGTTAGCCACAGGCTCTTCTCAGTGTTGTCATTACCTTAGCTCCAAAACCCAGGCTGATGAAGCAGACACTCTGGAATATTTGGGGACATACAGCAGAGGGGGAAAAAGAGAGCTCTGGAGGGTCTCACGTCACCAGTTTAACCCTCAGCCCAGAAGTAACACATGTCCCTGCTGCTTATAACTCATTGGCCAGAACTGGTCACAGGGCCCAACCCAACCACAAGGCAACCAAGAAGTACAATTTTACCATTTGTCCAGAAGGGAAAATAATAGGAATATTTGGTACAAAGCACTAATACTTATATTTTCAAAGCTGCTTTAAAAACTTCGTGGTAAAAGATTCCAAACACGTTTCATTTCGGCAGGCCCCTTTTCCTTACATGTAATTTAAATGAGGATGTTCTGTCTTATATTTAATTTTCAGGTGAACTATGAGAAGCTACTGTGTTTTGTGGAAGTGGCCGCTTCAGATGAGCCACGGCGAAGCAGAAGCATGGTGGGCAGCCGCCCGAGGGAAGCCCAGGGTGGTGACCGTCGCAGCGCCAGGTGCGTTCGCCCTGCCTGGGAGCACGTTGTCCCTAGGCTCCTGAGCCGGCAGGGCTCCCAGGGACCGCTCCTTCCGCAGGCTCGCCCCGTGCAGGGCGCTGCTCGCCAACTCTTGGCTTATGCTGACAGTTTTCCCTCTGTGCTGTACACGGGTTGGCACAGGAAATTATTTGCAACGATTGCAAATGTTTCTTAACATTAAGTATGTGTCTTTTTTATGAGGTCGCCATGTAAAAGTGAAAAAATCCATTATGAAATAGGAAATGGTTATGGCTCTGGCTGGCTGGCTCAGTTGGTTGGAGCATGGTCCCGTACACCAAAGGTTATGGGTTCGATCTCCACTCAGGGCACGTACCTAGGTTGCGGGTTTGATTTCCCGGTCTGGGCCCCTATGGGAGGCTACCAATCGATGTTTCTCACATCGATGTCTCTCTCTCTCCACCTCCTGCTCTCTCTCCCTTCCTCTCTCTCTAAAAATCAATAAAAACTTATCCTTGAGTGAGGATTTAAATTAATAAATAAAATGAAAGAAAGAAATCATTGTATCCTGGTGTGGAATTCATTCTGGAGAATGATTCCAGAAATATGTTCAGTCAGTGAACTCCTGGGCTACAGGTACTAGCACAGGAAAGTTTGAGGTATAGGAATCAATAATCCCTTCACATAATCTCTAAGGAAAGAAGTGATTAAAAGTAAAAATTAGGATGTAAAGAATGTATTAGAGATGAGACACAGTAAAGCATGATAGTCCCTATGTTCTCTGAGAAAAGTGACAAAGGGCAGTGGTTAGGAGCATAACCCCATTGCCAGAAGCCTGGGCTCAATCCCTCTCTCTGCCATTAAGTGGCTCTGGAAACTTGGGCTAGTCACTTACCTTCTCTATGCTTTTAATCTCCAACTGTAAAATGGGAATAATAATAGACTTCACTTACCCCCAAAGATGTGTAACAGTGACTGACTTAATTAATGCGAAGTTCTTAAAGACAGTCCCTGGTACACAGTAAGTGCTATATAAGTGTTTGTTACTATTTTTATTTTATTTCATTTATTTTTTTATATATCTTTATTGATTTCAGAGAGAAGAAGGGAGAGGGAGAGAGAGAGAGAGAAACATCAGTGATGAGAGAGAATCATTGATCAGCTGCCTCCTGCATGCCCCGCACCGGGGATCGAGCCTGCAACTCAGGCATGTGCCCTGACTGGGAATCGAACCGAACCTTGATCTCCTAGATCATAGGTCAATGCTCAACCACTGAGCCACATCAGCCAGGCTGTTTGTTACTATTTTTAAACTATCCTTCCAGAAAATACTCTTTTCAGTTATAAATAATGTGACATAGTGTCTAAGAGCCACAGGATAGGAACCTACCTCTTCAAGAAAAAGGTAGAGTTTTCTGTACAAATGTTCCTGGGCCAAGTGTTAGACTTAATTCCCTTCTACACAGTGCCCTTTGGACTCTGATACTTCATTCAGCAAACATTCATTGAATACCAGTTGCGCGCCAGGCACACTTTGCTGGACACAATGAATTCAGAGTTTGGCAAGGCCCAGTCACTTCTTCAAGGATTCACAGTCCAAACAAATATCACTCTCCGAGCAACGATCCTACTGAGAGCCATGGAGCCCTATACATTTTTAACAATCAGCAACTATACTTCATATCTTACAGATTGTAAGATTTGGGCCCTGAGAGGTAATAGACTATGCACCAGAAAACGTGGCCACTTGTTGGCAGAAATGGGTCATATGAGTCCTAGACAGGAAGCCTCTCCTGAGCCCTAGACTAGGTTATGTCTCTTTGGTGCATGGTCCCATAGATGTTTCCCTTCATCACAGACATTGCACTTGTAATTATTTGACATTTGAGGTTCGGAATAGTGTCTATCCTGGCCAACTCAGTATCTAGCACAGTTCTAGCAAAGTTCCTGGCACATGGGAGATGCCCAATAAATACTTGTTGAATGTAATTGGCAGCTCTCATTATCCAAAGAGCTTGCATCACTTCATGTGCAGGGACATCTGGATATCTACCCTGTAAAAAAGGTGCCTAAAGAGATCACCATGAACTCATCACAGAAAGTGCTGCTTTACATGAACCAGATAGTGTATGTGTGGAAGCGCAGGACTAGCAGCCATAATGAATCCAGGCACTTTGTTAATTAATGTGCTGCTCAGGAAAATGCCCTCTCATGTTCTGTCAGGTAGAGCCTTTAATGAGGCAGCTCTGTGATTTTTAAAAGCCTCCAGCATCACTAGTGAGAGCAGGAGTGGCAACAACTCTCATCACCTAAGTTGGACCAGATGAAATCCACTCCTGCAGCAGGTTTCCTAAGAGACCCCACCAGCTGCAGTAATGGGTTCCATACAGTACTTGTCTGTTCAGTGCCCAGTATATGGAGATGGAGGCCAGAGCCTCATGAACTCCTACTGCTAGACACTGGCCTTGCAAGAAAAGAGGAAGAAAAACTTCTGATTCAAATCTGGGGCAGATACATTGATTGGCAAGGCCCAAGTCATGTGACCTAAGCAGCAAAGAGAGGCTGGGAAAGCAAATAGCTGGCATTTTCCTCTGCTAGAGTGAGAGGCAGACTCTTGAGCTGGGAACTCCCTGAGTGAGGGAAAGGAGGTGCAGAGCTAGGTGGCCAAGACAAAGACGAATAGCCCCTCCTCCTTTCCTGTACCAAACTTTTGGAAAATATTGGCTATTATTAAGTAATTCATAATGGCATAGTTTGGTGTCAAAGCTCAAGTAAGAGTTACAGAGCAAAAAGAAGATACAACATGACCTTTAGGAAAATAAATACATCTAAAAATAATCACTGGCCATTATTGTTCAGCATCTCCCAGAAATAATAAAGAACAAAACATACCTGACCCACATCTTGCAGAGCAAGAAGACTTCTCTATAGATCGCTTCAGTAAGATGCGGGTCTAGTCTATTAACCAATACCATCCCAATAAATTTAATTTTTTAAAAAGTTGATCAAGTGGAGGAGGGGCTGGAGCATCCTGAGGGCCTGCTCTGTGCATCAGTTTCCAACTCCTCATTCAGTAACATCATTTTGGTAGCTTGGAATCATCCATGGTGGGAGCATTCACACCAGAAAAATCAGTAATGCTCCAAATCAGGGCTTTATCTTGAGCTGGTTGTTAAAGATTTATCAGCACATCACTGAAAGTAAACTAATTTACATGAGTAGGGGTTGGAGGTGTCATAGAATGTCCTTCTAGGGAAGTGGCACTTAAGCTGCAACAATGAAAATTAGGAAAAGCTTTATTGAAGAGAAAAGAGTTTGGCCAGATCTGGAAGGACACATACCTTTGAATGTTAAATAAATAAGTAAATATCTCAAACTGGTTTCATGAAAGAAGTGACTCTGACATTTTATCACTCTGGGACTTTTCACCTGTTATGTAAAGTAACAAAAGTCAGTCAGTTAGATAAACCATCTGAGTAATTACAACATTTGCATGCCATCTGGAAAATCCACAATTACTCCCAAACTTTCCTAGGTTTTCCAGATACAAATAGCAGAGTCAATGATAATGCAGGAATTTCACCTGGTTCAGGGTTTCTTCCTCCATTGGTTCCCTGGTTACAGGGATCTACCAGGATCTGCTTTGCTTTGCTTGTGACAATATGCAGTTTGGAAATTTGATTATCTGGGCTTAAAAAAAGTAAGGTCAAGCAGGTAAAGTGAAGTACTATGTACGCTTCTACTTTTTTCTCTCAACCTGGCAAAAAAGAGAGAGTAGATTACAAACTTTGGTCTATATTCTAGTCGAATTGGTTGGTTTTCCTGAAGAAGAGACTGTAGTGCTCACTGGAATGGAACAGATTTGAGTTAATAAGTGAAATCACTACATGCAGTCCCATGACCAGGTTACCCAGATTTAGAAGGTGGGTTCCCTGGTTCCCGGGTGTGTAACACAGGTGAGACACACAGTATGAAAACTCATAGCAGCTTCGAGCAGATCATCTTTTCACAGACTTTCCCCTGTCCCTCCAAGCAGTGCTGCCCCTCAAGACTCCAACTCTCCATCGGAAGTGAACAAGAGCCTGCTGGAGATCTTGAAGATGGCACTAAGGACAACCAACGGCAAACTCAACCTAGAGGGCCTCAGTCTGAGTTTTCGAAAAGAAGATCACGGCTTCTCTGGCTTCCTGCCCCCACCCAAGGTGACCAAAATAAGATTTCTGATGTGTTCATGCCTAAAAGTCTATGCTGGAGCATTGGGTCTGTAGTAAGAAGGCACAGTTATGATCTGTGTTCTGCCTGTGGATTATATTACACAGTTTTTTGTTTTCTGTGCCAGAGAGGAGAAAAAATAAAATAGAAAAGGAATTGTGAAATGTGCAGCATTGATCCAGGAATTACTTATATTAAGCTATGTTTTATGTTAACAATATAGAATATGGCAATACCCAAATCATATTTCACAGTGGAAAACACATGTTTTGCCAAGGCCAAATGTTAATTTCTCACCCCCTCTGCCAGCTCCCATGAGGTCAGCATGTGGTATCGCACTCCTTAGGAACATCACATTGTAGGGACTGCTGTGATTTATTGCTGATAGAGATGGGCATGCTCTTTTTGGAGCATTAATTAATAGTGCAGATGTGTTTTGTGGCAGAAGGTCCAGAACCATAAACCCTAGTCATGAGGCTACCTAGGATACAGGCAAAATAATAATTACCACTAATACTACAATTCCATTAACACCAACTCGTCACCACCAAGTTTTCCTGAGTTCTCTCTAAATGCCAAGTACTGCACTAAATGCTTTACTTACATCATCTCACCTAACACAAAATAACTACAAAATCTAAGTGGTTGTTATAATACTCATTTAATAAATTTTAAAAACTGAGCCCCAGTTGAGTCACCCAAGGGCCTCTGCTAGCACGTGGCAGAAGCAGGATTCAAAGTGCAGAAACAAACTGGAAATTAAGAGCTATAATTGGAACTCCATTAGACAGAAGATTATCTGGAAGATTCCACTGAGCTCAGGACACAAAAGTTAAGATTCCAGAGGAGTGAGGGAATAGAAGGAATAGAAAATTATGGTGTTGGGGGTATATGAATCCCATTGGAAAGATTGAAAAATACCTTTCATTTAGGTAAATAGGAATTAGAATTGAGAGCCGGAGGATTTAAAAGAACAAGTGATGTTTATTAAGGAAGCAAGGACACAATATGCTGAAAGTAGTTTCTTATTGTGGCACAGAAGTAGCTTTCTCTATGCTTCACTTGTAAGTGTGCAAATGTAGAACTCATGACTGTGTGTGTGTGTGTGCGTGTGTGAATATTACACCTGCAGCATGTTTTACTAGAAAGAGAGAGAACACTATAGGAGATTCCACACATCCTAAATAGACACTTTTATGTTCAGCAGTAGATCAGTAGGAATAGATTAAGAAGCACCAATTCTGTGTTATTAGAAACTACATAACACCATCAGTGAAGCTAGAATGTTCTCAGATGATACAGACTGGAGCATAAATGACTTGAACATCAAAGTAAATTTGCTTAAACTCTTTGAGTCTCAGATTTTTCATCTGGAAAAACTGGGTTCCAAATATCTGCCCCCTGTCTGTTGTTAAACAAGATAAGCATGTGAAGGCATTTAGCACACTGTGATATCTGAGCACTGGCTAGCAGAGCAGGCCTTGGACTTCTCCACCCACAGCTGGGCCTGAAAGATTAAATTTGTGGTTCATATCTAAGGAAATGGGACACGTTTTCCTGAAAGCTGGTGCGCCTCTCATGAGCCATCTGGCATCTCTTAAGACATCTGGAACTCACTCAAAGTATATTACAGTTCTGGGAGGCACATAAGATACAATTCTGTTTCCCCAGAACATGAGACAAACTGAAGCCCAAGGGACATTGGATACTGAAGGCAGCAATTCTAGCCCAGAATTCTTGCTCCTGGACACTGGACTTCAGAGTGGCCTGAGAAGGGCCATCAGAATTAGAAGGGGTTTTCCTTTTGACTAGTACTAACTCTCTTTGGGGTACAGTGCAGAGAATCACAGGCCTTCTTAAATTTCTCATAAAATCTGTGCACCTTGTGCTGGACAGGGGCCATGGGCTGAGGCACATCCTCACAGCCGGCATTTCAGAGAGTTCACAAATGATCTATAGCTGCTCAGATAAATAAATGCAGCCTTGAAGGGTAATATGGGTCTTGCCACTCAGATCAATGGAATTTTGACCACTGTCAAAGGACAATATGAAACCATATCCAATATCTGCCATCTTCATTCTATGGACTCACTCATCCCATTCCCCTGGCATATCTTTGATGCAATGATAGCTTCTGGAAGGGCTGCTGAGGCAACGTGGATCCACATACGCTTGTTAACCACCCTGACCATTACCCAAGTAGACTCAATAGGTCTGCAGGACCTAAGAAGCCTCCACGCACACAGGCTCAGTCTAACCCTTTTTCTCCATAATCTATATTCTTCATCTCTTGAACTCATTCTCTTTCCTCTCTACATCCCAGACTACTCCCAGGCCTTCTTCCCAGGAGGAAGCTAGAACCCAGGTGGCTATGCTTCTAATTACTCTGCTTTATTTTCATGCAACGTCCTCATTACCATTAACAGGGAGTCTCATCACTGAGGGAATCCAGGGTTTGTGAATGTGAAGTTTGTTCTAGTGGCAAGACTCCAGCTATGTCACTAGTTTACCTAGTGGCTAAGACTGTAAGACAGTCTCCTGCAGTGTGTCAGCTCCTCTTTTGTATTTGGTTGTTTCTGTATCAGTACACTCTGCCCTAAAGCTATAAAATTATTACTAATAACTTCAAATCCTTCCCTTCTTCCAGTTCACCAGCCATCTTTCTGATCAATGTGGCATGTTCATGCTACTCTTGCATTCAACATATTATTCACTCAGTGTGTTCTGGGAACTGGAATAAGGCTGGGGACCACAGACTATTACAATTTCAGGAGCTCATGGGGAAAGGCAACATTTTTAACATATCACAATTCTGTATAACAAATATAGTGAACACAGAGAAGCAACGCCAACCTAACCTAGCCCCAAAACTCTCCATAGGAGAAGATGCAAATTCTAAATCTTAAAGGATAGGTGAATTTGGCAAAGAATTGGGGGAAGGAGCGGAGGAAGGAATCGGAAAGGTGTTCTAGGTAAAAGGAGCAATGAGAAATGGCCCTGAAAGGAGAGAGCATGCTTAATTCAGGGAACTGGACATTGTTTGTAGAGGCAGAACATAGTGAATGTATGGCTGCTGGGGATGGTGGGAGATGCTGCTCAAGTGATGCTGGAATGAAGAATAGGAGCAAATTTATGAAGTTCCTAAGGAGTGTAAATTTTATCCTGAAGGCACAGAGGAATCATCAAAGGATATTAAACAAGTGAATGATATGATTAAATTTGGAATACGAAAAGAGCACTCTAATAGAATATGGAAAATTAGACGCAGTGAAACCCTTTAGAAGGCTGGTCCAGTAATTCAAGCAAGAAATTATGAGGGTTTAGACCAAGGTAGTAATGGGAGGGATGGAGATATTAAGGAAGTACAAAAGTAGGACTTGATGACTAATTGAATGTAGGCCCTGAATTAGGAAGAATCGAAAATAAGTCCCAAGGTTCTGTCTTTGGCAAATTGATGGCTAGTGGCACCATTCTCTGATAAGAAACAGAGAAGTTTGAAGAGATGTAAGAAGGGGTAATGAGTTCAGTTTTGAACATGTTGATCTAGGGTGAGAGGTTGAAATTAATAATGATTTAAGAATCTTCACTAGGTAGCTGAAGCCATGGGAGGAGCTAGGGTTACTGAGGTCATAATGAAAATCGAGCCGGGAAGGGTGAGGAAGGCACTCATTGCTGAGGAACAGGCGGACAAAAAAGAAGCCAACAAAGGAGATGAAAAATAATCAGAAGGCACGTGGGACTGGTCAAGAAACCAAGACATCAGCCAAGTTGCATGCTGTGAAGAGATCATCCATAATTAAAACCGAAAAGTGTTCATTAAATTTGAAACCATGGAGGTTACTAGTGACTCAGTAAACAGTTTAAGATAGTGATGGGGTAAAATGCAAATGAAGCCATAAGTGAGAAGAGAGGAAGTTGAGAGAGCATCTAAGCACCACTCTTTCCAGGAGCATTTTGGGGAAATGAATATTTATGGCACATGTCATTTTCTAAATAAGAGAGATAATTTATTTATATTTGATATTTTTAAATCCCTTATTAAACAGAAGAAACTTTACATAATCACTTTCTTTTTGAACAAAAGTCATCATTATAATATTAATGCTTTAAAGGATTTGAATAATAATCCTGAATAACACTAAATTGCCAGGATTTTCTGGTAGATATTTCTATTACTCCTCTACAGCTGTTAGCAGTCAGTTCTTAGCAGCTATCAATCAATCTGCTTCTGGGAACCCTGATGTACTATTTCTAATCTGCTGCTCATTTCAGCCTTGAGCAAAACTCAGTATTGCCAGAAGTAAATAAACTATTTTTAGAATAATCTTTTAATATTGGTGTTTAAAAATACATTAATATGCCCTGGCCAATGTGGCTCAGTTGTTTGGAGTGTGGTCCTGTGCCCCAGAATGTAGCAGGTTTGGCTCCCGGTCAGGGCACATCCCAGGTTGTGGATTTGATCCCTGGTTGGGGCGCATGAGGGAGGCAACCAATCAATGTTTCTCTCTCACACAGATATTCTCTTTCTCTTCCCCCATTCCTCTCTCTGAAAAATAAAATAAAAATAAAAATACATTAATATGCTCTAATCATGATGATAAATCAATTCTTATTTAAGGAGTAAAATGGAATAATGTGACTAATTCCTACCTCTCAAAGTTTATTTTTTGCTAACCTCTATCCATACACGCTCCACTCTTCAGTGTCTTCAACTCTTTCATTCACTCCCTCATTCATCCATGTATTCATTTACTCAATAATTATTGATCTTTTATTTTTTAACAGTGTGCTAGACAGTGGTGATAGGAAAATGAATGAAACACAATCCCAACCCTCAGTAAGCCACTGTCTTGTAGAGATGCTCTAATGAACAGATAATCACTGCCCAGCATGCAAAGGGGTATAAAGCTATAGAGTGGATCATGTCAAAATCCATGCTCTTTCTGAAAAGGACCAGGCTCTTTCTCACCAGTTATTTACAATGCTTTTCTTCTGCCTGGAATGCTCCCCAACCCCTTATTCTCCTGGCAAACTCTTAGCCATTTTTTCATGTTTCAAATGGATCTTTTTTGTTCTGTTAAGCTTCCCTGACCCAACTCCTCTACACCTAGTAAGTAATACTTGTAAATGTCTAACCCAGACTTGTTGTTTGTTTCCTTCCATACAGACAAATGAAAATTATCTTTTTGCTTCTGGTTTAAAGTCTAGGTTTATTATTATTGAGGTGTGGTCAGACCAACAGATCAGGAGATGATGGACATTGAAAATATAGTGTGTCACTCTTAGTTCCCAAGAGGAGGGGCTACAGCACACCACACAGGCCACACAGGGAAGCACCAGGGTCTATCAGGAGGCAGAGAGGGTAAGGGGGAAATGTGGGCAAGAGCCTTCATTGTGGACCGAGCAAGGCAGGGTAACCAGCTTTAGGATTGACTAGATTGAATAATTTGGGCCCTGGGGCATAAGGTCTGTCTGATTTACCTTGTACTTGGCCCTGGGGTGACTAAAGCAGGGAAACAGTGGCCAAGTGTGAGAGCCCCAGCGAAGGAGGAGGTTGGTTTGCATATCAAAGGCTCACTTTCTAGCCAGTCCTTTACTAAGTCTAGGAATTGGCTAGCCCGGGAGGAGCAACCTCTCCAGAGTCAGCCAAGCCCCATGATGTTCAAGAATCAGATCAGAATAAAAAGACATGCTTAATGCAGTTATTATACTGAAATTGCTGTGAAAATAATAGTAGCTACCATTTAGCTCAAACACTAAATTAGACATTTCTTTTCTTTATTCTTTCCTTCCTTCCTTCTTTCCATTCTCTCTCCTCTCCCTTTTTCTTCCTCTTCCCTCCCTTCTATCTTTTCTTCAGTCAACAGATATTAATCCAATGTCTACTAAAAGTCGGGCACTATTCTAACAGCTTATTTTTTCATGTCATCTTCACAGAATCCTGGGGAGCAGAGAACACTAGTCTTGTTTAGTAGATGAAGTAACTGGGCACAGCAAGGTTAAGTAACTTCCTGAGGTCACAGTTATAACAGGCGGCAGATTGGGTGTTCAGAATAAGTACTGTTTTATTCCAAAGTCTATATGCTTAAACATTATGCTAACCATACAACATATGCTATCACACCCCTAAACGTTGACATGTTTGAATCTAAGTATCACCCACCCGCCAACTTGAGAACTGAACTGGTTTGTCAGCTAGACTCAGAAAATATAAGTACATAGGAAACTGCAGTGACACTTCGTTCATTCATCCAACAAGTAATTTATTGAACATCTGGTTTCTAGACTAAGTTCCATGATTTATTAACTATGTGACACTGAAAAAGTCACTAAATCTCTCTAAATCTTGGTTTCCTCATACATAAAATGCAGGTAGTAATATTAACCTGCTAATAAAACAAGCGTGTTTTGTAAATCAAAGTAGATGTATGAAAACATTTTGCAATTTACCTGTATAGTAAGTGTATGTAATTTCTGGGCCTTGATCACCAATTCCATGGCTGACAAAAATGTAAGATGAGAATTTTAAAGTCCAGTGACTCTGGGTAATGAACTATACTTCTCTGTCAACCAAATAAAAATTTCCTGTTGCTGAGCATTCCGTTGGGTATTCTTGTCTTGAATGGTATCCTAATGGTACAATGCATTCTGAAGTATTTTTGTCAAAATCATATGAGTTCTAATTATGGGAGGGAAATTCAAATTTTAATTTCATTACAGTGACAGAATCGTCTCTTATTTGCAGGTCAAGGCTATCTGTGGGAAACATGGACTATATCTGACTCTGGGTCTCCTGGAAACATTGCTTAACCACCAAGATTTGGCATACCAAAATGAAATAAAGTAAGTCGACTTTTTATTCACAGAGTCCTCTGAAAGGGTACCAAACACAGAGATCTGTCTTTACACTGGTGTGTGAAACAATTTCATCACCTAAAGACAGAGTTCAGAAACATTTGCTTGTATTAAAATCAAAAGCTCTACTTAGCCATAGAAAAACAAAAGCAGTGAACTTCCATTTCCAGCCATTACAGACTGTCAATAACCAGATTTACCATTCTCCCTTAAGATACTGGACAAGAGGCAGCATAGAGCAGTAATTCTTGAGAGAGGAAACAAATGAGGTAAGCTCAGCTTATTGAACAGGAAGTGAGAATCCAAGCTTAGCCCAGCATTCTCCTTGAGCCAAAGAGGTAGAGTGTGGAGTTCAGGAAGGCCAAGGAGGCTAGAATGCACAGTACAGAGTGGAAGAGGGGAGAGATCCCCAGAGAGTTCTTTCTGGAGTTCCCCAAAGAGTTGCCCTAGAGTCTTTACGGGAATACTGGCCAGTATATACCTTTGAGGAACAAAAAACAAAAGAAAGATGTGGAAAAATGCTTAGCTCTCACACAGGGTTGGGAATAGTTCGTATTTTCACAAACGGGAGAGGAACGCATGTGGCACTGAGTAGAGTCCTCAGAAGGGTAGCATGATGTAGTGAGGCGAAATTACCCTAGACAAATTAACAAATTTTAAAAGCCCTGATAAAGCTTAACATGATCAATGTTTCCAACTTACTTAACTACATCCAAGAACAAAGCCCCAAAACTTCTAAAGGAATTTAAAAATATCAAAAATATTAAATTCATAATTTCTGGCATTCATACAAAAATTTGGAGGCATGAAAAGAAGATGGAAGAGTATTATCTATTATTAGGAGAAAAGCCAATGAATAGAAGCAAATTCATAAACAGAGAGGACAGAAATTGTAGATAAGGGCATTAAAAGAGCAGTTATAAATACACTTCACATCCTCATAAAAGCAGGAGCATAATGAGATATGGAAGATATAAAGAGAGCCAAAACCAATAACCCCAGTCTAATAATATACTTTTAAATCCTATGGTCAAAGAAGAAATCACAAGGGAAATTATAGAACATGTTTTACTGAAGTAAAATGGAAACACAACATACCAGTAATCCTTGGCTTTTCTCTTTTCCACATTTCACATCTAATGCATCAGTAATACGTTAGTAAATCAACTCTATGTTCAGAATGTGTCCAGAACCTGGTCATTTCTCACCATCTTCACATATTGGTACTTAACTACACCCCATCCAAGCTACCATTATCTTTCTTCTGTGTTACTAGAATCACCTTCTAACTGAACACTCTTCTTCCTTGTTCCTAGTTTATCCTCAATACAGCACCTATAGTGACCTATTAAAACCTAAAAGAGTTCCTGTCTTTGTTTCGCTCATAACACTGAAAGGTATCTTAGTTCACTCAGAGGTTTAAAAAAATCCAAGTCCTTAGAAAGTGTTCTATGTGATCTCCTCCCCCATCACTTCTCTGGCTCCATCTACAACTTTTTTTGCTCCTTATGTTTTAGTCACACTGTTCCCCTTGTCTTCCTCGAACACACCAGGCCTACATCCTCCTTAGCACCTAACCTCCAAATATTTCCTCTACCTAAAATGCTCTTTCCCCAGAGGAGCCATGCTAACTCCACTTTTCAAGTTTTTGCTCAAATGTTACCTTATCAATGAGGCCTACACTAAACACCCTATTTAAAGTTGTAGTCCCCATCCATTCCTATCCTAACCTGCTTTCCTTTTGCACTCTTCTACACACTTACCAACTTCTGATGAGTCTAGTGATTTGCCGCTGTGTGATGTTCATTGTTGTCTGTTGATTTCTGATAGACTATAGTGTCATAGGGCAGGCAGGAACTTTGCTTTATTTATTGATGTATCCCAAGGGTCTAGAGCAATGTGTGGCACATAGTAGGTATTCAACAAATATGGAATTGAATTGAACTAGAAAAGGAATAGTCTCAAAATACTCTTAAGGATATAGATACATGAATTCTGCCTAGTCCCTGGCTCATGGTCAAATTGAAGAAGGCCTTTTCTAACCACCTCATAAAAGTCAGATCCCTTATTACTATACTTCCTAGCACTTATCACTATTTGTAAGTATGTGTTTATTTGTGTGATTTGTTAGTTTAACGTCTAAATAGTGATCTCCATGCTGGCAAAAAACATTACTGTTTCCTTCACATTTTATTCTCAACATCTTGTAGGCTGGTATCATCCAGCACATGGCAGGTACACAGTAAATGTTGATGAATTCATTCATTTATTTATTTAACAAACACTTATTGAGTACCTGCTGTACACCAGTCACTCTTCTAGTCATTCAAGGTATAGATCCGAATAAAACAAAGCCCCTTCTCTCATGAAGCTTGGATTCTAATGAGGAAGAGCAAACCGGCATATGTGATGTATCACATGGCGATAGGAGTAATACAGAAAACTAAGAAGGGTCAAGGTTAAGGGAAGCACCAGTTGATAAATGAATGATGATAGAAGGTTGAGCTTAGTCCATGAATTTCTGCCAGACCAGCTTTGGACATGGAAGTTTCTCTTTTCTGAAACCTTGGGGGGTTGCTGGGTGAGGGTGGAGAGAAATGGACTAAGAGCCAAGTGGAAAACCAATAAGCTAAAATTGGGAGGCCCCCAAAGGCAGCAATATAAAGGGAGGAGATGAAAGTATCAAAGCTTGCATTGCACCTGGTATAGAGTGTACTTGAGTAAAAGTTGGTGCTCAGAACCAAGATTCAAAGAATCAGAGATCTGAGAGTAAGAGTGAATGGGAAGCAAATGACGTTAGGCTACTTCTAATTATATCAGTATTTTCAGTTTCCCACTGTTTCATGTGCATATCAGAGAAGCACACTGATCTCTTTATTCACCTGTCTTTGACCTTTGAATGTTCAAGGACACCGAAACCACGAAACCACTGAAGAATTGGATGTGTAAGTGATAAACCTGTTTCATCCTTAAACAGCCATTGGCTAAAGCTTCTTCTGGTGAATGAAATCCATTCCGTTAAGGGCTTTGTATGCAAGCCTATATCCTTAAGAGATTAAAGATGCAATTTAGACACACATTTCAGGAGCTGAATGCACGAATCATTATTTTAGTACATATTGTCCATTAATCTGCTGTTCAATTGGGAACCCATTTGGAATGTGGCTGCTTGCTAATTAGCAGGATTCTAGTGCTGAGCTGTTTCCTGATTAAATGTCCTTTAGAATCAATAAAACATCAGGAGGGATTATGGTGATGTGGGATTAGCCCCATCTAACCAAATAAAATGAATTGTGTTCTCTTCTTAAAGTGTCACGTTGCAAGAGCTGATGAGAGGAGCAATTTCGTGAATGCTCTTGCAAAGTTGTTGCTTTGTGTGTGTGTGTTTTTGTAACATTGAAATTTTATTTTTTGCAATTTGCCTACCAATTAGCAGAGACATTGCTGAATGACTGCCAGGGTAAGGCGATTTTGAGAAAGACTTGATTGCAATTTCAAATCTCTACTCTGAATCACCCTGATGTAAAATGAGTTCAGGTTGTGTTGGATGGAAATTATTATCCCTGTTCTTGGCCAGGAACATGTAAGTCAGAATTAGCATTTAATGTTTCCGTGTGACTTTGCAATAAATGGTAATTAAGGAGGGCCGAGAGAGAACAGGAGGCAAACTAATACTCTAAAATTGTATTGGCAAAATTAAATGCTTCGAACCCAGTTTAAAACACAGGCACACAAGCCAAATTGTGTTGGGGTAGGGGATAAATAATGAAGCTGCTATGGAGGCTTCGTAAATAGAGTGGAGCAATTGACACAGCCACAAGTAGGACTTATCCTACGCATCTGGCCCATTATTGAGAGTGCAATTAGGTTGAAAAGGACTGGTTTGATAATCCCAGGAACAGCCAGAGGATTTTAGGAGATAAAGGAAACATGAGGTGTCTGATTCAGCAATTACTTTTTAATGAGAATAGGAAAATTGTTAAGCAGCGGGCTATTAGAGATGTGGCTTGGATCTACCCATTGATTCGGTCTTGGAAACTGGACCTGGCTTTTAAGAGTTCATTAATTCCAGTCTTCTCTTCCAGAAGCCCATAATTCATAGGAGATGAAGATAATAATAATAATAATAAAGTTATTGTTAGTGTTAATAGCCAACATTTGTAGAGTGCTTACTATATTCCAGGCAAGGTTCTAAGTACTTTATAAATATTGATGCCTTTAACCTTTGCAAGGGCCCCCATGAGGTTGGTACTATTGTTTTGCAGGTGAGGAAACTGAGGCACAGAGGCACAGAGGGGCTAAAATCAATATGTAACTGATAAATGAATTTATCAATAGGCTAAATCAAATGCAGGTTCTCTAGCTTCAGGGTCTTTGCTCTTAATACACCATACTGACTCTCCTACAAGCCCTGTGATACTCTCAAGTTTATAGGATAGTGGCTAGGCACAGGGGCCTTAGGCAGACTGCCTGAGGTCCATGGATGGCAAGCAAATATAAGTGATTTTCACTACCAAAGCATTCCTAAAGTATTGTAAGCTTAAGTGACTCCCAGATCATCACATGCTGATGTATTGCTCAATGCAGTTTCTGCTTAGGGACTTTACTAAACATTGTCTATTTGCACCCAGCACTCGTTGCTACTCCCTCTTCTGTTTTTTCCTATGTTGCAATACTTCCCATACTTGGGAAGGCTAAAAAGGACATTTTCAAAACTCTCTCGACACCAAGGTTCTGGAATTGATTTACGTTCCATCAGAGAGATGCAATTGCATGAGATTTGAAAGACAGAAGGGAGTGGGAAGAGGGACAAAGATATTTTAAGTATTTATTTATTCTCCTGCCATAGTAAGAGCCCTAGATCCTGGCAGGCATCAGTTTTCCAGTGGCCAAAATGCAGTTTGTACTTCCTAGTCACCAACCTCATGGTCAGGGGCAACTGAGACATGAGACAGAATTTCTGCAGTCCCTGGCTTCTAGGCTATATCTGCTGAGGCCCTGACCCTGAGCCTAGCAGCAGAAATCAACCTCCATTCTACTGGCCTGTATAGTCATTTTGTGGCCACCTAATTCCTTATATTAAAGCCCATTCCTGTGGAGATACGTAGAGGAGCTTTTGTTTCCTGCATTGCTTCCTGAGTAATGTGTCAAAAAGCTCCTTCAAGCCCAACCAGAGTGGCTCAGCTGGTTGAGCATCCTGTGCACTGAAAGGTTGAGGCTTTGATACCCAGTCAGGAAGCTTCTGGAAGGGAACCCACCAATGTTTCTCTCTCACAGAGATTTTTCTCTCTCCTTTCTTCTCTCTAATCAAGTTCTCAGGTGAAGATTAAAAAAAAAAAGCTCCTTCAAAACTATCAATATAGACTTGGAGCTTTATTGCACATTTTTCCAGAGCAATGATACTGACCACCAACATTTTGTCTCCTTTTTTGCACAGATGGCAGAATTTTGTTGAGCTGTTGAACAGAGCTTCCTCTGATTTGTCATCTGATTTGCCTACAGGTGAGCTCAGTAATATTATTCTTCCAGGGACCTCCTGCTTCCCAGAGCTATTGTTGACTCTAATGCTCAGCTCCAGCTGTTTGCTTGTTGGATTTGATCTTATTGCTCCCAGAAATGTATATGGCTCACCAGTGCAGAAAAAATAAGAGTGAGAATCACCTTAATGACTATTCTTTTAGGCCAGTCAGATCATAAAATGCGTAACTCTCCAGTTTTTATTATATCATGAAGCATTCTCTAGTGATAGATCTTTATGGTGAATGCAGCTCATTTATAGAAGCTGGTATTATTTATTGAAATTTTAGTCGCACAGTCCCTTAGATCTAGGAATCCCATAGCTGGTTACCTATCTGACTGATAGCTGACAAAAAACTCTCCCAGATTTACATATATATGTTTATGGCAGCAATTTTTTAATGTTTTAATAAATGAAAGTAATATCAAGA
Source organism: Miniopterus natalensis (assembly GCF_054644295.1). Taxonomy (NCBI): domain Eukaryota; kingdom Metazoa; phylum Chordata; class Mammalia; order Chiroptera; family Miniopteridae; genus Miniopterus; species Miniopterus natalensis. Next base: position 36,165,772 of record NC_142089.1, on the reverse strand, counting down.
TCCTTTAGGGGTCATTTACTTAAATTACAGTATATCCAATAGATAAAACTATGTAACTGTAATAACATGGCTAGCCTGATACGGGAAGATTTCCATGGCATATTATTAAGTGAAATTATAAGGGTGAGTTGGGCAAAATATTTAGCAGTTGGCAAGTTTAAAATATGACAGGTGAGCCCGGCCGGGCGTGGCTCAGCGGTTGAGCGTCAACCTAGGATCCAGGCGATCGGGGTTCAATTCCCGGTCAGGGCACATGCCCGGGTTGCGGGCTAGCTGATCAATGACTCTCTCATCATTAATGTTTCTCTCTCTCTCTCTCTCTCCCTCTCCTTTCCTCTCTCTGAAATCAATAAAGATATATTTTTAAAAATAAAATAAAATAAAATAAAACATGACAGGTGAAAAAATATGCATTGATATTAATCAGCTCTTACAATTTCTCTAGTTACTATCTCCATCAACCATTTACTGATTACCTTTGGATCAAAATGCAAGGTACTAAGAGTTTGGGGGTGGGGCAGAATATCAGTTTGTATTCCAGCAGAAAAACAGGAACCTTACTAGGTATGTCAAACAGAGGGAACTCACAGCAGGAAATTGGAGGATCGGTTATACAAACATTGGGAGACTGAGGGCAAAAAGAGGGTGGTGAGTGTATTCATTTCCTTAGGGCCTTGTAACAAATTACCACAAACTGGGCGGCTTAAAATAATAGGAGTTTATTCTCTCATTCTTCCAGAAGTCTGAGATCAATCATGTCAGCCGTGACATGTTCCCTCTGAAGGCTCTAAAAGAGTCCTTCCTTGCCTCCTCCAGGGGTGGGGGCCCCAGGCATTCCTTGGCTTGTGTCTGCATAGCTCCAAACCTCACCTCTGCCTTCCTGTGGCTTTCCTCCTTCTGTGTCTCTCTTGTGCCTCTGTTTCTAAATTTTTCTCTCTTTTCTCTTATAAAGACATCACTCTTCATTGCTTTTAAGACCCACCCTAGTCTTCAACTATTTGAGACCAAGCCTGGAGCTGAGACATTCCTGCCCCACCACAGCACTGGGATGGGAAGGAGCGGTCCTCGCAAAGCAAAACACAGTTGCTGTCACTATAAGAGGGTAATGACGGGACTGATACCAGAGAAGGAATGAATGCTGGGAAGCGAAAAACCCTCCCAGCTCCCGTCACATGCATGGCCCATGCTGCCCTCTAGTTGTGTGAATACTTAATCCATCTCCCTTTCCTTTTCATTCTGGCTCAACGAGGCTCTCTTCTCAGCTATTGCTAGAATGCACCGAGCAGACCTTCTTTGAGATCCTTGCCCTTGTCATAGCTTTTTTCTGGAATCCTCTCTCCCCAGACATTTTCATGCTTTTCTCCTTTGTTTTCTCACTCATGACTCTATTTATATTTCACTTCAGAGAGACCTTTGGCAAATTCCCTCTCTAAAATAGCGACTGCCATTACTTTCTACACCTATAATTGGTTTAGTTGTACTCACTACTTGACATTATTTTACATATTTACTTGTTTACCTCCCCCCAACCCCACTGGAATGCATACTCCATGAGAAGGTTATGTCTTCTTCACTGTTGTATCATGGTGCCTAGAACAATGCCTAGCACAAAGTAAGCACTTAACAAATGCTTGTTGAAGAAATGAATGAGTTAGAACCCCAGGCCTACCTCTGCCTCTGTTGTCATAAGCAGGTAACTGAAACTTTCATTGCCTCAATTTTCTCATCTATATAATGGAGGCAGTTTCTACCTCACAGGGTTATTCTTTAAATAAGTAGGAAAACATGTGGGAAGTGTCAGGCATATATAGGTATTTGACATTCATTGGTTTCCTTCTCACAAAAACTTCACTCAGTAGGTCCAGTGAGGCCAGAATCCATTATTTAAATCAGTTGCTACCTACCCTGGCTTCACTTTAAAATTACATAGGGAATTATTTTACAAGTCCTGCACTGGGTTCTCACCCCTAAAGATTGTGATTTAATTGGTCTGGTGTGATGCCTGGGAATTGGTCATTTTTAAAGCTCCCCAAGTATGAGCATATTAGCAGCCAGCACTGAAGACCACTGATTTCAAGTCATTAGTGGGAGGGGTGGTGGGGGAAGGAACAGGAGCACTGGTTGTGTAACTATCGGAATCCCCGGGAAGCCCTGTAAAACCTGACCCTTCCAACACCTGGAAATCTCTAGAAGCCAGCTTGGCTGATTTCCTCCAGTACAAATCTTCAACTGGCAGACTAGACAGATGGTTATTATTTATTCTTCCTGCTGTGTTAGAAAGAAAAAAAATAGCTCTGCCTTGGAGTTTCTCAAATGATTTTTACATGTGCAAATCATTACCTTTTTATATGCTTATAAGTATTAAGAAGGAGACAGGGAAGCTTAGAAGAGGCCGGGAAGACTAGCCTGTATTTTCTGCTAATGGAACTTTTAGAAGTGTAGACGATAAAGAGAACCTGAACCAGGACAAAGTCTAGGTTCTAGATCTTATACTAAGAGGGATAATGCATAGGAACCGTGCCCAGAAAAATGCCTGGCACATCATAGTTAATGTTAAGTTCTCTGCCCCAGGGAAACTAGGTTTTCTTAAGGCCTTAAAATTATAGTAACACAACAACAAATAATAAATTCTGTATTGAGCATCTTCGCTGTGTTAAGGCAAAATTTTTTAAATCCCCACATTACTGCAAATTGCTTGTATCATCCCCTTTTCACAAATGACAGAATTAAAATCCAAAAGCTTTATAAAGGAAAGAAGCAGAATTAGCATTCAGGTCTGACAGCAAAATTCATCTTTCTGCCCTTATGCTATGTACTGTTTCTCGAATCCCTTTAATTCCCCAACTCTGTGATTCAGGGTAATTTGAAGCTTTGTTCATTTACAGGAAATAGAAAGCTTTCTTTCACAATCTGGGTAAAATAAGCAGGGGCCACTGCTCCTAGGTGATGATGGGTTCCCATGACAGCTTAAGTTTTCAGCAGATTAAACTAGATCTGCCTGGAAGGGGCTGCCCTAACTGACTGTCATCATGATCTTCATTAAGCATCTATTAAGTTTTACTCTGTATAGCATCTGGAATAAGTATGGGAGGGTAAAGAAGTACAGAGAAAATTCCTTCTCTTCTAGGGCCTGAAAAGAAATTGGAGAAGCAGATTAGTGATTTTATTTACCAGACTCCAAATTAAGGCACATGATTATTCACTTAGTCAACAAGCATGCATTGAGTCCTTAGTCTACTGCAGGGTGCTGGGGCTTCAGAGAAGATTATGACATCACATTGTTTTCTCCATCAAGAAACTGAGGGAGAAGATTCATAATGATTCGCAGGTGCAGTGTTAAAAGTCTAACAAAAGGTTTTTTAATCTGATAGGTGAGTTTATTTATATAAACATCCTTACCTTGGTAACTCTATTACTTAACATTTAGTGAGCACTTGCTATGCTCCAGGCATTTGCTTTACCTTTTCTAGTTCATTTAATCCTTACTATAACCTATAGGTGGCATTATTTCCAATTTACAGAAGTGGAAATTGAGACACAAAGAGGACAAGTAACTTGCCCAAGGTCATGCAGCCAGTAGAGAAAGGAGTCAGGTCTCAAACCAAAGTTCTCTGGCTTCAGAGCCTCTACCCTCTACCACTATGGTACAGTGTTGCCCTCTACCTCTTGATTAAAATGTATTACTGGCTCATTTTTATTGAAAATAGTGAAACCCAACTCAGAAGCAATATGTATTTCTTAATGGCATGTTTGTATCATGCATTAAACATTGAAGCTGAAATGCCCAGAAATATGTGCTGTGTGGTCATCGCACAGATTTTTTAAATAAATGAGTCCCCAGGCTGATGGAAGGTACTGAGTGATGAGTGAGTGGTACCCACAATAAGCCTTGAAGGATTTCAGCAGGAGGTCTTCATGTCTTTTTCCTGCATCCTAAAGAAATCTATTCTGTCCATGAAGGCAGACAACTGAGCAAGTTATACTTGGACTGTAGAATCTCTGGGCTAAAGATGCTATTCAAACATCTTCCTGCACAGGATCTCTGACCTTTGAAAGGAGCAAGGAAAGGAGAATACAAAGGTTTTACCTGAGCCTTCAGGTGCACACCTGTGTGGAGAGAAGGGCAGAAGTGCCTGCTTCTGTGTTAAGAGACAGGGCCTCCAGAAGAGGTCCCTTCCCACTCCCCAGACGGTGAAAGCCCTTCAGGCTCAGGGTGGTCCTACAAGCCATTGTCTGTGCTTATCTGGAGCTCTCTGTTCCATGTGCGCCCCACCTGGAGTTGCCTGGAAACTCCTACTCATCCTCCAGGTCCCCAATTTTAAGTGTCACTTCCTCTAAGAAGCCTTCTTTAACCCTCTACCATTCTCAAACATACCCTAAAATGAGTTTAAGTATTTTCACATTCTTGCCCAGCTGGGCATGGCTCAGCAGTTGAGAGTGGACCTAGGATCCAGGCGATCGGGGCTCGATTCCCGGTCAGGGCACATGCCCGGGTTGCGGGCTCGATCAATGACTCTCTCATCATTGATGTTTCTATCTCTGTCTCTTCCTCTCTCTTCCTCTCTCTGAAATCAATAAAAACATATTAAAAATAAATAAATAAATAAATATTTTCACATTCTTTGTTGTGTTTATGATAGTTTGCAATTAAATGATCATTCTGAGCAGTTATTTAGCATCTGCCTCCCCTTCGAGAGCTTCATTGGGATGGGAACCTGATCTTCTTATCCGCCCATGTATCCCCGCCACCTAGCACAGCGCCACCCACAGAGCAGAGCCTCAATATCTTCTTTGCCTGGGGGTATGCATGTATGTATTAAAATGTAGAGACCAAACTAAACCCTTCCACTTTTTATTTCTCACCCAGGAAAGATTGGAAAAGAAACCTCTGCCACTCCAGTGCAGGCCGAAGTTACTGAGATGTCTCGAGGCAGCACTGACCATGCGGTACTCCCCTGGGTATACAGAGCTCGGGAAAGGGCTTCCCCCATCCTTCCCTTTCTGGTCTCTGGTGCTGAGTGGGGCCCTGGTGGGGCCCTCCCTTCTGAGTTTTTTATTTCCACCCAATGCCTTGATGTCAGATTGTCTCTGACTTTGAGACTCCTCTGGTAGAGAAGGGAAGCAGAAGTCCTAGAGTGTGGGCTGGTCCCTGTCCTGGTCGGTATGCATGCAGGGACCTCATCACCACTTGGTGACAGGCGTGCCATCTGCCCCAAGAAACTGGACCTCTAGCATGTGTACAGGTGTCTTTCCAAAGCCTGTGAGCAATCCAACAGCTGCCACCAAAATAAAGGGTGGTGAGGAGACCTATTTTAACATCTTCAGTCCAGTTTCCAGAAACTGAGGGTGACCTTTTCACCAGGCATCACATTTTAAAATATAATGGGTTCTCTCTTTGCTTTAAAAAAAAAAAAAAAAAATCTGGCAAGAAGTTACAATCTGTTTTAATATTCCCAGCACTTAGCCAGGAGAAGATGCAGACAGAATTGAAAACTAGCCTGAGTTTTTCTGTTGTTGTTGTTTTTTAAATGCCCAGATTAGAACATAATTCATCTTAAAATGACGGGAGGCCTCTTCATGCTCTTCACACTTTGAAATATTTTAGAAAAATAGTATCCATTTTGGCAAGCCGCTTGCCACACAAGAAACAACAGCAAATGCTTTTCTCCTTGAGTGTTACGTCTGTTGTGAATGAGATTATGAAAAATACACTTTGCTCTTTTATTTTGCCTCTTGTTGGAGGGTTTGCTGCAGGAACTGACTCTTCTCGCAGCCCTCCCCCTATAGACAGCATTCATCGTCCCACTTTTCAGAAAGGGAAATTGAAGCAGAGGCTGGTAAAGCAACTTTCCTACTGCCCCAGAGAAAAGCATTCACTCTTTCACTGATTCATTCAGTAAACGTGTCTTGAGAACCATGTGCCAGCTGCTAACAAGACCCCCAAGACCCACAAGTGACGATGTCACAGGCCCAGTCCCCAGATCTCTGATGGAGGAGAGAGGGACTCTAAGGACTATTGCAATAGCCCGTGGAAGTGCTGTGTGGATAAAGGGGCTGCAAAGGATTGCCCCTCACCCAGCTGTCAGGGAGGGCTTCCCGCAGGAAGTGCAATACGACTTGGGCCTTGAAGGGTGAGGAGGAGGAGCCCGCCCATCAAGGCACAGGGGGAAGAGGAACAGCACGTATAAGGAATGAGGCTGCCTCATTTTCTTCCGATTCTGTGTGGCTGGGGAAAGAGATGGGTAAGTAGGACTGAAAGAAGTTGAGCAAGAACAAGCACTTGAATGGTCTTAGGTGCCAAGAAAGGAATTTGGATTTCATTTGGATACAATGGGACCAGAACAGTATCAAGTATGTGAGTGAGTGAGTGAGTGAGTGAGTGAGTGAGTGAGTGAGTGACTGAGTTGAGCTTAATTCAGGTCCATACAAATTTCCCATTTCCCTGTCTTTAGTGGTCAAACAAAATGTTGAACTATCTGAAGAAATACCAAGTTATTTAGAATCAGTTTCTCACATCCAAGGATCTCTTTGAACTCTCTAAATACCCACCAAGCTGTCTGCAAATGTGCACTCACCTGGGTAGGTTATCTAAAGCTTCCTTCGGATTTCTAAAATGGTCCAAAGCTCTAACAAGTCTAAGACTCACTGTTTGGTTTTCTTTAGGAAACTTGCAGCCTTTCCCAAAATCAATTTTATCAAAGTGGAATTTTTTTATGTTAATCTCTTAAAATTTACTGGTTGCTGGTCATCTATATGGGTACAAGTTCATATATCATTCTTTTTTTTCAAATGAAACAATTCTTCCCATCCCTAGCAGCAGCTCAATCCATGTTTGCTAACAAACTCAAAACTTGGCTTCTTACTGCAATGACTAGGTTAGAGCTACAGGATTTCCATAGCTTATATGTGAGAAGTTTGGGATAAAGGTACAAAGTTGGAAAAACTCAGGTATTTGAAAGTTGGGGGACGCACAGATCGTATACAAAAGTTAGAGGCGTAATTCTGTGGTGAATTAGTTAAGATTATTTCGGTAGCAATTAAGAGAACCGACTCTACCAACACAATTTATTGGATGGATAGAGAAGCATATTATACTACCTGAAGTTAGAAATGTGACAATGAACTAAAATCAGGAACTTCAACATCATCATAACTTCCCATATCTATTCTCTCCTCTCTGCTGTCAGCTTCATATCTCTATATCTATCTATCTATTTATCTATCTAACTATCTATCTATCTATCTATCTATCTATCTATCTATCTATCTATCATCTATCATCTATCTATCTATCATCTATCTGTCATCTATCTGTCATCTATCTGTCATCTATCATCTATCATCTATCTATCATCATCATCGTCATCTATTATCTATCTATATCTTTCTCAGCAGACCAGCTTTTGCTCATTTCCTATACAGTAGAAACCCTGCTAGAGTACCTACCTCTCATGCACAGTAATCTCCATTTGTCTATCTCTCTGTCTTTGCCTCTCACAAATGCTTCCAAAATCACTGGACAATGTGTTCATTGATTCATGTTTCATTAGGTGCACAGTCCTATACTAAGTACTTAGACACATGTCGGTTCTCTCTACAACCATGTAGAGAGCAGCAATACCTAGAAAAGTGGAGTTGGGCAGATCAAATCATAGCCTACTCTCTCTACATGGTAGGTGACAGGATGTCTTACATGGCCCTGCTGGGACTTCTCTATTTATTCTAAAAAACAAAACAAAACAAAAAAACCATCTCTATTGTATACTGACCATGGGGTTACAATACCAAGATGAACTAGACATAACCTCTAGACCCTTGCTCTAGTTTTGTGTCTACCATTCACTGTATGATCTTAGTAAGTCACTTCCACTCTCTGGGCCTCAGCTTCCTTTGTTCAATGACTGGGACAGACAGAACGAGAGGTGCTTTATGGTCTGCTATAATGAGCCCACTAAGCCTAAAGTAATAGCACTACTGTTTCAATCATTCTTTGTCAAGAAACTCACATTCATGATCCAGAGGTTTCCTACCAAGAAATTAAAGCATTTCCTGAAATCCATGCCCTGTGGATGCCACTAATACGAAACAGAGTAGAACATCATGAAGAGTCTCAGCTAGTTACAAAAACTTTGCTTTATATAAATCAGAAATGCAAACTGAATAAAATTCATGATTTCATCCTTCTTAAAAAAAACCCAAAAAGCACTCAGCATAGTTTATATCTGACAAGACTTGGCCGATCTGGTCCTTTGGCACTGGGGATTTGAAACGCGTCCTCCTAGCTTTACAAAGCCAGGCCTTGCAGGAAATCTTACTCGTTGTGTGGCCTCATCTTTGGCCAAAAGACTGGAGGAGCTCTGGGTGGTGAATGTGTTGCCAGTGAGATGCTTGTGTTGTTTTTGGTAGAAACCTCCAGAAGAGGAGCTGCAGCCAGAAAACCTTCCTGCTGAGACTTCAGTTCCCAAAGATCCCCTGAGCTCTTTGATGATCAGGCCAGTCTCCCAACCTTTTGTGAGTCCAGCCATGAAGAACAAGTGTGAAGAATGTGAGCCGTGGATCGACAGGTTCAGGAAGCTGGAAAATGCCCTCTACCTGTGTGATCTGAGTAACGCAGGTGACGTGTGTGACGCTTCCAACTGATACACCTTTCTCTTCACGTTCTAGTCTGAAAGCGGACACATTTTCTTTCATTTCTTGACAAACACCATTTGTATATAAATTATGTACCTGGCACTGTGCTGAGCAGTGAATCAGACATGAATGAACCCCCACCAGGTTGCTCACAGTTTCTGCGTATCTCTGCCCCTCCCTCCGCGCCACTGCCCGAGTCTAGCGCACCATCCAAGCTCATGCCCCTCATTGAAACACTTCGGCCTGCCTCTAACAGGCTGAGCGCCAAGCTTCTTAGAAAGCAAAATCTGGTCCCTGCCCACCTGACGAGTCTCTTCTCCTTCAATTGTTATTCTTTCATCGTATCTTACCCAGTCGCAACGAATGCCTTGCCTTCTCAGACTTCCCTTGCTTCTTCTAGGGCTTGCCTTTCCTAACCTTACCCCCGCCATCTGAGCTGTTTGCCTCTTGTCTACCTACCCCACCTCCTGACAGCTGCTGATCTTGTCCACCTGGCTAATTAGTGCCTAAACATCTTACATGTTGGAACTCAAGCTCTGCTCCTCTGAGAGTTCCCTGATTTCCCCAGACAGATCTAAGCAAACCTTTATCTGGCCTCTCACAGTTCTTTAACATCCATTATCATACTTGATATATTGTATTTTTTTTATCTAAGGGCTTTGTACTATCTCACCAGTAGACTACATTCCTTTTTTAATCCCCAGCACTTTGCACAATTCTGTTTAACATATTTTTGAGGCAATAAATAAGTGAATGAATGTACATAAATAACTAAATTCAAGACGGAAGGTGGTAAATGCCATTAGAGTGTGCTATGTGGGCATTCAGAAAAAGGAGACTCCTGCGTAGTGAGGAGATCAGGGAATGGGTCATAGTGTGAAATGGATCAGTAAGAGAAAATGCAGTCTGTATACAAAGGAATGAAACAGCCCTTTCTGGCAAAGGTGCAGGATTGCCGAGCCAAGTGTTATATGTAAAGCTCAACAGAAGGAGCTTGGTTTGGATAGAATAGAGGGTCTGTTAAGAAGAATTAAATGTCAACTATAATTTTAAAATAAAAATAAATAGTTTAAAAATAAAATAATTTTTAAAAACTTAAAAGAAGAATATTAAATGATAAAGGTGGAGATATGGGATAGGACCATATCTCGGAAGCTCTTAGACACTGGACCAGGGAATTTGGACCTAATTCAAAGACAGTGAGTAGCACTGAGAGTTTCTAAGCTGGGGAGCATATGATAAAAGTGCATTTCAGAAAGATCCTTGATGACTGTGAATGAATAAAGGAGAAAATGAAAACAGGAAAAAGAGAAAAGAGGCCACTGCAATGTCCAAGTGAGAGAGGATGAGTCCCAGTGTTCAGAGACAGGGGAATGGAAACGAGGAGCTTACACAGCAGCATATGGACCGGAACCGTTGTATCTAATCACATACTGTGGTTCGTGAGGAGTTTGGGTATTATATGTGGCATCTAAAAACATTGAACTCAAAGAAACGGAGAGACCTGTAGTTGCTAAAGGGAATGGGGAGACATTGGTCCAAGGGGACAAACTTTCAGTTACAAGACAAATTAAGTCCCAAGGATCTTATGCGCAGTATGGTGACTAGCTAACAATATTTGTTGTATACTTGAGCATAAGCATGAGAGTAGAGCTTTCACGAACTCACTACAATAGTGACAACAAAATGGTAGTTATGTGAAGTGAAGGGTGTTTTAACTAACCTTACGTGGTAAACATTTAGCAATATGCACATGTATCTAATTATCACATTTTACACCTTAAAACTGGAAGTAATTAATTTTTAAGGAGAACTAGTATATGCACTAGTACTCTCTACGTGCAGTCATACAACAATAGCAATGCCTGGCTCTCAATCTCTATGTGTGTTTTTCTTTTTGCTTCATTCTGGTGTGAATATCCAAAGCAAGTTAAATGTAGACCACATGAAGTATAACTACCCTCTGATGCCCAAGGACTTTTAATAATTATACAAAGCGAAGGAAAAATAAAAATTTCAAATGAACATTTATTTAGCTAAATTAGAAGCTCATTTATTAAACAAACATCTCTTATGAGCCCAGCCCTGTTCCAGAAGCTGGACCAGGAAGGAAACGAGAAAGAATGAAACATGGTCTCTGGCCTCAAAGGGCTTTTAGGTAAAAAGGTAAAACATAGAGATTAGCAGTAAATTGATGTCAATCTTTTAAAAAACAAAACAAAACAGTATATATTAAAGTATTATAATTAGAGACACAAATAAGAGTTAAAGAGCCCAAAGAAAAGAGAGAGAGAGATGAAAGGAAGCTCATCATCTAATGTGAGCTGGGGTACTCAGAGAGGGCTCCATGCAAAAGAGAGCTTGAGATTAGCCTGAGGAGAGGTAGACTTTGGATAGCTGGGTAGGGCATTCCAAGTTTGAAACCATCTTCTGCAAAGATTAGGTGGGAATGAGTATGAGGGGGAGAGAGTGAACAGGTCAGAACTGGAAGTTCATGTTGGTTAGATAATGAAGTTGAGACACTATTGTGAATCCTGAGGGCCAGGGTGGGGTTTCATTCTCTACCCGGTGTTCACCAAAAGAGAACACAAGGAAAGCTGAGATAAGTACTTTAAGGGAGACACTGGAGAAGAGAAGATAAAAAGGTTATTGAAATAATCACGAGAATCTAAGTTTTCATACCAGGACTGTGAAAGGGGTGGTGAGGTTACAAACAAAAATGAAACAAAGTAAAACAAAAAACTGAGTAGAAATAAGACATTTTTAAAGAAACAAATGCTGATTTATGATGATGGATGATGGATCATAAACTCAGTTGCTAAGGACTTCCCAAAGACTGGGACTTTTCTCATACTTCTGAACTGTTCTGAGGAAAATCGGAGTTTTGTTGACTTTGGAGGCAGATTCCAGCAGATCTGAAATGCCTTTCTTATGGCCTCTTCACTATTTATGCCTGTTTGCTCTGTTTCTATGAAATTCATTAGTTCCTCAACAGCCAAGGAATGTGTCAGCCAGATCTGGGAACATCTATAACTATCTTTAATTAGGAAAGAGCGTTAACTGAAGTCATATTGCTGGTTTATTAACCACAGTATTTAGCAGAGCACCACAGCCCCATTCTAAACACTGAGCAGATGATACCTACTTTGCCCACTGATGAATCACTGTTCTTTACCATGTGCAAGGAAATATATAGACCAGGGCGTTCTCCATCCAAGATGAAGGCTGATGATCCATCCTCAAATTAGCATTTCTGGGAACCTACTTGGTGCTTATTCTCTAATGAGAGTTGTCAAGAGAATATCCTTGAGTAGAGGGAATAAGAAATGACTGAATAACTGGTCATGTTTTCTAAAGAAAGAAGGGTGGTTGAGATAAATGTTTGGATGAATGGTAGATTTGGAATTTTCCCAGTGAACTAAAGGCTAGATAAAAAGTATTTTAGGGTTCAAGGTGGCAGACTCTGATGAGAGCCCTCAAGGGCACTCCCTGGGTGGGTCTGGACTTGGCGCGCATCACTAGCTCCTCACATCAGCCACGTGGTGTCCTTATTTACCGAGGAGAAAGCCAAGCTCACAGTAGGAAGTTGAGCCATAATCCAAGTCCAGATCCATTGGACTTCCCACTACACCGAATTCCCATGAAATACCAGAAAGAACATCAGGTTTCATCTGTCATTTTGTTTGTTTTTACCAAAAGACTTAGATTCAAGTCCAGATGGTACCAATTTCTGAGTCCTGAAAACCAGTCACTTATATTCTGTGAGCCTGGTTCATCCTCTATAAAAGAAGACTGATAATGAGATGATATACCTGCCAGATTTGAGAAGGGATCACATGAGATTTGAAAGTTCTTTGTGAACTATAAAATGAAGTAGGTATTAGAGAGGCTCTTCTTATTTCTTTCATTTTGATTCTGGTGGGGGAAGGACGAGCTTTCCATCACTAAGATGGATTGTAAGGGTTACTTTATGCAGCTGTCCTGGGCAGCCCCTAATGACAGTAAATTAGACAGATACAAATACCAGTCAATAGACTTTTTTTTAGGCCTCACCTAAGGATATGTTTTTTAATTAATTTTTAGAGGCAGAGGAAGGAGGAGAGGAGGGGAGGGAGAAAAAGAGAGAAACACCGATGTGAGAGAAACTTCGATTGGTTGCCTCCCATATGATACTCACCCCGACTGGGAACAAATCCCCAACCTAAGTATGTGCCCTGACTGGGAATCGAACCTGCACCCTTTTGATGTATGGTCAACACTCCAACCAAATGAGCCATCCAGCGAAGGCAGTCAACAGACTTTTGTTTGACAGTAGGGATCCCCTACCAATGGTAAATCTTAGGAAATAGGAAATGCCCTCCCCCTCCCCCACACACACCAGTGGTGATTCCTAAATGTATTTTTAACATGATTTTAAATTTTAAATTAAAATATAAACTAAATTATATGTATATTTTAAAAATAATTTCTTACTAAGATACATTCTTATATATTTTAAATAATGTTGATGTTATAATTATTCTAATTATCTTATGATAATACCTGTATTAATGAGTGCTTACTAGTTCTGAGCATTTTGCTAAGCACTTACTATTTTATTGATTTTTATACAATTTCATTATCCCTACTTTAAAGTCGAAGAAATCAAGGCTCAAAGGTTAAAGTAATTTTCCAAGACAGACATTCACTCCAAAGGCAGGGTATAAGAAAGTGTCCTGAGGGATCGATTCCAAGCCAGACTGCCAGCAGCCAATCCAGAGATCTGCAGAGATGCCCTTGGCCAACATCCAAGAAAGAGATTTCTGCAGAGGAAAGGGCCAACATTCTACTAGAAGAGAGAGACAATAAACAAATCTGAGAGGAGAGAAACAAACGAGCTGGGATAGGATGGGGTGGACTATAGAATAGGACTGGACAGACGAGAAGTGAATGAAGAAATCACATTAGGACCACCTGTCGGTAGTCCACTGTTAAGAACACCTATTAGAGGCGAGTTCAGGGGGGCATCTTGCTCAGCATTCCTTGCACGCTCAAATACGAACAGCACTTGGTAACTTAAACAGAGATGACAGGTTTCCGCAGACCTCACTCTTATGGACTGGCAGTAGCTTTGGGTAAATGACCAGGGGACTGCCTATGGGTCCTTTGAGAAAGAATTTCACAATCATTATTACAGTCTGCACAAGTACAGGAAAGTAATAAAGCAATATGCAAGGGATGTACCTTTCTTCCCTCTAGGAGATATTTAAAATCTTCTCACTGACACTGGTAGCATAGAGCTTCACAATCAAGGAATATATCTAGTAAACAATATGAGCCTGTCGAGAAACAATCTCATCGCCCTAATTCTATAATCTAGTGGAGTGATTTAATGCATGGACTCGAGCAAAGCAACCTTGAGCAAGTGTCTTACTATCTCCTTGTCTCAGTTTCTCTCTCTGTAAAATGGGTTCTCAGAAGGATTGAATGAATTGTTGTCGGTAAAATGCTGGAGTGCCTGAAACATGATGACTTTTATATATAAGTATCAGTCATTGTTGTTATTGTTGTTGCACTTTAGTTAACTTTTTGCAAATCTTTTAGCTCCAACTGGTTGGGGAGCTTCCTGAGGTAATAGGCCACCTTTCTAAACCCTCTATATTCCCAAGCACAGTATCTGACATATGTAAGTTCACAATTAGGAGCATATGAATGAATTGTTGATCTTGGCTGATGCTATGTTCTACACCTAAACTCTTCACAACTATTGAAATCTATCTAACCTTACCATAGAAGACACATTGGCACTGGTATATACAACAAGTAGGTACCAGAGTACATCCTATAATGATAAACACCACCATTTCTGTTGGGCAGATTCAGACTCTGAGCCACAAGAAGTTATATGATTTCCCTGTGATTACACAGCAAGCTGGAGGGAGTCACAGTAAACACATTCCCAGAGATGCATAAAAATGTGCTTTTTGAATTCTGCATGTTTAAGAATATGTTTGGATGCTTCACAGATAAAAATGAAGCAGAACCATTAAAAATTGTTTAAAGTAGACACCCCACCTGTTTCAAAACTTGGCTTTTAAAGTTTTATGGCCACAAACAAGCTTAAATTGCTTTAGAATCTGTCTACAGATTTTATGGACCCCCATCCCGTCTCCCTAAAGCCACCCTCAAAATCCTCCTGACATCTATAATGCAACCGGGACTGGAAATATCTTTTTAGGGTGTTGATTGATTTTAAGAAGCTTAAAGATTCAAGTATTATCATTCCATGTTTACTCTGAAGTCATTCAAGCTAATAGATTTTTTATTCTTATTTGTTCTCTGTGCCCTCTTTTAAAAACTTCCCACCAACCCAACCTAATCACAGGAGCCCTGGAGAAGGAGCGAGCCAGGCGCCTCATTCACAACTACAACCTCATTTACAACCTGTCCCTGAGCCCTCGGAAAATCGACCAGGCCTTGAGGAGATTTCGTTCGGGAGAAAATATGCTCTTGGAACCAGCACTCCGGTACTTAAAGGAGCTATGATAACAAGCCCATATTGTGAGAACAGATGTTTCCTTTATCTCCCTTTTTACCCAGACGCGTGTTTATGCCCAGCCTGAGTGTAGCGGTGGAGGCAGACGCTGTCAGAGTGGAGGCCCATGCAGCTAATGTAGATGCTTTGGACTTGGACTTGGTTTCTGGCTGTGATGCTTGCTCATAAGCAGCTCGAAGTGATCCGAGAAAACCAGGTTTTCTCTTCTGAAGTGGAAAGAACCCAATTTCTTAAAATCTTCTATTCTAATAAAGTTTATTATGAATATTACATAGTTTTTCTACATTGCTGGTCAAACTATGTTTTTCCATATAGTAAAAAAACATGCTAGATGTTGTCAATTCCCCAAAAGGCCTGTCACATAATAGACCTAAATATCTTGTTGTTGGATGAGTAAGTCAGCCCTTCTTCTAATCACTATTCTGGGAAAGATGTTCACGTTATAGGAAAAATAAAAGCATTAACAATATATTATATTAATACTAAGAAGTAGAATTCCAAGTGAGGTTTTCTAAACAAGCCCAATATTTTCTCTACTACAAAACTAGATAATGTTGCACTGTCTCCAGGGATGCTTTCCTAGAGTACTGGATAGAAGCTTTGAGGAGGGACTCCTGGGACAAAGGATTCTAGAAATGGATAGCATTTTCTTTACTTCTTTTGGCAGAAAAATAAAGCAAAACTTTTACTTTGCTGCAGTTTACATAGTTCTATCCTTAACATCCCCCCACAACTCTGCACCTTCCACAACGCACACATACACACACACACACACACGCATCACACCACACAGCGCGAGCTCCTTGAATGAACACTAGTCCAGGACTTCAGGTACAAAGGTGTTCCCAGCACCATCACTAATGCTGAGCGACCTGGGTCCTGGTTTTCTCATCTGTGTGGAGACGACATGAAGGAGTTGGGTTCAAGGGAAAAAGCGAACAGGAAGCTCTCTTGAGCACTCCCTTTTATCCATTTTATATTGTAGAGTATCTCATAAAATCTTTTGAACAAAACCTTAAGAACAAAATAATTTAGATCCACTAACAAATGATCTCTAAGGGCCCTCTGGTCTAACCTGCTTTAGTTTTTATAATCCTCGAGTTGCCCAGAGAAATGCCTCTTGAGGCAGACTGATCACCTCTCTAACATCCCAGAACCCTTGGACCTGCAAGCTGCCTTTTAGGTCAGAGAAGTAAGCCAACAGGTGTGACTTTTCCATTTTCTTTTCTTTTTTTAAATACATATTTATTGATTTCAGAAAGAGGAAGGGAGAGGGAAAGAGATAAAAATCATCAATGATGAAAGAGTCAAGCCCTACTGGGGATCAAGCCCGAAACCCCGGCATGTGCCCTGACCAAGAATGGAGCCACCATTTCCTGGATCCTAGGTTGATGCTCAACCACTGAGCCACGCTGGCTGGGTGATGTGACTTTCTTTTGGCAAAAATATACCAAATGAGGAAAATTATAATGTTAGGTCAAACAATTCAATGTGCATGGGGCAACTACTGTGCACCAAGAATTTGACATATTTTGTTTCATACAACTCTGACAACTCAGTAAGACAGTTTGTACAGGTCCAGTTCACATATGAGGAAACAGAGGCTCAGGGAAGTGAAAAGTAAGAAAGCTTCTGGGTTGGGCTTATTGACAATTGGCCAGAAGTATAGGGCATTTTGGAAAGCACTGGTCGCATGATACTTAAGAATGTCCTGGTATACCTTACATCTCTGTGGATAAATGGATTGGAAAAGGAATTGAGGTGAAGGAAGGCCCGAAACATGAAGCTGGGGTTAAGAAACTAAATCATAAGGTGCTGAAGGGCAATGATTGTACTTTGCTCAATTCTTTATGTCCGGCATCTAGTATAGCTCCCAATAGATGAGAGCCTCAGCACCCAAAAAGTCAAACAACTAGAAGGGACTCCATTGACATAGCATGAAAGATGTCCCCAGAGCTATGTGACTAAAGGTCATGCATACCCTGTACTTCTGTAGCATTAACTGAGTGAATACTTCTGTAAGCCATGGCCAGATCTGGATCCACAGTTACTCACCCTACCCCCACCACACACACTTCAACAGAGAGTAGAAAAGGAAAAGGCTTTCAAACTAGTCAAAGCCCAGCTGTGGCCATTAGCAGGTGGTAGCCTTGGCAAGTTGTTGAATCTCCCTGAGCTCCAGCTTTTCTATCTGTAAAACAGGAGTAATCCTATCTTTACAGAAGAGCGTCACAAACCCTGACAGCCATGTCATTTGGACAATCCTTTGCAAGTAGTAGAAGATGGACTTTCCTTATGTCCCTCCCCTTAGCTGCTAAGCATCAGGAAGCTTAAACAACAGTCTGTGTGAGATGGCATACAGAGGTGAGGATTCCGTTACAGCAAAATCAAGTTTTGAGATCTATCTGCCTTCTAGAGCCAAGCCATCATTGCTCTTGGATCATCTCCTGTCTGGGATTCTCCACTACTTTACCCAAGATCTAGGCAGGGCTGGGAGTGGGGGAGCACACAAAAGACTTGCACATCACAGAAGTACATACTCATTAGTTCTCTGAGTAAACATTAAAGGAACCAAAATTCAACTTAAGTGGTAGAGAAAAGCTTAGATAGCAAGTTGACAATGTAGAGTTTAAATCAACAAAACAAACCACTGGACACAAACAGGAAAATGCTATAAGGCCATCATACTTCAAAATATTGTTATGACCTCTATGTTAGGAGTTTTCCATGATTTACTTATGAAAAAAATATGTTACTTCTTTCTCTTTTTTCTCAGATCAGTGGTGTTTCGTATACTTCTCATGGCTGTGTCACTGTGAACTTCTAATCAGCACTCGGTAGAGGGTGTCTGGTGTCTGTGGTCTTGACCAACTTTCTCTAGCCAAACCTTTCCAAATGAGTGTCTGTGCAGTAGACTGATTAACTCCCTGTATGTCCTGGAAAGACATGGTGTCAATTGTGTCTTTCCCAACTGTCCAAAAGCCTCAGCCTCTGAGGATGGAAAGAGCACTGAAGACAGGCTGGATCTCACTAGCTGGACAGACTCTTCCTCAGATGTGTGATGCTGAGCAATTTACTGCCTCCCACACAGAGGCCTTCATATTCAAGGAGATCATGCTTCCAGATTGTCTAGCATTATACCTGCTGCATAGACATGCTCCATAAGGGGAAACTGGCTTGGTACTTTATTCTTATACAGTATTTTCATTTACCCATTCAGTGGTCCAAATCATTAACTGCCTTTCCCAGGTACAGACACCTTCCAAGCCAACAGTTGACTCACTCTAGTGGGATCCTGGAGGGCAGAAACCATATCCTCCACATTCCCTCTCCTCATTCTCTCACCTGCACTGACTCTTCACTATACCCCAGCTAGGTTGCACTACTCTGCCCATTGGCTAGATGGAAAACTGAGGCTCAGGGTGGTAAATGCATTTGACTAAGGACTTACAGCTCGGGAGTGACTAAGCCAGGATTAGAATCCAGCGTACACTCCAAGTTCAACATGCTTTCCTGGTCACAGTAATAGCAAATAACCCACAGAATTTTCATTAGTATGTGTGGTCTGTCTCCCTGGCAAGTCTCAAGGCCACTCCAAGCCAGGACCAAGGTCTTGTTTGTCTTTGTCCCCAGCACAAAGCCCAGATTCACCAGCAAGTGGGCACCTGGAAAACGTCTGTTCAATGGAGCTCTCACATAAACATTTTGAAAACTCAACAGCTTTTACCCTCTTCTAGTTCTCCCAGCCTCATGACCGCCTTCTGGGGACCTGAATAAAGGGTGTTTTCAGGAGGCTTGGCGTGGTCTGTTCACACAACCAGAAGCATAACTGTACAGATCACGCCATCCAAAAGGTTTGCTAAGTGCTCACTGACTCTTCAAAGGAATTTCCCAAGATTATTAAGAGAAACAATAACAGGGTTTGATATTCTAATTGGGATCAGGAATTGGACAGCTTTGGAGCTGGCCGGAGAACTGTGAATCTCTGAAAACAAATGCTTGCCTTTCTTCTCTCCCTCTCCTCGCTCCCTTCTCTTGTTAGAGCCTTTCAGCTACAGTTCCAACGCTCCTTAGCAACCAAGGCGGGGTTCCCAGAGCCAGGGTGCCTCAGGAATGCCAGCCATTCCCCTCATTATCATTCAGGGCCCCTCATCTGCCTGCACAGTTGGCTGCAGGACTGTGCAAGAGGCAAAGTGCTTGGGGGAGGCCCAGCATTTAGCGTGGCTTGTTGGGAAATGGGAAGCCTCCACAAAGAGTTTCCAAACAAAAGGCATCAATATTATTTGTGTAGCCATCAGACTGCCTGGGGCACAATATGGCTCTGGCTTGGCCACATGCTCTCTCCCCAAGTCCTGTATGAAGGCTTGGTTGGGTCTCCCCAGACACATCTTGGCCCAGAATGCCAATGCATTGAAAAGTTTCCCTCCTCCTCTCCTGTCTCCTGCCAGGTCTCTCATCAGACTCAGTTTATCCAGGTTGGACAATGGGTGGACTCTAACTGGCAGCGTGAGTGCCCAGGGAAGGAGTATTGACAGAGGGTAAATGGTCAGATGGTAGAACAATTGGGAACAGATGGCACTGCTGGGAATGGATTCCAGAATAATTCACAAGCAGATTGAGCTCTGACAAAGACTCATCTGATGTAAAGCAATTGGCGCCTTGTACCAAGCCTTTGCTCAAAACACACATCCCTACTCTCCCACACAATCTTCAACAGCTCCATGAGGGACTGCTACCCAGGTTCTGTCTCACAGGAATTACAAAATACTGATCAGTAGGCCAATTCTTGGAAGATTCCAACCAGCAAAGCTATTTTTCAACATTCTCATAGAACCAGTCCTAAGCAGATTTCCTTCAGCCTTTCCATGTCTGAACACGTTCAGAGATATGGGCCTTGCTACTTGCCGTCATTTTCCTCTCTAGGCAGTTCCAACTCCAATTTTTTCTGCTAAAATTGGTTTCTTCTTTAATCTACTCTCTACTTTACCTTGTCCCCAAAGAGAATGTAAAGTTTGATCAATAATTGGGACAATGACTGTACTAACCCTGGACCTTCTAGGCATCGGGGTTAGAAAGAAAGAGAAGGAAAGAGAGAAAGGGAGGGAGGGAGGGAGGGAGGGAGGGAAGGAAGGAAGGAAGGAAGGAAGGAAGGAAGGAAGGAAGGAAGGAAGGAAGGAAGGAAGGAAAGAAGGAAGGAAGGAAGGAAGGAAGGAAGGAAGGAAGGAAGGAAGGAAGGAAGGAAGGAAGGAAGGAAGGAAGGAAGGAAAGAAGGAAGGAAGGAAGGGAGAAAGAGAGAGAAAAAAACCTTTTCTCTAGAACTGACTTGAGTTGGGGAGAGAGCTCAGAAAGGGGGAGGATATTGGGGAAACAGATGTGCAATCAAGTTTGCTAGGGTTGCTGTAACCAAGTGCCATAAACTGAGTAGCTTGAACAACTGAAATGTTTTGCCTCACAGTTCTGAAGGCTAGAAGTCCAAAGTCAAGGTGTCTCAATGGTTGGTTGCTTGGACTGCGAGGAGAGCCTGTCCACGCCTCTTCCCTAGCATCATGTGGTTTGCAGCTCTGGTATTCTTTGGCTTGGACATGCATCACCTTATTCTCTGCCCTCATCTTTGCATGGCATTCTCCTTGTGTGCATATCTGTCCCTGTGTCCAAATCCCTCCTTTTTATAAGGACACCAGTCATATTAAATTAGAGCCCACCGTAATGACCTCACTTTAGCTTGATTACCTCTGTAAAGACTCCAGTTCTAGATAGGTCCACATTCTGAGGTACTGGGGGTTAGGACTCCAAAATATATTTTATGTAGGGATACAATTCAGCTCATAATGGCAGGTACGTAAATAATTGTCTGTGTGTGTTGAGCATGTGTTCTTAGATTTTCCTTGGGAATAAGGAGGGCACTATGAGGAGTGTCTTAACTTGAGTGGATTAGTGAGAGCTTCCTGGAGGAGACAATTGTGCTCACCCTGGGATGCTGAGATGGATTTTTCTAGGTTAGTGAAGGGAAATGATGTTTCCAGGAAAAGAAAGCATATGCAAGCCACATCTGATCTCTTTTCCACCTCACAGTCTTTCAAGATTTGCTATCCTCTCCTCCCAATACACACACACACACACACACACACTAGGTTGTATAGACTCTTGCCTCATCTCCATAGGCCAGAATCAGGGATCCTTTTCCTCATCATGGGTGCTGTCCTCCAGAGACTATTGGACTCAGGACTCCAGGGGTGCTGAGAACGGCCCCAGCTGAGCAGTACATTAGCTCTGACATTCACAAGACTGGAAATCCAATTCCCTATTTAATAATGAGTTACTGCCAATAACTGAAGGTGTGACTCTCCCTTGAAATTGGTTGGTAACTCCACAGGACCTTCCAGTGCCCTAATACCAAAGGGTGGGAATTCTGGGTCTTCTATGTGATATATTACATTGTTTTCAAAACAACTACTGTCCAAAAATGTGTCTTCTCCCTAGGGGATACTTCCCTACCTCAGTGATATCAGGCTTGGCTGTGACTTTTGACTCCTCTCCCAGTGAGAGAATTGTCAACGCCATCCTGCTGATCCCAATCACTTACTTGGGTCATTAAAGTTGGGTAGAAGAAACATGCTCCTCCTAACAAAAGCTTAAAAAGATACTGTATGGTTCTACCATGTTCTCTTTTTCTTCAACCACAAGCCAGCAGTCTTTCAGAGAACAGCCCAGCACCTGGAGTAAAGGCAACGTGGAGCAGTGTAGAAGTCAACATCATGGACATATATGTATATACTGTATATACTGTATATATGAAAATAAACCTTGAACACAAACAAAAATTAAGCCACTAAGAATCTGGAACTGTTTGTTACCATGGCAAAACTTGGCTAACTATACCCTGACAACTACACCCTGGCATGTAAGAGGAAGAGGGAAATACTTCCCAGTAATTGTCCTTGGAACTCTGCTGTCTGAGATTGCATATCCAGACTCTTCCAGTTTTCTCTCTCCAGCTCAGTCATCAGGTCTTTCTTTCAGGCACTATGGCAGAGATAGCTAGCTGTCCACCAACATTTGTTTTCCCTGTCTCATAATGGGGGGATTAAAGTGGAAAGTAGCCATCTGGCAGAGGCTACATTTTCCAGTACTCCCTGTAGCTAAACATGGCTTTGTGACTAGTTAGTACCAGTGAAATAAAACAGAAGTCAGATATGTTACTTCGTGGCCAGATATTTTAAGGAACAGCTGGGTCTTCTCCACTAACTTTTGTCCCTCCACTATGCTCTTAATGATGAAAACCACGCTTCTTCTTTATTCTTCTTTACTTACTTTCTGATACCTATAGGTCTCTGTCTCTCAGAGTGTGTTCCCTGGAACACTGAGGCCAAGTGGTGCTCCTCCAGACAGATGGTCTTATTCAAGACAATTTGGGAAACACCACAGGCTATATTGCTTCTCCCTTGGCGAGCCAATGCCCAATATGCATACAATTAAAACAAAACAAAAACTCCTCTTACCCTTGTTGACTCCAAACTTATATGAGAAAAGTACTTTTATTTTCAAATAACATTTTGAGATCCTTCAGAACTAGTGTCTATGCAAGACACTATGAGAAATTATGTCTTAATTGAAGATCCAACACTTTAAGTCATACCAGCCAGCTACCATACTTATTTATTTGGCAAATACACATAAAGCACATATTATGTCCCAGGCCCTATGTTGCCAAAGCATCAGGGTTCTGAATAGGGCCTGGCCTACAGAGGATATCATATAAAAATTTTTGCATAAATGAAAGAAGGGTCACAAAACTGCATAATTACTAAATGACATTACCCACCAACTGAGACCAACTGTAGCTTGGCTGGCTACTGGCTAGAAATAATCATCTCACTTCATTCCTTTATCTCACCACTGCCCATCTCTCCTGCCTCACTTGCCTCTATTTCCCCATCTCTTTCAGTCACATGGACCACTCACTGCGACCTAAAGGTATTATGCACGTTTGTGATTTTTTTGCCTCTGCAATGCAATTTTCTCTTCTTGCGGTATCCTTTATACTTACTTTTAATTGTTGGATTCCTTTTCATTCTGCACAATCAAAAGTATATGTGCCTTACTATGTAACCCAAACCCTGACCTACACCCTCCATTTTTAACTTCATATGTGCTTCTCTAAATAAACAGCCCATCCCAAATAAGCCATGTCAACCTCAGAACTCTCCCACAGAACCGACCTTGGTTAACAACACTTCCCACTCCTCACTCGGCCATAGCACCACCTGCCCTCATAATCAGCATGTGGGAGAGATAGGGAAGGAACAGAAAGGCAGGTAGGAGAGATATTCTGCTCCTCTTTGGGTCTCAGAGTGGGTGGAGACATGGGAAATTAGAAGGCGATCAATTTTGGTTCAACCTGAGAAAAGACACACTAACAGTTACAATGGATGAACAGTGAAATGAGCTGCTCTACAAAGTTGGCAGTTTTCTGTCCTCAGAAGCACCTAAGATGGATGAACATCTGTCAGTGATGGGAAAGATGAGTGTGGTTCCTTCCATGAAGCAAATACTATGAATGACCAAATATTCTAAGTTGTGGAGCATCTGAGAGGTTGCCATGTCTTGGCCACCTTATTTCAATGGTAATAAAGAGACAGAAGGTACCACCACCCCTAAACTGGATTTGTCTCCTCTCTTCTTTTGTAACAATCACATTTGTAATGACATCGATGTCTTCAGTTGACTTGAGGTCCACAAGGCTCAGTCTAACCAGACCCCTGCTATTTCTCAGGCAGACCTAGAACAAGGTCCTGTGCACAGTGGGAGCTTCCAGAGCCTGAGATCCCATCTAGATCCTGCCTCTAAAAGGAGCACTTGAGGCTCATTATTCCACTACCGCCTGAAGGAATTCCCTTCTTTCCATGTCAGCTGCGATGCATTGCCTCGGGCATGCATGCCCACTGTCCTCAGAACACTACAAGAGCACGCCAGGGCTAGGGTGGGACGTGAGAAGCATGGTGACCATTTTACAGATGAGAATGCTGAGACTCAGAGAAGTTCTGCGCCTTTGCTAAAGGTCCAGCAGGAGTTGGAGATAGAGATGAAGCCCTCCCTTTCCTCAGCGCAGTTCTTAGTGGCCATCTCTTGCCAGCCCTGCCAGTTCTGCTCCACCCTGGCTTATCATAGAGTTGCCAGTAGCAGGCCTGCCCCATTCTGAGAGCCAGGCTGGCAGGGCGCAGGCAACTGTGTTCCCACACACCAGTGTAGCTTAGGATTTGTTTCCTGCTGCCTCCTTGTGCCAAGGTTCACTGTACCCAAGGGAAAGAGAAGAGAATGCTCCCTTAAACACATGCTCTGGGCCAGGTTTTGTGATCTTACCTATCACTCATGACAGCCCTCAGAGGCGGGAATCATGAATGAAGAGCTGAGGCTCAGAGGCTCAACAAGAGTGGCAGATAGAAGCATGAATTAAACACAGTCCTTCCCAGCTCCAACCCACCCTGGGTTGCCCGCAGAAGCCATTAAAGGCCTGGGTTGCTTCTTTCTGGAGCTTCTAATTACCTTCTGTCTAAGGAGGGAAGAGAGGAGCTCAGCCCCATATAGTACTCTATTTTTTATTTAAAAGTGTTTACTGAGCACCTACTATGGCCAGGCTTCAGTAAACAGTTTGAATGGGTTTCCTAAGATTTTTCCAAACTTCCGTGATAAAGGTCTTGTCCAAATACCACTGACTAACTTAGACTTCCTTCCAGTACTGACCCCTTTCTGCAATTGGATTGTTGGATTGTTCCTTCCCTGGAACTGATCAGGTCAGAAAATGCATGTACACTCCCATCTACCTCTCTCTTAGCTCAACTCTCCTCACTCTGAGAAGGCCACTCAGCCAACACCATGGCTTCTCTCAGCCCTCTCTGGGATCCTCAGGAGACACTAGCGACTTATTCCTATATGGATGACTTATTTGTTTTCTGAGGCCTTCACAAATTCCCCAGGTATACCACATGGATGCTTTAGCAGAAAGCACTTGTCATTCTTACCCATCCAAACATTCATTTATTCACTCATTAGTTTATTTTAACAAACACAGGCACCCCACTGTGCTTGGAGCTGTGCTGGGGACCAGGCATCCAGAGGCGAGTAAAGCAGGGCTCATGACCAGTTAGTGAAGACAGACACCGAAGCTGCTGAGTACAATGGAGTGTAAGTGCTACGTGAGGGAAGGTCCAGGAGCACTCGGCCCCAGCACAGGACACACAGCTCAGTGACCAGAGCATCACTGTTGTCAGGAGAGGCTTCCTAGAATATTTAAAACTGAGCTGAACCCGGCAGAGCAGAAGTAATTGGTCAAAATGGGGTCAAGAGTCAGGGACTTAAGTGGCAGGACTGAGTTTTTTGGGTAAACCGAGCAAGATGAGCAGAGCCCCTGAGACATGAACCCGGTCTTTGTTCTGGGTACCGGAAACTATGGTTACATACACCTGAAGCGTGATGTGAAGGTGAAGGAAGGTGAAGGAAGCTGGAGAAGGTAGGGTGAGATCTGGAAGGCTCTTGATGTCCTGCTAAGACTCCCTGCAGAGGGAAAGGGGCTGTGATGTGATTGAATAAATGTTTTGATTGCTGGGGGCCATTTGGGGAAAAGCTCTGAGATGCAAGTATAGAGGCAGGGAAAGCTCTTACAGACTATTGTAGGACTTGGGTAAGTTATTTAATATCATTGAATTTCAGGTTCTTCATCTGTAAAATAAGCCTTAAAGTACCTCCTTTGCTGGATCATTAAGGGCTGCATATAAGGTGTGGAAAATGCTACACACAGCGTGTGACACTGAACAGGCCTCATAAGATGGTAGCTCTGTGTTTTATAACGTTCGTGTCCCATAATAACCTTGCAATGAGAACAGCCTTTCTTAGGAAGGGCACGAGGGAGAATGCCAGCAGCAGAACAGCTTCAAGGGAGTCGCTGACACTGATGCACACACACGAGTACGTAATTTATGTGTTTGGGCCGTTTTTTAAAAGCCCCATTATTATTCCTGCTCCCTGCCTCGCGGTGACGCGGGTAGTGCAGTGCATTAGTTAATTTCACGGCCCTGTTGTGAATCTTACAATATTTCACCCTCCTAATTCAAAATACTCATTCCAAGTGGCTCCAGCTTCACAAATAAATAATTCCTGTTGGAAAGTGGAGTTTTTCCATCTGCCCAGCCCATTTTCCATCTGCTCCTCCGAGCTCATGGTAGGATGGAGCTGGGTCTTGGGGCCCCGTTGATTGGTCCTGATTTAGGAAGCAGTGACTTTCTCCCAGATGGGTTGCACATTAGTGATAAAGATTAGTTTCCTTTGTTATTAGTTATAAGTTAGAAGACAGTTTTAGAGACCTGGGAGAGGACCAAAGAGCACAAGCCAGGCAGAGAGGAGGGAAAGTCACACGGACGGCGCTAACACCACGCGCTTGCAAGTGACACCCTCCCGGGCGCTGTGACATCGCAACAACCCAGAAGGTGCTTGTGATTATGTCCATCTGACGAGTGAGGGAGCTCAGGGTCAGAGGGGCTTAGAAACTTGCCTAAGGTCACATGGTTTATAAATACGGAAGCTAAGACTGATTCCAAAACTCGGACTCTTTCCACAACTCCAGAGATTCGAATGAGTGCTGTGCTTTTTGAATGAACAGTGCATTCACCAAAGAATTGTGATTTTGTTTCTTTCAATAATCCAGTCCTATTTCATAGAAGAGTACCCATGTGGTAAAGGTGATCTGTTTTTAGGTCCTTACGCTGTCTCAGAAAGAACAGTGGGCTGTGAGTTAGAAAACTTGGAGGTGGCTTCGGATTCCCAGTGGCAAGGACAGGACGCTGAATTCTCTGAGCCTTGGTCTCCTCAACTGGAAAGTGACATCTATCTTGTGTTGCCTCTTCAGTAAACCTTGCGAGGTCTGGAAAGGAACCTCTGTAAAAAGCATGTAAGAATATAGAAGGGAGTGCGATTTGTCAATGGTAAAGTTTTGTGGAAACATTAGGGGGCATTTTCATTTCTGTGCCTGCTTGTAACAATATGCAAGCTTGCTTGCAACAAGATGAGGACCTTGTGTCAGGGCATAAATCTGTGCAATGCTTCTTTCATTGAGAAAATCTGGCATATATATATATATATATATATATATATATATATATATATATATATATTAGCTGAACTAAGTGGTTGGCTTGGTAATGCAGTTAATTTACTTCATCATGGACTATAAGCAGACAATACATAGGCTGACACCAGTCTATGACGCAAGCGTTGAATCTTGCCATCTAGACTATCTTGAGGAAGGCAGATGGTGAAACCATTGAAGTCTCAACTCACTGCTTATGAGCTTTGTGTGACCTTGATCAAGTTATTTAACCTCTCTGTGCCTCAGTTTACTTTTCCATAAAATGAAGTTAATGATATCAAATTTATAAGGTAATTGTGAAGATGAAATGAGAATACATCTGACTGTGTATTACAGGGCCTGGAACATAATAGCCGGTGGGGGAAAAATGTTGTTTATTATTATTATCATCATAATCATCATCATTGACCTAAAGCATCTGTCCTTCTGGTCTACCACAGTGTGTGCATTCCCACCATTAGAGGTTTTATCTTGGTTGTCACAACTCAAGGAGGCTGTGATGCTACTGGCATCTAGTGAGCTGAGGCCAGAGATGCTGCTAAATATTCTACAATTAACAAGACAGTTCCCCACAACAAGGAATTATCCAACCTGAAATGTTAGTAGAACCTTGTCTTAGAGTCATTCTTTTGGGTCGAGGTCCCCTGCCATCAGATCAAGATTTTATAACAGATTTGGGGTTTACCCAAACTTGTTTCTTAAAATGTGAGCCTGAAAGACCTTTGATATTGTATGGTCCAAATACCTGTTTTACTAAGCATAAACCTCAGAGGAACAAGGACTTGCTTTCTCCCTGTCCAGTGGTGAAAATGATATTTCTGTTTCTCCTGTCTTTCAGCCCTGCCTCCTGAAAGCACACTGCTGCTGGTTGAATAGAGAGACACAGTGTCAAGGGCACCAGGCCACCAAATCAGAGTGTTAAAATTGCACCCCATGTGTTCAGGTCGAGCGGCTGTAAGCTCAAGTAAGGGAGAAGCCAGTGTAGTCCAGGGCACCTGCAGCTCAGAGAGTAGGCTTCTCCATCTCTTGACCCCTCACCCCCACAGAGCCTGGCATGGGGGAGGGGTGGGCAGGAAGCGGCATAGTAGTGAAAAGCACTGGACTTGGAGTCAGACTTTGGACTGAGTCCTGCTTTTTGACACTTTCTCTGTGTTATTAACCAATCACATGAAGCCTACATTATTAGCACTAAAAGTGTCTTTAGAATACTTCAAGACTAAATTTGTGAAATTCATGCTCGCTTTCTCTCTCTCTGCGCCTCAGATTTTCCACTACTAAAATAATGGTAATAAAATGTACTGACCACATAGAACTGTTTGCAAGATTGAGTGAAATCAAAAGTGTGAATATCATCAGCAAGCCATTTTCCTAATAATGAATGGTTAAGAGTACAAACAATTATTAGCTGTGTGACCTTGGGGAAGTTACTTCACATCTCTGTGCCTCAGTTTTCTCATCTCCAAAATGGACATAGTAATATTACTCCTTATCTTACACTGCTGTTGTAAAAATTTAATAAGTTAATATACATAAAGTACTTAGAATAGTGCCTGGCTCCTAGCAAGTTTGAAGCAGAGTGTTACCTAATATTGTAACTCACCATCCTTTACCCGTTTGGTTCGTCCTAGTGAAGTCTAAGAGCCAACCAGGTATAATTTTACTAAGTCAATCATGGAACTCTACAACAGTCAACAAGAAGCAGCCAAGTTCCTTCCAAACTCCATGATAGTTGCCTTCTTGCCAAATCTCTATTTCAGGATTAGGAGACAACAGCTCCCTCTGCTGCCCAGAGCTGAAACAGCACCGTCATCCCCCGTGACAGCTTCATTAATATTCTGTCCTTTCTGCCCTGCCAATCTTGCCTCTTGAAAATGCGCTTCCCAGACTGATGAAATTGCTTCTATGTACTAATATCATCAGCAAAGCATTTTCCTAAGCAGCTGACTCATGACTTTTTTTCAATCAAAAGGAACCATCCTTCTAGGCTCTAGTTAGAATTTGAATAGCTGCCTGTTCTCCAGTTCCCATTAGGAAGCAACACTCTGGAGCCTGGGTAACTGAAGAGGGCATTCTCCCCACCGGGAAGGAAGCAGCAAAATTGGAGCATTATAACAAATTGTTCCCATCCAGCAATCACTTTGTAATGTGACTGTTTTCAAGGTAAACTCATTCATCTTGTTGAACAGATGGCAAAAAAAAAAAGAAAAAAAAGAGCGAGCTCTGTCTTTGCATTTCTGACTCCCTTCAGAAACACTCTGCCTGATTCAGAGGTGAGCAAACAGGCTTTTCACCCTGATGAGTCCCATGGCCAGAGTAAAATAGGACGGAGTGTTCTTATTTCCTCAGAGAGAAAGCTAGTGTTTATTGAAAACCTACTGTGTTAGACATTTTTAAGTACCATCTCTTCAATCCTCACAACAGCCTGGTGAGCTAAAATTCAACATGCTCAGTAAGAGATGCAGGAACTGAGGCTCCTAGAGGTTCAGAAATGTGGGCCTGAGGTCATGTCACTGATATGTGCTAGAGCCAAGGGTTTGACCTTTTTTTTTTTTTTTTTACAATATTACACTGTCTCCCAAAAACTCAAAATCATTCTGGGAAAACTGTGACCAGCAAGTTGGTGAGATAACACCAGAAGTGATCAGGGAAGAGGAGTCTTCCATGTGTGGTTTGGAGAAAAGGGGTTCCTTATTCCTCTATTCATAGGGAGCTTCTAAGTTTTCTTCAGGAAGAACCCTGAGGTGTCCTGGGGCTGCCTAGAATATGAAAAGCCCTCAAAGTGATGGTGTCTACTGGAAAATCCCACCAAACTGTTAAGGAAGAAATAACATCAATTATACACAAACTCTTCTCAATTCATTCTTGAGATTATCCAGATCCCAAAACCAAACACATTACAAGCAAAGAAATTTATAGACCAACGTCCCTCATGAACATAAACTCAACATGCTTAACAAAATACTAGCAAATTAAACCTAACAATACATTAAAAGTATAATACCAAGTGAGGCTTCTCCTGGGAATGCAAGGCTGGTTCAACAATCAAAAGCAATCAATGTGATTCACCATATCAACAGACTAAAGAAGAAAAACTGTATGTTCACCCAAATAGACACAGAAAATGATGGAGTCCAACCCTGATGTTCTCCATATGAGAAGCTTGAGAATATATTCCCAGTGTTACAAGGTACTAACAAAGCTGGATTTAGACTCCAGCTCTCCAGACCTCAGAGATATGTGGTGCTATCATCCCATGCTGGGAGCCAGAGTCCCGATTGTATGGGGAAGATTAACCCGAGACTTCATTCACAGTGCTCACACGGCTAACTGGGTGAGGGCGTGAGAACACGCTAACTCCAGCCCATGCCACACTGGAAAACGCCTGAAGCTCATGTTCATAAGCACCAAATCAAGGGGAGCATTGGGTTGGTGGGGAGGAATTGTGTATCTCTGGAACTTTCTGAAGGGGTGGAAATAACTTGTAAATGTGATATAAAAATCCACTTTATAATTTGAGAAATATGAGTCACAGTTATATTTCTTTTAAAACAGAGTTTTAAAAATCACAAATTTTCATTAAGATAGGAAAAAAGCCTATGAGCATTTTTGTAAAACTAAAATGACAGGGACCTCTCATTTCTACCAGTCTCACCCAGTTGGGACCATCTCAGCGACCTCACAAATGTTCACTTTTGTCAATACCCTTCATCAAACCACTTGGTAAGAAAATTTGTTACCCTTCTTAAGCAATTTGATATCCTGGTCACAGTTACAAAACTGGTAGTTTTTTACTATGAGTTGTGATTATTTGAAAATAATGTCAAAACCAAAGTGTCTCCTTCTTCTCCAGGGAAATCCCTGGAAAACCCTTTCTCTATCTGCTATTCCCCTCTCCAAAACACACACACACACACACACACACACACACACACATGTGAACACACACACAGCTCTTCCTTCTCTGCCTCTTTCTCTACCTGGTTCAGAATTTGTGGGAGAGGTGAATCCAAAACACTCGTGTGACCAGGGCAATAGCCAGCTGCAAACCAGCCCCAGCCCAGCACCGTCAAAGTGGAGCAGAAGTGGACGTGCCTTTGCTCCGTGCACATCCTCTCATGCTGGCCCCTTTAAATGGACTCAAATTGTTTTTGAACTTCACAGTTTAAAAAGTACTCAAAATGTAATGTTCCCAATTATCTCATAATCCCGGATTTATAGACAAGGTGGTGGAACTCAGCAGGGGGTAAGTTTCCTCCACTCTCCGCACTGCATATGACAGGAGTTGTGAGCTGGCCCCACACTGCTGGGCCTACAGGTATCATGGCACCGACCTGGAGGAAGGCACTGTCTCCCTGGTGGCATGAGGAAAACATATAAATAGTGACTTGATAATAGCAACCGCTTAATGAGTTCTTAATGTGTTCCATGCACTGGGCTACATGTTTTTCTTCAGTGTCTCATTTCGTCCACGCAGCTACCCAGTACAGTGAATGTGCTCATACCCGCTTCAGTGAAGGGGAAATGAAGCCGAGTGTCACTGAACATGTCCTAAGTTACACATAGCAAGTAAATCAGGACATGCACGTGGGCCTAAGGCCCTTCACTTGGCTGCATCTTGGAAAGTCAAGGGTCTCAACAGAGACACAAACAGTATGTTGTGGAGTTAAGAGTGCGGTGGAAGTGGGGGTGTTAGGGGAGAGGTTCATGATGGGAAGTGATCAAATTTGCTCGAGGGAGGGTATATCAGAGAAGACTACGTGGCAGCCACGAGCTGTCTTGATTGATGAACAGAATTTGAAAAGGTGGAGATGAGAGAGAAGGACACCAGGTTTCTAGGTGTCGGTGGTGCTGCAAACAGAGGCTCAGAGGAGCGTGTACCTTGAATGCAGATAATCATAATTTTGTTTGGAGGAAGGTCATGGGCACTTGCTGTCCCGGCCAATTGTGAGGCGTTTTACAAGAAATATGATACTAATGGTAAAGGATGGATATTTTACTTCATGTAATTTTTATACAAGTTATAGTCAAAATTTGCCCTGGCCAGTTTGGCTCAGTGGTTAGAGTGTCGCGGGTGGACTGAAGGTTCCCAGGTTCAGTCCTGGCCAAGGGCACGTACCTCGGTGGCCGGCTGGGCCCTGGCCCCCGTGGAGGAGTTCACAGGAGGAGCCAACCGATGTGTCTCTCTCACATCTATGTTTCGATTTCTCTCGCAATTGCTCTCTCTCTCTCCCTTCCACTCTATCTGGAAAGCAACGGAGAAAATATACTCAAATGAGGATTCCAAAAAATTATAGTCAAAATTATACCTGTAAATATCATGGCTTCTGCACTCAAGAAATTCACCTTTTACTGGGAAAATAAACAAGCAGCTGCAGCACATGAGTAAGGTCTCTGACAGCGTAGGCATGCTGGGGGCCTCCCCGCCCAGACCTCAGGAAGGCAGCGGGGGCGCGGGGGGCTCTGAGAGCCCAGGGAGGGGCGGGCACCGCCCGCTGGAGGAAGGGTGGGCTTCTGGGCAGAGGCACCGCTGGTGCGAAGGCCCAGGCCCAGGCAGCCCGTGGCTTGCGTGGGAGGCTGCAGGTGCGGCGCGCGGCGGAGGCGGGAGCAGGTGGGAGCCGGAACGACGCGAGGCCGGAGCGGCCGGCGGGGTCAGCGCCTGGCGAGCCCCGCGCCCGCCAGGGGGCGCTGCGGGGCGCCCTCCGGCCGCAGCCCGCGCATCAATTCCGCGCTCGGCCGGCTCTCGCCGCTGTGTGCCGACCGCGAGGAGCCAGCCTGCCAAACATCTGCTCTCGCTATGAGGCATGCCATGGCAACCACTGCGCTCCCGCGCGTCAGCGCCGCCAGGATCGGTAATAATCGCAAGTGTCAAAAGCGAGAACGAATGGGGGAAGGAAAGCTGTGCGCAGCCCAGCGGCGAGCCGACGCGCTGGCGGCTGTGCTGCGGGCCGCCAGCTGCGCCTTCTGCCGCCCCCGTTGGGGGCAGGGGATTGATGCGGCTCCGGCCTCCGCGGCCCCTTCCGCGGATCCCGCTCCTGGGTCGCTCGTCCGCGGCTTCCGCCCGCTTTGGAGAGCGCGCCCGGCCTCTGCCCGAGCAGCATATGTGCCCCTGCGTCGTTGTGTGTGTGACGGAGGAACCCGCCCGCGGCTCGCCCGCCCCGGGGGCCCTCTGGGTGAGGACCCGCCTCGGCACAGGCGGGCAGCGTGCTGTCCTGGCAGGAGTGCCGCTTGGAAGACACACGGACCCGGCTCAGGATTTCAGCGCCCCGACCTCCCAGGCGGAAACCCGGGGCGAACCTCTTGCCCTCTCTGAACCCCGCCTGCCTCGGCTGTAAAATCAGAGGGGAACCCTCCTCATCCCCCAGGCTTGTTGGGGGGCTTAGAGATAATGGGTGGCAGATGGCAGGATGCCTTTCTCAGGATAAGGGGTCAAGGTTACCTACTACAGCCTTTTTTTTTTTTTTAATTGAGCTCTCAAAAAACATGCTAAGTACTATGCTGAGCACTTTATTCAAATGTTTGACTCTGCACAACAACCTGCAAAGTTGATATCAGTATCCCCATTCTACAGATTAAGAAGACTGAGGCTAGGAAAGGTTATGTGACTTGCTTGAGTCACAGATCTAGGGGGGCGGTCAGAGGGTGTACTCGGGGCTTCCTCCACAGCCCGCACTCCTGCTGCTTACACCACACCTCCTTCCACATGGACCAAGCTCTTCATGCGTCAAGATGAAATCTGTCACGATAAATGTTATTTATAGGGCCCACCTAGTTCTGCCGCTAGAGACACAAAATAAGCCTAGTTTCTCTTCCAAACCAAAGCCCTTCATAAATGCAGACAGTTCCCGTTGGCTCCTAATCTTCTTTACTCCAGACTAAAAGGCCCTGAGCCCCTCAGCCAGTTCTCACAGCCAGGTCACATTCTGCAGGACACCCCCAAGCTGGCCAGTGCTGCTCTCACTGGTGGGCCCGGACCCGAACTGCTGGGTGCCCGGGCGGAGTTTATATCCTCTCCAGAGTACTGCCTCTAGGGGTCTACACAAAGTCCCTGAGCCTGACGCTGGCAGGGCTAGTGCCACCCTCTGGAACGCACCCAGATGGCTCTCGGCCTTTCCCTGCAGCCCGGCCTCCAAGCCGAAGCACTGTAACGCGGGCTCCAGCGCCCTCTAGTGTGAAGGGAGAGGAATCTGAGGGACATGAACGCCCCTTTGAGGTGAAAGAGAAAGGAGGAGATTGTTTGGGAAAAAAATAAAGCTCTTCCTGCAGTTGCTATACGTTTGTGTCCCTGGCTTGAATGTCCCACCACGTTACTGTGAGGTGGAAAGTTACCCTGCGGGGTCCTTACGGAAGCCTTCTGATGATGCCAGTCTGTCAGGAAAGAGGGTAGTGTGTCCCCCATGTACCCAGCATTTAGGACAACCTCATTCAAACCCCTACCCGCAGCATTCCTTCAGCTACGCTGGGACATAAGAAGGGACATGTGGCCATTCCTGGGCCCAAGCATCTGAAATGGAGACTCCAGGGAGGTGACCGCAGTAAAGGACATGGGAGTGAGGAAGGGGATGCCTGAGGCAGTAATGGGGAGCAATTGAAAACAACCTGAAAAGAAATTAATCTTGCAACAGAAGCTTTATGATACCATGACCTGGGGCCTCACCAGGAATGTGGGAATCTCAGACCTTGCTGGGCTGGTAGACTGTCCAGCAGTTTATCTTTTCACATATGTTGAAAAAGTTGAGTCTTTGATCTTGAACTCAAGACATGAATGATTCAGATATTAGATTTATTAAAATGCTAATAAAATAGTATTATGCTACTGTATAAAGCCAGTATTTCAGTACTTAACAACACCGTGGTACAGCATAATCCCAGCACGTGTACACACCCAGGGCAGCCCATTCCTTCTCATGAGACAGGCACGTGAAATGAACTCTGCCCCATGACTTAGACACAGGAGCCAGAGGCTGTGTTGAGTGTGTTTTCCATCTCATTCAAAATTAAAGCTCAGAAAACCGAGCCCTGCTCACAGATCCATGCCCAGGGATGGCACACAAAGGCAGGTCTCGTCTGCAGGAGGCAGATAACGAGGCAGGTGCAGGCAAGCAGAGGCCCCGGCAGCCGGGAAAGGGAGCGCCAGCCCCGAGAACGTGTTGATAACAGGATCCCCCTCTCTGCTGCTCATGGCAGGCCCTATTAATGCAGCTTAAGGATTATTTTCTCCTTTAAAGAATAGGTCAAGTTTTCAAACCTCATCTTCTTCCAGCCGACAGGCTCATGCTTTGCCAAGTTCTGTTAAACACTGACTCATTGGAAAGGAACAGCCCTTTCCAAAGAGGAAATTGGATGTATGTTTGTGTAAACCTCCTGTAAGAGGTTTGCATAAACCCCTGTGATTACATGGCCTGGAGATTTGTTCCTGGCTTTGTGGCTCCCCCTGCAAGAGTTTTCTTTAGTGGTTATCTCAGCTCATTCTTAAAACTGGTGTAAGCTTTTGTATCTGGAGTTCTCAACCTAAACAGTTAAACTACATCTGCTCAAAGACTGGCTGGTTCAGACATGGTGGCCAAGGTCATATTTCAATGGGAGGGAAAATGGGGAAACTTGGATATACTTTGTAAATGCAAAGTGATTGGCCTGGGAAGTAGTTTTGCCTGGAGAGATTAGATTTCCTTAATCTAAATACTTTATCCCATTCAACCACCCAGCAACAAAGCTATCTGAAATGTAAACACCATGGCTTCATCAGGCATAAAAAATTTACCCTTTAAGTAAAAAGTTCAATCACAGGTGTTTGGTTTGGTGATATGGATGAAAATTTATACTGCTTACCTTTTCTTCCAAAGTGAATTCGGCCAAATTACTTGGTGTGAATGACAGTCACATCTGGAGCCTTCGTCTTCCTTCATTGTCACTCACTTTTTTGCAAAGATGTTTGTACTAAATCAATGTAGCTCTTGTTTAGGGGGTTGGTTTTTCTGTTTTTGTTTTCATTTCTGTTTGTTTGTTTTTTTTTAATCAGGTCCACTTGCATTTTTTTATTTTATTATTTTTTTTTAGTAAAACCTACTTAGTCCTCTTGAGCAACCATTAGCTGTTTTGTTATGTGTTTTTGCTTAATATATGATATATCTCACCTATTCTTGTGACCTTCCAAATATCATATGGACCTAAATTGCCATCATCTTTCCCCAAGGTATATTATTAGCATAAAACAGCATAATAAATCAGAAAAAATATGAGCTTTGCAGTCAAGCAGTCCTGTGTTTGTCTCTCAGTTCTGCCATTTACCAGCTGCACGATCTACCTGAGCTTCAGTTTCCTCATCTATAAAATGGGAATAGTAAGAATTAAAAAAATCTATATCCTAGGGTTGCTCTGCTGATCTAATTAAATGAAAGAATAAATGTTTTTAAGGTACCGAGGATGTAACAAGCCCTTCAGAAATGTCTCCGTGAAGACTGTCCAGGAGGGCCTTGGACAGAGGTGAAGATGGGGAAGGAGAGGAGTGCTGGGATGAAAGGCTGAGGCGTCATCCTGTGAAGCTTCCATTACCACCAGCTCAGGGCTGAGCTTGATCAATATTACTTCTCTCTGCCACCATCTTGCTTCTGGGCAGCTAATGACCGGACATGTAAAGATCCAAGACATAGGTCAGAAGGTAGCATCAGATCATAAACATCACAACTCTTCCCAAATAAATAACCCTGCCACACACCAAAGAGATGAGAGCTTACCCATGATTTTACAATGTGCCCAACTAACACAAAATCATAATACCTTGTGATCATCAGAATTCACATATACCGAAGCCAATGAACACTATGACAAGCTCACCACAGCTCCCTGCCGTCATTGCACCATCCATGCCTTTATGCACCAATTACATCCAGTGCTCCTCAATTTATATTTCCAGCCTTGCACTCTCCTCAGAGCTATGGGCATCTAACTCCTTAATATCTTCAATGTCTGGTTATCTCTAATTTAGCAGTTCCAAAAATGAACCCTAATCCCCCATACATCACCACTGCAAACTCACTCCTTCTTTCAGAAAGTGACACCTCAGCTGATCAAGCCAAAACCTAAGAATCATTCTTGTCCCCTCTATTTTTCATATACTCAGTGTTCATGCTATCAGCAAATCTTGTAAACTCTCACCTCAAAATATATCCTCAATCTGACCTATTTTTGTGACTTTCTAAATATCATCCAGGCTAAATTACCATCATCTTTCACCTAGGCGATTAAAATAGACTCTAACTGATCCTATGTTTCAATCCTGCCCCTCATGATACAAATCTCCCTTTCACATAGCATGAAGAGACTTATTCTTTAAAACGAAGCCAAATCATGTCATTTCTCTGCTCGAAACCCTTCTTTGGCTTCACATAGCATTCAGAATGAAAGGCAATCACTCAAATTTGGCTGAATTAACCAGATGATAATTTTTTTAAGTAAATTCATAATATGGAATATTTATCCACATTTTCTAGAGGCAAGAACTCAGGAAAGAACCCACAAACTTTGGATCTATTTCTTATATTTGGGGAACCCCTCGCATTGTGCATGCTGTCTCCCCAAAGCAGAAGCCAGAATTCTATTTTCTAGTCTCCCTGGCAACTAGAATACAGGCACATGGCCTAGGCTCTGCCCATAGACGCAGCCTTGGCAAGACTTTCACTCACAACATAAAATGTGAGGAAGCAGGCCCTGGCTGAAGCCACGCCTGGCGTGCATAAGAGGCAAACAGTGGTGATGATGAACTTCTACGGACATCAATGCCAGACATCCTAGTAGTAGCATTTACATTCTCAGTCTCCACACTGCCAGAGTCTGGCAGAGTGAGGCTGCAATGAAAGGGATTCCAGAAAGATGATTGGGTTTTGTTCTGGCCGTGTAACTTCCAGGCCCTATTTTCTATCTAACCTGCAGACTCTTTTACCTACCTATATTTTTTCATACATTTTGTGTGAACCATCTCAAATGAGTTTTAGTCAGAGACCAAATCTCTCAGTGCCTGGAAAAAATGAGGGAGGGTAGTCTCGTGTTTTCAGAAAGAGACACATTAATGTGCCAAGTAGATATAAACTGTCATAAGTAGTCTCTGGTTTTATTTCTTACATATCAAAATAGCATGCATTACGGTCATTGTTTTGCATTATGAATTTGAACTTGTAAAAGATATTTGCACTAATAGAATACAATGCTTATTTATTTTTCATGTGGAATCTTATGTAAAGTCCTGGCATCTAAAATTGTTCTGATAAAAATTTTAAAAGCTGTCCCATTTACGGATGAGAAAACTGAGCCCGAGAGAAAGTTATTTGTTCAGGATATTATAGCTGTTCCTAGACAGATCCAGGGCTGGATTTGAGGATCCCTGGCTGCCATATATTTTGTATTTCAAGAAATTGTCTTAATTGAAAGCAGGGACTCAGACAGGTGCTTGTACACCAATATTCATAGCAGCATTAAACACAATCATGAAAAAGTAGAAACAACCAAAATGCCTCTTTACAGATGAATAAACAAAATATGTAGATAAATACAATAAACCATAATTTACTCTTAAAAAGCAATGAAGTTCTAATACATGCTGCAACATAGATGAAGCTTGAAAACACTATCATAAGTGAAAAAAGGCAGATACAAAATGACAAATATTGCATGATTTCCCTTAAAAAATATCTAGAATAAGTAACATTTTATTTTATTTTTAAAAAATATATCTTTATTGATTTCAGACAGAGGGGGTGAGAGAGAGAGAGAAAAACATCAATGATGAGTCATCACTGATGGGCTGCCTCCTGCTCACCCCCTCACTGGGGACCGAGCCCGCAACCCGGGCATGTGCCCTGACTGGGAATCGAACCTCGATCTCCTGGATCTTAGGTCAATGCTCAACCGCTGAGCCATGCCCGGCTATGCTTTTGCTCATTTTTAATTGGGTTATTTGCCTTTTTACTATTGAAGTGTAAGAGTTCTTTATGGATAGGAATCGCTTATCAGGTATATGATTTGCAAATATTTTCTCCTATTCTGTAGGCTTTGTCACTTTCTTGATGGTTAATTTGAAACATGAAGTTTTTGAATGAAGTCACATTGATAAAATTACTTCTTTTATTGCTTGTGCTTTAGGTATTGTCCCTAATAAGTCACTACCTAACTCAAGATCATGAAGATTTATTTCCATGTTTTCCTCTAAGAATTTTATAGCTTTAGCACTGGATATGACCCACTATGAACTAAATTTTGTGAATGGTGGGAGGTCAAGGTCCAAAATTCATCTTTGTGCGTATAGATATCCAGTTGTTCCTGCATCATTCGTTGAAAAGACTGTTATTTCCCCCATTGAATTGCTTTGGTACCTTTGTCAAATCCACTTTTATTCTTCATTTGTTGAATGGATGGATATGTGAATAAATGGTGGGTTCCAGTTTACATTTGCTGCACATTGATTGTGTGCCTATATGCATAATACACACTACTAAGTAATGAGTAGTTTGGCTGAATATTCATTCCAAAAATATTTATTGAGCCCCTGTTAATTTCCAGGCAGATTCTAATCTCTAGGTTTGCAGTGGTCAAAAGATTGAAGAAGATCCTACATATAAGACACAATCAGTGCTTTGGACCTTTCCAAGGGCCCAGAGTACTTCTTGCTGCCACTGTCTGCATCTGGAAAGTGCTGGGAAATCAACACTTTCTGGGATTATCCCTGAACTGATGACTGAGGAAAGCTGATTTTTGCAACCACCCCAGCTCTCTGGGGCCTGGTGTGCAATTAGGGCCTCAACACGTATTTGTTGAATGGATGGATAGGTGAATAAATGGTAGGTCCTAGTTTATATTTTCTGCACGTTGATTGTGTGCCTTTATGCATAATACACACTGCTAGGTAACAAGTACTCAGGAAGGAACTGGTCTCTATTCCGGAGCTGTTTCTGATTTCCATTGCCATTGCCTTCTCTGGTTCTGCCTGACTCCCCAAGCAGCAGTCTCCCCCTTCCAGGAAGGGTTCATCCTAATGCCCCTCTCAGCTGTCCCCACTGCTTCCAACACCAATTAGAAAACTCCTATAACTTCACCTGGCATTCTGCATGTTGGCATCTGGATTCCCCACCCCTAACAAGTCCCATGCCTCCTCTTGAATCTGCCATCGCTAAGCACCAGCTGATGATTGCCCAGACAGAAGCCATCTGCTGATTATTAAGGAAAGTTAAATTAGCAAAGGAGCTCCAGGAAAGTTTAGCAAAAAAGAGCACCATATGCATAGTGAATTGGCAACCGGTGGGCCCCTCTGCCGTGAGGTTCATTATGGCTTCACTGGAGATTACTCAGCTTACCGGCTCCCTGGGAAGCCCTTCTGATAGAGCCTCCTGCCCCTCCTGAGGGCAAAGGCAGCCCCAGAGCCCTTCATTAGATACCACAGTCGTTCCCTCTCTGAGCCACAGTCTCATAGGGACTGGGGTGGTCCTGGCAAGGGGTCCAGTTCTGTTCAATCCACATAATACTTTTTGAACTTTGAATTGGGTAGCCAATGGCGAGCAAACAGACACCATCCTTGTTGTCTGGAGGTTATAATGAGGTGGTAAAAGCCATGGTCCGGATGACAGAGAAGAGAAGCAAGGTAGGAGGTCCAACTCGTGGTGGTTCTCAGAGGGCATAAGTGTCAAAACCAAGAGTGCAAAAGCCAACATTTAAAAGCTGAGCCAAAGCTCTAATACTAAGCCCAGGGCTGGAAGTTATCTGGACACGCAATGCGGAAAGCAAGGTCACCAGAGAAGCCAAGAGGGTCTTAAGTGACTAATAAGAGTAGGTCTGAGTCCCTTAGAGCTGATTTTTAATGGCCATGCATTTCCTGGTGTAAAGAGAGGTCAGAAAAATTTTTGAGAAACAAGGTGGGCTCATTCATTCAGTATTTGTTAATTAACTACTATGCACTAGATCTTCTGCTATATGACCCAAGATATAGAGAGACATATAAGACCTAAACCAGTTACAGGGCTCTTACAGGCTTCTGTGAAAAACAAAGACGCCCTACACTAAGATATTAAGGCACTCAGAAAAGATTCTTATTTAGCTATCTGAAATAGAGACAGGTTTTTTTGCTTTTTTTTTTTTAATGTGAAGGATCTTAAGAGGAACACAATAAAAGGTTAAGTTTGAGGACTGTTTATTTCAAGCTTAGAATTATAGGGATGGTAACACTTTTTTTCTGGGCCTTGAAAGTCACGTGGGAATTGGACTTACAAACAGGTAGTCAGGAAAAGCTTTAGAGATAAATAAAAAGGAAGTTGTAGGGCAGTAGTGTTCAATCTTGTCCCTGTCACTGAGCTGTTGAGTAACTTTGGGCAAATTATCTAACCTCTCCATGCTTCTTCACTTTCTTCAGCTAATGTGGACCTTGTTTTCAAAAGTGGCTGCAACATTCCCTCCCACTCTCCTTATAAGGTGATTTTGCCACTCCTCCCTCCGAAAGGAGGGCTCTGGTTCCCCTCCTTTCAATCTGGGCTGGTTACCTGTTTTGACCAACAGAATGTGGCAAGAGGGATGCTATGCGGATGAAGGCTTAAGAAGCCTTGCAGCTTCTGCTCTCAGCCCCCTGGAAGCCAGGCACCAAGGAAGACACCCAAACCAGCCTACTGAGTAGTGGGAGACCACATGGAGAGAGAGGCCACAGCAAGGAGGACTGTGCCGTCCCAACAGACAGCCTGAGGTCTCAGACGTTACATGAAACCATCCTGGATCCACTGGTCTCCATCCGGTCGCCGCAGGAAGCACCACGTGGAACTGAGATGAGCTTCCTTGCTGAGAAAGCCCCAATCCCCGCCCCACTCAATTGTTAACAATGAAATGGCGATTATTCTGAGCCCCTGTGTTTTGGGATGATTTAGATACCGGCTACAGCTGGTCCGCAGCACAACTGTCCCATTCATTCCATATACCTCACTGTCACAAGAAGTGGCAAAGCTTGGTTAGCAAAATAGAAACTGCTCCATGTATTGGAGGTGAAGAGAGTTCAAAATATCAGTTAAGGACGTCCCCCGTGGAATCACTGAGGAGCTGAAGTGGGTGGTTCTAAAGAGCTCCGTGGGGAGGGGATTCTGGTAGATGGAATCCAGGGCTTCTTAGAGTCCTAGGATGGAGAGCTACCAAAGGGAATGGACAACAGGACAGCCAGTCCAAGTGGTAATTTATTAATTGTTAGAAAGTCTTGATTTTCCTGTTTAGTTTCTTCAGTTGGACAGTATCACTCCCTTACCTAGCCTCCCTCCCCCCACCAAATCGTCAGGCCAGATGATAGAGTGACGTTAAAAATAACAAAAACCTGGAT
The DNA here is from genome assembly GCF_054644295.1 of Miniopterus natalensis. NCBI lineage: Eukaryota > Metazoa > Chordata > Mammalia > Chiroptera > Miniopteridae > Miniopterus > Miniopterus natalensis. The sequence continues at coordinate 36,123,136 of NC_142089.1, read as the reverse complement.
ATCCAAGATTGTCTGTGGGATAGTCCCCTCTTTCTTCACTAAGTGGTAGCACAGACAATAATAGCAGTCCTAGGGTGGAATGTAGGGTATGGGGCAGAATAATCCCAGGGATTTTTCTGTTTTTTTCTCCTCAAGTCTTGCAGAAAATGGGACAAATAAATTAAAAACCTACAACACACTAAAAAATATATATATAGTTGGGGGTAATGTAAAGATGTCCTCCAAGCATGGAATGAGGAAGCAATTGATTCTAGGGGCCTGGGATGGGATTTAGAAAAGCTAAAGACAAATGGCTTTTATATGCATACTTTTAAAAAATGACTAGAAATTCATAGCAGACAAAGAAGGTCAAAGACATCCCATTCATATGCAAAGGCACAGACCTGTGAAAGCATATAGTGCTGCCACGGGGCCCATAAGTTGTCCAGTAGGTCTGAGGTCAAGGATGCCAGGTGTAGAGGAGACGATGCCCAGAGACCAGGTAGAATAGTAGGTTGGGTGAGGCGTTAAAGGCTCCTGAATGCCATTTTGGAGAGTTTGGATCTGTTCCAGTAGTTTCTGAAGTGGATTTGCATTTGCTCCAAGGGTTGCACAAGATTTTGTTGGGATGCTAAAAAGTCTTTTGAACTACTGTTATTATTGCTACAACCATTAAAATGAAATATCCAAATAAACTGAAAGTGTCAAAAAAGATTTTCAAAAATAACCAAGTACATCCAGTTCCATTACTCTCACCATAGAATATGATTTGGTGCAATAAGATTTTTTACACTATTAATAAAAATGTTGCAAATATTGTTCTTATTTTTAATTCTTTAATTTTTATTTTATGTGTTTTATAACATACACATTTTTTTACTATAGGGAAACATGTATATGATTTATAAATACCTAAATAAATCTAAGTTCTGGGTGCATGCTGAAAACTATTTACTGAAATCAAATACTTTGATTAAGACCTGCGTAATCAAAGTATTTGAAGGCCACTCCACAAGTAAGGGAAAGCCTCCAAAGGATTTCATGTAAAATAGTGGCTTACTAATGTCTGTTTTTGGACACCTCACCCTGGCAACTGTTTGAAGAATGATTATAGGACAAAAAGAATGGAGGTCGGGAAACCATTTAAGAGGGTGTTTCAGTAGTCGTGTTGGGAAATAAGGGGCCTAAACTAGTTGTTTTCTGTTGCTTGGGACTCTTGGAATAAAACACATTTAGGAATATTTGAAAGCAAAGGGTAGCAGCTTGCTAGTGGGTTTCACAGTCCGAAAGGCTAGGGATACAAGGTCAAAAGAGGCGTGCCCCGTTTCTCCCCAAATAACACAGGCTTTTTTTTTTCTTCTTTTTAAAAATATATCTTTATTGATTTCAGAGAGAGAAAGGGAGAGGGAGAGCGAGAGATAAAAACATCAATGATGAGAGAGTCATTGATCGGCTGCCTCCAGCACGACCCCGACTGGGGATGGAGCCAGCAACCAGGCATGTGTCCTGACCGGGAATTGAACCCCGATCACCTGGATCCTAAGTCGATGCTCAAACACTGAGCCACACCTGGCCAGGCATAACTCAGGTTTTTAATGGCAGGGACAAGGACAACAGAAACATTTTTAGCTGCATTTTCAAAGATTATGGGGATTTCTCCAGGAAGAAAGAGAAGCAAGGGCCTTTCAGGCCATGGGATCATACCTGCAGAAGCCCAAAGCGAAGAGTGTGTCTGACATACGCATGGAAGAGAGACGGAAACGTTAGCTGGCCTCATGTTACAAAGCGCTAAGAATGCCATACTCGCTAAGGAACTTTTATCCTGTGACCAGTTTAAACAATGGATGCTCTCTAGAAAAATACTGGCATAGCTAGTCTTATTAATGAATGGCCTTAGGTCAAGGGACATAGTGGTTGGAAGGAAACAATATATAGCAGAGTTCTCCCAGCATGGCTTCTGTCATTTTACCTTGTGAACGCATGGGGGTGGTCTCAACCCATCACACCCTGAAGGTCTCTGGCTCAGCTCAGAACTTGAGGTTTCAACTGAGCATTCCAAATCATTGTACAAGTCTTAGGTGCTGTTCTGTGTTGCCTGTCTTTGGGAGAATGCACATTTTAGAAATTAACAGTGTTTTATGGGTTATCTCTAAATAGTCCTTGGGATCCTCAGGTCAAATTCTAATCTGTTCTTTTAGTTTTCAAACTGCACCGATAACATATCCCATAGGACCTGGCAATACAGTGCCTGATGGATCTTGTAAACACCATTTACTTTACAAAATCCAGCAAGTTCCCTCCATCCCTCCATTTTATAGATTATATAACTAAGTCTGAAGGAGGAACATGGCCAGATGAAACAATTTTTAAAACTGTGGTGTAATGACAGAATCTACATAGCTGTTAAAGTGAATGAACTAAAGCCACGTGTGTCAACCAGTGAAGACCTCAAACACATAACCCTGAGGGGTTTTAAAAAAAAGTAGCTCTATAATAATTCTTAGAAAATAACAGTTATATAAATATTCTCAACACTGCATGGATGCCTAACAACCGTAGTAAACAGGAAGCTGTAGACTGGAAGGGTAAAAGCAAAGGTCTGACTAGTATCTACCTCTGGACTTTGGAAAGACACCTCACTTCAGTGCTCATCACTTATCAAAGGACTAGGGTCAGTGCTGGGAGCCTTTTGATTTGTTTGTTTCTAAGACTTTTATTTTTATTTTTGTAATCTTTATTTTCCCAATTATAGTTGACATACATTATTATATTAGTTTCGGGTGTACACCCCAGCTAGGAGCTTTGATGTAACGCTTTTTTTTAAAAATCTTCACCTGAGGATATTTTCCCAATGCTTATTCAGAGAGAGTGGAAGGGGGAGAGAGAGAGAAAGGGGGGTGGGCATTGATGTGAAGGAGAAACAGCGACTGGTTGCCTCCTGCAGTCACCCCAACCAGGCCAGGGATGGAGCCTGCAATCTGGGTATGTGCCCCTGGCCAGAATCAATCCCAGACCTTCAGTTCGTGAGCCGATGCTCTAACCACGGAGACAAACCGGCGAGGGCTGATGTAATAATGCGTTTTAATCTTCAAAAGAGTTACAAATGCAGGACCTCCTTTAGATGTTTTGCAAACCAGTGGATTCATTTATGCACCACATATTTGTTCCTTAACCTCTGTCTGTTTCCTCAAAGCAAGATGGGACTAAGAAGAGCATCAACCTAATTTTGTCAGAAGGGATCAAGTTATGTAGAGGCAGGTGCACTGCCTGGCATACAGCAAGTGCCCAAGAAATGCCAGGTGCTTCTGTTGGCTCGACTGGTTACCAGACAGGGTTCAGATCCCTAATCCTTGGGTGAGAGGCTCATTGAAAAACACCCACTGGAGTGGCTCAACTGGTTGAGCGTCGCCCTGTGCCCAGGGAAAGGTTACCGGTTTCACTCCCAGTCAGGGCACACACCCCAGGTCAGGCAGCTCATGGAAGGCAGCCAGCAGCTGTTCCATCTCAATCAATGCGTCCCCGCCCAGCCTCTCTCCCTCCCTTTCTCTCTCCCTCTCTCTCCAGCAAGTCTTCTGTGTCCTCAGGTGAGAATTAAAAAAAAAAAAAGATAAAACACGGAGCTCAAGTCTGAAGTTCTCTGAACTGCGCTGAAACCATAAACCCAAGAGTCCCAACAGTGTCAGGAAAAGACTCTCCAAGGCCGGTGCGGGTTCTCCCAGGAACCCAGCCCCTGGCATCTGGCCCAGGGCGAGGCCGGCCGGGGGCGGCGGGGGCAGGGGCAGGGCAGGGGCAGGGCCGAGAGACCGCGGGCGTCCGGAGCGGGTCCCCGGGGGCGGGCGGCCGGGGCGGGCCAAGCGCGGGGCCGAAGTTCAGGGGGCGGGGCCGGCGGGGTAGGGGCGGGGCTGAGTCCCTAGGTGCGGGCGCGTCGGGGCTGCGGACTCACAGACCCGCCGCGGGACGCCACCTGCTCAGGTCGCGGGGAACCCGCGCGCCCCGCGCCCCCCGCAGCCCCCGCGCCCCCCGCGCCCCCCGCGCCCGCCATGGGCTCCCTCGCCGAGGCCCTCGCGCGGGCGCTGCCTCCCGGCTGGCTCCTGCTGGGCGCCGCAGCCTTTCTGCTCCTGGCCTACTTCTCGAAAAGGCGGGTCCCCAAGAACTCCCCGCCGGGGCCCTGGACTCTGCCCGTCTTCGGAATGTTCTTACAGCTGGACATGAAGCGGCCACACCTGTCGATTCAGAAGGTAGGCGCGGGCTGGGTGCCGGACGGGTCCTCGCCCGACCCGAAGGGCAGGACGGGCATGGGGACCTGGGGGTGCAAAGCGGGGGACCCGGGACTCTACTTAAAAACGCTTATTGCCTGTTTTGAAAGTTGCTAAGAAAACAGATCTTAAAAGTTGGCACACACGCGCTCATTCACTTGGACAGCTATGTGGTATTGTCAGGACGCCAGGGCTTTTTTAAATTGAGGTGTCATTGGCATATAACAGTATATTAGTTTCAGAGGTACAATATCATGATTTGACATTTGTAGACGTTTGGGGAATGATCACCACAGTAAGTCTAGTTCATGTCTGTCACCATACATAGTTACAAAAACTTTTCTTGTGATGCAAACTTTTAAGATCTACTCTCTTAGCAACTTTCAAATATGCAGCACAGCATTAACTGTAGTCACCGTACTGGGCTTATTTATTTTATAACTGCAAGATTGTACCCTTTGACGCCTTTACTCCTGTTGCCAACTCCTCACTTTCACTCTCTGGCTTCCACTAAACTCTAAGGTCCTAGGTGCCACCTCAGGTTCATGGTCTTGTCCTCAAATCCTGTGCAAAGTCTAGACAGTTGCCTCCACCACTCAATAGCTTTGTCACCTCGGCTGCGTGCCTTCAGCTACAAATCGTTTTCCTTTTCTGAAAGCCGAGGAAAATCATTACTGCCACAAGGGACTTGTGAGATTAAATGAGATACAGTGTGGAAGGTGCTTACATGGGTACCCAGCGAGCGTGGCCGTCTGTGACCAGGAGTGCCTGTGCTCCGTTCCTCTCTGTCACCACCAGCGCACGCCCACATCTTTGTGCACACAGGGCTCCTTCATTCCTCAGAGACTCGCGTGGCTATCCGCCAGGTACCAGAAAACAAAGTGCCTTTCACATTGCTGCCCCCTTTCTTCCTCTCAGAACCCTTTCAGGGAGGGATCATTTTCTCCCTTTTATAGCTGGGGACTGAGGCTCAAAAAAAGTGAGACAGTTTTCTCAGGAGCGCACAGCTGGTGACCCACGGAGCTAAGATTCACACGCGGCCCCAGAGCTAGAGCGCTTTCTCCACACCTGGCCCCAGCCCTATAGTGAGGGAACTTTCTATCTTCTCGCATATGCTGAGAAAGGGGACGATCTCTCTTGGGTAAATGGATATGATTTAGGAAGAAGCCCGTGCTTGTTGCACCAGACTTTCACTGCACGGTTCTCAGCCATCTGGGGGAGGCTCATGTTATGAATTCTCTCCCTTTACTAGACTCTAAGATGCGTGAGGTTAGAGGCCGTGTTTGTTTTATTGAAGTTATCTCCATACCTCATTTTCAGAACAATGGTAGATGCTCGCTCACTTTTTATGGATTGACTATATGAATGAATGTTTTATAAGGTATGTCCACGTTCTGTAGTGACATCCAGGTCTGGTTGAGAAATGGAGGAGGGGGATCAGGGCACACACCCACACCCTCAGTTCAAGTCCCCCACCTCCACACACTTCCCTCTTCCCCAGACACAGAGATGTGCCTACTCAACTGTGACGGTTTGTTTTTCAGTATGTGAAGGAATATGGGAACATTTTCATCATGGACATCAGCATGTGGTCTTCAGTCCTTTTAACTGGATTGCCTTTAATCAAAGAGGCCCTTGTCCAGGGACAAAACATAGCAGACCGCCCCAGGTACCCTGTTCAAGAACGGACCTGTAGGAATAAAGGTGAGCATCTTGACCGATGTCAGATATGTATGTTTAATATTTTTAAGGTTTGTCAGCGGTGCCTCTGTGACTATAATTCTCCAACACTCCCCAGAGACCAAGCCTCTTATGAAACTCCTGCCTTTAAAGGAAGCTTGGTGCTCACAGTTCCCCGGGAGGGCGCCCTCTCAGGGCTCAGGCAGAGTCAGCGCTGATGGGGCGCCTTTGGAAAAGGCTGCATCCCCTCGTGAACTCTCTCTGGGTGCTCTGATGACCGCCTAGCCCGTCACCCCATGAGAGCAGAGAGAGAGGCGGTGCACTCGCTCCTTCTGCATTCCCACTGCAAGTTCCTTCCCCTAGGAAAGCAGTGTGGATCTGCTTCCTTCCGTTGCTTTCCTGATTTCTTCCTCTCGTCTCCAGTTCCTTATGCTGTGTCATCAAGGTGTCCATAGGTCATCTCCAGACTTCCAGTCTATGCTGGAACAGTTTGGCATGAATAGTTTAAGTGATCATTAAATAATCTTAAACATTTAAAAATCTAAATGGAAAATTCAAATTTATTGCTCTACCAAAACACCTTTTTTTTTTTTTTAGGTGCTTCCCAATTCCTCTTTGAAATATTTTACTAACTTTACATCCATGTACTGTATTGATTATCTGCAAAGCGAAGCACAGTGCTAGGCACCAGTGACATAACAGTGAGAGGACAGATAAAATTCATGTCCCCATGTCATCAAATCCAATTCAGAGAGGACTATCAACTACCTAATAATGTGGACAAGGGCAGGATTTACTTACTAGGGGCATCTAACCTAGTCCTGGGGTTCAGGAAAAAACTAATGTAAGTAAATGACAATTAATTATAAAGTAAAGAAGCAATCAGGCACAGGGAATAGAATATAAAAAGACCCTGAGGTGAGCAAGAAGACAGTGAACTTGAGGAAATGAAGACGTGGCCAGTGTGGCAAGCACAGGGACTAAGTGGAATAATCAAGTGGAAATGAAGCTGCTGAGCTTGGCCTGGAATAGGTTATGCAAGTTCTTGGTTAGGATATTGGTTTTTAACCTAATAACAGTGAAGCTCTTGAATGGTTTTCAGTAGAGAAAGGAATTTTCATATTTACATTTAAAAAATTTATTTGGGCTGCAATGTAGAAAATGGAATAAAGGAAGCAAGAGACTGTTGCAGCATTTTAAGTTAGAGAAGGTGGTAGCTTGGACTAGGGAGGTGGCAAGAAAGGACAATAGGTTCATCTGGGACAGTAGCAGGGAAGATACATGGATTTAAGATGTTAAGGAGGTAAATCCAGTAAAACATGATGACCTAGAGGCAGGGAGAGTGGAGGGAGACTGAAGTGTTGAGGTTGACACCCAAATGGATGGATTGATGGAAAGAAGGAACATTTGGAGGACAGGGTGTTTGGTTTGGCCTGGTGGGGAGTTGCGTGGAGAAAAGCATGAATTCAATCATGGATAGGCTGAGTATGAAATGCCTTCAAGCTGGCCAAGTCAAGCAGACCGCTGTATATCTGTGTCTGGAGCTCAGGGGCACAAATAGAAGGTCACTACCTACAGATGTTATTTAAAATTTCAGGTGTTGTAAGATTTCCCAGAAAAGGAGTATAGGGTAAGAAGAGAAGACCTTATCTTGAAGAACTCCATCATTTCGGAATTTGGTAGGAAATGAACTAGCCAGAGACATGGGAAGTTCTCTGCTTTCAGAGAATTAGGGGAAAAATCTGGAGAGTGAAGTGCCCTGAGCAGCATTGGAAGAGTGTTTCAGGAAGAAAGTCTCTCTTGCTGCTGAAAGACCAGGTAGGATGAGGTTGAAAAGTGTCCCTGGATTTGACAGCAAGGAGGGCCATTTCATTGAGATGGTGGGGGCCAAAGCGGGTATTAAAAGGCGTTGAAGAGTGAGTGTCCTGGAAGTGAAAGGAGTGCGGCCTTACCTGTGTTATAAAAGAAATGATGGTCTGTTGAGCACACTGAGATGCTGTCTTTTCCTTTGCCTGAGTGGGATATTCACGCCTCTGTTTTCTTCAGTCATTCCCTCATCTAGTAAGGTCCAGCTTAGAGAGGACTTCTCCTGTAAGATTCGTTAAAGCCCGGCCTCTTCAGAAGCATGGACTTCTTACCTGTCAGTGCATTTGCAGTATGTAGCATAACATAAATACATAAATATGCCTATGTGGTTAGTAATCAAAGCATGGGCTTTGCAGTCAGGTAATGTGACCTTGAATGCCTGTTCAGCTGCTCACTACCTCTGTGTGTGACCTTGCAAACTACATTGTCCCTTGTGCCTCAGTTTTCTCATCAGCAAAAGTAGAAAGGGGGTGGTACTGTATCTACCTCAGAGAGTTTCTGTAAGTACTAAATTACGTAATGCATAAAAATACTAATGTGCCTAGCATTGCAAACAATGAGTGCTAGCAATGCTAGCAACGATATTCATTGCTCTGGGATGGTGCCTCTGAATACTTCCACTGCCTAATGCCCTTTTCCCTCCTGCCATCTGACACAAGTCCCCGTACCATTTGTTGGCTTTCTTTTCATGACGTTACTTTCTTTCGTTCAGGCTTGATCTTTTCCAATGGCCAGGAATGGAAGGAGCAAAGAAGGTTTGCCCTGATGACACTAAGGAACTTTGGTTTAGGAAAGAGGAGCTTAGAGGCACGCATCCAGGAGGAGGCCTACCACCTCATCCAGTCGATGGAAGAGGAGAAGGGTGGGTATTTCCCAGGTCAGGTGCAGGAGACCGTGGCCCATTCATTCACTTATTTAGAATGTATGCACGTGCCTGTCCTGTGCCCAGCACGCACTAAGGATATAACTGAACAACTAACCATGGCCCTGCCCTCATGGAGCTCTAGAATTAAGCAAAAGAAGACAGGCACTAATGACATTACTGATTTTAAACCCTGGTCATCAGTTTGAGTGAGTACTTGCTGTGTCAGAGCCAGTGTAGGGTGCTGCGGCCAGAGCCTCAGATGTGTTTCTATACTAGGTATGTCATACGCCATGTAGACTCTCAGTAGAAAACAGAGACAAACCAATCTGAAGGATCTGCCTTTTCTTCCACCTCCAGGACAGCCATTTAACCCTCACTTCAAGATCAACAATGCAGTTTCCAATATTATTTGCTCCATCACCTTTGGGGAACGCTTTGAGTACCAGGATGGTCAGTTCCAAGAGATGCTGAGGTTACTGGATGATGTCATACATCTGGAGATGTCATTGTGGTGTCACGTAAGGGCTTCTCTTGTTACATCTCGGTTAAGGATCTTGGGGATGATGTCAGACACAGATTTCTTAAGCTACAATATAACCCTTTAAAACTGACTTCAACACAAACTTATTTGAAATCAATCTGTGACTCCAGTGTTTTTGATAATATTGTTAAATATTTACTGTATATACAAAGGACAGTTCTAACATTCATGTAAAGCAATAAGCTTTACGTGACATACACCTGTATACTTATATTGTTTTAGTTAAAAAGGACAATAGTGCCATTGCCTTTGAGTTCCCCCTGTCCCTCCATGTCCTTCGCTAGGCCTCCATCTCAGACCTCCTCTCTCAGAAATACTCTTCCTCTGTGCCTAGCTTCTCCATCGGCCGACTGTTTTAAGGTTCATTTGTGTTAGTTGCTCTTTTTAAAAAATTCTGAATAGAATATATTCTCTCTACATATATATAGAATATGTGTTGTATATTCTATTCAATAGTTATAATTGCCATGAAGGAAAATAAAACAGAATACGAGAATGGAAAGAGGGTGACAGGATGGGGGGCTGGAGTTCTAGAGATTTCACAGGAAGAGCCCTCTAGGTGGAAAGAGTTGCAAATGCAAAGGCCTAAACAGGAGCATCCTTGATGTCATTACAGAGACCAATGGGGCTGGACTGGGGAAGGTAAGGTGGCAGGGAGCGACAGCAAACATGCGACAGGTGTGTGCAGGACCCACTCACGTAGAGCTGCTGTGCCCAGAGAAGGGTGTAGAAGTGTCTGTGTGTGTCACGGGAAGTCACTGAAGAATTGATAACCAGAAAGTGAAGTGATCTGATTATACCAGAAATTTTCAACCTTCCTCATCTCAGGGCACACATAAACTAATTCCTAAAGTTCTGTGGCAAACCACAAAATGTATTTATTACTTGCCAACCTGACAAAAATAGGAATCATTTTGACTCATTCACACTGAATGGCTATTATGTTGACTGTTGTCATTTGTTTTTATTTGACAACCTAAGGGAAAAGAGGTCAGTGCCCCGGACTAAAGAGTCAGGTATTGCGTGCTGTAAAATTGCTTGCGGCACGCGGTTGAACGTCGCCGGACCAGATCGTTCAATGATTACTCTGGCCGTTCTGTGAAAAACAGACTGGAAATGGGGTTAAGGATGGAGTCAGAAGACCTGCTAGAGGCTGTCACAGCATCTGGATAAGACATGGTGGTTTGTGCAAGGATGGCAAAGCAGTTGGGGTGGTGAGAAGTGGTCTGAAACGGTACACTTTGGATGGGGCATGGAAATGCTTTGCTGGAGGGATGAGAAGAGGAATGAGGGAGACAAGAGCAGTCCAGGTCTGAGTGTAAGCAAACAAGAGCTAGTAAGAAAACATTTCTGTTGTCTTAAAAAGTGACATCATGGCGTCTCCATGATTGTTCTGTTTTTCTCGATCAGTTCTATAACAGCTTTCCATGGATAGTGCAATTCCTCCCTGGACCCCACCAACAACTCTTTAACAAATGGGAGAAGCTGAAATTGTTTATTTCTCGTGTGACTGAAAACCACAAGAGAGACTGGAATCCTGACGAGCCAAGAGATTTTATCGACGCATACCTCAAGGAAATAGAAAAGGTGAGGAAACCAAAGTTGTTTCCTGTGTTTTGTGTTTGAAGAACAAATGGGGATCTACTGGTTTCCTCTTGATGCTGTTAACAAAATTAATAGGATGGCTTACAACAATACAGATTTATTCTCCTCAGCTCTGGAGGTCATAAATCTGAAATCAGTTGGACTGGGAGTAAGTCAAGGTGTTGGCAAAGCTGGCTCCTCTGAAGGCTCTAGGGGAGAATGCATTTCCTTGACCTTTCTAGCTTCTAGAGGTTGCCTATATTGCTTGGCTCATGGCCCCTTCCTGCAGCTTCAAAGCCATCAGTGTAGCATCTTCTCTGCTACCATCCTTACGTCTTCTTCTTACAGTCCTCTCGCCTCTTGTGATTGTATTGGGCCCACTGGGATTCTCCAGGATCATGTCAAGGCCCTTAACTTAATCATTCCTATAAAGTCCCTTTTCCCATATAACATCCACAGGCTCCAGAGATTAGACATGGACATATTTGTGAGTCATTATTCAACTTACCACAGGGGCAGGTTTTCAACTGAGAGGCAGGATTTCAGAGAGAGCAAGGGGTAGCTTTAGCTCAGGATGGACGAGGCACTCAGGAATGAAGATGCGGGCTCAGTGGCATTTGGCTTGAGGCCTTGGGAATGCCCAGTGCCGCCTTTGCATCTCCTGTGCTCTACCCTCTACCCATACCTGACGGAGTTGTATGAAAAAGGAAAAATAAGACTTGCACTTATTTTTCAAAGCTTTGTTTTATTATTAGTTGGACCTGTGCCCAATTACTTACCCCTTCCCTCGCTCCCCAGTGCAGAACGCAAGGAAAGCTGAGTTGAATGTCAGAGTTTACTCTCAAGGCCTGAGTGGGACCCCAGATTGCCCACTTTCCCACATGATAGGAAAGAAACGGGGGGAAAGCCAAATTGGATGTTTAGCATTAACACAGTCATCTTTCTGATTAATAGACTTCACTGCCTCACTGTCATAGTTTTTGGCTATCACATTATTTGTTCCTCCTGTGGAAGTTAGCAGAATGGTGGATTTCTTTTTCACCCCCTTTCTTATTTCACCTTGTTGGCATAATATTAATAGAAACATTGATTGCTGCTCAGAGGAGGAGACTTCACTTGCTATAGGGGACCACACATTAAGAGGAATGTTGACAAATGGGAGCTTTCAGAGGAAAGTGGTAAAGATGATGAAATGCCGTAGGAATACTGATAGATGCAGAGAGTTTTCACCTTGAAGGAAAAGATTAACTGAGAGATATACGACTTGTTGTACATAGATGAATTCAGTTTATTTTTTCAAGTATCAGTATAAATATTTGTTGAGTACTTGCTGTGTGCCCTTTGCCTCTCATGTGATTCATGATGTCATCTTCACAGGTGTGTTTTGTTATTTCTATTTTATAAGACAGGAAATTGAAACACAGAAATGTTAAGTAATTTTCCCCGTGTTATAGAAAGTGTGAGTGGTGTTGCTAATATTGGAACCCAAGTCTAACTCTCCACTGTACTAATAGCTTCTCCCAAATTGTAGGCATAAAAAATAATTGTCTTGATTTTCATTCACCTAAACTAATAAAAGTTCCCAACCCTTGGGGCAGGGCTATGCTAACAATATTCCTGTAATAGGACTCTGCCTCTGGAGGAGGCCAAAGGGAAAGAAAGCTTTTTCTCCCGGGCCTCTTTCCTTCCACGTGCTCTCCCTGGGATGAAGCCCCTGTGCACCGTGGCAACCAAGGACCCTCTAAATAAGCTAACAGACATGGTGCCTTCCAGCATGTGGGCAATGCGGCTTCCATTTTCAATGAGGAAAACCTCATCTTCTGTGCTCTGGACCTCTTCTTTGCTGGAACCGAGACAACTTCGACGACGCTGCGCTGGGGTCTGCTTTACATGGCCCTGTACCCAGAAATCCAAGGTGAGTGTGTCAGGGAGTGTGCCTGGGCGGGACACAAGGGCTCCTCCTTGAACGCACCGCCCCAAAGTTGGGAGCAGAAGATACCGTGGCAGAGTGGAGAAATAGGCAGGACAGTCACCAGGCAATGTGGACTTGAGAACGGGCGCGTTCTTCAATTTTTATGTCGTGATTTGAATGGATCCACGTAACACAAATATAACAGAGTCCCTGCCCTCAGGAAATTCAAAGTCTAGGGGGGAAAACAGTGAGGTTAACTGACATTGTGGTAAGTTCCCAGGAAGAGTTATGTTCTCGAATGCAATCTGGTCTTAGGGGAGATTAGATGTCTGACAATAGGAAAGAAAGGAAGGAAGAAAGGAAGAGAGGGAGGGAGGGAGGGAGAAAGGAAGGAACCTGGTCCTAGCCTTCTGTCCTTTTACATTGTCTTCCATTGGCCTGTAGAAATGCTCAAACTTCTCCCTTTGATCTATCACATCCTCTGCTGTGCCTCTTACTTCCTCTGCAGCCTCAACTCCACCCACCCTGCATGGTGGCCTCATTAAATTACATGTCATTTTCTTTGCACTGTCATTGTTTATGCCTCTGTGTCATCACATCTGCTCTTCCCTCTAGGAAAATGTATTTCCCTAATTTCTCTACATGTAAGCCACTAGCACTGCTTGAAGAATCTGCTCAACACTATGTCTCATGTTTCCCCAATCCTCTAGAAAATTACTAGCATTCTCTTTCTCTAGACATGACCTAATGCACCTCCATTAATGTGCTTATCGCATAATATTTATATATCTTCCCCACAAACTGTAGTCCATTCAGTGACAGTGACTGTTATAATCAGTTTCTTTCTCCAGTTCCCAGAACAGTTTGAGCGCATGAGGGTCAGATTTGTTATGATACAATTTTTTAAACTGTGGGTAACAGTTTATTAAAGATATATAAAATCAATTTAGTGAATCAAGACTAATTTTTCCTAAAATAAAAATAGAATAGAAAAGAGCAGAGTGCTTCCCATGTACTAAAGATAAGTTTGTTCATGCAAGTTTATATATATATGTCTTTTGTTTTATATGTATATATATTTTTGCTTATGTATCCTCAGTCATGATGCAAAATGCCTTTGCAACTGTGAATTACATTATTTTTAAAAAGTATAGGAACTGCTTAGTTAGGATACAGGCTTGGCCTCTATAATAGAGGCTCCAAAATAATAATAGTTAAGGTGATAGAAGTTTACACCCATGTTCATAGCAGCATTATTCACAGTTGCCAAGTGTCCATCGATGCTGAACAGATAAAATATGGAGTATAATGGAATATCTATCATTCAGCCTTGAAAAGGAAGGACATTCTGACACATGCTTAATTAAACATGGATAAACCTGGAGGACATTATGCTAAGTAAAATAAGCCAGTCACAAAAACACAAATACTGTATGATTCCACTTATATGAAGTGTCCACAGCAGTCAAATTCATAGAAACAGGAAGTAGAATGGTACTTGCCAGAGGCTGGGGAACAGGGGAAAATGAGGGCTTGTTGTGTAACGAACGCAGAGTCTCAGTTTTGCATGTTAAAAAAGTTCTGAAGATTGGTCGCATAATAGTGTGACTATACTTCATGCTATTAAACTATACACTTAAAAAAGGTTAAAATGATAATTTTTTGTGTATTTTACTACTAGTAAAATGTTTTAAATGGACAGTAAAAACAAAAGATAGAAGTTTATTTCTCTGAGTTAAAAAATTGGAGCTGCACTCTGCAGAGCCCCTTGTGTTCCACGCTCTCTCCACTGTGTTGTTCCGATGTATCTAAAATGATGTTTTGTTGGCACCAACAAAGATCCTCCCCACTAAGGCTGCTTTCCCACCAATAAGGGAAGAAGGGGAAGGAGGCAGACGCCCTTCCTGTAAGGGCATGTCCCAAGTAGTAAACGTTCCTCCTACACACTTTCTGTTGCCCAGAACTTTGTCACATGGTCACACTTAGTCAAAAGGGAATCTGGGAAATGTAGTCTTTGGCTGGGGAACCAGGTATCCAACTAAAATATCTATTATTGTAGAAAAAGGGAAGAAAAAAAACAACAGATATTGGGGGACAATTAGCAGTTTCTATCATTTGTTAAGTACCTAAATCGGTTAATATAAATCTCAAAATATCCTTAAGATAAAGGTAGATTTAGCCTCACTTGATAAACAGAGGAAACTGAGACTCAAAGAACTTAAGTAACTTGCAGCAGTGATTTTTCAGAGCAAAAGTTTACGGCCAGAATTGTCCTACACCAGGGCCCGCTGTCCACCCTTACTACCTCCTTGACGAACAAGAGTCTGTAGAGTCCACTACCATTTTAGGCACATTGATCCCAGCGATTCCATTCTTTAGCTTAACAAGGCTCCAGGGAAGGTGGAGAATAATAGAATTTTCTTTTCTTTTCAAGAAAAAGTGCAAGCTGAGATCGACAGAGTGCTTGGGCAGTCGCAGCAGCCGAGCGTGGCTGCTCGGGAGCTCATGCCCTACACCAATGCCGTCATCCACGAGGTGCAGAGGATGGGAAACATCATCCCCCTGAATGTGCCCAGGGTAGCCAGTGCCGACACCACGCTGGCCGGGTACCACCTGCCCCAGGTAGCGAGCTGCCCTCCCGCTTCAGATCTGCAAGCTCTCTCTTTGTTTTTCAATCCTCACCCGAGGATATTTTTTCCATCGCTTTTCAGATAGTGGAAGGGAGGGAGGGGGGAGAGAGAGAGAAACAAACATCAACGTGTCTAGACACATAGATTGGCTGCCTCCTGCACACACCCTGGGGAGGGGCAGGGATCCAGCCTGCAATGGAAGCACGTGCCCTTGGGCAGAATCAAACCCAGGGCCCTTCAGTCCGCGGGCCACGCTCTAACTGCTGAGCCAAACAGGCCAGGCAAGCTCATTGCTGTAAGTGGTAGGTAGGCATCTGAACTCGAAATGTTACATAGATTCTTGTCTTAGGGAATCACTGAAATGGGGAGAGATATATGTTATGCCTGTTTTCAATACTTGTTTTTTCTTCTTGTGTCGCCTTTAGAACATTAGTTCAGCTAGATACTAATGGTTATTATGGAGGGGAAAGGGGATTCTTGGGTCAGATATGTCTAGGCAAAGACTGGCTTTTCTCTGCTATGGGATTTTTCAGTGTTTTTACTATGAAATGCATATTGTGAATTTTGTGGAGATACAGCTGTTCTTAGTCAGACTTTGCCACTGAATCTTCTTCTTTGCCTTGGTAGAACATCTCACAGGACGAGGGACCTTCCAGACTTACTTTGGAAAATTCTGTTTCACAATCCTGCGGTTATAGAACATTAAAATATAAAGGGACGCATGGGCCAACATCACATTATTGCTGGTGTTTCTAATGTAAGATTCCCACAGGTGTTTTCTCAGCTTTGACTTGCAGCCCTGTGGTGGAACTGTCTCATAGGAGACACCAGTCCAAGTGTGTGCAATATTAAGCATTAGAAAAGGAGAGAAAGAACACATATTTGTTGAGCAATAATTATGTGCCATGGACTACATAGGCTCTTTCAAAATGTCTTCATCCTCAGAATAAGCCTGTTATTTCTATTGTATTAATTGGGAAGTGTGGTCTCAAATCAATTCAGCTTGGGCAAGATATCTCAATGACAGAGTGACAAGAGTTGGGTTCAAGAACCAGATCTGTTCTGATTTCCAGGCTCATCTTTTTTGTGCTACATCATGTTCTCTACACAGGAGTTGTTTTACCTTTACCTTAAAAGAGTCTTCTTGCAATTGCTCTCAATTTGTCACTGCTCAATTATGTGTCCTCACAAAGGACATTCTGATCTCACTCCGCCCACCAGGTTCATGATCTCAGCAGACAGCTTTCCTGTACTGCCCAGTGCCCTCTCTACACACTGCACCTTTACAGCTCCCTCGCCTTCTCACCATCTTGGTCGGCCTCTGTGGGTCAATCCCAGCTGCCCATTGCCTCTGCATGTGTAGTACCTGAAAATGAACTTAGAAGGCCGAATCGGGGGGGGGGGGGGGCGGGGGGGGCGGTTTCCCATTGTACACGTTTTGGCCTCTGTCCCTGCAGTGCCAGGAAAAGTAGCTATACCTACAGCTATGGCACTCACTGTTCCTTGCTGATGGACCATGTTGTCGGTGAAGGTTGAGGCCTAAATTATTTCACAGGTGCTGCTTGCATTTTTATAGCAATTCATTTAAGCTCCAGGGAACCAGCCCAGTTCTATGGCTGATTTTGAACATCCACTTTAATAACTATCCTGGGAACTGAGAGAACTAAGTGACTATATTGTAGAGGCTCGGAGCCATGCCTTTGACCTCAAGTAGACCTAGTTCAAATTCTAGCTCTGCCTCCTCCCATTGTGTGGCTCTGGTTACATTATTTAACCTCTCAGAGTTTCAATTTCTTTATTGTAAAATCCATTAAACCTACCTCACAGGTCAAGGTAAAATGAAGTCATACATATCTAACGTTGAATCTAGTGCTTAGTGTAGAAAGTACTTAAAATAGCAGCTATCCTTTATTAATTCAACACAAGTTCATTAAGGGTCTAAAGTGCTCAGGTGTGGGAAAACAAGCCTGAGGAAAAAACCATGCTAGTACCTACTTAGTAACCATGATAACTGCCCCACTGGAAAAACTCACAGGTTTCTATAAAGGTGAAGGCTGCCTGGAGTGGGGAGTAGGAACAGGAGTGGTCAGAGGAGGCTTCCAAAGGAAGTGATGTTTGAGCTGAGCACAGCAGAATGCTTAAGAGTTAGGAGGAAAGACATTCAGACACTGTAAACAACAGTTTAAGAGGTATGGAAATGAGTGGGAACAGAGCTGTTTGAGAAACTGAAAGAAGGCCGATGTAATGGGGGTGCAGGCAGAGGGAGAGTGGCCCAGACAGGGGTCAGGCAATGATCTGTCACCTGACAGCGGTGGGGAGCTCTTGAAAGGTTCTATCAAGGTCAAGTTCAAGGGATGGGTGGGCTGGTAGATGGGTGTGACACGATTATATCCTATTCGACGCTTGCTGGGCTTTCAGAGTATAGAGCAGACTGAAAGGGAAAAGAGAGCCCGGGGGCACCGTTAGCCAGCTATTCTAGGAGTACAGGCAGGCAAAGTGGTAGCCTGGACTAGGATGGCAACAGTGCACATAGAACGGAGGTGACAGAATCAAGAGAAACTGAAGGTAAAATTAATCAGCCTCCCTGAAAGGCGTTACAGGAAGGCACGGTGAGGGCAAGGGAGGCACTCAGGACTCGTGGGTTTCTTGCTGTGTGCCTGCAGCAGTGGTGGTTGCTTTGACTGGGCGACCTGATTTATTATTAAATCTCCTGTGCAGTGTAGCACACATGGGAGGGAAGAGAATGGGAGAGACGGATGAACGAGGCAGCTTTTACCTTGCTGGAGCTGCCATGGTTATCACTTCAGTGAGCAGCTGGGTAGATCGGGCACAGCACTGGCTGGTAAAGCTCTGTGCCGCTCTCTCATCGGTGCATGCACGTCTGCCCCCAAGTCCTGCACTGACTGGTCCCTGCAGAGAACACTCAGACTGCAGTCAAGAGCAGCCACACTTCCCTAGTGAATTCCCAGCAAGCATTTGTAGTCCAGCACTGCAGGCTGTCCCATGGCTACGAGCAGGGCCCTCGGTGGGTTGGAGGAGGGTGGCCCGGCTCAGAAGATGGTGGGCTGGAGAGGGCGAGGGTGTGCTCAGGCCCTGGCTTGGGAGCAGGCGACATTCGCCCCGCTGCACGGGTGTGTTGTGTGGGTCAAACCTTGCCTGTCTTTGCTGCCTTCTCTAGGGGACCATGATCATGACCAATCTGACTGCACTGCACAGG
This sequence comes from Miniopterus natalensis, assembly GCF_054644295.1. Classification (NCBI taxonomy): domain Eukaryota; kingdom Metazoa; phylum Chordata; class Mammalia; order Chiroptera; family Miniopteridae; genus Miniopterus; species Miniopterus natalensis. The sequence goes on along the minus strand of NC_142089.1, from coordinate 36,104,606 downwards.
GACCCTGCAGAGTGGGCCACCCCCGACACATTTAATCCGGAACACTTTCTGGAGAATGGACAGTTTAAGAAAAGGGAAGCCTTTCTGCCTTTCTCAATAGGTGAGTTCTACAAAATCAGAGTGTTTGAACCCAGAGTTCCTCCCTCAGGCCACCCCTGCTCTTCTCCCCACTATCCTCTGCTTGCATTGGACCGTCTCCAGATAGCCCTGCGCAGCGTGACTCCCTGTTACTCTTGTTCCAGCTCAGGATTCCCAGGGCTGGCGTGGCTCCAGGCATTGCTTGGCAGTCAGGGCAGCCTGCAGATTTCAGCTTTACTTTGTTCTGTCCCCCAGAACACTAGGAGCAGACTCAGACCCCGCCTCGAGCTCACAAAAAAGGTTGGACACTTGCCATCTCCACAGTGTTTTTGAATGTCTCAAGTTCTTTTTAAGGGCCACCCACTCACATGGAGCTAGAGCCAATTTATAAGAAGGGGATGGGGAGGGGCCAGGAGTGATGCCGAGTGCCATGGCTTGACTAGATGGGATTCTACTCTACATGTGCTCCCCTTTTGCCTTTTCAAATTTTAATTATGCTGGAAAAAATCAAATACATTTACATGGTGGACAACTTGACTGGTGCAAAAGAGGGTGATGTGAAAACTCATGTTTCCAGGCCGCCAGTTCCAAAAGGCTGCTTTAACTCATAACACTGTAAAATGAGTAACAAAAATTCTTAGTATATCTCTTAGTGTTGAGTTATTTCTAGTGTAACCTTAACAGGGTTCATACCACTATTGCTACTTTAGAGATAACAGAACTGAGACTTGAGGGGTTAACTATGGCGTCTTTTACATCTGTTACTGTTTTTTATACTTTCCTTTTTACACTCATTTTTTGTTTTTGCATTGAATATGTATTACTTAGGGAGAAAATAAATTATTACACATCCAAGAGAGATGGTGGTGGTGACTAGTGTGGGGTGTTGTAGCCCAAGGAGGATGAGAAGGGCACTTGCGAAGGGGAGGGGACAGCGGATGCCTAGAATGGGTGTCAGAGCACAAGCAAGATGAGGCAGGGTCTGCACAGACGGGCTATGGCAGTGATGGAAGATGAGTTATATACATGGGATACTGAACCAATAAGGAAACATATCGAGGATGGTGGGAAGAAGTTCCAGATAGGGAAGGAGTGGTAATAGAATGAACTCTGTGGTGTTGGATTGAAATCGGAGGTTATCGATAGGAACTCAGATTCTGATAGATTGGTAGGTAGGTAGGTAGGTATAGAAGTAAATATAGATGTAAGCATGGATGTATATATACATTTAAATATATACTCACATTATATACATACAGACTTCCCAGCTCTACCCACTGAGATGCCCTGGGAGCAACACCACCTCGATACCAATGAGCGTGTCTAATGCCCAGATCTTGGTTTCTACGTATTATCCACTAAAAGGAATCAAGACTTCTGGGGAAAATAGCTCATTCCAGGCTGGGGGAAGGAAAGCATGAGATAAGCCTGGAACATATTTTTGTGTCCAAAAGAAAGAAAATACCAGCTGAATGCTCATTTACTAGCCAAATCTGGAGGGAGACTCTCAAGATTGAAACACTAATAACAAATTTTAAACCTTTGAAAAAAATAGGAATCTGTGAATTCATACTGATATAAATAAATGAATAAATAAAATAGGAAGGAGAGAAAGCATTTCCTTTAGTAAAATGCTAATAATGTGGAAGGAATGATGGAATTTTAAAACTCTCGATTGGGCAACAATTAATTAATAATTTGGTGAAGAAATAGCAAGGGAAACTAGTTAAACTAGTTTAATGAGGAATGGTTTATTAACATAGTCCCAAAGTAGTATTTATTGCAAAAAGAGTAATTTTATAGGGGACACTTGGTAGATACCACCGTAATCAAGTTTAACATCAGCAATAATGGGGCAAATCAAGACCATGTCCACCTGATGGGGTAAAATGAGAAGAACACAGCCTTGGTTGGGTGACCCTTCCCCAGAAATGCATGACCTCACAACCCGAATCTAATCATGAGGGAACGTGAGAGACATTCACCAAATAATGGGTCTGTCACCTTCAAAGTCCCAAAGTCAGAAAAGCTGAGAAGTCACTTGCATGACAGCCAAATGCAACTCCTGATACTAAACTGGGTCCCTTTGCTAAATAAAGGACATTATTGCGAGAATGGCAAAACCCGATTAGGGTCTGAGGAGGAGATTGTGCTCATTTCCTGATTTGGTGGTTCTGTCGGACAATGTTATTTGAGGGAATTCACTCTGAAGACTTCATGGGTAATGTAGGCCGTTTACTCTCAACTAACTTAGAAAAACACTTTTTCTTTTCATTATTCTTGCAATTTTTCTGTCCATTTGAAATTACTCCAGAATAAAAGGTACAGTGTGAACAGCATCCCAGTAAAGGACTGTGATACACAGAAAGCTATTTCAGTAGTGCTACCACCCAAAAGATTTATTTAAATGTAGTCTTTTAAATTGTGTCCTGGATTTTTTTAAATAAGTAACCAGATCAGGTTAAAGATAAGCTATTTTACAGCTAGAATGTTTACTATTATCCAGGAGAGGCATTAAAATGCTTCGTTTCGCTCTCTACAGTATTAAATTACTTGGATTCAGTGTGTAGCTCAGGCAGTACGTAATATAAATTTCCCATGTTAAACACACATTTCCACTAATACCTAGAGAAGTTACTTATTTTGCCCCGAATCACATGTCTAGAAAATGGGAGGAGTTGAATTGGATCTCTTGTCTTTCTGCCTCCAGTTCTGGATTCACACAACAGGGCTGGGCATGTGGCTCAGACAAGGCCAAGTATGAGCCGTGGAGTAAAGGATCTGGCCTAGGGCCCCGTGTTAGAAGGGAAGGCACAAGTACCGGGGGAAGGACAGGCAGGCATAAGGACTATTCAAGGAGGGAGGCTGAAGCATTCTAATGTAGAGGATCATCCATGTCAGTGAGGTCCCCGATCATTAAGTGGGGAAATGTGACCCAGGGGAAAGATGCCTTGTACTTTACAAACCCTGCTCTGACATTTACTGACTTAGTTTTGGATAGTATTCCTTTAAGGACTGAAAAAAATTAACAAAGTTTTGTTTTCTGCTTTTGTCATTGATTGTTAATTGATTTTTAGAGCCTGTGGGCTAGACATCCACTTTCTAGGTCACCCCAGGCCTCCCACTTCTATCATCACTTCCACTCTGCACCTTCACCTGCCTGACACCTGAAGGCATTGGAGTGAGTCCAGACATATGACATCTGTGCTTTGCTGAAACCCAGTGGTTGTCAGATTAAATGAGCCTCTGTACAGAATGCCCCAGGGCCTAGCAGGCCCTTCCTCTGTTCAAGTTTTGCATGAGGTGGTAGAAGACTTCAGTGCCTGGTGGGCACTGATACTAGCGGGAAGATAACTCGTCTGTTATGTTCTTGTCTTTCAGGGAAGCGAGTATGCCTCGGAGAACAGCTGGCCAAATCCGAGCTGTTTATTTTCTTCACCTCCCTTTTGCAAAAATTTACCTTTAAGGCCCCAGACAATGAGGAGCTGACCCTGGAATTCAGAACAGGAATCACCCTCTCCCCAGTCGACCACCGCCTCTGTGCAGTCCCTCGGGCTTGAGGGTGTTGGGGAAGGAGAGGGGGGAGGAAAGCAGGAAGAATGGGCATGTCCTCCAAAGTCAAGGGAGCCTGCTCAGAAGTGAGGGACAAGAGTGGAAGTGGCTCTGAGGAAAGACTAGGACTTGGACTCAGAGGAAACGGGATTCAAATCCAGTTTTATCTTCTCCAATGTAGCCTCGTGCAAATCATGTATCTCTAGGAAACAACCCCCAATGATATTCCTACAATAAAGCCAATCGCATCAGGCCTTGAACTTCTTAAACATCTATGAACTTGTCTTCCATTTCTTTCTTTCTTTTTTTAAATCAGATCACCTGAGTAGGAGACTGAGAAATTGACCAAAATACTTCACATGCTATGATCAGTCTCATTTGTAAAATGAAGGGCTTTGTTGAAGGCTCTCTTGCTCTGCTGTCCATCTATCCTGATTCCAGATGGGCAGGCATTCACACACTCCTTGTGGAATCAATGTAAAGCAACAGGTCCTCATCCTGACCTAACCCATGGATTGGGATCCAGAGCCAGGACAGTGTGACCAGTTAATGTGAAACCTTGGGGACTAGATGACTGGGAACAACTGATGTTTCTGGCAATGACTGGGAGTAACTGAAGTTTACTGGGATCACTGGGAGTAACTGAAGTTTCTGGCAATGTAAAATGACTCGTTTTCCCCCTCAAAGCTCCTTAGAGAGATTCTACTATGAGGTCTCATTCAAGCATTACACAAAGATTTTATCTGACTTTTGTAACTCTGTTTCTCTAGTTTGCAACTCTAGTTTGAAAGCTCCAGGGCCCCTTACCCTCTTCCTTTGCATCAGTGTCTGACACACCATGTACAAGCCTATGACATTTTCTGTGGAATCCTGGCCAAGATACAGATTTTACCCAAAAGCAATCCAGGCTGTGAATCTTTTCTCCACTGCTGTCCTGCAGACACACAGACATACGCACACTGCACTCTAAATTAAAACGACCCAGGGGCAGAGGATTTACACAGAGAAAGAGCAGGACACATAGGATAACCTAAGTTCATGTGGAAGTAGGCCCTGGTGGCATAGCTGGCCTGCGTGCAATAGGGAGAGGGTCCAGGAAAGGGCCCCTCAGAAGGCCCTACAAATTTACAGATAGGAGCCAGGGGCTGGCTAGGTTACTAAGTAAGAAATCAGGACAGCTTCCTGGGTGGGGAAACTGCTTTGCCAGAACAGAGAGTTCAGAGATCTAACTTGTCAACAGATGGTCCTTGGTGCCAACTCAATGCCAATAGGAATTCACAATTGAGGTGCAGTGAAGGAAAATGTATTCAGTGCAGAACAGTTCAATGGTGATACAGCAAGGCTGTGAAAACAGCAGGACTGTGAGGCAGCCCTGGGGAAGCTGGGGGGCTGCGGCCATGCCCCCTTCAGCGAGGCTCCGCTCCACTCTGTGCCGGTCTGCCTCTCGGGTCCTGTGCAGGTCTGTTTTGCTCTGCTCCCGTGAGATGTCTGCAGTGTTTCAGCTCCAGTGTTTGGTGGAAAGGGAAAGCGCACTCCCTGAGCCAGAGGGAAGCTGGCTTATGTAGACAGAAGTCCCCACCCCTGCTCTGATTGGCCCATCCTCATGCAAGTGAGGGCTCCAATCCTTGCACTTGAATTGGTCCGAAAGGCAGGGCCTTATCGGTCAGAATGGACCTTCTCTGTTGGCTGGTGAAGATGTGGAGGCAATAGCTGAGCCACTTTAACTGGATGGGGAAGCCTCAGTCCTATGGGTTGAAACAGGCTTCTAGGACCTCAAGGACTGGCCCCAATGCAGGAACAGTGTAGAAAGGCAGGCAGCTCAATGCAGGCTTCTCCCTGAAGTGCCCTTTTCATGAGAGGCCCCTGTGTAGAAACAGCTGCTAGGCTCTGTTTTTGTTTATTTGCTTTTTAATTTAAGCCCAGTGAAGACACCAGGGGCCCTTCTCAGTGGGCATCTTCATTCTCAGGCTCCACACTCTGCATCAAGCTGTTCTCCCCTGAAGCCAACTCCAGCCTACTGAGCCTGCCCGTTGCTAAGCTATCAAGAGGGAAGGGGGAGGGCGCTGGGGGCTAAAGGCATTCCAGGGGCTTTAAGTTTCTTCTCTTCTTAACCCTTTCCTGTGACTCTGAGCAAGACATTTGCCTGGCAAGCCTCCATTTTCTTCCTCTAAAACATGGGTATAAAGGTAAAAACTTCCCTCTGTGGTGGTGAGAATAAATTTATAAAGATAGCATGGGACTCAATAGGGTGCAATGAAAATGTAGCTTTATTCCCATACTCCCCACCCCCACTCTCTCAGAACTACTCCTTTCTTCCTCTGAATGAAATTTCTTCAGAGTTCATCACTTTTCTGGTTACTCTTAGATAAACATTGTCTGTCACATTCACTCCCAAGAAATCTCATTCTGGCCATTAAAATTTGGAGCCTATGTTACCCTGATGATGAGAAACACATGGTCTGGTGATTCCTGTCATGTTGCCCTAGATGACAGCTGGCCAACCACCAGTTGTGCAAATACCAGTTGTGCAAATACCAGAGCTGTGCAAATACCAGTTGAGATGACCTAGATCCTAGCATAATGCTGAATGCAGGTGCATGAGTGATCCCATCTGAGGCAAGCACTGCCCCACTGAACCCAGCCTAAATTGCCAACCTTAAATGAAGGTTATTGTTTTAAACCTCTACGTTTTGTGGTGCAGTGTTACACAGCAATAGTTAACCGATACATTCCTTGAGGGCAGGAACAGTGTCTTTTTCAATATTAAGAGTAGTGCCTTAATTGCATTGGGGATCAAAAAATGAATGAATGAAGGTAGAACCACTGTGGGCTGGTGCTAGATTGTACCTACTGATCAAAATCATATCTCTGCCCCTACTCCTCTGTCCCTGTCATCTCATTCTGATGACCTATTTCTCAGTCCCAATGCCAACTTCTCCTACAGTCCTTCAGTGATACAGTGGGAAGCACAGGCTCATTCTTACCTCAATGCTCCATTTCCCAGCTGCTTTCTGGAATGGGGCCACCTATTCCATTTCCCCATGCTTATTTCTCCAGAATAGGCTAATGTCCCCCAATGGATATCTTGTACTATTTGGGTCACATTGTGTTTTTGTGCATTCACCGTGAGCTCTCCCCGTTCTGCTCTGAAAATCTAACAACATTCTGCTTTGGAAACAGACAAGATATTAAACTAAGCATGAATAAAGGGTCAAATGCAAAGGCTCACTTTCCGGGGCTGAATCATGATGATCCTTGTACAACTGTCAAGGCCAGAGCAGACGCTTCTCTTCACCCAAATACACCAAGGGACTGAAGATATCACATAAAACAGCGTTAGAAGACTCGGCACACAGGCGATGGGTAGCACAGGGAGTCCGATGAACTGGGGGTCAGGGCTTTGAAGCTAGGCTAGCCTGAATTCAACCCAGGTCTTACCATTTATTAATTTTTGCTTGTAAATTAAACAGGATACTCTACTTTCCTGGACCTATTTCCTAATCTTCAAAATAATTAACACCTGCTGTGGTTGATTATGACATTGGTCAAAAGACTCACTGTCTCTCCCTAGTTGCCTTTTTTTGTGGTGTTCCTCGTGGTGGGATAATCACATGTAACCACTCTCACATATGCAGGAATGGCCGTGTCATTTGCTTTGGCCAAGAAAATGAGAGCAAAAGTTCCATGCGTCTCTTCTGAGGGCATAAGAGCTTTTTTCTCAGGCCTATTTTAAAAGGGCACGGATCCCATTTATGAGCTCTCATGACCTAACCACCTCTCAAAGGCTATGCCTCTTAATTACTATCACCATGGGGGGCAGGATTTCAACATAAGAATTTTGGAGGGACACAAACAACCAGACTATGGCAGGATATATCCAAGATAAATGAAACCCATTTCCACACAAAAACTTGTGCATGAATGTTCATAGCAGAATTATGCAGAATAGCCAGAACCCAAGTTATCCATCAACTGATGAATGACTAATGTGGTATGTCCATGCAACAAAATATTATTCAGCAACAAAAAGAGATTAAGTACTGACACATGCTACAACATGGGTGAACCTTAAAAATGCTTAAGAATCTAGTCCCAAAGCCCACATTCTCCATGATTCCATATGTGTGAAATGTCCAAAATAGGCAGAGAAAGCAGACAAGTGGTACCCAGAGCTGGGAGGAGGGGAGAAGCAGAGTGAACACTAGTGGCTACAGGGTTTCTATTTGGGTGATAAAAGGTTTTAAAATTAGAGAATGGTGATGGTCACACAACTGTGGATATACTAAAAACTTCTGATTTGTACACTGTTTAAACGAGTTTATATGGTATGTGAATTCTATCTCAATAAAGCTCTTATAAAAACATGACTTGTGATAGATAAAACCAAGAAAGAGGCTTATGGATAAGTGCTGGTTAGTTGTGGGGCTGAAATAAAATGTCCTGGTCTCTTAATTTCTTGCCTATTCAGGTGCTCCTGCCAATGCACTCCTCCAATTCAGAGAATCTTGAGACTGATTTCTAAAGAAAATACTCTGTCCATCACCAGCAAGTCTAGTTCAGCTAGTACATAGCTGTTGACTTTGTGGAAGAGAGTGTTTCAAGTGCCATGAGGGAAACTGAGATAAGCCGGATATGGCCCCTGACTTCAAGAGACTTAGTCTAGAGGGACAGACATTTTAAAAAAGTAGATGACATTAAGGTCACTAAGACAAAAACATTTAAAGTTTTAGAAAAATGGATTTCTCACCTTGTTTGAGAAATCATGGATGCATTTATGGAAGAGGGGAAGGTTTAAGTTGAAGCAAAAGGTCTAGAATGTAGTATTTACTAGTCACCGAGAGCAAGTTGCTGCAGCCCAGGCGAGCAAGGGCATGGAGGGAGTGCATCACCACCAGAGCCACAGCCAGCTGAGGAACCCACCGCAGCTCTAGCCCTGGGTATGTTACTGCGCACGTGATGTCTGAAAGCTTCCTCTCCCTACACTTGTGTGATCCCATATCACATGGAGCTTCCGAGAAAGACAGAATGTGTACTTTTAACCTAGACATCTGGGACAGTGCTGTCCAGTAAAGTTTTCTGCGATGACAGAAATGTTCTATATCTGCACTGTCCAATATCGTAGCCACAAGCTCTATGTGGCTATAATGAGGAAATAAAATTTAATTAAAATTTATGATTAAATGTCCAATGTGGCTAGCAGCCACCATATTGGTTGGTGCAGGTCTAGAGCCTAAGTCACTCTTAATGAACTACTCACAAAGTTATGTGATACTGGACAGCATTTACTGTCCAGTCCAGAAAGTTAAATGTATAGAATCGTGGTCTTTGGAGATCATGAAGATCAACCTAAAGTGAGACAGGACTTCACTTTTGTGTATCTAGCACATTAACTTTATTCATGGGATTAAACAATTATTTATTGAGCCTCCATTAACAGAAACAGAATTAAACCTTTCCAAAACATAACCCAAGAACACGGAGCACCTGCACTTTTCCAAAACTTTCACAATGTATTTTGATAAGCCTGTATAGATAGGGAAATAAAATACCAGAAGAAAGAAGCCCCAAAATAAAGTAGCTATAAAAAATTGCTTAAACAAGAGAAGTAGGGACTGCAGGTCCACAGCTGATACAGCTAAGTGGTGATTTCAAGGATGCAGGTCCTTTCTTTCTTGTTGGTCCACTGTCCTTGACAGTCACCTTCTGGCACATGGCATTCCAGAAGGGGAAAAGGCTGGGGAAAGGACACTCATTCTTTTACACATCACTACTCTTCATATCTCTTTAGCCAGAACTTAGGGAAAAGACCCCATCTCACTACTACACGGGAGTCCGAGAAGTACTTATTTTTCCTCCCTGGATGTAAGGTAAATGTAACAAGCTAAAGCATGGGGTTCTATTACTACACGACAAAGGAGAATGGAAGTTGAGAGATGGTTAGCAGTCTCTGTCAAAGAAAACACAGAAATGTTATGACTTCCACAATGGAAAATGCCTAGATTCCAGTGGTGAAACTGGAGATATAACTGGGCAAACCAAAAAATCACTTTTACACATCTACTTATTCACCAAAACAATTCAAACATAAAACAAAATTAGAAGAACTAATGCAATTATTTTCCTTTACAGATCTAAATATTTTTTATGTTTTTTTTTATTTCTGAGAGAGGAAGGAAGGGAGAGGGAGATAGAAACATCAATGATGAGAATCATTGATTGGCTGCTTCCTGCACACCCCCTACTGGGGATTGAGCCTGAAACCTGGGCATGTGCCCTGACCAGGAATCGAACTGTGACCTCCAGCTTCATGGGTCAACGCTCAATCACTGAGCCACACAGGCCAGGCCAATCTAAATATTTTAAGTCCTTTATTTAAAGCAGCAAATAAATGTGCACTTGTACCTACTAAAAGTCCATTATTACCATCACACAGAATCAGCAACTTTATTTACTTAAAACACTACAACTATTATACTGTTATTAAACAATCATTTATTTAAAATACCCTAAATACTTACAAAAATAAATCAAGTATTGCTTCTACTTTTCAAGTGTCAAAGTCTTTGCCATAGAAAATAGAAAGAACCTTTTATAAACTAAACATTACAATTAAGCTACATCACGTTTAATGACCGCACACCATTTTCTTTTGTGGTTGTGCTTTGGTGTTTTACAAATTTCCAAACTACTACTTCGCAATGTACAGGTTCACAATAAGAATGTATGCATACAATCATACGCACAGTTTACATAGGAATGGTTCTTGTTAAATATACATCTAGAGGACCTAACACAGTAGTACTTGCCCTAAATGCCACTCCGTAGAGCCAGGTGTGCCACTACACATAAACAGGTGTAGAGACGCAAGCATTACCCAACATTCAAATCAGCACTCCAGTTCTCCACAATGACATCTCCAGGAGGGATGCCCAGTTTAATGTTTCCAGACAAGACATTGATTCTTTTTGTTGTTGTTGTTGTTAATCTTCACCCAAGGACATTTTTTTTCATTGATTTTTACAGAACGTGGCAGGGAGGGAGGAGAGAGAGGGAGGAAGAGAGAGAGAGAAACATCTATGTGAGAGAGACATTGACGGGTTGTCTCCTACACGCACCCCGACTGGGGCTGGGGACAGAACCTACAACCCAGGCATGTGCACTTTACCTGGATTTGAGCCCTCGACCTGTTGGTGCACAGGCCTATACTCTAACCACTGAGCAACACTGGCCAGGGCAGGATATTAATTCTTAATCCATACTAAATCATTACTTTAACAGCCTTATTCATTAAAAAAATACAGTGAACTTAAAATATTTCTTAATACATTAAATTAATCTCAGGATAAACATCATTGTCATACATATACACACTTTTTACTTTAAAAAGAGAAAGGAATATTAATTTTATAGCAAATACTCAAAATTAAAGATCATTTCCAAATTGGTCTGTGGTTTTACTCCATTATCACTGGGATATTCAACTCGTTATGACATAGATAAATGCTAAATTTCTCTTCCCTGGTATATGCACTTAAGCATCACTTACAACACAGACATGTACAATTCATGGTTTATGAGGAGTATTTATGCTTTACCACCCACAGGGTGTCAATCTCACTATATTAACCAGATGTGGAAAAGAATCTCACTTCTGATCAGTTCCTGAATTTCCATATAATTAATCACAATAATACACAACTTTAAATTCCTTTAGTCTTGTATAAATACTTAAATATCAAGCAATTTAAATTCTACTTATAAACTAGAAAAGTAGTAAATCACAAAATTTGCTTTTTCTCTATTAAGATAAAAGAACCTAGCTTTTGGTTCTTATTCAGAAATTGCACGAATTACTTATAAATTCCACGTATAATTGAAAATTTATGAGCAACTGAATTGTGAAAATACTAATTTATTGTAATTGATGTTTTATAATAAATTCCATTAAAAGGGAGCTTGAAGAGCTTGTAAAATCTCAATTATAAGCAAGTAGCAAATACCAAAGGAGCTCGTGTCTTACACTGACCAAAATATACTGAAATGCCATATATCTAGAAAATTTTAATTAGCATGCTAATATATTTTCAAAGGGTTATTTCATTTCACTAAAAGTCACAGGCAAGCAGAGACTATAAGAATATATGAAGACACAAACAATGAAAAAAGACATCAAAATCTAAGAGGTAGTCAACAGAAGTAACCCTGATAAAACAAAATATCCTGACAGATGCACCCTAATCTCAGAGACCAAAATGCAGTATGAAATTCTTGTATTTTCAGTAATTAAAAAAAAATTACTGGTAGAGAATCTAGAAACCAAGAATCTGAGTAACACTGTAAATGGAACAATATTCATATTTTCAAGGAAAGGTTAAGAATAAACTGTAGACCCAAGGGAGTCTACAGCCTGCAGGCCAAATCTGACCTACCACCAGTTTTTGTAAATATAGTTTTATTGAAATACAACCACACGTATTTGGTTTGCCACTGCTTTCATACTTAACAGCAGAGCTGAGTACTTGCTACTGATCACATTGCCAACAATGCCTAAATTAATTACTATCTGTCCCTTTACAGAAAGTGGGCTGACCCCTGCCTGATCTAGATATATGCTAAGTGTGTAATATCCACACTGTCCAATTCTGGAGCCATTAGCCAATGTGGATACTGAGCATTGGAACTGGCTGGGTAACCAAGAAACCTAACTTCAATTAATTTATGTAAAATTGCCACATGTGGCTACAATACTGAACAGCACATATTTTACTCAACTAAATTAAAATTCCAACACACAACTCTTAAAAAGTGAGAAAGTAACACCTTTGAAAATAAAGAGCTTTGGGCAGAAACAAACTGAATACCATAAACACAGCCCAAGATAGATTGTTTAATAGGTTAACAAAATGAAACTGATTCTAAATTGTTTCAATGCTGCATCACCTCTTCTCAGTGAGGAGGGAATATTACTATGACATTGTTAGCAGAAACCCTGATAATTTTGTGCTTAAAAGTAAAATAATTGTAATCTTCATTAATTATAATAAAGAGCATGTGGATGTTTCACACAAAGTATATTTTTAGCTTGTTTCCCATCAGAAAGCCACCTCTTACAAAGATCAGTTTATTCCCTCACCCTTCACATTTTAATCATGCCGTACAGGAGCCCGTGTTTATAGTCGGTACACATAAGTATAACTAACCTCTTCTGAATCAGCAAAGTTTCCAATTAGTCACTTTGCTCTGGCAGAGCCATTTCAACAGTCAAAACCTCCCAATGTTATATCTTCCACTACATGACAAGATATAGCCATTCAATGATAGAGTTAGAGGCTGGAGGTGAAACCTTGTATATATCAAGTCAAAAAATGTAACTCTTGTATAGTCCTACATGTGTGCCTACCTTGACACTATTTTTATATGGACCAAAACAATAAAATGAATATAGATATATTTTTAAGTTACTTATTACTGATTACACATTGCAAGTTAACCAAGTTACTGATGCAAATGAAAACATTAAACTAAAATATACAGTCAATTTAAAATTATAATACTCTCAAAACACAAATGTTTGAGATGTATGCCTAATTACCTCTTCTAAATATTCAAATGTGCTCCCTCAAAGAGATAGCTAATTCTATATTTTGTTTTCAAAGTCAGCCAGCAAAATTAACTACAGGCCTTTTGAACAGCTGATATCCAGCATCATAAAACTTCTTTTTCAATCTCGTAGTTAGTTGAAAGACACAAATTGCTTTAAGGGCACTTCTGTTTGTTTTCTTTAGTAGTTTAATCAGAGGTTGTAGCAGGAACTTTGACAGAGAGATTTCTTCGGGTGCTGGTGATGTGCCGTTGCTGTGCTAGGAAAGATCGTGCAGGAGTGCATGCTGCAGGGTCTTTGCCAGCCCCGCTGCTGCTCACAAGTCTAGATTCCATCCCCAGTTTCTGAAATGCTAGACTCTGAACAAAAATAAACAAACAATTGGAATGACTATTTAGAGTTCAAGTTTAAAGTGCTTTTCATATACATAAAGTCATTTAATCCTCAATCCTACAAAACTGGTATTTTCATAATTTTTAATACAAAAGAAGAGGGTTCAGAAGCTAATTAGTCTGCACATGAAAATGTTAGTAGGAAGAAGAAAATAAGTTTCACTATTTTAATCCACTAAATATAAAATCATTAAAAACAGTAGCTTGCCCAGCCAGCATGGCTCAGCAGTTGAGCATCAACCTATGATCCAGGAGCCAGAGGTTCGGTTCCCAGTCAGGGCACATCCCCAGGTTGCAGGCTCGATCTCCAGCAGGGGGCATGCAGGAGGCAACGAATGAATGACTCTCTCATCATTGATGTTTCTGTCTCCCCCCCTCTCCCTTCCTCTCTCTGAACATCAATAAAGATATATTAAAAAACCAAAAAACCAAAAAAGCAGTAGCTTAAAATATTGTTCTAGAACTAATTTTACTTATAACAACAATTTTTAAAAATGGATCCAAAGCAAACTTTTGTGTTTGGGCCATCACTCCACCCACTATGAGTAGACATAATACAATAGAAAAGCTTATATCAATGGCTGTCAAAATGTGATACCTGGATTATGATTAGCACCATTGGAAATTTGTTAAAAAATGCAAATTCTACCTGTAGATTCTACCCAGACCTACTGAATTAAGAAGCTCTGTAGGTGAGTCCAACAATTTGTATTTTAACAAGTCTTCAGATGCATGCTTAAGTTTGAGAACCATGATATAGTTCAAATTTACTATGGTCTATCTACATATGGATACCTGACAAAATTACGGTAGTTGTGGCTGTTGGGTTTCTAAGAGAAATCATTACCTCTCTCTCACCAGACCATATAGCACAATTTTACTGAACTGAGCATCATTAGTGATTAGTACAATACACAGAATCCAATAGATGCTCATAATATATAGGTTGAAAAATGAATAAATAATGCATTATTTGGCTTTCCTACTATTAATTATTTATGTATCAAAAGGCCACAGGAGATCTGGGAAGACAGTGGCAGATTAGGTGGAAGCTACACTAACCTCCCCCCAGGACCAAACTAGAATTATAACTAAAATCATCCTGCATAACCAACTAGCTGGAGAGAAGCCTTATAACCACGGATTTACAGAAGACGACACATGGATACTGGTAGGAAGTGTGGAGTTGTGAGAGGGCTGGCCGGGCTCCTATGGAAAGCAGCTGAAATTCTTGAGGGAGATCTCAGCTGCAGGGAGAGGGAGTCGGTGGGGGGAGTTCCCCCTGAGAAGTATAGGGTTTAAGACCCAAGCTGGACTCTCGTGCCTAGAGCACGAGACCCAGGGAAGGTGACCACATACCATCTAGCTGTGAAAAGCAGCAGGGTTTTTGTCCAGCAGGGAGAGATGGCATAGAGACACAAGCACCCTCTTAAAAGGCCAACACACTGAGTGTGGTTCACAGCCACTCATTCTGGACTCCAGGAGATGGAGGGCAGAATGCACTAGAGCCAAATGAGGAGACTTGGGGGTTGGTAGCTCTAGGGAGAGAGCTGAAGGGTCAGCGGCCAGAATCTCTGTGCTGAGTCATTCTCCCATACTGCAGAAGCCATTTTTCTTAGGCAGAGCATTCCCTTCCATATGGCATAAGCCTGAGGGGAAGTAACAGCCCCATCCACTGAATGCCTCTTGCCCCACCCTGTGGAGCTTATGTTCTTCTCAGGAGTAGAGCCAGAGGTTCTTTCAGTGACTAAGCCTAACAGGCAGCCTACAGGTGGAGGTGGATCCCTCAGTGCTTTTAGACATTTGCTGACTTGCCACAGGCCAGGCACTGGTAAAAGCCGGACTTGGTGTGCAGCTTGGTGCTTTCAGAACACACCCAGGTCCAGCAGAGGGAGCCACAAGCTGTGGATCTCTGATAGCTCCAAACAGGCTGCCCAGGTCCAGTCACAGACAGCATCTGACACTGGCCTGCACCACAGTCCCTCCGAATAGGCCCAGAACCAATACATCCATGGCCAGCGTCAGACAACAATAGAGCAGCAAAAGAACAGTGTGTTCATGGATAGGAAGAATTTGCATCATTAAAATATCCATACTATCCAAAGCAATCTACAGATTCAATGCAATTTCTATCAAGATATCAATGGCATATTTCACAGAACTAGAATAAATCCAATAAGCTTCACAAGCAGCATATCCATAGAGAGATATCTGCAGGCACCACACCCTGCCAGGCATAAACGACAAACCCACAGCTAACACCATGCTCAATGGGGAAAGACTACAAGCATTCCCCTTAAGATTGGGAACAAGACAGGGATTTATGCCTTTACCACTCTTATTCAACATAGTACTGGAAGTCCTAGCCACAGCCATCAGACAAGAAGAAGGAATAAAAGGCATCCCAGTTGGAAAGGAAGAAGTAAAACTGTCATTATTTGCAGGTGACATATACAGTATATGGAGAACACTAAGGTTCCACCAAAAAACTACTAGAACTAATAAATGAATTCAGTGAAGCAGAATATAAAGTAAATATCTAGAAATCAGTTGCATTTTTATACACAAATAATAAACTATCAGAAAGGGAAACTAAGAAAACAATTCCATTCACAATTGCTTAAAAAAGAATAAAATACCCAGGAATAAAATTAACCAAGGATGTAAAAGACCTGTACTCAGAACATTCTAAGACAATGAAGAAAGAAATTGAAGAAGATACAAATAAGTGGAAACATATACTGTATTCATGGATAGGAAGAATTTGCATCATTAAAATGTCCATACTACCCAAAGCAATCTACAGATTCAATGCAATTTCTATCAAGATACCAATGGCATATTTCACAGAACTAGAACAAATATTCCAAAATTTATATGGAACTACAAAAGACTCTGAATAGCAATGGCGATCTTAAGAAAGAGGAACAAAGTTGGAGAAATCATGCTACCTCACATCAAATTATAATGCAAGGCCATAGTAATCAAAATAGCATGGTACTGGCATAAAAAGAGACATACAAATCAATGGAACAGAATAGAAGGCCCAGAAATAAACCCATGCCTTTATAGTCAACTAATATTTGACAAAGGAGGCAAAAACATACAATGGGCTAAAGACAGTCTATTCAATAATGGTGTAGGGAAAATTGGACAGATATGTTCAAAACAACAAAACTAGGCCACCTTCTTACACCACGTGGACACAAGAATAAACTCAAAATGGATAAAAGACTTAAATGTTGAGACTTGAAACCATAAAAATCCTAGAAGAAAACATAGGCAGTAAAATCTCAGACATTTCTTGTAGCAATATTTTTTCTGATATATCTCCTCGGGCAAGGGAAACAAAAAAAAAAAGTGAACAATGGGAGGGAGTACATCAAATTAAAAATATTCTGCACAGCAAAGAAAACCATCAATAAAATGAAAAGAAAATCCACCAAATGGGAGAACATATTTGCCAATACATGTGATAAGGGGTTAATCCCCAAATTTATGAGGAATTCATAAAACTCAACACCAAAAAAACAAACAATCCAATTAAGAAATAGGCAAAGGTCCTGAATAAACATTTCTCCAAAGAAGACATACAGATGGCCAACAGACATATGAAAAGATGTGAACATCACTAAGCATCAAAGAAATGCAAATTAAAACCACAATGAGGTATCACCTTACATCTGTCATAATGGCTACCATTTGTAAGTCAACAACAAGTGTTGATGAGGATGTGGAGAAAAGGGAACCCTTGTGCACTGTTGATGAGAATGCAGACTGGTGCAGCCACACTAGAAAGCAGTATTGGGGATACCTCAAAAAATAAGAATGGAACTGCCTTATGACCCAGCAATTCCACTTCTGGGAATATACCCTAAGAAATCTAAAGCACTAATTTGAAAGAATATATGACCCCTATGTTCATTGCATCATTATTTATAATCATCAAGATTTGGAAGCAGCCCAAGTATCCACCAGTACATGAGTGGATAAAACAACTATGGTACATTTACACAGTGGAATACTACTCAGCTGTAAAAAACAACATTTTGTCCTTTGGGATAGAATGGATGGGACTAGAGAGGATTATTTTAAGTGAAATAAGCCAGTCAGAGAAAGACAAGTATCATATGATTTCACTCCTATGTGGAATCTAATGAACAAACGGAACTAACAAGCAAAGTAGGGACAGATTCATAGAGAACAGGCTAACAGTCCCGGCAAGGGGACAGCTGGATGGGGGGGAGGTGGAGAGATTGAGCAAAAATGAAAAAAAGAGAAAGAATTCATGGACACGGACGATACTGTGGTGACTGTGTGGGGGAAGCGCTGTAGGTGGCGGTGGAGGGCATGGGGGTATTAATGGTGATAGAAAAAAATTTAAAAATATATATAAACCTTAAAAAAAAGGGGAATCACAGGAGAACAAAGAAAGCAATACACAGTTCTTGATATTAACTAGGATGATTAACCCATGATGGAAGATTCTGGAAACACCGCACATGTAATTTCATTCAAGGCCTTGCTAAATTAAGCCAGATTTTCCCAAACAGAGAAAGAAAGGAAAGAAAAGAGCACAGACAAAAAAAATGTGATAGCATAAAAGAAACAAAGCATGTCTGAAGAAGGACAACTAGTTCTATGTGGTGAGGCATTGGGGGTCTATAAACTGATATTCTCTCATACTAAATAAGCAGCACCTAAGGTAGACAGTGGCTGCATTATTATCTATTCTGGCTGATTAGAATAACCCAAAAGAACCATATGTATCATGAAATGCTACTTTTCTTAAAAACATTCTACAGATATTAAGGGTAAAAAAGTAAAATACATTTCAAATTATTTTATACTATTTTTCTCCTTGTTAGGACAACTATTGAAGAGTATTCCCTGGATTTAAAAACAACAACAAAACAAATTAAAGGACACAGTAAGAGGCTTCAGGGGATGTTAAAATAAATGTTGATTACTAGAAGCACTTAGTTCTGCATTACACAGATATTCACATTTCTAGAGAAACGTTTTATGGAACACAAAATGTTTTATAGCTCAAATAATGCAATTTAAAAAATATTTATGGATTGTTGTGTGTGTACTTCGTGTGCATTAATTAAAGGTCAATGAATCATGAAATCAATCCAAAAATTTTGAAAAAGCCACAATTAACTGAACACATTAAACTAAAATATATAGTCAATTTGGATTATGAGCAACATTTAAAAAAACAGAATGTGGCAGAAAATTATTTTATACTATTAGACTATATACTATGTGTATATAATATTTAGTTGTTTACATATATAATGTGTATATTCTAATTTGTGGTATAAAAGATATTTCCATCAATGGTTCCTGGTCAAAGTGTTTGATAAACACAGTTCTAAACATCCAATCATAGGCTGAATTTCAACTCACCTTATTATACCAGGCAGAAACTATGAGTTTTTCTTCATAATCACGGAATTTTGCTACTTTACATTCACTCTGGAAAAAGATATGAAGATTAAAATTCCCCAAATAACTCCAAATTACTAAAAATAGAATCATTTCTGCGTATATTCATCGAGAGAATCTGATGAATGCAGTTTGAGGTACATAAAATCGTCAAAATGTAAACTGAATCATGGAGAAATGCACAACAGTTTTAGAGAAGAGTAAGAGTGACTACTAAATCTTTATTTCAAGAATTTTACTGGCAGAACAGGTATTAAAAAAACCAACCAAAAAAACCCTAGAAACTAGTGATTCTTATGCTGCTATCCTTTGTATCAAGAAAAAAGTAATAACTGGTTTAGGTAACAAAACAGAGCTGCTCCTATTGAGGAGTCAAAACTAAGGAGAGAGAGGATGTGATAAGTATCCCAGAAAATCCTTTACATCCCCATGAAAAGCCAGGCATGCACTTTTATCCCTCAGTTCTGATGACCTGTAGACTAGACTGCCTGTGGCCATAGTTACATGCCACCTTAGGGGATGACATCCATTTCTTAATTACTCTAATACAGCTAATTTTATAATTTTGTTGAACACCAGATATAGTTGATTCATAAAAAAAAAAATTATATCCTTAAAACATCTGAATGTTCCCACAGCAAGATGATGATACAAAAAGCATACAGGAAATGAGGGAGGTAAAATGCCTTTCTCTGGCTCACACCCACTCCAGGCAAACACTCCCCAAGAAAGATGGCAGATAGGATAACCTCTGCCATTTACATTACTTTTCTCCTTTTTACTTTTTTCAGTGTACAGATAAATACACATAAATTAAAGACCAAAATGCTGTGACTGAAGTTTTTCCTCAGAGTCTAGAGTTAAAGGCCCCGTTCTATCACCATACGTGTCAGGGAGCTGCATTTCAAGCACCAGCAATGGTGTCCATTCTCATTGGCTTTTACTGGGAAGTGAAGAGTCAGAGCAACTTAGATTTCAGAGATTCAGTCCAAGTCTCATTACTTTACAGGTGAGGAAACTGAGGACCACAGAGGAAAGGGGGCCACTTTTAAGATAAATCACCTAAAGCTGACACCTTGGCCTCTGATTTATGTAATCTTTAATGGTGAGAGTAGAGATATAAAACACAGCCTCTGGCCTCAATTCACTGGACACAATATAAGCAATGCTTCTGTGGGATGAATTCATGAGTTTAAAGTACATGGAGTAACTTTGGAGGAAAGCTTGCCTAAGGAATACAGGGAACACTTTATAGAGGAAGAGACATTTGAGCTGGATGTTCAAGAATGAATAAACACTTCCTCAGAGATATACCCCTAAGCAGTGCATATCAAACAACCGACATGGCCAGAACAAGGCTTATAGAAAGTGCACATAAGGCTGTTGTGTATTCTGGATGTTGAAGTCTTTAAATCTTTAAACAAAATACTTTCACCACAGCCTATATCTACTGGCTCAGAAATAACTCGAAGAAAGGAGTAAGTGAACATAATGTGTTTCTTTGAAATAAAGCATTCCAAGTTGATGCAAATAGGAACCAACTATCCATTATGAGAATTTCAAGGCATGTATATAGAATTCAACAGGGCTCTGCAATTACCCACATGTTATTATGAGGAAGTATACACTGACTTTAAGAATAGTATCGAATCTCACCATAGTATTAAAAACATTGATTTTATAAAACACTTTGCAAAGGAAATTAGAACATGCCCATTATAAATCCAAGAATACACCATTCCACACCTACATACTTCACACAGCTCATGAAAATAATATAATCACTGACACAAAAATAACTTTAAAATTTACAGAGTTAGCTAACTAATGAGAGCATGTTACTACCAACATAACTTTGCATGGTGAGTAACAGACTGCAGCTTTATTCAAGGGCTCACTGGGATTCTGAAGTGCTTCCCTCTCTCAGGAATTCCACCTCATAAGTTTGGGTTCCGGTGAGGAGCAGGGAGAAGAGATAAGATAAATTTGGTTAACTGAATACAGTTCCCTATTTAAAAAGTGAGCTTGGTCTCTTTTTTTTCTGAATGAACTCTCATCCACATAATTTTAAAAGGAGCATGCTAATGCAGTCTATTAAAAACAAAGGGATATCCACAGACTGGCTGTTACAGAGGGAGGCGACACAATGCAGCAGGGTGCATCAACTGCAGAGACCAATCTCATGGGCTAGTGAGATGCTCTGTAAAAACACACACAGTGCTAAAACAGAATATTTCTAACTTCTTGTGAGACTTGATCATTATTGGCAAATACATGGCAGCAGTTAATTACCAGGATTACGCAGAATACTTAAGAGGAGATGTGTGAATATAGAAGCTTTACCTCCAGAATCTCAATTCTTCTCTCTTTCTCTGCCAACTGCTTTCTAAGTAGCATTATTTCAGCTGATGCTGGATTTAATTTGGGATCTAAAGTTTTTATTACCTGTTTAAAGAAAAAAGAATTATGTTCACTTTATCTTATCAATGCTGAAATATAAGAACATAGTCCATAAAATCAGCATAAGTGGAACATCCAGAAAGTGATCCAGCAGCTAACTGTAGTTTGTTTCACAATTAAATTTGAATTACAAAATAACTTATTCTATAAATGAAAACAGAATAAAAATTCAGTACAGAAATGAAAAGATACCCATCCCAAAATCAAATTTCCCTTCTCCAAGGCTCAATAATCAGGGATAGTTATTTGGCCTTGTCAAACTTTCAGCATTGAGGTCTTGAAATAACCCCTTCCATATTTATCTGACTTGAGCATTTTTTTAAAAGTTAAAATGAATTCAGTAATTATAGTGGAAATTGTTGACTGTACAAAGTAATACATAAAAAAAACTCTTAACAATCTTTTTTACTATCATTATCTAGTTAAATGTAGTAATTCAATATATAAGATCAATATTAATAGGTACTGGTGTTTTTTTCTGCAAACACTAGGGTGCCAATCACATTTATATAAATTACTAAAAGTTGAGTAAAGCTCAGATGTTTGAGTATAGCATTGTTCTGAGGCCTGGCTAAACTATGTAGAAATCAACTTGGAAACATCAGGAATAAATTACAAGCAAAAACAAGTTTCCAATAATAAGGTCACTGTAAGAGGTAATTGTAAATCCATTAACAATATTTAAAATTAGTTAATGAGTTAGGAAAATGTTTCTCTAATGAGGTCACTACAGTTCACATTTAAACTGTTTCTGTAAGCCTTGTGTTCGTTTTACCTGATGCTGATGAGGGAGAGGGAGAGGGAGAGAATGGGAGGACTGACCTGGAAACACACCAGAAGCGTGATGGGTAAGGCAGGGGAGTGAGGAGGGAAGTGAAATTACATAGAGACAAAAAGAGCAATACAATCAGGTGGAAGAGCCCTAGTTAGCACCTGAGTCATAGAGACTTGAGCTCTGTAAGAGAAGTCACTCACATTTCTTGCTTTCTCTAAGTACATTTTATATCGTTCCTCCATTGCTTTCATATCTTCATCTTTCTTCTGAAGAGCAGCTTCAAGTTCATTGATCTTTTGTGCTATTATTGAAAATGAAATAAAACATGACCAATTATTCTCTATTTAAAATACTCCATCCTCACACACAAAAATATATTTATCACATTTATTTTCAAGGGACTCATAAGAGAACTTAAAAGAGAAACCTTTTATTTATTCTTTGTAGTGAATTCTTATCTAAAACTTTTGAACTACATAAACCAATACATCCCTCAATCATTTCATATATTTTTCTTAAAAATATCTATAATCTGCTTTATCTAGCTATTTCTTTCTATCAAGTATTTCGATGAGCAAATATACCTTACAATGTAAGCACAACCATCATGAGAAAACATTCTTTTTATGTAATGTTCAAAGTTCATTTTAATCTGATTTTAAATCATTATTTTATACTTTCATAGTATTAATTCTATTACTTTTCAAAATGTTTGATACTCCTACATATTAATCAGTTCATTTTATTAGACTTACTTTTTTGCATTAAGATTAGATTTATTAATTACTTAAATTACTAAAAATTATCACAGTACTTATTTGCAATGTATGTATATATGCTTTGTGCAAAGACTTATACATAGTTCTTGTATCTGTCAACTAAAAGGGCAAGTCCTTAGATCCAGGTTTTTACAAATACCTACCATTCTGGTTTACATCTGGCTGAAGGTCTTCAATGAGCTCTTGCTTCTTCTGTAATTCTTCATGGACCTCTGTTAGTTTTTCCCTAAGCAGCAGAAAGAAGAGCAAGGAACTTTGGAGCCAAACAGAACTAAGAATGAAACTGGTTTCTGCCACGTAACATTTGTGGACTGTGGGCTCATCACTTTTTGATCCTTACTTTCCTCACCTGTGAAATGGGAATAATACCTGCCAAATATTATAGGGCTTGTTGTGAGGATATAAACTGGCTGGCACATGGTAGGTGCCAAAAATGTGAAATTATTCCCTACATCTTTGCTTCCTAAGAAAATTAAAAGAAATATTTTATAGGACAAACATCCTACATTTCCACATAATCTAGTAGTGATAGTTGCCAGCTTTGTGAACTCTTCAAATGGCATTAGTAAGTGAAAAATGTGGGAGTCTGGGGTCACTGGTAGGCAGGCTGAACCTTTCAGCATGTTTTTCTTTTCGTTTTTTGGTGACAGTGGTGAACATTCAATTGATATCAGGTTATTTGCTTTTATAAACAAAATCAGAAAAGGATATTAACTTTAGACCCTTTTAAAACTCGTCCCCTTTCATATTTGAAATGAAGTATCAGTTTTACTTACATATGAGCTTCCAACTTCTGCTTTAGGTTGCTGGACTATAAAATTAAAAACAGTTGCTGTAAAATAACTATCGTGGCAAAGATAAATTTTCCAGACAACAGAATCTCTTTACCTCCTTTTGAAGGTGTATTATTTAAAATTATAAATGTGCTGAATATGCGTATTTCTAATAACAAACTTTTAAAAACATAAAATGTTAGGTGTTTTTCACTTCAAAGGGAAATGAAATAAGAGCACAATAGCAGGAAAAAAAAAACCTTCATATTTCTGAATACAATGCAAATAAAATTTGACCTTCAGGAAAAATAGAAAATGCAAGCTAAATGTCATATATGGAGGAGTATCAAACACGTAAATGCCTAAAGAATCATATATTTAAAATATAGTTTTTAAGATTTTAGGCCTTTAATGAGGAATGACTTAAAGAACTAAATTATCTTTACAATAAACCTTTATCATTATAAATACACTTTAATACTAACATCAAAGTGAAGCAATTAAATTTTGTTAATAAAGAAAATTCAAAACATAAAATTTCCACTTTAAAAAAACAGGAATTTAAATTGCAATAGTAGTTCTGTATCATATACAAATAGCTGCAGAATTTAAAAATATATAATTTGAAAAATAATTTGGATACAAACACAATTTTTTTAAATATAAAGAAATTTAAAATCTTTAAAACACTGCAATCCAAAATGTACTCCTCCAAATAGATCCCATTTGGAAATTATTCCCTAGTATACCTTAAAAATATATTTGTATTAGAGAAGTTACAATACCGTATATATGCACATATGAGATGCCGCCATGCATGAGACGATTTCTATTTTCCAAGCCCCCAGGGAAAAAAGAAAAAATCACATAAAGCATAAAAACGACAGAAAGGAAACGTAACCCTTTCAATCTTCCTTTTTCTCTCTTTATTCTCCTTAGTATTCTCCCCCATCAACACAGGTACAATCACGTACCATTCCATCAAATCAATGTCTACCTAACACACAATTAGCCCTATCTTTTTGCTGCTGTCTTAGTTAAATACATCCCTCCCTCAATTATTACTTATCTTCCCTTCTTTATATAGAGATCAAACTATCGGAACACTGCTAAGTATATTTGGGCTGTTTTAAGTCCTCTTATTTCTGCCCTTAAAATATGTGCTATCAAAATCCATTAGAAATGGCAAGATCAGAAGTCAGTATGGAAGGTGGCAAGAAATAAGGGGCATTTGTTTTCAAGACTGCATTAAGGTTTCTGTCTTTGGAGGTTGGTATAAAACACTTCTTAACTGCTCTTTTGGTAGAAATCATTTTCTCATTCTCTCTTATTAGACGTTTTCCTCAATTCTGGCTGATGTTTACACTCACTAGCACTTTTCTCCGGCCAGCCCTGTTGGGGTCCCAGCAGAAGTGGGAAGGCCTCAAATGCAGCATACTCACAATCAGGAATTACCATGAACTTAGTATGGCTGTTGAAGTAGGACAGATAGAAAGCACCTTCCACTATATGTGATCAATTTATAGGCTCCAAATTGGCAAAATCGCCGCATCTGCTATGCAGATATATACGGTATTTAAGGGTACCATCCATGATAAGGGTAGCACTTTAAAATACAAGAATAATTTGGGCATCAAGCCCTATTCCAGAGAGTCCACAGAGCAGAATTACTATAATTTTTAAGTTACTTACACTTTCTCCTTCAGACTTGGAGCCTTGTTCCTGTAAAGATTTCTGGAGGTCCTCAATCTGCTGATGCAATTCTTGGATGCGCTCTTTGCTCAGTCTATTTTTTTAAGATAAATCATGTGTTTATTTGTATTGAAAGTCAAAGTAGTTAAGGATCTATAAGGGTGAATTTACACAATTTAACTCATAAAATATGCATTTAACAGCAATAACAGATGCCAAACAATGTTCTATGGCTAGGTATAATATATAGTAATATACAGGAGGCTACTTTCAAGGAAATATTTAATAAGACTTTCAAGGAAATATTTATCATATCCTGAAAGCATATATACCTACAAATTTAAAATTTAAGGTACTTTACATCAGTGGTGAAAATACAACATTTCTAAACTGTACTAGCTCAATTTTCCTACAGTTGTGTTTTTTAATGAATGGAAACTAGGTTTCTTTTTCCTATTTCAGATTTTACAGTGTATTAGAAGAGGAAGGTCACCTATTTCAAAACATTTCTTCATGACTTGTTATTTAAATTAAAGAGATTGGCACTGGCAACTAATGTAGATTTTTTAACTTGCCATAATTTCATTCCTTAAAACCCTGCTTAAAAGTTACTTTAGTTGGAAGTCACCAGCGAGAGAGTATCTGTCTTTCTCTCTTCATATATACATATGTAGTTATCACATAATATAATAATTATCCATTGATACATCTATCTTCCTATATTAACTTTTCCTATTTTAACTCTCTAGTATCTCCAGTGTCAACTGATATTGAACTGTATCAGACAGTAATATTTAATGATCTCTTCAGAAAGTCAAAACATTATTCTTCATTTAACCGCAGTTGATGTATTGTGTGCATACAAGTACGAAAGACAAGGTTCAAGCATCTCTTAGGTTTATGGTGATCTCTAAAATCCAATAAAGGTTGATCAAATAAATTTAAATACCTTTACTCCAAGTATGCTATTTATAAGGGGAAGGTTAGCATAATGGTTAAGAGGACAGAATCAGGAATCACACTGACAGAGGGTCAAACGTAGGATCCAGAATTTACCAGCTGTGTAACTGGGGAAGTTACTTTACTTTTAACCTCCTTGTACCTCAGCTTCCTTATCCATAAAAAAGTGATAATCATACTTATTACTTCATAGAGTTATTATGAGGATTTACTAAGTTAATGCCAAAATGTGCTTAGAAATGTGCCTGGCATATAGTAAGCACTATATAAATGTCATATTTTTTTTAACATTATAATTTCTGAATACCTCTCATTGGTATCAGGTCAGTACACCATTTGCTTAAAGACATGATCTATAATCTTCATAACCTACAAATACGTATCATCTCAAATTTATAGCTGAGAACACCAAGTGTGAATTAAAGTAATTTGCTCAGAACCAAATATTTAGTAAGTTTAAGACGACGTGGGATTCAAATTTGATTCCAAAATCTATGTCCCATCTATGCATCAGACTGCAGTAGAAAGCCAGATTGTCATTTATTCATTTGTTATATTTTCCATCAATTGCAAAGAGATAAAAACAAAATTCAAGGATAAGCAACCTGGTTAACAGAGTCTGCTAAAAGTAATAAGTAGAGAGACTAAAAACAACAAAAAATTAATCTTCTTCTAAAAATCTTAGTAATTTTAACTACAATAATATTTTCCACTCTGTGAATCAAGATTTTGTGGTTAGGTAATTAAATCACCATGACTCATTCATTATGAAGGAGCATGTCACCTTTGCTCGGTTTCTAGTTCATTCATCTTGCGATGCTTCTGTTCTAGCTGTTCCTGAAGTTCTTCAATACGCTGATTCTCAGTACCTTCCTGTTGTAAGCGAAGCATCTTATTTTCATGTTGCAGTCGAATAAATACCTCTCTGATGGTGAAAAGTAAAATTTGTTTTTAAATTTTTTAAATGTAAGAGTTTTTACATTCTTAACTTTCTAAACAAAGATATTTCCGTCCACTCAAGAGCTGTCATTTAAAAATGTTACCAAAGCTTCTGAAAGTTTTTAAAGAAAACACTATGTACATTGTAAGATTATGTCTCAAAAAAAAAAAATAGTAAATTTTGTAAGGTACAGGTGTAAGATTATGCTACATATCATTAAATGTTTATTATGCGAATTCCTGACACAATAATTTTAATTTGATAATTTAGATACTACTCACTAAAGCTAATATAGAGCATATCCTTAAAAAATATGTAAAGGAAAAGCAACAGATTTAAGAAACTAGTTTGCCTACAATTTTTAAATATACTTTTATGAGAATGGCAGTCATGATTCTCTCTAGATTTTTTTGTTTTTAGAGAAAAAATTTATTAAAGGTTTATATACATGTTTTTTAAATGCAAATGATAGAAATGTTATTAAATAAAAAAGTAACATTAGCTCATCTACCTGCTGCCCTCCTAACTCCCATTCCCCAAAAACAACTACTATCAATCAATTTCAATTTATATTCTTCTGAATGCTAGCACTGTAACTTTAAAAACTAGGCTCATATGGCCATTTTAAAAAATGATATTAATGTCACTAGATACTAACAACTAAAAAGTACAATTGGTTTCCAGTCCAGCATATAACGAACTCTATCTTAACCAAAAACTGAACTAAAAATCAGCAACTTTATAAACATGATGCCGAGTGAAAGAAGTCACAAAAGGCCACATATTGTATGATTCTATGTATATAAAATGTCCATAAAAGGTATATCAATAGAGACAAAGAGTAAATAACTGGTTGCCTGGGTATGGACATAGAGGGGAGGGAGGAATGGGGAACGACTGCTAATATGCATAGGATATCTTTGGGGGATAAAAATGTTCTGAAATTCAATAGCAAAGATGGTTGCATAATTCGTGACTATACTAAAAACCACCAAATTTTACATTTTTTAAAATAGGTGAATTATATCTCAATAAAGCCATTTAAACAAAGTGTAGAATTTGAACTACTAAATAAATAAAGCTGTCACCACAGAAAGGAAAAGAAAACCATAAAAATACCAGATTAGTCAAATGTTTGTAAGTAAACATAGCAGTAAAATACCAAGAAAAAAGTTGGGTCAAGAGGAACCTCTAAAATTTGTATTTTATCTAACTTCTCCTTAATCCTCCTGCTATTATTGACAGTTCCTCTCCTTTTCTTTTTACCATCTGGGTTTGAATGTCATATATTAAAATTTTCCATACAGTTTAAGGATAGGAAAAAAAGTTCATCACAATACAGGTCATATTATAAAAACTAGAGTATGTCATTTAGCTAGTTTGTGAAATTTTACTTCTAATAAATTTAAAACTGCTATAAATAGCAATAACAATCTGACTGAGAAAAGTTTAAGCAGATGAGATAAAGTAATTTTGAGCAATATGACTCACAAAATGGAAAGTTTTAGAGGCTAAGAAATTTACAAAACAAAAAAGAAATCACGTTTCTAATATTAAGTATGGATTATCAATTAATAAAAACAAATTTACCTATATTCCACTGGCATAATCTCAGCAGCAAGATTCTCATAACTTTTTGCAGCAGATGCATCTAAACAACAACGAAATAGATCAGTATTTCAGAATCTCTACCATTAAAAAAAATTTTCTAAATCCAACGAAATTTACCTGTTTGGTTTAGGTGATCCTGTTGTACCTGTGAACATCGAAGCTCTTCATTCGTTTCTTTCAGAGTATCACGCTGTTCTATTAGTCTCTAACAAAAGAATTGTTCATACAAGCACAATTTTTAATTCTGTCTACAGGAGGTGCACTTTATGCTTACAATAATTTATCTTAATAAGTTAATTTGATAATTGTGGCTTAATTAGAAATGGCAATGTTTTAGTTTGAGTGCTAAGGGGTATTTTCTCTTGTATAAATCACATAAATAATATAGTCTTTGTGTAACACAAAGCTTGTGGTTCCCCCATTAGATAGTTTGTCTCTGAAACAAATGAACATAACTATGCAACAGAGTACATATACAACTGCAGTAAATATACAACTGCAGAGTAACAGAAAAAGCATTGATTTTAGAGGCAAATAGATCATGGCTTGAATTCCAGTTTCACTCACTCCTACCTATATTATCTAGGGTAAGAGATGTGACTCGCTGGCTTTAGTAGCCACATCATTAAAACAGGAATATGGACATATACAAACCCTTGCAAAAGTGTTTTGAGCAACAAATAAGGTAGGGTTTGTTAAGTACACAGAATAGAGTCTTGTATGTAAGAGATACTGGAGACTTGTTATTTCTTTTTATCACTGGTGTGAAATTCTACTGAAAAAAGTGATAAGTAGCATTCTGGAAGTATGAATTTGTGGTTTAATATCTAAAAACCAATGTAATTATTAACCATACTAATAAGTAGCCACATTAATACAATATAAGACAAAAATCATATATCATCTCAATGACCCAGAAAAAGCATATAACAAAATCTAACACCCTTTCATGATAAGAACATGCAACAAACCAGGAATAAAAGAAACTTCCTCAACTTCATAAAGGGTGTCTACAAAAAAACCCAACGACTAAAAACATACATAATGGTAACAATGAATACTTTCTCCCTAATGTCAGAACCAAGAGAATGATGGCCAGTCTTGTCACTTCTATTCAACATACACTATAGGTTCTAGCCAGGAACATATGATAAGAAGAAGAAAAAGAAGGCATTCAGAGCGCAAAGCAAGAAACAAAACTATTCCTATTTGCAAGATGTCCTGCATATAGAAAATCCAAATAAAAAAACCTGTATATAAATGTTCATGGCCACATTATCTGTTTAATAATAAAAAAGTGGAAATAGCCCAAATGTACATAAACTGATGAACAGATAAAGTGTGGTATATCCATACAATGGAGTATTTTCAGCAGTAAAAATGAAGCACATGGATGAACTTTAAAAGCATTATGATAACTAAGGAATCAAGTCACAAAGTTACCAAGTGTATGATGACATCCTAGATAGACTAGGCAGATCTATAGAGAGAGCAGATTACTGGTTGCAAAGGCTGGGGGGAGGGGGACCAGAATGCAGAGTAACTACTAATGGGCATGGGGGCTCTTATTGGAGTGATGTCAATGTTCTAAAATTTGATTCTGGTGATGCCTGCACAACTTTGTGAATATACTAAAAACCACTGAATTGTACACTTTAAGTGGGCAAAATTTATAGTATGTAAATTCCATCTTAATAAAGCTGTTAAAAATCACAGCTATGGTGAAGGAGTTGAATCACTCTGAAGGAGTTGAAAAACATTAAACCAAGACTTATGACCTTAGCTCTGTCACTTGATCTTCCCTTGTGAAGAAAACTATCAAAACTGCATGAAGAATTTTTACAAGACTTTCTTTTACACCAACACTTTCACTTTGAAGAAGGATAGAAGAACTGGTTGATATCACTTCTATTAAAATATTAAAATCTAAAGGCAGAAAGACATTACTTTTCAATTATATATTTACCTCTTTTTCCTTAAGTAAAGCTTCATGTTTTTCTTCAAGCCGTTTCATTTCAAATGCTAGTGTGTCTGCCCTTTTGGATTCAGAGGAAAGTTTACTGTGTAGATCCTGAACCTTTTGTCAGAAACAAAAGTAAAACACAAGACTATATGACATTGGTAATTTGATTTCAGAGCTCAATAAATGAGAAACTGATTATAAATAAAATTACAGTAAGATGACAGTTAATTCTAAATATTTGTGGAAATGTCATGTAGATTAGTAGAATTAACAAAAATTTTAAAATACCCAAGTAACAATTTGGACAAAAAAACACAATCAGCTTTCTGCTGTTTCTATGGATTTGATAAATGACAAAACAAAATATTTTAGGTTACAGTTCCATTATCTAGGCTTTTATCACTGGTTACCAGAAATCTTAATAAACAATAAACTGTCCCAAAATATATAAACTCAGAGCCAATAAAAATGTAAAAGACCTAGATAACACAAACTTAATTATCAACTCTTGAATTCAAATTATACACAGAAGAAATGTATCGTACGTTCACAGCTGACTACAGACAATGTTTCTTCACTGCTATGCCATTCTTAAAGCATCAAATGGAATAACAAAGTTAAGGTCTTTCTATTTCAATGATTAAAAAAATTAAGATTATTTTCTTACCTGTCTCTTGTATGTTTCTAATTGTGTACGTGCTGCATTTGCCTTCTTTAACTCTTCTTCTAAGCTGACTGTATTATGCATATACATCATGTTTGTTTCCTGTAAAGTTTTCACCTGCTTGCGAAGGTCATTCAGATCTTGTAGCTTCTGACGATATACCTCAACTGTTGACTCCAGTTTATTTGCTTTATCAGAGGTAGCCCTATAATAAAAAATAGTAAATGCATATAATTTTCTTCTGGCTGTAAAATGAGTCTTCAAAATACACTCTCAATTGGGAAAGGAAAAAGAATGAAAGAAAGAGAGAAAGAGAAAATGAGAGAGAAATAATAAATTTTGTGAGAACTTTAGAACCAGACTCAGGCCTCAAACTGTCTATAGTTCAGTCATTCTGTTCCAAAGGCATTAAAAAAAGGTTCCCAATTTGGCACACTAAATCATCAAACTGTTCCAAGTATTAGCACACTGTATAAAAAGAGAACGGTTTTATAAATATAATTGGACAATTCTGAGCTACTCTTTCGATGGATCAGTTGTGCTTTGTGCATAAATAACATTTAGTATAGCTTTCTTTTGAGTATCTGATATGCTTAGAAAGTTGATTCAACTTATATTTTGTCTGATAAAGCACTTCCCTTTAGAGTTATGCTTACCTGATCAACTGGGCTAAAGCAAAAATAAATAAATAAGCAAACCAAATCACTTCACTCTCACATGCAGGTTCAAATGAATGGTTACGAGGATTTTGTTTCAAATGGACAATAAAAACTATGCAAAATGTACAAAATGGTTAATTAAGAAAATTTAACAGAAAATATAAAAAGTATGTGGATAGTCTGTTTGAGCAACATTTCATGGGCAAAATCTAAATATAAATTTTATATTGTCAAATACAATAAGAGAACCCTGGGATGATCCTGACATAAATGTGAGCATCCTTATCTATATTTATCAGTTATTTTACCAAACGCCAAAATATGGATTGTGAGAGTGAATTTCCTTAAATAAAAATTTCACAGGCTAATGAGTAGGCAGAGGTCAAGCTAAATGTATCTAAAAGTAACAGCTTATAAAATGTTTTTTAAAAAATTATCACTTTAGGCTTACAAGTTCTAATATAAAATTATCCTAAGAAGAATTGAATATTATCCTTAAATTGCAATTATCATCAACAAGCATTAAAGAAGTAAAGACTAGGAGCCTGGATAAAAACTGATAAATCTTCTATACACAGGGGTAACTCTAAGAACCCGATTAAAATATAGAATGCTAAAATGAGTAAATAATAACTTAGAAGTGACATAATTCTATTTAGACATGCCATACCTAAGGACATCAATTTCATCTTTCAGGGCTCTTGTTTCCTCAGCAAGACTAGTCAATTCATCATTCCTATGCTGAAATTCAATTAGTTGCTTTTCAAGTTCTTCACAGTGAACACGGTAATCATCTTTTGCAGCTTCAAGCCTTATATAAAGAAAACAAATAAGTACTCATCATTTCCATCATTTACTTTCTTACTGAGACATGAGCTTAGCAAGACTTACTTCTAATTTTTTTTTCCCCCACATTCAAAGAAGCAAGACTGAAATAAGATACTTTGGGATTCTTGCTTTTCAAATAGACTTGAGAAGTAAACAATGCTCTGAATTTTCATTTTCACTTCTGAAACATTGTGTTTGGTTACCTCTAGTTCAAGCAGGAATTTAATTTCAAAAGATAAAGAGAACTGTGTAGACATATGTTAAAATTATTCAAAAATATACATAGCATGTAAAGTGGTAAAATATTAACTCTTAGTAGACTAGGATAAATTACAGATAAATACTTCAAACCCTACTGCAACACAAAAACTAAAATGGCAATACAATGATTAAAATGAAATATTAAAAAATTATTTGATCAACCCCCAAAAATGAAGGAAAGGAAGAAAAAGGAACAAAAGAATAGATTTGACAAATAAAATACAGTATACTGATATACCTAAATACAACCATATCAAAAATTACATAGACAAAAAGGGACTAAACAAGTCAATTAAAAGGGCAGAGACTATCAGACTAGATAAAAAAGCAAAACTCACATATATCCTAATTACAAGAAACATTTTAAATATAAAGACACAGATAAATTAAATGTAAATAGATAAAAAAAATACCATGCAAACGGTAAGCAGAGAAAGCTGGTGTGGTTGTTTATATAAAACAATAAATTTTAAGACAAAAAGCATTACCAAAAATAGATATTTCATAAGTATAAAAGGTTTAATCCATCAGAGAAAGGTATCATAAAGTATATATACCTAAAATAGAGTTTTAAAATACATGAAGCAAAACTGACAGAATCAAAGGTAGAAATCCACAAATCCATAATCATTGCTGAAAATTTAACACTGGTCTCCCAATAAATAATAGAACTGAACAAAAATATCAGTAAAAATATAGAAGAGATCTGAATAACACTATTAACCAGCTTGATGGAATTGACCTTTACAGAACATGTCAGTCAAAAACTACAGAACACACATTCTTTGCAAGTACACATGGAACAGTGACCACAATAAAACATACAATGAGCAATAAAAAGGGTTGAAAAAATATTAGAAGACTGAAATCTCATGGAATATGTTCTCCAATCACAAGAAATTTAATTTGGAAATCAGTCACATTAAAAAATCTAAAAAAGCCTTAAATGCTGGGAAATAACACATTTTTAAATAACCCATGAGTCAAAGAAGAAATCACAAAGAAAATTAGAAAAATATTTCAAACTGAATAATAAAAATAAAACTGATCAAGTTTTGGGGATACAGCTAAACCAGTGCTTAGAGGAAAATAAAGCTTGACCTCCACACCTCACACTATTTTCAAAAATCAATTCAAGATAGACCATAGACCTACATGTGAGAGATAAAACTATGAAGGTTCTAGAAGAAAATACTAGAAACTATTATGACATGGGAGTAGACAAAGATTTCTGGGACAGTACACAAAAGATAAGAATCTTCAAAATATTGATAAATCAGACTTCATCTAAGTTAAGAACCTTTAAAGACACCATTAAAAAAATGAAAAGGGAAACCGCAGAACAGGTGAAACATTACGTATATCTGACAAAGGATTTATATCCAGAATATATGTTTTTAAAACTCCTATGACTCCATATAATAAGATAACCCAATTTAAAAATAGGCTATCTGTGTGAAAAGACAATTCATATTGCCAATACGCACACGAAAAGGGGCTTATCCCATCAATTATCAGGAATTCAAATTAAAGCCACAATTAGATATCCTAACACATTTCCTGGAATAGCTACAGTTAAGAAGACTGGTAAGACCACATGCAGGCAAAGCAAGTAGAGCAACTAGCTGCAAACATAGCCAGTGGAAATGTAAAATGGTATGACCACTTTGGAAAATGTTTTACCAGTATCTTTTAGACCTGCTGTGTAACTCAGCAATATCACTCTATGCATCTGTCAATGAGAATTGAAAACATGTTTACAAAAAGTCTTATATTCCAATGTTCATACCAGCTTTATTTATATTAGCCCAAATCTGAAAACCCAAAGGCCCATCTAAAGGAAAATGGATAAACAAAATGTGATATAATGTGGAATAATTCCATATAATAGACTAATACTCAGCAATAAAAAAAATGATGAGCTACTGATACATTCAACAACATGGGTAAATCTCATAAATATGCTGAACAGAAGAAATCAGTCATTGAAGAGTTCACACTGCATGATTCAGTTTGCATGGAGAGTTCTAGATGAGAGAAAAAGAATCCATGGTGAAAAATAATCAGAAGAGTAATTAGTTCTGAGAGGTACAGAGTCACTGGGTAGAAGCAAAAGGAAACTTTCTGTAGTGACAGAAATGACCTATCCTATGATAAAAGTGTGAGATACACAAATGTAGGCATTTGTCAGAACATGCCAATTGTACTCAGTATTTACTCATTTCACAATATGTAAATGTTATCTTGTAAAAAGAACTGTAAACATACTGAAGTCTATTATTAGCTTGCTTTTTACAGAGGCATGCATTAGCAATTCTTAAATTACTTTGTGTATTTTGAAGTATACTGAGGGAAATGTAAGCCAGGTTTCTCACTGTTAGAAGTTACCATATCAAAATGGAAATTAGAATGGACACTGAAGTCAATGGACTAAAGTAAGAGAGGTCAATATAAACTCATTTTTCAAAATTATAGACATAAAAAATGCAGATATATGAATACAAAAGTGTGTGAACATGGGCAAGTATGAAACTGTGCAAGTGTATCCCCTCACTCTGTACACCACAGTGGCCTGGGAGCAGTAACAGAAAAATCCATCAGGAGCATAGATCTTTGTTTCTAAATAACATTCTCCACTAAAAGGAATCAGGGCACCCTGGAGAAATAGCTGATTCCAGAATTGGGAAAGGGAGAGGAGGAGATAAGTCTGGAACATTCATTGTGCCAGAAAGGAAAAAAGTGCTCAGAGAAGGACAGTGACATACTTAAAGGACGCAGGGTGGACAAATCTGAAACAATTTGAGCATTAAAATAAATAACAGAAATGGGTTTATAGTACACTAAGAATCCATACTAAATGTATTGCATGATCCTAAATTAGATTCTGAATCAGGAAAAAAAAATAGCTATAAAGGACATTGAGACAACTGACAATTTGAATATGATCTATGGATTGGATAATAATACTGTATCACTGACAAATTTCCTAATTTTTATCATTACACTGGCATTTATAAGAGAATGTCCTTATTCTTAGGAAAGACATACCAAAACATACAGAGATAAAGGGGCATGCCTCCAACTTGCTCTCAAATGGTTCAGGAAAAAAAATGTTTATCTATATGAACATGTAGAGACACTTCTAAATAAATGGAGAGAAAAACTGTAAAGTAATTGAATCTGAGTGAAAGGTATAAAGGAGTTCCTTGTACTATTCTTGCAACTTTTTCTGTAATTTTGAAATTATATCCAAACAAAGTAACAAAAAGAACACATCCAGTTTAACTAGAGTGCCTGCTCTTGAGGCCACACAGTGCAAGGCTCAGAAGCAAGCATGCAAGAGACCATCAATGTTAACTAAAAATGAAATGTACACTTTCTTTAAAAAAGAAGAAATGTAAAAGTAAAAATGAAAAGCATCTCTTTAGTATCAGATTTACATTTTTTCCCATATATCATCAAGTTCCCTCTACTATGTAAGAAATTCTCCATTCTTACTAGGCTTCAGCAATCACTCCTTTAAACTCCAGTGGACTTGCCTGTGACCTTCATTAGGTGCTTATCACATTATTTTGAATTGTTTGTTTTTATGTATGTGTATCCCCTTGCCTAACTGGATTAAAAGCCCTGTGAGGGCAGGAATCACTTATACCAGTTGGTATTTTCAGTAGCTTAATCAGTGTTCTAAACATGCCTTCTAACACAATTAGTTGTTGATATGATTTTTAGCTATCAGTTTAATAAAACTTTATAGAATGATTTCTACTAAAAATGCTACCTGAAGTTTTCTTCCTGTAATTGTTCTAGTTGTAACTGTGCATGGAAAAACTTTTTTGCAACCATTGTATTTGGATCATCAAAAGATCCATCCAACTGGTCAAGTTTTTCATTCATCATCGCATTCTCAGAAACCAGTGAATTCTTTTCATCTTGAAGTGCAGTCACCTAAAAAAAACCCAAATACACAAACATAAGCATCAATAACAAAAAAGCTTGGAGTCCAGAGTTCTGGATTCTAATTCTGACTAACCCATTAAATTAGCTTGGGCAGGATAATTTCTAAGGATCCTTCCAACTCTGGAATTCTTTGTCTAGGAGGTTCCGGTCAAACAGGAGAAATTAAATTCAACTAATATATAGAAAATAGAGTTGACATATATATACATATAAGGAGAATATCTCCAAAATTTTATGCTTGCCTTGGCTCTAAGATGAAAGTGTTTTTAAGTCCCTAAAATTTGAGATACAAATGAATTGCGAAAAATTAGTTTGTTCCCATTTTAGTCACAAATTTATTTGTAGGATACTATTACCTAGGTAAGCCAAAATACATTGGTATATGCACAGTTATCATTTTAGTTCATAGTAGAAAATTATCAGTTACACATCAAGTCTTCAGGGCACAAGTACATTATTTAATGAATCAATAACAAAAATCTGAATTAAATTTATTTGTACATTGAGACTGAACCATCATAATATGCTATATGTTAAAATGAACTTTTGTTTACATTTCTACTATAAGAATCTTAAGGGCACAAACTCATATTCTTTTCTGTATCTCAGCCACTTAGGAGTGTACTTCACAGGTTAATAGAAACTTACTGCTTTTATGACAAGGAGATATATGCACTGAATTTAGGAAGAGAACTGTTTCCTTCTATAATCTACCTGGGACAGTTTCCCAGGCTTTTGCATTTCTCATTTGGAAGACAATGTCTGTAACTTCCCAGAGTGTATTTAAGGCATATTATGATGGTACACTTAAATTTTTGTGTAGTTTTAAGACTTACTACATAATTTCCACATATGCAACTTCACATAATAGCAATCATATACATATACAAACACACACACAGTGCTATGTGCCAGGCCCTGTTCTAAGTGTTTCATGTATATTAACTCATTTAATCCTCATAATTGCTGAGAGATATACACGATTATCATGTCATTTCTCAAGAGATAATTATAGAGAAATTAAGCGATTTGCCTAAGAAGTTATAACCAGCTAGTAACATGGCCAGGTTCTGAATACAGGTGGCCTGGTTTGAAAATCTACCTCTTTGCCCTAGCCAGGTTAGCTCAGTGGTTCAAGCGTCAGCCCACAGGCTGAAGGGTCACGGGTGTAATTCTGGTCAAGGGCAATTACTTTGGTTGCAGGTTCAATACCCCAGTCAGGGCATGTGAGGGAGGCAACCAACTGATGTGTCTCTCTCACATCGATGTTTCTCTCCCCACCCAACTCCCCCAACTCCCTTTAAAAAAATTAATGGAAAAAATATCCTTGGGTGAGGATTAACAAGAAAAAAAGAAAATCTACGTCTTTAACCATTAACTAGCTACTATCTCTCATACCAAGTTTACTCTAACATACATGTACAGATGAACACAAGAATTAACACATACATGTTAGCAAAACAAAATTGACACTCACATTAATTGGGGGTTCAAGCACTTCTAAGTACTTCCATCAATCACCTCACTTAACATTCACACCCTATGAAGTAGATACTTTAATTTCACCTTCTTACAAAAGAAAGATCTAAGACCTCATACAAATACAGTAGTTAAAATTATACAATTAGAATGATCTTTGCAAAGAAGTAGTTAAGCCAGTAATTTTCAACTCTAAGAGAAAAATAATTATGAAATTCATGCTTGAATATTCAAACCTATAATACAGTCTTTTAATGGGCCCTCTATGAAATGAAACCCAACCTCCAATACATTTTGCTAATTACTTAATTAAAATTAAACCCCCGTACACTTAAAAAGGGAACTTTCTTAGATCAGGTTTCTTTCTGCACCTGCATATCCAGTTCCTGGCATCTCTGCCTCAGTTCTTCTTTTTCTGCAAGTGCTTCCTGAAGTTCTTCCAGGGCCCTTTTAAGCTGAAATATAAAATCTCCTAATTCTCAGTAAATCACTGTTTTGATACAAAATGAAAAATATACTTTTATCACAACATGTATGTACACTGATATTGGAAAAGTTTTTTTTAATTTTACCTATTAACAAATAAGTATTTGTTGTATCTGGTTGGATAATATTTACATAGTCTCATTAACATTTAAGGCTAAGGTCCCATAGAAATAAAATTTTACGTAAATCCTTGTGAAATATTTAACAAGAGTATTAGAGGATACACTGCTTCTTAATTTCATCACAGGAAAAAAAATTAGAACACAAGTTTAAATTTAAATAAAATCTTTTTAGAAAAAGTATTTGAAATATTTCTTCAGATGAATGGTAACACTCATGAAAAACAGATTTCCAAAAACATAACAGGAGAAGTACTAGATGTATTTGCCTCTCCTCTTACCCTTTCCTTTACAACCAGACTGGGTTATTTACAGGCGGACAGAACCTTTTCCCGTAAAAAAATCATGTAATAGAATTAGGGAAAGGAGACTTAAGTATATGGTTTTTGAGCTGTTTCTTCAATATTAAGAGAGAGGGAAGCAACTGTGACAAAAATTATTTTAGTACATAAGTTCCAACTTAGCAGAATCTTTTTAATTGTCTGCTATTTGTATAACCATATAAAATGGGTCACATATGCATTACAAGTGTCAGAAGGAAGTTTGATACCTCTCAACTCTTCAAACATGATCATAAAACACTATGCAGACCAACAGTACTTATATTCATGAAGGAATGCATAATAATATTCAATTGAGATCTTATAACAGCGTAAGTTATCTAAACCTTATGGAGGAAAACAATCTTGCATATGTTCTCTGTAAGCTTTCTGATAGTAACTGACGAAGTACTGTATCTTTGCTTTCTGTATCTTCCTCAAAATACTCACCTGTTGCTCTAATTCTCCAACAGCATCATTTGTAGGAGAGCTCAATATTTCTTTACTCATCAACTAGGAAATTAAAATAGTAAATTAAGTACAATAAAGTGATGTTTATACAGTTAAAATGTTTACTTCAAAGGACAGTGAAATACTTTATAGTTTTTCTCTGTCTTATTTGATAATCCTTAGACTATTATTCAAATAAAAATTTTACAAAGGTTTAAGTTAAATAATACAACGTTCAAAGCATGACACTGGTGAGGATATATTTTAAGCAAAGTAAGCAAAGTATGCTTAAAATATGTAGCCATATTGAAAATATTTGTGCACTAAAAAATTATAATCCAAGTTCTAAAAGATGAATGACTAAAGAAAACTGAACATAATAAAAAATGCTTTTTCCATAGCATAAATTAATACTTTTAAAATACAGCCTTTAAATGAGTGATATAGCAGAATTGTGCACCTGAATACCATATAATTTTGTTAACCAGTGTCACCCCAATAAATTCAATATAAAGGAAAAAGAGTAAATAAATAAAAAATAAATGAGTGATACGGCAAAATTACTAATGTAAAGAGATTTTAAAAGTAGGAGTTATATGAAAAAATTCTGTAAAATAACTATTTTGCATATAAAAGGAAGATTTATTTATGTATAGTGACACTTTGAATTCAAACCAACAATGCAAACTCAGAGTATACAAACCTCTAAAGTACTATATGATGTCTACCTCTATATCATGCCCCTTCCAAACTATGTCTGTCCTCACTAATTCCTCACTCTAATTTCCTGCAGGTCTCCTCTGCTATCTCTGCCTTTTTCGTCTGATTTTAAGAATCAACATGCACCACATGAATTCTGAACCTTTATGGTTCAACTTACGACAACTAGACTGGCTTGAACCCAGACT
Organism: Miniopterus natalensis; assembly: GCF_054644295.1. Lineage (NCBI taxonomy): Eukaryota > Metazoa > Chordata > Mammalia > Chiroptera > Miniopteridae > Miniopterus > Miniopterus natalensis. The sequence continues at coordinate 36,063,445 of NC_142089.1, read as the reverse complement.
ACTGGCTCCAAAACCTAAGTAAGTATCACCATGTTTGCTTAAAGTTCTAGCATTCTGAAAATGCATGATATATATATATATAGAGAGAGAGAGATGATATAGATATAGATATATATAGATAAACAGATACATGCATAAAATTTATGTGAAGTTTTATATTGTTTGGTTTAATATTTTCATATCCATGTGAACATGACACAACTTACCTCTTGAATAGCAGTCATGACCACATGTTGAACAGACTCTTCCAGTGTCATTATATTTTGAATATGTTCTACGATTTAAAAAGAAAAAAATTAGATCTGGAAAAAAAATCTACTCTTTATCTACAGTACTTAAGCCACTCAATTAATAGTATAAAAATGCATTTACCACATAATTGTCTATGTAAGTACATTATTTTTCCACAAGAAAGATGTTCATTAAAAACAAATACACAGAATTGAAAACGTTCATACACATATTTTAAATGATTTATCTACTTACTTATTTACTAATTCTCACCTGAGGATATGTTTTTATTGCTTTTAAGAGAGAGAGAAACATCAATATGAGAGAGAAACATTAATTGGTTGCCTCTGGTATGCACCCAGACCAGGGATCTGACCTGCAACTTAGGTACGTGCCCTGACGAGGAATCAAACCTGAAACATTTTGGTGTATAGGATGACACTCCAACCAACTGAGCAACCTGGCCAAGGCTAAATGCTTTATTTTAAAAAAGAAAACTTCTAACTTTGTTATAAGGGACAAAAAGGAATAAATTGCAATTAATCTTAAAACAATTATAACAATTTCTTCCCTCTTGTTAAAATATTCGGTATTATGGAATAAATTCACATGTATTAAATGAACTCCTAAAATCTTAAGCACAGAAAGCTTCATTTGATCACCTACTTAGTTCATTTCATCTCCTATTTAGTTTATTTCAGGAAGGCTTTCAAAGAAGGAACTTATGTAGCCTCCTGTAAAGCCTGTTCAACATTTACCAAGTGTCATCTCAAGGAGATACTTATGCCTTACCACAAACACACATGCAATAAGTTAAGCTGATACTATCCCAGTAAGAAATGAGGAATCATGAGAAAACATCTTTCACATATTTGCAGACTTAAATCCATTTCAACTGTATGTTTTCTAGCTAAAATAATTTTCTAAAAACTTTAAGGACTTCTTATTTTCTAGTAATTTTATTGTTTTAATGACTCCTCTGGAAAATTTCTAAAGTTCTTTAAATCTTTCTTTTATTTATGAAGTCAAGAACTGGACAAAGATTCAGATTCTGGTATGTACCTGACCACTAAGTGCTATGAGGGTGGGGAGAGGGAAAGAATTAACTAGAGAATGCACAGGCAGTGGAATGGTTTCCTTTAAATTTTTGGGATAATAGAGTGCTTCCAGTTTGCTAAAACCATCATAAAAATGATCACTTTCCCTACCAAAATATACAGGGTATTTCTTACCAAACTAGTTCATTCTTTCATGATTAAAATTTTGCAATACCTTGGGATCATTCTGAAAATCAAGTTTCCAAAGCATGAAGGCATGGAAACTGCTTTATATTCCAGTTGTGTTTTAATACTCTTTTTAAAGAAACAACTGTGGCTTTGATTCTTTTATTTGTACTAGTTAACATCTGTTCTCTTATCTAATTCCTTCCGCTGTAAGTCAGTTCTTCTATGTCAACCTATGATTGACATTTTAAGCTAGAACTTTCCCTTACATTATAATTTTGTTGCCTCCTACAAATTTTAATGCTTGTATTTTAGTATTTTCAAATTTTAGTATTTTCATAATTTACTTCTAAGCATTACTCAGCAATGTGGTCCTCATATTTTTAAAGGAAAGTCAATTCCTAGATACATAAATAAAAGTTTAGCAAGTAGTAAATATAAAGAAATAGTAGCCATTCTTTATTTATTGATTTCAGAGAGAGGGAGAGAGATCAATGATGAGAGAGTGTGTCATTGATCTGCTGACTCCTGCATGTCCCCTACTAGGGACTGAGCCCAAAGCCCACGCATGTGCCCTGACCAGGAATCAAACTGTGACCTCCTGGTCACAGTTTCATAGGTCAATGTCCAGTCACTGAGCCATGCTGGCCAGAATCCTGTGCCTTTTTAAATGCCCTGAAGTCTTCTGACCATTGGTAAACAGATGTTATATGTAACCAGTAATTGAAATAGAAATAAAACATTAATGAAATAAAAAATTAAAAAGATCAAAATAACAGAAAGTTGCTAAGTTAAAAATAAGCTATTTGTCAATTTTTAATTAAACATTTATAGAAGTTTTAACTTCACATTCCTTACTTTTATGAAAAAAACCAATAGATAGATCTTTGACATTATCTGTGAAAAATAAAAGCCTCTATAAAGGTACTGACATGCCCTAGAAAAAATAACTAGTTAATGATAGAGATAGATGAACTAATATCAAAATTTCCAGATACTCAATCCCTTTTCATTGATAAACAATTATTTTTCTCCTTCTTGAATTTGTTTTTATTGAATTTATCCTGTCTCATATGCTCTCTTCTTTAATTAGATAACATGGAATATGTTTTCTAAGGTCCTGGCTTAAAATATTTTACAAACTTAAGTACCCAACATTTGGTTTTAAAGGTAATGCACTAAGGCCTAATTTGGTCAAATCATGCAAAAAGCACCAGCATAAAAAATGTTACCACCTAGACCGACGCAAGCCCTTGTGGCAAGTAGATCCTGGTCTGCTCAGTTCATCATTTTATTCACTATATTCAACCAAAAATGATCTTTTTGTACTCAGTAGAACATGGATCACTGTGTTTGTTTATATCAATATAATACACAAATTCCATTTATATCATTAAACTTTTATTTGGAGGATACATTGGACAGGCATTCATTCTTCTGAAGAGCCAAATACCATCTAAAGAAGCCTGGATTATAATTTAATACCTGAATATTTATTTATAAAAATCTGAATCAACCTAAGGTTCTAGATCTTACAAGTAAAAAAGATAATGTATCAAACAAGTAAGTACAATTTTTACTGATTATCCACTAAGTCTTAAGCATTGAATATAGTAAATTAAACTAATTAAATTAAAATGCATTATTTAGCCACTAAATATGAATCTCAGAATCCAGGTATAATTATGATACTCGAAACTGGTCGCTTTTTAGTGGCAGAGCTGCGCTAGAATTCACATCTCCTGGCTTCCATTTTAGGGTGCTTTCTGTCAACCAGTAATAACACATTTTAGTCCTACTTTCTACAGCAACATAGGTTGTTTCTAGAAAGTATATATTCTCAAATGAATGAAATTCACTTACCTTGCTTCTTTTCACAGTTGACTGCACAACCTAAAATAAGCTGCAGTAACCTCCCAAGCTCCACAGAATCTGAATTTTCAGTTATTTGGTTTAAATCAGGAATAAGTTCTTCAGAAATCTGTTGCCCCAAAAACTGCAATATTGAAACAATAAATTAGATCATTCATTTATGTAGGCTACGAAAAATTTACTACATTTAATTATTATTAGAAAAATAAATTTTAAATAGGTTCTTACAATGACTCAGATAAATTAAAAAATGATAAACCCAAAATTATTGACTAAAACCAGTTAGTAAAGCTCAAGCCACCTCTCAAAATTTTGAGTAACTAACCAAAGGGAACTAAAATCCTTTTGTACCAAACATCCTTTGAGCCCACTGTCCAAAAGGGATTGTTTAAGAAACCCCTGGCCTGATCTATTATGACAAAATTTAGGCCTTTTCATTAAAAAATAAATAAATAAATAAAAATATTATGTTAGCCAAAGAATATTCATGATATTTTGATGGACAACCTAATGAATTAATCTTTCATTTTTTAGCTTATTAAGAGTTTTTGTGGCAATAGAAAAAGCTTCAAAATGAGTTTCAGGTGTAAATAAATTGAAAAATTTCAGTCTTAAAATTATTTGGAAGAAATTATAAGTTTAACTATGACAACTTTAAAAAAATAAAAACATAATTTTTTAATGGCAATTGCTACCATTTCCAAACATTAAGCAATAAATCTTTTTATATCAAATAATCCTACCAGGGAACTTAAGATGCTGAATAATAATAAAAATATAACCCTACTTAAATAATGTGCTAGCTTATGGGAGTTTATTATTACTTTCATTTTTCCCCCAATTCATTTGCACAGGCATAATTTCACAGTATATTTTTGCTATTGTTTGTACTGGAAACAACTATCAAAATAATGCTTTAAACATAAAATAATTTCAAATTAATTGTAAGGTCTACTTTATGGCATTGCCTAAAATCAAATAATATAAATGGAATTCTATTTCAAAATATAATCAATTTAAAGAGTATCAATATAGAAGCAACATTGCCCAGCTGGTGTTGCTTAGTGGTTGAGTATCGAGCCATGAACCAAGAGATCATGGGTTTGATTCCCAGTAAGGGCACATGCCCTGGTTGCTGGCTCAGGAGGCGTGCAGGTGGCAGATGATTGGTGATGTTTCTCTCTCATTGATGTTTCTATCTCTCTATCCCTCTCCCTTCCCCTCTCTAAAAATCAATAAAAACATATTTAAAAAAAAAGCAAAATTATTTCCCAAATCAATATATTAAGTTTAAGCCTGTTTATGTTCAAAAAATTTGAATGTTCTAAAAGTGGCAAAAACATACACATTCCAGTTATGAATTATTTTCCAGCAAAATGTTATAAAGAAAAAGCCAAGTCACTTTTTTTTTATCCTCACCTGAGGACATTCTTTCCATTGCTTTTCAGAGAAAGTGGAAGGCGGGGAGAGAAAGAGAGAGAGAAAAACACATCGACTGCCTACCCCCACATGTGCCCTAACCATGGCTGGTGATTGAGCCTGCAACCAAGGTATGTGCCCTTGACTGGAATCAAACCCAGGACCCTTCCGTCCGTAGGCTAATGCTTTAACCACTGAGCCAAACTGGGTAAGGCAAGCCAAGTCTTTTTGCAGTGTCTTATAATTATCACATACATTTTGTATTTAAACAAAGTCAGATGTTTTTCATACCTCACTGTAATAACTCATAATTCCTTGAAGTACCTTCTTTAAATTACTAGCCTAATGGGGAAAGAAAGAATAATTAAATAATTTGATATTAATAATAAATGTATGACAAGGTGAAAGACAATAAAAACTACCCCGATAAAACAACAAAAATACTACATGTTAGAGTTCTACAAATATAAGTACATGATAATTTTTAAACACTGAAGTGCTAATCAGTTTGCCTGAAAGAAAAAAAATGTCTGCATGCTTACACAGTTTAACCAGGTGATTCTATTTAAAGTGAGAGAGAATGAAGTACCAACTTTAAAGACTGAATATGTCCACATTCAGTCCTGAATGAGTAACAGGTCTAGACTTATTCTCCTGACACAAAAAACTAGAAAACAGGAGAAACTACAAGGATCAATTGTTTTCAAGCTTTACCTAACAGTCAATATAGAACTCTATTTTCTGAAAGAAGGAAAACAAAAAAAGATGAGCCCTATATCCAAGATTTCTTTCTGGAGGCAATTTTTACACCACAGCACAGGGCAGTGGAAACTAAACAAAGCTTGATGTTCTTGTTGAAGTGAGGAAATAGAGAACAGAAGTTCATGAAGGTCAAGGAAGTTAGAATTTTCCGGACATACAAATGAAGAAGTGAGAGCTATGGAGGAAAGAACTCCAGAAATCTGTATAATGGTTCCTTTGACTCTATGACTGAATACTAATTCATATGTGCATGAATGAAAGTCAATGAAATTAAACAAAACTAATTTCTAAGGAAAGAACAGTCCGGAAACTACAAACTGAAAAATTTCCAATGATTATACAAGCCAGAAATTGTAGAAATTCCCACCAGCCAAGGTGAAGAGACTACAAACAAGCATTTACTGACAACCCTTAAAAGATCACAACTTAGTAGTGGGTCTAACCTAGCCCTAGAGAATCTGCTTTCCACACCTCAAAACCTTCAAAGGATCAAACTGATTCACAAGTATCTTAACTGCCCGCAAGAACAAAGTCCAATGCTCTATAAAAGAATACAAAATTCACTGTCTAGCACTAAACAAAATTCACACTGTCTAGCATCCAATAAAAAATTACTACACATGTAAAAAAGCAGGAAAATGTGGACCATAATGAGGACAAAATTCAGTCAATAGAAACAGCCCAGAAATGAGAAATGAAAGAATTAGAATATGATGTTAAAACTGCTAGTTTAAAAATGTTCAAGGATTTCAACGAATATATGGGTATAAGAAATGGAAAGGTTTGTTTTTGTTTTTTTAAAGAACCAAGTAAAGAGCTGTTCACTGGATAAAAAAGCAAAGACTCACTCAACTATTAGGTGTCTACATGAAACACTTCTAATATAAAAAACACAGAGATTAAAAGAATAGGAAAAGGTATATTTTAAAGCAAAATATAATCACAAAACTGAAGTGGCTACATTAGCATCTGACAAATTAGACTTTAGAACAAAGAATATTATAAGGGATAAAGAAAGGCATATCATAACGATTAATAGATTCAATAAGACATAAAAAATTAATGTATATAAACCTAATAATACAGATTCAAATTATATGATTTAAAAATTAACAGTACTTAAAGGAGAAACTGACAAATCCACAATCATCATTAGAGATTAAAGGAGTCCTTCTACCTTGACAAAATAATCAGGTAAGAAATCAATAAAGATATAAAAGATGCAAACAGTATTATCAACAAACCTGACAAAATTTGTAGAACTGCAGAATACATGTTATTTTTGAGTGTACATGGAATATTCACCAGGACAGACCATATGTTAGGTCATAAGTCCAGTAAATTTAAAGGAATTTTTTAATGGAAAACTTTCCATTTCTTATTTCCGTATTTCTTAATATCAAAATAGAATTCGAAATTAAGAAATTTTTTAAAAGTTACTTAAAAACCCTAAATCTTTATAATTTAAAATACTGTTTCTAATTAACCATGGATCAATGGAAAAATACAAGGGAAATTACCAAATATTTTGAAGTGATTGAAAATAAAAACACAGTATGTCAAAATGTGTGAAGTATGGCTAAGGCAATGCTTAATATTGGGGGGAAAAAGGCCTAAAACTGATGATGACTTAAGCTTCCACCTTAAGAAGCAAGAAAAAGAAGTGCAGAGTATAAGTAGAAGAAAGGAAATAAAAAATATTAGAGAGAAAAATCAATAAAACAATACATAAGTTAGCTCTTTGGAAAAAGATCAATAAAATTCAAAAAGATTGAGCCAGACTTATGCAAGACAAAAATACAAAACACATAAATTACAATATTAGGAAAGAAAGAGGAAACAAACAATTCAAACATCCATCAATAGGTAATGAAATACTACTCAGCAAACAGAGAAATCTACTGTTAATACAACTAACATGGATGAGTCTCAAAAACATTATACTGAGTAAAAGGTGCTAAAGAGTATGTCACGTTTGATTCCATTCATATGGAACTCTAAAAATGAAACCCGTAGTGACAGAAAGCAGATTTGTGGCCACCTGGGGCAAGGTAGGAATAAGGATTAACTGGGAAGAGCTAAGCACATGTTTTAGATTGATAAAAATTTCCTGTATCTATCTATGATGATGGTTACACAGGAATGTACATGTATCAAAACTCAAACCCTATACAACAAATGCAACCTTAAGTTAATTTTTTAAAAAGATTTATTTGAGCTTAGTACTAATTTTAGAACCAATGTTTGGATCAAGTGATTCTTCCATTCATTCTGCGTACCTTTATTCTCCAGTTGTCGCCAATATCCTCCTTAATTCGGCTTAACCAAGATTCATTAAACCACGCCACATCACTGGAACAAAAATACAAATGCTAAACATTAAAATGTTTTTATTACATGTAAAATACCAAATTAAACCAACAGAGAAAGTTATTTCATATCTTAAAGCTTGTCCTTAGTAAGAATAGTACATACTATTTAAAAGAAGCACTAAGTTTTTTGCTTTCCTAAGGATTTATTTAGGAACTTCTCATAATAAACTACGTAAGTCATTCACATCTTCAATTTAAGACACATTTATTAAATATGTCTTAACAGGCACCCTGACAGCAGGAAGATGTAAAAGTCCCTATCCTAAAGGAGAGAAAAAAAGAGAAAACCAGTTTTTAATGTCTACTATGTTTCAAGCACTGTGCTTGATGTTTTTTCATATTACTTCATTTAAATGTCACATTAACTTGGGCAAAGGATCTATTATTTCCAATCTTTCTCTTCAGGGAACTGATGATAAGAGAACCGAATTTGCCCCAAGTGAAATCAGTATCTGGCAAAGCCCCAAATAAATTTGATTGTAACTGAATAGAATGGGTAATAAGAAATCTACAAGGACACATTTAATTTTAAACTTATTAAGCAAAGTCCTATTGATATTAAAGATCAACATAAAAAACTGCTATATCAAATATTTATGTATTAAATAAGATCTTAAAGAATGACATTTGAAACCAATCAGGGTGTGAACAAACAAAATATTTAAGAAACACCTTTAAGAAAACAAGGGAGTAAGGCGTATTTCAGAATGACAGCCTCCCTGCCAAAATGTTAACATGTTAAGCCTGTCTCTTAAAATGTTAATCTTCAGTTAACTATAAAATGTGTCTATTTAAATTAGACCATTTTGACCATTCCAAGTAATCAGAATTTTGATATTGTTCTGTTTTTCTAAGAGTGGTAAAGAATTTTTTCTAACCCATCTATGGGGGTTTTCAATCACAACAAACCTTTACAAAACGATAGCAACAATTAAATAAGAAAATCTCTGACTATAAAACAATGTAGCAGAGATAGGATTGTGGTCTCATTGAAGATATATTATCATGAAAGTAAGCTAATACAAAATCAATGACTATTAATAAATAAATTATGACTACAGAATTGGCCATGTTTTTTCTAAAGGGCACAGCACACACTGTAGATGTCAAAACCTTAATCCTTATACAATGTGTTTTGCAAAAATCAGGAAATAATGGAGTTAAGAACTTTTGATATTATGGGATTAAATATAATGGGCCAAACCCAAAAAGACTCACTTTATTAACATTCTCCAGCATTTGTGACTTCAAATTTCATTTATACAACATTTCATTATTGGTGGATTCATACCTTTACTATTAGTTCAAATATAGATTTTAAAATTTATTATTTTGTCTAAATCTATATTTTGTATGCATTGATACCTTCAAATGACAATAGTATAACTGGAGGAAACATTATAAGCAATTATATACCATTCCTTTAACCTGTTCTTTTCAGTTACTATAACTTTGTGAATGTGATCAGAACAAGTTTAAAATTAACATCTGTGGAAGAGATAAGAATCCTGATTGCTCATTAAGATATATCTTTATAAACAAAGAATAATCAATTGTTACACTTTTTTGTTCCCTAGATGTCAGAATGCCTTGGTACCATGTGCTTGTCATCACTGAATAGAATAAAGTTTCAATAGCCTTTAGAATACAAGTCTAAGTTTTCTTCCTTGGTATTGGGTTTACAATTCTTTCAGGAAGAGCTGGGAACACTACTTACATCTGATGGAGAACTTGTGCCATGGCAACTCCACTAGTCAGCTGTTTCACATCTTGACAAGGTGCAGGGGTATTGAATGTCTGCAGCTAAAATGACATAAAGCAAATGACTTCACTGCCTCTTTATACCTACATGGTAGCATTACCATCCTCCCTTCAAAATATATATATATATATACACACACATATATATGAACATTAGAGATAAAAATAGCTAAAAAACTGACGTGTTTTGTTTAAATTCAGGCCCTGCCAAATAAGTGAAACTATACTAACAAGTTTCTGTGGCTGTGTAATATTTTTATAAAAATAAACACTTAACATTTCATAAAATCATAAAAAAATATACCTAAAACTCATATATATTGATGTCATGTATGAAGTACTTCAGAATTTCTGAAAGCCACATATAGAACTCTTAAGTATAGTCTGTGTTTTGTCTCGTTTTTGGAGAATAACATCAGAAAATGAATTTCAAGATAACCTAACATTTACAAGTGAAAATTTCACTCATATCATTAGGTAGGAAAACAAGTCTAGAAATATCAAGTCTAAAACTACTACACAGTTTACCAATGAACTCTAAAATATGGCAGGACTTCTGTCTGCTGCTCAACAATTAGCCTTAGGACATGAACAGACCAAAGCCCATCTACAATGTCAAGTTGTTTCTATTTTAGTTTTAGATATTACAACTTTTCAAAGCTCTATTTGTTAAACACTCATGTACATAATAAATAGAAAAATGAAATAGTGGCACATTTTTCTAATAAGCAAACATAAGATAGAAAAATTTTTAAAAAGCAAATTGGCCCTGGCTGGTGTGGCTCAGTTGGTTAGAGCATCATCCCAAATACCAAAAGGCTACCAGTTCAATTCCTGGTCTGGGCACGTATGGAAGGTAACCAATCGATGCTCTTTCTCACATCGATGTTTCTCTCTCTCTCTCTCTCCCCCCTTCTCTAGTATCAATAAGCATATCCTTGGGTAAGGATTTAAAAAAAAAAAAAAAAAAGCAAATTATAACAGAGCAAAAATGGATTATATACTTTCTAGAAATCTAATCTCAGCCCATAATGATCTTAAATGAAATACACTATGATTGATTTTTTCCCCCCACACATGTTCATCTACCTTACTATTCAATTATAATTCCTTAGTCTACCACTTACCTTAATCCAATAAAATTCCCTCCAACCATAATTTACCTTTAGTGGTTTTGTATATTTTAAGATTCTACAAGTCTGTCTCTTATCCTAAGATAACATGGAAGAATGGCATAGACAAACTAAACCTAGCCATAATTACTTTCAAAGTACACAGAGATACTTTACTGAGCTCCTACTCTATATGGGGCACTGTAGTATAGGATGGTTTTACAAAGGAAAATCACCACATTTCTACCCTCAAGTAGCCTAAATCAAGAGATAAGGAGAGGAGGTAAAAAACACAAATCATTTTTAGGAAATATCATTTGTAGTTCCTTGATTGTAGTATGCCCAAAGTGTTGTAAAATATACCAGTCAACTAATCTAATTAGGACTTGTATTTAGGAAACACTTCTTTAGAGATGATTCCTGGATGAAATGTCTTCAATAATGAAAGGGTTAGGGGGAGGAAAACTTCAGAAAATAGGAACATGATAAAAGCACAAGTACATGAAAAGAGATGGTATTTTTAGGTAACATGCAGTTCAGTATTACTGGATTTCCAGTGCAGAGAAGAATGGGGGCCTGGCCAGTGTAGCTCAGTGGTTGAGCATTGACCTATGATCTAGGAGATCGAGGTTCGATTCCCTGCCAGGGCATATGCCTGGGTTGAGGGCTCAATTCCCAGTAGGGGGTGTACAGGAGGCAGCTGATCAACGACTGTCTCATCATTGATGTTTCTGTCTCTGTCTCTCCCTCTCCCTTCCTCTCTCTGAAATAAATAAAGCTAACTAAAAAAGAAAAAAAAATAAAGGATGGGGAAGGGGTGACAACCAAGGGGGTTAAAAAAACCAGTCATGAGTCAGGACTCTGAAGGGCCATGACAAAAAGCTTGGACTTATCCTTAATGGTATCATTGATATAATGGAAAACAGCAGAATAGCTTCTACTTCACAAGATGGTTGTGAGAATTAAACGAATTAGCAGTGTACTCAAATTAGTGCCTGGCACATGGTATATGCGCAACAGCTGTTAGCACATTTGCTATGAGTCAGTTTCTGAAAAGTGTGGGGACTAAGAATGATGTGTATCACAATCTCTCCAGACATATTAAATCAGAAAATCTTCAAGTGATTCTCATGCACATTAGTTTTTTAGAAACATTACTCTAGGTGATGAAGAATCACTTAAGAGTAATAAGGAAGAGAGTGACATCTTTGGTATGTTTTAGATAGTAGCAATAGTGAAACAGAGAATGGAGGAGAGTATTGTAGTGTGCACAAGATAGTTAATAAAATGGATAGCCTAGAGATAATTAGGGTAATGCTGACTGAGAGGACAGGATGAATTCATGGAATATTTAAAATCTAAAATAAAAAGAATTTTGCAATTGGGTGGGTATACAGGGAAAAGATATCGCAGGGTTTAGAGAATCTTTAAAAGATAAAGTGCGGCTCCCACTTTTCAACCCTTCCTACTTACATTTCACATCATTAACTTTTTACAAAATGGATATGGTTAGTGATTTTCAAAGAACAATTTCAGAGACACAGAACATTAGGCAAAATAGCACAGAAATATGTAAAAGGAGAATATATACTAAGTAGGTGCCCAGCTGCCCACCATACCCAGATGAAAATCAATTTCTCAAAAAGATAGACTCATGGACACAGACAATAGTCTGGTGATTGACAGAGGAAAGAGGGCTGGGGAGGAAGAAGGTAAAGGGGGGATAAATGGTGATAGAAGGAGACTTGACTTGGGGTGGTAAACACACAATACAATATACAAGTGATGTATTGTAGAGTTGTACACCTGAAACCTGTATAATTTTATTAACCAATGTCACCCCAATAAAGTCAATGAAAAATAATTTTTTTAAAAAAGATCAATTTATCCTTCTTACATCCACAGAACTGGAGTGTCTCTTGGAAGCTGTTATACTAGCTGCAAAATAAATTAGATCACAGAGAATGTAATTTCATTTGGCTAAATTGAAAGGCTTTATAACCAAGAAGAGTGAATGAATTAAAAAGCTCAGTGGGGGGAGTGAGGCCAAAGCACAGAGACAAAAGAAAATGTATTCATTCACATTACTCTTCACAGAGGTGAAGAGGCAAACATCTTTTTAGTGAGTGACCCAAAATGGACAGACAGAGGGCTCCCATCACTAAACAGTGTTCTGGCAAATAACCATCTTACTTCCTTCTTTGTTTTTAAATAAAGCAAAAAATAAATGTGGAAATGCTGTTCCTGAACTGCTTCAATGTAAACATCACAGTAATCAAGGAAGAAAAGAAAAAGGGGGGTTTTCACAACTGATAGCTAACAAAAACTCAACCTTGAGGCAACTCTATTCTCACATTCTCCTCCTCTAGCTGCTTATTTCAGAAAGATCATTGTATTGAGTTTTAAGTTCTTCATAAAAATGTTTCAGCCTTTAATTAACAAAGGTTAATTTGCCTGTCAAAGTCAAAGAATGCAAGAACTAATGGAACCATTAAAAAAAAATCTGTTTCAGACCCCCAATTTTATCAGTGAAAGTAAATTCCAAAGATTTAAAATTTCCAATTCAGAGTCAAGAAGCAATTAAATTTATCTTCATACAACTACTTCATACTCTCATACACTCCTTCCACCATGTAAATGATGCCCAAATTTATCTTTCAGCCCTGAATTTTTTGCTAAGTAGCAAGCAGTATAACATTTCTAAGTAATTATTTCATGAGTTACAAAAATCATAAAATCTAACTTTTTTATAACTGCCACAAGAGGCATCTCTTCACCTAATCAGCTTTTCTTGATGACTTCTCTAATTCTGTTAATGACAGTTCTACTGTCTTCCAACAGCGTCTAGCACTGAAAGAATACAATTTACCACCAACTGTCTGCTCACCTCCATCATTTGGCTCCATCAAAACTTTTTTATCTTATATCTCCTACTACTTAGCATGGTAGGAGGCACATTAAGAGAGCATGAATATCATGACAAACATCTTCCACTACCTCTTTTCAATCTATTGCCAAAGGAGACCATTTACATGAGCACTGGGGTTTCTTCCCTGTGTTTGGAAAACTCACTTCCCCTGATTTCTACTTGCCAAAATCCATTAATACTCTATGATAAAGTTAAAAATTGACCTCAGGTATCTACAAAAACCTACATACTTAATAGTGAAATGCTGCATGGTGAAATACTGGTCTCTGAGGTCAGGACCAAGGTAAGGATATTTACTATTACCACTGTGACTCAACCTTGTACTGGAGATCCCAGGCAGTTCTTAATCCTGGGGATAGAGCAGAAAACAGGTCAGACAAGGGCTCTGACCCCAAGGGACAAAGAGAATGACTTCAAAAATTATTAAGTGATACAGGCACAAAAGAAAGGGATTAACAGATTACAGTGGGATGGGAGTGGGGACAAGTAAGTCACTCACTGTCACAGAGTCTCTCTGAAAGATGACGACAGACACAGAACTAAATGGTAAGAAGCAGCCAGCCATTGAAAGACCTAGGAAAAATATTCTAGGTAGAGGGAGAAGAAGTTAAAAAGCCTGATATATTAAAGGTTTATGCTGCTTGTACAGTTTTTAAGAAGTTTTGCCTTCCACTGTAAAAACACACAGCTTTGCCAACCACTCCAATTAAAATGGAAAGTTCTTTAATTATTCTTGGTATCTGTCTCCCTCAGTGCCTTATACAAAGTAGGAGCTCAATAAATGCTGGTTAACAGAAGGGACATGGTCACATGATACTTAAAAATACTGCAATACAATTCAAGAAAACCCTATGCTTCTCCACCACTTGATGTTTAAGTCAACGACATCATAAAGACTAGTTTACTACTTAAGTCAGAGGTGTAGTGCAATAGTGTAACAGAATGGGATACACCCTTTAATTAGTAATTTGTTTTAACAAAACACATCATTAAAAGTAATGTTGCCTTGTTTCATGACAGCCTTAAATATAGTACCTAATACTTATTTTAAATGAAAATACAGATGAACGGTTGGTTAGCTAACTGCTTCAACTCAGAAGCCCTGGATACTTGCATTCCACTTAAAGCAAGCTATTTACCTCCAAAGTGTAAAAGTTGCTTTAAATTATGATTATTTTCAATACACCTCACACAGTGCCAGAAACCTTGCCTGATTTCTCATTCTTTTGAATTACATGCATTAGGAGATCTCTTAGGAGTCTCAACAACCAATTATCACCTCCTGATCCAGTCTGTTTACATTCCATTTTGCACACACTACCCTACACAAAACTAAACAACTGGTTTGGGCATGTGCGTCATTAACAACACCTGGTGGACCATTGAGCACCAGCTTTGCTCAACATGGGTTAGAAATCACATCATGCCAGATCTCTGATAGCTGAGCACCTCCAAAAGGTGAGACATCATTTTGAGGATGGGAATACTGGGGACAGATCCTGCTTGCCCAAACCCAACACAAATTAACAGGAATATTAAGCATGGCTGAAGTACAACCAGAAATGCCAAGTCTTTTTTAAGTAAAACGCTCGTCTGTTAGAGAAGGCAGCGAGAAAAAGGGAATAGGAGCCCCCAGCCTCAATATCTTTTTCTCCACCTAAGAAATGCGTGTAAACATCTAAGTGGCTGCTACAAAATCGGGTGCCCAGGTGTGGAGGAGTAGCACTGATCCATCCAGGCACTAAAACCACCTTCTGGCCACCTGTGCAGATATACAGCAAGGTGGCTGAGGTGGAAGAGAGGTTTTCCGAGGGGATCTGGACTCCCAAGGGGCACAAAGGTCCCCGTGGGAAGGCTGTACAGCAGATGGAAGGTGGGCGAGTCTGCGATCCAGAAGTCCAGGGCTTGGACGCCAGGCAGGGGAAAATGGGACAGAGGAGCCAAGGGTTTGGACGCCTGGCTCCAGGCACAGCTGTCAGGAAGGAGCGTGATCACGGGTTTAAGACTAGCCTCCTCCGTCCGGCTCCCCGAGTTCCCTGCCCCCCTCACACACTCACACACACCTGCCCGGCGACCCGCAGGTGGCACTCTCGCGGTCAAGGGCGCCAGAAGGCGCGGAGGGCAATGCGCCACGTCCGCGGTGCAGGTGGCCCGGGTCGTCCTCAGGCTCACCAGGGGACACCCGGGGCCCGGGGGCACCTCGCCGCGGCCCCCGGCCCCCACCGCCGCGTCCTACTCACCCAGATGATGAGGCTGTCGCACAGCTGTAGCCCGGACTGCGGAAGCGGCTGCGTCTCCTCCATGGCCGCAGGTGATCCCGCCGCCGACCCCGACACCTTCCCCCGCCCTCCTTCAGGAGCCGGCGTCGACGACCTGCTCGCCCGCCAGGAAAGCTCGGTAGCCAGGCCCAACGCCCGCGCCGCTCACGCGCGAAAGCCTCGCGCCGCAGACGTCGCCGGCGTAACCCCCTCCTCGCCCCCACCCCGGCCCCGCCCCTCCCGCTCCGCCGTTCGCCCCCTCCCCCGTCAGGCCCCGGCTGCTAGGCGCCGCACCTGAGCCCCGCCTCCTCCGGCCCCTCCCTCCCCCTCCCGCCCCTCCTTCCTCTTCTGCACACCTCTCCCCGCCGCGCTGAGTGACCTGGGCGCGCGCCAGTCACTACCAAGGTGGAAGCCCGCGAGGGGCGGGAGGGGCGGAGAGGGGCGGGAAGAGCGCGAGTAGGTTGCGCAGGGCGGACGCGCCCCCTGGGGCTCTGGCCAATCAACGTGAGACAAGACTGTGCGTCGGGCGCGGACCCCAGCGAGCCGGCCTGGGTTTGTGACCTGGCAGGTGCGGTGAGGCGGGGGCGGGGAGAGCGGGCGCGCGGCCGGGCCGGAGGGAAGCGGGACCGCGCGCCGCCCCGAGGGCTGAAGCGGCCGCCGCGACCCCGGAGCGTTCGTGGGTCCGGTTCTGGCGTCTTCCCGCCTCCTGCGCCGCGGTAGGGCGGCGCCTGGCTACACCTGCGGAGACCCACACGCAGCTTCCACAAGGTCTTTAGAATTGGATCCTGCCCGTGAATAGAAACAGGCCGCGATCGGGACAGCTGATGTTTCTCCTAGGCGCGCCTTGGAAAAGGATATTTTAATTTGCAGAAGTGGCACAGAAATGTGTTTCCTAAGGGGGAGGGGAAATACCGTAAAGCTGCTTAAATCAAATAAGCTCTCGAAATATCACAGACCATGTGCAGTTTTATTTCAAATGGGGCAAAAGGGAAGACCATGTGAAGTAAGAAAGTGAAAAATGAAATATTTTCGTTTTCAGAGATGATGGAGGAGATCAAGGTGCAATCCATTCTGTTTTCTTTGGTGGTTGAAAACCTGTGTTCTGAGAGTGTTCTTGGGGGAGGGGTGGCTCAAATTAGCAGCTTCTGAGGTACTAGTATGTGGCATGCGCTATTGAAATGGGCTAGAATATTTTTACTCTTGCTGTTGATTTCCATCCCTTCACTCATTCATCAATTCATCAATTCATGCTCTGTAAAAAAATGCAGCTGGCTCGTTTATATTACTGGGTCTTTATATTTAGACATGGAAAGTTTAACACTGATGGATGACTGCAATTAAAAGCCCCTGTATGTAAATCAGTCTCATTCTAAAAATACAGTACTTGCATTTGCTATCAAGTCCCTTAACATTAATCCAGAACTTACCCTGTGTGAAGTCATTTTGTCTCTGGACACTAGCAACATTGGTAATAAGACAATGAAAAAAGATCTAGGAGCTGAAGACCTGGTCTGAGTCTTGACTTTATTCCCCACTGGCTGTTCACAGCTTTCTTCTCTAGAAGGTAATCTAACATTCCTAAAATAATGCCAATGACGCTAACCTAGCCTAACCTAGGCAAAAATATAATGGATGTGGAAGTGTTTGATGAATTGAAACTCCTTTGCAAACACGAGTCACTAAAATTATATGCTTAGAATTTTAAACACTTATCACTAAGAGCCACAGGTGATTGAACTATTCAAAATATTTAAGAAGAGTAACTGGGGGCAATTGAGCTATCCTGGGCTCTGTACAGAGAATAGATACTCAGGGAAGGATGCTCAACTCTCTTCATAATACTAGATCCAGTGGGAAAATATTCAAAGGACATGATCAGTGAATTCATAGAATACAAACATTCAAACAAATATGAAAAGTTAGAGAAATGCAGAACATGAATCAATGAACTAAAACAACAAAAAATAATGCCAAGAAGAGTGAAGTGCACTTTCATAAACAACTGGAACAAGCATTTTAGAAAATGATTTTTCTAATTGTTTATCAATAGCAAGAAACTTTAAAATATATATACCATTTAAATCCATGATTCCATAATTCCACTTCCTGTCATAAACTATTAAAATCATCAAAAATGCAGTCAAAGGTTATTGAACAATGATATGTGTTACTATTCTGTTTAAACTGATTACTACATGTACAATAAGCAAGAAAGGTTAAGTATAGCAAGTTCATAAGATAGACTATTTAGCAAGTAAAAAAAATTGGAGAATATTTGATAATAAAATTTTCATGATATATAACATTAAATTAAAAATTTAGATATATAAGAGCCATAAGATTTCAGCATTGTAAATATTACTTATGTATTTAATGTGTGCACAGAAAGAGAAATGCTTGTCACACTACTGTGTCATTTTTACATATGGATGCTGTGATTATTTTCTGTAATGTTTTATATTTGTCAATCTTTCTGCAACTGACTTGTATTACTTTATAATCAGGAAAATAGATATTGAAAGGAATGCCTAATACAGTGCAGGCTATCATTTCCAACTATTGGCATTCATTTCTAAAAGTTAACATTCATATTTGGAAAGTTGAATGAAACTAACTTTTAAACACTTGTTGTGGGATTGTAAATTGGCACAAATTTTCTGAAAACTTTTTGACAATGTATATCAAGAGTCTTTATAATATTCAAAGTCTTTAAGCCAGTAATTTCCCTTCCAGAATCTATTCTAAGGAAATAATCATATTCCTACAAAGTTGATTGTAGTGCTATTTATTAAGGCAAATAAAGAAACAACCATTGAATTCCTGAGAGAGGGGCAATTAAATACATTATGGTATATCCATACAATGAAATATATTACAGCTATTAAAATATTTTGAAAGAAGTTTAATTACTCAGGAAAATGCTTACAAAATAATATTCAACGAAAAAACATGATGATACAAATCTGTACATACAGTAGGGATCTGTCTTTATATATATATATAGGCAAAAGTAGGTTTACAGTTGTGAGTACACGATACAGAGTTTATTCTTGTATTATGTATTTTTCCATGGGAACAACTGTAAGCCTACATTTGCCCACCACTGTATATGTGTGTGTGTATATATACATTTATATATATATACTGTATGTGGATTTCTATTTGTTTATGCATGTGTGTGTATATACACGCAACAAGAGAAAGAGATAGACTAAAGGAAATAAACTAAAATGTTAATAGTCATATAATGATACCTAGGTATTGGAATAATGGGTTTTACCTTCTTTGTATTTTACAGTAATTTTGACATTTTCTCAAGTAATTTTATTATCAGACAAAAAACTAAAGGCTGAAAATGAATAAAATTGTGAGTATGTTCAGATTTCAATTGTGGAAGAATACATATAAGAATACGCCCATGCATCTGAGTTATCTATACAGAGAGATTGAGAAGAGAGTTGGTTAAAATTAAGCACAACCTTTAGTGTTATAGAGACTTGATACCCCTTCTTATTTTCCTGGTTGATCTTGGCAAATAAGAAGGGGTATCAGCTTAATTTCATTAAGCTTCAGTTTCAGTCTCTTTAAACTAGAATAAAACTTGTATATTTCAGTGCATTTTTATATTGTTTAGGGATTTTTTTGGTGGTGTATGGGATAAATCAAATTAGGTAACTTTATTTTTTAAAATGCTATTGTAAGAATATAGGAAAGATCACAGTTTCAGAGGAAAAATCTAAGGAAGCCATCCTGAGAAAGCCCTGGTCCTAGGGCAGATCATCAGACCTAGCAGCAAAACAATGGGTAGTCTTTTCAGGACTGCACTACCTGGATTAACAGGATAAAATGGTTGCTAAACCTTTCTGAGTCATTCAGTTCAAGATTCAAATCCCAGGGAAGGCATCTTACTGGTTTATCATGGGATATGTGTCCAAACCCTTTGCCAAAAGAGGACTGAGCACCTAGACTGGCCCCCCACCAGGATTGCAGACTCAGGCGAAATCACACTGCAGTTGCCCCATGTAGATGGAGGACTGGGAAATGGATGCCTGCAGACAAAAACAATTCTGTCTGTGTGATTGCATATGATTGCTGTGGGGAGAAAATGCTCAATAGAAATCCCAGCTCCTAATAGTTGCTCAATACATTTTAGCTATTATATGCAGTGTGTGTGTGTGTGTGTGTTTTGCACTGATTTAAAACAAAACCTGAAAAATATATTAAAATATTAGTAGAGGTTATTCATGGTGATTATTAATTTTTTTCCCCAGCTTCACCAAAGTGGACAAATATCACCTTTATAATTAAAATAAAAACAGACTTTTTTAAGAGAGAGAGAAAACAGGGTCAGGATGAGATTTTAAGCTCTGATGTGGGCATAAGTAGATGGAGAAACAACAAGAGGAGAGAGTTCCTGATTGGCCACTTTAAACAGAACCACAGTAGGCTTGACTTGTGGAGAGGAACTCTGTG
Source organism: Miniopterus natalensis (assembly GCF_054644295.1). Taxonomy (NCBI): domain Eukaryota; kingdom Metazoa; phylum Chordata; class Mammalia; order Chiroptera; family Miniopteridae; genus Miniopterus; species Miniopterus natalensis. The sequence goes on along the minus strand of NC_142089.1, from coordinate 36,043,033 downwards.
CCTTGCACATACAAGTGATGGAATAAAGAAATGAGAAGTCTAAGGTTTTCTTTGCTTATATCTTGATACCCTAAATGGCTGAGGGTAGACACTAGCTAGAAGAAAAGTCTGGCCTGGACAGGCTCAGATCTACACATTCAGACAGAATAGCCATGTAGCAGAGTGACCACCATATCGACTGCAAACAGTCTGAGTGGACCTCACCAGCAAAGTATTCATTCCTGAAGCAAATTATTGGGCCCACATGCAGAGGATCCTTTCAGCATTGCTTAGGTGCAGCTGTACCTTCCATCATCCCCCAAACAGAAGTCCTACAGAAGTTTTAAGGACAGAAGGAAGGGAGAAGAGATAAAGGAAGGAGGGAGAAAGGAAAGAACTGCAACTTAGGCTAGATCTCAGCAACAGAGAGAAGTCAGGATGAATTGAGCTCCACCATAGGGGTTAACTTGGTTCTCTGGATGATTCTAAGAGTTGTCTTGAGTCCACAATATCCAAAGATCTAGAGCAATCTCAAGCACTGTATTATTTTTAATGTTCAAAGTTCTTTTTAAGGTTATAGTTGCCCCATATTCCTATTGTCTCTCTCTCTCTTTCCCCATATATATATATGTATATATATGTATATATTTTTTTTACTTATTTATTTATTTATTTTTAAATATATCTTTATTGATTTCAGAGAGAAGAAAGGAGATAGAGAGAGAGATATAGAAATGATGAGAGTCATTGATTGGCTGCAGCCCGCAGCCCGGGCATGTGCCCCGACCGGGAATCAAACCCTGATCGCCTGGATCCTAGGTTGACGCTCAACTGCTGAGCCACGCCCGGCTGGGCCCGTATATATATTTTAAGACTAACAAAAATGATTACCCTTTACCCTTAAATACTTCAGCATATATAAGAATAAGGATATTCCCTTATATAACCACATATAATTGTCAAACTTGGGAAATTTAACATTGATACAATATTATTATTTAATATGCAATCTTTCTTTATATTTACATAATTGTCTCCAATTATTTTTCTTCTTGTTTTTCCTCAGGGGTCCAAAAGCAAGTAATCAAGGATTATGCATTATCGTTATTGCCATGTAGCTTCGGTCTCCTCTAATCTAGGTCAGTTCCCCAGTCTCTGTGTGTATGTGTGAGAAGAGAGAGAGATAGAGACAGAGAGATTTCATGACAGCACCAATTTTGAATAGTTTAGTCCAGGAAAATCTGTCAGATTGTTTTTGTGATCAGGTTTGGTTTAACCACTTTTTAGAAGAGAATATATTGTGAGCTCAGTACATCACATGGGCAGGAAGATGGTACTGGATTGTCCAACTATGGTTTACGTTAAATTTTGTCATTTGGTTAGAATGGCTGTCCATCAGATTTTTCCATTGTAAAGATCTTTTTCTCTTTGTAATTCCTAAGTTAATTTGACACCGTGTGAATATATGATTTCCTCCAAAAGTTTGTCACCCAATGTTTTTAGCATACATTGTGAATTATTGCCTGAATTAATTATTACTGTGGTGGTCATAAAGTGGTGGCTTTCTATTTCCATTATTCCTTTTATGTCTGTTAATTGGCATTATTCTGTTTAAAAAAAAGAGATTTCCTCTTCCCTCCGCACCCACCTTAAATTTTTTTAAGAGTAAATATGAACTCATTCATTTTTATTCAGTAGGATTTAATCCATTCTTGTCACTATGCATTTTAATCATCAACATGTCCCAAGTTCAACCAGTGAGAACCCCTTCAAGTTGGTTGCTGTGTTCTTTCTGCAGACCTCTACAGTTTTTGAAAGCACTTCCATGTTTCCTCGCACAAGATGTGGCAGGTTCACTTTGTCCTTTCCTGTCCTTATCCTGGAATCAGCCATTTCTCCAAAAAGCCCTGGTTCCATTTTGTGGAGAGTGGTGTTTGGTGAGGCTGAATTTCTTCGACCAAAGTAGGTTTCATTTTATCATTATAATTTCATTTCTTAGATATTAGATTTTGGTTCCTGTTAAATACATCCCAGTAAAAATTAAAATATTGAACATAATAGTCACCTTACACTTCAGGGTAAAAGTAATTATCAGCCCATTTATTTTTCAGGGGGTTAGAGGCTGAGAGAATGATGACATTGGACAAGGCAAGTGGGAGGGACCCGTGGATAAAGACAGAAAGAGAGCATTAACTTCTATTCCAGGCACCATCACAAACACGATTCAAGTTAGTCGTCACGATGATATTTATTTTTGCAAATGGGGAAGTAACCTGTTCAAAGTTGCAGTGTGTACGGCAGATGGGAAAAACCAGAACCTTTTTTGTTTGACCCCAAAAGCCTCACCTATGCTTTCTACTACCCCATGCCGTCCTCCAAGCCTTGGCTGAGAAGACAAGGTTCGCCCACTTCAAGGTTTGAGAAGGGCCAGCTGTGGTGGTGCTGCCTCCCTGTTTCACATGAAATTGCTCCTTGTGACTCGCATGCACAGCCACCCTCACGAGCGATTGTCCTTCAGTTGAGAATAAGTTTCAAGTGTTTCTCTCTACTGCTCAGGGAGTCTGTGGGAAACAGTTCTATTTTATTTGCTTTCAGTGTTGATTCAAAAAGAACAGATAGGCATCTCAAATTGAATGCTGTCTCAGTTGGATTACTCATTACAAGTACTGCCTGTTGCCAAAAGTTAGTGCTGGTGGTGGGAAACCTTGTTGTAGGCTTGTAAGAGATAACCGAGGCAAGCTGCCTAAAAAACAATGTTGGGTACAGAGCCCAGAAGAACATGTTTTCTCCCCTTCTTATTATCACCTTGGTCAGGTTCCTGAACTCTCTTGGTTCTCAGTTTTCTCACTGTAAATAGCTTGCCTGTAAATGGGGAAAATAATAGCTTGCCTGCCTGTAGAAGGGAGGCAGGACATCTAGGACAACAGCAACAACCACATATTAAGTAGCTTCTCTAGATAAAACATTTCCTTTGACACTGGAAATGTCAAGAAAGAGAAGGCAGAGTCTCCACCCTCATTATGCTTACCCTCTAGCTGGGGATGCTGGACTTGCATTAAAAAAGGCAAATAACAGAGACATATTTGTAACACAACCTGTGAGTGTCAAAGATGAGAGAAAGGATTAATTGCCAAGAACGTTATAAGCTTCCCAATTAAAAATAATAATAAAATGCAACTTTGTCTTTTTTCCTACCCATGTTCTAAAAAAGAAAGGAAGGATTAAGGAAGGAGGAAACAAAGGAATAAAGGAATGAACAAAGGAATGGAAAAATGAAAGGAAAAAAACACGGGATATGCAATAAAGGTAAATACATAGGTAAAGATAAAAGTCAGTACTTATGTAGTTTTAGTTTTAACTTTGTTTTTCCCATATGATTTAAAGAAAACTTCATAAAATAATAATTATAAATCTATGTTGATGAGTACACAATGAATAAAAATGTAATTTGTGATGATAATAACATAGAGGGAGAGGTGGAGTTGTATAGGAGCAAACTTTTTATATGTGATTGAAACTAAACTGATATTAATTCAGACTAGATTTTTATAAATTAAAATGTTCATTGTAGTCCTCAGTGCAACCACTAAGAAAATAACTTAAAATGTGTAGAAAATATGAGAAAGGAGTTGAAATGGTACTATATATATATATATATATATACACACACACACACACACACATATATATACATATATGTGTATATATATTTAACACCAAAGAAGGCAGTAATGCAAGAATTGAAGGAATTGAGGAATAAGAAAAGGTATAAAACATATAGAAAACATATAGCAAAATAGAAGCCTTTTCTTATCAGCAGTTACATTAAATGTAAATAAAATAAAAACTCCAATCAAAATAATGACAGAATGGACAAAAAACATGATCCAACTATACACTGTCTACAAGAAACTCAGTTTAGATCCAAAGACAAGCTAGGTTGAAAAATTAAAGGACATTCAAAGATATTCCATGCCACCAAAAGACAGCTGGATTGGCTATATTACTATCATATAAAATGGACTGTAAGAAAAAAAATTGTTACATCAGACAAAGAAGGATATTACATAATGATGAAAAGATCAATCCATCGAGAAGGTCGCCTATTATATGCACATAAACAGAGCCCCAAAACATAGGAAGCACAAAACTGTCAATAAAAGGGGAAAATAGTTCAACAATAATAGTAAGACACTTATATACCCCACTTTAATAATGGATAGAACAACTAGACAGAAGGTTAACAAGGGATAGAAGACTTGAACAACACTACCTCGAAGGGGACCTGAGACTTATGTAGCACACTCCAACAACAGCAGAAAACTCATTCTTCTTAAGTGCACATGGAACATTCTCTAGAAATGACCATATCCTAGGTCACAAAATAAATCTCTCTACATTTTGAAAGACTGAGACCATACAAATATTTTCTCAGAACACAATGGAATAAAATTAGAAATCATTGGAAAAACTCCTAGAAGAAAACATAGGGGGAAAGCTCTTGATATTGGGTTTAGCAATGATTTCTTGCATATGAGACCAAAAGCACAAGCAATGAAAGCAAAATAACACAAGTAATCAAACTAAAAAGCTTCTGCACAGCAAAGGAAACAATCAACAGAGTGAAAAGGCAAACTACAGAATGGGAAAAATATTTTAAACCATATAACTGATAAGGGATTAATACCCAAAATATACAAGGAACTCCTACAGCAAAACAAATAACAACAACAACAAACTTGATTAAAAATGGGGAAATAACTTGAATTGATGTTTCTCCAAGGAAGACATACAAATGGCCAACATACAAGTGGTACATGAAAAGATACTCAGCATCACTAATCATCAGGGATATGCAAATCAAAACCACAGTGGAATATCATGCACATCTGTTAGGATGGCTATTTTATTAAAAAACAAAAACAAGTGTTGGTGGAGATGTGGAGAAATTGGAACCCCTGCACTTTGTCGGTATGTGTAAAATGCAAAATAGCGCAGCCTCTATGGACAACAACATGGAGTTTCCTCAAAAAATTAAAATTTAAATTATCATAGGATTTGGCAATCCCACTTTGAGGTATATATCCAAAAGAATTGAAGTCAGGATTTCAATGAGATATATGCACCCCCATGTTCACTGCAACTTTATTGACAATAATGAACATATAGAAACGACCTAAATGTCCATCAACAGATGAATGGATAAAATGTGGTATATGCATACAATGGGATATTATTCGGCCTTAAAAAAGAATGAAGTACTGATTCATGCTACAACATGGATGAACCTGGAAAACATGATGCTAAGTGAAAGAAGCCAGATACAAAAGGCCACACATTGTATGTTTGTGTTCATATATGTCCAGAACAGGCGTAGTGACAGAAAGCAGATTAGCGGCTGCAAGGTGCTGCGGGAGAGGAGAATGGCCAGCGACTGCTAACGGGCACAGAGTTTCTTCATGGCATGATGAAGGTATTCTGGAATTTGGTAGGGTTAATGGTTGCAAAATGCTGCAAATGTACTAGACACCAGTGAGTAGTACACTTTAAAATGACTCCAAGGTGAATTTTATGTTCTGTGAATTTCCCCCTAATTTTAAAAACTCAAGAGGGGAAGTATTTAATTATTCTTCCTTTAGGCCAGCCTTACCCCAGGCATTTGTTTTCTCATTGATCTGTGGATACTCATCCATGAACAAATCAATTGCAGAGGATGTCCAAACTAGAATTAAAACTTTACAATTTGCTCCTAAAATTTAGAATTTTACCTCCTCTGTGAAGCACTCCCTAGCTCTCCTAAGACAGAAAAAATGGCTACATTTTATGTGATGCTTCCCTACCTTTTTCCAGCTTCTGATATTTACCCATATTATGCTTTGGTTTTTATTTTTACATTTGTTTTTTTTTTACAGTGTGACATGTTGTCATCTTTTTCTCTTACTAGTTTATGAGCGCCTCAGGATCAGGACTTGTCCTTTGTGTTTATATTTCTTCACTCAGCACATAGTATGGTGCTCAGTAAAGTTTTCACTGGCCAGCTGGAATTACACATTTGGTTCCTGTAAGTGTGCTACATTAATGGCTCCTAAAATAGCCATGTCTGTTTGACTTGCCTGTGCAACACTCGGCATCCATTTCCCAGAATGAAACTAGGACACATCTGGGACACATGAACAGTTTTAAGACACATTCCTTCTGAAACACAAAAACTGTAAGTGTATATCAAATATAATCAAGCTGATCATGCCAAAAAATTGTAAAGGATTAAAACTTCATTATTACGCTTTTGGTCTTTGCTCTTTTGCTTCATTTAATAAGTTTTATAGCAACAGAATGATTTACACATGTCGAAAATCAAAACAGGATGAAAATGGCAAAAAGTAAAGCAAATCATTTTACCTTTATGAGTTATTTTTATGAGTTCTCCCCTATGCTGTGGTTATTTTATATAAGATCTGTCTGTTTGGTTATGGGCACAACTTATCCGCAAAGATTCTAAGACATTTCTCCTTTTCTGTACAATCATGTGTCAAAAAGGGGAAAAAAAGCCTCTACCAATAAAGACAGTCTGAGGAAGCAGGTATCTCCTGTCCACAGGAACGTGTAAAGTATAAAAGCAGCATGTGGAATGGTCTGACTTTGGTGGTTTCTAGGAAAAACAACAGCATTTGCTGGATGCGCACAAACCTTTTCTTGCACCTGTGCTAGATACTGTGAATAATACACTTGTAGGCACTAGTCTCTCTGTTATTTAAGTCATTCATAAAGTTGATCCTTTTTTTTTTGGTGAAAAGGAGGTCAAATACTTCCTTTCTGATGGCACATTATTTGAAAAATGTAAATCATTCCATAAATGGTTAGGTAGGTGAGAACACTAGCCATTCCATTAATTATATTATGCTCGTTTACCTCCACTCTACACCCAGGACCTAAAATGGCACCAAGAAAAAGTTCTTTGTGGCACTATTTCTTTTTGAATTTTATTAAAACCTAGAACTATATTTCACACCTTCATAAATGCTAGCATTTTGATGTTTTTCAGATTAAATGAGCTGATTAATTCTGATTCTCACTCTTTCTTCTGTTTACATTCCATATTGGGGAAAGAGGGTCATCCGATGGAAAGGGTTTGGTCCCATTTCTCGAATTGTTGTGAAGCTCCCCCTTATCCTGTCCCATACCCCTTCCTTCAGATTTATTGGCATTTATTGGATATGTACTTGGGTCTGGGGTTGGCCTGTAGTGGGGGCTCTGTTCCCTCCCTTTTCCATCTTGTTATAAATTCACTGTATGACTCAGGGCCCTGGCCAGAAAGAGACTATATGCTCACATTGGATTCTGATGAGTATTTAATGAAGGGACTACTTACAGGAGTATGAATGGAGCTGAGGAAACCAACAAATGATCCTGAGGCACCTAGGGATAGCAACATCAAGATGCCTTTACTCCTTCATGCCCAAAGGAGCAAGGAGAGGCAGCAATCTCAGAGCTTGGTGAGAGCCAGCACTGTGGAAGGCAACTGCCCAGCAGGAGCTGTAGTCACAAAGGGAACAGTCTCCCTTAAACTCTTGGCATTGAGGCAGTGGAGAGAGGCTATTTCTTGTTGGTTGAACTGAACAGGAAGCCAAAGGCAAAGGGAGCCTGGGTGATGCAGTTTGCAGGGTTATCCTCCTAGGGCGTGGAGCAGGGCAGAGAAGAGAGGGAAAGGACCTAGATGACCAAAGAGCATGTTCACTCACAATTTAACTTTTTATAAAGCAGTATTATAAGTGAAGACGTTGAGATAGTCAAGTGTTAATTGCTCAGAATCACATGGCTACTAAATAGTAGACCTAGGATTGAAATTCATGTCTGCTAGTTCCATTTCTATTCTTTTATACCATCTCTATTCTTTTACTCTTTTGTATGACTTGCCTTATATTTTTGGCAATGTGAATCTTGTAAATGATTATGGCTTACCTTTTTATTTTGGCTATTAGGAATTTCAGGGTCAGATTTTAAGCCCTCTTAGCTAAGTGTGCAGGATTTTATAGCTTGCATTTCTCAGGGACCTTACCTTACTATTTGATCTTACTTTCCTTTTGCCCTGATTTCTTTCTTTATTTTTTTTATTACATATACTTTCTCCCATGTCTTTTTTGAAGAGGTGAAAGATAGACAATGAATAGTAACTAGGCAGCCTTGGGCCTGTGCTTAGTCAACCTTTTCCCTAATACAAAGCCATGACTGTCCCTGTATAGGCACTGCTAAGCCCTCACCTCCACCCTCAGACACACACATCCATGATCTTTGCTCTAGAGTTGGTTTTACTATCAGTCTTTCTCAATGAAGTGCTTCCAGCAGCCACTCCCAATCAATTAGTATTGGCAGGGGAGTTGATACGTAGTTGCTATACTTGGTATAATATGACCAGTAAATTAACTGGTGTCACTACAGGATCTTTAATGTGGAAATGCCCTATGGAGATAGTGGCTCCCATGTTTAATAGCAGACATCCTGAGAGCCTTTTACTCAAGCTCCTTGTATGTGATGAACATCATTATAGTCTGACTGTTTCCATACTCCAAGTATGTTAGTAAAGGCAAGATAAGCAATATGTGAATGCACTCCCCCTCCAAATAATTAATCTTTTCCTTCTCCAGACTCAAATTTGTGGCATTATTCCAAGGATATCACAGTGGTGTTTTGTTTTTTAAGTGCTGTGCTATTTTTTATCATCGTAGATGAAGGCCTACTTGGCCTTATTAATAGAGTTAGCCCTGCTAAAACTGTCGGGTCACAACTCCATTATCTAACATCCTGAAGCAGCACTACAACACCATTTAAGAGACAGTGGAATTCATTTAAGCAATTCAAGACTTGGATCCCATTCAAGACCATTTAGTGAAAGCTCCCAAAGGACTGTTATCAAGAAGCCTTGCCCATAAGGTTATAATAGCACAGAGCAGTGTAACAATCAAAGTATGGGCCACAGCAGTTTCTAGGAGTTCAATATTTGTAGATTCTAATGTTTTCACTTGTATTATCATATAAGCACAACATAAAGCTTTAACAAGTTTCCTTTCACACGTATCTATCTGTATGTAAATATATAATCAAAACAGGAGATTGATTCGATGGGGAACTATCCAAACTCTGAATCAGCATTGTCAATATGTTCTTTAATTGTTCACCTTCTACTCTGTCATTTGAAACTTAGGTGTGTTGGCCTGTCAGCTTTGATAATGAGGAATGACATTTCTTTACTCAAGCTGACAGCCTGACACTTTTCCTTTCTCCCCAATGTCAAGTTTATGAGACTCTGACATTGACATGGATGAGGTGGTTTCTCCTTCAGAAACATTGTTATTTGATATGTTTAAGAATTAAGATTAAGCCCACATTCAGGATTTTGACCCCTTTCCATGTAGAATTGTCCTCGATGAGGCTCTTTTCCACAACCTTCCTACTCCTCCAGTTCTCAAAGATGAACAGTGAACACTTTGATGAGGTTTTGACATTTTAAAAATGGCTTTCCTGCATATTATCTCATTGTAGTTCCAAAGCATCCCGTATAGTAGATCTCATGATTCTTGCTTTCCTGATGAAGGCATGAATGTCTGGCACTCAGCCATAGACAAGCGTGGCAGGGGCAAGGCAGGGCAGGGGGGTCAGTCAGCTGGTCTAATGGTGCCAGAGTGATTGGGGTTCATCACGTATTAATGATTCAGAAACATTTGTTGTTCGTCTCTGTGTGTTCACCACAATGCCAGACACTGTGAGGGAAGCATAGATGTACAGAACACCTCAGAACATGTCTTCTGGGAGCCAGAAGTAGCTTACAGGCTGTAAGTTCTTCCTGCCTCTAGGTCTTCCCAAGCGCTACTTCCTTTGCCTAGAAGAGTCTTCCTAACTATTCTTAACTCTTCCTCATTTCTCTAACTCCATGAAGGGGGCATCAGTGTAGTTGTTACTGGATTCCCTGCCACTGGCACAGTGCTTCCTCCATGGTAAATGTCCCATCAGTCTTTGTTGCACGATTGTTTGAACTGGCAGATTATCCTGTTGTCTTTTGCTTCCCCTGTGGTAATCACAGTTCCTTGGTGTCCTGTTGCAATCACAAGTCACAATTCTCTTGCTCTCGGAGTCCATTTTTGCTTCTGTCTTTGAAATAAGCTCCTTAAAAGTAGGCGCCACATACAGTCTTTCCCTGTGACAATCTGTATTAAAACTCTGCCTGGGTGTTGATCAGAGACAACACTGAGAACTAAACATAAAGCCTGATAGAATTTACCAGTTTACTAAAAAATTAACCAGTTTGTCCTGGCAGGGCGGTTCAGTTGCTTGGAGTGTCGTCCTGTACACCAAAAAGGTTGTGGGTTGGATTCCCAGTCTGGGCACCTACCTGGGTTGCAGGTTTGATCCCTAGGGCACATATGGGAGGCAACCAATCAATGTTTCTCTCTCTCCCTCTCTCTCTCTAAAAAACCAAAAAGACGTATCCTCAGGTGAGGAATAAAAAAAAAATTAACCAGTGTTTTTACTTTTCTACTAGAAATAATAGAATCATAAATTATATCCTGTTTGTAAATCCAGATTTTCAGCTACATTGTTGACATTTAGCATATAATAACTATGACAAAGTTAGAATAAAATCATTGGTTCCAAAGTGTGGAAAACATAAATTTAAAAGATTATTAATAGGAGGAAATATAATAACTCCATTATAATACTCTGATGTTACATAGATATAAGAAATATTATGTAAATATTTAACTCTATTAAATTTTGTCATCATCATAATCCTCTATTCAAATATCTTTACATTTCTGGCATGAGCACAGGGCCTGGAAAATAGTGTGTACTTAGCAAATGTTTCTGAAATGAACAAATACATACACTATGACTGATACTTGACAAGAACTTTACAGTGTACAAGTGAACAGTTTTGCAGCCACTATTCCATTTGAACCTCATAACAACCCAGAGAGCTGGGCAGAGGAATGATTACTAACTCTATCTTTAAAATGCAAAAAGAGAAACAGAGGGATTAACTGATTTGTCCAAGTTCACACATAACTAGTGTGTGATAGAGTTCCCATTCAAACCCAAGTCTTGTGACTCCAAGTCTAGATGCTATTCTGGCTTGGCTTTCACACATAAATTTATGTGTGGTGTAAGGACTGAGAATTCCTTAACATATTAAATGGCACTCAGTATATTTTCAAATATCAGAATGAAATTGTTCTATTTTTTTTTAAATTAGAGAATCACTAATCTAAATAAACATAGGCATCATTAAAATAAATTTGGGACCTGAAAATAAATGAGCACATTGTCTTAGGACTAAAATGAGAGGAAACCCCAGGGTGTGTGAGATAAAAATAACCATGCTGTTAGTGAACTGTCAGCATCTCTTAGTCTGAAGGAATGAATAATTATCACAAGAGGAAGGGAAAATAAACCATAATTAAGCCACGGTGGTAACAGTGTTCCTCCAGGGATAATTATTTGTCTTTATTGCATTCTAACAGTACTGCTCTATAGATGATTCAGAACCTTCTATTTTTATTTTTATAGTTATACTTGACCCACGAATTTTTAAACCTATGCTTTTAATAAATAGTTTTCTTAATCTGCTTTAAACTTAGTAAACCTTTAGATTTTACATAAGACACTATAAACATTTTTAAGTAACTGACTCGTTATTTAATAAAAACAACAGACCATTGTTAATTCACTTGGCATAACAATCAATAAACATCTAATAACTATGCAGTAATGAGAGCTGCTCAGAGAGGCAGAGCCACCTCGGGAGCTTCGTGTTACTGGACCCCTCCTGCTGTGGCTGGTTGTCATGCCAAAGAGAAAATTCCCATATCGAGTTGTAGGATGGGCCTCTTTCTTTCTTTGCTAATTTTTAAAAAATTTGTAACTGTCCTAATTTCAAAAAAGGGATTTCCATTTGCTTACAATAAAAGTGTGGGTACAGTGTAATAAACAATCCTAGCATTCAGTAAGGGCAACCAATCAGTGAAAGAGAAATATTTTCTCGAGAATTCACAGCTGAGGAAAATACAATTGAGTGAGTATAAAATGTAGCCCTGAGCTTCTTAGAAATTGAGGAAAAGAGGGAAACATTATTCATAATATTAGAGCCTTCAGTTCTGGGCATTGAATAGAAGTCTGGTCCTAGAAAAAACTTTGACTGAAATAAATAATATATATGAGAGCATATGTCACAACAAAAGTTTACGAGTATCCCTCCTATGAGTTCGTTTTATAGGTATGGCCTTGGTCACATCCAAATCCTGAAAGATAAGACTGTGGGCAGGTGTAGAGCTTCCTGGAGATGACTGCGTACCAGCAGAGCAAGCTCATATAGGAGGTAGGATGGCACAGCCGAGAGGTCCAGGAGGCTCCCACTTCACATGCCCTGCTTTTCTATGTGAACTGGGATGCCCCGCCCTCCCCTATTTAAAATCCTTCAGTGGCAAACCACTGCACTCGTGACAAACTCTGAAATCCTTACCATGGCTTCAAGGCCCCGAGCAATAGGGCCCCGCCCATTCGCAGTCCGCATTTCCCCCAGATCACTCTGCTCCCACCATGATGGACCTCTTCCAGTTCTTCAAATACACTGAGCTCTTGGTACTTGGTGCTTCTTCAGATGCTGCTCCCTCCACCTGAAATGCTGCCTCCTTGCCCTTTCACCTGGCTAATTCCTGCTCATTCAATAGACGCTGGCTTAAGTATTCTTGCTGCAGAGAAGACCACCCTGACCCCACCTCCCACCATTGGTATCAAATCACACCTATAATTCACTTACATAGAATTTGGCATTTTTCTCCGCAGCATTTAAAACAACCTATTTGTACTTTCATTTACTTAAAGTCTTATGTATATATGTGGGTGAGTATACGTGCATACATACATTTTCTGGCACTGACCTCTGAGAAGGCCTAGAAGCACAGCTAGCACCCAGGTCTTTGTTTCTATCACCATCCTCCAAGGAAGGAACCATACTGATACAAATGATTGAGTACATTAGTAAATAACTGGAATAAGAAGGACAAATGTTTCCTACAGAAGAATTACAAATAATAAATGTAGTTTATTTATTTATTAAGCTCCAGGAAGTAGAGCTTAATTCTTCCCCCCTTGAGTGTGGGCAAGACTTAGTCACTCACTTCTAAGTAATAAATAGTAACTTTACCGTAAAGAAACCTGTGATACACTACTTTAACTCAGTGATTAAGGTCAACATCACTAGTGATAAATCTTGTTTAAAGCATGTGTCCTTGACACGACGTGATGAGAGGGCACTCCACCTTTATTTTATTCATCCCTCAAATCCATAACTCCCGACCATTCTGAGAAAACATCAGGCAAACCAAACTGAGGGATTTCCTATGAAACACCTGACCGGAAATTTTCAAGAGTGTCAAGGTCATAAACAACAAAGGAACTCTGAGAAGCTGTCACAGACAGGAGGAGACCAAGAAGATGTGATGATCAAATGTAATGTCCTGTATGGGATCCCAGAACAAAAACCACTAGTGGGGAAAACTTGTAAAGTGTATTCAAATCCATAGTTCAGTTAATAGCATTGTGCCAATGTTAATTGCTTAGTAGTGATGGATATGCTAAGGCTGTGGAAGATGTTAATGTTAGGGGAGGCAGAAAGAAGTGTGTATGGAAACTGTACTGTTTCCAACTGTTCTGGAAAATTACAATTATTTCAAAACGAGACGTTAAAAATATTTTCCCCCTAAACTATAACTCCATTAGCAGGGATCATCTCTGTAGTGATCAGACTGTATGTCCATTCCGAACAGGGATGGATGCTGGATGAGACTCCGGGCTCTAGAGCCTGGCTGCATGTTTGGTTCCTGGCTCTGCCACTTATGAACTGGGTTACTAGTAAGTTTCTTAAGCACTTCATGACTCTGTTTTGTCATCTATAAAAAGGAATATAAGGTGATCCCGACACCTTAAAACACACACAACAGTGCAAGGTTAGTTATTGATATAATTCCCATTTAATATATCGCTTTGAGTGAGAGAATGAATAATAGAAGCTTTTTCGCTAAATGTGAATTAAGACTCCATTAAAGTCAGAAAGAGAGTGTTTGGAGAAGAGCTTCGGGTACAGAGTAATATGAATGGAATGGGGGCCCCATAAGGCACAGTAAATGGATTGGCATAAGGGTGGCAAAGCATAAGGATGAACCCCAGGGATAAAGCAAGGAGCAATACTGACCTGGAAGTATGTTTTGACATTTTGATTAGTAGTGAAGCTTGACAAGGGAGCGGTTGGCTCCCCCAGGTGCTTTGCCCTCAGGTAGGTTTCCCACTCTCCCTGCTCTGCTCTGTGTTCGCAGTGGCTTCCCTGCAGCCTGCCTTTCTCAGCCTCCCCTTTCGATGGGTTTACAGCTGAATATGGCTAATGGGAGGCCCTGGTGGGAGTCTGGCGGGTGGGAGGGAGGGAGAAACCAGAGTTTCTCTTCCCTTTCTTCTCTGTCTTGGGCAGCGACTCCAGCAGCAGCTACATCTCTCCATGAACAGTCCCGCCAGGGTCTCAGCGTTTGCCCAGGGGCCAGGGACACCGCCTCCTCCTCTGTCCCTCTAGCCGAGGGTCTGAATGCTTCCCTCTGTAATTATTCTCTGGGTTGCCCCACTGTCCCCTATTTGACTCTCCGTGTCCCCGTTACCTGTGTAACTTCTTCCCAACTTTGAAATCCCTGTTAGGGATGCTCAGGTGGCTTCTCTTGCCTGGTCAGATTCTGACACAAACACAAGTCCCGAAGAAGCTCCCTGTTTTCCAGACTGACTAACCCCTCGGGGAAGGCTTTCCAGCGCTGCCACAGGCCAGGACACTGGTTGCTTCCCTAAGTACTTGTTAGATAGTCAGCGTGCTGTGAACAACCCTGGGCTTCAGGAACTGGGAAATTTAGGAGGCGCCAGTAAGAGCCTGCTTAGCATGACTCGTACGGCTCCCTTCGGGATAGTCCCAGGCAGATCTGAAACATCTGATGGGAGGAGGGCATTTCAGAATCCCAGCAGCCCAGCAGCCAGTCCCAGGGACGCGGGGACCCTCCAGGTGTTACCTGGGCTAAAGAGCACCCCCTGCTCAGGAGGAAGGCAGGGTATCAGGGCCGGAGCAGGGGCATCCATCCACACCATTGCAGCCCCTCTAAATAAGCCTGGCTTACTCATCCTGGGACTTCATACCAAAAAAAAAATTGTTTTTTAAATGCTATTGTCATCAGCATTTTGTCTCTAACATTCGTTTAGCCCACCGCTCCCCTGAGCCCTTGCTCTCTGTCTCCCTCATTTGGACTCTACACTCACATCTGTTCCTCCCTCAGCCTTTGAACAGCCCCCTGGCTTGGCCGGCTGTCCTGCGTTTGACTTTGGTGTCTCTTCCAGAGCGTCATTTCTGTGTACGTCTTCTAGCTTCTCACACTGTGATGGACTCTACTTTTATTCTGCCCCTTAGGACCTCACCATGGTCATCGTCTTTTTTTAATTTCTATTCTATCCTTAAAAATAGAAAACCAAATGAAAGACAGGATGGGAGAGTGGACTATGAGATTGGCAGCACAATCAGGCTAGTTTAAAGGAAAGAGGGAGACAGGCAGAAAGTTAGCTAGGACACTGTCAGATAGCATGAGGACCGGGACCCTGCGAGTGGGAGAGGTGACGATGCACGGGAAATCCAAGATTCCTTTCAAAGGGGATAATGGTAACGGCATTTCATAATAAAGTCGCTCGCTGTGACTTGCAGAGGACCTAATTCATTCCTTTTCATCTCCATCGGGTGGTTACATAACATCCTTGCCTACCTGGGGGACAGAAGCAGTGACAGGTATGTTTTCCAGCGTGAGGGGGCTTTGCTTTTCCACAGTATCTACCAGCTTCCCCTTCAATTCTTTCATCTGGACAGTTGACATTTTCTCACTCTTAGGGAAAGGACTTTGAAAAGGCAGTTTTGTGACAAGTCTGCTCTCTCATCCATTCCACCCTGTTCAGTCCCCTCAGCAATTCCTCTACAGAAATTCCAGAGTATCTACTGAAAGGAGTCGTCTGTGGCTATCGAGTGCTGACCCCTGCACTTGAAACGCAAACTTCATTTTAAAGCACTACCTCCAGCGCATGGCTATCAACCAGTGGCCTCACGTTGCACTTGCACGTAAGACACACTCGTATATGCCTTCCTTACCTCGCTTGTAAAAATAATCCTGGCGGTGGCCACTTCTCCATAGCTGGCTCTTTGTTGAGGAATAATGAAAACGTTTGTCATCACCGGAGATCCTGGGAAGTTACCTGCTGAGCCTGGACAGCAGCCGATTTTTCGCTGAGAATCAGGAAGAACATGTATCTCAGTGCGATACTACGAGGAGGATGCATTTTGCATCCATGCAGACCTGGTGGGAGTCCTGGCCTCACTGTTTACTGGCCCCAGGACTATTGCACATTTACTTAACTTCTTTGTGCTTCCGTGCATTCGTCTGTAAAAATGAATATAATAGTATGTCCTTTATAGTGTTTCAAAAAAATTAATAAGTAATCAATAGAATCTGGTCTGGCATGTTTGCATCTAGTGGCTTGTCATTGTTGGTGATGGTGTTAAGCGTATTTCCCGAAGGATATTCTCTCTCTTTCCTGTTCCACAGACCCCATCCCAGGCCTAGAGGGGGCTATAGTCATAGTTAGATTGCAGTGGTTCTTAATGCCAGCTGCACTTTAGAATGACTAGGGAGAGAGTTTCAAACATACCGATGCCAGGCCACATCCCTACAGAATCTCTGGAGATAGAACCCAAACTCACCAGGTAATTCCGACAGGCGGCTGGGAGTGAGAATCACTAGGTTAGAGGAACCATGGATCCGACATTGGATGGTGCGATGGCTCTGGTGTGATTTTAATATCACCCAAAAGTCATTGAGGGCATTTTTCCAATGCAAGCTACTATTATGAGTTCTTGTTATTGGTACATGGAATGTTATTCTTGAAAATAAGAATTGTGATTAGAGTATGAGAAACAGTAATTTTTAAAACACCGAGTTAAGTTTTTATAGAAATGCAAAACGGTTGTGGGGAGAGTGAAATAATAAGGAAAGGTTTAAAAGAGTAACACATCGTTATCTCATTACACATTTACAGTCATAAAGGTTTTTTTTAACCACTTCCTTACCAACTCAGTCACCGTTAAAGTCAACATTGTATTTATTTCCTGTAAGTTTTATAAGCTCCCAGAAGTTTCCTGGTAAGTCCCTGTACTAAAAAGAGCAGGTGATATCAAGGCCAAATCCATGTTCCTGATGTAAATAGCAGGAAGTCTATGAAGTGTTTGTTGGAAGAAGAGCAGGACTGAGCATATGGCTGAGTACACAGAAGCACAATATGTTCTCCAGGGCTAGCAACACCTGTGTGGAACGGCTAAGCCATATGTTTCACAAATTACACATTAAAAATTACTATGTAGATGTTAGGAAGGAAAATGCACATTTGCACACACAAATAAACATGTTTATCGTTAACATAATTCAACTGTACGGTTTCTTCAAATCCTTTCTAATTGTAACAAGTTTTTATCTTCTAGTACATGCCAAAGCTTCTTTTAAAACCATTGAAGTATACTAAACTAAAAATCGTAGAAGCATATTGTCAAAAGGATGGGACTAAAAGTTCTATATGATATTGGAATTTAAACCAGCTCCACGTTAATGCAACACATGAAATTTAGTATTAGTAACTCCATGTGTCACAAAATAGCTAATGTGAGATATATTTTCTTTAGGTATTTTCTTGGTCTCAAGGAAAGAAACTTTTACTCTTTTTAGCCAGTTTTAACAATTTGTTTAGGTTGTTGGTGTTGTGTGTGTGTGTGGCTTAGGGTTAGAGTGTGCACAAGGAGGGAAGGTGAAAGTGGATATCCTCAGGTTGCTGTGTGTGACCAGGAGTTTTCTATCTGGCATATATAATAGAGGGGAGGGTGACTTTAAAGTAAGAAAAAAATGAAAATGCTAAATTTTAAAAAATCACAAGGAAATGCAGGGTTGTATTATCAGTTAGGATTTGACACCTGCTATCCCAATGGCTTGATCTATGGTGCTTCTAAGGCTCCAATTTAATTTAAATGAAAGGACAATTTAATTTAATTGAGAGACTTCTTATAATGTATTTCTAAATTGAGGTCTTCTTCGAGCCTATTTTTCATGTCTAGTTTAGACATGGATAATTAGTAACATTCACTGGCGAGACAATATTTGATACAGTAAAATAGTGAATATAATAAGTTGAGATACTAGTGAATAGCATTTTGTTTCTATAATTTGGCAAAAAACCAGAGTTCATTTAGTCATCATTAATTTGCTGAATAAACCTCCTATTCACAGATAATATGAAAGAAACATTCATACAAGTCAAATCAAAACCTTACAAACTCTTGGCTAGTTAGGGCCCAACTGTGGTGGTTCCATACGAATGCAACAAGATGCCCTATACAAGAACATCTCTGATGAGTCAAGTCGTGGAGATGCTTCACCAAGTACCTCTAGGAGATTCACAATGCACCCAGCACATTAAGACTATGCTAAGATAGTCTATCACAATGAAGCCTGTTTGAGTATTACTCAAACTTAGTTGCCTGTTGCTCTTTTTTTCCAAGTAAAACCTATTACTATTCTGGAAAACCCTCCTGGTTGTCTACACAGCAGCTCTCCTCCCACTTTCCCTTTCCAACAGAACCATAATTTCTTTGGAACAGCAATATGCCCGGTTCCAGGGCATCATGAGTTCTCTAAGCCAGTCTTTACAATCCCATGTAACAGGCCCGATGCAGAATCTGGCCAATGAGACCTAAGGGGAAGTCTGCTGGTAGGCTCTTCCTTGATTAAAAAATAAACGAAAATGAATGAATAAATAAATAAATATGGCATAGAGAGAAGGTCCTATTATGCTTTGGATACTGTTACCTGAAAAATAATATGCCTCTAAAGGTGGCAGCATCTTGCAACCAGGAAGCAACAAATCTGAGGTCAAGGGTCAGCTGGCGGAGTCCAGGGAAACAGAAGGGTGAAAAGGACTTGAGTCTTTGATGGAATTGTTGAATCCACAAGTCAACTGTTGACTGCTTGTCTATTTATTTCTTAAGGAAATGATCACATAAGCCACTGTCAAATGGGTAATCATCACTTGCAGCTAAACACCACCCCAAATGATAATCTCTTGGAAAACTCTGGAATAGAATAAGAGTGTCCTTTTGACTCTGGGGAGATTACATGCTTAACACACGCTGTGGAGAAAGGAAACATGATGGGTTATTTAGGGATGGGGCCAATGGGATTAATTTAGTTACCAGTCTTACTCCAAAAAAGACTGAGCATGCTGTTCTGATTATGGCAAATTTAGCCTCATATGGGTCAATGTAGCCACTACTAGGATGAGATATGTCAGTTATAAGTCATACCAATAAGGACAGGAAAGACTATGCTGAGATAAGAAACAACCTTAAAACCTCAGTTTTTTTCCACAACAAGGATATCTCAATCTACACATTCGTTGTAGGTCGGTTGCGGGCTCTGCTCTGAGGCATCTTCACTCCAGAAGCCGGCTGAGGGAGAAGCCCCATCTGGAATGTTGTGTAGGAGAAAAGAAAGCTCTTGGGATTCTCTCACTGACCTGGTCCAGAAATCACCTATCATTTCTCACAGCTCATTAAATAGAACAGGTCACAAGAGCCCACTCAAGCACAAAGGGGCCCAGGAACAGAAAGCACTCGGAGAACATCTTCGCAGCTATGTTACATCAGGGGAGTTGGCACAGCAATGTAAGTTTCTAGCCAGAGAGTGTGCTTGAGTGCCTTGGACTCTCTCTGGGAGGTCTGTCTGGGCAAAAGCACCGCCCAGGTGGCTGGAGGATTTCGGAGAACTGGATTTGGCCCTGGGGGAGATAGCTGGTAAGCACTAGATAAGTGTCAGCATCCCACCCAAGCAGCCTAAAACCCAAGGCAGGGCTCTGGCCCTAGGAGGGAAACTGGAAGAAAAATCAAAGGCTTACCTCCAGTTGCTACTTGCCGAATGAAGGTAGGTAAGCCTGCCGTATGGCTTAACTTGAGGTAGGGCTTTCTGGGGCCCGGTGGGATGGGAGAGACGATTTGTAAGCCAGAGTAGTGGGAAGGAGAAGTTAACCCACCTATGGCTGAAGGAGAGTCAAAGTTCTCCCCAGGGAGACAGTTTTAAAAGTCAAATTTGCAGCGAGTAGTGAGGCCCTAAGTAAGAGAATAAAGAAATGAGGCCCGAGCTTGGGAGGATTACAGGTAGCATGAGATGTAGTGCAAGGCATGGACTTTGACAAGTGCTTTAGGAATAACGCAGTGAACCACGCGACTGGCCTCATTTCTCTTTGTGCCTGGCGTAAGGATAACTGCAATCTTGAGGAGTCATGCCAGATCGGACAAATATGTTCATATGTTCAAATCAAAACCTGAGATTTGGTCAGGTTGCAGGTGCCTAAGGGCCAATGACAGAGGAGTTCCAGACTCCCGGGCTGGGGAAGAGCTGGGGCGGGTTCGAGCTGGGTGTACATGCCCTGGCTTACCTCAGGGATGGAGCAGAGCTGAATCTTCTGGAGAAAGACCTCCAGTACCTGCGGTTTAGCAAAGCTGAGAAAGGCAGGGCTAGACATGTTCCAGCTTTCACCCTTTCCGGGTGAGTCTTTGCAGACAGACCTACGTTACTGGCTTCCCTGGGCCTCTGGCAGCGCCTATCAACTGGGTGCAGGCACATAAGCCTTCCATGTGGTTCATTATCATGTTGGGCACTGAGCAGGAGATTTCTGTGGTTGTTCAATCTCTACGTATGTATTTCCCCTCCCCTCTCTCCTCACAGACGCTGGCCCCTTTATACATCAACAGGAACCCTTGAAATAGGAAGAGCCCAATAATGAATGGTGGTCACTGATGGAACATAGAAGTTTCGCCTACAGACACTGGATATAAAGTTGTCCAGCTTGACCAGAAGCAATGCTTCTAGAAATTCTATAATGTAAATCTGGGTTGGTTGAGAAGAAAAACTAACAGTTGTTGCACTTAGGTTTTATATCAGGCACTGTGCCAGGCACTTGGAAATATCATCCCATTTCTTTCTCACATCAGCTGTGAGGCAGCTTTTCTTTTCTCCCACTTTATAGACAAGGAACAAACACTCACAGTTCAACTAGCCCGCATGAGTTCACACAGTGTCCGTGAGTAAGCAGTGAGGCTGCGATCTGAAGGCAGGGCCAGGGACTCCTGGGCTGGAGGCTGTCTCACCTTACCTCTGCTGGCCAACAGAGTTAACACAGAACTCTGGTCAACCAATGAGCATCGGAAGGAGCTGCCCAGATATTTATGCATCTGCTAAAGCGGGGAACCAGGGAAGCAAGAGCAATTAGCAAATTAATGAATCATCCTCTGTTACACAAATAAGCTAATTGAATTTATTTAGGCAGAAGCGGCACAGTGGTCCTGCCTCCACGTTCCAGCTCCTGGATTGTGGGACAATTACTTAAACTCCTGGAGCCATGGTTTTTGTATTTGTAAAATGGGATCCCAACCTTTGTTGGACCAACCTCATTAATTTATTATGAGCAGCAGTTGAGATAATGTATGTACAACTACTATGGAAACTGTCAAGAAATATTCAAATGGAAGGCATCATTATTGACTTTGCCCAAATACCAGAGATTAATAAATAAAACATTTTCCATTTTGTATGTATTAAAATTATACAGCAGGGAGTCAGGCTCATCCTAGATTTAAATAAGGAAACACTTCTAATCAAGACTTCAGGCATGACTTAAGCCAATAAAAAGTAGGTCTTTAGAAGCATTTATTCTAATATGTAATTTTAAATAATTTTTCTGTGGGAGGGGGGATTAACCATAAGACAAATGGGTTCATGATTAATTGAGAAACCTGGATTTCTTAGCAGTCGTCTTTGTTTTTATTTAAGTTGCTGTGTTTTACGAATTTCATATAATTGTCGAATATTCAGAAGTACTGGGAGAAAGATCCCTTTTAAAAATGTACCTTTTCTTTTTAAGTTCTCCCTCTAGAAATTGGAAAAGAAAAAAAAGCTTTTTATATTCAAGACTCCCTCCCATTACTGTCAATAGCAGTTAAGTGCGTTTATGGAGACAAGAGACAGCACAAAGATTCTTCTGTAATTCATCAGAAGGCCCATCTGAAGTATAATTACATTACACAGCTCTGCTCAGTCATTAGTTTCTTGTTTAGCGACAATGTCCTTCATTTAAAACCCTTTGATGGTAATTATTTGTAACTATGCCCTTGAATTCTGAAAGCATATGTACCACAGCCCTGGTGAACAATGGGTATTTCTGAACTACGAAGCAACTGGTTTCCCATAAGAGATCATACAGGAAATGGTCGGCAGCAACACTGAAAATTCACAAAAGGTTTCCGAGCTTGAGCTACAACCCAAAGCGAGGTGTGTAGTTATGCATCTCTGTGTGGTGCATGCATGCACGCAAAACAAAACAAAACCTAAAAACAAGTCCTTAGGTATAAGACCCTTAATAACCATGTCACATTTTAATTTTTTCTATGTTTCTTAAATTAAGGCACATTAATGCATATCATAGACTGACCTGGAAGTGAGTAATTTTGGAGATATGTTGAGTTCTACCAGTCTACTTTGTGCAGAAAAAGGTCTTGTGTTTGTGTATTTATTTACTGTGCACCCACCCATACAGGCCAGGAGCTGTTTAGGTGCAGAGGACACCGGTCCTAAGAGGGTCAGTGCCCTACAGAAGCTCACAGGCCAGTGGCAGAAGATCAGTAAGTAAACCCGAATAACATGACTATCTCCAGGCCTGTCTGAGACAGTGTACCACGCTAACACTAAGACCTTAATGTTCCAGCTTGCTACCCTCACCTGCGGATCTGGTACCTTCTCAAAGCTGGAAGTCTCCAGGGATATCCTACAATATTTTTACTGCTTTCCTCTGAACTTGTACTCCTTCATCCCTTACTCCTCAGTGCAACTGGCAACAACATAGACTGCTCTGCCCATAAAGACCACCCCAAGTCTGGTGTCCTCACAAGAGGAGATCCCTTCTAGATGCTTCCTTTGGAGTCCAGCATGCTCTGGCTTGGGGTCCTGTGGTCTACGGCTGCTCTGCAGCAGGCCACACCATTGTCACCCTTGTCTTTTCCCCCCAACCCTCTCCCCCAGCTTTTGTTCTCTTAGGCTGCTTGGAAAGTCACGTTTATGTTCCTCACATATGGGAAGTATTTTGACCAAAACGAAAAACCCTAATGTGTTCTTGGCAAAACGATTGGCTGAGCAAGGCTGGCTTCAACTTGAAAGGGACGCTTTCAGTAGGCAACGAAACAAAACAGAAACCCCACACACCACTCTGGCCACACTGTAATTCTTATTCATAAATGCTAAATATATTTATACATTGCATGTGTGCATTCACCAAAGCCTCCTTTCCCAGGGCAAGAAGGTGAGTGTTGGAGCCATTAAAGTTTTTATTATCGAGCTGCACATGGTTATAGAAATCCATGGAGATGTTTACATTTTCCTAAAACACTGGCTTTATGGTAGAACCAGAATTGTTTTCTCCAGGATTAACCCTCTAGCCAGGTGGCACAAAGAGAACACCGTAGAAACAATATTTGTGGAGAGCCTATTGTCTGCAAGGCATTGTGCTAGGGGCTTCATGCACAGTTCTTCCCCTGAATCCTTACCACCAACCCCAGGAGGCAGGTAGCAGGATTGCCCCACTGACAGAGGGGGAGACTGAGAGCCAGAGGTTTAGCATCTCCCTCGAGGTCTTTCAGCCCTCCTTCCAGCTGTTCCCCACTGTTGAGGTGCCAGAGGATTTCTAGGGTTCCCATATTCCTTGCTTTATGTGTGTGTGTTTTCCTTTTTCTGCAAAGCAGTGGGAACCTAAGTCAGGTTTTGTTTGGATCTGAGTTGCCTGAGAGAAGGACCAGCACCCAGGGCTGGTTGCCCACAGCATGAGCACTGTAACTACAGAGCAGTTGGTGGGGCACAATTCCTCTCCAGCAGATACAAGGAGGCAACCCCCAAAGCTTTGAACCCAGACAGATCTGGATTTGAGTCCTGTCTCTATCATCATCTGAGAGATTCTGGGCAAGTTGTTGATCTTCTCTGAGCCTCAACTTTCTCAACTGGAATGTGAGGTTAAGGCTCCCTGCCTCTCAGCGCTGTAGTGAGGACTGGAGAGAGAGCATACAGGAAGGACCTGGGAAATGGTTGGTAATTACTCACTGCCACACCCCTGTGTTCTCAGCCATGCACAGCTACTGCCTTCAGCCCTGCTTTGCACGAGCAGGCCCAGGCCTGCCCAGGTTCTGAGTCAGTGCCGACCAGATTTAGCAGCTCAAGCCTGCCTGACCATCCTGACATGTTGCCGGGATCCTGCTGTACCTGACTTCCGAGGTGCTGAGCCTACTCCCAACCCTTCTTATCCCCAGCCCGAGCTCTGGTGGGGTCTAGATGAATGAACTGGGCTTCCTCCTGCGTCTGGATTGGATACCCACACCCACCTTCACCCTAGACAGCCTAAGATCTTTATATCCCTTGAGTACTGTTGAATGCTGTTGTAGAGCTGGCCTTTGCAACTGGGCATGGTCGTCGCACTCAGCAAGTTTGATTGTTACTCTTCTGAGCATCTTTTAGATGTCAGGCCCTACAAAAAGATACGCATAGTCCAGAAAATGGAGCTAAATGCTTTACAGGAATTATCTCATTTCATTCTCATTATGACCCTGTAAAGTAGGCACTACTAATCTTCATTTTCAAAATGAGGAAACTGAGGCTTAGGAAGATTAAGGGCCTTTCTCCAAGCCACACAGCTAGTAAGAGGGAAAGCCAGGCCTAGAAAGCCAAGTCAGGCTCACAATCATGCCATGTCGCTTTTCATCCCTTCACCGCCGCCTCCTTTCCGACTGCTTGATGTGCTCATGGCAGCAGGCGCCTTCTCTTCCTGCGGCAGCTGTCACGATGTGCTGTCATCGATTTGCTTCTCTCAGTCTCTCATTAGACTGGGAGCTCCCTGAGGGCTGGGACAGGTTTCATTTATACCTGTCCCTCAGTGCTCACCTCAAAACCTGACACAGAAGCAGCATTCCAAAAGCTTTTTGTTGACTGAGTTGTATTGGCTTTTTCTTTTCTACCTGCTGACTTATGTGCTGAAGTCCCATTTACCCTCTACCCAAACTCATTGGAGCTATGACAGCTCTAGAATCAACATTAGCACTCACTCTTGGGTCTGAAATGGTGTGATGTGTATATTATGGTGTCAGCTAAAGCAACCATTTTTTTTTTTTTCCAAATACTTGTCTACATCAAAAGTGTTTAGCCACCCTGTTTCTTAAGTTTCCTTTAATCTGGAAATTTTTCCCATAGCCTTTTTCTTTGTCTCAATGACATAGACATTGCTGAAGAATATAGTCCATTAAAAAAAACCCCACAGAATGCTGCCCATTTTGGGTTTGTGATGTGTCCTTCTGATGAGATTCAGGCTATGCATGCCCAGCTAACCCTGTGATGCTGTGTCCTTCTCAGGCTATCACATCTGAGGCACAGGGTATCCATCTGCCAGCTGCAGTTAATTTGATCACCCAATCAGGATGCTGTCCTGTTTCTTCCCTGTATAGTTAACATTCTTTTTCTTCTTGTAACCAATAGCCAAGCTGTGAGGACACATTTGAAGAACATGCATACATCCTGTTGCTCATCAAAATTCACTGACGATTCCTGCCTGGACATATCTTTACTATGATGATTGAAAAATGATGATTCTGCAATTCGATGCAGTATCCGATTCTAGACTGAACCCTGTACAGGAGAGAAAAAATGCCATAAAGGACATCATTGAGTTATTGACAAAACTGGAATATGAATGGCAGATTAAATAAAAGTGCTACATAAAAGCGAGATCTACTGAAATTTACTCTCAAATGACTCAAAAAATTTGTGTGAATAGACATACATGCATGCCTATGAACACATGTATATGTACACATATATACACAAATGTATATGTATGCATAAGAGTGTGGAGAGTACATACAAATGATAAAGCAAATGAGGTAAATTTTGAAATGTAAAAGTTAGGTACTTGGGTGTTCCTTGCATAATTCCTATTTTTGCAACTTTTCTGTAAGTTTGAAATTATTTCCCCAAAAAAGTTAACAGCTTTTGACCACCTGTATTATAAAGATTAGATGTCCTGCCTAAAGCAATATGTCTTTCATCTAATTGCTGACAGTGAGTCAATGAACAAGTGCACATTTCCCCTGGCCTGAATGACCCCCAAGGCCTACTTCCTTAGGAAATCCTGTGACCCCCATGTGAAACTTCTGTCCCCATGGCAGTGCCTGTGGAAACTGCCAAGTAAACAACAGCGATGTTTTGAAAAGGAAGCCTCTAGTTCTGGTTCCACATGTCTTGGTTTTCTTTATTAAAAGATAATACAGAAATGATACGATGATACCTAAAGGGTCCTGAATATAAGATGAAGTGACAGACGTCCCTGGTGCAATGCCGCAGGAACTTCTGTGCTGACACCTGCGAGCTCTGCTCAGTCCCCTTTCATGATCGCTGCGTATTCCTTCTGATGTTCAACCAGCTTCAGGAATACTTGATATTTCTTGTCATAGTATCTGTGGGAGACAAGTGAATAAGCCGAATGAGCTCAGACAAGCTGTTCTGCAGCACCTCCCTTTACATTTAGAACGGAACTATATCTGTTATGGGTTTGCAGACACCTCCCATTTTTTCAATGCTTACAGCTTCCTGAGCAATGAATATTATTATCTCTATTAACACTAATCTACCTGGAATGTTATTATCTCCATTTTAGAAGTGAAGACATTTGCTCAGAGAGGCACATCTAAAGTAGTATACATAAAAATCAGCAGGGTTGGAATTCACACTCAGGTCTGTCCAACTTGAAAGGCTTCTCTGTGATGTACAGAAAGTCCCGGGCTTAACACAAGACCATTCACATTCCCGGCTTTAATAAATACTTCACACATGACTGGTCCCAGGTTTGACGACTGTTTTAAAACCACAGCCTTGCCAGGGACAAGATGAAACACTTTAATCACCCTTTGCAACTCCTACATTTCCTCTGCAGACTACTTTATCTGGGAGTGGAACCCCAGGAAAACATGACAAACCCTTTCCTGCTGCTGGGCCCTGCCCTCCAGGCGTCCCACAGTGGACCCTGACCTCCTGTACTCCCCAGGTGACTCTTCGGGGAGACCTGTCAGAACATGGTCTTGGCCATGAGTCAGATGGCAGAGCAGCCCAGTCCTGAAAGGGATAAGGGCAGCTGAGACAATATATTTGAAGACTCGCACTGTGTCCTTACTCCTCCCACTGGGAGGAGTTGACAAGGGACGAGGGTTGGTGAAGCCAGGTTAGCGCGTCTTGGTAGATTCTGGGGCGCTCTGAAAGGAAGTCTTCATGAGGAAGCTTTGGTGAAGCTCGTGAATTGGGGTAGATTGTAAGCAGCGCCTGTAACTTCTACTTGTAAACATGCTGATTGGCTTCATAAGAGTCCCCTCCCCCCAAGCATTTCTACCGTAAGCATTACAGGAACTCAAGGGCCGTGCCCGGGGTGGGGCAACACAGCTTTGGGAGCTGGACTCCGAAGTCTGGTTTGAATAGCAGCTTGGCCTTTACTAGCTGTGTGACCTTGGATGTGTCACTTAACCTGTTTGTGCCTAAATTTCCTCATTTGTAAATGAGAATAAATATTGGGTCTACCTGAAGAGCTGTAGTTTGAATTAAATGAGGTAATGCATGAAAAGCACTTAGAATACTGCCTGGCTCGTAGTAAGTGGTATCAGAGTTAGTTATGGTGATTACTGAAAAAAATATTCCAATATTATCATTAACCTAGCTATACGTGGGTCCTACTAACCCACTCTGACTCTCCAAATTAATTAATTATAGAATGATTTGGGATGGCGATTTTCTCATTTTAATGATACTCAATGACAATGTAACGCTAAGCAATTCTTTCACTCTCTGAAATGGACATCTCAAAACTGCTGGAAGGGAGCTTGGCTCAGTAACCCTTCTCGTGTACTTGAAGATTTCCAATTTTAATCCTGACGACTCTGCAGCAACTTTGTTGGCCTCACTCTTTGTACAGTAAGAAAAACATTGGCTTTGCAGGCAGAGAAACTTAGATGACTCTGGGCAACTTTTAAAAATTGTCTGAGCCTCAGTTTCCCTGCTCTAAGAGGGTGATAACAGTTTTAAACAAGAAAATGAACATGATATACTCCGTGAGCTGTCAAGTGCTAACAAATGTGAACTAATGCTCTTATATACTTTTATGACCCTAGAATGCCAAGAGAGGAATGCTCTTCCTTTTTTACACATGGGAAGCTGAGGTCCAAACCACTTTCTTTTTTCCCCCCTGTTCTTTTTATTCCTAATTTTTTTTTTTTTTTTGGTAAAATATACATAACATGAGATTTGCCATGTCAACTGTTTTTAAGAGTACAGTTTAGTGGCCTTAACAGAACATTCATCACTGTGCAACCATCAGCACCATCCGTCCACAGAACTCCTTTCATCTTCGAAACTGAAACTCTACCCATTAAACAATAACTCCCCTTTTCCTGCTCTCCCAGCCCCTGGCCACCACATTCTACTTTCTGCCTCTATAATTTTGACTATTCTAATTATCCCATATAAGTGGAATCATACAGTCTTTTTGTGACTGGCTTATTTCATTTAAAATAATGTCCTCAAGGCTCATCCATGTTCATGCATCAGGCTATCCTTCCTTTTGAAGAATGAATGATGTTACATGGTATGTTTGTACCACATTTTGTTTACCCATTCATTCGCTGGTGGACACTTGGGTTGCTTCTCTATTTTAGCTACTGTAAATAATGCGGCTATGAACATGGGTGTACAAACATCTCTTGGAACCCCTGCTTCCAGTTCTTTTGGGTATATACCCAGAAGTGGAATTTCTGGACCATACGGTAATTTTATTTTTAATTTTTGAGAAACCACCGTACTATTTTCTACAGTGGCTGCACCATTTCCATTTCTACCAACAGGGTTCCAATTTCCCCAAATCCTTGTCAACAGCTGGTATGTATACATATATTTTGATAGTTCCCATCATAATGGGTGTGAGGTGATATCTCATTATAGTTTTGATTTGCATTTCCCGAATGACTAGAGATATCGAGCATCTTTTCATATATTCATAGGCCATTTGCATATCTTCTTTGGAAAAATGTCTTTTCAAGTCCTTTGCCTATTTTTAATTTGAGTTGCTTATTTTGTTGCTGTTGAGTTTTAGGAGTTCTTTAGATATTCTGGATATTAATCCCGTATCAGACATATGATATTAAATATTTCCTCTCATTCTGTGGTATGCTTTTATAGTCTGTTGATAATGCCTTTTGATGAACAAATTTTTCTAGGGCACTTTTAAGGGACTGCCCTAAAACCACAGATAAATTTGGTGTGGGATGCCCTGGCTGGTTTGGCTCAGTGATTAGAGTGTCGGCCCGTGGACTGAACGGTCCCCGGTTTGATTTTGGCCAACGGCATGTACCTCAATTGCAGGCTCGATCCCAGGCCCCGGTCAGGGTGCATACGGGAGGCAGCCAATAGATATTTCTCTCTCTCTGTCCTTTCCACTCTCTCTGAAAAGCAATGGAAAAAATATCCTTGGGTGAGGATTTAAAAAAAAAATTTTTGGTCTAGGAATGTGGATGAGATTTTGGATCCTCTTAAAAGGTGTAATGAACTATGTAGTCACTAGATAATGTTTTCTGTGGTCCTGACTTTTAAACTCAAGTAAATTCCCTCTCTCCCAAGTTCTCCCCGCACTTGGTCAGTTGCTCCGTATGGCACAGAACTAAGTCCATGTTCCGTACAGATAATATGATTTGAGTCAAAGAGATGAGAGAGTTGCTCAGAGGAAACCGGCTCCCGTTGCACTTGCAAATCTTCAGGCAGCCTGCAGATGGTGCGAGAGCACTGTGTGTGCCTCCTCCACAAAGGCCGTTTCCCAGCTGACAGCCAGAAACTAAGGATTCTTTGCAAAAGGAGCACATGGATTTACTGCAAGAACTTAAAAACAGACTTCCCTTAAAAGTCATGGGAGGGTCAGCGAAGAGATGGGGAAGAATAATCTGTTTCTAATTTCAGCAAAAGGGGGATGCTGCTAACCCATGGCTCCCCCTATATCAGGAACTCAGATCGCTCACTGTTCCTGAATTGAGCTCCCCAATGTTAGGTCCTCTCAGCCCCCTATTTAGAGAGGCATTTATATTTGGAGGGTTAACAGCCCAACTCCATTGGGAGACCTTCATTAAGAAAATGAAAATAAAGTGGATTACTTTGTCCACGGATTATTTCCAACTGTGCTAAATACTGGAGGTGCTTTGGTGGGATCAGCACCTTTGTCCATTGCATGAGGTGAAATTTGCTTTTATATCTCAATCTCAAGTACTTTCCAAATACTAGAAAAGGTGTTTGCACACTGTCCCTTCACCTTTTCTTTTTTTTAAAATCCTCACCTGAGGACATGCTCATTGCTTCTAGAGAGGAAGAGAGAGAGAGAGGGAGAGAGAGAGAGATTGATCCTGTAAGTGTTTCGATTGGGGATTGAACCCATAACCTAGGTATGTGCCAAGACCAGGATTTGAATCTACAGCCTTCTGGTGTTCAGTATGACGCTCCAACCGAGGCACCCGGCCAGGGCTGTCCCTTTTTCTTTACACTCACTACCAGTGAATCGGGTCTTTTTCATCTCTCACCTGGATTATTGACAAAGCCTTCCACCCGATCTCTCCGCTTCTCCCATTCATCCTCTAAGGG
Source organism: Miniopterus natalensis (assembly GCF_054644295.1). Classification (NCBI taxonomy): domain Eukaryota; kingdom Metazoa; phylum Chordata; class Mammalia; order Chiroptera; family Miniopteridae; genus Miniopterus; species Miniopterus natalensis. Next base: position 36,012,158 of record NC_142089.1, on the reverse strand, counting down.
GAATCTTTCTAAACTCTGTACCTGACCAGGTCTCACCACTGCTGAAAATTCAGTATCTCTATTTTGGCTGCAGGATGAAGTCTGAGGTCTTTAGCATGGCCTCCAACTCCCACGAGATGAGCCTGCGCACTCCCCTGCACCCAGTTTCGAGTCCGCCATTCCCCATCTCATACACTACCCATCTAACAGACTGCATTTCAGAATTATGAGCTGTTTGTAGTTGCCTGACATACGGTGCTGCTCTCACTTTTATAAATTGGCACGTTATTCTCTCTACCGAGAATGGCCTTCCCTGTCTTGTCCATCTGACAATTTCTTTTAAGCATTTAAAGTCAGCTAGACTTAACCTCCTCTCAGCCCCACAGGGTCACATTCCTTAATTCCTTGGACTGCTGTGTAGAACTTATCCCTTTGTTTGGAAATTATCTTTGTGTGTAAATAAAATTGTGTTGTATTCCCCTCTAAATCTGTGGCTAATGAGCACAATGCCTTGAATTAGCAGGAGCTCAATAAATTATTGGTTTGTGACTTGGGGTTAAAATACTGATCAAGGTCATGACGTAGCCCTCAATGCCAAGTGATGCAAAGAGTAAAAGAACAGATAGATGCTACTGTGTGCTTTGATGGAAGATATAAGAAGAGATCCATATTTTAGAACCAAGGAGAAGAGATTTGCTGCTAATGACCTAGGCAAAAGAACACTGGTCTGAGCGCTCAGACGTCTGTACTTGACCCCCAGGTCTGGCCCTACCTAGTGATCAGAGGCAACTGAAAATGACTTTACCTCTCTGGGACTTAGTTTTACCAACTATTAAATGAAAGGGCTGGATTAGCTGACCTCCAAGGTTTATTTCAGCTCCAGAGCTGTGTGTGTTTACATGCTCTTACTCCTTAGCACTGTGCATGTAAAAGACATAAACTTACCTTTTATCCTCAAGTCTGGGAAATACAACTTTCCCAACATTGCTCATTCTTGCCATTGCCTCCTGTAAAAGAGAACACAGAGTTGGAAAGATAAAACCGAAGTGAGGCTTGTCCCAGGCAAGAGATTCTAATTAGAATTCACTTCCCCTTACGATACTCAGTTAGTTCTTCCAACTTTCCCCCCAGCCCCGCCTTATTTTCTCTGGTAATGGGAATGCATAAAACACCAATAAACACTAAAAGATGCATCTATGAGCACACAGCCCGGGCTTAATAAATGGTTGCTTATTGAGGCCTCCAGGCCTGAACAGCCCAGAAGGTGAAGATTTGTGGCCACTCACAGGGAATAGTGGGAGAGAACGCTTTCCCCTTCTCATGGCCCGGATACCTGGGCTTAAGAAGACAACGCAATGAGCCACTGAGCACACTGCCCACTTTACTCAAGACAATAGTAACTGAATAGGACCACTTTGCACCTGCACTAGAGGGCCAAATACATATTTAAGGCCTCTTCATGTCATCTTTGGCTTTTCCTCCAGCAGTGTTTGAGATTGTGAGTGCCGATACGGTCCCTCCGGGCTAAGTCCAATTGACCTGAGTTCTGCACTGTGACTTCAGGACGCGCCTGTCTTTACAATGGAGCAATCAGGCAGCAGCAAGCTGTAGCGCCTGGATGGACATGGTCTGGCGTGCACAGCTTCAAGGTCAACCGTAGACTGTGTTGGCTCTGTTATGTAACTGAAATGGTTAGGTTTCCTTGCAGTCTCCCCATGCTGTTAAAGCTATGGGAAAGTTAGGGGGAATGGACTGAACCCACACTTTGGAGTCCAGCAGACTTGACAAGGGAGCTTGCGAGCAATGGCGTGGCAAAGCCCCTCAGAAGAGGCCCTGTCTTAGGAACAGCTACTGAGGTCTCATTGTTAAGGATACATTCACTCAGGGGTCACATAGGTACTTCTTATTCCATAGATTTATTAATCACTCGCTATGTACCAGTCGCTGTGCTAGGGACACATGTGCCTAAGACACGCTCTTTGTCTGGGAGAAACTCACATGCCAAGAGCGGAGGGAAAAACATAAAAAGCTGACGACCACTCGGAATGTCAGGGGCCCTGGGTATCTTCAAAACAGTGGGGGCGGTCAGGGATGCTCGGAGCAGCGAGCGATGGGCAGCAGACGACAAATGGCAGCCTTGAGCATGGAGCAGACTTTAAAAATTAAAAAAAATTACTGAACATGAAATCATGGCGAAAGGATAAACGCTAAGAAAGGGCAGTCTGGGGCTCTTTTGTGAAGGAGCAAACAGCCAAACACATCTTAGTGGGGTCGCTGGTGTTCCACTTAACAGGGACATCTTAGGGGGTCTGCTCACCCCACGAGTGTCAGACGCTTTCCTCCATGGGCTAAGTTCTCCCCCCCCTAAAGGAATCCCCCTCTCGTCTCCTCTCGCTAAGAGGCCTCAGCAGCCCCCAAGGCCGGCATCCCACTCACTCTCCTGCCTGCCCCGCTCTGCTGTGAGCAGGAGGGCTCGCCCCTCTCCCTCCCCCGACCCCTGGAAATGCCCTGTGGAAATGCTACTCTAGGTCACGCTGGGGCTCAGGCCTGAGACAACACTCCAGGGCTGCCTCATGGGTGGGATCCGGGACACCTGTGCTACAGAGGGGGCTCCGTAAATGTCACTTCCCTCCCCCTGTAACAGGTGTGTGGACAAAGGCAGACCTGCAATTCTCTTCCTTTCTTTCTCCACGTTACCACTGCTTGTTTTGAAAATAAATTAGTAAGAAACAAACACCAGCAATAGAGACTTCAAAAGTTTAAAAAGAGGTTATTTTGTTTCTCAGAAAAGTACAGATTGAAGCACTGACCTCGGCTCAGGTGTCTCCTCCACAGAGGAGGTTTCTTTCTGACTCCCCCCGCAGCCCACCCCCGCCACGAGCGCATGAATGACACGGCCCCGCAACTTTCTGCGAGCACGTCCGTCTCCCCAACGAGACCGTGAGCTCCTTAAGACAGGGACTGCTGTAATTATTTCCACTGCCAAGCTCAGCATCTGGGACAGCGTACACATCCAGCGAATGATACGAGATGAATGAACTCAAGGATCCTACGTGGGACAACTTGAAAATGGAAGCCCTGGCTGAGATCTAGGGATGACAGAGAAAAGATATCAAGTGAGCTGGAAACAGACCACCCTGAAGAATCTGGAAAAGGGGTGGGTGAGGACCCATGAGTCAACTCTTACACCTTCCATCCACAGGGAAGGTCAGAAAAAGAGCTGGATTTTGGAGGAGAAAATTACTGGGTTTATTGTGCATCAAGCCTCCTTCCAGGGGAGGGGTGAGAGGAATGTTCCCCCTCACAAGTCAAGGGAGCAGGGCTTCACCGAGACCAATAGGGAACGCGGTGTGTCCCTAAGGCGGTGGGACACAGTGGACCGAGTGTGACTCCTGTCTGGGAGGAAGGGCTGGTGGGCACGTCAGTGTAGACAAGAAGGGCGGGTGGCACCCGGATCAGCCAGCACTGCCAGAGTCTGTCAGTCTCCCAAAGGCAGGACTGTTCCCACAGACCCACGTGGCTGGCATGCGAGAGGGCTGTCGTGGGCTGTCTTAGATCCTGTCCAACATGGACACCTGATGTGGCAGAGAAAGTCTGCAGAACGAAGCTCGAGAGAACTGCAGGATTTGAAAGGAATTGGGAGAAGAGCAAGCAATCTGCTAGAATAGAGAGGCATTAACAAGGACAAGGTGTTGTCAATGAGAGGCTTCCAGGGCAGCGGCCTTCCAGCCAAATCTCTGGCGGAGTCTATAAACACCCACTAGGCTAGGAGAGCCTGCAGCCCGGGCGTGACAAGGCCCATTAGATGAGAGCCTTCCTTCGCCCCCAGCCTCTCTTCCCCGACCCCCACCAAGCACCTCCCGGGATTAAGAAAAAAGCTAGTATGTTGGAGAGAAAAAATAATTGCAACAATGTAAAGGGGCAGTGGGAGTAAAAGGTAGAGTTGACTCTGAATTCTATCTCAAGAAGTTTGTCCTCAAATTACACATGCAGCACAGTAAACACTGGACCAACATGTATTAAAATGTTAACAGGTTTAAGAGCATGGGTGATATTTTTTTCTCTTGCTTTTTTTTGAGTGTGTGTGTGTGTGTGTGTTTTCTAAACTTTCTACAGTAGCATATATTGATTTGATAATTGTAAGGAAAATAAGAATATACTGCATTAAAAAAAAAGAAGTTATGCATCTGGGCAGTCAAAGTGAGCCCTCCTCTCTCCGGGGGGGCAGGGCGCACTGTGGGTATCTGACACAGTAAGGAGAATGCCCAGAGAAGCAGTGCTGTCATCAGAAATAGCAATGCTGAGTTTTCTAATTTCTCCAAATAATGAACATAAAACTGAAACCTCATGAACCCACTGGCTGCAATAAATCTGGAAATTACCACAGCATAACAATACGGAGTTATTATGGAAATGCTGACACGTGCTAAATATAGCCGCCCCCCACAATATATTTCTGTTCAAAAGGGTCTATTTGAAGTTGGCCTCAAAATTCATACTTTCTGTCAGCAGGCAGGAGCCGGGCCATCTTAATCTGCAGCACGCTACACTCTTTGTTTGAGAGTCTAGACAGCACAATGAATGCAGTGACTTCTCTCCTTCCTTTCTGCCCACACAATGGAAGCTTTTAAAAAACAAAATATTTGGTAAAATCGCATTTTAATCACTTCTTTTCTTTCTCTCTCTAAGGCAGAGCTATAAATAAACCATGAAAGTTCACATTTGATCGTTACTTCTGAAAGCAAGGGAAGGGTTTCTGTAGGAGAGAATAGGGGCCCTGTACCAGGGCATGAAAGGCAGCATTCACAGGGTCTGACCCTTCCCCGCCGTGTCAGGGCCCAGCTACCAGCTTGCACACACTGCTCACCACTTCTCTGGGAGCAGCGCTGGCGAGCGCCAGGCCTGTGTGGGCGCAGGAAACACCCAGTTCTCATGCATTGTGGCCTCCTTTGGGAGCTACCAAAGGGCTTCAGGCGACACTGGGGTGAGTTACCCAGGGAAATTAGGTTAAAGAAAGGAAGGGGCTCTTCAGCACCCATGGAAAAGATGGGGATTCCAAAGTGGCAGACACACTAACCTGGGGAGAAGAGGGCTTGGTACCTTCTCCCCTCCCCTCCCCTCCCCAGGGGAAGGGGAACAATGGCCTTAAGACCTGGGATGACTATTGGGAAGTCTAGACCTACCAGCTTGGCAGTGTCCAGACATGATCTACAGGGAATAATCAGAACCTGGCACTGTGGGGCCATACAGTGAGCTCCCTGAGGGGAGGAACTAGGTCACCGTAGGCCTCGTGCCTGGCATGTCCGCGCACGTACAGGTGTCTGGTTCATGATGGCTCATTGGCTAAAGGAGAGGGCGATGACTTTCATAACAGGGACAAAGTAAGATCATCTAAGCTGGTGTTTCTAAAGTGGCACGCATGCACTCCAGGGAGGGCTCACGGTGTTGCATTAGGATTCCAGGAGAAAATATTGGAAGTGCCATTTATATGATTTTTAGTCTGAGGGAATTAATTAAGCCTGACCAGCACTTCATATGCAGGCCGTCACCAGATGGATTAGTGGTCTACACATTACATAGTTACGAGTCACGTAAGGTGTGTGAAGTTTCCTAAGAGAGGAATGGGAGCTCTTGCTTCTATGTCCACAGCTGCCAGGGGTTTGCTAAGTGCTGTCATTCACATGGTCTAGGGAGTCATAGGTATTATCTAGTTTATTTGAAGTAATCCTTGAAAAATTGGCAACGGGCTGAAAAAGATTCAGTCCAAGGATTAAAGGTAATGGTGATAATTCAGATTCAAGTAAATGAGAAAATGGAGCCCTGGCTCAGTTGGTTGGACTGTCATCCCATACCCAAAAGGTTGTGGGTTCGATTCCTGCTCAGGCACATACCCAGGTTGTGGGTTTGATCCCTGGTCAGGGTGAGTACCGTAGGCAACCGATGGATGTTTCTCTCATGGAGATGTCTCTCTCCCTCTACCTTCCTCATTCTAAAATCAATAAACATATCCTTGGGTAAGGATTTAAAAAAAGAAAGAAAGAAAATAGAGACACTTTTTACTGCTTGAGATATAATCTATCAAGCACAAACAAAAGCATTTAGAAATCATCAAAAGTAATTTTAAAAATCATTAAAAACTTCTGTCCACGGATGTATAGTGCACCTTTAGATACTGCATAATGCTAGTATGAAGACAGCTGTGTTTCACCTGTTTTATAGTATACGCAGTCTACAAGCACAGAACAGCTTTATGCCTGTTCTTAAGTAAGTTCCCATGTATGGAGGATGCAAGCTCGAAATGTATTTCACTATAGGGAGTATGATCCAAGGAACGTGGCATCTACTGACTTAGCAGACAACTTCCATGGCCGCTATGTTACTGGTTTGACCAACATTTCCCAGGTGCTAACTCTGTGCTGCGCTCTGTGTTAACTGCTTTATGTACATGACCTTTTGAATCCTCAAAATGATTTTATGACACGGATGTCATCATCTAGCCCCACTTTATGAATCAAGGAAGTAAACAGAGTATAAGGAACTTGCCCAAGGTCATAAAGCCAATAAATAGTACAGGCAGAATTCAAGCCCATTTCTGACTCCAGGCCTTTGCTGAGGCCTCCCTGCAGGCCCAGTGGTCCTGTACTTCACTGTGATGCAAAAGCCTCATCCTAGAACCCCCCTACATTTGAGTTCGAACCCCACTTCTGCTGCTTATTAGCTGCGTGATCTCTCGGGCGAGAAGGAGTGTGTGTGTGTGTGTGTGTGTGTGTGTGTGTGTGTGTGAAACAGGCCAATACAGTACACTGCACCTTTTTCAGAGGTGCTGACACATAGCTCTGAGATACATGAGTCTGCCTTCTTGAGGAACTCTGACTCATTTTACTGGAACAGGCTCACATGCTAATGTGTGGGCTGAGGCACATGACCCTCCACAGAAAAACAGAAAGGATAGCAGTGTGATTTTCCTCCAACAAGCACTAAGAAATAGCTAGTTGTTCTTTTAGTGATTTGTTTTGTTTTTATTTTTCACAGAGTCATCTTTTGACCCGCATCTGGAGTTCTGTGCAACCTCCGCACACTGGAGACAACAATGTCAATTTAGAAGCAGGAAGGGATGAGAGAAAGGAAAGAGTGGGAGAAGTCTTCATCATTAATCATGATATGAAGACTCAATGCCTCAGTTATAATTTTATATCTTATCCATCTATCCATCTGTCTATCTACCTATCCACCCACCTACGTACATACACACATATATTTTGCTTAGGGTGTTGATTACATGGGGGTACACATTTATCAAATTTCATCAAACTGTATATTTAATATCTGTGAATTTCACTTTATGCATACTATATTGCAACTTAGAAATTATAAAAGAAAAAGCATCTTATATGTGTATAAGTATATATGTTGGTATATGTATATTATTTAATTTTCAATTATATGCCTACCAAACAGAAATAAAAATTTAAATGCCCAGTTCTCTATTCTTAACTCTAAAATATACCTCATATGAGTCTCTTGATCATAAAGGAGGGGCAGCGGGGTGGAAGCTCTCCAATTCTGCAGGAAATGGAAATGCTAGTGGAAAGATATTGAGTTTCAGAAATAAAAAGGGTTAGGATAGCATCTGGGCTCTGCTACTTACTGGATGTGTGAACTAAGCCTCAGTTTTTCCATCTATAAAATAGGAATAATAATATCTACTCACAGCATTGTGGAAAATTCCAGTGTCCAATTCTTTGACTACCCACCAGGCCTCCTAAACTCCACTCTGGTATTCTACTAGCAGCCAGGGCCACCCAGGGTGGTTTTCAGGAGGAGAGATAAAATGATACACTCTGCCTATAACAGACTATTGGGGCGTGAAGTTGGGCTTTATCACGTACTAGCTGCATTATCATGGACAAACTAACTTCTTTATGCCTGTTTCCTTTTCTAAAGATGGAGATAATAATAGTATGCCTCTTGTAGGACTATTGTTAGGATCACATGAGTTATTTCAGGTAAAGCAGTCAGAACAGCCAGCACAAAGTAAATACTCCATAACTTTCACATATTTATTATCCCAATAGCATTCAAGCTCCATGTGGCCAGGGGTTCTCATTTCATTCACTCACTGCAGTAAGAACGGAGCCTGGCCAGAGTGGGCAACCCATAACTAGTATTTGTTGAATAAATCAGTGCATGAGGTAAGCTAAATTTTATCTCTCTAGGCTGTTTTCACCCACAATACTTCTGACACCAAATGTGTGGGGTGGTGTTCCTTAGACCAAGCAACTCTCCAAATCTCTAGACAACAACTGGGGATTCTACAACTTAATTTGGAAATTGACTACCTGGAGTTAGCAACAGATTCCATAGGTTTAAGGGCTCAGTCCCACAAGGCTTCAGATGTCAGTCAAAAGCCCAGGTCTCCCAAACTTCTGACAGATCAGCTGTAAATCAGAGCTGCCCTCCCATCTCAGGTTTGATAACTTGATAGAACAGCTCAGTGAACTCAGGAAAACAGTTGGCTTACTATTACCAGTCTACTTTAAAGGGTACAAGCCTGGAATAGTCAGATAAAAGAGATGGACAGAGCAAGCCATGGGGGTGTGGGAGGTGTGTGGAGCTTCCATGCCCTCTCTGGGGTGCACCACCCTAGGCTCTCCAAACCCTGTAGTTTAGGAGTTTTCATGGAGGTTTTGTTACATAGGGATGATTGTTTAAATTATTGGCCATTGGTGACTGACTCACTCTCCAGTCCCTCTGCCCTCCCTGGCAGTCAGGGGGTGACACTGAAAGTTCCAACCCTTTCTTTAATCAGGCCTGGCCTTTCTGGCAACCAACCCCCATGCTGAACCTATCTAAGGGTCCCCGGCCACCAGTCATCGCCTCAGTACATAAAAGACACTCTTTTCCCTTCAGAGATTCCATGGGTTTTAGGAGCTATGTGCCAGGAATCAGGAACAGAGAGCAAATATTTATACTTCGTTATGTAAGAGTCTCTCTCATCCCTAAAAAACTACAATGGCCTTCCATTGGCTTTGAACGAAAGGCAGATTTTGCAGGATAGTCCAGAACTTCAAGATCAAGCTTGTGACATCTCCAACCTCATTTCATTTCCCCATTCACTGTGTTCAATATGCTAGAGACACACTTGCCACCTTACTGTTGGTTACACGCTAAGCTGGCTCCTGCCCTGGGCATCCCTGCTTTTCTCAGGTACACCCCTGTCCTAGATCTTTCACTGTTCAGCTTTTTCATGTGATTTAGGTCCTTTTCAAACATAATCTCTATGAGGCCTCCACTGGCCACCCTTGCTGAAACAGTCCACTTCTCCCAAACACTATTACATCAGTCCTCTTCACGGCAACTAGCATGAACTGGGATTCTATCGCCAGTTCACAAGCGACCTTGTTCACTGTCTGCTTCTTCCTCTGTGGCCTCACCTCTCCTCCTCCTTCCACGGAGCCAGAGTCCTTGGCTTCCTTATTTCTCCGTGTAGCCTGAGCCTTTAGCAGGGCATTAGCTAAAGGTCAGCTGACAGTGTAAACTTACTGAATGCTCACTGGAGAGGCACCGTATCTGCATCTTGCCTCACTTGATGCTCACAAGCATTCTGTGACAGAGGCCTTTTTATCTAATTTACAATGAGGAAACAGAGGCTCATAGAGGTTAAGCGACTTGCCTACTCTAGTAAATGGCTTAGGTAAGATCTGAACCGTGCTTTAACTCCTGAATAAGACCGGGCTCATTCCTTGAGGGGCTCAAAACCAACATGTAGGTCTCTAGTTGGTGACAATTTAACTTCCTCTGATGACTTTGGGGCCCTGTAAAACCGTAAAAGCTTGTTTTTTCCGCTGTCAAAGACAAAGTCAATCATAGTCATGATATTGTGCTTACAGGGGTAGGAAGGTGCATTCATTGGCATATGGAAAGATTGTTCCTATTAACTTTGGAATCAAAATTACTGCCAGCTGGATGGCCCTGAGTGAGACCTTTCCCTCTCTGGAACTCGCTTTCTTTATCAGTAAAATAAGGGGGCTGGATTAAATTCTTTCTAAAGTCTCTGACAACTCCACAATCTGTTGAGTCCATGCACATGTCTTTTTTTGATGATCTCTTAGTTAACAAGTGAACCAGTGACTCCCCATGGTACAGTTCATTAGAGTTTTATTAGGCCCATTCTGAGGGGGAATGTACCCGACTGTGTTTCTCTAGCAAGGCACAATTCCATTGCAATTTGGTCAGAGCAAACATGGCACTGGGGGTGGCAAAAATATCAAACTTCTTGCTCAAAGCATCAGATAGATTACAGAACTCCCAAAATGCAAGCCATCACCCATCTAACAATCTATTATTGACTGGAAGAGAAATGGCCCTGCCCATAGGTCTGGCTGAAAATGCATAAAGCACTGCAGGAAGCCGGAACAGAAATAACAACAACAGTAACTCAACAATAATAATCATGGTAGCTAACATTTATTGGGCATTTACCATGGCCCATCACTGTATTAAATACTTTACCTATTTGATGTCCCCAATTGAAAGATGAGGAATCACACATTTTTGGAAACTGTACTTTTTTCTTTTTTCTTATTTGGAACCTGTATTCTTAACCATGTACTATGGCTTAACCAAGGTTTTGGTGATGTACAGATCATAATTCAAAACCTAGCTCTGCCATTTAACACTCTGAGACTCAATTTCTTCATTTTAGAAATGCGGACGTAAATACCTATGTCATAGGCTGGTTGTGTGGACTAATGCTTTAGAAGTATAGCTACTATTATTATTACTATTACTAATTATCCATCAAGTGAAACAAACTTTATTTTCTTAGAAACTTTACCAAAAACTAAGAGTTCCCATGTATATATCTAAGTGTATGCTTCAGGTTGGTGGGGTGGGTAGGCTCGGGAAGGTGTTAGGGTTCAATATTTCCATGGCTTATGATCATTTCCAGGCAATTGTTCCTCCATCTGCAAGCAAATGCTCTGCTCCTCTGAGGCTGGCACCACCTAATGATGGAGATACAATCAAGTCCACCTCCCTTGCTGTCACCACCAGCCTCTTGCCCGCATCCCTATGCCAAACGAGGCTAAGGCCCAGGTCGCAGTTTCCCTATTCACCTGGAGGTTTGTCATTATCATGGAAGATCTCAGCATCTGTTTATTCCATCCAATGCTGACTCTCATGGGTTTCAAAATGTTTCCAACTCCAGGAACTTTCATCTCCACTTTACTTCAGCACTCACTCCCACAACCATACCCTGAAAGTATCATCCATGAGAGGGCGATACTTATGTCTATTCCAATAGTTTAATAGCCACTTTCTCACTTAGCCCAGTTTTCACACGTGCCCCAGCCTTCTAACCAAATGTCCTCCCCCACCTAATGGTAATCTCCAGAACCTCAATCCATCCTTCTTTCAATCCATACACTCCTTCTGCCCCAAATTTCTTCCATGGCTGGGGTAGAGTGCGTCATCGACTTCATCAAACACACCGACCAACCAGAATCACCACTAATGCTCTTTTAGTTGCCAAATTCAACTGGTATCTCTAATTCACAAACATCATTTAGCCAGGGCATTTTTCATTTATGGATGTAAGGGAGAAACTTTGTTTAAGATGGAGCAGGCTACCCGGGCAGGCGTGGCTCAGTGGTTGAGCATCGACCTAGGATCCAGGAGATCGCGGTTCGATTCCTGGTCAGGGCACATGCTGGGGCTGTGGGCTGGATCCCCAGTCGGGGGTGTGCAGGAGGCAGCCGATCAATGACTCTCTCATCATTGATGTTTCTATCTCTCTCTCCCTCTCCCTTCCTCTCTATGAAATCAATAAAGATATTAAAAAAAAAAAAAAAAAAAGATGGAGCAGGACAATGGGAGACTGCAACTCAAGAATGTGAGACATCCTAAAAGCTCTCAAAGTCTGAACACCTTGGAAATTTACACTGCCCGCTTCAAAGTTAATTCCTTACTGGCAAGATTCTTTGGCCAGCAGATCTGGAATTATAATTGGCAGCAAAGAATAAAAATGTGATGGTATTAACACAGGGCACAAAGATTGAGCTGTAAGGGATGTTGGGTAGTCACTAGTTTCAGTTTCTTTGGGTTGAGGCTGGTAGATAACCAAATTATCTCAGACACAAGGTATCTATCCATCCATCCGTCTCTCCACACTCCTTAAAGTTCCCTGTTTTGGATTTCCAACTCTCCTAGGCCAGAGCTATATTAGAGATAGGACTTGGATACCCTTATCTTACATTTAGGGCTGGCCTTAGACGGGCTTACAGAACAAAAGTCCCTCTGGCTAAGCCAGAATTGTTTTCAAACCAACTTTAGGAGGAAAAAAACAAGAGAGGTTGAATCTGAAGCCAAGAGCTGGGGAGGCCAAGGAGAGCACCAAAGCACCAAAACACCAAAACAAGAGACAGGCTGGAAGGCAGCTGCAAAGCCAGCAGGGTAGGGAGGAAGCGGAGGTCAGATGGAGAGAGGGCGAGGCATGCAATGCAAGTCCAGGAGAGATCATTGTGGTGTCCTTTTAAACTGATGTAAGATCTTTTCTGTATTCCCAAAGCCCTATGGTTTCCCTCTGTCTTAGCACTTAGCACACAGTAAGATAAATGTCTGTTTATTGATATGTCTCCCCAACTAGACTATGAGACCTGAGAATATAGAGGCCATTGATTTTTATCAGTGTTCCCAGCAACTGATATGTGACTCTTCCATGCATGCTGTGAGAATAAGAGAATGAATGAGTAGAAGGATGGATGAATGAAGGAAGGAATCAGGGGTGTGCTATCTAAATAAAGCAATGTTAGGATCTCCCTCAGGTTTTTTTTTCTGAATTTCCTGTCAGGTCAATATATTCTTCATTGTCAGGTGTCACAGAGACAAGATCATGAACTCTGGACTGCCTAGACTGAAACTCAGGCTCTTCTAAATAAATGGCTCGGGCTATTTGTACCTGTGGGCTAATCTCTATGTGCTTCAGTTTACTCATCTGTAAAATAGAAATAATAGAGTTATTGAGAAAATACATGCAAACCATCAAATTAGTGCCTGACACAAGTAATAGCTTTAAAAAATTGAGCTATGTTTATTGTTATAATTGTCATACCCAACTCCCCCCAGCACTACACAGGGTCTTACAATGTTTTCTTGAGTGCCACTATTTAAAGGCAGCACTTCCTAATCTTGGGCTGCACGTAGCATGCTGCCTGGGCAGGGAAGCGATAAGGAACATAGAACGAAGGCACCATTCAACACCGAATACCAGCTGATGCCTCTGTTTAATGAGGGGAAGGAAGATAAACAATGAGCGGAGTGGCGGCCGTGGGGAATGAAAGTGGCAGGGGCTTCTGGGTTTAGAAACATGGAGTTTATTTCTGAGTTGGACGTCCAGGCCTTTTACCTAAAACAAACACGGAAAACAACAGCTCTTCCAGCTGTGTTTATGAGTATGAGCTTGCTCTGGATTTCACAAGACACAGGGAGTTCGGTCTGCTTCTCTCTGGTTACTAAATTATAGACAAGCACATGATGTGCTGGAAAGAGAACTGATCTGGGAGTCAGGAGGCTCCAGTCTTGGATTAGTCTTAGTCTGGGCTCTGTGACTTTGAATAAGTTGCTTCCTTTCTTTGGATCCCAGTTTCCTCTTTTCCAAAATGGGAAGTTTGAGCCAGATGATGTTAGTTTTATTGTTAAAACAATTAGTTATTGAGTACCTTGTGTGTGCCCAGGCACTTTACAAGGAACTGTGCTGCATTAGTGAACCCGACAGCTCTGATCCCTGACTTCATGAAACTCAGTGTACTGAAGAAATGCAGGTGTTATGGGAGAATATCAGAAGGAGACCAAACTAGTTTGGGGGCTTAGGAAACTACCTGAGGCAGTGGGAGATGGAGGGGGTCCTGCCAATAGGTGGGGCATTTCTTTCATTTTAAGAAATGTGAAGGGAAAAAGTTTGTGTCTAGATATAAGCAGTGGCGTGCTGATAAATGTTTAACAACTGGGTCTGCCAAAAAATAAAAGAAAAAGACTTGAATTGTAACATTTGCCCATTTCTGAGGTGTAAAGACTTCCACTGTGGCCAGTTTCAGGCTCACTGAACATGGAGCTGAGAAGAGATGCACACAATCACCTCTTGTGAGCAGGTGTGAGCCAGCTCCAGCACACCACTGGGTACGAGAACGTTAAAAGACTTGATGGCAGGTATCTTTCTACAGGCCTTTATTTTCTCTTTGAGGGAGCTGGTGGTTAAGAATAGAAGATCGTCTATTTGAATGTGAGAGGAAAGATGGGGCTGGGGAAAAAGGGAGTTTGAAATCAAAGCGGAAAATGAGAAATGGAGCTGACATACTAGGTTCCAATCAGGAAACAGATGGACACTCATGTTGGGTAACTGAAGTAAAACTTAATAAAGAGATTGTTTAAAAGGAAGTTTAGAAAAAGAGAGAAGTGCCCCATGACTAGCAACAGTAGGGAGCCATTACCAGCTCCTGGCCAGAAGGAGCAAGGGGAGGGAGTGTTTCCATCACCCAGAAAGAAAGCTGCAGGGAGAGGGCTACCTGCAGGAATTGTGGTCTAAGGTGGATGGACCAGCTAACAGTGGCAACTCAGCAAGAAGAGAGCTGGGGGAACAAATACCTTCCTTCTCCCCTCCAGGCTCTTGCTGGTGCCTTTCACTGGCCAAACCCAATTAGAAGCCAGCGGATAAGGGAGGCTGTCTAATGACAATATATAATGATAGAAGCCTGCTTAATGTTTGTATAGTGTTTTCTTACAGCGTTCAGTGGCCTGGAAGCAGGCATAAGTAAGGTAGAAAGCAGGCCTCATCCTGGATTGGGGTAAGATAAGAGCAACAGGGAAAAAATTAAAAAATAAAACAGCCATGTGGAGACTGGCCATGTGGTGAGAGAGAAGAGGGGTACGAGGAAGGTAAAGAGAAGCCTCCCAACCACCCTCCAAGGTGCACATTAACTCTGTCTTAGAGACAAGGAAACTGGAACTCAAAGCAGTCATGAGGCTTGCCGTGGATTCAGGAGCCAGGTCAGGATAGCTTGCAGGCATTTCCACTCTATGGTTCCACCTGCAAGCAAATCATGGTTTGACTGAATTGGGGGAAGGGGCACATTTCAATGTTCATTTCAGCTTTTAGTTGAACTGGAAGCATTACTGTGATTTTCTACCCCCAAACATAAACTCATGAATGCTGAAAAGTAAGGATGCCTTTGGGCACTGTCATCATGGATGCCTCTCCCACACGTACAAACTGGAAGGCGGATGAGGGACATGGAAGGGGGTCCATTATGAAATAAAAGTGCAGACAAGTTCCCAAGCACGCTCCTCTTCCTACTCCACAGCCCACGCCTGCCCCCGGCTCCCCTCTGGGCAGCACCTGGCCTCGTGGTAGGAGCAGAGGGGGAGAGAGAGCCCTGCGACTTCCCCGGGTGTCTCGTATAGAGATAGAGCCTTTGGGTATTCCCAGGGGCTTGGCACATGGCAAATGCTCAGTGATTATGGGCCTAATGGAATCTTTTAGGGACCATGTTTTCTGGGTCAAATATTCCACAGTCGGACAACAGGAGAAAAGATTAGGAAACAGAGCTGCGAAGCTGGGAACCGAGCACAGGGGCATTGGCAATAGCCAGGTTGGAATTCCTGTGGTGTGACCTGGGAGTCTAACTCTCTCTTGGGCTACTGATGACATTTCCTCATTTGTAAAATTGGCCGATACCTCCTGGGCAGTTGTGGGGATGAAAATGAGCCTGAGATGCAAAGCTCCTGGCACGTGCACGTGCTCAGCAGAAGCTGATTCCTCCCACTTCCCCGTCTCTCTCTGGTCCTCCCGTGATTGAGCCATTGCTTTCATTTCCCAGAATTGTCGCTTTTTCTTCTGCCACTGTCTTCCATTCGCAGAAGATAGAAGTGGTTTTCCTACAGTTTCCCAACCATGATTATCTAAGGGTTTTCTGGTTGTTATGTTTTGGTCACTTTTGGGCCCTGATGACCCTAGGTGACCATTCTGCGGAAACCGCGACATTTTGGATCAGGGCTTTTTTCCCAGTTTTGAATAAACACAGAGAGCTTTTTTTTTTTTACCTTTTATTTCAACTCTCGTTTGCCATCTGGTGCCTGGTTTGGCTGCATCTGTGTTTGCTTAATGACTTTAAGCGAAGGCCGAGTTTACATATGGGAAGAAGGAGAAGGCTCTGCTGATTTCTTCCATATGTTCATTTATTCATATATTGTGATTTTTGTAACCTCACCAGCGTAGATCCCTTCAGACAATCCTCACACTGCTCCTTGGAGGCCCGCTTCTTTGTGTGTTCAGCTGGGCGTTTCCGTGAGAACGTTTTTGCAATACCCATTCCTTTAGTATAGCTCAGGGGGGCTTTTAGATGGCCACAAAATTAAGGTTCCTGAAGGTTCTTCCATTTTGAATGGAGGTGGCTCACTTGATTTAGGTGATTCTATGGAAGAGACCTGGATTCGGGGCCCTTCTCTCACTTGTAAATGGTGCGAATTCAATCAAGTTCTATATCCACTCCCGTCCTCAGTTTACTCATCGCTAACCAAGAGGCTGGGGCTAGGTTTCTCTGACACCTGAGAATCGCTTTCCCTCATCCAGTCTCCTCCTCTGCCTCTGGCGCTGGGTTTCTTCTGGCTCTTACAGGTTAGCCCATGATGTCCCAGCACGTGTCTTCCCTCCTCTCAGCTCCTGAGCAGGGGTGCGTTTGGGGGGAAATCCAAGAGAGGCATCCCACCTTCTGCATAACACATGAGTGAAAGAGGGTGAGACCTACTTCTTGTTTTGTAAACAGTCAGCATGATTTCTCCTCTATAGTATACTTGGGGTTCAGTGGAGTGCGAAGGCTCGTAAGCTCCAGAGATAGGACCTGGGCTAGGAACCTGCCAGTTCTCTTAGCAGCTTGTGGCCCTGAGCAGCTTTCTTAATTTTCCTACACCTTATCTTCCTTCTCTGTGAAACTGAGTCATGTCTGCCCTGAAAGGATGGTAAGTGCATGAGTGATCATTAATTCTAGCATGGTGTTTGCATGGAGCAAGTGCTCTTAGGTTTGGTTACCTCTGTGTCCAGCGGATTCAGTGGTGAAATGGGACAGTGCTGAGCATGCCTCGGAGAAGGAAAACGACAACACAGAGAAGACCACAAAATCAAAGCCAGGACTAGAACTCGGGACTCGGGACTCCCTGGCTGCAGATCTTCCTCATGAGCTTAAGAAGGGTCAGGAGAAAATGGAGGGCTGGGGAGTAGAAGATTCTCAAGGGGCCAGGAATGCGTGCAGGGGTGGGGAGAGCGAGTGGAGCTCTTTTTGTGAATGTCCTCAAATCACTCTAAGGGGTTCTCTCCTTCCTTTCCTCTCTCCCCCCCGCACCCCAAGCCCATCTTGCATCACCTGTTCCTGGGAGAGTGAAACCTAAAAGAACAAAACTTCTGGATATGGCCAGATAGGCAGGTTAGGCTGTATTTGGTAGCCTGGGCAGGAAAGCTTTGCTAGTTTATTTGCATTAGTCAAATTAATCTCCGCCAGATAATCAAGAAATAATGTGTTAGGTTAGAAGCAAGGACAGTATAAGAAATTATCTCGTTCACAGCCTCCCCTGGGCCCTCTGTGCTTGGAAGGTTGAGAAGAGCTTCGTGGCAAGAGCAGCTCAGACGGCTGTCCCCTTGAATCCTGTCTGTCTGTCGGAGAGCAGTCAGCACCTGAGAGATGAGGGCTCTCTCCTCCCCCAGACCCTTTCAGGAACGGAGGAAGGGAGGGTCCCGGCATTCCTGAGCCCGCACTGCCTCATGTTATTTATGGTACCTATGTATGTATGGTATGCTATGTATGACATGCATGTATGATCTGTATGTGTGTGTGTGTGTGCATGCATGCATGTATGCAGCTTGTACGTTATGGCTTAGCTGACGTTCAGAGTGTGTGCAGACATTAATGAGGGGAAGGATGGAGAGGAGGCATCCAGCAGAGGAGAGAGCCACGTAGGGGAAGGGCAGACGACACACCGAGGAATGAGAAGGCCAGTGTGCCTGCAGCAGACAGAGCGAGGGCAGGTGCGGATAAGACAGCTGAGAGGCAGGCAGGGGCCACAGCGCTTGGACCTTGCAGTCTCCTTTCCCAAGCCAGAGGTGCCACCACCTTGCTCTGTCACATCCAGCCTGCCGGGGCCAGGAGCAGAGGTCCAGGGGAAGATTGGGAGGTGCGCACAGATATGACAGGTGCTCAGGAGGCTTTGGTGATGATTGTTGGGGGTGTTGGGGAGAAAGATGCAGAAATACTAAAGAATATTTAGATTTCACGGCCTATATATCTGCCCCACTTAGGCAGAGGCAGAGTGAGGACTGGGACTTAGGGCTGTTTCTAGCTTCCTTAGATCTGACAGGGCTTATTCAGGGTCGGTGGGTAACAGGAGAGGCAGGGCCTCAGCCTGGCCCACTGCTGTTCAGAGGACAATAGCTACCAGAAAAGGACATTCAAGAGAAACAGTGTTGCAAAGATTCCTCACAGACCTGGCCAAAGTTTACACCACCAGTCATGCGGGTTGAAGCTCCATTATTCAGTAAGAAATGGATTTGTCCCTGTAAATGCTACAAGATCTGGCATTTACAGCTGAGATGTGAAGGCACTTTTTTTTTTTTTTTTTTTTTTAAGCAGCAAAAGCTCTGACAACCTGGGAGTTTAAATGCACCCGCTGGACACCCAATACAGTTTGTGTAACTCACAGCTTTCCACAGAGACTCCTCCGTTTCCTTAAGGTGGTGAGGAGAAGACGGAAAGACAGGAAAATGCATGTCAATGAGGCCATGAAAAAACACTAGGACCCTTGTGCACAGACATCTTGGAGCAAGAAACTACGATGCTTGGAACCACATAAGCCTTTGTGTGGGTGCATGGGGTGGGGGGCTCCACGGAGGAAAGGACCAGGATATGGACAGGAAATTCAAGGGCTGCTTAGCAGCTTTTCAAGTCTGGAATGGAGATGAGAAGGCCCATTTAAATCAGAAACTGGAAGGAAATTTCCTCCATGTCCCACTCTCACTCATCCCCACCAGATTCCCACCCGGGGACCAGGTCTTCCTTCTGTCCTTGTGGAAGAGACGGAAATGGAAATAAGAACCCTCACTGCTCATGGAGCGCACATTAGTAACAGTGGCTGACATTTTCAGTGCCCTGTGTTTGGCACCAAAGTAAGAGCACACATGCCACCTTATCTCGTCAATATTCATAACAACCGCAAAAGATGGATATCATCCCTATTTTCTGGGGGCAGAGGTGAACAGAAGTTAAGGAACTTGCTCAAGAACACCCAGGCTGTTCAGAGGACAATAGCTATCAGTGTGGTGGATCCAGGATTCAAAGCCAGATAGTAGAATCCATTTGCTTACTGAGTGGTATACCTAAGAGCAGGATGGGGGGAGCTGTTCACACAAGGTGTGGGTGATGGGGTTGGGGGGCACTGTCTGTAGAGAATTAAAACCTAACAATTAGACCAGCTAAAAGGTCCATCTGCTTTTTATTATTGCATGTATTGATGCATTGGCAATATGTAGGTGGTAAAATCTCCTTTCCAAGGCAAACTCTCCCACCAACACATCTGCCCCTGCTGCCCACAAACCACTGGCATAACCACTCTGGAAGGCAGGGATTACTACTCACATTTTTTAGATCTTAAATGCCATCCAAACACTCCCATCATACCCTATACCACCTCCCCGTTAAGCCCTGATAACAAGTATTGGTTATATGATATTTTTTTATTGTCTGTTTTGCCACTGGAACATCAACTCCATGAGTAGGGGCTGTGTCCACAGTTCTTGTTGAAGCTCAGGGCTTAACAGGTTGATGGTGCTCCCCCAATAAATATTTGCTGAATGAACAGATGAGTACATGGGCAACCTAAAGTGTCACCTCCGTGAAGTTTTCCTTGAGGGACGAAGGGCCCAGGCTCTTCTGAGAGGAGGCTGTGATAGCAAGCTGGCCCTCTTCCCTCCAAGGCAGCCCAGGAAGTTCTCTCCCAGGTGGGAAGAGCAGAGGTCTGAGTGTAGCTTTGAGCTTCAGGGCGCCCAACCTTCCTCCTTATGGAACCACTATTTCCAGGAAGAGAAGACACCCCTCTTGGGACTAATACTTTGAGAACTGATAGATACTGAACCTGCCTAGAGCCAGAAACTGCTTAGGCTTTGGTACAGACTTTGGATTATCTTGAAGACCATGTAATCCTAGATTAAGATCTAGATACAGGAGATCCCTGCGTGTTCTGTAAAGAGAGAAACTGATGTTTTTTTGGCACGATTCTAAGCTGTTACATAAACGTATCTCTGCAAACATCTCTATGACCTGGGATGTTGTTTTTATTTTTGAAATGGGAGCGTATTGGTTTATATGTTCATTAAAACTAAGATGTGTTTTGCTAAAGGGCTACGGAACTGGCATCCCCACGGTAGGCCACGTCAAACCCATCTGTTGAACAAGGCTGTAATCCTCAGTAAAACAGTCTTGAGATTGTGCTGTATCACATCTCCCTTTTTGATCCTTCAAGATGTGTTTTTGTATTTTTTCCCTAAAACTAAAATGATGTTCCAGGCGACCTTTCTGGGTGGTCCAACCCATGAGAGAAGAGCTCCCAGGTCTCCTGAGAGGTAGGTCATGGCGAGGTCAGTCCTCACGCTCAAAGCCAGCATCCAGGAGAGAGGCCGCATGAACTGCACAGTGAGGGGACACACCGTGGCATAGACGCTCTGGCAGCCCCGCTGGCCATGCGTAGTAATCAACGGAATGGCTTAGAATTTACATGGAGGCAGGTAGAAAACTGGCGAAGATGACATCAGATGGAAAGTCTCCTGACCCCCAAGTCTACCATGATATATTTGAAAAGTTCTGTGGTGTTAGGAGAAGGGACTTAAAGGGGAAGATCCCCAGTGAGTGGGTGACACCAAAAAGCTTGCCCATCTCTATGGCTCACTACCTGGAATTTTCATCATACAAGACAGTGTATCCAGAAGACAAATGTTTACACATTCATTATGTTTAACAAGGAGGGATTAGGGGATAGTCAACGTTCTAGAAGGCATCTTCATCATATCAACTAACTACAGGATGGGGGTGTCTAGGGAGAGGTTCCAAAGGGGTGGGTGGGATGTGGGAGAGAGAAGTGTAGACAAGAAGCAAAGTGAGGGAGCAAGAAGAAAAAAGATACTGTGCAGCCTTTGGTACCTCATGGGGTGAGAGAGAATAGAGTCCAAGGGGGTGGGCTTTGGAAGTATTTTTCTTTTCCCCAATAATCTTCCTTTCCTTTTCCACTGTCTCCCCTTCCTTCCTTCCTTCCTTCCTTCCTTCCTTCCTTCCTTCCTTCCTTCCTTCCTTCCTTCCTTCCTTCCTTCCTTCCTTCCTTCCTTCCTTCCTTCCTTCCTTCCTTCCCTCCCTTCTTATACGTTTACTGAACATCTACTATGTGCTGATCGTGATCTTATATTCTAGCAGTCACTGTTGAGCAAAATCAGCATGGTCCCCATTCTTGGGAACCTTAGAGCCTTGCAGAGGAGACAGTAAACAAATATTCACAAAAATACCTATAATGCTGGATTACACTAAGTGCTGTGGACTGGAGGTACAAAGGGCTATAGCGTACTATGTGAGGAACCCTAGCTTAGATTGAAGGGACCAGGGAATACTTCTCTCAGTAAGTGACGTTTAAGCTCATGCATGAAGGGAGAGGAAGACTTCGGTCAAGAAAAAGTTGGTGATTGGGTGGAGGGGTAGCTTTACAGCCACGGGAATAAGAGAAATAATTATGACAGTGATGACAATAACAATAGGTGGAACTCCTTGAGCAGTTATTATGTGCCAATCACTGCTCTAAAGATCTAAAAACAATTCATTTAACCCTCACATCAATTCTGTGAATTAATTATTGTTATTGTCCCCAGTTTTCAGATAAAAAGGAGGCACAGAAAAGTGGAGTAACTTGTCTAAAATCACACAGCTGGGAGGTACGGAAACCCAGGTAAAACTCAGGCTCATCTGGCTCCAGCAAAGAAAGGCCATTGGAGGAAATGAACAACAAGGCACACTCAGATCCTCAGGGGCCCTGTGATAGGTTCTAGAATTTTTCCTAAATTAAGGGTGGAAACCCACTGCAAGAGTTCTAGGGGGTGAAACTGGCATTTTTTCTTGTACCCTCTCTGGTTCCAGTGAGAGAGCGAGCAGGCCAGGAGCATGAGGCCGGTCGGGAGAATACTGCAGTGATCCAGGCAGGAGTAACGGTTTGCATGAAATAACCAACCAACCCGCTAAACTGCTTAACGCCTGCCTTCCCTCCACCTGTCTTTCCCTCTGTTTCCACTGCTCTCTCTGCCCTCCCACCCTGTCCCCTTTCTGCAAAAGGCAGAGGACACAGTGACAAGACTTCACCCCTGTTCCCTCTGCCAAGCGGCAGACAGGCTCTGGCACCCCTTCATCTTCCCCGAGGCACCCTCCCTGCTTCCCCACCCGACCCGGGACCACCCTCTTCCAGGCCTGCGTGCGGAGAGGGCGCAGCTGTTGGGATCTAGAACAACTCCCAGCTGTTCTCCCAACGTTTCTCAAGTGTTTCTGAGTGTCAATGCCTCTAATTAGTTAAAATAGGAAGGGGGGTGGTAAACAGAGGAGCAAGAGAGAG
Source organism: Miniopterus natalensis (assembly GCF_054644295.1). NCBI lineage: Eukaryota > Metazoa > Chordata > Mammalia > Chiroptera > Miniopteridae > Miniopterus > Miniopterus natalensis. The sequence goes on along the minus strand of NC_142089.1, from coordinate 35,989,505 downwards.
GCCTAATTTTAGCTGTAGCCAAAAGGACTTTCCCCTAAATACTCTGTGATCTCAAAATACTCAGCTAAGAGCATGTGGACGCTGCAGGGACAGGATTTAAAAAGCTACAGAGGAACATTCAAAGGCCACGTGGGGCAGCCCCTGCCTTCCCGTGTGGTTTGATCCCCAAGGGGAAGGGAATGAAAACAGACTGAATCCTTACTCTGTGCCAGGCACCGTGCTGGGCACATTGTGTGCATCCACTCAACAATTCATTTCCCCCTCGCAGCCCCAGGTTACCCTTTTACAGATGAGGAAACTGAGGCTTGGCTGAGTTGAAGTTACTCTGTCCAAGACAACACAACTGACCGGAGAGCTGGGATTTCAGCCTGGGTTTCTCTGGCTTCCCTGTGTCTAGCATGAAGAAGATGAGGTCTTGAATCCAGGACAGATGGGGCACTGGGCAGACAGCACAAGCAGAGCCTCAGGGCAGAGCTTCAGAGCAAAAACCCAGAGGATGCTGCTTCTCAGAACACTCAGCAGCATCGCCATAGGAACTGGCACAGACCACTCCGGGCCCTGACATTCTCCCATCCTGAAACCCCTCCCAGGCCTCACAAGATGTGCTGCAGGAAGGACCAGGCTGTCACTGACAATTTACAGGTAGATAAATCATTTGGCGAAGGCCCCCTGCCCCTCACTCCGGCAACAAAGACCCCTGCTTTCTGCAATCAAAGAAGATGCAGTATTGGGTGAAGGAATCTGAACTGGCTGATCCCCCCCTCCCCACCCTTCTTAAGGTTACGGTGGAATCTGGGCTCCTTCAGAAAAGAGGCCACCTGGTAGGACTCATCACGTCAACTTCCTTCATCTCAGTTCAAGCTTAAAAGGCCTCTTCACGGGGAAGCTCCCCCGTGAGGTTTTCCACGCACATCTGGAGACTGTCCACAATGGGCCTTTGAAGCGGCCTGCAGCATTCCGGGAAGTCCGCCTCACTGGGCTGCAGTTTAAAGAGCAGGAGCCCACATTTATTTTTCTTTCCCGCCTTCTTTGACAAAACTCCCCCCAGTGGTTTGTGGGCATTGGCCAAGCAGCCCTGATGTTCAGCTCACGACTCCCAGGGCCGCAGTCTTAAAGCAAAACAACAACGCAGCAGAGTCTCAGGCAGCACGGGAGCCAGAGGGGCTGTTTACGGGCCTGGCTCCTCCGCCAGACTCTGAGTCGTGCCTTAGTCATCTTATAGCAGAAAGAAAAAGGACTGTGGGCTCGAGCAGCATTGTCCCATCGCTTAGCACTGGTGACACTTCGTCAAGTCACTTAAACTTTCTGATATTTGAAATGAGCTCACAGTGCCTGCCTTGTACGGAGTATTAAATGTTCCAAGAGGTGGGCGAGAAAATCACGTGGCGCACTGTCTGACGTGGACTTTACAGGGCTGTGCTGTCCCCAGGTCCTCCTCCCTCACCTAGGCCAGCAGCTGCTCATTCTGGACAATTCAACTCGGCGATGGTCTGCTCCTCTGGCAATGTCTCACCTCCCTCCTGCTTAGGCTGCTTTAGGTACATGTCTTCTGTGGTTCAACACCCCCATCCTCCAATCCGTAGTTCACTGTTGTTTCCATTTAAAGCATATGCTCACCATGCCCTCTCCCACCACAGTAATAACCGGAGACATACGAGGTCTTTCATTTTCACTTACTCTCTACACTAAGGACAATGCCTCATACATTGATGTGCTCAGTGAATATCAACTGACTACTTAATTTAACAAATATTTATTAAGTACCTACTCTGAGTCAAGTACTATTCTAGTTACATAAAATAGAGCAGTAAATAAAACAGACACAGCCCTACTTTCATAAGTTCACATCCTTGTAAGAAAATCAAGGAATACATTAAGGAATATAGAGGGACTTCCAGTTACAGCTCCAATATGTAAAGAGTACATAAGTCATTACTCCCATTCTTACAACAAAAAAACAGCCAACTGATCTTGCCTAGAATTTTGGGAGAACTGAGGTTATAGGGAAAACCACCACGCTGGGACCTGGAGAGACAGCAGAATCCAGACAGTCACCGTTGAGGTCTCCTTACCTAGAGAAGAAGCCACGGGAACCATGAACTTGTAGGGACATGTAAGTGGTTGTTTCGATGAAGTGCTGGGGGCTTAGTGTGGCCTAGCATAGACTGAGACACTTCTGGGGCTGCAGTCAGAGTGGGGGGCCCAAACTTTCATGAGTTTTACTTCTAGGAACCTTACCAGGGTCTCATTGTGAAGAGGCGAGAATCATCCCCTTTTGGCTCTAGCAGGAGGAGGGAAAGTGTAAACACTGTGAAATATTCGAGAGAGTTCTCTATAACAAAGGTCTGCTCTTCAGGGGAAAAGACTTTATCAGAGCCTCATTCCACCCAGGGGAGGATATCTCTCCAACTCGAGCCCCTTCTAGCCTTCCTGTTTCACCACAGAGGAAGGGGAAAAGGTATGAAACACTTGTGAAGGTCACAGCCCAAGGACACAGGCCCCCTAAAAGCTAAGATTCAATCAAAAGATTATAGAGTGCTCTCCCTTTTCCACACCTTAAAACCACACCAACAGGGATACAGTATAATAACAGTGGATTGCAGGTGAAAGAGCCGTAAGAGGCAGACTCTCTCTAAGGAGTTCTTGGGGAAGCCCAAAGACGGAGGAGCAATTTAAACTTAAAACAAGCAGCAGAAGAAAAGCAAGAAGAAGAAAGGAATAACACAGACTAGAAATCAATGAAACTGAACACTGGAAAACAATAGAGAACATCTATGACACCAAAAACTAGTTCTTTGAAAAGATCAATATGATTGATAAACCTTTAGCCAGGCTAACCAAGATAAAAAGAGAGAAGACACAAGTTACTAATATCAGACGTTAGAGAGAGGTCATCATTACTGATCCCATGGACATTAGTCAGATAATAAAAGAACCCCATGAGCAACTCTATGCCCACACACTTGATAACTTAGAGAAAACTGACTATTTCCTTAAAAGATGCAAACTACCAAAATCAACATAAGGAGAAACAAACAATCTGAATAGAGCTATATCTGTTAAAGAAATTAAATTGATAATTAATAACCTTCCCCAAACACAAAGTACTAGGTCTAGATGGTTTTGCTAGTAAATTCTACCAAACATTTAAGAAAGAAATATACCAATTTACTATCTCCTTTAGAAAAACAGAAGTAGAAGAAAGACATCCTAACTCACTGTGCAGCCAGCATTCTCTAATACCTCAACCAGGTAAAGACATTACAAAAAGGAAATTAAAAAACCAATCTATCTCATGAATATCAATGCAAAGTCCTCAATATTAAATTAGCAAATCCAATCCAATCCAACATACATTTCACTAAAGAAGATAAACAGATGACAAAGAGCATATGAAAAGATGCTACGCATCACCTTCCGTTAGGGAAGTACAAATTAAAACAACGAGATACTACTACACGCCTGTTAGAGTAGCCAACATCCAAAAAACTGACAACACCAAATGCTGACGAGGATGTGGAGTGAACGGAGCTCTTATTCTGGTGGCAACGCAAAATAGTACAGCCACTTTGGAAGACAGATCGGCCGTGTATAACACACTTAAACAGTCTTACCATACGGCCCAGCAATTATGTTCCCAGGTGTTCACCCAACTGGTTTGAAAACTTATGTCCACACAAAAACCTGAATAATCACCCAACACTGGAGGCAACCAGGGTGTCCTTCAGTAGGTGAATGAATAAACAAATTGGTACTTATTAGTGGAGCACTAATAAGTACATATAGAAATATTTATACAAGAGTATATAGCCAGGTTAGTATACACACATATGTGTCCTTGCACTGTCAGCTGGGAGGGCCTAGGAGCAATAACAGCTCAGTAGAATAAGCACACTTACTGTCCAGATCTTGGTTTCTAATACCATTCTCCAATAAAAAAAAAAGTCAGGAGTCCTTGGAGGACTGATTTATTCAAGGGCTGGGGCAGGTAATACATAAGATGAGCCTGGAATACCTTGTAGTGCCAGAAAGTAAGTAAGTTAATAAAACACAAAAGATGACCCTCCCATGCAGAAGAATTCCAAATGGATTTAGATATTCCAGCCCAAGGAAATGAAACCTAACTCCCACTTCTTAAGCGTGGGCTGCACACAGACTTCCTTTCAGAGAGGACAGTACAGAAACTAGAAAAACACAGAATAATTTTACAGTGTGAAACTTAACTCTACCTCAGCCAGGTGTCTAGGTCAACACCAACAGTGATAAGTCCTGCTGATAATGTACCCTTGATATCCTGTGATGAGAATGCTACCTTATATCTGTGGTCTTACTCCCCCGAAACTTCAACTCCAGTGTAATCACGAGAAAAACAGGAGACAAATCCCAGTTGAGGGCTATTCTACAAAATCTCTAACCAGTACTCCTTGAAACTGTCAAGGCCATCAAAACCCAGAGGAGCCTAAGGAGACATAACTAAATATAATCTAATATCCTGGACGGGATCCTGGAACACGTTAAGGACATTGGGTCTACACTAAAGAAATCTGAATAACGTATGGACTTCCGTTAATAATACTGCGTCAAGATGGGTTCATCAGTGATGCCAAATGTACCACACTAATGTAAGCTGATAAAAAGGGAAACTGGGTATCGGGTCTACAAAAACTCTCTGTGTATCTTCACATTTTTTCTGTAAATAAAAAACTGTTCTAAAAATAAAGTGTATTAAAATAATACATGTACATACATACAAATGCACATGTCAGGTGGTGGTAACTACTAGAGAAAAGAATTGAGTAGGGTGAGGGGGGTGAAGAATGACAGGAGTGGGGCAGGTAGCCTGTAGGGTGGCCGGGAGGGGCATTTCTCTGATAAAGTGACATTTGAGCAGAGACCTGAAGGGAATGAGGGTGTGAACCACGTACATATGTAGGGGAAGCGGAATCCATGTGCAGGGAACCGCAGGTATGGAAGCCTGAGGTGGGAGTGTGCTGAGCACGTGGAAAGAGCGAGAAGGGGCCAGGGTAGGAGGAGGAGCCTGGGTGAGGGGGAGAAGAGATGAAGTCAGAAGGGGGGGGGCGGCCAGGCCCGGCGGGCCTTGTTGGCCAGAGTAAAGACTAAAGAAATGAATCAATAAATGAGATGAATGGAAACTCTTCATCTTGAAATGCATTCTAGGTACTGCAGCCTTTTAAAAATGTTAAATGAAATACATAATGCGCCATCCTCCCCCAAGCACGCACAAATGTTCTATCACAATAACGCCGGAGTCTCTTAGCCTGAAACTGTTCCAGTGAGACCCTCTGGTCCTGTAGAAGCAGTCTAAGACATGTCACCTCCCCTCTGAAACAAAATTTGAGACTGTTTCTAGACGGGCAAAGTGAAATGAAGGCTGGAGGCCAATTTTTCACATAATTCAATTTCAAAAAGAAACTTACATATGCCTGAAATCTTTAGATAATGGAAAGAAAAGTGGATTTTCCTCTCTTCGTTATTAAAGTAATCGACTCAAACTCTCATTTCATTTTGTACACGTAGGCACAGCCCAGAGTCTGTAATTAGTTTCAAACCACCGAAGTAGAAACAGAATTAAAACCTCAACTATCGGAAGGACCTTCTTTCCCTTGACATATTTGGCTTTCAATGGCTAGAGGCAGAAGGCACAAGTCCAAAAAGCAAGCTCATGACAGGGACTCATTTCAAAAACAAAACAAAATAACTTGCGAAGTTTGCCTGGGGTGGGTCCAGTATGAGCTCCTTACCTGCTTCCTTCTCCATCCCTGTTTCCAGTTCTGCGTAATGAGAGAAGGGACCCTGAACGATGGTGAAATCCCCCATCTCAGAGGACAGCCCACCATAGTAAGAGAGACACAGGACGCTCAGCTCTTTCAGAGATTTGACCAATAAGGATGAAACCTACAACACTTCCCAGTGAACTTCCCTTTAACCAGAAAGTTGCCTGTACAAAGCCATGCTACTGTGTGAGGTGGGAGTAAAACGTGGATCTCTCCATAGTGGGATTTGATCGCAGAATATCTTGGTTTATTTATGGGTAGCCGGTGCCATAATCAACCACTGGCCACATCTTTGGGGAGTTAACCTCTCAGAACCTCAGTTTCTTCATCTGTAAAATGACAATTATAATGCCTGCCTGCAAAGCCCTTATCAAGATGAAATGAAATACTGTCCCTAAAATGCCTAGAACTGGGTCTGACCTATAAGAAATGATTAACATGCATTGCTTTCTTTTATAAACATACTTATACAACCTATATTTGCGCCCAGCATGGATCTGGCAAATAGCAGCCTCGATAAATATTTGCTGAGTAACTGTCTGAATGAAATATCTCCAGGGAGTCTTCAATGATTCATTATGTAATGATACTTAATAACAACCATTTATTGAACACTTGCTGCTGACCAGGTGCTGTGATATGTGCTCACATACAGCACTTCACTGAGTTCTCACAACCTCCTAATGAGGTGGTCTTCTTTTAGCACCACTTTGCAAACCAAGGGCTGAGATGGAGCAGTTTTTCTAGGATGACACAGCTGGCAAGTGGCAGAACTGGATTTGGATTTTGAACCCATATCCTTCTGATTTCAGAAACCACACCCTTAACTGCTACAACATCTCATGCAATATTTTCGAGCACTTTTTTTAAGGCACTTTGACTTTTTTGGTTAAGAAAGACTTAACTAGGGTGAAGAATTCTTTTTGCTGCTCCCCAGAATAGCCTTATCTGGTGGGACTGGCAGCTGCCAGGAACAGGTGGGAGTGGGGCAGCTGCCAGAGATCGGCCCTTGAGAAGGTGGCTGAATAAGCTGTCCAGTTCTGTTCTCCTCTGGGTAAACTTACCTTAGAGGAAGTGTAAAAGCAACCAAGAATATAGACTCAGGGCCAACCTGCCTGAGTTCAAAGCTTCATTTCTCTATTTACCAGCTGTGTGACCACAGCCATGTTACTTCACCTCTCTGTGCCTCAGTCTCCCCATCTATACAAAGGGGATAACAATCTACCCTATTTCATGGGGTTTCTATGAAGATGAAATGAGTTAACCCTATATAGGAAACAGCTATGAGAATACAGAAAGTGCTGGCACACAGAAGTATTTACATGTTATCTGTAATTATTATTATCACCTCCCAGAGTTGATGGGAAGACACAATGAGATGCTGTATAACTCAACCAGCATATAATTCTTCCATTTTCCCTCCTTCGCACAGTGCATTTTTAGCAGTGGAACCATGACCTGAACCTCAATCTTCAGACTCCAAGTCCTATGGTCCTCAGGTATGGCTGCCTAGCAGTAAGGTGTAAACTGCACTGGTCACGGCCCTCTGAGTCCATCCACGTGCCCATCTGTCTTTGCCATGTCCTCTTCAGGCATCCGTCACCCAAGGTCCAGTGCCTCAATCCAAGGTTTCCACACAACTGTGCATCACACTTCTGGGTTCATACTACCTCCTCCTTCCTGTCCTTCCCCACTCCCATCCAGCCTGACTCTGTTCACAGAATAATTTCTTTCCTTACGGCATCCCCTGCTCAAAAGCGCTCCTTAGCTCCCCATTGCCGGTGGTGGGAGGTATCAGACTGGTCCACATGGTATCGAGCTCTAATTTCTTATAGTCTCCATCTAAGTCCATGAATAATTGATTAGAGATAACAGCGTCAGAACAAGCTGGGCTAGTTTTACAGGAAGAACCTAAATTATATTGTGGGGGCACACTATAAAACCCCAACCACAAGCCCGTGTCCACAGAAGAAAGTAACAACACAGAAGGAAGCATGTGAAACATTTCTAACTTTTCCATTAATATTTGATGGCTATAATCTAAGCGTCAGTGTTCTCATTTGCAAAACAGGGTAATAGGTACATCACGGAATGGTTGGCAGGGTTGGAGGAAAGGATGTGTACAGAAGGCACAGTCAGCAATCCTGCACTTAAATGTTATCATAATTATCATTATTATTATTCTGTACCCCAGGCCTCCCTCCCTGGCCTTCAAAGTCCTGCAACATGTGTCCCCACTCCATACCCATTTTGATTTCCACAGTTCTCTGGGATTTGCTGGACCTGTCCCTTTGAGACATTTCACTTCTGTCTTCTCTCTGTGGTTCCTTTCCTCACTCCACGATGCCCAAATCTGAGCTTCCCCTCTCTAAACTCTGCCCCAACTTCAAGGCCCAGTTTACACTGGGCCGTCTCCAGGAAATTGTCCACACACCCCATATCCTGGCTCATTTTCTTGTCTGAATTCACACCCACTTAAGATCTGTACTAAATAATTTAACTTTTCAAATGCCTACTGTTCTAATAATTTAGTTTATTTTCCAATTAGATTGTAACCCTTTCTCGAGCAACCACTGAGATACTTTTCTTTAATGTTAGCTTTCAGCATAAAACAAATGTTTCCCAAGTCCCAGCAACATTTCCTCTGAGGGGTCCCAAATGGAGATAACTGGGAGCTTGGAGGTCAGGAGTGGTTTCCCATCTTTTAAATGAAGATAATGATACCAACCTCATAGGACTGTTTGATGGATTGAGATAATAGCTATAAAACTTCCCAGAAGTCTGCTGAATTGAAAATACAATCTGACAGAAGAGAAGGAGAGGGCAGTTGGAATTGATAGGAGGCAGAAGAGAAAGGAATACCATGGGGGAGTGCAAAGGACTGCTAACCAGGCAGATGCGTTTAGCATCTCCTATATATCAGGCACAGTGCTAGGCACTTTATAGCTGGTCTATACAGGATACTGGTGAAGAGCATGTGTTTAGAGTCAGGCTATCGGTTCAATCCTAGTTCTATCTATTACCAGCCATGTGACCTCAGTTAACCTACTTAAAATGCCTATGACTTATTTTCTCCATCCTGACACTGGGATCGTTTGAAGCAGGACTTGGCATATTTTCTGTAAAGGGCCACAGAGTAAACATTTTAGGGTTTGTGGGCCACACAGTTTCTGTTGCAACCACTCAACTTGCAGTGTAGCATGAGAGCAGCCACAAGAGAGTATGTGACTTAATGGTCATCACTGTGTTCCAGTAAGACATTGTTTGCAAAAACAGGCAGTGAGCAAGAACTGGCCCACAGGAGTGGTCTGCCAACCTCTGATACAGAATCTACCTCCTCGAGGCCAAAGAGGGTTTTAAGTTCATGCTCTTAGAACGGTGCCCCGCACACAGTAATTGCTCCACAAATGTTAGCTGCTGTTACTATCATGAACCCATGGAATGGGTGTTAGAATGGCCTTTAATAGGAAGAAAACTCAAGCTCAGAAATAACCAAGTGACGTCTCTAAGATCTGACCTGTTGCAACAGCAGCAGAGTCAGACTCAGGGCACCTGGACTTGTCCGACTCTAAAGTATGTTGTTTTTCCACTGCAATTTTTGTCAACTTCAAAGATCTTATCAGAACCAAGACCTTATTTCATAGACCTGAAAGGAACCTTGCTCTAGTCTTCTGTCTCCAAGTGTTTGGGGACTTGGCTGAAACACTGGTGACACACTGAAGGATGGAATGGGGCCTGGGATCCAAACGAGCATTGGAAAGCCCCCGACTATTTCCTGTGACTCCTGCTCCCAGTCATGGGGGAACAGGTGTGGAGTCCATGGTCCCCACCGTCCCAGGTGCTCCCGCAGCCTCAGCCTTCCTTGGCTCCCTGTCGGTTCCCTATGACACCGATGGCTGGGTCAGCTGCCTTTGGAGAGCCCTAATTAAGTGCACAAATGGGGCAGCCTTCCCAAATCCCACATCAGTTCTGCTCTGGAATGCCAGAACTTTTCCACCATGGAAAATGCTTCATGCCCTGACTCTTAACAAACCCAGCGAATTCAGATGCACTTTGGGGGGGAAGGGGCATGAATTCCAAGCTGTTATATGAGAAAGCAAGGAAATAAAGGGCTTTTCTTGAAAGGAGGAAACAAAGGGCATCCAGAAATGTCACCAAAAGGCCCTGCAAAGTCTCCAGCTTGTCCCGAGTTGTTCTCTGTCTGACGGCCTTGAAAGTGTGATTTATGGAACTGTTCCTGGGGGTCACTGATTGGCTTCTTAAACCTGCGACTCTGAAGCCGGTACAGCCAAGATTTCTTTCCACGTGTCAAATACATGGAATAAAAAGTAAAAACAATGCCCATCAACTGGCATAGACTTTGTACATTTCAAAACTGTCCACCTATCAGACTTGCTATTTCTCCTCCTTCCCTGCCCTTTCCTGCTCCAGTTCTCTCACTCTAAAGCCCAGTCTACCAGTTGGTCCATTCCAGGGAAAGCCTGTCTGGTTCTGCAGGGAGAAGACACCAGAATGGCTGGTTCTGTGCACGTGGATTTCACAGCAATCGGCTGCCTGCTTTATGTTTAATTCCACATCTTTGGGAGTAAAACCACTTAGGTGACAATCCCCCAAAGGCACCGCCTGCTGTCTGTTTCCAGAGTTCAGTGGACCATTGTGTTGACCTGTTTCCTCTCATCAAAGGACAGAAAGCAGCTTGGCCTTCAACCTGATGCTCCTACAAGACAATGCAATGGTGGAAGCCATTGAACTGGGAGTCACACGAATTCACCCACCACTAGTTCTCTGAAGCCCAGGCTGACACCCCCCCCGGGCCTCTGGCAGGACAGGGGCAGCCTTCCATTTGGCCACCATGGGCTTCCTGCCCAGGAAAGCAGCAGCCCCTGTGGGCTCGCTGCCTCAGGAGAGATGAAGGGTGTTTAATGGGGGTGGCCATATCTTATTCTCCCAATAAGCTTGTCATTGAGTCCTAGACACTTTTAATGATCAGTTATTAATAATTATGCCAGGACAGGAGGTATAAGCTGGGTCTGTGCTGGATGCAGGGTCTTCCCTTCTCAGGACTCTGGATGGTAGGGAGCTTTGGAGAAATGACTGTCACTGGCCCTTCTCTTCTAGGATCCTAGGAAATGGGGCTGTTTCAGCCTCTGAATTTTTATTTTGGTGCCTTTATTCTGTGCTGCCTCTTCTAACAGACTCCACTAGACTTTAGACTTCACAAAATCAAAGATAGCCCTAGAAAATACTGGAGTGTACAATGGATACGAACTGTGTGTGGTGGAGACTTTCTGATGCTGGTGGATGGGGAAGCTTCACTTCCACAAGCAGGAAGGGCCACCGTCTTAGACAGCTCAGAAGTTCTCAGACTTTGAACCAATGAAATACCCAAACCTTTGGGAGACCTGCAAAAACTTGTCAGCTTTTCATTTGGCCACATAAGGCCCTTACCATTTACTCTGGCCATGATATCATAAAAACAACAACAAAAGACTACCATGATCTCAGAATAAGGGGAAATCATTTAAACTGTCTATATTGAGCTTTGTTGAAAACTTGTACACTGCCCTTAGCTTTTCATTTCCTGTGGAGTAGTGAAACTTTGTTAAGGACCTGACACGAGGGCCACTTCATGGGTGTGTCCCCTGTGTACATACCAGGACCCCATACAAGGAAGGGCCCAAGCTTGGGGCTTAGTGACCTGCAGTTGCTGTCTTGAAATTCTTAAGAATTTTACCTTTGAATTGTGTGCCTTGTAAATGAAGGCTGATGGATGGGACAGTGGAGCATGGGCTGGGGGAAGGGGTCTACTGCTTTTCTTTTCTAGGGCTGATTCGAGGCTGTTTCCTGCCTGCGGTGCCCTATTCCACATCCCCAGTACTGACCAGGAACCCCTGGTGGTGACAAGGTTACACAGGGTGGGAGGGAGTGTAGGGACAAGCACAGGTGTGGGGAGAGCCAGGCCAGGTGGTGAGCCTGCAATGTTTCAGGGTGGGGCAAGGCAGTGGCTCTCCCTGTCACCTCCCACTGCCACGGAGTGTTGGGTTAACAACTGGGAAGCTGAGAACCCCTGAGGGTCACCTGTCAGCTATGAGTTGAGGCGGCAGGCCTGTGGGAAGGGGGGAGGGGAGACTTCTCTGGCATGGACCAGGGTCCAACATTTCATTTTGCACCAGGTCCCATAAATTATGCCGCCATCCCTGCCTGCAGTAGCCCTCCAATGACACTGGAGCAGCGATTTTCAACCGGTGTGCTGCAAGAATTTTTAAAACACGCAATACCTCACTATTTAGTCGGGGGCACTGGCCTCTTTCCCCTTAGATTGTCAAATAAAACAATGACAGCAACCAACACAACAATAGCCATTCGGTGTGAATGAATCAAAACTATATCTTTTTTTTTGGGTCCGATTGGCAAATATATATAGTTTTTGATGTCCCACAGAATTTTAGTAATTGGCTGATATGCGCCATGAAATGAAGGTAAAAATTGCTGAATTGGAGAACTCCTCGACCAGCTTACAGAGCCTTGCCCCTGAAGAGCTCCTCCACTCCTCTCACTTGTAAGCAATCCTTTAAGGAATGGCCGCAAGGCCCACATGTCCTTGTGGAAGCATATTTCCCCAGAGGCTAGCACTGGGTTGCTGGCAGCCACTGTATTCTTGGCTGGGCCTGGAGAGCTCATTGTCACCCTTATCACCCTTCACTGGTGGGTGGCATGTCACAGGCTAGAAAGCACCCTGCCACTGTGTGGTGTGCATGTGTGCGCAGTGATCTCTAGACTGATGAACTTGAAAGAGCTTATACTTTGGATTTTCAGACAAATCTAGGTTCAGGTCCCAACTCTCCCTTTTTGGCTGTGTGGCTTTGAACAAGTGGTTTGTTTTTCTAGACTTCAAATTCCTTGTTTGTAAACGGAGATGCTAACATATCTACCTACCTCACATAACCTAATTTAAAGATTAATTGTGATTATACCACAGCATGTTACCTGGTGATCAATGAACATCCCCCCTTTTCCTCTTCATTATCTGCACCAGAGAGATGAGGAAGGGCGACTGGGGGCAGGGCACTGTCTCAGCTGGGGAAGCCCACCCATAGGGGCCGAGCCAGCCATCCTCCTGGTCCAGGGGCCTTTCCATTGTTCCAGAGGCGGCACTGCCTTGGAGGAAAAGCCTGGGCAGGTGAGCAGCAGCAGCTCTGGAAACGCAAGGACCCGCTGCTCAAGCAATGAGATTTGAGCACACAGGATTAGTTTTGGCAGGTGAGAAGACATACTGAAATGGGGGATACACATTGGGGGGGAAGGTAAAAGCATCAACTACAAACACGACCACTTTTCCATCTCTCTCACATGCTAGTCCTGCCTTCGGAGACGCTGGCCGACCATCTGCTGCTGCAGTGCAAAGGCTCAGGAGGGCAGCAGGCATGTTGCCCGGATTCTAGTCTCCGGGTTTCTCTCTATAACCTTGGGAGTATCACCCACCACTTTGGAACCAAGTGTCCCCATGTTTTAAATGCACTGGACTAGGTGACTTGTTAAAGTCTTCTAGCTTGGATACTCTTTTAAGTTCGAGAAAGGAGAGCTATAAAAACACATTCTGTAACAAGCTGGGGCGTGACCACTGAGCTTCGATGGGCACCTTTGAAGCAGTGGCTTTAGGAAGGCTTGTCCTGGTCCTGGGATGCTGGTCCCTCCAGCAGGTCCATTTGTGGAGGCTCCCCATGACTGACTGTCTGATAATTCCTGCATTCCTGCTCACACCCAAGGCCCCTCATTCAAATGGGCTGTGGCTGACTCCACGAAGAGGGACAGACTCAGCCATCGGCAAACAGAAGGAGCACAGTGGGCTGTTGTGGCGAGCATTCTGGGGAGTACTATTTATGGCCGTGTTTGGGTTTACCCTAGGCCTAGTACACAGGGTACAGCTGAAACTGGCCTCAGCTGAAAATACTCTCTTGTTTCTCAGGGCAAAATTTCCAAACTTTTATATGCAGCCTGTCAGCTCCAGGCCTACTGCCCTGCCTCTGCCTCCTCTGGTCTCCCACCTCCCACCTCTCTTCTCCTCCCCCTCCCCCTTTCCTACCCGCTCCTTCCTGGCCTCTGAATCATTCCCAACAGAGGCAGGACATACATTAACAGCACATCATTAGGGATCTGGAGATGGACAGGCCTGGGCTCCAATTCCAGATCCTCTATTTTATAGTTACGTGACCTTGGGCAAGTCACTTAACTTCTGACCCTCAGTTTCGTGAGGTGAAAACTGAAAATAATACAATCTACCCAAAAAACTGTTTTAAGAATTAAAATGATGTATATCGCTAAAGATAAATCCTGATGGAACATTCTTAATTATGTTTTTCCTCTCTGCCCCAATTATTGTGGACTGATCCATAGAAACCAAGCTTCTGCCTCAGTTTCCCTTCCTGAGCTTTGATCCTGTTTCCTACCTTGTGCTCCAGGCCCCCCAGGGTGAACCGGTGGGGCCTCTGCCTGTGCTGCCATCCCTTCTGCCCAGGGACGCCTGACCACAGGCAGGGATCTTCCCAGGGATGGCAGGAGATGTGAGTATCAATAATAGTTCATTATATTAAGCACTTTCTATGGGCCCAATTTATCATCATTTCCTCTTCATAACAAGCCTAGAGGTTGGCACCATTATCAACCTAATTTTACAGATCAGGAAGCTGTTGGAGAGGTTAGGTCCACGGGCACAGGGCTGAGAGCAGTGAAGGCTGAATTTTAACCCAGCGTCTGACTTCAGAGCCTTCTCTTTCATCCCCAGCCTCTGCTTTGGAGCATCAGGGACTCCCTGAATAGTCATTCCTATCTTTTTCAAGAGCCAGCACCAGGACGGCCACCACTTACTGAAATACCTGTAATCGTTACTGAAATTATCTCATTTGACCATCCCAGCAACCCCATGCAGTAGATATTTTCATATTCATTTGACAAATGAGAGACCTGAGGTTGGAATAAGTATATTATCCAAAGTCAACTGGCTGTGAGAGGAGAAGCTGGAATTCAGATATTGAACACTGTTTCTTTGTAGCTCCTCACATACTGGACTATGTGATAGGTGCTTCATAAATACTGACTCTTGTAACAGCTCTATGAGGTAGGTATACTAGAATTCCCATTTTACAGATAGGAAAACTGAGGTAAAGAGAAAGAAGAAACTTGCTCCAGTCCTCAGAAGTAAGAGTGACAGAGTTGGATTCTGAACCCACTCAATCCAGCTCAAGTGTCCAGGCTCCCAGCCTTGAGCATGTGTTGCTACAAGAAGTGAAGGACGCCAGGTGAGGAGAGGGGAAGAGATGATGCTAAAGACAGAGAGAATTATCCTTCTACAGGCAAGAGGTTCAGTGAGTTCAGAAGCTAGAAAAGCCTGGACGAATAAACTCTCCACCCTCATGGATTAGAGCAGTCCCCCAGAGTCCTGGCTCCTCTCCTCCGAAAGGGGTCGGCCACCCTGGAGAATTTTCCAGCATTGAGCAATGGTGTAGGTGTTTCGTTTCCTTTAGGCCCACTGAGATGCATCTTGAGGAAATTGCCTCAGACTCTTGAGCAAGCTGTGATTCCACTTTTCAGCTACAAAATACTCAGAAGGGATGGAAGTCAACAGTTTTAAATGACCAGTTACATTTAAATGTCCAAGGCGGGGTGGGGGTGGGGGGTGGCTTTTATCAGGAAAGGGTGAAACAAACATGTATTGAGTAGCTACCATGTGCTGAAACGTGGGAGTTGCTAAGCCTCATAATAACCTTTTGAAATCGTGATTTACCCCATTTTATAGAGAAATGAACTAAGGCTGGGAGCAGCAAAGTGATGTCCCTAAATCTAGTGGCAAGTACAGGAGCCTGGTATGGTCCAAGGCCCATATATATGACTTCAGGTTGCATGCTCTTGGCTAGCGCCCTGCTGCCTCTCACTGGCCTGTGACTGATCCATGTGGTTTTAGGATTTTCCCATAATTAACGGTGAAATTACCAAGAGTATCTGTCTAAACAGAGATAGTTCTGCTAACCTGGTGTGTTTTGGTTTAAAGTGTTATCATTCTGAAAAACAGCTTCAGGAGAAGAAATAGTTTACAGGGAAAGTTTCCAAGAAATCTTGAAGTCATAAAGAAAGAGATTCACAGATGTGAGATATGAAAATTTAAAACTCCTGTACAAGACATCATATGCAAAGGTAGATGACAAGGGCATATTATAAGAAAGTCTTCAGTATATATAATAGACAAAGGATAGATCTACAGAGTACACAAAGCATTCCTCCAAATCAATGAGAAAGAGACAACCCATAGGAGAATGAAGAAAGGATATTAATTGGCCATGAACAAAAAACAGAAATCAAGTGGCTGTGGATATAAAGAAAATGTTCATTTTTACAAGTAACAGGGCAAAGGCAAAGGAAAGGAACAATGAACAGTCATTTTCTGCTCAAGAAATTGGCAAAAATGTTAAATGATTGACAATATCCAGTGCTGGCAAAGGCGCAGGGGAGCCACTGGCAGGAATACAGATTGAGAAAGCCTTTGTGGAGTACATTTTGGCCACAGCTAATAAAATTTTTTAAATGCACAAATACTTCCCGTATAAATTCCACTTTTTGTATCTCTCTAAAAGAAATCTTCATACTTGTATGAAAAAACCATATCAAGGATGATCCTTGGATCATCATTTGTAAAAGCTAGATACTAGAAATGACCTAAATGTCTATCAATAGGACACTGGTTAAATACTTTTTCATATATGCACATATATATGTCTTTGAATGCATTAAGAAGGTTAGCAAGACATACAAAATGTGTAATAGTGGGATCAGGAGGGGTTTGTGCCTTTTGCCTCTTACTCTGTATTTTTCTATTGTTTGAGTTTTTACAATATAAGTGTATCCCTATCACTTTTCAATTATCTAAAGAAGAGCAAGTTGGCCACAGAGATATAGACGCTTGTCTCCCAATCTAGACTACGGACTATTCACTGCTGAGGTTCCCTCCTCTGCCGATAGGAATGAAAGCAGCTCATTTGTAAGCTGCCTTTCCCTTATTCTCTCTCTCTCATTTCCAAAGGAGCTCACACATCTGAATATGTGTCCACATATACACACAGTCACTCAGAATAACTACTGCCTGGGCTAGTTCATGACCCAAGAACTTTTGAATCCTGGACCAAAGCGATTTTCATCTTGATAAAACTCATACACAATCATACCCCAATCCAGCTACAACAAAAATAACAAACTGTCAGGCCCCATCAGCACAAGCCTTGATTTAAACCATGGGGTCCAATGGGCACACATTGGATATGAAACTCCCTAAATAATGGCTCTGCTGGCCTAAAACATATCAGATGTTCTTTTCGCCTTAGCTCGCCCAAGACATAAACTATGTGTTCAGGGGAAAGCAAAGTCAAATGACTCATGACAGAGTTTGTTTTTAGTATGAATTATTTTTTCTGGCTCCTTGCTTTTAAAGACAGATCCTTTTCAGATGGGCTGAAGCAAGGCCTGAAGCTGGGAGCGGGGCCCCGGAGCCTTCCCCTCTTCTGAAGGCTGGGAGTGGGCGCCCTGGGCAGGAGAGTTTCCTTCCCGTGCTGACCACTCCCATCACGCACTGCTCCTCTTTCCTTCCCAAACCTGTGGTGGCGGGGTGCGGGTGGAGACAACACCGGATTTGGTGTCTGAGAGACCGGAGCTCCTTCCAACTTTGCTGTTTACTAATTGCGTGATGCTGGGGCTGTCATGTGACTTTCTCTGGGCTGCAGTTTCCTCGATGGTGACCTGGGCCCCGGTGGGGGGTCCACACGGCAATCTGGGCAGAGTCTCTGCCCCACAGTGGCGCTCAGGGAACAGTAAGGGACTGGACACCTCAGGGCAGAAATGCGTCTCATTGACCCCAGTATCTCTCCTCCTGGCCTGAGAATGGGGCAGAAAATACCTGAAGAAGGCAGGCAGCGGGTGTACCTAGTACTTCCGATGGGCCAGGTACTGTTCTAACTGCTGATATGGATAATCTCAATCCTCACAAACCACCTTATGAGGTGGAAACAAACGTCACCCACATTTCACGGTTGAGGAAAATGAGGCACAGAGAGGTTAAGAGGCCAGCAGGCCACACTGGTGGTTAGTGTAGGGGCTGGGATCCGAATGGCTCTAGAGCGGGAGGGGGGGGGGGAAATGGGCAGAAGAGAGGCCCCCTATGTGAAATCTAAGGAAAGGCGACATCAGGAATAGCCCGCCTCTTGGATCACTGTAGAGGAACAGACAGCAGGGAAAGGAGGGGAACACCAGGAGTGTGGTCATTCATGGCCCTGAGAGAACACAGGTGATGGGCACGCGCCCATGCGTGTGGCAGATCAGGGCCGCTTCTTAGGGTGCACTGGGCCCAGAGATGGCCGTGCTTCTGGAGAAGCAAGTACCCAGGACAGGGCTGCTGGCCAGGAAGGACAGGGAACTGCTCAGCTGGTGCCCAGACACATTCACTGCCTCCCTCTCCTCAGCAGACAGAACTAAAATGAACACAGAATTCCAGAGCTGGAAGGCACCTTAGGCATTGCCTGGCACCACTTCACCGTACAGGTTACAGAACTGTTACTTGCTTAATGCTACACCACAAGTTAATGGTAGAGCGAAGACTAGGACCAGGTCTTTATTTCCCAAACCAGAAATCTGCTTCTGGCATCTAGAATACACTAACAGCCACTCTCCTTTCCTTGAGGTTATGACTTCTGTTTTCAGTCATTTACCATCCCATAGTTCTCATACAAGCAACGTGCAGGAAAGAGGAATGCTGTCACACGGCTTTGGATATGTCCTGTCCCCTTGATAAGGCTATCCCCAGAGTAAGATGAATGCTTAGCTTGCTCTCGCAATAAATCATTAAGTAATTGACTAGGCAAGCACCCTTTTGATAATGATATGTGTCTCCATATGGGGCTGCCTACAGGGAAATTATGGGCCGAATTTGCAACAGTGATATATCAAGGTGAACTAAAAAAATGTGTTTTGGCTTTACACTTCCATGCCATGAGCTGCCCCTACAACATGCGTGTAGACAAAAGCATTCATTTATTCATTCATTCACTTGCTCAAATTCACATTTTCAATTTTCATCTACTACACAACTGGGCTCACCTCTCTAGGTTCATGAATCTTTTTTCCTAAGATCTAAAATTCTGCACACCCTCCCTCATCTCAGTCCCTCAGCGCATGCATGCACACACACACACACACACACACACACACACACACACACATACACGCACACAAAGTAAAGTGTAGTTTAGTGACCACTTCTAAATCCTGGCTCAAATGTCATTCTTTTGCAATCTTTTCTCTTCACGCCCAGTCTGCCCAGTCCCTCTTTGTTCCCTTAATTTACTTTGTTTCACAGCATTTTTTGCTACCCGAAATATTATTTGTTGCTATTATTTGTTCCTGGAATGGCTTGTTGCTGGACTCCTGTCAACTGGAATATAAGCTCTGTGAGGGCAGACACTGTTTTTCCACAGACACAACCGGGGGCACTCAGCCAGGAGAAGAAGACAGCGAATGAAGGAGGTACAGAAGCTCTCAAAGGGAGAGGCAAGGAAAGGTGACCTGAACTGCCTCTCAGAGTTTAAGAAAGAACTGATAATATGAACTCTGTCATTGCACATCACTGTGGCAGGCTCACACAGTACCTTGCTGAAGCTTCCCTTTTGGGAATTCATAAGCATTCCATGAACATATGTAAAATGGGGGTCCTTTTACTTCCTGTCCCATTATATTGCTGTGGTGATAAAATGAATTAATTCATGTAGAGTGATTTGAAGAGTGCTTGGCATATAGAAAGCATCAATAAATGTTGTCTCTCCCTGTTTCTCCTCTCCCTCCTCATCATCTACAAAGAGATATGACAAAGATAATACCTGTTTATAAGAACTTTATGTACTGCTAGGAACTATGTTTACTTTTCCTTTTAAAAATGAAGCACAGAACTTCCTCGGTGTACAAAGTTAAAGGCTTTGTTTATGCCCCTTACTTTGAATTTAATATAGTGCAAAAATGGTTTTATAAGTTATTTATCAGCATTTATATAATCAAAGAATTTTATTTTGTTTTTAATAAACACACTTATGATCGTTTCAATCAAGGATTAAAAGTTTTAAGACATGAAAACATGAAGAACCACGTAAAAACTGCAACAGTCTAGAAGAAATGATAGAACATTAGTAGAGAGAATAAATAGGCTAAAAGGCTGAAATAAAACTTTATAAGGGACTAATACAGAGAGCATTGAAGAAAGAAAAGAGAAGAACATTTGGAGTTGTAAGATGCAAGAAGTTACCACAAGACACTAAGTGGAAGCACCACATACAATAGTCATTTTGCTGTAATCCCTATGGGACATGCCTGCAACAAAGATAAAAATAGCCAGCAAACTGTTGAAAACAAGAACAAGAGTTAAACATGTTGACTAAATACAGCGATATTTTATTAATAACTTAAAAAAATCTGCTAGAACAGAATATATGACACCAAGGTTGCTGAGTTCTCTATAAAAGACTCTTTTTAGTTACAGCTCTTTTTGCTTTGTTGCCAGACTGGAAGCCTGATGGATGGAACTAGAAACCTATCTTAGGCTGCCATTGCCTTCTCTCCTCTTCAACCCCAAGACCCATGCATTTTGTCACAGCATCTCAAAGGGCAGGGGGACTGCCTTTTAAAAAGGTCCTGTGAACATTCTAGTAGTACATGCAACGTTCCCCAGAGCCTCTAGGTGTCGCTGTTGCAAAACTAACAGAAGCCCGAATCCTTAGGGGAAAAAAATCACAGTAAGTACATTTAGTACAAAACACTAAAAGCAGTAACAGCTCTAAAAGCAGATACCATTTATTACAGAATCTACAAACAAATTAGTACCTCTAAGACAATTAATTTCCTTTTTAATTCAAGGGCTCAGCCCCACGGAAAAGAGACATCTCCTATTTTAGCCAGAAAAAAAAAAAAAAAAAAATCTCAGGGTTGTTCTCCTTCTCTAAAACATTTATATTTAAGGGGTCCACACAAACCCATATGATGCTTAAAATGTTTATAATTAAGATTGGCTGGATGGCACAAAAGAACTAGCATTCAGAACAAAAACATAAGACAGTGAGTGAGAATTGGCTGAAAAAGGTAGTTATTCAATATTCAACCAAAAGTTGTAATCTTATTAAATATATTTAAACATGGTTTTCACTTAGATTTGGCACCTTGCTTAGTGGGGAAGTATTAAATAATACCTGGCTGCTAAGAGTATATTTAGGAATCAGTGCCACCTAAAACATACAGCGTGTACAGCTCAGTTTCATTGTTATTTAAGGCTTCTCTGATCTTCTGGCTGTGAGCACACACATATTAAAAATTAAGTACACACACTCAATGCATGCTCAACCCGTTTAAAAGGCTTATTTTTTTAAAACAGAAACATGCAATGAAAAATGAACTCAACTCTGGCAAGAGGTAATGGACTCATCCCTTTGGGGCCAGCTGTCCTGTTTATCAACTAAAAGGAGAGGGGAGGGTCAGAAACAGAAAAAAATTTCCTAAGTAGTCAGCAAAGAGAGATGCCCAACTTCAGAGAGGAGCTGAAATCAGTTTCTACACTCAGACATCCTTCTTTGTCAGAGCTGAGAGGGGGAATGAATGGAACCTTTTACCTGCGGGTATTCGAATGGGAAGACAGTATCTTCAGATACCAGGGAAATGTGCAAGTGGGCAAATGAATGCAGGCAGATGCTGGCTGATTCCCAAGGCATTAAATAAACACTTTTTTTTTAAATGGAGGAGGGGGTCATCTGTAGTTTTCTGGGCATTAAACGAGGTACTGATCAAGAGGTGGGAACTGGGGGCAGGGGTGGTTAAGGCGAGCTGTGAAGACAGAGAATGTTAATGATGCAAACAGCCAGGTGCCATAATAGAGTCCTAATCAGCATTTTTACTGTAAAAACAATGTATCTTATGTGCAGAAGCTGCACAAGAAATGAGCACTCTTTCCTTTCCGATATCATGAGATTCCCTAAGATCCCCAGGCTGGAACACAACATCTCAGAGCGGCCAGAGTGTCAGCAAACATCACATTACATCTCCACAACCCAGCCGAAGAGGTCACAGTATTAGTACTATTTTTAATTTGATAAACTAAGTTTAAATCCAGAAAAGTACAGAAAATAATACCTTATACCTCAAAAAGAAAAAAAAAGTAGCCTCTTTAAAAAAAAAAAAAAAATATATATATATATATATATACACACATATATATATATACATATCCATATATATATATATCTTTATTGATTTCAGAGAGAAGGGAGAAAGAGAGATAGAAACATCAATGATGAGAGTCATTGATCAGCCGCCTCCTGCACGCCCCCTGCTGGGGATTGAGCCCGCAACCTGGGCACGTGCCCTGACCAGGAATCAAACCCCAGTCGCCTGGATCCTAGGTAGATGCTCAACCACGGAGCCACACTCGGCTGGGCAAAAGTAGGCTCTTTTAATACAGATACTATTCTGTCCATTTATAGACGGTAGAACCGAGGCTCTAAGAAGTCAATCACATTATTCAAGACCATACATTTAGTAAGTTACAGAGGCTGAACTGGAACTCAAGGTTTTTTTACTTGAAAGTCCACTTCTTTAAACTCTAAGCCCTACAGCCCCACTCCTTCTCTGTGGCTGACTGAAGACGGGGGCAGGAGCAATGAAGGAAATTGGGAGTCAGGGTGGGGGGTACAGCATGCAATCTCATTTATCTCCCTTATCACGTATTTGCAAAAGATTGGAGGAAGAGGAGCTGAGTTCTTCTCAGATACAGCTTCCCACTGCCACTATCATCCACATTGGGCTGCCTATTTCCCCCACTGGTCAGAAGCCACCAGAATGTTAGTTAAGCATACCAAAGTCTTCACAGCAACCATGAGTACAACCAGGGACCACAGAGAGCAGCCTGTGTTGCATTAAGACTATAACAAGGAAGGAAGGGAATTTTGACACATGCTACCACATGGGTGAGCCTTGAGGACATTATGCTAAGTGAAATAAGACAGTTGCAAAAAGACATAAACTGTATGAGTTCACTTCTATGAGGTACTTAGAGTAGTCAAGTTCACAGAGACAGAAAATAGAATGGTGGCTGCCAGGGCCTGGGTGGGGGTGGGGGTAGGAAATTATTGTTTAATAGGTAGAGAGTTTCAGTTTTGCAAGATGAAAGGAGTCCTGGATACTGGTTGCACCATAATGTGAATAATACTTAACAATGATGAACTGTCCACTTAAAAATGGTCAATTTTATGTCATGTGTATTTTACCACAATTAAAATACACTAACAAACAGAGTACAACCCGGAACGCCTTGTCCAGCGGTCACTGACAACACTCTTGCCTGGCACAGTATGAAGCAGGACCTTCCAAAGCTTCAGATTTGTGGAAGTGAAAGTGGTTTTGTGTTACATCCCAGTTACTTATCTGGAAAGCAGGAAGTCTGGAGGAAATGGTGTTTTAACAAATGTAAAATTTCACATCTGCATGTTTTATATGAATTCTCAGCCTGGTCTGACCAGCAAAGAGCTCTCTGGCCATGAACAAAGCACTTCCCCTCTCCAGGTCCCAACTTCCCCATCTGTAACACGGAGGGATGAGAGGGATGCTCTCTGAAGGCCCTTTAAATTCTCAGATTCTGACTCCAGTGTTTTCAAATGCGAACACTGTCTCCTCTCGGAGGTGCAGCCGCTTCCGAAGCCTGCTCAGCGCAGCTCTCCTGCAGCGAACGGAGGGAGGACGGACGCAGGGTGAAGCAGGCGGACGGGAAGCAGAGGCGGGTGGCCTGGGAGGAGCACTGGGCTTGGAGTCCGAGACTCTGCATATAGTCATGAGCTCTGCCACTTGCTAGCCAGGTGAATCCGAAAGGAAGGGAGCATTTACTGGGGACTTCTCTGCATGAAACACTTTCACACACATCATCTCATTACTTCACAAATCTCAGTAGTTCACATACCATCTTCGCAGTTGATTCCATAGGTAAGTACTACCTATAGTATTTATTATGTAGGTCATCTTTTTCTAAATTCTGAATAAACTCCTTTTACTCTTTTTAAAATTTGCTTTGTTCTCAGCAAAAACACCCATAAAAACCTAGGTTTGGTGCTAGTTATGTTTTTTTCCTAATACATATTAAGATAAATATACAACTATTAGTAAGAGAGTGTCCACCTGCCAGCTAAAGTAGCAAGTGGTCACTGGTGGTGTATGCGCACATGTTGGGAGCTGCCACATTATTTTACTTTATCTCCACTTACAGCCACTGGACATTTGAACCCATGGAATTTGGTCACTCGCCCAAGTCTCAACCAACGGGCCCCAGAGCAATGTGCTGGTTTATATTCCTCTTGCCGTTAGGAAGGGTATGTTCTATAAAGTTGCATCCAGAGTATTTCCAAGATGTTAGAATTTCATGGACACGAACCCTTCCAAAATTACTTTGGAGACTGACATAGGGTTAGCACATTTTTATTTTGCCAAGTAAGAACTCAAAAAAAAAAAAAAAAAAAAAAAATCCTCATACAAAGTACTATAAAAAAAAAGCACAGGACTTTATACACCAACTGATTGGGAAAGGTACTTGTCAGGATAACATAAATCATTTAAGAAGAAAAACATTTAGGATCTTCTGCTTACTTTTCTGCATTTCTCAGTCTGGGGAAAAACCCTGTGACAGATGAGCCCCGTCCATGCTCAGCACTGGTGGACCATGGTGCCATGGTAGACAGCTTTGGAGTAACACAGACCAGAGTTCAAGTACAAGTTCTGCACTAAGTACATGGAAGGCTTTGTGAAACCTGAACCTAAGCCTTAATTTTTCATCTGTAAACTGAGGCTGCTACTCACTGTTGTAAAGATTAAATGCAGTAAGTGCATAAAATGCCCATCACAGTGCCTGACCTGTAGTAGGAGCTCAGTAAGTGGCAGTCACACTTAGCTTTTACCAGGCTCCTCGTATCTAACTAGGAAGGTTGCCACGAGGATGCAGTATGGCAATGCATGGGAAAGCGAGTTGAAAAGGTGCTACACAGCTCTAAGTGTTCATTCCTTTGGATCTCAGCTTAAAAGTTACTTCCTCTGGGAAACTGTCCTTGAACCACCAAGTTGGATAAGAAGCCCCTGCCCCTGGTACCACAGTGCCTTGTGCTCTCGATCTGGTCACGTGTCACACTCTATTGAAATGGCCAGGTGATTTCTCCCTCACCAGAGTAGGCCCATAAGAATACCAAGAGGGTGGAAAAACATCAATCTTATTTGTTGCTATCTAGCACAGAGATGCTGCCAAATATAGCAATGGCACTTTTTTTAATTGGTTAAATGAACCGATGGATTAATGGATTTACAGATGTTTTCAAATGTGTCTGATGGTATTACTTGTATGTGTGGTGGTCTTGACCGTGGGTTTATAACAGCATTCCCAATGTCTGGTACTTGAAACTTTAGGCAAGTAAGATGTTGCATAAAAAGACTAGTTCTTTGGTCAGTATATTTGGGAAAGACCAAATTCTATATGTCTCTGCAACCCAGGAAATTCACAATGCATGTTTATAATGTTAAGTCTTATGAGAAGTCCTGCTATAAAGATGCCTAGTTAACTGGAACATAGCAATTTCCAAATGAATTCTTTCCTGGAATACCTTTTACTATACCATGGGGCACTTGTTGGGAAATCATGGCCTATAAGAGAACTTGGGTCCTGAGCAAATTTTTACCTTCGTTTCTATCCTGGTTCTTCTTCCTCCACTTATGTATTTATTTTTTAAAATATGTTTTTACTGATTTCAGGGAGAGGGAGAGAGAGAGAGAGAAACATCAATGATGAGAGAGAGTCATTGAACAGCCACTTCCCACACATAGCCTACTGGGGATCGAGCCTGCAACCCTGGCATGTGCCCTGACCAGGAACTGAACTGTGATCTCCTGGTTCACAGGCTGATGCTCAATCACCGAGCCACTCCGGCTGGGTTCCTTCCTTCAATTAAACTGCACAGCCAGGAGTCAGGAAAGATATGCACACTGAGCTGGACAAAAAGGCAGCACAGACAAGAGAACCTTTGAGAAAACTGGTAGAGAGATGAAAGAGCTGAACAAAACTATTTTGACAATGACTACAAATGCCCTCATTTTTAGAACACCTCAAAGCTTTCACAATTCTGTACACATATACCACTGCAATTCTTCTTCTGCCTCCTCCTTCCTCCTCTTCTCCTACTCCATCACCACCACTTCCACCTCCATCACCACCTCCACCTCCATCACCTCCATCACCACCTCCACCTCCATCATCTCCATCACCACCTCCACCTCCATCACCTCCATCACTACCTCCACCTCCATCTCCTCCATCATCACCTCCACCTCCATCACCTCCACCACCTCCATCTCCATCACCTCCATCACCACCTCTACCTCCACCTCCATCACCTCCATCACCTCCATCACCACCTCTACCTCCACCTCCATCACCTCCATCACCTCCATCACCACCTCTACCTCTACCTACATCACCTCCATCACCTCCATCACCACTGTCACCTCCACCTCCACTACCATTTCTACCACTAACCTCCACCATTAGAATTCATGTACACTATGTCAGGGATTGTTCTAAGTATGCTTCCTGTATTACTTTATTCAATCCTCACAACTACCTTTTGGGGGAGGTGCTACTCCATCTCCATTTTACAGAGGGGGAAACAGGAGCAGAGAGGTGAAGTATGACTCATGTTTTGGAAGTTGGGTAGAACATTTTAAAGATTTATACTAAGAACTTTAACTGATGAGGAAATTGAAGCTCTGCATGTTTAAGTGACTTGTTCAGGTGGGACAGTAAGTACAGAGCCATGTCTGTCTGATTCCAGTGCAAGCTCTCCCTAGCACATCAGGCTGCCTCCTGGTATTAATAATAGTTTATATCTGTGAGTTATTTTATAGTTTACTAAGCACTTCCATGTCCTTAATTATATTTAAATCTCCTAACAATGCTTTAGACATTGTTATCCGTTTTATAGATACTGAAGTTGAATCTTAGAAAGTTACCAGTTATACTAATGATAAAAGTAATGAGAACTGCCGTCTACTTTTGAGAAACTGATAGCTCAAGGCACAAGAGCTCAGAAAGGATAGATCTGGGGCTCAGACTCAAGTCTTCTGATGCCAAGTCCAGAGTCTGCTCCACCCTCCAGAGCCAGGCCTCTCCAACAAGACCACAGCATGACGAGCCCAGCTGCGGCAGGGGAGGGAGGTTGACAGCACCATCTCGGCATTCGGTTGGTGTGGTTTTTAGTGACTCAACATCTTCCATTAATTAGAGTTCCTGTCACCATGGTGATGGTTTATTATTGCTGGGCTGATAAGATGGCCAAGGCAAGAATATCATCTTCCGCCTTTTTCCTCTCACTCTCCAGCCAAGTTTTGTCTCTCTTTTTTTTTTTCTCTGATCGCCTAACATAACTGACCTTCTGCCACGCGGTGTGAGGAGGGGGATCCTTAAGCAGGGACCCCCGCTGGACCTCCAGTAATAATCTTTGGAATGTTTTCCCTTTTGCTCAGAGCAGAGGCTCTGCTGAATCCACCCCATTCAGATTTCATCTCTGACACTTATCAGCTCTCAGATCATGAACAAGTTAAGTATCCTCCCTGGGCCCTGTTTTTTCATTTGGAATAAGGGATAAGAAAGCCTAGCTGGCAAGGTTATTTGGAGAGTGTGGAGCAACAAACAGGAAGACACTAGCACAGAGCCTGGAATGTAGTGGGAGCACAATAAATGGTAGCAGTTGGAATCATTAAAGTAACAGCAATAATTATTATTTACAGAGAGATGAGATGAGACAGAGATTTAGAGCTGGGAGCTGAGGTCATTTTACTTTCATTCATTCATCAAGTATTCCAACTTGTTTTTCCACTGGAAGTGCTCTGTTTCTTTATAGCTCTTAACCCAAGATATAGTACTCATTTA
Organism: Miniopterus natalensis; assembly: GCF_054644295.1. Lineage (NCBI taxonomy): Eukaryota > Metazoa > Chordata > Mammalia > Chiroptera > Miniopteridae > Miniopterus > Miniopterus natalensis. Next base: position 35,961,689 of record NC_142089.1, on the reverse strand, counting down.
CTTGTGTTTGTTTATATTTAACTGTCTCTTCCACTCAGTTGTAAATGTGATAAGTATTGGGGTGATGTTTATTTTGTTCATCAGTGTACCTAGGTGGATATTTGCTGAATGAATGGACAAATATTTACCAAGCAGCTACTCTATCTCAATCTGTTTGTCACTCGCTAGAGACATGGAAATAACTAAAGCAAGATTCTTACCCTCGGCGAATTCACATGAGGGATCTGTAAAAACTGACAAAAGTTAAGGAAATGGGGTACCCATCCCTAATTCCAAAAGGGTTTTGTCTAAATACAGTGACATAAATGGGACTAATCTTCCATAATCTTCTGCACAAAGCACTGATGGAGGGGAGGACATCTAACTGCTCTATGCACCAAGAAGGATTCAAACTGGTGGTGAGAAGCCCCCAACATAATCAGAAATTCCCTCGCAAACGTACAGTCGGGAAAGAAAGAAAAAGAAAGGGAAGGCCTTTTGGAGGGCTTGCTCACTGACTCCTCCTAGAACAGTCTGATCCCCTTTGCTGGTGAAGCAAGAGGTCAGATCCCCAGATGGGAAATCAATCTCCAAGAGTCACCGGATAGAATTTCTAATTCACCGGTGCCATGACACGCAGGCTGTTTCCAGACAAGGAGGCAGCGGCCCAGGGCCTGAGTGTCCCCACCCCACTGTACACAGTCAGGCCAAGCTGATACCTGCCCCCAGGAGCAAACAACACTAACAGCCACACCGGCACAGGGCCTACAAACCTACCTGCTCAATGGCCTGGACCTCCCATTTGAAGGTATTTTATTACTGCATTAAGTATTAGCATTAGTTACTTTAATATATTTTGGGTTATTTCTTTTGAAACAATCTAGACCAATGCACCCTATGTTCAACTGCCATGCTGTGGGGAAAGGGAATGAACGACAGGGGAAGCAGGAGATAGGGTTCACCTATTGTCTGTTTCATATATTGGCTTCCCAACTCTTCCACTTCTCGACAGTTTTTGAAAACCAGACCCGATCCTTTTAGTTGAAAGATGAGGAATCGGAGGCCCAGAAACATATACCTCTTTCCCAGGTTGCCCAGTAAATGGTTTGGTAACTGAACTAAGACTAAGGATGGGCGAGCTCATCTTTGAAAAATGAGAGCAACTGAGAATCAAAAGACACAGTGTCGATCCAGCGTCGACAGGGAAAGTTGTTTTCAGAGATGCAGCTAATACTAGGTGGTCTAGGGTCAGAGTTTACCTGTTACAGACTTTCCATCCACAGCAGCACCAAGACTCTGTGGCTGGCATTGCGCGTAACCTGCTTAGACCTGCTCCAGGGAGATCACAAAGCATCTAAAATTTCACCTTCAGTTTGGTACAACATACATTTATCCAGCACCTGCTACTGACAGGATGAGGAAGGCTCGGACCCGCACCTGGAAGCACACTGGAGTGAGGCAAGCGGCCACTGAAACACCTCCAGGCAGCACTGGGAATAAGCACAGGTGGCGGGAAAGTGTAGAGATCAGCCTCCCAACCAACGTTGCAGATGGGTTTCAGTATCACCCCAGAACCCCAGGTCTGAATGTCGGTTCCTATCTTACCAGCTAGGTGACCTTGGGAAAGTACTTAACCTCTGTGACTCAGCTTCCTTGCCTACAAAGTGTAGCTAACATCAGGACCTCATGGGATTGTGGTGAGGATGGAGGGTTAATACACGAAAAGTACATACATACAGGCTGGTGCGTACTCCAGGAGTCCCCTCGGCCATCGTTTTTAGGAGCCCCTCGGAGAGGGGTCCCAGCTGCCCACCGCACTACAATATGCAGCACGCACTATAAAGCCTGCGGTTTCCTAGCAGCCTAAGCACTTGCTGGAAGCCCCGCTTTAGGACTGTCTAAAAATTCCTCCTCCGGCACCTGGAGTGGTTCCTCAGCTTCCTGAGAGGAGGACAACTGCTGTAACCCAATCAGTCAAATCTGTCGCGTCCGTCAGGATCCCTCCTTATCGGAGATGCTGACAGGTGAAGCCGACACGCCAACTTGGTAGGAGTTCCACTCTGATCTCCACCCAACACGCAGGCTCCTCCAGACCACGGGGCGGCTGACAGGGCGGGAGGTGTGGAGGGGACAAGGGGTGGATTCTGAGCTGGCGCAGGTACCTCGCTTGCTTCCTATACATCAGTGGCACTGTCTCAGAAGGTGCCTTCCCCACGCCCAAATTCTCAAACACGGTATGTCACACAGGCTAGACTCAACTGTGCTCTAGTGAAACAGGATAGCTTTCTAGGGGCCTTTAAAGAGTGCTCCCCTTCTATTTCAGGGACCCTTCAAGACTATCAGAGATAAGTAATAAACCCTTGCTATTACTCCAGGGCTGAATTAATTGACAGGCAATTTTTCTTAACCAGGAAGCAGTCTTATCATCTAAGAAGCACTTACTGTTGTTGATTTTTTCAATATAAGGCTATTAGCCTGCGACATTTTTTTCCAACAAGACAGAATCAGGGGATGTTGGGCAGGGGATGCTCCCAAGACTCCTGATCAAATTCCTAATTGATCTATTTATCATTAACAACCCCCACCCCCAATCAACTGTAGCCCTTACGTTCCCGGCTTTCCATTTTGCTGCTCTAGAACTGGGGTCCTTCCCAGGAGCTGAGCGGCTCTCTTTCCTGCCTGTATTTATTCCTTTGCTCTCACTCGCACCCCTACCTGAAAAATCCTCTTGCCACTGCTTCTTTGCTTGTCCTGAGTTAACGTTTCCATGTCAAGCCCCACTTCTTACACTTCTTACACTTCTTACATTTCTCTTTCTTGCGTGGCTGCTTGCAGAGAGTAGATTATGTCATGGCTAATCTAACTCTCGGGTTTCAGGTTGCTTCCTTTTTATTTCTTTAGCCCAACAGTCAGCTCCTTGAGGTGGGGAACCTGGATTTGCTTGCCTTTCTTTTTTTTTTTAATTCGTAAAAAGCAGTTCACCCTATACGCCGCACAATCTAGTACTTGGCTGTCACCAGTAGTAAGGATTCGTGTTTGGAGACAGAAAACCTGCATTCCAATTCTAGCTTGAATATTAAAAGCCAGTGAGACTGTAGGTAAGTGCTTTTCATTTTCTGAGCCTGTTTCCTCATTTGTAAAAATGAAAACAATAAACTTTCCATGTAAACCTACTGTGAGAGGTAAGAAAGGTTGACTGTTGTTTCCGTAAGGAAATATCTACAAGAAGGTCAGGGCATAGGAGTTATGTACGTAGCTTTCTTACTACCTGCTGTGAAACAGGAAGAAACCTTGGAAAACTGAGGAACAGATAGGAGTCTATAATAAACACAGACTCTGAGACATATAGGCTCAAGTTAAACTTCTAGCACCACTACTTATAGCTGTGTGACTTTGGGTAAATCACTTCCCCTCTCTGAACCTTCATTTCCTCATTTGGGGGATGAGCATAATCGCACACATAATGCAGCGACTCACTTAGCATAGTGAATGGCCCACAGCTCGGCTCCAGAAAGAGGAGTTTCTGTTCCTTTTTACCAGGTACGATCTTGAAATGTGCCTGGCTCTGGCTTGTAATCAAGTCTTGTCTCCTGAGAGGGGCTGAGGTATGCAGCTACAGGAGGCTACTGACCTCAGTGCCTAACTCAGAGCTGGGTGTTCACTAAAGATGCTGAGGCCAATTTCTTGTCATGTGGGCTTCACTTAGATAATGTGAACTGCTCTCCATGAGAACTAGCTACCCCTTCTCCAGCTGGCCTAGCTAATCCTAATCTGGAGAGAGGGAGGTGAATTCACTGTAATGACTGACTTCTCTTTTAATCTTTAAAATCAACCATAACAGTCAGAGTCCAGTCAGGAGAACTGAAACTACTCTAGGTCTTTCAACAGAATGAATTTAGTACAAGAAATTGGTTTCTTATGTGACAGAAAAAAATCAAGAAGACAAATAGATGCTGCTGAAGCAACTCAGAGTTCAGTAACAGCAGAAAGCTGCTCCCCTCTTGGGGATCGAGGGCCAGTGGGAGGCTGTGGTGTGACTGCAGCCAGAGACTAGAGATGTCAGGCTGGAGCTAAAACCAAAGAAGGGCTGAGTGGCCAGAACTGGAACCAGAAAGGGAGAGGCTAAGAGCTGGAATCGCACAGGAGAGGCAGCTGATGCTGCAGTGAAGGGAAAAATCACCCAACTTCTCCCCTCTTCTTACACATCAGTCTTCCTTCCACCTGTATCTTCCATGGGCCAAACCAGAGGCCAGTTGCAAGGGAAGCTGGGAAATGTAATACACAGTGAAGGAGGGGTGAATAAGCTACCTGAGAGCAACTAGGCAAATGACTGACCCAGCCATCTTTCAATAATATATGTAAAGCGCCGGGATAGATGTGACGGATAGTCAGCTAATAATGATAGTAAGCAACATAATATTGTTTTAATTTTGTATAACTCTCACTAAAAGTTCATTCATACCAGTAACTGTGGTAAACACTTTATATATACTATCTCATTTAATCATCACAACTCTCTTAGGAAATACATAGTTTTAATAGTCATATTTTTTTACAAATGAGGAAACCATCTTAGAAAGGTGAAGGGACCGACCTAATGCACAGCTATGACATGTGAACTCAGGATTGAAACCCAGCTTTACGTGGTATCAGAGTCCATGCTCTCAACTGTGCTCCTACTTATTACTTATAAATGAATCATGCTGTTACGAGAAAAAGGGAGGGTACTAGATATCGAACATAAAACTTCCCATAATTACTGGGAGGATATTTTGAAGACCTGGATTTCCAGGGCTGAGAGCCTAGAACACTCTGTGAGCATTAAATGTGCCCTTAAAAAAAAAGTAGAGATTAACAAACAAGTACATCACCTAATGTAGTTTATAAAGGTCCATGGCGTTCCCTCTTGGAGGCAACAGGGTATTTCTGCTAAGAGGATGCCAAGTTCACTGGCCTCTGTGGGCTTGCTGTTTACGGACATTTGATATGCCTCAACATCTGTTGTCCTTCTCGATTGATGGGTGCTTCATTTTAGCACTTCCCCGATGCCAGGCTGGTAAAAAGCCTTAGCACTGAGGTCCTCTCTGACACTCACAGGCCGGTGGTGCAGCCTTGTTTGTAAAGCTGGGTGAGGGGAGGAATATTCAGGGTAGAGAGGTGGAGGGAAATCCATGGACCATGCTGGGTAGTCTCAGCTCTACTTCAAGGACCAGCAACATCTCCGGGAAGTTATGCACCTGGGCGATCTGTAACCTGAAGTTTCAGTATCATGCTCCGAGTTTTCAACAATGTGGGATATGATGAATTCTTGCCTTCTGTGAAAGTCTATGGAACAACATCTAGGTCAGCTTTGAAAGGAATGGCAACTTTAGAATTTGGTACAAGAGAAAAGGTGGTCTCTTTTGGAGAACTGGCATGCTTCTTTCATTCTGTGAACACTATATGACTTGACATATTTCCCAGTTTTGTCTTGGCCACCTGGAAGCTCAAAGTAATCCCCTTATTTAAGGGTCAGATACCCACAGGCCAAACCTGTCCCATAAATCTGTGTGGCTTGGAATTCACCAACCCGGGATTAAAACACTTTGAATGTCACTATCAGGCAGAGCATACATTTTCCAACCCCACAGGGAATCAAACTGCTGGCATCTTCCTATTATATGAACTACCTGGAACCTGAAGACATGGAAATTTGAGGAACCCCTCTCCCTAGTTTAAGTGGTTGGTGTATTTTCCTCTTTTTACGTAGTTTCTGACTTGAGAGTTTCATTTTGCTCAGTTTTATTTTGCTTAGTAATTTATTATAAGCTTCCTCAAACCCTTTGTGGAAGCTGAATATAAGTGATAAACAAATAAACAAATTGTTTTCTTCCTTAAGCAAAACTGCCAAGATCAGTGTAAGCAGTTGTATTCCCACTGCATCCAAGACTGATCATCCCTGGTGAGTCACTCTGGCCTGCCCCACCTCCCCCACCTGTTAAAGGATTACCAGGGCTGTGAGCCCAAATCCACCATTCCCTCGAGCAGCAGAGAGAAAGAATGTCCTCCTCACTGGCAAGTGAGGGGCCCAGACATAATCAAGTGGCGCCTGCCCATTTCTAGCATCTAATGTGTAAATCTAGCTCTAGGTGCCTCTGAAGCTTGGGCTGCAGGGGACATGCAGAGGCTGGGTTAGGAGCCAGACCACCTGAGTTTGCAGCCTCATTCTAGCACCAGCCATCTGTGTGACCTTAAGCCAGCTTATCAATGTCCTGATGCCTCAATTCCCTGCTTTATAAAGTGGGACAATGAACCCCCCACTTTGTAGGTTTGTCATGAGAATGAAATTAATACAGGAAATGACAAGAATACTTTCTGGGTGCTAACTATGCTTTCCTTCATAGAATCTTTGCAGCAACTCAGAGGGGTCAGTTAATATGGAACTGAGGCTCAGAGAAATTAAGGACCCCCCCCCCCCAGCCAGGTTCGTTCACACAGCTGGCAAGCCCAGGAGGAGCCATTGCCCTGGAGTGCAGCCAGGTGACTTAGAGCTACCTTCCCTCTTCTGTCCTATTTGATTTCCTCTTATCCTGCCCACAGTGGACTTGGCTCATGTACCCAGACTTGCAGACAGCTGTCATAATACTACATGATGGAGGCTCCGCAGTTACTGCTCATATTTACTGTGTTGAGGTGAATGGGGAGAGATCTGTGCAGGACTTAGGCCCATGTCCCTTCCTCTGCTTTCAGAGAAGGCACGCCACTGCCTAAGTCAAGAGCAGAACCAGGGTCACATGCACACACCCGAAATTCCAGCTCCACCAGCTCCATCACTAGCTAACCCTCTAGGGCCCGCTTCAAATGTTGCCTTCTCAGAAGGACTTTCCTAGCCCTCAAGACCGTGGAAGACAGTCTTTCCTTGGTGCTTCATCATCTCATTGTACAGCAATTATATAAACAAATAACAGCCGATGTTAAATAAACACTGTGTCACACTACCTGTACTAACATGGTTACCCCTTACACCACGAGTTGTGAGAAAGTAGATCTATGATGCGGACATTACTGTCATAGTTCATAGATGGGGGCTCTGAGGCAAACAGAGATTCAGTAACTTACCCCAGGTAAGTGGCAGAGCCATGACTGGAGCCCAAGCCAAGGCCCCTGGTCTTTGCCATTGTAGTTATTGTTGGCTTTTTCATAACTGTATCTGTCTGGGTCCACCTCCTCCCCCAAAGACTGGAAACTCCATGGGCACTGAGATGTGTGTAATTCTTCTTTGTCCTGCTACCATCGAGGACTGTCCCTGTCACATGGCAGACTTCTGCTGAGGGACCTTGGCTTAAAGAATTAAACAAGGAGCCTGGACACATGCCTCTTCCAGATCTGGTCAGCTGTCACCAGTCAGCCCAGCTATCACAGCCCACCCAGCCTCCAGCAGGGGAGGGGAGCAGAAAATGCATCCTGACATTACAGGAAGGGCCCTAGGAAAAGGTGCATTAATGGGGCAAAAACAAGCCAGCGGAGTGATTAATTTGGCCTCCCCTTCCACATTGTGTTTACACAAGTTGATTATATAGCACTTAATTACTAATTTGCCCTACTTAAACCAAGAGTGCTTTTAATTTTTAATGAGATAAGGGAAGGAGATCTTTACTCAGTAAGGAGCAGCTATTTTATTTCCTTCTCTTGTTTTACCCAGACAATTAATAACATTTCTAAGGAAAGGCATCCCTCTCATGAATTCTTTCTCTCCATCTTCTTCCTGACCTCCTAGGTTTAAAAAGAGATGGAAAAAGATAAGAGCCACTTTGAAACAAACCAACTTTGCTTTCTGATCTGGCTGGATGGGCTGGGGAAGACTTTGTAAAGTTGAGTCACATGGGACCCATAAATGGTGCTGATTTTTTGGGAGCTGGGGTGTATCTATTCCCAGAAATCATAAATTGGTTGTTACTGAAAACAGAGAACACAGCCATGGGTCTCCAAACATGGCCTTCCCCTGTAAGGCTGCATTGTTTCCTGGGTATTAATGTCAGATAAGTGTAAGCACTGCCCTGGGGCAGTCGAGACATAAGAAGAGCACAGACATTGGAGCCAGATCTGTACTTGATTGCTAGCTCTGCCACTTGCTGCTAAACCATGGGCACATTCCTTAAACTTTCTGAGCCTCAGTTTCCTACCTGTAAAGAACTAAATATTATCTGAACTACCTTAGCATGGTGCCCAGTTCAGAGGAAGTGCAGACAAAGATTTGTTTTCTTGTCTTTAGCATAGGTAAGGCAGGAGATGAATGCAGGAGTAAGGAAGTTCCTTCTGAGACTCAAGCATATCTGTCATCATCTGCAGAGCCGTGGAGTCTAGACCAGCGCCCCTGAAAGAGCAGGTCCATAATGACGTAAGGAGCTTGCCCCAGAATGGGAACAAATACACTGATTCCTTCACTGAGGACATCTTGCTCTGAATAAAATGTCATAATTGACTTATATTCTGATGCGAGTACCTTATCTCAATGCAAATCTGTAGCACACTATTCAGAGGGGGCCCCTGGTCCGCAGACTGACCTGCGCGCCTCAGCCTGAATGACCGCTGCACATCTGCACGTTGTCCTGAGGACCCGCCCCAGCCTTCTCTGGGCTTAGACAGGAGCACCAGTGAGCCCCCTTGCCTTCTGACTTTGAGTCCAGCCACTGGGGAGCTTAGCAAGTGGTCAGAGAGAGAGGAGAATGGTGTCAAGAACCAAGCTCTTTCCCTCCACAGTCACTGACAAGCCACCTGACCCTGTATCTCATAGCCTCCGTTCTGGGGTTACAGCACCTGTGCTCTCCCCTCACCTCTTCATGTCCAGCTGTTACAAAACCCAATGCATCACATGCTCCTTAATGGCTTCTCTATGTCCTGGTCTTCAGTCTTATAAACAGTCCTTCTACTAAACTCTCTACAGTTATCCTACTTTGTGGGTGCCCTGTGGGGGCCTTGACTAAATCAGTGACATTTTACTATGCATCCTAATTCTAGTTGTCTGTTTCTGATACTAGTTTCTTTCTTTTAAAAACATTTAAAAAAATGTTTTAAAATTGATTTTAGAGAGAGAAAGGAAGGGAGAGAGAGCGAAACATCTGTGAGAACCATGGATCGGTTCCCTCCTACACGCCCCCTACTGGGGATCAAGCCCACAACCCAGGCATGTGCCCTGACCAGGAGTCGAACCGGTGACCTCTTGGTGCATGGGCCAACACTCACCAACTAAGCCACCACACGCAGCCCCAGAAGAGTCCATTTCCATATATGATGGAGTTGAACAACTCCCAGCTTTGGAATCCTAGCCTAGGCCTTGAACTCTGACATTGTCCCTTTCTAGCCATGGCTTTGACATCACTTAACCTCTCTTACCTCACTTGTAAAATTATGATGATGACAGTAAAGGAAATTTCCTTATACACAACTTTTAACATGTTATCAAATTTTTAAATGTTTAAATTTTTTTGATATGCATGATTAAAGATACTCCACTCAAGTTTCTGAACTCATGGTACTTTCTTATGGTTTACTGCAGAGAATCAAATATCAAACTAGTAAGTTATCGTAATAATAAGTTTTCCCTTCTGCATAGTTCTCAATCATTTGCCTAATGCTGCAACCAAAACTCTTTCACAGACTTCAGTAAGACCTCTACACATTCCATGACTGTGAATCCAACTTTGTCCAACAGTGTGTGGTATGTATGTACATACATGTGTCTGTGTGTGTGTAGTCATTTTCAAGACTTTTTTTCCCCAATTACAGAAAATTCCTGACTTAACTACAGGTCTTGTCTTTCATGATCTCTTATTTGGTTCCACAGCCTAATTTACTGTGCTGAATATTAAGCTTACACAGCATGGGTCTGCTATTCATGAGTCACCCTAGTAGTGTAAAGGAATAAAATACCCAACCTATTCATTTCCAAGAAGGAATTTTTTTTAATGAAGCATAAAGGCATAAATATTAATAAGAATGAATAATTAATTGCTTATAAGCATGTGTTTCTGCAGAAAGATGTTAACATATTTTTTCAGATTTGCACTGGTATGAAATGTTGTCTTGAATAAAATGAAGTAAGAGAGTCAGGTAAACTTTGTTTTAGAAATACAGTTCTGGCCTGGCCGGGGTGGCTCAGTGGTTGAACTAGGAGGTCAAGGTTTGATTCCCGGTCAGGGCACATGCCGGGGTTGCAGGCTCGATCCCCAGTAGGGGGCGCGCAGGAGGCAGCCGATCAATGACTCTCTCATCACTGATGTTTCAATCTCTCTCCCTCCCCCTTCCTCTCTAAAGTTAAAAATAAAAGAGAGAGAAAAACAGAAATACAGTTCTGCAACCCTTTTAAGTTTCTAAAGGACTCAGTTGATGTTTCGCCACTTTTTCTTTTGTAACAGCCCAGTTCTTAAGTTTTAAGTAAAACTTCAGGGGGAGAGGGATATTTGGGAAAAATGTTTGTTAGCCTAAATTTTTTTTAATAAGAATACTACAGAAAGTGTCTTTTAATTAAAGCTCTTAATTAGTTAAGTACTGTTTAATATCTACCTCTATAAAAAGTAAATGGGCAGATTATGATTAAAAGCAAATAAAGTAAAACAATATTGGAACGCATATTATAAAGTCTTCCAGGCAAAAGGAATTAGAAAATTTCCAGACCAAAGGGGGCACGTTTCTTATTTTTTTCCTATATTTGATTCTCAACCAAACAGTGCTGACCCATGTGTGAAGCTGGTATTTTCTATAAACCACACGATGGGTGAAGGGCCGCTGAGCGACCATACTGGAATCTGGACTTTCCTAAGCACTGGATATACGTTCACTGGAATACGGTTCGATGGAATTAAAAGAGCATGGACTTCGTATCGAGCAAGTTTATGCGACCTCTCCATTTCTCAGAGTCCTCAACTGCACAGTGGGGACTGTGAACACCACCCACTGGTTGCTGCAGGAATCTATAAATGATCCGGGATAGAAAGTAACAGGAAAGGAGCAGGAGAGTACAATGTTGTGTATTTTATATTTTGACCTAATCTATGAAACTAGGACTCTCAATTTGAGCTAATGTTTTGACTTTGACAGTCATGGTTCCATTTTGCAAAGTGGATTGGAACAGGAGACTTACAATTAATCAGAGACTAAATTTGTTGCGTTTATTTATTTTGGAGAGGGAACAATGCTGGAAAAGATATGAGTGTACTGTTAACCAGGTGTGGCAATAAGTATAATGAATGTTAGGGCCCATATCACATTCTTCATTTAATCTTTCTTTAAAGCATTAATTACCATTCCAGGGTTTTCTGTTGACTTTCTATGAGGCTTTGACATATGAGACAGGACATTCTGAAAATTCAATCAGAAATCTAAATCTATTTAATTAGAAACCAGAATCTCACAACTCCAGAAACACATGCTTAAGCAGCAAAGGGCAAAAGGTGACTAAACAAAGTTGATAATATCAGGACCATATGTGAAATGAGTAAGATTATAAGAGGCCTGGGGATGGGAGCCAAATGGAACTAACACTGATAGCAGTAGACTCCTTGGACACAAGAAGTGTGAGCCCTGAATTTTTACACACCACCAGTGGGAGTATGAAGTATTAATATTTATCAAAATTCTAAGTTAGGCAGACTTTTGACAATTATACATCATAATCTATTTTAACGTAACTTAGGGTGTGTTTAGCTGCAGATTTAGCTTCAGAGATGTTAGCTGCAGCATTATTCAAACAACAGAGGCAACCTAAATATTCAAAACAGGGGACTGGTAAGAAAAGTAATGGCATATTCTGTGGATAGAAAATTATGCAGCCTACGAGTATGATAAATAAAGATGTTTCCTATATATTTGGGGGTGGGGGGAAAAGGTTAGAAAACTATGCACTGTATGAACACATGTTTTAAAAGTAAACGATGATTTAAAATATGTATAAAAAGACTAAAGATAGCAACCAGAATGTTAAATGGTGGTTCTTTTAGAGCAGTAAGATCAGTGTTTTCTTATTTTTCTTTCTGCTTAACTGAATTTTCTTTTTTTATTATTTTTTAATTATTGATTTGAGAGAGAGAAAATACACATCGATTTGTTGTCCCACTTATTTATGTATTCATTGGCTGATTCTTGTATGGGCTCTAACCAGGGATCGAACCCATAATCTTGGTGTATTGGGCCAACACTCCAACCAACTGAGCTATCTAGCCAGGGATAAAATTTACTTTTTCCCAATGAACATGAATAATTAGTTGCAATCCACAAAAAAGAAAAAGAAAAAAGTGATTAAATGTGCCAAGAAACCGGATGGTTTCTTATTTCTGAATATCCATTACATATCAGTCTTTCTAAACCTCCAGAAACCAGTCTTGATAATTAGCTTTACTTTGCAAATGTAAAACTAGTATTTATGGTGACAGAAAGCCAAAGAGAACTAAAAATCACCGAAAGTTGACTCACAAAGTAAAACAGAGCTGTGCTGCATTGTCTGCAAAATCAGGGCTTTGAGGCGCTTACAGGGTGATGAATAGAATTGGCTCTAACTGAAGTGATCTTCATGACAAAGGACAGGAGAGGCTCCAGCTAAGCAGTGAGGTCTCCTGCAAGGACTGACCTTGAGGGTAGGCCACGGCCGTCAGTGGTCAGCTTTCTCTGGTGGGCGCGCGCTACAGACAGTGGCTCCCAACTGGCCACTCACGGGCACTGGTCTGCAAGACACGGGTCTGTCTGGACCGTGACAGGGAAAGTTGATGGTGGAGCACATGGTGTCAGTGGTTTACGGGGAGGGGACCCTCACACTGTGGGAGGAAGAGCTGCTGGATGAATTAGTTGATTCCTGGGGCTTATTTTCTTTACACTGGTAATCGCCTTAAATTGATTGCTAAATTCATTTTGATCTTTTGTCACTGTCTTTTTTCTTTGCTGATTTTTGCTTTAGATGTTCCCTCCATTGTTTTTTTTTTGGGGGGGGGTCAGGACGGGTGTCAAAGTAAATAGGACTGTTAACAATTAAAGCTTGCTTTGTATAGTCTTGGGGGGGAAATCTGTCTCTGAAGATAAGCGATTACAGAGCGCGCATGTGTCTGCAGGGCTGCAGGAAGCCGAGTGGAAGGCCACTTTGCGCGTCTGCCCTTTGCCTTTTGAGTTTGCTCTCCAGGCATCCCGAAACAGGCTTCTTGTTTTGTGCATCCTTCGCATGTGTTAGAACATCTCTATAGCCTGTGCTTAGAAAATGTAAGCATGTTGATATTTCATAAACTTATTTTATCCAATTTGTTAATTTTCTAGGGCTTGGAGCCCACCGAAGTACTACGGGATGCTCCCGACTTCTAATTGTAATCATTTGGTTTCCAGGTTGCTCAGAATCAGAGAAGGTCACTTTGGAGAGCATGGACAGCCAAGGGAGCCATGGGTGACATTCAAGTGATGGGAGAGTAATCGAATGGAAAGGTCACAGAGGTCAAGGCTGCTGGGATTCCACACTCCTACCAAGAAAAGGAGGGAGCCTCTCTTCCTTGGTTCCCCTCTCTCCTCAATGGGCTGAACTTTCACCATGAAAGGGGCATCTCTGTGGGCTGACTCCATTTTGCTGATTAAGCTGTGGATACAGAAACAACCCTGACATGATCTGGTCACACTGTCTGTTGGAGACACAGTTTTAATGCTACTAAAAAGGAGAACACCATTTCTGGAGAGGGATAATTCTTCAAGATGTTACTCAGCACTCTGCAGTGAGGGTGGATGGCTGTATCAACACCCTTTGTGAGATCCTCACTGAAAAGGGAAATAGTAGGAGGACTTCAGATGAGAGTGCAGGAAAGGGCAGGGGAAGAGAGAGACTATGAGAATGGGAACGTAACTGGATAAAAGAACGGGAGGTGGGCACTTGGCATTGTCAGCAGGTTTCAAAATGTGGAACAGCAATGAACTTCATAATTGACCAATCTCTCCTACCAGAAAATTCCACCCACTGTCCCTCTCCCTGCATCTGATAAAACCATCCCCAAAATGAAATGCATAGATGTTTGCAATAGCTATCAGTAAAACCCACAACTGTAAGTCCTTTTGATCCATTGGTATCACCAGTGTCGGTATACAACTCTACCCCAACTGAAGTTATCGACTCATGGGCCTAGAAGATTGGGAAACCCTGTCTCCGCAGGCACGGAGGCCCTTCCCTAGATCTGCAGCCTGGGTCCTCTGGTCTCTTCCTAGTCTGTCCTTCAATGTAGAAGAGATGACTGGCTACTGCTTCTCCAGTCTGCACACCTGCATAAGAAGTGAAATCCTCCACCCAACCACCAGAGAGAAAACAACACATCTGGCCTGCTGGAATCATTATTAAGCTGCTGGCAGGAATTGCTCAGTTTTTTTCAAGGAAGGACTGGCAGGCACCCTGAAGACCAAGCTAGGATCTTTGATTCAAAGAAAAAAACTATGTTGAAGTTCAGGTTGAAAACTATGAATGACAGGGAAGAAGCAGTTCTGTTTCACCTCAACTCGCCAGAATCCTGAGCTTGTCCCTTGGCCTGGGGCAGAAGGGTTGGCCAGGTTGGCGAGTCTTCTTTGGAGAGGGGTGAATGAAGCCAAGGCTACATGCATCCACATTTCCAAAGCAATTCCAAACACAATCATTAGAATGCGGTTGAAAATCATAGCCAGGGCTCATGGAGGTCATCGGAGCTTTCAAAGGCTCTTCATACTGACAGTCTCACGCGACTGGCAATTCTTCTTATTTAAACATATTTTTAAGCAGAAATAAAACAAACAAAACACCCAGGGAAGCCAGGTGACATTGTCTGAGGCTATACAACAGGCAAATACAGAGGTCAATACTGCATGGATTCTCTCCGGCATGTGATGACAGGTAAGATATCAGGTATCTCAGCTGAGTCTGTCTTTACTAGACGACAGTGCCTCCTAAAACTAAATGTCAGAGGAGGCACATATGTCCTTGTGTTGAATAGGAGACGTGGGCTCGTCCTTAAGATGCTGTGAGCCTGGCAGCTGCTACTCAAGTCAGCAATGCCAATATTCAATGGACCGTATCTTAGATTCTGTGCCAGAAGATTAATGATAAAACTCATGCAGTGAAGATGTCAGTGTGTGCAATCTTCTCAGAGCTATAAACTTCAGTTTGACTAAGACACCAATGAGCTGTCATAGGTCATGGTGTGGAGTGTTTGATGGCGCAGCCCCGTCTTGTCACAAGACTCTTCGAGCTGCAGACTATCTCCTGATTTGTGACGAATGGCATTTCTTTTCAGAAAATACACCTTTAAACATTTTAGAAGTCAAAATATATTTTTAAAGAAAAAAACAGGAACAAAATCGAGCAAAGTAGAAACAGAATGAAAATCAGGATAGGATATCGATCCAGAGAGGCCTTGGTTTCTATTCTCCTCTGTCCATTATCAACTACAGTTGGGGGCAAATTACTTAGAACCTCTCTGAGCCTCGGTTTCCTCATACATCCCACAAGGATAAAAACATCTATCCTGCAGGAAGGGAGACTGTCAAAATGAAATGAGGTGTCTTAGTCTGCTTGGGCTGCTATAATAAAATACCTATCAGAAGGGCCCCATTCTCATGACCTCATCAAATCTTAATTATCTCTGAAAGACCCACCTACAAACACCATCACATTGGGGGTTAGGGCTTCAGTATGAATTCTGAGAGGACACAAACATTTAGTCCATAACATGAGGTAACCCATGCAAGCCCTTAGCAAGCATCTCTACTGTTTTGTTTCAGCAATTATAATTTGTTCCAGGAAGGGTAATGCATCTAGTTGTGAGAACATTTTCATAAGTTGATAACATTAAAATAATACTTGACAAGTCACTGACATTTCAACAATAAATAAAAACCTCCATGTAATGTTTCTGAGTACCAGAAAACCCAGGAGAAGTTGAAGGTTCAACTCAACCATTTTTGTTTAAAAACTGCGGTTAAAATCCAGAGCATTCATAAGTGGATTCAGTTCCTTGGAAGGGCTATTTCCCAGGCATCAATGTGAGAAGCTTAGACAGAATGTCGTGCACCACACTTCCCAAAATGTGCTACAAAGAGCACAGATACTGAAATCAGACTTTGCATCTGTCTGTTGCTAACAGTGTACCCTTAAGTTCTGTCATCTTTCTGGATCTCTGTTGCCTGTGTATGTTGTTCTATCAGGAAGATTATATGAAAACACCTGGGGTAGTTCTTGGTAAATAGGACAGTCACAACAAATTACTGGATTACTGATGGAAAATCTGACTTCTAGTCTTGACTTTGAGACCTTGGGCAAGTCACTTAAGCTCTCTCATGCTCAGCTGAACAAATATTTCTTTCTTTTTTTTTTTTTTTTTAATATATCTTTATTGATTTCAGAGAGAAGAAAGGAGAGGGAGAGAGAGAGATAGAAACATCAATGATGAGATAGTCACTGATCGAGCCCACAACCTGGGCATGTGCCCTGACCGGGAATCGAACCCCGATCGCCTGGATCCCAGGTTGACGCTCAACCGCTGAGCCACGCCTGGCCGGGCTGAACAAATATTTCCTGAACTCTCTGCTGAGACTTGGGAGCCAGACTTCTTGGTTTGGGCATTTACTACCTGTTTCAACTTGGGCTAAGTTTCTTTATGCCTCACGTTCCTCAATTATAAAATGGGAATGATAGAGTGACCATTTATGGGACTAAATGTGCGTTCCTGATCCAGGGAAAGAACTCATAATGTGCTACTGATTATTATTACAGATAAACAAAAGGAGCGGAGCGCAGAATGGTCAGGTCAGCGAGTGAGCAGGCAGTGCAGGCAGGATTTGAGCCCAGGCAGTCTGACTCCACAGCCTGTGTTCTCTGTGTCTACCTGGGCCGCTTCTCTCCCTATTTGTAAACCTGCTGTTAATACTGTTATGTTACCAAAGTCTCTTCATAAAACCCCATGCATGAAATGTCTTTTGCAATTTGGTGGTAGGAAAAGCTTTGTCTCCTACAAGAAACTGGTATGTTTCCTCTTTTTGAAAATAAGAGTTATGCAACTTATCATGTGTTCTTTTTGTCTTGGCTGCCAGGAAGCTCAGAGTCAAATTGTGGGCTCAATCACTGCCACTGATTTCCTCCTTCCTATATTTTTGTTCCTTATTTTCCCTTTTGATTCCTTTTTTACTAACATTTTCATTTGTGTCTCCTGTTGATAGAGCCCTCCAAGGTATTTGGACAGTGGTGGGTAGAGATGAAATAAGCAAATACAAATCTAAAATTTACATGAAAAACTTAAGTTTTGAACCTTACCTGTTCCACATGCTAAAAGAAAATGGTCAAAGGAAAAGTTAAAAGAAACAATTTAAGAGCTATTTTAAAGGAGAAAAAAAAAAAAAAAAAGAAAATCAACAAGAAAAACAGAATGACCAATGCTAACAGAGGCCAAGTCAAATAAAAACTGCAATAAATATGTCTGAGGATAGAAGTGTTTGTGCTTTCCCTGTCTGGAACCTATCATTTCTTAATTATATCCTGTGTGTTTTGCAAGATGTGAGCTGCTGTCAAGAGGAAGGACAGCTTCAGACAGAGGTGGGGCCACAGCCCACCCCTTGTTCCTCACATACCTGTACAGAAGTGAAATCCCCCGAGGCACAGGCACCCAGAATAGCAGCGCCCACAAGAACAGACTCCACCTCTTGGGACAGGACCACAGGCATGCCTGCACAGGACGAGACCACACCTTGGTTAGGGAGCAGGACCGGGGCACTGTGGGGAGCCAGCAGGCAGCCCCCGCAGCAGAAACACCTGCCGTGAAGGTAGCAGCAGGCAGCCCCTCCCTGCCCCCTGCAGTTCTGTCCCTTGGGATTCCCTGGCTCTAAAGGGTTTCCTTGCCTCCGTCTGCTGGCGCAGTAGCCAAGAGCCCCACGGGAGCCAGCACCACATAGATCAACTCAGGAGACCTTCCTGTGCAGGTTTCCCAGGCTTCTGCTAGCTGCCGCCTGCCACTCGGTTCAAATTCAGTTCAACAGACATTTACGAAGTGCTTTGCCGGGCGCAGGGAACACAGAAATGAATCTGATTCTGTCCTGCTATTCCGGTCTCAAGAGGGAGGTGGCTGAGAAAGAGATAAAGGGGGTTCATTCTGTAACTGAGATGCACTAAGAAAAGGGAAGTAGTAAGAGAGAGGGGGTGATTAATCCCTCCAGCTGCCCCCGATCTCTCCGGGGGGAGCCAAAGCCTTTGCACTGGCTGACAGGCGCCCCAGGGCCAGGGCCCCTCCTGATCTTCCTCTCCTGCCCTCTCCTCCTCCTGGCCGCGCTGTCCCGGCCTCCTTGCCCCTTTTCAATTCTGCTTCAAGGCCCCCACCCTTGCCGTTCCTCTGTCTGGGTCACTTCCTTCTGGATGTCCACACAGCAACTCTTTCTCGCTCCAAGTGTTGGCGCAAACACCTCCTTCCCACTGTGGCTTTCCTGGCCATTGATTTAAGATGACACTTACCCACAATGTCCCCTCCAACGCTGTATTATTAAGGGACTTTATTACAGTCTGTCTCCCCTGCTAGAATATAAGCTCCATGAGGGCAGGGACTTTGTTTGGTCCACTGCTGGATCCCTGGATTTGAGACCAGCATCTAGTGCATGGTAAGGGCTTAAATGATGAAGGAACAAACTGCTGGGAGGGAAGTGGAGGCACCAGGGTGGAGATGAGGGTAAGCATGCATTTGAAGGAGTGGGGGTCTGCCGGGCAGGGAGGGGCTCCTCACATGCCAGTTCCCAGAGGTTGAGGGTTCACAGTGGGGTTAATAGAAATCACTTAAAATTCTCAGGATTTTATCCATGTGCATGTGTATAATAAATAAAACGTATATAAATATAAATGTGTTTGCTAATCAGGAGATGGCAGCAAACTCCACAGAGGTAAGCTCTATGGCCAGACCTGTAAAATCATTTCCTACTCAAGACATTAGACTTGTTTTTTCCAAAGACTGGACTCTTCTCCTTATCTTTCTGGGAAGGCTTCCTGGACATGACCTCCTTTGCACTCCACCATCTCCTAACTCACCTTCCCACTCTGGGACTGGGCCAGCTGGCCAGTCATCCCTGACACAGGGGCCAGGGAACTGAATTCCCACAGACACCCCCCAGTACTCAGGATACCAGCCCCATGCTGCAGGGCCAGATTGAGGCTTCGCTGCTAAGTATCCGGTGGGCTGGGGTCTCTGGGGAAAGCTCAGACCTGGTGCCACCAGCTCTGTGTCCTTCTGCATGTCACTCGTTCAGCCTCAGTTTCCCCATGTGTAAAATGGGGATGATGCTAAGACTTTCCACACAGGTTTGTTGTGAGGATTAATGAGAAGGGGCACATACAGTGCTTAGCACATTTTCTGGCCTTTGATCAGCCCTTGAGAATGGTGGCTGCTGCTTTTAGAATTAACATTGATGGTGAGTGAAGCCCTTCCGCGTGCACTTCTCCTGGGCTGGAATCTGGAACGGTGAGGAGGGGGCAGACCCCAGGCTGCCCTGAGGGCTGTACTGGCCAAGTCAGGAGAGAGCACTGAATGACTCTGCAGATTCCAGGATCACACAGACAGAATATGACTGCAGCCACCCCCGTGCACTGGGACTTTTTAGAAGACAGTTTCTCCAAATGTCTCTCATCTCCCAAGCCCCTCCTCACCCTGTCAAAAGCCTCACTGGTTCTGAGCAGGGAGGAGCTATTTGCAGGCCCTTCTTATTGGGAACTGGAAACCATTGTAAACCTGGTAAGTCCCCCAATCAGCTCTCCAATTATAGCCCAAAGTGCTTTGGAGCCAGACTGCCAGGATTGGAATTCTGGTTCCGTTGCTGACTTAGCTGTGTGACCCTAGGCAAGTTAGCTAACCTCTCTGAGCCTCAGTTTTCCCATCCGCAAAATAGGGTTTAAACCCCACCTACCTCACAGGGCTGCTGTGAGGATTAAAAATGCTATTGTGAATAAGGCACTTAAAACAAAACTTAGCTTACAGGACGCATTAAATTACCACTAGTTAGTTGTCTTGATCCTTAAAGCTGACCTATCTCTGAAGTCTCTCCACACCCATTACGCTGGGTGGAACCAACTCACTGCTTCCAGTGGCCCCTCAGATCATCCCCACCTCTTCCTTCTCCCACCCCCTACCCCCATCCCCCACCCCCACCCTGCTCTGGGCCTGGAACACTGGCCTGCGGCACCACATCTGGGGCCTGGTTACCCTCTGGCTGCATCCTTGACTAAGCTCCAGGCTGGTGGCCTTCGTCAAGGAGCCCCTAGATTTTAGGATGATTACTGCCTGCCCTGGCCCCTGTCAGCCTACAGGTGTAAGACTGTGAGTAACCCCAGGGTACTGCCTGGTGACTTCTCTCCAGTTAATCTAGTTTGAGTATTATCTGTTCCCTGCCAGGACTGACACCAATGTCCTCTGGGTCCCGCTGTACTCTCCTAACACTGGAGGGAGCACCGAGGGCAATTTTTCTGTTTGTAATGACCCTGTTGGCAGTACTGCATTGCTCTTCTTTGCACCCCCATCCCCTTCTCAGTGTTTGATTCATTGGTGTACTCAGAGAAGGTTTCAGAGTAAATTAATGAACAAATGATTAAAATCATAAATAAGACAGGAGGAGGGAAACCCTACTGAAATTGCCAGTACTAAAAAACAAAATCTAGAAGGAGGAACATTTAGTTCCAAGTCAGTGGGGGAAACCTACAATTACTTAGTGCACAACAAGTACTTCTTCAAACCACATTTCACCAAATGCCCAGGGCACAGAGAGATTCCTCCCCTCACTTAGAGGACATTTCCCAGGTTGGCAGAGCCCTGCTCTCCTCTTGTGCAGGGAGCACTCTGTTCCCCAAATGGCAGATTTATGTACAAAACACTAACCCTTCTTCTCAAACACATCTTCTTTTTGCTGTGGGACTGGCTAAGGAAAGAGTGAACTGACATTTGAGCCAGGCCCCTGGCTTGGTGTTCACAAATTCATGAGTACAATCTACAGGAGGGAAGTGATATTATTTCTCTCTGTCAGCCGAGGGAAATGAGGCTGAGAGAGATTGTAAGGCGACTTGCCCAAGGTCACAGAGCTGGTCCCATACCCCACCCCACTCTTTTCATCACTCCACACTTTCTCCAAAGTATTTTCCAAATTCCATTGCTTTCCACATGCATTCCTGAGAGTCACGTACCAGGCCTACGGTCTCTCAAATCTTTCTTTGCAGGAAAACTAGAGCAATTACAATGTTTAAAGACACCAAAAACTCTCTTTCTCTGCACCCACTGCTCTGTATGTGCTTTTTATTATTTTTTAATTTTTTTATTATTTTTCTTTGTATGTGCCTTTCATAGGAGGGAATGCATGTGCTCTTTTTCCCAGTGCTGGGTGAAGGAGAGGAAGAACGCAGCCTCGCCTGGAATGTGAACTATTTTATCTGATGCATTAATGAGTTTAGCAGAACCCACAGCATTTAAAGGCAGATGCACTTTGCCATCACTTGTCACTCACAGGCTTCCCAAGGCAGAGGAATTCCAGGCCAGAGAAAAGGTCCCTTTGTCTGGAACTGTAACTGGTCCACAGTCAGAGACAAAGGGTCCAGTTTCAATCGGAATCCAAATAACGATTAATAGCCTTTTCATTCAACAGCCCGCAGAATGGTTTCCAAAGCAGGACTTTCTGTGGAGCAGCGACAACCCCTGCTTCTGAGTCAGCTCAGGGGCGTCAGGCCTGGGTGAGGACCCACTTTCATCAAGGACAGAGCTGCAGTGGCAAGTAGGGGCCCGGGTCACGCTGCTCTGCACCTGGAGGCCTGGCTCTCATTCCCTCGGTGATGTGGGAGCCAAGGCTGATTTTATCTTCCAGGTGGGAAGTCTCTGTGGCTATCAGAAGGCTGGAAATTGGAAGGTCACTCACAGATCACTCACAGGTCAATCACAGAGGGGTCAGTGATATGAGCAGAATCACTCTAAATCCAGAATCACTCTGGATTCTCCTCATCTGTGTCATGATCCCTAATTCCAATGAGGGTCTCAAGGTCTTAGGGCTCAAATCCCATCTGCAGCCAGACCCACCTTTCCCCTAGAAGCTGGGCTCTGCATTCCTTCTTCAAGACAGTTTCCTCATCACCTCCTTCAGATCACTGCCTTGCATCATCGTGGTCCACACCAGGAGCAGGAGCCCCACTGTGTTTCCATTATGCCCTGTGCTTTCCTCACTCGGAGCTCCTGCCACACTAAATGTACCATGTCTGTTTGCTATGTGCCTCCCTCAGCAAACCTTGGACTCCTTGGAGGCAGAAATATTTATTCACTCTGTATCCTCAATGTTCCCCACAACGTATAAATCAGAAGAGGTACTGAGAACTGTTAAGTACATGCCTGAATTAGGACCTAGTCCTGCGAACCGCTCATCTCATTTCCCACCATCATCCCATAGTTGGATTCTCAGAGAAGTCAGTTCCCCATCATGACGACAAAGACTCCAGAGTTATCTTAAAAATATACATTTTAACATAGTAAATATTCGAAGTAATTGGACACACCACCTATATGCTCCTATTCCCAACCGTGTCTAGATCATGGCCATGAACATTTGCTGCCAAGGCTAAGATGACCTCTCCTCTACCACAGTCTTACCAGTAATGTCTGCGTGCATTTGCACAAACAGGGGGTTCTTGCTCAGGCCTCCACACAGGAAAAGAGTGCTGATCGAGTGCCCCGCTGCCTCCATGGCCTCTATAATGTGGCGCGTCCCGAACTTCAAGGGAAAACAGAAGGAAGTATCAGGGTGATAGCAAAAGAAAGTGATACAGAACATTTATGAAGTGTTCACTCAGCACTAGACACTGCCCTGAGAGCTCTACATGCCTATCTCAGAAATCTGAGACTTAGAGGGCTTAGGGTGTCTCTGATCACAGAGTTTATTAAGTCACAGAGTGGGAACTCCAACCTGGGCCTGCATGACTGGAAATCCTCTTAATTACTACACCATTTGCTTCTATCAATTGCTACACGATATCCATAACAAATGACAATATTAACACAGTTCATGTTAATACAGTTCATTCAAACCAATATTGGATGAGTGTCTACTGTGGCCCGGGTCTTCTCTTAGGAACTGGGAATGGAAGGTTGACAACACCGGTCTGGAAATAATGGTCAGTGGTCTCTGAGTCTATCATTCTTCCTGAAATAAGAACTAAAGATGTTTGTTCCTTTAAAAAGACACCCACAAACTGAGCAGCAGAAACGCAGAAAGAGGGTTTTAATTGCACAAAGGTGAGACTCAGACTTTGGGCTGTCAAAGGGCTAAAACGGTCTTTGTCATCACCTGAAACTAGGTAGTGGTTCTAATAGTGAGGCGTCCAGAGCTAGAAACCATTCCCTGTCAGTCCCTAATGACCTGGGTGAGGGGAAATCACAGGATCTGGTTGGTTCTAGGCTTGGCTGCATCTTCATTTCGGCCCTTGTGTCTTCACAGCTTCCTCACATGTGTTACCCTCATCCTTGACTTGCCAAGTTTACTAAACTCAGTAAAAAACGGTTGCTGCTTGGGAGCAGGACACCATCGTAGGGTCATCTTAATGTACAATTTTTAGTTTTAACTAGGATATTCAAATAGCTAAAAATCATAATTTATTTGGAAGTTCAAAAACTAGAAGTTCACAAATCATAATTTATTTGGGGTAAAGATTAAAAACAAACAAACAAAAGATGAAGTGGGGTATGGCCGTAGGCGGCAGGAAGAGGTTTTTTCGGTGGACAGAGAGCCCCTAAAAAGTTTAGAGATTGAGCAACTCTGGGGGATGACGAAGTCCTAGGTGTGCGCATGGGAGTGAGATGCTGAAGTAGACAAGGGAGAAGGTGAAGGGAGAGGGGGAGGTCAAAGATCTGAGAGGCCACCGGTGGTGCAGCCACCAAGAAGGCAGGTTGGAGCTGGAGAGAATACATGAGCCAATATCACAGCGGAAAGTGCAGCATCGCTGGCAGGTGGGTAGCCAGGTACATAGAGAAAGGAGGCAGTTTAGCTTGAAGGCATGTCAGAGGCTTATAGCCCAAGTAAAGTAAGAAGATTCGAGAAGTGGTTTGAATGTTCCATGACCCCCCCAGGGGCCGGAGTGTAGGGCAAGCGAAGCCTCCTTGGACAAGGCTGTCTGGAGAGCTGTGTACACTGGGCTGGAGGTGCCTCTGGGAGTGGGAGTGACTGGAAGGTGACCTGGGACCATGGGCCTGAAATCCTGATTGCTGTGGGATAAACGATGAGGGGGACAGGCAGTTCCCGAGCCAAAGCACTGCAGTTCCAGCCCGGGGGTCTATGGGGTTTGTAGAAGCTATTAGTGAATCTGGTAAGAATATGGATTAGGTGAAACGTGGGATACCAAAGGTAATCCACAGCTGCAGTGTGTTTTTTATAAAAAATTAAAACATGTTGTACCACATAAGGCCAGATCCTGCTTATTGATTATGGTTGATTACCCCCAGATGTTCTTTCTTTAAGCTTTTTGGCAGTCCTGAACTCTCTTGAGAATATACTAGAGCCTATTGACCTCCCCAGAAAAAAAGTCATATGCAAAATCATATTAAGAAGTCTGCAGATGCCCTTATGTCCACCATGGATCACCTGGTGTCCACGCAGTGCAGGTAAACGTCTACTCTAGGGGCATGAATCTGTAATAGCCAAGATCATGGCTTTTGAATTTAAATTAACTTAGGATGGTATTAAGGTATTTCACCTATTTCTTGAATCAAACCTGAACCCAACCTTTCTAAGACTCAGTTCTCATTTTTTAAATGAGAATAATAATATCATATCTGTTCATTCAAAAATTCTATGGATTTTCAGAATAAACATGAAAAAAATTAAACTTCGGCCTTAGACTTCAGTAAGACTGAAATACAGTAAGCCCTGCCTTGCAAGGCTGCAGCTGTAGACGGGACGTAGAAGAGTGTGGAGCACATGGAAAGTATTCAGAAATGAGAGTCATTGTGGTTATTAGCACTCTGCTATGCACTAAATGTCATCTCTAATCTATGACAAATTCAAAAACTGCATATTGTTATCCCCATTAAGGAGTTAGATAATTGGCTTAAGGCAATAGAATCTGTATGGGGTGGGGGGTTGCTGCCTCCCAATATGTATGGAAATGACATGCAAAATTGGTATTTCTGATACTTCTAAAACTAGGGGCCTGGGGTTCATGTGATTAGAGGGCCTGAGCTGAGAGTAATACAAAGCCCATTGCCTGGGAAAAGGAAAGAAAGGATGGGAACAAGAGGCACTCCCTTGAGAGGGGCTGTGACAGCCTGTCTCTCCCCCTTGTGGCATTGTTGACCAAAATTTCCCACTCGGATTGGGGGTTAGTTACAGGGCCTTTCTTTTCCATGTCCCAGACTCCACTATGTGAACTACTCCACCCTCCTTAACCGCCCGCCAGAGGGCTTTGTGCTAAAATGGTTCTGTGCTTACCTTTCTGGAAAAACTGTTTTCACAGAGAAATTTAAATTAAAATTAGGCTGTTCCACTGGGAATGCACAGAACCAAATGCAAATGGAGAGACTTCAAATGCAAATAGTACATTTGAAGGCTCTGTTCTGAAAAGAAAACTATGGATGGACAGGCTATGGATAAACCCGGTGTTTGACAGGTCTTTCAATTAAGTGTGATCAAGAGAGAATTTTACTTTGTGGAGGGTTTCCACGATCCCAAGTTAACGTCATTACAATAGGTCTTCAATTTCATTCTTTTTCTACAAAATACCAATCATAGATATCACTATACAGAACGATTTGTTTAACTTTAACTTATCAACAATAGGTGCTAGGGCCCTATTCAGAACCAAAGAAATAAAATGTTATTTTCAGGTTTAACACTATGGGAAAATATCTGTTATCAGAAAGCGTAATTAAAATGTACAGTTTTGCCCAAAAGATCAGCATACCCAGCCCAGCCGGGCGTGGCTCAGGGGTTGAGTGTCGACCTAGGATCCAGGCGGTCGGGGTTCGATTCCCAGTCAGGGCACATGCCCAGGTTGCGGGCTCGATCGGGGGCATGCAGGAGGCAGCTGATCAATGACTCTCATCACTGATGTTTCTATCTCTCTCTCCTCCTTTCCTCTCTCTGAAATCAATAAAGATATATTAAAAAAAAAAAAGATCAGCATGCCCAGATACTTTTGCAAAACTGACTGAATTCCTCACTATTCAACTGATTCCATAAGAAATTCTTATTGTATAATCTCTGTCTTAAATTGTCTTCCCTTCGTGGTAGTATAAAGGTCTTTAAGTCAACAGACAAAATAAATACGGTAGCTTTTAATACATGGACGGCCCATTGCATACAAGATTAAATGGATTTTCCAAGTGTATGGTATTTGGGAAATATAGTGGGGACCCCCACCCCCGCACCCGCCTTCACCACATGCATTAAGTTTATCCTCATTATACATTCTTAGACTTCTGCTGCAGTCTTCTTAGCAGGCAGGGGACCTCTGTGACACAAGCCTGGCCAAATTAACAATGTTTTCTAAGATGTGCCAAGTCAAAACTCTTCTTGGGAATGCCTAGAAGTTTATTTTATCCATGTAGCTTTTACAAATAGATCAAAGAAAAATTCAGGGTGGTGAAGTGCTCAGAGCAGAAGTGGGGGAGCGAGACAGATAGGGGTTCAAATTCTGACTCTGCCATACACTAGCTGTTTTGACCTTGGCAAATGGTTTTCCCTCTGTCTGTAAAATGAGGACAGTCTCACCTACTTGCAGGTTACTGCCTCAAGCCACAGGTGGGCAAGGCACTCTGTTCAGCGCTGGGCACTGAGAGTGGGTGTCAACAAGAGGTAACAGTCGTTATCAGCGTGTGGTGGTGCCCCGGGTCCACCCTGTGTGGTCTCGCTCTTCACGTCCACCTCTTAGCAAGGACGCAGGAAGATGAGCTCCATATAGCTCTGCTTTTCTAGGGTCATTCCTTTCACTCAACACTGATTCGTTCTGCTATAAGACTTTCCATACAGTAACACTGAATTAGAAAGTAAAAGGTCCTCAATATATCACCTATCTAGTTTTATTTTAGAAATCCAAGCTCTGCCACTTACTAGTTGTATAAAACTGAGCGATTGCCCTCATTGAGGCTTAGGTTTCCAATCTGTGGCACAGGGATTATCATATCCACCTCATGAGGTTGCCAGATAATGTGGGTAAAATATTTAGCACAATGCCTGGCACATCATACCCCAAAACTACATTACTTACTATCATTACCATCATCATTACTATAAAACAAGGTCATTAAATTATTGTCTTTACTACCGATAAGCACTTTTGTTCTCCATTTTCAAATTACTAGTCACTCCTTCCATTTTGATGGATGTAGGAATTGTCTGTTTTTTACCAAATCCCCATAAATAAAGCAGGCTGACTGATTTCACTGAACCGGCCAAGCTATTAAATCAATAAGAAAGTTGCTACAGAAAAATAAATGCAAATTGGTCTATATACTAAAAGGACTTTTTAATCAAGTTGGCTGATTCCATATTCCTACAAAATTGCATTAAAGACTACATGTTCCATCAGTGGGTGGGAAGTCCTGTTCTCTTGTCAGATGTTCCTGGCGCCTGGACACATCTGAACATAAGGAAAGCACCTTTGCTGGCGATATGGACATGTGGGGAAAATGCATGTAGTTCTATTATTTCAAGCAATGAGGTTATGAAAGAGGTATGGAGAAACAAAGTAATTGAATAGCACAGAAAGATGTTCATATAGCATTAACAATCAAAACAACTTGGTTTAAATAGGTATGTTTCTGAAAATGAATTTTGAACCTGAATTTAGTGAACTGATTTTTCCTTTCTGTTGATCCCCAGTTTCTTTGGAGAGTGGTCAAGTCTCACTGGAACACCTGTTATTTTGGGGTTCCTACCTACCAGCTCTGAGACCCTGAAAACCATGAGCCACTACCCCAAATTGCACTTTCTAACATGTACAAGCATACAATCTTTCGTGCATGATTTCAGGGTTAGAAGCCTCTCGTAGCCCACTCGTGGATCACTTCTAGAAAGCGAGATTCCTTAGACAATCACGTTTGAGCTTCTAGAATTTTGTTTTCATTTGTGATGGACCTCCAGTTTAGGAGCTACTAATACTTAAGATTTCAATTCTTCCCTTTCTCCTTCCCAAACCATCCAAAACTTCCATTCAATTAGCTAATTATCTAAAAACTAACACTTTTGTGTTCTAAGAAAGCTTACTATTTAAAGAAGCCCTATAATTAATTTTTTTTTGCAAAGTGAACAATAGCATGTGTTTTATAAATGTGGACATTCTTAATCCCAGTTTTGCTTAATGCAAATATACATGGCATCTAATTATACATGCTTCTACTCAATTGAACTTAGAAGACAAATTAGATAAATGAAAAGTATGATGTTCCAAGACTTTAACATCTTTCAGCTTTCAGCTATCTGAAGTTATGAATAAAGCAGGTGAAGACCTTCATCAAGATTTCCTTCTGGACAGACACCCATCTCTTTTTGGCAAGCTCCCTTTTAATTAAGAATCTCTGTCACAAAAACATATGATGTATCTTGGGTGCATGTGGTTTAAAGTTTATAGATACCATAAGTCTCTTTAAAAAATGGCATTAAAACTCCCACAACCACATCAAAATTACAACTAAACTACAGGACAACCATCATTCAGAACCACTGGAAATCTAGCTGAATGGAAATCCTACAACTAGGGAATCAAAGAAGAAGCCACTTGGAGACTGGTGGAGGGGCAGAGAAGAGGAACGGGCTGGTCTGATACCCACGTGTTGTGGATAAAAATTGGGAGGGACATCTCAGCTGCAGAAGTCCCATCTGAGAAGTAAGGGGTCCCAGTCCCACAGCCCAGGGTTCCAGTGCCAGGAAGAGAAGTCCCCATAACTTCTGGCTATAAAAATCAGCGAGGATTGTGACAGAGGAAAGCAGAGTCCCAAGCAGTTCCTCTTCAAGGGCATGTGCATGGACTTACTCCAACTCACTCCCTCTGAGCTCTAGTGCTGGGGCAGCAGCTTGAATGGCACCAGGGATATATTGGGAAGAAATGAAGTGTCCAGTGTCAGAGTTAGAGTCAGGGGGGCAGCTTTCTCCCAAACAGAAGTGCTGGCAAAGGCCATTGTTCCTTTCCTGAGCCCTCCCCACACAGAGCTGGCAAGAGGGCGCCATATCTGAGTCTCCATCAACCTGGCTAACACCTTTGGCTTGCCCTGGTGATTCCATGAGAATCCACCCCACCCAACTTTCAGGCCCACCCAAGCTGTTTCCAGTGGTTTTTCCATCCAAACAGCGTGTCTTGGATCATGCTTCAGATTTTCCTAAAATCTCTCGAACAAGCACCATCTGGCCTTGGTGAGCCCCGTACATCTTGCTAAGTGGCCCCAGGCCCAGCACTAGTGGCAGCAGGCCTTGGTTCGCAGCTTGGCCCTCTCTTGGGCACCTCCAAGCCAAGCATAATTAGCAGCCATCTACAAATGGCTTTGAAGCTCATGCCAGGTGGCCCTGGTAAGAACATGGGCAGTGACTGACCATGGTCTGCACCTTCTGGGAAGCCCCAAAGGCAGTGTACCCTATGGACAGCTTCAGATCATGCTAAAGCACCACCCAACGACCTCCACAAGCAAGACACTCAAAGGGCAGATTCAGTGGGCACCAGAGCCCTACTGAAGTAAGTTCTCTCCATGGGATCAGCCCCTACACAGCTGATCCTCTATTGTGGTCATAGCCAGTCCTTGCAGCTGATAGACCTGGGGGTAAATCCCTCCCACTGATGTGCCAATTGCAATCAAGGCTCAACTACAAGAGGGTGTACACAGTCCACATGGGAGGGAGAGTGTGCACCTGTAGTGCCTAGCTCAGGTGAACAGGGCAGCTGTGCCACTGGACCCTATAGGACACCTACTATATTAGGCCACTTTACCAAGCCCAGGAGACACAGCAGCTCTACCTAAAACATAGAAACAAATACAGTGAGGCCACCAAAATGAGGAGACAAAGAAACATGTCTCAAATGAAAGAACAGAACAAAACTCCAGAAAAAGACTAAACAAAATGAAGACAAGCAATCTACTAGATGCAGAGTTCAAAACACTGGGTGTAAGGGTGCTCAGTGAACTTAGGGGATGAACTTAGAGAGAACATCAACAGCATAAAAAAGGATGTGGAAACCATAAAACAGAACCAGTCAGAAATGAAGGCTACACTAACTGAAATGAAGAATAATTTATAAAGAATCAACAGTTGAATAGATGAAGCTGAGAATCAAATCAGGGATTTGGAATATAAAGAAGCAAAAACACCCAAAAAGAACAGCAAAAAGAAAAAATACAGGAAAATGGGGATAGTATAAGGAGTCTCTGGGGCAACTTCAAATGTACCAACATTCACATCATAGGGGTCCAGAAGGAGAAGAGGACAATAAATTAAAAAGCTATTTGAACAAATAATGACAAAAAACTTCCCTAATCTGGTGAAGGAAATAGACATACAATCCAGGAAGCACAGGGAGTCCCAAATAAGATGAACCCAAAGAGGCCCACACCAAGACACACCATAATTAAAATGCAAAAGGTTAAAGACAAAGAGAGAATCTTAAAAGCAGCAAGAGAAAAGCAATTAGTTACCTACAAGGGAGCACCCATATGACTGTCAGCTGATTTCTCAACAGACACTTTGCAGGCCAAAAGGGATTGACAAGAAATACTCAAAATGATGAAAGCAGGGACCTGCAACCAAGATTACTCTACTCTGGAAAGCTATCATTTAGAATCAAAGGACATATAAAGAGCTTCCCAGGCAAGAAAAAGCTAAAGGAGTTCACCACCAAACCAGTATTACATGAAATGTTAAAGAGTCTTCTTTAAGAAAAAGAAGAAAAAAGATCAAAAATATAAATAATAAAATGGCAATAAATACATATCTATCAACAGTTGAATCTAAAAAACAAAATAAACAAGCAGAACAGAAATAGACTCATAGATAACAGAGAACATTCTGACAGTTGCCAGATAGGAGGGGCCCTGGGGGGATGGGTGAAAAAGGTGAAGGGATTGAGAAATACAAATTGGTTTTTACAGAATAGTCATGGGGATGTAAAGTATAGCATAGGGAATATAGTCAATAATATTCTAATAACTTTGTATGGTGTCAGATAGGTATGAAATTTATTGGGATGATCACTTAGTAAGCTATATAATATCTAATTACTGGGGTATACACCTGAACTAATATAATATTTACATCAACTGTAATTGAAAAATAAAAAATTGAAAAATGTATGTTTTTATGTTTATAGAAAAATGCAGTTGACCCTTGAACAATATGGGTTTGAACTGTGTGGGTCCACTTATATGCAGATTTTTTTCAATATATACTGTAAATATATTTTCCCTTCCTTATGATTTTCTTAATAACATTAAAAGAAATAAAAAATAAAATGGCATTAAAGTGTCTTACAGCAATGGCTTGAACTGTGGCCAGGTAGAGAATGGCAAGATCATCAAGGTCCTGAGACAGTTTCAACCCAGTGACCTGCAGAGATGAAAACAAAATAAGATGATGATGGCCTACAGGAGCTGCCATGGATAGAGTTAGTTCCCATGAAACACGTTCAGATGGGTTTTCTCGCTGAAACAAGTTCATATGCAAATCCTCTTTTTGTGAGCTGAATGTGAAATGACTACTAAATTGTTTAATCTCCAGACCTGGGAAAAACTATCCCTTCTTCTCCAAAGAAATGCCTGGCCTTGAATTAAATAAAAACAAAACAAATACTATAGAAAGATTGTGTTTGGTATTTCTGAGCATGGACTAAAATTTTTTCCCTCTTCTTTAAAAAAATCTCCTTGTATTCACACATCTTTGGCTTACAGAAATCAGCAACACATAGCAGTAGCATTCTCGCAAAAGTCGATCTTATTCTGAGTTCTGCTACTGTCAGGATTCAGTGTAACAGCATCCAGGGGGTATTCAGGGTAAAATAATATGTCTCCTATAAATGTTATACCTACTAGGAGATAATTTAGAATCTGTGGTCTGCAAGAGAATCCCATTAAAGTCAATCGGAACCACATGCATATATGGAGTTGCCAGTCTCTTAGGGATTCCAGAACGGAACAGGATGCTGGATTTGATGTCTTTGAGACCATTCGCCATCCTTCTTCCATGCCTCCCATTCACTGAGGTGTTCTCTTGGGATCTTTCTAGAGGGTTAAGGCTGCTGGTTCCATCAAACCTGATGTGAATATTGTAGACATCGATACCAGAGTTCACTTTATATTTTCACATTACAAAAATTAATTCGCCTAACATACATTTGCTCAGAGCCTACAGTGTGCATGGTCTGAGCATCTTGCACTAAAATACAAAAGCCGAGGGGTCTACCCAGGTCCCTTTCCTTCATCTCTCCAGATTCCAACCCAGCTGTAAGGGGCCAGAATTGGCCTGCTGGCAGGGCACAGACACCATTTATTAACCAAAACAGAAATGTGGGAGCGCTCTTCCCTGACTTTTCTCTCCCTTGCCATATTTAGCCAGTCTCCAAGTCTTGCATATTTGATCCTCTGTTTTTTCTTTCTTTCATCCATCCCCTCCTCTTCATCCTCACTGTCTCTCACTTCCTGAACCCAGGCCACCATTATGTCCTTCCCAATTGCTGAATTAGCCCCTGGGCAGATCTCCCTGGCTAAGGGTGCTCCTCTCTACCACGGGGCTAGCGATTATTCTCAAATGCAAATTCGATCATGTTGCTCCCTCTTAAATATTCTCCCCCTGGCCCTCATTGTGAAGCAGAAATGTCTTCACTGTCTTACGTGTTTCTCCCTGGAATTGCCCCCGCTCACGACTCTGCCTCTGAGCTTGCCCTTTCCACTCAGTACCCTGTGTTCCAGCTATTCTGAGTGCTCATCTAAGTCTGTTAATAAGGGGATTCCTGCTAATAGTTTTTCTTGGCAAATAATTGGGCAGTAAAAAACATGCAGCTCAGGGAGAAGTTGTACTTTGTATATAAGATGTGCTCCTCTATTAATTTATTAGGAACCCCAGCCCGGCTTTGATGCTTTGATTTTAATCCAGAGGAGCATGGGAGGTTTGAAGGAGAGACCAGAGAGGAACTCTGGGGACGCACCCTCCCAAGCCAGGGACTCTGAAGGGTCACCTCTCATGAAACCCCGAGGCCGAAACATACCGCAGGCATTAAACTAGGAGAGAACATCAACAATGCTGACAATATAGAAGTTCATTTCATAATCTTCCTGAGGAAATAATTTGCCTAAGGGAACATGGAGAATGGAAACCAAAACCTAGGTATTCTGACTGACTTGACTTGTGTTTTTCACCACAGTACCTCCAAGGCCTAGCACTATGCTTGGCACACAGTAGACACAAAGTTAATACTCGTTGAAAGTGTAAATTAGTGACAATTCAATGCTTCCTCCTCCTTCCGTATACCACTGTCACCTAATATCCTCCCCTAGGAGAGGGTAAAATTTACTACCTCGACTTTCTTATATTCACAGAGGGGAGGAGTCACTTGTTCCATGTCCCCAGAGAGAACACTGGAAGATCACTTCCAGTTGCTCACTCCATGCTCCTAACACTCCCAACCTCCATACTTACCATTCCTCATCGGACGAGTGGCTCACATAAGATTGGAGTAAAAGTAGGGTCCCCGTAGTGCATATGAGAACTTTGTGTGGATTAGAAAAAAGGTGCCCCCTTAAGGCAGATTAAATACATAAGGCATGCCATCAGGGAGAATGGATTATAAAAAGGAGCAGAGTGCACAGGATTTCAGCCCTGCCACATGCCCACCTCGGCCGAACAGCCCGTGTGGGTCCCCAGCACCATGACATGCAATGGTCCTGGGTAAAGATCACTAGTCATGAATGGTCTCTCTCTCTTTCTCTTCTGTGCTGGCTTGTTCCCAACAGCGTCTCTGCTGTTGGTCTGCTGGGAAAGCCGTCTGGGCCATGCCTTAGAGCTCTCTCCCGGAGCCAGTCCAGGAGGCAGGCTACCTCTGGCTTCCTCTCCCTGGTCATCAGTGTGATGTGAACCAAGCCACGATTCATTGGTGTGACTGGTACGTATCTGCTTGGAAGACCCATGTGTTCCTATGCGTCAGTCCTGAACCAGATTTGGATAAATTAAAATGCAGGTCAGGGAGAAGTTTGACTTTGTATATAAGATGCGCTCTCCTATTAATTTATTAGGAATCCCAGTGCCCTTCATAATAACATGATAACGTAACTAGTTCCAATATCCTTCTCAATTAGTAAGACTGCACAGAGAGGGGTGTGATAGCACCAGATTTAGCTTTCTGAATCCCCAGCAAATACCCATAAGAACTTCCAAAAAGTATTGGTATTCGAGCAAAAAGATATCACGGACCCTTCTCTAAATTTCTAGTGCCTCTAGAGCTCAGAAGTCATAGGGCAGAAAAGAGAAGATACTTTCTTTCCTTTGGGAACCGAGAACAAGATAATCCGTGGAAATGAGCACTAAATTTAACTCTTGAGCTCTCTAGGTGCTGTGACAAAAGGGGGCACATAATGGGTGACACAGCATTTCTTTTTTTGATATATAAAACATACCTGTCCTTCAAGGAGAAAGAATTATTCTTGGGAAGAAGATATTCAGTACAAAAGCGAGTCAGCCAGCACACTTCTACCAGCCATTTCCAACATTCCCTCCCTGCTAGCACCAGTGCCATGCAGTTGAAATACGACTCAATGAAAAACATTTCTCTTTATAGTGCAAAGTTACTATGGTGAGGGGAGGGCAGGAGGGGGCCCCTGCTTCCTTGACATCTCACCTAATGTGCATGCAGATGGAGACACTAGAAGACAGATGATCATTTAGTCCATTGGTTCTCTCAAATACCAGGGACCTCAGCCCTGCTTTGGCAAAAGTCAAATGACAGTAAGCCAGAGATGGAACTTTCTAAGCAATGCCTACGATGTGGACCACTTGGGAGGCCACAGAGGGTCCTTAGGAAGCTGTGTTGGTAGCAAGGTGGCAGCAGTGCCCTGGGATTGCCAGGGATACATCCTGGAGGAGGTGTAGCTTTATAACCAGTGAGAGAGCTGGGATAGGACAGATGAGCTGATGCCCTTGGCTGAAGGCTGAATGGCTCCATCAAGAAGAGGAAGTGGGAAGAAGGCATAAGTGGAAGGAATGTGTTTACAGATATGCATGTGCCTATTTGAATGTCTGGGTGAAACAGCAAAATGTATGGGGAAGCCCCATGGGACAGCTGCAGTGGTAAGCACATTCTATTTATTTTGGCTATTGTGTAACGAGAACAGTAAGAGAAAACACATATAATTAATATTTAGAGATGTGTGAAAGCCAAAGAGATGCAAACTGCATTTGATGGTTTCAACATCTTAGATAATGGTTATAAAACACTTATTATGTTCATCTTGGGATTTTTGAGCTTAGAAGAGAAGTGTAGGTGAATGGAAAGATGATGAACTTTGGAGCAAGACGCCTGAGTTTAAATCTTGACATTCCCCTTAACTGGCTGCATGAGACAGATGGACTTCCCCCTACACTTTGGCACCTCTCTGAAGTCTTTCCCGGGATCCTAGTTGAATGTAGATTTCTGGCGATTCAACTCCAGATTGACTGACTGAACCTTTGGTATGGCCCCAACAATTTGCATTTTCAGCAAGGTCCTGATGTACAAGGTGTGGGAACAGTAGTCCTAAACCTTGGCATTGTGAATTATAGGTTCATAGGCCCTAAAATAGTTGAGATTCAAAAATGTACTAGTAATTTAGTTAGCTAAGTTTTTTTCCTTCTTAATTGTTAAAGAATTGAAGTGATTATAAAATAAATGGGGGGATGATTAGAAATAGATTCTCAAGGGGTCTCTAATAATTATAGAAAACAAGAAACAGGATTCTCAGTCCTGAGATTTATCGAGGGTCGTCAGAACTTGATGGGGTATCCATGGCTCAGAGGAATTGGTTGAAAGCTTTGCAGAACACAAGGGAACAAAAAATGCTCTGTTTGCTCAGTCAATAATGAAGGCAGAACTGATGGACAGACAGCATGGAAATGAAGAGGATCAGAGAAAGGTTTACAGAAAACCTCTGGAGGGAGGACAGAGATTGGAGAACAGGGCCGAGATCAGGAGCCTGGAAGAGAAAGGGGACAGATCTCCCCGTCAACATGCACAGGTTTTAGTAAGTATAAGGAGTCAAGGCTGACACTAGGCATTGCCTGAAACTCACCCCAATTTGGGAAATGCAGATAAATGTGTTGACACAATGTGGTAGGCAGAATTCTAAAGATGTTCCTCCAAGATTCCCATTCCCTGGTCATTCAATCAAAGGCTAATCTAGGAACTGATGTAAAGGGACTTTGCACATGGAACCAGTGCTAGCCAGTTGACCTTAAAATATGGAGATTATTCTGGATTATTCAGTTGGGCTCAATGTAATCACATCAGCTCTTAAAAGCAGAAGAGGAAGGCAGAAGAGTCAGTTAAGACATAGGGGAGGTGTGGCCAGTGATGCTCAATGGTTGAGTGTTGACCTATGAACCAGGAGGTCACAGATTCCTGGTCAGGGCACATGTCTGGTTTCGGCTTGATCCCCAGTAGGGGGCATGAAAGGGCATCCTATCAATGACTCTCATCATTGATGTTTGTATCTCTCTTTCCCTCTCCCTGCCTCTCTCTGAAATCAATAAAAACACATTTAAAAAGAGAGATTTGGGAGACGAAGACAGGAGAAGTGAGGGAGAAGTGGAAATCAGAGAGATTCGGAACATGAAAAGGACTTGATCTGCCACTGCTGGCTTTGAAGGTGGAGGAAGGGGGCAAGGAGCCAAGAAATGTAGGTGGCCTCTGGAAGGCGAAGACCCCTGCCTGACAGTCAGCCAGGACACAGAGACCTCAGTCCTACAACTGCACAGAGCTGAATTTAGTCAACAACTTTAATGAGTTTGGTAGCAGATTATTCCCAGCCCTGCTGATAAGAGCCCTGGGTTCTAGTCTTGTGAAAATTGGAATAGAGAAAGCAGCTGAGCCAGCCTGGGCTTCTGATCTACAGAACTGGGAGAAGATAAATTCAAGTCTCTAAGTTTGTGGTGATTTATTACAGCAGCAAAATACAACTAATACACACTCAACGACAAGATGATGGACTGGCATCATCCCTCACAACCTTATTCTACTGGTGAACTCTGCACTGAGCAACACGAGCTCATCGGCGGTTAGCCAGGCGTACCAAGGACTTCACACCTTTGTCTGCTCTGCTTCTGAGGCTCCACATCTAAGTAATTTTAATATGTCATGCACCAGAATCCCAAAGCTCTTCTGGTCAACTGTCTGGCCCCTAGCTGCTGTAACCCAGTCCTGTCTTGGGTTACACACCAACTTGGACCCTACCCTCTAGCCTTAGTTATTTTTCATTATTTCTCTGTTGGGCCTTCCCAGCAGATGTCGACGTGATTCACTCCTCATTCACTCCATAACCCACGCCACTCTTCCAGTTTTACTTGTTGATTAGTGTATACAGAAAAGATAGAAATAAAGAAAAGTCTATTTCAGTAATATAATTTAAAAAGTCAATAAAGTGAGGGAAAATATGGCAGACACACTGAAAACAGAGCAGGACTATGAAAATAAAAAGATCTAGTTTTTATTTTTTAATTATTTTCCTCCCAAACAATGTAAATGACCTCTGTTTGAAGCGACTAGGTTCTACCACCACTTCTGGTCTTTTCTCTTCTGGGTAAAGAAGAGGCTATCTGAGCCTCAGTTTCTCCATTTTTTTAAATGGGGCAACAACACTGTCTTGCAGAGTTTTTATGAAAGTTGGGGATGATGCATGTAAAGTATCTACCATGATGCTTGGCACATCAGAGTCCCTGAAATAGGCTACCTATTGTAAATCACAGTACCAGCTGCTAAATTAGTTCCTTCAGTAAAACAAAACAAAACAAACAACACATCATCAGAAAAACAGTTAAATGATACTGAAGATATTAAGCCTTGTTATAGGATTCAATTTTTCATAGGCAAAAGCAATACGTAATAAATAGCTAAATAAAACAATATTAAATCATTACCAAAAAAAATCAACAAATTTATGCCAAAGAGTCCACATATTGCCAAGGATTATAAATATATCCCTTAAAAGCTGCTCCATCACCCATTGCCCCATCAGAGGAAGCCACAAGGATACAACCTCTGGCTTCTACTGAGCTCTTGCAGATCCGCTGAGTTGCTAACTCCATCCACATCTGACTCTGTTTAGTGATGCCCACCTCTAGCTGGGATTCAGTCCTCTCTGAACTGGCTAAGATCTCACAACACTTCTTTCCTGATTCCCTCTCAGTTTTCCACATGCACACGTGCCCCATGCTTGCTTTGAAGAGCCCTTGGAGCAGCACTCCACCTCTCCAGCAGTTTGGGCAGCATATGGCCTATGTTAGAGATCACAGCTCTTCAAAGAACCAGAAAGTAACTTTCCGTTCTGGGTAGCGCTGTACTTGCAAAGCGAAGCAGAGAAAACACGTTTCCACCAATGGTGAACATGGTATGTTTTCATGGCCTGATATGTGTCTGAGGTCATTTAATTGTTTGAGTGGGTATTTCAGGAAAATAATTTTGAAAAATCAAAATGAAGAAGTCATAATAATATGAGAATAAAAACTGGTCACATATACAAGGAGGAAAGGACTCTTTCGAAATTCCTACAGCACTAGCTGTTTGGTAAGGTACACCAAATTTGAGTTTCCTGTTGTGTTGATGAGGAAATCGAGGGCCAAGGACTTAAATACAGAGAAGACTAATCTCTACACCTGTATGAAACTGAATTTCATACTCGGTTTCCGTGATGGACCAAGCGATCGTTCAGCTTCTCCAGCTAGTTGTCTGTGGCGGTGACCTCATGGCTGGTGAGTCCCGCTGGTGCTGGGACTAAGGAGACAGTTCACGATGGGCTGCTCAGGAGTCAAAGGAGTCACTTAGAATCCAGCCGGCAACCTTGTTAACATGCAAGAAGAGCCACTGAGGAGGAGCCACAGACCCAGCGCACCGGCTGTTGCTGTCTGTGCGCCACGCGGCCGTCTCCCATCTGAATGTGCCGGGCGCTGCCGGGAGCCCGCGCCTCTGCTTACTGATGAGCGGACTGACCTGGCAGAGCTAACCTCGCAGGCCACGGCCCCCACGCTTTCAACCAGGCTGCAAACGCAGGTCTCACTTCACAACCTGGGCTCTCCTCACTGTTTCACAGAGGTAAAGGCTACCCAAGCAACGGTTCAAAACAGAAACAATCACACACACACAGACACACACTCTAAAAACCATGCAACCATTCCCAATGGTGAGAACCGAACTTCCTCTATCCATGTGTGTGACCATGTCATGTTGCTTTAATTTAAAACAGCAATTGTCAACCTTTTCCATCTCATGGCACACGTGAACTAATTACTAAAATTCTACGGCACACCAAAAAATACATTTTTAGCCAATCTAATGAAAAAAATAGAAATAATTAGTTTTTTTTTCATTCACGTCAGATGATTATTGTGTTGGCTGTTGTCATTTTTTAGTTGACAATCTAAGGGAAAAGAGGTCAGTGCCCCTGACTAAACAGGCAGATATTGCATGTTTTAAAAATTCCTGCGGCATACCGGTTGAAAATCGCTGCTTTAAAAGTAAGCATTTTTGTTTTGGTTTGGTTTTGAAGAACCTAGACTCACCAGTGACTGACTGCTATTAG
Source organism: Miniopterus natalensis (assembly GCF_054644295.1). NCBI lineage: Eukaryota > Metazoa > Chordata > Mammalia > Chiroptera > Miniopteridae > Miniopterus > Miniopterus natalensis. The sequence continues at coordinate 35,921,973 of NC_142089.1, read as the reverse complement.
CTGCGTTTCTGCTTCATTTAAATGTCAATGCACAGCCCTTACCTCTCCAAGCCTCATTTATTAAGTGGAAAGGAGAACTATTTTCATAGGTGGCTACTTGGCCCGGGCATGCTATGAAGTTGCCCAACCCCAACCTCCATCTCTTTTTAGCCTAGTTCTGTGGGTCGACACTGCATCACCAAAGGAGAAATAAAACAGCTAGTCGCATGGCAGGGAGCCAACTGTTCGCAGAACAAGAGAAAATGATTCTATCAAGCATAGTGGAAGGATGCCCAGGTTATGCCCTGCTCCTACTTGGGAGGGTAAGCACCTAAAGTGGAAGGGTTTAGAGCCAGGAGTGGCGATGACTTTTGAAATCTGAGTTAGTGAGGTTGGGAAGGAAAAGAGAACCATTACTGAGAAGTGACAGGGTCAGAGCTGGAATCCGAGGACCAGGGAAAGGATGAAAATGGAAGAAAGAGTGAGGAAGGAGGCTGGTGGTCACAGAACAGGGAAGCAGGGGCCTGGCTGAGGAGTGTGGTTTAGAATTAAACCACGTGTGATGTAGCTGCTGGGGCTCCTTTTGCACGGTCCTCAACACATTTTGCAAAGTCCAGAGGTTAAGGCAGCCTCAGGGGATGTGCATCCTAAAAGTGAGGATTCATGTTTATTGAAGCTCTGCCGTTTCCTGGCACTGGGAACTTGGGCAAGTCACTATTCGTTCTTCACTTGGCAAATAAAGATTAAAATAATTGCTTAATCGAAGGCAATTATTCAATGCCTGTCTCTGATCTAGGCACTGTTGAAATTTAAACAGTAAAGGAACCATAACCCCCACCTTCACATTGTTTTTCTAATAAATTTAAAATGTATGCTACTTCTTATGATACTTCTGATCTTATTTCCTTCAGTAAAAATTATGATTTTTTTATTGCCTTCAATGCAGGTTTTAATTCTACTATTGTATCTTTGGTTGTTTTTATCTTTTCCTTTTTCTTCTCATTCCACTGACTTTTCATCTGAACTCATTTTCTTCCTGGTAAGTTTCGGCCCTATTTCACTGAGATGTGTTTTAAAAAAAATCCTACTGAATATGTCAGGGAGTTTTTTAATGTTTTCTTTTGGTTTCAGTAGTGAATAATTTTTAAAAGGCCTTTCCTTAAGTGATCAAAATGGCATTTCTTTTTTTCTGTATGCAACACGTTCTTCCTAATGGATCCACTTTATTATTGTTTTTATTCATTCTAACTGGAGTCGTACATATTCAGTGTTTCCCAGCATTCAGTCCACATGACTTACTCCCAGCCCCTTTCACCGTAACTAGGATTTGGCTCCTCAGATCTACAGCTAGCTGCCAAGTCCTAGAGGCAGCAGTTTTTTTGTGTAGATCTATTGGCCAGAGGTGGGTCACTACTGCCTGGCTTTCTAACCCTAGAACAGACAGTAGGCAAGCAAAACTACACCCCTCCAGAGTCACAGGGTGTTCCTGTCCCTGCCTGGTTAACAGCCTACTCAGGGTCCTCAGAATGCTGGGCACCACCATTGACCCTAAATCAGACGTCCTGCCCTGCTGGCTTCTTGGGTTGGCAGTTTTCTGATGGACTGCACTGAAGGGGAAGATAAGATTTGGGTTATGGAAGAGTTCTGGGAAATTAAACTCACTGCTGCTTCCAAAAAAACAAAACAAGACAAAAAACCCGAACCACAGCAGCAGAGAGAGGTCTGCCCTGTGTTTAGCCTTAAGGGGGCCTTGCATTTTTAAGATGGGGAGCAGGAGGTAGAGGGGTCCAAACTCTTGTGAGGCTAGTGGTTTATTTGTTCATATGCCATCTATCATATTGATCAAAGAAGCTACATTTAATCTTTTAGAGTCTGGAAAACCTTCCCAGATTCTCTCTGAGAATGTCAATTCTAGTTTTCCTAGTTGACTGTTATCTTAATTGCCAAAGTCAGCATGAGTTCATGCTTTTTTTGCATCCTCACAGGTTTTTTTCTTTTTTCTTTTTTTAAAATATGTCTTTATTGATTTCAAAGAGAGGAAGGGAGAGGGAGAGAGAGATAGGAACATGAATGATGAGAGTCACTGATCAACTGCCTCCTGCATGCTCCTTATTGGGGATCAAACCCGCAACCTGGGCATGTGCCCTGACCCAGAATAGAACCATGATTTTCTGGATCACAGGTTGATGCTCGACTGCTAAGCTATGCTGGCCAGGCCTCACAGGTATTTTCAAGTGAAGTCGAGAAAGGTTGCATGAGGGCTTGCTGGCCAAATACCACCTTTAAAAAAAATTTCAAAGTCATATTTGCTGAGCACCTCCTTCAGCTTACATAGATGTCTATATTACAGGGATCACACTGCATGAGGATTATGTACACACACACACACACACGTACAATACAATACTTTCTCCCACTTTCATGTGCACCTGGGACAGGTACAGTTTCTTTTCCTTTGTGTTCATAGTAGGTGATCAATAAGCACTGACTGAATGAATGAAGGTCACCGAGGCGAGAGTAAGAAACTGGGAGAGTGTGATGCTGCCAAAGCAGCAGGAGCAGAAGGAGTGCCCAGTGGTTTTCTGAGAAAACATTTTCTTTTTTTATTACCAAGATAAAATGCCAAATGCAACCCATCCTTGGTAAAACAATGATACAAGGAGCCCGAATCGTAGACATTCGCTATGCCATTCTCTCTCTTCCCCTCCAGAACACTGCAGATACTATGATTTCCTTGGGCTCAAGCCCTCTTCCCCGCTGCACTCAGTGTCACCTCCTATCTGAAGCCTTTCCCAGCTACTGAGAGCAGGTTGGCAAGTCATCGTCTGTGCATCTAGGGAGCCCTGGACTCTGAGAGGCACCTGGAGCTTGACTCAGCATCCCCACTGCTTATTTATATATTGTCTGCCCCTAAAGACAGTCATATCCCCAAGGGCTGGAATTATGGCTAGTTACTCTTATCTCCCCCACCACCTCTAACAAGGCCTGTGTTTGTTAAAATAATTAATTGGTGAACAAAAATGCTCACAATTAAAACTAAAATGGGAGCCTCTTCTCTTAATTTACCTGGACATTAGCCTTGGTATTAAATACATATATTAGTAATAAGAGCAGCAACTAACCCATTTAATATTAGCAAATTGTCCATTTGCATATTTTTTCTAAAGAAATGAATGATCTCTTTGTTTTTATGTTGACTATCAATTATGAATAAGTACATATTAAACATTTAGTATGTATACAGGGAAATGTTTCAGGAACCAAAGAAAAAAACATATGTGGTTCTTACCCTACAGGAGTTATCTTGAGAATTCTAGTTGCTATGCATACGTTTTATCAAGCACTCCCCTTCCCTCCCTCAAAACATCCTCCATGAATGTGGGAATTACTGTACCTTACTATACATCTACAGCAGTGCTTGGCACATGATAGGTACCAAATAAATATTTACTCAATGGGTGCTAGAGACAGCAGTCATTGTAGGTTCTGACAAAAGAGTAACATGACACTGGATGGGTTTCAGGGTGAGTATTCTGAATTCATCCCAAATTGGACTGAGGAAGAAATCTAGGGGAGGGGGAGCATATTTTTTAGCACAGAATTTCCTTCTTTCTATCTTATCTAGGTCACCTTCCTATGTTGTGATGTAAACTCATAGAGTGACAGCTATTCACACGTAAGCCTAACACAAGGGCAGTTATGAAAGGCAAGCATTGAGAAATACCAGGTGATATATGGAGTATATTTACAAAACAAAATCTTTTTTAAAAAGTAAACATATCAGGATTTTTTTTATAATCAGGCATATTTCCCCATGTAAGAAAGCTCCTTTGGTAAGTAAGCACTCACTCCAATGAGGCAGGCATTTCTCAAAATATGCCAGATCCTTTGGAATTACCTTCTGCATTTGGGTGAACTTTATTAGAATATCCTGGTCATGCAAATTCTTAAGTATTTGGATGTCAAGCTTGGCTTTAAGAAATAGACAAAAGCCACTGGGAGCCATGGCACCTGTTATGCAGAATGTTTTGAAATGGGGAAGGGCCCCAAGGGAAGGACTCCATATCCGTGATCATTTTATTATACACTCCTGCTTTATTTCGGGGTCATTTTAAGAACTGGTCATGCCTCGTCACTTCTTTAGCATTTTAGTGTCTCACATATTTGGCTTCAGGTATTTGTCTTTAATTCAGACACTCATTTTTGTACCCATATAAAATGTGTTCTTCCCTAGCCTCTGTTTGCACCCAGAAAGTCAGCTATGAGAAAGTGGGGCTGTCCAGCTGCGGCCTGTGCCCACATGACCCTCTCTGGACATCCCTGTTCTGCTTCCACAGGCCCAATAAGGAGGCCAAGCTCATTATTTGTTTTGTGGACACACTTCATGGACTCCAGACGACATAACCCTTGCCATATCCAATTTTCTTTTCTTTTCACCGTGAATCCCTTTATTTAGCAGAAGTTGATTATGTCAACATGGTAATGAAAATAAAGATCAGGTCTTCCTGCTGGCATCATAAAACTACTTAAAACAAACTCAATGAAATGAACTACAAACCACAGAGTTCTGAGTCTTGAAGTGCTTAGAGCCAGCAGGTCATGCAGTGCATAAACCACGCATTGCTCACAGCCCCCACTCTGAGCTCCTTCCTTAATTCATCTGACACTCTGCTTCTCAGCGTTTTTATGTATCTCTGGATTCTGAATGTCTGCCTTATTTTATTATTTGTGGCCTCTCCTCGCCTTTGGAACTGAAGCTTAACTCTATTTCTCTAGCTTTCACATGCTTCATCCATCCTCAAACATGATTCTCAATGGCTATACTCTTCTCAGCCACCTACTCTCACTTGGCCACCAAGACCTTATACCTTAGCTGAGACGGTTATGGGCTCTCCCACCAAGTTCACCCTAGCCCCTCCAGGAGGGCCCAGAATCTCTTCACTGGTAGGGAACCTAGAGGTCATTAAGAGCCAAATTTATCCACCAACCTAAGTTGCTAATTGTATTTTACTTTTGTTACAGCTCTATATGAAATCCTAATAATATAAGCACGGAGTCTGAAGAGCCCTGACCCACAGAACTTGGGCAGGTGTGTGGCTGTGACAAGCAGGACCACGGGGGGTAATACCACTTACCCAGCGGCCTGGGCATGGGGATGGGAAACATTATTCTTCAAACTGATGTAAATACAAAAATTACATGGGCAGGGGCTCACGACTTCCAGCCACTCCAGGGGACAAAGAGGCAGCAGTAGTTACATGTATGAAATACTGCTTTTAACGCTCTGGAGGTTGGCTCTGAAACAATGAGAACTTTCAGCAGGTCATCCTGGGGAGCAGCAAGAGCCTTCCTGATAGGATGCATGTACAAGCCAGTGGGCTGCTGGGCTGTTCTGTAGATGTTTCCTCTTTTCCTTTCTCCTCACTTTGCTTCTCCCAATCTTTGCAGCCCCTTGGCCTGTATTCACCTTTGTGCAAGGACTGGCTTTCACTTACCATGCCCTTTAGTGTCAGATCTGCTAAGGGAGACCGGTTGCCGTGGAAATCGGGCCAAACATGTAAATCAACAGTGAGGAAACCCACAGGCTGAGCCTTCTTAATGAGATCCAGGTGACTGTTCAAATATGCATATATACTCTGGTATCTGAAAGAAAAGTAGATTTTGTTTTTAAAAGGGGGGTAGGGCTGGGGAGCAAATTGTTCTGCAGAAAGAAACGACTCGTACTTCCACATCAGATCCAGAAAGTAAGCAGAGTCCCAAAAGCTCCAGCAAAGAGACTGCCTGAAACCCATGGAAAGCAGCACACTGTGCTCTGAAACCACTGCACATCACCAAGAATAGGTAGCATGTGTTGGCAAAAACTGCAAAGGTTTGGAATCAGGGGACCAGTCCCAAGCACGGCTTTGCCCCTAGTAGGTGTGTAACCACAAGGGAGTTAGTCAAACTTTTGGAACCACTTTCTTTGCATCTTTAAACCAGATACATATTCCCTGTCCAACTTACCTCAGGGCTACGGTGAAGATCAAAAGAGATTATGTATGCGAACATACAGTATTTTGTAAACTGTACAATACTTTACATATGCAAAGGATTTTAAAAAATCAGTATTTCTAATTGTAATGGTAATGATGAGATGACGAATGGAGACAAGTATATGCTCCCAGACTCAGGAAAGGAATTTGCTCAGGGAAGAGATAGGATGGAGAAAATGCAGTTAGGATCAGGAATTAGGAGGCTTGATTTCACACCTTAACCCACCAAATGGCATTGCGTTATTTCTCTCTCCTTTGTAAGCCTCAGTTTCTCCATGTGTCAGTCCTTATGTGTTAGGTGAGAAGGGAATGGAGGTGATGGGCTTGGGAGTCATGGCGGCCCTGGGTTCAGATATGTCCTACCTTTCTCATCTGGGTACCAGGGCCAGTGCAAACCTTCCTGAACTTCAGTTTTCCCACACATTCAAATGGTGTAACAATATCTACCTCCCTAGGTTAAATTTCACTGCATACCACAAAAATTAAAGTTGGTATCTTCCCCTCTTTAAGGGTGCTTCATTCTCAAAGCCTTGAACCAACAATTCTAGAAGAAAGTGGTGGGTTTATCAGAGACTGGCATCCATGCCACTTCCCACGGGTATCCTTGGAACGGTAGCTTTAACCATGAAAAACATAGCTTGAATAATAGCAGGAAAAAAGTACAGGAAGTCAGCATCCAAGGGAGGTTGATATCTAAGAAACCTAGATGATATTTATGATTTACATTTTTTAAATGTTTTAGGAGGACAGCTTAGAGATTTTGAGTTCCAGCTTTCTGACACTGCAAGTGTTCCCAAGGATCCCATGAAGTTCCCGAAAGTTGTCTGGATTAGAATTGAGTAGATAAGTGGTTTCCAAATCCTTTTAGTAAATAAAAATTTTAAGTGGAACTCCAATGTAGAAAGGATAGAAAAGCAAAACTGCTCTCTGTAAGTGCATGAGTGAGTCTATGTGTGAGAATGTATGTGTGAGTGATGTATGCTGAGTGGAGGCAATGGGGCCCTACCTGCCAAGCAATCTCTTTGCTTCTTGCTGTGACACCTCATTCCCATCTTTAAAAATCTGCCTTCTATCACATCAGGGGGACACCAATGTGGTTGGAAAAAGGCTCCCTAACCGCAACTCAACTGCAGCTCCCTGAGTGTGCACCAGGCCTTCCACCCCAGCCTGGTGAGGAAAGCAAAGAGGGGACCCACAAAGAGGTGCAGACAGGTGACCCAGTCCAAATTTAAACTCTCCTCCGCGTGAGTCTGGAGCCATGTGTCTTCTGTATACCAGTCAGAAATGATTTGTCAAAGCCCTACATTCAAACTCTGTTCTAACATGATTCCATGACAATGTTAGGAAAGAAAGAATCCTTCGAGGCCTCCGTGGAAGGTAGGGCCTGAACCGTCTATCTGGATGGAACATAATCACATTCTGGTTTGCTATTTCCCAGCTCTCTCTGCTCCCGGTCCAACAGAAACCACACTGACAACCAAAGCCGTGAGAACATCCTTTGCAGCCAGAAGTCAAGAGTCTGCACTAATTGTAGCAACATTCCTCTTCAGAACAGCATCACTGCACTTAGAGTAAAGCAATTTTTTTTTAAAAGAAGTCCACGTCTATAAATGTTTTCACTTGCCTTTCAAGGAATCTCAGGGCAGGGCATTCTGTTGCAGACATCTGGGTCAATAAGAACCTATAGGCCTAATTACTATTGATTTGTCATTGTCTCATTTACCGCGGGGCTTTGCAAACAGTGAGATTCATTTAGCCTCTACGTATATGGTCACTCATGAGCTAATGAGATCCCTGGGGGACAGGCATATGCTTACCCCTTTGACTCCTAACCTCCGCACAGCTCACAGCTGTGTGTCTATTCTCTGAATGCAGCCTTTCTCCTGCACATTTTTTCAATTATACCTTACCATGTGTGCTATCTGAGCATATCACTCAAAATGAAATGCACTTGGAAGACATTAAAATAATGAATGCACATCATTATTCACATAATTTTAACCTCGCATGATGCCTTTTTGGGGTTCTGACTTTGATTCATTTTGTATGTTTTATCAATTCCTTCTCCAATGGCGATCAGCCCTCTTCCAACTCGGGACTCACATACTGACTGTTCCAAGTGGATCATTCTCTCTCTCATGAACTCCAGGCTCACATATCCTGTCTCAGAGAGAGAAAATCTTGCTGTCCTAGGCCCACTGAGTATGACGAAGAAAATATAGTTTGAACAGTCACAAAGTGACTTCACCATGTACCAGCTGGGTGATCAGGTACTAAACCTTTCCAAACCTAGCTCACTCTTTTGCAATCAGAGCTAATACTGTCACCGAATAGGCCCCTACAAATATTAAATATAGAGTCCTGAGCACTAAAAAATGATAGATGATCGGTAAATAGTTCCCTTTTCTTTCCCATCACAGGAAATTAATTTCCAGCTTAAAAAAAAAAAAAATCCGAGAGACAGGGAAGATTTTTTCCAGGCATTATTGCTTATAATATTAAGTATAGACAGCACCCCTGGACTCTCTCCTCTCCTCTCCTCTCCCTCTCCATTAATCATGTAATTCTGTGGATTCATAGGCTGCTCAGAAGTACGGTGACCATACTTTAAAACCAAAAATCAGAATGCATGGTCAAACAAAAGATACTGTGACCCTTCCAGGAGTAAGAGAAAATCTTGGAAAGGAAACTTCCACTGTCTCTCTCCAGGTCCTCACCTCCTGACCCACAGCAGTATTTATTCTGCCTGCCCCATTCTACTGAAACTGGCCCCACCCTGAAGAACAAAACCCCCGTTGTTGCTAACTCCAATGGACCATTTTCTGCCTTTATTTTACTGGAATTCTCTTCCACATTTTGTACCACTTGACCACTTCTTACTCATTTGTTCTCAAAGAGTCCCCCAGAGGTCTGTCTTTGTTTCTCTTCTCACTCTTTATATACCCTTGGGTGATCCCTTCCTCCTCCCATGGCTACAGTGACCCTCTAGGGCTGAGGATTTCCAGGTATATGCCCTTATTTCCTGCTCATTTCCCTCTCATAAGTTTCAGGTCAAATATCCAACCACCTATCAAATGCTTCATTTTGGATGTCCAAAGGGACCTCAACAAAAATGACACACACATATTATCTTTCCTGGTATACTCCGTTTTCCTTCTGTGTTCCTTGGGATAATCAAAGCCAATCTCATTTAAGCCATTGCTCAAGCAACCATTTGGGGGCAGGGTCAAGTGAGTACCATTTTTGACTCTTCTTTCTCTCCCTTAGCTACCCAATTTAATTTCTCACTAGGATCTGTCAATTTATGATCTTAAATATTTCTCTACCCAGCACAACTTTCTCCCCCCGATTGCTTCTACTTGATTTAGGCCATCTTCAAATGCCTAGATTAGAGCTTTGGCCTCCTAACTTCTGCATTCCTTCCTGGGTGATTCTTCTAAAATGCAACTCTGATGATGAGTTGCCCACCCCTATCTAAACCCTTCAGCAGCTCCTCCCCATTGTCCTCGAGATAAAGCACACACTCCCTTGTCTGGTATAAGATGCTCTTCCTGATCTAGCTCTCCCTACATTGCACTGTGTTACATACATGTTTTCTATTCCTCCTCTCTCCTCACACCTGCACACACCATGCTATAGCTGCCCTAACCTATTTTTAATTTTCATAATATGCCTGTGAATGTTTATTTATTCTGCTCCCTCTTGTCCCAAATTCTCTTCCTTGCCTTAAGAAATTGATTCACAGGAATTATGGGAATGACAGAAACAAAAACCGTCTGTGAAAGAAATCAGATCAAGAAAAACTGATTATCCTCAAAGGAGTAACTGAAAAATCCAGAGAAAGTGGGAGAAAGGAAAGGTTAAGAGAATGTGAATTAAGAGAACTTCTTGCTGACAATCTTAAGGGACCTGAAACCAATAGAATCACAATGAGAAATGACTACTGATTGAAGAGACATCAGCAAAAGCAACTTGGAACAGGTAGGGCTTCTGTTTACATTCCTCCGCTCCAGTAGACCATGAGTTTCACTGAGGTCAGGGGCCATATCTTCTACCATGTCTCTCTCTCCCCACCAATGGTTTAATCTACTCTTGGGGAGAGACAAATTATTCCTTTTAAAAGGTAAATCTGAGCCTGTCTTTCCCAACTCCAAAACTAAAAACTTGAATAAAATCCAGTGTCCTTATCTTCAATGACTCACATTGTTTGGCCCTTAGCTTACATTCTGCCCTCACCTGTCTCCCAACTTTGGTCCAGTCACAGTGGCCTTCCTCATGTCTTTGGAGCTGATCAAGGCATTGGGCCTTGCTATTCCTTCAGAATGGAGGGACCTTCCCCTATAACTGTAGTCTGGCCCCACCCTTTATTTAGAGTCCTGCTCAAGTATCACCTCATCAAGCACAGCTTCCCACCTGAAATAGTGCTCATTTGTCACCCCAACACCTCCCATTCCACATCTCCTTATGCATCTCTATTTGCCTTTGGGAGTTCATCAATTCCTGGTGTGCCAATATATGTGCTCTCTCTCTCTCCCCACATGTGCACACACACACGTATGTGTACGTGTCTATGAGTGTGTGTATAATATCTGTGAAAGTGAGACAGGTTAGTAATCCAGGGCAAGTGGAATTAGGAAAACTGAGACAGGTAGTTAAATGGTCAAGCAGCTTACAGCCATCTAATAAATCACAATATCCTATCTTCCCTAGCCGAGGACACTTAAGAGTAAATGGTTTACACTTCTCCTCCCCAACCTGGGGATAAATAGCTTAAATCACCCGACTCAGGGAAACAGATAGCAGAAACCCAATCAATGCCGTTTGGGCCAACCACACCCAAGGCCAGGTGAAGTTAAGGGAATAAATCTCATTTTGGTGCATCAGACAGTCAGGGGACCAGACTTTAACCTTGGTTCTGCTGTCAGCCTGGAATCCAGTACTTAGGGACTATGCCAACATCTTCCCACCAAAGCTGCCATCACCAGGACCTCATTCTGAGACATTGATGGTCAAGGTTCTCTAAGAGAATTAAGACAATAAGAAGTTTAGAGGAAAAGAGCCAAAGTTAGGATAGATACAGGGTGATCTCTGGCCAAGCAGTGAAATTTCTGGCTATCTGGCATCATATACAGAGAGACTTTGGTTGCCAGTTACATGCATGGGCACCTCTAGCTCATGTTTACTTATCTTCTAAGCTTACAAGACATTTGTCTTCAGGGATGTCCTGTCTAAAAGGATTACAGTAAATCAAGAGTATAAAATACTAAATCTGTTTATCAACACTCGTTTCTACAGTTTCAAATAGGATTTGCTGATGTTAAGCTTTAAGATGGGGTGGACTGCATTACTGTTTTCAGAGAGCTTGAAGTCACACCCAAAGAGGCACAGCGTTCCTGATTCCATGGGATTTGCTGTCCTTTCCAAATAGTGTGTTTCACTCTAATAATAATAACTATGCCTATTTCTTTCTAAGACCCAAAGGACACTAGGTCCTATAGTCTTGGAATATTCATAGATCTGGTAAGAGAGAGATAAACTTACTTTACAAGGTAATAGAAGGAAAGGAAAAGGAAAAGGAGCCAACATGTGTTGAATACTCAGTAGAGCTGTAGATAAAATTTGAGAATCCTCAAATTATAGAAATAAATAAAACCAAGAGTGTAGATGGGATCACCTTGGAAAAGAAGGCAAAGAGAGAAGAGGGCCAGGAACCCAGCTGTGATAAACTTTAATGTTATGAGAAGGACATTAAGAAGGAGTCAGAGACACAGTAGGAAAACTGGAGAGGGTGACATTCCAGAAAGAAAGCCTAGAAAAGAGAGGGCTCTAAAGGAGAACCCAAAGTGGTGATTGGTGCCACATACTACTGAGAGCCCAAGGGGACTGGGTCACATCCTAAGGACTTACCAGAGGTCACTGAGGACCTTAACAATAATTGTTCCAGGGGCCAATGGTGACAGAATTCAAACTGGAGTGGGCAAAGGAGGGGTACAAAGTGAGGAAAAAGTAACCAAGAGTACAGGCAAGGCTTTGGTGAAACAACTCCAAAGAGGAGAAATATAAGGAGGTAGTTGGAAAGGGGTAGGAAGTCAACTAGCATGTGGGAAGAGTTGAGATTTAAATCCAGTTCTGACTCCAAGGCTGAATTCCATAAGTGGCTGTTGTGCTGCTATTTTTCTGAGTTTGCACGCTAATCCATAAAGCTTTCTTTCCTATTTTCAGTAAAAACAACTCACATGAGGTTCATCTATGGAAGACAGTTCTGGAAACTTTGAGTATTTCCTTGCAAAGTCTAACTATCCCTTAGGTTTGTGGTGAGCTTTAAGATCTTCAGAGATTGGTATCTCCATGATCTACTTTCACCCAGATAACACCCGTAAAGTGAATTAAGCAGGGCATTATCATTGTGATTTTATGGGTGAAGAAACTGAGTCACCAAGGCATTTATGGCAGAACTGAGATAAGAATCCTAGATCTCTAATTTCCAGTCCAGTGTTCTTGCTACTCCATCACCGTTTCCGCAAGAAGGCAGGCAGGTTATGGATGACTGACATCTGCTGTTTAACCCTAGAACAGCTATGACCAAAACTCTCTCCCCCTTTATAATCATCAGTAATAGTGGCAGAAGAGGTAGTAGTGGTTGTCATAATTGTCATAGTATAGTTTATGAAGCCTTGTCAAATACATTACCTCAATAAACTCCAAGTGAATTCTCAGTTACCCAAGTTGGTTCTCTCATAACTACTCTCCTATGTTCCGATGAGGACACTGGGGTTCAAACATAATGCATGTTGGAGCTGGGTATGAATCTAGAGCTCTGAGATCCAAATCCAGTCCTCTGTCTTTGCATTAGAGGTTTATAAATGCTGGGGCCCTTCAAGAATCTCATGGGAGTTATGGCCCCTCTTTACAGAAACATATGCATGAGTCTATCACCAAGGTCTGGTGCTAGGTGTTCACATTGCTACTAGGGTGTTATTGCTTCTAGGCCATCTCAGTAGAGAGAACTAAGAGATGAATGTATGTATGCTTGCATATGAATATATACACCTGTACTTATTTTACTTATCTCCACAAATATGAAATATATATATATATATATGTTATATATATACAAAATCACAAGTTGGTTCTAATACCTGTGATTTCCACCTAGTACCATAGGGTTGATTCTAACCTTTCCCTTTCCTTATCTGTGAGAAACCTGTCTCTCACTATCCACACAAATTTTTTTATTTGCTCAATGTAGTATACACTAAAGGATTTTCAGAATAGCTAACCCATATATCTATGAAAAACAAATTCTGTGTTTGCAGTATAATATTTAGGTACAGCCATTTTATCTGTAGCCATACAGTCTACTGTCAAAATATTCTTTCCCAAAGTTACTTCAGCGAGTTCTTTTCTTTCCCCAACCCCTTTTAGTGTGATTATGGTATTCATTACTAATAACAAGAGGCTCACTTTTTTACTGTTTGCATTTCATTTCACCCATGCCCACCCCACACATATATCCTGCTATTATCTATCTATCATCTATCTATCTATCATCTATCTATCTATCTATCTATCTATCTATCTATCTATCTATCTATCTATCTATCATCATCTATCTATCTATCTATCATCATTATCTATCTATCTATCTATCTATCTATCTATCTATCTATCTATCTATCTATCTATCTATCTATCATCTATCTATCTATCATCTATCATCTATCATCTATCATCTATCTATATCTATCTACCATCATCTACCTTCTATTTATTTTCAGGGGCACGTGAAGCATCACTATAGTTCTGATAGTTATAGTTGAATAAAATGTACTCAGAAAAGTGTCATTTCCTCCTGCTATCCTGTTCCTGTCCCCCCAGTCTTTACATTCCATTTCTACACACACTCCCCACCATCCCACACCCAGTATAGGCAACCAATCTCAGTTTCTGGTTTAACTTTCCCGTATTTCTTCTGCACAAATGAGTAAATACACAGGTATTTTCTTATATCATCTTCTTTTTACATGAAAGGGAGCATGTTGTCAACTTTCTTCACTTAACGATATACCTGAGGTCACTCCTCATCAGTTATTATTCTGAGTTTTACAGATGAAGAGACAGGCTTAAAGAGGTTGAATACCTTGCCCAACGTCACACACCTAGTAAGGAGTAAAGCTGGATTTGAACCCAAGAGGTTTTTGACTCCAAAATCCATGTTCCTCCAAAATCACAGTTTCTCACCCATGGTTCCTGGAATATTTTGGGGGGATCTCTGGGTTCTTTGAATTTTCTTAAATTGCTTTGAAAATTAATACCTGTATGTTCTAGATCATCTGGATGACTGTCTTATAACCAAATACTATCAGGCATTTTCATTGCACGTAGGATCTGAAAATCACATCAGCCTAAACTGAGTGTCCTCAACACAGTCGGGCATGGAGAGTTGTAGGGGACAGGGAGCAGTTACCTGGCTGTGGCCTTGGCCTGTAGCTCAGGGAAGGCAGCGTGGCCCTGCACCATGTGGTCTATCTGAAAAACAAGAGAGAGGGGTCAACCCATAGTATCTCTAGTCTATAACTGAGCCAGAAACAATATACTAAAATGTGTGTTTCTTTCAACTCTTTGTCCATAGGATCTAAGAATGTTACACAGCTAACTCAGCGAGGGTGTTTTCGCTCTTACAGAAATCTAGCTTTGCCTAACCTAGTGTTGGCATCTTGGATCTACAATAAAAGGTGATGTATTATAGAACTGTACACCTGGAACCTACATAATTTTATTAATCAAAATATCACCTCAATAAGTTTAATAAATAAAAAATTAAAATTCAATTAAATTTAAAAAGTTTAAAGAAAAGAGTAGCAGGGAATGAAACTCTCAAGGCTAACCTAGCGGCAGCAAGTAGCATCAGGTCCAAGAATGAGATGTGAGGAGCGTGAGAAGGGCGAGTACCTCAAGGTAAAAGCTGGGGGACCTGGTGCTAAAGCACTAATCTCTGATCACACCATTGCCACCTCCGACCAGGCTGTTACCCCAGAGCACTGTAGACCTTGAATTACTCACTGGGTCTTACTAATGGAGAGGTGGAGTGAAAGAGACTGTGAGGAGGAAGACTCAGTTAAAAAAAAAAAAAAAAAAAAGAATTGTCCCAGAATTGTCAAGAGAGCCTCCCCTGATTGAAACGTTATGTCACGTGGGAAACTGCAACATAGCTCTCCAAGGACAAAGATGTCTGAACTCTGTGGTCAACTATCTTCTTCTCATGTCTAGGACTTTATTCCTTAATCCACTTGGCAGCTCTAAACAAAATAATATGTGATATGCATCAGGAAGAGGAATGCTTTTCCATGCCGTTACTCTGCTTGCTAGAACACGCCCAACATTGTGTTTGGGTTCCTGAACTTAATCTGCGTATTTTCTCAATGTTTACATGAGTCTCTAGGACTCCAAAACAACTATTCTGACAGATTTATTTTCATCCAAACTATGAACCAACTGGTTATTTTGGCCACATGGAGATAGTCTCCCTGAGCATGTTTCTTGAGAGCCAGGGCTGCGTACGGAGGGAGAGAATTTGTTCTGGAGCCACAGTGGTTGGGTTTGCTGTCTGCTCTGACACTAACTAGCTGTGTAACTATGTGCAAATCACTTAGCTTCTCTGGGCCTCAATAACCTCCTTCCCCCTTCCCCAGCCTCCTTTTAAAACAGGATTGCTAGGCTTTAGAGAGTGTCTATAATGCCAAAAATAGTATAAATACTATCACCTAAAATTTATTGACTCATTTGCCATGTAGTGATACTAAGCTAAGCATTTTACATACATTATCTCATTTAATCCTTACAATACCTCCATGGAAAATATACTATTGTTCACCATGGAGATGAGAAACTAGGAGTAAGAGAGATAAAGTAACTTGCCCAAGGTCACAGGGTAGTAAGGGGCAGATCTTTTTGTTTTTAACTGAGGTATCCCTGCATCTAAAGTCCTTGTTTCTTGACGACTGTGCCACATTATCTATTAAACTTCCAGGTATAATATAATCTGTTGACTCTATTTGTACAGTTCTGCAGAATGCTTCAAAATTATATCAAAGCAACTGGTCATTTCAATGGGAGAAAAAAATGCAGGTTTTGAATGCCTATTTCCTACAGGTTCAGCTGCGGGTTACTGTGACGAGGCATATTCTGGACCTTAAAGAGTTTGCGTTAGTAAGGCATTACTTGATTTGATGCTAACTTAGATGGGAAGTACTTTCGGAGGTCAGGGAAGGGAGGTTTAAATGAGCTCCCAGGAGGGAGCACAGAACCTAGCCTGTGTAGTGCAGGCATAAATACAGCTATTGAGTATTTACTGAATGCCTCATGCATCAGGCACTGTGCCTAGTCTCCAGGAATGCAATGGAAAATAAGAAATGCAATACATACAAAACATAGTAGCATCAAGTAAAAGATCAATGATTTAGCAATTATAATATAATTGGGGGAGGTGAGGTTTCAGCTGAGGAGCCAAGAACAGGCAGTTTGGAGGAAAAAAATAGTTGAGGGCAAGGCATGCCAGAAAGGAGATGGTGATGAATGAAGAGATGAAGATGGAGAGACATGCATGGTTACAGATCATAAGGAGACTGGTCAAGCCCTGTGCCTGGAATATTATAGATGCTCAATAAATAGTTGCTGAATAAATGTAGAATGCACCAAGCATATGGAGACACACCACAAGCTCAGAGTACCATACCTCACGTTGCATTTGTGTCTATTTGTGTGGGCACAATTTGGTCACAAGGTAACTGCATGTTAAATTAGAGATTAAACAAAGTGTTGGAAACAGGGAATGAATGAGGAGTGTGGGGACAACAATGGGTCTTAAGAGTCCAGTAAGTGTTTAAGTAAGTGTTTATAGTTTTATTGAATTAGAGGCCTTAGGAAGTTATTTTGATTTGGGGAGCAAAATGATAAAAAGTTAGGGGAAAAAAGACTGGTAGGGTAGACAGGCCAGGGAGATGAGCAGGCACAGAGAGCAGGAAATGTGGACATTCTCAGAGGCTAACATTGGGAACACAGGGCACAGACACTCCCTGTCCTTGTTTTGTAGTGGCATTCAAGTTCTTTTACCATCATTAGTTTATATGCCAGTCTTTTATCCTATACTCTGAGCAATTTTAAATAGAGCTTCATTATTTCCCACGTCCCCACTGCTTAAAACAATGCCTGATATCTTGAATAAATGAATGAGATGCATTTTGAAGAAAATGAAACAAATTTAGTGACTAACCAGTTACAGAATATAAGAAAATC
Organism: Miniopterus natalensis; assembly: GCF_054644295.1. Lineage (NCBI taxonomy): Eukaryota > Metazoa > Chordata > Mammalia > Chiroptera > Miniopteridae > Miniopterus > Miniopterus natalensis. The sequence goes on along the minus strand of NC_142089.1, from coordinate 35,904,667 downwards.
TGAGTCAAGGATGACTCTGAATTTTGGGGTGTAAGAAAAGAAAATGTGGCCATATTAATCATGCCTTTTTATTTTCTCTATTTCTGCTGCTCTGATACCTGGAGCCTTACTGACCCTGGCGTGACTGCCCCTCCCAGGGCTAGCCAATTCCTAGAGACAGTAAAGGACTCAACTCACCTGGGAGCATGACTTTCATGCAAACTAACTAGTCCAGAGCCCACCTCCCCACCACCTCCTCTATGGACCACTATTTTCCTATTCTAATCACCCCAGGCCACGTAACATACAACTAGGGACAACCCTGGTGCTTCCCATGTGGCCCTGCATAGCATGGCATGCTCTGTCCTCTGGAGAACTGAGAGTAACAAACTCTCCTTTCAGTGGCAATATCTTCTGATCTGCTGACCTCATCATACCTGAATAATAAAAAAATCTATATGTTAAAACAGTGGTTTAGTGGGAAAAAACATGCACTTTGGAAACATGCACTTGGGTTCAAATTCACGGTCTATATTTATATTCTGTGCTATGTAGGAAAAGTTACTTGACCTCTCACAGCCTCATTGCCTACAAGGGTAAAATAGGGATAATAAACTTTGCTTTTCAGGGAAGGTTGTGGTGAGTGTCTGGTATATAGGTGGCTTTCAGTTCATAACACCTATTGTTAAAAAGAGAGAGGTACCACCAAAAGAGTAAAAATAGTTGGGAGAACAGTGTCTGAAATGGTCAGCTGCATTTTGTTGTTTTTCATAGCAACTGGTGGTAAAGGCCCACCCTGATTAGCAAAGAACTAGCCAGTTTGTCAAATAACTGAGCATTCATTTCGAAAGCCTGCAGTGCCTGTTCCTAGGGTTGATCTCTCTACTTACGTTTGAATCGCTAATGCATTTAGCACAGTATAGCGGTTACTTGTTTTCCAATGAAATAACCAGTTTAACCACAATGACTGTATTTGCCAAGTGGTTGCCTTAGAAATATATAGACAGAGCTAGTCTGGCTCTATGACTATTTTCTTGTTTCCTCCATCTTCTCAGATTTCAGCTCTGAGAGCAGGCATTTATAAGAGTAGACAGAAAAGTCTACAAACTATTTGGAGAGGTAGGAAGCGTGAGCCGGATGGAGTCAGATCCTCTTCAGGATGGCTTTCAAGTCTAGATCAAGAGGGAGAGGCCATCTTACAATATATAACTTGGGTTGGATTTTTGGCCCTTCCTTCTAAAGGTGGTGTCTGCCTTTGGAACAGGGGTAAAATAGACATGCAATACAGTATAACACAGTGATCAAAAATCACTGTGATGAGGTGGCATCTGGCCCACAGATGTATTTTATTTGGGAAATAGAATGTGTTGTTTTTTTTTTCAAAAAATGAGCCAATATTTTAAAATTTGGAGATTTCACTTAAAATCCAGATTTTGGTTTCTTTTGAAGATATGGGCCACCCATATTCCCGCATGGCAAGAGTCAGCTGGAGCTGAGTGCTGACTGATCCCTTCAGACAGTGTGTAGGGAGCACTTCTACTCCCTATCATTTCCCAGCAACGGACACCAGATTTCATCAATTTATCATCATGACTGCACTAATGTTTTGCTTGCAGTAGAGATCTATTTCTCTATGCCATCTCTCTGTCAGAGGAGGGAGCATGGGATTCAGCCCTAGAGTACAATGAGTTGAAAGAAAAATTTCTCTGTGGGAGTAAAAAAATATTTATTTGCCAAGTCCGTTTATTCACTTGTGCTGTCTGACTGCTTTCGGTATTTGAGGTTTTGACCCTTGCAGAGAAAGCACAGACAAGAAATCCTAAGGCCTGAGCTCAGTTCTGACTCAGGGCACGATCGCGGACAAGAACATGTCTAATTCGCTCTCTTAAATGTTTAATAAATTAATATGACAAATAAACAACTGTTTGTAAAATTACACAGAGAACTACATTGCCTGAAAGATTAAAACTGCTCACAGGCAAGAAAAATACATAACAAAGGCCAACTTAGTGTTTCAGAATTTTAGGTTCTGTGATTATTTTGCTAAGACAAAGCCATCTTTTTGCATGATGGATTTTCCTGTATTAAAATTAATTTTATGTATGAGTCTCGAGGCAGTATTTCATCCTGCTTTGCAGATAAAGAAACCATCAGGCTCAGAGAAGTGGTCAATGGTCATCACTTGTCATACTTGCCTTTTTTCCATTTACCTGTAATGTCACTTTTGTTTTCTTTCATCTAAGCTATTCCAACTCTTCACTGACCTAGTCTATTTATATCAAAGTGAAAGCATTTTGCCTGATTTTTCCCCAGCCTTAAAATTCTCATGAAAATCTAAGGAAAGAAGAAAATAAATATGGTATTTATTAAATAAATATCTGATATTATCAGGTATCTGATAATCAGGATACCTAGACAATTTCTTTTATGCTGCTGGAAAGAATTATGGGCTCCAATACTGAACAGTTCCTAAGAACAACAAACATTCCTAAAAGAAAACAGAACTTTTACAACGTTACTATCAGTTTTATGTAGAACAGCTTCGCTTACCAGTGGATAAATTCTGATTTAATGCAGACCTAGTTTAGTCAGTTTCATTCACCAAAGTTGGTCCCTTTGCGAGTTTTTAGTTTAATTAGTTCGCTTATTCATGAGACTAATGTGATATCTGGCTACCCTGGGCTCAGCATCAACCCGATAATCAGGATACGGAGATAAACAAAAGCCATCGGCTAGGAGAGGAAGATGGGCACGCCACTCTTCCAATACAGCCCAGGCTCATGAGGGTCTTCGTAGAGTCAACGCATGACTCAGTCGAACACTTACTCTGTTCCATCACAAGGGATTCGCTGCAATTAAGACAGATGTGAACTCTGTCCAGATGGAGATTATATTCTACTGAAAGACAGAGACAGTCAATAAATAAGTAGAATAATTACAGAGTGATCTGAAAGACTGATTTAAATAGAGGGTTCAGGGACAAAATGGGGGCGACATTTAAACTAAGACATGATAAAAGAAAAGGAAGCAACAATTTCTAAGTAAAGAGAATAATAAACACAAAGACTGCGTGGTGGGGAGAGCGATATTTGTCTTAGGAATTGACAGGACTCCCGGGAGACCCGGCGGGAGGGCGCGCGTGGGACAGCTGTGAAATGAGGACGGGGGTAGGAAGTGGGGAGAGTCGCGCAGGCTGCGGCAAAGGGGTCAGGTTCTATTCCAAGTACAACGGGACGACACAGAAGGCTCGGGGGCGGGGGGGAATGGGATCATATGAGCTTTAAAAGACATTACTCAGGGGTTCCACTTCTTATATGGGCTGAATAGTTCCTATCACACCAATTCTCCCGAGGAGAACGATTATAAACACTGATCAAAATAACTCTCTGAAGACAGTGGAAAGTGACCAAGACCAGGTAGAACCTGGAGAGGAGTAGACATGTGGAAAGAAAAAAATGCATCACTACATATGTTTCCTGATTTTACAGATTTCTGCCTGAGGGCATGCCCCAATCAAAGCCATAGATGACTGCTAATACTCAAGATATACGCAGTCTTCTGGGCTAAGAAATGAGAGGTCAGAGTTCAAGACAACCATAACATCTAGAAAGTAAGGGGGTGCGTGTGTCGGGGAAGCCACAGAAAGGGAGCTCAGCATTACACATAGAAATACTGCCCTAATCTCTGGATGATTATAAGTAACCCAGCAAGAACTCAAGAGAGATTTCAGTAGGTGCTATGACAGAAGAGACAAAATCCAGAGTTTGAATTGAGTCAAATAAATTATCTACAAAAAAAAAAAAAATCAATACTCCTCAGAGAAATGAGAATTCAGTATCTTAGAGTATATCAAACACAATGTTAAAAATACGACCTCAGAGAAGTAGAAAATTTATCCACATTTAAGAGAAAGCCATTTAATGAACAATGACCCTGAGATGACTCAGATGTTAGAATTAGAAGACAAAAATTTTAAAGCTGGTAATTTAACAGTGCTTAAGGATGTAAAGGATCATATTCTCATAATTAATACAGACATAGAAAATAGCAAAGAAACAGAAACTATTAAAAATGAAAATTCTAGTATTGGCAAATACAATATCTGAAAAAATATTTAGTGGGTGGGCCTAGCAGCTAATTGGAGATAACACAGAAAAGAGTCAATGGACTTGAAAACAGGCCTAACAGAAAGAGTAGCTAACTGAGGGGGAGAGGGAAAGAAAAAGAAAAGCAGAATCCCTTAGGGGCCTGTGGAATAATAGCCCAACTTCTCAAATATGTGTACTTGGAGTTATAGCGGGAAGAATGAGAACAAATGGGGTAGAAAACAACATTTAAATAAATAAACGCTAAAAATTTCCCAAACTCGGTGAAAGACAGCAGTTTAGCAATTCAAATCTGGAGGAAGACGGATAAATCCAAAGAATACCTCAACTGAGCACACCATACTAAAAACCAGAGATTAACTAATATACTGTGCACAGCAGAAGAACAGTATAAACGATGGTTGACTTCTCATAAGGAACAATGGTGCTAGAAGAGAACATATAGACATCTTTAAGTGATGGAGGGAAAAAAAATCTGTCAATCAAGAATTCTATATTGCACAAAATATCTTTCAAGATAGACAGTAAAATATATTTATTAAATATAAAAACTAAGAGAATTTTTTTTTTGTTAGTAGATCTGCAAGAAATAAAGAACTGCTAAAGGAAGGTCTTCAGGCCGAAGGGAAATACCAGATGGAAACTTAAATATTCAGAAAGAAATCAAAAACAATGGAAATGGTAACTATGTAGGTAAATACAAAGTTTATGTTCTATTTTTCAGAATTTCTTTGAAATGTAATGACTGTTTCTTATGGAATGAACTGTGTCCTCCCAAAATTCAGATGTTTAAGCAGCAACACCCAATGTGACTGTATTTGGCGATGGGGACTTCATGGAGATAATTAAAGTTACAAGAGACTATAAGGGCAAGGCCATAGTCTGATAGAATTGGTATCCTAATAAGAAGAGAAAGGAACACCAGATCTTTCTGTTTACATGCATGCACCTAGGAAAGGCCATCTGAGGACCCAATGAGAAGATAGCCATCTACAAGCCAGGAAGAGTCCTTTCTATTGTTTAAGCCACTCAGTCTGTGGTATTTTGTTATAGCAGCCCAAGAAGACTGATATATTATTTAAACATATCAACTTAACAACTACTACATTTTGGGGTATATAACATATGTAAATTCCACACATATGACAACTACAGCATAAAGAGTTGGACGATAGTAAATGGAACTATAGAGTTGAACGCTTTTAGTATTTCACATTAAGTTTAACAATATGTACTCTAAGCTGACTGAAAAGTAGAATGTTTATTGTAATTGCTAAAGAAATCATTTTGAAAGAATGCAAAAAAATGATGCCTAAAAAGCAAATAGAGCCCTGGCCAGTTGGGTTCAGAGGTTAGAGCATCGGCCCTCGGACTGAAGGGTCTGGGGTTCGATTCCAGCCAAGGGCACGTACCACATTTGCAGGCTCTGGCCCTGTTAGGGAAATGTGTGGAGGTAACCAATTGATGTGTCTCTCTCACATCAATGTCTCTCTCTCTGTCTCTCTTTCCCTTTCGCTTGCTCTCTGAAAAAGCAATGGAAAAAATATATTCGGGGAAGGATTAGAAAAAAAGAGAGTAGAGAAATGCAAATAAAATTCTGAAAATTGAAGAATATTCAATTAATCCCAAAGAAAGCAGAAAAGAAGAAACAGAGAAAAACAAAACAAAAACAGGAATGACCACAGATAGTAAAATGGAAGACCTAAATCCAGCAATATTCACCTTGGCATTAAATGTAGATAGTTTAACACCCCAAAAAAGCAGAGATTGCAAGAAGACTATATAGAAAAGCAAGACCCAACTATATGCCACGTACAAAAGATGCACTTTACACAGACTGGGCTACAGAAAATGATGGTTTGGCCAATGGTGCTGGGAGACCATGTGAAGAACGAAAGGTGGGTTGGTGATACATATTTTGGAGTTGGAATCAATAGGACTTTGTAATGGATTGGATGTGGGCAGAGAGAGGAAATGAGGAGTCAAGAATTAATCCTAATTTTCTGGCTTTAATAAAATGTAAATGATGGTGCTCTTTACTAAGATGAAGACAAATAACGGAGGATCACCTTCAGGGGGGGTATCAGTTACTACAGCCAGAAACCTGGGAGTAATTCGTGATTCTTCCTCCCCCTGCCTCCCTGACATCTAATCCATCTTCTCCATTGATAGCAATACTATCCTTAAAAAACCTGGACCGCTCTCTTTTCTGTACACGTCACATCCACCCCATCAGAAGATCCTGCTGGCTGTACCTTCAAAAGAAAGAAAAATCTGATCCCTTCTTACCTGCTCCACTGCCATCCTCTCGCAGCCGGCCTGTAGCTGGATCACTGCCTCAGCCCCTTCACCCTGCTTCCATCTCCCCCACTCCCAGCCCAAAGACTATTCCCTACAAAGTAGGCAGCGGCCTGAACGGTCCCTTAAAAACCTAAGTCATGTCCTATCTCTCCTGTGCTCATCCTTCTTCAATGGCTTTCCATTTCAGAGGAAAAGCCAAAATTCCTCAGTGGCCCCCATTACCTCTTGGAATTTATTCCCTACAACTCTCATTTTGGTTGACTCTGCTCCTCCCATGTGGCCTCCTTGCTACTTCTGGAATACCCCTTGGCCTGGTATGTTCTTCCTCCAGGTTTCCCCCCCTTCCTGTTGTTTGTTTGAATGTCACTTCAAGGAGGTCTACCCTGACCGCCTTATTTAAAATTGCAAATTGCTCACCTGAATCACAAGCTTTTCTCCTCTATTACTCTGAACAACTTATCCCAGGAAATAAAATTAATTTATTCATTGCTTTATCACTTTCTTGTCTGTTATGTGTCTCCTCTGGTTAGAATGTAAGCTTGATAAGGGGACAGACTTTTGGAGGGGAGACAGAAGAGGCTGTTTTATTCACTGCTTTTTTCTCACTCAGAACAGCACCTTAAATGTAGTAGGCACTCAATAAATACTAGCTGTGTAAATAAACGTCACTCTAAAAAGTTTGGGCTTTATTCCATAAATCGTTGGAGAGCTATCAAGAGTAACAGGGTCATATCTATGTTTAGAAAGATTGCTTGAGCTGCGCTCTTTAGACAGTGTACTGTGGACTGAAAGTCTGTGTCCTCTCAACATTCTTACAGTGAAATCCAAATCAGCAATGTGATGGTATCGGGAGGTGGGGCCTTAGGGAGGAGATTAGGTCAGGTTGTGAGAGTGGAGGGAGTCTGTGAATGGGATCAGTGCCCATAGTAGGGTCTGAAGAGTCCAGAGTTCTCCCCTTCAGCCATGTGAAGATATAAGAAGATGGCCCTCTGCAACCTGGAAGAGGGCTCTACACAGAACCCGACCATGCTGACACAGAATCTAGACTTCCATCTTCTAGAGATATGAGAAATAAACTTCTGTTGTATTTAAGCCACCCAGTCTATGGTTCCTTATTATAGCAGCCCAACTGATTAGGACATTGGAGTTAGAGGGGGAAAGAGCAGAAACAAGAAGGCAACTAGCTGTGCAGGAATACAGGTGGGTACACAAATGTACAGAGAAAGCCTGGGCAGGAGGCAAGAACAGGGAGGTATTTGTTTACACAGAGTTGGTCTTTGTATCCATGAAGTCATTCTAATTAGCTAATGCGCAATGCTGGGGACACACCTATGTCTATGCACAGATCCTGTCAATACTGATACCTATATGTTTCTCTCATGGCCTCCCTCGCAAAGCCTGCCAACCACATTGGCTTCAAAATACTTGAACAGAAAGTCACACTAACTGAAAATAATTGATTCTCAAGGGAATCTATGAGAGAATTCTAAGAAATACTCAGAAATGCAGATCCACACAAGTCAGACTTAGTTCTGGAGAAACCTGGAGCTTCCAGGAGATGACTTGGGTTTGAACCAAGGCTCTCCCACTTACAACTGAAAGAACTTATTCAGGTTCCCTTATTGTTCTGTTTGTTCTGTTCTATTTATTCCCTAGTAAAACTGACATCATAACATCACATAGACATGCTGTGATGATCAGATGAAATACTGCATCTTAACAGGGCCTAAAAGCTCCTGGAACTTAACACATATTCCCGGCAGGCTGCAGGGCAGTGCAATCTACTATTACGTGCTACAATGAATTATAATTATCAGTTGCATATTCAGCTTTCCCATAAGATAACAAGCTACTAGAGGACAGGAATCATGTGATAATATTCTTGCCTGGCCCAGAGTAATCACGAGTGAATGAATGAATGAATGAAGGGATGAAATCACTATCTCCATAACTTGTATAGCACTGTGTATACTGCAGGCTCTTACACACAGAGTGACTGTCTTCCTGAGGCTGGCCCCAGGCTCACCAGCACTGATGACAAGGGAGGAGGCAGATAGGCACTCACAATGCACAAACCCTAAAATTCCCAGAACACAAAGCAGTTTGTTACATTGTAACCCTGTGGCTCAAGTTCATAAATTTAAATTCTGGGTTCGAACAATCCAAAGGTAACCCCTCACCCAAGGTCATAATCCCAGGAAGCCAATGCGACCACATGGGTGGCTCAGGACCTTGTCTTAGCCTCTCCCTTCCCTGACACCTCCCCCAGTAAAAGTGACTTCAAGTAAGACAGCAAAGGGTGCATGGAGAGAGGGATGGCCAAGGTCCAGTTGGAAATAAGCTTCAGCATCTGGATGCAGCGACTGCACAGGCTGCTGTTCTGTGGAAAAAGTCTGGGCTAAAAGCAATGTGTTTTGCACAACTGTTCTGGAGAGAGTATTGACAAGCACGAGACAATCCTTGATGGGTGCTTGATTGATGCAACGGAAATCAATCATCTGTGGGGTGCGGGTGTGTGCCTTTCCAAGAGGAAATAAATATTAGAGGCACAAGCTTGAAATGAGTAAAAAATGAGTCCAAATCTCAGTCAGATGAAACAGCGAGGGTTCCAGAGCCAGAAAAGATCCTATCTTATTTTTTCTTCACCCTGAAATTAACCAGATGGACATTTTTTTTAAAGTACCAATCTATCCACATGCTTGGAATGAAGAACTTGCTTTGTGATGGAAGATCTGTATTTAATTGTAGAAATGAGACAAAAATATCTATTTTTCAAATCTAGAGTTTAGATCATTTTTATTTTTCTAAACTCTCTTCTTTTCCCTCCTTCGCTTTTCTCTGTTCTCCTCTCTTCTGCTTCAGATGATGTCCTTATGCCTGTGTGTTTAGAATATACCGTGGACAATGTAATAATGAAACAGGCATGTGAGAGACCGTGTGCATATGAAGCAAACAGAAAAGAGGTCACTTCCTCTTACAGTGTCCCCTATGACAATAATGCGCTGTGAAACCAGAGAGAATTCACAGGTGACCAAAGGTAAATAAGGAAAGGAAATGGAAGGTGACCTGCAAGGGATCCACGGAGAAAGGCCCCCGTGAGGGCATCGGTCACCTCCCCGGGCCGTGCTTACCACTCCAGTTTCAACTCCTCGCCTGAAAAGCACAGACAATAGCCGCTCCTATCGCGTAGGGGTTCAGAAGACTAAACGACACAGTACAGGAAAATCTTTTGGAATGAAGCCTGGGAAATAAGCCTTCGAAATAAATATTAGGCGCTGTGATTATTATGAATATCATTCGAGGATTAACGAGGTTATATACACAAATCCTTCCCAGAGATAAACAACACACTCCGTGAAGTGCAATTGTCGTCGTTATTATTACCATCATTATTGGTATTCTTATTTTATCTCTCTGTTTGATAGGTGGTTTCTGTCTCTTTGCTCAGCCTCTCTGGACTGATGCTTTAGCGGACAGTCTATTTAGTTCTTGATTCAGCTTTTGCCCCATTATGCTAGCTTTCTGATTTCCTAAGATTTCACTCTCTCTAAGCCATGAGTCAATCATGCCTCATCCATATGTCTGAGGAAACTATACATGTAGAACTGCCCAAAGTGGGGCTCCAAATGCAGCTTGATTGGTGGATGGTGCGCAATCAACTAGATAAAGGCCAACAATTCCCATGGCTCCTAAGGAAAACCATCCTGGACTGTTACTGAGGGGTTTTTTTTAATGGTGAAGAGGTTACAATTTTTATTTAAATTCAGTCTCAGAAAGAGGAGAAACCAATTCTTCTTTACAACATCATAACATTCGGGCGAAGATGGCTTATATCCATAGCAACAGAGCAAACTTAGAGCCAAATACTGGGAAAAGCATTTCCAGACTGACACAGATGTTCAATTTGCATATGAAGTCCCCGAAAACCTGTTGATGGACAGCTTCGTGGACAATGCATCCAGCACAAAGACTTGGTTTACTGTATCTTTATCCTTGTTATAAAAAGCCTCTGGGCTGTGTCCTCTGCGAGTTCTGGGTCTGCTAAGGGTGATGGCACCATGGTGCAGGGTTGAAAAGGGCTATATTTCAGTCATGGGTTTTCAATGTGTCACAGAAAGGAAACAGATATTTAAGCTGAAAGTTGTATAAATACATGGCACTGGTTTAAACAGGAGAGTGGAAAGCTCCAGTCCCCATGAACCTTAAGCACACAGTGATGTCTTACTTCCCAACATTTCCAGCACTGGTTATTAAGACCAATAAGAAGTTATTTATTTTATACTCACTGAGTTTCCCTACTAGATAATGAGCTCCTTAAAACCAGGGAATGATGGGGACCTAACTCATTTAATTCATTTCTGTAGCCTGAGACAAGAGCAAGGGCAGAGAACACGCTCTTCGCAGCCAGCCAGCCACCTAGGCTTTCATTGACTTTGAAAGAGAATTTGAGGCAGCTAAGCATAAAATAGCAAGACGCCAAGAAATGGAAACTAATGGGTACTTGCATCTCCATCCAGCTCTGGATCAGATCACTTTTTTCCCCCTTTTGTTCTTTTTTGTCTTTTTCCTTCTTGGATCAGATCACTTTCAATTTGACTGAACATTTAGAAGAGCTGGTGGGGGAATCAGACCATAAACAGATGATTTCAATATACCATAGTAAATGTGAGGTTGGGTAATTGAGGCTAAGACTCATTTTCTCTTGCCTTCCACATCTAATCCTGACCAGGCCAGCCCATCTCCTGACCTCAGTTCTCAGTCATCATTGCCACTGTCCTCATTCAAGCCATCATGGCTTTTTGTCTGTGCATAAACCCACTAAAACTGGCCTCCCTGCCTCCAGCCACATGCCCTCAGGCTTTCTTCCTCAGTGCTGCTAGCCAGACTGAGATTTGAACATTCCTGTCCGTTTTTCCAACCTTTCACTGGTTCCCCTTGGCCTTGATCTACTAGATAGCGCTCAATTCCTTAGCATGCTTGACAGGGAATTTGTATGATGTGGTCCCTGCCCAACTCTCTTTTATGGTAAGTCATTCTTCTAAGACAAGTTTATGCCACAGCTGATATTCTGGCCTATTTGCAATTACCCTCAAATATGCCTTGTTATTTTCGCTCCCATGTCTTTGTTCCTATGCCAGTTCTCCTGCCTAGAAGAGTGTTCCTACCCTTCTTTGCCTTGTTTGTTCTTATTTATCTTATAAGGCTCAGCACAAATGCCTTCTTCCCTGCAGAGTTTCTTCACACTGCTCTGGGCCCACTCTGTCCTAGTACCTCTGGCTCAGTGCTCATCTCACATTTCTGGATCTTCTTTCTTTCCTTTTAGACAACTGCAGGGAGTCAACACATTTTTAGCAATCACCCTCTAAGAACTGAAGTATCCCTGCCTTTAAGGAGCTCAAAGATTTCTGGGAAAGGCAGATTAGTAAACCAGTAAGAATAACAGAATGTGATAAGAAGCAGAGTTGTGTCTTAAAGGACAAGTAAAATGATAAAGGTGGTAAAGGACTCTTGGAGCAGGGTAAAGAACAAAGGCACAGAGGAGTGGAATAACCTAAGCCCCGGGGAAGCTATGAGTAAAGAAATCTAGCCTTGGTGACAAGTACATCTGTGGGGCTGGAGGGGAAACACCACAAAGGGAGTGATGCACACACAAAACTATCTGAACTATGTCCCAAGGGCTACGGGGAACCACCGAAGTATCTGGGCTGGGGAGTTCCATGGTCCTTTTCACAAAGTACAGTATCACTCCTGCTGCCATGAGAAAAAAGAATTGTTGGGTGAAAGATAGATGAGAAGATGGGTTAGTCACCATCGCCTGGGCCAACATTTATTCCTTTGGCAAGCACGTGCTGCATATGCTCCGTATGTTAGACTGTACGCTGAGAGAAAGTCAATTCTTCTGATTTAGGATTCTGCAAACCTTCCAGATACTCGGTATATGGGTAATGTGACAAAGTGAGCTAGTCGTGGGTGTAAAAATGTTCATGACCATAATGAAAAAGTGTCAACTTACCAATTTCCCAGTAACACTCTGTCCACCTTCATTCAGCCAGAACCCAGGAACCATGGCTGAGAAATAAGGGCCCCAGACACCTGGTACAAAAATTGGGTCTTTGCTAATCTGGAAAGAAAGAGACAACGTATGTGAAAATATTAACCTTGAGGGCTAGAAGGAGCCTTCTCCTCCTCCCATCTGGTGTTTCTATGACCATGGAATTCAGCTTCTTATTAAATGCCTTTTATGGTGGGGAAGTCACTCCCTCCAAAGGAAGGGCATGGCTTCATCTTTAGAAACTTTTCTGATAAATTCATTCAGATACCAGGATAGCAAAAGAGATCATTTTGGAAAGAAACGAATGAGACATTTCCTTCTGGCTCCCTCTCCATGGCAGACTGATTGCAAACGTGGTCCCCATTTTCCACTCATCCATGTATCCCTCCCCTTTTCAATGTGATCTTGCAGCTCTTCTCATGGAGAGGCGGGGCCCCCACCTCTTGAATGTGGGCCAGCCGGGTCATGTATGGCCAACAGAATGAGGTAGAGAGGACACTGTGCCAGTTTGCCAGGCCTCACCCCCATGAGGCCTATGTACTTCTCCACTCCTCCTCTTGCTCTTCTACCTTTGCCACGAGAATGTGCCCGGGCTCGCCTGCTGGATGGAAAGTCATGCAACAGAGCTGAGTCAGCCCCGTTGTTGCAGGTGCTGCTTCACACAGATGCGAACAACAATAAGACCAGCAAATCCGACTAGTGGACCAGCAGCTAACAAGCCCAGATCACCAGAATCTCCCAGCCATCTGAGAGATGTGTGAACAAAAACACGCCTTACCATACATCACTAAGATGTCATGTTTGTTTGTTACCTAGCATTTTTGTGGTAACAGATAACTGATACATTCCCTTCCTTCTGCCAACACTTACTAGTCACTCTATAGCAGGCCATCTCCCTCTGTTGGGTGCTGCGGGCACAGAAATGAATCAGAGTTCTCGTCTTCAAGAAGCTGCCCATCTAGAGGGAGCTCCACAAGTAAATGGACAAACACAATACACTGTGGTCCACGGGGTGGTAGAGACAGAGAATGTGGAGGGGCAAAGGGAGTGAGGAAGAAAATGGTCTAGACCTGGCTTCTTAGAGAATAGGATATGAGCTTAGACTTACAGGTTTTCTCCAGGTGAGGTGGAACAGGCACTCCAGGTCAAGAAAACAGCTGGAGCAAAGCTAGGTAGGTGAGGTGCACCAAGTATTCAAGATGCCACAATGTTTTATTTTGTAGCAGACCATGGAAGTCCTTTTAGGTGTTAGGGAAATGTATCAAGAGATAAGCCAGAACAGCCAAGTGTTCCCTCTTCTGGATGACATGTGCTTCTCACCCACCCAACAGGGATGGACGCTGAAGTCCTATTTATGGTGGTGGAAAGGTGTAGTTCAAGGGTGGGAATAAAGGAGAGTTAGGCACACCAGGTCTACTTTTGCATGTCTTGAGGCCGGCAGAGAATCTAGTCATTCATTTATTCTATAAATACTTATTCAGCCTTCCTTATATGCTTGGTCATATGCCAGGTCCTGGGGATCCTAAATATGCACAGTTTCTGCCCTTATGAAATTGATAGCCCAGCATTTTAGCACGGGGACAAACTTTCTTTAAATGTCTTGACCCCAATTATTCCGGTTCCCTTTTCACTAAACGGAGTCATCAAGTCAGAAGGATTTCCAACTCCCAAGCAGCAAGGAGGTAAGGGGAGACAAGGGAACAACACTGTTAACTCTAAATGTTGTCAAGTCAAAAGAATTTATGAAAAGGGACATTTAACACCTAACATAGAAAAGATAATCTCAGGGGGAAAAGACAGGCTTCTACAAGACAAGATAGTTCCGCTTACATTGACATATCATTCTTTTCCTGATGGTTCAACAGATGTTTCCTGAATTCCTGTCATGACCCAAGTCTGTATCAGGCACTGGGGATAAAAGGTAAACATAAGAGCAGGTCCCTGCCCTCCTGGAGCCCACAGTCCTGAGAGGGAGGCAGACTAGATGACCAACCATTCAGGTTTGGCCAGGATTCCAATAGGTTTAGCACTGAAAGTCCTGTGCCCTGGAAACCCCTTCAGTCCCGGGCACACTGGGACATTTCATTGGTTGCCCTGAGACAGACATTAATCAAATCATCACATGAATGTGCAATTACAAACTGCAATAAGGAGATGAAGGAAAATCAAAAGCTACTATAACAGCCTGTACGTGAGGTGTGTAATCTAGTCTGGGGGTCAGGGAAGGCTTTTACAAGAAGACAATGTTTGAATTAAGATGTAAAACATACACAGAAATTATTCCGGTGGGAGTGAAGGTATGTGTGTGTCTGTGTCTGAGTGTGTGTGATATGAAGTGTTCCAGGCAGAGGGAACACTCCCTTAATGGTCTTCGTTTTTACCACTTTGCCTTTGCCAGTGAAAATTTCATCATATACCCACATTAGAAACTACTCCCTGAACTGCTTTGGGGTATATAAGAGTTGCTTTGGGGTGAATGAGACAGTCACTCCATTTAGGACCTAGGGTTTGAAACAACAGGTGGATGGACACCCACCAAAATCAAATTTTCTCTTTTTATGCCCCGCACCCCCTCCCTTCCAGAACTCTTAGCCCCATTTGATAGATTAGTCTCAGAGAGGCTGAATAAGTTGTCCATGGCCGCACAGGTAGTTATTGGCCGAAGTGGGATTTGAACCCAGGCAGTCGTTGCCCTCAAACCCTATATTTTTTTATAATTGTATAAACAGATTGCTTAGAAAGGGCATGCACTGCCCCCTCCTCCCCTAATCTCACAATTTAACCATTTTCCCCTGTCCGCTGCAGCAGAACTTCAGTAGAAGGTTGTGGGTCTGCTGCTTGGAAACGTCAGTGGGAGGCTCTGCCCAGCTCTGCCCAGGGAGAAAGTTCTGAGTCGACTCCTGTTTGTGCTCAGACATCTGGAATGGCGCATGCTTCTCGTCAGACATCCCGAGCAAAGCAAGGGAACAAAGACACAGCGATATGTTCCCCAGAGCACTTCCGAACACTCCCCAACCCTGTGCTCTCAGAAGCACCAGCAATAGTTTGTTTTGAGGGAGAGAGAAAGAGAAAGCACGTTTGTATATTTATGAGGGCTCTAATCCTTTGCAATAAACCTAAATATTTGAAAATATTTTTGTGAATGCTATTTCCATGCGGATGGCTGTCTTGGCCTGGAGATTGCTCTCTTACCTGAAAGGAGAAGGTTCATTTTGCTCAGCTGACAACAGGTGTCCATGTAGGATACTGACTTCCCTGTAACAATGGTGCTGCTGGCAACAACAGCAGCTGAGACTGACTGGGTACTTACTAAAGGCCTTATTATAAGCATGTAACAGGACTGAAGTCACTTAATTCTCATAAATATCCTAAGGGACGATTCTATCATCATTCCTATTATACAAATGCATAAACTGAGGCAGAGAGTTAAATAACATGCCCAAGAATATAAAAATACAAAGCAGACAGGCATCACACTCTACAGGGTCTAGGTGTGGCTCTGTCAAAATATGGTCATTGTGTCCAGCCAGTGTGGCTCAGTGGTTGAGCATCGACCTAGGATCCAGGCGATCAGGGTTCGGTGCCCGGTCAGGGCACATGCCTGGGTTGCAGGCTCGATCCCCAGTCAGGGGCATGCAGGAGGCAGCCGATCAGTGACTCTCTCATCATTGATGTTTCTCTCTCTCTCTCTCTCTCTCCCTTCCTCTCTCTGAAATCAATAAAGACATATTTAAAACAATACATGGTCATGGTTTTAGGCAGCTACCACCTGAACCCTTCATTTGACTTTCAAGGACAGAAAGCAAGAGCCATTAGAACCAACACAGACTCACCCAAACCGGACAACCCGGCCTTGAACACAAGTAGGTTAGGAATCTTCATTTCCAAAAGGCTTTTTATAATACAGTTATCAAAAATTGACAGATACACTTGTGAAGAGCCAAGGGGAGATCATGGCCGAGTCAAAGTCCTACCTTGATTCTGCTCGAAATTGCCAGTTCTACCCAGGGGATCGTACAGGCAATCTTTCTGGGCCTCGGGTTCCTCAGTTCCAAAATGGGCAGAATGATATGAATATGGGAGGACCTTTGTAAAGACTAAATAAGCTACCACATATAAAGAACGTATCTTTTGTGTTAATACTAAGCAAACAGTTCTCCTTGAAATGTGGCTTGTGAGATGGAACAGCCGAGTGACTGGGCTGCATGACCACATCTGACAGTATTTGCAACCATGCCAGGGGGTCTCTAGATTCATCCTTGGTCTTTGGAGTCAATATTCTTAATAATGAGGCAGAAGTGGATATAGAAGCAAAGCTTCTCATATTTGCAGATGGTTTAAGCCGGGAGGATTGTTCATTATGGGCATGTTCGAATCAAGGCTCAAAGTTGCTTCAAAGAGCGAGAACATTAAGCAAAACGCAACAAGAAAATAGTTAATATTTATAGCAAAAATTTGCGCTTCACAGGTAGTGGCAATATTCTCTTTCATAGTCTTCTTTTTCGCAGGTGTTGGCACATGGCATTCAGTTTAGTATTGTTTCATTATACGCAGACATTTGACATATGCTTGAATTATGTGTGATACAAATAAAGTTACTGAAACACACAATGAAACAAAACATTTGGCTGCACACTGTATGCCCAGGCACTGAGATCACAACAAAGCTGTAAAAATAGTAAGGCAAAATATTAATAATAACAATAATGATAATAATAATAATGTGGCAGGCATGGCCCTTTTCCTCAAGGAGCTCCGGGTCTGACCGGCAGACATAAAAATCATGACAATCTATGCTGAGTGTGAAGTAAGGCAGGAGAGGGGTGTGGCAGGAGCCCAAACTGCCGGGGAAAAGCCTGAGCACTTCCCAGGGGGGCCACGGGGAGCTGGGCCTTGGAGGAGTGTTTCCTTGGGCAGAGAGGGAGGGGGTCCGGGCAGAAAGGGCTGTGTGGGCCAGGCTCAGAGTCAGGGAGAGGAAAAGCATTTTGATTTTCATGAGGGCTTAGCTTAAAGTCCTGCACTTTAAATAAAAAAGCATATGGTTTGAAAGATGGGTATATTTTTGCATCAACATACCCCACCGCTTGTCAAAAAATCAAATTTTGAACAGCTGTGGCTCGGAAAAAGCCTCTGTGAAACCACTCTCTAAGTCAGTCAATAATCATAGAGAAGTAAGAATACTAGGAAATAATAAAATAAAATTGCTAAAGTTAATGTGGGCTTATTATTGTGCCCAAGAAGGTTCTCTGGGCTCTTTAGAGGCACTATCACATTTACTCCTCATGACAGCCCAGTGAGATGGGTCCTATTACTATACTTGCACCACAAGTGAGGAAATCTAAGCTGAAGGAGGTCAGATAACTAGTAAATAGTAGAGAAAGAATATCAGGACCCAAGATATGAACTACCAACTTACTGCCCTCTCTAGGCCTTCTCTCCTCATCTATAAAGTAAATAAAATTAGACTAGAGATGCTTAATATCTCTTTTGTCTTGGAAATCCTCTAAGGTTCCCTGAAGTTGAGTCCTTCTACCCCAGCTGGTCTTCAAAACTCTCCGGCAAGTTATTTCAGCACAGGCTCTGTCCCCGTGTGGCCTGGGGCTCACGGGGTTGCACTGGGCAGTCTCTTGGAGTTTCTCTAAATACCCACTTTCCTCTACTCCCCTCTGACCTGTGACCAAGATTACTGCAGCGTTTCCTGACTGTGACCTTCATGGTTGTATTTAATGGTTACTCTCTATAATATCTTACATTAGCTGCATAAATATTCCACAAATATTTCCTGGATACACTGAATTCAAACTACTGTTTTAAACATGAAAAGACGTAGAAAGATGGGCCTCCGAGCCACGTAAGGGACATAATGCCTGTCCTAAAGTTTACAGCCTAGTAGGAGCTCGAGTGCAGGACTGGGCTGGGGAGTAAATCAGGCATTGAGTGACTTGCGACTGCACATTTGCACCCAGGCTTACAATGACCCCGAGAATGTGTGGGGTTGAACCTCTGCGGCCCACTTCCAGCTGCAGGGACAGATGTGGGGAGGGAGGGTCAGCAAACTGCCCAGGATCTCCACGACCAGACATGGTAGAGCACAGATTAGAAGCCTCTCCACGTGTTCCTGCCTCTTTTCATGTCTGCATCCAAGCTGGCTCCATTCGAGGAGGATGCCACTGGCGGAGTTTCACCCAAGGCTGTGTTACTGTCAGCGACTTTCCCTGCGGTGATAAAACCCAGGCGCCTGCTCACACCTCTCTGGGGAGAGATGACTGGGCTCAGAGCAGGGAGCAACTCCAGCACCACCAACTACTGCCCCCCCCCCCCCCCCCATCACCCAGAGGATGGCCTAAGCCTCTGGCGGGGAGGGAGGCAGGCTCCAGGCGCCAGTGGTCCTGGGAGGGAGCAGGAGGTTTTGTTTTGATGCCTCCAGCCAGGTTGGGAATTTTAGAGGGTAGCCGCAAGCATGTGTGGGACCGAGTATTTCCGTGGTGGCTCATCTCTCCTTCCAAATGTACTGTGCTATCATCTTACTAGAAGAAAACCATTTACACACATTCCAGCCAACTCCCAGCTCACTGCACAGTACAAAAAGTGAGCATGGAGAATTCCGCTTATGAACGGGCTCTAAGCACTCACCTCCACGTCCGCACTTCTCAGATTCAATTAATGAGTCATTTGCCTCTCCTGTGAACCAGTGAGGAAATGTGTCTTCTTATCTTAAAGGGAGTGGACATGACTTAGTCCATGAACACAGATAGACCTTGGAGTCAGACAAATCTGGGTTTCAATTCTGATTAGGTCGTTTATTAGCCTTTGAGACTCTGAGGCTCAGTTTCTTCATCTATAAATAGGCATCATCTTATCTACCACAGAGTTTTGTATGAGTCCTAAGTAGTAGAATGTATATAAAGATCCTAGGACATAAATGCTCTCAAGAAATGTGAAACAACAGATGGTTTCATTCTATTCCTTTTTGGGACAGTGGAAAGATCTGGAGCCCAAAGTTTGGGTTCAGTCGTCTCTACCCCTTATTAGCTCTATCTCTTTGATAGGCCTTCCTCCTGTTCCCTCCTGGATTCTCTCCTGTGTTTACCTCACTCGCCACATCTCTTGAGGGCAGCCCATCCACTCCCATGTGTGGAATAGCAATTTGTAGGCTGCCGAGTCCCAAATTTTTATCCCAAACTCAGGTCTCACTCTCGATTTCCATGTTGGACATTTCACCTGAATGTTTAATCAACATGTCTAAAATAGAACTCACCATCCTTCCTTCCTGGGCCACTCTCGTTTTGGGGTTCCTGTCTCAATGAATGGTACCCTATTTACCCATCCACCAGGGTACCATTCTTTACTTTTCCATCTCTCTCCTCTGCCCACCATAGGTCACATGTCCTATCACCTCTAATTTTCAAATATGACCTGTTCTGCTTCTCCCCATTGCCACTATTAATCCAGCCCTTTATCACCCCTTGCTCAGATTATTGCAACAGTGATTAAGTTGGCATCCCTGACTCAAATCTTGTCCTCCGCCCTGCACCCCCACAGGAATAGCTCAGAGACTCAACTTCCAGACCTCCAGCACAGTGATCTTTCTAATATGCCAACCTAATGACATAATTTCCCCCACTTACATCTTCTAGACCTTCCTATGACATATGAGACCGTTCTGATCTGGCTTTTAATCTACTTGTCTGGCCTAATCACACATTATCATTTCCCCATCCTTGGTCCCAATCAGTTTTCAATGCAACAAGCCCTTCACAGCCTAGAAATCTCCTGAGTGGGCCATTTTCTTTCCCATCTTGGCATCTTCGTAAATTCTCCTCTCTGTCTAAAATGCCTTCCCTCTCACCTTCCCCTGACTAACCCTCACCTGTCCTTCAGCTCAAAGCCTCCTGCTCTGAGCAGCTTTCTCTAAACCCCGAGTTCTACCCCAAGCTGGGTGAGGTGCCCCTCCCTGCATCCTTCCCGAACCCTCTGTACTTCCAAACTGTAGGCTGTCATAACATGTCATGTGTGAAAGTGTACACACCTATATTTATAAATACATGTGACATGTACTTAACATGTAATATGTATGTAACATCCTTTGTAAACGGAATCACCACACAAATGCAGGGCATGGCTAAATGAGGATTAACATAGCAATGTCCCTAACGATAAGAGCAGTACTAGAATCTAACACATGGCCAGTCACCTGTAAGTGGTGAGTGGTAATACAGCTCAGGCTTGTCAAATTTTTCTCGCCTCTGTTTGGAGGTTTCAGAAAGGTCAAGAGTCCTCCAGTTAAGAGTCTGCCCTTCCTAGAAACCCAATCCCTTTATTTCAGCCAGAACAAAACATGAACACATAAAACCTGTTCACAGAGAACTCCTGGGGCATGGCAGGTTGAGCAATGTCCTCAATTATTTTCAGTTTTTTGGATTCCTTAAACCCTGAATTCTTCATTCTGAAACCCATATGTGATCACAGGAGAAATGGAATCCATATGTTTCTCATTCACTTACACTTAATGCACCCAAAGTTGCTTTGCAAGAGACTGAATAGCCAAGAAAACTTCGAGGCCTTCCTAAAGTTTTCCCACATTTTCCTTCCCCTGCGGACAAGGAGCCTCACTTGGCCCTCTCTGTGCATGTGCCTGACTGGCTCCAGCGGGCTCAGACTGGCTTTCGGTTTTGGAAGTTCCAAGAGTTACATGACTCCAAAGGTATAAAATCTTATCTCACATTATTTTTCACAGCCCAAACAATGCGCGGTAGGTAAACAATGACTGGTCCCCTCTGTGGACTCTCTGCGGGGGAGGGCCAGGCGGGTGGGCAGGGAGGGAGCAGCGAGGATGAAGGGTGCTGTCTCTGCAGGATGCGTCCGGATGCATTCTCAGCTCTGTCGCTCCGATGTCACAAAGTGAATTGGACCCTCAGAGTCAGAACCGTATCTTGCCCAGGCGGGAGTGGCTCAGAGGTTGGGCGTCGACCTAGGATCCAGGAGATCAGGGTTCGATTCCCGGTCAGGGCACATGCCTGGGTTGCGGGCTGCAGCCGATCAATGACTCTCTCATCATTGATGTTTCTATTTCTCTCTCTCCCTCTCCTTTCCTCTCTCTGAAATCAATAAAGATATATTAAAAAAAAAAAAAGGACATCATCTTAAAAAAAAAAAAAAGAACCGTATCTTTTCTTTCTGTTACACCGCCCACGGTGAGCACAGTACCAGTTTTTAAGTGGATCTCAAACCCGGCCGGGCCAATGCTCTGTTTTGATTGTGCACTAGCTGCTGGGAAAAGCAGCTCCCTCCCCCTTACAGACTTCAGGGCTCAGTGAAACAGATGCCTGGGGGCAGTCTCAGCCCGGGCTGATGGCAGGTGCAGACAAGGATGACCTGGCCCTTTCCTTTGCAACAGGCGCGTGGCACCCTGTTACACAGTGCCTCCGCCAGACTCCTGACTTTTCCTGCTAAATTACGAGACCCTTTCTCCTACTGCCCCATTGTTCCCGTTTCCCCTGCTGCGGCCTTTTGCTTTGATACCAGTGTCTGGCCTCAGGAATCGTCTCATAAATATCAGACTTGACTTAGAATTTCTGGTTTGACTTTCAAAGTTCTGCCTTCACTTGATGTGTGACCTTGGTCCTTGGTGTGTTTACCTGAAAAGTAAGGCAAACAGGCCGTCTTTCACAGGCCTGCGCGGATGAAGTGTGGCGCAGTCTGTTACAGGCCTCGGTACAGTGCCTGGTACAGTCGGTGACCCAGAAATGCACAGCCTGTGTTGATATCATCACCTCCACACAGGCCAAGGCATACTTCTTCTTTACGGATTGGAGTACACGTGGGCACTGAGTTTTAAAAACCAAGCTCTGACACTATCTTGACTAGAGCTCTAAGGTGGGGTACAGAGGTTGCACTGGCTCCGGGGAAGACAGACAGCAAGACAAGAATCAGCGCCATCACCCAGATGGATTAACTTCTCATTGCAAGATCTGTCACCGGCAATAAGGACAACTGCGGGTTTCCCCTGATAAAGCATATTGTGTAAAGGCAAAGAGAGCCTCGGCTGAGGTATATCAGGCCATCTTCTCATGAAAGTCAGAATTCCCATGTCTATGCATCAATCATTGCCTTCTGGAAGTGCTCCCCAAACAGAACCCACTCCGGCTTCCCAGGGTTAGCGCGTGGGAGTTTGGGACATGTCCTTGCAAGTCTAGACCTGATGAATCCTCGTGGGCAGAATTCTATCCATCTTTGGCCTCATCGAAGATGACAAGGCTAAATGGGCCGGGAGGAGAGAATTAAAACTATCCACAGACACTTGGGTAGCTCCCCTACTGAGTGACTGAGAAAGTGTTATACACTTAGATGTGTTTATTGAATGTCAGATGAGGTGCTCAGGGTGAAGGAGTTTATCCCTTACGTCCTCTCTGTAACGAAGGAGGCTGACGAGAGCATTAAAATGTAGTGACAGTTGAATGGGAAGAGGTCAGGAGAGAGGAGAGATGGAGAAAGAGAATGGGAAACCCAACATTCCCTGGCTACCTGCTGTGTTACCAGGGACAGCACATAAATGCTCGCGCACCAGCATCCAAGCAGACAATGGGTCACGGCCCTCCTTCCCTCCCACCTGCCATTCCTGAACCAGGCGTCCAGCACTGCAGTCCTCTGTCATCTCCACATCGGACACTCGCACACACAGTCTCCTTCCTAAGATGCTGGGCAACATGTGTTACAACCAGTTTTGACGGACAAGGGGACCCAGCTTCAGAGAAGTTAACTCAAGTTCTCAGGCTTATCATCAGGGCAAACCCAAGACTGAAACTCAAATCTGACTCAAGAGTCCATACCATTCCCAAGACACTTTTTTTTTTTTTTTTTTAGAAGAGAAACAAAGGTTGTAAAAAGGAGAGGCAAGAACACAACAGGCTGACAGCACCTTCTTTAACACTGTCCTGGAGCCAGCCCAGCTCCCCCTGTGCCCTGAATGGAATATGTCTTTTGCAATTTTCTAATATCAGACAGGAGAGAGAGAGAGAGAGATTCCGGTGGTATCTTTTCCTTCTTTTCCACATTAAATAGTAGTTCTTTGAGAATGCTGAGTCTCATGTTATAGAAAAAAAAGGAACTACTTAAAATTTGTTTTCCTATTTAAATGAATTCCCGTAAAAGAGAAATGGCTTGTAACACAGAGGCAAGATGCTAAGGAGAAAAGGGGCTCGGAAAGAAAGCTGATCTGGGAGGCTTGCCCTCTGCCTGTGCTCCCATAAAAGACCACGCTAATACTTCAGATATGTAAACACTGCAGAACAATCAGAAACAAATGAAACGATGGCTTCAGACTAACAGTGTTCAGCTGTGGGCAATGGCCAGGAGGCAGCCTTTGTTATGAATAGATCATCTGCGAGTGGAGCGGGCCTGATTTTAACCTCTGGCTTAGGCCCTCCAGCTTATGAGAATGTATCCGGGACCATCTGGATTTCCTTAGAAAAAGGAATGGGGGTGGTGGTGGGGGGAGCAGCGATCTGTAAAATAAATGACATGATGTAGGACAGGGTTACAGTTCTGTGAGAGTGGTTTAACTAGAGTTTCTGTGTTATTAATCAGCAATGTATTTAGCTCGCAATGTAACAAATGACAATGATAATGGCTTCTAGTAATTTTTTTAAGGCGTTACAAAAGCACGCAGTGAAAAAAGCAAGGGAAGGCAGCTAACCCTTGCCAAGCACCTACTATGTGCTGATTGGGTTATGCACATTCTTACGTTTAATCTTCATGATACCACTGCCATTTGCTTCAGTTTACAGAAAAAGAAACGTTCAAAGCCACGTTTATGGTCACACAGGTGCCAGGTGGTGGAAGGGGGATTGGATTTGGGTCTGTGGGACTCCAAAGTCTCTTCCTACTATACGTGGGCTGCCCCTTAGATACTTGGGAACCTCGAAGGCCAAATGAATGCAAGGAGGCCAAGGGAACCAGCCCCACCAAGATGTTTACCTCTTGCTGTGGGTTTACAGAGAGGTGCCCCCGGGTGCCTGTGAGGGTAAGGGCACAGCCTAAAGGTGCTCTTAATGAGAGGACCCAACCTGGCTTTTGGAGATTGGTGTCTTCTCTGGGGTCCTGCCTCTCCCTCTCTCCACTCATCACACAGCAATCAGAGACAAGAACAAATAAAACTGACCACCGGGGCCAGCCAGCCTGCCTGCCAGGATGTGTGAATTCTGGCAGAACTCTCGGTGTGGTGATACCCTCCCCCTGTGTGTGATGTGGGCTTACTCGCCCTTGGCCCAGCAATTTGAGAATTTGGCTCTCACCTGAGGGACAGATGTCAGACTTAGGAGTAAGAGCTATTTTTCCACTTCCCTGGACCTGCTCCCGTAGGGGGGTGACTGAACACTCAGCCATGGTGAGAGGAAATACCCCTCCACTCCTGTGCCTGGGGATACAAAGATGGGTGCACTGGTTAGTGAGCCTGGGGGCTGGTGGTGCTGCTCCCTGGAAGTGGACTGGTGCCACGAAGAGAGGAGTTTGGGTTCAGCTAAGCCAGAATGATGGCTCCATGCAGCAAGATATGAGACCCTGGGGAATCTTGGTTTCCCCCCAGTTGAAAGACAGACAAGAGCATTCACCTTCCAGGGTGTTGGGGAAGACGAGAGGCAATATAGAAAAAGCCCTGACATAGTGCCTGCCCACAGCAATCCACGAGAGAGATGATTATTTAACTTTCTGGACTCTTATTTTTTTAAGCCAGGAAATGTTTAACCTACACTTTTCTAAGTTGTGAGTACAGACAGATATGGTTAATCCTGGTAAGATGCAAGTAACATAGGTGCTGGTAGAGGGTGGAGAAGGCTGGAGATACAGTAGGTTTTAGGTGGAAAAAAATCTGGGTCTCATTTTTCATGCCAGACCAAGAGGATTGCTTAGATCTCAAACAGTGTTCCTAGTGGGTGGATGGTAAAAAAAAAAAAAGATACGTTTATACTTGAGGCATTTCTGTTAATTGAAGCCCTGTACTCCTTTCGTAAGGCTTTACATAATAACTGCCTTCTAGGGCTACGGGCTATTACTGTGAGCATGCATGCAAGCACCTTGTGGTTTCTGACATGGAGGAGGAACCTAACATAGGGAAGGAGAGGAGGCCCCAGGAAGCACCTGGGCTTACTGAGAATTAAGCTTCTCCAGAACAGACACACTTTACACATCCCCTCAGCACACATTTAATTGAGCACCTACTACATGTCAGGCCCTGGGGAAACAGAGATGAAAAAGATACTGTCCTTGTACTAGTTTTTAATGTGGTTAGAATGTCTACAGTTAATCCAAGAATGGCAAGATACTCTGATGAGCACCTCAATAAAGGGATAAGTTCTTAGAATGAAATGGCTTGAAGAAGGTGTTATGGTTTGGCTAGAATGCAGAATATACAGTAATAATAACAAAAATCACACAAATGTTGAATTGGCATATGCTATGAGCAAAAGACTGTTGGTGACTTCACTTGCACTATTTCATGTAATAATTATTACAGGCCTGTAACATAGGTAGCTTTATCCCCATTTTACAGATGAGAGAACTAAGGTTTAGAAGGGTTACACAACTTGCTCAAGGTCAGGCAGCTATGAAGCAGGAGATGCAAAAATAAAACATCAAACCTATGAGTGGAAGGGCAGGCAGTGGTCAGATCATAAAGGTCCCTTCAGGACATGCTAAGGAGCGGGAATTCTTTTCTTGAAGGCAATGGGGAAAATAACCCCCATTTATGTTCTGGTTGCTTTGTAGCCAGAAGTCCACAAACCCACTGCTGTCCCCTCTTAAACACATGCGGGATTACCAGAGGCTGCACTTGCACAGTGGTTCCTTCGGTTTGTTTTGGTTCACAACTGAGCACATAATGAATGATAATCGTCTGTTATGGTGCCTGAACGTTCTTGTGGTCACAAGCTACGTAAGTGTTCCACAAGGAGCTGGGCCTTCCTGGGCCTTCCCTTGCCTTCAGGGCCTCCAAGCTCCAGATCAGCCCCATGGTGTGTAAATATGTGTGGTTTCTTCTACTTTGCTAAGTCAACAATTCCAGGCAGGAGAAAAGAGGCTTTGCCTGAAATACAGTTCTCCAGAAAGTCCTTCACTCACCTCATTCAATCCATTTATCCTTCCCCAAGTCGCTCCTTCTATCACCTTTTGCCCCTCCATGCTTCAAACGTTCCACACCCGCTACTCTGACCCTGGACTTGTAACCAGCTGACCAGTCCAGGTAGAACAGCCAATGCATAAATGGTGATCCTTGGACATCTCAGAGGCAGGGGCAACTGTCAGCTTCTCCAGACCTGCTTCCACCCTGATTCAATTAATACCTGGCCCAAGACCCTCAGCTCCAACTCTCATTCATGACGTGCCTGGTCTTGAGGGTCTGGCATTAGAATTTAGTCTTAAATCCTCACTTGCCTTGACAACTTGGCTTAGATGCACTCTACTAGCTCTCCTTGCTCTGAAAGTCTTGGTGAGGATAAGAGCCCAGAGTTGGACTCAAAGGAGGGTACCAGCCTGGCACCCATCACCCTACAGAGGATTTTAAAAATATATGTTTTTATTGATTTCAGAGAGAAGAAGGGAGAGAGAGAGAGAGAGAGAGAGAGACATCACTGATGAGTCATTGATCGGTTCCTCCTGCACGGCCCCTACAGGGGATGGCGCCTGCAACACAGGCATGTGCCCTGACCGAGAATCGAACCATGACCTTCTGGTTCATAGGTAGACGCTCAACCACCGAGGCACGCCAGCCAGGCAAGAGGGGCTTTTGCATGTGGTCAAAGCAAGGGTGCTCTTCAATTGAGGCCGTGCTCCACATCAAGGATGTTCCCATTACACTTCCCCTCCTCCCACCAGTCTTAACATCCCTAAGATGTCTTTATGTCATAGAGCAGCGATTTTCAGCCTTTCTCATCTCACGGCACACAAACTAATTAGTAAAATTCTGCGGCACACCAAAAAGCATATATTATATTTTTGCTGCTCTGACCAAAAAAATTGGTATAATTTGGATTCATTCACACTGGATGGCTATTGTTGTGTTGGCAGGTGTCATTTTGTCATTTTACAATCTAGGGAAAAGAGGTCAGTGCCCTGACTAAATACTCAGGTATTGCATGTTTTAAAAATTCTAGTGGCACCCTGGTTGAAAGTTGCTGCTATAGGGTTTCCAGACAGCTGTCATGATGAGTAATCCAACCAATCCTTGAGATACCTCTGAAAAGTAGAAAAGACCATCCCTTTATTTTTAGATAAAGGGATGGAGGCTCTGAGAAGTCAGATGAATTACTCAAGTTCACCTAGAAAGTGACAATGTCAAAATTCAGACTATTCTTTTTATTTCTAAATCCTGTGAGTTTTCTGTTGGCATAATACTGAGAAGAGATGTATAGGATTCAGAGGAGTCAGAAACGCCCTTCTATTCCCCCAAAGCTCTCATCCTACTGGCCTCCTATAGGATGATATACAACAGAAAACCTTTTTCACTGAGTTTAAAGCTCTGATTCCAGTGAGAAGAGAGGTGGTACATAGGGACGCAGCCTGTAGTCAGTTATATCACAGCATAAAGGACCTGGAAGCATTTTTTCCTTAGTGGCCAAGGAGAACAGACCTACAAGACCATCAGCACTGGGGAAGGAGGCTCTGCTGCATGTCAGGCCAGACCTTTCCACAGAAGTCCTTGTGCAGCACCCACGCACTGCAGACACCAGGGCACAGTGGAGATTACGGAATGCTGGGCTCCTTTGGATCCCCAAGGCTCACAAATCCTTCAAGAACTCTCTTAAGATACCAAAAAAGGTGAGCATTCTACACCGCCACATCTCCAATGCATGTCCCATTTCTCACCGGGATCCTGGTGAGTGACTGTCTCATCCAGAATTCACCGCAAGCCAAGTTTGTGCCAGGGACTGTACTAGGCACTAGCGATAGAGAAATGAATGAACCACAATACCTGCCCTGGAGGAATTTATAGCCAAGTGAGCCAGAAAGCTATAAACCCAGGTAACTAACAACAAAACATGCAGGAATACGCACTGGGTGACAGAAGTATGTGTCATGCGAGAGCATAGGTACTCCGCCTAAGGTAGTCTGAACGCTTCTAGGAAGAGATGACGCCTGAGCTAAGATTGGAAGGCTAAGTGGGAGACAGGAGGAGTGGAGGGAAGGGCACTGCCGGCAGAGGGAGAGGAAGCTATAACATGCTCTATAGCGGGGCTGGAGGAGAGCCTGTGAAGGAGAGCAGCGCCACATGGGATTAAAACATTAAGCACAGGCCATGCCCTGCAGAGGATAATCAGACTTGCTAAGCGTTTAAAAATAATCACTGTAGGAGCAATGGGAAGGAGAAGAATAACATGATTCGAACTGGAAGGAGAGATGCTGGCCAAGACCTTTTCCCTCTCTAGGACTAGGTTTTGCCATGTGTAAATGAGAGTACTGAATTCAATTACTGTTAAAGTCCCTTCTGGGATAATCCCTGTAAGAGAGTGTGGGAGTAAAGCATGCAGTTAGGTATGATATAGGCAGAAACGTAACAGTGAGTGCAAAGGCCCTGTGGCAGGGTGTGATTTCTATCCTATAGAAATAGCAAATAATTACTGCAGCTTTTGGGCAGAGTCCCAACTCAGGAAAAAGTAATCAATTTCTAGACCCTGGATATTATAATATTGGGTGTTACTTAACTAATATTAAATGAAATCCCTTTTGAAATGGGAAGTACATATAGGATTAGAACAACCATAAAGTATTGAAAATTAACAAGACATTCTTTTACCTAACTGCCGACTTTCTGATAACCAAGTTCCCTCAGTTATTCACCAATAAATCAGTATATATCCTTACTTGGGCTTTCAACTCTGTCTTTTTGTATGTGAATTTTAAGCCTGCCACTATATCCAACACTTCTCCAATATAACACTGGAATTCTGAACCCTCTGGTCACATACTAAGACAATCCTTTATGATTACTTTTGTCTTAATTCAGAATAATCACTTTCAATACTCATGGACAAGATATATAAATTGAAAGACAGTGGCATGAGATGAATGGCCAACTTTAAGGAGAAAATGAAATAAGCAATTATTCCATTAAGGAGAGTATTCTTTTTTGGTCCTGATTAAATCATCCTTAACCACCTGGCTTCAGTTCAAATAAATGTGAATCTTTAGGGGCAAAGTCTAATAGCCACTGGCAGAATGTTCTGTGATTGACTCATTCATTTGTTCTTTCATATGTCAAATGACCAGCTGACTGCAAGAGGTGCTCAGAGGATATAAGAATAACTCTGCCATGACCTCAATTCTTTTTATTGGGAGTATGGAAAGTAGCTAGATTTTTGGTTCACTTTAAACAATAATTTGCTTTCATTCATTAAACAAATACTTACTAGGTATCTTCTATTCATTCATTCATTCATTCATTCATTCATTCATTCATTCATTCATTCATTCATATTGAATGCCTAAGTCCCCAGCACTGTGCCAGACACCAGGGATATAGTGGTCACTGCCCTCATGAAGTTCCAGCGACAGAGCTCTGTGGATATGGAATGGGACTGTCAAATAAAATAATCCTTAATGGTCATTCAAACACAGGCTATTGAGCATCTGCCTTGTATAATATAGAAGCTCATTTTCTCAATTTCAAAAAGGATACATATATACATATATCAAAAATCTGCAGCAAATGACATGCTCACTAGAGAAATTTTGGACACATTCTCTCTAATATCGGGAACCAGGTGAGATTGCTTTTTATTATCTTAACTGTTCAACATAATATTGAAGGCCCTGGCAAACACAACTAGACAAAAATTACCAACAAAAACAGAGGTATAAAGAAGTGGGGAAAGACAAAAATTTGAAGGTGATATGATCTTATAGATGATGCTCATAGTGTCCCCTCTGCTTGGACCACTCTTTTTTCTCACAAGAATATCACAGCCCAATATCACTGCCTTACAGAAGATCTTCCCTGACCATCAAACATCAGATCACCTAGTTCTATAGCTTAAAAACTACTGTAAAAGGTATCATGTATGCAGAGAGTGTGCAGAACATGTACATTTTAAAACTTGATAAATAAGAGTGTTTACCAAGCTTAGTAAATACAGGATCAATTTTTAAAATTAAATATATTTCTCTACTCCAGAAATAACCAAATAGGAAATATAAAACTAGAAGCAATTCATACAAACAATTAAAAGTCACTATACAGGAGTTTGATTCCTTTGCTTTTATCTGTGCTCCTTTGCTATATATGAATTAGAGTATAGAAATAAACTAATAAATTTTATTTTTATTGACTTTACAAAAGGTATTTACATGTCACTTCTTTTCACAAAAGGTGTGGTAGACTGAATAATGGCCCCCCAAAACATATCCTTTTCCAAATCCCTGCAACCTGTGACTGTTACCTTACTTGGAAAAAAAAAGGGGGGGGGGGTGTTGAGATTTTGATGTGACTGAATTAGGGATCCTGAGATGGGAAGATAATCTTGGATCATCCTGGTAGGCTCAACATGCAATCGTAAGTGTCCTTATAAGAAAGATGCAGAAGGAGACTGACCACAGATGAAGAAAAGGCAGTGTGACTATGGAGGCCAAGATTGAAGTGATGTGGCCACAAGCCAAGGCAGGCTGGCAGCCATCGGAAGCTGGAAGAGGCAAGGAACAGATTCTCCCCTAGAACCTCCAGAGGGAGTAAGGCTCTGCTGACATTTGATCTCAGCTGAGTGAAACTGATTTTGGACTTCTGGTCTCAGAACCTTGATAAGATAAATGTGTACTGTTTTAAGCCATAAAGTTTGTGGTAATATGTTACAGCAGCCATAGGAAACTAATACAAAGGGTTTAAGGTATTTTATACACCCCGTCCCAACACATGTACCTAAACATAGTATCTCATTTGGAACATCACTGCTTTACAGAAGCCAACCACCCAAACTCTTACAGCATCACTTGGCTTTGTGCTCTCATATTGCTCCTCTGCTTCACAGCTCCGATATATCACACACACAGAAGAGTATACAAAACATACATGTGCATTTTAAGGACAGATAAGTACTCATGCATCCTACATGAGTGCATGCCAGCTCCCCAAAGTCCCTTTGGAAGGCTTCTTTTTTCCTCAACAACCAGCACCCCCAGCCATGTAATTAACCAGTGTCTTGATATTTATGGCAATGATTTCCTTGCTTGTCTTTCTAAATCTATTGCCTATATATATGCATTCCTAAAATGTATTGTCTCTTTTGCCTCTTTTTGAATTTTATGTGAATAAAATAATTTTATATATTTTTAATATCCTGATATTTTCACTTAAAATTGTTTGATTAATCTATGTTGTTCTATGTTGCTGCACTTCCTTCATTTTATTTATTTTTAATCCTTACCCGAGGGCATGTTCTTTCACTGATTCTAGAGAGAAGAAGGGAAGGAGAGAGAGAAACATCTCAGTGAGAAAGAAACATAGACTGGCTGCCTCCCATGTGCACCCTGATCAGGGGTTGAACCTGCAACCTAGGTGTGTGCCCTGACTGGGAATCAAACCCACAACTTTCTGATGTACAGGACGACGCTCCAGCCAACTGAGCTACCCAGACAGGATGTGTACTTCCTTCATTTGAAGTATATACATCACTGTAGGACTATAACACAATTCAGTTATTCATTCTATTTTTTTAAAGAGTTTTTCCTGTTTTTAATTTTTAAAATATGTCTTTATTGATTTCTGAGAGAGGAAGAGAGAGAGAGAGACTGAACCTCAATCACCTGGATCATAGGTCGATACTCAACTGCTGAGCCACACTGGCCAGGCTAGTCATTCTATTATTGATTGAAATTTGGGTTGATTCAAGTTTGGGGCTACTATTTAAAATGGATACAATAGTTGCTCCAGGTTTTTACCTAAAAATGGAACTGATGGAGTGTAGGGTACATGCATATTCAAAGGTATCAGAGAATGCTTTGCTGTTTCCCACAGTGATTGCGCCAGTTTACACTGCCCCCAGCAAGGTACGGACATAAAGCACTCATCAAGGTCTGTACTGACTGTATTCTGATTGTCTGCTTAGTCCCCACCTCCTCCACTAGGCTGTAAGTCAGGGCTGTGCCTACTTTGGCTCACCATTATCACTCCAGTGCCTGGCACATGGTAGCTGCTTGAAAATATTTGGCTGAAAAAAGAATGGGATAAGACATTCTTATCTCTAGATAAGAAAGTTGACGTATTTTGGATGTGAACACGGGTCTATCTGACTTCAAAACCCATGTCTTTTCCACCACACTGTAGTCTCCTTATCTCAAAACGGTGATGATCATTTGTATCCTACTTATTAGTTTCCAATGTACTGGCAGCAATCGAATGAGATTACAGATGTCAATCCAATAAACAAAGAGTACATATTAAGTGTCCACCAACGTTCCACTGGACGTGCACCTGGACCCAAAGGTCCACAGATGGGGCATCTGAAAGACGACCGTCAATGGCAAGTGCTCTGGGAATGTATGTGGATTACCATTACTTTGTAGAGGAAGAAGGGAGTTTCAGATATCAATGCAGGGAAAAACCAGGGGGACCAATTAATGCTTTCAAGTCAAATCTGCACCTGTGTCCCAAATTATTCACCAGCACAAACAAAAGAAGCTTCCTCCAAGCCCTGATCAGAACAAACATTTTAAAATGCTTTTACCCAGATGGCATCATCTTTCATCTGTGCTCAGGCTCAAGGAAGGGCTGGGCAGGGAGCTGGATTAAGCACTGCACTCGGGCTCGGCACTGTGGGTTCAAGAGTAAACTCTGGCTTCCTATTTACACTGAGAGATCTGAGGCCTCTGTGGTTTCCTGTTGCGTCCTGGTGTGTCTGTGCTTTGGTTTCTGGGTTTGTCTGCACAGAGCTGCAAATGGCATCTCTCACTGTGTCCCTTCATCTTGCTTTTCACGAGAAAATAAGCATTCTACAATCTCTAATTGTTGGCAAGGTCTACCAGGTACTCTATCCAAGTCCCAGTTTCTCAGCGTGTCTGTACCCAAGCCTGAAAGACAGACCTCCTTTGAAAGGATGGAGACAAGGGACCTCCTAGTGTGCCCCAGACCGGCAGGGCATATCGGAACTGTCCAGCTGGATTTACCTCATTTTACATGAATTCTACATTCACCTATTTCACTCCTACATTCATCGGTTGTAAATCTAGAGTTCCGTCTGTGTACACGGTGCTCTGAGAGGCACTAAGGAAACTGCGATGGAAAGATGTAATTGTTCCTCTAGAGGAGCTTAAGGCCATTTTTTTCTGAAAGTCCCTAATTAGCATCATTTGGGCACCTGTTAAGATTACAGATTCATATATAGTCCTTCCTGGCAAGATGTACTGAATCAGACCCCGTGGGAGTAAGGCCTGAGGAATGACAATTTTAAGGGGTTCCCCAGGTACATTCTATGCACATTGACTGAGAACCGCAGTCTTGCATCTCAGTGGAGAGTTTACAGCCACAACAGGGACCAGTGACACAATCAGGAGCCCTTCCGGTGGCAAACCACACTTCCCCCAGCTGCAGGATCCTTCCATTTGAGTAAATAAAGATGAAAGGACTAAGGATGCAGCTGAAATGGCTCAGGGGTTTGCTCAGATATGTATGTGAGTCGTGGTCCCACCACTTCTGTGGCTTTGGACAAACCACTCAGTTTCTTCGAGCTTCATTTTGCAAAAGAAAACAACACCTGTGCTGACTGCCTCGCTTGGTTATTCTGAGTATCAAATTCCACAAGGCATTTTACAAACTCTAAAACACCAAGAAAGAGTTAGTCATTTTACGATCACAAAAACTTTCATAAACAAGAAAATAAAGCCAATCCCTGAGGTTTCTCTTAAGCAATCAGAACTACTCCATGTCTCCTAACCATCCCCAGCTTTGCTTGTGGGGCCCACTTTCTCTTAAACATCAGAGCTCTGTATTATGTGGTTCCTTCCAGGTTCCAGCAGCTTTTTCCAAAAGCAGAGCTCAAAACTGAACCCGGTGTTGGGTAGGATTAGATATTCTTCAGGGCTCATGCTCACATTTTCAGGAATGGATAGAAATATAGCAGCCCAGCCAGACCTGCTTTCCTGCCACTGTAATCCCTGACCTCAGTTCTACCATCTCTTAGGTGAGAAATAAACTCTATCTGGCCACTTTAGGCTACTACCCTCCCATGATATTTAACTTTAGTTTAATCTTAATATATTATATTACCCTTTATTCTAATTTAAAATATGGCAACTACATCTTTCTCTTCCTTAATCTCGCATATTTGTTGTGAGGATAAGAAATACTACACACAGACTTCCTTGCACAGAAACTGGCATATGGTAAAGCATTTACTACCGTAGCTATCATTAAGTATTACATGTTCCTTGCTCATCCCTGAACTGTTGTCCCCAATGAATCCCTCTCCTTTACATACCATGCAGACACCTAAGTAGTATCCCTTTGGGTGAACTTGATTATAATCTATGTGTTGAGTACCTACTATTTGCCCTAGAGGGAAAGCATGAAGGAGACTTTGCTCGATGAGCTCAGGTTTGGGGAGGGGGGGGGGACAGGGAAGGATCAGTCCTGCCCTAGAGCTGTACACAAACAGCTAGGAGGGTCCAAATCACTGAACATGGTGGAGGGCCTCACGGAGGTGACACCTGAACTGCAACTTTGAGGAAGACACAGATAAATGGTAGCAGAGTGGCCAAGAACACAGGATCTGGCATCTCTGTGCTTGGTTCAACCTCAGCTCCACCTTTCTTGCTCTGTGACCCCTCAATGCCTCAGTTTCCTCATCTGAGCACTAGGGATCATAACACAATGAGAACCACCCCAGAGCTTACTGGCAGTATCAAGTAACATAGTAGATAGTCCATAAGAGTGAGTTATAATAATGATGATGATTCCGGTCATGATGATACTCACCAGGCAGAAGGGAAATGAGACCATTCCTGGCAGAAAAAACAAATTTTCAAGAAGAATAAATATAGGCCCATATTCTTCAACCCAAAGCATTTCAAATACTGAAAGTTCTTCCGTGATTCATTTAATGATAAAAATCTTATTTAACTGTTCAAGCTATTTGGGATCTATTGAACCTACTTGGTATGAATATTCTTAAGTTTTACTGTAGAAATATTAATGTGTTTGATTATGGGTATTGCTCAAGACCTCACTGGCAATGTTATGTAATATACTGTGTGTGTGTGTGTGTGTGTGTGTGTGTGTGTGTGTGTGTGTATGATTAACTTTCTAAAATCTGGATAGTTTCTATTGTCAAACGTATTTGTTCCTACGGAACTCAGATAAGGATGACTGGATGTACCTGCTAGAACACAGGATGAAAGATGAGGGATAGCAGATGGGACCAGAGATGGCCAGGGCCCAGATCCCATGTGATCTCCAATGCACAGCTACAGTTCAAGAGATCTTCCCAGAGATTTTAATCGGGAGAGTAAAGCCATCAGACTTAACATTCAGGACCATCTTCAGTCTATTGGGGTAGTCAGGTCCATGAAAATTAGTGTCTTACACAGTGATGAAGAACAAATACGTATATTAATACAATTGGCTGTTCTCTCCTTGGGGTCCCTCTGCTTTTTCATGGGCCATTTCTCAAATTTTAGAGAACCCTATACCTGTTTCCTGAGATTACAGCAAATCTCTCAGCTAGGGGTTACATGTTAACCTGAGTAACATTCAGTTAACTTTAACATGTAAGCAGATGATAGGTGCATAAGTCAGGGAGGCCCCATGACTGGTATGTCAAGTAGAGCCTGGAGAGTCAATCAGTCATTCAAAAGCACCCTCCAAGTAAATGTCCCCTCAACCAGCAGAAGCAAGGCTCAATCTTCGCCCGGCTCTACGAAAGGGTGAAGCCAATGGTTGAGAAGCCCAAACACAAGTCTGGCAATTGGATCACGCTGATACTTTTCCATCAGTTTTATGTTTGCTTTTGGCCTGTTTCAAGGTATCATTCAGTGAAAAACCTTAGTTCTCAGGCAACGGACTTTTGTGACTGAAGTGACCAATGCTGCTCTGTCAAGTGGGAAGGGTCAGCTAATGAAGGAAAGAGCCTAAAGCCCCATTGAAGACTAGATAGCTTACATACGTTGTCAACCCATCAAAAAAGGAAGTCAAACTTGTATGGCATAATCTGTTCTTCAACAAGTCTTGATGATCATTACCCACATATTTCTGTCTGTCCTTTAGTAGGTGCAATATTTACTGGACCCATACCATGCACTGGGTACTACACTAACTGCAAGTACATGGAAACTGACTGCTTTGTAATATCTTTCCGTTACCTCTGTAAGCAATAAAGACCACATGCTGGTATCATTCCACAGTATAACCTAAAAGATGGGTACTAAATCTTTCTCAAACATCACTACACTGAGTTCTCTAGAGGTTTTAAAAATGCATGGCAGCAGTAAATTTTATGGTGAATTACCTTTCAGTAAAAAAGTTTTTAAAAAAAATACATCCCAGCATTATAGTAACTTTCACCTCCTTAAGATTTAAAACTTCCATTATTTTTTAATTGAATACATCCCAAGTCTATAAAACCATGGCCAAAATGGTCCCTCAGTTTTCCCATTTGGACTTTTTTTTTCCTACTGGCAGTAGGGAGCCACGGAATGTTCATTAGGAAGGGACTTCAAATCTTAATCCTTCAGCACTGACAGCTCAAAGAATTTCTTATGGGTTCTTCTGAGATCTTTGGTCTTTTAGATGGTATGTCTCTTGGTTCTTTAACACTGTTTACGTGGAAGAATACAAACTACCCCAAACTTCTCTGATGGTTTTGGGGGACAAAAAATACGAAAATTTAATTAACATATGAACAAAGAGGCCCTTGGAGCACACAAGGAGAGTGGGAGAAGGGGATGAGAAA
This sequence comes from Miniopterus natalensis, assembly GCF_054644295.1. Taxonomy (NCBI): domain Eukaryota; kingdom Metazoa; phylum Chordata; class Mammalia; order Chiroptera; family Miniopteridae; genus Miniopterus; species Miniopterus natalensis. Next base: position 35,867,309 of record NC_142089.1, on the reverse strand, counting down.
ACTAAGAGAAAAGCAGCAAGGCAAACATACTAAAACCTCTGAACTAAATGCATGTAGAACAGATGAGCTGATGCGTGCTCAGGCCCTTGGCACAGCACCGGATAGTTAGTGAGGGCTCTACAACGGCTGTCTTCAGCATCTTTTTCATCCACACTGAACCACTGGAAAAGCACAAATGCTTTCCTAACTGCTAGGTCGCCCTCGGCAGCACAGTATCAGAGTCACCCACACAGCAGATGAGTGGTAAATAGAAAAAGAAAAAAAAAAAATCAATGTGGTTTTCATTTCATGCTCTTCCAAACGAATGCAAAAAAACATCTTCATGAGTTGGGAAGTCAGCTGCCTGTCTTCGAATTGCCTAATTCAGGACTTGACCACAGAGCAGCAGGAAAACAGAGAAGATTAAATAAGGAGTCTCATAAATACTCTCCTCCCAGGGGACGATGGTGACAAGTGATGTTGTTTATTTTTATTGTTACCATTAGACTGGTGGCCTCTTGAAAGGCAGTGATTTGAAAGACTTGGAAGAAAGGAAAATAAGAGCATTGTGGTCTAGTTGCAATCCAGCCCTAACTCTGCAGTTCTCATCAGGTTTTGGGAAAGATCTGCCTTGTAATCACTTCACCCCCGTTCCCGCAAAACATGGTGCGCACGGCCAGCCCACCCCCAGCCTCAGTCTCACATTCGGCTGAGCTCGGAGTATAAGCTCTGAAATCAAACAGCCTGAGTTGGAAACCTATTTCTAGGACTTACTAGCTCGGTGACCTTGGGTAAATAGTCAAGTTTCCGTCCCTGTAAAACGAACGGGAGGATAATTCTGATAACTGCATAAGGTTATTATGAGTGTTGGCTATAATAATATATTCAAATTTCTTAGCCCACAATAAGCCTGCAGTAAATATTAGCCACAATTTTTATTGCTGCCGATTTTATTTTTCCCCTCTGCTTCCTCTCCCATTCTCCCAGGCGAGCTGTCTTTTGTGGACAACTGGGCTCAGGCCAACTGACAGACATTCGCCAGAGGCTTTTGTTTCTGACCTTCTGAGAGGCCTTGTTTCACCTGACTTTGCTGTGTTCCTGGTGGGCTTCCAGAAACATGGGACCAGCCAGTACTGCCCAGCTTTGACAGGAATGGAATGGCTGGATCGCACAGTAGGTGTGACTTTGTAAGAAACTGCTAAGCTATTTTCCAAAGCAGTTGAGCCATTTCACATTCCCACCAGCAGTGTGGGAGCGTTCCCGCTCCCCACATCCTTGCCACAACTGCGGCCATTCTAATAAGCGTGCAGTAGATCTTACCCGATCTTTCTATGGTTTGAATTTGCATTTCCCTTTTAAGTTATGATGCGGAGCATCCTTTGTTCCTCTAACAGGGGCCTGGGTGAAATGCAGCACCCCAGGCTCAGATCACACCCTTTGCTTTAGGGGAACTTTTTCCTCCAATGGGGTGAAAAGGCTGCAGACTCCACTCCAGTCATCACCCAAAGAACACAACTCCAACAGTGTGCCAAGGTCTGAGGGCAGCTGTTCTCTGTTAAGAGCCCCAAGACTCCAGTGCTCCAGTACTCTCTTTTCCCAAAAGAACAGAGATCACCAAGCCAAGGTACACCCTGAGGAGCTGCTGGGGTGGGGGGACCGTGTCCTTCTCCCAAGGGCACAGGTAGGTGGGGTGGGGTTGATGGGTGGGAATGGAAAGCTCTGGAGAGGACTGCCATGGTGGAGGAAAGAGAGAGCAGGTGTGTCATGTGTGTGACTCCCAGGACCCACTAAAGTTAAATGGTTCAGTGACAATCTTACTTCTCAGAGATGTCAAATGGGCCCCAGATACCCTGGCAAGGTGGGGGTGGGAACAGACTGACAGCATCGCGGACACGAGGGCTTCCCCAGTCAGTCAGGCCCCACTCAGCACAGATCAGGAAAGACGATCCCACTGGATGGGGAAGGAGTGGGAAGAGACTCAGGAAAATCGAAGAACTCGTAGAGTCCTCTGGATGGACGTGGGGGAGGGAGGGACGCAACCCAACTCTGAAGTCACTAAGCATCCACTGTGCACCTAGCTCTAAACCAGACAGGAGGCCAAGAGGGGACACGGAACCACTATGCCAGTCAGCATCATCTGAAACACAAGTTAGTACCATTCATACAAAAATAATAACACCTATGGTCTGTGCTAGAGGCCAAAAGAGTAGAACAATAAACTATATCAGAGTAGCTACACAATGAATTTGGATTAAAAGGAAAAAAGAGAAAATGAATACTTAGTGAGCACCTACTATATGCCATTTTTTAAATGAGGACTACATAATTCTTACAGATATATTTAGAATAGTACCTGGAATTTAGTAAGCACTATATAAGTCATTGCAGATACTATTGTTTTCTACTATTCTTTTCTGTCTTTTAAAAAAGGTTTATTGATCTAGAATCAGCATTAAATAAGCTGCAGATATTTAAAACATCGGATTTGATATGTTTTGACGTAGTGTACCAGTGAAGACATTCCACAGTCAGGGTAACATAGCCACCACCCCAGAAAGTTTCCTCACTGTGTCCCTCTGTAATCACGTTCCTGGCCCTCGCTGTGCCCACTCCCTCCCTTATTTGCCATTCATACCTTTTGTTTGGTGACATTTGCCCATATTTTAACTGAGTCTGAGCCTTTGAGAGAAGCTATTTAACCAAAAGGGAAGTGCAAGGACTCTGGGGTCAGTCCCTTAGAGAACTCAAGCAAGTGCCCCCTTCCTGCACATGGGGTGACCCAATTAATCACTCTTTGCCTCAGTTTCCCCACTTGTGAAACAGAGACAGTAATGGTGCCTACCTCACAGGACTGTTGAGCTGATTAAGTGACATAAAAGACAGCACAGTGGTTGGTAAACTGTAGGTGCTCAACAGATGGTGGCAACTATTACTATTCCTGTCTCATGATGACTGAGGCTGGGCCAAGGATGCTGAACCTCCTCCATCCTGCTGGCAGACCTGCCCTGACTCAAATGCCAGGTCAGACGCTACCATGAGCTGCTTTAGCGCATGGATTGTCTCCTATTGCACACTGGACTGCATCAACCCTGCCTTCACCAAATCAATGCCTGGGACAGAATCTGTTTCAATTATGTGGTTGCAGGCCCAGGGCTGGCCTCAATATGGACAGTCCCCTGAGGATGCTGGTTCCTACTGGGGTGGCAGTAGCAGGTCCTGGTGAAAAAGAGGGAGCAGGGAACTTCATGCACAGTCCCGCAGTTCCTTCGTTAGAAGGTGTAACTATAGGCTCACTGTACCACGTGGACTGCCTTCCCTCTCCACCTCTCTCAATGACCCCTACCAAGGCCACCTGCTAAGGAGACCAAGAGACTGGTTCCCCTTGCCCACTTTCTTCTTAGCTGTGACATCCTGCTAACAGAAGACCATCAGTTGAAGGCACACGGTTGTTCCCCTTCCTGTGGTGTTCTCCCGATAGGCCTGTACATGCCCACATCCCATCCAGGCCACAGGGGAAGTCAGCTGCATGGTTTTGTGGACACAGAAGAGAAAAACAAAGTGGAGATGGGTAAGGACAGGGCCTAGTGCCTGAAACTGAGCTGCCAGGCACTGTGCCCTGGTGGGAGTGAAAAGCCATGATTCTGTAAACCTCTCATCCTCTAGGAAACTTGCTCGTCTACTAAAGGCTTGAACGGACCCCTCTCCAAATCCCCATCACACTCCAGGCCTGGGTTTACTGTAGTCACTACCACTCTGTACTGGAGTTATCTCCTTGTCTGTCTTTCTCAGTGAAGACTCTTTACCTTGTTTATCTTAATACTCTTAGCACTTAGCCAGGCAAATACAAAAAGATGTTTTCTTAATGAGAGATTGATTTAACCTGTGATTTAAAAAAAACAACAAACTTTTAATTTCAGAATAGTTTTAGATTACAGAAGAGTTGTAAAGATAGGATAGAGAATTTCCATATACCCTATATCCATTTTTTCCTATAATTAATATCTGACATTTAGGCACATATGTCACAATTAAAGGAAAATATGATATGTTATCACTAGCTGAAGGCCTTACTGTATTCAGATTTCCTTAGTTTTTACGGAATGTTCTTTTTCTGTTCTAGGATCCCATCTAGAACACCACATTCCATTTAGTTGTCACATCTCTTTAGGCTCCTCTTGGTTGTAATAATTGCTCAGACTTTCCTTGAGCTTTGATGACCTTGACAGTTTGGAAGAGTGCTGGTCAGGTATTTTGTAGAATGTCCCTCAAATGGGGTTTGTCTGATGTTTTTCTTAGGATTAGATTGTGGTTGTAGTTTTTTTGGGAGAAGATAACAAGCAAAAAGTACCATTCTCATCACATATCAACAATACAAATTATCAACATGACTCACCACTATTGATGTTGACCTTGATCCCCTGGCTAAGGCAGTGTTTGTCAGATTTCTCCACTGTAAAATTACACCCCCCGCCCCGCTTTTCCCCAATGTCCTCTTTGGAAGGAAGCCACTGTGTGCAACTCACATTTAAGAAGTGGGCAGTTATGCTTCACCTTCTCAGGGGGAACAGCCACATAAATTACGTGGAATTCTTCTGTATGGCGAAATTAGTCTACTGTTCGTTTGTTTATTTATTTATTTATTTATTTATTCAGTCATTTATTTATATCAGCATGGACTCATTACATTAATGTTTTACTTTGGATTATAATCCAATACGACTTCACTTTGCTGCCCAAATTCTTCCAATCCTGCCTCTGGGAGCTCCCTCTGTCACTGTTTTTTTTTTAAGCACTTCCTTATTTTCTGAGGCTCATCGCATCTATTTCCTGCCCCAGTCCTTCAATCAACCATTTCTCCAAGGAGCCTTGGTTCTTTTTCTTAGAGAATAGTATTAAAAACCAAGATGTGGGCCCCAAGTGTGCTTGTAACCACCAGCTGCTGGGGCATCATTTCTAGGCCCTCTCAGCTGTCAGAGCTAGGAAATAAGTTTACTAACCTATATGCCCACACATGTCTATAAATATTTCCATATGTATCCACCTTTATCTAAAGAAAGCTAAACATGAGTTCATCCTGATGTCCCTAATTGCAATCCACTACCACATGGAGAATTCTAGCCTTAATGAACCATTTTTAATAATGACACCATATTAGATATTTTTTCCAGGTACAAAGCCAAGCTATTTACAAAGATTACCTCATTTAATCTTCAAAACAACTTTATGGGTAAATACTATTGCCCACAACAGGAAGAAACTGAGGCATCAAAAAATGGCATCTCTCTCCCGGCCGGCGTGGCTCAGCTGTTGAGCACAGACCTATGGTCCAGGAGATCGTGGTTTGATTCCTGGTCAGGGCACATGCCCAGGTTGTGGGTTCAGTCCCCAGTAGGGGGTGTGCAGCCGATCAATGACTCTCTCATCATTGATATTTCTATCTCTCTCTCTCTCCCTTCCTCTCTCTGAAATCAATAAACACATGTTTGTTTGTTTTAAAAAAGGCACCTCTCACCGAAACTCACACAGCAAGTGGTGGGGCCCGTCTATGAGCCCATATCTTTGAGATTCTATTCCCACTAAGTGACAGGGAATACTCTCCCTACATTCACCTAAGACTCCGTAGAAACTTCAGTTCTGAGCCATTTAAGATGCAGATGTAATTTCTGGGTCTCACCAACCATTGTTCTGTTCAAGCCTTACCTTTTCAGTGCTTCCCCACCCCCTCCCAGGGTTCGCTCCCCACTGACATGCTCACTGGAAGTGGAGTTGCCAAGTTACAACCTGACTTGACATCTCAAGAAAAGGGGCGCTGGTGCTATGGCGAGGATCAGCTCCATCTGACCCCATGACCTTTCAACCTCTGGCTAACCCCGGCTGCGTAGTATCTTGGGTTCTGGTGACTTGGTGGTAATTAACTCTGAACAAGCTGCTCTGCTTTCATGGAGTTAAAAAAAAAAAGAGGAGAATTTTTTTCTCTCTTGTTAAATCATCTACAAGAAAGATAAATGTGCAGCCCACACTGTATCTTCTGAAATATCAAAGGCCTGATTAGTGAGTGCTATGTTCAACCTCAGGCTTTTTCTCCAGATTCCTGGAGGTACAAGGGACCCGGAGGTAGGGAGCTTCTATTATTTACCAATATCCGCTTACTTGGACATTCATTCATTCATTCATTCATTCATTCATTCATTCATTCATTCATTCGTTCTGAGTCATCTAGAAAGGGGCAACCTATATAGCACAAAATGTTCCTGTGAGTTTTGTTTCAACAGACCTACTGAATGACAAACATCAGCAGTGAGCAGAGAGGAAGAAAGAGAATTCCTCAGACCAGGTTGAAAACCACTTTTTTCAAAAGCCCACAGTCCCCTCCGGTCCCTGTGTTCTGTTTGGTGAATTTCTCCTGACAGTTGGAGGTTTATTTGCCAGAACCACAACAAAGGGGGTCCTTGAGTTTCCCTGGGAGTGTTTCCTCAGACCTGTACCTCTCCCGGACTTCACAAAGGTGTTATTGTTGCTGGCTCGCTGGGCGCCCAGCACCTGAGCGAGATCAAAGGTACACTCTGATGCCAGTACGACCACAGTCTCGCCCTCACCACATAACATTAAAGCTGATGATTAATCCCCTTGGCCCAGAAGGTCCCTTCCCACTCCCAAGTACAAAGCGGGGTGGAGGTGGGGGCTTTATTTCCAGCACAACACGACCATAATAAACTGGCATTTTATGGCCCTCATTCATCGCAACCAACTGCAGCTGCCCATCAAACTCGGTAAAGCCCAAACAGTTGCTTCATGTGAGCCTTTTATATCACTGGGAAAGTGTAATAAGAATCCCATCGTTTCTGAGTGTCTATGTTGTACATAATTCATGTCATCCAGCAGCCCTGTGAGGCTGCCATCATCACCCCCGATGTGGTGGATGAAGAATCTGAGGCTCGGAGAAGCTAAGTAACTCCTCTTGGCTCTCAGGGCCCCAAAAGTGCATGAGCAGATATTGAAACCCACTCTGGGTGACCCCGAAGCCCATGCTGTCTCCATTCCTCCACGGCACGTTAGAATCTTGCACAACACAGTCAGGCGTCGAGGAGGGTGGCTTGGGGATCAGGCGGAGCGAGACAGGAGTTCTCAAGCGCTAGCTTAATAGCTTTGTGACCTTGGGACGATTACTGGACTTTTCTATGTCTGAGTTGCCTAATTTGTAAAATGGACAATTAGGAAGAGGATCATCCCAACTAAGAGACAGGGAGACTGAGAAGTGGGAACACCACAGAGTCCCTCACATTCACTTGGGTTGGATTTGGCTCAGAAATCTGAACTGAACGGGGTGAAAATGCCTGAATTCAGATGTCATAGGAGAAACCAAAGTAGATGAGTCCCAGTGAAAGCAGCGGGTGATTTAAACAGGTTTCAGTCCATGTTTAGAGAAGACAAGCTGGCGAGTATGGATGTACATCAAGAAAAAGAAGGGCTGGTCACCCCGGTGGGCACCTCCCTCAGGCGTCTGGGGTCTCTCCCTTCAGCAACAGCTGGGCCTTACAATAGGGCTGCAGAGGGGAAGAAAGAGGCCGGGGTTTTTAAACTCAGATAAAGAAGATCCATTTAAGACTTTGCCCAAAAAAACAAATAAAAGGAAAACATTTTTTTAATTTTTTTTGTTTGGTGGGCGGAAGTCAAGGAAATCTATGTCCTTAAAGTCCAGCACAACACAGGGTGCCCTCGGGAAGATGTCCCTAAGCCTGGGCCCTGCCCAGGCAGAGTCAGTCACTGTCTCCTTTCTGCCCAACCACACTAGTGCCAGTTAGTGACTGAGAGCTAGTGAAGTGCTTGCTTTATGGAAAGCACATTCCACAACCTCATGCCATCCTCACAATACTATAACACGCGTACTATATAACTCTCCACATTTTGCAGGTGAGGAAATCTGAGGCCCACAGGGATGAAATGCCTTGTCCGCGGGCCCATACTCAGGGAGTGGAAGAACTGGGATCGGACACCAATTGGGCTGACTCTGCCGTCTCTGTGATGTCAGATGCCGTGTGTGGGAACACCTTGCACAGTGCTGGCACATAACAGATGCTCAAGTTCGCCTGAATCTATATCTGGGGGCCTTGCCTTATGAAACCTGGTATAATTCTATCTCATCAATGAGAGACCCTGTGTCATCCTTTTGTCCCCAAGGTTTAGCACAGCCCAGACACGAGAGCAGAGGATCAGTAAATAAGTAAATGTATCAGTATATTTACTCAACCGAAATGTTTTATGGTGAAAAGGCTCATTGATCTCTATAGTTATTAAACAGTTTATCGCCCATGATTCCCGTCATAGTTCAGAGCTTCTCTGTGGACTGCATCCCACTCTAATCCTTGCTCGTCTCCCCGCTCCTCCCCGATTTGCGTTCCTCCCCCCCTTCTCCCCCCACTATTTCACTCATCTGGGAAAAATCCAAGGAGTCGTCCATCTAAGTTTAACAGAGTAATGACTTTTAAATAAAAATATGGTAGAAATGGGTACTTATCGAAATGGAATGCTTTCAGACTCATGCATTTAAAAAAGATATAAATTTTAGGGCAGGCACTAAATTTTAACTGCAATCTTGGAGAAAGCCTTTCCACTAATTCATGGAGAAAAATTAACAAAGTGAAAATTGCTTATCAGTGTTCTTTTGAAGTCATGATATGCAGCCTAATTCTATAGATCATCAGACCGCTCCCAGGGAAATAGATTTATATTGATTGAGAGGGAGCTCTGCGGCCAAGGAAAACAGACACCCTCCACAGAGAAGGCTCAGCTCCCTGTTCGGGAAAGATCAGTCTGGGAGCGAGGCCTTGTCATCTTTGGATCCGATTTCACCCCTCACGCTGCCTCGGCTCTCTGGCCAGGGTGATGTTAAAGGCAGAGTCAACCCTTTTCACACTTTTTAAGAATTTGGCCCCCGGAAAAAGATCTGGCAAGTCTAAGCAAAGCTGTTGGAGGGAGAGCTGGGCTCCCGGCTAGACAAAGCGTGGGTCGCAAGAAGAGAAGGAGCTAAGGGGGCAGGAGGGCCAGCAACTCAGCTCTCCTCTCGGCTGCCTGCCCTCCCCTGAGTGTGCTCCCCGCCCCCGGCAGAGCAGACTCACCCCCATGTGACAAGAAGATGTTCCACAGATGACAGCCAACCGTGACGTCACTGGCTGTCCCTCACAGGAGAGGCCATGCCCCCTCACATCTGTTCCAATCACTCCTATGAGAAAGCAAAAACAAAACAAAATCCTCTTTAAAAAAAAAGATAGCTAAAAACAAGCATAAAACACTTTTTTTTTTTTAATAGCCAAAAAACATTGAGTAAGCAAGCGCTCCATGTGCAGGTCAGTCTCAAATAGAAACAAAAAGAGCACACTTGCTGCCGTGGGAAAACTAGGAAACCAGTCCTGTTGTTGCTTTACTCTGGTCACCGCGGGCATCTAACATTGTAATAATAATAGTAAATGAAATTAGAATACTACAGGCAGCAGCTATCAGTGATTGTGTGCTCAATCGATACCAGGCACTGTGCTGAATACTTCTATGTACAGTCTCATTTATATTAATCTTGTCAGGTTGAAACTATAAATGCCACACACGTCAGGGGAGAAACAAAGGCATGTGGAAAGGGTGAAAGACTTGTCCAAGGCCACACTGCTAGTAAGGAGCAGAGCAGAATGGAATCTGGTTTAATATATCACATTTCAATCTCAAAGAAGGCAACGGAATGGCTTGATGACTGAATCTTTTTGGCATCTCTAGGTCGCCATCTTTCCTGATACTTACTGCAGGGCTCCCATAGTGAAGTGCAGGGCGATGGACAGTGAGTTTCTGTTAAAAGAATGCCAGGCAGCAGAGTTTCCCATAAGTGGTATAAACTCAGGCTTACTCTCCATATAGATTGTACTCCACGATGCTTGCTGGGCAAGCATAGTTACAAATGTGACAAGAGATCTAGAGAGACAGTTAGAGACCAGAATTGTCCACCATTTATTCAGCTATCCAACATGCACCTGGAGGGAGGGGAGCATTTCAGTGAGGGGATCAGTATGTGACAGGAAGAGGCACGGGGGCAGCTGAGATCTGTAAGGGTTCAGGGAGGTTTCCCAAGGAGGTGGGTCTGTGCTGAGTTCTGCAGGTGAAAGGTGGGCTGGGGGTGTCTCCTGTAGTCACACATCCCCAGATATTGAAGGTGCTGGCTGCTCAGCAAGGAGACCTTTCCAGAAAGCAGGATCGAGGGGCCAGTGAAAGGTTTCTTATATTCCAACAACTTTCTAGGTTTTTCCAGTGCTTTTTCCAAATTCCACCTTCCCAAGCACAGCCATCTGTGAGCCTCTGCTATTGTTCAAAGGCCCAGCAGCAGGGGGAAGTAAGACTCTTTCAAACTTTCTGTGTCAGTTATCAGAGCAGTTAGTTCTGCGATTGAGCCTGTAGGATTCCTGGGCCTGCTGGCTTTCCCCAACCCCTGCTCTGCTCTGCTCTGCTCAGCACTGTGGGGCTGCCCCTGCGGACTGCTGTTCTCAGACGCCAAGTCAGCCAAGGTCAGCCGGACCTGAGGGCTGAAGGAAGTGGAAAGCCAGAGTATGTCTCCCAGACCCCTGCCCCTGTGTCTGGCGGCTGCTCCTCGTCCACGTCTTCAGCTCTGCTGACAGGGCCACTGTGACTCCCACATCTACTTGTGTCTACCACCCTTGGTCTCCAGTAATGTCACCTCCTTCCTTTGTCCCCCGAGCCCAGGGTAGTAGCAGCTTCCATTCTGCTGACCTCTGGCTTGCTTGTAGGAAATGCAGCCCTTCTTAGCTCCTCCATCATCTGTGTTACCATTTCAGAATATTAAATTCTCTCTTTAAGTACTTAGAGCAGTTTACACCTTTCTGGGTGGACCTTGAATGACAGCGCCCAATCCAGGGCACAAAGGCTCTTGGACAGGAAGAAACCCTAGACATGAGCTCATTTTAATTGAGCTCTTTTTGCACGATGTCTTTCTGGACATGTCCCATTTTATTCTTACAATCACCGAATATGGCTGGGACTTTTATCAATCTTCATTGTACAGGTGAGGAAACTGAAACTTAGAAATAAGAAGTAACTTAACCAGGGTCACATAACTCAGGAAATGGGGCTGGGAGTCACATCTGGTTCATCTCATTCCAAACTGCTGGTTCTTGGGTTTTTCTCCAAGATAAAAATGCAATAGCCAGGTGGTTGATGTTTACTTATCTGTATATCTCAAAATATTGGGAACTTACATATATGGATCCTGAGATCCTTAACAGAAAAGAGGTTTGGCTACTGCTGGTCTACAGTGTTTTAAATAAGTTCATCATTTCTGATGATGAGCCACATGTATTGGTTCTATGTATCTTACATTCCACTACGTGTACCTTACAGGGTCATTCAGTCCTGAAGGGGGTTAAAAATGGCAAAAAAGAAATGTGTGGGAAATATTTCTCTTTCTTTTCCAGTTAGCAGATTCATTGTTGAGCTTACTGAGGCTTAGAATCTGAAAACAAATGTGTTATAATGGGGGGGAAAATTGGAGATAGAAAGAACTTATATAAAATGAAGAAAATAAACAACATCATATGGTTGCTTTGATATTGAGGAAATGTTTAAAAATGAAAGTGATTAATGGTAGCTATGTCCCTATCACCACTACCACCACGAGCCTCACCACCCTCATCACTGTATCATCATTAACATCAACATCATCTGAACTCTTGTATAAGAGACAGCATATTATTTCTTCCTTTCTAGCAAACATACAGATATCTAAGACAGGCTGGGTACCATGCTAAGTACTTTAAATATTATCTCATTTAATCTTTACAACATCACAAAACATAAATATTCTGTCTCCCCTTCAACAGACGCACAAGCAAAGAGCCAGGAGATCTGAGGACTGAAGGAAGTCCAAGGTCACACAGATGTCAGGAGCAGGATTTGACCAGGATTTCACCTTGTCCTGCCTGATTTGAAAGCCCATATCCTTTCTATACTCCCTCACTTTATGATGTTAGAATCGTCTTATATAAAGGAAATATATTCGGAAGGATCCATTACCATGGATTTAGAGTTACATGGGTTTAGAGTTATAAAATCTGAGTTTTGGCCCCAATTCTCCCACAAACTACCTGAAAGTTTGAACTGCTCCCTCACATTTACAGCGAGAGAAATGGATTGCAAATGTCGGTCCTTTCTCAGCCATTCTAAGTACACAATATACATAGCGCTTCTAAAATACCAGGAAAGTGTGTCCTTCCTGGAAGCAGGAGGGCAGAAAAGCCACCTCCCAAGACCCTCCACTCTCACCCCTCTGTGGAGATTTAGGTAACCTTGGGCCAGGCCCATGCAGCACTGGCGAGAGGCAGGTGGCGTCCAATATCCCCTTGCGAAGGGTTATCTACACTCAGCAGTACAGAGCTGATGCCCACCAGGAGACACGACCCTGAGAGGCGACATCTCTCATTTTCCCTTCGGCCACACAGCCTTGGAGGGGCATCCCTGAGAAAAGAGGCCCAAAACAGGGAAAGCAACACAGGGCAAGAGGAACTTTCCCCTTTCTAAATAAACACATTTCACAGTCCATAGAGCTGCACGTGTAACGTCAGGAAACAACTGACAGGATGAGACTTTGACGAGCACAGCCCTTGGCACTGCTGGGCCCCTCAGTGCCTGGCCAAGTGTCAGTCTATTCAGCATTCTGCAGAAAGTTTAAGTGAAAAATGAGCAGCTGAAGAAAGAGGCACATACACCAAAAACAGTGACATATTCAAATGTGTTCTCCTGAACCCTGCGCAATGCTCAGCTCATGGTAGTTGCTCAATAAATTTTAGTTCAATGTAAAAACAAGCTTAGTAGAAAAGACAAGCTTAATGAGTCAGTGAATCAACTCAGGGCCTCTTGTTTAATAATTCCTACCCCTCAACATTCACAAGAACACAGTTCATATAAAGAAACATGCTTTAAAACAAAATTTAAAAGGGAAAATTAAAACTTCATGAACTCATTTCTATCTCCTTCCCTCTCCTCTAGGTGTCTACTAACCATCTATCCTTCCCTCCAAACATTTATTGAATATCTACTATATTTATATAAAGAAAAAAGACTTCGCAAATGTTATGATTAAGGGTAGGTTGTCCTGTAATTTATCAAGCCACAACCTCTTTGAAAACTTTAAAGGGTTATATAGAAGAAAAACACCCCAAGTCCTAGCATCTGTGTTATAATTATCTCATACTTTATAGCTATAAAAAGTATTTTATAGCTTGCAAAGCATCCTCAAACACTGTACCCTTCATTTAGCTTTTAGAAAATCCTGTGATAGGTGTTATTTTACTTCCAGATCACAGTTGAAGAAACTGAATTTCAGAGAGGTGAAGTAACTTAGTCAAGTTTGTTTAGCTACTTAGAGGCCGAGGTAGGGCTCACCAAGATTTTCAGTCTTGTAGTCTGAAGTTTTCCCCCATATCTGAAAAACAAAAGTCTGCTAAGGATATGTTGGCATCTTTAAAAATAACAACCTCAGACATCTCTGAAGACAAAAAGGATGAGAAGGGTTTTGAACATCACCTAAGACTCTATCAACTTGAGACTCTTGATTGAGCCATTTGGAGGACCGAAGAACTAAAAAATTCCATCAAATGAGTCGCTTGACTAAGCTGGCTAAGAGGTGTACAGGGTCCCTGGGGAGGAGGCTCTCTGGAGATGACAGCTTCTTGTATGCGAAGCCTGCACCAGTAATGTAAGCTCCTGAAAAGGGAAGAATTATATCAAAGACATTTTCTCTGCAGGGGACCAAAGACCAGTCTATATACAAGAAGACGATGAATTCTATCTTTTGACTAATATGCATTTCTGTTATATGGAATATAATGTATGGGGTGGCATTATAATCTTGTACTTAAAAACATGGACTCATTCATCGTGCGACTTTGGTTGTTTCTTATCATGTTTGTGCCTCAGTTTCCACATCCGTATAACCTGAATAATAATATCTTCCTTTTAGGGTTGTTATAAGCATCAGCTGTGCTAATATATGGTACATCTTAGACCGGTGCTGTCCAAGAGAACATTCTGAGATGATGGAAATGTTCTTTATCTGCACTGTCCACACAGTAGTCACCAGGCACATGTAGCAACCGAGTGCTTGAAAGGTAGCTGCTGCAACTGAAGGACTGAATTTTCTACTTTATTCCATTTTAATTAACTTAACAGCCACAAGTGGCTAGTGGACACTGTAATGGACACTGCAGGTTAGAACATGACTAGAACTACATGGAGACTGGCTGTTTTTATTTTTTGTTATCATTGTTGTCCTCAGATTTAGGATGGAATCTCAGTTACATGCCCTGGAGCAAATGTCTTGATCTCTAGAACCTCATTTTCTATATCTGAAGAGTCTGGATCACAGCACTCACCTTACAGAATTGCTGTGGGGATATATAAACCAGTACTCAATAAATGGGTGCTCTTAAGTCCAAGACCCACAGAAGTGCTTGGCACAAGTATAAAGCCTTCTACTTAATTTTTTTTTTTTTTTTTCAGTTAATCCTCACTAGAGGATATATTTTTTCTTTTCTTTTTTTTTTTTTTTTTTTTAAGACAGAGTGGAAGGGAGGGAGGGGAACAGAGAGAGAGAAACATCAATGTGAGAGAGACACATCAATTGGCTGCCTTCTGCATGCGCCCCCAACTCGGCCAGGGATTGAACCTGCAACCCAGGTACAAGCCCTTGGCCAGAATTGAACCCACCACCCTTCAGTGAGCAGAACGATTCTCTAATCACTGAGCCACAGCAGCCAGGACTCTTTTACTTAATTCTGCATGTGCCTAGCTCATCCACGCCCCCGAGCATTTGCTCCTGCTAGTCCCTCTGCTGAGAAGAGTCTTTTCACAATACACTCAATGCCCGGACAATCAACCTGGGGGTCATGGGCTGCATTTTGAAGACTCAGCCTTTCCATTAGAAGTGTCTCCTCACCATTTCTTCCCCCATTTCACCAGGCACCCAGCTAGAGAAAATCTACACCTTTCCTTTGTACTTTGCCGCCTGACACTGTATAGGTTCTATCATTATATCTGTACGTTATTTGTTTAAATAGCTGTCTCCATCTACTAGACTATGAGCAAACCCAGGCCAGGGCAAGTCTTGACACTGCTCACTAATTTTTGTTGTTTTTTACCAAATGAATGAATGTGTGCAGCACAAGGCACATACTAGTAAAATACAAGACATTTTCTACATAAAGGCAGCAAATTTAATCATGGACGAATACTCTGTGCCTTAAATATGACTTCATGGTGAGAGATACTGGAGAGTTTTGACTGACAACTCATGGGTAAGAGTAGAAGTACTGGAGCCTCACAACACTTGTTGGGAATTGTCAATATCACCAGTAAAGAGTAAAGGTCCTAAGGTCCTTGTGATTATTGAAAGACTGCCTGGTGCCTGATGATTTGCAAGTACTTTTGTATTAAATTCTTATACCAGGCCCGGCCGGGTGTGGCTCGGGTTGAGCATCAACCTAGGATCCTAGGAGATCAAGGTTTGATTCCCGGGCGGGGCACATGCCCGGGGGCGTACAGAGGCGGCGATCAATGGCGATTCTTTCATCATTGATGTTTCTGTCTCCTTCCCGCTCCCTTCCTCTCTCTGAAATCAATAAAGATGTACTTAAAAAAATTTTTTTAAATTCTTATACCGATTTTGAGAGGTAGTTATTACCACATGTTCTACTAACAGGGAAAATGAGACCAGAGTGTCCCTTGGAGCTAGACTGGGGGCAAAAGGTATCACATGCAGACCTACCTAACTCAACATCCCGTGAAGCCTACAGAACCTAATGCCTTTCTTTTCTACTACCTACAAGAATTCTAAGCATTCACAGACAGCCTAGCTGAGCTCGGATCACTTTCAGGATTTATTGCTGTAATGCCACTAAAGCAAGCCCAAAGGGTTCATCTCAAGCCCAACAAATGAGGGGGAGTGACACAGCTGAAGGGATTTCTGTGATCCTAGTGCTTGACAAAGCATCAACTTGGCTTTGAAAAAAAAAAGTGGTTTAGAATTCATCCAATCTAAATCCTAAAGTAGGTTTACCTTAAAAATAAATCCCATGTGATCAGTCTACAAAGAAATTTTATACACCTTGACACTGTCACCCTCCCCCTCCCCCACACCCCACCCTTCCTAGAGCCAGAAAGATAATAGGGAAGGTCTTTGTCTAAACAAGCTGTGGAAGACTTTTAAAACTAGGTACTTGAACTAGTTAGAACATAACAGTTAAGAACCAGGGCTCTAGAATTGGACTGCCTGATTTTAAGTTTGGCAAATTGGGTGAATCATTTAACCTTCCTTTGCCTTGGTCCCCTGATCTATCTAATTGGAATGAAGATAGTATGTAGCTCATAGGGCTACTGTGACGATTGAGTAGAACAGTGCCTGCATCACAGTTTACTCAATATATTTTTGCCACCATTGTTACTACTGACAACTCAGCCTCTGGTGTGAACAGCAGGGCTTGGCATGAGAGTTCAGGCCCTTCCTTTCAGCATGGTGCATGCTATGCCAGTTATTTGGGTTTACTTAGACTGATTGGAACATTTCTTTTCTGTCCCTGAGTATAGGCTGATGACAGAATAATGGGGGGCCCAGGGGAATGAGAAAGATGATGCTCACAGTAGTAATAACAATCCAGGAAAGCATTTTAAACAGTACTGACATCCAGTGTCCCCAGAGGGACCCCAGTGTAAAACAGAAAGGCTAGTCACCCTACGTGCAAGGCAAGTAGCCTTGTGCCTGAGAGATAGGAACCGCTAAATAAATGTTAATGTACACTTTCTCCTGGGAGATAGCAGGACTAGATTACCTTCAGAAACCTTTTCGTGCTCCCAGACAAATGGCCTTATTTATAAAATGATGTGGAGGCTCCTTATGCCTTGGAGGTAGGAGCCAGCAGCCCCAACAATCCTCTCAGTGACACAGAGCAGACCAGGGAGATGCTCCAGGAAAACACCAGGAGGAGAAGGCACTTGCTCAGACAGGCCCCTCAGGACACTTCATCTCAGGGAAAAGGCCTGACTTTTCAGAGAAAAGGATCTCAGTTGGCATGCTCTCTCTCCTCTCTCCCCAGCCTCTTATGCCAGGCTCAGCACCTCCTCCCTTGGTGGAGTTTTGTTTCCATCAAAAACTCCCAGAGGTTTTGCTGGGGTTTAGTTGAACATTGACAGATTCTTCAAAGCCTGGAATTCACTCTGAGAGCCAGAACCAGGCCAAATTTCTACGGGGCTAGGATTTCCCCGGGGGAGGGTCACAGGCCTCCACCACACCTAGACCGATTAATCTAACCTTGCCCCAAGCTTCAGACAATAGGGAGACAGAAAAGAAAAATAGATCCTGAGGCTGGATGCTGATTTTACTCCCCCACCTCTTTCCTGGGAAAGTGAGGGTGGGAGTGTAAGGTGACCCCCACCACCGGGTAAGAGTCAGGCCAGAGAGTCAGAATGCAGCGATATGCAGAGCAGCTGGAGAGAGGAACAAAAACAAAAACCTGAGCAGGATAAAGGTCCTGGCCAGGGTTTTACCCCAATGAATGACATGTGGCTGAAATAGTTTCAAGGAGAACAAAGGCTTAGGTAAATAAATAGAGTGCAAGATGAGAGCAAAAATGAATTACAGAAAATCCCAGGAGGAATACACTGGCATTTTTCAAAAACTACAGTTGGAACGATCTCCGCTACAGCAGAGACCAAGATCAAGCCCTCTCCTTCCTCCTTTGCACCTGCTCTTGACAGCCACCTTCTCAGGACAGCGGCCCGGGCCAGGCTTTGCTCTCCTTTCTCTGCTGTGCCTGTTCCAGGCCCTAACGGGGAATGGGTGGCGGCTAGAAAGGTGCTTTCAGGGAGACACTTCCAGACACCACCACCTACTCACTGCAGGACCGCCAGCTAGTGAGCTGAGTTTCTTGAGATTATAGATGTGGACTGTCCAGAGCATTACTGTCATGCTGAAGTCACACCATGAGTATCTCTGTCTTTCCCTTGCCTTACTGTTTCAACTGAAACCTCTCCCTTTTTCAAATTCCTATAGAACTTAGTCCACAGATCAGATCTCTATTTCTTTATATTACTGTCTTTGCCACAATAACTAGTATAGTGCTTAGTGTATTGTTTATAAACAAAACCATTAACTAATGCCTATATTTGCTGGGTTAAGTAATGGGGTCTGAAATTACACAGGTGAGTGTGATCGGATTCCATTGCCCACAAAAAGCTCACAGTCTAAGTGGAGTAGACAATAATGCAATCATATAATGAAATGTTTAAGTGTTATTGTCTGTGTGCTACATTAAATGATAGAGATATGTTCATGGGAAGGAATTATTAGGACACATGCATTGGGCTGGGCAATAATGCTGCACCACAGTAAGGCAGATGATGTGTGTACAAGAGCCACATTATTCGGGCATATTTAATATATTTCACAGAATTGAATCGTGTAAATTTTTCTTTACAACTTTCAGCTGTGAGAGACCCGAGTGTAGAAGGCACGCAAAGTGCTCATGAATATTATTGATACTGAGTCCCCCTCAGGTTTTCACAGTGCTGAGTCACAAGGTACAGTTTAACTCTCTAGGATAAATTCAGCTCAGGAACCTGTAACAACACAGGTCAAGAGCCTAATACATTCTCTTTACACAAAATGTAAGAGCCTTAGCTTTCTCTAGACCTGAGCATTTGATTCAAAGATTCTCCATGTTTTATTTTGTTTTAAACTTAATAAAATCATCTATGGCTAACTCAGTTACCACGGGCTTGGGTGAAGCTTTATAATAGTGAGAGAGAGAGACTTGAAGTCAGACAGAACAAGTTTCTCCTTTCCATTCCATTACAACAGCTACCTGAGTCCAGGTAAATCTCATTTTTATCTTCAAATAGAGCTGGAAGGAATGTACATGCCATAAACTTGGTGTTCGCATCAAGTATTTGCTAGGTAAACACTTAGGCAATTCCTAGCTCATGATAAGAGTACCAGATCAGTACACTTAAGGCTTCTTTTTGGAGTGAATCCATCTCCTACTTGGTCTTCCTCTTTTCCTGCTGCCTTGTTTTTCCCAGCATTATTGTCTTTTCCAAAGAACCCTGCCTTCTCATGATGTGCCCAAAGTGGGACAGCTTCAGTTCTGTTATTTTTGGCCCTAGTGATTCTTTAGGCTTAATTAGCTCTAGGACCCACTTGTTCATCTTTCTGGCTGCCCATAGAGCTCTTCTCCAACACCATACTTCAAAGGAATCAATTTTTTCCTATCTGCCTTCTTCACTGTCCAACTTTCGGATCCGTACATAGTAACTGGGAACGCAAGGGTGTGGATGAACTTGGCCTTGGTCTCTAATGGCACATCTTTGCTCTTGGTGATCTTTCCTAATTCTTCCATTGCTGCCCTTCCGAGTCTCAGCTCTTTTTCTTGATTTCTTGGCTGCAGCCTCCATTTGAATTGATGACTGAACCAAGGCAAGCAAAATCTTCAATAATGGCAATGTCTTTATTGTCTATGTTAAAGTTGTGTATTTCTTCTGTGGTCATGATTTTTGTCTTCTTGACACTCACATGCATTTGTACATACCTACATGCATTTACACATGAATACATACAATGTACATAAAGATATGCACACATATTTATATGAGAGTTTATGAACTCCCATGGCAGGATAGAAACTCCATGAGAGTAGGGCTTTAGGAATTTCTCTCTGTACTCCATATCCAACACATCTGTAACAATGCCTGGCACATACAAAAAAGACATCACACAACTGTAAAAGAATAGGATAAATCTGAATTTCTCTTGCCTACTGTTAGCATTCATAATATAAAACTGTGGAGATCCCATTAATCATAACTAAACATACAGAACACTGTCACACACTGTTCTACGTGCTTTACAGATATTAGCTTGTTACTCTTCAAAGAACTCTGTGGGACAGGTACCATTACTGTTCTCATTTCATCAGAGGCGAAACTGAGGACAGAGTGTCAGGTGACTTCCCAGCTGGAACCAGGATTTGAATAAGTTATATGTTCTTAAGTATTATGCTTTTTGTCCTTAAGATTTATCATTTTCATTGTCTTCAGAAGCCAAATTCTCACATCAAAGCCACAGTACAGAGTACAATGAGGATTAGAGTTACAGAAAGCTGGGGTGAGGTCTGCTGCTCAATAATATACCTAAAGACTAGTGCAACTTTTCTATATTCCAAGAATTGTTTCTTCTCAGTTAGTCCAGACACCTACACTGGCTGCAGGGTGCCATGAGGAAATCCCTAGATCCCAGGACGGTGACATCAAAAAAGCATTTCTCTTTGCTCATTATAATGACTTATATGGATGCACAGCTAAGAGAAAAATGAAAACCAAGGAAATTAACCAGGCCTATGGAGAGATGATAGGAAGCAGCCAGCAGTTCAGACAGGAGGTTGCCGCTGAGGGGTGATAACTGGAGATGTGCATTTTCCCACCAACAGCTGCTGACGTGCAAGCCCCAAAGTAAACATGAGCGCTCAGGGATATTAAATGGATGTGAAGCACCACGTGCTGAGTTTCTGTGCCATGAAAAACAGTGGGCCTTGGGGGTAAGCCTACTCTTGTAAGCAGTGACGTAAGTGCAATATTAGACACTGGGCCCCCACACAAGCACTTTTCCAGCAGTCCTCTACCTTTTGAACTCGGAGTGGGAAGTCTTCCTAACAGGTGGTTGGCAGCATGGGAACCTGGGGCTGGGTTATTCTTTTTGTTTTCATTCCCAAGCTCAGCGAAGGAAAATAGCAGCTCATCTTTTCAGTCACATGTAAATACATGAGAGAATAAGTAGAACTTTCTCATTAAAAATTCCCTCTGAATATTAGAGAAGTTTTTGAAGCTGATGAAATCAGGGGCTCTGGGCACAGAACTCCCACTGGGTCGAGACATTCCTGCTCCACTGACTCGGTGGCACTTGTTTCATGGTTTGACACAAAAGCTGCACCAAAGCACATGTGAAGTCATGGGGACAGACACACAGATCAGGGTTTGAGTTTTAATCCAACCCTTCCTGATCCTGTAACTTTAGGTGAATCCTTTTACCCACTAGGTGTCAGTTTACTCAACTGTTACAGGAGATAAAAACACCTGCGTGATGGTTTGAAAATGGTAAGTCACCACACAGATGGGATTAATATCAATGTTAATTGACAGAATATCAACTTTAATATCACTGATCTCCCTACTACACAGTCAGAAAATAGCTAGCCTGGCTTAATAAGCCCGGTTTTATTTCACACGCCTGATAGAGCCCCAGACTCTGGGACTCATTCCCTGTCCCTAATCTGGAGACAGTGCAGCATAATGGGGGCTGGGCCCTGGCCGATGCCTTAGGACTCTCAGTTTCTAACTTCAGTTCTGAGTGTGATTTGCTGGGGTAACCTGGACGACTCACTGTTTTTCTGGGCCTCAGTCTTCTCATCTGCAGATTGAAGAATCTGGTACAGAAAATCTTTGAGCAGCCTTTTAGCTCTAAAGCCTACGATCACTCATTATCCAAACAGAAGCACGAACATCAAACTACAGCTGTCACCATTTCAGGGCAGGTTCACAGCTGGGTTGTGTAGCACAAGATTTAGAGATGAGTAGGACGGGGTAGGACAGGGGGAGCTGGCTGCAGCCCCAAGGCCCCAGGCTCTTCCCAACTTTCTGACCACAGAACAAAAACTGGTCTGCTGGTGAAGGCCAGTCCTCCGCAGCCCAGAGAAGCGCAGATGTCCAGGAAAGCCTAGGGGCCTGGGAACAGGAAACCCAGAGCTATCCTTCCCACACACCTCCTCTCTGCGCCTCGCCACAGCTCAAGCAGCTGCTCAGGTCTCAGGGCGCAGTGGTTCTCTTTAAATTTAAAACGATAAACTCAAAATCACATTAACAAACTCCTTCCCGCCCCCCTCCCTGACCCGCATCCAGGAACTCCCGGGAACTGACCCTGCTCCGTCTGCTCAGGCACTGACACTGCTTTGCTCCTTCAGATTCCCTGGCATCGCTTTATCTGCTCTTCTAACCCCCTCCATCCCCTACAGCCCGTCTGCCTCTTTGGATCCACCTTCTCTGTCTTGGATACTCTCCCTCCTGCCCCCAGTTCCTGGCTCCTTCTCAGCAGAGTTGTGGTTTAGTCCGATCTGTCTGCCCGGCAGTTGCACATCACTGCTGCTTCTGACCCGTGTGTCCACTGCCAGCTTGTCCCACAGGCTGTCTCCTCTCGGTATCAGGGGACATCTTTCACCTTGTACTAGACTCCTCGGTGGGGTAGGTGCCTAGAAATCTATATTTTTCATAGTTTCCCTCACCCAAATTTAGAAATCCTTGTTTCTGAGCTTTTGAAATTGTCAAATGTTTATCTTTTAGAGGGATGGAGGGGGGCGGGGGGGTGGAGGGGGAGAGAGTAACCAAAGAATTTATATGCATATATGCACAACCCAAGGACATGGACAATGGTGGGGAGAGGGACTGGGGAGGGGGAAGGAACAGGGGGGAACGGGTCATTGGGGAGAAAAAGGGACATTTGTAATATTTTAAACAAAAATAAAATTTAAAATAATAATAAAAAAATAAATAAATAAAACATGTTTTTATTAATTTTAGAGTGAGGGGGAGATCGTCTGCCTCCTGTACACCCCCTATTGGGGATGGAGCCCACAACCCAGGCATGTGACTGACTGGGAATCAAACTGGCAACCTTCTTGTGCATGGGCTGATGCTCAACCAACTGAGCCACACGGGCCAGGGCACATTTATTATCTTAATTAATTCTCTGATTTCCTGAGGACTGACTCTGGGTTCTTTGCTGGGTGAGGAGCACACAGAGGTGAAAACGATTTGGTGGGAAAACTGAAGCAGGTGCACCGTGTTGTGGAAACAGTAGGGAGTAATTCATTCTTCCAACGAGTGGGGCTGAGCTGGGAGAAGTTTCCACATGGAAGCAACATTGAGAGTGAGTGCTGACGCAGGAGCAGGCCTGTCCAGGTGCAGAGAGAAGGGAAGGCCGCCCCAAAGCAAGGGAAGGGCGTGCGCAGAGCACAGACTGCGGGTGACGTGTTGAAAGGACAAGTGCTCCAGGGTGGCTGACTCTTCGGAAGACAGATGGGGTGGGAATCACCCTGTGCTCCCCATTCCACAGTCTTCACTTCTACTGTCTTATCTCACAACTCTTTTCACTGAAGAGTTCATGTCACAACAGGTATGTTGACAAAGTGCTAATATATTAGCAGAACCCTTATTTTGGGCTGCTTTTTGGCTTCTACAAAAATCAACTGAATTGATGAAGGGAAATAACATCGATGGAGATGTTTGGGTTTCGAGCAGGGTTTCTCATCCTCAGCACTACTGACATGTGAGGCTGGACGATGCTTTATTGGGGGCTGTCCTGAGCTTTGTGGGATATTTAGCAGCATCCCTGGCCTCTGCCCACCATGTGTCAGTACCTTTCCACTTTTCCCCAGTCATGACAATCAAAAAATGTCTTCAGACATCGCCAGTTTCCCCTGGGAGGGGTGTGTGTGTTAAAATCACCCCTGGTTGAGAAGCACTAGTATAGAGGAAAACAATATGAACTTTGAAGTCAGACTCAAGTTCAAATCTCGCCATAACACTAGTTATGCGATTATGGAAATGGTATGCTTACTGCCTTCAATCTCCTCATGTACAGAATGGAAAATGACTTCTGCCTTGAAGGATCATTGTGAGAAGCAAGAGACAAACTATGTCAAGTGTCAGGCAGAGTTCCTGGCACATAGAAAGCAAGAAAGAATGGTCATAGTAGTGATAGTACCAATAAGAGAAATGGTTCTAATGCTTGTGTTTATTAATGATGATGTTATTGGGATTAAGACAAAAGCCTAACTGGAGTTTAAAAGTTACAATGAGTAAATAAATTTCAGTTTACCAAGAAGCAATAATATGGCAAGAAATGTAATTCCATCACCAGGCGTAACCTCCTCTCAATTTTGGACACATTCTATGTTTTTTTAAAGCTCTCCATACTTGGCACATATAATTGCAATTGTTTATTTAATGTTTATTTTCTCTACTAGACTACAAATTCCCAGAAGTCCAGTTCTCTCTCCTATCCACCTTACACACCCATCAACTAGTAAAATGGGCCATCAATGAATATTTATTGAAAGACTTTCTTTTTTAAATATTTGTTACTTGCTCAAATGATATTTTAAGGGTCAAATCCAAGAGTAGAATGGCTCACACTGTAATAGAAAAGCCCTTCTTTCCACATGGCACAGTGACTAGAAGTGAGAGCTCCGGCATCAGAGGGCATGGCTTAAATCAGGCATCTGCATCAACTGTGTGAACGTGGGCAGGTTTTCTCTGTGAGCATCACGGTCTCATCTGACAAAGGGGACAAAATAAATAGTATGTGTAAAGTAGCTCTCAGACTCAGTGTTGCTTCTAGAACACTGATAACAGTGAGCCAGGAAAATTGGCATGTTTTATTGTTCACTGGATCAAATTATGTTTTGCTTTAGGAGTGCACGGGCCTGAAGCTCTTTTTGCAGGACTAGCTAAACCAATTCTTCTGCAATTAAAAAAAAAAAAAAAGGGAAGAAGAAACAAAGAAAGAAATTCAAAAATCTTCATTGAGGTTTGACTCTGCAACTCAGATGAGCAATGTAAACCAATTCAACATCTTGCAAAGAATCCAGTATCTGGAATCAAAGAATGATACTAAACCCAGGCCCAAAGCTTGCCTTTGACCAACACCTGCTAATGTGATGGAAGCACAAAGCACACTGATTTCTAGAATCTAGGAGTGGATCAGGAAGTGCTCAAAGCACACTGTTTTGCTTCATGGAGAATCGAGCCAGGTATACCTACTACATAGGGACAACTGCCTCCGTAATGAGAGGTCACTATAGTTCTGTTCTAATATCACTCCCTCAGTCAGTCAGTCACTCAATATGCACAAGTTAAGAGTCCTCAGTGTGCAAAGCACTGGGCTAGTTGCTGGGATTCTGTGCTTTCTCTCAAAGAGTTTACAAACTGGTAAATGCGACAAAGTTGCACACACAAAACTGGACAATGTGTACAGTAATGGAGGCAAGTCCAAGAAACAGTAGAGCAAACCACAAGGAGTGCGTTAAGTCAGCTTGGGGGCGCCAGGGAAGGCTCCCAGAGGAGACGGCACCAGATTCAAGATTTGCTAGATAATCAGCAGTTCGTCTGATCGATAAAAACAACTGAGAGGAGAGGAGCCTGAGACAGAAATCAGGTTGTTTTTGCCTTTCAGGACAGCTCGGGTGCTGGAGCCAAGAACAGACCTGGAACAGAGTTAACACTATTTTTATAAGCTAGAAAAATATCAGCAGCAGGAGCCCTGGCCAGAACCACCCCCACAAAGAGCAAACAAAGCTACTCCTATCTTCTGGCTGTCTGCTGGAGAGCTTACTAACCAGCACCTTAAGAACAAACTGTCCTTTTATCTTTGGTTTGTATTCCCACAAAGTCCTTCTTCTTTTTCCAGAGCTGGAAAAAGCATGAGCTGAGTTTTACTTGCTTCTTTGATCTTGAACCTCTAGTCTCTGGCTTCCCCTTGAGAATAAGAGTCCGGGAGGATTTCTCCAAAGCAGAGCACTGGCCCCTCCTACCAGTCAGAATGCGGGGTGCAAGGGAGGCCATGCCAGGCTGGCGCTTGAAGGGGCCCTAACTGTCAGGGCTTGCTCTGGCGAGGCCTGGATGGCATCCAATTCCAACCCCAAACCTGAACTCTCGCCCTGACATTCAGCTATCTCTTAGCACGGATCTCATCAATCCATTTCTTGAGGTTGTTTCTGACCTCAAAATACACTGCATCTTAAAGCAGTGACCCCTGTGCCCTGTAACAGAGAGCCAGGGAGGAACACTGGGGCCGAGTCGGGGAAGGCAGACAGAGTCCAGAAACCTGATGTTCTTTCCCAACTGCCTCTCCAAAGGGAGAGCGTTCTCCTGGTACACTTCTTACGGGGCAGTAACTCAGAGAACTCCCATTTTTTATAAAGCTCTTCCTTTGTGTCAGGCATTGTGGTTGCAGAGTAAGAAAACCAAAGAGATACCTCAATATTACATGCCTACTGTGTGCCAGCTGCTATGCCAGCTGCTTTACCTACTTGCATCACTAGCTCTATAACAATGCTGCGAGGGGCCATTGCTATCTAAGAGGAAACAGAAATGTGAAGAGGCATGATCTGGCCCAAGGCACACAGGTAGGGAGAACAGGAAACTACATCCAAATGTTCAGACTCCATGTTCAGAGCCCTTATCACAGCATCTCAAATGAGCTACAGACACGCAGGCCAG
This sequence comes from Miniopterus natalensis, assembly GCF_054644295.1. Taxonomy (NCBI): domain Eukaryota; kingdom Metazoa; phylum Chordata; class Mammalia; order Chiroptera; family Miniopteridae; genus Miniopterus; species Miniopterus natalensis. The sequence goes on along the minus strand of NC_142089.1, from coordinate 35,840,966 downwards.
GAGGGAACAACCAGAATTCTCTCTCCAAGAAGAGTGGGGCTTTGTCTGCTGTGTGCACGGCTGATAATCCCCGGTGCCCAGAGCAGTGACTGCCAGGCTTGCAGGCACTCAGTATATATCTTTAGTGACGACATGGTTAGACAGGTGGATAATCTTTTAAGATTTTCAGGACTGTTGTCCATATCCTGGTGAGAGTGACAGCAGAGTTGGAAATGAGAGTGAATGTCCATTCCCAGGCCTCCTCTCCTTCCCAGGCATGTAATCCTGACGTGGCTGCTAGGTGAAGGGGAAGGTGGAGGTACAGGAAGGATAAGAAGAATAAAACTTGGTCACAAAAGTTAGGTAGGTCTTTACTGTCTCACTGTCACTGAGAATCCCTTTCCTGTGCCCTTCCCAGCCACTGCTGGCACCTAAGCTAGGCCCTTTAAGAACCCAAAGTCCTTCTCCTATGCTTCCACTTACCTTACTTTTGGAAAATATAAGGGAAACTCACTAACTTGAGTATTTGTATTTTAAAGGGAACAAAAGGCCTCAGCCAAAACCTCTAAGGGTAAAATACTTTTCACTGATTTAGGAAAACAGTGGGACCATTTAATGGCCTAGGTTCCTCCCAGTCCAATTCACCCAATACACTCTGAGTGTCTACGAGTTCCAGGTGCCACAGAGAAAGCAGATTCCCCTCCTGGAGGGCACAGTGAGGCCTGAGCAGAAGGAAGAAGGCATACTGATTCATCCCTTAGGGAGGCCTGGGAAACTGACAAGGAAATTGAGGCCTGACGCTCCCCAAGGTGCAGTCCTCTTTCTTTCAGCCTAAGGTGGTCCAAGCCAAGGGCCTGTCCCCTGGTGGGGATGGGTGATTGAGACTGTCACCCCAGGCATAAGTGGAAAAGCATGATAGAAAAGCTTCCCTGGTCTCAAACATGATGGATGTCAAGATTACTAGGGGACAGGAACCTACCTAGACCACAAGTTCTCTCTGTGCCCATCCTTAAAAATCAAAACCATGACATTCCAATCAAAAGCACAGACTGCTCATACTGAAAAGAGAGACAAACACCCTTGCCTGTAATCTCTGTCATCCACCATTCAACCAATCCACATGTATTACCATCCACCATGCCTCAGACACTATGTTAGATCCTAAACACACAGAGATGAGTATAAGACAGACACGTTCACAGATCAACGAGAGCTTGTCCTACCCTGAAAGTCCATGGACGCGATCATTTCCTCAGTAGGGGTAGGGAAAAGTGCTGAAAGAAGTACAACTTAGAGAATTTCTACCTAAATCTGAGTGTTCCATGGAAGGCTATGCAGAGAAGAAAGCATCTGATATGAGTCTTCAAGTGAGAGCAGGAGTTCGCCATGAGGAGAAGTGAGGACCAATCATAAGAGAAATCCACGTGCAAAGACACAGAGGTGTGATCCTCAGGCAGCGTTTTGGGAATGCAATTCTAGGTAAGTATTTAAAAGATAACTCCTGGCTGTAATATGAAGTATAGACTAGAATATATTTTGAAGATTTTTTTACTATGACCCATGGTGAGAAACTCATTTTCATCATGAATCCAGTACACACATGCACACAGACATAAAATGGTAACATACATTCATAAAACAGAGCTTGCTCTGTGAGATGCGCTCTGATGTTTTCTACTCTGGCCTGTTCTATTCTAAAAATTCAATGGTCATAATCTATTAAATTGATCTCATGAGGTTTAGACCATAACTTTTAAAAAATATATATCTTTATTGGCTTCAGAGAGAGGAAAGAAGAGGGAGAGAGAGAGATAGAAACATTAATGATGAGAGAGTCACTGATCGGCTGCCTCCCACACGCCCCCGACTGAGGATCAAGCCCACAACCCCGGCAGGTGCCCTGACATGAATCAAACTGCGATCTGGATGCTAGGTCAACGCTCAACCACTGAGCCACGCCCGGCTGGGCTAACCCATAATTTTTTTAAAAAAACTGTTAGAAAGAATAACTAACTAATAAAAGATATGGCTATAGTTGAAGTGAGAGATATTGAGAATCTGAACAACCCCCTTTCACCCCGCCCCCCAAATGCAGCAAGGGTCAGGGAGAGGGTCGAGCTACCACACTCACTGCAACCCTCATCTCATTTTCTGCCTTGCCATTGCTTTTGGGGGAAGAGACCTTGATTTCATTTTAAATTCAGTGTCCTAGCACCGTTATTGGGACACAGTAAGTATTCAGTGGACCTTTGAAATAATGAATACATGAACGTTAGGTCTGAGAATTATTTAGGAGATGAAATCAAGGTTACACTCAAGTAATTGGATAGAATATAAGCCAAATATATTATGAAAATAAATCAATTAGACTTGTAAGAATTTTGGGGCCCCTTGAGAAAAAATAGTACAAATAAATAGGATTTCATCATACATGCTAGTTGGAAGTGAAGGTATCTTTTTCAAATTTTCAGTAAACCAAAGAACCACCGACATATTGATTCAGGTCAATTTTTTTCTACATGGAAAAATTAATAAAATTATCAATAAATTCCATTTTTGAATTAAAAGTTCTATAAGTCTATCCAAATGCCTAACTGTGAAAAGGCTTTTTATTACTGTATCTTGAATCACCAGCCCTTGGCCTTTGTTTTAAAAACAGGAAAGGAGTGCCTCAGGTTCTGGGGAATAATTCATGTGAAAACAGCATTGCTAGTGGACATGGAGTTGGAGAGGATTACCTAGTCCTCCCGCATGGGCATCAATAAGCGAGGCTGCCACGGCGATGCCAGCTGGAAGGCCAAGGTCTTTCGCTGCCTCTGGGGTAAGCCCATTTCCAAGAGAAGCTCCGGGAGGCAGCACTTGGTTTCCTGTGTAGACATGAGAAAAAACAAACACCTGTCAGTTTGAAAAACACAAAAGCAGACAAAGGGATTTCTTAAGAGGACCCCTCTGCTCCCTCCCCTTTCCTCTGCACTGCCTCAACTTCAGGAAGATGGAAACCATGCAGCCACACACAGTCCCTTTGCTCACTTGGTGACAGGTATGTGTTCTTGGTTCTTACGGGTCATGCTCTGGGGTGTTCTACAAAGCCAGGAGCTCTAAGGCATCTTTCAAACTGCATTCCATTAATAGGAAATTCCAAAAGATATATATGCAGTGGCCTCTTAAAGACTAGGTTTAAATAGTCAAACTGTTTCCTCCTAAAAGAGCAGCTCTACCAGCATAGCTTACACACACACACACACACACACACACACACACACACACAGATGCACGCACATGTTCACACAGCCATACACATTCCCTGATGAACATATATTCCTAAGAAAGTTGAGAAAATTTACTCATGTAGTTGCTTCCTGTCAGAGGATAAGAGAGTAATTTTCTCCAATAAAGAATTCTTAAGTTTTTTCTCAGTTGGAAAAGAAAGCCCAGTCTAAACTTTACAAGGTTGCTACTTGCACAACCACAGAATACAATCTGAATGGTGTTCTTTGGAGTTGTGCAATGCAGCGACCCTGATATTTCAAGTGGCCTTGAATTCCTGCAGTCAGTCGGGCCCTCAGTTAAGAATTTACTGATTGTCTTGCTCTGTGTGGGCGCTGTGACTCTGTAAAAGGCAGTCCTTGCCCCCAACCTAGTTAGAGATGAGATCAGGACATGGAGAACCTTGTAAGTCAGAACAGAATGAAGAGATCCATCTGCTCTCAGGTGTTTAGCAGAGGCTAAGCCCTCCCTCTTCCCACTGCCAAGGAATTTATAAGTATCCCTGCAGTGCAAGGAGGGGTGGGGTAGACTCGGGTATACACCAAGATGCCTCTGAGCTCCAAGGTTCTATGACTCTGAATGCGTGGTCAGCAATTTGCTCTTTGCTAAGACACCATCCATGTGTTAACTGTTCCCTGGAGCTCCAGGGATGCCCAAAGGGGCTTCTGGACTTCTTGGGGGTGGAGCTGAGGGTGGGGGTTAGAGGGAGGCAGAGGGTGAACGGCTCACCAGCCTCCTCTAATTGGAAACAAAGCACCTCCACAACACATTTGTCTCCATTTTAGGTAATGAATTTCTTTCTAGAACTGAATTTGAAAAACATTTAGCTAAGAAAAGGGGGAGGAAAAAGATTGAAACAATGGCTTCTGAAGTGTCATTTTCCAATAACGCAGCCACTAGGAACACGTGGATTGAGCACTGAAAATGCGGCTGGAGTAACTGTGAAGCCAAATTTTTCACTTAATTCATTTCACTTTAAATTTAAAAGCTGATACACAATTCAGTTACCAAAGTTTCAAGTACATTTGGAACTTGAGTGTACAAATCTACTTTTCAATGTTAATTTTAAGAAATCTAAATCAAGTACTTACAATAGAAATTTAGTGTCTGAACCAAGGTGTAATCAGTGGAAAATATACACCAGATGTTAAAGATAACACAGAAAAATAAATGTAAAATATCTCATTAATAATTTTATATCAATTACATGTTGAGTATTTTTTATTTATTAGGTTATATAATATATATTAAAATTAATTTCACCTATTTCTTTTTACTCTAATGCAGGTACTAGAGCATTTTAAGTTACATATGTCACTCATATTGCATTTCTATTGGATCCCTAAGGTTGAGATGCTCAAATGTTGGGGTGGGAAGCAAGGAGGATCTCTAGTTGCTTTGAATGCCCAGGCCAGCAGACACCTGGAAGAGAGCAGTGCCCCGAGCTGTGCACAGTTTGGCCCTGGATGCTACTTAATTATGTCGCTATGTCTCGTACATAGCACATAACGGGCAGCATTCCCATTCAGTGAGCACTTCTGTGCCAGGGACTGTGCTAAGGACATACCACGCATTTTCTCACTTCATTATCACAACACCCCACTGTGAGGGGTACCGTTATTGTCCCCATTGCACAGATGGATAGGGAAAGTCACGTTTATCAAACGAAAGGGAATTCCGCAGTCAGGCAGCCCACAGATTCCATCTGACCAATACCAAACCTGCCCACTTTCTTACCCATTACATTACATTTTGGTGCAGCTATTTTTTAAAAAAAGTTTTAAGTGAATGAAGGTATCAAGAGAAGAATTTTTGGAACAAACGTGTTTAAAAAGGAGCACCATTTGGAAATCATGCCCACCACAGGCAGACCTTGCTTAATGTGCTTCACTTTATTGCGCTTCCCAGGTGTTGCCTTTTTTACAAATTGGAGGAAAGACCCTCCACCAGCAAAAAGATTACAACTCGCCTTACTGTGATACTTGCTTTATTGTGGAGATGGCACCAAACCTGCAATATCACTGAGGTATTCCTGTACATTCAAATTTGTTTTAAAGAGTTCATTTTCATAGGAAGGTCTAAATGAGAACTGTTCTACCTTCATCCCCAATCTTAACAAACATAAAAGGTGTAATTTTCATCAAAAAAAAAAAAAAGGTTCCAGACAGGAGGAGGATGAGCAGGGCAGGGTACTCTCCTAAGTCTCCTGGACAGTAATTTAAAGAAGCCTTGGCTGGTGAGGTGCAGAGAGAGCCCTGGGCTTGCAGCCAGGAGCTCTGGGTTCCAGTCCTTTGCTGGAGGAACACAGGTAGATTTCTTAGCACAGGTGGCATCTTGAGCAAAGGCCAACAAAGACAGGAGACTGCCAAAAGGGCTGAGAACACTGAAACATGAGCTGGGGCGGGGCCTGGCAGGGAGTGGAGGAGACGTAAGTTTGGAGAGGGAAGCGAGGACAGTGCACTCATTGTAATCCAGGCTAGGGTGTCTGAACGTAACCAGGAAGACCACCGTGAGCCTTGGAAGGAGCACTGAGCCAGGGAGTGAGGTGATTGGATTTGTATATATATATATTTTAAATAGATCTTTATTGATTTCAGAGAGAGGAATGGGGGGGGAGAGAGAGAGAGAGAGAGAGAGAGAGAGAGAGAGAGAGAACATCAATGAGAGAGATTCATTGATCGGCTGCCTCCTGCATACCCCAACGGGGCCTAAGCCCACAACCTGGGCATGTGCCCTGACTGGGAATCGAACCGAGATTTCCTGGATCCTAGGTCGATGCTCAACTGCTGAGCCAAGGCCGGCTGGGCTGGATTTGTGTATTTTTAAAGATCTCTCTGGCTGCGTGGTAGGAGAGGACAGAATAGGGTGAGGGAAGACAATTGTGAAGCTATTTCAGTAACCAAAGAGAAAAGGTGAGGGCCTTCCTTCAGGTATTGGCAGATGAGATGCAGAAATGGAGGCAGATATGAGACATTTTATGGAGCAAGCAATGGCAGCCCATGGGGGTTGCTTGGATAGGGGTTTGGTAGATAGGAAAAGATCACCACTTGAACCCCCACTAAGGATGGCCTTTTTGCCCATAGGGGAGTGAAGTTGGCAGACAGCCTCCAGCTGCCAGCTCCTTCAGGCCACCTTGACCAGGTGATGTGTTCCCCTGCTGACTTAGCAAAGTGGGAACAGAAGAGCTCTGATGGGCATCACTTACTCCAGAGCACCCTGCTGGGCTGGCCAAGAGGCAGCAGGGGACCTCACTCCCCTTCCTGTCACAGGTAGCCAACCCTAATAAGCATCCTACACCCCCAAAGCTGTCACAGTCTCTGCCTCCAGAGAGCCCAACCCAGGGCAGTGAGCCAGGCCTTCTCCTCAGTCCAGTGGTCTAGGAATGAAAACAAAGATGCACCAGGATCAACATCCCTCCTTTGAATTGGAAGCGCAGCCTTCAGGAAGAGTGGACCCCGAGCAGGAGGAGCTCTGTTTACCTAGAGAGCGACAGGAAACAGCTCGGCAGAGCCCAGGATGACAGGGGGAAAGCACCCATCAGACCCCACTTCAAGTTCATCTGCCAGAGGGGCGCTGAGGGACTAGGGGAGCTCTCAGAGGCAGGCATTAGTGTGTCTTGACAACTTTTCCCGAAATGATCCTCCTTCCACCATAAAATTAAATTATTCACAGCATCGGTTTTCCCAGAGTTAATCAGGGTTCACAGCCTCTGCAACTGCAGTCTCTTCTAGTCCTTTTAGCCCTTCATACGGGCAGTTTAACAAACATTTCAGCAACAATGATAATGATGGTCCCCATATATTTTCACCCACCCTGTGCCAAGATCTAGGTGGGGGGTATAAGTGTAGGAGGGGCCTCTGACCTCAAGACTCCCACCATGTTCTGTGCAAACCGAGGATCTCAGGCCCAAGTATAAAAACCTTTAAAGGTGAGATGTATGTGGTGTTCCCGGAGCATCGAGGAAGGATGGTGAGGTTGGTCCCAGGAGTTCAGGATGAAGGTGACATCTGAGCCTGGTCTGGAAGGACTGGTGGCAGATTGCTGGTTTCAGACTCTAACACTCAGGAGAAATGAATGCCATTAGAGCAAAAATCGGGTTCACTGTAGAGAGCCCCGAGGGACACAGGGTGTTTGAGGCATTCGGTATGTCAGCAGAAAGGACACCAGGAAGGAGTGGAGTAGAGAGAGGCAGCAGGGGACCTCGGGCAGGGCAAGGAGCTCCAACCAAGGCAATGAGGCCCTGCCAGCGACAGCTTGGAGCACTCGGTTTGTTTTCTAGGAAAATAAACCTGCGGTGTGGAGAAAAGCTAGAATGGGAAATAGTTTGGATCTTTAAAACAATCAAGCCAACTGAAAAATGTAGGCTGCTAAACACTATGTAGAGTACAGCTTCATTTTAAGAACAAAGAAGGTAGATGGACTATTTGTAAAAATACATTCCTCAGAGGAAAAAACTATAGAGAAAGGCTTTCTCTGGGCGGAAAAATTATGCATATATATATATATATTTTTTTTGCTTTTAACTAATCCATAATTTCTAATTGTTCTACCCTGAACAAACATTTCTTGTGTACTTTTTTAAAAAAGGTGTTCCCCCTTCAATATGGTCAGGGTAAATAAATGAGGCACATATACTCAGCAGAAAACTACATAAACATTAAGGTGCATGAGGAGGAATTAAGGTATGGCTTTGGAAGGAAGTCCAAGGTAAATTAAGTGAAAATGGCAAGATGCAGAAGAGTATTCAGAGTATGGGTCCCACCTGTGAATTTTGTTAAAGGGTACAAAAATGTAAGCGCATATACTTCCAGAAAAATCCTAGAAAAATGTGCAGAATATTGTTACTTAGTGCACTCTTCTCTGCCATTTGTGCTGCTTCTACACCGTGACCTTGAGTTTCTTTTGTAACCAAAACAAACTAGCTTAAGTTAAAAGGAAAATTAAACTGAGAATACTATGCACCTTTAAAAAAAAAAAATTTATTGATTTTTTTAGTGAAGGAAGAAGGGGAGGGAGGGTGAGAGAGAGAGAGAGAGAGAGACTGGTTGCCTCCCGTATGCACCCTGACCAGGGGTTGAACCCAAAACCTAGGTATGTTCCCTGACTGGGAATCGAACCCATGACCTTTGGGTGCACTGGATGATGCTCCAGCCAACTGAGCCACACTGGCCAAGTCCTGTGTACCTTTTCTACACCCTGTTCCTCAGCCTGAAGGCAGGAGGGAGGCCCAGGACGCTTCACTTATTTTTTAGATCCGGCTGGCTTTTGTCGCTGTGAACACACCCTCACCTTGAGGTGTACAAAAGCAATTGCTCTGAGGGCTCCTGGGCTCCTGTCCACTGACCCCCATTCAGATGCGCAGGTTTGGTGTGAGCGGTCAAACGCTGGAGCCTACAATTATCGGGTGGTTGCAGTCCCTCCTCACAGGCGGGGGCTACTATTACACCAAATCTTCCCCTACCAGTTTTTCAATTATCTATGACTAATGAGCACTTTGGGAACAGTTTCAGACACACACATAATCCTCTTTCCTGATGTCAGCAGCAGAAATTAATGACTGTGTGGATGGCTGGGAGACAGAAAATGCATTATAATGGTCAACAGAACTGTTATCCTCTCCAGGAAGGGGAGGTGGGGGCAGGGTGCTGTATTAACTGGAAGGCTCAGTGTTCCTTTGTGTTCCTACAAACATGAGATGAAACCCAGGGGGGGAGGAGAGCTGGCTCCAAGCCCTTGGAAATGTCAGAGAGAGGTTTGGGCGTGGGTGGCATGCGACCCCGGTTCCTCTGTGCTTGGCAGCACTGGAGCACCGGTCCCTGCTTATGTCTGCCAAAGTCAACAGGCCAATCAGATTGGCCAGGACGGTGCTAAGTGACACCCTGCCCTGCCAGCAGAGAGGGTCTCTAAGTCCCTTCAGACCAAATCCACTTTCAGTTTGGTTTAGAGGTGAAAGAATGAAAGCAAGAGTGAACAACTCTCAAATGATAGGCTGGAGTCATTTAAAAAGCATGTTGTGTTTTACATGATTTTGTTGTTTCGCGGAGGCATCCTCTGTGCTGCGGTGGTTTCAAAGATGGTTGAGAACTGGTCTGAACATGGTGCAGCTCCAGTTACATGAAGCACGAACCCTCGCTGAATAAAACACGACACCGTCCTGTGCCTATGGCTGCCAGTGGCCTGGCTATTGGTACTTACTTTAAAAAGAACTGGCAGAATTAGGGGATTGATCCATACCCAGCACTGAATTCCTCTACAGAAATCTCAGTTCACTTGGGCTGGTTACCTCGGAGAGACTTTTAGACCTAGAATCACAACTGATACAAGACTGATGGAAAAACATTCCAATAATTCCTGTCCCTGGATGGGAGGTGCACATGTCCAGAGCTAGTCACTTAATCAGAGAAATTAATGAAAAACCCAAACGTGACCTGTTCGGCCACCTGTTGAAAGCCATGTTCTGAAATATTAAGTTGTTCATTTTCCTCCTAAAAATAATCTCATTTTAACTAGACATTAAATTATATTTTGAATTATTGATTAAATGTAAAACTAGATCATGATATCCTCATCATTCATTATAAAAATGTTTACTGAGTAGCTACTAAGTGCCAGGCACTGTTGTAATGCTGAACATGCATTAAGGAATATGATAGGTAAGGTCCCTGCCCTCACACGGCTTATTTTCAGCAGACACTAGTCCCATCCAATGCCTTATCTGAATTATATCTTGTAACTATTATATTTTGTAAGTTCTTTCATAATTTGGACTGTCTTTTATATATTTTTTATTCCTGGCCTTGTACTCTGACCTACAGTGGGCGTTTAATAAACAAACCCAACGTATATTTTAAGTCAAATTTTGAATGACCCTTATGCTATGCTTTCTTTTCCCGTTTGTCTCTTTCCCTCGCTCCTATTAGATTAGGATAGTGCAAAGACCATTTTACTTATCTCTGTACTCATCTCCCCCAGCACCCAGCAGCGTCTAGAGCATAAATTCTCAGTAATGTTCATTCAAAAAAGAAATTTATAGATTTCTTTCAAAAAGAGAAGACTATAAGACACTGATCAATCAATTTAGACAAAAATATTACACATGCACACGATATATAAGTATCAGTTGGGGGAATAAGGAGACTAGATTAAGTGTAACTGTTGAATGCTACTGAGACAAGGAATGTGTTTCCTAATATAATCCCACCAGTAATACGCTCTCATCTCTCTAACTCGGGGACAATGCAATATATCAAGGCCTATGCATGTGCATGTGCCTAGGAAATGGTCGACCAGCTGGCCCAAGCCTCTCACTAGGTACAATGCTATGGTGGTAAGACAGTGTGGATATCATCACTTACTGAAATAAAGGGTCTCAAATTCTCCTTACTTGGTCAAGTCTGATTCAAGAAGTGGATGGTGGTTAATCTATAGGTGAAAAGCCCCAGGTCTTATAGCTAAGTGGGTCTGAGAAAGGCAGGATGGACACCAAACCAAGGGGTTTGGACTTGTTCTAATAAACAACCAGTAACTATTGTAGGTCAGTGAGCCTAGGAGTGGCATACACAACCTGCATTTTAGGAAGATAAATATCTTAATAGTAATAGTGCCCATTTATTAAAACCTACAAGTTTCCAACCACTGTTCTAGGCATTTTTCAGTTCCTATCACCTTCAATGCTAGAAACAAACCTATTATAATCACTACATTACAGTTGTAGAAATAAAAGCACAGATTACATAATTTTTTTCAAAGGCACCTATCTGATGAGGGGCCAGATCAAGGTTTCGATCCAGAATTCTCAGATTCAAAAGTCTGGGATCTTCCTACTCTGCCATGTAGATTAGAGAAGGTAGACATGAGAGCCAGGAAGAATGGTCTCACATGCGTGCTGACTGTCATGGGTGCAGAAGGCAGGCAGCTTCATTTGCAGGAGGCTCCCAAGGAGGGCCACGTCCAGGGATATAAAATCCCAGCATGCTGAATTTTCTAGCTCCTTCCTTTCCTCTCCTAAGGCAGGTTCCAAAAACAGAGACTCTGGACTTCAAATGGCCCTTTGAGACCATCAACTTCAGTGCATTCCTTTTGCTGTACAGAAACTGAAACAAGAGGGAGGTGGCTTCCTGGGGTCACTCAGCTGCAGCAGTAGACTCTGGGATTGATCCCCAGCGCTCCTGACTGGAGGCAGACTTCCTCCACTTTCCGCAACCCCTGCTGTGGCACTGCCCTCCTGCACCCACCCCCAACTAGGGCAGGAAACTCACCTAAGCCAGGGCTCTAAGTCCCAGGGAGATGGCAAAAATCCAGTGGATTCCAACAGTGTAGGCAGCCATTCTGAACTATTCAGAGCATAAAGTGCAGTCTTTTTTAGCTTGAAATCATCCACGTTGACACCCACGGTGACCTAATTCTCTAGATAATTGCCGATGCCCTATTTTGTTCTCACCTAGCCTAAGGCCACCTCCAAAGAGCCTTTCCTGGGTAGATCATAATTAATCACTCTTTCCTCTACAACCCCACAGCATGTTTCTCGGCATGACATCATCCTGTTCTACATAATGGCTTTTTGCCTTGTGCCTCTTCTTCTATTTTAGATTATAACCGCCTCGAGGGCAGAATTCTTTTGGTAGATGTATTCCTCGGAGGCAAGAGGTTTAGCAGAGCACTCAGCAGTTCAGGCTAGGAGGTGGGCTGGCTTGGATGGAGATCCTGGTTTTACCAAACACAGGGCTTGTTTCCTTGCGCAAGTGATTTCATTTCCCTGCTACAGTTTCCTTACCTGTAAAAAGGTAACAATAATGCTATTTTTTTCTCCCAAAGTGGTTATGAGAATCAGGCAAGATAATACATACAGAGCACTTTAGGATGCTGCCTGTCACATGGCAAATGAATAATAAATATATTATTATGGCTATTATGACCAGGTATTCCTGATGCATTGGATATTGCCTGGCACACAGTGGCTGGTTACTCAGTTCATTCTGGCTGAGTTTATAAAGCTTGAGGAGAGGTCCTTGATGTTATAACATGTGGGGATATATGCTTTGGGGGTCATGACAGCAAACCACAGAGACTGTGAAAGCCATTAAAATATTCACAGTGATAGAATTCAGTTTCCCAGCACAAAAAGTGTCTCCCTGTGGTCATGCCTCCATGACACGACTCCAGAATGAAATGTTTTAAAAGTGCAGAAGGTGTCCCCTTTGCAGTTATTTTAAGGACCAAATGCTTGTTTCAAAAGGAAAAGTTATTATTTTGAAAGCAACGCCCTTGACTATTATGATGACCAACGCTTTTGAGACCGAGACAAAGAGTTCTGCCGTGGAGACTTCCCCCACTGCTGGGATAGGAAAATTTAGGAAATATATGAAAACATCTTAGCTGTTACTGTGCTGAAGATATTAGCAGGTTTAAATCAATGATCTTCATAGTTTGTTTTTTTCCATAATCCAGTAAAAAAAAAAAAAAATCACATAAAGAAAACTGGGGACTGACATAGGCTTCTCAGTCTTTCATTTAGTCCCACAGATTTATTAAAAACAAACCCTGAAATCAAAATTATTTGGCAGAATGTTTTATTATCACTGAAAGACAGGAGGAAGATGATCTCAAAATAAGTGACATTCTTTTAAATTAAATACATTTCCTTTTATGACCTTATCTTCTCATTTCATCACACGCCAGTGAACACTTGGTCAGGGGCCAGTGTTGGTCTCTCGTCTAGACTACTGTTTGCAAACTGCTGGTTTACAAAATGGTAACAGCCTCCCGACAATGGGTGGATGGGAAAGCCAGCTCTCACGCGAACAAGTCAGTCAGTGGGTCTGGCGTTGACCACACAAAATGCCAAACATCTGGTGACCTGAAGACATCTGGGGCTTTTCTACCACGTAGACCAAACAGGATTCAGGTAATTGACCAACTTTTTCACTTCCCAACCAGATGTCTTACTTTCATATAAAGGAAGCCAATCTTGTACTTTCATGTGCAAATAAGCTAGACATAAATTCATCCCCAGAGGGCAGAATTAATTGCTCCTCTCAATAAATACAAAATTATATACTATTTCTTCTTTTTCCACCCCCCCAACTATTTTACCTTCGAAAAAGACTTCCCCACTCTTGTTTTGAAAAGCACAAACTTTGTCTTAGAAATATTCTCTCTTTTAAAATGTTTATTGCTCTTTATGTTTTTGTTTTTGTTTCATTTTTACAGGGAGGCCCTTGGCTGTAGAATGAGGGGTGTGGTCTTAGGCGTCAGGATGAACTCGGTTCTAATTCTGTGCAAACCCCCCACCCCCAAGCTTTTAAGTGCCTTGGGAAAAGTTACCTAAAGTCTCTGAATTCAGTTTCTGTGCAGATATAAATCATAAACTCTTCTAGAGGGGACATTGTGAAGACCTGAGATCATTTGTTCATAAAATATGGGTTGGGTGATTACTCTGTGTGTGTGTCACTGAGAGACAATGAGAACGACTGTGCTCCCCTCCTCTGGGGCTCTGTCAGGAGCACGGGCAGGTGCTATTAAAGGAGGGACGCTGTAAAAGTCAAGCTTTTGCTGGAAGACAGGCAATGTCTTTATTAATGAAAGTAGGGGCAACTCTGACTGTAGCTAACTTTTAAAGGGAGTATCAAGTTTGTCAGAGGAAGGACCTGTCTGAAGCCTGGCCTCTTCTTTTACTGCTTTCAAGCACACACTGGAATTTGCTCTGGTCATGTTTGTTTAAAGAATTCATGTGGTTATCAATGACCCTCCACCTTCTATGCCGTTGTCTTAACAACCATTTATCAGGCAGAATGTGGAATGCAGACAACAATGTGTCCCTTCAGTCAGGTTTCATAGGCAAAACTCAATAGCCCAGAGACATTATTCAAAAGACCAGGTTTTTGTGTTTGAGATCCTTGAAAGGGAAATAATTTGTAGATACCAACATGCATACATACATACATACGGGGGAGGGGGCCGCATAGAGAACCCAACCGAGCAAGGAGAGGCTGCTATGAAGTTTAATAGTCATTGTGTTTCAACAGCTGGCTAGCTACAAATAGAGAACATAAAAGAAAAAGGTATAAGTTTGCTATTGTTTTTGTTTATCCTAGACATTAGATTCTTTTCTCACCAAAGCTCAGAAACATCTCAAATATATGAAGAAATGGAATGTGGCTATGTTTTTAAAACTCTTTCCCAAGGACCAGAGCTTTTGTGACCAAATGCTATCTTTCACAGGACCCAAGCAGATCTAACTGATCTGGTTCAAGCAGAGGAAGAAATGCCCAAAGTGACAGATGTCCTAGTCCAGACACCTGAAGGAGCCATGCGATAGGGGGGGCTGAGGAACAGAGGTTCAAATCTAGAGCTTAACCCATGATGAGAGTCTGTCAGTCTGGAGAGTCATGAGGGGGAGGGATGGAAGTGTGGAGCTGTACAGCTGTAAGCCCCTTTCGCAAGCTTTGCCTTACTGTAAAAGCTGAAGACTCAGAAAGTGTCCACTATCTAACCACAAAGGCAATGACGCCACCTCATCCTGGGCGAAGGAGGACACTGGCACCGCAGCGCCCAAGGGGGAAGTGGAATTTGCCAGCTCGGCAGTTAGCCAAGAGGTTGGAGTGAAATCCCTGAAGCCCTTAGCCACGTCGTCATGGGAGTTTAGCAGGGGAAGATTCCAAAAATGATGCTCTGATTTAACATCATCTAAATCTCCTTCTAAGTCATCCACTGTATACAGAGGGCAGGAGGCTCACGCAGATTTGGGGGAAAATGCCCCAGTGATAAGAAAATGGAAGCTTCAAGCTTTACAAATGAAACGAAATCTGATTTCTCCATTTTTACAGTCTCATTCTTCGGACATAGAATCTGGGAGACTGAACGGACCCTAGGCAAAATGAAAAAGGAAGGCTGGCCCAAAGCCCAGAGTGTCACCATCCTTCCCATCCTTTCACAATGGCCACAGGGACAGTTCCCAGGGGGAGCACTAAGGACAGAGGGAGGGAACCAGCACCCAACAGGCTTCAGCGCCTTCAGCTGGGAGGAGAAACAGGTGAATTGTGCAGCACTGCTTTGGGAGCTGTTTCCGGGGACAGATTTTTGATATTGTACAGCCTCTGGAAGGTGATCACGGGTAGACAGCCAAGAGGCAGTCCACCAGGCTCTAACTTCTATGATTAGAACTGACTTTAAAAAAAACAAAACAACAAAAATCGAGACGACGAAGCTATTATGCACTGTGATTTTTCTTCACTTAACAAAGTAACAGAACTTCATTACAGATAATCCAAACAATACAGAAAGATAGAAAAAAACCCTTCCCCTTAACTTTCCTCCTCCCAGAGATAACTACTGCCAAAATACTGGGGTGGACAAAAGTAGGTTTACAGTTGTAATACAAATAAATAATACAATAATTGATAAATAATAATACAAGAAACTCTGTGCTTCATGTATTCACAACTGTAGACCTACTTTTGCCCACTTCTGAATTAGAAACTACTACAGCATATCCTTCCAAAACATCAAGATACATATGTATTTAATTTTATGGAAAAGGGATAACTTAAGTTCGCAATTTTAGGGTCTTTCCAAATCAATGGCATATCATAGACATCTTTACTCATTAATGAGTATAGTACATTCTTTCTGAACATCTGGATGTGCCATACTATTTAACCAACCCCTCAGTATTAGACACTTAGCTTGTTTCTCCCAAATTAAAAACAAATCCAGACTTAGCAAGGAGAGACTTAGTGAGCATTATTGTAAGGGGGTCAAGGGGCTCTGCAGTAAGGGAGGGGATTATTGCAATAAGGAGACTATTGTGACCATAAGATGTGCCAGTGTATCAAGAGTTAAACAAAAAGGGCTCCCCCCCCCCTTTTTTTAACAGAGAAGGGTAAACAAGGCTAGAAAAAATAGTGTGGGGAAATGAGATAAAAGAGTATAATTGGATAGTAGATAAGAGAATATTTTAACCTGAGGCCTATTTTGAGGGAGGAACATGTAATGGTTAATTTTATGTGTTACTCTGATGGGGCCACCGGGTGCCCAGATATTTGGTCAAACAACATCCTAGGCATCTCCATAAGGGTGTTTTGGGATGACATTAACACTTAAGTCAATAGACGGAGTAAAGCAGATTGCTCTCCCTAATGCAGGTGGGCCTCACCCAATCAGTTTAAGGCCTGAATAGACTAAAAAGGCTGATACCTCTTCTAGCCCTCCATCCCTGTGAGAGAAAATCCTTCCTGACAACCTTTGAAATGGTACTGGGCTTTTTCCTGCTTTCGGACTTGAATTGAAACATCAGTTCCTCCTGGGTCTCAAGCCTGCCTGCCAGACTGCAGACTGGAACTATACCATCAGCTTTCCTGGATCTCCAGTTTGCCAATTCACCCTGCAGATCTTGGGATTTGCCAGCCTCCACCATCACCGAGCCAATTCATTATAATGCATACACACACCCTGCTGGTCTGTTTCTCTGGCAAACCCTGGACTAATACAGGGTTCTTAAGGAGAGCTGTATGCAGCTCAGGCTAAAG
The DNA here is from genome assembly GCF_054644295.1 of Miniopterus natalensis. Classification (NCBI taxonomy): domain Eukaryota; kingdom Metazoa; phylum Chordata; class Mammalia; order Chiroptera; family Miniopteridae; genus Miniopterus; species Miniopterus natalensis. Next base: position 35,824,194 of record NC_142089.1, on the reverse strand, counting down.
GTGGGCCAAAGTTCAGGGGAAGAACAGAATCTTAAGCAAAGTTTGGTTAACAAAGATTTTGTTCTAACTGATCAGTAGGGACAAACAGTTCAGCTAGCCCAGCCAGCACGGCTCAGCGGTTGAGCATCAACCTATGATCCAGGAGATCAAGGTTCGATTCCCAATCAGGACACATGCCCAGGTTTGGGGGCTCAATCCCAAGTTGGGGGTGTGCAGGAGGCAGCCGATCAACGACTCTCTCATCATTGATGTTTCTGTCTCCCTCTCTCTGAAATCAATAAAGATATATTTTAAAAAGTTCAACTAATCATTCGTAAGGCAAAGAATGGGAATTTGGAGGGTCTGCATCTGGCCTCATCCTAAGTAAACAAGAGAGGCATCCATGAGTCTTATCAAAGTCATGTGGAGAAGGGTAACTCTTTGTAGTAAGCCATTTCCTGGCTTACTTACACAAAGCATGGGGGCATTTATTAACCTTCACTGTTTTCCAGGAGCTCAGGTAAAACTCAACATTGTCATTTCTAATGGTTCTTATTATATATAACACTGTAGAGAACATCTTTGATCACATCCTCGCCCCCCTGGCACCATGGCTTATTTGAGGGGTTTAGGAATGGCACCTCTGTTATCCCTCGCTTTAACAGTGGAAGCCATAAACAGGTGTCTAATACCCTCCAGATCAGCAGCTCACATCCTCAAAAAACTAGTAAAACAAGGTAAAAGTATGAAGTTTTCTTTAGCCAGAAAAATCAAACCTGAAACCATCTGTATCTCCTTCCTTAAATAAATGCTCTCCCAACCTCCTTGGAAATAGGGTGGAAGGAGCCCAAGTGTTGAATTCAAGCACACTTGAGTTCAAATCCAGTCCAGCATTTACCAGCTGTGAGAACTGGGGTTATGCAACTGCTCTATTTCTCCCTGTATAAGCTGGGAAGACTAGGACATAAAAGGAATACTGGGAAGAATGAATGAGCTGATGAATGTAAAAGGGCCAGCACACTGCATGGCACTTAATTGATTTCCATAAATTTTTTATTGTCCCTTTTCCCTCCTATATAGAGGAAGTTATATGGAAGTAAATGACGGTATGAGGGGACCATGTTGTACTAAGTACCAGATGTGGTCTAAGCATGTACAACACAGTGGACTTTACAGCTCTTAGTTCACTATAACTATTATTAAACTCTTACTAATCCCGTGGAGGGAGGTCTTCCCCTTAATACAGATAAAGAAGCCAAAACACAGGATGGACGTGCAACTTGTCGGAGCCCCACTTCAAATAAACAGCAGGACTGGAGTTGGGGTCCAGGTGCTCTGGTTGCAAAGACCATTTCTGTTCTGTCATCCATTGAATGAAAACTGATCTTCCAAAGTCTAGGTGGAGCTATTAGTTTTACCCTCTCCTCCTGGGAAAATGACCACCTTCCAAATGTCATGCCAGCAACTTCCCTCAGTAAGAGACCTCTACCCTGGCTCTCTGTTGAGAGGCTGGCATCGCCTCCCCCAAGGCCATGGACAGCAGAGGATCCAGCAGATGCTCCAGGGTTCCACTGTTTCCGGCCTCACACAGCCTCTTGGGAACCATGAAGAAGCAAAAGAGGTGACAGGAGAGAAACCAGCTCTCCCAGGCCTACATAATTCACAGAATGAATTCACACAATAGCTAGCTAGCTTCTATAGCTTGAATAATCTCAACTAAAGCTGAAACAAAAAGCTGGATTTTCACAATTCTTTCCCTGAGGGAAGGGGAAGAGGGAGACTCCACTTATTAAATGCCTGGGAGGCAGCTATTAGCATCTCCATTGGACCGTAGAGGACACTGAAGCTCAGAGCCTTCCTAAGGGGTGAAGCTGGGAATGGATACCAGCTGTCAGACTCCAAATCTCACTCCAACATATCTCCATTCCCATTTCTTCATTAAGCTGTTTGATCAGAACCAAATAAAACCTCAAGGGCTTAAAAAAGAAATGACAAGAAAAATGTATCAGCATTCAGTTTCCGAAGGCTAACTCCCCTCTTCTTATCATGTGGCTGTTTCTTCATTTTTCACCAACTTTATTAGGCCAGTGTCATCAAGGTGGGTTCCCCAAGGAGCAGCTTGAACAGCGCCTGGGAACTTGTTAGAAACACACGGTCTCAGGCTGCCCTCTAGACCTGCTGAAGCAGAAATTCTGGGGTGGGCCCAGCAATGGCCCTCCAGGTCATTTTGATGAGAAAATACCAATTCCTGGCCCCCATCCCTAACTCTGGTCACTGGTTATGCAGAAGGGTGCCTATAATACTTATTTGTAAAGCTCCCTGGTGGTCCTGAGGCACAAGGAGATGTTTGCACAGAATCCCCAGAAAAGAAATGTTTACAGTTAGAGTATTTAATGGCATGTGGATGGGTAACTTGACAACTGCACCCAGGTTTAAACGATGGCCTCTTCTCTGATTAGCTGAATGATTTTGGACAAGGTCCTCTCCAGCCTCCTTCTCCTCATATGTAGAATTAATAACACATACTTTAGGGTTGTGAAAATTAAACGATAATATAAAGTTTAATATAATATTATTATAATTACATTATAATAATAATATAAAGTCTGGTCCATAGTAAGTACTAAACAAGTGGGGGCTATTTTTATTAATCACCAAATAACAATGAAGAAAAAATGGCCAACGTAAAGAACTTCTATCCTATGACATGGAAGGGACTGAGTGCACAAGGAGGGAGACCTCTGGCATCTGAGAACCTTACAATCCCGTGTTCTGCTGTGCATGAGACTCTCCTGCAGGAAAAGGTGACATCCTCTAATCATGCTGCCTTGCACAAAGCAGATGCAAAGTGAACCTGGGAGGCTGTGGAAGGGAAAATGGCAGCAGTGCGAGAGTGTTGGGAAACAATGTGAAGACAGAAATAGTGGTGCCAGCAGAGCTGGAGGTACTAACTGGGAATCCACACTTCCAGGAAGGCGGGGCCGTCCCACGCAGGGGAGAACGGCGCAGAGCCCGGGGCATCTGCCTGGCCTTCCCAAGACAGGGCGGCACAGCACATGCAGGCGGGGGAGGGGACGGTGCAGAAAGGAAACTGGCGCGGGCAGGACAGGCAGGCCGTGGCAACAGGGAACTGGGGCCTCCTGGATGACAGAAATCAGCAGTTCATGTTATAATCCAGATAAGGAAATTTGCATTCTACTCTGTCTCCATCTGAACATAACTATTTACACTAAGGTGCAAAATAAGCAAACATCCTCTTTCTGTGTGAAATTCATAAATCTATTTTCCTAGGACGACGATGTGGCTGTTTGGGTTTCCATGTCCCTGCTCAGGCTGGTCTTTCTCTATGGGACATCCTTCCCTGATTCTTCACATGGGTTAACCTCTACTCACCCCTCAGGGAGCAAGTCACGGGTCACCTCCACCAGGAATGCCATCCTGAATGCCTCCCCCTCCACACCCTGAACTGTGCTAGATCTCATCTCAGTCTAGTCTCCACACCTGTTATATAACTTAATTGTCACATTTCCTTAATTCAGTGTTTCCCAGAGTGTATTTCACACTCAGTAAGTTATAAAAGCTATTAAAAGGTGTTACTTAAAGGAAGCTCTTGGTGCAAATACGTTTGGGGAATGCCAAGCTGAACTAAGTTAAGTAAGTTTCTATACTGCAGTAACTCTCCAACTTTCATACACTGGTGTGCACTGAGAATCTCTAAGGAGTATAAACTTTGCATCCCGAATCAAATTTGATCATGGAAATTTTTGTTTCCTAAAAATCCTCTCTAGTTCCCGAGTGTACACTGTGGGCTATGTATTTTACTGGCACTGTTCTTTCTTCCTTACCAGGCTATAATTTCCTTGTGGGCAACAGTGTCTACTCAATATTGCATTTCTGGTATCTATCTACCCAGCACCTGCTATATGCTAAATACTTGGTGAAAGCCAACTGCACGTTAAAAGCTAAATCATCGTCACATCATTTCCCTTCTGAAAGTCATCCAGTGGCTATTACTGCCAGTAAAAAAACTTCAGATGTCTTACTCCCTGGCTCATGGGGCTCCACATCTTAAAAATCTCTTACCCCTTCCCTTGCCATTCCCCTTTCTGACTACAATCTGCTAAATTGGTCTTTTTACTTCCTCAGACTTGCCAAGCTTATTCCCCTCCCTGGGCCTTTGCACATGCTTTCTTCTGCCAGGAACACTCCCACCTATGTGTTCATACTGCTGAAACCACCTCCATGATGAGATCTCAGCTTGAAAGTCTCCCTGACCACATTTCAGCCAGAATTTCATTTTCACCATAACACATATCAATAGTCCCCGCTGTCTTGTTTACGTATGTACTTGCTTATTATATGGAATCCCCACCTCACGCTGTCATGTAATACATGTAAAACATTCTTACTCACTGCTACCTTCAAAAGTGCTGAAACAAAGCAGATGCTTAATGAATATTTGTTGGTTGTTGGAAGAATGAATTGAATTGATCTGTGTATCTCAGCAGGGAGGAGCCCTAGCCCTCCTCCCAGAAAAAGACTAAATCTTCACCTGCCAAAGACTAGCTCTGTGACCAGGGCAAAGTCATTTAACTTCAAAAAGGCTTCCTGTAAAAAAGGAAACAACAGGCTTCTATTTTAATAAACTGAACACATTAATTCGTTCTCTCTCTCTCTTATTCAAGATGGTAGTAAAATAAAATAAAGGAGTATTTCTTGCATTTTTAAGAAGTAGTATAATAAACAAATTAATTTACCATCTTAGTCCAGTGTGCATGAAGTATATTCAGATGACTGTGCAACGGTCACCACCATTCACCTCCAGAACTCTTTTCATCTTGCAAAACGGAAACTCTATACCCATTGAACAATAACTCCCCATTTTCCACTTCCACCAGCCCCTGGCAACCACTATTCTACTGCCTCTCTCTCTGAATTTGACTACTCTAGGCAGCTTAAATAAGTGGAATCATATAGCATGTCTTCTTCTGATTGGTTTATTTCATTTAATATAATATCTTCAAGATTCATCATATTGTAGCATGTGTCAAAATTTCCTTCCTTTTTTAAGGCCAGATGATTTTCTATTGTATGTATGTGTCGCATTTTATTTATCCATTCATCTGTTGTTGGACACTTGACTATTGTGAATAGTGCTGCTATGAACAGGGGTGTACATGTCTCTTAAAGAACTGCTTTCAGTTCTTTTGGGTGTATATACCCAGAAATGGATTGCTGAATCATATGATAATTATATTTTTAATTTTTTGAGAAACCACCATACTGTTTCCCATAGTGGATGCACCATTTTATATTCCCGCCAAAAGTGCACAGTTCCTCTACATCCTCACCAACACTTGCTATTTGTTTTTTTGATAGTAGCCATCCTAACAAGTGTAAGGTAGAAAAGGGGTATTTCTTTAAAAGATGCAAAGTCGTAATGCCAAAAATATGAGAAAAGGTCATAGCAACAAGAAAATTTTGCAAGTTAGAAAGTAGAATGATGAATGGTAATCGATTTAACAGTCCTAAGCAACCTAAATCCAAGGTTAGCTGTGAAGAAAGCTAAGAAGCAACACAATTTGCCCTGCAGAAACCCAAAATAAAATAAAAAATATAAAAATACAGGAAATAAATAAAAATAAACAGAGGTTCCTTGCAGGGTTTTTATATGCTTTTATATCATATTTATATTCTAAAGGAAAAAGTGAAAAGATTTATGTCCAATCTTGATAGAAGGCTTAAAAATATAATAAGATCACATAACAAAATATTATACTGTTACTAAAATTATATTTATAAAGAGCATAATGGGAAAATGTAAATATGAATACGTAAAAATGTTACTTCCAATTTGCAGGTAACAAACTAACATATAAAATAGGGTTTCAATTGTGTTAAGTCTGCCAGAAAAAGGCAAAGTTAACCAAATATATTAAGGCATTAGAATGGTGAGACTGTTTTCTGCTTTCTTTTCTTTTTCTTAATTTTTACTTTTAGACTCTTTTCAAAAATAGAAGAATTAAAACGGAGATGATGCTGTTGTTACCAGATAGGTCTTTTCAGAAACCAACATTGACATTATGTTCAAGCTCATGTTTCAGGGAAGTTCATTTATAAAAGGGCCTCAGCTGAAGTCAGGCTGGGGAAGAGCCTTGGGGCACTGGGTTGGCAGTGAGAATAGCAGGGGAGCATTTAGAGATGGGGGAGGGGCTTAATGAGGTGGTAATGAGCTGAGGTAGTCCAAAGCTCCTTAGGCCCTTAGAAAGATCAAGTGTCTCTAGATAATTATCAGTTTCTGGGGTTTCTGTAGCATTTGGTGTAGCCAGTCCAGGCAGGTTTTATCTCCACCCCAGGCTCAATTAATTGAGTGCCTCAGCAGCTACAATCTCAGCACTGAGAAGGAAAGTTTAGTGGGTCTTCTTGAAGGCAGGAGAGTGGAAAGCCGTATCAGTGTTCAGAATGGAATTGCTCAGAAAAATTGTGCCAGGTACTGCATTGGTGCTGTGGCCACAGCAGGTAATGGGCCTCCTGGAATGTACAATCCAGCAGGAACATTGAGCCCGTAATTATAAACGATCCATGAAAAATTCACATGTAATGAGTGTCATAAATGGAAGTGCAGATGATCTGTGGTTTGCATAGATATGACACAAATTCAACTGTACACAGGGTTCAGGAAGCAAATGAAAGAGATGCAGAGAGAAATTAAAGAATATAAATAATGGAAGTAATTTATTTCACCATCCTACTCAGGAACCCCAGCTCTGGAGTGGCATATAAATCAGCTCTTCCCTGGGTTGGCTTCAGTTCCTGTTTTCTCACCATGTGAGCACCTCCTTTTGCTACCTAGGACTTTAACAAGCCCGCTGTGTACAGTTCTGTGTGCACTGAAACTCTAGGAGGTGCTATTCATATCATGACCTACTTACCTAGCAGTCCTTGGGTGCACAACTTACTTGGCTGTATGTGGTCTGCATTTTTTTTCATGCAACCTAGACCCTAAAATAGTCCAGTATCTCAGAAAGAAAAAGGAAATACTGAAATTGCCTGTGCCGGTTTGTCAGTTTCCACTGTGGAGCCGGCTTCCTAAGGGATTTTCAAGGATAATTTTGGCTGACAAAACTGTCACAATACTACAGACTTTAGAACTCAGCCCTGCACGTCACAGGGTCCTACCGCACCCTGAGGGCACACACTGAGATGTGATCCACTCAGGGAGCCTCCCTGTAGGTCACTGGGACCAGAGGGAGGCGCAGAACTTGGGTATTTGCGTAGGTCCCAAAGCAGGCGAGCATGGAGTATGTTCAAGGAACTAAACCCGGGGCACAGAAAGAGCAGGGGGGAGAAAGCAGCCTGACTGACCCTCTAAGGCCCAAATCCAACTACATCTGCAAGGCCCCGTCACGTACTGATTCCACCGTCACGCCAGTGCTTCCTGTCTCCCTGAGCCCGCTGGCCCCCAAGGCCGCCCTTCCTTTTGATTCACGCCATTTATTTCTTCCTCCTCACCGGACACTTCATCAAGCATTGCCATGTCACTTCCAGAAATAACTGTGGGCGCCTCCTGTATACCAGGCCGCCTGCTGTACACCAAGCGCTAGAAACTCTCCCAGACGTGGCGATGCTGCTGTTTGCATTTCCCTTGTTCCTCAGCTTCACTCAGTGATTCAGGCCTGTGTGGGCTCCTTCTAGGCAAGGCTGTCACCAACATGTCGGTGTACCTGGCACAGGGCCAGGCTCAGAGTCAATGCCCAGTACGCCTGTGAGGTATTGTCATATGCTTCTTATTGCTGAAAAGTTCCAGGCACAGGGCAGTTAAGCTATAGGCCAGAGGACATTCACAATATTAATGACAAAGTCAGGTGTCGGGGCTAAGTCTCCGATGTGGGAAAAAGCTGGGGTCTGAGTCCAGCTTTTGCTTGGTTTTGTAAATGTTGTCAAGTCACTTTCCGGCAGTGACTTAGAGAAAGTTCTAGAGCTAGACTGACTAGTTTCAACTCCTGTGTGACCTTGGGCAAACTATTTAACCTCTCTATGCATCTGTTTCATCATCTGCAAAATGGGGAAATAGTCTCTTAGAAGGCTGAGTGAGTTATGTGAGCTATTACAAATAAAGCTCTTAGAACAGTTCCTGGCATAGAGAGGGTGCTCAATACTGACAGCTAAACTTATTATGTTAATGCACTGCTGTTTCCCCAAACCTGATGAGTCACCGTTTTTATTAGTTATGATTAAATGTAGCTACAAATCCACAAAATAGTGACATTAAAAAGAAAAGAAAAGAAGTAAAAATTCTCTCTCATGGAAAGGAAGTCAAGGTAGAAAAACCCAGGCTGGTACAGTAGGGCCACAAAAAGCTCCCTGTTCTGCCTCCCTGGGGAGCGGCCTTTGTCTTCCTTATGGCAAAGGGCTGCAAGAGCTCCAGCCACCCCACCTGATGGGGGCAGGCAGGGAGGGAAAACAGGACTCCCCCCACCAAGCCCCATACCTTTTAAAGTAGACTCAGGAATCCCACGGGACACTTCTGCTTATATCTCACTGGCCAAAACTCAGATAAACATACAAAGCGAAAAAGGAGGCTGGGAAATATAGTCTTTAAGGAGTTGTTGAGTTGTGTTAATAAAAGTCGTAAGATTAGGTAGATTAGGTGGGCATTTAGCATTCTCTGCACTACTCGCCATGAACCAGGAGCCAGTGATGAGGTTGGGAAGTTGATCCCAGTCCTATCCCACTTTATCAAAGCTTTGGGGTTTATAACACATCAAAGGACATTTCCAAGCACATTTTCTCAGGGCCTATAAAGCTGCCTCTACTTTAATTATTTCAAAAGCATATTGCCCGTTAAGGAAAATGTAACTGTATGGGTCTGATTCACTCTAAATTATTGAAAAATTGATTTTTTAAAAAGGTGTTTGCTAGCCAAGACTTTTTGAACCATCTTAATGAGTTTAAAAAAATAAAACCACTCTTTCTTTTGAATCACGTCTTTGCCAATCAAGAGAGAGAAACTGTACCCCCAGATCAATGTGTTTACCTGTTCCTTAGTGATGCATAGCCTATCTTTTATGAGTCTGACTTACAGAAAAAATGAAAGCCCATATTCTCACCACTATCATGGTAAATTTTCTTTTAAAACATATTATTTACTCCATATTAATTATGGATTATCAATAATTGGAGTGCTTTTTATTGCCAAATCTTTTAAAAATAATGCATGAGATAGTGGCTCTTCATGGAGGCATTACTTACGGAAGCATTTTTTTTTTCTAATCACAGGGATATAGAATGAGGCTCATAAAAGAGTCACATCTGTGATTGAACATCCTTTTCAAATAAACATTATAGTCCTGAACAAATGCACTTTTATTCCTTGGCAAGCTTACCAGACTTATTACAGAGATGGCCCCATAGGAAGCTATTCCTTTAAGGCCAATGGAAAGGAAATAAAATGATGGAGTAGGTGGACTGTACTTGAAAAAAGGGCAGGAAAAACGAGGTTACAAAGGAGAGTGCAGAAGATACATGGAATTTGGCCCTTGTCAGTGAGATGAGTCAGAAAACCAGTAAGCCAAATGATTCAGCACCATCCCCATGAAAAATGCATGGACCAAAATGACTGGGGGTGTAATTTACTGATAAAAAACATGAGCTTTTGGAGTAAGACAGGCCTAGTTTTAAATCCCTGTTCCTCCACCAAATAACTGTGAGACTTTGGGCCAGTTATCTAACCTTTGTGAGCCTTGATTTCCATATGTGTAAAAGGCAGATGATAATCGTACCTGTCCCTCACTGGTTGAAAAGTTTACCTAATAGTTCCTGTAAAATGCTTGGCAACAGTCCCTGGCACATAACAGACACTCAACAAACGATAACCTTTACCAGTACACTCTTCACTTTCCTTCTCTTTTTATCATAGACACCCTCTCTTCAAGAACCCTGATTGCATCCTTCATCTTTTACTCTTAAAAAAGCCAAGTTGTGGGAAGTGCAGGTGGGAGTGGAGGTGACTATTTGAATTCATCTCCCTAGGGCTTCTAATTTCATTGAAGTTGGAATAATAGTGAGGAAATTGCTTTGGGCAAGGGTTTCTGCTCTTGCTGTTGATTTAAACTGTCACTATCTGCTAAAAATGAAAATGCAAATTTTGAACAAAGCCAAGGTTTTGTCTAGGACAGGAAGGCAACATTTGGGTTGGCAAAAATTAAATGAAAATGCCACTTACTGAGCTGGCACAGTAGAAATACTTCAAAAAGCAAAGAACAAAAATCAAATTAGGTACAGAAAAAGACAATTTATTAACACAACAGTAGAAAATAAGCCTGTTTAGGCAAAGTCTGAAGTGATAATCACAAACTCCACAGAAGAGTATTATATTCTCAGAGACCCTTGCCCTTACCTTTCAGTAATAACAGTAAATTATTAATGTTTTCTCCATAGTCTATTTGCACATCACAGGCAGGGCCAGGTGTGCTTCGATCACGCTGTCCCTCTAGTATCTAGCACAATGCTTGGTACATGTAATGTTCAATAAATATTTTTGAGCAAATTAATAAATGAATACATGAAGGAGTTATTTTTTTAATTGATTTCAGAGAGAGGAAGGGAGAGGGAGAGATAGAAACATCAATGATGAGAGTCATTGATTGGCTGCCTCCTGCACGCCCCCTACTGGGAATCAAGCCTGAAACCTGGGCATGTGCCCTGACCAGGAATCAAACCTCGATCTCCTGGATCCTAGGTGGATGCTCAGCCACTGAGCCACAATTGCCGGGCTGACAGAGTTATTTTCATTAGTGTCTTCCATTCATGTTGAGAATTTTCCTAGATAACCATCAAATTTGGCCAAAGCTGTTCAGAAATCACTATATAAAGTAGTGTTATTTTTGATCACGCACAAATACAGACCAATGAAGCTACTGGCCGTGTCACTGACCCTCCAGTGTGTAACAGCTGGAAGAAATCTGAGGGACCATTTACTCCAATGGGTCTCAAAGTATGGCTGGGAACCATCACCTGGGAACCTGCTGGAACTGCCAGATACTTGAGCTCCACTCCAGATCTTCTGAATCAGAAACTCTTAAGTGTCTTCAGAAACCTGATGGACTTCAATCACCTCCATTTACCGAGGAGGAAATGGAGGCCCACAAAGGGAAAATCGATTCTTTTCCCAGAATCAACTTTTGTAATTATTAGAGTAATTAAAAGGTCCCAATTAGATAATGAAAAGGTCTGGTCAATGGAATAAGAGTAAGAATAATGTGTATAATTACTTGTTCATGACCTTAAAGGGAAGGAACATATGTTCACCTTCCTCCTTTTTCCTTCCTTAAGGCTGAGATGGATCTCCCTTTAGTCACGTGGACAAAACCCTAAAAATGGCAGAAAACCAGCTGAAAAGCCTGTGTCCTTGAGTCCATTCAGATGTAGTACCAGCTCTGGACCAAGAAAAATAAATTCTTCTCTTACTCGAACCACTGTCATTTGAAATTTTATTATAGCAACAGCTTATATTCTAAGTAATAAAAATCAGGAAGTCTACTCATATAAATGTTTTTTTCAGAAATGCCCATAAAATTATATGGTATATACTAAACTCTTTCTTGTACCAATAAGTCATTAGAATGCTCCAGAAATGGCAATAATTCAATATCCAAACTAAATCTCACAGACTATGCAGGATTGTCAAATAAATTAGAATGTTCTTACTAGGTCTTATAACTATATCTGTGTGTATATACACATACTACACACACGCATATACATACACATACAATTTCACACATATGTATATATACACACATATATATATATGATTTCCCATTTATTTATATATATAATTTCTCTTTTGGGAAATGTAATCAAGATTCTTATATCCAAATGTAATCAAGATTCTTATGTGTGTGTATGTGTGTGTGGGTACTAAGCTCTGTCTTTTAAATAAATGGTCGTTTTTGTAGGAGTAAGACCTTGCTCAAATATAAAAACATTCGTCCATGATTCATATAATTGAGCTTGAGGTTGAAGTGTGCTACCATGAAGACTAAAGACTTCACTTTAGATTTGCGTCTGGCAAGCCCACAGGAGGTTATAACATCAGGCTGGTTTTTGAAATAATTCCAGGGTGACCTAAGCCATTAAAAGAGGACTCAGCTGGTGATAAAAGGATCTTGGTAAACATAATCATCAACTTGACAAACACATTCATCTGGAGACACCTAACCCTCGGTCTGTACCCCTGTAAACTGAATTTTCTGAATAGTTGAGTATGCCCATGAGGGTACAGATCTTTTCCACCATCTGGTTATCAGAAAATCCCTGTTCTTCCTGTTCTTGCTTAGCTGGGCTAACGAAGGCATGGGAAAATAAACCAATTACATTGACCAAGTAGTTAACATAGACCTGAACTAGTATTCACAGCACCAGGAAATAGTATTCTGTAAATCAGACTTTTTTCCCCTATCAGGTTTTATAAAATACTCTTTGTGAAATATATCCAAACACAAACACATTTCCATGGGAACACGTGTTTCTTCAAATGCACAGATCTGAGAAGAAGTGGGGCGTGCACCCTTTGGAAAGTCTCTATCTTCCCACGTCAGAAATCTGTTCGATTCAATCTCTTAGCCTGTAGGCTCTGCAAACACAATGGCAAAAAAAGTTTCTCTGATGAACTGAAGTCTCAATGGTTTTTGCATCATGGAAACAGAACCTGGGGGAGTCTGTATCTCCAGACTTCTGGGTTGGGAGCTGAACAATCAGTAAAATCCTACGGCTAAATGGGTAATTAGCTCTCACAAAAATCTGTGTTGTTGGGGTGCATGTTTATTAGGCCCCTTTACTCCCACCTTGGCTCCCACACGTGCTTGGTTCTGATGAGGAAATGATGAGCACTCAGAAAAAGAACAACCATGTAGGAAAAACACAAAAAACCATTCGGAGACAGAATCTAGGTTCGAGCCCCAGCTCTGCCTCAAACAATTCAGAGATTGTCCCTAATTATTTAACTTTCCTGGGCTTCAGTTGTCCTCCTTATAAATGAAGTATATAGTTGCTATGTTCCTTTCCAAGGACTAACCTTCATAGAAGAACTTTATATTCTATGGGAAAATAATGGTCAAATTGGACCATGTCATTTCCCGGTTTAAAATATTTCAACAGTTCCTTGATGCCTAATATAATGGTTTCCCAACATTTTCATTGTGTACCACTAAAAAAGTCTTTAGCATGGATTCCCAATATAAATATTTATTACTTATAAATTATATATTTGTGCTATTGAATTAATATTATGTGATTGTGTATCATAAAACATATAAAAATAATTTAAAAAATAAAATAAAGATAAATAGGAATTCTAAATTTTCTTTCCATACCCAATAGACCATCTTGCTTGACATCACTTAGGGTATAAAATCCCATTTAGAGAGCATGAACATATAGAATAAAGTTTAAGCTACTCATTTCTCCAGCTTCACCTCTTCCTTTTTCCTATCTCAAACTCAATGTTCTGGCAACTTCTTTCCTGCAGACACCGTGTTACTCAGATCTGAATCCTCACTTACGCTGTTGCTTTATCAGCAATACCCTTCATCCAATTCTTCACCTAGAAAACAGCTTCTCAACCATCTATGACAGAGATTTAAGTTGCCTACTTAGTACACAGCCTTCCCTTCTTTATAAGGCAACTCTGATTTTATTGAAGCCTGAAATGTGACCAGTGGAAAACTTATCTTTTCCAGCTTCCCCTACAGATAATGGGATTCCTGTGATACAATTCTAGCCAAAGAGATGTAGGCAGGAGAGACAGGGTGAGGTGTTAGAGATGGCACCCTGAAATGCAAGCAGGTTCAGTTAACATGCACACTTTGCCCTTTGTGCCTGTCCTTCCTCTGCCATTAGAACATGGACTTGACACTGGAGGCAAGACAGTAAGATCAAAAGAGGAGGCTCTGTGGTGAGGACAAGGGTGCTACATGCAGAGAACGGAAAGATGGGCTGTAGACCAGAGGACGGAGATCGAGGCAGAGGTGGTGTCAGAAGGGGAGACCACGGCGGGGCTTCTGTTTTGTGCCCCAAGAGCAATGGGGAGACTTGGGAAGGTTTGTGCTGGAAAGTCACAGAATTAGATTTTCATTAGAAAAAGCTCATGCTGGCTGCAGTGCGCAGAATGGACTGAAGAAAGCAAATTTCCATTCAGTGAGAAGTGTGAGAAGGCAGCTGAATAGTAGTCCAGGTGGAAGGCTGTAGAAACAGACTTGGTAGCATTTAAGGCAGAGAGAGTGCGTGAATTACAGAGCTATTTGGAGCAGAAAACTGACAGCACTTGGTAACTGAGTAGATACGGGGGGATCAAGGAGAAGGCGGTGCGGAGGGCTTGCAGAACTGGTGGTGCTACTATTCACCATGATCAGGCAACCCCTCCCTCTGCGCTTGCAACCAGACTGCTGAGCACTGTGGGGGACAATCACCCCGCAGGGCAGATTAATAATTTCCTGACAGCCCCTCAGCAAGGCTCTCAGGATCATTCAACAACCCTCCAAGTCTTCTCTGATCATCTTGCTCCCCTGCCCTCTCTGTAAATCTTTTCACTCTTCTCAAGCTTTTGTGTCCCCAACCCTCTCACATGATCATCTGTAGAAAACAGATGCTACCTGAAGGGAGCTCCCCCAACTTCCCACTTCTGAGTGCACGCTCCTCCCAGGTCTGCATCCATCTTCCTCCTACTACAACAGAGTGGCCATATCGCCACTCCTTTCCAGAAGCCGCTCCCTCCTGCCTTCTCCGGAAACTTCCAACACCGATTCTCCCTTCTCTCTGGTGTCATCAACCCAGCGCTCACTACCGGAACCTTCTCACCAGCAACTCGGCCTCCTCAAGCAGATCTCCCCCATCTTCAAGCAACCAACAAGCAACGGGAAACTCCTTCCACTTTCAACTATTCTTCCTCCTCTAGCTACCAGCCCCATTTTTCTTTCTTTCCCTCCCAACCAGATTTCTCAAGAGTTGTCTAAACTTGCTGGCTCTGTATTCTCAGCTAGTATTCTGTCTGGCATCTGACTGTCTTGCCTTGAATCCTGACTACGCATCTGACATGTGGCTTCAATCCGCACCAGCCAGCTGTGTGACTTTGGGTGACGAACTTCTTTATGCCTCATTTACCCTCTTCTGTAAAAGAGGGCAAAGGGATAAGATTACTGCAGATCTCATAAGATTGGTGCAATGTGATCATCCATATTAAGCACATGGCACAGTGTCTGGCATCACTAAATGCTTGGTAAATGTTAGTTGTACTAATTAGTTAATTCTCAACCCTATCTTCTGTCCTACTATTATAATTAAGCGGCTTTCACTAAAGTCCCTGTCACTTTGTCAAATGGATGGTTTTCGGTTCTTATCTCAGTTTCTCTCAGCATCCCTGGGGACTGTTCCCTCCCATTCTCAGCTCTCCTGTGTGAGGTCTTGTTATCTCCACTGCTCCTGAGCTTCCTTTGCAGGCACACCCTCCTCTGCCTGGCCTTTAAGTACTGCAATTCCTTTCCCCCAGACCCATTTTTCTTCTCCTCTAGGGTCCTCACACATAACTGCAGCTTCAAACACCATCTACACCTAGCCTTATCCCTCTTCACAGCACAGACCTGCTGCTGGCTCCACGTCATTTGGAAATCTCGAAGGCACAAACTCATGATGTCAACCCTCTTTTGTTTCAGTTCCCCTCTGAAGCATCTGTTTGTGTGTATTCTCTGACACTTATTTACTCATGCATTTGCCAACCATCTATTGAGTACCAGCTATGTTCCAGACTTTTTTCCACATGCTCTCTTGTCTTAGAAAATATTTAGGGGAGCTTATAACTAGGAGGCAAAGATAAAATAAGGTAAGTGGGATCAAAGATTAAATAAACATATAAACCAATGGCTTAAAAATCCACTATAGATGAGTCTCAAATTTGCTTTAAATCCTCAAGCAGCCATAGGGGTGAGGAATATCTTGCCAGTAACTCAATATGATGCCCATGAGAGAGAAAAATAAAATTATTCAGAAAAACTACGAGAAACTAAAACTAATGTGAGCATCAGATCAGATCAGATTTTCCCCTGAGGCCTGCACTGTGAGGTCTCTGTGTGAGCTCATGCTAATTACCAGGCATTACTCAGGTATTTCTCACTGTAGCAGGCAGGCAGAACTTAGGTCCTCAAGGGTTAAGTAACTTGCTTGATACTAGTCACATAGCTAGTAAGTGGCAGAGCCAGGATTCCAATTCATGTCCGTATGGCTCCAAAACTCAATGTCTTTCCATTATCCCAAAGCGCATTTTAAAAATAAATAACCCCCACCCAGCAGCTCTGAAGCCACAGGTCTTGACATTAATGTCCACAACAGGACATCACACAAACTCAGTATCATAAAGATCCTTAGGCAGCTTCTGCACTTTGAATTTAAAGACAAATGCACAGTCCTTGGTAGAAGAGACTGGGGGGAGGGAAGCAGAACATGAAGTATTAATAAACAACGTAAAATCATTACCTGGTCCCTTAAGTAGCCTCTGAAGTAAAGGCAGTGGGGGAAAAAAATTGCAGAAGGCTTTTTCCCCTTCCTAATAGATTGTACATTTCAACAGCTAAAAGGGTATAAAAATTTAACGGAATTTTTAATGTCTTTCTAGGTTTTACAATACCACAAAGAGATCATCTTCATTTTCTCTGCCATGAGAACAGATGGGTGGCAGGGGTGGTGGGGCTGTGACTCACCACCTCCCAGTGTCCACAGAGGCTGTCTGAGAAGCAGGCAACTTCTGGGATCAATAGGGTTCACGGCAATGCAGCATCTGCCAACAAACCTTGGGGAGGCCATTAGTCAACCGGTGACCTGCCAGCCTGACCACAGCAGCCTTCTGATGTGGATTCTCAGAAAGGTTAGCCCGTGCTGGGAAACTGAAAAGGTCATGGGCATCTCACCATCAAAACTCCACAGAGCTGGGGTGAAGGGCACTGCAGAGGGGCTAGGAATTCAGAGGTAGGGCCACCTCGGAGGCCAAGGTCACCACTGCCATGACATGACCAAGAGAAGCTAAGCAGAAGAGGCAGCAGCTCTGACGGGACACAAACACAGAAACGCAACTGATGGAAATGGCTGCCTTCCAAGAACACTGATTTAAATGACCTCTAAACAGATGACAATAATCGCATGAGGTCAGAGGTCCAACCAGATCTAGAAGCAAGTCCCAAGTTAAAAACTTTCAGCCCTAGCTGGTTTGGCTCAGCGGTTAGAGCTCTGGTCCTCGGACTGAAGTGTTCTGGGTTCGATTCCAGCGATCCCTGGCCCCGATGGGGGATCGTGCAGGAGGCAGCCAATGTCTCTCTCTCACATTGACGTTTCTCTCTCCCTCTCATTCTCTCTCTTTTTCCCCCTTCCACTCTCTAAAAAGCAATGGGAAAAATATCCTCAGGTGAGGATAAAAAATAAAAAAAACTTTCAGAAAAATGAAAAAAAAAACCTAAAACTGAAATTTGAATTGCAATGTGATTAAAACACATGCAGCTTTGCAAGGTGCCATATTGTTCATTCATTCTTTTCTCAGAATTTCAGAGGAGCCCCGGCTGGGTAGAGGAAACAAAGCCTTAAAACATGGACAGTGTAGTTGAGGATACAAAAGCAGACAGACCCACAGACTGAAGGGTCTCGAGTTCAATTCCTGTCAAGGGCACATACCTCAGTTGCAGGCTTGATCCCCAGCCCTGGCTGGGGCACATTCAGGAGGCAATCAATCAATGTGTCTCTCTCACATCGATGTTTCTCTCTCTCCCTCCCTCTTTCTCTCTCTCTCCCCCACTCTCTTTTGGAAAAGCAATGGCAAAAGCAGACAGACAAGATTAAGCACCAAGTGCTACTGGAACTTGTACTATGGCCCAACATTTCAGACCGGGAGAGTGTTACTGAGAAAAGAGTTTCAAGAAAAGGTTAACACTTAAGGTTAGGTCAGCAGGACTTACTCATAGCAAACCTGGGCTAATTCTTAATGGCACTCTCTTTTCACAAGTATATGCTAAATAAATAAAACCACGATACCTTGTACCATTAGCATGAAAGACATAGGTCAATAGTTTTTAGGAACCAAACTTTTAGAAAGCTGGGATCATGGATGACCATTTCCTATCTCTGAGCATCAATTCAATTATATTCTCAGTGACTTCAAGATCACATCGGAAACTTATTTTCGTAGTTGTGGATGTCCAGCTGGGCCCAAATACATAAAATTGATTGAGATGATCAATATACTCTCTTAGGTTTTTCACTTTCACTCAAAAGCGTTTGGTCTGATTGAAGCTAGTTTTCTGGGATAATGGTTTCATCATCTCTTCACATCATGTTCCTTCCAACTTTCTCAACTCCGGGCCATATGGCCTTCTTTCACCATGCTCCTTCCTGCCACAGTCCTTTCAAACGCTGTCCCCTCTGCCTGGAACACTGCTCTCACCCCTCTTCAGAGTTAATGCATATCAACCTAGTGGAATCATCACTTCCTCAAACATTTCCTAGTTTCCCTGACAAGGTCTTATCCCCTTATTTAGTCTTGAAGCCCCCTTTACCCATTCTTTGTAGCATTTATCTCAGTGGCAATCCTGTGATTGACTGATTAATGCTCTCTCCACCAGACTGAAAACTCTAGGAAGGCAGGAACCCAGTTGGCTTTGGTTCACCACTGCTCTCCAACAAGAAGCACAATGAATGAAAGTAAAGAAGGAAAATCCTAAGAGTTGAGTGTTTCCTATCTCTTTTTAATCAGTTATTAATATGATCATGTCTTTGCATATAATTAGCCCTACCCTCTCAGTTTTCCTTTCTTTGAATACAATTATCAGAAGTCTTTTTTGGTTGTTCATAAGATGATTTGGAATTAGGGAAGTCCGATGCTATCTCCATTTGTCACTATGATATCTTATACAGCACTCAATCTTCTTGTTGTTTAACGACTGTTTACTTGAGTCTTACTAGAAGTTAGACACATTCATTCCATCATCACACCATCACAAGGGCCATGCAAGGTAGGTATTCCTATCGGTCTAATAGATAAAGAAATCAAGTCTCAGAGAGGTTTAATTACTTGCCCAAGGTTATACAGTCAATTAGTGCTCAATCTGGGATTTGATCCCAGGTCTTTCTGACTCAAAAGCTTATGACTTCTGGTTTCCTCAAATCTTAAACTTATCTTTCAAATTTGATGGGAAAAATAAATGTGATAGTGCACGAAAAGAAATACTCTTCTAAAGTCATGTAGCATTATAGGAACATTAGTCGCTGAGTTTCCTATGTACCAATGTATCCTGTGTTTTGTTTTTTCAATCCTCACCCGAGGACAAGCTTTTATTGATTTTAGAGAGAGAGGAAGGGAGAGGGAGAGGAAGAGAAAAATATTGATGTGAAAGAGAAACATGGATTGGTTGCCTCCCACACACACCTGACCGGGAATCGAACCCGAGAACTTTCAGTGTATGGGATGACACTCCAACCAACTGAGCCATACTTGCCTTTTTTGCATGGGGGAAAAAGCTAAAGATTGTGTTATGGGACTAAAGAATTTAGGAAAACCTCTAATTCTGATCAAGGTAACCTCTAAAGGAAGCAAGACTAGAATGTGATTATGATTTAGAAGCAGAAATCTGATTACTTTGATTATATCCTGCTTGGAAAAAAGCTATGCGAACCCAAGAGTGGAGCTCAGAAAAAGGCATTCCCCAAAGTCAGAAGAAGGTAGTAATAATTACATGGATTTTTTCAAGGGGTATTGGCTTTGGCAGACATGACCTATCACCAGGAGAGGAATTGGAATTCAGGAAAATGGACAGTTATTAAAGTAGTAAGAAGTAACATTTTCTGAAGACTTAGTATGTGCTAGGAGCTTCACCTGCATTATCCCCTTTGATCCTCATAATATGCCTATTCATCCCCATAATATAACAATTAAGGCTCAAAAAAATCAAGTGCCACACCCAAGGATACACATGATAGGCTTCTATGGCTTGCAGGTGACAGAACCAGAACTGAACTCATGCTTGTCTGGTTCTGGTGACCAAACTCTCAACCCTTAGAATAGGCAATGGCTAATATGTTACTTAATTATTTTAGTTTATCTAAATCAGTTGTTTAAGAGCTTGATTGATATGTCCTAGATTCAACTATCCCTGGCTGCTTGGGTAAAGTCTAGTTCCTGCATTTGCAAGGTTGAAGACTGCCCTGGCCGGTATGGCTCAGTTGGTTGGGTGTTATCCTGTGCACCGAAAGGCTGCTGGTTCAATTCCCAGTCATGGCACATGCTCTGGTTGCAGATTCATTCCCTGGTTAGAGTCATGCATGAGGCAGCCGACCAATGTTTCTACTCTCACATTGATGTTTCTCTCTCCCTCTCCCTTCCTCTCTCTAAAACATATATATATATATATTTTAAAGGTCGAAGACTGGACAATGGGTTGGGTGAATTCACCTGCGTAAGTCTTTGCCTTGGTGACACTGATCTGTTGCTCATAATCCTTTACAAACAACCATTTCTAAATTGACTAAATGACCAAAGTTTGTTGAAAGATGTCAAACAGGGAAGGTGGCATAGAGTAGTGGAACAGCCATAAGACTGGGGGTCAGAAGATCTGGTTTCTGGTCTCAGCTGTGTCATGGTAATGCTGTAAGACCAAGAAAATTCACCCTACCTCCTTGAGTCTTGGCTCTTCACCTATAAAATGATGGCCTTAGAGCAAAATCTCCATGATCCCTTTCAGCTCTGGTATTCACTGACTATCTAGCACTAGGAAGAGACTGACCTCACCCTTTGGGGGCTTCCAAATACCTTCTAGATGCCATACTGAAAGGAGGAGCAGTTACATGAAACTTTATACACAGCAAAACCTCTGAGAGCCATTGCCTTACAACATGATGTGCTCATCACTGCCTTCTTGCCCTTCTGGCTCTGCAGGGCTATTCCTGGAAGGGCCAGTAGCTGAAACAATCCTTCTGGGAATCTAAGGGTAAGAAGGGGGGAGCACAGTCACTTCTTTCGGGCCCAACAGGCAGGCTACAGAGTGTTAGGGGAGTGAAGACTGTCGTCCTCCAGGTGCCAAGGTACACTTAGAAATTATAACAGCTAACATGTCTACAGGCTTCATAAACCACACTGTCCTATGATATCTCATATCTCATTTCAGTTTTACAACAAACCTTATGGAAGGGAGGATCAGTAAAGGATACTATATGTGATTAAAGGAAAGATATGGGCATGGGACATGGACACACACACACTCACCTCTTCACAGGAGCTACAAAACTCCTAAAACTGCCCTCGATTTTATTTATAGCATTGGCAGTAGTAGTAATTGGAACTATCTCTTGAGGGCAATGGAGCCAATCCTGTTATGCTGAGTATCTTACCAGTGGCCCCATCTTCAAGGGAGACAGAAGTCCCATTAGAAATTAAACCCAGTCCCCTTCCTCTCCTGCCCCAGGCCCACTACGCTCCAGCCACACCCAGCAATTCAGAGACTTCACTCTCTTACGTGCCTCCATGTCTCCCTGTGCTGCTTTTCCTATCTCGGAGGTCACTTTCCTCTCTTTGGTAAACTACCACTCATAAATTTCTGGCACATCTCAAGTGCCATCTCACGAGAAGACTTCCTTGATATCACCTCTAGCTGTAGTGACTTCCTGCTCTGCTGCCCACAGTATTTTGGACATCGCTAGACTTATTAAAAAACACTCAGATTATTAATTTATTCATTTATCCCCACCCTCTGCTGCACAGATATGAGGTTTCCAAGGGGAATGAGTGTGGTGAATTCATTTTTGTATCTCAAGTACTTAGCCCAGCACCTGGCACTCAGTAGTGTGGTGGATGGAAGGATGCATGATTGGATGGATCACTAACTGACATGAAGACCTCTAGGTCATTCTCCATCAGGCAAAAGTTTTATTTTAAAGGGTAAAATAAGACAGGTCAATACCTAGAGAACAAGAGAACATGAACTTGCCTCAAGTACAGAAAAGACCTTGTTTTATCATTGAACAGGGATGGGAAAGGTGATAAGAGGAGATGGGATAAGACCAAAGGCTCAGGACATGGAAAGACAGTGGCATGACAGGCCCCACGGAGCCTAGTAAATGTGAATCATCTGTGGCCAAAGACGTCCGGATATAAATTGCTAAAAACAGCTCCTATAGCTTGTGATACCAATGTGCAGCAGCAGTTCAACAAAGCTCTACATGAAAAACAAGTCTTGATTTCTAAGAAATAAATGCACGAATCCTTATGAACATGCTCAGTTCTACTGGGCAAATTCAGAACAGTGGGTATTAATAGCTCAAGAGGGATTTTATAATACCTACAAGTATAAATGACATCGCTGGATTCTGGCTCCCAACACTGGTCATGCCGAATGCTGCTGGTGAAATGCCATACTGAAAGGAGGAGCAGTTACATGAAACTTTATATACAGCAAAACCTCTGAAAGCCATTGCCTTAGACATGTTTCTACAAGGGGGTTTCCTCTTCTCTCTTCCAGGAGGGAGCAGCACTACCATACACGGCTGCCTCCTGCTTCCGTAATCTTACCTGTTCCATCCACCAGAAAAGGAATCGCTTAGCTGATCCCTAAGACTTGAAAAGAAATCCAACATCCACGGGGCCACATTAACCAGGAAGTAGAGCAAAAGCACAGGCTGGCCATGCGCCTCTCTTCTTAAACGATGTACACACAGGCCAGCAGGCTCTCTGAGCTCCTGAATGAAGCAGATCAAGTGCTGAAGCGGGCCCAGCCAGGCCTCTGGACTCTTTGTCCCAGCTCCTTGGCCAATGAGCACACTGAGTCAGTGTCACGCAGGTCCCAAGATCTAGCCAGGTTCTAGAGGGAAGTAGGATTCCCCATGCCCTTGAATTCAGTCTAAGCAAAGCCAATGCTGCACTTTGCTTCAGATGGTGGCTCTGTGAATTGTTCTCAACTGGTTAGACTTCAGAGAAAAATAACTGAGTACACATGCATTTCTGTCCTCAACACATACTTCACCTACAGTTTTAAGCCCACAGGACAAAAATCCGTAAAATGCAGCTTCAGTTAATTACAGGGTTTATTTTACTCTATGGAAAAGTGATAATCCCAATCTTTTTAAAATAAGTTTTTGGTTTTTTCCTGTGGAAAGAGTCTATAATACCCCCTGCCATGGAAAAGTCTCTGGGATCTGCTATAGGAATGAGGCTGGGCTGCAGATATTATTCAGATTGGAGGATGTCTTCCATGGGAGTCCCTTCTTAAGTGCCAAATATGTTATCGAAAGAAAAGACTGAATGCACTGAATTTACAAAATGAAATCACTGTCTATAACCCAGTAGTATCATTTCATCAGTACCTACTATGTGCCAGGTGACTGTGCCCATATTGTCTGATGCCTAAAATACAGTCTCACAGAGGGAGAGAAAACCTGTTCCAAAAGTGCAGCCGCCCTCCCCTCACATAGGCATCATCTTCATTTCTGCCTCTCTCTCAACAGTTACAAACTCTTTCTACTTGGGCTTTCAGTTTCTTCTTTGCCTGGCTTCCCTGACCCCAAATAATGAATGATCTATAAACTAACACACTGAACCCCTTTCTATAACAAAGCTCTTCCTGAAATGCAAACAATCACTCTATAATTCAGGCGTGTTGCACACATGAGTTTTCACAGAGAGGCCTACCCCAGTGAAACACTGAAGCACTTTTCCCAGGCAGTAAGAAGGCAACTGGGGCCTGCTGACAGCGAGCCTGGATAATCGATTAGAACAGGTGGGATGGTGCTTATCTTCCTAAGGGTCCTTTCTCCCCGCTGATCTCTTCCTTCCTGTTTGCTTTTGATAGATGTTTAGGATTAGGTAGGTAACCTGGGAATGAGTCACATGGAATTGAAGGTCAAAATTTATTGACACAGATCATTTTATTGGACTATGGATATATAATCCACTACAACACACTGGGTTTATGTTTTCTTCATTAATTCTGAACATTAAATCAACTTGGATAGTTTCAAATGTGAAGAAATTTCTACTACATTATTGTGACTCAAAAATAATGCTTTTTCCATATTTTTATAATGTTCCCAAACCACACCATCCAAATACCTCTCTGAAGGAAGGCATTAGGTAGTAACATTTTAGTTTTGAAAACTTACATGTAGTTACTTAAAACAATGAAAAGTTCTTCCCCTGTCCTTGAAATGCACCATATAAATATTGCATCTGATCCTTAACTTACACTTCATAAATAATTTATTTCAAAAATATCCCTCCATAAGGCCGTCAGTTGCTGAGGTGTTCAGTTTTCGGGGAAAGCATTTATTTACTGCATGAGTCTAGGAAGGCTGGTAAAGACTTGGCTAAAAGCTCCACATGGAGCGAATTATGGTAATTGTATTAATGCTCAAGTCCGTGATGCTCTGCTCAAATCTGCTAAAAGGTTTTGCACTCTATTGCCCACATCTTGACCGGCAATGAGTCCACTGAAAATGTTTAACACTTCATAGGGAGGTTTCTGAGATTCATTTTTCATAGTTTCAAGAATTGCTAAAGAATGTCTGCAGGTAGCTTCCAGGGGAGTTTCTGAAACTTAGAGTTAACATCCTCCTTAGCATCTTCCACTTTTGGTTCAGACTGAAACTCCAAGTTCAAGTCACCAGCATTCAAAATGAAAGGAAACATTACAATTAATTTTGATGAATGGGTAAGTTTTAATTCATGTATGGCAATATTCTGGCTAATGATATGTCTCCTTAGGACATCCATTAAAAATCCATTAACTTAACAGGCAAAATCTAATAAAGTTACTCTGGAAATTTTCTGCTAGATTAACATTATGAACTTTTAATGAATATTTCCTGTATGTATGTCTCTATTAGCAGAACTAATATACTAATCAAACTCAAAAGCTTCTGCAGAGCAAAGGAAGCCATCAACTAAATTAAAAGGCAACCAATGGATAAAAGAAAATATTTGCATAGCATATATCCAATAAAGAGTTAAGACCCAAAATATATAAAGAACTCACACAACTCAATAACAAAAAAATGAAATAAAAAAAACCTTATTAAAAATGGGCAAAGGATCTGAATAGACATTTTTCCAAAGAAAACATACAGATGGCCAACAGGCACATGAAAAGATGCTCAACATTACTAATCTTCAGGAAAATGTAAATCAAAACCATGATGAGATATCACCTCATACCTGTTAGAATAGCTATTATCAAAAAGACAAGAAATAACAATTGTTGGTGAAGATGTGAAGGAAAAAAAACCTTTGTGCACTGTTGAGGGGAGGGTAAATTGGGACATCCGCTACGGAAAAAGGTATGGAGGGGCGAAATAGGTAAAGGGGGTGGGGAGGCACAGACATCTGGTGTGACATTAATAGGTCATGGAGATGTTGTATGCAAACTGTGGACTAGTATAATCAATGGTATTGTATGCATACTTGAAGGTTGCCAGGGTAGTGAATATTAAAAATTCTTATCGCAAGGAAAAAAATTAATTTGCAACTTTTTTTGGTGACTGGTCGTGACTAGACTTATTGCAGTGATCATTCCGCAGTGTATACAGACATCAAATCATTACTTTGTACATTTGAAACTAATATAAAGTTGTATGTCAATTGTAGCTCAATAAAAAAATTTTCATAATGTAAAAATTAAGATAAACATGAATCTTATGTGAGGGGAGTGAAAGCATCAAAAATTTAACATACAGTTAAGTTCTTACATTGTCCATAGAGACTTGGAAATTGAGACTTTAAGCAAAATGATATATAACAAAACCAATTTTACCATGGGTTAATTCATATAAACAAGAGTTAAGTTCCTATGGCATATTTCTGGTCACAAAAACATCACCTAACTTCCAAATAAAGACTTAAAACACTTCTAATATTAAATGCTAAAACAAATGTGAGCTATCTATACATTTAAGAAAGATTAACGGAGACAAGTAAGATGATTATTTTCTAACCCGATTATTCCAGTTCAGGGTCACAGGTGACCAGAGCCCATCCCAGCAGCTCAGGGCGCAAGGTGGGAGCCAGTGCTGGGCAGGACACTGTTCCATCACAGGGTCCCCGCCATCACTCACTCACACTGGGACAACTTAGACACACCAACGGGCATCACGTGCACATCTTCAGGAGGTGGGAGGAAACCAGAGTACCATGTACACCTGGGGAAAACATGCAAACTCCACAGAGGCAGTGGCGCCAGTGGGAATAGATTTTTATTTCTCATTAACATTATAGCGAAATGACATTATTTGAGGACCTGCTATGACCAGAAAATCAGAGTTGAAGTTGGTCCCAAGTCACCAAAGATACTACTAAAAACAGTAAACATCATTAAAGCTTTAAAAGCCAAAAGCACTGACATCCCAGTACCAGCCATCTCAGTCATTAATTTATCTACTTACTAATCAAATAGTAGTAGTTTTTGGTTTTTGTTTTTAAAATATGTCTTCATTGACTTCAGAAAGAGGAAGGGAGAGGAAGAGAGAGATAGAAACATCAATGATGAGACAGAGCCACTGATTGGCTGCCTCCTGCACACCCCTAATGGAGATCAAGCCTTCAACCCGGGCATGTGCCCTGACTGGGAATCGAACCACGATCTCCTAGATCCTAGGTCGATGCTCAACCGCTGAGCCACGCCCAGCCAAGCAATCAAATAGTTTTGCTGGTAAAATGTGTCATGCCTTATGCCAGGACCAGGAACGCAAAGGCAAATAAATGAAAATCCAGATGTCAAGAAGCTCACAGTCCAGTGTAGAATCAAGACATATAAATTGGTCATCAATGTGTAATTAACATTGAAATTTGTATTCCAGTAAAATATCAGCTCCTCCTAGGCCCTCCCACTGGGAAGGTTTCAATCCTGAGGTCATTTATTGGCTCTGCATGTGGTTAGAGAAAGTTACTAGATTCTCTCTCTGATTCTCATCTGAGAACAAGGTAACAATATGTACTTTTGTCTCTGGTTGTGAGAACTACCTACAACAAGGTAAGTGAAAGCACACAGAAAATGCTTGAAATATAGAAGGAGAAGGAGGGTTACTATTTATTTGCTACCAGCAACAGGCACACAATCAGTATTTTTTGGAAGTCAGGAGAGCAAAATGCTTAGAGTAGGATTTGGAATCACCCAAACACAGCTCTGAATTCTGTTTCTACCGCTTGCAAACTGCGATCATCCATTAGGCACATTTCTATTTTCTAAACCTTAGTTTTCAGCAGTTGGACATGAAAAATAAAAATAACTCCATTACATAGTTTTGAAAATTTAAAAACATAATGGTTGTAATGTAATAGAACCATGTCTGAGAAGTGGTAAATGATTAGTTTTAATGGCTACCACGTATTGTATCTTTCATAGGAATGGCTATAGAAACATTACGAGACTTGCCAAAGTTCACACAGCGCTAGGACTACAACTGCCCTAGCTCCAATTCAGTGTTGCAGATCCAACTGGCCTGTACCCCTAATTACAGGACAAGAGCTTCTCCATTGACCCTTAGTCCTTACAGTTCTTCATCAAGGCAGGAAGCTCATGGGGAGCCTCCAAAACACCAGATTGGGGACTGAGGACTTAGTGGCCATGCCTTAGCTCTAATGGCCAGCGCACGGGTACCCTGCTACTATCAGCTGCACTGTATTCCCCAAATTCTTACGTTCAAGCCCTCATATGCAATGTAACTGTATCTGCACTTGTTCCAATCCAGCCCAGGTTGGCTTTGGGTGTTAACTATTGAACTGTGCCTAACCCCACTGGAGGCCAACCATATAGCTGCATCAGTTCCCTTAGTCTCAGATATTCCAAGGGGGGCAGTCTGCTTTAGTTGAAAAGTGTGGAGTCAGAGACTCAGTTCTTATACTGAGTCTACAACTTGATAGTAGACAAGGTACTGAATCTCAGTTTTCCCAAATGTAAAAGAGGAATAGCTATACACATAGGTTTGTGAGGGCCAACCAAGATGACGTATAAAATGAATCACCTGCTGAAGGACTTGGAGAGTAGATGCTGACTAATGACTGTGGCTTTGTGTCGTCTTCTCTGCCCCCCGGCCCAAGCTCCTCCCCACTTCTCCCCCAGCTCAGGTCCTGAGATGGTTTCAAGTGAGCCACAGAGTTTCAGAAAGGGCTCTTTCTGCAGACTACCTGGCTTTCTCCTTTCCCCCAGATTTAGTTATTAGTAGTTGAACAGACCATAGAAACCAAGCTCTGTTGTCTAAAACACTGCAAAATAGAAGCTACTTTGATCTTTCATGTCTCTGTCCTCATATTCTTGAACTTTAAGAGTTGTCATGAGGACTCCCCCATAGAAAGGTTGAACTAAAATAACCTACTATGCAATTCAGTTATCAAGGGTGGCTCCATGTTGTAGCAGATACTACTACTAGCTTATAACCAATATTTAAAGCAAGACTCTCAAGTTTTAGCTGGTCCCATGAATGGATGCATGGCTGCCCAGCCAATGACTACATTTCCCAGCCACCCTTGCAGCCTAGTGGGGCCTTAAGAACAAGTGCTGATCAATGGGATGTGATCAGAAGTGACATGGCCCATTCCCACATATGTTCCCTCCAAAAGAACATGGATGGATTCCTCTGGTCCTTTTCATTCTTGCCCCTCATGGGCTGGGAGCTGATGAGAACTGAAGCAGCTATCTTGGACCTAAAGTCGGAGGCTGCATTGTAAGAATAGCAGAGCTGCCCTGATAGTCACATATTTCTATTGTATCACATATAAAGGAAATAACCTATCTTGTTTAATCCACTGTATTTTTAAGTTTTATTTTTACAACATCCTAGCCAAAACACTAAACAACACAGAAGTATTTCTATTTAATCAGGTATAACTGCTTACCTGATGATAGCTTACTGGAATTGCAAACAGTAACTACAGGAAATAAATACCTTTCTGTGAAATGAGCATGCAAATCTTAAACTTTAAAATGCCAGCTATGTTATATAAACCTAGTATCTGAATTCTTTTCACCAGGTAAACCCCTACTAGTCACACAACACCTTTACTATCCAGTCAGTGCCACAAAAAACTGGAAGTCCGAAACCCTACAGCCTTAGTCAGAAACCGCCGGCTTGTTCTAGCTTCTGCTTTGTTCCCGATTCTTCTCATTTTGATTTCTTCAATTATTTTTGTCTGTTTGTGACTTTGGCTGATTCCGTGAACCTAACTCACAAAACACTTTACTTGTAATGACTGGAAATAATCCACACACTTCCCTAGCTGCTCTATGCAAATATCTCTGTAAGTCCAGTCCAACGTCTAAGATTCTATATTTCAATGCAGAGTCTCATAGCCTGTATCTCCACTCAGTTCCTGTAAGCCCCACCACAGGACCTACTAGTTATGGCCCACCCATCATAACTTGCTCATTTCTCTCATTAAAACAGGATTATGTCCCTATATTTTAATTCATTTTTAAAAAGCCACCAATATCCTCATATATACATACACATAATCACACTTCAGATTTTTGATTTGTTTTTTTTACCTATTTTGCTGTAATTATCTGCAACAAAGTCTTCCAAACCAATCATCTTCCAGAAACTGTCGTCCCAGCCTTTCTCTGCCGAGTATGTCCATTTGCACACCAGGGAGCAGAGAGACCTAAGAAAATGGGAGAGAGGTAGAACCAATAATATGAGCTAGGCTTCCTTTATGTTTGGCCAAATACCTCCCCAGATAGCTGTAGTAGTATTAAAGAAGTAGAATAAACCCAGCTAGGTAACTAAACATCCCTATTTAGATCAAAAGTCCCCAGACACCTGTTAAGGATTGAGTACCCTCTTTCACTTTCATGGAAGTCTCCACTCTTTATTTAGATCTTGAGTGAACAGTATATATAAATATCTGTATGTTTTTTTATATTTACATGATATTTGTGAGATAATTAGAAATTACAATGCTGAGAGGTATTTGATGATATTAAGCATCATTATTAAATTTTAGGTTAAGATATTGGTAATTGTGGTTGTATTTCAAAAGTGGCTCCGTATAGAGATACAGACTAAACTACCTTCAGGAGAAAGTCCAGTCCTACCATATGTATAAAATGATAGAGTACCTGGGATTTGCTTCAAAATCATAAGAGAAGGGAGTGAATGGTGTTATGGATGGGGCAGAATTGGCCATGAGTTGGTGGTTATGGGGCTGAGTAATAAGTAAATGGTATTGGTTATACTACTGTTTTGTACATGTTCAAAATTCTCTATAATAAAAAAGTTTTTAAAAAAAGTGCCTGGTACAGTGTACAGATGATGTAGTGGTGTAGCACTGTGCATCTGAAACCTGTATAATTTTGTTAACCAGTGTCACCCCAATAAATTCAATAAAAAGGGAAAAAAACGCCTGGTATATACAGTGGTCACTCCAGTCTAAAGCAATATTTAATACTAGAAAGACTTGAATGCTAGGAGGCATTTTCTCATCCAGCTTCATTTCTCATTCATTCACCTTCAGTACGCTACACTCCAGCAATAAAATATCATTTACAGTTCTCTGAAAACAATCATGTTCTTGCACATTTCTGTGCCTTTGCCCTACTCTCACTTGGAAAATTCTTCCCAGCTTCTTCACCCCAGTAACGCAAACACTTCCTTTAGCCTGGGCTGAGTCCCCAGTTCTGGGTGGGTACGCCTCCTCTGAGCTCCCAGAGTTTGCAGCTATCCTCTATCACAGCTCTTACCATGCTGTGTAATTAACTGCTTCTTTATTTATCTTCCCTATAGTCCTATTGACTTCCAATCTGTTCTCCACATTGTGTTCAAACTTGATAAGATAAAATCAGATGCTATCAATCCCTGATTAAAACCCTTTGATTGTCCCTTACTACCTTCAAGAGAAAGTCCAGTGCTCTGCAGGGCTTAAAAAACCCTTCATGATATAACCATGATGACCTCCAGTTTCCTCTTGCCATTCCCACTCTTGCTGGCTCCATTCTGCACTCCTGAGCTAAAGTTTCCCATAATGGGCCTTGATTTCTGACTTCCCTGTGCACAGAGTTTTTTGCTCCTTTCGGCCCACAGTGTTCTTCTTGCTGTGTATCTAACTCCTAGTTAGAATTCATGACTCAGCTCATATTGTCCCTTTTCCTGAAGCCTCAGTGTAAGGCAAGCTGAGTCCAAAGCCTCTTCTCGAGTTCCAATCAGGACATATCCTTATCTTAACACTTACCATAATAACTGCCTTTACCTACACCCTTCATCTCTCTCACTAAACCAGCAACTACTTCAGAGCAAAATCGGCCCTAATCATCTCTGCATCACCAGTATCTAGCCCACATTCAGCCATGTGTCAAGCCACCAAGAATACTAACGGAATGGAAGCAGTAAAGAATGATTTGTCCACCTTGTCACGGGTAAATGGTAAACCTGGGTGGCTCATGCAATTTAAAAGAGAAACCTCATACAGCCAAAGAGGGGCATGTCATTCAGCCATTCACATAGATTCACACACTCATTCACTAACCGTTTAGTATTCAGTCACTATGCTGGACCCTGGGAAACCAGTGGTATGCAAAAGGCCTGGTCCTCTGCTCTAGTATTAGCTGAAGGTTTAATCAAGGAGACAGAAATTGATTAACCACACCTAAAATCACATACTAACAAATAGCCAAAATTTTCTGAAGGAAGTGGAGAGAGAAATGAGAAACTTTAACAGGGGTATCTGATAGGATCTGGTGGGGAGGAGGGAAAAAAGTTTCAAGGAGGGTTCCACAGAGGAGGTGACATTTTGTGAGGTCTAAATTTTGAAAGCAAACAAATTTATCATTTATCATTAATGAATGTTTTTTCAGATGTCACATAGATGGCAGAACACAATGAGCTAAGCCAAATGGCATGGATATATTGAAGGAGTGATAGTGCCAGTAGAAACGTAACACATATGTGCTAAATCTTCCACCTGATTTAAGCAAGATAAGTTTTCTGGAGGTACAGAGAAGGCAGCCACCTGTGTAGCATGTTCTGAAGAGTACACAGTAGGCTAACTCCTCCAGGCACAATGCCTGAAATTCCAGCTCCCTGGAAGTTCTGATAGCTCACTGGAAAGAGGAACACTATGGAGGAAAAGGTGATGTGGAAGGATTGTTCCTAGTGATCAAACCATATAGGGCAACTCTTCACTCTCCAAGTGCCCCATTCATGTACAGATTTCTGTGCCTCGACTTTGACTGCTCCTTTGTCTTAATTGATTATTGCTCCCTTCACTCATCCTTGTCGACCTGGCAAACTCCATATCATCCTTATGATCCAGTTCCAATGTCATCTCCTCTGCAAAGTTTCCTTGCTACCTCCAAGGTAAACTCATGGCTCTCTCCTTTGAGGTCATATTAGAACGTGGAAATACTGCATTGTCTTTCCTAACAGCTGAGGTGGGTTGAGTTTACGGCCCCCAGTCTATGACTCTCCACATATCTGCCTTCTTTGCCATGTAATCTGTAGTGCTGTGCCCTTTCCTCTTACCTTCCTCACACTGTAGGCAGAACCTTCTTTACTACTTCTAGACTTTGTATTCTGTCATGTGACTGGAATTGGCCAAAAAATAAAAAAATGAGGCAAAGCGACAGCATGCTGATCTCTAGTCTAGGCTTCAAGAGGTTATATGTTCCTGCTTGCTCTCTGGCATGAGAAGATCCTGCCTGGGATGGCCCATTGGTCCCAGGCGAAGAATAAGAGATCAATGGAGAAGAGCAATGACTGCCAAGCCCAGCCTGGATCAGACACCCCAGGCAGCCAAAATCCAAGTGAGTGAGCCCATTTGAGACTAGAAAAACCACCCGGTAGAGTGCAGCCTAGGTGAGCTACCCATGATTATTGTCTTAAACTGCTGAGTATTGGTTGTGGTTTGTAACAGAGCAATCGTGAAACAACTCAACACTATAAGGCACAATTAAGTTACTTCAGGTAGATATTTTCCCCCAATAAGAGCAAGGAGAGAGATGCCACAGTCCTCACAGAAAGTCAGACAAAGTGGCCAGAGAATATGTCTGGAGTGAAGATGACTGAACCCAGGAGGCAGGAAATTTTACAGCCATCTGAAGATGCCTCTGGCAACTCCATTTTCCATCAGGACTAATGACACATTATTAGGGTCCATTTTATTTGGGTTTCTTTCAATCAACTTTTGGGTAATACAGATGTGTAAAAGTAACAGAATTAGCAAAATTTAGAGAGTGCATCTGAGGCCACAGGTTCTCCAAAAATCTCTGTATAGGACATTATGCTGTTAGTGAGTAAAGCCAAGGTACCTGTAGCAGAAAGAAGGGTTTGCCCCATCCCTGCCACCTCAGAGCTGGAGAGGAGTGCTGCTTCCACCCAGGGAGAAGGGCCACTGGCTGTTGGTTCACTGCCATCCAGAATGCCCGGCAGGCAACTGCTGTACCTTGCACTGCTTTCAGATTTATCGATGCCAACGAGACTATAAAAACTTACATGACCACCAGAAGAACATAAATCGATGAGTAGGCAAAACAAAAACAACACCTAGCTTAGGAGGACTAATTCACCTAGGAGAAGGTCACTAGAACATCTGTAAGAGGCAGGTCTCATGGATGTAGAAGTGATAAAAAAACTAGAAGAGAACATCAGTAATGAAAGCAATGAGAAATCAGAAGAACACAAGACAGATTTTCTGAACTAACAACATTAATTTTAAACTTTAAATTTCTGCATAAGAACTAAAAAACCATTGGCATTGTTGAAAATCAAATTAATGATCTGGAAGACCAGGTGAATGAAATATGTCACTACCTGTAGCAAAGATACAAAGAGAAAAATAATGAGGGAATAAGAGGTTTGGAGGGCAGATCCAGCAGCCTAACATGGCACTAACAGGAATTCCAGAAGGGATTTTTATTTTAAAAAGAAGAAGAAAAAAAACACAGATGAAGGAGTTGTTATAATTAAATAAATACAGTACTAGAATTTTTTTTAAATTACTGAACTGAAGCAAGATTTAAGCCTGCAGATTAAAAGCCTCATTAAATCCAGGAAGTGAATCCAGGAAATACTTGAATTTCAAGCATAAACAGAAAATTATACAAGTTTCCAGACAGAAAGAATAAGTTACTTAGAAAGGCAAGAGATTTAGACTAGCTAAGGAATTCTCATCTACAACTCTGGAATGCAGAAGACAGTGGAACAATGTACAGACTATTAAGAAAAATGATCCAAGAATCCTATACCCAGACAAAATATTATTCAGCTGTCATGGAAAAAAGAAAACATTTTCAACATGCAAAGACTGAAAAAGTAAACTTCCCATATATGTTCTCTGAGGATAGTACTTGAGAAAGAGCATAACAAAAAACAATTGATCCAGAGCAACTATCTCAACATAGGGGAAATCAAGACCAGAGGAACCAGTGGTGTGAACACATACATATATACATGCATACACACATATTTAAATCTAAACAGATGATGATAGTGTAAACAAGAATATGTAGTACTACGTTTTCTTGAAAAAAAAAAAACAGGCATGTTACGTTGGCAGAGAAAAATCCAGTAACAGCTTGGAACTGAAAATATTAAGCTATGTAAGCAGAACCTCATCTGAGTCTGTAAAAGAGGCACACAGGAGAAGTATTTTGGGATGTGTATGTATGTTTGGGCGGAATGGACATTTAATGCAATTGTAAGAACAGAGATGGTAATCACTAAGGAAAACAAAAAACTTACAGAACTCTCAAAATAACAAGGGACAAAGAGGGAATAAAAAGAAAATTTGCAAGTCATAGAAACAAAACTAATGCAATTAAAATAAAAAGGAAAGGGAAAATGGGTAATGTAACTAGAAAAAAACAGGATAGAAGAAATAGAATTAATTATTTCAGTTATTATAACAAGTGGCAGTGAGGTGAATACCACAACTGATTGAAAGATAATAATTACACTGGGGTTAAAATTAAGCTACAGATTGTTAATAATACTGGTATTTTAAAATGTATAAAGTGGGTGTGTGTGTTGGTTTTTTTTTTTAAAAAAAAGATTGAAAAAGAAGTTAACAAAGGAAATTTTTAAAAATAACAATATACATATCAAAGTAGAAGACAAAATCAAAAACATTAGCACAACAAAGAGGAACAGCCCATAAGACAAAATGCTCAAATCCAAGGAGAATATCAGCATCCATTAGATCTTATGGAACAAACAACAGACTGTGAAAGATATAAAAAAGAGCTACAAAAACAGCACTTAAAAGGAGACACGTATCTAAAGATTTTATTGTACTTT
This sequence comes from Miniopterus natalensis, assembly GCF_054644295.1. Lineage (NCBI taxonomy): Eukaryota > Metazoa > Chordata > Mammalia > Chiroptera > Miniopteridae > Miniopterus > Miniopterus natalensis. The sequence goes on along the minus strand of NC_142089.1, from coordinate 35,788,920 downwards.
CAAAATTTTAACAGGTAAAACAAAAGAAGAAGAATTTATATCACTGCTGAGGTATTAAAGGACTCAAATACAACCAACAGACTCAGTTCTATATACTCATATAAGGAGAGAAAGAAAGGGAGTGTTTTACAATACAAGCATATATTAGATCGCTAAAGTGGTATTTTACAGAGAAATCTAGAGTTTTAAAAGCTTTTATTGGAAAAGAAAATGAATACCCTAAGCAGCCAACTTAGAAAATTATGAAAAACATTAATAAATTAAACTGAAAGAAATCTAAGAGTAGTAGTAAAGATAAAAGCAGATAAAAGACATAAAATAACAAGATAAAATTTAGAAAGTCAAAAGAGCCAAATATGGTTCTATGAAAACATTGTCTATGAAACAGAAAAATTTCTGGCATAATTGAGGGGGTAGGGGTGGAAAGAGTGAAGACAAAAAAACCTGAACAACTTGAATGAACTGGCAGACACAACTACAGATAAAGCAGACATCAATAGAAAACAATAAAGCTTACATGAACAACATTATGGCAGTAAATTTGAAGATTCAGATGAAATGAATAATTAACTAGAAAAACAGAACTTATCAAAACTGACTCAAGAAAATATAGGAAACCTTAATAGATTTATTATCATTAAAAAAATTAAGTCAGTAGTAAAACCATCCCTAGATGATTGTACTAGAAAGTTCTAGCAAATATTCAAGGAACAGAGCACTCCAGAGTACTTCAGAGTCTTGAAGAAGTAGGAATGCTTTTCAAGTTATTTACAAAGCTAATATAACTATGTTACAAAAAACAACCAAAAGGCAGTATGGGAAACAAATATCAGCGGCTACTCTCACATTATGAATGTGGGCACAAAAATTCAAAACAAGACATGACCAAACTTAATAAAAAATGTGGAGAAAAAATACATCATGAACAACATTCAAGAATGTTTTAGTAACAGAAGATCAATGAATGTATTTTACCCCAGTATTTTATTAAAAGAGAGAAAATAATCAATTCATATTGAAGAATAAATAGTATCTGAGAAAGCTAAATGCTACATCAAGATAGAAACTCTTGTTGAAGTAGAAATAATAGAAGCTTCTGCTTCTAAACATGATGGAGTAACAGATAACGAATTTTATACCCCTGCCTTAAACAACTAGAAAAGTAGAAAAAAAAAATATATGGAACTACTGTTTTCAGACCTTGAACAACAGGCAGTGCAGGACTGTGATGCCTGAGAGAAGGAAACAAATGAGGTGAGCCCCAGGATCACTCTGGCTTTCTGCCTGGAAGCACATGCCAGACCACAGAGCAGAAAGAGGGATGCCAAGGAAAACACAGCAGTTTCACGAAGTTGAGGAGATTGAGATCAGAATTCAGAGAATTTGAGGTGGCTGGAAGCTGTGGTAGCACAGACTTCCAAAAAGGGGGTAGCTATGCAGAAAGAGAGCCCCAAAAATCTGCCCAAGGGTCCCACACCATCTTTGTTGACTACTAAGATGCAGATATGTACAAGGACATTCCATGTCGGGTGAAAAGGAACTGGAGAGTGTGAGCTGAGTAGTTCTCAGAATTCACACAGAGCTAAGGATCATTGGAGTTACTAAAGTTAGAGTAGAATGTCCTTGTTGATGACTCCAGACATTCAGTAGAGATCCTAAAAGACATATACCTTTAAAGTGTGACTGAAATTTCCCTGTGTAAAGGCTATTCTAATCCTGCTCTAACAAAGTTTTAAAAAAACAGACTCTACAGGATAAAACTCAGCCAAAAGTACATTAACATCTACCAGAAAAAGTAGCTCCTTAAAGAAAGACGACAAAATCCAGACACCCAACAACATAAAACTTACAAAGTCAACATCTAATCATCAATATTTGAAAAAACAAGAGCCAAACTTTTTCTCAATTTGATAAAGGCTATCAACCCACAAAGTCAAACTCAATGAAACCAAAGCAGGATAAATATAGAGAGAAAGAAGAAAAAAAAACACAAAAAAAATAGTGAAAAAAGAAAACCTTAAAAGTAGAGGAAAAAGACACATGACAGAGGAATAAACACAAAATATCTACAGACTTCTCATCAAAAACAATGCAACCTAGAACAAAATGGAATGACATATTTAAAGTGCTGAAAAAAATTTAAAGGAAAAAAGTCAGTCTAGAAGTCTATACTTAGCAAAAAGATCTTTAAACAATTAATGCAAAATGCAAACTTTTACAAACAGAAGCTGAGAGAAGTCATTTCCAAGAAACCTGCACTGCAAGAAATGTTAAGGGAAACTCTTCAAGGAACAGGAAAATGATACTAATCAAAAATGTAAATCCACACAAAGGAATAAGAGTATCATAATCAGTAAGTACGTGAGTAAACAGAAAGAATATATATTCTCATTTTAAAATTTGTTTAAATTTTTAAAAAAATATTGTTGAAAAATTAATTTTAGAAAAAAGTCAATGTGCTGTGGAATTTATTAACATGGACAAACAAAACAGATGACAATTATAGCACAAATTATAAAGAAATATGAAATTACATATGTGATGGGATATAAAATTATTTAAGGTAACCTGTGGTAAGTTAAAGATGCAAATTATAAATCCTAGAGAAACCAGTAGAAAAGGCATAAAATTAATAAACCAATTTTGGAGATAAAATGGAAAACTAAAAATTACTTCCGTAATCTGGCAGAAGGCTTAAAAAGGGAAAAATGGTATAGAATACATGGAACAAATAAAAAACTAGCAAAATGGTTCATTAAAACCCAACCATTAAATGTAACTGGCCTAAAAACCCCAAAGTAAGGGCAGAAATCATCAGGCTGAATAAAAATAAAATCCAACTATATGCTGTCTACAAGAAACATATTCCAAATATAAAGAAATGAGTCAGGTTAAAGAATAAAAAGATGGAAAAAAATACATCATGCAAATACTAATAATAAAAAAGTAGAAGTGGCTACATGATTATCAGGTAAAGTAGACTTCAGAACAAGCAGCATTACCAGAGATAAGCAGGTACATTACATAATGAAAAAGGGTCAATTTACCAAGAAGACACATGGTTAAAGAAGAAATCATAACTTGTTAGAATGGCAACTTGAACTCAACTAAAGTTAATTTCTTTTTTGTTGTTGTTTTAGTGTAGCACTAACAAACAAGAAGTGCAAGAACTGCACAAGAAATCAAGAATTCGTGATGGTGTAATTGAACGTGGTCATGTAAGATCACCCTTGTCTTTTATATGGATTTGCCTGAAATTCAGTGGCCTCCGTGGCCACGTTGATTAAAGGTCCGACTGAAGGAGTCCAGACGGTGGGCCTGCTCCATTTTATACTCTTTTAGGCAAGAGTGTGTATCCGTGGGAAGGCCAGAAGGTACTAAAGGATCTACCTCCTCACAAAAAAGCATGCCATTATTTTATTTTGTTTCATTCCCTCATACTCCGTCTGGCCTTCTGGGAATTCCAGTGTCTCAGGCCTGGCCATGACCCCCACAGTAGGGACCATACCTGCCTTGTTCATGATGTCCTTCCCCAGCATCAAGCAGAGGACCTGTCTGGCGATTCTGAGAGCTCAGGACATGTTTGCTGAGTAAATGAATGTGAACCCCAGAATGCCAGTTACAAAAAAAACCTTTCAGGTTCCCAATCACTTAATCGTTTGCATTATAAGGCCCATATCTTCAGTTACTGTCCTCTGTGCAGGCCCTAGAGACAAAAGTCAGGTTCCTGGAGTGTTCCAAGGGCAGCAGAACACCAAGTTCCTTGCACAGGCTATCCGCCTCAACGGCACGAAGACAACTTTTTTAAAAATGTATTTTGCCTCCCTTTCACACCTCCCATCACCTACTTCCCCAGGCACAAAAGCATGCCAAATCTCTAATACATCTTTTTTCCTTTTTTTGAAAAATGTAAAAACAAAGAGAGACTTCCAGTTAAAGATGCCTGATTGACTACACATGGTGACTTCTGCTCCCTTTACAAATTCCCCCAAAATAGCAGAATATTTAGAAAAGGCAAAAACCTACAATGACAAAGAAAGCAGGATAGAAGAGGAGAGCAATAGAAATCTGAAAGCCAGAAAACACAGATGGATGAGTAGTAACTCTCTTGGTAGACTTGAAAAGCTAAAGCCTATGTAACCTACGGGAAAACCCAGGAACACAATGATTACCCTGCAGAGACCCAGGAAAGTTCAGGAAGTGGTGGCACCAGGTATATCTGAAAGTGGGAATAAAAGTGGGGCTAAAAACAGCAGGATGGTTGAAAGCCGAGTGGGAAGTAATTAAACCCCCCTGTGCCCTCTTTATGAACAACCAGGGTACTATCTCTCCACACCCTGAAAGAAGCTGAGGTTCATCCTCAGAGTGTGTACAAGGCCCGGCTAAGGGCAGGGGTATCTTGACGTGAATAGAGAAAGTAAGAAGGACCTGCCTTTTGGCAAGTCAGCCCTAAAGATCTTTACTCCAACTCAACTCCCAGGGCTCTTGGCTGCCAGGTTTATAGTGTGAAGACTCATTTTGGGGGAATGTGACCAGACAGAAGAAAAGACCTAAGGCTAGTTGGCAGGGCAGAAGGAACAGAAGGAACAGTACAGCCAGATCATTTGAGTCGTAGGAGGATTAAAATGACAGAATATAAGCAAAGCTCGTTTTTGATCAACAGAGTTAACGGCTCATCACCATCATCTTAAAATACACATTAATTCAGAAAATATTTACTGTGGGCACACTACTCGGAGTTTTTCTAGGCAGGTAGGAGCTTCCAAACTCTGGGAGAAACACAGGGAAAGTGTCACCAAGATTCCAGCCACACTCCTGAGACCATGAAGCAGCCTTAGCAACAAGAACAAGAACTTCTGACTTTCCTGCTTTCACCCAGAGCAAGGCACACTCAAAGGCACAAGGCCTGCTGATTTCCACATGCCTGATCATTGTCACGTATTTCTCCAAAAAGGTTTTGTAAAAAACGCAGTTAGCACTGCTGCATTCTTTATGTGCAGTTCACTGCGTTGACACTGCCCGGCCCCACTTTCAAGCAAAACCTTTTGTTCTCTGCTTAGAGAAGGCAGAACTGGAGAGTCTCAATCGAACAAGCTAGTGAATAACAGAATAATTAGAGCTGAGAGCAGGGATAAATTACCAAGATACTCCTGGCTGCAGCCTTCAGTGCCCCCCAGGCCTATGATGGCTCTGTTTTCCCAAGCCATGAATCAGACTGAATTACCAGCACCGAAGATACAGCTTCTGGGGAGATAGGCCTTGGACTGGATAGCTAATTGTCTCAACAGGGAGTCCAAGAAGGTCTTATTTCGGAAGAAATACCCCTGCACCAATCGGAATTGCTTCTGTGAAAGAGCTGTCAGATTTCAGGCTTGTTACTGCTGCGTCTGCACTTCATCACGACTTGCTGACAGAGCCGTGGCAGCCCGGAATAATGCATGCAGTGACGCAACGCAGGGCAATATTAAATTGCCTTTTCAGTTAGGCTCGCCGATAACAGAGTTCGAACGTGGCTGTGACAATATGGGGAGCATGAAAGAACTGAATAAATAATCAAGTTCACAGAGTTTTCCCAAGCCCCCAAGAGAAAGAGATCTAAGAATCAGAAAACAGAAGATCCTAAAGTCGCTGCCAATATATCCCGAGATCTTGGTAAAGTCCCTCTACTCATGGATTAGGATTTATGTCCTGAAAAATAAGGATGACAATTTCAGGCAGTCTGAGACAAGGAGGGGAGAACAAAGGAAAAGGGAATGGAACGAGGGACAGCTTATTGAGCCCCTGTAGTACACCAGGTACTATGACTAGTACTTTTGTGTAGGTTACTGTGACTGTTCCCACAACTGGTAAGGATATTATCAGTATCCCCACTGAACAGAGAACACTGAGGCTCAGAAAGGTTGGGTAACTCATTTGAGATTGTACCATTAGAAAGGAACAAGGCAGAAGTTCTAAGCCTGGTCTGATCAATTAAACGTCTACACTCGTCAACTGTGTGCCTATTCAAGCCCATTCGTAAAACAATATTAACAAACCACTGCAAAGACAAAGTAGCTCATGTGACAGAGTGTAAAAATTTGAGATATTTGGTTTCTCTGTGTTTATCTTATCTGCTATCTCCTTTTCTTATAAAGAAAAGAGGAGAAATTAAAAAAAAATTAATAGATGGAGAGTTCATAAAACAGTCCTAGGGAACCAATAAGTAGCTGCCTTGGGTTTCCTGTAAGGATGTGTGGAGATGCAAACCATGGGCCAGGACACAGGGACAATAAGATGCTCCCTCAAAGTGTGACGATTAAGATTGTTTCTGAAAGTTCAGCTGTAAAGCCAACCCACAATGAATAAGAGTGGAAATGTGCAAAATTATCATAAAAGACAAAAGAGGTTCCTGGACATACAGAGTTCATAGTAACCAGACTGAAGGCATTAAAATGTTTGCTAAAGAAAGAACATGTCAGGTAGATGGATGGTCAGTATGCGTGGGAGCAAAGGAAGAGGCAGGAGCGGCAGAGGCAGAAGCAGTGTCAGTGGGGGAGGGAAGAATTTTCCAGATGGGAAGAAACACATGTGCAGAGTGCTGGAAGTGAGAGACAGTGCGGAGCAGGCTCATCTCAGTGAGGGCCCCTCCACGCCAACTGCAACAGCTGAGTGTTTTCCCCAAATGAGGAAAAGAACCACTCCCTCCCTCCCTCTGTCACTCAGTCAATCAACAAACATTGAGTAAGCTCTTATTTTGTACCGAGCACAGATATTGTCTCTTCCTTTGTGGACATTAGAGTCTAGTAGAAGAGAGAAATACATGAAGGGCTTGCTCAAATTTCTAATAAATACTAGGAAGTGTAAATATATTACAGGTGTTCCTAGAGCTTATGGCACCAAAAGACACAACGAAAGACCATTTATACCTCTCCTTAGAGTCTTCCACTAAGGGGCTAATGGGCCCCACTGAGCATCTGTCCAGTCCTTCAGTTTTCAACAGCAGACTGTAAGGCTAAAGGCTGTTAAAATGGGGCTGCCTTTTGATGAGTACATCCTCGGGCCTTGCCCCACCCAGCCCCGCCTCTAGTCTGCCTCTGCCTTTGCTCTAGCTCCTTCCCCATTCTAGTGATGTAGGGTTTCTGACTCAATGATTTCAGGCGTATTCTGACTTCCTGGGCTTGAGGCTTAATCTCAGCCTTTTGTCTCTAGCCATCTAAAAACTCACCAGTGGGGCACCTTCTAGTTCTTCTAAACCCTTTGGCTTCAGGGTCTCACATTCTCTTGCTAGCTTCCTCCACAAGGCCTACCCTATTATGTATATGAGGTTATCGAAACCAAGACCTATTCTCAATCACATAGCCATGTCCCACTGTAACAGAGAAGAGACTGAGGACATATGTGTCTATCCCAGTGTAACTCGGAAAGAACATTCCCAAACAGTCTATAAACTCCAATATTAAAATATACCTTCCAGCATCAACCCATTTTGGCCAGCCCTATTAGAAGATAATGCATAGTATATCGACAAGGACAGATAGTTGTGTCTTTTCAATCCGTATCTCCCAATATTCTTCAGTCCTAATGAAATCCAAAACTTGCTATTTGTTAAGTTGAACACTGTGGCCTGATCCCAAGTTATCTAAAGTACACATATCAATAAGCCTGGGATCTAATGCTACAGACAAGAAATACGTGAGAAAGAGCAAAGCTATTCTAAAGCACCTAGTGGGGAGGGAGGCGGGGAAGGAAATGGAATTATATGAATAACATGGTCATTCATGGCTGCTCTGCCTTGACGAGATAATGTAAGATTCCTGGCAGAGGGTGAGCAAGGGGCAGATTCAAATAGCTCCTGCCAACCGGCCCAGTGCATTCCAAATCTGCTTGGCTATTAAACCACTTTATGATTAATATACGGCCTCTGGTACATCCAACAAACATCATCTTAACTTGAGAATACTCTTCAACATAAATAAATTTTAAAAATGAATCTCATTTTTTTAGACTTTTTTTTTTTAATCCTCACTCAAGTCCATGCTTTTACTGATTTTAGATCGAGAAGGGATAGGGAGAGAGAGAGAAACATTGATGTGAGAACGAAAGAGGTCGGTTGCCTCCCACATGCACTCCGACCAGGATCAAACCTGCAACCCTTCAGTGTAGGGGACAATGCTTTAACCAACTGAGCCACACTGGCCAGGGCAAAAACTAATCTCTTCTTGATAAGCTAGGATTATCTTTACAAATTCTCATAATAATAACAATTATGTTATAGTTTAGCACGGTACCTAGCATACTGTAGGCACTCACAAATATTCTTTACCTTTATCTTTTATGAGACATTGACAACTGGAAGAGGTATTGAAAGGAATAGGGATTTCCCTTACACTAACCATCCCCAACTGCTACGCCTGATTCTGCCCAGTGATACCATCCGCAGGCACTTGGTACTTATAACACGTGAGAATATTTAGCAGATCTTATGGTTCTAGTTCTCTTACTCTACTACTTTTGGTTGTGTCTCTAGAAAGGGTGCCATTGCTCCCCCATGGTGCAGGTTGCAAAAGCACTAGGAGAGACTTTTCCTTACCCTGTTCTCCTTTTGACAGGACTCTGTGCTCCAGGTGACCATAGTGGCCAAAATGACATGCGGAAGTCACTATGGTGATATTAGTGGCCTTCTTAGTTATGGTGTCAGCTCTTCCAGTACCCAAAGAGCTCACTTAGTTCTCAGAGCTGAGAGCTTTAACACAGAGCAGTATCTCTCTGGCACCAAGGGAAGAAAGCCAGATTAAGACTTTTCAAGCAAGGCAAAGAGAAGAAAGCATTTAAAAAAAGAGTTCATGACCTGAAGTCTTCATAACTTTCAAGATATCTTGTCTCTTAAAAAAGGAAGAAAAGAAACAGGAAATGAAAATAGAAAAGAAAAAGGAACGAAAAGAAGAACGACCTCAAAACTAGGTTCTCAAGGGATGAAGGAGGCAGAGCACAGGATTTTTAGGGAAGTGAAACTACTCTGCATGATACTATTGTGGTGGATACATCTCATAAATTTGTCCAAACCCATAGAATTCACAACATCGATTGTGAACCATAATGGACATCATGGACTTTGGGTGACAGTGATGTGTGGGGACAGGTTCGTCAGTTTCAACAAGTGCACCACTCTGGTGGGGGAGGGGGAAAGTGGGGAAGGCTAAGCACATGTGAGAGAAGGAAGTATATGGGAAATCTCTGTACCTTGGCCTCAATTTTGCTGTGAACCTAAAACTGCTCTAAAAAATAGTCTATTGAAAACTATAACAACAACAACAACAACAACAAAGCTTGGTTCTCAATGTCCTTCAGGAATTGAGATCCAGAAACTAACTGGCAGAAATAGTATATCAGCTCTTCTGAGAAAAGATACAGTCAGACTTACTATTGACATCAAGAACACAGCAATTTTGTAAGTTCTATTGATGGTACCAATGTAGATTTTCTGTTTTTTTTATTGTATTATACTTATGCAAGATATCAACACTAAGGAGGGTAAAGGGTACAAGGACATCTCTGTCATTTCTTTGAAGCTTCCTGTGAATATATAATTATTTCAAAATTAAAAGTTTTTCAATGTAAAAAAAAAAAAAAGAACATGGCAATTTTGTGTCTTAGCCATTTAAGCCATTCATAGTAAATATAATATCTCTGGCCTCAAGAAATAATTAGTCTCTCAGGGGAGTGGAGTACCCTAGGATCACCTAGCTAACATGGGGAGAGCCAGCATCTGAACATAAATAGCTTCAGAATCCACATCCATAGCTACTATAAACACTGCCTCTAGAAACATACCCTCTGCGTGATGGGGGATTTCACTGGTGAAATTTAAGGTATTTAAGAGGAACGAGAGAGGAAGAGGTCAACTCTACTTGGGAATATTAAAGAAGCTTCCACAGAGATGTTTGAGCTGTGAGTCCTGAGCTATGAGTCGGAGTTCACCAGGTGGACAGATGTTGCGTAGGAGATGTTTCAGGCAGAGTGTATGCACCAAGGCATACAGTTCAAGTATGATCCTGCCTCAGGTGGGAGATGGAATAGTTGATCTCCTAAGGACTCATCCAGTATTGATTTCACTGCAGCTATGAGGAGGGCACTGCTGAACATTTACAGAGTAAAGGTTTTAGATCAGACATGGTGATGCCACCATTCACTTGTAGGCGAGATAACCTCCCTGCACTTCATTTTCTTGATCTGTTAAGAAGGGTAATAGAGGTATTTATGTCATAAATTAAGTAAGTGAGTTAATTCACATAAAGCATAGAGCACGCTACCTGGAACACTGCACATGCCCAATAAAAGATAACTATTTTTGTTCTCGTTTTCACCAGCAACATCATCATTACCATCACCACCACCAGCATCATCTCACACCTACCTCTGAAAAAGAAAATACTGATGAAAGAAAATTACTCAAATGAAAACTTTGCTAAGAACACTCCAGAGAAATCGGATGGGCTTTCAGCTCCAACTAGGTGACTATTATCTGAACTAAATGAAATAATGACAGAAGCAACCCAGCTCAGCCTTGCTCAACTCAGCATAAAATTAAGTTAAAAGCCAAATTCTAGGTTCATATCTGGAACTTGCACACCAATCTTGGGCCCAAACAGAGCCCCCTCTGCAAATGCAGGGGGAAACCACTCAGGACACTCCATCAATTCCTGTAGTGATTCAGTAATTCCCAAGTTATTTATGCCAGCGCTGAGCAAGGCACCACAGAGATACAGAGGTGAGCACTGCGTCTCTTCCCTTGACTAAAGCCAACCTCTTCTATACCAACAAAAGAACAACACTGAAGAATAACGTTTCTGAGAATTTCAAATTCATGAAGACAGTTGTGCCTAATTTATGGTCTTATTTAAATAAAAGCACACAAGTTTCCTTTTTAAATTTCAATTTAATAAAATATATTGAGTGCCTATGAAGTGCAAATTCTTTGCAAGGTGTCAGGAGCATGGAAATAAAACATGAGTCCCAGTCCCCTCAGTCCACTGAAGGAGAGAAAATAACTCCATCAATTACTGTGATATAAGTGAAACATAGTAAGTAGCATTGAAGAAACACAAACTATGGAGCAACAAAGAATAGAAAGGCAGTAGGTAGTTGGGCTGTCAAGTGCTGGAAAAAAATTCGAGGAAGAAGTAGATTATAAGGTAGGTATTAAAAATTCTTTAAGATGGTAAATGTGACAAACATTATAACCAAAGACGCAGAGTATGACTATTTGAGTCATGCCCGGGAACAGGGAACGGCCTTGTTTAATCTGAGCAAAGGGAGGTGTTGGGACGTAATAACAACGAAAACTTGAAAGTTGGCTGGGGTCAGGTAAGCGACCCCGTATGTAAATCACTGAATGTGATCAAAAGATATTTATTATCCTTGAGTCAAAATAAATTCATTTCTTAATTATTTCCCCCCTCGTCTGGGACAAATAAGCCCAAATTTATTATCGCATTATTTTTTAATGAATACCTAAAATTGAAAAGTTACAATTTAGTCAATTAATTGATAGCTGCCAACCACATGTAAAACCTTTGGCTTCCCATCCACAGAAATGCATCCAGAAGGGGACACAACGGATTTGACTGCCTAATGGAAGATCAGCTAATGGGATGGACTTGGCACCTTCAGGGAGGGTTTTAAACAGTTGTCACAATAGAGATCTGACTCTGAAAAATCTTTCCAAACCAGAAAAGGAGAAAACACCAATGTCAGCCATTAAAAAAAATAGGATATGCCTAAACCTTAGAGCTAGCTACTTCTGCAGATTTGTAAAGCATTCTGGATTGTCAGTAAAATGAGGGAGGAACTGGAAGTTTCCAACTGGTACTTATCTCTCAAGCAAACAAAAAGCATGTTTGAGGGTGCTGTGTAGTATTAGAGAAAGGGCAAAGGTTTTGGAAATAGGCAGGCCTGAATTTAAATCCCAGCTTTCTGCTTGCTCTGTGATTAGGCTTGGGCAACTCTCTTATTCTTCCCATTTTCTCACATCTAACGCGGAGGTAATAGCATCAAACTTAAAATTATCTGTTGTAAGGAACAGATACTCCTGGCATAGCGAAGGACGCACATAGGCTCTCAATAAACAATACCTATTATTAGCAGCACTCCTATTTGTTCAACTTAACTTGCCACATTGAAATACACACACACACACACTATGTCAAACTGCTCCTGAAATCTGCCCATCAGACTCCACAGAAAATCTCCATATTAAACAGTCTGTTCTGAAACCCTAAGATCTCTCCTGGAAAGACCATGTGGGAAGGGCAGATTTTATATCTTGACACAATTCTCCTATCAGCCTATAAACTGGCTCAAATTCCCTCGAAAAGTCAGAGTTCCTTTGAGCCTAATTCCACTCGATATTGAGAACGGGTTGAAGTATTCATGTTTTCCATGGCATTTATGTAGAAACTCCAAACCAGAACATTTTAAATTATGTGTTTACCTTCATCCCAGTCCATCTGTGCCATCGCTGACATAGGCATATGTGTACATGGACATTATATCCAGAGCGAGCTGCATATTGACGCATTTATAACATCAGTGTTAACATATCTTAAGTATTTCTCTAACATTCCTACCAAAGCTGTCGCGAGGCTCATCGCTTAGGAAGCGGAATGTAGGGCAAATATGTTCTCAGCTACTACATTTGCTGGGTCTGTGAAATGTAATTATACTCTTCTCTTTACTGTTATATAACCTTTGAAATTTTCCAAAATAAAAGGTAAAAACAAATAAAAGAGGACTTAATGACATGGAGGTTGCTAACATGTTGACTGGTGACAGTCAATCTGAAAGCCCATTTTGTGCCAGTCACAGAAGGAAACAGATATGCTATCTACCCACCTGAACTCAGGAGGGAGGAAGAGAGGCCAGTATTTCACCTATAATTACATAAACACAATTGTCTTAAGTGGAAAAGTATACCATGAAATCATATAATAAGAGGGGTTAAATGTACTCCAAAGGTCTGGGACAGGCTCCTTGGGGAAGTGACATCTAAGAGGAAACCTGCAGGATAAACAAGCACTGTCCAGTGAAGAGGGAGAGAGGGAGAGGGCAGTGATCCAACCAGAAGGACAGCCACAGCACCCAAAGGAAAAAGGGAGCCAGCTCTGAGCCCAGCATCCTATTACGTATTTTTGACACATCTGATTTTTGCCGCCCAACAGTCCTGGTAAGAAGAAATATAGTTAAACTAGATAATTGAGTCAACGTTGCACAGCCAAAATTAGTATTCCCTAATATTAGCAACTGCAATTTTTCTTCCAGATCAACAAAACAGTTGCATAGCTGTTTATAAGTCCCTATAAATGTGTATATAGCGAGAGGTAGTCGTGATGGTGAAATTAGAAACCAAGGTCTCAAATAATTTAATTTGCTAAAAAAAATAAGGGTTTGTGCACCTTCCTTAGGTTTTAAGAGGTACAGAATACCTGAAGATGAGCTTAGTAAGCTGTCTCTGGATCTTACCATGACTGAGAAAGGGCCAGTCCCAAGGGCGGCAGACTGTGTGCTTAGTTACTGTCTGGCCTGTAGAGACAGCTCCACTGCAGGATGGGTGGTGTTATCATTGTTATCAGAGCAAGAGTGGGTTCATCTCTGCCCCCACACTTTTCCCTTCTTGGTTGAATTACTGTATGGAGCTGGTTCCCAACAACCATCCAGAACACCAATCTGGTGGTCATGGCAGATATCTTCACACATAATAGAAATTAAAACACAGGGCTCCTTAGGAAACAACAGAACTCAGACGACCCCAACCCCCTGCCCTACTCCCAAGAGCCGTGAAAAAGAGAAGCTATCAGGGAGGGGAAATCACGAGAAGGTGGGGAGAGACTGGGCAAGGAGGGTGAGGGAGAGCAAAGTGTCCAAGAGGACATCCTGGGTTCTGGATCCTGCCACAAAGTCAGAGATCCAATGTCCGAAGTTCCCCGTGTGGCCTCCTCAGCTCTAATTAACAAGGGGTCAGGGTAATGAGAGCCTGTGGTGTGGTATCATGGGATCATTTGGACAGAACTTGTAAACACCTACCTCCTGTCCAGTTTCTCTTGACCTTTCTCCAAGGACAGTGGCCTTAGGCAGAGGTAAACAAAGATCACCCCCAGAGTGCTAATTTTAGTCCCAGTTATAACAGTAAAAGCCAAAGTTCTTCCCCTTCCTGGGTTGCGACAAGACAAACTCAGGGCTCCTTGTCCCTGTCATTCAACTTTTCTCAGTTCCCAGATAAAGGCAGCCATCTCCCGGGAGCAAGGGAGCAAGCGCCTGCGGGGTGGGGAAATCTCATCCTGGTGAGACTCTCCAGAGGAGGGAGGTGGGATAAAGCAGATTTGGGAGCTCTTCATTCATCCAGTAACCTACTCATTTCCTGGACACACGTTTACTTAGCACTTGCCACCTGTCGGGCCCAGGTACGCAGAGAGGAGAAAGATGGACAGGCTGCCATTCTCGGGGGCAACAGCAGAAGAGCCAGAAATTAGATGGTCAATATGAAAATAATGACAGAATGGCAATTGTGATCAATGCAATGAAGGGCACTTGAGGGGGACCTAATCTAGTGCAAACGTTTGGGGCAATGTTCCTGGGGAAGAAGTGTTTAAGTTGAAACTAGAAGGAAAAGGAGGGCTGCGGGAAGAGAGCGTGAGCAAGGGCTGGGGTGGGGCAGAGTGCAGCCTGCCTGGGGGACAGTGCATCTGTGTGGCTAAGCCTTCAGGGGGCTGTGCGGAGAACCGCAGGAGGGGAAGCCCGAGGAGCCACAGGGGCCGGACAGCAAGGTCTGCCGCCCTTGTCAAGTGCTGGGGTCTCTGAGGGCAGTGGGGAGGCAATGGCGGGTTTCAAGCGAGGTGTTATCATGATAGTTCAAATCCGACTGTGTCCTTGTTCCCCTATGTGGCACTGGGTGAGTTGTAATCACTCTGACTCTGAACCTACCCAGTAAAGGTCTCTCCTCCCATGTGATGCCTCATTTTGTTAACATGTCTTTATTGTGCATCTACTTTGTTCTGGCCATTGTATGCAGCAGGGAACAAGAAAAGTCCTTGTACTCCCCAAACTTACATTCTAGTAAGGGTATAAGACACACGTGCTAGAGAGAAAACAGGGTGAAAAGAAAGAAAATACGCCAGGAGACCAGCTCTGGGCAGGGTGGACAGAGAGGTCTCCGAGATGACATTGGAGCCGAGGCCTGAGGAACAAGAGAGGTCCTTCACCATAAGGAGAGACATGGGCAAAGGGAAGAGTGGCCATAACGGCCTGGGGGTGGCAAGGGTCCCGTCCACCTGAGCAGAGCACGAGGAGGAGAACTCAGCTGGCAGAGTCCAGGTCGCACGGGCCTCCTTGGAGTGGGACGTTACTGCTTAAACAACTGCTGGTGCCCTGGTGAGTGACATGAGCTCAGTCAGATTTTATGATCACTCGGGCTGCTGTGCGGCGGAGGGGCAGGAAGGGCAGAGTGGAAGGAGTGGGATCTAAAGTAGGGGGTGAGGCTTCTGCACTTTCTTCCATCACTGGACACAGCACAGTATATTTTATTGTTAGCCTTGGGTGAGTTACTCTTCTTCTTCGTTCTTAACTGTCCTCACCCATAAAATGGGCAAAAATATCCCCCACCTCACCCTGGGCTGTTGCAAGGACTAAATACAAGGTGTCATTTGTAACGGACGGATGACAGTGCCTGGCTGAGCTCTCAATACCTCTTAGCTGTTCTCATGTTCTCATTACTCGTTTCCTGTCCATCTCTCCTATTGGACCCTGAGCTCCTCATTTTTATCTGCCCGGCACCCATCCCAGTGTTTATCCCAGGTGCCCTTGTAAATGAGGAGTTGCAAATTGTTGTCTGAAGACCTACAATGGCTCAAAAACATATTCTGTTTGGCTGATGTGGAGACTGGGATATTTTAGGCTGGGCCTGCCCTCCCCAGTTCCCTGGGTCACCCCCCACCCCTGCCTTGTCTCCTACCTGCAGGAGTCCCACAGGTATTCTGTAGGCACTTGAGTTGGTAAGCCCTAAACGCTGGGCGAACTCTTAAAAACGTGATTGCGTGGAACGTCTGTCACAAATATAAGGAACACAATAACCCACAATATCCCTCCATTCTCTTCTCTAGCCCCCACTGGGACAGTGGACCACAAGGTCTGACTTTCCAACTTTTCTTCAGTCATTCACCACATATTTTACTGAATGCCTTTTAGGTCCTGGAAACTGGGAGAAAAAGACAGACACAGAGTGTGCCTTAACTGAATGCCCATGACCAAGAAGGCTGCAGTCTTCTCAGATGCAAAGGCACACTCACTGTAGATTGAACTAGTGGTCTAAGCCTTTCGCACAGATTAACTTATTCTGCTCTTATACTAGGTCTGTGGGGGTAGCTCAGACAAACAGGCACTCTGTTTTGCAGACAAACAAATGAAGTGTCAAAGAAGTTAAGTACATTCCCCAAAGGGACACAGGTACTAAATAGTGGATCTTGAATTCCTGTCTCTTTTCATCAATAAGGGCAATACAAGCAAAGAAGAGTTAACCCCATTTGTGGAATAACCTATACAGTTTTCTCCTTGCAACATGCTACAGGCCCCAGAATAATAAAGGTGGAAATGGTATCCAGGACTGCCCACCAAGTGGGTAACATAATTTAGATGGCAGGAAGAATCATGACGACGGGGCTGGCAAAAAATAAGAGACTTCATTTCCAACAGAGTTCTCACTGGGCTCCATGTGTCACCAGGGACACATCTGGAAACAGAAAAGAGAAGTCAGGGAACGGAACACAGCCCCTGTGTGCCAGATTTACAAAAGCATATTTTTGCAGCAATGAGATTTTGCCAGGCAGTGCCAGGCCAGATGGCGGGTCTGCATGGTCCAGCGAGAGCTGCCTCCAGAGGGACCCTCTCTGGAATTCCCCAGGAAGGCTTGGCTCACTCAGGGAGATCATCATGACCACCTGCCCAGACGACCTTGGAGTAGAACAAGCCTGCTCTCTGTGCTCCAGAGCTCAGAGGCCTGAGAAATACATCATCATCCTTGAGGAATCCAGCAGCCTGACCAATCCCGAGGATGCCCTTTCTCGATGTGAGCACTACTTGAGGCTCCTGGGCCATCATTTCATTTAAATCAGTGGTTCTTAACCAGGGGGATTTGCCTCCCAGGGGAAGCTGGCAATGTCTGGAGACATCTGTAGTCTTCCTGATTGGGGGGCCAGAGGTAGGGCTGCTACAGGGGTATGATACTGGCACCCAGTGTGTGGATGCCAAGGATGGTGCTAATCATTCTACAATGCACACCAGGACGGCCCCACAACAATTACCGGGCCCAATATGTCAAGAACACCAAGGCTTAGGGACCCAGATTTAGAAGTCTAAAATATGTACTGGTTACCAACTACATCCCTGGGCAACAAACACAAAGGTGAGTTAGATGAGTCTTTTTCCTCAAGGAGTTCAGGATCTAGTGGGAAAGACAATCACATACAGAAGCAACTGTCATGCAGTGTGACGGGACTGAAAGCTGCCACAGGCTAGGGGTGGGCTCTGAAGGAAGTCACCTCTGGTTCCACTGCTGGCTTTGCTGTTTACTTATTCGCTGTGAGACCTTGGTCAGGTCACTTCATCTTTCAACCTGTTCTGAAACTGTGAATGGAAATTATGATACTACTTCCACTCCTACTGCTGTTACTACTCTTCCAATTACTATGACAACTTTTCCTGGAGATCTACCACCATTACTGCCACTGCTGCTCCAAAGGTAGAGTACCAGGTAGCCTAGAGGCACAAAGGACTGGCAAGTGGAGACATGCAGAGCTTCTAGAATGTGCTCCTAAGGAGAGAAGGTGTGTTTCTCCTTCATCCACCCTTCACCCTGCCCCCTGGAAGGAGGTCATGGCTGAAAGCGGGCATGGCCCGTGAAGACGACGACCTCACACTAAGGATGGTTCAACACAGAAGCCACCTGGTTCCTGGAAAATCTCCTGGGAAGCATCGATCTCTGGACTCTCATGGGAGAAATACAGGAGCTATCTCACTTAAGCCACAGATAATATTGTAACCTAATGATACGCAGTGTAGGAGTTGATTGCGTAGCTAGTTAGGGGCTTTACTAGCAGAGTGAATAGCATATGCAAAAATACAAACAGCTGAGAAAGGATAAAGTTGAAAGAAAATAAAGGGATCCGTGGTTTTTGATCCCTTCTATCAGGAGGGTGGTGGAGGGGCAGATGGGTGTGCCGGGAAGTAGCTCAATATAGGGGGTGCCATATGCCACACTAGGGAGTTAATACTTTAATCCTGTAGGCATGGGATGCTATTGAAGGGTTTCAAATAGACAAGTAATATCAGATCCCCACTTAAAGATAAGACTAGATGGAGTATGGCTTGGTGGGGGCGGGGAGTGAGGAGTGGTGGTGGGGGGGGGTAGAAGCTGGAGGGGCAAGTCAGAAGGGTAATGGAGCCAAGGAGCCCAGTTGGGAGGGTAATGGATCCCAGGGACATGTAGGAGACAACAGCATAGTTTTTGCCTATCGTTTAGGTGATGGATATGGAAGGTCTGATAGGAAAGTTTTTGGTTTGGGTAACTTATGACAACATCTTTACCATGATAGAAAACACTGGGGAAAAAGCAAATTTATTTCAGGGAAAATGAGTTGAGGCTGAGGTGCCTGTGAGCCAGCAAGCAAGTAGAGATATCTAATGATAAGCTTGCTCTTCAGTCTGGAGCTCAGGAGAGAAGTGCAGGGCAGACATTCAGACGGTGAAGGGGTCAGTGGAGAGCGAGTGTTTAAACCATAGGAACATGGCACTATGTTGGATACTGATGGGACTGAGGTATCTGACCAACTGTATTCAGGTCAACTCCAATAGCAAATGAACAAGTCTACCATCTCCCTTCCACGTGCACAGTGGGCCGGGATACACAAACACACACACACATACACCCCAAATCCCCACACTAGGCAATAGGGGCAGCTGGGCAAGTTTCAAAATAGAAAAGTGTCCAAAAGACATAGGACCTTATCAGAAACAATTCTCTTCTCAGACCACAGCCTGTTCCTGAAGGAACCCTGATCCGGTACAATATCAAGTTTGCATGCAGGGCCCATGAACATGTCTTACACCTGCAAAAGCCATTCAAGTCTTCACATATATAAAATGTCTCACTACCCTGGGTCTTTGCGCCAAAGAGACATAAAATAAATCCCAGTTTCAAGCCACCCTTCAGGGTTGTTCACACAACAGTGAGCCACACAGAACCTTCAGGGAGGGCTTTCAGGGCCCTGGAGCAATGCTTTGTTTTAAATAGAAGTGGGTGTGGACACTGCTAGGAAAGATCTGCCTGGGGCTCTAGCTATCACAGGGCAGAAAACACCCCAAGTAATTATTTCTCCCCAATTATGGCTAATTATCTGCGAGATAATTCTTGGCTTTTCTAAAACAGGACCAGAAAATTAGCTCTTCATGTGAGTGCAAGACTAAAGATCCCAGACCCAGCAGCTCTGGCCCTGGGGTTAGTTATGCCTTGTTACTTCTTAAGGAGTGAGGAGGGGGCAGGAAGTGGGGTTTTGACTTAGGCACTATTTAGCCAAGTGCAGAAAAAAGTCTCCCTTCGGCTCTGAAACAAGATCATGCAGCTATAAAATTTATTGGACACAACTCAAGCTAGGGTGTTGGGTGAAAAAAATCAAAGAAAGAACTATGGGCTGAGTTCAGAAGGGTGTAATGAAATCTGCACCTGTTGTCACTCACTTATTACCCCAGATCGCCCAGGCAGCTTAGATTTAAACCAGACCCATCAGAGGCCCAGCTTAGCTGATGTGGGCCCTTTGTACCTATGAACACAAAGTCAAAAATGTGTGCATGTGTGTGTACCTGCACATGTGTGTGCATGGGTATATGTGCACATCTGCTAGAAATGAACTGGGAGGGAAGATGGGAGGAGAATGAGACTTATTGTTGGGGGATACGGGCAAGTCAGCAAACTCCAATAGCCTAGAACAGGCAAATTTCAGATTCCCTGGTATTTGCAATTTGGGGGTTATAGTTTCAAATCTATTTTGAGCGAATCCCTACGATGAATAGTTTTCATAAAAGGAAAGCAACAGCACCAAATGAATTGAGTTGATTGGAAAGACAGAAACTTACCCAAGGAAAAAAGTCAACAGGAGGAACTGTTGAACTATAAAGGAATAATACTCCATTTATCTTCTGAAGATCCCTATGGATATTAAATCTTAAGTCTCTAAGCTAGTAAAAAATAAATAAATAATATAAATTATTTAAATACATACCAGAATTATTGAGATTAACTTTATCAGGGCCACCAGGCAATTTACTTTCCTAAAAGTCTACTCCATGTCACTTCTCTGTAATCTGCAACATTCAGTGCAGCCATACCTTTGATGGTGTGGCATGTCCAGTTTTCATGAAAGAAAGGAGCTGTCCCCTGCCTGAGATCAGTCACGTGGTAGCTCACCCTCGGCAGCTTCCTGAGCAATGCTAGGCCAGAGCAGCGTTCTCAGTTTCAGCCATAGAAAGGTCCACGGGCAGAGGCAGGGTTTCCTCCTTTCTTACACTGGTATGTAAAGGCCCAGATGTTGACCAAGTTGTGGAGAACAGAACAGACATAAGTGTGGGGGGCGCTCATCCCATCTTTCATATTCAAAAGTGTCACTAATGCTGCCAAGGGGTCCAGTCAGGACTCACCAGTAATAAAAGATGGGTGGGCCCCCGTGCAAATCCTAGCCATGTGATCCTGGGGCAAGCTGTGTTACTCTCTGAGCCTCAGTTATCTCATCTGCAAAATGGAGTAACAGTTTTTAAAGTTTAAATGAGGTACTCCAGGTAAAGCATTCCTTACCATGCCTTGTATGTCGCTAGAACTCAGTACATGTTCATAGTACTTTGAAAGTACTTTGTAAGCTCAAAAGAGCTGGGCAAATATCAGTTAATAAATACCTCAAGCACCTTTCTGATCTCTGTGTACTAACAGACAATGCTGTACACAATGGCATTTAATCCTAATCTGTACTGCGGTGTTCTCCAACTGGGAAGCAATACAAGGTGGTGGCAGGGCACATGGGTTCTGGAGACAGATCTGGGTTTGCATTACAGTACCGTCACTTATTAGCTAAGTGACTTTGACCAAGTCATTTTATCCTTATGAGTCCTAGTTTCACTATCTATAAGGATGGGGGTTAAAGGATAGACTCTCAAACTCTCACTAAAAGCCAGGTTGTGTGTATGTTCCTCACCACTATAATGAAGCCCTGGGCAGTTATTAGGACTGGAAAATGTTACATGATCCAGAAGAATCACCTGTAGGACACATGAAATTATAAAATAGGTAGAAATTACCATCAAGTCTGATATTACCTGGCATGTGAGCCACTATCCCCCTACCCATACGCTTGGCCAACATCAATAGTTGATTGCTCTTTCTCCCGTAGCTGAGAGTGGCTTCCCAGTCATCCCAGATGACACTAAGCTCCAGACAGCAATTTCCAATCCATAAGAACTGGCATGGGAGCTCATCTATCTGCTGTTCCCAATTTGGTCTCACCATCCCAAGTGAGATAGGAGAAAGCAGAAGGCCATCGAGTTTAAGTGACTTGCCAGGGGTCCCACATCTAGTTGATAATCCTGACCCCAAAACACAGACGACCTAACTCCTCGAGCGGTGCGACTTCCATCTCCTACTCTGCCTCTTGAAGTTGCCAATACATCCAAATCCTCAAGGAGATGGCGAAGGCATCTCCCCTTCATCTTCCTCCTCAGGGCTGCACTTAGCAAGGGACTCGTCACCTAATTCAGGCAAGTCCCCTTCTCTGTTAGCTGAAGAAGAAGGGAGGGAAAATCAAGTATCTCTTTCAAATGCTTTGATGGAAGATGTGGGGAGTTGCACATATTCCTGGCCAAGTCTGGCCCTCAGGAGCATGAGCAATCCTCCCAGCCTGGAGAACCTGAACTGAAACTTAAGCTACAGCAAAGTGAGTCACTTCAACTGCGGAGGGGAAGGCAAAGTGATGGCCCCACCTCGGCCATCTCCTGGCTCCCTCTCCCATGAGTAAAGCAGCAGCTATGCAGGCCATGCCACCAACAGCTCCGCAGTGGCCTGAGGCCATCTGTTTCTGTCTGGCAGGCAGAATCCCAGCATGCACTGGTTCCAACTGGATTTTTGTGGGGAGAGCAGCAGAGAGGGCCCCAGCTGCTGTCACCAGACAAGGAGGCGCCTTCTCCTCACCTCCATCCTGGGTGCTCTCCACAGGCTGAGCTTCCAGCTGTCTTGTGGCTCGAGGCTCTCCTTGCCTGACTCAGAATACCCAATGTGCCCCACCTCCAAGGGGAGAATTAAAAACATTTTTTATTCATATCTGTGATAGGGAGAGGAGGGTGGGGTCAAAAATCAGATTTATTCTATCTCCCAGGTGGTACCACCTGTTGCAAGATTTTTACTTGCCTCAATTCCACAACATGTCTGGCATCCTAAAAAGGTTTTGCAACTGTTGGAGTAATGCTAACATCTGCAACAAAATAATAAATATGACAATAATAACCAATCCTGTGTAAGCACTGCCTGACCTGGCTTACCCAACTACAGGCAACTGTACCCCTTTCTTCAATGTTAATCTCATCCACAGCAGCTTGATCTGCCATTATCATCCCCAACCATTCATGCAAAAAATATTCACTGGACCCAACTGTGTTCTCGACACAGCTCTAGGCACAGGGGAGCAAGCAGGCAGTGTATGGATTACATTGGGGAAGCCTAGGTTACATTGGGGAAGTCAGATAGAATGGAAACAATATACTTCCAGATAGCAGTAACGGGCACAAGCAAGTGTGGCTGGGGGACAGTGGGAAGGGGAGAAGTGACAGAAGGTGAGGTGGAGGAATTCAGTGGAGGCCAGAGTCATGACCGCAGGGAAAAGTCTCACACTAAGGTCTGCAGGGAAACACACATGCATGGAAGGAGAGTGAGGTATCCACAGTCTGCCACTGGAGGATTGGCTCATTTTCTACCTAAACACAAAGTTCATTCCCACCCCTCTGCTGCTGGTGTCCCCCCTGCCTTTACACAGGCCCCTGGTGTTGGGGGAGAGGAGCTGGGCACCAGGTGAGTGGGCTGGGGCACACACCCACACATAATTTTCCAAGGTTAAAAAGGTATAGAAATGTGAGAAAAATCTCCAAAGCCCACGAAAACAGCCACACACGAAACTGTGAAATCTATTATAACCCTGATTGTTCTGTGCCAGCATAATAATTGAGCTATTTCAATAAAATATAACTATCTCATCTAAATAATCCTCTTCTCAGGCATTTTAGTTACATTGTACCTATATAAGCTTTTACTTACCATTGACTGAGAGCCTACTATATGCTAGACATTATGCTACATGCTTTAATGTGATACCACTTTTATTCCTCGTGCAAATACTCTAAGGGAAGTGGTATCAATCTCATTTTACGGGTGAAGAAACTAAAAACTTAGAGGTCTTAAGGTCATATAGCTGGTACATGAAAGAGCCTAAATTTGAATCCAAAATCTCTTTGGTTCTAAAACCCCTACTTCTCCCATTACAGAAAAGGGTTTCTAAATCTCTGACCCTCTTAAGAGTGAAATTCACAACCAATTCTTCAAAGCCTGAATCCTATTGTGAAGCCTTCCTTGACCACTCCAGGCCACACCAGTCATGCCTTCTTTTGACCTTGAATACCACTGAATAGTGCCTACCAGTCATTTACTCCTGATCCATCCCGTAAATGAACACTTACTCTGTACTGGGTTTTGTTCCCTGTGTGACAATATAATAGTAGAAAAGACCAAGTCCCTGCCCTTGGGGAGCTTAGAGTACAGTGGGGAGCAGACAAACAGGTGTCAAGTGCAAGGACTGGACTGCTCCTACGTTGGAAGGGGTGGGAAATGCGGCTGGAGAGACAGGCCCAGACCAGGAAGGGTCTTAAATGCCATGTTGAGGGGCTCAGACTTTTCCTCAAGGAATTGGAGCCACTGCAGGGATTTCACAAGGCAGAAACATAATCAGACCTGCATTTTTAAGAGGATCCCCTCTGAGAAAAGTGATCTGGCAGCAGATAGGCTGAGGGAAGGAAGACCAGTATGCAGGCTGTTGCAATGTATCAGGTGAGTGACAGTGACTGTCTGGAATCCACAGGGGGAATTATTTCTTTCCATGTGACATTTTGATCTTCACACTGTCAAAGAAAGCCAATATATACTGGATGGAGTGTACATCGGCACAAAACTTTCCCATTCTCAAGCCTGTTAGAGGGAGCCAAACGGAAATTCAAGCGTGGCCGAGCCACCTAGAAGAGGTTTCTGTCCCTCAGCTGCCTCATTCCTCTGCCAAACACTTCCCAGTGATGACACTCTGGTATTCTGAGCAGTGACAACGGCTTTCATTGGAACCTTTACTCAGTGTTGGACTGAGAAAAACAAACAAGCTGATACAGTCCTTTAAAGGAAGCTTGGGTGGCCTGCTCTGTTGGTCGGGTTTCCTGACCTCTAAACAGATATTCTCTCCTGATACACAATCCTATGGGGACAAAAATGACTGAGAAACAGGCCTCTGTGTTCAGAAAGGCTGCAAGGTACAACAGAGAGACAAACCTAGGTTCAAACACTCCTTCTGCCATAGGTTTACTGTGTGACTTTGGGTGAAATACTGAAGTTCTCTGAGCTTTAATTTCATCAAATGTAGAACTGAGTAATAATAACTGCTTTTCAGGGATAGAGCAAAAATTAATATTAATTATGAATCAAGGCTACTATAATAGTAGGCACTCAAATATGATCTGCTTTTTCCTTCCTGACTTTCCTTTTTGTATTTGCCATTTATTTACCTAGTGCTTAAGTATTAACTACCAGACTCAAGGCCTTATTCAGAAGCAGGTTATTTAAATAAAAACAACTAAAAACAGTCACACCAATGGAAAACCTTGCCACGCCAATTGTAATAAGGCAAAACCATACAGAAATACAACCTCAATCTGCTCCTTGAGCAACTAGAATCTCTCCCATCTATTAAAAACTACTGAGTCTAGGAGATCTCCAATCTAATGATAGTGAGAATCATGTGAAAGCTGTAAAATTAAAGATTTTTATGTTTCAACCCAGACCCACTGAATAAGAATTCCCAGGAGGTTACCCAAAGATTTTCACTTAAAAATATATTTTTTTAATTAAGAGTCTCTTCAGGAGATTCTTGCCATCATGACTTACTTTCTGAGGCTAGCGTGGGATCCAATGATCTAATCTCTTTGTCTACTCAGGCAGTGTCCAAACACATAGCAGAATTTAAAAACCAAGAACTCATTCCATATCACAGACAGTCACAAAGGACGAGTGGGATCCCAACATCTTGTTTGCAAATCCAGACGAATGATAAACATTAACTCCAACCCAAATCCTTCACATTCTAATCATGGCAAAGTTTAAAACAACAACAACACACACACACTCGCTGTAGTGACTGAAGGTGGGGTGAGTGATACAGTCAAGCTTTGCCCTTAGCCAAGCCAGACTTCTCAGAGGTCGAGGCAGGCCTGGGCCGTCCGCACCACTCATCTGAGTCTCCAGACAGCGTCCGGCCTTATGCTGCTATGATAATGTATCCCAAGTACATTTGCAACTTGATACAAAACATGTGTCTTCTTCCTCGTCAGCCAAATGAAGGTCAAGAAAGGAAAAAGAAGGAAGAAAAGAAGGTAGAAAGACAGAAAGACAGAGGGGGAGGGATGGGGGGGGAGAAGACAGACAGAAGATAGAAAATAGGAAGGTGGGGGAACATCCCTGCACTGGGGAAAAGGTGTGAAATAAAAGCTAAAGTGCAAAAAGAAGTACCTTTAGGAACCCCCTCGTGCAGCTATCACCCATCTTAAGATAATTTCAACTCGCGGCCGCCTTATTTCATGTCTAACGCACCACGATTCTTTCCAAACAAATTCCAGACTTTGTATTATTTTTCTGCAAATATTTTGGCATGCAACTATAAAACGTGAGATAGCTTTTAAAAATCAGTTGCCATATGATTCTCCTAATAACAAATAATACGTTAATATCACCAAATGTCCATTCCAAGTTCCTATTTCCCCTAATGTTTTACTCTTCTTCTAACGCGTGTTATCTGAATGAGGGTTCGACCAAGGGCCACACAGCACAAGGGGCCCATATGCTTCCTGGGTCTCTCTTCATGATTGTTCCCCTTCCAGCTCCGATTTCTCCCCCTTGCAATGTTGTTGTCGTTGTTGAAGAAACTAGGTCACTTAACTAGCTTTTTTATGCCAGAGTTCATTTATTCTTTGTCACAAAGAGATTTCCCTGTTCTAACAAAAGACTTGAGAAGCTTCATTTTAAAAAAAGGGAATGACTGTCGGACAGCACTTTTTCAACAACGGATTTCCTGATCAGGTCTGTGTAGAGCAAACCATAAACACGCTCTAGAATAGCCACTGGTACAAATACCCCAGAAAAACGCTCATGCTCAAACTTTCTTGGCGGCCAGAAATGGCATGGAAGGTGAGTTTGGGCCTCTTTGTAATAACTGGGATCACCCACTTCTTTTAGTTTCATTAAAGAGCAAAAACTAAATTTTAAAAAATCAAGACCTTTCTGGCCTTCAGAGATCTCAGGAATACCATATTTTTATCATTTCAGGGTAGATGAATCAGAAATATTCAGAGGGCACTGCCCTTAATAGATACCAGCACACAAGCACTTGGCAAAACACATTTAGGGAAGTCCTGAACCCACCGAGCTTGAAAAATAATTTGACAAATTCAGTGAACTCCAAACACCTTGTATTCAGTTTGTCCCTTCTGTTCAAGGGTGTCGGGTTCAGAAAATGAACTTGCACTCCTCTCATCACACCTCCACACAACAATGTGAAAGGCGGCTCTTCCAGGCAAGCCGCCCCTCTGCCCTAAAGTGTAAGTGGAGCCCTCTTCCACAGCGGCCCACACCAGGACATACCCATCACGAGAAAAATGACTTCAAGGAGCAGGCCTGTCCAAAGGTCAGTCTCTTTTGATGTTATCACCTCTGTGTGCCCCACCCTCGGAAACACTCATCATTCCCACTGGACACACATCTGGCCACTCAAAATTAGAATCAGGAGACATTTTCTGGTGTCCCCAGCATTTGTAGTCAAGATGTTCAGAGGGGGAAAAGCTATGCATGTAAGATACTCATTCATTTTCTCTCTTGGGGTAAGGTTCAATTCTGCCTTGTGAAAGGCCCAAAGCTGTTCTTAAAAGACATTTATATTTCATGATTTCAGGAATCAGTGAGGATTTAACGAATGAACAAGCCAAGCTGCTTTCTTGTAGAGTGTGGTCACAGAATGAAGACTGACAGAAATCACTGTGCATTAGCCCACTTCAAATTAAACTTCAGACAAATAGGAAAACCAGCTTATCAATAGCTTAGCAACATTTACTGTGGAGTTTTTACTCTCAGTCTGCACAAATGGCTCTGAAAATATGTACTCGCAGGCTGGGATTACCATGTTGAAAAAAATCTATTAAAACATGATTTGCATTTGGGATTTTCTAAGCCCACGTGAATGATTCCTCTTTACTGATGGCAGACACTCCCAGGCAAACCTCCATATTGTGCTTAACTGTGGACCTAACTTCAGAAATTAGGAGTTCATCAAGAAGATTTCCTTTTCCCCTCCAAGGGCCTTTCAGAACTGAGCCCTGGAGGTTGAGCTCCCTTCCTCATTTAGAAGTCAACTCCATCAAGGCCACAAAGTCTCCCCCCTCAACAGCTTTCCAAGGGGCACCGATGTTCTCAGAGTAAAACTCAGCACCAGTTCTCTGGGTTTCAGGTGGCTCTCCTAGGATAAGAAAAGAGCATGTCCAAGTTCTACTCTTTGCACTATATTTAAATCAACCTTGCTTCTTGCCCAGCCCACAGGGAAGAGGTTAATCAGGACAAGACTTACTAGCTTGGTTGTCTATGTCTACGTTGATTCAATTAGTATGATAATTACCAGATCTTTACGAGTATCCAAGACACATGGACTTAACCTGAGTCACAGTCAGTGGTATACTGTAAACAGCCTATTGTCTGGCATGATTAGAAGACAGGTGTACTTATTAATAGAATTACTCAGTTTATAATTATACTGCTTTTGTTTAGGCTCTTCAATGGCTTCTTCACTGGTGTTCTTTACCTCTAGCTTCACTTTCTCCAATCCACTTTTCACATGCTGCCAGACGGTTGTCTAAAAGGCCAATATAATTATATAATTTCCAACTTACAGACCTTCGATGGCTTCCTGTCACTTAACAATGTTAACAAACAAACAAAAATACCAGAATAAAACAACCTTGATATGCACTGAGAACCTTAATAATCTGGTTGTCTTTCCTCCTAGCCTTCTCCATACCATTAACCCTAAAGCCTATTCTCCAGCACACCAAACATCTTACCATTCCCTTTATTGCAGCATGTTGGGCCCCTGTAAGCTTCCAGACCTTTTTACATAATGCTACTTGCAAAATATGGCCTGTGGGCCAAATCCAGCCCACTACCTGTTTTTGTAGACCAAGCGTGATTAGATCACCATCACGCCATCCTTCTACATATTGTCTGACTACTTATTCATGACCATGGTTAAGTTCAATCATTGTGACAGACACTCTACAGAGGCAAAGCTGAGAATATTTACTATCAGGCCCTTTACAGAAAACGTTTGGCAATCTCTGGTCTAGAATTTTGGCCTCTCACTCACCCCCTGCCCCAGCTCTTCCCTTGGAAAACTTCTATGGATCTTCAGGAGATATAAGCTAAAAATGCATATCCATCTCTTTGGAAACGAGGACAGCTTACTAGTTTTGAAGAATGTCCTATAATTATATGCCATTTCCCTGTCCTTTAGCTTAACATGACCTTGATTTTGTTTAGAGTGCCCATGTGTCCAGCTCCAAGTGACAGTCTTGATGGCCCAAGCCAGTGCTGTCCAGTAGAATGCACTGCAACAATGGAAATGCTCAGTATATGTAACCGTAGAATAAGGTAGCCACTTGCTATACAAGGCGACTAAGTACTTAAAATGTGGCTACTGCTACTGAGGAATGGAATTTTTCATTTTATTTAATTTTAATTTCTCTAAATTCAAATAGCCATTATGACTCAACAATAAAAAGACAAATGACCCAATTTTAAAATGGGCAAATGATCTGAATAGACATTATTCTGTAGAAAATATACAAATAGCTAGTAAGCATGTGAAAAGATGTTCAACATCAGTAGTCATTATGTAAATGAAAATCAAAACCACAATGAGATAATACTACACATCCATGAGGATGGCTAAATCAACAAAAGGAAACTACAAGTGTTAGCAAGAATCTAGAGAAATTGAAACCTTTACACATTCCCATCAGGACGTATAAAATACTGCAGCTGCTTTGGAAATAATGTGGCATTTCCTCAAAGGGTTAAACAGGGTTACCAGAGAATACAATAATTCCACCCCCAGGAATATTCCCAAAGGAATTGAAAGAGAAATGAAAATATGATAATATAAAAATCTGCACATGAATGTTCACAGCAGCATTATTTATCATAACTAAAAACCAGAAACAACCTAAATGTCCATCAACAAATGAATGAATAAACAAAATGTGGTACATCCATGTGGTGAACTATTAAGTCAGAAAAAGGAACAGATTTTTAAAAAGTACTGATACATAGGTAAACCTTGAAAAAATTATGATAACTGAAAGAAGCAGATACAAAGTGCCACATATTATATGATTCCATTCACATGAAATGTCCAGAACAGACTAATCCATAGAAACATAGAGTAGGTTAGTGTTGTCAAGGGCTGGGTAGGGGGGAATGTACAGTGACTACTGGGTTTCTTTTGGGAGTAATGAAAATGTTCTGGAACAGTTGTATAATCCAGTGAATATATTACAAAACACTAAAATGTATATTTAAAATGGTAACTATTATGATATACGAATTATATTTCAATAAAAAGCTTTTAAGTAGTCATATGTGGCTATCACATTAGATTATGTACATCTAAGCCAACCATGACTATCTGTTCTCCACTTTCCCTGCCTCCCTTGTAGCTAGAAGTGGCCATGCAACCTAATTAAAGCCAATATGAACTAATCAGAGTCCAGTTGGAGGGATCCTAGGAGAGCTTTTACTTTTCTCATTTAAAAAGAAGAGAGAGAGAGAGAGACTCTACTTTCTCTGGTTCTTTCCCATTCTTCCAGCATTAAAGAGAAGATACCACGTCTAGAGCTACAGCAATTATCTTGCAAACATAAAGTAATTAACATGAAGGAAAAGTCTACAGAATTAAAGATAAGATGGCTTTGACATGGTCAAACCACCTTTGTTCTTTGATTTTGGAGTGACAGTAGGAAATCAGGTCTATTTGTTGAAGTCACTGTAAAATGGGTATACTGTTAAATGAGTTAATAATATGTATTAAACTGTCAAAACAGTTCCTGGCACTTGGTAATACTATGTGTTATGTATTATTATTGTCATTATTACTCAGTATTTCTCAACCTTTTTTCACCATCAACCCGCTAAAGAGGCTTTTCATACATGCTTTTCCTTACCCTCACCCCCATGAAATGTGAGTATCTGTGTATCTATTACCATTGTTAGGCAGGGGTGAGCATTAGAAGGCCACGAACCACTGGAATATCTAAGATTCTTTCATCTTCCAAGAACTAATTCTTTGCCTCTTGTAAACGTATTCCTGATACATGCTTCTTCCTCACTGCAACCTACGGGTTTAAATAAGAGCTTCTTAGTACTGTCACTGCGGTTGAATGCATTCCTATCAGATTCACTCTCCTTTTCCACTGCAACCAACTGATTTAAATAAGAGTTGTCAAGGCTGTATAGGCCCACCCTATTGGTCTGGGAATGGACACGTGACTAAAGCACAGCTCATCATAACATCCCACTCCCGGGGGTATAGTTGATTCAATAAGGGATATGGACCTGACCCATATGAGAATAATCACAATTCTTCCCCAGAATCTTGAAGCTTGAGAAAAGAGAAAGCACGGGTCCATTGCTGTGTTGTAGAAGCTATGGTACGTGAGCCTGAGAACTCCCTGCGGCCATGTAAGGGAACCTAAGCAATAAGTGAAGGCAACATTTGTGAGTAAGAGACAAGACAACACTGGTGATCACTGGCGATGTGGAGGTGAATAAAACATAGTCCTGGACCTAAAGGAGTCACAGACTAGTAGAGGAAATAATTGCAATACAGTGTGATAAGTGCTGGGAATAGCCCCAGGCTACAGAAAGGATGCTCAGGGGAGACAGAGCTCAGAGGAGAAGCACCTGATGGGCCAGCAGAGGCTCCCTGGGCACTAAAACTGAACCTATGCTCAATCACAGGAAATGGCATACATGTAACTCCAGTCTGCCCACAGTCAAGCCAGCCATGCTGTGGCTGCTAATTCGTACACCTTAGTAACCCAGAGAGCACAAGAATAATAATTTGAAGAGCAGTACTAACATACTTATTAATAACAATAATGGATGTCTTTATTTTTCTGATGGCAGGAAATCTGTAATACAGAAAAATGTAATGAAGGAAAAAAAATCAACCATTATCTCACAACACAGTTATATCTGTTTTATATAGAAAAAGAACTTTACTGACATAAACTGCTCACAATTTACTATAGCTCAAAACAGCCCTTTGCCGGTCTGTCAGTAGCACTGAAACAGTTTCTGTTTTGAGCCTCCCCCAAGTCTTCTCTTGTAGGCATCACCCTTGCTCCCATGCTCCAAAGTGAAAGGAAGGGCTTGGTGAATTTAACAGAGCTGAGAATCACTCCACTAGCAAGTGGGCAGATGTGATTCTGTCCCAGACTCTCCGACTCCAGAGCACAGCCCCCACCACCACCTGACTTCTCCACAAATATTTGACCACAAGAACCAACCAATCAGAAAGAATGCTCAGATGTCCCAGCCGTCTTCCATCTGCCTCTCCCGTGTCACTCTCTAACCTTCTCGACCCTGCTCTCTGACCCAGGATGCTGACGGGTATGCACCAAAAGGCTCTCCACCCTCTGGCCTTGACCTGGGTTTGGCCAAGGGGGGACACAAAGGGATATGAGCAGGCAAGAGGAAATGTGGCCTGGCTGTGGCTCTACCGGCAGTCACACTGGCGAGCCTCTCCACACAACAATCTCTCCAACACCTGGTAACACACACCCTATGCTGTGTCCTTGACACCCAGGGGTGGTACCAGCTCCACTTTTGGTAGCCCAGAAGTCTTGCACTGTCCCTGTGGTTTTCCCTACACTTGCCCACTCTTCTCAAACTACCCTATTTGAGTTTGCCACCTGTTTCTTGCAGGAACCCTGGCTGACACACTGACAAACAGAACGGACGCAGATGTTCCAGTGGGTACTGGGTGAATGCCCGTAGAGCATGGCAGTTTCTAGAGCAGGGAGACAAAGAGCAGCTATCATTATGCGGAAACAGAAGTCCAAAGTACTAGCCATCCCATCCCATTCTTTGGAATCCTGCTTGATTTACAGACCCTGAATGGATACAAGATGTTTCCAGGTAACAAGAATTTGGATAAATCAGTATTTGTGGTGAAGCTCTGGGACTTTAAAAAGCCTTTTTCCAAGACTGAGTAGTTATGGCAGGTCACTACCAATCAATCTTTCCTCTCCACCACCCACCCGCAGTCCTCTTCCTGGTCCTTCAAACCCTGGATTTCCTGCCCCAACAGAACAGGTCCAATCAATGTTAGCACAAAGAAGGTAACAGCTATCAAGCCTACGTTCCATTTTCCCTTAACTAAGAAAACGAATGTCAAAACAGTCATGTCTGAAGAAAAAAACATCACACATATTTTGATAGAGTTAACCTCTCGCAATTTCCTCTTTTTCCAAAGGATTTTTGTAAAGGGTCAAGGAATTTTTGGAGAGAAAATAGCATCAGGAAAAAGTGACCTGGGAAAGCACTTAAACTAACTTGGCCCCATGCCTTTATCTCAAAAATCTAAAAGTAAAATATCTTTGCAAATTAAAGCACCAAAGTATAAAGGAAGGCCTTCCTGTATTTTTTCCAAAATAGGCTAGGTTGGCTAGATACTAATTAAAATTATCTTAATGGATGAGAAAGCGCTTGTTGTGCTGTTTTGTCAACAGAAATAACTTATAGCTTTAGGTTACTTTCAAAGGCTGGTCTCTTCTTGATTTGCTAAGTAAGTATTGCTCTGCTTTGTCTCCCTGTTTTGTTCATCCTTCCCTTCTCCTCTAACAACGCAAATCATCAGTGGCTCAGGCTGCTGATTCTGCCTCCTGAAGCCACTGTGACTCCATTCCTTCCCAACACCACTATCACTATAGAGCCCATGTCCTTATAACAGCGCAGGTGGACTAGAGCAGGGTTTCCCAACCTCGTTTACTGACATTTGAGGCCAGATAAGTCTTCGTTGTGGGGACTGTCCTGTGCACTGTAGGATGTTTAACAGGATGCAGGTAGCCTGCCCCCTCCTCACAATCAAAAATGTCTCCAGACTTGACAATATCCCTTGAAAAGCAAAGCTGCCCCAGGCTGAAAACCACTGACCCAGAGCATAGCTTCCTACCTGATACACCTGCATTGACCCCTGTGCCCTTTGGAATTCATCCCCCTTACCATGGACAGAGTGGCCTTGTAAATGCACATGCCACCATGTCTTTGCTCACTGAAACCATCACCCAGCTCCCATCTACAACCAGCTAAAACCTAAAATCAGCAAAAAAATGCAAAATGGCCCACGATTGGGCCTTGCAGGCTTCTCTGACTTTGAGCATAAATAGCAAGTGGCAACTCGCAAGTTTTGCCAGGGGACATGTATGGTTTCAGCTAC
Organism: Miniopterus natalensis; assembly: GCF_054644295.1. Taxonomy (NCBI): domain Eukaryota; kingdom Metazoa; phylum Chordata; class Mammalia; order Chiroptera; family Miniopteridae; genus Miniopterus; species Miniopterus natalensis. Next base: position 35,755,018 of record NC_142089.1, on the reverse strand, counting down.
TCCATGTTTATTTACATTTTTAAAAAATCATTCAGATGGCACACATGAAAATCCCCTGACTTCTTTTATCCCCTGCAAGCTCTGGGTGCTCTAGGTGGAGAGGAATCACGCCAGTTCCCCCATATCCCAGGTAGTTTCACATCTCTAGGCCTTTCACTCACTGGGGCTCCCTCCCACTCTGAACCGCCCTTCCCTCGTTTTCCCACTTGGAGAAATTCCAAATCGCCCTCTACAGTAGGGGTTACAAACTCAAGTGCACTCAAGGGTCAGAACAGTGACATAGATGAACGCAGCAGGACAGGGAACTGCAGAGCACATGCGCACGGTAACAGCAGTCCCCAGCGCTCAGCACAACGTTTCCATGCAGGAGAAGGAGCCCACATCGCCGAATCTGGGAAGCTAGAGGTCTGGATTTTCATGTGTGCCATCTGAATGATTTTTTAAAAATGTAAATAAACATGGAGTAGCTGAAACCATACATGTCCCCTGGCAAAACTTGCGAGTTGCCACTTGCTATTTATGCTCAAAGATCTCTAAGCATGTATCACAGTGCCCTGAGAGTGTTTACATTCCTGTCTTCCCTACAAGTGTGACAGCTTCTCAAGCTCAGGTCCTATGTCATTCGTCGGTCTTTTCACTATTTATTTACTTTAATTCACATATTATTTTTCTTCTTTCTCCCATGTACCCAACCATTCATCATCCTATCTACCCATAAATAGAATTAAATCCCTATAAGCACTTTGCTAGGGATACAAAAGGGAACAGACATAGTTCCTGCCCTCAAAGTGCCCCTATTCCAGTGAAGAGAGACACAGGCAAACAATTCTAATACACACACTCACGAGAATATTGTAAATGGATAATGTACTCAAAGCACAGCGCACAGGACAGCAGAAAAAGCACTTAAATCTCCCTGGGGGACTTGAGCTGGCTTCAGATGAGACTTGAGCTAAGGGTAGAAGTCTGCCAACTTGATAAGTGAGGGAGTATCCCAGGTCATAGGAACAATCTGTGCAGAGGCAGGGGGGTAGAAAGAGACGGCACATCTGAGAAACCGCAGTAATGCATCTTATTAGAAACAGAATGCAAAGGGGTGAAACTTCACAGTACACCACTTGCAAATGTGCAGTTCTTGGCACACAGAAGATACTTAAAAAACATTTGTTTAATTAATCAATTCAAAGTTGGGCAGGAGGGAATGCTGACCATTCATGGCTTAACAATAGTTAAGCAGTCCCTTCAAAGTGAGAGCTGTGCTGGAAGAAGACATAACAGGAGCTGACTGAAGAACTATTACATGAGCCAATACAATAATTAAAGTTATTTTAATAACAACAGTAATAACTAACATTTATGGAGTGCTGATTATGTGCCAAGTGCTCAGCTAAGGGTTTCACAGGTCTTATTTCATTTAATCCACATAATGATCCCATACAAATGTATTATTATTATTCCCGTTTTACAGATGAAAAATAGGCTCAGAGAAGTGAGCTGACGCTCAAACCCAGCAAGGTTTGAATCCAAAGTCCAATCTCTTAAACATAAGAGTTACATGTTTTGGAGGAAAAAAATCTCCAAGGGCTTCTTGCAAATCTTGTTGGTTAAATGTGAACCCAGAGCATCGGGGTAACCAAGATAGAAGCTTGCTCTCTTGGGGTTGACTAAAATCTGTCTTTCCCAAATAAAAGCTATCCTCTGCAGTAGACAGGAAATGAATCAAGTGGGGACTGTCACCCAGTCAACAAGCAGTTGCCAGTGGCTCTCCATTAAAACCAACAACACACCCTCCGGAAAATGCCATGGAGGGGGGGGAGGGCAGACAGAACTTCCTTCCCAGAGCCAGCCCAGCCAGGCCTGTCTACTGGGGACAGCTGGGGGAAGGTTGCCAGAAGCAGCAGATGAACCCACAGCAAGCCTGCCCAAAACCGGGACCCAGAGACAGGAGACAACAGGCTCCCTACCAGGGCTCGACATTGTTTACTTTCAGGCACGTGGACTCCTGAGCGTGGCCATACTTGTAAATGATAATAAAATATCTTCAATGTGAATACTGAACATGCACAATGTGTACTGAACTTCTCTGATTCAGCTGACAGCATGGATGAAGCGAATGTATCCAAAATAACAGAGTTAAAAACCTATATTGGAAAGATGTGTTTTCAAATACCCTCTGAATACTCAGCAAACACCATTTTATATCTAGATGATACTGTAACTGAAAATACATAATTTTATTGGCTATAAGCAATTCTAGGTAATTCCACTTCTTATGGGTTTATTTATGGCACTGAACTGTTCATTTTTTTCCAACTCTATTGAGACATAGTTGATAAATATAATTGTATATATTTAAAGTGTACAACCTGAGAATTTGTTATACATATACACTGTGGAATGATTAGCAAGATCATATACTTGTCATTTAATTGCCCATAATACAGGTGAGCAATTTATTATTTGGTACTGATAAAAAGCACATGTTCTGCAATAACACCACTTGGTTCAAACTGCCACTCTGCCACTTGCTTCTGAGTGATTTGGACAAATTACAAGTTTTCTCCAAGTCTCAGTTTCATCATCTGTAAAAATGGGTGTAATAGTGGAGACTTGGCTATACTGCTTCCAAAGCTGGCTGGGTGACTCAATTAATGTAGAATAAAGAAGGAAGAGAAGGAGGTGCAATGGAAAATGTTTAGAAAGAAACATACAAGATGCAGAGGTGGACTCCTGAATATGCAGTTTGTCGGCAAGGCAGTCATCAAGAATGAAGCTGTGTTTCCCCCTGGATCTTTGAGAGGAGATGGTCAATCACTAAGCTGGACCAGGCAGGGTGGGGCAAGTACTAGAGAATTTGAATCTGGGACATGCTGGTTGAAGACAGCTATAAAAGCTATGTAACAATGTCCAGTGGCTAGTTATATTTAGAAGAATACTGCTGGAAATACAGATCTGGAAGTCACTGGCCCATAAATTAAATCAATAAAACCAAGCCATGTACACTGAGTTATCCCAGAAAGAATATTTCGGCAGAAGTTGGAATCTAGTGCCCCAAGGACCACATCTGGAACACAGACCTGTTCTGTTTGCCCACTCTCCCCCGCCCCAGAGTTCTGAAAAAAGTTTCAGCCAACATATAAAAATCTTAAGACTGTGAATATTGTAAAAATCTGGATTTCTAACTTGTCTTGAGAAATCAGAAGCCTTTGTAATACTAGGCCAGCACTGCCCCTCCTGGTGACCACCCAGCTGGAGCTCATTTCAGGAAGCCCTTATGAGACCAGGTTCCTGCTCACAGCCTGCCCTGGCTGCCCACTTACACGGTGTGTGCTATGCCGCTACGGCAGCCTGTGCCTCCCCTTCGCTGCCTTCTGCAAGGGATCCTTTAGAAAGGGAGTTTGTGGCCCCTGTTGTACAATCCCTGGCAGAATGAGGAGAGCAGAGAACTAGGTTCCAAAGCCTCTGAAAACTCACCTAAAGAGACTCTACAAGAGGAACCTATGAATAAAGCCCAGACAGAAGTGTCGGAAAGGTGCAAGCATCCGTGGCATCATCAAAGTCAAGGGAATAAAGTGGTCATGGATTCATCTTTGATCACTCTTTGCCTGACACCTCCCCTCCCCCACACAAGCAAGTCTTTTCAGCATCAACTTCAAAATATATCCCAAATCTAAACACTTCTCATCTTTAAGACTGTGGTCCAAGCCACCATCATTTCTTACCTGGATTATTGCAAAGGCCCCTTATCTGTTTTTACTCTTATCTCCCAACAATTCATTCTCTACACTTCATCAAGCAACTGCTCATTGAAATGTAAATCCTATCCTGCCACTCTTCAGCCAAAACTATCCGTGTCCTCCATTACATTTAGAAAAAATCCAAACTCTGAAACACACCCTATCAGGTCTTACAAGGAGTGGCCCTTTTCTACCTCTTGGCCATATCTCCAATGCCTAGCTCCTCGCTTACTATGTTAGGTCACACTGGCCTCCTTGCGGGTCTTCAGACAGGTCGAGCACACACACGTGCTTGAGGGCCCTTGTACTACTTCCTCCGCCCATGAATGGCTCTCTCTGCCCTCAGCTGATTTTTTCTCATTGGTCCCTCCTCAGTTCAAATGTCACCTCCTCATTTGACCCACTTCCTATCTCTCTCCTGGTAGCATTTTCTTCAGAGCACTTATCATTTACCTGAATTATTTTGTTTTAAGTTAATAACTGAATTTATTTTGCTATAAGTTCTATGCAATCAAGGTCTTTGTCTTTCTGCAAACAATGCCTCACACAGATAAACTCTCAATAAGTAAGATTTAAACAAAGGAATAAACTGAGATAAATGCATGAATGCACATGATATTGTAGAAGTTAAGGGATTACAGAGAATGAGTACTAATCACAGATGCTAAAATTAGCGGGGAAAGGTCTGATAGGAAACATGATATTTACATAGTCTCAGAGTATCTCCCCAGGAAGTAATTAATAATCACAAAAGGGAAAACAGTTAACTTTACATTGGAGAAACTGCAGGACGCTACCTTAGCCAAGTGACATCACCAGCTACCCTGCGATGGGACAAACCAGCATCACATGCCTCCTGACAGGATGCCCTGTAAAGAGCACGACACCATTTCTGCGGTTTTCCTGCCAAAAGTGCAGAACCTGTATTCAATCCTGAGGAAATATCAGTCACATTGAGAGACATGGTACAAAATAACCAGCCAGACATCTCAAACATGTCATGGTCATAAAAGAAAAACCTGAAGAATGGTTCCAAATTAGAGACAAAGAAAATATGACAACTAAATGCACTGTGTGATCCTAGATTAGATCCTGGTCCAGAAAAAGAGACAATCAGTGAGACAATAGAAAAAGCTAAAATTAGGTCTTTAGATTAGGTAATATTGGAATGCTAATTACCTGACTTTGGCAATTGTATGGTGATTATGTAAAATGTTGGTGGGAGGGAGAGGAAGAAGACTTGGTGGGGGGAGATACACAGAAGGTTCCAATAGTACCTGAAATGAGTCAATTTTTCAGTAGGGGTGATGCGCATAGACAATTCTATATGTATGAACACAGCATAATATTTTTTTAATTAGAGAAAAATTAAAAATACAATGACAGCACAATGAATGTCATCATGTTCTTCTAGAGTCTGCTGCCTAAGCCTCAAAGCCTGGGCGCTTGAGCCCCGTTATTGTCTCTTGCTTAAAAAAACACACAAAAGGAGCAAGAATTAGAAAGTTGTAAAAGACATACAAGCACCTAAGGCTTTCTCCTTGATGTAAACAGATGGTTTGTAAGACAACTGAAAAGGGAAGAATCACTTCTTTGCTGTGCGAGTCAACGTTCTTTAACGCCCTGGACCTGTATCACTACTATGAATCATCCTACGCACCACTCCATGCCCGCACGCTCCCGGAGATGTATGCCCCATTTGCTGGGTGAAAGAAGTACAGTTCTGGTGTAAGAAGTTTTATTCAAATCCCCACTCCTCCACCTACTAGTAGTGTGAGGTGGGGCAGGCAAGTGATTCCACTGCCCTGAGTGTTCCTGCCTCTGTAAATGAAAGAAAACTCTGAAGATGGACCAGAAAGAACGTGCATAGTGATCAAGTAACCGTGCCTGGTACACACCAATACTCACACAGGGCAGCGACATCCCTCATCACTGTTGTTGCCATCCTTGTTTCTGAGGACATTTAGACTAAGAAAGCAATCCCACTGCTGCCTTAAATCCCAATAATAATGAAAATGAAATGAGGCCGCAGTAGCACATGAAACCCAACACCTCTGCATGGATGGCACATATCTACCACTTCTGTCCTGAGTGGACCCATGCCAAGGCGCCTTCTCTAATGGAGAGCTGATGTAGTGCAGTTGGCAAAAGTTCTACAATCACATTCAGGCTCAAACCCTGGAGTCACCTCCTGGGTCCTGTGTCACATTGTGCAAACTACCTATTCCTCAAAGCCTCAGGGATTTCATCTTGAAAATGGGAATGCTCCCCCTTCCTGCAGGGTTACTATCAGAGCACACACCGCATAGATGTTTGTTGCATAAAACAGTGCCTGACACATAATAGAAACTCCACCGATCTCAGTCCCCCACTTTCTCTGAGATAATGCAAGGACAGTTCCAGAGAAGGGCCATATAAATCACGAAGGAAGGAAGCACTTGGTGAAGGAGAAAGACAATCTATGAACTGGTTAATCCAGACTCATGGTAATCCTGGTTACGCCTTAAATTTCCTTCACCTCCAAGCTTCGGTTTCCTCACAAAGGGTATAAATACTAGCATGTCCTTGTTGTCAGAATGGATCAAGGTATGAAAGTATTTTCCACGGTACCGGGGACACATGTGGAGATGCAAACACACAAGCTGGAGATCAGGGAGGCTGCGTGGAAACTTTCTGAGCCTCCTCCTGCCTCCTGTTCCTTTCCCTGAGCCTGAATGATGGCTGAGTGCTCAAGGCTCAGGGTCTGGAAGCATTTATCCCTTCAATCCTTTCCTGTCTAAACTATCCGCAGCCCTGGCTCCCGGGCCCCTCGCAGAGGAAATGAAAGTCCACACTTTCATTTCCATGTGAAGGCCAAGTGACAGTGTCCCGATGCCTTCTAAACTCCACACTTCTCCCAAGCTGCACCACGACTCCTGCCAGCGTTTTCTGAATTCCATATTCTAAAACCTTTGCTTTATCTTTTGAAGCAACCTAGAAAAAAATAATTCCACGTGTATGTTACACTTTCGACACTGCCTAAAAAAAAAGATTTAAATGTCATACTCTTGGCTTTGGAGGAAAATCTGAGGACAAAAGAGGGATTGGGAAAGTGGGAGGGGGAAGATGGAGATTTGAAAAAGAAATTAGGTTCAGGTTACAAGGATAAAAGTTAAATAAGGAAACAAAAGCCCAGTTAAGGCCACCCTAGCTAAAGTTACAAATCAAAGCCAATACTGCATAGATCTCTAGAGCTCGCGAAACCGAGGAAGCTCCGTGGCGGCTCTCATGAGCTTGAACAACAGGCTAATTTTCAGGCAGGAATCAAAGTGGTTGGGTCCCTGGACAAGTAGGTTGAAAGCTCAAGCGTGAGCCTGGTCTCAGAGAGTTAAAAGGAATGCAGACTGCCCCCAACACACCAGCCGTTTGTTTTTCCTGCCACCTTTCCAACGGTCATGTCTGGAGTGAGGATAAACAGTTCTGGGGGGAAAAAAATGATGTGAAGTACAGACTTTAAGAAAATAAAACATTAAAAGAACATTTCTTAAAGAGTTATATGTGTGCTTGCATATACATACATATACACAAACACACACATGCACAGAGAGAGAGAGAGAGAATATATACACATAGAGGTATGCATGTGTGTATGTAAAACTAAACTTCTGTATGTTTTCAGGTGTAAATCACAAGCACTAGTACAAGCTTTTGAGATGCTGTAGTGTGTTAGTAAGATCAAAAATTTCTGAAAAGCCATTCCAAGAACAGTGAAGGGTACCTGAGCAACCTTAGAGTCTTATTTAATAAGATTAAATTGTGTGCTTTGGTTTTTATTAATAGCATACTTTATTCTAGGCTGCTTAGAAATGTACTTGGAAAGTCCCAGGACCTAAGAACATGAGGAGAGTGAAGGGAGACATTCCTTTTATGGCAGCTGCCCTGGGTGCCAGGAATTAGGCTAAGTGCAGTTCATGTGCTGTCCCATCTTACCTGCAAAGCAAACTTAAGAGGCAAATATGAGATTCCCAAGCTTGCAAGTGGCAGAGCCTATTCACATGCCCCAGAATCTGAGGGTTTTTTTCCCATCATGAATACATTGCTTCCTAATGAAATGCTGAAAAGTCAGAAGCAATCTTTTCAGTATTGCTGTGAGGACAGAGAAATGCCCCATATTCCTCAGACAGGGATATATCACAGCAAGGAAAAAAGCAGCTTTTGCATGATCTCCACTTTAGCAAAAAAAGACAAGAAACTGCCCTGGCCGGTGTGGCTCAGTTGGTTGGGCACTGTCCTGTGCACCCGACAGTTGCTGGTTCTATTCTCTGGTCAGGGCGTGTGCCCAGGTTGAGGGTCTGACCCCCAGTAGGGGGTGTGCAGAAGGCAGCCAATCCATATTTCACTCTCACATTAATGTTTATCTCTCTCTCCCCCTCTTTTTCTCTCTCTCTAAAAGTCAATAAAAAATATAGTCCTGGCAGTGGGGTGTGTGCAGGAGGCAACCAATCGATGTGTCTCTCTCACATCTATGTTTCTCTCTTTCCTTCTCTCCCTCCTCCCTTCTAAAAATCAATGGGAAAAATATCCTCGGTGAGGATTGGGAGGGAGGGAGGGAGGGAGGGAGGGAGGGAGGGAGGGAGGGAGGGAGGGAGGGAGGGAGGGAGGGAGAGAAAGAAGAAAGAAAGAAAAGAAAGAAAAGAAAGAAAAGAAAGAAAAAGAAAGAAAGGAAGGAAGGAAGGAAGGAAGGAAGGAAGGAAGGAAGGAAGGAAGGAAGGAAGGAAGGAAGGAAGGAAGGAAGGAAGGAAGGAAGGAAAGGAAGGAAAGGAAGGAAAGGAAGGAAAGGAAGGAAAAAGGAAGGAAAGGAAGGAAAGGAAGGAAAGGAAGGAAAGGAAGGAAGGAAGGAAGGAAGGAAGGAAGGAAGGAAGGAAGGAAGGAAGGAAGGAAGAAAGAAAGAAAGAAAGAAAGAAAGAAAGAAAGAAAGAAAGAAAGAAAGAAAGAAAGAAAGAAAGAAAGAAAGAAAGAAAGAAAGAAAGAAAGAAAGGAAGGAAGAAAGACTTAAAAAAAAGGCAAGAAACCTTTTGGTCCAAGAGTTAAAGCAAGAAGATGAACAATTTACATGTGGCAGGTGATAAATATTTAATGCCACTTGGTACAGAGGTTCTTCACAAATGCCTTTTAGCTCTAAAGGCCTTTCTTTCTGGTAATCCATACTTCAGGGGGTGCAGCCAGGGCTGGGAGAAAATACATTTTTAATAAGGACCATGTCAAAACAAGAGGCTCCGAGCAGAGTAGAAGGCCTGCAGGGGATCTCACACTCTGGGGAGAAAGGGTCCTAATGTGAAGAAGGGAATAAAAAGTATGTAATCTCGGGAATGCAGCCCTGTAAGAGCCCTGTAAGAATAATTATCAGGACAGATTTTTTTCTCTCCCTCAGTGAACGAGCCAGTCAGGTTTAGGGGGAATCATAATCCAGACAAAGCAGCTCAGGATAAGGCACAGGCTGCTTCCCAACCATCTATGGCATCTTAGCTGCTGCTTAGCTGCTTACCCGGTACACCCAGAGCTCAGCATCATACACTAAACATGTATGGCCCTGGGACCAACCCCTCTCTCCACCCCATTCTCAGCCTCTCTCAGAGGTCCTTGGACCCTTGCTACCATTCATTTTTTGTCTCTCCTTGGCTTTTGAATATGATGCTTTACCCAGGGGACAGGGAAGAAACTCAGAGATTAGCAACAACAGACAGCTGCTAGAAGGACAAAGGGAGAAGGCATGGCTGCTGAAATCCAAGAACCAGTGTTATGTAGCAGGAGCTGAAGCCATGGGGCCTGTGCAGTGGGTGGCAGAGGCATGCAGCTACTGTCAGTGATGCTGCCCAAGGTAGAAAGAGGAAAGAAAAAATTCTCTGGCTTCCCTCTTCCTCCTGCTCTCCCATCTCCTGCTAGTGTCAAAATGTCAGAAGGCATGGGTCACCCCCTGGAACGGAAGGGCGAGGGCAACAGATGAATCTGAGTGCAAATGGGCCAAAGGCCAACATAACTGACACATTAAAAGATGTGCCCCAGAACAGTGTGTTGCGTGACACCATAATTGGTAAATATAGGCATATGTAGTTGAAGCCAAGAATATATATGTACTATACACAACACAGAAATTGAGGTATTGAGATGGAAAATCAAGAAAGAGAAAGCAAGAAGAGTAGGAAGGTAGACAATGCATTCTCATTATTCAGGATTCTTATGTTTTATGAAGTCTCTGCAAAGGCTGGATTCGTGAACACTGAACCATTGTTCCTAAGGGAAACACAGGGTTAGGTTCCTGCGAGCCTCTGGTTACATCGTCATCAACAGATCAATACACAACTTTGTTTTATGTGTGCTTTTAAAACCACCCCAATTAATACATATTGTTGATTCATTAACATTGAACTCAGAGCCAACAGCACTTAACTCATACCTGAATGAACCTTATTTAATAAATGTATATTCTCCGTAAGGCACAGTGCAGCCTTCTGACACTTAAGGAACAAAGACAGCACTTTGCTTGGGGGCCATTTTAAACCACACAATCACCAACAAAAATCACAAAAAGTGAGAATAATGTGGCACCAATAGACAAAAAAAAAAAAGAGCCACTTGTTTATAGTATGAGAGTGGAAACCAAAATGCAAAGGGTCATCTTGCTTGACCTCAGTTGGGTATGTACACATTGGACAACTCAGAAATCTTTCACTACTCTGTGCATGTCTGAGAACAGCCATGGAAGCACCACAAGTATTGGTTTGGGAATTACAAATAAATTTTAACAAGTAGGTGAGTTTGCCAAAACAGAATCTGCAGATAATTAGAATTGACTGTACATCAAGATGTTTAAGGAAAAGAAAGTTGTTCCTGGAGGGTAGGAGATGAAATTCTTTTTGTTTCATTAAATATTTTTCCTTCCTTCTTATTTTCAACTGTTGCCTGACTACTCTACATTAAAATTCTAATTAAGTGGCGAGAGGGTTCTAAATTTAAGGTTTCAAAACGGAAAGAAAAACTAGGAGCAAAAGCATTAAGTAATGGAATCATCAGCCTAGCAGATCATCCTATATATACTGCCAGCAAGCACAGCAGGTCCTCTTCACCGTATGATACAAGGGGCAGTCCCAAGGTGTCCCCACTCCAAATCTTTACTCCCATGGTGGGTAAATTGTAACACCGACTGTGGGGCAGGCTAAAGGCAGGAGAGGCGTATGAGCTAACTTCCTGCGTAGATACCAAACATCCCCAGGGAACACCTGAGCCTGAATTCACAGACTCACGCCTCCCCATCCATCTCTCTCTCATGTTCATTTGACGTTTACCCATGAGATGAGACGAGCCTTTCAGTACAATTCAGGAAATATGACTTAGGCCCCTACTATGTATAAACTGCTATACGAGGCGCCAGAGGAATAAAACGTAATTTTGTCCTATGTTATGTTTTACCTGTTCTTGACTAATCTGAGCATCCAGATCTCTAATTATACCACCTTATGTTTATAAATGTCTTATACTTATAAGGTGCTTTATAAAATTCTTAGGTACACATTATCTCCTGACACTAATTGTCCCTGTTAATAATTTGCATCCCTGGGGCATTTCATGCACACCTCAGCTAGAGCATATTACATTATTCTGATTTATTTACAGGTCTATTTTCCTCTGCTCTTTGAGCTAGCTTTTTGAGGACAGGCACTATCCTAGTAGGCCCTCAATAATCCTTGTGGAATTCTGAATTCAAATTAAATCCTTACAACAGCATTGAAGTACGAATTCTTTAATTATTTTTACAAATAAGGAAAGAGGACAAGAGAGGTGACGTGCTTTGTCCCAGATCACAGTTACGACGGGGTCCCAGTTCCATGCACAGCGTTCTCTCCACCATCCCAGAGCTGCAACACTGAAGCACCTCCAGGGTGGCACGTTATAAAAATGACATGAGTATAGCCAAGTTTGGAAATTCAATTGTACAAAAAACATCCCAAAAAAATCTATACTTTCTTTTTACCCATACATTGAGGAAAGTGGGGGAGAGAAAAGACAGCACCCTGGTTCTGCTTTCTATGTTTGTGTTAAAAAATATTTACTAACAGTGAAGACTCCTTCTGCATTTATAATGAAGATTCAAATAAAACATGTCCATTGAGTTTATTTCAGATGTACAAACCTCTGGGGAATGAATAAAAATATTAAAAAACCCTAACTTATGACATTCTTCAGCTTCAAACCAGGAATAAAACTAAGCTGCAGAATTGAAAAAGCATCGGAGTATCACAAAACAGAGTACTCTGGCTCTGTCCATGCCTGACGCCGTTAACGAGCAACTTTTAATCTTTAATCCGCATTTACTAAGCTGCTTTTGCCGTCCCATCTGCTCCTCTTGCTCCTCATGCCTTCAGGATCTTACAATTAAATTCTAATTAAAGTTTAAGGCATGTAATAAAGAAAACACTTGTGGAATGCCTTTGATTCAAGAGGCCAAAGTAACATTTCAGCAGTCTAAAAAATGAATTATGTTCTTCTGCTTAACAAGCATCTTTAAAATGGAATGAAAATGGGAAATTCTCATCTCCGTGATTTCGCCAGCCACACGTTATGTGAATACGCTCATCAGCACGTGTGCATCGGAGTCGGCTGCAGAGAGCGCAGAGCCCGCGGTGCCCGGCACACGCAGCGCGGTTGGCAGCTCAGGGCAGTGCACACAGCGGAGCTGTCACAGACACCCCCGCGGGACCGCGACAGACCCGCGTCAGAATGTATCCAGCACCACTCCTGGATACTAGGAGAAGAGGGTTCTCACTCTCATCTAACCTCTCCATCCTCTCCAGCATCTTCCAACACCCCTGGGGACACTGCAGCGCTGCCCCTCCGCCCGCCGCAGTGCTCCGCTCCAGCTCACACCCCACTCCACCTGGCTGACGCTGACCTTTCTTGAGCATTATTCTCAACAGGTTGTTCCACTCTGACAATAGTTTAAAATCTGAGTAATAACAATTATTGTTAATTAGCTAGTTATACGTATGATAGAATTAATAATAATGACTGGTGTGCCTGACACTGGCCTAAGCACCCTGGGCTGTTATTCAAATTCTCAGAACCACCCTGAGAGGTATGTCCTATTATTATCTCAGATAAGGAAGTGGAGAGACAGAAAAATTGAGGTGCTCGCCCAGGACCACAGAGGCATAAGGTGCTGGGGCCAGTAGCCGTGACATCAATGCTCAAAACCCAAAGGCTGAGTGAAGCACATGACGACATCCTGTTCTCTCCAAACACTCCCCGACATATGACCTATGTTCTGATTACACTAACATGTTCACGACATACCACAGTCCTGCCTGCTTATGCCTTTGCACAGGTTGCCTTTTTTCCCCTCTTTTTTCAATCCTCACCCGAGTATTTTTTCCATTGCTTTTCAGACAGAGTGAAAGGGGGGGGGGAGAGAGAGCGAGAGCACATGCCCCGGCCAGGCCTAGGGACAGCCTGCAACTGAGGTACGTGCCTTTGGCCAGAATTGAACTCTGGACTCTTCAGTCCATGGGCTGATGTGTAACCATTGAGCCAAACAGGCCAAGGCAGCACAAGCTGCCTTTCTGCCAGGTGGCCCTCCTCATCCACTGGCAGATTCTTGCTCTTCCCTCGTTTCCCATTCTGCGAGGCCCTTCCTGACTCCCCGGACAGAGCTGATCACTCCTCCCCCTTTTGCTAACGCAGAGTCTAGAACCTACTAGACTTGTTATGCTGTTAACTGCACTGCAATGTGACTGGGGGGGTTCCAACTTTCACCTCAACGTCCCCTAGAGACAGGGAACATCACGGGACTCTGAGAAATGCATGAGGGATAAAGACATGGACAGGTCTCTAAATCTCTACTTTGGACCTATTCGGAGCATAGTCCAGTCTTATCAAAATCAATATAGAGGAAAACATTACTCTTACTGTGGTCACCCTGCAGACACAGCTCATTCACTCACCCTTCTGTACTTATTCAACAGCTGTTAGGTAACAGATCCAGAATTAAACGATGAAGACATGAGATGTAGCCCCTGCCCTTAGAGAGCTTACAGTCTAGTGGCAGGTGAGGACGAGCAAGTAAACCAAAACACTGATCCGTACGTCCCATAGCAGGGGTCAAGACAGGCTGCGCAGCAGCTCAAAGGAAAGGCCAGGAAACCAGTCTTGGTGCCTCCTCTCTGAGATGCTATTCTTTCCCATTCCTTCCCTCAAGTTGTCCTCAGTCTCACCCCAATTTACTGCTACTCACGTTTCTTACTGTACTGTTCATTCTGCAGTCACAACATTTTTCACATTGAATTATAACGTATTATGGTTATTTATCTTCATCACTAGAATCAGTTCCTTAAAGGAATTGATTTGCTTAATAGACAAATGCTTATTGAGTGGCATGCAGGAATGTAGTGGTTAAAAGCCTGAGTTTTATCATTTAAATCCTGGCAAGTACTTACTAGCCCTGTGACCTTAACAGGTTACTTAACATCTCAGCCCCTCAATATCTTCCACATGTCTAAAATGAAGATTGGTCAAAAATATACTGAAGTTTAGCAGGGCAACAGTATTTACCCCAAGTCACTATCAGTACTGTCTTTGACCTCAGTCTTCGGCATTGCTTATTTCAATGTCAATTCTGGCACTGATCAACGACAAGGATCATAGCCAGGGTTTCCATCATAACTAGATAGCATAACAATGTCAGTAATACAAAGCAGTATGGGATTTGTTGTTAATATCATAATACTCACTTCTACATATAGATTAGCAATTTAAACTCAACTTGGGGTGCACAAAATCTCTTTGTGAGCTTCATTGTAGAAGATGTAAGTTGGCCGAATGTATAAATATATATTCATTATTAAGAAAGCAAAATGCTATTAAGGATGATTTTGATAACTGTTATTAAGTACCATATCAATTATGAATTTAAAATAATTTAATATGATAATAGATTGATAAACCAAATATCCAGAGAGAAAGAGCAGTAGCTAGTTGAGTTGACAAAGAACTCTGTATCTCTTTTGAAACTATAAATCCATATAAAAAGTTAAATAATATAAAGCAAAGTACTATTAAAATGAGATCATATAAGACACAGAATCTTTATGGCATTGTTTGATTCTAGCACTCCCAGCATAAAGTATAACAATACTAAAGAATTACAGATAACATTTGGTTATTTAGTTTCACATATCTCAAAATTCTTCCCACAAAAAGTTCTATCTAGAATTCCTCATATCTTATAAAGATGAATTAAAAGCAAAGTGCCAACGTTGGGACCTCCATATTTCACAGGAAAACTCAAAAATTGTGTACAAGAACATCGATATATCATTTCTGATACCAATTTTTAAAAAATATAATAGAGTACATAAAAGTGTTAAAGAAAAATGAGGTTCCCAAAACATGTTCCTGTTAACTTTAAACTATACTCTAAGAGGATAATTCCTTAACACTGTGTGTCTCTGGAGGATGTGGGATTGATATTCAGGTGAGCAGATATGTCTGGGATACACATTTATGGCATAAAGCACAATAAGGAAATTCCTGGGGGGTGGTAATCCATCGCAGGCGGATGGTAGGGGTGAAGTTATATTGTAGGGGTTAAGGAGTGAATGGTTAATCAAATAGATGACAGAAGTGGGTGTTGATCTTTCATATGGAAGATCTGACTTCAGAAGGAGAAAAATTAGGTAGAGGCCCATGGTCCAACTTGTCAGTGTTTTCACTGACTAAGGCAGGAAATATAGGCTAAAACATAATGGAATATATTACATCCGTGCATAACAGCCTAAAGGATGATTGTTGCTTCTGAGTGCCAAAACTGTATGTAGAACACGAACTCCACCCTGCCCATCCAAACTTATTTGATTCCCAAGTGCTTGGCTTTAGCTGAGCCAGTTTCCTTAACAACTTTCAGAATAAACAGAAAAGCAAAACATTGGGGCTGAGACACTTCCAGGTTTGAGTCCATGATTTTAAAGACTTGATTCTCCTTACATAGTACACATACTATGAAAAGTACACATACACATGGATACCCAGGTATACATGGCACCAGATGGGATTCCGAAGTTCTCAGAAATATAAGAACCCATTGAACTTTCTTTCAATCCCTACAGATATACACATGGCATGAGGAACAGAAAATGGAAAATTCTATTGCATAGAAAGCTCTAATTGGAGGTGATAATATCCCAGTGCATCATGTCAAGAGTGCCCAATAAATGCCAAGTACTTTATGTACAACACTAAATACTTACAAAGAGCTATTGTTATTCCTCTTATAAATAATAAAAGTATGTCTGGGGAGCCTACGTAGGTAACCAAGAATAAGAGCTTTAGAGAGTCAGCTTTCCCAGTAATTTAGCCCTGTTACTTTGGGCAAGTTTCACAATTTCTCTAAACCTTACCTTACTGATCTATAAAATGGGTCTATCATACCTACTTCAGAAAGTTAAAGTAAGGCCCTGGCCGGTTTGGGTCAGTGGTTAGAGCATCAGCCTGTGGACTGAAGGGTCCCAGGTTCAAGTCTGGCTAAGGGAACATACCCTGATTGCAGGCTCAATCCCCAGTTACCGGTCCAGGAGCATGCAGGAGGCAACCAATGGATGTGTCTCTCATATTGATGTTTCTCTTTCCCCTTTCTACTCTCTCTGAACAAAGCAACGGGAAAAAAATATCCTTGGCTGAGGAGAAGAGAGAGAGAGAGAGAGAGAGAGAAAGGAAGAAAGGAAGTTAAAGAAAGTTAAAGAAAGAATTAAGAGAGAGCCAGTTGCCAGTTAGGCTCAATGGTTTGAGTGTTGGCAAGGAAAACAATATACTCAGGTGATGGTTAAAAGGAAAAAAATTAAGAGAGAAATAAAATACCTGTATAATGTACCTAATATAATGCCTGGCATTATAAGTTAATATTCAATAAATGGCAGCCATGCTGATTGGTACTGTTATTTCCCAATACTACACAACTAGTAAGTGACAGAGGGCATTTAAACACATATTTGACTGATTCTAAAACCAATGGAAATGATATCATTTATTAAGAACTTACCACATGCCAGCATTACTATGTAAATGCTGTGCATGTATTAATACAATCAATAGTCACAATAACCCTATGCAATAGGTATTATTATTGTCCCCACAATATAGATGAAGAAATTGAAATACAAAAATGCTTCATAGATAATAGTTATTAAAAGCTTACTGGCTTCCTCGCCCCCAATTTTGGGTACTTTCAATAAGGTATAATTCAACATTATCACATTAATTTATCCTTTGTGGTGATGCACCTGCATTTTGAAACTACATACAGCACCTCAGATATATTTTGGGAACAAAGGGAATACAAAAAGAATACTGCTTTAGTTCTTTAAAATGGGAAATAGATAAACATATATAATAAAATAAAAGTAGTATTATTACTGCTATTTTGCAAAGACACAAACAAGTTGCAACAGGGAATTTTTTGCTCTAATTAACCAATCAGGCTCTGGTTGAATCAAGTCAGATTTCTCTCTAGCTTTTTCTTTTCATTCTGCAAAATTTCTAGACATCTGAACTGCCTGAAACACACCAAAGAGTGATCCCAGAGCCACATGAGAACTGACCCTCATGGCCAAAAGCCCCCAGATGAACATAAATGGAAAGGTCAACGCATCCTATTTTCCCAGGGCAAATGGACTTTGGAAATACTTCTTTTTTCCTTTTTATACTTTTATAGTCAAATGATCATGATCAACAAGAATTAGATAAAATTGACTGCAGCTGGAGGAAAATGCTGACGTGAGTGGCTAAAAACATCATGTGCAATGCGTAATAAAAGGGTACAGGATCATCATGTAAGTAGAGGCCCCACCATCTCAACCCTTCTACAGTCACATCTCATCAAGATGACGCGCAGCAGCTGGTTCCCCCAAAAACAAGTCTTAGAGGAATAAAATTAGAAGGGCCCCTCCTTTAGCTGTGCTCTTGAAAATACTGAGTCCTTGATCTGGATGGATTTTTATAGACAGTTGACAGGTCAGACCTGAGTGCATGTTACTCAAAAGGTCAAAGAGTTGGCAAAAATGGCTGTGACTGCTGTCAAACAGAGTGAGCTCCCTTTGAAGTCTGAGGCTTAGATGAGCTGATTCCAATGTGTTCTCCCTTAATGCAGCAAAGGCAAGAGTTAAAAATAAAAATGCTGCCCTGTGTAAGCTGAGATTTCTTTTAAGTACGCAGGGTATACTCCACTCCCCCTCTATGTGGGCATGGACCACCATTAAAATCTGGGTGGAAAGGAGCAATTCATAAAGTGGACAGTGTTAGCAAACAGCCACGAGAAACACTCCACTACCTATCTCCTGCAAATGTTCATGAAAAAGGCTCCCTCGAATTCCTACTGCACCCAGTTTAATCAGCTCAGAATCTACCTTGTCCTCTGTTCATTGTGCTTACCTATTTTCCCCCATGGCTTGTATTTAATTCTGTGGATAACTTCTGGCCAAACTTGTTGCTATACCACCAATTCCTTGAGTTGTTTCTGTGGCTGCTATCAGTCAGGCAGTTTCACTGTGCTGTTATCCGAACCTTCTCTGACTTTCAGTTGAGTAAATCAGACTAATATTCCACCTCATAAATCAGAAACACAACCCGGTGTCCCTCGTCCTGCAGCCCCAGTAGCTGTGGAACAGAATACCAGTGGAATTAAGGGAGGTTCTTACAGACTCAAATATCACAGAAAGGCAATAATTTGTCTTTATTAATAGAAGGTCAAATACCATGTACCTCTGACAGTTGCATCAATATTTTTACAGGCCTTAGGTCTTGACTTGCAGCAATGGCCTCTTTAACACATAAAAAATCTTAAGTCTAAATCCCGACATTGTTAAATCACTTTTAGATACCTTTTTGAAAACAAGTAGATTTAAGACATAAAGCATTCAACCTGGTGCCCAGTTTTCCCTGGAATTGGACCTCCCAGAATTCCAGTCCTTGGAATAGCAGCTATTTTGGAGGACTTTGGAATCCTTGTTGCTCTGCAAATCCTACAATCCACTGATTAGAATACTCTCTGGTGGAGATGCTAGTGACTAAATGTAGCTCTTATATCTTCCCCTCAACATAGATACAACCCACATGACTTAGATGCTCATTGTGTGCCTCAACAATTCTCACATCATCATCATCATGACGTAGGTAATATTATCGCCATTCTACAGATGAAGGAGTTGCCTCTCGGCAAGGTTGCTTTCCTAAAGCCACATAGATAAAGAGGCTGAAACAGGATTCCAAGCCCAATTCAAAGTCCAGTGTCCCTTTTTCTACTGTGTGTAACCCAAGAGTCTACAGGGGCAAGGATATTTCTGGGAAGTACGATGACATGAAACTCTGGTTCCCCATTCACTGGCTCTGCTACCTCCCTTTCTCTGCTATCCCTGCATCTCTGAGCTCCCTCACCCTCCACTTAGGGGAACCTGAGAGAGCAGAGCTGGATGGAGGGGGTACTGTATTCTTCAAGTTCCCAGGTCCTGAAATCCACCAAAAAATTATCAAGCTACAGACCCCCCCAAATTTCTCAGCACCTAATATGCACTCTGCATTAATGGTGGTTTCTTCATCCAAAGGGTTCCTAGGCTAGCAGAAGAAAAACATGGGATGACAAATAATTACAGTAAAGGAGAGAAGTGCTAGAAGAAACACAACAGCAATTAAGGGGGAGTATCTAACTGCCCCCAGGGCTCCAAAGAGCTTCACAAACAACCTAAAGTTTAGGGTGTGTCCTGAAGGATGAGCAACAGCAGGTAGAAAAGAGACCTTGAAGGATATTCTAGAGAGAGGGAACAGTATGTGCTAAGGCAAGAAGATGTGACAAGGTCCAGGGGTCGGCCAGATGTCTAATGTGGCTGGAATGCTAGTGTGTGATGAAGACAGGCAGATGAAGATAGCTCTTCTCTCAGATCTTTGAAAATATCACCAGTTTTCCATATGATAAAATGTATTTGAAGCCATTTGGGTGATGGTCAAAGACGGTAAGGAAATAAATGCATAAAGTAATAGTCTGGGTTTTTTAATATAAGTCTGAAGTTGTCCTGGCACTATGTTTTAATGGCAGACACTGGTATTAAACTCCATCTACTTGGGTCTCATATTAATAACAACTAATAACCACATTTATTGAGTCCTCAGCATGCTGCACTACAAGCTCTATATACATGAACTCTTTCAACCCCCATAATAAGCCCATGAGGTGCCAACGAGGAAAATGAAGTGCAGAAAGGGAAGTCACTTGTTCAAGGTCACAGACTAGGTGCTAGGTCTAGCATGTTACCCTGAAGGATGTTCTCACACCACTATCCAGAGAAAATCCAGGATGTGTTGCTTTTATATGGGGGACTCTTTAAGAAAAGGAATACAAAATTATGAATGCAAAATCAGGTGCAACAGGAAATATCTACAGTAAGAACAGTGTTAAACCGAGTAACTAGAGCTTTGGGGATTTAGCTCCCTTTTTTTCTGAGATCAGAAATGCCTCCATAGAAATGCTTCCTGAGAGCAACCCCTGCCCATCTGGAATATTCTACAACTCCCAACAACTACCAGCACACAAGGGCCCATGCAAGAGAGGTGCCCTGAAGCCGCAAGCTTTGCTGCCTGAAAGCCTCTTAAACTTTTCCAAACTATTTCAACAAATGCCAGATCTTAGGGCCCAAGAGAGGTGGTCAGTTCACCTATAGGACAAATTAAGGACATGGAGATGAGTTCACTGTGAGAGAAACTAGGGTTTTCATCCGTTCTCTCCTGCTAGAAAGACGGGCCACAGCAAACCCAGGTTCGGATCCAACCTCTGCTCCTAAGTAGCTGTGTGATCTTGAAAATGTTCCTTGACCTCTCTGAGTCTCAGCTTCCTCATCTGTAAAAATGACACACTATAAGGAATGTCTGCCCAGGAATGTCAGCTCCTTTCCCTCTGGATAAGCCTCTCCCATGCTTCCTTTTTCTTCCTTCCCCTTCCCGCACCCAACACTTGGAGTTAAGTAGGGGGTCTCGTCTCTGTATCCCCAGCACATGCTGTGTACATATTCTCATAAATTCAGCAAGCACTCCTAGACATAAAGAAAACAGGCATGCAACCCTCTCCAAGATGCTCCTGTCTAGTGGATAAGCACAGGTCAGGGAGCCTTTCTCTACCATGTGAGTGAGATGCTCCCAAGGACTGGAGCCATGCCTCACCCTCAGACATAGGGCAGGGCAGACCTAACTGAACATGCTGTGAGTCCACCTCCTGCCTCCCCAGCTCTCAGCCAGTCTCGCCCTGGCCCACACCTGAGGCCCGCTCAGCCCTTCTCGCAATGGGCCACAGCGACGCTGGTCCACACAGCCTGTGCACGGCTGGGTCAGCGAAGTTTGGTTTGCAGGGCACTGGGCCACTGTTGGCACTCCCCTCCAGAACAAAGAACAACACTGGCCCTTCCGAGGCAAAACCACGAAGCACTGCTCCCCAAGGAGGGCTTTTCCTTTACAGGCAACAGTACGCAGAGCCCTGGTCCTCCACTGAACTACATTTAAGATAGCTTTTGAGAAGGACAACACAGTGGCCATGTCTGCATGTATGGGTGCCAACGCAAGAAGTGATTGTGAGAGGAACAACGTGCACTTCTCCCCACTTCTGACAGAATAGGTGACACTGCGTCGTGGGCTGGGGGGAGGGGCCCAACTAAAGAAACCAAGCCTTAGGGTTTATTACATAAAATTCTGATAAAAAGCTCTTCGAAGCCTCTTTCCCATCATCAAAAACCACACTGGGCAAGATCAGAGCTTAACAGCCAACAAGAACCAAAAAAAAAAAAAAAAAAAAGCATTCAATCCCTGAGATCATTTTCCTGAAATAGAAAACTACATATGTTTCTCAAATTTCACATCAAGCCACTGCAGAGGCCAGACTGCAGGGCTGAATTGGGCCAAAGTAAGTAAGAGAGAGAGAGAGAGAAGAGAGGGGGATGGGGTGGGAAAGGGAGTCAACAAGGGAAAGAGCCCATTCCCACATCACCACATTTCTCTAGCACAATCTAAACTTACAAACACCCCCCGTTTCACAGAACTTGTAGCTAGGGTTGCTTATCGGGCAGCCTTTACTTTGTCAAATTAAGACACATTGCCTTGGATTAGCAAGACTCCTTAAATTCAAAATGACTTCATGGTTGGCTCGGAGCTCAGCGTCGCTGGGGCCAGCCGCCAGGAACATATCCACTGCGCGGCCTCCTCCCCTCTCCACACTGACCTGCCTGACTTTTCCATGGAGACGGCAGAGCAAAATCCCAAGCAGACAGGCTGTCAGTGTTAATTAAAAGTCCAAACACTTCTTTAGAAACTATCTCCAGCTCAATATTTATACAGAACATAAGACTCTAATAGGCAGGGCTGGAGAGGGGAGCGGGAGGTGGAGGGCGGAAATAAGTTTGAATGGCATTTGGAACTCATTAATTTTTAAAAGACAGGCTGCCACCCTATATAGACCCAGAGAGGTTCAAAATGTAACGAAACCAGGAAGATGAATGAGCCGAAGACTGTTTGGAAAGCCTGGGGAGAGAGCTCGGCTTTTGAAAAGAATAATATCTGGGCAATAATGCGAGCTGACACTTTTTATTGGTGAGTGTGGTTTTGGGCACATTTTAACGATACAGGTTGACAATTTTTTGTATTTAACAAAAGGAAAGGCAATCTTCTAAATGACTTGGGAACAAAGGGCTCCCTGACTGCAATTTCTTAATAACATTTAAGAATTCTCTTCAAAGGCCTTTGACAATAGTTTAGAGAGAGGAAGAAAGACAAAGGAAGAAAACAAGAAAAAAAGAAGGTATGTTAAAAAAAAACACACACAAAAAAACCCCACAGCTTAATACAAGTAAAGAAGAGGAGGAAAAATAATAAAAGGGCATAGCATTTTAACACTAAATTACAGGAAGAAATAACCCAAGTATCCATCATAGATCCATCAACAAAAGAATGGAAAAGCAAAATGCAGTGTATGGATACACTGGAATATTACTAAGCCATAAAAAGGATGGCAGCACTGACCCATGCAACAACAGGGACGCATCTTGAAAATATTATGCTAAGTCAAATAGACCAGACACAAAATAACAAATACTATTGACTCTATTTATCTAGTGTTACCTCTACGATAATCTAGATCTGATCAGTAAATTTCTGTGAGGTATCTAGAATAGGCAAATTCACAGAGTAGACTGCACACTTCACGGGAGTAGAAAAGAGATTAGAAGTTAACAGGGGTTGGAGGAAGGCAGGAATGGGGAAGTATTAATTAATGGTTACAGAGCTTCTGTTTGGGGTAAAGAGTAAGTTCTAGAAAGAGATAGTGGTAATGGTTGTTCAACACATGAATGTAATTAATGTCACTGAACTGCACACTAAACAATGGTTAAAATGGTTAATTTTATGCTATATATATTTTACTACAATTTGTAAAAATTAATAATGTAATATATGAAAACCATTAAACTTTATACTTTAAATGGGCGTACTATACAATATATGAGTTATATCTCAATAAAGCTGTTTTTTAAAAAAAAAATCTGTCTTATCTTGGATATGCAACTGAGAAAGGCAATCAGGAGGCCAAGCACTGAGGAAGGTTGTGGACCACAGGCAGGTCACCAGAGGCGGATATTAGAGGGAAGTATCTCCATTCTTCTCCCCATACTAACACCTCAGCCCAGGGAGGATCACACTGCCACCCACTTGCTCTCTCCACTCCGAGGAAGCATAGCTGACTTTGCATCCCTTCCCCTTTATTTTCTCCAAGAAGGTAAAGGTAATTCATCTGATCGCTGAGACTCTGGAATATATTAAGCCACATTTTAAGGATCCCTATGTTAAAGATAAGTAATGCCTAGAACCAGGGTAGGGAATGTCCAGACCTCAGGCCGTATATGGTCCTCAAAATCATTTGGTCTGGCACTGCCATAAAAAATTATCAACTTAAAAATTAGCCTGCTATATTTGGTCAAACATTTAATTGAATTTAATGAATTTTGAGTCCCTCCTGTGGTTGCCTTGGCAGGGCCAGACCAAATGATTTCGCAGGCAGAAAAAAAGTTCCCCACCCCTGGCCTAGAAAAACATCAAGCCCAGTTCTTTATTTTCTATACCCAGGTAAAACCAACAAGCCTTGGCTTCAGTTAGGCACACCTGAGCAGGGTCTGCATTCAGGTGGCTGACTCAGCTGCTGGACTTGAGATCTGGTTGACTTATCTGGCCTTCCTTCCCTATATATGCACCATATACCTGAACTTGCTGCTTTCGCCTCGCTTCTGAGCTGTATTACCCATCCAGTGTACAAGAAGTTCTATACATTGGAAGGTAAAGAGTATTTTCTAAAATGAGGTAATTTTTTATTCTTCATTTAGCTAATACACTTTGTGTCTAGTCAAAGTGAGTGGCATTTTATACCCTTAACAATAGGAATACTGTTGGGAGTTTAAACAATGACTATTAATGTTAATTGTCCTAAGTGTGATAATGGCACTATGGTTACAGGAGAATGTCATGCTCTTGGGCGATCAATTATATTGAGAATTTAAGAGGAAAGTGTGTAATGTCTGCAATTCATTCACAAATGGTTCAGAAAAATAAATATATATATGCATGCCAGGGATAGAGAGAGCACATGAGAGCACAAATGTAACAAAATGATAATAACTGATGAATGTAGATGAGAAATATGGTGTTCAATATACTATCTTTCAACTTTTCTATATATTTAAATTTTTTCAAAACACCTGGGGAAAATACTAAAACAACAACAAAAATAATGAGATCTCACCAATATTTAAGGAAACACTTAAACTCAATATAAATATTAGTAACTGACATAAATAGGTAATTGATATATGTAATACTAATTCACATATTAGTACCTGACACTAATTGAGATAATAAGTGGTTGATGAATATAAGAAAAATTGCATTTAACATTCAAAAATAGAAATTAAGCCCACCAATGTGGATCAGCAGTTGAGCATCAACCTATGATCCAGGAGGTTGCAGTTCAATTCCCAGTCAGGGCACATGCCCAGGTTGCGAGCTCGATCCCTGGCAAGGGGTGTGCAGGAGGCAGCTGATCAATGACTCTCTCTCATCATTAATGTTTCTCTCTCTCTCCCTCCCCCTTCCTCTCTCTGAAATCAATAAGAAACATATATTTTTTTAAATGGAAATTAAAATAAGATACCATTTTAAGCCTAAAAACTTGGCAAAATTGGCACATATTATACAGACATAGAATAAAATATTATACAAGTATCAAAAATGTGTTTTCAAATATTTATTGATATGAAAAACACAATAATATATTAAGTAAAAAATAAGTTGTACAAATCTACAATCAAAAAAATTAAAAAACAGTAGAATAAGTGTCTAAATAATGATATTTATTTTTTAAATACTGGAGATTATATTTGGAAAATGACTACAGACCTGGATCAATATCTGACCATAATCTTCTCCTAACAGTTTAGCAGATAACCATGATAAAAATAATAATACAATAATATTCCTTAAAATCCAAAACACGAGAGAACCAAGCAAATCAGGAAAAGAAGTGCTACTTTAAAGGGATTACAATTTCTAAAACAAATAAATTCATCTCTTTAACATAGAAGATAGAATATTTACTGAAAATTTACACAGAATTGTACATTGTAGTGAAGAAAAGAGGAAAGGGAAAATAAATATATCGTACACAAAATATAAGGAAAAATGAAACTGAGATTTGAGAAATGCAGCCCTCTTTTCCCATATGCCATAGAAACATCTCAGAAATTCTAACATGTGACGTCTAAAGAAAACTTATCAAAGTGTCTCTTGTACATAAGGAACCTGGTCATCAATTTCTTCTAGTCCAAAACAATAAAAAAATGAGTTGAGAACAGACAAATCTCTCATACAGAAAAATGCAAAATAATGTATGTAGTAGATACTCTGCCCCCAAGGAGGTGAAGCATAACTCCCCACTCCTTAAGTGTGGGCTGTGACTTCCTTCCAAAGAGTAGGATAGAGAAGGGGAGGAGGAGTGACTTTACAGTCGAGACCCGACCAGTGCCTCTCAGCCAGGTGATCAAGGTCAACATCAGTAAGTCATACTAATAGTATAGACTCTTAATGTGACGTAAGAATGATACTCATCAGAGAATGGTCTTCCTCCCAAAAAGCATACTACCTAAGTCTCATCATTAGAAAAACATGAGGCAAATTCCCACAGAGGGACATGCTACAACATACATGATCAGTACTCCTCAAAACTGTCAAGGACACCAAAAACAAAGAAACTTGAGAAATTGCCACAACCAGGAAGAGTCTAAGAAGACATGACTAAATGTATACTGTATCCTGGATAGAATCCTGGAACAGAAAAAGGCATTAGGAAAAAACTAAAGAAATGTGAATAAAGTATGGAATTTACTAAATGATAATATATCAGTATCTGTTCATCAATTGTGCTAATTTAAGATGTTAACTACAGGTATCAAGTATAGAAACTCTCTTGTACTGTCCTCACAATTTTTCTGTCAATTTAAAACTGTTTTAAAATAAAAAGTCTATTTGAAATTATCATTGAATTTAATAGGGCACACTTTTAAATAATGTGTAGAATGTCATCAACCCTTGATAATCTACAAGCAATTCTTCGCAGGCCCTGTGTTAGAAAGAGTTCCCTTCTCCTGAACAGCAGTCAAGTTCTTATCTGTTCACTTGGCTCATCTTGATTATGTTCTAATCTTCGCTTTGGCCACTAGGAAGCCTGGAAACAAACCTATTAGTAATTATGAAGAGCCAAATAGATTCTAAGACACTCTTGCAGTCATCTTTGTTATTATTTTAGTCTTTTCACTCCATTGTGATTTTTTAAAACTGTATCACTGTTTTTATCTTACTTTATTACCAATCACTTCAAATCTCCTTAGAGCAAGGACTTATATATACGAATGTGTTTTTGTCTGAGTACACAAAATTTTATTATTCAAATTTCTGACTTCCCATTTCTTATGTTACCAAAATTCTGGACAGTTTCCCACTCAATGGCTAGAATATGGCTAATTACTAAAACATTCAGCTTCAGTTCTAAAACTGATGGTTTCCAGGGCTAATGGGGTTCACATTTGATAATATGCCTATTACAGATAAAGAAAATGCATGCAATAAATGATAATTACCATTATTAGTAGTAGTAACAAAACTAGCAATAATTATTTTCATTAATGTAATAAAAAGAATGGAGCTGAATTACAAATTAATCATAATCCAGGTGGTGATTTTTCTCGGTGACTCAGATAAACAAGAGTAGCTGCCACATTTTGAAGGCTGAGAAAGAACAGTAACTAAAGGGAGGCGGGGAGTGGGAAACACAAGTAGGGGTGGGAAGAAAAACAGATAAGAGGAGGCTCGGACTTCTTACCTACCCTCACTGCCAAAAACAAGTCTAAAAGCTCTAAGACAGGTGAAATCCAATCACTCTCTAGCCTTAACTCCACTAGAATAATAAAAAACACCCTCTAGCATTTTTGGCACTCATTTCCCCAAAGCCTCCCAAAACAATCACAATGAGAGCCAAATAAACACCAAATCCGAATCTCTCCTCAGCCCAGAGAATGCCAAGTTCATGTTTTACTGCCCAAAGTTTTTTCTGTGTGTTGCTTTTGTTCTGTTTTTTTGCCTTACACATTCGATTTTAGACCCTTCCTCATCTTTCTTATTCTAGAAGAGAGGACAATGGGGATTTTCATTAAAAGAACCCCACATTCTTTAAATATTATGTGGTACACCTTTTGTCCATATTGCCTCTAAGACCCTCCATAACCCTGAATGGACCTCAGATGAGGACCTGAGGCTCAGGACAGGGCAGGGGCAAGTAATTTGCTCCAGGTTCCTGCAAATAGTACATAGAAAGACACTAACCCGAGTCAGTTTCACTACAAAGGTTTCCCTCTTTCCACCATGCCAGAAACTTAATGCAAACACTGCCTGCCAAAATCGATAGAAAAAGGGAACAAAATAAAATAGCTAACTCCTTCAAAAAATTTCTCAGCGCTGCGTTGGAAGTTTTCCTGTTTCCTCACTCAGCCGGTACTGGAGTGGGTACTGTTGTTATCCAATTGTACAATCGAGAAAGTTCAGAGGGGTGACTGGTTTCACCCTGATCGTGCAGGTTGAAATAGAGAAGGGAGAGAAAATTGGAGACTAAGGAAACAACAGGAGAGAAAGACAGATGTCAGAGATAGGTGTGCCAGAGAGAGGGCAGCCACCTTTGCAAGAGGAACTGGGTGCCTGGCAAGAGGAACTGGGTGCAAGAGGAGAGGGCAGCCACCTTTGCAAGAGGAACTTGGAGCTGGGTCCAAGGTCCACGGGCTCTGCTCCAGAAGACAGGGACCCTGGAGGGGAAGCCTTTGAAGGTACTCGCAAGTACGCAAGCACAGGGCAAGGGGCATGGAGAGGAGGACTGCAAATTTGTACTAATAAAAATAGAATGAGTCATGAGTGTCAAAGCCGATTTAAAAAATGGCAGGGATGACGGGACAGCCAATAAATCATTTCTGAGCATTAATCTTTCTGCTTCCCCAGGGTTTGAGATTGTCATGAGCAGGGCTGGAAGCTCCTCAGCATGTTTTCATAGGTCAACAGAAGCTCTCCATTTTTAAATTCACCAAATTCATTAAACCTTTTAAAATGTTTCCAACCCCTTACAGGTATTGGAAGTCCCGTATTACTCCATATATATTCTGTTAGGTAATGTACAAAATCACCTGATCATATAACCATCTGGGGCGCTTGTTAACCATAAAATTCCCAGGTACCCCATGGAGATTCTCATTCCATACACAGGCTCAAAACTAGAAGCCCTGGGCCTTGGCTGAGTAGTTCAGTTGGTTAGAGTGTTGTCCTGATATACCACCAAGGTGTCTCTGTCTCTCTTTCTCTCTCTTCCCCACATTCCTCTCTCTCTTTTTTCTTTTTCTTTTTGCCTTCCTCTCTCTAAGTATAGTTTAAAAAAATAAAAATAAAAAATCCCAGCTGGCGTGGCTTAGTGGTTGAGCACCAACATATGATCCAGGAGACCTCAGTTCGGTTCCCGGTCAAGGCACATGCCCGTTTCAGACTCAATCCCCGGTGGGAGGAGTGCAGGAGGCAGCCGATCAATGATCCTCTCTTATCATTGATGTTTCTATCTCTCTCTCCCTCTCCCTCCCTCTCTGAAATCAATAAAAACATATTTAAAAAACAACAACACCTGGAAGCCCTGTGAATCTGTGCTTTGAATAAATGATCCAGCTGATTTCTATAATCAGGCTAGTTTAGAAAAACTGGTTTAATAGGACTGTCTGAACAAGCTTACAAGACAGGCATCATGAATCCCATTTTACAGATAGGGAGAGTGAGATTCAAAGAAGGAAAGAACATACCCAAAATCACACAAGTCTTGTGTGGCAGAATCAAAGACAAGAAGTCACACTGTGACTCCACAGTGGGTATGCATGCTGCCCCATTTAAATCTATCTGATCCAGAGCTAGCTTCAAAATGCTGTCTTCATATGGCATGAGATACCAGGAAATGGGGGTTTAGACTATCCAGCACCATCAGAAAGAACCAGGGAGCAAGGCAATGCCCCCTCCCCCCCAAAAAAGAAGGAAACACTAAAAGAGAAGGCAAGCAGGGTCCTCTTCCATCTGTGGTTCTATTTCTGAGTCCTCAAGGTTTGCAGGCCAATGGGGTATTGCCAATATCCACACTATTAGTACTGCTTCAACTAAATTGGTGCATTTAGCTAACACAATGAAAACATCTCTCACTACTGCACAAAGGTCAAAAAAAATATCTACGGAAAAGTCCTTCCAGAAATAACTTGAGACAATTAATTTCACACCAAAAAAGGAATGCTCAAGATGACATCTTCACCCGCACTCTGGCCTCCCCATTGGTGATAACAGTGTAACAGTGACTAACTGTACCTTCTGGGGTAAAGTTCCGGCCACTCCTCCGGAGCTTTCTCCCCCAGAGAGGGGTGAGTACCTGAGGTTTGCTGAAGCCATTTGCATACACAGGTGGATCCCCACTACCCCGAGACCTTAGATTAATGATCACTTCATGGGGAGAGAATCCACATGAAAAATGACGTGACTGTGAAACACATCCTCTTCTGTCTCCTTTCTGAAAGTCCCTGCTGCTGAACTACCACAATCTTATCAATGCTCTACAAGAAAGGGTCCAAATCCTACACAACGAGAGAGATACAAAGAGCACAGGGAGAGTGGGGCTCGTGTTCCCAGCTTCCCTTGAGTTTAAATAAAAAGAAAGAAGAGAAAAGATTTAGCTCTTTGGAATGAGCTGACTTTAAGATACAACATGTTCCACTGCAAAGATATCTATTTATACAGGTTTATCTGTCCTCTGGGAGCTGATCCTCTTCCCCACAGATTTGCTCAATACAGAGTCTAAACCATTTTCAAGATGAGAAGACCCCTCCCCACCCTGCTGCTTCAGCCTTGCGCATCCCCTGAAATCTGAGGTCAGAATGACAGCAGGTGTGAATACTTTGAGATTTCATGTCAAGCCTGCCCAGGGTGTCTCAAAAAAAAGTATACATACTTTAACAGCTGATAGCTCAATTTTGAAAATGAAATGCCTTTATAATTATTCAAAGTGTGTGTATACGCTTTTTTGGGGACACCATATATATATCTATGCACAAATCCACTCTTAATTATAGCCGCAATTTCACACTCAATGAGTATTTTTTAAATTGTCTCTGCCACGTAGCACATACTTATTTATAACATTCACAAATTTTTAAAAAATACTGTTGACTTCAACATATATACCTCCACGCTCTGCACGGATTCAGGTACATTAATATAAAAGGCAAAACAGGCTCATAACACACCCATTCGAGCTTCCTTAAAAAACATATCTCTTATGGGTGAAATAGATGAAGAGATTAAATACAAATTGGCAGTTATAAAAATAGTCACAAGGATGTAAAGTACAGCATAGGGAATATAGTCAGTAATATAATAACAATCATGGTGTCAGATTGGCATTAGACTTATCTGGTGATCATTTCATAGGTTACATGAATGTCTAATCACTATGTTGTACACATGAAATATAATATTGTATGTCAACTGCAATTGAAATTTTTAAAAATTATTTTTAAAAAACCTACCTCTTGTCTTCATTTTAGGGGCCAAAAAATATATTTCTCTTTTATTCACTATGTTAAAAGTGCCTTTGGAAAAACAGTCACATTTCATAATGGACTGTCATGTCTCTTTCAAATGTGTCCAATTTCAATGAATGGTCTTCACCTTGGATGCCACATTCTGGGCCTCGTAGAAACAATGGTGCTTGGGCATGCGCAGCGAAAGTGGAAGATGGATTCAAGATGTTTCAAGTATGCAAAATCGCATGCAGATGTACAAACAGTGCGTCCAGTCAAAGCGAGTTAGGAAAGCAATATATATACAGACACCCGAGAATGGATGAGCGCAAATAAAACCTAACTTGTAATTAACATACCGTGCTGTGACACCTGTTGCCTTCCACGATAAGAAGTCTGGGAGATCAAAGAAATGTCCCGCCTTATCCCAGCAAGTCTCTCTCAAGTTCTGCCAAATAAAATATATATTAGAATCAATTATGGGCTTTTTTCTCTACCCCTCTCCTCTTTCAATAATGTCTCGAATTTTTCAAAACAAAAGCATAGCCAACAATACCCAATAGAACATCTGTTCAGGGGCTGAGAGAGGAGATGATGTAAACGTACTACCTATATAGGAAAGAAAAATTGGCGATTATTGATCCTTCCAAAAATGACTATAATTTCCCTTTTATGCCCCCTTTGCCAATCTGGAGTGGTAGGAAGCACACTCTGAAGGTATACAATCCATCTGACCAGCGAGGGGACAGAGGATAAACTTCAAGACATATAACATTTCAAAGCTCAAAGCTGTAAGCTGGGAAGAAAATCGTACTAAGAAATTAATGCATGAAACAGAACATGTTCTGCCCGTGTAAAATTCCCTCCACACCAACTGGTTCCAAATGACTCCTGCCCTCAAAGGACTTCCAATCTAAGCCAAAGAGAATGGTACATAATCAGGCTATTCCTGTTTTTAAAACATTTGTTTCTTCCACACTGCTAATGCAGTCAGAGTTTTTCTTGCCACTGAGCATTTTCTTTCCTCTGCCTGCCCTCCCTGGAACATTCATTCCTCACCCACCACTCTGTTCCTGCCCAGGGTCCATGTCACCCTGCCCCCTTGGGTTAACCCTATCCATCTTTCCCTGGAGAGGCCTTCCAGGAGCTCCTACTCAGGTGAGGTCCGGCTGGCACACAACCCATACCACCACACAATTATGTATGAATGTCTTATCTTTCCTGCTCGACCTTAAGCTCTATGAGGTCAAGGACCCTGTCAGTTTATGCGGTAGAATATCCCAAGACTGTCCCTCTTCTCCGCCTACAAAGGACTGGACCCTTAGTTGTGAGGTAAAAACTACATGACCCCATTCCCCGTCCCTGGACCAGGGTGACATGTGACCTGAGTCAATCAGATCTCTTCTCCCAAAAAGTTAGAATCAGGATGCCAATGCAGTCATTTAACTTCTGCCTATGAAGGAAACTGGAGATGAGATAAACTTCAAAGCTGTGAAGTGGCCATTTCCTGTACCTGGAGAAGTAGAACTTCATAAAGAGTAAAGCAGACTAGAAGCAACAGCAAAAAAAAGGTTTCCTACCACCCAGGCAACTGTCCATGTCTTGGTTTCAATGATCCCCTCCCCAAGGGGCCACAAGAACAAAGACTGTATCATCAGCGCAGGATATCTTTGGGACCCTAAGGGCAACAATCAGAAGTTAAGATACATAGTCCAGTGCCTGCTAGAGGGTGACACAGAGCAGGCACTCAATAAATAGTTGTTGAACAACCAAACTATTCAGTTTCACTTTCTAATCTTTCATGTGAGGAGGGCTTCAGAGTTTACAAAGGGCTTCGAGATGTGTTATCTCCTTAGAACAATGCAAAAGTGTTATTACATCTATTTCACTGACACACAACTGCCCTTTATCTACATTTGCCCTCAGATTCTATGAGTTCTTCCTGTTTCTGCCTTCCCTATCACAACTATGTGAACACAGACATCTAAGCACAGCAGAGAAACTGAGTATTACCCCAGATACAGGGGTTCCCCAGAACAACAGTAACATCAAAAGGGTTCTGATGCGAACAGTCCATTTTCTATTCTTGTTGTTGCTTATTTGTTTAAATTCCTAAGCATTTGGATGAGAACACATATCTAGAGAGGGCTAAACTTCTCTTTGAACACCCATACATGTTAATGCTAAACAAAGAAAAACTTAAAGTTGACTAAATATGCCTAACACAGCTAGGAAACAGGAGTATCTTTATACACTAACAAATTACAATAAAAAAATGGTAGCCTTTGAAACTAGTATGTGAGTCAAACTAGTGAAACTAGTATGCCTCCTGGGTAATCTAAGAAATTCTCTTTCCATGTGCTCTGTGGCTTCGGTGACTGGTCCTCAGGGAGAAAGAGAAGAGGCTGCCTCCTCCTATGGGCTCCAGAAATCCAAGGCTAGTCACCAGAAATGAACCACTAAAACCATTGCAGCAACAACCAGTGCTTCAAGCCAGAGCTGAACAAGCTTCCTAAACTCAGAAAACAACTGCTTCTGTTAGATCCGTGCAGGGTCATGAAAGACCTTGCACAATGGGAGCTTTCAGCCTGTGGCTGTGTAGACAGCCACTGCAGACAATGGCACCCAAGCAGAACATCTCGAAAAGTTCAGGCCTCTTCCCAAAAAGACACACCCTGGGGGTAGGAGGCATAAGGCAGCCAGGAGCGTCATTGCTTCTTCAGACCAGGCCAGTTTCACTGATCACAGCCAGGGACCCCAGTTCAACCTCTCCATAGGATGAGAAACCAAAAACAGCATCTTATTAGAAGTATAAGGTGTCCTTAAGAATGCATGTGGTCTAGGAGAAGACAGCAATAATCCCTGCTTTCACTCCAAAAGCAGCCTGGAGATGAGCCAGCAAAGGGAAAAGAGAGTTTGCTGGATGCAGGGGAATGTCTCCAGAAGCTTGGTCACCTCACTTGGAGAGGCTGCCAGACTACCGGTGAGGATCCCATGCTGTTCTCATGTTGGGCCACCTGATACACAAGTGCTTGGCCATCAAATGCGAGACTGGCCAAGGGTATATCAGCCCCCATGGATGAATTTTTACTCTAATTCTGTGGGAAAAAAATCTCTCCATCTCTCCCCTTCCCCAGCCAGTTCAGTCCTAGCCGAGGGCCTCAATCTTACTGAATTAATTCTATCCATGTAACCACTGGGCCTACATCAAGACACAGTGACTGCCCTCTTATATTCCTCCACAGCTTATAACAGTGTTCCCATGTACCTCATCTCATCTGATTCTCAGAGGGGTTCTGAGGTGTGCAGGTGACATACAATAGAATATGAAGGATGCCGAAACAGTGGTTTGGATGACAAGGGCTTAGCGTGATGTCACACAGGCTGCAAGCTTTAACATGAGTGTTCCTTCCTCCCACTACACCACAGTCACCGGCACCCTCAGGCCCCCAGATCTGTCAGAGCAGCGGTGGGTTTTGGCCTTTTGCAAGGGTCATGAAAGAAGCTATTGCCATTCTTTACAGAAGAAAAGAAAAAAAAGAAAGAAAAGAAAAGCCCTCCCAAACACATTATTTTGCACACTTTTTTTATTTTTTTAATTTCAGAGATTTCACTTTGAATCCTGGCCCACTCACCTTCTCTGTACCTAATAACCACCTCCCCACACAAAGGGTGGCCGGGTTAGAGAGAGCACAGGGCAGGTCCTGAAGCATGCCAACTTCAGTGTATCTCATTACACAATAGCTAAATCCAGTTCAAAGCAGGAGTCCTCTGTGCTGAATGGGTTAAGTCTATCCTACAGTTACCAGGCAACTAACAAAAACCGAGTCTTTTTAAAAAAAAAAAAGACATCAGCCATGATTTGGGGTGTGTGACTTGGCAATAAGACTTCTGCATTCCAATAAAAATCCTTTGAGCAAGCAATCCCCCAGGCTTGAAAGCAACCAAAGGAACAATTCTTTCCTTTTTTTTAAATCATGTATTACTTCATAAAACGACAGCACTTCGTGGGAGGAGGCACTACTCAAAGAGCGCACAGCTGCAGGCCTCAGCGGAGGGTGGAGGGAGAACAGTATATCCAAGACTCCAGGCCAGGCAGCAGCCACCGAGCCTCGGGCAGGGAGATGGAGCTAGATCCTCCCCTGCCCTCTCCCTGCCTGTCCCAGGAGGCGGTGTGGTCTCTGCTGGCTTCTAGGCGCTGAGGGAGCTTGGGTGGAAAAGGAAGCAGATACTGCAGCGCATGTGGGGAGACCCCGGGGTCTAGAAGCGCATGAGAAAGCAGGGACGACCAGTTCCAAAAGGGTCATCCAAGCATTTTGTTAGGAACTGCCAAGGGAGTCTATCTGGGATATCTGCTGTGGGCAGTGAAAAGGGAGGGAACAGAGCTCCCTAACTCCCCACCCAATAAATGATCCTGCCTGCACATTCCAAATACTCACCACGGTGTTTTCCAGCACAACCACCCGTAAAAAGCAAAACCTCATCCTCACTCTGCATTCAAGGCTCCAAACTGGGGCACAGGCTGGGAGCCCAGAGAAGAAAGCTGTATATCAGGAAGAAACTTAATCCTCAGATGTCATTCTTAAAAGAAAAATGACACAGGAAACACGAAGTGGGTCATAATCCCCAACAAGAAACTTCCCAGAATGAATGAAACAATTCTGTTTTAAACACCCATCCACGGAAAGAAAGATCTAACATTGGACATACTGCAAGTCAGACAGACAGATGCACTGAGACGCTTGTGCTACTAGAGGCATCTTTCTAAAACCTTAAACTTACCATTCCGTTCCTTTGTTGAAAATAGCTCGACAGTTTCTCGTGGCCTAAAACCACATTTTATCTCCTTGGCATGGTTCTTGGGACACTTAAGAAGCTGGCTCCAACTTGGCCATTATTTTTATGAATTCTTCTGGACTTATCTCCCATCACCCCCTCCTAGCTCTCTCCGCCCCCCTCTCACCTCATTTCTTTCAGTTCCCCAAATGCATTATGCATTATATATTCCCATGCCTCTATTGAGACTAATGCCTCTCCTGGATTGACTGGCCATCTTCTCCCGCAATCGAACTTCTACCTTTGCTTCAAATCCAGTTCAAATGTCTCCTTTTTAGTGAATCCCTCCATCCTTTGCTCTATCCTAATTATATATTCATGTGCCTAAATCCACCTCAAAATGACAAACTCCTGGAGGGAAGATGCCAGCTAGCTGACTCATGGGGGAAACAAAGTAAAAAGTTTCAAGAGGTATAAAGAAATTTAAAGTCAGACCCTTTTAAAGTTAAAAGGCAGCTGGAGAAAGATGTGCGCAAAGGAAAAGGTAATTCATTTAAGATGATGTATGACGATAATGTAATGAGCCCCATACCAACGTTTGGTGAGTCAGCCTCATAACTTTATCACAATATTTTGAGTGTGGCCATATAGCTGCCTCTAATGAGTAATCGCAGACAGGGTTCAGAGGAGAGAAAGGGCTTTGGGGGTCAGGGTGGCTAGAAAGGCCTCAGAGGGGAGAGATTTGAGCAGAAGCCGAAAGGTCAAGTAAAATAAATGTCTATGCTACTGTGGAGAATGGCACCCAAGAATCAAAAACTTGAAATGACAAGATAAGGCTACCCCCATTAGAGGAGGAATTAACTGTACCTTCATAGAATTGTGAAATAAAATAAAATAATCCCATTGTATAATTTAAATTCTTTAATTTTCAAGAAATATATATATATATGTGTGTGTGTGTGTGCGTAAGTATATATACACATCCTCCCTCCCACCACCACCTCCCTAGAGCCCTTCTGTTGTACAGAAAGGTAAATTTATAATCCACACTAGCTGATTTCCCAACCAGAAAAATGTTATCATTTACATGAAAGCTGATCACATTCAGCAGAGCTGACTTGGCCCAGGAATGTGATACCACCACAGGCATTAGGAAAATGAGGCTTTGGTATGTGGGCTCTAAGAACTTTGGAGTCAGGCAGACCTGAGTTTAATTATTGTCCTCACCACCTCCCAGCTGTGTAGCTTTAAGCAAATTAATTTCTCTAAGCTCCAGTTTCCTCAGATGCCATATTACTAGCATCTACCTCAAAGGGATATTGTGAGAATTAAATGCAATAATGGAGAGGGCCTGATAAGCCAATGAGTTTCACTCTAATTACTGCCACAGAGCTCCGTGTTTTTCAAAGCACTTTAGTATGCATGATCTCATCTGATCTGTATAATTCTTTAAGGCAGGGAGGGCAAGAAATTATAAACCTCACCTTGCATGTTAAGAAACTAAAATCCAGAAAGGAGTCACACCATGACTGTCCCAAGGTTATACACAGAGAAGTGGGAAGACAGACAGAAACACAGATCTCTGTGGACCAGCCCCATGGCAGTTCAGGTATCCACCTCCCTAAAACATAACAAAATGCAGAAGGACCAAGAGAAAAGGAGAGTGTCATGGTGACCCAGATAGCACTATTTTTTGTGGGTAGCATTGGGAGGAAAGCAGGAAAAGAGGGAGAAAGGGAGGGAGTCCTAATAGGAAGAGAAGTCTTTGGGGTGTAACTCAAATGTTAACCTCATCAGGAAACACCCTCACAGACACACTCAGAATAATGTTTGACTAAATGTCTGAACACCCTGTGGCCCAGTCAAGCTGACATAACATAACCATCATCCCTGTATCGTCACTACCCCATTTCCAGTCGATCATAGTCTGTCACCTGGATTACTATCTCATCTATGAGACTCTACAAAAATGGCCATAATTCTTCCCTTCCTTGTATTCATGCCCTTTGCAATATGACTTTGTAGCTCTTCCTATGAAGAGATGAATGTATTTATCCACCACTTGACTTGGGGCTGGCCTTATGACTTGCGTCAGTCAATGGAATGAATAAGTAATACTGTGTTACTTCTCAATTAAGGCCTAAAAGACCTTGCTTTTGTCTTCCTGGAATGTACTGTTGCCATGTGAGGCAGTTGAAGCTGGCCTGCTGGAGGATGAGAGGACATGTAGAGTATAAACAAACCATCCCTGCCAAGGCTCAAGGACATGCAAGAGAGCTGAGAAAAGCCGAAATCAGCAAACCCTACCCAAAAGCCCTCCATCAATTCTTGAATGAATTCAGTAGAGACAAGAAAGAGCAGCTTTCTGAGCAATCTGCATAATAAGCAACCTCCAAATGAGTAATCTGCATAATTATGAGGTTAAAAATTGGTAGTTCTTCATACCACTAAATTTTGAGGTGGTTTGTTACACAGCAAAGCTAACTGATACAGCCTCTAACTTTCAGATCTTACCCCCTTCAATTTCCATCCTATACACAGCCAATTAGAATACAATGGCCTATGCAAAATATAAATTTGACTGTATAAATAATTTATTAATTTGATAAGTATTTATTTGGGGCCCTCTACATTTCAGGTACTATGCTCAATACTAAGAAAATGAGCAGACAACAGACACAGTCCCCACCTACAGGGAGCTTTCATTTTCAATCTAGTATACTTTGTATCCTTCAAAATTTTCTACTACATTTGGAGTGCAAGATCAAATTCATTAACATGACATATACTATCCATGTCTTACTCGCCAGCTTCACCTCTGATCACTCTGAGATACTACACTACATCACCCACATGCACTGTGCCTTTTCTGACCACCGCTGTATTTCTATTCATAGTGTGCCCTGTCTGAAACACTCTCCCTGGCAGCATGTACTCATCACTTAGTACTCCATTCAAGTGTTACCCACACCATGAAATCTTTCCCGATTCCCCTGAGTTAGGTGCCTCTAAGGCATCCCCTATAATACTCTGTGCATATCCCAACCATGGCACTTCCCATTATCTGTTCACATGCCTGTCTCCCTCACTAGACTGAAAGCTCCTAAGAGGAAGGGCCTGTGTTTTTTTCAATCTCTCTATTCTTAGGTCCTACTGTTGCATCTGATATATAGATGATGAATAACATTAGCTGAATGAATAAAAGAAATGAATGAGCAGAGATGTACAAGTTAAATAGAAGTTTGTGGAAATGGAAATAAGAAATGAATGGGTAAATAAATGAGATTATGAATAAGAACTGTCCCAGTTTCTCTTTTCTCATTCAAGTAATGGCTTTTCACAGTCTATCTTAGGAGCAGGGACATATTCTAGCCAAGCCAGACTGCCAGGAAGATAAATTTCTCTTCTCGGGGTGAAGCAGGTCCTTTGGAGAAGTTTCATTTTAATTGGAAAATGGATTCATTCATTTCTTGGCTTGGACTCCTGGGTCAGTGAAGCACCATGCTGAATGGCTGCCAAACACCACTGGAGAGGGGGCTGCAGCAGGAAAGGAGCTCCATCAAATGTTGAATACTCTGGGACATCTGAGGACAACTTGGTGTCAAGTTCAGGCTGGCTCACATAGATGCCCCTTCCTCTTTCTTCCCCAAATGTCCTTCAACCCAAACTTTACTTATCTCCAACCCATAAAGGATGGGTATACTTTATATGTATGGCATTATGGCATTTCTTTAAGGCTTATTTCAGTATCTATATCTTTCTTTGTTCATTTATACCACTGTTCATTTCCTACAAGGCACAGACAAGGACCACAACTGAGAAATCCTTTCCCTACTCAACTTGTAGAAGATCAAAACTTTATAAACTCTTCCTATGGTGGATACATAATAGTCCAACATCACAAATAACATCCCTTCTAGGAGCACGACTTGCATCTTCTGTGAAGGGTCCCTGTGGAGGACACTGAACACTAACTACAAGGTTACTGTGATCTTTCTCTAGGCTTCCTCTTTACCCTCAAGTGTCAAGGACTTCACCTATCAGAAAAGACTAAGGCAGATAGGGTGGAGGGGAGTCCAAGCTGGGGCGACTGCCTGAACAAAAGTGTAGAAAGAAGCATCAGCTGCATCCCTGGCCATGGGAAAGGACCCATGAGAAGGGGAGCCTGAGAAATGTGTGTTGAAATGCAGAAGAGGTGAGTCTCAATTTGGATTAGACACTCAAGTCAGAAGGGAAGGCAGCCACCATCAGTCTTGATCAGAAGTGACTTGTGGGGGTCCAGTTTTAGGAAGGTTAGGACAGCATGGCGGGATGTCTGGAGGGGAGGCAGGAGAACCAGTGTCCATGTGCATTTCTGACTCAGGGGGAAGAGAAAGAGCTTAGGGAAAAAAAGGAAGAAAGGAAAATGGAGGCAAAAGGGAACATGAGCAAGACAGAAAATGTGTCAAAAAAAGATTAAGAAGAACAGGAGGAAGGAGATGAAATTAAACACAAAAGCAACAGATGGACAATGAGAGAAAGGAAATAGGTGAAGAGAAGACAAGGTTTAACATGAGAAATAAAATGAGAAAGACAGAAAAAGGAACTAAGAAAGATAGAAAATATAAAAGATGTGTGGACCATGACAATGTCCCTGTTGAGACAAAACATGGAGAAGGAAGGGCAGGAGCCAGAGCCCAGCGCGGTCAGCACACTGTCTCTCCTCTGGGTGAATGAGGTCATGGCTGATGTCACTGCCTCTGAGTCACACGCCCACCACAGGAGAGGCGGAAAGAGCCCTGCCTGGTGTCTGGTCCCGCCCTCCTGGGCAAGAGAGGTTGATGCACTGCTCTGTTCTCTGGGGCACTGTCTAGTCCAGTCCTGAGGTGACAGGCGAGCAGAGCTTCTGCCCAGGGAGGACACACAGCGCCATGAGCGCATGGAGCTCATCTTCACTGAGTGTCCAGGTCCAGGTCCAGGTTCTTGAGATGAAAGAGTCAGAAAAGGTGTGGTGAACAGCTTCTGTCTTTTCTCTGACTGTGGCCAAGGTAAACTGGCCCCATGATGTCCAGAAAGGAAATTCCTATTATGCATAGTACTGAATACACAACAGGGACTCAAAAGGTGGTTTCTGACTGACTCACTAAACCGCTCTCACATTCTAAGCTCTTGCCGCACTGTATTTGCAGCCCCATAGAGTTCTTGTGTCCTCAGACTGCCAAACCTTTCCCTAGGCTCCTCCATCCACCCAGCTTGCCTTCTGCAAGCAGCCACCCCACCCCAGTGCTTAGCTAACTGCAATGAATCCTTCAGCCCCCAGCCTACGTATCACCTCCTCCACACTCCTCTCCCCTAACTGGGGTGTATTTTCAGAGTGACCTAAATTTCCATTCCACTAAGAGTGCACTGTGACCTTAATTCTGTCCCTCTTCTAGAATATGAGCAGCTTTGTTTGTTGGTTTGTTTTTAAATATGTCTTTACTGATTTCAGAGAGTAAGGGAGAGGGGGAGAGAGAGGTAGAAACATCAATGATGAGAGTCATTGATCAGCTGCCTCCTGCACACCACCTACTGGGGATCCACGCCCCCTACTGGGGATCAAGCCCACACCCTGGGTATGTGCCCTGACCGGGAATTGAACCACAATCTCCTGGATCATAGGTCAATACTCAACCCCTGAGCCATGAGGCACTCTTTTATTTACTGCTCTACTCCCAGTAGTTAACAAAGTACCTGGAATAAAATAAATTTCCAATAAATGCTTGTTGAATGAATGTCCTTGATCAATTCTGGCAGGAAGTCATTAGCAGGACACCACAGTATTTTGAGATCATTTCTGAAACATATATCCATTCTTAAAGCCATCATCCTGAGAACATTTGTTGCTAAATACACTATGAGTTAGTAGTAAGTGAAGCTGCTCTGGAAACATTTGCTTGGAGCCTCTGAGGATGGATTTACTCTCTCCAATTCTTCCATTCCTCCCAGCCCCTGGCTGGTGAGCTATTGTGGAAAGAGCACAGGTTCTAGTTAGATTCCAGCTCTCCCACTCACTAGCTACATGATGTGACCCTCTTCCAGCCTGTTCCCACCTGCTCCAAGAGGAATACTACCTGCTCCCCAAGTTGTCTGTAAAGAACAATGCAGATTTTATTTCTCTTCGCTCTTGGCTTTCTTAACTGCATCTAGAGATAAGTATGTGAAAAACAGACCTCACTAATTTTCTTTCCAAAAGTCAACTCTGCCATCATCATCATCTGAAAATATATCACTCCCCCAAGCACTCTACAACTTACCAAATATCTTCTATACAGAATGTTCATCAACACCATTTTACAGACAGGAAACTAAGACCCATAAGTGAAGTGAATTGCCCAATATCATGCAGATAGTAAGTGAAAAGCCTGAGGTGAAACCCTGACCACTGGACCTCCAAACCCAATACTCTTTCACCACTGTCCAGCTGCTGCTTCCCAGGACATGGGAGGTGCTCGAAAAATACTTGCACAGTGATTCACTCTCTTTCTCAGGTCCACAGCCTTGTCTCTGACCCCCAGCCAAAGCCAGACCACAAGGCCTCAGGCCAAGACAACTGCAGTAGGCTTCACTCTGGCCCTGGTTCTCTTCTATCTTAGGTTCACAGAATACCAACATTCAAGGAAAACTTCAGGGGTTATGTAGACCACCTGTCCCCAAATGCCAGACCATGGCCTAGTACTAGTCCATGACCAATAATTTTCACTAATCAGTGGTGAAGTCACAATAATAAAAATAATATTATGGAAAATGAAATTCTTATTCTTAATAACATTAAGCATAGTTAATTGGTAAAAAGATTTTATTTCCTAATTGCTTGCTTTGCTTCACTTAGGCAAACTCCAGGACTCTGTATTTGGAGCATTCCTGGGAGAAAATGTCTATCTGTACCACAGTTCAGACCCTTCAGCAAAGCCCTAATGAGAGATAGAGGCCAGGGAAGGCAGAACCACTTACTCAGGCAGCCCTCTAATTCCCTCTGAACACTCCCAAGTCTTGCATTTTTGAGCCAGATGACACTGATGATCGGGATTACAAACTCTGGAAGTCAGACTAAGGCAGGTTTTTGAGAGGGTGGAGGTATGGGGCCTGATGAGGCTGTAGAGTTGAGATCAGGCTTTCTTTTATTAATGAGGTCCCAAATAATTTTTACCTAATCCATAGCCTCTCCATGCAGAAAGGATTTAGAGAGACATGGGCTTTTATGTGGATCCCTGAATCACTTTTATCACTGAAACAGCGGACAGCTTGATGTGCAGAGAAAAGCCTCGAGTGGGGTCTTGGCTGCAGAAGTACTTCTAGGACCAGGCAGCTGGGTTCAGGAGAGGTAAGGAACTAGTTGAATTTTTTTTTTCCCCCCAAACTATAAACATTTAAGGTGAATTGAAAGGGGAGGAAAAGGCCAGGTCTTTAGGAGATAACTCTAATGTGCTGGATTACAGACCGAAGAAAAATGGCCTGGAATTTGTGCATTTTAGATACACAAATCTTAGGTCTCACCCAAGTCTCAATGGCGATTCTAACTTAATCTAACTTTGATAACTTCTTATTCTAGAGTTCATATTTATGTTTAAAAGTTAAGTCAGTTCTGGCCAGTGTGGCTCAGTTGGTTGGATATCATCACACACACCGAGAGGCTGCTGGTTCGGTTCCCGCTCAAGGCAGATGTCCGGGTTACAGGCTCAAGTCAATCGATGCTTTGCTCTCACATCAATGTTTTTCTCTCTCTCTTCCTCTCTCTAAAATTCAATTAAAAGTCTTAAAAAAAAAAAAAAAAAAAAGAATTATGTCAGACAAATGTGTTATCTGGGATTTGAAACTTAAACTATGAGAACTAGCTCTCCCTACCTAGGTGTCTCATCTGTGGAGTAGACAGGGGGACCCTGCCTGAGAAAGGCTGAAGTTTGACCCACTAACCTTGAAAACTCCTTTTGAAATAATTTCCTAGAGTTAGAAAACCTGAGTTTCTGCTCACGCATTGCCAGAAATAACAGAGTGGGGAAATGGTAATCTACTTAACTGCTTCCATTCTCAGCTTCCTTATCTATAAAGTAAGTGTTAACATCCACCTAGCAGGGTTTCTGAAGAATTAAAGGAGAGAGCAGACTTAAAAGCTGATAGT
Organism: Miniopterus natalensis; assembly: GCF_054644295.1. Lineage (NCBI taxonomy): Eukaryota > Metazoa > Chordata > Mammalia > Chiroptera > Miniopteridae > Miniopterus > Miniopterus natalensis. The sequence continues at coordinate 35,711,141 of NC_142089.1, read as the reverse complement.
AGATATTTAATAAATTCTAGTGTAGGTGCTGATGATGTTTGTAGACAGCAATCAAGCAGGGTCAATATCTTAGAATTTATTAAGGATCTTTAATATTTCAAACTGCATTCACAAGTGTAATGATGTCTCAACTTACCAAAAACTTGTCCCAGCCCACCAAAAACTTGAGGTGGGCTGACAGATGGAAAGCAAGGACAATAAAAAGTTAATGGCAGAATCCAGATGATAGTCCTGAGTGTTCCCTATAAAATTCTTTCAACTTGCCTGTGTTCTTGAAAATTTTGCTAAGAAAATGTGTGAAAATATGGCTTTCACAGCCACCTGCACCTGGTCCTAGACTTGGATGCTCCTTGAGATAAACTATTTCGCTGATTAAGTGAATATATCCCTGCAGCAGCAGAACATTTCTTCTCATTCTGAAGATAACAGAACAACAACAAAAGAGTAAAACCAACCCACACATCCAGAGAAATGAGATTTACTTACCCTTCCAGAAGAATCCCTGTCTTGCAACTGTTTGGACTTAGGGCCTGCCTCTTCCCTTGCCTCAATCAACACCTAGACCTACCCCAGGCATCCAGGCATCCAAGGTGGCAGTTCACAGCAACGAGGCCAATCGTGCTAATGAGTTCCTGTATCATGGCACATGTTAAATGCATTTTCTGTTTCAAGTGTCTTTTCTAAAGACAATACTCTCCTCCAGTAGGTGTGACCTCCATTTTAGTCACTGAGAAAATCATTCCATTTTTGTCGTACATCAAATCGTATATTGTAGACGTAACGCCAGCTGGACTTAGCGATCTCCCTCTCGCCTCCCTGGTTACACTAGAACAGCCTGCACAGAGGGCAGGGAGGCTGGTAGCAAAGAGGTGGGCACGAGGCTTTACCACTACAGCCGCTAAGTCTGGTTCTGACCAGGAAACAGGAATTCATTTAGCAAATACTCACTGAGGATGTTTTCAGTGTCAAGCACGGTGCTTGGCTCTGGGGACACAACAGCCAAGTATGAATAGGTAGATTTGGTCCCTGCTCACAGGGAGTCAAGTAACAATCCACCAACCCAAATGAGAAAGGAACATGGATGGTGCGGCAGGAAAAAAATAAGGCAGGATTTAGAGCCAAAAGGACCTTCATGAAGACCAAGCCTGATACCTGTGGGTAAGTCATTGCATCTCTCTGAGGCTTGTTGCATTCATGTGTAAAATGTGGCAAATAGTAATATTTATCTCACAAGGCTATGTTATAGATCAAATAAAGAAAACAGATGGCAAAATCTGCCATAAGCCATAAAGTTAAACGCAAAATATAGCATTGTAACAATAGCTGACATTTATTAAATGTTACTAGGTATCAAGCCAAGTCCTTTTTTCCTTTTGTCTGCTTTTTAAAGTCACTTTGTTGGACTATAAAACTAAAAGAATAAGGCACCTGTTTGGCATGTATCAGATATGTAAGTGCGGGCATGATAAGGAAAGAAGTCGCCATCCAGAGCAATGAAGGCAGAGCATCAGCCTCAACACCCTGTATATTCAGTGACAAGCCAGTTTATGGGCCGACCACCCGGAGAGAAAACCCACAGCAGATGCCCTAGGAGCTGATGACACTGTCCTCACGGCGCAGAGGCTGGGAGGAGTCTGGTCCGAAATCACCAGGGCCCTGGCATAAACATCCTCAAGAGAGGCTGTCTGGTTCAGTACGAGTCTTGGGTTCTGTTCTCTTGGGGGGTGAAGGGAGCAGCAGGGAGGGGTTCTCCACAAGGAGAGGCGCACAGGAGTCACTGCCTCAACCTAGCACCTTCACTTCACATACAAAATAAACTGTGCCTCATGGTAACAGGAGCGCAGCCAAGGGGTAGCTCTGTGGTGGGAAGGAGCCGTAACGCTCCCACCTTCCTCTTCCAGAACAAGAAAGAAAATAACTCACGCTGGGCATGCAGTGGATCCTGACTTAAGAATGGAGCTACTGGACAGGCACACCCAACAATCACAAATGTCATGCTGAATGATTTAATATGTTCATCCATTCATCCGTTGAAATACTTATTGAGTTATCAGTGTTAAATGCTAAGCAGTGCCCTAGATGCCAGGGACACACACTACAGTGGAATAAATCCCAGGGTAGAGGTAAGGGGAGGACGCCGTTGGGGACAGAGGGCGGGACCCTAATCAATACTCAAGGGAGAAAGTCAAGGAAAGCTTCCTGGAGTGTTGAAGAATTAGTATAAGTTTTCCCAAGTGCAAGGAGAAATTATTATAAGTTTTCCAGGCATAAGGAAAATCCTGAGCAAAGACCCAGAAGTGTATGGGTTCATACCCTTTGAGCCGCTGACCAAGAAATGCACCATCTGGAAACCTTTCCATTTCTCTAAGCTTTCTGTTATAGGGAAAGGAATGATGGATCCTTTGAAAAAGTTCTCACAGCCTTGGTCTCCAATCCAAATGCCTGGAGGGGTAGCACTGAAAAGGAAATGAGTGAAGCGGGCTGGGCGGGGGCTGCTGTGAGATGGACACTTGCCACTTCTAAAGGGGGCAGCCCCTACTCAGCTCTGGCCAATTCCTTCTCATGGGACTGTGGACGCAGGATTGCCAAGTCCTTTTCTTATTTTTTCTAGAGAAGTAAAAAATCTGGATTTTTATGTAAAATTTCTTAGTTTTTAAATGTTGGAAACTAATTTAAAAAAAAATATTTTTCAAGCACAGGGTGGGTCAAACAAAACCCATCTGGGGACCAGATTCAGCCTGGGGTCTGCCAGCCTGCAACCATGGTACGTGGGAAGAAACGAATGCCCTCTGAGAACAGGCAGTGAGGGCCAATGAGCTGGGGGCAGGCTGGATTTGGTGAGAATCCTGGATCGACCACTTACTTGTTATGTAGCTTTGGGGAAGCTACTTAAGCCCTCTGGGCATTAGTTTCCTCATCTATATAATGGGATAATATTTTTTTCACTGAAGGGTTTAGAGGAAACACTACACATGAAGCCTTCATTTGGTACTTTTTAAGAAAACGAGTCCAAGAGGGGGTGAAAAATCCATACTAAATAATGAAGAATTGTCAACCAGGAAAGTTAGCTATGACTACAAGATTATTTTTTAATGAAAAATAAGAAGTAATAAAAGCATGAGCATTGTGCTATAACAGTAGCAAACTATTCCAACTATAGACAGTGCCCCATTATTAATGTTTTTGTACATACAGCCAGTCTTTTATTCCATACTGATAATTTCTTAGAACAAATGCATTTATAAGACTGCACATTCATCCTGTAATTTTTTTCTTTAGTATTACAGTATAAACTTTGTTGCTGCTATACAAAATATTTATTATCTACTCAGTATATAGCCAGAGTGATTTTTTTTTTAAGTCATAAAACAGATCATATCACCAATGCTCAAAATCCATCAACCATATCCCACTGCTCTTAGACTAATATCCAAATTCTTGCCCATGGCCTCAAGGCTGTGTAGGATCTGGTCCCTGCCCACTTCTCTGACCCACCTCCTACCCTCTGCCTTGCTCACACCCTCCCAGCCCTGCTGAGCTGCTCGGCTGATCTCACAGGTGCTTTCCTCCTCTCAGTGAATCTGCTGCTCCCTCTTCCTGAAAATCTCATCATTCAGGTCAAACAAAAGCTCCCAAGAGACGACACACTAGCCATGCCAAGTGTGCTCCTCTGTGTTTTTCCTTCATAGTTAAGTTTCCAGAAAATGAAATCATATATATATATCTCCTTATCTATTTTCTGCCTCTCTACCCAAGAATCTAAGTTCCCAGAATCCTACCCAGGGCCCTCATCTGTCCTGTTCACCTTGGCATCCCCAATATCCACCACAGTGCCTATCACATAGGAGACACTCAATATTTGTTTAATGAAGAAAACGAACCCATTGCTCCTGGCCTCGGATCCTCCTTAAGTCGTCACAAGTCTCTCCCCTGAACTAGTTTATTCACACCTGCAAAGCAAACACTTGAAGAGGCAGTAGACGGAAATGGTGATGCCCATGCTCTGGATCTGAAACTCCAAGGTTCAAATCCCAGCCTTGCCACATGTTAGCCGAGTGACATTGGGCAAGCTGCTTAACATCTCTGAGCCCATTTCATCATCTGTAAAAGATGTGACTTCACAGGGTGGTTGTGAGTTCACAAGGATAAAACACTTAGAAAGGTGCTAGATATAGAATAAGCATTACATATGCTTTAGCTACTGTCTTCATCTGTTTCCTTGTTGTATTCTTTTTGTTCGGTTAAAGTGCCTTTCCTCTCCAATCGGACTGTAATTTCTTGAAGGCAGAGACCAATTCTGGATTCCCACAGTGAACTGCACAGGTCTCAGTGTGAGGGGGATGGGCAGAGCTGGGGCATGGCTCTTGATGTAGGTCTGCCTTCATGATACAAGACTATGAGTAAGTCATCTAACTTTTCTGAGCTCCAGTTTCCTCATCCGTAAAAAGAGATAATATCTTCCCCACAACACGGGTGTAAAGAGTAAATAAAATAATCCTTGTGAGATAAAATAATTCTGAGACTGAAGGCAATGATGGCTGTTAAGGGAAACAAGCAGAAAGTATTCAGTAAATCCATCTGCTCTGCAGTTCAATGCTGGCGGCCTCTGGTGTCAGTATTACACATAGAGTGTGCATGATTCAGATAAATGAATGATTCTGAAAATATGTTCTGTTCTCTTCTCCTGTCTATTTTCTCTGATTGCCTCTGACAACCCTGGGGTGGTTTTAGAAGCTTTCTTTAGCTCTTAGTCAAACAGGAAAAACATACCACTCATTACAACCAGCTCCATGAAATAAGATATACTGATGTTTAAAATTCTCTCATTTGGTGATAGGAAGTTACTGACATGCCCATCAGTAGAGGAAAAACATTTTTAAACACAATGGAAGTGAAAATTAAGCTACTATGTGACTATCTACTGTATAAGGCACTTGATAACACCTCACTGAATTACAGTAATTCTACAAGGCTGACAGTATCCCTGTTTACAGCTAAGTGCACTGAGACTCAGAGAAGCTGATTTAGCTTGTCTAAGATCCCAAAATTGTCAATGGTGGAGGATGACTTAAATGCAAGTGTGTTTGGCTTCAAACCCTATACATTTTTGTGTGACAGAACCGTGTTGGATCTCCCAAAGTTCCTCAACATCTTATATTAGCTCTGTTGCTGAGATCTGATGAATATAAGTGAGTCATATGAGACCTACACATGGAATTTAAAGCCAGAGTAACTAACAGAGAAAGACTTTGGTTTCTACCAGATTACCATAAAATAAAAAAATCAGTGCATTTCAAAGAAAAGAACTTATATTGTTTATCTTTCATAAAGTTTCAAGATTAGAAGAAACCTAAGGATAAGGGAATACATGTTACTATAGCATCAGAAAGAATGAAAGGATAAGGCCAGACAAGGTTCTAAAATGAGCTAAGCAAGCCTCTAATTTTACAGATGGGACTTGAACCAGGCTTTCCTGACCTCTAACAGAGTTTTCTTTACAATAGGTCTTACTGCAGAGCACTCAGCTGACACCCTCTGCAGCTAGCAGAAGCTACCAAACCCCCTCTCTAGGCGTCCAAGCTCCCAGGTTCCTCCAAAGAATCTACATACACAAGAAAAGGTACATTAGAACCAACCAGAGAATGCTTTCCTCATTTTCCCAGCATGTTACCAGGAACAGAAGCAGAGAGGCCTGGACTGGGGAAATGGGAGGGACGGATATATTTCTAAACCCATCAACAAAATCCTGACATTCCAGCCAGTTGGTTCCAGGCCTTTGGAATAAACAATGAAAATCTCAGACTCTAAAGTGCTTCACTTTCTGCTCTGCTGACAATGGCAAGAAGAGGAAATGAGTTAAAAGACCATTGGAATATGTCCATGCAGCCTCTACAAGCCAGTTAATTATCTTCCATTAACACTGAGCTGTCAGGACTGGCATCGGCCTGTTAACTTCCTTGACCTTCCTCAGTCTGCACCTTGTTACCCCTCGATGTTTCGATGTTTCGTGTTTATAAAGATAGGAGGCTCCAGCTGCTCCGCCTGACAGAACTTAATTTACATTTGGCCTTCATTAAGATGAGAGTCAGAATCGCTGAGGCCAAATGGAAAAGCCAGACTGCTGGGGGTTATGAGAAATTCAAATGGCATGTTTCCTTTTATCTGACAATTCTTATTAAGGAGACGTAGTCGGCCTGAAGCACATAAACCCTAAATATAAAGGGCAGGATTAAAATTCCATATTGTGGCGCTAGGACCTGAGTGACTTTGCCCAAGAACTATGGGGGTCCTAGGACACCCCTTCTGTCTTCCGGGAAGTCTGAACTCCTAATTCTACCCAAATCCCCCTGACACCTGATTTCCGGCTAGGACAAGGAGCACACGAGTGACAGCGATACTGAGGCGAGTGTTCATCCCTGACTCCTCCACCTGGCTCACCCCTCGCAGCCAATCAGTGTCAGCGTCCTGCTAATATTATCCCCTAAAGATTTCTGGAACCCACCTCCTCTCCATGCCACGCTGCCGAATTCAGGTCTCGTCTCTTACCACCTGGAGTCCTGCCACAGACCCTTAGTGGGCCGCTCTATTCAAAACATACGTACTGAGTACCTCCAAGTGCCAAGTATTTGATTAGGGGCAGGAGGACAGCACAGAACAAAACGGGTAAGATTTCCGACCTGCTGTAGATGACAATGGTTGGAGGGGACAAGCATTAGACAAATCATCATACAATCTTACACATGATGACAATTTATGAAAGCTACAATGAAGCAAAACGAAGACTGCAAAGACAAGATACTTCTGATTTATCTGAGGGCTGCAGCTTTTGTAAGGAGGTGACAATAAAGCTGGGACCTAAATGATGAGTTAGAATCAGTGGCGAGTAGAGGAAGAAGATTCAGGGGCAGAAGGCGCAGCATCACATCATCAGGACCAGGGGTCAGCAAACTTTTTCTCTAATGGTCCAGAGGATAAATATTCTCAGCTTTGCAGGCCACACAGTCCCCGTCTCAACTACTCAGCTCTGTCACCAGAATGCAAAAGCAGCCACAGACCATGCATAGATGCATGAGGGTGGCTGTATTCCAATAAAGCTTTATTTATGGCCCCTAAAATTTTAATTTCAGGTAATTGTCCCATGTCACCAAATATTATTCTTCTTTTGATTCTTTTTCAACCATGTGAAAATGTAAAAGCCATTCTCAGCTCCCAGGACATCCAAAAACAGGCAGTGGGCCAGATTTGGCCCATGGGCCAACCCAAGTCAAGACTCTGATGTAGGCAGAACTGGGTGTATTTGAAGGAGCCCTGAGAGGATCCCTGTGGGTGCATTAGAGTGAGCAAGGTGAGGGACACACAGAGGAGGAGGCAAAATGACATCATACCCCATCTTCGGGGCCACGTTACAAACTTTGGAATTTACCCTAAGAGCGAAGCAAAGGCAACAAAGTTCTACAATCAGGAAAGAAAACAAGTTCTTACTCCCACACACACAGTTTCTCACCCATAATCCAATCTCTCTGCCCTGCCAAAGGGATCAAAAACACTCCCTCCCTTGGCTAGAACCCATCAACCAATCTCTATGCCCAAGTAAGTCCTTAACAAACCAAGCCCTGGCCTCCCTTCCTGCTCCACTCAGGCTCATGTCCTGGGACCTACCCACCTTACCATAAGTGAACCATAGTCCCTCTCCCTAGAACATCCTTCCTGTCTTCTCTATTATGCAAAACCTCTACTCATATCTTGGGGTTCATCTCAACTCCTCCAGGAAGGAAATTATCTTCTCAGAAAGCATTATGCCTATTCCCCCAGGCCTATGCTTAGAAGTCTTCTGAGGGCTCGGTCTCCATGTCTCTTTCCTCCACCCACTCCGTCCTCACACTCCCCCATCACTGTCCCCAGGGGACTCTGTGCCCCTCAGGGGACAGCCTGAATCCTCTTTGTGCCCATGTCCACAATGCCTATCACCATACTGGTTTATAGCAGGGCCTCAGTGAAAATTTGGCAAATTAAGGAATGAGTGAAGAGTAAACAAATGAGAGCCCAGTGAACGCAGCACGGTCTCATGTTCTGACACTGAATGTGCAGTGAACAGCTCTACAGAAGCTATCTAACTTCCCCGTGCCTCAGTCTCCCACAACCATAGTTAAAGACAAGGTACTGGTACTGACTCTCCACAAAGGGATGCTTTTCAGGTACCAGGGCAGAGGCCTCAGCATTGAAAGTGATTTCCTAAGTCTGCAGGGGAGCAACATCAGCAACACCTGGGAGCCTGTTAGAAATGCACATTTTCACTCTCCATCCCAGGGCTTCTAAATCAGAATCTGCAGTTTAACAGGCTCTCCCACTGATTCATTTACATATTAACGTCTGAGAAGCACTATACACCAGCCTGGTCAGGCTTTAAGGAGAAGCTAAAACTGATTTTAGAAAGAGCTTAGATTTTCAGTTTGTAAGCACAGCTAAACCAAAGAGATTCTCAGCAAGGATTCATACGTACACTTACCAAAAAAAAAAAAATTATTTTAAATTTTTTCTAAAGGACTTAAGGCTCAGCCTTCAGGTAATTAAATACAGAATGAAGCAATATTTAGAGCCTTACTCAGGAAATTCTGAAGTGCAACTGGTTAGCTGGATGGAGGGACGGAGGGAAGGATGGACGGATGGATGGAGGGATGGATGATCTTAGAAGGTCAGTGCTATGCAATCTACACTTTATTTTCTATGGCCTTTATTTAGTGCATTTTGATCTCAAGTGCACTAATGTATGCTGAGAGGTTCATTCTGAATGTATATTAAGATCTCCTGGATTTACAGCCCAGAGCTGGTCACGAAGTAGGTGTTCAATAGCCCCTGATGGTGCTCCAATGACTAGCTGCCTGGTCCTCCTCACTTAATTCAGTATAACTCTTCCTTACCTGTGGCCAAGAGGGTGACAGACATATCCACCCTGTTTGTTCTCTTGCACCATATTTGGGCTGACTTGAAGAAAACCACTGCCCTCATTCCTGGTCCTACCCTAGGTGGCACCCATTACAGAGAGGTTTTAGTACCGTGCGACATGATTGGATTAGCTGGCTTTAGAGCTCAGTAGACATGGGTTTAAATTCTGGCTCTACCATTTGTTTGGGAAAGGCCTTTACCCCTGCCTCTCGGCCTCAGTCTCCCATGCTCTCTACCTAGCACAGCTTGTTAAGAGAGCACACCAGTTAATGCTACAGAACACATTAGCAGTGTGGGGCAGTGAACAGCAGTTCTACATTCCTATTTGTATTTCAGCATATGTTTGGATTAGGTTTTCAAACTTTACAGATGGAAAAAGTGACATCTGGGATGAGACTCACTCTGCCCAAAGTCCCACAATGTGATGTTAGTCGAGACAAATCAGCATCCTGCAAGCCCCAACACCTAGGACTCCCTGTGTTTTTGAACTACAGCAACTATAAAAGCCTTTCTAAAAATTAAAACTCACAAAACAGCTAAATATAAAAAAAAACATAACAAGTCAAGCCTGCTTGGATTCCTGATGCCACTTTTGCTTATTTCCCTTCTGCCCCACGGTGGCAATCCAGAGACACCTTCTCAGCACCCTTAAACTACCCTCTTCCCCATATACATTTTAAGTAATGGGAGACTCAACCCATCTGAAACCTCAGATCCACTAAATAAATCACACCAGGTCTTACTCATTAGATGGATTCTCTCCTCATAGACCACCTAGGGGTTTTCTAGTCCCCGAGGTTCCCAGAGGACTTGAACTTTCTCACATATCCATCTCTAATGGGAACCATTAAGCTGACATCACCACTCTCCACACTTCATAAAGGATCCTAACATCTGGAAATGGGAACCACCTGCAAGTGCTTTGACCAGAGATCACCATATCACTCAAGGACACGAAAACTCAAGTTCAGGTGAGATGAGAAAGGAATACCCACAAATGTCACCAAGGCCAGAGATGAAACATTTGGGGCTAAAAGGGTATAGAGAAAGAAGGCTCTTGTCAGAAGATCTGGACTTAAATCCCAGCTCTGCCACTTTCTAATTGGAATGGTAATTAACCTCTCTGAACTTCAGTAGAGTGCTGGATATTAAGAAAATCAAGTTCAGAATCAACCATTATTAGGTTCATATCCTGGCTCTGTCACATACTTTGTACCACTTTGGGTGAGTTGATTAATCTCTATGAGCTTTAGTTTTCTTCTCTACAAAACGCATAGCAAAAAAAACCCAACAAATAAACTAAACCCTCCTTCAGGATTGCTGCTAGGAGTAAAAGAGATCATCTGAGTTAAACACTTATCACAGTGCCTTGCATGAGTTAAACACATAAAAACAGGAGTGACTTAACTGCAACCTAATCAGTAAAATGGGATCAGCCTTCCTCAGAGAGTTGCTGGGAAAAATCAAACATAATGGACTTCAGCAGGGTGCCTGGTACAGACAAATCCACAATAAATGGAATCCTCTACTATTATAATTGACCCTGGAATAACAGGTTCGACCTGCACAAGTGGATTTTTTCAATAAATATATACAGTACTATGAGCGCATTTTCTCTTCTTTATGTCTTCCTTAATAACATTCTTTTATCTAGCTTACTTTATTGTAAGAATACAGTATATAATACATATAACATATAATATATATGCTAATCACTATTATGTTACTAGTAAGGCTTCTGGTCAACAGTAGGCTATTAGCATTCACGTTATGGGAGAGATGAAAGTTATGCGCTTACATAGGGTGTTGGCACCATTCGCTATTCAAGCATCCACTGTACTAGTATCCTCTCCTCAACTCCATGCACTCACCTCTTTTAGCCACAGAAGCTTTGGGGCCTGCATTTCCACGGACATCACCCCCCCAACATATTGCAGAACACTGTGTTTGGTTTCGTTGATCCTGTGCACCTGACTGACTGCTCGGTGGTCCAGCCACATGATGATGTTTCGATGGGAATCCCCTAGAAACAGGGATGAAGACACATGTGTATTATTACCCTTCTAACTCAAGGGCTATTACAGATTCCCAAGGGCAAAGAGCCACACCACTTTATATTTTCCCCCATCAACAAGGAACAAGTGAAAGGACCACCAGTAAGGCCGAGGAGAACACTACTCAAAGCTTGGCTCTCCCTTCAAGAGATGTGTTCTTTGACTATAGAACGCAGGGTTAAGTGTCTACACTAAAACCAGTCAAGATCCCCCAACAAATCATGTCATCAGGATTCATTCTCTCTCAACTTCTTCCTTTCCTTTCCTATTCCTTCTGTTCTTGAAAATCTTTTCTGTGCGTATATACAGGAAAACAGCCTGTGAAATAAGCCCAAAACAATACTTTAGCTATTTAAGACTTATCTCCTTTAAATATGGACAAACATTTCCACAGTATAATACATTTAATATAATATATCTATACAATGGATCTGATCTGCTTATATTCCCATTTCTAGTCACTTTAATTAAAATCAGTTAATTTAAGTTTTTCCCCTCACCCAGTTGGTTTACTTGGTGGAGTGGGACGCACACAAGTTTTGGAATCAAGCAGACTGAATGGGGAATGCTCACTCAGTTATAAGCATAGATGTACTGAGAAACTTATTAAACTTTTCTTAACCTTGGTATACTCATCTATAAAATAGGGACAACAATACCTAATAGCATATAGGGATTAAAAATGTGCACAAAGAATAAAGCAGGTACCTGTCACATAGTAGGCCCTCAGGAGGAGTAAATCACAAGGAACAGCATTTAAAACTGGGAAAGGAGCAGAGGTACCGCCCCTCATATCCTGTTTCTAGTCTCGCACCACAGAGGAGCTGACTATCTTCCTCCCTTCCCCAGGCTCTGTTAATTCAGCATTACTGATGGGCAAGCCGCTCAGTACTCCTGACAACCCTCTACTTCCTCAGATGGAAAACTGCAGAGAGCAGCAATGAACATACCTAGATTATAAGAAGGAAAGACAAAAGGGGACCCAACAGTGACTGAGCCAGGCACTTTCTCACATGAATTTATTTCATGGCAAAATAATTGCAGCAACGACATATGTAACTTTGCTAATAGCAAATGTTTATACAGTTCTCTGTGTTTGTGTGTCCCAAGCCCTGTGCTAAACATATTACACATATCATCTTATTTAATTCTCAAAACAATCCCCAGATCTAGGTCGCTTTCCATGGCGAACTGACTCTGAAGTTGAACACACACCTACTATCTCGCAGCTGGGAAAAACATGAAGTGTGCTTTGAGAACAGATCTGTGCAAAGAAAGGATAAATAAATTGGAAAAATGAATAAACTAGAGTTCCACCTATCAACATGAGTAATGATACCAGCTGGGACATTTTTAAACACAATGTGTACTGTTTGTTGTTTCGGGTATGTGCATATGTGGTCAAAGCACAGAAACAACACGTTTGTGCACACCAACCACAGCAGAATGGTCACCTGCTGGGCAGAGGGGTGAGGGGAAGGGTGCAGGGGGAGAAGGCATGGCTGGAGCTTCAAATTCTTTCTTTCTTCTAAAGCAAAAAGGGACTTGAGGTAATATGGCAAAATTTCATCTGTTTATCCTTAGTAGTGGGTACATATAAGGCTGTTATTTATTTTCCATATGTTTGAAAAAGAATTTTTAAAACTTAAAAAAAAGTCAACCTAAAAATTATGTAAATTAAGTCATCATCATCATAAGGAGGCCAGGACTCAGTCACTGGGCTGCCTGTCTGGAAAGATTTTAGATCCCACAAAAGCACCTCAAAAAAAACCCAGTAATACTATGAAAATAAGAGAAAGTATGTAAGACCTTCCATAGGCATGTCTCAAATTTGTTTTCAATAGCTGAATGATTCTACCGTATAAAAGAACTGCTTAAAAGTCTGGTTCTGTCCTGCTTGTACATCAGAATCCCTAGATAGCTTTAGAAATACTGATGTCACGTCCCATTCCAGACCTGTCACCAAATTGGAATGTGGGAGTGTGGGCACACACATGTGCACACACACAAACATGCACATGTATGTGTGGATGTTGAGGAGAACAGTATCACTATTGCTTCTTAATATTGTATAGGATGTTCCTGCAGCTGCTTGAAGACAAATCACCTGTTGCTAAACTTTCAACTATAAAGAATCAACCAGCCCTGGCCGGTGTGGCTCAGTTGGTTGGGCGCTGTCCCGTGCACTGAGAGGTCACCAGTTTGACTCCCAGTCAGGGTACATGCTGGGGTTGCAGGCTCGATCCCCAGTAGGGGACATGCAGGAGGTAGTCAATGGATTTCTCTTTCTCACTGATGTTTCTCTCCCTCTCTAAAATAAATATATATATATATATATATATATATATATATATATATATATATATAAAAAAAAAAGAACCAATCAGCTAGCACTGCCTCTACATGAAAGGCTCTCACCATGCAGTCAAAAGACACAATGAGAATTGTGCAGGCTCTAGTACTTTATTGTATTTATTATGACTATTAATTTTTAATTTTAGACAAAAATTGGCAAGCTAATCTTTTTTCAGTCCTTGTAGAAAACCACAAATAAATGACTCCTGAAAATTCATTTAACCTTTTATTGAGCATCTACTATACGCCAGGCTCAGTGCTAGGATACCAAGAAGAATGTGCCCCAGTCCCTGCCCTTACGGAGCATGTGGTTGAACGAACCAAAGGCTCTATATTGTGCCGACGGCCAGAACAGAAGCGCCAGACACGGGAGCACAGAGGAGCAGCAGAAAGGGTGCTGCTTAGCTGAGCCCGAGGCTGCGCAGAGAGCTTCCAAGAGGCAGAAAAGCTTTAATTTAGTTCTAAAAATGGCCATCGGTTAGCCAGGTGAGCGAGAAGGGAGGTTCTACACACCCTGAGCACAGACCCAAGAAGACGTCATATTTTAAGAGAACCGGAAGCAGTCTGGCAGAGCAGCCTTGGGGCTGCATCAGGCGTGCCTCACTGTATTGCACTTCACCTTACACCTTGTCGACAGCGGGTTCTTTACACATTGAAGATAAGACCCTCCGCCAGCAGAAAGGTTACAACTCACTGAAGGCTCGGATGAGCATTTTTTAGCAATAATGCATTTTTTTAAATTTATTTTTTAATCCTCACCCACGGATATTTTTTCCATTGCTTTTCAGAGAGTGGAAGGGAGAGAATGAGAGAGAGAGAAACATCAATGCGAGAGAGACAGATCAATTGGTTGGCGCCTGCTCGGGCCCCGACCAGGGTTGGAATCAAGCCTCCAATGGAGGTGCGTGCCCTTGGCCGGAATCAAGCCCAGGGCCCTTCAGTCCACAGGCCAACACTTTAACCACTGAGCCAGACTAGCTGGGGCACAATAATGTATTTTAAATTAAGGGGTATACACTGGTTTTTTTTTTAGACATCATGCTATTGCATACTTAAGAGACTATAGTATATAGTGTAAACATAACTTTTATATGCATGGGAAATTCACGTGACTCGCTTTACTGCCATGTTCACTTTATTGCAATGGTCTGGAGCCAAACCTGCAATAGCTCCAAGGTATGCCTGTAGTCAATTTACCGGAGGGCAGATTATTTATCCAAGTACACATTCAATTAGTATTTTGAACACCTCACTTTCCAGGCACTCTTCAGCTAAAACATCTAAGTATTAGGTGTCTGTTGCAGAGCAGCCTGGGTAGTAACACCCTCCCTGCCAAGAGCTCTCGTAGCTGGGATGAGCCACCACAGCTCTGCTTTCAGTGTGGCGGCTGCAGAGGGAGGAAGCAGGCAGCGGGCCCGCTGTCCAAGCCAGGGGCTGGGGCTGTTCTGGTCTTCAGAGGAAGGGAGATCAAACAGGAAAGGCTAACAATGAGACTATTTCATCACCTAGCAACGATCAGTGTTCTTAAACTACTGTACTTAATATATTCTGGTTTGGGGTTTGGGGATTGTTTTTGTGGGTTTTTTGTTTTGCTTTTGTTTTTGTCTTTGTTTTTGGTTAATATCTAAAGATGGTAACAGTTTTGCCTATTTTGTAGGTTGGTTTTAAATGCCATAGTTCATTTCCTAACTGCACTCCCCGCTCCTCACGATTACTCCAATTAACCAATCGAGAGTTGATCACTGCCATGTAGGTAGCAGCAGTCTTTAAAGAACCTCTAAACCACCTTTAAAATTCTAATTTCATTTTCTAGCACAGGATAATCTATTTCAGATAAAATCTAACTTTAATAGAACCTGTTGAAAGGCAAGAGACTGGTGAGGGGCACCTGCATCTGGAACACTAGATGAATGGGCACATCTTAACCTTTTAGGTGAAATAAAATTATTTCAACACTTATAATTAGGGGTGCAACCTAGCTACCCTTTCAATAGAAGGCCTGTTAACAGGAGGCACTTCTGCCAACAATGAGAAAAAGACGGCATCCAGAGAGGGCACGTATTCTAAGCAGATTTAACAAGGAACTCCCATCTTCCATTTCAGTGTTCTCATTCCTGATGTTTTAACTATCCATTCATCTGTGCCCAGGGATTCTCCAATGCTAGAATTACCAAGGGAACTTCAGAAATGCTGATGCCCTACTCTCACCCTATGCCAACTGAATACAAATTTGAGGGGTAAGGCTCACGAATTGATTCTAATATACAGCCAGAGTTAAAAAACAAAACAAAACAAAAACCACATGTATTTTTAGCAGATTAGAACATACAGAGTTCTTGGAACTTAGAGCTTTTAACATCTAAAATCCCAACCCAAAGAAGAATTCCCCCTACAGCATCCCTAACAAAGGGTCCTGACCTCTGCTGAAAGCAAGCCAATAAGGGAAGTGTTCACAGCCTCCAACATGGCTGGACACATCCCATCATTGGAAGAAGCCTGCTGCTGAGCTGAGGTCTGCTGGTTCAGCCCCATCCTTCGGTCTCTGCTTTCAGAACAATGTCAATTGAGCCAGTAAAAGAACAAGGACAGTTCACAATCATCTTTGAAGCCTCAGGACTTAATAACAGGGGATGGCACAAAGCAGGTGCTAATAAATATAGCACGAAGGAGAAAAGTGTGTGTGCATGTGTGTGTGTGTAAAAAGGTCATCATTACTCCTGTGCTCTAGCTAAGATCTGGGACATGCCTGACTCCAATCCCAGGGTGTCCCAGTGTGCCCCAATATCCACAGCCACTAGTTAAGAAAGATGCTGCTACAGTAGTGTCTACTATTAAGGGTTCTTAAACAACACCTAGCCCAAAACATGTTTGTAAATGGCTACCTTGGCAACAACTGACTGACAACACCTAGAGCCACATTCCTTTAGAAGCAATTTCCAGGGCACCATAATCTCCACCATTCCCAAATGTTTCTGCTCATTAAAAAGTTAAGTATCAGGCCCTGGTTGGGTGGCTCAGTCAGTTGGAGCATCATTCCATACACCAAAAGGCTGCAGGTTCAATTCCCGGTCAGGGTGCTTACCTAGGTTACAGGTTCAATCCCCAGTTGGGGCGCATATGGGAAGCAACCAATCGATGTATCTCTCTCTCTCTCCCCCCCTTCCTTTCTCTAAAATAAATTAAAACATATCCTTGGGTGAGGATTAAAAAAAAAAAAAGTTAAGTATCAGTTGATATTTATCATCTTGCATTACCTACCTGACCAGTGCAACCTCAGGGCTAGGGCTACTGACTGCAATTCCCCAAAAGGGGACACATCCTCACTCTCTATGAAAAATTTCTGAGGGTGAACCCAAGTGGCACTTTACATTTGTGTAGTCACAAAAACGATAGTGACAGGTGCCTATGAGAAAAACAACCTCATTAAATGGGAATGTCCTTTGGTCTGGCCATTGAAAACAGAGAGGACTTCTGTTCCCAGTTTCTATGTGATACATGGTCCTGTCTGCCTTGTTCTAGTTCCTTTAAATGGACTTGGCTCCCCCACTCAAATAAACTGCAGTATAGGAGCTTCATATGCAAAGCAACTGACACTCCCTTCCTACAAACCACCCAGACCACTTGACTGTTTCAAGGCCACCCACTCTGAACTGATGGTTCCTTGTCCTTCCCTTATCAAGCTCTCTACTGTGGCTCTTGTGCTTTATGGAGCCAAGTCTCTCCCAAATCCAGGCCCCTGATGCCACCCCACTCCTACCAACTGCTCTCCAAGCTTTCAACCTCTGGGACATGATTCCTGGCCTCCGTGCTCCTCTAAATCTCACTTTCAGTGGTAAGAGACCTGTGACCTCAGGTCCCACCTGGGCCCTTTGGGTTGATCAGCCAAGTCTGCCCACCACCAGGGAAGGAGAGAGGAGTGGTCCTACCTTCCAGGTTTACTGGTAAAGGACGGAACTGCTTATCCAAAACAACCAGAGAGCACGTGGCATCAAACCCAAGGCCTCGGATTTGGTTTAAATCGATCCCTTGCACAACTTTCTGTTTTAAAAACAAACAAAAATATTAATTACAAAGCAAGGCTTTTAAAAGAATTAAAACAAGTTATAACTAGAAGGAAGTGAATGACAGAATATAAAAAATATTTACAACATAAAACAGATGAAAGTTCAACATAAGAAGATCCTATAAATTAATAAGAAAAAGATAACCAATCTAACTGGAAATTAAGCAAAGGACATGACATGTGACTTCATAAAATAAAACGAAATAGTCAAAGAGCATATAGAAAGATTCCTAACTCCACTACAATTCAATAATATATACCAAATAAAAATATATCTTTGTTTTTTATATTGGCAAAAATGTAAAAGATTAATAGTATATCATAGTGGCCAGATATGGAGAAGTGGAACTTCTAATCTAGTACAAATTTTGAAAAATAATTATATAGTATTTGTTAAAGTGTAAGACATGCATTATTTTTGGCCCAGCAATCCCACTTCTAGGAATCTATCTTAGCAAATTATTAGCATAAGCAAAGAAAGTTATCCGTAGACAAAGGTTAACTGCAGCACTGCTCAAGAATATATTTAATAATTAGAAAAACTATTTTTAATAAATAGATTATGGTACATCTGTAAAATGAAATACTCTACAACTATTAAAAAGAAAGAGGTAGAGAAGTAACTTTTGGGTGTGTTGGTATGAAGAGGTCAGCAAATTCTCTTAGCAAAATAAAACGACAAAACTGGGGGAAAAAAATCATCAAAAACAACCATTTGGGGGGGACAAAGAAATTGACCAAAGCCGCGTGACAAACTGAGAAGCATTTATTCTTGAAAAATCAAAATTGTACTTAAAACATTCCCACCAAAATTAAAAAAACTTTAGGACCAGATGGCTTCACTGAAAAAATTATACACACACACACACATAAAAAAAAAAAAAAAAATTAAGGAAAAAACAGTAACATTCCTACACAAATTTGTTCAGGATGTAGTAAATGAGAGAACATTTTCCAACACATTTTACATGGCCAGTATTACCATGATATCCAGGCCAAAAAAAAAAAAAAGGACATGGGGGGGAGGAGGCTACTATAGACCAATAACTGTCATGAATATAACTGTAAAAATCCTTATCAAAATATTAAGAAACCAGCCCCGCGGGTGTGGCTCAGTGCTTGAGTGTCTACCTGTGAACCAGGAGGTCACAGTTCGATTCCCATGTCAGGGCACATGCTGGGGCTGACGGCTCGATCCCCAGTAGGGGAAGTGCAGGAGGCAGCTGATCAATGGCTCTCTTTCATTATTGATGTTTTTCTCTCTCCCTCTCCCTTCCTCTCTCTGAAATCAATAAAAACATATTTTAAAAAGAAAAATTAAAAAGTAAAAAACCAATATTGCAATATATTAAAACAGCATTATACACCATATCTATGTAAGGTTACCCCAGGAATGTGAGGATAGTTTAATATCCATAAATCAATTAATGTATTACACATATTAACAGAATAAAGTACAAATAAATACGAAATGATCTCCTGCATCACCAAATGATGCCCAAGAAGAAAAAAAAAACACAAAACACTCAATAAGCCAGGAAAAAAGGAAACTTCCAAAACTTGATAAAGAGCATCTATAGGAACCTGCAGGTAATATCATACTTCTTGGCATGGCAAAAAGATTTCCCCCTAATAAAAACAAAGCAAGGCTACACTGTTTCATCACTTCCGTTCAATCTTGCAGTAGGGGTTCTAGCCAATGCAGTGAGGCAAGAAAAAGAAATTTGAAGCATACAATTTGAAAAGAAATATGTTAAAGTGCCTTTTTTTGCAGATGACACGATCTCAAATACAGAGAATCTTAAGGAATCTACCAAAAAAAAAAAAATTTTTTAAAGATACTAGAACTAATAGGCAAGCTTTGTAAGATCATAGGGCACAAGACTAACATATAAAAATCAATGGTATGTCTATATAAGAGCAACTAACTTATCAAAATTGAAATGAAGAAAATAATTTCATTCACAATAGCATCAAAAAACTACAATACTCAGAATAAATTCATTAAAAATAGTTTAAGACCTATGCCCTATATACTATAAAACATTGCTACATAAAAAAACCCTATAAATCGGAGAAATATGAGGGATATTCATGACAAGGAAAATTCAACACTGTTAAAATGGCAAACTCAAATTAATCTACAGATTCTACACAACCCCTATTAAAATCCCAGCAGATTATTTTAGAAATTGACAACCTGCTCCTAACATTTACATAGAAATATAAAGGGCATAAATGAGCCTGAACACTTTTGAAAAGAAAGAACAAAGTTGGAGAAGTTATGCTACCTGATTTCAAAACTTACTAGGAAAGCTACCATTACTAAGTCAGTGTGGTATTGGCATAATGATAAATTTTTAGATCAATAGAACAGAATAGCAATATAAGAAATAAACCCCCCCAAAAAAACGTTATGGTCAATTGGTATTGAATAAAGGAGCCAAGACAATTCAGTGGGGGGAAAGATAGTGGGGGGAAAGTTTGGCAGTGGTGGTAGAACAACTAAATGCCCATATGCAAAAAAAAAAAAAAAAGACTTACACCATATACAAAAATTAACTCAAAATGTACCAAATCACTAAGTCTAAGAATTAAAGTTATAAAACTTGTAAAAGAAAACAGGAGAAAATCTTTTGTGATCATGGGTTAGACAAAGATTTCTTTAAAAGCAAAACTCATTAAAAGATTAATAAATTTGACTTCCTCAAAATTTTAAAATTTTGCTCTTCAAAAGAAACCATAAGAAAATGAAAAGATAAGCTACATAGTGGGAGAATATATTTGTGAATCATATATCTGACAGTAGGCTTGTATGTAAAACTCTTATAACTTAATAAAAAGATAATTCAATTATGAAATGGGTAGAAGATTTGAATATACACAAGAAAATGTGCTAACATCATTCGTAATTAAAGAAATGCAACTTAAAATCACAACAAGACACTACTACATACCTACTAGAACAGCTATAATCAAAAAACTGACAAGACCAAGTGTTAGAAAATTGTGGAAAAAGTGGAACCCTCATACACTGCTGGTGGAAACGTAAAATACAGCCATTTTGAAAAAAAATGTTTGGCAATTTTTAAACATAACTTACCATACAAATCAACAATTTCACACCTAGATATCTACCCAAGAAAAATTAATATGTCAGCACAAAGACCTGTATGTGTATAGTCGTAGCCGCATTACTCATAGTACCCCAAAACTAGAAACAAATCAAATATCCATCATGGTTTAACCAGATGGTTAAGCAAGGCACTGTATATCCATACAATGGAATAGTACTCAGCAAGAAAAAAGCACAAACTACTCATATGTGCAACAATATGAATGAAACTTAAAAACATTATGCTAAATGGAAGAAGTCAGACACAAAAAAATGTATTTTCTATGAATTCATTTATATAAAATTTCTAAAAAAGAGCAACTATAAATATGGACAGCAGGTAAGGAGTTATCTATGGGCTGTGGACTGACTGCAAACAGGTATAAGGAACTTTTTAGAGTAACAGAAGTGTTCTAAAATTGGTTTATAGTGATGATTATACAACTATATAAATTTAATAAAAATCACTAAACTACACATTTAAAATAGATAGATTTTATGGTGTGTAAATTATACCTCAAACTGTTAAATATAGTTTTAAAAGCTGGACGGGCAGTGTGGCCGAACAGAACTCAGGCTCCGAGTTTGAATTCTGGCTCTGCCATAATTTCATAAAAAATGAAATGTAAAGATATCCATGATATATTAATAAGGTAAAAAACAAAAAAGCTAATTTTTTGTTATGCAAATTGTTAACAGTAGTTGCCTCTGGGAGCAGAAGTGGCAGTTGGAGGAGACTGGAGATTTTTCACTTCATTATGTAATTTTTTAAGTTGTAGAATAATAAATTTATTGATTAATTCTATTTTTTATTTTTGTTTCTATGGTTTCCTTTTTTGAAAAAGCATGAGTGAGCAAAATCATTAACGTTTCCCGCTTCCCATTAACTTCAGATATGATAATAACCTTTTAAAGTCCCACAAAAGTCAACCCAAAAGAGTCCATCCCCATTTAAAATGTGTAATTCTTCTTTTTGCCTGTTTTAGAATAGCAGACTCGTAAATAGGACTCTATTTTTTACTATGTAACATGTTTCTCACATAGGGGCTCTACACAATTATAGATTTTCAACAAAGAAAAACATTCAATTGGTCAAATAATAATCAATAAATAATAAGATGCTACCATATACTGAGTACCTACTATGTGCCCGGTGCTTTACATACATTATCTTATTTAATCCTTACAAAGCCCTCTGAAGATACATTTAATATTTCTACTTCATAAAAAATAAGTGGATGATTGGGAAGAGAAGGTGGGAGCAAGTATTGCTCATCACACAGCCAGTAGATGGCAGAGCCAGAATTCAAACTCGGAGCCTGAGTTCTGTTCGGCCACACTGCCCGTCCATGTCATCACAGATTCTCGTTGCCCAAGAGGCTCGCCCTGTGGAGAGGGCATGTGCTCTAGGGGAGAACATTTGCTAGTGACCCATCTGTGACCTCTGGTGATGCCTTTGCCCCACAGCACCAGGTGAATGCCCTGTACGCCTTTACTACACTGATCGATCTAGATTTACCAAAGCATGAGGACAAAGCCCAATTCCCTGCCAGGCAGCATGGCCTCATGACAAGAAGTCACAAACACTTGGTTTCAAAACCTAGGTCTGCCACTTTGGCTGTGCGACTGAGGGCAGGTTACACAATCCCAGCCACACGAACCACCCTCTTGCCTTGCTGGATCGCATCTCCACTGCATTTACAGGCACAGCTTCCTCTGCTCAGAATGTCCTTCCCTCTTGGCTTGGAAATCCCTGCACAGTAGTAAAGATCAATGGTGTTGGGTACAGCATGAGTCTGAAACCTGGCTCTGCCATTTACTAGTCATGTGACTTTGGGAAGCCAGTAAAACAGGATCCGTGGTTGAACAAAGCTATTACTTACACCTACATCTCCTAAGGATGTTATAAAATGCAGCAAAATAAGGTGTGATTAGCCCGACAAAGAGCAGCCATGATTAGAATAATTAGCTGCCTCAAATCTTCGTTGAATTTTGGGGACATAAATCAATGAATCAATAAGCCAGCCTTAACTTCTACCTGCCCTGTGGCCCTACTGGCCTCTGTGACCAGAGAGCGCAGGCCAGACCTGGGTAAGCCCATCTCTCACTGGCCTGCAACTAGTCAGAGGAGGAACTGGGTGAGAAAACATAGAAGACTCAATTAACTCAATACTATAAGGCAGCTTTGGAGTAGAGATGAATATGGAATGTGGTGTCCAAAGAGCCACATTCTGGTTCCAACTCCACCACTTATGAGTCCCTTTAATTCTGCAGTAATCTCATTACCTTTCTGAGCCTCAGTTTCCTAGGTGAGGCTCAAAGGAGTCAATCGGTTTGCAAGTGCTTTTGAACCAGTCAGCCTTTATAGGAAATAAATGTAAAGGATGGAAAACCCACTCAATGACTCATTAACTGACTGTTCAATAGAATCTTTTTTCTGTATAAAGCCTAGTATGCTCTCTGTGTCATATAAGCACATATATAAATGATAGGCAAAGGGAGAGTGAGCAAAAAGACTGGATAGCCCAGCTGGCATGGCTCAGTGGCTGAGCATCGACCTAGGATCCAGGAGATCATGGTTCGATTCCCGGTCAGGGGACATACCCGGGTTGTGGGCTCAATCCCCACCCAGTAGGGCAGGAGGCAGCGGACGAATGACTCTCTCATCATTGATGCTTCTCTCTCTCTCTCTCCCTCCCCCTTCATCTCTCTAAAATCAAAAGACATTAAAAAAAAAAAAAAAAAAGATTGGGTATACTCAAATCTTCCTAAGAATCATGGTGGGAGTAAGCTTCCAGGAGGAGCAAAGAAAATACTCTCTTCAATCTATTTTATGAATGCCCTCTGAAGAGTTTCATATTCTAATCGTGGCCTTTCAGTCACAAAGGTTCAGTGTCTCCATCTCTAAAATAGAAACCTATCACCAGGAACTGGAAGAATAACTGATATGCATTTAAACCTGATTTGTTGGGTGGCCACTATTATTTCCCCTCTCTTATATGGAAATGCCTTAGGATCACGCTTATCCACGAGCAAGACCACCCCACTCCACAGCCCCCACCTCCATCTACACCAGCCCAAAACCAGGGCCATCAGGGTCACACTACCCAGAAGGCCCCTGGGATGTGACCTGCTGACCTGAGGATTCTTTTCTATGCTGTTATTAATGGAAGAAGAAAGCAGTCTAGTAAACTCACCCCAACAACTTGGCATCAAGGGAATTTCCCTGGCTAGAGAGAAAGCACATTGCTCTTCTAAAGAATTTCCAGAGAAGGAGATTTCTACAGCTTCATTTGGTAACCTGGTCCATGTCTAGCAACTGTCAACCCGTAGCTATGGGGCAGCAAACAAATATTTGGAGAAGGGGTTGTGCCTCGCTTTGTTCTGGCTATGGGAACCAGATCAGTCCAGCATGTGTTTTAGATCAGCAGGCTCTGCCATATTGGGTGGGGAGACGTGGTTTCAGAACTAAGAACTGGAAGGTCAGAGGCATACCTGGTTTTATCTTTAGCTCTGTTTGGAGATAGGGTCAGAGCCTGGGGCCTCACAGACAGAATCCAGCTTGCAAGAGAGCTCTGTGTGGCTGGTCCTATGTTCTTTTAAATCTTGATGTGAATGCCTTTGTCAGCTCTGGGGACATGGTGGGGTTATGCAATCCCTGCTTCCCTCAGGCCCATCACTCCCTGTTGCACACAAAATTCAATTACTCACTCATTCAATCAGTCAGCAAATATAATCAAGCCCCTTCTAGGGTCAGGCTGTGAACTCTTCTGGGTACTTGGGAAACAATGGAAAGCAAAATATATTTTTTAATTCCTTGCTCTTTGGAGATTATATTTTAGTAAGGATAGATAACAGCTAACAAACCAAATAAATTATATATTGTATGTATAGTACACAAGAAAGTGGTAAGTCGGGGATTAGAACTGCTGGAGAAGGAAGAGGTGGTTGCTAAAAAGGTGAGTTTTGAGGAAACACTTGAAGGACATGAGGAGCTGACCTTATGGAAATCTGGAGAAAGTGTTCCAGGAAGGAAAATAGCCAGTGCAAAGGCCCAGAGGTGGGAACAGCAATGAGACTAATGCAGCTCGTGTGGGTGTCTGTTACCTGCGAGGCCTCTGCAGGCTCTCGATTTGACAAAATCTCCTCTAGGGACTGGTAAAATGAACAAAGCCAATCCTGGACCATTCCCTACACAGCATCCTCGCTTAGGTGTGGTACTGTCCCTTGAAGATAAGGCGGGAAAATGTAGGCCGAACAGTTTTCCAAGAACAGAAACTCTGAAACTGCCTTGACCCCGTCTCTCTCCAGTCACCAAGTCCTGTTAGATCTTTCTTCCAAAGTCCCTCAATCTTGTCCCTCCTATTTTTCCCAGGCCAGCATTCTAATCCAGCCATTCATTATTAAACAGATATTATTAAGTGCCTGTATGTGCCAGCATGAAGGACACAGGCCCCCCAGAGCTTATAGCTCAAAGGAATCTCAGCCTCCAGAACTTCATGAGAAGAGTCATGCTGCCTCTAACTGGCATCCTTGAATTTAGTTTCTGCTCCCTGCGAGCCATCTTGAATCTGCTGCCGGTCACTCTAAAACTCAGATGATTCTAGAAAACCTCCCTATTGGCCTCAGAACCGGCTACCCAGGTGTGCCCTTACCATCAACTCCAGTGTCCCTTCTTCCTACTATTGGAAACCATCTGCTCCAGCCAGGGCTGGCTCCGTGACATTACCATCTCAGCACTTCTGTCCACGCTTTCCCCCAGTTCTGAATGTCCTCTCTTAAGAGTTCTCCAGAGTCACCTTTAGCCCTACATCTTTCCTCAAACTTCCTCCAATGCTTGGAAGTAGGGAGGTCCCAATTTCTTTAATCACTCCTGAGTCTACTGTAAGTTAGGGCCTGGGGCAGCAAACTATAGTTCTATTCTCCTGAAATGTAAAATCTAATAGGGAAGACAGAAATTACCCCCCCCAAAAATGAATGATTTTATTACTTATTTTGTTGTTTAATTTGATTGTAGAATGATTTGATTATTTGATATTAATAAAAAAGTGAACGATTCATCAACCACGTGAAGTTCTATAAAGGAAAAGTACAAGACACTGTGAGAACACTTAGCAAGTAAAACAGGACTCAATTTGGAAGTAGTATCGGGCAAGAAAAGGTTTCCTCCTTAAAGAACTAACTTTTGAACTAAGATTCAGTGCAGTACTAGCCAATGGAACTTTCTGCAACGCTGGAAATGGTCTGTATCTGTGATGTTTAATACAGCAGCCAGCAGCCAAATAGCTACTGAGCACTTGAATTATAGCTAGTGCAACTGAGAAACCAAATTTTAAATTGTATTTAATTTTAATTAATTTAAATAGCCACATGTGGCTAGTGACTCCTGTACTGGATAGTGGGGATCTCAGGATGAACAGGACTTAAATAGGTTGGCAGTGGGCCGGAAGAAGAAAAAATGTGTGTAAAAGTTCTGAGGCTGGAGGGGACCTTGCCTGCTTGAGGACATGACAGGAGAGTGTGGCTGGAATACAAAGCTGGAGGCATCATGAGATGAGCCAGGAAAGGAGGTTGAAAACCAAACCATGAAGGGCCTGAAGGCCATGTTAATGATTCTGAGTTCTATCCAAATGATAGCGTGATGCTATTGAAGAGCCGTAAGCAAGAGTGACATGATCAGGTTAGCATTAAAAAAAAAAAAAAAATTCATTTCAGCTCCAAGAACAAGAATGGATTGGAGGGGAAAGGGCATATATGAGGAAATCAGTTAGGTTCTCACACTAATCTAGACAAAAGATGAGGGTGTGTGGTGTTGGAAATGGAGACATCTGGAGAGATGCAGAGATTTATCCTATCTGATTTCAGGCTTATCACCTATTTCCTGGGTGACTGAGGGGAAGTAACTGAAGTCTCTGGTATCAGTTTTTCTTTTCAAAGGTTAAGTGGGACTAACCACCTCTTCCCAATCCCACCCTGTATGACAATCAAATGGACAGGAATGTGGGTGAGGGGATGAGTGAAAAGGTGAAAGGAATTAAAAGTACAAATTGCTGGTTATAAAAAATAGTCAAAGGGGTACAAGTAAAGCATAGGGAATATAGTATTGTAATAACTATGTATGGTATCAGATGGGTACTAGACGTACGGGGGTGAGCGATTAGTAAGGTATAGAAGTGTCTAATAGCTATGTTGTATACCTGGAACTAATATAATATTGCATGCCAACTGTTAAGTGAAAAATAAATTTTAAATAAATGGTTTAACATCTTTTAAAATATGGATATGAACATGCTTTGTAAACCACACAGGTTCTATGAATATAAGAGGTTAACATTACTGCTCAATCCCATGTGAGCTACTCCCTCTACTGCTCTCTCTCGCTTCACTCACTACTCATTAGCCAGTGCAACTCAAAACAAAATCGTCTTTCACTGGCTTCACAGGTGCTGGTTTTTCCATGCAACTGAATAATTTCATCCTTAGGGGCAGAGAACTTGCTGTATACCTCTCCTATAAACGCTCCAAGCTTAGCAAAGAGCATGGCACATATGATATCTCCAGCTTTTCTTCTTCCTAATGAAAGTTGGTACTAACCATACACATACTTGCAATGTTCTTACCTTGTTGGTGATTAAGATCTGTGCCTCCAAAAAACATTATATAATCCCTTAAAATCAGGAACAGTATATACCTTTGCAAGTTACATGTTGCCGTAGAAGTTTTTAGATGTGTGGGTACTGACCCAATATAGACCTGCCAGTTTTAGGAGCAGTGGAGAAGAGACCAGAGAAGGGGATTCACAGCCATCTCACTGAGGGTCTAGTCCTGTCTCCAATACTTGTAAGTTTCAGAGCCTCAGTATCTTCATGTGTCAAATAAAAAGAATGGCAGTCCATCTCACAGAGTTACTGTGACACTTAACTAAAATGAGGGATGCCAGAAGGTTTTTTAATTGTCTGTTTTTAACTCTACGTGACATTAATTCAACAACCACTTACTGAGCACCAAATCTGTGCCAGGCAATGTGTTAGATGTGAGGGATAGCAGGACAATTCTCTCCAAGAGCTCAGCTCCTGGTTTAAAAGGAACTGAACAAGTAGCCAGTTTGAATGCAATCTGATAAGGGCCAGGTAATGATACATGTGAAAATGGCAGGCTTAGGGACAGCAGAGAGGGGCTTCTCACCCTCTCTTTCCTCTGAGGGTGGCAAGGTGAGGGCAGAGACTATCAGGAGTCACCAAAGAAGGCTCCGAGGAGGAAGTAATACTTAAGCTAACCTCATACAGTACCAAGGACTTGGGCAGGTAAAGAAGGTGAGAGAAGAACATTCCAGATAATGAAAACAA
This sequence comes from Miniopterus natalensis, assembly GCF_054644295.1. Lineage (NCBI taxonomy): Eukaryota > Metazoa > Chordata > Mammalia > Chiroptera > Miniopteridae > Miniopterus > Miniopterus natalensis. The sequence continues at coordinate 35,683,265 of NC_142089.1, read as the reverse complement.
CAGACATTTCATTCATTCGTGAACTCAACAAATATGAAACTAGCATATTACAAGTGAGGAACTCTAGGGAAATACAGATATGATCCCTGCTCAGGGGACACACATTTTCCACATGAGCAGCCAGCCAGGTAGGGGCACTTATAATTCAGTATAGTTAGTACAACAATCATGGTAACAAGGTTCCCCACATAGTGAGTGGCAAATTCAAAACACTTCAGGTTGCTTAATACAATTTCCAAGCAGGGAAAGAGTAGGCTGAAAAGAAGGGCAAAAGGCAGAGCACGGGCTGGGGATGGGATGCATATGAGTCATGTGACCTTGGGCTCCTTACTTAACCTCGTGGAAGCTCGTTTCTTCCAGCTCCAAACCAGAGAGAATAAAAAAACTACATGAAGAGGTTGTCACACAGATAAAACGAAGTGACGGCTATAAAGTGCTCAGCACAGTTGACCTGGAACAGGATTACTGCCTAAGAAATGTTAGCTGCCGTTACCCTCATCACCATCTTGTAGTTACTGTTTTTGTTTTATTAACTTGACCTTGGGGAAAACCAAGTGAACGACTTTGGGAAAAGGACCTAGTACAACTGCTCTCAAGCTCTTAACTTTCTAACATCCTTGAGAAAACAAGACAGGTCAAATGAATTTTCTGTTGCACTTGGCCCTAGCTCAGTGCTTCTCTAAATCTTACTAGAAAGAATCCTAACCAGAAAGGGAGTAAATATTCGTATGACTTTGGCTTTTCGATGTATTCTATCTTAGAAATTCATCCCCCTCATTTCTGCCATCACGATCCTCATCATCATCATAACAATAGGAAGCAAGGTGCTTACTCATTTCCAGGCACTGTTATGACAGTTTCTATGCATGAACTCATCTCATCCTTACAACAGACCTAGAGAGACAGGAACAATGATCATTCCCATTTTACAGATTAGGAAACTCAGGCAAGAAACCTCAAGCAGCTTGTCCAAGATGACAAGCTAATAAATGTTGGAACTGGGCTGACCGTACAGCTCCAGAATCTGTGCTCTGCGGTGTGCTACCTCTCTAATAGAAAAATGCCTCCTTCCTTAAGGAGAGGAAAGCCTAAGGCCCAAGAGCTGTATCGGGGTTTGCTACAGTGAGACAGCCTCACTAAGGACAATGCCCACAGCACTCTTGTGGCTAAGGGACTCAAACAGATAACGGGTAGGTCACCACTGGGAAATGATTAAAAATCTACCATTAAACCAAGCTGTACTTAGAGCAGACGTTTTTTAAAGTAGCTTTTCATCAGGGGATTATATTTTCTTCTTGACAATTTCCTTAATGGCAAGAAAGGCTATACGTTAGAAGAACAAAGGAGACCCAAGGGCACTGAGTAAGATTCTCACCAAGGTGGGGCTGAGAGGGGGGAAGGAGGAGGAAAATTAAACAGGCAGAAGAAGACGCGCCCCTCTTTTATTCCTATGTACTGCTCCAGTGCCGCCCGCCCCCACCTCCCCTCCCTGCCTTCTTCTCCCGGGGCACTAACAGTAGCTCAGAGCTCATTAAAGTTTAAACAGGCTGATCAATACGGACAGAATGGTGAATTGTCCATCTGCAAATTACCAAGCCCTTCATGAATATTTAAGGAACTAAACCAGGAGGAGAAGAGGTTAGAACCTAGGACTTCATTTTTCCCTCTGAAAAAAAGGAGAAAAGAATCTCTGTCGTTTCTGATCACCAGGATGTAAAACTGAATAGTCAAGTGAAACTAAAAATGAACAAGTCTTGGCCAGCATCGCTTCCTTCCCCAAGCCAGCAAGCTGACTCCCATCCAAGGCCACTTGAGACGAACATCTGTCTGGTACAATTCAGAGATGCTCTACACTTGCCCAACTTCCTTGCTTCCTCAAAACATACCATGTTCTCATGCCACGGTGCCTTTGCACATGCTGTTCCCTCTGAACAAACCAAGGTTCCCCTCACTTGTCTGCTTGGAAGGTAGGACAGTCCAGTGACCAACAGTACAGTGCTGGAATCAGACTGCTTAGGTTCCAGTCCTGCCTCTGCTATTACTAACTGCATGGACTTGGCAAGTTACCTAAACTTCCTGTGCCTCTGTTTCTTCCTCAATAATATGGGGGCAGTAACAGTACTTACTAGCTTTATAGGGTTGTTGTGAAGATTCAACGCCATGACCCACATCAACACACTTTGTACCACACTGGGCATACATGAAGGCATAGTAGATGTTAGCTATGATCATCAGTGACTTCTTCCACCTCAAGTCACACCTGACCATCCTATGTCTACATGTTCCCATCCTCTGTCCTGTCTACTCTAAGCCCGTTGGAGTTTAGTCTTCCCTCGGCTCCAGCCATAGTCACTTCACTCCACCACCTATCATGTCATCTTCTGGCTGTCTATTGGTCTCTGTCTCTACTAGACTGTTAGCTCCTGAAAGACCAGGCCTGTGTCTAAAGTTACACCAACATTGTGTCTGGCACCAGGTGGACACATGGCACACACTCAGCAGGTAGAAGCAGGGAAGCACATACAAGGAGGGAAACCCATAGGTGTGGTCTTACCTTTGTGACAACACAGCACGCGGCCCAGATGTCCTCGGACGACTGCTCGTGATGGTTGAACTGAGGCTCCCACTTGTTAACTGGCTGGTCTGCGAAAGCCAAAAGGATGCCCCGCTGGTCCACCAGAGCCGCACGGACACTGCCTGTCCCAACGTCCACACCCACATAGTAGCGCCCTGGTTCCTGATCTCCGCCAAGCATTGTGTTCCCTCCACCTGCGGTGGTCAAAGGCAAAAACCACATGAAGACCAAGAGGGTCTGCAAAATCAGGCATGAGACCTCCTGAAAGTGGAAATGAAAGTTGTGGAGCTAAGGAACTGGTGGCCATCTACTATTTATTCATCCAACAAAAATGCTGAGTGCTAACAGTATGCTAACAGGCATGAGCTAGGTGGTTGGGTGAACCACATCGGCATGGCCTCAGACATGCAATTTCCATTCTTGGGAGGGAGTCAGACATTAAGCATTTATGAACTATATAATTATTTAAGCAAAGTCGTGATATCAGGTGAAAAGTGCTATAAAGGTAAACCAAGGATTATAGGAGAACTGCAAATCTGGAGGTAACAGATATGCATTTATTCTTATTGAATTTGTCAAAACAAGGGCAGTGGGCATGATACTGAAAAGGAACTTCATCTACCCAGTCAATCACTCATTCCAATAATTACCTGAGCACCTATGATATACCAAGCACTGTGAAAAGCACAAACCTCCCCACTACTCCACACCAGGACTCTCCAAGCTGAGTATATTTAAATCTCTATGTTACAGGTGATCAAGGTGAGGCTCCAAGAGATACGTAACTTTTCTCTTAATGTTAAGTCCACATGCTTAACAACAGGAAATGCACTTTATTATGATGATGCACATTATACCGATAGGGAAATAGGTCCCGAGAAGTTAAAGACGTCAGCGTCCCTCGGGGGCAGCCGGCACCCGCAGTCCCACATCTGTGAGCTCCCGAGTCTCCTGCTCCTGCCTCTTTCTTAACAGCTGGCAGGATGGGTTTGGAGAAAAGGCAAACATACTGCAGCCCCATAATGAAGAAACTGGGAATTGGGAAGAAGCCTGGAGGGAGACAGGATCAGGAATTTGTCAGAGAATCTGTTTTCCTTACAGGCCCCTTGTGAGTTATAAGGAAATCTGACTGGAACAGGCAGGAATTCCTTCACCTTCGTTGCCACTCTAAGTCCCTTTGGTCAGATCAGCCCACAGGACTCAGAAATCTCGTAGAGGCTTTCACTTTCCAGACTGGGCTTTCGAAGAACAAGAACAAGCCCCCAAGACGCCCTCGCTGGTTAACATGCTACAGTCCCCAGGTAAGCTCAGGAGGTCTCCGCGCCCAGAGGTCCAATTCCAACAACGGCAGCAGCCTTCTGCACCCTTCCACTTCAAAGAGGTAATGTTTCCTGGGCAAAGCCACACTGGGGGACACTTAAAGGAAGTCAGCCGGCAGACGTTTAGTTACTGCTTCCTGGGCAAAAACAGCTTCATTGGAAGTGACTGCTTCTGACTTCGTCACAGTGATTTCCTGGCGGTGCCTGCCCCCTTTGGCTCGCTGGCCGGTGGAGAGGAAAAGGGCAAGCTGCAGTAAGAACATTTGCCACGTTCATCGGAGCCTCAGAGAACAACTCTCAGGCTCCAGCCCACTGATTCCTCCCCTTCTCTCCCTCACTCACCACCCGCCAGGAGCTCCACAGACCCAGCCGCACCAGTATCCACACCATACAATACTTCATTCATTCAACAGTGATACCTCCTCTCCCAGCCATTACTCAGAAAATGTAAATGAAGCGGATGAAGCAGAGCTTCTCAGTTTGAAGCAAAGACCATCATGGCCCCACCCACAGCAGTCCCTCTGCCAGGCCGTCCCCCATGCCCCCACCCACAGCAGTCCCGCTGCCAGGCCGTCCCTCAGGACTCAGGAAGGCTGAGAACCCTTGGCTTAGGGCTGACACACAGCCTGAGGCCCTCAGCACATCTCAGGCCTCCAGGAGCTTCTCTCTGCCTGTTGTCCAGCCCTGCCCCACCCTGTCCTGCCCATTCTCACACCCAGCTCAAGACACCCCAAAACTCCTCATCAGTTTCCGAGCGCATCCCCCCGCTGCCCGACTGCCCATCACTTTGGACTTGTTCTTGCCTTCCTAACGGCTTCCTCTCTTCCATCTGGTGACCAGGGACTCATACTTTAAGACCCGGCTCAACCATCACCACTTCAGGGAAGACTTCCTTGCCTTTCTTTGTCCCTTGGTGCCACCACGGTACTGTGTCCCTATTTACCATGCAGAATTGTGACCTTTTTGTTTGTGTCTGTCTCCCTTGCAGGCCTGAATCCGAAAAAAGGAACTATTGATTTCTGCATTTAGCTCCTAGCACAGTATCTGGCACATAATTGGTTTTCAATAAATGTTTTCTGAATGAATGACTAAATCAGTGAATCAATAGAAAATAAGTATGAACAGGTTCGTGTTTTAATATAGTTTGCATTCCTAAGTTGTACTGAAATGCACTAGTGTTTTGTCTTCATTCCAATCTCCGCGTGCTTCATTCATCCAATTACAAATATTTATTGGATGCTTATAACTACATTTTATTAATTCTAGGACACTCATTTTTTCACATTTATCTTCTCCAAAATCAGAGTGAATCTAGTGATCAATGGCATCATACAATTAGTTGGTAGCTTTTTCCTTCTTTCTGAGTGGTATAAGAAATAATGATGCATCTTGCAACGAATGACATCTGAGATCTGAGGCAATGCAGACTGTGCCAGGCGCCCTGCTCAGAGCTCAGGAAACAATGATGGGCAAAATAGGACAGTGCCCTAGTTCAGAGCTTCCTCAGTTTCTTTATTTTCAAACAGGAGGAAGGCTGGCCACGCTAGCTGTTCAACCTCCCTACAGCTCACCCCACACACAATCTTCTTACTTTACTTGGGCTTCCTTCTCTTAGCTTCCCACTGCCTCTCAGTGAAGGGCACCAGGGGTTCCTTAACACTGATCTTAGCATATCAGCAACTCTCTGCCCTTGGCTAAAACATTCCAAAGACTACTCTAAGCACTTCAGGGAGAAACAAGGAAATAGAAAATGAAGAAACTATACAAACATTCTTGCTTACACAGACCTGGTTTAGCCACCACCCAACTTCTCTTCACTCCTACCAGCCCCAATGACAAGAAAGATTCCCCTGCCAGGGGATGGCCCACCTCCTCACACCTGGGTTCCTCCTCCCTTTTGACTCTCTCTTCCTCTGCAGGGAGTACACCATCTTACCACCCACCATCCAGACATCCTGATTTATTTCCAGTAAAATCCAAGGAGGCGGATTTCCACTCTGCAGCTGATCCAGGGCTTACCCCAGTTCTGTTGTGTGCATCTACCTCTTTGCTAAACAGGAAAGAGCGCACCCTTCAGGCGAGCCCCCACCTCGCATGGAGAGTGGAGCTTCACCATTAAACAGTTCACTCCACTACTACCAGGGGTACCCCTAGAGCCAGCCCAGTGCCTGGCACAAAGCAGGAACCAGACATGTCTCTGTGTGGCTCAGTGGATACCTTTAACACCTATCTTTAGGGAAAAAAATCAAAGGTACCATGTTGACTGTGGATCTGATGCTGTGCTGAGCAGCTTGCTTACATTATCACTTTGAATTCTGACACTAACCCCTGAAGATAATCTGAGGAAAATGAGTCGTAAACAGGTAAAGTTAACATGTAGCTAGTAAGTAAGTCATAGTTGAGAGTGATCCAATTCCCTCTGGCTCCATAGTCCCTGGCAGTTTTCTCAGGACGCTACTCTGCCTGATACCCCTCCATTTATTAAATGTCTGCTGGCCAAGGACCCTGCTAAGACAGGCTAATTCAGAACTCGGGCTGTCCACCTTCAGAGACTTACCCTTCCCCAGCACCACGCTGCCCTTCTCTGGCAAACCATGATTTCTAGTCCGTGACCAAGGATCAGTCAGGAAGGCACAAACCCACAGGAACAAGGTGTCCTACCTTCCCAGCATGGCTCACACACACCTCCCAGTTCATGTTTTTCTAAGAAATAGATCCTAATTAAATATTTCAGGTTCACCACGTTTTCCATTATTATAGTTTTAAGTGATCTCTTTTGATTGTTTCCAGACCTAGACCCTGAAAGCAGGGAAACAGAAAAGTTCAAGCCCTTGGGCAGCTTCCCTGAAACTCAACCCTGTGAGTTACAAAAACTCCACCAGAGGGTTTTCCTCGCCTGCCGGCTCACTACTCTGTGCCCTTTGTTCCTGGGTCCTAAGTACTATCTGCTGCGTCCTGGAACCCAAACTGTATTCCTCTGGGGCTCAAAAAATAAAGCCACTGCGAGAGGGAAAACAATATTCCCTTTTCTAATTTTTTAAAAAAGGATTAGGGTTCTGCTGTGTGTCTGGCACTTTCACACATGTTAACCTCTTCCAACTAAAACCCAACCAAGTCGGTAAAAATATCCCCATTTGACACCTCAGTGGGATGGGGAAACTTGCCCCAAGTCACACGAAGAGTAAACAGCAGCACCCATATTTGAACCCCAGCCTCTTAAGGCAAGTCTTAGGGCTCCTTCCACAACACCAACCTAAAATTGAGAACCACACCCTTTGATCCCTTCTTCAATAAGAATATCAACAATAAATGCAGCAACAACTAGCATTTATTAGGCTCTGCTATGCAAATCACCCGATAAAGCTGTTTAAGGTCACAGAGCACAGAAACAGAGAAGCTGGGACTGGAGGCTGAGTCAGTGAGGCTCCAAAGCACAACTTACGAATGGTTCCAAGTCATTCTTTTTAGGCAAAGGTGATACTCTAAAGAGAAAAACTGATGGGGAGATGGTGAGGGTGGTCAGGCAGAGAGAAATAAGGGCATGGACTGTGGAGACCAAGAGAAAGAAAAACACTGGAGAGAAACCCAAGTTCTGAGCCATCCCTAACTTAGCCCACAAGATGCTTCAAAGGGTAGAAAAGCCTCCTGTCCAAGTCCCCAGCGTAAACTGGACTGGGTTTTAGCCTCTATTCATCATCAAAAGATGGCTCTCATGATAAATATTTATACGGTTCATTAAATAAGAGCCTGTATAAATATTATTAGAAATGTGCACAGGAAACCACAGACTTCACGGCTGATTCTTCAACAAATGTGCCAGCTGCTCAAATGCAGTGTGAAAAAAGGAAAGAGGGACCTGGACCTGGAAGGCAATTCTTTGCAAAACTATTTCAGCAATTCCAAGAAGGGGGGACAATGCTACAAAGAATGTGTTGAAAACCAATCATTGAGGGGTTGTTCTAGTATTGTTTTTCCCTCCCTCTTTTCCTTTAAATAACCTAATAGTAATAATAGTGTTTCCAAAGACTATGAACCTCCAGAGGTGATGAGCTTACCTTTGGTCCTATTTCTTAAAGAGCGACTCCTGCAGGATAAATGTGGTGGCTGTGTCCACAGGCGCAGTGTCCCAGGGACCGGGGAGAGAGCTTAATATCTTCTTTCAACTTTGATCTTTGGACTTTGCAGGGAGCTCACGTACAGGAGTCCTACATGATTTATTTAATTAGTTATATTACAATCGGGGTTGGTAAGTTTGGGAAGGGAAATATAAACAACAAGTATGCTTGTCCACTTCAGTGTTCTTAACATAAAGAACTAAATACCACTTTAAATAAACCTCACGTGCTCTAAGACGATGAGAAAGTTCATGATGGCAGGAAAGAGCTCAGTTGGCAATAGTAGCTGGCTCTCTTATTGGCTTTATCAACAATACCCATGGGAGAAAAAGTCCAGCTTGCTGACAGGTGCTTTTTCTCTTAAAGTGAAAGCTACCATCTCACAGTATTCTCTGAAAGATTAACTGAGATTATGTAACTGAAATGCCTAGCACAGTGCCTGATGTTTGGTACATGCTCAGTCCATCTACCTCTTACACACCCTGAGTTCACTAAAAGCCAAAGTTGGAATCCAATGGTCACACTCTCATGCCAGGACCCTGGAAGCAGAAAGACGGCAGACCAGGCACAGGAGAGAGAGGGCTGGTGGCCTGATTCTAAAAGCAAAGTTATCATATTTTAGCCCTAATATGCCAATTACAAAGCTAAGCCCGTATCAGGGAAAATTACAAGCAAACCGTGATTATTATTACATGGACTCTTCTTTTTGAAACATGAATCCCTCACCTCTCTTTGAATTCTGAATAATTTAAATATACAGGGTGGGGCTAGAGTAGGGTTACAGTTGTAAGAACGTAAAACAGACTTTATTCTTGTATCATTATGAATTATCGTATTATTCTTCAAAGGAACAACTGTTGCGCCACCCTGTATGTGTATTTTCTCTCCCTCTGTCACTTTCTTCTCCACGGGGCTGCTGTTGATTTGCTGAGACAGTTAACTATGATATGATTTTCCACAGAGCTAACCAGACCTTCAAAGTAATGCCGTTATCATTAGCATATTGGCCGAAATCCATAGCTTTTCCCAGAAAGCCACTCAAATTAAAAGAACAGGAAAACCACCAACCTTAATGACTGCTGTCAGGAAGGGCTCAGGGCAGTATTGAGAAGAGCGACCAAACGCATTCCCCACACAGTCCCGCGAAACTCCTTCCTCAGAGGTGATGCCCGCCAGAGGCTGGCTGAGGTCCCTGGCCTATTCTTGTGTTTACCTGTTTATAAGCATGGACAAGTGGCTTTAAGACCCAAGGTGAAAGGCCGAAAGAATGAGTGATTTGAACATTAAACATTAGACTTGGAGAACTGGACAGTCTGCCATGCCACACACACACACACCCTGTAAAAATCACCGAGAGCCACAGTCTACGCTTAACCACCACCAATGCTGCTGCTGCCCGAAATGAAGCCCAAGCTCTTTATTTGGTCCACAGGACCTCAAAGCTCTGGCCTTGCCTGAGTCTCTAACTCTACCTCCCTACCTCCCTACCCCCCTACCTCCTACCTCCTTACCTCCCTACCTCCCTACCCCCCTACCTCCTTACCTCCCTACCTACCTCCCAATCTCCCTACCTCCCTACCCCCAACCCCTTATCTCCCTCCCTGATCGCAACCCTGATGCTGCAATCCTACAGCACTACTAGCAACCCTTCAAATAAAGGTTTGGCACCTTTGTTCATATTACTCCCTTTTCCAATGAAGCAAAGAATAAAAACTTGCAGTTTGGAAAAAGAAATTAGATGAATGCACATGAACCTTTGCCCTCACAAATAATGTAGGAAATACAAATCAAAACAATACTGAGATACAATTTTACAACGAATTTTTGATAATACCCACTTAGGCAAGAGTGTGGGGAAATAACAATGTCATACACTTCTAGTGGGACAGTAATTGGCTGAATCTTCTTTAGAACAATTTATGAGTATCTGTCCATTTTCAAAATCTACCCTTTTACCCAACAGTTTAACTTCTAAGAATTTATGGATTATCTCACCTACAAAATACATACACAAAAAGTCCATTTCAACATTCTTTTTCGTAAAGGCAAGAGCACACTCACAAAAACCCTGGAAACAATTTAAACGTCTATTAATAGGGGACATAAGGAGCTGTCAAAAATGAGGATGAGCTAAAGAAAAATGATAATTATAGTAGGTATAAAAGCAAGTTCTTAGACCCCCATTTGTATTATTTTTTAAATGTTTTTATTGATTATTTTAGAGAGAGGAAGGGAGAGGAAGAGAGAGAAACATCGATAGGCTGCCCCTACATTCATTTAAGAGGATAGAGTATCCTGCACGATAAAAACGTATTTTTTTGAAAAAGAGGAGAGTATCACTGGTTCTCAAAGTATGAGCTCCAAGAGCAACAGCATCAGTATCACAAAGGAACTAAAGTGTTAGAAATGCAAATTCTCAGGCTCCAGCTCAAATCCATGGATTCAGAAACCCTGGGAGTGCTGCTCGGGGCCTGTAAAAAGCTCTCCAGAGGAGCCTGATAAATGCTAAAGTTTGAGAACCCCTGCACTGTATAAAGACCCAACATACCAGATTTCAGGAAGAATACATAAACGCCTGCTCACTATGAAAAGTAATGCAGTAGAAGTGGGAGGGCAATTTTTAACTTCCCTTCTCTGTGCTGTTTGAATTTTCACAATGAGCAGCTATTACTGTAATAAGAAAGCTCTTCCTTGTAGTGCGTGAAACTCAGCTTTGTACAACTCCACCCTCTAGTCCTCATTTTTATCCCATGGGATCACCCAGACCATCTAATCCCTTCTAGGTGAGCTATCCTTCAAATGCTTGAAGGTGACTCACAACCTCCTACTAAGTCTTCTCTCCTCTACGCTGTATATTTTCAGTTCCTATAACTGTGTTCCTCCATGCCATGGCTTTTTCTAAAGTAACAAGAAAGGAAGATGGATAAGGGGCACTTGATACAACTAACAAGAGTGATCCTCAGACACCATGTTTCCACATGACATTGTGTGGAGATGAGGTAAGTTGGGCTAACAGCACAGGGTAAGCACACAGTAGGTCTTCTCTACCTTCCTGAAGGCCCTCTGGATGCAACATGTGTTGGGACAAATCAGTGGCCCACCCAGCCCAATATCCAATCTCTACACTAATATCAGAATAATCTGTTCAGCAGAAAAGGGGAAAGGAGTTAGGGTGTCTTCACCAACTGTCTTTGAAGGGAGACTCTGTGGTCACCCCCCTCCAATACCCTACTCTTCCCTTAATAGATCACCAGAAATTGTGTTGCCTGTGTTTTCTCAATATTTATTTTCACATGAACCCAAATGTTTCTCAAACATACTTCTATTTTGAGCCAACCTTCATCTTGGATGAATAAATTTCTCACAAGCATTTACTCTGTGCCAGGCATGGCACTAGTGATTTAGTAGATGGCCTTGCTACTCCTCCCAACAACTATGGAGGCTCCACCACTTATAGATGGGGGACCTAAGGTGTGCAGTCAGGTCACGTGCCCAACCTCACGGAGCCAGTGAAAAGCAGAGTGGGACTTCAATCCTACGCTCTTTCCACTATGTCCCAAGATAACCATTAAACGTCTTAACAGTAGCCTCATTTGGCCACACAATTCTACAATCCAAGAATTAGGTAAATTATACCTAACTTAATCTGTCTAAATCATTCTTTTTTTTAAATTTTTAAATATTTTTATTGGTTTTAGAGAGAAAAAAGGAGAAGGAGAGATAGAAACATCGAATAGCTGCCTCCCACACGCCCCCCACTGGGGATCGAGCCCACAACCAGGCATGTGCCCTGACCAGGAATCAAACCCGTGACCTCTTGGTGCATGGGATTACACATGGGATTACACTCAACCAACTGAGCCACACTGGCCGGGCTGTAAACCACTCTTGATTTTACAGACTTTGTCTTCTTCCCAACTTTCATTCTCCATGTCCAATCAGTCACTGAGTCCTTTCTTAATCTCTCTATCCCATGGCCAGTTTAGCAGAATTCAAGCTACCTGGCTCTTAGCCCTGCCTGCAACCGTTTTCAGTGTACCTCAGCCCCAAATCCAGATGGCCAAGGGACTGGTAATACACTTAGCCTGAATGATTTCTACTCGATTTCCCCATTTTCCCTAAACCCGCCCCACACATAAATCATTGTAAATGTACCTCCAGTATGAACTCGGCTTCATTTGTCATCTGGTTGATAAAAACTTCCTGAACAATTTAAGATGATGAAGAGGGAATTATAGGAGCCTCTAGGGGAAAGCATGCCTGGTGGGGAAGGAAATCTCATCATGTCTCCCTCACATGTCAAACTGTTTTCTCCCCAAACTCACAGCTGTCCCTTCTCTCCTATCTCAGCGATTGGCACCACCAGCCACGCTGCTACTGTAGCCAGAAACGGAGAGGTTCTCGCCGACTCCTGATAGAGGCTGTTCCCCGCCTGCCCCCATCCCTGGCCTCACGCATTTCCACTCTCGACCCCCCTCTGGAGCTCTGTCCTGTGGGCAGCAGCCTGCGTCTCTAAGGCTCTCCAATCCTCCGTCTTCTAGTTGGGTTCAGCCAATGGCATCAGCAGAAGCCTGAAAGGAGGAAGGAGGGTAAGGTTGGGACTCCCTTCCTTTGGAGTGGCCTCGAACTAGCTGTACGTCTTGAAATAAGGTAAGAGGTCCTCTAAGGCAGCCTTCTTCGCGTGACTTCTCCTTTGCAGTTGGTGACCATTCCTCCTCCCTTGCCCCGCTGAGTACAGGGGGTAACACACCTGCTGTTACTAGCCACAGGGACTCAGGCTCCCCTCATCTTTCTAAAGAGTTCCTTTATTGAAAATTATCCTAATAGGAGGGTGTCTATGTTTCCTTCTGATACACTTCCTTCACTGTGCCCTTTCCAGGCCTCAAGTGGCAAAAGGGGTCCCCATTATTACTGGTATTTGGTTACCTCAAAATCGCTTCCTCACATCCTCAAGTAGTCCTTTCTTTACATTTTCTTTAAAAAGTCTAGTTGAAGACTTCTACATCCAGCCAAGATGGAAAGGAACCATATTTACCCTCCCACCCAAAACAACTTAAAAAACAAACCCAAAACAGGAAACAAAGGTTCTCAGGACATTGGAAACCAGGCAACAAAGCACAGTGATCCTAGAGAGATTTGAGACAAAAGGAAAAAAAAGAGGTATTCTGAAATTTGTTCAAGCTTAGCGCCTGGAACCCAAGCCAAGTCCTGCAATATTCCTGAGCTGAGGAGACAGAGTTAGGAATCTGTGGACAAAAATGAGGCTAGATTACTTGAGGCAAAGTACAAGAGAGGAGAGAGGTGTACAAGGGAGAAGTCCAGCCATCTGCAAAGGGTACCCCTTAAGTATTACAAAGAGTGCGGACACTACCTGAGCCAGAAACACCCGAAAGGGTTAGAGTGAACAATGAACGGGCTTCACACAGGCCCATGAATAGTGCCTTTTCGCAATAACCAGACTGAAAAGTCTTGTAATTCCCAGGGCACTGGGTAGAGTATGCAGACAAAGCTCAAGAGTACTTACAGAAATACAAAATTTCTAAGAAGGTAAAAAACACAATGTCTGGTCTTCAATCAAAAATTACCAGGCATGCAAACAAGGAAGAAAATAAAGATCTTCCCAGACAAAAGATAAGAAAGTTCATCAGGAGGAGAACTACACTACAAGCAGCAGCGAGGGAAATGACATCGCATGGAAATCTGGATCCACAAAATGTAGTGAAGAGCACAAGGGTAACATTGTGGGTACATGAAAGAATGTTTAAAAATTATCTGAATGTCTTCAAAAGATAACTGACTGGTTAAAATTAAATAAGCATGTATTGTGGGGCTTAAACATATATGAAAGTAAAATGTACAACATATAGCAAGAGTAGTACAAAGGCTAGAAGAAAAGAAATATAAATCTACTGCTGTATGGTTCTTACATGAAACACATGTGAAGTAGTATAATTCCACTCGAAAGTAGACTGATAAATTAAAGCAACTACCAAAATAATACCAAAAGAAGTTATACTTGCCCTGGCTGGGTGGCTAAGTTGGTTGGACTGTTGTCCTGTACACCAAAAGGTGGAGGGTTCAATTCCTGGTCAGGGCACATACCTAGGTTTCAAGTTCAATCCCCGATTGGTGCATATACCGAAGGCAACTGACCGATGTTTCTCTCTTACATTGATCTCTCTCTCTCTCCCCCCCCTTCCTTTCTTGCTAAAATCAATAAAAACATACCCTCAGGTGAGGATTAAAAAATAAGTTATACTTAATTAACCAATAAGGAGGAAAAAATAAAATTATTTTTAAAATAACCCAAAAGAAGGCAGAAAAAGGAAAAAAGACCAAAGAACAGATGGGACAAACACAGAAAAAAAAAAAAGCAAGATGGTATACTCAAACCAAAGCATACGAATAACTACATTAAATATAGTCTAAACACCCTAATGAAAAGGCAGGAACTACCAGGCCCTACTTTGTTATCCAATCTAACTATACGCTGCCTACAAGAAACCCACTTTAAATATAAGGACACAAATAGGTTAAAAAATAAAAGGAGGAAAAAGATATAGTATAAAATAGCAATCAAAAGAAAGTTGGAGCAGCTATATCATTATCACTCTAAGTACATTTTAGAGCACAAATATTACCAGGAAAAATGACTAAGTAGATTTCAGAGCAAATATATTATCAGAAATTATGGAATAATAAAGGGGATGATTCACCAAGACAACCAAACAATCCTAAATATTAATGTACCTAATAACAGTGCATCAGAGTACATAAAACAAAATCTGACGGAACTTCAAAGAGAAATGCATATATCTACAATGATCATGAGAAATCCCAATACCCCTCTCTCAATAACTGATAGAATAACTAGACAGAAAATCAGCAAGGTTATAACATACAGTAGCAGTCAATAAAGCCAATCTATAGACATGTAAAAAGCACTTTACCCAAAAGAGAAGAATATACATTTTTTTCAAGTACACTTGGAACATTTATTGAGACAGACCACATTCTGGGCCCAAAAAGTCTCAAAAAATTAAAAGGATTTAAGTCATACAAAGTACGTCCTATGACCACATGGAATTATATTATAAATCAATAACAGAAAGCTATGTAATATGTAATAACAGAAAGTCCTCAAATATTTGGAAACTGAATAAACTTCTACATAACACATGGATCAAAAAAAATTAAAAACTAAAAAGATTTTAACTAAATAAAAAATAGCAAAAGTTGTAGGGCTAAGCTGAAGAGCACTTGGAAATTTATATCAAATGCTTACATTAGGAAAGAAGTCGTAAACACATGGCCCCATCTTCCATCTTAATAAATCAGAAAGGAAATCAAAGTAAGTAGAAGAAAGGAAATAATAAATTTCAGAGCAGAAACCAATTTAAAAAAAAGAAAGAAAATAAATGAAACCAAAAGCTGGTTCTTTGAGAAGATTAATAAAATTGATAAATGCCTGGCCAGAATTACCAGGAAAATAAAGAGAGAAATAATAAATTACCAATAACAGAAATGAGGGAGATGAAATCACAACAGATACTACAGATATTAAAATGATAATAGGGGATATTATGAGCAACTTAGATGATATGTACAAATACCGTAAAACACACAAACTATCAAGCCTCATTCAAGAAAAAACAATCTGAATAGTCCTAGATTATTAAAATGAGGACTTTTCTCTCCCTCCCAACAAAAAAACTCCAGGCCCAGATGGCTTCACTGGTGAATTCTATCAAACATTTAAAGGATAAATATTAATTCTACACAAACGCTTCCAAAAAATTGAAGAGGAGGAAATACTTCCTAACTCATTCTATGAGACCAGAATTATCTTGATATCAAAACTTAAGAAGACAATACAAGGAAACTATAAATCAATATCCATTATTAACATAGATGCAAAAATTCTTAAAATGTTACCAAATAGAATCCAACAAAATATAAAAAGGATAATAGGTCCTGACTTAGTGGGATTTGTCTCAGGAATACAAGTTCAGTTTAATATACAAAAAATAAAAATAAAAATCAGTGACTGTAATTCATCATATTAAGAATTAAAAATTATCTCAACAGTTACTGAAAAAAGAGCCTGAAAAAATACAACATCCATTCTTCATTTAAAAACAAATAACCAAGAAACCACACCTCTCAGGAAAATAGGAATAGAATGAAACTTCCTAAACCTGATAAAGGGCTTCTACAAAGAAAATACAACTAAATCAAACATCATAGTTAATGATGAAAAAAATAAATGCTTCGCCCTGGCCGGGTAGCTAAGTTGGTTAGAGCACTACCCCAATACCCCAAGGTTGTGGGTTCGATCCCCAGTCAGGACACAGATAATACTCAACCAATAAATGCGTAAATAAGTGGACCAACAAATCAATGTTTCTCTGTCTGTCTCTCTTTCCCTTTCTCTCTCTCTAAAAAATCAATAAAGTAAAAAAATATTTTAATGCTTCTAACCAGTGTAATAAAGCAAGAAAAAGAATAAAATGCATCCTCGCTGAAAGAAAAAAGTAAAACTGTCTTTATTTACAGATAACATGATCACCTACATAGAAAATCTGATAGCATCTACAAAAAAGCAATTAGAACTAATAAGTAGCTTAGCAAGGTTGTAGGATATATGATCAATACACAAGTAGCAACAATTAGAAATTGAAATTTTTAAGGACAATATTGTTTACTATAAAAAAATATGAAATACCTACAGATAATCTGACAAAGACGTGCAAAACCTATCTACTGAAAGCTACAAAACATTGCTGAAATTAAGGAAGACCTGAGTACATCAGGAGATATACTCTGTCCATGCATCAGAAGATTCAATATTTAAGATGTCACTTTTCCCCTCAATCAATGTATAGGTTCAATAAAAGTCCAATTAAAATCTAAGCAGGCCTTTATTTTGAAATTGGCAAAATAACCGTAAAATTAATGTGGAAATGTAACAGACCTAGAATGACCAAAACAACTTTAAAAAGAACAAAGTTGAAGGACTTATATTATCTGACTTTAATACTTATTACAAAACTATAGTCATCAAGACTATGTGGTATTGGCATCAAAAATGGCAAAAAGATCTACGGAACAGAATAAAAGAACCACACAAGAAAAGATGCATATTGTATGACCCCACAGATAAAGTCGTAAAAAATCTTAATTAATCTATGTTGACAGAAAGTAAATCAACGGTTGCTTTGGGGGAAGGATGGTACTAGGAAGGGAGGGATTACCAAGGGGCACAAAAAATCTTTGGGGGTATTAGAAATATTCTTTATCTTGACTGTGATGGTTTCATGGATATATACTTATGTCAAATTTAACCAAATTAGACACTTTAAATATGTAGTTTATTGTATGCCAGGTAGACTTCAATAAAGCTGATCAAAAATACCCTTTAAGAATGCCTTCTTTTCCCCATGGAACCTTGACTGCCACATTCTTTCTTCATCCACTATATTTAATCAGTAATTAATCCCTACCATTATGCTCTCCTAATCTCTCTTCAGTTTCATAACTATTACCCTACCCCATTTCGCACCTGTATTATAATAGCCTTCCTTCAGTCTTCACCCTGCAGGCAGAATTAACTTTCTAAAACTCGGAAGACACGTTTCAAATTCTCTTAACATGACTCACCTGACCCTCCCTGTTCTGGCCCTTTCACACATCCCAGCCCCAGCCTACTTTCTGGTGATTTCCCACCTCACCCATTCCTGATGAGCCATACTTATCAACAATGTGCCAGGTTTACATAGTTTTGCACATGCTGTTCCCAAATCAAATATAATCCCTTCCCCTTTGTCTTTCTCCAGCCCACTCATACTGAGGCTTTGTAACTCAGCTATTATCTCCTCTGGGAAGTTTTCCTCAAAACCTCATATTGGGCCATGTGCCCTTCTCTCCACCTCTAAGCATCTTCTGCATACCTTGCCACAGCCCTAATCTCATCCTCATCAGACTAGACTGGATGAAAGCAGAGACCGAGTCTTGTTCTCTTCACCACAATGCCAGGCCCACACCTGCCACAAGATTAGTGAACAAATGAATGAACTGAAGCACTGGTTTGGATGAAGCTCCTCTTACACCACCTGGGTTGATTCTACATCTCACCTCATAAAAAGATGGGCAGGTAAGAAGTGAAATGACCTCTATAGTACATTCTGGTAAAATAATTATATCAAATACCCTGGGAAGAGGGGATGGGTCCCACCCGGGCTGGGAGTTAAGATTCCATTACTTTAAATTGTTTTCAAAACCAGCTGGTAATTGACTGTGATTTGAACTAAGTGAAAGTTTAGAGATTCCAGGAAAAGACAAGGCCCACAGCAAAGATTAACATAGCCTGGAAGAAGACCCAGTCTCCTCCTAGCAAACTTAATTTCATCTAGAAAGACACAGATCTCCACCCTCTGGGTTATTCCCTTTTCCCAATACACATGTTTTGACATCAAAATCCAGCCAAAGAGGCTTCCAACCTTTCTCCCCCTCAAATTAACCTCCAGGCCCTCCTCACCCTCTCTGGTCTGCTTCCCCCCCAGTCATTCCTAATAACAGTCCTCTGGGCCTCCCACTAGGA
The DNA here is from genome assembly GCF_054644295.1 of Miniopterus natalensis. Taxonomy (NCBI): domain Eukaryota; kingdom Metazoa; phylum Chordata; class Mammalia; order Chiroptera; family Miniopteridae; genus Miniopterus; species Miniopterus natalensis. The sequence continues at coordinate 35,664,656 of NC_142089.1, read as the reverse complement.
GATCCTCCTCAGCTGGTCCTTCCCAGTGCTAGGCCAGTGGCCATCAGGTCAAGAGCCAAGCGGAGGACCTCATTAACAGGAGACTCCCAGAAGACTAGGAGGCAGTTGTAAGGCTGAAAAACCCAGCTGGCAACCTCGAAAGTAAAAAATCAGGATATACATAGGGTGGCTTATGGGAAATGAGGAAAAGCAAGCCAAACAAAGCAAAACTCTACCATCTAAATAACAGGCATATACCGAGAGGATTAGCAATTCCAAAGCATAATCACTTCCTCCCCCCTTAACTCCTATTTTCAAAATTAAACAAATGATGATGGTTCTCCCATTTCTTGGTATAATGATTGACACTTTAATTTACCAAATAAACTAAGACAAGTGCTTCAGGAGAAAATAGCCAATGATTAGGGGAATTCCTATTTTTGCATCTTGTGGATCCCTTAAAAGAAGGGACAAGAATAAAAATGGAAAGATTCCCCCCAGGCCTTACTACCCAGGATAACTGTAACCGAACAGCACTAGACCATCTGCGCTAAACTGCACCTCAAGACATCGCAAGCTGCTGAAAACGTTTCAAGGTAACAAGCAGCACTAGCCTTAAGATACCTTAGGTAGCGAGGTTTAATTCCAAGGGTCAAAAATGCCTGGGAAAATGTCCTAAACTGCGGGACGGGGGGGTGACGGGGAGCGAGGAAGTGCACACAGTTAAGTGGACAGGGCTGGCCGAGGCCCGCGGGCTGCAGACCTCTCCCGGGCAGCCTCGGGGACGCAGTAAAAGCCGACCCCCCCGCTGAGCGGCCGGACGCCTCACCCGGGACAGGACAGGGGACTCAGCACCGTCTCGGGAGCCAAGGCCCGGCGGGAATGAGACTTTAGCAGCCGGCGGAGGAAGAGGAAGAGGAGGCGGCGACCGCAGGCGGAGGGAGGGAGGTGCGGGTCGTGCGCTCTCCGATTGGACAACGCGCACGCCGCGCGTCTGCAAAAGCCCCGGGTGCACACGTGGGACCGAGAGGAGGGTCACTTACTGGGCCCATCTGGGCTCACACTCGAGCGGGGCTGCGGGCTGGACGCGCCTCGCCACTGGCCCGGGCGTGATGAGGCCCCGCCCCCAGGCCGCCGCGGCCCCGGTAATCTGCGCCCCGATTGGTCCTTCGAAGCCGGCCGGGGATTGGGCGCCGCCGGTCCGCCCGCCGCCCGGGGCCAGGCGCGGCCGGGAGGCGGGCGGGGCGGGACCTCGCCGGGGCCGCTCGGGGCCACCGCGCTCGCGGGGACGCCTGTGGGGCTGTGTCGCTCCAGCGGAGACTTTCCCGCCGCGGGGCTCGCTTCGCAGAACTCACCCGCGCACCTTATAACCGCTTCTTAAAATGCGTATCCTAGAACCGCTTCTCGACCCTGAACACCGGGACTGTTGTAGGCGGATGTAAGAAAATAATAAAATAAAATAAATTGTTGAATGCTTACTTTGTGCCAGTTCTTGTTCCTGATACTTTACATGATTTTACTCATCTGATCCTGCGACCAGCCCTCCGAAGTGATGGCACAGTCTTTAAGTCTACGAAGCAGATGGGTCCCTGCTTTTGAAGAAGTTCATCCGCGGGGCTGGACACACCTACCTAATTCTGTCCTCACAGTCCTTGCCTTTCCAATAAACTAGATACTGTTTGGCCCCATCCTACAGACGCAGAGTCAGAAACGTGTTTAGCCTGTACTGAGACACGCAGCCAGCTGGTAACCAGAGGGAGAATTCCAACCTGACCTCTTATCTGAGCTGTTTTCTTTAAAAAAGTAGGTCCCCAGGCTGATGGGACTCAAGATTCAGAAGATAGTTTTAGCAAGTCTGAGTCCAAGCCCTTTGTTTTCCGAGAAAAGTTAACTGGTGCGCAGTAAAAGGAAGTATCTTTCCAAGGACACACTGGATGTGAGAGGTAAGCCTAGGTAATGACAGCGATTTTGTTGACCTGGCCTGTGTGCCGTGTGCATTATAGTCACTGTCTGCCGTCCTCATAACAACCCCAGAAGTCGACAGATGCTCTGACTTTGTCTTACAGGTGAGGGTACTGGTTCCGTGAGGCTGAGGCCACAGGATTAGCTGCATCTGCTAGGAGTCCTGGTTTGGGATCATTTTCTTTCTCCTCTGCAATGATCGTTCGTCTTTCATTTCCAACAAATATCCAAATATCTAACAGTCTTTAGGAAGGTAGAAGGTCCTGGGGCCTGGTTACTTAGCACCTGTGTGAACTGTAGTGTACAGTAGAAAGAATAACAAGACCTCTTCATCTTACCTTTCTAGAGTATTGTGAAGAGCAAGTGAAGCATAAATATGCTTTGTAAAGCGTTAGATGCTGAATACAGGTAAGACGTGGTTTTTCCAGGTCTTTCTCGGTGTACCTACCCCAGGAATGGGATCAATGAAATATGCTGGTTGCGTCAGGAACTATGGCAGATTTGAATTAATGCCTGTTAGCTGCCTGATCTTTATGGATGTCTCTGTTTCTAGGCTTTTTGTATTTGATTTTTGGGTTGTTCCCTCTAATTATCATACTATCAGTAGTAGTAGTAGCAACAACAGCACAGTGGCTGGAGTGCCAGCAGCCATCTTGAACCATGAGAGGACCTTAAACATAAAAGTAAAAAAGTAAAGTAGAAAAGTGAAGCAAGGAGTCTGCTTTTGCAATGCAAAAACAGCCATAGGTAAGAGTAAATGAACTTTGTTTACAAAAGCATGCAATGGGCCAGTGTGGCCCACGGACCTTCACTTGCCTACCCTGGACTTACTCAATTCTGATGTCCCATCACAAAAGTGCACTGGAAATACATTATAGAAAGCAGGGGGTTTGCGACAATGCAGGCATGCTCACACTGTTGACCAATACAAAGGCCAGTGCATGACAGCGCAGCGTAAGAGAAAGGCCCCTAAACTGATAGTCACGAGATCTGGCAGTGAGTTCGTATCTGCAGCTGACACCGGCTCTATATCCTGGACCATCCCTAATTACCTCACTTTCCCGATATATTAGAATCAACCAAATGTTATCCATAGTTTCCCTTTTCTTATGGCTGCAGGGAGACTAAGAGGAGATTATATATGTAATCATATTTCTGAAAGCTATAAATGTTATCTACCTGTATTTACATTGCTTCTCCTAGGGCAGGACTGTATAGCCTCCACTGTACCCTTCAGTTCTCTGTGCTTACCTCTGTCACCGAACTCAGAATGCATGCATCCAATGCCTAGTAATTATTAGTGTATCTGTTTTTCCCCTTTCCTCGTCCCCACTCTACAAAAAGGGTTATTGTGTTGCACTGGATTAGAAGACTTTATTATTGGAAAGTCTAGACATTCACTCAGGGTTATTGCCCGGCAGCCTGGGATCTGCACAGTCATTTTCACTGTGCACATCACAAGTCACACTAGTGAAGCAGCATATCAGATCTGAGCAAGACAGAAGGAGCTAGGTTGGAAGCCCTGGAACCAGCTGAACTGCAAGTTTGTGTCATTTTCTTCCCGCTCAAAGACAGTTACGTGCAACACCAGGAGGCAGATGGGAGATCTGGGGAGGCCCTGCAATTCTCTAACTACATTCTCTGAAGGCTTTTCCTGCTTTAGCAACCAGCCCTCTCACCAGAGAAACGACATAATTTCCCTAAGATTCTTGGAATCGTGGCACAGAAATAGGTATAGTTATTCATTTATTCATGAATTCATTTATTCATTTGTACACTTATGTATTCACTCATTTAACGGAGACGTATTGAGTGCCTACTGATCTGGACATTAAAGAGATGGTGTTGAGAAGAACAGAGATTGTTCCTGTCCTCATGGAATTTACAGTCATGAAACAGACATTCAATAACTAAGCACACAGACATATAATTGATTCCATCGCAAGCAGGAAGGGAAACAGGATACTATGAGACAGGGAACAAGATTTAGATTGAGGTCAAACGTAGATTGGTGATGTTGTTGAAACAGTTGCTTTGAATCATTGTCTTTGATCTTCCACAATCCCATGAAGTGGCTGTTCTCACAACCCATTGCACAGATAGGGAAACCGAGGTTTAGAGAAAGTAGATGACTGGCCTACAGTTGCACTGTTAGTGAATTTGGAGCAGGCTGTGCTCTCTTCAGTACTCCACACTGCATAACACAAACCCAGAATGTCAGGATTTCCCCACCTCTCACCTTTGCTCATAATATGACTCTTTCTACCTGGAAAGCCTCTCCCTCCATTGTTCTCTTATTGGGTTCATATTCTGCCATCAGTATCTAGTTGAGGGCCTACTTGCTCTGCAAAGTTCCCCTTCTATCTGAGGCTTCCATAGGTCTCTTTTCTTCTAGACTCCTGCACGATCATTCTCTGTTACTCACACGGCACTGAACCTAGGACACCTTGTAAAGTTAACTCTCTTCAATAGGCTTGCCCGGATGCCCTGGCTCATCGCCGTATGAGCAGCACAAGGCCATTAGAGCCAGAGGGACCTGGCTTCTTCTCCCAGTTCTATGTGTTTGCTGGGTGACCTGGAGAAAGTTTCTTACCCTCTCTGCACATTAGTTTCTTTGAAGAATAATAATTCTTTCTTGACATCTATCACAAAACATTTGCTCCAGAGCTAAACACATAGTGCTCCATACTTCTTAGTCTTCTATCCAGTTCCACTCCCTAGAATGTAAGCCTCTGGAGGGCAAGAAATGTACCTTCTGTATTACAATCTCAGCAACTAATACAGTACTGTTTAACAGCAGATATATGATTGGTAGGAATATAATTATGGTGATGACAGCCCTTACTGCCTACTGGGTCCTTCACTATCTATGGAACTTTTCTCCTGTCTCTTTCTTTCTCAAATCAGATTCCTTTAAGCCTCCCTTGAACTTGGTCTTCTGGCAGGAACAGGTGCCACCGCATGTACACTCTAAGTCTTCCAAATCCACACTGTCATCTCAGGAGGAAAGGAACTGAAATAGTTTGTTGGACAACCAACAGATGGTCAGTAAGAGGAAAACACTGACTATAACAGCCTGCTGAGCTCCTCACCCTGACTAGCACCTAGAGTCATATTTTAGATATAAAATAATTCATGGACATGGACAGCAGTGTGGTGATGGCAGGTGGGTGTGGGGAGTGGAAGAGGGTATAGAGGGGATAAGTGGTATTGGAAAGACAAATAAATAAATAGATAAATAAGTAGATAAATAAATAGATAAATTATTTAAATAAATAAAAGTAAAAAAAACACACATAAAAAACAAAATAATTTATTTGTTCAACCCCCGTCTTTAAAGAATGCCGGTAGCTCATTTCCAAAGATGGAAATGTCCCAACTTACTTTATTATTCACCTGCTACTTCCTACTTGCCCTTTGCCTGCCTGCCTGCCTTCATCTCTTCACCCAACAGGCATCTGCTGGATACTGATTATTTGCTAAGTGCTAGGTTAGAGCTGGATGCTACACCAAAAGCACAGTTAAAGTGCTATGGGTACCCCAAGGCTGGTAAGAAGAGAGAGGAGGGAGTGCAAAGGGAAAGAAAAGACTCTGCTAACATTTACTGGGCACTGCTCTCGGCACCTCATGTGCAGTGTCTCAGTGATTCCTCCCAACCACCCACGTCAGGGAGTAGGGATTATTGCTAAAGGAACAGAAGCTCACAATGGTGGAGCATCTTGCCCTAAGTCATCAGTCACAAGACACCACCTGTCAAACTGCCAAAGAGGGAGTTTCTGCTGAGAAGCTAAGTAGGCTGAGACACTCCTGTTGGATATAAAGACTTCAGATGAATGCAAGTCCTAATAATCTTACTGGTTTCCACCTGGGGCACCAGCTTTCTCTTCCAGGTTCAAGCTGCTCACCCCAGTTCCACGACCTCATTCACCATCTGACCTAGTTCCACACCATCTATATCTTTCTCCCCAACACCACCCAATCACAACTCCATAGCCTCTTGGCCATGAGTCATTTTAATAAAAGTGTGAACTATGTGATGGGCCATGACAACAATGTGCAACCCTAAACCACAATGAGCATTCTTCTGCACGAGGCAACAGGTGGAAGAGAAGAGTCCAGGGCCATGACATGACAAGGCCAAAGGAGCGGGGAGACAGATGGCCTGCGGGAAGTGCTTGCTCACAGCCCTGGAGCCTGTGCAGCTCTGGCCTTCAGTTGCAGGAACTGTGCCATGAACTTCTCTAGGATAATATAATCTGGAAACCATTAGAAGAACATTGGTTTTAGCATTGGTTTAGGTAGTTTTCAGACTAAATCCTATGGGAAGGTGCCTGCACAGCAAAGGAGCAGCTGAATGGACTTTCAGGCCTTCCAAGATGCCCCCACCCTTGCCAAATTGTTCTTTTCTCCAAGACATGAGGTAAGGGGGCTACAGAGGGCTAAAATCCAGTCCTACTTTAGCCAAACTCTGTACTTGAGCTGCTCCTGCCCCACCAGACAGGGCAACTTTCCTTAATTTGCACAAAGTCTAGATTGGATGGGGGTAGATTTGTCCTCTCCCCTCCCCCCAACCACACACACACAAACACATACACACATAGAGTCACACACCCATACCCGCAGACTCACATACAAGCTCAAGTACATACTCATAATTATACAAACATAGATGTAGGCACATACACACACTACACACAACACACAGACACACACGCATACACAAACTCATGCCACACATAAACCAACACACAAAAGAAACCACAACATGCACATAAATATACCTGCAGACATAAATATAGTCAAACGGAGATATAGACACACCAACATTCAAACCACACAAATACATGTACACTCAAAAACACACACACATACACATACAGTCTCATGTTCACTTATAAATAGAAAACACACACACATAGACACACAGGCATATAGACCTCATAGATACATATTTACACACACAAACATACTTACACACAAATAGACACAGGTAGAGACACATGCCTACATCTTTAAGCAGAACAATTCTACCTTATGAATTTTACATTACAAATTCTATTAAAACTATTTTATTTGACAAATGGTTTACTACTGAAAGAAATTAATTTTTTTGTTTTTAAAGATTCAGTTTTCATTTCTTAATTCCTGTATTGACTTCATACTCAAGTAGGATCAATCCATGTGGCAGCAAAGATGGCCAGCAATTGCTTTAGCCTTACAGTATCCTTATAACATCCTGGTGAGAGGAGGGTGAGGCTATCTCCATGCCCTTGTTTCTTGTAAGAATGCTGAAGATAGCTTTGATTGGCTCAGTTTTGGTCAAGTGCGCATCCCTAAGCATGGATTAGAAAGAGATGAGCCTCACCTGAACCAGAAGCATTGAACAGTGAGGGCCAGGGTTAATTCCCCAAAGAGATACTAGACAGAAAGGGGAATATATATTTCCTCCTCCCTTCTTCCAGAAAACTTAGTACTATACTCATAGGTCAGGCTCTATGCTGGGGGCTGGGAGCATAAAATTTAAAAATTTCCATTCTTTTCCTCTAGAAATGCACTAGGAGCCTAGTGATGAAGATGGCATGTAGGCAAAGAGTACAGGACACTGAAAATTTAATAATCACAAAATTAAAGTCTGATAAGATAAACTTCATCAAAAGACACTGTTAAGAAAATGAATAGGCAAGGCACGGAATGGAGAGAAATATTTATAAGACATATATCTGAAAAAACTAAAAAAGTTAACTCCTCTTTCCCAAGTATGTGTTACTGAGTTAGGACAATAGAACAGGTACCAAAAAAGGTGGTTAATGGCATGTGGAAGAAATACCAATGACTTAAACTGTTTGCAGTGGAGGTGTTTGCTCTGGGATAGGCACATTGTCTCAACTAAATCTCACAGGAGCCTGTGGAGTAGGTATCTTTACCCTTGTCTTAGATGATGACATTAAAGCTCAGAGAAGTTAAATAACTTGCTTACAGACCAGCTACACAATTTGCAGGGCCTAGGGCAAAATAAAAATGCAGGGCCCCAAGCTGAGAAATTATTAAGAATTTCAAGATGGTGACAGCAGAGCATTAAAGCAAGTTTGGAGTCCTTCTGAGCACAGTTCCCCTCATTCCCCTCACCCAGCCATCGCTGCAAAGGTCACATGCCCATAAAGTTGCTTAAGTTGGTGAGACTTAAACCCAGATCTCTTTGATCCGGAAGTCCATGGTCTCAATTCATAAGTAACCCTGCAATGTGAGTGCCCCAGATCAGAGTGAAACTGATACCCCTTCCAGATCCTTCAGGTTGTTAAGGCGTTGCCCTCATCTCCCACCCCATAGAGAAGTCTGGGTCTCAAATGAAAGGTTGATAGTGATGAGGACTTCAGACACTCACAGGGAAAAGTCATTAATGTGGAACAATAGTGACAAGCCTTCCTCTCCCCTGCCTTCCTCCTGGTCTTCAGGTCAGGCCCCACCCTTTGAAAGGGTCATAGACCAATTAGAGCAAATTCAGAGGAGGCTGAGCAGGAGGGTGAAGGAGCTGCATACAAGTGTTTATGAAATTGTGAGTGGTCAGCCTACAGACCAGAAGAGTCATAGTTATCCAATCTCTCCCGTGTTGAGGTACAAGCTCTGTGAGAAGCAGGATCTCTCCTGCTCACCACAATTCCCCAGTGCCTGGCACAGGGCCTAGGACATAGTTAATGCACAAGGAGTAGTAGAAGTAATTAATTAAACAGTTTGCTGAATGTCAAGTGGAAGAGGGATTAGACATGATGAAAATCAGTTCCAGTGGGGTAGACAGATTTTGACTCTCAGATACATAATAGTTCTATAGCCCCAAGGTGGAAGAGGTCCTTTTTACAAGAAGGGCTCAAGTGTGAAGACAGTGACAAGGATACTACTACCCAAATGCACTGCCTAGAATACCAGAGATGGCAAAGGGCTTTCTCTTCCTAAGGCATTTCCAATTGATTGGTGGTAGTTACCGGGGCCTCTGTTGAGAAGCTGCTCACGCGGACGCTCAGTGAGAAATAGTGCTGTCCTTTAGACACCTTCTAAACCTTAATGCTTGTGACTGTGGATTTGCACATTTTATCCAGCCCAGAAATGTTGGGTAAGTCTATCTCCAATGCTCCAATGCCTTCAATTTTAAGGCCTCCAACTGAGGCAAATTAGTTGAACTAAGTTCACCAAAGTTCATCTCTCTGTGCCGCCAGACCAATGCTAAGCAATCCTACTTTAGAAGAATTTCCTAACCTACTGGGACAGTTATTTGATAACATTCTCATTCAACTCCAATTGAATCTAAAGTTGTAAGGGTTTTGAGAGTTCTTTATTTTTTAGTTTTGGGCTTAGACACTATACATATGATATCCAACCCCAGTGGGCAATCCTGGATGTCAGATTCACCATACTTACAGACATCTGTGGGGAGAGAACTCTGAATAAATCTGTCCAAATAGTAATGATTAATTTACATGACTTCATGACAATGTTAACCTTCGGAGGCAAAAGTCCAGGCAGGTTGAGGAATGGAAAATGAGGACATAAGAGGGAAACAATTCCATTAGTTTCAATCACAAGAAAAGGCCAAAAGGGGATTAGAATCTATAGCATGTTCAAAGAGGGCAGAGACTGAGCCACTCCAACATGAGAGAGGAAAGATGAAATAGTTGCCGTTTTTTCCTGTTTCTCCCACCGAAAGAGTTTATTAATTTACACTTATGACAGCCTGCCTCAGTTAACAAGAGTTTTTAAAATGGATAATAGCCTGACTTATTTAAGATCAAGGAAAAAAATAATCTACCAGTGGTTCTTATTTCCTCTAATTTATATTTCATACTTTTATTTAGATCAGGGATTTTAAACCTGGGGACCCAAGTACTACATTTAAAAAATATAATTCAGAGGGTCACCATTATAATTTTATTAGAATTTTAAAGTGTGTATGCACATTACATATATATATTTTTTTCCTGGTGAAATGATTCAAAGCTGTTCAAGATTATTAAACATGGTCTCTGACTACACTCTGGAAAAAAATATTAAGAAATCTTTGATCAGCTTCTCTGTTTTTAAGATTTCTTCTTTGCAAAACACTATTCTAAATATTTTTACTAAATGTTTCCTCATTTAACTGTCCTGGGAGATAGGTAACATTGCCCATCCCTTACCTTTTTCTTTCTGCAGAAAATAGTTTAAATAATAGTAATCGCTACCATTTATTGAACACTTCTGATGTGCTGAATGTTTTTACATCTCCTTTAACTTTACAACAATCCTGTGAGGTAAATGTTACTTTCTGCCCATTTCATCAATGACCAACTAAATGACCAAGGAAGTTAAGTACCTTGTCCAAGGATATTTGGTTAGATACATGAAACATGGGTGTGAGCTCAGGTCTGATTCCCAGTCCCGCTCTGTAGTCACTACATCATACTTTTTTCTTGCGTTGTCCATAGTAGTTGCACATGTGTACGCTTAGCCCTGAGTGGTAGAACATTCACTTAACAGGGGCTCCGATAGCATTTACTGTCTGATCTCACTTATAATATGAGTTCAGTTATGCTGATTTCCCTTCCATCCACTTTCAGAAGATGGAATATATTTCAGCAAATAGGAGTAACATAAAAATATCTTACAACTTTTTCCCACTGAAAATTGTTCCCAGGCCACCCAAAGTTGTGTCTACAAGTGTTTGTGTGTTTCCAGTGAAACTCTCATGAGAAAGCCATCTTATTGGGACTCATGGGAGCTCTGTTACAAGGATGCTGATGGGTTTTCTAGGTGTAGGACAAAGAAGATAACTAGGGACTGATGGAGTCAGCAAAGAAGATACTTCCCTTTCCATATTTCTGACCCATTAGGCTCCACGAAAAACCCCCTTCTCCATGAAACCTCCCTGACTGGACATTGGATCTCTTTAGTACTCCCAGCCAGTGCCACATCAGAATCAAAGAACTGGCAGTGAGAAGAGGAGGTATGAGATATTTAGCATAACAATCTCTCACTCCATCACTCATGCGAGTTTTCATTTGCCTGTCTGTGAAGTGCCAGACACTCCTGAGGTGATGTAGGTATAGTCCCTCCTCATGAGTGTCAGGGAGACCACATGTGAGGCAGTAATTACAGTCACTGTATGTTCAGGGCTAAAACAGTGGCATTTTTCAAATAATATAGGAGCATGCAAGAGGTAGCAACAGCTCTGGTGGGGCTGTTCAGGAGAACTTCACAGAGGAAGTGACATTTAAGTGTGGTTCTGAAAGAAGAGCAGGAATTTTTTGAGAGCGAGAAAAATGGTTAGTGGCAAAGGCCTTCCAGAGCGTACAGCACAGAGGTGTATACAGTTATGTCATGTTTGGGCAAAAACAAGACTTTCAGTTTGACTGGGCTGAAGATGCATTGAGGGAGGAATTTGAGTTTGGTGTGAGACAGAAAAAGGCCTACGTGCAGGCTCTGTAATTTTGGCTTAATTTTATCTGCAGGAGACCATTTTTTCATTTATTTGAATATTGTATTGCATTTTCCCCTCAATATATTACAAATGTGAGTGGGAAATAGAAGTTAGAAAGGACTGATTATAGAGAAGAGAATTAAACTGCATAAGTAAAAGTTCCCAAAGATGGAAACTATTAAGCATAGCTATACTAATAATTTTTAGCTTCAATTAAAGACATGTGGGGAAAGCACCATGTATCACGTGAGGAAAACAATTTTTTTTCTTTTTTTAAGAAACATTTCCAGCCTGGCTGGGCGTGGCTCAGCGGTTGAGCGTCGACCTAGGATCCAGGAGATCGGGGTTCGATTCCCAGTCAGGGCACATGCCCGGGTTGTGGGCTCAATCAATGACTCTCTCATCATTGATGTTTCTATCTCTCTCTCTCCCTCTCCTTTCCTCTCTCTGAAATCAATAAAGATATATTTTAAAAAAAAGGAAAAGAAACATTTCCATGCTGAGCCAGCGTGGCTCAGCAGTTGAGAATCGACCTATGATCCACGAGACTGCAGTTCGATTCCCGGTCAGGATCGATCCCCAGTGGGGGGGGGGGGTGGTGCAGGAGGCAGCAGATCAGTGGCTCTCATCATTCATGTTTCCGTCTCTCTTTCCCTCTCTCTTCTTCTCTCTGAAATCAATATAAAAACACATACACATAAAAAATAAAATCAACCTCTTTAAAAAAAACCAAAAACATTTCCAGAAGAAGAACCTCAAGAAGGAGACGAGACAAGAAGGTGTCTGTATTGAGTGCCTGTTCTGTTGCACAACACTGAATTAACCGTTCAGATATAGCTCATCACTTAATAATAATCATGAGTAAACTCTCATCATTATTGATAGTAAAATAAAACATCGCTGAGCCTGCCACCAAACGTTAGAACCAGGAGACCGGCACGTACCCATGTGTTTCTCGTCTTTCCTTCTCCCTTTGTCCCCACCTAAAGGAACCACTTTCCAGCCTCTCCTAACTCTTGTGATGTTTGTGCCCCTCTTTTCATGCACAGTCTGCACACACACACTGGTATTGATTATATTAAAGCCCCAGCCCCCGGGCACATAGAGCCCTAGTTTGTTCCTCGCACTGGGAACACACTCCAGGATGTGAATCTACGACCCTGCACTCTCCAGCCTGCTGTCAGTGGGGACGAGGGTGGCCTTGATTACCTACCTACTCGAGGAAGAACTCTGATTTCATGGCATCCCCAGTTTCAAATCTCCCAGCTCTGAACTGAGTGGTATTCTCTCACTTTAGAGATGAGGGCACTGAGACTCAGAGCATAAGGGCCTTGCCCGCCGCCTCACGGCCCCGCAGCGGCAGAGCCAGGGTGTCATCCGATTCTCGCTGAATCCAAAACCCCGAAGAGCCCGTCCTCTCTTCTTCGAAGGCCCAGTTTTCTTCTAGACCCAGTGTGTTGAAGGCTCAGGAGGCTCCCCCAGCTCACGTTTGGTTTCTCTGAGTCCCTTTTATGAGTCACTGCTGAAGTGAAGAGGGTTTCCTAAGCTGCCCGGCCTGTGGATGTGGAGCCGCCCGCTGGCTGCAGCAGCTCCAGGGGCAGGAGCCAGCTGCGCTGGGAACTCGGGCCGGCCGGGTGGGGCTGCATTTCACACAGCGGCGGCTGGAATCCGTTTCCTCCTTTTCCACCATTTGTGTCCTCAAGTAGGTAATAATAATAATAATAACAACCTTTCACTTGTGAATAGCGCTGGACCACTTCTAACGCTCCCTCTGAGTTGGGAAAGTAGGTATTATCAGCCTCATTCTGCAGATCAGGAAACCAGATATCAGACAGCTTATTTAGCTAGTATGCGGTGGCTTGAGAAAAGCCCGGGGCATGTGCTGTTTTTCCACACAAATATCTCCTGCTTAAATGAAGTATATCGCACTACGATAGAGGCTCTATGAGAATCTGAAAACTGATATTCAGGACATTCCCCCAATATAATTTTCACTATCAAGAGGCCCATTGTTTCCAAAGGAAAATTACCCCATCAACTCTCAACCCCGTGTACTATCTGAAAACCACAGGTTTTGCTAAATGACAACCACAAGAAGGAGGTGGGTGACAGCGTGATGTGGTTTGAAGGTGCTGGTAGAAAACCTCTGAATGTCTCTTTCCCACCATCTGTCACAGAGACCAGAGCTCCAGGGCTCTTCCACGTGTGCCCTGCTTGTTTGCCACTGTAAAAAGATCTTTATGAAAAAGTGAAATCTACTGTAGGCCCTAGTAAAAAAAAATTCCAACTACTTAGACAAAGCATTATCTGTGTGTTCTTTCCATGTCATGCCCAAGCATCGTCTAATAGGGCTACCCTGGGATTATTTAATTCTCTATTGTTTGACACATTATTTACTATTGTTCAAGGCCCAGATTCTGTAAAGAATCATCATAATTGATAGATTTTTTTTTTTTCCAAGCACAGATACAAATGATTTTTGTTTAGAGAAAAAATAATCCCAAAGGTTATGGTTTCATTGCCCTGTAGGAAATTAACCAGGTTTGTATTTAGCCCAGAGCAGACTTATTCCAACATCCTTTCTTTGGTGCATATAAATCTCACATGTTTTTTTAATGATCTTTACTAACCTGCTGGTTCCTTCATTAATGAGTTAGTCTTGCATATGTGCTCACTTTATAATTGTAATTTCTTAAAAACTATACTTTGCTACTCCTAATCTTTTAATGACAGAAATAAGAGTTTTCTAGTTATTATTGCTACCTAACAAGTTACCCTAAAATTAGTCATATCAAACAGCAACTGTTTGATTTACTCACAGTGCTGTGGGTTGGAATTTGGGAAGGATTTCCTGGGAAGTTTTTGCTTAGGGGTTCTCTTATATGGTTACAGTCAGATATCTGCTGAGGCTGTAGGCATCTAGAGGCTAGAATGGGCTGAATGGCCAAGAGGGCTCATTCTCATGGCTGCAGTCGATGCTGGCTGGAAGCCCAGCTGGGGCTATCACCAGGAGCCCTGTATCTAGCCTCTATAGCATGGTAGCCTCAGGGAGCCAGCCTTCTTACTCGGTGGCTGGCTTCTCCCAGGGCAAGCATCCCAGGAAAACCAGGTAGGGCTGCATGACCTTCACTGACTTAGTATGGGAAGTTGATGGCATCACTTCTATGGTGCCTCATTAGTTAAAACAGAATCACAGGTCCAGCCGGGCATGGCTCAGTGTTTGGGCATCAACCTAAGATTCAGGAGATGGAGGTTCGATTCCCAGTCACATGCTCAGGTTGTGGGCTCAATCCTCAATGGGGGGTGTGCAGGAGACAGCCGATTGATGACGGCTCTCTCATTATTGATGTTTCTATCTCTCTCTCTCCCTCTCCCTTCCTCTCTCTGAGCTCAATAAGAATATATTAAAAAACAAAACAAAACGGAATCATGGGGAGGGACATAGACCCCACTTTTGGGGGGGAAGGGTGTCAAAGAATTTTTGGGTTATGTTTATAAAAGTCACATGGGAAACCACTTTGAACCTCACAGTGAGAAAGAAAATTCAGTTGAGTTATTACACTAGCAAAAAGGATGGTTGGGAACAAAGAGGGCAAGATGAGGGAGAGGGGGTAGAGGTAGAGAAGCCAGAAAGGAGGTTTTGTGCTCCTTGAAGTTAAAAAGTGATTGGCATCTTCATTCATTCAAATTCAAAATTGGAAAGCTTTGGTAGCTGACTGACTGACTGCCTTATTGGCTCTGCAATGAAAATCTGACCCCATTGTTTTTTTATGTTTGACAGCTGATAGCTTTTAATCCTTACTCTTCCTGTATTCCTTCTTCCCTACATCTGGGCAAGCGGATAAGAAAATCCAGGACTCCTTTCTTTGGCACCAGGGGGAAGTTCAAACCATGCATAGGCACGGTCACCCAGCCTCACCCCCCAAGCACCATGAATACCATTTTTGAATGTACTCAAAAGCCACCCTAATTTCCCCAGGAAACCTCATTATGTAAGTACGAGACCTTTTATCATAACCCTCTTCATGTGTGTAGTGTAATTATTTTTGACATGAGAACCACAGTTTGGGTGGGGGTCCATCCTGCACCTTCGGAGTAACTATGATCAGCTCCCAGTCATATAATATGTAGTAATTTTAGTTTCTGAATAGAAAGACAGTGATGGTTAGCACTGATTGTCTTCTATATGCTAGGTGCTCTTCTGGTACTTTCTGCATTTTAACTCATTTAAGACTATTATTATCCCCATTTTACAGATGGGGAAACTGGTTAGAATTTTAGAGCAACTGGTGGAGGAGAGGAACAGACCAAGATCAGCCCTCAGACTTGAGATTTGTTTGAGAAGCTGGTGGTACCACTGACTAAGAGAAGGAGATTTGGAGAAGGTTGATCTCCATAAGGAGAAAGGCTCAGTTTCAGATAGCTTTAGTTTCTAATGAGACAGGGCGCATAAATGAAGGCATCTTTTGACATTTAGAGATAAGAAATTTATTCAATAAAAGTATATTGGCACCATCCAAGGGCCAGACTCTGGTTAGGTACTAAACAGAGAGCTGATCATGAGGCATAGATTCACCGACATAGAAAATGTTAGAGCTAGGGCTTTTAAAAAATTTATTTTTAATTATAGTTGACATACAATATTATGTTGCAGGTGTACAACATAGTAATTCAACACTTATATACCTTACAAAGTAATCACCACAGTAAGTCTAGTAACCATCTGTTATCATATATAGTTATTACAATATTATTGACTCTATTCCTTGTGCTGTGCATTACATCCCCATGACTTATTTTATAACTAGAAGTTTGTACTTCTTAATCACTTTCCCCTTTTCTATCCCTCCCCTCGCCTCTTCTCCTATGGCACCCATCAGTTTGTTTCAGTTTTGTTTTGTTTGTGTGTTTGTTTTGTTTTTTAGAATCCACACATAACCGGAAATCATATGGTATTTGTCTTTCTCTGTCCAACTTCTTTCACTTAATGTAATACTTACCAGGTCCATCCATGCTGTTGCAAAAGGCAGGATTTCACTCTTTTTATGGCTGAATAATATGTATATTACATCTTTTTTATCCAATTGTCTATCAATGGACACTTTGGTTGCTTTCATGTTTTGATTTGTGTAAACAATGCTGCAATGAACATAAGGATGCATATATCTTTTTAAATTATTGTTTTTGTTTTCTTCAGATAAATACCCAGAAGTGGAATTGCTGGGTCATATGCTAGTTAAATTTTTAATTTTTGGAGGAAACTCCATACTGTTTTCCATAGCTGCAACACCAATTTGCAATCCCACCCACAGATCAGGAGGGTTCTCTTTTCTCCACATTTGTGCAACACTTGTTATTTGTTGTCTTTTTAATAATAGCTATTCTAGCAGGTGTGAAGTGATATGTCATTATGATTTTGATTTGCATTTCCCTGATTATTAATGATTTGAGCCTCTTTGCCTGTGTGGGTTGGCCATCTGTGTGTCCTCTTTGGAGAAATGTCTACTAATGTCCTCTGCCCATTTTTAAATTGGATTAATTGCTTTTTTGACTTTGAGTTGTATGAATTCTTTATACGCTTTGCATATGAACCCTTAATCAGATATATCATTTGCAAATATCTTCTCCTTGAGGTAGACTTTAGAGGCAAAGAGAAAGAAAGAGAAAATCAGAGGTTCTGAAATCACATTTATAAACATAGGAGAAACGGGAAGAACCATTAACGCAGAGTAAAGTCTCACTGTAGTGGAGTACCTTAGCATGTATGTTCAAAAAATATATGTTTTAATGAGCTGACATTTAAAAATTGCTTTTCAATCTAGAACAAAGCCTGGAAGCCAGTGGAGTTAGTTATCTTTCTCTCATCAGGGAAGGGGCTTCACTTGATGACTCTTTTAAATTATGCAAACAGAAGGCAAGTGGGCACCCACTGCCAGAGCAAATTCAGTAATAAAGCATTTTATTTTTGGCTTTGGGAGGGGTGCTCTTCCTTTATATGCCAAGAGATCACTAGAGTGGAAGTAGGAAAATTTCAGAGTCCCAGAAGGTATTGAGATCTGGGCCTTCCTTTAGATGTTCAACTTTATTACATCCTTTCCAATAACTAGAAATGGCCCCAACTAAAGTCAGGAGGCAAAAAAAGACAAGAAGTTTGCTGAAATAGAACTCCCCATGAGGAAATTTCTGGACTGATTATCCAGGTTCACTATCAGTGCTTGAGTGGTGCAAAGGAAAGTCATTTCAGTCTAATGTGTGGCCTATATTCTGCTGGTGGGCACATGCTTTAAGTATAATTGGGAGCACATACATGGGACAACCTTGGCCGAGAATAATACTGGAAATGTAGTAGTATTCTTTAAGAGAGAAAACAAACGATTGCTTCTCAGCCTTTCTGCTAAGATCAAGTGTAAAAAAACCAAAAACAAACAAGCAAACAAAAAAACCCTCTGTAACTTTGAAAGGGTCTAAAACAGGAAGAAGTCACGAAGGGGGGAGATGACGATGAAGGTAACTAAGCAAGACTAGACTGTGATAATGACCCCATGAGAAATGTTAGAAATACAAGGTTTTTGGATTAAGAAAGCAATTCAAAGGGAGGAAGCAAAAAGGGAGGCTGAAGCCAGAGCCATGCTAATCTTAAATTTAAATAAAGAAAATGTGACCTTAATTGCACTCTAAGTTGGTGAAACAGGTCATGCGGTTACAGGACAAGAAAGGCATACTTAGAGCAATCTTTTTTCCTTTATTTTTTTAAAAAAATTATTTATTTATTTATTATTTTTTATTTCTTATTGAATTTATTGGGCTGACATTGGTTAATAAAATTATACAGGTTTCAGTTACGTATAGTAATCTTGCCACCATTCTTTGAACATTCACTATGCATGTTGTTTTACACTGTTCTTGATACACAAAAGATGCTTAGTATATGAATGCTGTGATCAATAACATTATCAATATATTGATATTAGTATATTGTTGGTGCTAGTGGTCAAATCACTAACTTAGACTTGGTGTCCAAAACGGTCCTGGTAGAATAATCAAGTAGCGATGCCGGCAGCCCCGCTGCTGAGTCTCCTTCCCTAAGTGAACTCCCCACGGCCCAGATGAGCTATTGTTTGAGGAAAGGAAGGAAGGGCTGCTGCAGGGAGCGTCGTCACAGCCAAGGGCAAGTGCGGACCCACAGGCCTTCCTGCAGCTGGGACCTCCTCGGCGAGGTCCCACCCCAGGGGCTGTTATTAACCAGGTCCCTGGGGAACAGCAGGGGGTGGCTTCTTTTGCTTATTTTTACCCTCCACATACCGTCTAACTCTGGGGGACTCTGCCAGGGGAAACATAGTCACGTGTACATAGGGGCAATCTGGCTGAGGGCTGGGCCTTGGAGAGAGCCCTCATTACTGTCCAGTGCTCTCCTCCTCTGCCTCCCTCTCTCCCTCCTCCTCTACTTTCCTCCATCCTGAATACAAGCTCCACATTTTCTCATGTTCCCATCTCTCTGGTCTTGGAACCTTTTTTCGTCCCATAGGTGTACCACTGACAAGGGCTCTGTGTTTTAAGTAGTTCTGGGAAACCAGGAGACCAAAGGCTTAGCCTTCCTAGACACTGACAGTGCAACTCACCAAGTCCAGAGTTCTGAGAAGTCCTGAGGAGAAGGCACCTTTTCACTCTGTCCAACGCAGGGCTTTCTAATCTCCTTTGCTCCCGAATGCAATCATATTTAATTATTTTTTCACAATATGTATTAATATCCCTAGACTCCAAAGGATTTGGATCAGGGCATTCCAGGAACAGGGAGGAAGTGCAAAGGCACAAAAATGTTTGATGGGGCATTGTGAGATAAATGCTGGAGGGAAAATATTAAAGAAATTTGTTATGACTGTGTGCAAAGAAAAAAAGAGAGTATAGAGAGAGGCCTGTAGCATAAAGGATCAATTTTATCGAGGCCCCTAAAAGTGCTGCTCTGAAAACAAATAGGGAGGGAACGTGAATTACATGTCTCAGCTCACCATTAAGCCCAGGGGTGAACTGGAAGATGGCTGTGACAGGCAGTGAACTTAGAGAGGACACCCGAGTTGTAAGCTAGATATTTTAATTTTATTTTCTTCAGTTTCTCCCAGTTTTTGTCTCATCACAGCACACATAGAAAACTAGTGCATTTTTGGTTTTGTATAGCACATTGGAGTAAATGAAGGAGGATGCTTGGTCCAGGGGTGGAGGGGTCAGTATGTGAAGCACCCTGTACGCAGGGCACCCTAATGCGTCGGGAGGTGCTGCTCTGGGTGACCTGATGAGGTGAACATAAAGGGCTCTTGTGAGCTTTCACTGAGACCCAGAGAAAGATCAGGAGCAGCTGGTCCTTCTAGTTCCACAGACTTGCCATGGTCCTCCCGCCACAGGATCTTCTGCATGTGGTTTGCTCCTGCTTAGGCTTGTTTCCATGAGCACCCTGGTCTTCACTTTGTTACTGCCTCTTCATCCTTCTGATCACAGCTCAAATATCACTTTTTCAAGGAAGCTGTCCCTCTTTCCTCAAAGTCATACCTTCATACATATTTTCTTCCATGCCACTGGTTTTAATTTACAGTTTTGTGTTTGTGTTATCACATGGTTTGCTCCCAACTGGACTATGGATTTGTCACACTGCTTCCCCACCTGGAAAGCCCTCCCCTCCCCTCCGCATGCTCAGATGACAGCCATCCTTCAAAGTCCACCTTCAATTCTACTTCCCACCAACCTCCCCAGCTGGACGTATTTTGCCCTTGTTCTCGGATATTTTATAAAAATGGTTCCTGCACATATCTGGTGGCTTTCAAGGACACACATTAAGAGACTTTCAGCCTACCATTGCTATATTCTGGGATTTTCTCTACTTTCCCCCCCCAGTTTGACTCACAAAGTTACTGTGGGACCTGCCATTTAGGCCAGGGTGATTCCACCTGAGCCCCCAGTTTTAGTGGGGAGCAGGGTGGATAATTGAACCAATGAGCCTATTCTTTGGGATTTTAATGTTTGGGTTAGAGAGAGTTGTATAATCCTGTTTTATATAGCTGGAGCTCTAAGGTGTAGTGCTCTGGAGCTGTGAAGGGCCATGGTTTTGCTTCATGAAAAATATGGGTCTTCTGTAAAGGAGAAGAGTAAAGTTATATCAGAGATAGGATAGTGTCCCATGGGCATTGGAGTCCCTGGTCCCAATGGCTCCTGGACCCTGATATATCCAACTTCCACCTGGCCTTGGAGCTGTGAGATATCCATGGATTTGCCCAATAAATTCCACATTGGCCTAATTTGGTTTGGGATGGGTTTCTGTCACTCCATCACCAAAAATACAAACATATTCATATGTATTGACCATTTATGAGAGTTCTTTGGGATGGCATTCATTGTTTAAATTAAGGACAACTAGGACAAAGCAAGTTAAAACTGCAGTGAAGCATCCCAGATTTTAACATAAGATTTCTAAAATATGTTTAACTGAAGTCTCCACTGGGAAACAGCACAATATAATGGGAAGATTATGGGCTGTGGAATCAGACTTGGGTTTGAAGCCAAATCCATTTTTTTCAAGCAGAAATTGTGACTCTGGGCAATTGACTGCACTACTCTGAGCCTTATCTGTCAAGTGAAGGTAATAAGACCTACCTTAAGGAGTTATTATCACATTGTGTAATGAATAATGCATTAGAGGACTTGACATAGAATCTGGCTTACCATCGGCACTCAACATTCCACGTTTCACGTGATCTAAGACACCATCAATTGTAATAGACATCGGGACTTTATGTACCACTGAGGAAGAAAAAGCTGATTAATCTATGACAAGACATTGATTATATAAGACATTTTGATTTCAGAGCTGTGAAACTATGAAAAGAAGAGTGTCTCAGAATCAATGAAATACAGTATATTAGGCTCAGATGATCTAAGCAATAATGTTAGGCACAGGTGATCTAAGAGTGAGCAAGACTGATATTGTCCCTCAAGGTGCTAAGAGCTAACAATGAATACAATTCAGATTTCCTGAAGGACACAGAATAACCTTAGATTGTGAGTTCCTTACTTGCAAAGATTCCCTGGGATCAAGAAGGAAAGCAGCAGAGGAATACTAGATTTTAATCCTCTTATATGTTGTTAGATCCTATAGCAGTTATATTTTTATGCTCTGCATACAATCCAAAACAAATTGTCTGCTTACAATTAAAATCCTGCTGAGTTTCCAAGAGTCTAGGCCCCAGGGAGCTATTTGAACATCGTGTCTTATCCACAATGACGCAATTCTACTTTTAAGTGACAATTAAGGGGTTTCCTTATAAGTCAGGCCAAACTTTCTCCAAAATAAATGAAGGAAGTGCCTGAAAAAGAAAACGTCCGAGGCTTGTTTTCATACTGTCACTTAAGAAGAACAATTTCCAAAAAGAACTAAATTATTTTATCAAATTTGGAAGGCCTGTATTTTATAGCCCTTTGCAACCTTTTAGTAGAACAGAACAGAGTCTCTTAGGAAACTTAATGTAACAGTAACCAAATGTCCTTGTTAAGCAGCCATTTACTGGTCTATTAAATCTGATCTGAACTGTGATATTTTGCGGTAAATCTTTGCTCCAACATAAATTGCTCAATATGGGTTTCTTAAGGCATCTTGCCCACTGGAGACAGCTTCAAAAAACCATCCCAGAAAAGGCAAATGTGTTTGCATCTTCCTGGGCAACTCTTCCAAGAGGGGAGATCTAAAAATAGCATTTTCTCTGCCTCATTTTCTTAGGAAGACTTAAAGATGATTTTAGAGATAGTTCAGTTCCACTGCTTCGTTTTACAGATGAGGTGGGGACCTACAATTAGTTATTAGGTATTTAGTCTAGGTCAGGCATTGTATTAGACCTGGGGATGCAGAGAGGAAGACGCTGTTTCCTCTGCCCTTATGTTATGCACTGTCCAGTGGGGAAGAGAGATCAGTATGTAGAATGAAAGGTAAGTGCTAGGCAACTGAGGGTACACCTTTTCCAAACTGGGGCTAGCAGCTGGGAGAAGGAAGAAAAATTATCTGCATTTGTGAAGTGCGTTGTCAGGGTCCCTGCAAGAACCAGGATTCATTCAGATACAAACGAAGAGACTGTAACGAAGGGGCCACTTCCAGAGTGTGGGCAGAGCAAAGGAGCAAACAAAGGATTTGGGGGCACTCTGAGAATGCTGACAGTGAGAAGCCATGATCTCCGCAATGGGCAAAGGGGCAAAGGGAAGAAGTGGTGTATCAGAGTCCAGTAAGAACTGGAGCCCTGGAGAAGGTGCCTCTCGGCGGAAGCTGCAGTCACAGAGTCAGAGCTGTTGCCAGAGTGAAGGGACCAAAGCAAGGAGGGAATGGGGAAGAAATGCCACAGCCTTTCTCTGCTTCACTTTCTCATTTTCCATTGGTGCTTCCCATTGGCTGAATCCAACCAGAGCCAGGTTGCAAATGGGATGGAATCTGACAGAATCAGCCTTCCAAAGCACAGAGCAAGGCAAAGAGGGTAGAAAATGGATCTGGGGGAGAGAGCAAATGGAGATTAACCAACAAATTGGCCATTTATAATTTGTTGAGGTGTCTAGGTGCGTGCACACACACACCCCATTTATTCATTTAGCAAATACTTATCAAGTACCTACCACATAAATCATGGAGATAACAGCTGCTGGATACAGTGTACTTGGCTTTGGGGGGTAAAAAGATAAACAAAATGAATACCACTTTAATGCTTTGGGGCCTTCTAATAGTGAGGAAAAGGTGAATAAAGTAAATAATCCATAAAGCATGAGTATTATATTGTTTATTTTTGTGTATAGTGTAAGAATATGATCTAGTTTCATTTTTTTTTAATGTGTCTGTCCAATTTTCCCAACACCATTTATTGAATATCTTTACCCCATTGTATATTTTTGCCTCCTTTGTCAAATATTAATTGACCATAAAGGTGTGGGTTTGTTTTTGGGCTCTGTTCTGTTCCATTGATCTATATGCATGTTCTTATGCTAGTACCATGCTGTTTTGGTTACTATAGCCTTGTAGTATAGTTTGATATCTAGTAGTGTGATTCCTCCAACTTTGTTATTCTTTCTCAAGATTCCTGTGGCTATTCAAGGTCTTTTGGGGTTCCATATAAGTTTTTGGAATGTTTGTTAAAGTTCTGTCAAATACATCACTGGTATCTTTTTTTTTTTTTTTTTAATGTATCTTTATTGATTTCAGAGAAGGGGAAGGAGAGGGAGAGAGATAGAAACATCAATGATGAGAGAGTCATTGATTGAGCCCACAACCAGGGCATGTGGCCTGACCGGGAATCGAACCCCGATCTCCTGGATCCTAGGTCGACACTCAACCACTGAGCCACACCCGGCCGGGCACACCATTGGTATCTTGATGGAATTGCTTTGAATCTGTAGATTGCTTTGGGAAGTATGGACATTTTAATGATGCTAATTCTTCCTGCCCATGTACACAGTGTATGTCTCCACTTATTTGTATCTTCTTCAGCTTCTTCCTTCAGTGTCTTAGAATTTTCTGAGTACAGGTTTTTTACATTCTTGGTTAAATTTATTCCTGGGTATTTTATTCTTTTTGAAGCAATTGTGAATGGAATTGTTTTCTTAGTGTCCCTTTCTGACAGTTCATTATTGGTGTATAAAAATGTATCTGGTTTCTGGATATTTATTTTGTATCCTGCTACTTTACTGAATTCATTTATCAGTTCCAGTAGTTTTTTGGTGGAACCTTAGTGTTCTCCATATACAGTATCATGTCATCTGCAAATAATGACAGTTTTATTTCTTCCTTTCCAATTTGGGTGCCTTTTATCTCTTCCTCTTGTCTGATGGCTGCAGCTAGGGCTTCTAGCACTATGTTGAATAGAGTGGTGAAAGCAGACATCCCTGTCTTGTTCATGATCTTAAAGGAAACACTTTTAGTTTTTACCTATTGAGTATGATATTGACTGTGAGTTTGTCATATATGGCTTTTGTTACATTGAAGTATGTTCCTCTATTTCCACTTTGCTGAGAGTTTTTATCACAAATGGGTGCTGGATTTTATCAAATACTCTTTTTCTGCATCTACTGATATGATCAAGTGGTTTTTATCCTTTGTTTTGTTTATGTGGTATATCACATTTATTGATTTGCATATATATTGTACGAACCTTGTATCCCTGGAATAAATCCCACTTGATCATGGTATATGATCTTTGTAATGTATTGCTGGATCCAGTTTGCTAATATTTTGATGAGGATTTTAGCATCTATGTTCATCTATAATTTTCTTTCTTTGTAGTGTCTTTATCTGGTTTTGGAATTAGGATAATGCTGGCCTTGTAAAATGAGCTTGGGAGTCTTCCCTCCTCTTGAATTTTTTAAAAAAATCACCATATCTGGCCTTCTTCAGGGTTGTTTTGAGCTTTCTGTAAAGCTGCAATTCTTGGTGCTTGTTGCCTAAGCAAAATGACATGCTCTTTGCTACTAACATTCAGTAACGCCTAAACATAGTTTGCTTCATTAAATGGTGTGCCAGCTCCTCTTATAAACTGGTGAGTGAAGTGTAAACTAGCATAAACCATTTTAAAGAAATTTTGTGACATGTATGAAGAATCTTCAAAATACCAACATTCTTTAATCCAGAAATTTCACTAATAATAGTAGCTAATATAGCCATGGTAGGTAGTTTTACTTGTCAACTTGACTAGGCCACAGGATGCGCAAATATTTGCTCAAACATTACTCTGGATTTCTGTAAGGGTGCTTTTGGATGAGATTAACATGTAAATTGACAGACTAAGTAAAGCATTTCCCTCCCTAATATGGTGGGCCTCATCCAATCAGTTGAAGTCCTGAATAAAACAAAAAGCTGACCCTCCCCTGACTAACAAGGAGTTCCTCCTGCCTGACTGCCTTTAAGCTGGGGCATCAGTTTTGTATTTTTTTCCTGCCTTTGGACTTGAACTGAAACACTCTTCCTGGGTCTCAGGCCTATTAGCATTTGGGCTGGAACTACACCATTGGCTCTCCTGGGGCTCCAACTTGCTGACAGCAGATCTTGGGACTTGTCAGCATTCATAATTGCATGAATGTGTTTTGTGATTGAGTTTTTTATTATTCTTAACATTTGTAAAGTTCATCTAGTTTTTAAAAAATTGATATCAATAGTTTTTTCCTTTCTTATTACTACTGTGATCTCTTTCACTGAATAAATTTTTTCACAATTTGCTAATCCATCCTTCTGTTGATAGATACTCGTGTTGTTCCCAATTTGGGGCTATTAGGAATAAAGTTGCTATAAATATCTTTGTACATGTCTTTAGTGGATATGCATTTTCATTTCTCTTAAGTAAATACCAGGATTAGAATTTCTGCATTACAGTTTTAACTGATATTAAAGAACAGTCTTCCGTAGTGCTGGAAATAGTTTGCAACAACACTACTAACACATGAAAGTTCCAGTTGCTTCACATTCTTGATAACACTTGATATAAATAATATTATTAATTGTAGCCATTCCGGTGGCAGTGGTATCTCATTGCAGTTTTATCACGAATTTCTCCTACATATGGAGTCATATGGGGCTTCTGTATTCTCCATGCTGTACATCTTTAGAATCACCTCAGGCCTCAGTTTCTCCCTTTCAAAAGCAATTGCTCTCAGAGATGGCATGGTGTGTCTTAAGAACTTGGAATTTGGATTCAGGACACCCAAATACCTTGTAGAGAGAGTCCGTATTCCTGGATATGACATGCAGCCTTCATCTGATGCCTGATTTTCCGCTCTCTTTTCGTATCTCTCTCCTCTGAGTCTCCCATGACTTACCCAAGGACTTGCATGCTTCTCTAAGGGCGTTTTCACAGCCCTAATTCCTTTACACAAATAATTTTCTCTTCAAGAACAGTCCCTTTCTCCATGATCTGGATACAAACTTGTCTACTAACATGAAAATTCAATTCCTACTTCCTTGGTCAAGTCTTCCCTTGTTCTATAGGCCCAATTAATTACTCCATTTTTGCTAATTCATTTCATCTGTATAAGCTTCCAACATAGCAACTATAACTATTTATGTATTTACCTTCCCTATAGGACTAAAAGTTCCTTTAGTACAAATTTTTCTGTTCTCAGTGAGTAAACCACAAATTGTCCCATAGTAAATGATGAATAAATAAATATAATTTCAAGAATTTGGAGGTGAAACATTTCTTATGAAGTGGCAAGGAGCAGCAGAAAAGCTTAAATTGAGGAGAGAGAGATTCTGACCCTGGTCTCACCTCAACAAGTGACCCCATCTGCCTGGGCCTTGGTTTTCTCATCTTAGACAGGAATCTGGAACCAGATGATCTCTAAGATCCCTCTCAGCTCAAGTGTCTTCTGACCATCTTTTCTTTGTGAAACACAGAAGAGATGGTAGCTCTTTGGCTAAGGGACCCCACATCTGGAGGCAGTTAAAAATAACCACAAAGTAAAGAGCAAGACAGACTTTTTTGGTATAGCAGAAAGGGTGTTTGGATTGTACAAGAAAATCTAGGTTTAAGTCTTATTTCTACTACTTCTTCATTATGTGACTTTGCGCAGATAAGTCATTTCTTTTGGGGAACTTTATTTTTCTCATTTGTGATTTGGGAGAGAATAAAGCCTGAGCAAAATCCACCTCAGGCTTAAATTGATGGTAATACATTTAAAAATTCTAACTCTCTCTACCTAAAACAGAGCAGAGTATTGTTATTTAGATTATCTTTCTTACTAATTTTGGAATTTAAGAGATCTACCTTGAAATCCAGAGGAGCTTTTTGAGATGATTTCTTAAAAGAGATCACCAATATTAAATTATTGGCCAGAAATTGGCATTCTGAATTTTATAGCCATAGGTTTTACAATGTTCACTCTGTCAACTGTCTGATTGTTTCACTGCAGGCCTCAACCACTTCAGCTTTGAAGTTAGACATGAATTAAACTATCCCACTATCTAGATTTGGATGGAAATTATTCAGTGGTGAATTGTCTCATAAACTGTAGATAAATGTACAATAAAACAAACACAATGGACAAAGTCAGCTATATAAAAATGACTCAGTGACACTGAGATGAAGCTGTGAGGGCTCCCAAAATGCACAGAAGTTGATACATATCTATCTGCTCAAATAAAGCAGTATTTTCTTCTTGATTATTAAGCTAAGATGTCAGTTGTGTGTGTCTATATATTTGTATATGTATATATGTTAGTTCATAACCCATATGATTCAGGCACCAAAAAATATAAAGCATTTAAAGTATTTAATAATGTTTTCTTAATAAAGAGGGTTGAGAAGTAGATGGTTTTCTTGCTCCCCTTTACCCATGGTTTTTCTCAGAATCCATCTATTGACCTACAGCTGAACTGCTGCTATTCTATGATAGATAATCTGCCCTTTTCCTCTAGTAGCTTTGAAGATTTTCTTGGTATTGATGATGTTCTGTACTTTTTATTTAAGTACACTTCTATATTTATTTATCTTTGGCTCTCCTGGTGCTTTCAATCTGAGTCCAATGCTCTATCTTCCATGCTGAAAAATTCTCATTCATTATCTGTTCAAATATTGATTTTTCACCCTTGTCTATAAAAGAGCAAATAACAGGCAGCTTGGCCCAAATCCTAGTTGCACAGCTGTTCTGCTCCCTCCTGGAGCTTTATATAAGCCTCAGACCTGGGCAACAAGTGGTATGACTTGAAGCCTCCCTTCATGGGTTGGAGAGTCCTGCCCCAGACTCTCAGTTTTAATTCCCTGCCACATTTGGTTCTCCTTGACCTGAAATTCAACTGCCTGCTGTCTTGGCTGGCTAGGTGAAAAGCCTAGTGGATCACACCTTTGGTCCCTGATTATTGCTGTGTTTTGGTTCTATTTCTGGGCCACAGAGATGCTTATCTTTCTTTTTATTTCAACCGTGGTTATTTAATTATATTTTTAAATAAGTTTGGACTCATAGGAGAGTTTCAGAGATAGTTCAGAAAGTTCCCATATACCTTCCTCCCAGCTTCTTCTCCTAATGTTAACATCTTATGTAGCACAGTTAGGCTTTTAATAGTTTTCTTTTGGTAGTTCATCCCTTATTTCTAGGTATTTGGCACTCAAGGGCAGTAGAAGCATGAACTCATCAAGCCATATTGACCCAAAGTTCTGGGCCAGGAATCTTCCCATTGACTAACCGTTTAATCACCCATCCATTCATTCAACAAATATTTATTAAACGCTTACTATGTTCCAAGCACTGTCCTAGGCACAAGGGATAGAGCAGTGATCAAAACAGGCAGAAATCCTTGCCCTTGTGGTGTGAAAATTTAGTGTTGGAGATGGAAGATAAAGAAGATAAAGTACTAATATAGTGATAAGTACTGAGGGGAAAAATAAAGCATAGAAAGAGGATAGGAAGTTGGGAGTATTAAATGTTGAGGTTGGGGAAGGCTTAACTGAGAAGTACAATTGAGTGAAGACACTAAGAGATGTGGTTGTGAGTCATTCAGATATTTGGGGGTAAAACAGCCCTCAAAATAACCTTGATAATTAGGCATTATAGCCACAAAGAAACTGGGGTTCAGAGAAATGAAATTGCTTGCCTCTGTACTCAGCCAGTAAATGGGAAAACTGTGATTTGTACCCAGGTCTTCCTGACCCCAGAGCTTGTGTGTTTATCTGGGTAGTTAAGCACAGATTTGCAAAGAGATGTTATGCCCCCTTGAAGGATGCATTCTGGTCCTTTTACTCACATAACTTAGTGCTAAGCCATGGTGTTCTCATAAACCTTTCAAGAAAACCCTAGAAATCTATTTACAGAGTACTTGAGGTTTTTTCAACAAGATGTTTTTGCTGAACTAGCTGAGCTTCATAAAATACGACATTGACCTTTCCAGCCAGTGGTCTGGGAGCTTGAGGGGCCGTGGCCAGCCGGAAGGTAGCTTGACGCCGCTGCGGAGGGCAGCGGGTTCGTCAGCTCCCACACTCACAAGGAAGCGAATAATTCTCCCCCAGAGTGTTTGTTCTTCTTTGCTAACCTGGAGGCTTATCCGCTTCCATCAAAATACATCATGGAAAATGAGCCTTTATGAGCAAATCCTACCGATTCTTAAAACACAGAAAGACAGCTAGTTTATATTGTAAAAGGTTTGGATTACAGGGGATCTTAAAGGACAGCACATATAATTTGTTCTTTCAAAGGAATGTAAAAATAACCACCCATGCCCAGATGGAAGTCTCATGAGGTCATTTTAGTGTTTGCAAGACTCCGGGAGAGTTTAAATGCAGATTCCTGAGCCTGACCTTTAGTAACTGGATCCAAAGCTTGGATGATATTAAGGCATCTGCCTATTCAACATGTACTCCTCCCACAAGTGACCATGCTTTGGTCCAGAAGGTCAAGTGAAGATTCCGCCTGAGGGAACTAATGTCCTCTCCAGGGTCAGCCACCACCCATCTTGGCAGCCCTGAGGCTCCTACCCTGGTCCCTTGCCCCTTGCTCCTTACTCTCATCAGCTCGTATCCACATGCTCTGACTGTTCTCGAGAACTCTTATTTCCTTGAGCTTCCCCACCACTATAGTTTTGTTCCAGTGAGTCCTTTGCCTGAAAAACTTTGTCTCTCAGCTTTGCATATTAAAGAGATGATATAGAAGACCCTGCCCAGGGCCCCACTCCATAAGTCTTTCAGAGTCTTTCAGTTAAAGCAGATTCCTCCTTTTCTCATGTTTCCATAGTTTAAAGGAAGGGGGGGAGGAGAAAGAGATGAAGGATGCATATTGCTATGATAGATCTTCACTATACATTCTGTATAGTACATTTTTTTTAACTTTTCATTTTGGAATACTTTCTGATTTTAAAAAGCTTCAAAAATAGAACAAAGAATATCTGTCTGCCTTTTACTCCAATTTCCCAAATGTTAACAATTTTTCCACGTAATCATTGCAATATTATCAAATATGTGAAAGGAACATTGATGTAATATTAGTATCTAATCTGCAACCCTAATGCAAAATTCTCCAGTGTGCCACAGATGTCTTGCTTTCTGGGCCAGCATGCAAACTAGCCTCACAGGTTGTGTTTCTCTGCCATGCCTCAGGCTCCCTTAACCTGGAATTTTTCCTGAGTCATTCTTTCACTTGATACTTGATACACCACCTTGATACCTTTGAAGAGAACTGACTAGTTATTTTGTAGAACGTTCCTCAATTTGTCCAATATTTCCTCTTAATTAAATTCTGGGTATGCATTTTTATCAAGAATGCCACAGAAATAATGTGTCCTTCTCAGTGCATTTTATCAGGAGACACATGA
Organism: Miniopterus natalensis; assembly: GCF_054644295.1. Classification (NCBI taxonomy): domain Eukaryota; kingdom Metazoa; phylum Chordata; class Mammalia; order Chiroptera; family Miniopteridae; genus Miniopterus; species Miniopterus natalensis. Next base: position 35,633,970 of record NC_142089.1, on the reverse strand, counting down.
TATCCATTTGTCCCATCGGTGTTGATGTTAACTGTGATCCTTTGGTCAAGGTGCCCTCAAAGAGGAGATACTCTGAAACATGTGAAGATTCTGTTTCTCATTGTTTTGGGGTTTTTTTTGCTTTGTTTTTCTCACTAACTTTATTATCTACGGAAGACTTTCCCTTGAAACAATTATTACTTTGCTGTTTGCCTTATGATGATTATCTATTGTCCTCATTTCATACACACTTATTAGTTGGAATTCTACTCTAACAAAGAGATTTCTCTTCCATTCATTCATTGATTTCGTTTACATATTTATTTATTTGTATCAGTATAACTCATTGATTCTTATTTTAGTCTTTTGTTAAAATTTATTACAGTTATATTTTATGGCCAATGTTAATCCTAGACTTAGCCATCAGGAGCCCTTTCAATTTGGCTCTTTAATTCTTACATATTTTTACGTCTTACGTTGTTTTTCCTTCGGAGGGTCGTGTTAAAACTGTATTGATCAAGATCAAGAATATAAAGCCTCAGCCAATGAATGACTCTTATCATTGATGTTTCTCTCTCTTCCTCTCCCTTCCTCTCTCTGAAATCAATAATAATAATTAAAAAGAAACAGAATATAAAGCCTCTCTGATTCATCCCAGTGGATTTAGACAACTCTGTTGGTACCCTACCCTTTCAATGGCTGTGATTTAGACATGCTGCTCTATATAAACTGTATGTAGGTGTTATCCTGATGGGACTTGTGTGTACTTTTGGTTTTTCAATGTCTTATATGTGGTCTGCCATCATTACCTTTCCACTGGTAGTTTCTTTGAAACATTTTGTAGAAAACCCAACAACACAATTCCCTATGACCTCTTGAGCTCTGAACCAAGCTCTTTCTGCTTTGTTCCTGCACTGGATTCTATTTAATTAACATTTGATTTTGCATTGCAAGACCCTGATATACATTAGGAGGTCACCACCCAGCCATTTATCTTTTAAAGTAACTGGGCTGGTTATTTTTTAAAAGTTCCATCAGGTTAAAACAGTTAGCAATTTTTCTCCTTGCTGTGTCCCTTCAGCCTGGACCAGACGGATAATAGATCAGTGTAGGTTCAGATGCATTACAACATTAGTCATCAATTAGGTTTAAACCAGCACTGTAATATATCATTTATCTTGCCTGCCACAGCTCTTTCGAACATTTAATTTTTTAAGGCCTCTTAGGGTGTGTTTTTTTTTTCTTTCTAACTGGCCTCCTGCCTCCCTCCTTTGTCTCCGACACAGCCATCTCCTTAAAGAACAATAAAAATTAGATTTGTTTGACCTGCTCTCAGGGTTCATTTCAGCAAGATGGATTTTAATAGCTTTGACTGGTTAGGCAGACAGCTTTTATGTAATATTCCAGACATTTACGCACTGTCTTTCTCTGAGCCCTGCGCAGGTGTGCATGGGAGACGACGTGTCTGGGTGCCACTAAAGAACTCCTTACTATTCCCTTCACATCAAATAGTCCCCTGGGAACTTGCTTACTCTTAGACACGGTAGGCTTCTCATTAAGAGCTCAAGTCATTGGCATGTCTTTCTCTTCCTAATAACTTTTTTCTAATCTCCTGCATTCAGCATTTATTGCATTGTTGATGTTAAAAGGAAGCTCTTTGTTCAATGGGGTCTTTCTAAGTTGACTTGGGTTGTAATAGGCTCTCTTGGTTTTTTTCTAGGTGTGTGACGACACCTTCCCCATGAATATTCTGATTCACATTTGGGTCATCCTGTCATTGCAAGGTGGATGGACATTACAGGAAGAGCAAGAGTTTTGAGGTCACACAACCTAAGGTTTGAATTGTGACCCAGCTCTTTATCAGATGAACTGCTCCCTGACTTGAGCTGGGGGCCCCATCTGCCTGAGCCTCAGTTTCACCTCGCTAGCATAATGATGACCCCTACCTCAGAATGTAGTAGCCAGTGTTCAGGGACAGCATGGAAATCTTGGAGTGCCTGACACAAGATCAGGGATTTTTTTTCTTTTCTTTTTTTAAGCATCTCTAAATTGAGCTTTTTCTTTGCAAGGTAGAGATAGTAATATTTACTCAATATTTATGTCACAAATATTTACTGAATTCTTCTAGGCAAGGGAAGCAGCAGTGAACAAAACACACAAAAATTCTGGCTCTCCCAAAGGTTAAATTCTTGAGGGGGAGACTGATAGTTGACAAGGTAAATATGTAAAATATATGGTGTGTTAGATAGTGCTAAGCACAAAGGAGGAAAAGATAAAGCAGGGTTGTTGAAAGAATTAACTTAGATAACATTTTAAATGTTCCCAGTCAGTGTCTGGCACGTAATTAATCGTCCATTAATAACAGTTATGCATATCAATCATTCGCTTATTATTTAACTCATTCAACATTTGTTGAAACTACACTTAAAGCTAAGCACAGGCGGCCCCCTCGGTGGTCCCCAGATCTGTTTCTTGCTTCAACAAGTATGTGGCTGGAGCAGACCCAGGGCCGCCCCTTCTTCCAGCCTCCAACCACCCTCCACCCTCTTCTCCAGCCATCCTCACCTCTGAGACCAGCCAACACTGTTGTTGTTTTTTACCTTACCTCCTATTGCGGATCAACCGTGAGCTCCCAGCTGCGTCAGGGTTATTCCACCCAGGGGGAGGCGGCAGCCTGCCTGTGCGGGCCTCCCGCGCCGCCCCCTCTGGGCTCCTGTTTCCCCCTGGCCCGTGTGGCTCTGGGGGGTGCGGCCACTTCTTCCAGGAGCTGGGCGAAGAATCGCAAGGGCACCGAGCATCTCTTAAAGATGCAGAACCAGCGCGGTGGCCGCATTCTCCTCCAGGACGTGCTGAAGCCTTCCCGAGATGACACGGGCAAAGCTCAGGATGCCACGGGAGCGCCCTGGCCTTGGAGAGCACCCTGAGCCAGGCCCTTCGGGGTCTGCGTGCCCGGGTTCTGCACGCGCAGACCCTCGGCTCTGTGGCTCCTGGAGAACTGCTTCCCGGATACGGGGTGGAACTCATGAAGGATGGGCGACACCTGACTCGCCTCTGCAGGCTGGGCCGGGCGAGTCTCTCTCTGAAAGGCCCACCCTCAAGCACGACTAGGAGCCTGTGGAGCCCAGAGGCCTTTGAGGGGCCCTCTGCATTCCCCTGGTATCTGGCTCTTGCCTGAGCCTCTCCTTGAAACCACTAGCCATCCTTTTAACCACCCTGGGGCTCTCTGCCATGCATTGGACCAAATGGAAACAATGAAGGTTTTTGCAGGAAAAAAACAAAAAACTAAGCACAGATGCTGTAGTTTTGGACAGTTTTGGAACTTCTGGCATAACATAAAATTAATTTCTTCATTCATTCTTACATCTGGAGCTCCTACTCTCCACAAGACACTGTGCTAACTGCTGGGCTCTAGAGATGAATAAAGTAGGTCCTTGCTCTCAAGTTGCCCATAACCTAACTCAGCTATGAGAAGCCAAAGAGACAGGAGGAAGGGTTTGACTGGGGCCTCAGAGGAGATTAGGATGGGAAAGGCAGAGTGGGAGAGAAGACCAGAGCAGATTGAGAGCTCTACCTTGCTTTGGTCAGGCTTCAGGCACAATGATCTTGCACTTTCCTGAAGCTGAGGGTAATGTCTTTCGATGACCCAGGCTGCTGGACGACCCCTCTAGCTTCTCAGGTCTTTTTCTGAAGCCACCTCCAAGGTTCACCAATAATTGGGTGAGAGCAGAGACCAGCTATGTGATGAGACTCGAACCAAAAAGCTCTGCTGTTGGAAGAAGATTGTAAACTATGAGCTGAGTTAAAGTTTCTTGGGCTGAGAAAAGTCACTGGGGAACATGAGTACAATTGGTTGAGATTTTTACCATTTTTAAATAGATTGAAATGACCCAGTTTTAACCTTGCCTCTGCCAAGAATTTTTTGTTTGAATGTGGGCTCTGAAAAATGCAGGGGGTTGAATTAAGTAAACTTCTGGCTCTAAAAAGAATCCTACAAAATCAGTGAATTTAATCACTTTCTGCTCATTCACATAGTTATTCATCTAACTCTCCACTTATTCATTTTTCATTCACCTTACCAAGTTGTTGAGCATTTTCTTCCTGCCAGGCACTGTGCTGCGTGCTGCGTTACAGTAAGTTGTGGTTCCAGCCTCAAGAAGCTGACACTTTGGATTGCATTTTTTAGAGATTATTAAAGCTCTCTTTTACTTTATTAGACATAATAAAAAATAACAATAATAATTATCCCTCAATATTACTATTACAAAACAATAGCCCTGTGAATGACATAGGACACATATTAGCCCCCTTTGTTCCCATTCTACAGGGAAGGAAATCAAGGCACTGAGAGATCTAGTAGGAGTGGCAGAGGCTTATTACATGCCAGGTGCTGACCTGAGTGCTAGTAATACGATGGTGAACAAGTAGGTGAGCAACTATCCAGATTTGCCTGACACTGTGTCTGATTTTAAAACTGAAAGACCTATGTCTTAGGAAACCCTTCAGTTTTGGAGAAATCAGGGCGGGTGGTCACCTAAGATGTCCTATAAAATTGCTCCGCTTTCACAGAACACCAAGTGTCATGCCAGGTCCATGAAATGACATTCAGTACGATTTTCTTGATTTGGATGTAAACAAACAAAAATCTCACTAGAAACATTACATTTCTTTCTGCAGAGAAATGCGCCTAATTCTTTCTTCATGAACCCCCAATTTAGACAGCTATTGGATAGATGGGAGAGATCTGCTTTGTAGAGAAACCAGTGATAAGAGAAAACATTGATATTGTGATGTTACTAATGGCCAACTTAGACCCCTTCCCTTCACTCTTTGGGTGTTGACTAGCAAGTGTGGGGACCACAAGCTGATCTTTGAAGGATGTATTACTTAGGATATCTTTGATGGATAGTTTTACTTTGGGAGGGCAAGGAATTGGACAGACAAAATTCCCTGAATGCTATCAGCCATGAATAAACCAATCACTCTGCAATGCATTCAACTCTCTTCTTGGAGCAAAGAGCTTCCTACCTCTAGTTACTTTTTAAAAAAATAGCATTATTTTACAGATCATTTCATTGAGTGAAGAGCATGGTGGACTGGGGATGAGGAAAAGCCCAGGTCTTTCATACAATTTGAAACCTTAGGTTAGTTCATTTCTCTCCTGGAGTCGCAACATTTTCACCTGGAGAAAGGCACAGCCACACCGACCTTTCTGGAGAGGCCAAGAAGATAAATGGTGCCCCCACCCCTTGCAAAATGTTCTGAGGTCTAGGAAGGGAGGTCCAGGTGGCCATCATCACTCCATGATGAGACTATTTTATTTTAATCAACAAATAACCCTGACCCTGTTTTAGCAAAAATTTTGTTTTGAGTACAAATTTGTCATCAGGAGTAAAAGAGAGTGTTGACAAAAAAAGGAATCTCAGCATGATGCCTGACATGGTGGCCCTCAGCAGGTAGAAGTTGGTTCCTCTCCCCTTGTCCTCTAGTATCCTGCCTTCTTAGGGAACGAGTGTGGCCCAACAGAAGGGGTATGGTTCAGAATTAGAGCAACCTGTGTTCAAATCTTAGTTCTCCCACTTTTTAGCTGTGTGTCCTTTGGTGACTTCTCTGTTTCTTTAAGCTCCAGTTTAATTAGCAATAAAATGGTGGGAAAAATATTATCCACACCCTAGCACTGTTGCGAAGATTAAATGGCAGGGCATGTGAAACATTCACCTAGGCACTGGAATACATGATAAACACAGGACTCACACACAGCAGATAGTAACCATATTGGTAAATTATCATACTCATGGTCACTGCAATGAAAGGGGGTGCTATGATGTCAATAACAAAGAATTCTAATCTCACTGGTGCTTATTTGGGAGTGTCATTAAAATTGTGGTAAACATGATATTTTGCCACATTTTCATATGTGTGTTTGTGTGTTAGTGTATGGGGCATGTATAAACAGTGATTACAACTATAGTCTTTGGAGTTAGGCAGACATGAGCCCAAATCCTGGCTTTTCCACTTATAAACTTGGGTAAAGTACTTAATTTTCTAAAAATCAGGTTTTTATTTATAAAATGAGGATCATAACATATTACCACATGGAGCTGTCCTGAGGATTTTCCTTCCCTTTCTCCTCACCTGTAACTTTTATTGAACGAGTTCTGTGTGCCAGGCACCATGTACTCAGTAATCCCGTGAAACTGGGACTACTAATGTCCTAAGGACACTGAGACAACAAGAGGTTAGGTCACTTGTCCAAGCTCAGACACTCATGAGGGATAAAGTAAGAAAGACTTTCAACCCCCAAATCTGGCTCACAAGGCCACATGCTTTACACATGCTGGTCACATGGAGGGAGAGCTCAATACCTGGGTGTTCTTGTCCCAGTTCCTTACCACTGGGCTTGTTTTCTTCAACAAGGGCACAGAAATGTGCATTATTCCTACCCACCTCCCAAGATCTGCAGCTCACAATAGGTGCTCTATAAGTGTACCCTAAGTGGGTGAATGTACTGGGCCTGGCAGAGGCCGTCATGTTTTAGAGCGGGTGGGTGGAGGTGGGACGGGATTAAGGACCCACGCCCCTCCCGAGTACCTTCAGAAAGGTTTTCAACACCCTTGATTGCCATGTGCTCTGACAAGTGCATAAAATACGGTCCCCTTCCAGCTGCTTGTTCGGTCCCTTTCTAGAGAGGTGCCAGTGGGCTATTTGTTCAGCTTCGAGCAGCAATGAGGTAAAGACTGAGGAGGGTGCAGTCGGCTGAGAAATGGGTAAATATTTTATAGACTGGATGGTAAATAATGTATACATTCAGAGAAACAAGGTGAATCTTTTATAGGCTTTAGCCCCTGTTAAGCCTGCAATTAAATGCTGGTGCTGGAAGGAATTAAAAGCAAGTCCTAGTCTCCCTGCCTTACGGAGAGTCAAAGGCGTGCCCTTGAGCTCTGGGTTAGAAGTTTGGTTTGTCTCCCGCTGCTGAACTGCTCAAATTGCAGCATCTTTCTGCAAAATCAAAAGGTCTTTTTCTTTATCCCTATGCTACTTACAGACATATTCACAAACACTTCTTTACTGACATTTATATTTCTATATTATTTATTTGTATTCTGTCTACTGTGAGCTAAGTTTCTTCACATAGAATTATTTTAGTTCTAGCAGCAATTCCAGTGAGGTGCACATAGCAGGTATGTAAATATTTGATATTTCATTTGTTCATTTGGGACCTATCTTGTGCCAGGCCCTCTTCTAGGTGATGTAGCACCACAAGTCTGAAGTATACAGGTCTGATGGTAGACGATAAATAATAACAAGAGTTGCAAATGGAGATAAGTGCTAGAGAGTAAAATGAAATAGAGGAAGAGAGAGAGAGAGCACCAGGGAGAGCCTCACTGGTAAAATGGCATGTGAGCAGATGCTTGCAGTGTGGATGGTGGTGGTAAGAGTATTCCTTTAATTTCAAGGTATTATAGAGAATATTGTTTTGTGTGCCACATATCAGGACAAAGGTATTCATTCCCCTAGCTTCTAGAAGCTGCCAACAACTCACATCTGCACCCCTCCCCTGGAACTGACCTCAATGGAAGGAGCTACTTGGGCCATGTTTTGCCGCCCGCCGCCCTCTCAATGACTGGTTGGTGCAGGGGTACAAAGACCCTTTGTCTCAGGGGGCGTAACTTGGAAGGGGTATCCTGGTGGGCAATGAGGACACTATCACTGATGTATGTAGAGCCCTGATAGCTGCTGATCTGCTCCAGCTGTACAATAGTTAACACTTCAGTTAGTGGTGAGTGGGGTGAGTGGAAGACCAGTGGAAAGGAATGCACTAGCCATTGCTACATCTCAGGCATTTAAGAGGTTTTGGGGAAAAGGTAATTATAAGGACAATGGAATTGGGTGGTTGAGTAAAATTAATGCATCAGAAAAAGATATGAAAGGCTGGTGTGATTAATCACCAATTTATGGCAAAATGTGAAAGTCAGAAGTCCTACTTGGCAGCATGTAGAGAGACTCTCATTTACTGCAGCCAGAGGGCAGAAAAAAACTGAGGCCCAGGCCCAGAACTTAATTATAAATGTACCAGAGCTCTAGAGAAGCCTGAATTCTCAACCACAGTGAGCCAGCTAAACTAAGGTCAAGACCCTGATAGGGGAGAAAAAGGATCCTGAGATTTGGGGTTGGAACAACTAGGTTGATTGCATATGAAAACCTTAAGACCACCACATATCTCTGAGCCCTCTTGACCTGTGGAAATGGTGGGCTCCTCTTTGTTTAAGGATAGTGTTGTGGCTTAGCTTGAAGATAATGCAAAAACCTGTGCCTTGACGGACAAAATCTCCTGCCAAAGATCCACTTCCACCTCTCCTCATGGCTGCAAGACCAGAAATGATGTCAAGTCCTAACATAACTAAGCTGAGGAGGTGCTGGGTCTGATAGGGGAGAAGAGGAACTATACCCCGAAGGAGCTGAAGAACCTACACAGCACAAACCATCAGGAGATGGGAGGGTTTATTTGGATCTGGAAAGAGTGATAGATCAAGGAAAGCAGGACATACATGGGAAAATGACAGCTTATTGGTATGAGAACACTATCTTGTCATATCAGATTTAACATCCTGGCAAGGACCTTAGGCGATGATACAATGGATCACAGAAGCTTCCAAAAAAGTGTTAGCCAATATCGGGTAAAGTAGAATGGATAAAATAGCCATGGCAGATGGTGAAGAGGGATTGAAATGAAGTGGGCATATTAGAGTGAACATACAGGTAAGTCTAGAAAACCCCCCAGTCAATTATGTTTTGTGGGAGGACACTCCATTTACCAACACAATAGAGAATCGCCTGGACCCGAGAGAGAGCATTGTTGAGAAGCTCAGTTGCCTGTCCTACATGGACTTGAGCTAATGGTAAGAGAAGATAGTATCACAGAACTGGTCTTCCTGATAGCAATGGTAAGGATAGAATTCCCAAATTATTAGGGTCACTTGGTGGCACCTATTCTGGATGTATGTCTGCCATTTCTGCTTGCGGGTGTTTGGCCAAAACCACCATCCAAAGACTTACAGAGAGTATACATAATCCATCAACAAGAGATTTTGCATAATATCATATTATACTAAGAACCCACTTTACAGCAAAGGAGGTAAGGCAGTGGCACATGATGTGGTCCATTGGTCCTATCATATATTGTATGACTCAGAAGCTGCCACCCTGATTGGGTGATGGAATGGTCTTCCGAAGAATCACTTAAAAAGCCAGACTTGAAATGTTACCTTACAAAGATGGACACTACTTTCTAGTAAACATGCTACATCAGTTACCATCATATGATGCTGTGTCCCCAGTAGGTAGAATACATGGGTCCAGGAACCAAGGAGTGGAAGTAGGAGTGCCTTGCTTACTATTACTGCTGATAATCCAGTTGGAGAATTTGTGCTTTTTACTCCCACTATCCCAGACTCTGTAGATTTAAGGCCCTGGCTCCCAGAAGAAGAAAATTCCTACCAAGATACATTGTAAGAATCCCATTACATTTTAAGCTTTAACTACATCCTGGTTACCTTGGATTGTTTTTATGCCAAAAGACCAGCAAGGAAGGGAATCACTATTTCAATCAGGGTTTATTAATTCTGATTGTCAGCAGGAGATGGGGCTGCTCTAATGTAGTGGGGGGCAGCGAGGGGTAGGTTTGACACCCAAGATATTCACTGGGCATCTTTTGGTACCCTCTGTGGAGACTCACCCAATTTTGATAGTAAATGGATAAGAAAAACATGACAACCAAGGGCTCAGGCTCTTCATGGATGAGAATCTGGATGACACTTGTCCTCCCCCATGAACCACCCAGATCAGCCGAGGTGCTAGGAGGTGAGGGGAATGTAAAATGGGTAAGGAGAGGAAAATGAAGCAAATGCACTGCCCCCAGACCAACTGCAGTGGCAGGGACTAGTGGCGGGGATTAGTTCATCCCACTATTTTTCCTTTTTAAGTTCCCCTGGGTAAAGAAAACGATCAGAGTCCAAGAGGCGCTGTTCCAGCTGAGTTGAAGTTATTATACAGAGCGAGTGGATCTGAGTAGTACAATGGCAGTGCTGTCTCCCCAGGTTTCCTTTTAGGACTCAGGCTCTCATTCTCTCAGCTCTCAGGTACCTAATGAGCTTCCAAGCTGGAGTGGGGAGAAGCAACGGGCTGGATGCAAGAAGAACCTAATCGATCTTTAGTCCCAGTCCCAGTGATTCAAGGATGTGGGAAAGAAAACAGCCACCACTTGGGAGACTTGTTCAATGTTGGATGAATCAGTTCTTTCTGTTCAACAAAAAAACCAAGAGTATGAGAGAGGTGGGAGTGAGAGGTTAAATCACCAAAAGTCACAGAGTAGATTTGCAGTAAACGTGGGATTTGACCTCAAGCTTTTAATTCAAAGCCCCAGGTCATTTTGTCATCTGGGAAGGGTCTTTTCAGACCTAAATTCTGGTTTTGCAATGGAGGAACCTGAGGCTCTGGCTGGCTAAATGATTTGTATGAGACCTGCAACCAAATCTTCTGACTCAGAGACCCTGATTTGTTCTACAATACAATAATTCAGTACAGTTCAATGTGCTACATGTGTTAGTAGGTGTCCTCTGAGGTTGGTTTTGAGGAATTGGGCTGTCAAAAACTGTCTGGTGTCAGCTCATTCACCACCCACGTCTGTCTGACTCCTGAGGCAAGGATCTTTCAATTGTGCCACCCTCCTCTCTATATTAGCAACTGTGATTGAGGACCCCAGCACAGGTCAACCCATGGCAAATGGCTGCCACAGGTAGATGTTTCATAAATGTTTTTTATTTGAATGAAGGTAAAAGGGTCTGAGCCCAATTTCCAACGTGTGGAAGAGGGTTTCCCCCATACCAATAAGAAATTCCTGGACATCAGCAGAGTGTCTGAGAATTCAACTCAATTCTGACACTATCTACCCAGAGGCAGAGTGAGATTCCACTGGTTAAAAGTTCTACAAGGCTGCCCATCCTCCAAACTTCAGACACCAATCGCAAGCCCAGGTTGTTGCCAGAGCTTCTGACTTATTTGCTATAGATTGGAGGTTGCCAGGATTCCATCCTTGGGTTTATTTGCTAGAGTAGCTCATAGAGCTCAGAGAGGCTCTGTGGGAACCCTACATACATAAGAAAGTCAGAGGCCCCACATACATGAGAGTTTCAGTGACAGAAATGGAAAATGAGGTTTATAAGACATTCTGAGTTGAGAGATAGAGCACAGTGGGGCTTCAGAGGGGAGAAAGGTCATTCATAGCATGATGAGAAGAGATGTTCAGTAATTAGAAGTTTACCCTGCTCCATAGATAGGTCATAAAAAGTTATTTCTGATGGTAACTCTTACTATGGTGCAAGGCTGTTAATTTAAATCATGTACATTCTTCAAGGTAAAAGCTTCTGGTGAGCCCTCAAGGTCTCAATTGTCTCCAACTCAAAATAATTCATATGCCAAAGTGGCACATTTTGGGGTGGGGGCTTTTCTGAATACTAGCTACTCTTTGGTTTGAATCTTCACTCTCTTTGTACCCCAGGTTGTCTGTGGATTCTTCTGTATGTTTGCCCTGTTGCCATAAGTGCCTAGGTTCCACGCATGAGACTGACCACTGGAATCCTATTTTCCTTCCTTCTTCACACCCACTTCAAGTGCCCTCTGCCCTCCCCTCTGGATCCAGGACTGGCTTCTGCCCTAGTCCTGCAATCCTTGTCATGCATGCGGTCGTTCTTTGTCTTGATACTTCAGTCCAAATGAACCTGCACATTCTGGCCATGCTTATTAATAGAATAGTAATATAATGAATAGTTAACTGTTGTTTTTTTGTTGTTGTTAACCCTCACCCAAGGATATTTTTTCCATTGCTTTTTGGAGAAAGTGACAGGTTGGGAAGGAGGGAGAGAGAGAGAAACATTGATGTGAGATAGACACATCAATTGGTTGCCTGCTCATGCCCTGACCGGGGCTGGAGATCAAGCCAGCAACCGAGGTAGTGCCCATAACCCAGAATTGAACCTGAGAGCCTTAGGTGCCTGGGCCAATGCTTTAACTGCTGAGCCACACTGGCCAGGGCATCAATAGTTAACTTTTAATGGGCATTTACTCTGAGCTTGGGGCTTTGCCGAGAGCTTGTATCTATCATCTCATTTAACTGTCACAGCACCCCAAGAGATATACTGTGTTTTAACCTCTTTTACAGAGCAGGAGATTAAATCTCCAAGAGGCTGAGTAATTGGTGGAGTGAGGTTTCATCCTTGGGCTGTATGGCTTCAGAAGCAGGGTTTCCAACGCCAGTGACTGTGAATGGCTCCTGCTGCCAGCCCCACTGGCCACCCAGGGACAGAGGCTGCTGCCCACCTGCGGCCCCCTGCCAGTCCTGCCTCCCTTCAGAAACCTGAGGTTGACTTGTCTGAGTCATGGAAATATGTGTTACCTGGAAGATCTCAGTTGTTTATTTTTGTTTAATTGTTGCTCCTCCACTAGAAGGTGAGTTCCAAGAAGGCAAGGAAAATGACGTGTTCTTTACTGTATCCTTAGTTTCCAAAACCAGTGGCTGGCACGTAGCAGGTGCCCAGTGGAGAGCTGTTGAATAATTACTCAATGAATCCCACAGAGCTTACCACACCCCTCAGACCCCACCCTCCCAGCGTTGGCCCAGCTGCCCTGCTCAGTAGCCAGGCCTACACCCCTGGCTGCTTGCCTCTTGGAAGCTCTTTCTCCCTTTTTGTTGCTGGAAGAAGTCTCTACTTTCCCTCCCCTCACCGTGGAGACTCTAGATCTGTGATTAGAAACCAAATCATAATTTGTATGTATCCATTGAGACCTGGGGTGATTCAGGGAGGGCTTGAGCCATGCACGCAGCACACGGCCACTCCTCCCAGCTGCCTTCTCCCAAAATATTAACTGTCATTGACAGAGCCCCTCCTATGATGCCGGGCTAAAGACTTTATTACATTATTTTGTTGACTCCTTTAAAAAATCTTGGGAAATAGATATTTGTATCTGTTTCGCAGATGAAGAAATTGAAGCTCAGAGATATGAATTCACTTGCCCAAAATCACACAGCAAGTGGCTGAAGTGAATTTTGAATCCAGATGTTTGATTGCAAAGGTACTTTTCTTATATATTAGGCAGGAGTTGGAGACAGTCTCAATTGGTTTTCTGTGGAAAAGAACCTCTGTGTCCAGGAGACAGGGAGAGAAGTCCCATCTTGGCATTGCACCATCTTAACCTCTTTGGAATCTGGACTGGAGACAGCACTGGGCTCAGCATGTAGCAACTCCAGCTGCTCCCCTCTCCCTGGGGGTCCCCTGGGGTATGCCATATTTCTCTCTGACTTTCTTGGAATATTTTATGATTCATTTTTGGAGCATCAACTTTTTAACTCTTTTCCTGTGAATGAATTTCTTTTTTCTTAGATGCAGGCCTGTGTGGAAACTCACAAAACTTATGTGAACAAAAAGGTGGAACACCCTTTGGTGCTTCATCTCTTGTTCCTGCCATAGCTGTGACCGATTGGAGTCTAATAGTTTATTAGCTTGTTCTGGAGACTGTCAAGACTGGATGGGGCCTTATTTTTCAGAGGGAGGACTTGGCCAAGGCCATAGCTCAGGTCTTGCTACTCTGAGTCCTGGGTTCTTTGCACTCCACCTTCATAAATCCAAGGAGCCTGACTTAGTGTGGATTATTAACATAAACCAGATAAGCAAAAATTTTAGTTTGGCCAATGGTACTCATGTTTTCATACAATACTTTCTTAATTCTCGTTAGGGTAGAAAAGCTAAACTGAATGGGTCCTGGATGACACATAAGAGAGTAAAACTTTACAAGAAGAAAACTCTCTGGGGGCAGAGCTACTATACTCTGCCAAATATTTACAAATACTTTCTTCTTTGATGCTCCTAATAAGTGCATGAGAGAGGATTATCATCTCCATCTTATAGAGAAGGAAGTAAGGATCAGAGAAAGTAATTAACTTCCTTATGGTCTCCCAGCTTGTAAGAGGGCCAGGATCTAAATCTAGGTCAACTTGAGGCTGTGACTACTGTCTCCAGGTGTAACTTGGGTTTTATGAAAGGTGGTATTTCTGCAGATGTACAAGAACTCCTTGATCAGCAGCCTGGGGAGTGATGTGTAATTTCTTAGGCAGAAAGAGGGGGACCATGATAGCAGCTGTTCACCCCACTCCATTGCCCGTGTTCCACCCCTCTGACATCATGGGTGTGCAACTCATGTCTAGAAGACCCCACCTAGAGAGGCTCAACCCAGTGGCCCAACACCATGGACGTGAGCCCAGCCTCTGGGCCAGGGGTGTCACTCCCTGCTCCCAAGGCAGAGAATGAAGCCAAAGGCTGCATGAGTTTCAGGGCAAACATCAGAGCCTAGGACCCAGAGGTAAGCTGTTGGAGGCATTTGAGAAATTCCAGGAATTCCAACTCAGTGACTTAAGATTACAATTCTGTTGAATATTTTTCAAATGGCTCCCGATAGCATTCAGAATAAAGTTTAAACTCTTATCCTGGCATACAAGGTCCTTCCTGATCTAGCTCTCACCCTAGCATCTGTCTCTCCTTCCCTCTCATACCTTTGCTCTAACCCAGCAGTTTTCAACCAGTGTGCCACAGCAGGCGCACAGGTGCACCACAAGAACTTTTAAAACAAGCAACATCTGACTATTTAGTCAGGGGCACTGACCTCTTTTTCTTTAGTTTGTCAAATAAAAAAATGACAACAGTCAACACAACAATAGCCATCCAGTGTGAATGAATAAAAATTATACCTATTTTCTTTGTCAGATCTGCAAAAAATAGATCTTTTGGTGTGCGGCAGAATTTTAGTGATTAGCTTATGTGCGCAGTGAGATGAAAAAGGGTGAAAATCACTGCTCTAACCACATGAACTACCACCGTTTCATGCCCCTGACTCTTCACAAGCTGTTCCCACTGCCTGGAACACTCATTACTTCTTTGTCTGGATAATTACAACCCCTTATGAAACTCAGTGTCTTGGCCATCACGCCTCCTCTGGGAAGTCTTCCTGAAAGTCCAAGCCCGGGTGAGGCACCATCTTATCAACACAACTATCTCCATTACATGCCTCTATCAGCTTGGCTGGCATCTCCAGAGCAGGGACTGTGTTTTAGTCCACGTTGGTCTCCCCAGTGCCCTCATTTGAACCAAATATGGAAGAGCTTGTGGATGTTTCTCATCATCAAAGTGAAAATCCTTTTTATAGCTGAGTACACATAAAGATGATGTGAAACATTTATTTTCCCGTATTGCCATGTCCCGTGGCAGAGTCTAATTCACACAAACATTTGGGATCCGGAGCTCTCTTCCGCCCCACTTCCCACCTGCACCTCCTGCTTCCCTGCCCGGAATCTCAGCTTCAGCCCGAAGGGGCAGCGTTAAATCCGTGGAGTCTAAGCCCTTCCAGTTCTGCAGAGAGGAGCATGAACAGGCCCATGCAGCATCTCTCTTCCTAACACTGACCAACTTTTTTAGTAAAACTTCCATGTGTTTTTGCACTGACACAATCTTTATGTCTTTACTGTCTTACTAATAATCTCTTGTCTGCAAAGAGAGTGTTTGTTCTAATTCAGTGTCAAATGTTTATTAAGCTTCCATTTTTCTCGGCATTGGGGAAGCAGAGTGGGGAATCTTCCTGCCCCACAAATCTGATTAGGACCCTCCAAGCCTTCAACAGCATCCGATCACTTACTGTACAAAGCAGAGGCTCCCTCACGTGGCATGCCCAGCCCTCCATGCCCTGGTTCTGGCCTAGCGGTCGCTTTATGACCTCTCCTCACTCTCTCCTGCTCACCCAGCCCCCTCTGTCCCACCCTCGCCGCATTTACTGTCCCAGCCTTATTGCATTACCTGTAAGTTCCGACATAAGGTGACCTTTTCAGGCGCCTGGGCCTTGGCTGCTGTTTACTCTGTCTCAATCTTTCTCTCTTTTGTTCTCTCTTTCTTTTTCTTTCTCTCTTTGGTTCTCTCTCCCTTCCTTCCTTCCTTCCTTCCTTCCTTCCTTCCTTCCTTCCTTCCTTCCTTCCTTCCTTCCTTCCTTCCTTCCTTCCTTCCTTCCTTCCTTCCTTCCTTCCTTCCTTTCAAATATGTTTGGCTAAATTCTACCTTCCCTTCACCACCACACTGAGATGAAACATTCCTCTGTGAAGACTGTCTTGCTCCCCTACACAGATTCCTTCCCTATACTCCCTATTTTGTGGAAGAGAAACATGAACTCTTTTCCAGTGGATAATAAGTCCTTTGAATGGGGTTGGGGCTTTGCCTTCTCCTTTTGTCTCCCAGGTGCTCAGTCCCTGGCCTACGGTAGAGCTCAGTCACTGTCAGTTCAATGAAATGAATAGTTAAAGAAACAGGTAAGTGAACAGAAGGCAATTCTTATACCAACGAGGGGTAAGTAAACGAGTGGCCCCAATGCCAAGTGCCAAGTGCTTTCATAGTTAAATTCTAAATAAGCTCAGAGGGTAGAACGGGTCTGATTTGCCAAGGAAAGTGGAGAAACCCAGGGAAGATGTCCTGGGGAAGGAGACACTGCAGTCAAGTCTTAGAGGAAGGTCCTGTCTTCATCACGTGGATGGGGGGGGGCCTTTGCAGCAAGGGAGTGGTGTGTGTGTATACACAGGCCTGAGAGAGCTCGCTCGCCAGGGAAGCATGTGTCCCACAGCACAGGGGAGCTGGGAGAGTGATGAGCTCAGACAGGACACAGACACTGGCAAAATGTGAAGGACCTGGGGTACCATCCTAAGGAGGGCGATGACTCCGGCACTGCACACAGAACACGAGCTGCTTAAGGAGTAACAGGGAAATGAGAATGGGCCATGCCTGCTCTCATGGCTGCCTCTAACTGCTCCATCCTGGACCCCCAACGTCTGCTCAAGATTTATGACATTCTCTTATATTTTTATTAAATTTGAAAGATCATTTCATTATGCTTACCTATTTTCCCCCTAAGATTAAAATAGCATATACACATTTTAAAAAAAAATTGGAAAGTACCTTTAAAAAAAGAAAATCTTGCATCACCACATAAATATAACCCCATTTTATATATTGGCATATTTCACCTTACTTATTTTTCTAAGCACAGTACCCTACAGTTTTGCCTAATAACACTTCACGAATCTTGTCGCATGTTATTTGTTTTGGAAGAGAATCAGTTATTAAGGCTCCTCTTTCCATAGACCTGGAGGTCACGAGGCAGGTGCAGAGCAAAGTGCTGCCTTTATTTATTTTTTTTTTAAAGATTTTGATTTTTAGAGAGAAAGGAAGGGAAAGAGAGAGAAACACTGATGTGAGGGAAACATCAATGGACTGCCTCCTGCATGCCTCCTACCGGGGATCAAGCCCACAACCCAGGCATGTGCCCTTGACCAGGAGTGAAGCCGGCAACCTTTCGGTTCATGGGGTGATGCCCAACTAACTGAGGCACACAGGCCCGGGCAGCAAAGTTCCACCTTTATTAGTGAAAGAACATGGCTCTAGACGTGTCGGCTAAGGCCTCAGTGCCTCAGAGTAAGACGTAGGCACACAGGCAACCGGTGTAAGCACGCTGGCCCAGCTCCGGAAGCCTGTCCATCCTTACCACACACTCCAGCAAAGAAATGTGGGTGGTGCTGGGGATGTCTGTGGACAGGCTAGCTCCAAAACACAGAGGGCCCAGAAAAGCCCAGCTGGGCAGGCTCCATTCCTGCTTGCTGACCCGCCAGTAAGGAGAGACGCTCGCATTCTTCCTTGTACACTCTCCCTTCTGAAAGAAGGCAGCGTTTTCTCTCCTCTCACCCGCCCCTCCCCCGTCCTGGGCCTGGTGAGTACCAAACCAGAATAAGAGGTTAGGTAGAGCAACTGTCCGCCTATCTGCTGGTGGACCTTCTCAAACAGACCCCCATGCAGCCCCTGGGTTACCTGTCCCTGCCATGCCCTCCGGAGCATCCTAAACTTAACTGCTTTACTGGCACTTGTCCTCCGATGTTGAAAAGTCCCATTATCCCTCTTCCACCACGTTGCAGGGTGAGTTCCCTGAGAGCAGAGCTTTGCCACGGAGCTCACTCCTGGACTCCCAGGCCTTAGTTGTAGACCAGGTACAGCTCCTAGAGCAACACTTGAAGAGGCACAAAAGACCACACTTAATTTCTCTTGTATTGTCAACTTGGGTTCCATGCCTGGCTCTGGGAAAGTTCGTATTTCTTGCTTATTCTGTCCCTCAGTGTCACCTGTCTGCTGAAGTCAGACACTCAAGACAAGTCAGTCCAGGGACTGCGAGGGGGTGGGAGACTGTGGGGCCGGGTCAAGCCCAGTGACAGAGTCCCAGGGGACCAGCTGGACCAAACGTGATGTAACCGCATCTCCAGGCCTGGTATTAGACCCCTCTAATTTGGTTTTGCAAACATGTGGTTTTGCCCTTGTTCAAATATTGATTTTAAGTAACTTGAGCCTGGCAGAAAAGGCCTCTGCCGAGGCCAGTGAGGCTGTTTGTTGCCTTAATGACATTTCTGCGTGTTTGTGTAACACGGGCTGGCGGTCGACTTGTCGTCCCAAAGAAGATTTATGGGACTTTACACTTTGGAAGATATTGAGGCAAACTGTTGATGAAGGCTCAGGGCATAAATCAGACCCACTCAGGCCAACAAAGGACACTTTGGAAAATGTGCCAACTGCCTCTCTCGTCCTACGAGCGAGGGCTTTGGATTCGGTCAGCTGGTCTTGGCTTCCTAGAGCCCTTAGATTTCAAGGAGCGGTTGCAGGGAGGCTGAGAAGAGAAGTGCTTTTGGGTGGGGTGCTGAGCAGGCAGGGTTCTTTCTAGAACTTTATTGATAGTACAGTCATGCTTCTTACTTGATCTCAGTAGGTAAAAATAAAAATTTGAAAGCCATAGAAGAGTTCTGACATGCCTTCCAGACCTAAAATTCCGGTACTGAATTACCCTGAGCCCTAACAGGAAACAGATGGCTCCCTCAAATGGGGTTATTGAGAGTAGTTTAATGAAGGGACTATTAGCAAAGGTATGAATGGAATTAAGGGAAACAAACAAGAGATGGTGAAGTACTGGGGGCTGGTAACGGTGCCCTTAGAGCCAGAGCTGTGCTGTGGCTTAAGCACAGAGAGAGCTACCTGATGGGAGTGAGGTCTTTGGTAGAGGAACACAGCCACTGTCCACTGTGGCCCTGCAGAATGGAGCAGGGAATACATACTGTAACCTCTCTTTCTTGGTCTCGGATATCCTGTGGGTGCTTCCTATTAGCTGAACCCAACTGTAAGCAGAGGGTTGATGGGGTCCATGAAGGACAGGTTTCCAGAGAGACCGAGGTGGAAAGAGGGTTTGCAGGGTCGGCAGGAACCACCCAGTCTGTATCAGGAACTCTGCAGGCCACCGCAGGATGACAGGAGTGGGAAAGCTCTGCTTGGCCTCCACCCTCTGTTTATTGCCAACCTTCAACTGGCATCTCACGTCTTCAGCTACCTTGTTTCTGTTTTTAGTCAAATGGGAGCTGGATGATTTCTTCAAATCTTTTCCTGTGCTATGAAAAATGATTCCATATCTGTCTGAATAGAAAAGTGCTGGTTAGTAGAGTTTAAAGGGAAGCAGTAAAGGATATTGTCTGAGAACATAGACATCGAGGTCATACATAGCTGGGTGTTGATATTGACCCTGTCTCTTAATAGCTAGGTGACTTTAGACAAGTCATGTCACCTCTTAGAGCCTCAGTTTCTCACCTGTGAAATGGAGATAATCATATCATCTTATGGCACTGGGGCAATGACAAAATAGGTTAAGCATGGAAGGCACTTGGTAGTCATCATGTGCTTAGGACTTAATTGAGAGGCGGTCTTCCCAGATGAGAACACCCTGGAAAACACTCATAATACACAGCAACATGAAAGCCTCATTCTCTAGTAATTTTTGGATTCCTGTCCCCTTTCTATCCTCAAGTTTTCTGGTCAACATTCAGCAATTTGGAGGCAAATCTCCTGGATTCGTGTCAACAGACATTCAATGAGATGACTGGTAGCCCTTGAAAGTGACTAGGTTACCTCAGACTTCAATGTCTGCCCTTGGGAAAGTGGTCTCACCTGCCTGGGACTCAGGCCCTTCAGCTCTGCCATTCTTGGTTATCACAACAAACTGTGGCATCTTCAGGGCATGCCAGGGTGTCCTGAGCCCCAGCTGAGCGCAGCAGGTTCCTGCTTTCTCTCTTTATGCATGTGAGTTTCCATCAGGGCAGGCTGGCCCCAGCTGTGCTTCTGGCACCTAAAATCCCAGCTCCTACCAAAGCCAAAATAGAGAGACCTGTGGGCACTGGTGAACCCCAAGCAACAGCTTCCTCCTCATTCTACCAGATGCTGCTCTCATGGGACCTGGGGAGACAAATAACCAGTCCACAGCTTGGCAGCTGGCCCTGGCTATAAGTCTACACAATTTACCTTGGCTCTCACGGGCACTGGAATGAGGTCATAGAAGGCCGGAGACAGTGGAGAAGACCTCTGGGAGGGCAGCAGTAAAACACGCGGTCAGGAGGCGCGAGAGGGCCCTGGGGTCATGGGGGCGTGACAGCTGTCTTTGAGAAGTAAATAACTTTTAAAAGTCCTTGACTGGAAGATAAAATGTGTGCTTTTATGTGCACCAAAGGCCATCTCCAGATTCTTCTCTCATTGAGTTATTTATTTTTTTAAAATCTATCTGTACTGATTTCCGAGAGAGGAAGGGATAGGGGGAGAGAGAGAGAGAAACATCAATGATGAGAGAGAGTCCTCGATGGGCTGCCTCCCGCGTGCCCCCCCGGAGATCAAGCCCGCAGCCCAGGCATGTGCCCTGACCGGGAACCGAATCTCAATCTCCTGGATCATAAGTCGATGCCCAACCGCCGATCCACACCTGGCCGGGCTGCGTTATTTTTTGAATCAGTTTGCTTACGGCGCGCAAGTATGGTGTAGTAAAACGAACAAACACTGAGACAGTGAGAGGAAAGAGTGGGCTTCCAGAGCCAGACAGGGCCTATGGTGGGCTGGATAACCCAGTTCATGCCCACCCCTCGGGTACCCTCCTCCTCACCGCCCATGTGCCAGCTTCACTGGACTTCTCCCAGTTCTTTCACCCACCAAACTCTCAGACCTGAGACATGCACGCTCTGAGTTCCTCTTCTGGAAAGCTCTTCCATGTCATTTTTTCCCTGGGGTAATTCCTGTTAATTCTTCAAATCTCAACTTATATGTCATTCTTCAGGGTCCTTCCCCCTCTTGGCTCTTTTCTCCTTCTTGATGGCCGAAATGTAGTTGTGGTATTGGAGTTCGAGCAGCCAATTTGAACCATGAGGTAGAAGTTAAAGCTGTCGGTGAAAGAACTGCAAGGCAGAAGGAGCTGGGTTCCCTGAGGTTTTCATAAAACTGCCTACCGATTCTGAATTTCCCACCTCTGGATTTTTGTATTGTGTGATTTTTAATTGAAGTAAAATTAATATAATATAAAATGAACCATTATCCATTTTAGAGTGTGCTTATACTAAATCACTTGCACTTAGTGTATTCACTATGTGGCATGACTATTTGCCTCTATCTAGTTCTTAGATATATTAATCACCCCAAAAGGAAACACCATGCCCATTAAGCAGTCACTCTTCATCCCCCCTTTCCCTTCATGCCTGGAAACTGCTAGTCTGCTTTCAGTGTCTATGTATTTGCTTATTAGGGACCTTTCATATAAATGAATCATACTACATGTGACCATTTGCATCTGGTTTCTTTCACTTAGCATAATGTTCCGAGACTCATCCACACCGGATCATGTATCAGTACTCCGTTCCTTTTTATGACTGAATAATAGATGTATGTATAGACTATATTTTGTCTAGCCATTCGGTCTAGCCATTCACCTGGTGATGAACATTTGGGTTATTTCCACTTTTTCACTATTCTGAATTTTGTTGCTATGAACTTTTGTGTGCAAGTATCTTTAGGTTTCTTTCACACAAGACAGGAATACATTTCTGACTATTTAATCCATTGTTATTTAGATTTTTGTCTTTCTCAACTGATCATACTTTTAGCTGATATCTGGGATCTAGAAATTTCAGTTTTAAAAAATCGTATTTCTTCTTTATCTCTCCTGCCTGGAAGTAAGAGAGTATTAGAAAGCAGACAGATCTAAGTTATCACTTTTTCTCCACCACCATTTCCTGTGTTTCTCTGGACCCTGGCAACTATCTAAAGTGTGGATAAACAGGCCCTTGAAAGCAGAGGTCTCAACCAGATAATCTCTTGTGCTGGAGTCTTCAAAGTATGTTTTGAAAGGGCTGGGGTTTACAGGAAACAGTATGAAACCAACTGAAATGCCATGTATCTTTCCTGGGAACACTTTCCTTAATTCATCTCCCCTTGCTTTGTCCTTCAGCAGGATTTCTTTGCTTCTGTCTCCCTGCCATGCAGCACCCCTAAAACTGCATTTTCCGCAATCCATCTTAAATTTGTTGTGTACATAGCTATTATCTTGGTAGACCATAAAATCCTGGAAAATAAGTTCTTTAAATGAAGCCTGGTCTTCCAAACAAAGCGAGCACATAAAAGTCAACCACAACACTATATATTCTAGGTGTTGCTTCTCACACAACTCATTGTTATTCCCAAGGCCCTCTGATCCCTTGGGCCTTGGTATCTATGTTTTAGCATCTCTTCTACATCTCCTAGATGAAGATATTATTCTTTCAGTTGCCAGTCTTGTCTCTACGCAATTCCATCTAATCACTAGAGCCACAGCTATGGCTTAGAGCTCATGCTACACAACAGCTTTGGACCCGTGGAACTCTTGATGGCTTGTCAGTCTTTGCCTCACCCCTCCATCCCCAGTGGAAAGGAGTTCTAGGTCATAGGTTCTCAGAAAATATTTATTGAAGCAATTCCCAAAAGAAAGAAACAAATACCTTAGTTGATCAATGTTTTATTGTTCTTTTAACCATGGAATAAAACCTAGAAACAAAGCTTAATCCTGGTCCTTGTAGGAATCAGGGTTGAAGATGGAGAGGAAAATAATTAATCACAATTTTTTAGTCTAAGTCTGAAGATATATTTCTAATTCCCTTATTACTCCCTAAACTAACCATCCCTTTCTTTCCCCCAAATTAGTCAACTCTTGGTATATATAAAGGGTACTTTAAATGAATTTAGTAACTTGCCCGAAGTCTCATAGTTAATAAGTGAGGGACCACAGTTTCACTTAGGTCATCTGATTTTAGCCTACATATACAACCACTCTGCTATACCCAAAATAAAATTCAAATTTATGCAAATATTTTATGCTTCCATTCATCCATTCATCAAGCTTGTGCTGGGTCACTTGCATGGGATAAAGAGATAACTAAGATGGAAAACTATGAAGGATAATATGAAGACTTTCAAAATTATTATTTCTAGCACACTTATTAAAGCTAACTCTTAGCTTCAATCACAAGATTTATTTTTTTTAAACATGCCTTTGTTGTTTTCAGAAAGAAGACGTGATAGAGAGAGAGGCACATCAATGATGAGAGTCATTGATTGGCTGCTTCCTGAATGCCCCCTACTGGGAATTGAGCCAGCGACCTGGGCATGTGCCCTGATCAGGAATTGAACCTCGATCTCCTGGATCATAGGTCGATGCTCAATCGCTGAGCCACATTGGCTGGGCTCACAATATTTTTTTTAATGGTGGGATCATTCTGAGATTTTTTTCATCTCTTTAACAATAAAAAAGTTAATATGTGTAGTAGCAGTACTACTTCTTAAGAATCCCAAAGTGAGGAGATGGGAGTTGGGTGAAGGGGGTCAATTGGGGATAAAAGGGGACATCTGTAATATTTTCAATAATAAAGATAAATTTTTTAAAAAATTCCAAAATGTTGCTGAATAGTGGAACTCAATGTTATCAGGCCCTAATCTTTAGAACCTATAAATATTACTTTGTGTAGTGAAGACTTTGTAGATATGATTAAGTTAAAGGTCTTGAGATGAAGAGACTATCATGGATTGTCCAAGTGGGCCTTAAGTGCAATCATAAGTGTCCTTATAAGAGTGACTGAGAGGGAGGCTTGACTACACACAGAAGAGAAGGCAATGTGACCATGGAGGTAGAGACTGGAGCAATGCATCCATAAGCCAAGGAATGCTAGCAGCTCCAGAAGCTGGAAAAAGCAAGAAATGAGTTCTCCCTTATAACCCTAATTTTAGACTTCTGGCCTCTAGAACTGTGAGAGAATAAATGTCTACTGTTTTAAGGCACCAAGTTTGTGTTAATTTGTTACAGCAGCTGCAGGAAACTAATACACAGGTTACCATACTTTGCTGCTTTGATGGCTCCTGGGATCTTTAGAACCCAGGACATATATAAAACAAAGTAGGAAGCTGAGTTTCAGTAAAATAAATTGACTCACCCAGGGTCACATGGCTAGCAGGCAGTGCAGAGAAGATTAAAATCTGGCTCTACTCCCAAGTTTTGCAAATCACTTTATAGTTTATAACTACTTTGACTTAACTATCTTTTAAAGTCTTTCTTTGGGAACTCTGAGCAGATTTCCCTTCCCTTCCCTTCCCTTCCCTTCCCTTCCCTTCCCTTCCCTTCCCTTCCCTTCCCTTCCCTTCCCTTCCCTTCCCTTCCCTTCCCTTCCCTTCCCTTCCCTTCCCTTCCCTTCCCTTCCCTTCCCTTCCCTTCCCTTCCCTTCCCTTCCCTTCCCTTCCCTTCCCTTCCCTTCCCTTCCCTTCCCTTCCCTTTCCTTCTTTGTTTTTTTCCTCTTTCTTTTCCTTCCTCCCTCCCTCCCTCCCTCCCTCCCTCCCTCCCTCCCTCCCTCCCTCCCTCCCTCCCTCCCTCCCTCCCTTCCTTCCTTCCTTCCTTCCTTCCTTCCTTCCTTCCTTCCTTCTTTCTTTCTTTCTATCTTTCTTTCTCTCTTTTTAAATAAAAAGGAAATCTCAAATTTAGCGAGGTGAAGGAACATGACCTAGGTCACAACAGAGGAGCTGGGATTGGAACCCAGACTGGGCCTTCAGATTTCCTGCCCCTATACCCACACCCCAAGGCCAACAATGAGTTCAAATGATGGATGTCATGAGCGTCCCGCCAGCCTGACTGCAGGCACCCCCAGTCAGCTTATCAGTATGACTTTTGGTTTTTCATGGTCACCCCTTGTGTGGAGGAAGCTGCCAGCAGGCGGCCAAGGCTCTGCATTGTCCTTATTTAGAATTGCTTTCACTGAAACTAGCCTTGCTCTTGCAAAACATGTTTATTCTGGTTTCCTCTCCCTCCTGGCTGCCTGACCAGTGTGAGCCCAGAGCTCAGCAGCTCCAGCCCTCAGCCCTGGGCCAGGCAGGGCAGGGCAGGGCAAGGAGAAAAAGACAAGACTCTGGAGAAAAGACACATGGGGGCATGATTCCCCTTCCCAAGTTATGCACTAGCTGGGGTATTGCTGTGGGTCTTGGGGAGAAGGTAGTAGCCATTTAAGCCACTCCTTAGCTAAGACTGACTTCAACTTAAAACCCAAACAATTTTAGAGTCACGATAATTATGATATTTTTAATAATGTAGCAACTTATTTTCCTTAAATACTTACTATAAACCAAACACACTATTAAATCTCTTATGCATTTTATTTTGTATAATCCTCAGGATAATCATATTTGATAGCTACTTTTAATAATCTTGCTTTATAGGTGAGGAAACTGAGACTTAGGTCAAGGTTATATGGCTAGAAAGCCAAAGGAACTGAGATTTGAGGGCAGGTCCGTTTGGGTCTAGAGTATGTTCTCTTCTACAATATTCTTTTTAGGGACTCCCTGGGCTAGCCCCTCTTTTAGAAGAGTGAGATTCAGAGAGCAAAGTGACTTGTCCAAGGTCACACAATGAATTATTAGCAGAGCTCTTTTTCCAGGATTTCAGAACAGTGTTTTTTTCCAATAGGTTACCCCAATGTAAACTGTAATTTTAAAAACCAGAAAAAGCAGTTCAAGATTTCCCAGCTGCTGTAATTTGAAAGGCTTGTTCTCCCCTACCCTCAGTCCTTCAATCCTGTTTTTGAGGTATTATTGTCTTTTGGGACCAGACATTTCTTCCATGGGCATATCTAGGTATAAGCTGGCAGCAAGAGAAGGGAGAAAGCCTTGAAGTTGAAGGGGAGTGTGCCCGTCAAGTTCCTTATGATAACTTTACACGAAGAGCATTTTATGAAGCATGTCTCCTGGAGTCAACTCATAGAACTTCCCGCTCTCCTGGGGAGTATCTTCATTTTACAGGTGAGTAAAAGGACATTCACAGGCAATCTGTTATTTGTCCACAGCAAACAGCTAGTAAAGAGGTGGAGTTGGTCCTGCAACCTGAGTCACCTGACTGCCTGGTGACAGTGCACGGAATGCACAGGAACACAGCAAACACACTGGGTTTCTCCCAGGCCCCAGAGCTCCCTGCTTAGTCACCATTCCAGTTTTTATCATTTGGAAATGAGAATGTGTTGAAAATTCTGATTTTGCTCTGTAGAGAGGAGAGGAATAAGGAAGACTCCCAGGTGAATTTCTATGTAGTAGGGTAGGGAGGTGATAGCTGGGAAGGAAAGCAACCCAAAAAGCAATTAATAATAATAATAATAATAATAATAATAATAATAATAAAACTTTCCTTCTCAAGTCGCTCTCTCATGGAAGAAGTCTCTCTCCCTTCAATTGAGCTCTTTCAAAGCAGGAGTTGTCTTTTTCCATTTTGCTTCCCTGCCTTTTTAAAAACATTAGATCAAATTTATAACATGTAATGCCCACCAATATCGACAGCCAAGCTAGGTTAATGAACACCCACATTTTAAATCAGGTGTCACCCTCAGCACTCGGTTTACTTCTGTGCTTTGTTTGGGTTGTTCCATTTGAAAAGCCTGAATCGCCCAGGAGAGCCATTCTAAGGCACACTTTTTAAAGACTGATCATAGCAATCTCAGGGAGTGGGGTTCACAGAGGGGGCGGGCAGGTTCTCATTCAGAACATCGATTGCACGGAGAACCCGGAGGCCCGTGAAGTCATTGAATATCAGCCACGCAATCAAAGAAATAAACAAGGTCAGTCTAGGCCGTGTTTCATGCAGAAGGGGGTGAAAAGAGGGTGATGTTGTGGAGAGTAACGGGCACAGAGAGAGGAAAGAAGAGGTCTTCAGTTGCTGGAGAAGGCTTCTTTGAAGGGGCCATGTCTGAGGAAATAACTGAAGAATGAGAATCATCCAGGTGTACATAGGGCTGAAGGCAGAACATCTGGACAGGTAAGAGGAAGTGCGAAGGCTCAGAGCAGGAGGAGCCTGGGATTCACTCTGCATCTTCCTTTTAGGAAACCACTCTAGGGACTTCAGAGGAACCTAGGTAGCCTCCGTGGCCCCTTCTAGCTGCC
This sequence comes from Miniopterus natalensis, assembly GCF_054644295.1. Classification (NCBI taxonomy): domain Eukaryota; kingdom Metazoa; phylum Chordata; class Mammalia; order Chiroptera; family Miniopteridae; genus Miniopterus; species Miniopterus natalensis. The sequence goes on along the minus strand of NC_142089.1, from coordinate 35,606,581 downwards.
TGACCTCTTTTCTCACACACGGTGTCACTTGAGCAACCTTGGGAATTACTCAGCCAATTTTACAGTTGAGGAGTAGAATGGGAACATGACGGTCACACACAGCTGGTTATTGACAGGCCATAATGAGGTCCCAGCAACACCCTGGCTTCGAGTCCAAGAGTCCGAACCACAACATCACACCCCTCCAGAGCCAGAAGGTAGAGTTGCTCCTCAAACCAAACCTTCCACCAGAAACCAGGGACCTGGTGCCAAGGCAGGATTTATGACCTAGTAACTGAGGACAGAAATAATTGGTCACATTAGTGCCTGGCAAGCCCAGGCTGGGCTCCACTTGGGAGGGGCGGCTCAGATGGAAATAGCTGAAACAAGTTTACTTTGCTCAGCCCAGGTGCTCTGCTGTGGCCAACACAGAGCTAATGAGCTCTGCATATTCAGGGCACAAATAATTGATGGTCCAATTTAAAGTGTGCAGAGGCCACATTTCTTTCCAGGCTCTGAAGGAAAAACACCAGCTGAGAAAGAATGAAGAACTGCCTGTTCTAAGTTATTTTCCTTCTGTGGTCATTCGATCCCCAGGAAGACCACGTCTACCCTATCAAGTGCCTGGAGAAAGGAGGCAATTACCCAGAGAAGTCAAGCAAAGAGAGAAAGGGAAAATGAAAATCATGAGCCAGGGGAGGGGTCGCAGGTGCCCTGTCGGGACTGTCATGGCCTGCAACACACTCCGCCTCCCACAGAAGCTTGAGCAAAGGCCTTGGACTTGGGGACCAGAGAGATCTGGATCTGAAATTAATTCAACTACGTATTACATGTGTGACCTAGGCAAGATTTAACTTCTCTGTGCCTCAGTTTCCTCATTTGCTAAATGGGAATTAAGAACACGGGATTTGGGGGCCATCTGATTAGATTTCAATCCCAGCTCTGCCCTGGACTATGTCAAAAAGAGCAGGTTACCAAAGCTCCCAGGTTAGTTTCTTCACCTCTAAAGAGAAAGTGATCATATAGTTACCTTGGAGGACTGTTAGGAGGACTGATTGAGTTAAGACGTAAACTGACAAATGAAGTAGAAAAGAGGTATGGAAACACGGAACAGACTGAAGAATCTCAGAGAGAAGGGGGGAGGAGGGTTGGGAAGAGATTAACCAAAGAACGTATATGCATATATGTATAGCCAATGGACACGGACAATAGGGCGGTGAAGGCCTGGGGGAGGAGGGATCTGGGTGGAGGGAGGCAATGGGGAAAAAAAGGGGGGACATCTGTAATCTTCTCAACAATAAAGATAAAAAATGTATGTGCATAGTGCTCTAAAAAATCATTCTTGTCACATGATCCCTGTTTAAACTCTAAGGACAGTGATTCTCAAAGTGTGGTTCCTGGACCTGCAGTCTTAGCAAATTCTCAAGACCCACATCAGAAACTCTGGGGCTAGGGCCTAGCACGCTGAAGTTTGAGAATCCTTGCTCTATTTGGTAATTCAGAGGCTCTGAGGCATTTCAGTTTGTTTGCACCTGTTTCAGGTTCCTAAGTGCCTCAGTGCCACCATCCTTCAAATCGAGCTCTCTGCCCCCTGCTTTCTGCCCCCAAACAGGGAAGAAATACTTTATTCCTTGGCATTTCTGAGGGCCCCTCTCACTCTAGGTAACATTTTTTATGTGCTTACTATCTTCCAGGCATCTGACCGTACTTTCACATGGGTCACTGCAATTTATCTCTACAATAATCCTCTATGGTAGATATTACTATTTTTGTCTTGCACATAAAGAAACCTAAGCTTGATGAGGTGAAATAAATTGCCCAAAGATTTATAATTAGCGAGCGGTGAAGGCAGGATTCAAACCTCCATGGTCTATTTCTAGAACCAATGTGCTTTCTACCTACCACATTACCCCTTTATGCCAGCATGAAGAGCCAAGGATGTCTAGTTTGGTGAAGAGAAGTATTGGGGAGTGCGTGAAAAGTGTCTCCATGCATCTGTAGGGCCATTGTGGTCCTGGGAGTCAACCAGCTTGATGCTGTTCCAAATTGCAGAATATGGAACCAGTGGGTGGAAACCGCAGCATGGCTTGACAGAAAGAATAAATTCAGCAACCATCAGAATCGTCTCACCTTACTTACGAGGTAGTGAGCTCCCTGTCACTGAGGATGTGTGAGCACAGGCTGGAGGGGCACCTCTCAAAGTGTCCGAGAAGGAGGATTGTTTCCTTCCCTCCCCACAGGCTCTGACTCTGAGCAGAAGTTAGGCGATTGTCTCTCAGGAGGTTTAGCCTTTGATGTTCTTGAAGAAATGACCGTGTGTTACGTACACAGAAAGGAGACTGAGGTGAGCTCCTTGGGGAAGAGGGAATCCACCTTCCTGTGGCCCCAAGGAGCTATATGGGGACCTTCTTGGATTCTCCTAGCTGGAAGGGATGTCTCTTCCCTGAATACTCCCATATCCTCTTACACTGGTGCCCCTCTTACAGGACTGATCCCCATCCTCACTGCACTGCAGCCAGTTAGGAGTGGCTCTGCTTCTGTTAGGGAGGCAGCAAGGTGCGTGTGCACGGGGGCTGACTTGTGCGTTCCTGAGTAATAAAGGACCTTGACCTCTCTGGGTCTCGTTTTCCTCATTTATGTACAGAGATCAATAAGGATTCCTTCCTGAGGCTTGGCTGATCCAAGAAGCTTGAACTATGGTGCATCAGATCCCATGCTTCTCTCCAGTACCCCTACAAATTGCAAAATGTCTTTGGTGAGAATGCATTCATCTGATTCATTGAGATATCTTTTCTATTGTTTTCTGCTAGCTTTTAACCCCTGCCTTCCCACCTAAAAGAGATATTCAATATGTGGAGAGAGAGAGAGAGAGAGAGGGAAAGGAAGGAAGAAAGAAAAACAATTTAACAAATGAATGCTGATCTTCACTTGCTGCCTGCTATCTGATAGGCACTCCGTCTGGGAGGGCATTTTTCTTGGGCACCCCGTGGTTCCTGTGTGTGTGTGTGTGTGTGTGTGTACATAACAGAATAGTCTACAACAGGACATCATATGAAGAGACCTATGAGAGAAGAGAGGGCACAGAAAAGAAAGATCTGGACTAATCTCTTTGTAGGCAACTAATTGCAGTGTGTGGTTACCTGGGGCAGCTGCTCACTGTGGGAAGACCCGGGGCCCTGGGGTAACGGGCCTCATGCACACTGACTGCCATCTTGAACCCCTTTGATAGGAGCAGGACTGTTCAGGTGCAGAGTCTGGAAGACTTAAAAGCAGGTCTGTTTTTAAATGCACCACATACTGAACTTTCTCTGCTGTGGGAGGCAGGCCAAGTAGTGGTTTTGGAAGCTTTTAAAGGCTCCCTGGCCCTTCAAAAAAAAATGGACGTTGTGGACATATGGTTTTAGAAGCTTTTTAAAAAGCCATGTGGGCTTATTTTTAGAGCAAACCTTAACCTTGTAAAACTTCTTAAAGGAGCCATGGAGGGCCCAATCACTTGAGGCCCCTTTGAGCGCGGGCAGCTGCCCTCAGAGATTTCCAGCGCAGACTTTCCGTGCACTTGATGTGAGTGAGCATCAGCAGCTGAGCCTGAGAAGGGCTGCCCCTTGAGAGGGCACGTGCTAGGAGCCAGAAAACCTGGCACCTGGGCCACAGGTGAGTCACCAAGGGGGCAGAGTTTGCTTGCCACTGAGTGGAGGCCCTAGAACCACAGACTCACAGAATCTCAAAGCCTCTTCTGGAGGGAAAGATCCTGAAAAGTCATACACCCAACTCTCATCTGGAACACGCTTACTTACATAGACGTGGATCCCCCTCCACTCGCACAGCTCCAGATATGAGAAGATCATTGTCTGGGCATTCATTCATTCAACACATTTGTAATTGACCACACATGATGTGCAGAGTGCTGGGGATGCACCGGTGAATGAAAAAACAGATGCAGTCTCAATACGGACTGAACGCTAGTGGGAAAGACAGACATAGATCAAATAGTCATATCCTTACGTAAGTGCAAATGAAAAAGTATCATTAAAAAAAATTCAAGGCCTCATAAAAGCTTCTGACTGGACCTGACCTGGTCTGAGGGGTCAGGGCAGGTTGGTGAAGAGATGACTTTTGAGCCAGGATCTGAAGGATGAATAAACCCAAACAAAGGTCAGAAAGTCAAGAGCAGGCTGGGGGAGAGCGCAGAGGGCCCAGTGAACATCTCCGTGGAGGCCCTCAGGCAGGGGAGTGTGGCATTTTAACGGAAATGAAAGCAACCTGGGTATGCAGGATAAAGGGGGAAAGTCCTGGCTTGAGGCTGCGGCTTGCAGTGTGCAGGGCCTGCATGGCCTTGCTGTCCTGTTGAGGATACTGACCTTTAACCTGACAGGTATTAGAAGCCTCTGACTCATTTTTAGCAGAGGCCAGGTGACCTCTGACCACAGCTGCAAATTCCTTCTCGTGTTGCTAAGTGTTAAGGTCTTAAACTATGTCCATAATTCTTTTCTTTCAAAAGCCTGATTTTCCTCTCTTGAAGGTAGGTCAGTGTTATTCTAATTAATAAGATGTGATGGAAGTGATTCTATGCGACTTCTGAGGCCAGGTCACTTCTGGGTCCCTTCTGAGGCTACATAGCTTCCCTGGCACCCTCTCATTCTTGGGTTGCTTGCTCTGGGGGAAGGCAGTCACCATGCTGTGAGGCCACCCAAGCAACCTATGGAGAGGCCTACATGGAGAGGAACCAAGGAACCAAAGCTTCCTCTCCTACGACCAGCATCAGGTTGCCAGGCATGGCAACCGGAAGTGGGTCCTGCAGCCCTAGTCACACTTGTAGATAACTGGAGCCTCAGTTGATACCTTGACTGTAGTAGCCTCATGAGAAACCCCGAGCCAGAACCATCCAGCTAAGCTGCTCTTGCATTCCTGACCCACTGAAGCTGTGAGATAATAAATGCTTACTGTTTTCTCAAATTATTGACTTTGGGTAATTTGTTAAGCAGCAATAGATGCCCAGTTCAGTAAAGTATCTCAAGGGACGGGGAGGGAAGCAGAGAGACTTGTATTTGAAATCCAGCTCTCCAGCTTCAAGACTGTTGATTGAAGGCTCGCTACTTCAGCTCCTGGAGCTCCCATTTCCTATCTGTAACCTGGCACGATCCCCACAGAACCCCGGAGGTATAGTACTGTGTAGTCATTCTCAGCTTCCTTGCTTTCTGCTACTTCATATCCAAATGATATATGACATTTTCAGAGCTGAGAAGTTTAAAAACATTTTTTTTTAAGTTGTATTGTCAACAGGTACTGCAGAGGTGATTTCTTGAGTCCCCTCAAAAGAGAGCGCCTTCTGAGGCTGCCTTAGACCACATTTTATGAAAGTACTACAAACTTTCAAGCCTATTCCCCACTTAGGTTAATGAATTTTATGAGTCCATCTCTTGCTGTATAAACAGAATTGCCTTTCACTTATTTGAAATTTACCCCTTGAGTGCTGCATGCCTTATTTTCTTCATTTGCAGTGCAATAAGGAAACAGATTCACCATGAGTTGTCTTACCAAAGAGATAAATGAATCAGTTCTTACTATGTGTCCTATACACACCGTGAAGACATTTTTGGTTTGGACACAACCCTGGGAATCTGTCATTGTGCCACTTTACAGATGAGGAAACAGGTATAAAAGCCAAGAATATTACTTTGCCACCTAGTATTATGTGACCTTGGCTAGTTTTTAACTTCTATCTTAGTTTCCTCACCTGCAAAATAGGGGTAAGAACAGAACCTATACAAAATAAGGTTGATGTGAAGATCAGAGTTAATATGTATAAAATATTTAGTATCAGTGTTTGATATATTATTAGCTTCTATCATTATTTTTTAACCATGTTTCAAAAATTCAGAGCAAAACTGCTAAGTCATTTTGTTCCATCTGTGGTATCTCTCTCCTGTAATAATAGTCCTTGCCATTTTTAACATATTTGACATCCTTTCCATTCTTTCAACACTGACTCAGCATCGCTATCTTGATTTTTTCAGCTGAACAAACTAAAGCTAAGAACGGTGAATGTGAATTGCTCAAAGGACCTTTGGTTGCAAGCAACAGAAACCAATTGAAGCTAACTTAAGCTAAAGAGAGAAATTCATTGTAAAATGCAGAAGCAATTTAGGGAGCCCAAGCTTGCCCCAGGAATGACAAGAACTGGGAAGAGGAGGGCTACAGGGAACTTGGGAAATGCTACTTTTCCTCCCCTCCTCCTTTCTCTACTTGGCTGATGGGCTGCCTCTGACTTTTTTTCTCTGAAGATTGGCTTTCTCCGCTGCTCAATGCAAATGGTTAGAGGAATGGCAGCCTGCCAAATTCACTAGTTATCACACTCACCACAGGAGAGATTGGCCTTCTGCCTCTTTCTGTTTGGATTCCACATTATCACAGACAGATGGGACTCTCATTGGACCAGTTGGGGTCAGGGGCCTTCCCCCGGTCCTACTGTTAAACATGGCCAAGGAGAGGGGTCACAATGTACAAACACTGCTGCTAGGTATTCACTCCTGTAGATTCCCGTACAAAGGTCATGAGTAAGTGAAAAACACTCCAGAGGAAGCCCAGAACACGAAGCGAATTTCCTGGCTTTTTACACACGGGATTGATCTTCCAGATCTTTTCCCATGAGTCCAACACTTTTCTAACAAGACTTCTGCTGCTTCCCTTGAGGAAAGCAGCACCTCCTGGGATTCAGGTTAGAGAGAATCTGGGCACCCCTCTAACTGTGGTCTCTCTGCAAATGGAGTCAGTCTCACACACAGGCAGTGTTGTAAGACAAAATTCTTCACTCCTCATCCTGATAAGGGAATTTTACATTCCTGACTTTTGTGCTGTGACTTACAGTGTTCTGAAGAAGGAGTATACTCCCCCAGATTACTAACATCAGATTTGGGCATATGACTTGTTCTAACTGATGGATTCTAAGTGGGAATCATTTAGACCAAGATTAAGCAGAAACATCAAGCAAGATCCATTGCAAATTTCAGTCTGGTCTTTTTCTCCCCCTGCCGTAAGAATGGCATGTCCCTTCGGCTTGGGTGATGGAATGAAGACATACAGAGTAGTCACCTCTGAGAGTAACCCAAGAGAGAAATAAACCTTTGAGAAATGACTCATCTGAGATCCCTTTTGAAGGTAGGCCTTTAAGAGGTGAGAATGGGGAGGAGAGGGGGCGGTCACTGGGTGATTCCCAGATGTCTTTTTTTGCAACTTGGTAGATGGCTATACCTTTCACTAAGAATAGAACCTTGGAGGAGATGAGTTGTGGGGAATGGTGATTGTTCAGTTTTGAGCATGCTGAGGTGAGGTGCATGGGAGAGAAATTCTGTACATGGTAGGGTAAACTAGTTTGAATTAGGAAGAAGATCTGGGCATGAGTTATATGTTGGTGTTCATCTGTCCACAGAAGTACTTGAAGCTTTGAGAATCAGTGAAGTCCCAGAGAGAACAGAAGCATAAGAGAGGGAAGGGAATAGATGCTGAGGCACAGCAACATTGTAAGAAATGGTGGAGGAAGAGGAGGAGCAGGGTGGGGGGAACGGGAGAGCCTGGGAATGATAGGGGAAATGGGAGATCCATAGGCCCCAAGGGAAAGTGAGTTATCTAAACCACTAACATCAGAATTCCTTGTGGGAAAGGAATTGTCTTTTTTATTTTTCTTTCAAAGTCATCAATTTATATTAGCTTCAAAACAGCCCTGTGAGGTATTGCTAGAGCAGAGCATATATATTTATCCCCAATTACCAGTAAGGAAATTAAGACTCAGAGGGATACATACTTTGCTCAGAATATTTGTTTATTTTTATTTTTAATTGCGGTAAAAAGAACACATAAAAAATATTTACTATTTTAACCATTTCATAGTGTTAAGTATATTTACATTGTTGTGCAACCTCTCTACAGGAATTTATCATTTTGCAAAACTGAAACTCAGTACTCATCAAACAACTCCCCCAATTTTCCCCATCCCCCCAGCCTCTGGCAATCACCATCCCACTTTCTGTTTCTATGAATTTGACTATCTAATATTTCATATAAGTGAATCATACAGTATTTGTCTTTTTGTGACTAGCTGATTTCATTAGCATGATATCCTCAAGGTTCATCCATGTTGTAGCATATATCAGAATTTCTTTCCTTTTTAAGGCTGAACAATATTTCACTGTATGCACATACCACATGTTGTTCATCCATTCTTCCATCAATGGCCAGGTGGTTTGTTTCTACCTCCTGGTGCTGTGTATAGTGCTGCTATGAACATAGGTGTGAAGAATCTTTTTGAGATATGTAGGGCAGAAGGGGAATCCTGAAAACATAGTGTGAAGACTACAGAAGGGATGTCATTACTGCTCTGTATGAGAAAATGAGGGTACAAGAGAGGTACAAGAGAGAAGAGAAGAAAAGGGCCAAGGAGGAAAGTTGGGAAGGGAAGATCCAAAGGAGATGAGGGGGAGTAGGGAACACCTGGGCCAGGAGATTTCCCGCTGTTATGTGGTCAAGGAACAGAGGTGTCTAGTGTTCAGTATAAAGTAGTTACAGTGGTTGTATTGCTCCATCCGCACTGTTCAGCACATTTTGGGAAAATCTCCTACATAGCCACACAAATGCTCTGTGTGAGTTGCTTTTTGGTGGAAACTGAGGAAGGGAAGAAGTTTCCCATCTGGTTTGATATGAAACAAGCAGAGAGAGTGAGCAAAGGAGGGCAAAGGAAGCTATAAACTGTCCAATGCAGGGGAAGCAGTTGTGCCAGAGTCTCCAGTGGTGACCTTGAGAGAGTGAACTCCATGGAAATTCAGTTTGGGGAGGGATCTAGACTTCCATAAAATATGCACTAGGGACTTGGACTTCCATGGAACATATCTAGGAGCCTTGAGACACCTAATCTTAAACTTCAGTGTGTCTAAGAATCTCCCGAGGGTCTTGATGATGTGCAGATTCTGATTCAGTCTGTCTGGAGTGTGGCCTGGGATCCTGCATTTCAGACAAGCTCAAGCTCATGGGTGATGGTGATGCTGCTGGTCTGTGGACCACACTTTGAGGTTAGGGCTCCAGATCTCAAAGGGATGGAAAATTCCCGATGGCATCATAACGTCTCTCTGTCTATGCCTGTCTCTGTCTCTGTCTCTTTGTGTCTGTCTTTCTTTTGCACATACACACACACACACACCCCTCCCAGTGTTCCTGAGAAAACCAGGCTGTCCTGTCCTCTCAGGTGAGGCCATGACAAAGAAAGCCATCAAGGAGTCCCAGCTCCCTTGTGAGCCCTTCACCTCAGTCCCTGATCTGTCCCCACCCAGGCTCCAAGGAGGTCACAGCAGGGTGAGCTCAGTGGTCTATTCTGCATGCTTTGGCCCAGGGTATTAGAGCAACAATCTGCAGGAGGGAAACCAAAGACTCTTTCTCCGTGGTTGGCCTCAGAAATCCCTCTCTCAGAAAGATGGGGAGAGGTGGAGAAAAGTGTTTAAGTGGTATTTTTCTTGAGAAAGTTCGCTCTGGGGAGCCAAGCATTAATTGAGGGCTTGATTGTGCGAGAGCTCTGTGGTAAACTCCCTTGTTTTCCACAGATGTTGAAGGAGTCCGAGCCAGGGTTTAGGAAAAATGTTTTCCTGCATATCCACCCCTGCCCCAGGGGCTGTGATGGAGTTGGCAAACGCCATTCAGGTCAAGTCCAGCTCTGGCAACCTCACAGGAACAAGAGAATTCACAAAATCTGAAAGGGAAATGGAGGCTGAGAGCATTGAACGAGAGGAGAAGGGGAGAGGAGGAGGGGAACCCCCCTGAGTGGAGCATCTGCCCTGGGTGGAGCCCCCTGCTAGGAGCTCCACTAAGCTTTCTCTTAGGAGGTGAATGAAGCTCCCCGCTGCTCTGGGGGCAGCTGCTCTCGCTGGGGGTGGGGGGGAGCTCCCCGCCTCGGAGGCCGCCCAGCTCGCTCCCGAGGACTCACTGTGGAGAGACCGTCTTCACTTCGAGCTGAGATCTGCCCTTCTTCGTCCATGCTAAGGACTTTTGTGCTGATGCTGCCCTCCGAAGCCACAGCAAGTAGGGTACCACGTCTCTGCAGTGCATCTCTGAGTTAACAAAGCTCACCCTCTTTGTATCCACCCGCCCATCCATCCATCCATCCATCCATCCATCCATCCATCCATCCATCCGCCCATCCGTCGGCAGGGCCACCTAGGAGGCAGGGAGGCAATATTTCTCCCAGTGTTTCAGATGCGCAAGGGGAAGCCGCGAGGTGCTGCTCGTGCTGGTGGTAGAAGCTGAGAGCACAGGCCCTGGAGTTCACTCGCCTGGGTTCACCACCTATCGCTCACTGGCTGTGTGACTGAATGAGCACCCTTGGCCCCCCTGAGCCTGGTTTCCTCTCCTGTAACATGGCATAATAATCTTACCTGCTGGAAAGGGTTGTGATAAGCACTAACTAAAAGTAATGTGCTTAGCATTTGACTTATGGGAACTTCTCTTCTGCTGTTGAGGAGGCAGAGAAGAGAAAGGTGGAGGTTCAGTGACTTGCCCAAAGCCATGAAATAGTGGCACCAGATCTAGAACTCAGAGATTCATTCTCATGCTAAACCCAGTAGTCTTTCCATTACATTTAAATCTTACATTCCTAGGCTCATCAGAGACTGAAACTCTCCGTGATCTTCACTTTGGCAGGGCCTGGCTGCACACAGTAGGTGTTCACCACCACATGATGTGGTCAGGGACTGCCCTCCCTCCCCTTAGCTCCCTGAAGCCTGAAATTACTGTGTCAACAATTCCTACCTCCGAGTCAGGCACTGCCTTTTCTCCTTTGGCACCTTTTTGAATGCAAACACCCTAGTGGGGTGGGAGGTCTGGAAGAGAACCCACCTGAGCTGGATACCTGTCATGGTCCCATCCCTCCACAGATGCCAGCTCCCCACTCGCTCCCAACGGCTGTACAAATCAGTTATTCCAGCTTCACATGGGAAGAGGGAAAAGCTCAGAGAGGTTAAGCAACCTGCCCTAGGACACACAAACTTCCAGTTATAAGATAAATAAGCACTTATAACTTCCAGTTATAAGATAAATAATGGAACAAGGATTTGAACCATGTGTTAAAAAAAATTTACTTTCCAGCTCTGGAGTTGTTGAGCATTTTTATACATCTAGTGTGGGGGGATATAAGCCGACCTGGAAGAATTTACATTAGCTACAGACAAAGAGGGTGAGAGGAGCTGAAGTGGGCCAGTTCTGGGGTAGATGCAGAGCCCAAGGAAGAAGTGTTTGCTCCCTTGGATAGGTTGTGGGAAGGTCTGAAAAGTTCATGTATAAATAAGAAGCACAGTTTCCTGGGTTGTGTTGGTGCCTTGCTAGTCTTCCTTTTGGATATTTGCAGAAATAACTACCTAAAAGTTAATACAAAATCCCAACACAGAGACATGAGTATGAGCAGTCTTTTGTTAGCCGGTCCGCAGCTATGAACATGCTAACTGTTCTGTCTCTCTCACATGGAACTCTGATTCGAGCGTCAGTTCTCATAACCTCTCATAACCCAACCTGACGTTACTTCTATTTCCTAAGAGGAGGGGGAGATGAACAGTTCTGGAGGCTTCCCTTGTGCAGGACAGTTTATAGCTTGTTTTGACCTCTGTTGCTCACCCTCTCTGTTCCACATCAACCCAGACAGGAAACTTAATCCGTCCCTCAGTTTCCCTCTAAATCTTACATCATCTGATCCTCCCGACAACATTACAAGATGGGCACTATTGCCCTGAGTCGTACAGCTGATGAACCCAGAGAGGTTAAGTAACTCGCCGAGAGGGCATCTACTGGGTGGAGACTCAGCCAGCTCTTTGCCTTCCACATCACTGCCTCCAAGCTCGCAGGCAGCGTCTAACACCCTCGGGGGCCTTGCTCGGATTCTTTCAGGATGTCACAACTGTAGGCACTTGGGGCTGGGCAGGCCATAAATCCAGCCTCTCCAGAAACAAGCTTCATTCAGCAGGGCGGGGAGGACATTGGGGAGGAATGGGAGGTGGTGATGGGGGCTGTCCAACGAAGCAGGCGGAGCAGAGTTTCAGAGAAGTGGGGCTGGGACTGAGCAAATGGCCCAGGCAGGCTATTAGTTCAGGCATTCCAGCTGTTTTCCAGAGGGTAAGTCTGGCCTACCGCGGGTCTCTGGAATCCAGGCAAGCTAGAGAATCCACAGCATGTGGTCGGAAGCAGACAACAGTGACCTATGAGGGTCACTGAGGGGTTACAGGTAGAGTTAGGCACAGGGGAAATAACTGAAAAGGTGGCATGTCGTGGTGATTAGGAGGGATTTCTGAAACCACACCGTCTGAATTCCCATCTATCTGTGTGACCTTGGCAAGTTACTTAAATTCTCTGTGTCCCATGCTTTTCATCCAGGAGACTCATAAAATCTAACTCACTCATTTGTTGCGGTGATTAAATAAACAAGAAAGAGAAAAGCAGCCCCTGACATCTGTGATTGGCCTGCAGCTAGAAGAAAGAGCTTGATGGTGTTAGGTGCCTGCCTGGCACCTTATATGCATGTATGCTGCTAGGCTGTGAGGCTCTCCCATTGAACAGAAATTATCTCACAAATGAGACCCTCCCCCCAAATGAGGCTATTTTATAATTTCTTCTAAGCCTACACACAAACCACAAAAACACCAAACATACCCTTCTCCCAGTTAATATGGTTGCTGTGCCTGGCCTTACTAGTTACTTCTTTAGCCTTTCCTACTCTCCTTCTAGATAAGATTCAGATCCTTACCCTTAGGGACAGCATGGAGGGACCTGAAGAGTATTATGCTAAGTGAAATAAACCAGTCAGAGACTGACAAGTACCACATGATCTCACTCATATATGAAATCTAAAGAACAATATAAACTGATGAACAAAATAGATCCAAAGACACAGAAACATGGAGCAGACTGACAATTCTCAGAGGGAAGGCTGGGGTGGGTGGGAAGAGATTAACCAAAGAATTTATATGCATGTACGCATGACTCATGGACACAGACAGTAGTGTGGTGAAGGCCTGGGTCAGGGAGTTGGGGGGCATATGTGGGGAAGGAAGGGTTAACAGGGAAAAGAAGATGACATCTGTAATACTTTCAACAATAAAGATAAATTTTTAAAAAAGATATCCAATCGTAGAATTATACTGGCTTTATTTATTTATTTTTTGTATGAAAGTTTATTATAATAAGCATCTATATGTATACAATGTACCAAAGGGATGAGATATGTTGATTATTACATTATTGTTCTGCTGCAGCATATGGTTTGCCCCCCAGCTTCTTTAACATCAGCCAGACAGCATCCCATGCTTAGCAGTCTAAGCTCAATTTCCATGGGGTCCATTTTCCCAAGTTCTTAAAGCACTACCAAGAGCCAGTTAGTGCCTTCCTCAGAATTTTGAACCTATCACTGCGAGGCTCATCCTGAGCATTTTTATTTATTTATTATTATTTTTTTTTAATTTTATTTTTGTTTAAAATATTACAGATGTCCCTTTTTCTCCCCAGTGACCCATTCTACTCCATTCCATCCCCTATGCTCACTTTCTGATAGCGCCCAATACAGAGCAAACCCTTGCTTCCTTGACCTCTCACCAAAATCACCTACCTCAAGCTCACATCTTATAAATCCTTGTTAACACTCTCTAGTGAGACACCCCGTGGTTCCCTATGATGTGCGTTCTCCCTGTGGCCAAGAGTCAGTCATCCCAATGTTGTGCAACTACAGAGGTGCTCCTGGTGGTCTGGGGCTGGAGGGAATGGGCACGGGCACAGGCTGGTAAATGGAGAGCACGTTGATTAGTTCTTGACGCAGGGTAAGCACCATGTCAGTGATGCCATCTTCATTCCAGGCAGGTGACCGAGGCAGACTCAGGGACAGGGAGAGCTGAGAGGGACAGGATGGAGGCCAAGTGGAATAGCAGATTTACAGCCAGGACAGTAGGAAGTCCCAACCTATTATTGAAGATAGTAACTAATACTTTGTTGTGCACTCCAAAAGTGCCAGACACAGTTGAGTGTTTGACATGGAGAATCTCACTAACTTACTGTGGTACCACGGGCAAGTTGCTTAATCTCTCTGAGCCTCAGTTTCTTCATCTGTAAACAATGGGAAAAATAAAAAGACTACACAGGTTTCTCGTGAAGCTCCAATGAGAACATGAGTGTGTTGTAGGCCACAGATTTTATTAAAATGTGACTCTAATGGGCAAAGTCTATTGATAGATGAACAGAAAGAAGTTGTGAGGTATATATACATATATATTATATATATACATAGTACATGTGCATGTGTGTGTGTATATACACACACACACACATAAAATGTCTTCTAGATGTAGCCGGGACTTTAACTCTGAACTTTGAGGCTCTACAACAATGGTGAAAATGTACCTGTCAGGAACCATTTCATTGCCTCAAGTTTTCAATTCCACTTCCTGGTATTTATCTGAAGAAAACAAAAACACTGACTCAGGAGATTTATGCATCCCCACGTTCATTGCGGCATTATTTACAATAGTCGAGGTATGGAAACAGCCTCCATCGATGGATGAATGGGTAAAGAAGATACAGTATGTATATATAATAGAATATTATTTAGCTATAAAAAAAGGATGGAATCCTGCCATGTATGACAACATGGATGGAGCTTGAGAGCATTATGATAAGGGAAATAATTCACACAAAGACAACTACCATACGATCTCACTTACACATGGAATCTAAGAAACAAAACAAAAACCAAGCTCATAGATACAGAGAAGAGATTAGTAGTTGCCAGAGAAGGTCATTATAGTTTATAATGCTGTATTGCAGCAATTTTCAACCTTTGTCATCTCATGGCACACATAAGCTAATTACTAAAATTCTGCGGTGCACCAAAAAATAATCTTCTATATTTTGCTGATCTGACAAAAAATAGGTATCATTTTGATTCATTCACACCAGATGGCCATTCTTGTGTTGGATGTTGTCATTTTTTATTTGACAATCTAAACAAAAAGAGGTTAGTGCCCCTGACTAGATAGACAGGTATTGCATATTTTAAAAATTCCGAGGCACACCAGTGTGCCATAGCATGCCGTTGAAAATGGCAGGGGTATTGCATATTTTAAAGTTGCTGAGAGTAAATTTTGAAAGTCCTCATCACAAGAAAAACACTTCTTTATATCTATGTATGGTAATGCATGGTAACAAGATTTATTGTGGCGATCATTTTGCAGTGTATTCAAATATCAAATTACTATGTTGTATACCTGAAACTAATTATACTACCTCAATTTTTAAAAAGTAAGATTCCTTAAATTCCTGCATCATTTTATGTCTTTTAGATGTAGCCAGGACTTTAACTCTGAACTTCGATGCTCTACAACAATGGTGAAAATGCACCCGTCAGGAACCACTTCATTGCCTCGAGTTTTCATGGAGCTCCTTTTCCAAGGGGACCAGAAATGGTGAAAAGTTTTTGGCTCCATGTCACTTATTAACATAAACAAGGCACTTATTTGCGACCAAATTTCTCAGACAAAATGGAAATGAAGTTCATTCCTACCCATAGACCCGGGGGCCCAACTCCCTGCTCTCTGCGGGCTGAGTTCTTGGCCACTGGCCACGGGGCTTGCTCACGTGTCCTTGTGAACTCACCCCTCTCCTGTAAAGCCCACGCACTCGAGCAGTACATTGGGCTTCTGTGAAACAGGTTCATTTCTCGCTTACTGAACAGTCCGAAGGAAAATAGTCTGGGTGAGTGGGGTGGCTCTGCTCCGGAGGCCACCCCGGGTCTTTCTAGCTTGTTTCTGCACCACCCCCATCTCTGGTGGAGGCTGGCTTACTGTCTTGTTCAGCTTCCAGCCTCAGGGAGAGAAAGAAGCAAGTCCGGCATAGTAGATGTTGTCCTGAAGGAGGTGACCTGAAGGTTCCATGTATCATTTACCCTCAGTAGCATCCCCACACGTCATGAAAGGGTAAAATATATAGTCTCTGGCTGGGTGGCCCTGTGCCCAGATTCAATTTGGGGGTTTTATTATTCTAGTTTCAAGATCAGTAATAGCAGAAGCAAGGAAAACATCAAGGAAATGAATTCTGATCAAGTCAGCCATCGGGTCACTAAGCATGAGCCTGTGTCTGTATTGAACAGATATCTGTGTGAAAAACGGAGAGAGGGAGTTTATTCAGATGTTTGAATTACCCAATGCCCCAAATCAAATACCAGTGTATCTTCATATTTTTCAGCTTTCCTCTAGATCTTGGCCCTGGGCAGACAGAACCTTGGCCACTATATCTACACTCACATACATCCACACGCATATAGGCAGGTGTGTGTGTGCATGTGTGTATGTGTATGTACACCCAAAAATACATACACACACACACACATATATGCACATATAGATTTACCCTGGATCCTGATTTTGTACTGGAGAAATACAGGACATGCCTAATTACCTCCTTCTTTTCAGCATGATTGTGGCATTGTTGAAAAAGTAAAGTCTCAGGAACCAGAGATTTAAGTTCAAATGTAGCCTGTGTCATTGATCCATGTTGTAACTCTGGGCAAGTTATTCAATTTCTCTTGACTTCTGTTTCCATATTTGTAAAATGAGTATGATATTACCTTTCTTGAAATAATATTTTGAAATTAAATAAAATGCCCTACTGATTTCTCTGACATAATGTTTTAGGAATAGTTGGTACATAATAAATATTAACTGTTATTTTATTATATTAGGCCTGGCACAAGTTAATGACAGACCAGGAATTTTCCACCCCTTTCTTAATATAAAACAAGATCTTTTTTAAATGTGTACTGCACTCAGGTATGCTTATTTCCTTTTTAAAAATTTAAGATTTTTTTTTTAAAAAGGTAAATTGTTTATTGAAGTATAACATACATACATAAAAGTATAACATACATACATCGTAAGTGTATAACTCAATAATTTTTTACAAACTGGAATCTGCCCATGTTATCAGATCAAGAACCCAAATATCACCAGCAACCCAGAAGCACCCCTCATCACCTGCTCTGAAAGTAATCACTATCTTATATTATAGAGTAATTGTGCCTTTATATACTTTATACAAACAGAATCGCACATAGATATTCTCATGTCTGTCTTTTTTCCGCTCTGTGCAGTGTTGGAGACATTCATCCATATAGCTGTGTGTGGTTATAGCTTACTCGGTCATTCTCATGCTGTTCAGTGTTTCAGTGAATATGCCAGAGTTCATTGATTCTTTCTACTGTTGATGGGCTTCTGAACGGTTCTTGGATTTTGGCTATTATCAATAATGCTGCTACAAACATTCCTGTATGTGTCTTTGGTGAATGCATTTTTTTTTAGTACATATCTCGGAGCGGAATTGCTGGGTGTCGGGATTTGTACATGCTCATCTTTCGTAGATACTCTCACGCAGCTTTGCAAAGTGGTTGGCATGTCCCTTACTTTTAATTAGTAGGAACTTGAAAGGCTTTGATAGTTCTGCCTGCTCCCGGTTTCTCTCTCACTGGTCCTGTACTTTCTGGAATTCAGAAATTATACTCCTACTCTTTGGCCTGGGAGGTAAGAGAGAGCTTCATGGAAGAGGTGGTTTTTCATCTGGGTCTTGACAGATGAGTAGGAGATGATGGGAAAAGGCCATGAGCCAAGAGTAAAGAATATAAAAAACAAAGGCATGAGGTAGGAATGATAATACATACAGAGACACACAGAGACATACATATAATGTGACTATGGAACTGTACATAAAGGGAAGAAAGAACTGGCTGATAATGTCAACAAAATGGCTTGGTCCACACAGATATCAGACAGATACCAGACCTAGTATTTCTTTAATGCCCCAGGAAGTCAGAGGAGGCAGGATCATCCTTTGTACAACTGAGTATGAACTCTTTTCAGAATGCTTGGATAACATCTTCTTCAAGGTTACTCATAGTTAAATTATGAGTGTATCTCTGCACACAGCAGAAAAAATATAGATTGACAAACTACATAATATTATGCAACTTATTGAATAAAAAATGAAAAATGCCACTGACCGGTAACAAGAGCAATAACTGATGGCAAGGATTCCTGGGGTTAGTTAAAGATGGGAGAACTCCTGGAATAATCAGCAGGCCCTAGGGCTATTGATTCCCAGAATGAGTGAAGAATCTCAGAGCTGGGAGTAACCTGAAAATTATTTACTCTAACTTTGCAGTTTACTTATGAGAAAACCAAGGCCAGGAAGGAGAAGTGACTTGTTCTTCTAGTGCAGAGCTCCTTGTAATACACTTCAGCTTTGTGAGAAGAGCAGGATACAATTCCTGACCAAGGGCCTGCTATGAGCATGGAGAGGGCTGTGAAGTTCACTAGGCATAAATATGGCTGTTAGGGGTTGAATTGTGTCCACCTCATATCTATAATTTGAAATCCTAACCTCTAGTACTTCAGAGTATGGCTTTATTTGGACATAGGGTCAGCGCAGATATAATTAATTATGAGGTCATATTAGAGTGAGTCCCAAATCCAGTAGGCACTGGTGTCCATATTAAAGGGGGAAATATAGACATGCACACAGGGAGAATGCCACTTGATCCTGAGGGCAGAGACTGGAGTGACATCTCTACAGCCAAGGCACTCCAAAAATTGCCAGAAAACTGTTAGAAGCTGGGACAGAGGCATGGAGCAGTCTCTCTCACAGCCCTTGGAAAGGACCATCCCTGTGGACACTTTGATCTTGAACTTCTAGCCTCCAGAACTGAGACAATATATTTCTGTTGTTTAGGCCACCCTGATTGTGATACTTGGTTATGGCAGCCCTAGCAAACCAATGCAATGGCTGAAAGAAAGGTTATATAGCAACCACAGGAAATAGATCATTGAAAGGAAGGCACAATGCATTAATGAAATATAAAGCTATCCATTATTTCAAACACTGAATGTATATGAGGTGCCTCTCTTGGCCCTGAAGCACATACAAGCAGAACTAGAATAAAACTCTCCCTGCCTTTGAAAAATCTCAAAGTGTTTTCCCGTCAGGCTCATAACAGAAATAAGTGTTATAGGGTCCCAAAGCAGTGAGATAGACTAAGGTTTGGATGCAGAAGGTGACATCTGAGCCAGGCTTTGAAAGATGAGTGTGCTTGCTTACTGGCTGCTTAATGGAGCTGATTATTTCTACCACTGGAAAGAGCCTCCTAAAATCTCCTTCCTGGTCCACACAGCCATCAAAGAGGCAAATTCAGATTTGCTAAGTTTTTTTTCAATACAGCATTTCAAACAAACAGCCTCAACAACCCAGGCCAGTGTCTCAATCCCCTGCCCTAGTTGGCCTGCCATTTGTTAGAAAAACAGGAACAGAGATACTGACCTCTGGCTACTTGGGCCTGAGTCCCCTTGGAGCTCCAGGCTCGTGCAAGAACTGGCTTCAGAAGTTCACTCCAGTGGGGGGTCTTCCTATCCTGGCTGCCCAGACGTCTCTGCCTGCTAAGAAGTCAGATTGTGTTATTTTTTTTATAAAAACAACAACAAAAATAACCTTTTCTTTCCAAAAATCCCACGCATGGGAAGCCAAGCCTTCAGCAGGTCATTAATATGTTGACATTTTGAAGAACTTTGCTTCCAGACCCTGAAACAGAAGCCAGGTCTGCTGGCCTGGGCCTTGAGCTCTCTTGGCTCTCTCGCATTAAGGACCCTCAGGCTCCCAAATTTGAGCTCCCGGCAGCCACTGCTCTGAGTAATGCTGCTAACAAACACAGCAAAGAACAGAGTGGATTGCAGCTGAAGCCACATCTGCCTCTGTGGAATGATGTCAAGTGTGCTAAGGGGAAGGCAAGGGGCATATCTTGGCTCTAATTACTGCCCAACTGGTAGGCCATACTCCCTAAAATTCCATTAAGATGATGGAACCTATTCCTTTAGTTTTATGAGGGAGAACATTGGGATGGGAGAGGGCCTGCATGCAAACCAGCAGTCCTTGCTTAGTTGATGACATTGGAAAGTCTTTGGGCAGGGCATGCATGGTCATTTGTCCCATGTCCTAGGGCTCCCTTAGAGTATTGCATCAGGTCTCATTCACAAAGGTTCTTACCTGTCTGACTCCTTCAAGCATTTGTTTTTGTAATCCTTGCTCAACTCTTCCATGCAATAGTTTTGACCATGACTTGGGTGGAAATATTTCAAAACTTCCATCTCTAGTTCATGCCCTTCTCTTGAAGCTTCTACCTCTTCTAATTGCCTGTCCCTGAGTGTCTCACCTTCAACTAGCTCCTCATCTTTCCTCATAAAATTATCCCTCTCCAGGGTTTCCTTTATTGAGTTTCCCAACTCAGAAAACTGGAAAGCATCCTTGACCCATCCCTTTCTAGCACATCAAGTGGATCACTAAGATCTACTAATATTACCTCCTAAAAGTTTATGACTTTTCCTTCCTCTCCATTCTTCCTGATAATTCCCTAATCCAGGATTACATCATCTTTTGCTTAAACTACTACAACAGTTTCCAAAGGGGTCTCCTTGATATCAGCTCAACTCCCTGCCCCCTAGTACATTCTCCACTTAGCAACCAAAGTGTTTTTAATAATTATAAATCTGCACTCAGAAGACTAGGAGTAGAAAGAAACCACCTTAACATAATAAAGGTCATACATGAAAAACCCATAGCTAACATGGTGAATGAGTGAAAGTTTTTCCTCTAAGATCAGACAAGACATGGGTGCCAGCTTGCCAGTTCTATTCAACATAATAAGAGAAATCCTAGCCAGAGGAATTAGTCAAGAAAAGGAAATTAAAAAGCATCCATAATGAAAAGGAAGATGTAGAATTTTCTCTGTTCACAAATGACATGTAAAAATTCCTATAGACTCCACCCCCCCCCAAAAAAAACCCTGTTAAAACTAGTAAATGAATCAGCAAAATTGCAGAATACAAAATTAACACACAAAATATCAGTTGCATTTCTATACACTAACAATGAACACTTTGAAAAGGAAATGAGAAAAACAATAACATCAAAAAGAATAAAATACTTTAGAATAAACTTAATCAAAGAGGCAAAGAATTTGTACACTGAAAATTATAAAATGTTGCTGAAAGAAGATACAAATAATGGAAAGACATTCTGTGTTCATGGAAAGGAAGGCATATTGTTAAGATGTCAATACTAGACCAAGCTATCTACAGATTCAATGCAATTCCTATTAAAATTCCAATGATGTTTTTACAGAAATAGAAAAGCGTATTCTAAAATTCATGTGAAATCTCAAGACCATGTAATAGCCAATACATTTTTGAAAAAGAAGAACAACGTTGAAGTAAGGAAAGTCCAAACCTGTAGAGAATTTTTATGAGTTTATTTGAGCCAAAATGATGACAATTGTGAGGAAGCAAAATCTCAACAGATTAAGAAAGTGCTCTGGAGAATGGCAATTTTGCAGTTTATTTTATGCATTAGAATCAAAGGATGAGACTTAAGGAGGGTTACATGAAATCCATTGGTGGTAGATTGAGGGGGCAGGAGGAGTTAAGTGGGGAAATCCCTGGGATTGGATAAGACAAAGAGACATATACTTCTTTTTACATTAGTGGGTACAGGATAGTTAATAATTAACACAGCACATAGAGATGGTATTTGGTGAACGAGATCACAATGAGGGGTTCTGTGCTCTGGTGCAGTGATTGTGCTCTAAGGGGTATGGAAAAAGAGATTACATAAAAAGGAGGTATATTATCTTTGATGTAAAGAGACAACAGACAGGCTCACTTAAGGTAACGATTGACCTTTGTCCAGAAAGCTACAGGCCTAGGATGTGACTACCTCTCATAACCTGCTTTAGTTAGAAATTTTTATGTTCAGACCATCCTATGTGGCTACTTTCTGTCTCTGAGTATGAAGGGCAGGCCATGTTGCCTCCCCTGAGCTTGTCGGGTTTACCACGTGGCTCCTTTTCAGTCCACAACAAAGTTACAGGGTACACACTTTCTGATTTAAAACTTATTGCAAAGCTATGGTAATCAAAACAGCGAGGTACTGGCATAAATATAGACATATAGACCAATGGAACAGAATGAAAGCCTAGAAAAAGTCCTTGTATGTATGTATTTATATATTTCAAAATGATTTTCAACAAGGGTGCCAAGACCATTCGATGGGAGAAAGAACAGTTTTTTCAACAAATGGTGTTTCAAAAACTGGATATCCACATGTGCAAATAAACAAATAAAGTTTGACCTTTACCTTATGCCATATATAAAAGTTAACTCAAAATGTATCAAAGATCTAAACATAGGAGCTAAAACTATAACACTTTCAGAAGTTTAAATACATTTATTAAATTTATATAAAATCTTTAATTGATGTCTTCTACTGTAGGCATGGTAGTGAGCACTTCACACATGTTATCTCCAAACTTCACAGGAAGTCCATTTTACAAAGGAAGAAACTGAAACCACAGAAGATAAGAAATTTGCTTAAGATTCGTCTTCTCTTAAGTTGATCACGGGCCAAAACTGACTTTTCTCAAAGTCAGGCCTCTGGTCAACTCAAAGTAAAGCCTTATAGAGAGTACAGGCTTTAAGGTCAGACAGACTAACGCTGTGAGCTTGGATGTGCTTTTTAACTTTTCTGTTGATTCAATTCCCTCATCTTTAATATGGACATAATAATATCTGGCCCTTTGCAAGTCACAGGTGGTAAGGACTAATTAAAAAGAAATGGGGTCAAAAAAGAAGATCTATGGCTGAGTCTTTCAGGCTCTCTAGGACCACAGACATTCATAACGAAGTCAAGAAGAAGAGCTCTTTGGAGAGGTGACACCTAATTCTGGAAATGGGAAGAAATGGAAACAAGAGAGGAAAAAAATAAAAATAAGGGTGAACTCTGTTTCTAAGACACTGGTGTGAGAAAAGATTTTGGAAACTCTTTTGTCTCACTTATTGATGGGAAATGAATTGTAAATATGTATATCACGAAAATTACCTTTAGAAACAATTCTGAGTGATTTCCAATGGCAGTGTGATATATAGAGAGAGTTCCAAGTCTGATTTCACAGCTTCTTATCCATGGTTACGTTTGGACGTGTCATGTAAGTGTTCTGAATCTCCAGGTCCCTATCTGTAAAACAGGAATATTAACACCTACCTGATATTCCAGGGAGAAAAAAGTGAGAAATTAGAGGTACATATTATTTGAAAAGTTAAAATACCATTTAGGTCCAGGTTAAAGTCACTATTTTGACTAAACATATGACCCAAGCCACTTCAGTTTTCTGGACCCATTCACTCATCTATAAAAGAACCTACGTCAGGGCGTTATTAAAGGGGTTCAATGAAATAACTTAGATAAATGATTGGTATTGTGTCTGGCACACATTAAGGACGCAGAAAGTGGCTGTGTTTATATGATAGACACCAACTTCAACAGCAGTTAGAAACATTGCTTTACTGCTGGGAAGGAAAGAAAGTTAAGATCTACTGAGAATTTAAGAAAAAGAATTCATGGAAGTTTTAAAAATCCAGGGTTCTCGATCTCCTTAACTTCCCCTTACCCTGAGAAACAGCAGGAGCCTGGCTGGCATGCCTGAGGCAGCACTCTTCCCTATGAATTTCTTTGACTCTGAGGTTAGAAGCTTCTCTCCTGTGATTGAACACTCCCAAGACATTGGGTCATTTTCTGAACTTCATTTATTTAATAACTAATCTTTTACTGCCTTCCCTCTTTTAGAGACAGCCGACCGGTCTTGTTCCCACCCTCACCCCTCTTCAAGGTCTCACCTCTTCAATCATTCGGATAATGCTGAGACACACTACAAACCATTTTAATGGAAGGCTGATAAGTGAAGGCCATTTCCCCCGCATCTGCTTCTCCACCTAGCAGTACACGCATGATTTTCAGTAATCTCAGCAAATCACTCATGTCATTCTCCTACAGCCACCCAGTTAATATCCACAGTCAACAGGTTTCCTCGGGCTCTTCTGTCTGGGAAAGCCTGCCACGCAAGGGCTCAGAACACCCCAGGAATGAGTCTGTACCTGGAATCTGCACAAACTAAGTCCTCAGCTGCAAGATTAACATCCTCGAAAGTTCATAATAATAGCTAGCATCTCTGAGCCGTAATTCCGTGCCAGGCACTGTGCCAAGCATGGTATGTGTATTATCGTGTTTAATGCTCATAAAGCCTACTAGGGAATGCTCCCATGTCTACTTAATGGGTGGAGAAACTTAGGCTTAGCACGGTTTACTCAAAGTGTGGTCCTGGGAGAAACAGCATTATCTGGGAACTTATTAGAAATGCAAAGCCTTCAGCTCCACCACCAACCTACTGGGGGTGGGGTGGGGTGTTCAGGAATCTGTTTTTTAATCTTCCACCCACCACCCCTTGTGATTCTGATGCAGGCTAAGGTTTGTGGAGTAAGGGACTAGAAAATAGAAGTAACTTGCCAAATTCATATTGCTAATAACTGGCAGAGAGAGGCTTGGGAATCAGAGTCTGGCCAACTCTTACACCAGAGCAAGAGGGGCTTTGAGATTGTTTATGAAGTTGTAGGATTTGAAGTAAAATTGTCTTGCACAATGAAGACCTCCAGTATTTCATGTAATAAGATGTGCGGAGGCAGCTCAGTTCCCAGACTGGTTGACTTAAGCAGTTCAGTGGCACTAGGGCTCCAGCTCTCTCATTCCCTTGGTTTTCTCCTCATGGTCCTAAGAGGGCTGCAGCAATTTCAGGCATCACATTTTGTTCCTCAATGCCTAGATGTCTGGAGGGTGGAGGCAGAAGGAGAGGGCCTGTCTCTTCTTTCATGTCTTTAATGAACTTTTTTTTCCCCCCAAAAAAGTACTTGCCCCAAACAGACCTTCTCTCATGCATTATTGCTTAGAATCTCATCACATGCTCATTCCCAAAACCAATCAGGGCGAAGAAAAATGGAATAACATAATTGGGTAAGACTAATTAAGGTTCAGCCCACTTGAAGCACATGAATGCCCGATTGAATATAGTGGATGACAGTGCTGAATCAGAGCAATGGGTACAAATTACAAAATGGTGAGAAGCTTGGATTCACTGGATGACACTGGATGACAGGAATCCAAGATAAAAATTGAGAGTTTATTCCACAAGAAATACAGAGCCTCTACATTTTTTAACAGGGGAGAGAAACATATATGGACATTCATGGAAAGAGTCTGCTGGTGGTGTGGTGTGCAGGAGAGATCAGTGCTAGACTCGGGAGAGAATGACCAGAGGCTGTGGGAGAAGGCCAGTGTTGCTGTAGCCCTGGTGGAATTTTCCAAAGGCTTGGTCTAGGTAGGTGGCAATGGGTTTGAAGGATGGGTAAAGATAAGAGTCATTTGGAAGCCCCTGCCAGCTTGGCTCAGCGATTGACCATCGACCTATGATCCAGGAGATCGCGGATCATGCCCTGGAATGTGGGCTTGATCCCCGGTAGGGGGCGTGCAGGAGGCAGCCGATCAATGACTCTCTCATGGATGTTTCTTTCTCTCTCTCCCTCTCCCTTCCTCTCTCTGAAATCAATAAAGATGTATTTAAAAACAAACAAGCACACAAAAAAGAGTCATTTGGAAGAAAAATTGGTAAGAACAGGTGACAGCTCGGCCATAGGGAAATAGAGAAGCGGGTAAGTCAGGGGCCAGGATGAAAAAAGAGTGCTAACTCTTGCAAAAGGAACTGAGGCAAGTTCAAGGAAAACTGTCATATGTAGAATGGCTTACTTAGGCCTATATGTTTAAGTTCTTAAATCTGATACTTGGCTCTGTGATATAATAATAATAATAATAATAATATTGGAATTTATTGCCAGTTTATTTTGTCTTACTGTTTTATTTATTTACTTAAATTTATTTTTAATATAGAAACTTAAACATATACAAAAGTAAGGAGAACAGGGTAATAAAGCCAGAGGTACCAGCTTCGACGTGATCAGATCCTAGCCAGTTGACATCGTTTCTTCTATAACTTCACTCACGCTCCCCTAATACTTCAGCCCAAGTAACTTGGCTTTTTGAATAACAACATTACAGAGACATAATTCACATACCACACAAATTACCTATTTAAAGTGTATAATTCAGTGGTTTTTAGTATAGTTATAGAAATGTGCAACCATCACACAGTCAATTTTAGAACGCTCTACCACCCCCGAAGGAGACTCCATACTCTACTTCTCACCCCCTGTCCCCAAATACCTCTGCCCCCAGCTCTAAGCAACCACCAATCCCTTTTCTGTTACTATAGATTTGCTGATTATGGACATTTCATCTAAAAGGAATCCTACGATGTGTTGGTTTTTTGTGTCTGGCTTCTGTCATTTGGCGTAATGTTTTCGAGGTAGCAGTAGCTCGTTTCTTTTTATTGCCAGATAATACTCCATTGCACGAATATGCTACCCCTTAATTGCTCATTCATCAGTTGCTGGACCTTGAGCTCTATTTTTCGGCTATTATGAATAATGCTACTAAGAATATCTGTGTATGAGAACATTCATGTACAAGTGAACATATGTTTTCGTTTCTCTTGGGCTTACACCTAGGGAGGCATTCCCGAGTCAGGCAGGAACTCCACACTTAACCTGAGAAAATGCCAGGTGGGTTCCGTAGCCGCTGTACCCCTTCACACCCCGCCAGCACTGTGTAAGGATTCCACTTTCTCCACATCTCCCCAAACACTTTTATTATTTATTTTTAATTTTTAAGTTAATTTCTAATTTTCTTAAAGACTTTATTTTTTAGAGAAGTTATTTAGACTCTCAAAATTGAAAGGAAGGTATAATTTCCCAAATCCCCCTGCCCCGCACACGCATAGCATCTTCTGTTATCAACACCCTCCGCCAGAGTGGCACGTTCGTCACAATGAAAGAGCCTATATTGACACATGAAAATTACCTAAAGTCCACAGTTTACATTAGGATTCATTTTTAGTATTGTACAGTCTATGAGTTTGGACAAATGTATAATGAGATCTATTCATTACTATCATACCACACAGAGTATTTTCACTGCCCTAAAACTAATTCTGTAGCCTTGTAGTTTTTATTTGCAGTTCCCTGAAGGCTAAGGATGCTGAGCCTTTTTTTCATGTGCTTATTGGCATTTCGTATACCTTTTTAGAGACCTATCTATTCAGATTATTTCCCCATTTTTAAATTGCGTTATTTGTCTTTTTATTATTGAGATACAACAGCTCTTATATATTCAAGATATAAGGCCCTGAGCAGACATACTTTTACTTTCTTGATGGTGTCCTTTCAAGTATAAACGTTTTTAACTGATGAAGTCCAAGCTGTCTACTTTTTTGTTGGTACTTATATTCGAGGTGTCATGTTCTTAAGAAATAGTTACCTAATTCAAGATCACAAAGATTTACAGCTATGCTTTTTCCTAAGTTTCATAGCTTTAGCCTTTACATTTAGGTGTTTGATCCATTTTGAGTTAATTTTTATAGATGGTGTGAGACAGGGGACCCACTTCATTCTTTTGCATGTGGGTGTCCAGCTGTCCCAGAACCATTTGTTGAAAAGAATATTCAAAACTGTTGAATTGCGTTTAGGGCCCTTGTTGAAAATCCATTGACCGTTATCGCCAGTTATTTTAAAGCACATCCCAGACATGTCAGTTCATCTAAAAATATATCAATAACTATCTCTCCACTTCAATGCTTTATCCATCTCCACTGATTCTCACCACCACCACCAAGGTACCATTATCCGCATTTAACAGAGAAAGACACCAGCGCCTGGAAGGGTTGTGTGATTTGCTCAAGATCTAAAAGGCTGTTCCCTTCCTATTACACCTGCGGCCAAAGCTCAGTGAAATATAGTAACAGTGAGGGCAGCTTGACCCAGAAAAACCTTGTCTTCACTTTCTTAAAGGTATCATTTGACTTGTTTACTTTCTTCATTGGCACCATCACCATCTCTGCTGGCCCTTTCTCCAGCGTGGTACCCATCAGGAGAGACAGACAGACAGTGCTCTAAGGTCTCATAGATTACCTCTTCCGAACTCAGAGAAAATGTGAGGTGGGAAAAAAACATAAGCTCAAGGTGAGGAGACCTTGAACTGGCATCCATCTGAGAGGTAACACTGCCCATTGTGACGTGAGGAGCAGGTTGAACAATCTTAACTTCTGAATGCAAACGGAGATTTTGTTTACTAGAAGGAAGACTTGAATTGCCAAATCTTAGCGTTGAAAGATGCCTTCAGTAGTAGTTTGTCTGACCTCTTATTTCACACATGTAAAAATGTCTAGTGATTTCCCCAGGGTAACAGGGCTAGTTAGTGGTGGGAAGGGGACCCAAAGGAGGTCCTCTGATTCCTATATTAGGGAATATCAGAATTTTCAGCTCCTAGAGCCTTCTGGGCATGAAGTGCCAGATAACTGCCCTCACCAAGCCAAAGGTATATAGTAATCTCACAAGACTAAAATACTACAGGAATGTGGAAAAGGGAAGAAAAATCAGTAAAGATTGGGATTTTTCTGAAACTGCCCATGGGAACAGGAATTTTCAGAGGCCTATAAGGTAGCAAGCAACCCAATTTCAGGGTCAGATGTGGGGTATATGATCCAAGAGTTGGAAAGCATCATGCACATTCTGTCACTTTTTTTCAATAAGGCAAAAAGAGACAGTTGGGCTTGGATTCAACTATAATAAACTACCTTTGGCACAGCAAAAACACTGTAGAGAGAACATGGATTTAAAGTAACTAGACTGAGAGAAAGATATGCAGCCTGTGCTAGAATGGTTTAGGTCACCAGAGGGCAGAATCCCACCAAGCTGGGCAGCTTAGGGGTGAGGGCACCAACTAACGGCATGGCCTTCAGAACTGGTGCCATCTCACCTTCCAGACAGCCCTTCCTCCATCTCCAGCAGAGAGAAATCTTGGGAAAGGTTTTGATGGCACCTGGGCATAGGTGCTATAACAAAGCTCTAAGGTCATCCAGACCAAGGTTCAAATTCTGACTCCTTTATTGTCTAGCTATGCGACCTTAGGCCAGTCATTTCACCTCTCCAAGCTTTAGTTCCATTGTTTGTGCAATGAAGAGTGTAGGGAGAATTAACTGAAGAACTGGTATAAAGCCCATAGCACAGTTCCTGTGACATCCTGGAAGTTACATTCAATAATTTTTGCACCACTCCCCAGGCTTTCTCAGCTTAGTATGAATTTTGTCTCTGTGCCACCCCTCCAGGTGCCCTGTGGATCTCAGGATCTACATCTTTCAGTACAGAATTAAATATTTCATTCTACTATTGAGAGAATTTTAGAACTGAAGGAGCAGAGGCCCTGCTGAGGAACCTGAGGCCAGGGCATGCAGGGCAGAGTGGACACCTGGACTCCGCATTCAGTGCTCCATCTTCGGCTTTACTGTTGTGTGTCTGGGATGCTGGTTGCCATGATCACCTAATTATTTCCTCTAGGTCTGACCACCACAGTGAATTGAAACACTTGCCAAACTCCCAGCCAAACAAGCAGCAGATGGCCAATTTGAAAAAACATCATTCCTGAACAATAATTGGTTTCCCATTTATCACATGGACCCAGTCACAGAAATGGGGACAGGGAGAGGCAGTTATGCAGAAGTGAGGAATAAGAGCTGAGATGTAGGAGGCACTCCTTCCCGACAGGACACACTGATTGCTTTATGGAGTCACCAACTCTGTTCCACTGGTTTTACAAACAAGCTCGGAACAGCCACCCAGCAGCAGCAGAAGGCAAAAGCTAACGGCTTTTGGAGTCAGACAGGTGTGGGTATCAACATCATCTTTACTTCTGACGAGCTGAGCGACTGACCAAATTCCTTTCTTTGAAACACAGTTTCCTCCTATAAAATAAAGATAACACCTGCCTCATAGAGTTGTTGTGGGATTAAAGCAAAAGGCATAGCGATGCAGCACATGGGGCTTGGACCTGGCAACTAATTGATGAATGTTAGTTATAAATTTGTTTATAAATCATCACACAGTATATATACTGACTCTGCCACAATATATTAAGATGAATGATTGCTTTTGAGAAATACAGAATTGTATTCAAACAAAATATATTTTACAGATTATTTCACACAACACTCTTATTTTGTAGAAGAGGAAATTAAGATCCAGAGAGGTTAAATATTTGCTTGAGATCACACAGCTATTTAACAGCAGGGCTAGGGTGGGAATGCCAGGGCTAGGGTGGGAATGCATCCAACCCAGTGCTTTCTCAGCATCCTAGAATGCATAAGGAAGTGAGGAGGGATGAACATCAGCATTTATTGAGCATCGACAGGTCACAGGAATTCTTCATGAATTGTTTTGATGAATCCTTAACAGCAAGGGTAGAATGTAAAGCATTATTTTTCTTACTTTAAGAAATGAGCAAACTAGAATATAAGCTCTAAGTCTTTCTTATTCATTCCTACATCCTCAGCAGACAGAGCAGTGCCTGGCACATAGTAGGTGCCAAATAAACATTTGTCAGTGAGTAAGATGAAATAATCTGCCTAAGTCAGATAGCTAATAAATGGTAGAGCCAGGACATGAAACCAAATCTGTCTGACTCAAAGCCCATGCCTTTTCTGAACTTTTGCCCTTTCTCCCTGAGGCAACTAAGATGTAGGAAGGAAGAAGGGGGGAAATATTCATTCTTTGAGAAACTTATAAGTTCCAAGGCATTAAACTATATACATCATCATTTACTTTTCACAGCCACCAAGGATAAATGTTTTCCCTTTTTCTTTTTTAAACATATGAGAAAACTGAGAAGCAGAAAGCTTCAGGGACTCTTCCAAGGTAAAATAGTGAGAGGAGAAGCAAGGGCACAGATTTCAGCCCCAGACTTTCACGGAGATAAAAATCACAGCTGCCTGTAGAAAGGCCCAGAAGGAGGCTAGTGGTAGGCCAGGAACATGACATCAGGCTCGCCATACAGTGGAGGCAAGCAGAGTCCCCTCAGGATGCCCAGAGCTGTGGCCCTAGAAGGCTTTCTCGGACCAAAAGCACAAGGATAGAAAGCCAGTAAGTTAGGAGGCCGGGTACTTGGTGGCGCTGTTGGGGCTTGCAACAGACTGGGAGCAGCCTGCCTGCCCATCCTGGTTAAGTTCAATAACAAGATGCCTTTGTTTCTTAGGCTTTTATTAGTTGGCATTAAGTTATCTGCAGGCACAAGCATTTCTGCCTCATGCGCTGTACTTCTCAGGAGGGAGAGAGCAGTAAATAGCATTTATTGTTTACTCCCTGATGGACGGATAAATCTATTTACTTCTGGAATTCTCAGTGTTCATATGTTTATTGGTGGGAGATAGCTGTTGGTTGAAAGTATCAGAAAAGAACTGAATTTAGGTTATATGAATGAGGCGAAATTGTTCTGGGAATAAAGGGTATCTCATGGAATCCAAGTACAGGGATTCAGCTAAGCCTGGTAGTTGTCTGGGACCAGGACCTCAAAAGCATTTGCCATTCTGTTTCTCTCTAATAATATCTGCTCTTCTCTGATTCTTTCCCTTCCCTTCCCTTCCCTTCCCTTCCCTTCCCTTCCCTTCCCTTCCCTTCCCTTCCCTTCCCTTCCCTTCCCTTCCCTTCCCTTCCCTTCCCTTCCCTTCCCTTCCCTTCCCTCCCCTCCCCTCCCCTCCCCTCCCCTCCCCTCCCCTCCCCTCCCCTCCCCTCCCCTTCCCTTCTTCTGTTCTCTTCTCAATGCTATCAAATCCCTACTAAGTGCCAGGCACTGGTTCGGAGCTTTATGTGTATGACATTTTATTATCCCAACTATCCTATGGGGTAGGTACTATTATCTGCACTTTACAGAGGCAGTTAAGTGTCTTGCTTAAAGTTGAGCTGAGAGCCTGGCCAGGTGTGGCTCAGCGGTTGAGCATTGACCTGGGATCCAGGTGATCGGGGTTCGATTTCCGGTCAGGGCACATGCCCGGGTTGCGGGCTCGATCCCCAGTTGGGGGCGTGCAGGAGGCAGCTGATCAGTGACTCTCTCATCACTGATGTTTCTATCTCTCTCTCTCCTTCTCTTTTCCTCTCTGAAATCAATAAAGATATATTTGAAAAAAAAAAAGTTGAGCTGAGATTTGAACCTATGGCTTAGGTTCATAACCATTACGTTGCATTTATTTTTAGGTGACTTACCTTGCTGGATCTCACTTTTTTTTTCTCCTACCTCCTACCACTGCATCTTCTTGGCAGCCAGGGTCTACTGATTTTTTGAGGTACAATTGCTATACAATAACCAGTGCAAATTGACGCGAGTTTGCACCCATGGAAGCATCACTGCAATTCAGATAAAGAACATATCCATCGCCCTCCCCCAATTTTCTTCATGTCTCTTTGTAATCCATCTCTTCTCCCTCTCTCTTTCATCCCAAGGTAACCACTGATCTGCTTTCAATCAGTTTGCATTTTCTAGAATTTTATGTAATTGGAATCATATAATATGTCATCTTTTCTGTCTGCCTTCTTTCACTCAGCTTATTTTGAGATCCATCCATGATGTTGACCATATCAATAATTTGTTCTTTTTATTTCTAACTATTATTTTATCATCTGGATGCCGCTGTGTATAGCAGTTTACACAGCAGCACCAGTAGAGCTACTATGAATATTCATGTACACGTCTTTGTGTGGATGTAGACTTTCATTTAAATAAATACCTAGAGTGCAATGGCTGAGTTGTATGGTAGATGTATGTTTATCTTTTTAAGAAACTGCCTAACAGTTTTCCCAAGCGGTTGTGCCACTTTACAGTTTCACCAGCAATGTTTGAGAGCCCTAGTGGCTCCACACCCTCACCAACACTTGATGTGATCAGTCTTTTCAGTTTTAGTCAATCTGGTTGTGGTGTAGGCTTACCTGGTGTTTCCCTGATGGCTGGATAGTTGGGCATCTCTTCACGTGCTTATTTGCCATCTGTCGCTCCTCTCTGTTGAAATGCCGGTTCGAATCGTTTGTCTGCTTTGTTTTCAATTGGGCCGTGTGATTAAAAAAAGAAAATTATTGGTCCTGACTTCCCTTTGGAGTCAGCTTCCTTCTTCTCTGAGAACTAATCAGGCGCATTTGGCCTTGCATTTCAGCCCTGCTGCTTGGTACGTTCTGTCACCTTGGGTGACATGGTGAGTGCCCTTGCACCTTAGCTCACTTTCCTGTAAGATGGCTCTAGTGAGCCTGTCTCGCAGCACTTCTGTGTGGAATAAATCGAACACTTTTCTTAAATGAGTGGCGTCAGAACAATGGGAATAACCCTTGTTGAGACCATGTACTAAACAGGGGGCCATTTCAATTCTTGTGAGGCTCGTTCCCTTAGTCCTACTTGTCCTGAATGAACCCAACAGCTGGCTTCGTAGAAGATGGCATGGGCCCATGGAACATCAGACTCATTTAAAGGATAAACAGCCTTCCCAGTGTTTGAGGGCTCAGGCCTTCCCTGAAGAACCTCTGGTATTCTCTCCCCTAAGGAAATAGGGCATGTCTTGTGGAGGAGGCATATCTGAGACAGCCATCTCTCTAGTTAAGTAGAAACCTTCTGGTCCTTTTGGTGGATGAATTCATAACAATAAACCTGCAATAGATTCCAAAGGGCCCATAGAAGGAGGCTGGGCATTAAACCCAGAGTCCTGGGAGATGCCACAGAGAGGCTGGCTTAGACTCAAATGCTAACAGCTCCACTGATAGGCATGGGCAACGCGATTACACAGGGGCGGCAAGGCCAAGTTCTGCACTCTCTCCCCAGCTGGCAGGAGCAATCACTTTGGAAAGGCTCCCTCCTACCTCCTCTCTTCTCTGTGCTTCAAGAACTTCTGGGAATTTCACTTCTTGCCATAAGCCTTTTCAAGCAAGATAAATGGATTGAGAAATCGCCCTTCACACAAACCTCAGTACCTTACCTTCAGGCACCATAATTATGAAACAAAACAAAACAAAACACTAAATTAGCTATTTTATAGAGTGAAGCATTAACACTAGAAAGAATGCCAGGCAGGGTTTAAGGGTCATCCAGAGAGTGAAGACCTGAAGGGGGGCATGAGGAGAGCTGACTATATGCCAAGCCCTCTACGCGCTGGAGGCTTATCTTTGGAGTAAGGACTGTGACTCCCAGTTTGTGAGTGAGGGGGCAGAGGCTCAAAGAGCTGGAAGAAGTTGTCTCAGGTCACACAGAGGTTAGCAATGGACCTGGGGTTTGATCATGAATCGGTCTGATTCCCAAAGATCATCAGTCTCCCACGGTGCACTTTTGAGGCCTTTGCACAGACTATGCCCCTCATTTCACCCACCTGTGCCCCACACACCCAACTCCTGGGTCTCCGGGCCATGCTGTGCCTCGGACCCTGAGGTGGTGCCCTCCGGTACCCGATGTTTTCTTCATTCTTCAGTTTTCCTGAGGCACGTTCAGAAGCCAGCCTGTTGGAAATACCCACAGTCTCTTTCCCTTTATTCTCTCCTGGCCTCTCCACTGGTCTCCTGATGGGCCAGGAGCCTTGTGGAGGAGAGTACCTTCCCACGGTGAGGAACAGGGTCTGAGTCTTCTTGTTTCAAAGCTGGCACTGCTCTTCCAGTTATGCATTCAACCTCTACTTTTTGTTATTTTGGTGATGGTGTATGTTTGTTTGCTGGTTGGTCTCAGAGCAGCTCTGCCCTCAAAGCTCATTTGGTGAACACAGATCAATGGTCTGCCCTCAGTTCACCAGCAATAAAGCCCTTCTGCAACTCAGGTTAGTGGCTCCACCCACTTCTTTAAGGGGTTTATTTTGCAGAAGTCTGTCTTGACAATTTAGGACATGAAGGATACAGATAAATGAGACATGGTCTTAGCTTACCAATAGCTCTCAATAGGTTGAGGGATACAGATACTATCATTAAGCATTTAATTCAAGAAATGGAAATCATTCTAGGTATTTCAAGCAGAACTGATCTTAATATGAGGATTGGGTGCTTATAAAGTCATTGTAAGGCTAGAGGAGTAGATTGTAGGCTCCAGTGATGCTGCTGAGAGAGCTGCTACTTCTCCTCCACTGGGAAGGTGGAAATCAGGAGGCCCCAAATTGAACAGTGAGTTCTGGATTCTAAAATCTGTAACAAATCACACACTTTTAATCTAGGGAATTAGAAAGACAGCATCGGGAAGCTATTATTGCTGCTATTAAAACTGACTCTTGACAATCATAAAACTGTTTACCAGTTACTGGAATACAATGCAGAAAAACTTCACATCCCTACAACTGTACTTGCCAGCACAAAATATCAAAAACAGCAGAATTTCCCTTCTTCCATTTATATGTTTCAAATCTCATATATGCGCATCTATTGATAGAACTTAATTTGCATCTAGAACATTATCTATGGGAAAGTCTGGAGAATGGACTTGTACTATAGAGGATGAGAGTGCCTATTGGGAAAATAACTAGCAGGGTCTCCACAAACTCATGACCGGGAAAATAACTAGCAGGGTCTCCACAAACTCATGACTGGGAAAATAACTAGCAGGGTCTCCACAAACTCATGAATATACAAATGCACTAAAGTGTTAGAGGAAGCATGTTATCCAAGGTGCGATAGGTCACAAGGAAGAGAGGGATCAGTTCTACCTGGCGTTCACGGAAAGTGGTAGACAAAGACTCCTCCTGCTGGGTCTTGAAGACTATCCTATACAAGTTTGCCTCAAAGAGGGCTGAAGAGCATTTGGAGCAGAGTAAGCATTATGAATTTAGTCAAGAGAGTATAGAAAAGCACAGCACAC
Organism: Miniopterus natalensis; assembly: GCF_054644295.1. NCBI lineage: Eukaryota > Metazoa > Chordata > Mammalia > Chiroptera > Miniopteridae > Miniopterus > Miniopterus natalensis. Next base: position 35,570,881 of record NC_142089.1, on the reverse strand, counting down.
CTCGGATCAGCCTGTGCTTTCTTTGTCTGGAACAGAAGGGAGACAGAGGAGTGCCCTGAGAGTTGAGGTCTGAGAGGTGACAGGTTTCAAGGCAGACGTCATATGCCATGCTCAAGAGTTTGGACTTTGGCTGGGCCGGGCGTGGCTCAGCGGTTGAGCATTGACCTAGGGTCCAAGAGATCGTGGTTCGATTCCCTGTCAGGGCACATGCCTGGGTTGCGGGCTCGATCCCCAGTCAGGGGCATGCAGGAGGCAGCCGATCAATGACAACTCTCTCATCATTCATGTTTCAGCTTTCTCTTTCCCTCTCCCTTCCTCTCTCTGAAATCAATAAAGATATATTTTAAAAATAGAGTTTGGACTTTGTCCTGAAAGTGATGGAGGGACCTTGGAAAGTTTTACTTGGAAATGACAGGATGAGATGGGTTGTAGAAAGGTTATGCTGGATGCTGTGTAGAAGATGCATTGGAAGGGGAAGAAATTGGATAAAGAGGACAGCTGGGAAGATATTGCAACATGGTAGACTCGACATGGTTAGAAACTAAACTGGGACTATGTGTATTGGGATGGGGCTTGGAATGCATCAGGAAGTTGAGTCAATAGGATTAGACTGAGCTAAAGTAACTGCAAACAATCACTGGATATATACTATGCACCAGGCTCTATTCTATACGCTTTACATGTATGAGCTCATTCAATCTCTACAAAACTCTATGAAGTTCTATTACTAACCCACACCTACAGAGGAGGACACTGAAGCACAGCTGGCAAGTGGCAAAGCCAGGATTTGAAACCAGGTAGTTTAGTTTTAGAAAACAAATACTCAACCAATTTTCTGTGAATGCCTCTGCTCTTAGGGATACAATTTGCTTTCCTGTACTTTACACAACTATAACTCTCTTTTGAATTCTGGTTTGGACCCTGAATCAGGAGTTCTTTTTACTTAGACATTCATGGGTGGATTTCTATAATCCTGTGCACCCTGAATTGTAATCAAGTTTTTACATTTGCGTATTATTTTGGGGGGGAAGTGGTGGCAAGTTTTATCAACAGATTCTCAGATGGGTCTTTGACCTAAACATACATTTAAGAATTTTGCCTTAGAGCAGTGGTTCTCAAAGCATCAGCATCTCCTGGGAACTTGTTAGGAATACATATTTCCAGGCATATCCAAGACCTACTGAACCAGAAACTCTAAGAAATCTGTGCTAACAAGTCTTAGGTGCTTCTGATGTATGCTCAAGTTTGGGAACTACTGCCCTGGAGCAAGCATCAGCATGGCAATAGGGGCTGTTCGCTGGCCTAAGTGGAACATTCACAGTAGATGTCACATCGAGGAGTGTAGAGCAAAATCTTAGAGGTATGAGATCTTCCTTGGGTACTCTCAGGAAGGAAACGCAGACATAAGCTTTGAACTGGGCAAATAATTTGGACAAGGCATTCAGTGAGGGCTTCGGTGGAGCTCAGAACAGGCATTTCTGGGAGCTGCAGGGCTCTGGACCTGCAGATTAGATGAAATCTGTAGACCTGTGACCAATCTTACAAAGCCTCAGATGCCAGCCTCTCCCTCCCATACAGTTTCTTCTAGGGCTGCAGTTTAGATAATCTTGTTTCATCCAAGGTACACAGACCTCTAATGACATTTCAGCACAGGATAACCTGCCCAGGCTCTGGGGAGCTTTGGTATCCGCTGACCCCCTGGCTGCTCCCCGTGAGGCTCCAGGGCCTGGGGTCCACACCTCGCCTGACTGACACAGCAGCCCTGCAGCTTGTGCAGGGTTCATGCCAGCAATGCCAGTCTCTCCCTACATCTTCCTGGAAATAGGAAGGCATCCAGAAACAACCTGCAGCGCTGGGTGATGGGAATGGCAAGGATTCCCGCTGCCCCTGCCCTCCAGAAACCCAGGCCTGGGTCTTCCTTTCTGCTAAGTCACCAAGCTGGAAAGCACTTAAGGTAGGGAGAGAGCTTGTGCCCGCTGGTTGGCTTGGAAAGGTTCTGGGAATTCATTTTGATCTAAACAACCATTCCAGTTATTCATGTGACTCAGCCCTTGAAAGCGGGATCTTCCTGTGTCCACAGGGCTGGGTGCTGCTGAGTCAGGGCTAGAGAGGGCACCTTGTAAGCTCTCCTGGGTTCCCAACTCCCCTCCCCCCTCTTCTCTGTCCCCAGAAGACACCCAAGGGAAGTGGACCATGGAGACGAGCTTCTCAGCCTGTTCAGTTTCCTTTCTAAATGAGCAGCCAACCCCCTCCATGCAGCTCTCACTGCACACAACTGTCAGTCTTCTGGGCATTTTGACGGGGAAGTTATCAGAAACAGACATGCAGGCATCACGCATTCACGTATGTATTTAGCACACGTTTATCCAGCACCTACTATGTGCCCAGCTGTTTACTAAGAGCTGGGATCCAAAGAGACATGGCTGTATCTTCCCACACTGCTCAGGGGTCCAGTGGGGGAAATGCATTCACAGACATTTAGAAATAATGGGAAAAACACACTATAGCTGAGCTATAGAGAGCTTGGACAACACAGACAAGCAAGTGGCAGCCCTTTCTAGGTGCCTGGAGCTCCTCGTTAGCACGCAGCAAAATTCAGAGTGTGTGTGGGAATTGCTTTTGTCTATGGGAGCCAGGGAGCAAATAAAGTGCCAGGAACTAAAATGGCACAAGGGAAGGACTCCCTGGGAGGAGGGAGGCTCAGGAAGGAGGCGAAGGGCAGGAAGATGGAAACGGCAGTTGGGCAGTTTTGCTAACGAGCCTTTTCTTAACTTGAGCCTGGTATGTACTATCTACTAGGCAGGAGGGCTCGATTTCCCTGAGATGGTAGATGAACTGCTTGAACTTTCCTCTGTCATTTAAGGAGGAAAGGGAGAAAAAGGTGACATGCTGCTGAGTGAAAGACTGAAGAGAAAGTAGACACTAACACGAGCACCTGCCCTGTATCAAATCTTTATACGGGGGGTATCCTATCTCATTAAATACTGAAAGCGCGCGCACACGATAGGTATCTCGGCACAGAGGGATTAAGTAACATGCCTGAGGGTAGATGAGCTGAGATTAGAGCCTGTGTTCTTGCCACTTACAAATTTACTGTGCACAGAGTTACATAATGTAAAGACACTCTCACATCCCCATTTGGCTTGGAGAAGTTAACTGACCTCTCCAAGGTCATACAAGTAGCAAGTTAAGATAACAGGACTTCAGATCCAGGTCTGTCTGAATTAAAAGTCTGGGCCCTTTCCACCACACCAACCTGCTATTTTTTCCATCTTAAAACCAGATTTCTTTCTTTCTCCCCGCTGCTGCCTTTTTATTGAATTTATTGGGGTGACACTGGTAGGCCATATTTCACCTCTCTTTATATCTACTGTCTGAACCTCTGTACAAACGGAACCTGATGTCATTGTCATCCAGGACTATGACTGTATCTACTGTAATGCTAGAATTAAAATACTTAATCATAACTCCAAGCATGCCTTCTTATCACTTATTCATACATTCAACAGATTTATATTGAATATTCACTTACTTGTGCCAGACACAAGGTCCTGAGGCTAGAACAATAAAAAAGGCAGGCATGGTCCTTTCCCCTCATGGAGCTTTCAGTATGTTGGGGCGAGAAAAACACAAAGAAAGGGTTATGTAGCCAATCAGTCTCTTACAATTGCAGTAAGTGGTATAATAATGACAGCTAAGGCTTCAATTGAACTTAGTATATACCAGGAACTGTTGTAAGTACTCTACATAGTATCAATTCATTTAATTCTCACAGGCCAGCTAGGAAAGTGGAGAAATCAATGTGGGTTTCCTGAAGGAAGTGTCAGCTCAGTCTGGAAACTAGAGGAGTTAGTTATGCTGAAGGGGGGAAGGGAGGGGAAGGAGTATGGAATAGGACTGTGCTGTCCAAATAGTCATGAGCCGCATGAGGCTGCAGAGCATTTGAAATTTGGCTCATGTAAACTGAGGTGTGCTGTAAGAATAAAATTTATACTGGGTTTCAAAGACTGAGTGCAGAAAAAAATGGACACATAAGCTATCCCATTAAATTTTTTTATATTGATTACATATTGACCTCATGATATTTTGGATATATTCGGTTAAATCAAATATATTATTAAAATTAATTTTACCTTGTTTTCCTTTTTAAAATGTGGCCACTAGAAAATTTTAAATTACAAGTGGGGCTCACACTAAATTTCGATTAAACAGCGCTGCTTAGAAGGCTGCGGAGTCTCGGGGACCAGGCACATCAAGGGAACTAGAGACTGGAGCAGGTGGGAGGATGATGGGAGAACAGAAGAGAGGGTGCTGAAAGCAAATGTGAGCTCCCAATCTTCTCTCCCGAGGGTCAGAAAGAGTAACCATAACCTCCGTGAGTGCCAAATCTGAGATGTTGGGGCCCCCTGACTCCCTGAAAATTGCCTCTTCCTCAAAACCAGCTCCAGCTGTGACCCAGGGGATGGTTAAGGCTATTCTTGAGTCTAGTATTGTAGAAAGGAGAGGCAAGAACGATCACGGCAAAAAAGTAAAGAAAACTGGAGGAATGTCCTAAGGTCAAGCCCCTAACAATGCCCACCCCTGGCCCTATAGTCTTCCTCCTGCCCTCTTACCTCTCTGACCTCTTCTACTCAGCAACTCCCTCTACCCCACCTCCACTCCAGTTAAACTGATCTCTTTGCTGAGCCTCAAGCATATCAGGCATGCTCCTGTCTGAGGACCTTTGCACTGTCTGTTCCTCTTGCCTGAAACATTTTCCCCTCAGCTATCACATGGCCAAGGACCTTAACTCCTGGTTCAAATGTCACCCTTCTGAAAAAGCCTATTTTGACCATCTTATTTAAAATTGCAAGCTCCATTGGCACTCCCTTACCTTACTCTTGTTTTTTACCATAGGATTTACTCCTTGTACTAATCTAAATAATTTACTCTTATGTTTACTGTTAACCTTCATACTTAAAAGCATATTCCCTAAAGACTGTGATCTTAGCTTAACTCCTGCATGATCCCCAACACCCAGACAGTGCCTGGCATAGAGTAGCTGCTCAATTAACATTTTTTGAATGAATGAAAGTGTCAGTGGCACTGCTTAGGATACAATTTGTTGATGAACAGGCCATCTCCACACATCCTCTCCTCTCCTGAAGAAAAAGACGTTTTTCTGCAGCTGGACTTGGTTAACCTTGCCTCCACCCAGCTTTGACTACTCAGGCCTCTGCCCTGGATCCCACACAGAGGCCTCCCAAGAGACTGAAGAAAGCAGCTGATGCAGTGGAAAGCCCCCTGGACTGGGTAGGAGCTGGGATTCCCAGGGGCCTTCTGGCTTTGCTCAAATGCAGGCCCCGTTTTCTTGCCTGTTTCCCCAGCTGCCAGGGGTTCGAGGCTCAGTGGGAGGCTATACAAGGTATTTATTGCATTAAGGATGAAAATGCTGGAGAAAATTGTTCCATACAGGACAGTTTTCAATGGACCGACCAAAAGCATCAGCATTACCTGGGAACTTACTGGAGATGCATTCATCTCAGGCCCCACCCTAAATCCACTGAGTTAGGGCCCAGCAGTGTCTTCTAGTGATAATTAAATTATAAATATAGCGAAGCCTCCGGGTTATTCTGATGCACTTAAGTGTGAGAACCCCTGGGCCGGGGGCGGGGAAGAAGGGACTTTGTTAGAGCCTTGAAGTCAGGGAGGGCCTTAAAAGGTCAGGCCGGAGAGCAAACCGCGCGGGCGGGAGCAGCGTGACTTCCCGGCGGGCGTCCAAGCGGGCGGGGCGGGCCTTGCGGGAGCGTGACCTGGGAAGCCCAAGGCCAGAGCTCCCGGGTCCTCCCACCGCCCCAGGAAAGTCCCCGCGGCGAGGCCACGACCTTCCGCCCCCGCGCCGCCCCGCCGTCTGGGACCCGCGGCTGCTCTCTAGGTGCGCGGCGGCGGCGGCTGCGGGACGAGGGGTGGGGGTGCGGGGGCTGGCGGGGGCTCCGCGGGCGCCCCCGCCCGGCCGACAGCGGTCCTGCGCCGCCGGCTGCTGGAGCGGGGACCTCCCCGCCCCCGCGGCCGCGCCCCGCCTCTTCTGCCGGTGCGCCCCCGCTGTCGCCTCTCTCCGCCTCTGGCGTGCGGGCGTCTGCTGGAGTCCTGGCGCTTGGATTTTCTCCCTCCGTCTGTCTCTTTCCTGTCCGAGTTTGTTCTCCCCACTCCCTTTTCCTTTTTCAGTCTCCTTAAGTATTTTAACAAAGAGTTGCGGGTGGCCCACTGTGTGCCCTGGACAGTACTAGGCTCTGGGCGGTCAGAGGTGAAAGCAGGGCACCTGCTGGCCGGGCGCTTTCTGGGTCTTTTCTCCCTTTCTCAGCATCTCCACCGTCCTCTGTTCTCTCTCCAGCCCACCTTGACCCTTCCCTCTTGGCATTTGCTGTTTCCTCTCTCTCCCTTCCCTAAAGTACCATTTCTTCTGGAGGGTCCCAGGGTAGGAGTAGAAAGCCTACTTTTGTCTGACTTCTGGAAAGTTGCAATTAAAATGTCAATCTTATCTTCAACCATGACAATAGTTTAAACTGTTATCAGCTATTAATGCCTAAATGAAAACTAGATGAGTAAGCCAAAGCAGATAGTCATGTCCCATGGGGTCACCTAGCTGAGAAAAATTAATACTCGCCTACTTTTGCCTTGATGCTAGACACTCGTTTATTCAAGAAAATGTGTTTATTCAATGATTTATTGAGCATTTAGCATGTGCCAGATGTTCAGGATGAGCACTGTCCAAAAGAAATAATATAAACCATATATGAAATCTTAAATTTTCTACTAGCCACATTAAAAAGAGTAAACAAACAAACACCCCCCCCCACACACACAAAACAAAAGATATTAATTTAACAGTATATTTAATTTTACCCAGTATACCCAAAATACCATTTCAACATGCAATCAATATAAAAATTATCACTGGGAAATTTTCCATTTGCATCTTTTCATGGGGAAGCTTTGAAGTTCTGTGGTTATGTTCCACTTGCAGCACATCTCAGGGAGGGCCAGGCACATGGCAAGGGCTTAGCAGCCACACTGGCCAGTGGCTGCTGGACTGGACAGTGCGATCCTAGACACTTGTGGAACAGCTATGGGTAAGACAATGAGGGATTTAGGAAGAAACATTCAGAAACTCCTGAACAGATAAGTTAAAGATAAATAGTGTCAATTCTATGAAGAAATTAAAACAGTGACATAGGATGACTGGACTTATCTCTCTTAGCCCTTTCAATCCCTCTTCAAATTGAATAAAACAATATAACAACAGTATCCGAGGTGTGAAAACTGAGGCTGAAAGACGGTGCAGCTTGTCCAAGTGCTGAGGACAGGTAAGCTGTACAGCCAGGATTCACACTCCAGTGTGACTGACTCCCCAGCTGGTCCCCATTACCTTGCAAGGCCAGGCTGAAGGCAACGTTACCTCAAAGAAGAGCGAGATGAGGAAATCAGCACGGAATGGCTTTGGAGTTGAAGCTTTTGAGGCCTGGACTAGGACTCGGATACTGCTGCGTGTTACTAAGTTTCATGACCTCTCTAGGCCCTCCTCATAGGTAAAATGGAGAGCTTGGCTGGATGACTACAAAGGCCTCTTCCAGTTGCAACATGTAGGTTAACACATAGGCTCTGGAACCTGACTAGTGGGGCTGGAAACCTGATTCTACTACTGACTTGCTGTGTGGACTTAGACAAGTGATTTAAGCTCTCTGGGCCTTGATTTTCTCATTTGAAAGATTGCTGTAACTATTACTGTCTCACTGGGTAGATGGCAGGATTAGTGGTTTATGTTAAATGTGCAGAACGATTTTAGCACAAAGTAAGCACTCAATGAAATGTTAGCTTTTTCTTCTGTTATACCAGCTCTATCCTGCAGGCTTCTCAGCCAAGGCCAGGGATGGCCTGACCTTTCATATGTGGTTAGTATCATTATTTCTGTTGGACAGTGCCCATCCTGAAAGTCTGGCACATAGTAGGATCTCAATAAATTGCTGAGCAAATGCATACATTTTCTTGGATAAATGAACATCTTACCCAGCAGCCCAGGCTTGTCTGGTGCCTGGCTCATGCTCAGCCTGAGCCCCTTCTTTCCCAGAGCCACAGGTGTCCTGATTGCTCTTCCAGACTGAAGACAACAGGGGAATCTCAGGAGTCTTGGAATTCAGTGGACTTTCACTCAAGGCCCTTTTTAACTGGCCTACCTGCAAAGGGGATAGTTTTGTATGGAGTAGTTAGAAACCTTTCATCATTAAAAGTACCTGCTCTTATAGAGGTTTTGTGCAAAGGCACCGAGGCATGAAATAGCAAAGGACTAGATATAAAGGTCAAAGCATTTCCCCCTTAGTTCAGGTGGGCTAGGCCAGGGCCTGACTATGAGGACAGGATTGCATGGTGCCAAAGAGCAGGGCTTTGTGTAGTGGCTGGTTGGATGGTTATCCTAGCTTAAGTGCTTTGAATTTCATTTTCTTTATTTTTAAAATGAGCTCAACAGCAGCATCTTTTTCATGGCATATTTGTAGAAATGAAATGTTGCAAGTACTGACTGTATAGCTAGCCCACAGTAATCATACAATAAATATTGGCTGTTATCATTATTAGCAGCCCTCATAGATTGAACACATTTGGCATTAGAAAGATTTGTGTTTGAGTCTTAGCTCTATTACCTACAAGCTCTGTGACATTAGGCAAATCAATTGATATCTCTGATCCTTAGTTTTTTCATCTGAAAAATGGGAACAAAAGGATTATGTGTCCACTCTGCCACAGAGTGTCTTCATAGATGTTAATTCAGGTTCCTCGTGTTCATGTGCTTTGCAGCTGTGAAATACTGTCCTATGTTGATTATCCTTGGTAGTTATTTTTCTGCGGAGACTTTATATCTAGTCCTGTGCTGATCTGAGTTGCCTCATCTTTGCCTTTGTAGCAGCAAACACAGAAAACTCAATCTTCCTTATCTTTGTTCCAGCAGCGCTCAGCAGAATGTTTTCTGTGCCAGAAGTGCCCAGATTATTACATTAGGAGTCAGAGGGTCTAGTTTGGTCTCTGTTACATGCTGGTGATGGAACCTCTGACCAGTCACTTAATTTCTCTGACCTGTTTCCTTATCTCCAAAGTAGGAATAGACTTAACAGTCCATTTGCTTATATCTTGGGGTTGTTCGGGATGATCAAAAGAATTAAAAAGCATGTTGACCAGTATAACTATTTACACAGCACGAGGAAACATTCCCAAGCATTATTCCCAGTGTGCAGCACGTCTCTTCCCCTCCCAGCTCCCCACCCTGCAAAGCAGTCACACGGGACCACTTTGGGCTTTCTGCACAGGCCGCTGCTGGCCCAGGCCTCAGCCTGTGTGCACTACGCAGGCTGGTTTCTCTGCCTGGAATGTCCTTCCTCTCGTTCTTCAACTTGATCTCATATTCATGTTCCAAGGCCCAGCTCCAAAGAATCTTCTCTTTAAAGTCCTCCTAGATTCACCCAACCAGAGTCGATCGCCTCCCCCTTTGTGTCCCACCGTGGCCAGTACAGATTGCCATCAGGTCGCCCATCACCCTGCCTTATGACTACTGTTTAATCGTTCATGTAATGGCAGCAATATAGCAGGGAAGAAACATATAGGCTCTGAAACTTGGGTTCAAATCCTAGCTCTGAGGCTTACTAGCTATGTTACTTTGGGGAAGTTACTTACCCTCTCTGTGCCTCCGTTTTCTAATCTCTTAAGCAGGGATAACAATGAGACCTCCCTCACCTGGTTGTTATTGAGGAGTTTCCCATTAAACACTTCAAACAGTGTCTGGTGCGTAGCTGGTGCTCCGCAAATTCCAACTTTAACTAATGTTTCTGTTTTATCTGACAACAAGGACTGGGTCTTATCCCCAGTGCCTAAACCAACCCCTGGCACCTATTTGGGGCTCAACACATGATCATTGAATGAATGACTCAGAGACTCCCACACTCGATGGATTCTTGTGTCTCCGTTCAGCCGTCTCCCCTTGCCCCTGGTCCTGCTGGCTCTCTGGTTTTCCTTAGAAATGGGTCTTGCAGTTGCTGCTTTTCATGTCCCAGTGCTCCTTTCTCAGTCAGACATTCCCCCGCCTTGCCCAGCTTCCTGTTTGGCTGACTCACGTTCTTCCTGACCCACCCAGCACACAGCCCTGGTCAGACCCCGCCTGCCAAGACAGTGTTCCCTCCGCTCAGCCTTAGCTTCTCACCGCCCCACATCCCACGTTTCCTACTGATCATTTCAGATGTCTCCAGCGAGGGGTTTCAAGGTCCTCCAGCATCTGGGTCTCCCACAACTGCTAACTTATCTTTACTCTTTGCCTGTACCCTTCTCTGAACATGGCAACCAGCCCCTCACCATCTTATCCATCCTCCCATCCAGCCCCCCGCTCATCCACTCACCCAAATCATCCACCTACCCATGTCCCTACCCGGCCACCTACCTGTTTATCCACCCACTCATTTATGCATCAAAGTATTCAGTGAACATTCACTATATACGTATCGCTCTCCAGTCACTCTATGGACTGCAGACTCAAACAAGAAGAGCTGATCCCCAACTTCATGGAATTTATCATCTACCAGGGAAATTAGATAGCTGAACCACAATTCGTGGCAGAGATGGTTTGTGTCATATGGGTACTGTAGCAGGTTTTAAAATTAGAGTCCATGGATGAGCTTCAGGGAATCTGTGAACTCCCTAAAATCATAAGCAGAACTGTGTGGGTAAGAAGGTGTGCTTGGTGCCTATTTATATACGAGTGCATCTTCAGGGGAGAGCTCCATGGCTGTATTACATTGTCAAAGGAGCCTCCAGTAAGAACTAGGGGATGCATAAGGAAAAGAGAGCTCTCATTCAGGGCCTTGGAGGGGAGGAAGTGTGAAACTAATGTTTATTTCAGACCCACTGTGTTTTGGATTAAATTTTATGTCCCCTCAATTTCATGTTGAAGCCCTAACCTCCAATGTGATGTTATTAGGAGGTGCGGCCTTTGGGAGGTAATTAAGTTTAGATGAGGTCATGAGGATGAAGCTTCCCTAATGGGATCGGCGACCTTATAAGAAGAGAGAGAGACATGGGGCTTCCTCTGTCCACTATGAGAGGGGACAGCTGGAAGGTGGCCATCTGCAAGCCTGGAAGAGGGTCCTCACCAGACCTGACCATGATGGCATCCTGATCGCCACTCCCAGCCTCCAAAACTGTGTGAAATAAATGCCTGTTTTTGAAGCCACCCCGTCTATGGTATTTTGTTACAGTCGCCTGAGCTGACTAAGACACTGTGCCAGACACTCATTGCGCAACCTCGTTTGCAATATGGAAATAGGCTTGTCAGTATCACCGTCTTTAATGCCTACAGCAATCTTTCAAATGGGTATATTATCTCTAGTTTACAGAGGAGGAAGTTCAAAGGCGGAAAGTCAGGGCCGGAAAGTCAGGGCCGTAGTCACGCAGCCTAAGGGGTGGAGTGAGGATTTGGCAGGTCCCCAGGGCTCCAGGCTGCAGGATCCCTGCCTCCTGCCCAGGGTTGTCTGAGGATCAAGCGTGTCACTGAGTTAAGTCCTTCAGAGCTGTAAAACACTGCTCAGGGTGAGAGAAGATGTGTTGTCTGTGCTTAGAGGATGTTAAACGGGTTTTACAAGCCTAAGGAATTGCTGTCATTACATTTTTAACAACCTCCAAAAAGAATGACCTTTTCCTGTGGATTCTGCCCATGGAAAAGGTCAGCGAGTGTTGGTTCTCACCCAGAGTGTTATCACAGCGGTTTCCAGGAACAAGCCTGGGCACTGGGCTGCCACTCAGCAGGCACTGTGGGTGGGTCTGTTGGCAGAAAGGTGCCTCGGGCCCCTGCCAGCCTGCACGGCTCCCTCTGTTGGGGGCTCCGCTTGGTGGCGATGGCAGCCTGCCCCATCCCAGCTGGCAGAATAGGTGACGCCTCCAAACTGCCCCATTACCTGGCGCCACGGGCCTTGCCGGCCGGATACACACTCTCCCACATCCAGGAGTTTCTGAAACTTCCAGAAAGCTCGTGTCCAGGCCAGCTGCCCACCCAGACTCTTCCCCTGGCTGCCTAACACTGAAAACAAAATTCAATCCCAGGTTGAAAACCACTGGGCTTCTTGCAAAGGGAGATGGAACTAAATAACCTCTAAGTCCCCTTCAGTCATGGGAGACTGGGATGAATTAAGGGAGAAAATATTTTTTCAACTAAAATTGTTTTCTCCTTGAAGGCAAGGACCGTATAATTTGTTCATTTGACCTTGTAACTAGCTTTCCCCTTCCCCTCCACTCCATCCCCTTGGCCACCACCCTGGTGTAGAGCACCTCAGCCGGTGCCCTGAGTCACTGCTGCTGCCTAACTGGTGTCCCTGCACGTAGCTGGTCCTGTCCCAGCCAGGCTGGTGTTTCTTCGCGGATTGCATTATAGCCCTGGCCTTCTCACAATTCTTTAGTTGCTCTCCTTGATGGATTTCAAGACCTGAAGTTTTTAGCAACTGCTCCACATTCCTGATTTATCTCTTTACGCACTTCCTTTGCATCCTATGCTCTAGTCTCCCCAAACGCCAAACACCCCCCTGCCCCCCATATACCTCAAGCTCTTCTTGTGCTGTTTTGGGGCTCCTGGTCCCTCTAGACCCCCCAGTGAGCTCCTCCTCAGCCTGCAGGTCTTGGTCTCTCAGTCAGGGAATAAATCCTTTCCTTGAACCCCCTAAAACTCAGGCAGGTGGCCTCCTCTGTGCTCCTGCAGCACCCACAGCCTTCTGCTCTCAGTCTTGGAATTTTCTGGCACATTGTGTGTCTCTCCCACCAGTTGTAAGCTCCAGGCAGGCTGCATCTGTGTTTGCTTGTTTTTTTATATGTTTGTTTTACTTTCTTAAAAACATTTTTATAATGTGCTAGATGAGACTAGTTTCTTCCTTTTGTTTTCTTTCCCTATCATTTATCAAAACGTCGTATGATACCTGTATTGCAAATGGGATTGAATATTTTTATTGTTTCTGTCACCATTTCAGTAAAAATGATTGCTCATTAAAGTAACCCTGCAGCTCAGCCTGTGTGGCTCAGCGGTTGAGCATCAACCTAGGAACCAAGAGATCACAGGTTTGATTCCCGGTCAGGGCACATGCCTGGGTTGTGGGCTCGATCCCAAGTCGGGGGCGTGCAGGAGGCAGCTGATCGATGATGTTTCTCACATAGATATTTCTATCTTTCTATCCCTTTCCCTTCCCCTTGCTCTAAAAATCAAATTAAAAAACAAAACAAAAACATACACCTTAAAAAAATAACCCTGCAAATGTAAAAAAAGAAGAAGGTGGGTTTATGTTCGCTTGTATATCATCATATTCTGTGTCCAGCCCTCAAGGCTGAAGACCCTCACTCCTAAGAGGTGTTTAATTCATAAGAGGTGTTTGCGTTCCGTAGAGCAAATCTGTACTCAGAGGTGAGGTCAGACTCGTTGCTCCCAGAGCTTGGAAGTCCTCGATGCAGAGGGGCCCAAATGTGGAAACCATTAATGCACCCTCCCCTGCTTTTAACTGAATTTGCTCATGAGAGGCAGGGGAACTTTGGACGCACCTGAATCCTATTACAGAACTTGGAACCAAAGCCAAGCATAATTGAGTTGCCTTGTCCTCCCCCACCCCCCTTTTTTAGCCAGATGCCCAGCATCCTGCCCCCTCAACCACCCTGCCTGCCCTCTGCCAACGTGTTCTGGCTAGGACGGCACTGCCACCACTAGATGGGCAGCTGCAGTCACATTCAGACAGGGTGAGGCGGAGAGACTCACTTCAACTCTGACATTCAGCGTGTCCCTTGTGACTCAGGTTGCCACTTTCCCCCAGGGCTGCAGGATGCCAGCAGGAATAGCCCTTTCATTAGATATCAGTGACACGGGAAAAGGTCAGACAAGTGGGCTGGCTGCTGAGTCACGGGGCGTGAGTGTCCGTCCCCAGAACGCTCTTGCCACGGCTGCCTGTCTCCAGGGTTCCCTTTGTAAAGCAGGTTTCATTCTTAGAATGAATTCAGTTCAGGGCCTACACCGGAGGAGGTCGAGCGTCTCTCTGTGAAGGGAGGTGATACGCGTGGCTGGGAGGAAAGCCGGCTCTGCGGTCAGATGCACCCTAGGATCCCAGCTCTGCAACCTACTACCTGTAGCACCCGGAGCAAGTCTCTCACCTTCCCTGACCCTTAGCTCCTCATCTATACAGAGGAGGTGATATTACCTAATGCATAGGATTGTTGTGAGAATAAACAAGGTAAAGTATATATAAGAAGTTTAGCAGAGTGCTTGGCAAACAGTAAACAGACCATCAATGCGAGGTATTGTTTGCACAGGCTGATCTCTCCGTAGTGATCCCTGGGGAACATGAGATCTCTCCAGTCACCAGGCTCTGGCCCCACCTCCCCAAATCCATAGTCCGACAGTCTGGCTTTGGAAAATGTAGTTAAAATGAAAAGGGAGTAAAAGGCTGGTGACATTTATTTTGTTTTTTACCATCTCTGATGGACACACCATTTCCCCAAATTGAGTGATTCCTGGTCACATTGGTCTGAGTGGAAACCAGATGCAGAGGTGGACATAGGGCCACAGGGAGCCCTGAGCACAGGGTTTTACTACGTCAAGCTTTTGGGCTTAGACAACTAGAGAGCATGAGGTTGTTAATGAGCCCTCTGAAACAGATGCACTCCTTTACCTTTCACTGAATTCAGACTGATGCTGTGCCCTTTGGCTCTTGCTTCAGCACCCTCTCCCCCTCTGTCCAATACTCCGACTCCCCTAAACTGAGGAGAAACACCAGAGCGCTCCCTGGGCCAGTGTGCAGCAGGGCTGAATCCACTCGGCGTCACTTGGCAAGCTGTCTAACCTCCCTTGTAACCCAGCTATCTTTAGCCTCCTCGATGCTATTTTGAAATGTCAAACTAGCAAATACTGCTTCCAGAATGGATCTGATCTGAATGTGACAGGATGCTTGGGGGTGGGGAGACAAGGAGGAGGTGGGGGTGGTACAGGAGCCGTCTGGCAGAGGGTGAGATGATGCGCCAACTTCGCAACTGCCAGCATCCTCTCCTTCTGTGGTCTCAGCCACCTCCTGGGGGGGAGGGACCCATTTAAGGGGAAGTGGGACATTGAGACCCACCTGGGCTTAACCTAGAGCGATGTCTGCTTATCTGACCCCAGAACCAGAACTGACGTCACATTCGCCAAAAGATCAAACTGACTCCTGCGTGCCTGGTCCATTCACTTATTTTACTCATTCAACAGGTATCTAATGCGTAGCTACATGCCAGGCATGGTGTAAGCAGTGGGGATACAATAGCCTGCAAAGGTGAATACCCACGGGAATCATCTGGGGAATTTACTAAAATGCAGCTTCTCAGCCCCAGCCCCAGGAGCCAAGGTGGGAGGCTGGCTGCAGACCTGGGAGTCTGTGTTCCTAATGAGCACCGAGGCATTCTCATGAGGTGGCCCAAGGTGTATGAGAAACCCTCGTCTAAATTGTAGTAACATCTATTTCCTCAGCACCTCGCAGTGCTGAAAGCTAGGGGTATAGAAATACATGGTCCAGCCCCAGGTCTTGAAAAGCTCACGGTCCAGTCTCCAGAAAGAGACAAATGATGCCATTTCATGGTGCTGAGTGCTCAGAAAGCAGAGGAACGAAGGCTCCGTGGAGGAGGAGCCAGCGCTGGGGGAGCCAGGGAGACTTTATAAAGGAGGTGATACTTGTACTGGGTCTTGAAGCAGGAGAAATTTTTCAGATAGAAAAAGAGTGGGTGCACACTGTACTTTCCAAGATGGACTCACCGAGATATAGCTCCCATCCCACACTCTTCTCACAGTGGAACCGGTGGGCCTCACACAGATAAGTGGGGGGTGGGTGCATCTGTGTTGCTTGCTTTTGACTCTGGTTGGGGATCTGTGACTGCTCCCACCCAGGTAGAGTGGCAGAAGGGGTGCATGTGACTTCTGAGGCCAGGTCACCAGAAGATGACATGGCTTCTGCTTTCTCTCCTGGGACACATGCCTCAGGAACCCTGAGCTGACCTGTTATTGGTCTGGCTCCCCTGAAACTGCCACACTGTAGACCCAGGTGGAAATTCACATAGCAATAGAGGGAGATGCCCACAGAGATCAGCTTTGGGTAACTCCAGGCCCCAGCCTTCGAACCACCCCAGGGGACACCGAGGGAAGCAGAGATAAGCAGTTCTCTCTCAGCTGGCCTACGTTGCAGATTCAGGGGCAACATAGATGTTTTTGTGGTTTTAAACTTACACATTTTGAGGTGCTTGCTTGCAACATCAGTTACCTGGAACAGACTGCAAGGGCACTTCAGGAAAAGGAAGTGATAGCAGGTGCAAAGGTTTCCAGGACTGAAAGGATTATTTTTGAAATTTGGAGAGATTCATCATCCTCATGTAGAATTTGAAGAGGTCTTGATTCACCACAGACCAACACGGGCAATGCAGCCACCTGTGTGTTTGCCCAAGCAGAAAGGTCTAAGTGTTGTCCCCAGGCCGTGTGACCCACAGATTTGGTGATGCCCCAAATTGGCATGTATAGTTTTAACTGTCCTGTCTTTGTTGCAGTTTTAAGGTGTGTGTGGTACCTTCTTAATTCCTAGGAAAAGATTCATTGGATGTTAAAAATGAAGTGATCCCAGTATTATTTAGTCTAACTGCCTCTCAGATCTCACCTTGCTGAGCACAGTGCCTGGTTCATAGCAGGCCAGCGACAAATGTTGACTGAGTGTTTGAATGAGGCAGGCATGTGAGCAGCAGCATCAGAAGAGGGTCCTGTGTCCCTGACTCATGGGATCCCAGAATGTTGGGCATGAGAAGGATCTTTATAGATCACTGACTCGATTGGGCTGCCAATATCAAGGACTCTAACTCATTTCTGCTTGTTAGGATGTTCTTTCTTCAACTGGGTCCAAATTGTCAATGAAGCAGGTTAATAAGTGAGGAGACTGAGGCTCAGAAAAACCACGCAGCTTCTAAGTGATCAGCTAGACCAGCCCCCAGGCTGATGTAAGTCAGTCTGATGCCTTTCCACTCCCACAGTCTGGTCACCCCAGGAACAAACCAGGAGCTCAGACCCCTTCACCTTCCACACTGTTTCCGCCCTGAAAGGCCCTCTGGTCTCCCTGTTCGAATCTTTCTCTTTTTGAATTCTCTGCTCTAACTCTAACTCCCCACTCAGTCAACATTTGTCGCTAGCCTGCTAAGCACCAGGCACTGTCCCCGGAGCCTGCAGGGTCTGCAATTGCTGTGGCTCTCCTGTGGCTCTCCCTTCCTGACTGCCTACCCTGTGGATGTTAATCTGCTCAGCCAGCTCCTAGAATTACACAGGATATTTAACAAGAATCGTAACAACAACAATAATTGTAAATTACTAGATTTGCTTTAAAAAATTACCTTTTTAAATTTGTGGAACAGAAAATATACAATTAGTTATTAATGTATTACTTAGAGAAATGTGAGTTCCTGGTACATTTCTTGCTAAGTTTTATTTTTGGAGGTTGTTTACAAATGAGTTGCTATATTTTTGTTTTTTTCAGAGTTTATAAACATTTTTAAGTCTGTTCTTCAGTTTGTTTGCATAGGTTTCCTACATGTAAAACCAAAAGCACTTAGTTTATTGAATTTATGAAACATGACAGGATTTTTAAAATCTATAAATAAACTGCGTTGCTTTCTCCTTAATTTGCTGTTCCTGCTTTCAGACAGAAACTGATGGGATTTGCAGTTACAGGCGATTCTATACTAACACAGTTGGTATTTTATTTTTTAAAAACTTGCACTATTCCAGTAACAAAAAGGATTGTAGATATACTCTTCATGTTTTTAAAGTGGTATTGTTTAACAAAATAAAATAAGAAAGAGACAAGATAAAATTGGCACGTGAGCTTTTTGGTATGACACAATAGCAGATTGTAACTTTCCTATGTCTCTTACATTTATTTATTTATTTGTTTGTTTTTATTTATTTTTATTTTTTAAATTGGGATGTAATGGACATATAACATTGTATTGGTTTTATATGTACAACATAATGACTTGATATATGTATATATTGCATTAACTTTTTTGCTACATCTATTTACCTCCTACCCATCATCTATATATCACAATCTTCTGTCTCTCCTACTGGGTGAACTCTGACTGATACAATCACCTTTAAAAGACCACTATCCCTCCAGTCTTTCTTCTCCAGTTATACAGCCTTAGCTACACAAGTGCTCTTTAGACAATGTGGCTTTGAGTCCCTTCAGCATGCTGCTCTCTTTCCAAACATGCTACATTTGTGTGCCTGTCTCCTTACAGTTTATCTTCTCAGCAAGCACACCAGGGATCATCTGGGGGCACAACAAGAGGCAAGACTCCTCAGGTCCTGCCGTCCTGGAGCCTGAGTGCCTAATTCTAAGACTACATTCCCAGAAGGGTGCAGACCAGCCCTTCAAACAATGCAGGAGGAAGGCTTTTGATTATTAGAACCATAACCCCACAGTACCCACCACTCAGTGCTGAGAAGGAAGCTTGATCTAAGTACTTAATGAATATTATTTGATAGTAAGGCTGGACAACAGTTCCATTAACTTTGGGGCCTTTGAAAATCAGTCACTTCATATGATCCTCACAGCAGCTATATGAGAGAGATGTGGCCCGGGAGATCGCACAGCGTTTAAGTGCAGAGCCAAGCATTGGTCACAGGTGCGGGAGACCCCAAAGACCAAGCTTATGGTTGAAGTTGCTCACCAGGCCTTTTCTTTCTTTTTTTTATTTCTTTTATATATCTTACTGATTTCAGAGAGAGGAAGGGAGAGGGAGAGGGGGAGGGGGAGGGGGAGGGGGGAGGGGGAGGGAGAGGGAGAGGGAGAGAAACATCCATGATGAGAGAATCATCATTGATCAGCTACGTCCTGCACGCCCTCGACTGGTGATCGAGCCTGCAACCTGGGCATTTGCCCCAGGCCTTTCCAAACTCCATGAGACTCCTAGGAAAAGAGCCAGCCATCATCCACTCGAGGCCCAAGTTCTTTTCCAGGTTCTTTTGTCTCCGTGGCTCTAATTTTTACCACAATCTTTTGTGCTCAGTCCAGCCAAGTATAGGGAAGAGCTCTGTGCTCTTCAAAGTCTCAACATGCAAACTGCCAAGATGGGGAGAAATTATAAATTTATAAAGTTAATACTGAGAACAATCCTTTTTTGTAGTCATCAGTCTGGGTCTTTGATATATGCTGGAACATGAAACATGGACTGTAGTTCTCTGCGAGGGCTGAGGGACTTTTGGAAGAGCAATGGAGAAGAGGAAAGGAATTAGCCATTGTAAGCACCCATATGGGCCAGGGTCTGTGCTAACAACAACAATTCATAAATACATGTAAACTGTGTACTTAGTATAAGTCAGGTACTGTTTAAACTCTTTACATATATTAACTTATTTAATCATCTTAACAACCCCGTGAGTTAAATACTATTATTATCCCAGTTTTATAGATGAGGAAACTGAGACAGGTTTAGTAACTTCCTTAAGTGATTTAGTTAATAAGTCACCAAGTTGGGATTTAAATTCCTGCAACCTGTGCTCTTACCAAAGGCAGAGTGGGCTCTTAAGTTTTGCATCTCATTTAGTCCTAGTCGTCTTGTATGTCAAGTGTTCTTTCAGTCCTGCTAATCGTCCCACAGGAAATAGTTTATTCTAATACCCTGTCAATCTCTTCCCTTATTCAGTAAGCTCCTCAGAGGGCAGAGACCATATCTGTCTTGTCTGCTGTTGGGTGTCCAGTGCCTAGCATGGTATCTGGCACAATAATATAGTAGGCTGTCAATAAACGCTAAAGGATGCACACATTTTACAAATAAGATAGTTTGCCAAAGCAAACTATCCAAGGTCTAAGGGCTAATGAGTGACCTGAAATTGGAATACAGCTTTCCATGATGTTGAATTCCAAACTCTCACATTTTTTTCTCTGCTGTATACTCAGCTCCCAGATCAGGGCCTGGCACATAGTAGGTGCTCAATAAAATTCTTGTGCATTGGAAATAGTTTGATATAATGAACACTAACCCGAAGAGGCAAGGAATTCTAATGGAATAACTATAAACCTAGTTTTGAGGTCATTTGTCCATCCATCCATCCATCCATCCATCCATCCATCCATCCATCTATCCATCCATCCAGGGATAATGTTCTAGGCAGATGGATAACATATACATTGGCTCAGCAGTAAGAAGAAGCTTATCTTATTTGGGAAAATATAAACATGTTTCATATAAATGGAAGTGAGTTCATAGTGGAAAGACAAGAGATTGAGCTTGCCAGGTAAACCAGGAAAGCAGAGATTAGGTCTTAAAGAATTTTGTAAGCCTTGCCCTGAAGTCTGTCATTAAGGCAAGGGGGGGGGGGTGCATTGAAGAGATATAGGCAAGGGAGTGCTTTTGCTAATTCATCAATTTGTTAATGAGACCACTTGAACATTTGAGGAACATTTTTGGAGCTCCATGCTCCTTGTGTTTCAGTGGTCCTGAGGTTGCAGGGCAGGGCTAGGACTTAATTTTAGTTCTAATCCATAGTATGACTTGGGCAAGTCACTTCCTATTTGGGGAACCTTAGTTCTCTCATATATAAAAATAGAAATATGAAAGCAATGGGACTGGCAAGCTCAGTGTGCCGAATAGTTTTCCTTTGCTGAACTGTTCCCACAGGGTCAACCAGCCTTCAGTAGGTGTGATTAATAAATTACAAAAGACAAATAGAGTGCCTTGAAAGATTTTATGTTCCTTATTTAAATTTTACCTGTCTTTACAGCCTGCCAGGAAGCCTGTCATTCAACCCTTAGCAATAAAACAGCCCTGCATGAACGAAGGCAAAATAAATCAGAAGCCATATGCTTTTAAACTCGCTAAATGAAAGCCCAGCATGCACGTTGCCTCCCTCCAAGTTAATCACTGTATTAAATGCGAGATGCACATCCCAAATCAATAGCTTGTGACAGAGATCTCCTGCCTGGGCTTCAGGAAAATTCCACTTCCTCTCAAATGTTGTCACTTGAAATGTCAGGAAATTTCCATTCATCACCCACCCTTGCAAAGGCCATCACCACACTTCACATTTCCTTGCTGCCTTCCCTCAAAGGAATCAGGGCATCTTGCAGAGGGAGCCCACTCACTGTCACAGCCTCTCCTGGAGGCTGAAGGAGGGCCAATGTGCAGAGGAGAGAGGCATGGAGATGTCTGATTTAGAAATAAGAAAACCAAAGCATGAAGAAGCCCAGTGTCTTGTTTGAAAGTTCCCATGAGACAAGACTTATACATTCCCTTGGATGGCAACATAGTGTCATGGGAAGAACATGGATTTAGGAGTTTGAGAGACATGGATCTAAATCTTGACCCTAACACTGCACTCGCTTCACCACTTATCTATAAAATAGAGGAAGTAAGAATACTATATGTGACTAATTATGTGACCTTGGGCAAGTTACACAACCTCTCTGTGCCTGAGCATCTTTATTTGTAAACGAGGTCGCAGTGGTTAAATGTTCAGCCTGTTGTTGCTGCTCAACGTGAGATAAGAATGGAATATTTTACCTCCAGATCAAAGCTATATCCACTTTCTCTTTAAGACTTGACCCTGCCATCACCTTCTCAAGAGCCTCCAGACTGAGTTGAATCTCATTTGCTTTGCTTTAATAATATGAAGAAATCAGTGATAATGATAACACTAAAATCTAGCACTTATTGATCACCTACTACATGACAGGCTCCAAGCACTTTATTTGAATTAACTCATTTAGTTCTCATAACAATCCTATGAGGTCAGTGTTACTATGCTCTGCATTTTACAGGTGAAGAAACAGGCACATGGAGTTGACATTACCCATCCTAGATCTCATCAGGGGTAAACAGGACAACTGCCCTGTCTCCCAGAGCACCCTGGGCTTCACTTTCTTAACTTGACCATCTCACCATGCAATTCCCTGCGAATGACTTTCATTTCCACTGGGTTTCAGGCTTCCCTGAAACAGGGACTGAGTGCCATTCATTTTTGTATTCCCAACGTTCAGCACAGAGTAGGTGCTCCTTGAATTTGAAATGAAATGAAATAGGCTCATCATGCAGAGATAATAGACAATGAGTTTATAAATCCAAGAGCTCTGAATTGAGAAGGTGACTTCCCGGGTGAGAGCGTTGCAGAGCTAGACATCATCTCACACGGAAGGGACTCAGCCAGACTGGGACGAAGCAAAGGCAAGAGCAGTGCAAACAGGACAACCAAAACCAAAACAAAACAAAAACCCACACACAAAACTCATCCCTCGGCCCCTCAACAGATGCTTAATGTGGATGGTCTGGAAGTTGTCCTCAGAGCCTCAGTGAATGGTAGGCATGGTTGCAGACACAGGCATGCCAAGTAAACCCTAAAGGAAACTCCTTGGAGTTCTGATTCCAGAGTAGTGTTGTCTCAGTGATCCTTAACAAATTCTTGTGTCCCACGGTCTTGAGTTGAAAAACTTCATGGAGTATCATCAGAGATGATCTCAGGACTGAGCAGCATTGCAGCCAAGATTCTGTTGCTAATAGTCATGGTGCAGAAGGAAAATAAATGACCTATAAACATATAAAAGTATGCTCAACTGCGCTAATCACCAGAGAAATTTAAGCTAAGTAATGAGATATTTTTCAAGGTTTGCCAAAGTTAAAAAGATCTATATTACCCAGGGTCGGTGAGGCCCTGAGGAAATGGGTATGAGGACATCTAGTTAGTGGGGATGTAATTTCGAAGACACCACCAAAATTCCACGTCTAGGACTCTGTCACACAGAAAACCAGTACATTGTGCTCACAGATAGACTTTCAAGCATGTTCATTCCAGCATCATTTGTAACAGTAAAAAACTGGAGGCTTCTCAAGAAAGGAAGTGGTTTTAAAAGAACAATGGTTGGCGGGTGAGGACAACAAATTCAAGAGGTCTATATGCGCTGAAATGGAAAAGACCAGGCTCTGGCGGCTCAATGAACCCTTGTCTCCACAGGGGCCTGGAGCAGGCTACTCCAGCTTTGTCTAAAACATAGCTGTGTCTGTATGTTTGCTTGTGCCACACCAGATGCAAAACTGATGACAAGGTGCCGGGAGGCGCAGGGAAGGGGGCTTCACTTTCCTGCCTTCCCGCCTCCTGCCTCCCTCCTTCCCTGTCCTTCCTCCCCCCTTCCTTTCTTCCCTCCTTTCCTCCTTCAGTATAATGCACATGCATTTGGGGGCATCAGTGTTGCCTGATTTGTTCTTTTGTAAGATTCTAGTATCCAGGAAAGGCAAAGCCAGGCTTGTTAAGAGGTTTAGCACAATCTAGCTCTAGCAAGTGTTGCCCTGTAATAAAAGTATGGCCAAAGCCCCATATTAATACAGAGGAAAATATAAAATAAAGCACCCGACTGGAGGTGTGGGGCCTAATGTCACAGAGGAGGAGGGCCTGAGATTCAGCCTGGCCCTTGACTGGGGAGCAGAAGTTATCTAAGGGGAACGATGAAGGCAAGGCTGTCCAGGCAGAGGCTCCCAAGAGCCCAGACCCAGAGGCGTGGAGCAGTGTGGGCGGCTGTAGGTGCGGTTGGAATGGCTCCCTCAGTGCTCACGCGGCTCATTGCATCGTGGGTTGGGGCCCCGAAGAAGCACGGTCTGAGTCTAGCCCTGCTTGGGGACCAGGGATGGGAAGAAGGCCAAGAAAGCCAGAATGGGCCGTGTGCACGTTGTCACCTGACCTGCTGGGGAATGTGGCTCATCACTCATCTGCACAGGCAGCTAGTGGAGTGGACGAAGGAAACCCAGCCAGTGGAAGGTCCTGGGAAACTGCGGTGGGGCCCAAGTAGGAAATGCCAGTCGAGAGGTCTGACTGGTGCCAAGCTCACATTCCAGCGTGGGAGCTGTGCTCCTTGAAGCAGCGTTCCCGCTTGTCCCCCGTGGAAGAGGCATTTTAGCCAAGGGCAAGTGGATAATTATCAGGGTCCCATCGATGTTCTGCTTCCCAACACCGTGCATTTATCATCTAACCTGATGCTTCAAGAACCTTTGAGTCAGGGATAATCATCCTCATTTGGATCTTGGAACTGAAGCTCAGGGAGATTTTGTGACTTGTTCAAGGTCACACTGCTAAGGGAGACAGGAGGGTATCATAAAAAATAACCCTTTGCTTTGGAGTGGTACAGGCTTGCTTTAAAATCTTTATTTCATGACTCATACTTGGATGACTTTGGGCCATTTACTTTCCTCTGAGTCTGTTTTCCCAGATGCAGAACGTGGGTAACTTGACCTTACAGAACTGTCGGAAAGGTGGGATGAGATTACAGATGCTGCCTACTTGCTACCCAGTTCTTCCTGCCTCAGTGGCTCAGTCCTAATTTGGGGCAGAGGGAGCAGCAAGTCAACCAATTTCCAGCCTCCCTTGCACCTGGAACTGACCATGTGACATAGTTCTGGTCAATGGAATATAAGCAGAAGTCCCTAGAAATAAGGAAGTTAAAGTGTTCTGGTAAAGGCCTTTCTTCCCCCTTCTTTCTCGGGACGGAAGAGCAGCCTAAGGTGGGAGGAACAGAAAGCAGCGGCCGCCCTGGAAAGATGCAAGAGCTTGCATCTCTAATGGTATTGCTGGGCTGCTTTTTCCTGGACTTCTCATAACTGGAGGAAAACACACCTTGGTTAGTTTAAGCAGCTCGCAGCTGTCCAGATCCTGGCAGGTGCAGTGATCTAGGCTTTGACATGTCGTAGGTATCCAATGATTAGGAGCCCACTTTGATGAAAGCAGGGGCCTTTCTCTAAGGGGGAGGAAGAGTTTGAGCCTGTATCCTACTCATAAAACAGCACATACCTGCCCAACCTTCCCTGCTCACACTACATAGTGTTCCTTTTCTTCTTCTCTGCCTTGCTCACCTCCAAAGCTGGGTATATAACCCTCTCCACCTGCAGACCAATCTCAGTTCAAATGAGATAACATATGTCAGATCCCTGGCGCGGTGCCTGGAGCACAAGTGTAAGACAAATGAGGTTTATCTGTCTTGAGTCAGAAGGTTGTGAAGCAGCCACAGCAAATTGGAATCTTCTTGCTTTAACAAACACATATGGAGGACTTCAGAGGTCCCATGACCTACCAGATAAAAAGCTCAAGAGGCTTTAGCATGGCATTCAAGGCTCTGACTCCTACATACAGCTCTGGGCTCTTTTTTCCCGAATCCCTAGGTAATTCTTCTTCCCCTCCTTCAATCCCATAGCTGGTGTCCCTCCCCCTCTGCTGTGGCGGTCATCTGATGTTGGTCACTGCGTTTGCCTCTCCCGCGGAAGGGGAGGACTACAGCTCATTCATCTGGTAACCAGCAGTCAGTAAGTTACTGCTGAATGAATAAATGCATTTCCAGTCAGTGCCTAGGAGTCTAGTCACATGGAGGTCTTGGCTTTTTCCTGAACACGGCTGAGCATTTTTATGTCTCAGTAGTTTTGCACATGCTATTACTTTTGCTTAGAACCCTCCTTCCCCTTTTATGTCTGTGAGACTCCCACCCACACACCTCAGACCTCACCTCTTTCATTTCTCTCAGTTTCGCTTTCTCTCTCTCTCTCTCTCTCTCTCTCTCTCTCTCTCTCTCTCACTCTCTCTTTCTCTCTCTCTCTCTAAGTCTGATACTTAATTCTGCTATGGCACACAACTCACTGTTCATTATTTTTATGATTTGTGTACATGCTTCTCTTCCCCAATAGTCTGTGAACTCTTAAAACCATTTAGTCATTTCTTTCTGTCAGTTATATTTAACACAGGTCCTGGAACATGTAGATATTGAGCATCTTGGTGAATTCATTTATATAAAATTGTGAATTACACAAAATTGTGGCTTTGGGTTGTTGCCCATCCCTACCCCTGTAATGAGTCTTGTAGCATCAGATGTCGAGGGGGAAAATGAAAGGAAATGCGTCTGTATTTGGTATCTACTGTGGATCAGGCATTATTATTGGCCATGATGTTTCCAGAACAGGTATAAAACACACCCTCAAAGAGCTTGTGACTTTATTATGGAGACACACTTACACTTGCATGAATGTTTTAGAGATTGGTATACGTTGAAGTAAGGGTCCCTTTGTTACTTTAAGCCATATTTCCTGGGTGACTCTGATGCACAATGTATCCATGGCTCTAAGAATCCTGGGGACTCCAGTGGCCCTGTATGTATAGTGACCTCTTCCAGCAAAGACAGGAGAGCCTGACGCAAGGTGGCCCAATCAGATTCTCTCTAACAGAAACATGAGATTTGGAACGGATTCCTGAAGAGAATGGCAGTTATCAGAGCTGAGTCACATTGGTGGCAGTCCCCCAGGGTGAAAGGTCATGACAAATTTCGAGGCACCAGTCTGCCTTGGATTTTCCTATCTTGGTTGTTCAGCATTTCCTTTGATTCTCTGAGACACCTCCAGCATCCTTCCAATAAATTTTCCCTTTTGCTTAAGCTAAACAAAGTCCATTTCAGATGCTTACAAGTAAAATAAATAAATAAATAAATCATAACCAATACAGTCCAAATCTCCAAAGAATTTCCTGTTTGGTCTCTGAATCGGTTAGGATTTGCATCAGCTGCAAGTGACAGGAAACCAAAAATGACAGTGGCTTCCAAAGGATACAAGTTTCTTTTTCACTCAAGTGAATGTAGGTGACCAGAGTTATTGCCTGATTCTTAGGAATCCAAGTTCCCTCTATTATGTTTTCCACCAATCTCAGGATGAAAATCCCACCTCATGGATCAAGATGGCTGCTCAAATTCCAGTCATCATGTCATCAATCCAGCCCATAGGAAAAAGGAAGACATGCCCCTCTTTTTAAAGACGTGCCCCCAAAGTTGAACACGTTATTTCTGCTTCTATTCCATTTGGTCAAAACTCAGTTACCTAGCTCCCACACGCTAGCTATCTTCTATTTACCTGTCTAGACCCACTGCCTTTTCCTCTTCATCCGCCCCCTTCCTTGGGAGATGGCACGGATCCCATTAATGGGAGACGGTAACCTCTGGCTTTTATGGTTCTAGTTCAGACAATAGGGGCTCTAGCAGGAGGACAGAAAAATCGAAGAGTGAAATCAGGGTATTTATTTTTCTGGATCCCTCCCTTCAAGGCTTCACTGGGCTGGCTCTGTCCCTCAACTGATGGTGAGTGATCTTTGCAAATGATTGATTCCACCTGCCTCTCTCTTTTTACAGGCTCTGCTAATCGTTCGTTCCCTTCATCCTATTAGGCCCTAAAGGAGCCAACAGCCTAGCTGCCATGAGCTCTGGATTACTACACTGCACTGAAAGCTCTTTTACACCCAATCTTAGTAAACAGCCCCTTTATAAATAAATCCTTCTTGGCTTATCTCATTTTGAGCGTGCAATCTCCTTTTTGTTGGGACTTTAACACACTTACCTCATTATAAGGTTTTCATTATGGGCCAGGTACTCACTTAAAAACTAAAGGCTTCATTACCAAAAAAGGAGAGGAAAACCCATGTTATGAGACAACTAATAGTCTTTGCCATGGTCCCATCAGTCTTTCTTAGGTCCAGTATTTACAGGTGGAACCTTCTATCCACTAGTCCTGAGAGTCATAATGCAAGAAAATCACCATTTTTTTTTACCTTATACAAGGTCATAAAAATCTACAGATAAGCCTCTAGAGATGGAAGAGGTATAATTATTAGTTTTATTTGACCCAGGAAGGGTAGTAAAATCAACATATATCAGTGAATATATGAATGAAATGATAAAACTATAGCTTTAATTTTTTCAACTGCAAAATTGTCATGATACCACTTGACCCCTAACTCTTTCTAGTGTGGATCTCTAAGTATTACTTGGTCAGCTGTGTGTCACAATTTTCCATGAATCATAGAAAGAAATATAGCAGAATTGTTAAGCTAAAGCTACAGGGTCCAGGGCAGACAAAGGAGTGAGACAGACCCAGGAAGGTGCCTGATCTGTCGGTGCACACAGATTCTGATTGTTAGGAGGCAGCTTAGCAGACAGGAAACAGTCTCTAACACCCAGAGGAAGTGCATATGCCTAGGCAACCAGGAGGCTGGAATCACACCCATGATGAGATAATAGTCAATCCAGACAGAGACCAAGAAATCTGTTATCTCTTAATAGAATATTCAAGTCACCCAAACACCATGTGCTGTCTATCTGTGGCTCCTCCCTCTTCCTCACTCCCCATATCCAACCAATCTTCAGGCTCAGCTGATTATGCCTCTTGATATCTCTCATCCATGTACTTATTCCAATTCCCATTTCCAGTAACAGCTCAGGCCCAAATCACCTTTTACCTGTATCAATGCTCTATCTTCCTGATGGATCATCATTTCCCCCTGCAGCCCCATTTTCTAAACTGACATCTCTGAAACACAAACCAGACCATGTTATGCACCTGAATGAACCATCCAACAGTACCTTAGTTCTCCTAGAGTAAAATTAAAAATTCTAGCAAGACCTATGTTGCTCAGCTCCTACATCTTATTTTAGCCTCGCCTCACCCCACTCTTCTATTTCCCTTTGACACTTCAGCTGCTCTGAAATACTTGCAACTCCCTGAAAAAACGACTCTTTCATGTGTATGCTATACCTCCAACTCTTCCCACTTTCTTCTGCTGATCAATTCTTACTCACCCCCCAGGACTCCACTCATGAGTCATTATACTTACAGAAAGTCCCTCTTGACACCCCACATTCACTCAGGTTGGAATAGGTGCCACTCTTTTTGTTCTCATAACCCCGGGACTTACCTCTTTTGTATTCCTTATCATGGTGCATTGCGATTTCCATGCTACTTGTCTATTTCTCCCTGGCCTCTGAGTTTCTTCATGAGAAGGGCGGTCTATCATTCAGTGTGGTATCCTCAGTGCCTAGGCCAAAGGCCAAAGATGGTGCTTAAAACATGCTTATGGAATAAATGAATGAACAAGGCTGGTGTGTGTAGAGTGGGGTTAAGTGGGGTTATCTTCCTTGTCTTAGACATCGCACTTTGATTGATGCAAAGCAGGATGCTTTACATTTTAGATAACACTCTGTATACGTGCTGCTTGGTATTATTGTTGTAACGTGAATATCCCTGCCCCCACTCTTGAGGCTTACCCTTTTGTCTAGTGTACAAGTAAATGTGTAATAACTGAACTTCCATTGCAGGCCACGATGGGGTGAAAGGGTCCAAACATTTTCTCCCATCATAAACAAGAAAGCTGGGGGGGGGGGGAATTATATGAAACAACTGTTTTCAGACATTGAACAACAGGCAGTATAGTACGGGGATTCCCAAGAAAAGGAAAGGAAAATAAGTGAGGTAAGCCCTTGGCCCTCTGCCTGGACTCATGTTCTGGATCTTGTTGCAGGAAGGGGAATCCCAGGCAGCACGCAGCAGTCTCCCTAAGTGAGAAGACAGAAATGAGAGGTCTGAGAGGCTGACCCAAAATTGTGGAGCGGAGTATCAGAAATCAGAGAGCAACATTAAAAAACACTTCAGTGTCTTTGCTGAATACTAAGCTATGTACACCTAGAGCAAAACTCCATGAGACCAGGCAGTGAATCCCTGGGAAGCTGTAGGCTGAGCAATTCAGAGATCACAGTGCTGGGAGACTCCAGCCAGCAAGAGTGGAATGGCCTTGCACAGTAGCTGGGACATTCAGTAGAGACTGCAAGAGTGTGATGCCTTATTGTGGGGTTACACTGCCCCGAGTGTAAAGACTTCTCTAGCCCTGGCCAGTGTGGCTCAGTTGGCTGGGCATTATCCCACGCACCTAAAGGTTGCCAGTTCGGCTGCCAATCAGGGCACATGGCTGGGGTTGTGGGCTTAATCCCTAGTGGGTGGCATGCCAGAGACAGCTGATCAATGTTCCATTCTCACATCAATGTTTCTCTCTCTTTCTAAAAATCAATAAACTATTTTTTAAAAACAGACTTATCTAGACTTGCACTGAAGTCTCAAAAAGAAATCTGAAAGAGATCAAGTTAATTAGCAAGAACAAAGCTCAACACTCTGTAAAGGAAACCAACAAAATCCAGACACTTAACATAAAACACAATTCTCAGTATCCAACAAAAATTTATTAGACATGCCAAAAAGTAAGCAAGTGTGATATATAATCAGGAAAAAAATAAGCCAATAGAAATAGACCCAGAAATAATAGCGATGACAAAACTAGCAGACAAGGATATTAAAACATCTATTAAGTTATATTCAATTATTCAAAGATAAACATGAGTATAGTGAGAAGAGAAATGGAAGGTATAAAAAAGATAAAACGAAACTTTCAGAGATTAAAAACATAATATATGCTAATAAAAATTTATTGAAAGATTGAAGATATGTTATATGTTGCAGAAGAAAATATTAGTAAACTTGAAGACATAGTAATAGAAGCTATCTAAAATGAATCATAACAGAAATGATTAAAAAACATAATTAACACTCTTTTCGTAATCTCTGGGACAATACCAAGTGGTCTAACATAAAATTCCAGAAAGAGAGGTTGGAACAAGGAGAAATGAAAATATTCAAACACATAATAGCTAAAAGCTCACAAATTTGATGCAAAATATAAGCTCAATGAACTGTAATCAGTGTAACAAAGAAAACTTCATTAAAGTACATCATAACCAAAATTTTTATAACAAGTGTTAAAGAGAAAATCTTTAATGTGACCAATGGAAAAAAAAACATTCTGTACAGAGAGAAAAAAAAAAAAAAAGTATGGACTTCTCCTCTGGAACTATACAAGAAGACAATGAAGCACTAAATTTAAAGTGCTTAAAAAACAACTATTGACTTAGAACGTTATAGCCAATGAAAATATTTTTCAAAAATAACAATGAAATAAAGACTTTCAGGTAAATATGAACTGAGATCATTTTTGCCAGAGGACCTGAACTATAAGAAAGAATGTCCTTTAGAAAGAAAGAAAATTTTAACAGATGGAAGCTTGGATGTAGAAAAGAAACAAAGAATGCAAAATATGGTAAATGTGTGAGTAAATATAAAACTTTTTTCCTTAATTTTCTTTAAAAATCAAAAATAATAACAATATATTTTGGGGTTTCTAATATATGTAGAAGTGAAATGCAGAACAAAGGACAGAGGGGGAAATGGAAGTATATTATATTACAGTTTTTATATGTAAAGTGGTATAATATTATTTGAAGGTAGATTGGGATGAGTTAAAGAGACATATAGTAAACCCTAGAGCAGGAGTTGGCAAAGTTTTTCTGTGAACGTTCAAATAGTAAATAGTTTAGACTTTGTCGGTGAGATGGTCATTGTCACAACTACTCAGTTCTGCTATTGTCGCATGAAACTCATTAGTTAGGTAGATAGCCATAGACAGCACATACATGAATGAGTCAGACTGAGTTCCAATAAACTTATTTATTAAAACAAATGGTGGGTCAGATATGACTGCAGGCTGTGGTTTGCCAATCCCTGCCTAGAGCAACCACTAAAAATAAATAAAATAAAAATAACAAAACATATTAAAATAAAATAAAATGGTAAGCTAATAAGCCAATAATGGAGATAAAATGCAATAATAAAAAATACTCAATTTAAAGAAGACAGGGAAAGAAAAAGGAAAAACAGAAAACAAATAGCAAGTTGGTAGATCGAAGCGCAACAATATTGCTAATGACATTAACTGTAACTGGTTTAAACACTCAGATGAAAAGGCAGATACTGTGAGACCAAACAAAGAAGCAAAGCTCAGCAATATGCTGTTCAGTCAGAAGCCTCTTCAAATATAAAGGCGTAAAGTGAGAGGTAGAAAAATATACTGCGAAAACACTGGCTGTAAGAAGATCAACTGGCTGTAATAGTGCTGGACAAGTCGACTTCAGCAAAAATGATGTGACCAGAAATAAAGAGAGATATTTCATAATGATAAAAGGGTCAATTCACCAAAAAGACACAATAACCCTAAATCCCTACCCCAGAC
This sequence comes from Miniopterus natalensis, assembly GCF_054644295.1. Lineage (NCBI taxonomy): Eukaryota > Metazoa > Chordata > Mammalia > Chiroptera > Miniopteridae > Miniopterus > Miniopterus natalensis. The sequence goes on along the minus strand of NC_142089.1, from coordinate 35,538,897 downwards.
CTTCAAAATGCATGAAGCAAGAAGGGACAGAGCAGAAAGGGGAAATAGATAAATCCACAATATTTGAAGATTCCAAAGCTTTTCTCTCAGGAATTGATATAATAAATATAAAGAACCATAGGAGACTTGAACAAAGGTATCAACGCACTTGACATTATTGCTATTTATAGAACATTCAACCCAGCAACATAGATGCACCTTCTTTTCAAGTGCACGTGGAACATTTAACGAGGTCTATCATATGCAAGGCGATAAAACAAGTCTCAGTACATTTAAAAGTATTAAAATCATATAAAGTATGCTCTTTGATTACAATAAAAATACATCAGAAATCACTTTCCCAGACACATGTCTGGAAAACTCTCAAATATTTGGAAATTAAATAACACAGTTCTCAATAACTCCTGGGTCAGAAAATAAATCACAAAGTATATTAGAAAATATACTGTACTGAATAATAATGAAAACACACTTCAAATGTGTGGATTGCCACTAAGGTAGTGGTCAGGGAGAAATTTATGGCTTTAAGTGCTTGTAGTAGAAAATCAGAAATGTCCTAAATCAGTGACCCATCTTAAGGAGCTAGAAAAAGAAAATTACTTTAAACCCAAATATGCAGAAGTAAGAAAATAATAAAAATAAGAGCAGAAATCAATAACAGAAAATAGAATAATTATCTTAGAGAAAAGCAATGAATTTAAAACCTAGAAAACATAGATAAATGAATTAATCTTTATAGCTTAATCATATAGGAGAGGAAGAAGGAACAAACAAGCAATAATGGGAATAAAAGACGGGACAGCATTACAAATCCTACAGATATTAAAATGATAAATAGGTATAAACAAACTTATGCCAAAATATCAACAATTTGAATGAAATGCACAAATTCCTTGAAATACCCAAATTACCTAAACTGGTTCCAGAAGAAATAGAAAGCCTGTGTTGCCTTAAATCTACTAGAGATTTTGAAGTTGTTATTAAAACTTTTCCACAAAGAAAAATAAAGTCTCTTGAGGTGAATTATATTAAGCATTTATGGGAGAAATAGTACCAATCTTACATAAACCGTTTTGGAAGGGTGGGGAGGAAAGATTAGGTCACAATTCACTTTATGAGGTCATCTTTATCCTCCTATCAGCACCAAAGACTTTACAAGAAAGAAAAAATTACAAACTAATGTCCTTCATGAGCGTAGATATAAAATGTCCTTTAAAAATTAGCAAAAAAAATCAAGGAAAAATAAAAGAGTAATGCTCTTTTATTAATAAATGCTACATCCAAGTGGCATTTATTCCAGGAATGCAAGTTTAATTTAAAATCACTTGACAGAATCTATATTCATTCATGTGTTGTTGTTTTTTAAAAGAAATAAAACACCTCTTAACCTAAGAACAGAAGGGAACTTCTTCGGCCACCCGCTAAAGAGCATCAATGGAAACTCATAGCTAACCTATGTAAAGGTGAAAGACTGAATGCTTTCATTCTAAGATCAGGAACAAGGCCATTAACATATTAACTTAAGTCACAACACACACAAAAATTACTTAAAATGAACCGGAGATCTAAGTGGAAAAGCTAAAGCTATACATTTGCAGAAGAAAGCATAGAGCAAAATCTTTATCACCTTTCTGTTGGCAAGTATTTCTTCAACAGGACACAAACAGTACGGAAACAATTTGATAAATTAAACTTAATCAATATTTAAAACTGCTCTCCCACACACAATAACAAAAGAATTATAAGTTTCTCCATAGACTGGTAAAGTATTTGTCAGAGAGAAATCTGACAAAGGAAAAGTAGCCAGAGCACATGAAGAACTCTTACAACTCACTGGAAGACAATAACATTTTTTTAAGTGAGCAAAAACTTAGAAAAGACACTTTTCAAAAAATAGAGTGGCCAAAATATGTGAGAAGATGCTCAATGTTATCAGTCATTAGGGAAATGCAAATGAAAACCACAGTGAGATACCAGAACACACTCATTAAAATGGCTAAATTTAAGCTGGTAATACCAGGTACTGACAAGGACGTGTAGGAACTAAAATTCTCGTATGTTGCTGGTGGCAACGAAAACAATACAGCCGCTTTGGCAAATGGGCACTTTCTCATAAAGTTAAACATACACCTGTATATGGACCTTCCTCTGGAGCAATTCTACTTCAAGGCATTTACACAAGAGAACTGAAAACATATGCTCGCACAAGAGCTTGCACACAAATATTGATAACAGCTTCGTTGATAGTATCTCCAAACTGGAAACAACCCAAATGCTCACCAGTGGGTGGGTGGATAAACACATCTGGCATATGCATACAGGGAAATACTTCTTATCAAATCAACCAGACCCGAGCACCTTCCGCACAAGCTCACCCCTAGGATGGAGGAAAGAAACTGGAAGGGATCACACTAGGCCTGCTGGGGCAGGTGAGGCAAGGAATGCATCGTGTGTGTGTGTGTGTGTGTGTGTGTGTGTGTTGCCAGCAAATTCCTGATTATAAATAATTGCATAAAACAGACGAGATCTTTCCCTTGTAAGTAGATATTATAAATAGAGGATATTAAATAGCCCTGACTTCATCCCCAGCCAATCAGCCCCTGCCAGTTTGCATGCTACATATGTACAGCATGACTCAAAGCAGCCTCAGGCAGTGGGTGGGTTAAAAATCAATCAAACAATAATAATTTTCATGTGAGAACTCCCTGGCTTCCCAGTTGGCTGTTCAGTTCATCATGAGTCATGAATTTCCTTTTTAGGGTAATATCTACCATAAAGCACGGCTGGTTATAGGGAATACGTAATATCCACTATCTTATGGGAAACATGTTATTAAAACATTACCTAATGATAGATTTACCTGATAATAACCTCTAGGATTAGACAAAAAAGGTAAGGGAGAGATTAGAGAGGGATTTCAGGGAACGGAAAGGTGAATAGAAATACACTATGGTGTTTGGAGGTAAATAAGAAAGGGATTTTCTGGAGCTGGGTGTTGCAGTAATCCTTACCGTAATAAAGAGAATAGAGGAGAGAGGGAGGGAGAGACAGGGAGAAAAAACGAGGAAGGGGAGTGAGGATAAACACTGGAAATTAATTTAATCATCATCATCATCATCATAATGGGCACCTTTTATTGTATTGTTAGTATATGCAAGCACTGAGCTAATTATCTTACATATCCTCTCTTTTTCTGTAATTCTCACCTGAGCATAAGCTTATTGATTTTTAAAAGAGGAATAGAGAGAGGGTGGGGGGGAAGAGAGAGAGAAACATCGATTGGCTGCCTCCCACAGGTGCCCTGACTGGGAATCAAACCCTCATCCCAGGTATGTGCCCAGACCAAGAATTGAACCCACAATCTTTTGGTGTGCAGGATGACATTCCACAAATTGAGCCACCTGGCCAGGGCCTTGTTTTTATTTTCATTAAAACCCCGGGAGTCACTCCCACTACCATCCCCATTTCTCAGGTTCCAGCCAGTGTGTAAAGTGGTTAAGAACACAGACCCTGGAGATAGAGTGTCTGAGTTTGCATCTCAGCTCCCTATTTACTAGCTGTGAAATCTTAATTTTCCTCTGCCTCAGTTTTGTCATCTGTGAAACAGAGGTAACGGTAATTTTGCCCACCTTATAAAGTTGTTTAGAGGACTAAAGAGGTTAATAAGTAAAGCAAAGCACTTGTAAACTCAATAAATTCAGCTACTATTTTAAGCAGAAAAAAACCTGAGGTCAGAAGTTAAATCACTTGCCCAAGTTTACAGAATTGCAAAGAGGCAGAGCTGGGATTTGAATTCAAATCTGTCTGATTCCAGCCCCATGTGCTCTCAAACTTTCTGCTTTGGTTAATGGGAGCAATAACATGGGCACTGAAGGGAACATAATAATAGAGTATATTGTCCTCAGGTACATGATGCCAACACTCACTATCGGAGTCAACCAACTTCAAATGTATGGACCACTTTATAAACACAGAGATCATCTTCCTCAAAGATCGTCAGCTCAGGGGCTCTCTCATTTTCTAGAGATATGTTTTGTTTGGCCTGCATAATATTGGTTAGTACAAAGCTATAAAATTTTCTGAATAAATTGCAAAAACTAAGAATTGTTAGACCCAGATATATGTCTTCTCTAGGCAAGCAGGAGGATCTGGACCCAGGTCCCTACACGCAATAGTCAGTTATACTCAGATACCTGTGTCTGTTCTCACCCTGCAGCTCTCAGAGAATCGAGCTCCCTGAGAGGGGTCTTACCAGCCAGACTCCCGTCCCCTGAGACCTTTTGAGATCTCCCATCAAACTTTCTCCTATTGGACTTACCAGGTCGATGAGGACTTCCATGTTGCTCTCCTTTCTGGTGACAAGGAAGCCCAGGCTATCCCGAGATGTTTGTCTGTCCAACAATCCAAGCTGGGCACTTGAGAAGCCTCTTGCCCGAGGTTACGTAGTTCTCTTGCCACAAGGTCATGTTCTCTATCTGTCTCGGGAAGTTTCAGGGTTCTCTTCCACTGTGCAGTCAAGCCCACCTTGCTCAGGCATTGCCAATATCACAATAACACTCACTTGTACGATTGCAAACAGTGGCTCCCAGCTAACGTCAGAGTGTGGTTTCCTCCTGGAGCTTCAATCAACAGCTCAGTGATTCACCAGCCCCAGTAAACACCTCCCTTGTTCCAAGTTTTGTGCTGCTGCTGAGTCCCCAGTGACAGGTGATGCCAATCCTGTTTCTAGCACCAGTCTTATTCAATCTTCATAATCTACTCACTACTCTGTGAGGTAGGTGTTAGGATCCCCATTTTACAGGCAGGGAAACTGAGGCTGAGCAAGGTTACTCTCTTGTCCAATGACAAGTCTGTCTAATTCCAAAGCTCCGTGTCTTCCTGGTTAGCAAGTATAAAAGTTCAGATCTTTGTAATGAAGGAAGGAGGTCATTCAAGAGAGGGAGAGATATCTGACTGAAAGGATCAGGGAGCATCCATACAGTAAAGTAAAGCAGAGCCTTGAGAAATGAGGTGGTCTTCATGAGTGAAGAGAATATTACACATGGATGCCACAGCAATAGAAAGTCTCCTGGGTGGAAAATCTTGAGATATGTCATTTAGTTTACCTGGCCTGGCGCATATTCACAGGAATGAAGTGACAGAAAAGGCCAGATTATTCTGGACACCTTAACTGTCACTTGAGGGGGTTGGGACTAAGAGGTACTGGGCAACCCTGGGCAGAGTTTAACAGTGACGAGTTGTAATCATCAGCCCCAGGGAGATGCTCTGTCTTCCTTTCCTTACTCTTCCTGCTGATGAGTCGTCTTGCCTTAAGCAGGCCTTAGTGTGGGGACTGAAGGAGGTAGGCCTCTGTAGAAGAAAATTCACGGGCTTTGAAGATTGATTCCAGCTGGAGAAACGGGTATTTGTACATGGACGTGAAGGACAAATGAGGTGTCAGCACTCAGAGATGAGGGCAAAGGGCATCCCGGTTGGGGAAACAAATGTGAGCAGAGGAACAGCAGTAGGAATTTAGCAGGCACATTTGGGGAATAGAGACTAATTTTCTCTTCCTGACTTGGGAGCTGCATGAAGGCCTGGGGTGTGAAGTGGGTACAAGGCAGGAATGGTGGATTTTTGATACATGTCAAACTGAGGAGCCCTTATCTAATCCAGTGGGGAGGCCTGGAAGGATTTTGAGCAAGGGAGTGAGTGATAGTGATGTCTAGGACAATAGTCCACAGGAGACTAGAGGCAGGTGCCAAGTAGAAAGCCAACCCAACACTTCAGGGGAAATGTGATGAGTGTGTGCACTGGCACAATAGCTATGGGACAGTAGGTAGTGTTTTTTCCACCTCAGGCATCAGGAATATTGTAGCCTGGTGGTGAACAGGGCCCATTCTTGTCATTATAGTCATTGTCATTTCTTTTGTCCTTGCCTCCTCCTCTTCCTCTTTCTTCCTCCTTCCCCCTCCTCTTCTCTTTTTCTCCTCCTGTCCTCTTCTTCTATAATTATGTACATCTCAAAAGTCCTTTAGATTTACTTTCACGATCATTTCCTCACTTGTGTGTTATTCAATTTTGAATTTTTTCAACTCTGTAAGAATTAGGATTGGATTCTTCTGGGAGTAACAGAAACTCCGAATAATAGTAAACTTTACCCTCTCTCATGTCATATAGGCAGCCCAGGCTCCGTAGGCTGTTCCCTGATTGTCAGACCCAGGCTCTTGCTATCTTATTGCTCTGCCATTCTCAGCTCAAGGTTTCCACCTCATGATTCAAGACGCCCTTCCATCTTCATCATTAGATGTGTTTTCAGGCAGGAGAATGGGAAGAGAGGACACTGCCTGGAATTGGCACACTCCATTTTCGTTTACTTCTAATTAGCAGAACTTTACCACACTTAGGGGCCAAAGAGCCTGGAAAATGAAGGCTTTATTCTGGGTCATCATTTGCTAGAGTTGAGACCTGCTAGTGCACCAAAGAGGAAGCTACTCCCTGATAGCCTGTTTGAAGACCCGTGCAGAGGGAGTCAATTACATCTGACTTCCTTGGGGGCCATACCTTGGGAAACATTTTCCTCCCGCTCCCTAGGCAGGCCTGTGCCTGGTGCTCTGAGCTGTGTGAAGCACTGAGTGTGGGATCTACCCTGCAGATGCTGATAGGCTCACACCCTGCAGAATCTTGGAGCTGGGAGAGATCTTGGACTGTCCAGTCCAGACCTCTCTTCACTCCATCCTATATGAATCGTCCTCAGCCTCTTCTTGCACATCTCCAGAGTTGGAGGCTACATCTGAGGTGGTGCACGTTTGAGTCACAATGCTCATTTCTTATGCTGAATCACATTTGCTGCCTGCTACCTTCTAGCCAACAACTCCGATTTGGCTAGGGAACAGGTCTCACTTATTCCTCTCTCTCCCAAAGAACCCATTTGCTATGTGAAGGCAACTCTCACGTCTGTTTGTCCATCTGTTTGCCCCCTGCTTTCCAACTTGTCTCCTCTGTTGTAGAGGTAGGGTGTCATATGGCTCAGCTGACATGCTTGGGAGTCACCAGGCCTGGCTCTGACACTTACTATCTATGTGATCTTGAGCCACTGACTTACACTTTAGGTGCCTTCATTTCTCTGTTTGCAAAATGAGGCTGATGATACCCACCTCAGGAGGCTATTGCGAGGCTTAAATGAGCTAATGAATGCAAAACACAGAGCTGCCACCAACTATAGCAGTTATTATCATTTTTATAATTAATAATATTAAAACATCTCTGACTCCTCTTCTCTCTGGAGTAAGTTGTGATGGAATATTAGATAATAAAGGGGAAGAAACTTTCAACTCTTTAGGGGGAAATTAGCATAAAAATACCACCTATAGTTGTGGCCGGGAGCCACACTTTTTGCTCCCTTTACCAGCTTCACTGGGCTGCTGTTGCTGTCCATAGAATCACCTGGGGGTCTCTGGTTAGCTGCCTCCATTTGCAAACTGCTTCCTGGGAAGCTCCATCTGTTATAATAGGCGTTGACATTCCTTGGCTAATTTGTTGTTAGCAGAAGCAGACAGAACACAAATACACAAAACTGCTGGGGAACTCAAAGACTGCATTGTAGAGGGAAAAGAAGTCAAGAAGCCTGGGTTCTGATTCCCACCTTACTACCAACTGGCTGGGTGACCAGGGATAAGTCACAGTGCCGCTCTGGGCCTCCGATTTTGGACAGCCTGCTCAGCCACAGCATCCTGTGGCCAGAGAAGGGATGTGCCATGGTCTGAATTCCCCTGGAATCTCTTTCTGCCCACCGAGGGCTGGTCCAGGTGGGCCCAGCATCTCCGTGGTGGCTTGGTGCATGCCCAGGCAGCCCTATGCGGTCTGTGAGCCAAGCAGAGCCCGCCTGCTGCCAGGGTGTGCTTGTTCTTGTGATTTGGCAACACCAGACAAACGTGTCCCATCAGGGCTGAGCTAAAAATAGGTCATGTTCTGTGGGGCCCAGAGAAATCAGCAGCACAGCACATATGAGATTGGCTACATCTGAGGCAGAAGCAAGGCTAGCACCATCCCAGGGCACAATGACCAGAGAGGTGGTTTAGTCAATTACCCACTGCGTCCTTCTCCCCCATTCTCCTCGTTCCCCACCCACATCAGCTCCAGTGCCTTCCTCTCCTCCCCCCATCCTCTACTTCTGATAAACTGACTTTTGCAGAGGTATGCGGTGTTCCGGAAAGAACTGGTGTTCAGGCATCAGTGAACTTGGGTTCAAATGCTGGCTCTGCTATTTTCTAGCTCTTTGACTTGAGCCTCTGATCCTTTTGAGCTTCAGTTGCCTTGGGGATACAATGGTCTTCATTTGAGCCGCCTCTAAGGATTGTTATGAATACTAAAAGCAACATGTGGCCAGAGCAGCAGTTCAAGAAATCTATCGAGCATCTGAATCGCCTTGGTCAGGGAGCTTGTTAAAATCGAGATTGCTGGGCCTGTCCTCAAGTTTCTGATTCAGTGGGTCTGGGAAGTAGGGCCTTCCCAACACGTTGCCAGGTGATCATGCTGCTGACCTGGGGGGTCACCATATGTAAGGGGTTAAGTGTGTGAGTCCTGGAGTCAGATCACAAGGGTTTGACTCCCACTCCTGCCAACTCTAACAGTGATTTTGGGAATGTTCCTAAACCTTATCTGGAAAATGGGGAAACAATCATTCCTGCTTTATAGTGTTGATGTGAGGATTACACGAGTTAATTCACATAAAGCACTTAACACAGGGACTGGCAAACAGCGAACTTGAGTAAACATCAGCTTTTACGAGTATCACAGAGTCTGCACAGAATATAGTTCAATTCATGTTGGTTTTCTCTCTCTGCTTACAGTTGTCAGCTCTGCTCGAACCTCTGTCTCCACACTGCCCCTCCAAGCATCCTTGTGTCTGAGCCTCGCCTCTCTGCGTGGAAGAGCAGGCTCGTGAAGGGAAGGTTTGGGGCACCAGGGAACATAGACTGAAGGTCAAAGCCTAGCAAACACAGAAGAACATGAAGCCCTCAGATGAAATGGGCTCACCCCAGGGGATCAGGTCCAGAGGGATGGAACTAGAAGTAGACCCAGGTTTCCTGACTTCCCAGCCAGGACACTTTCCTCGACATCCCTACGTGTCCCTGGAGACAGGCTGGCTGTCCCCAAGTGTACTTAGGAGACAACCAGCTCTCCACCTCACGCCTGTGCTGATGCTGGGCATTCAGGTTATTTCTCCTTTGATTGTTAATGATTGAATATGATACAGCATTGAACACCTGAGTATAAATGACTATTTTCTTTTGGATTTTTTTTTTTTCCTTGGACAAATGACCTCAAAGTGGAATTATTCGGTCAAAAAACTACAGAGTCATATAGCTAGAAGAAAGCTAGACCTAGACTCTTCCAGGGAAAGGAACTTCCCATTTCCTGGAAACCTTAAGATGTGGATGCCGGTGTTTGAAAGGAGTTAGGAAGTGGAAGGAGAGCCGGAGCCGAACCTTCGAGTCTGCAGTGGAAGACGGCTGTGGCTGAGAGAGGGGTTCTGCACCAGGAGCGCAATGCCTGGCAACCACTGGTAATTCCCCAAAGAAGTAGTGTTTACACTAGTGCTTCCCAGGCATTAATGTGCATAGGAATTCCCTGAGGATCTTGTTAACGTGGAGAATCTGCTTCTGTAGGCCTGGGGTGGGGCCCAAGAGTCTGCATTTCTAATAAGCTCCAGGTGATGCTGCTTCTGCTGATCAATGGACCACACTTTTGAGCAGTGAGAGTTTAGGTTACCCTGCCTTTGCTCGTGCTGTTTCTCTGCCTAGCCCACCACTCCCACCATTTTTCAGACCCAGCTCCGATGACTTGCCTGGATTGACAGGCTCGTTGAGGTGCCCCTCTCCTCTGGTACCTGTATCTGAGACTGTCGCAGCACTTACCATGCCCCTTTCTCTTTCTGAGGGCAAGGACCAGTCTCATTCAGCATCTAGTACAACGCATGTCACAGTTTGGGCCTAATTATTGTTATTGGGTATGTGGGTGGGCAAATGGGTGGGTGGATGGATAGATAGATAGCTGGATGGATAAATTAATGAATGACTGTGAGGAGAGGGGAGTAGGAAGTAATGGGTTAGGAAAAGCATGGTGAGCAATCAGATTTGGCCTCAGGATCATTATTGTCTAGTTGGGGACATCTGAACCTTGCTCACTACTGAAAGGCCAGAGTCAGTGACCCTCTTCTGATCCTTGCCAGTTCTTTCCACACCCCCTCCAGTGCAGACCCTGAACCAAGAATGAACTCAGATAAATGAACAGAGTCCAGGAAGCTTAGAGGTCCCTCACGGGGTGGCTCTAATAAATTCCAGAAAACAAAAAGCAAGTGTTGGCGATCTTTCTCCTGCCAAAAGAGTTATTTACACAAGTTTCCAAAGCAATCCCCTTCATCATTTTTACATGCCTATTACACGGTTCTCTGCAGGGAAAGGTCTGGAGTTGGTTAGCTTAGTGGACTAGAGTGTGAGTCCCTCAAAGCCAAGGGCATCAGGAGCCTTTCCCTCCTTTGCTCCAAGGCTGCAGGGTGACTGCCCGTCCTGGCCAGTGGTGCCCACGGTTCTCATTGGCCCAATGATTGGAGGGTGAGCAGGGGTCAGATGACTCCATCCCCCTAATCAAGATGAAAGGCGGTGGGGTGAAGAAGAATGAACTTGAGCGTTGATGTCAGACTGCCCCAGGAATAAAACATGGAGCGCTCACTCACTTACCAACTGCATAATTAAAAAATATATATATGTGTGTGTGTGTGTGTGTGTGTGTATGTAATTTTAAACTTACAGAAAAGTTCTAAGAATGGTACAGGGAACTCTGAGGTATCCTTTGATCAGATTCTCCAATTTTTAACATTTTGCCACATTTTCTATCTCATTCCCTTCTTCTTTTAATTTTTTGTTTCAGTCCTTCTGATAGAAAATGACAAATGTTTATCAACAACAACAAAGTTACATCCTGAAACAAAAAAATTAAAATAAAAAGTTATTCACAAGTCAGAAACTAAATAAAAGGAAAAAAATAAAAGTAAACTTTAAAACGAGACTGTTTCTGAGCATTTCTCATTAGAAATGATGTGAGCATAAACAAGTGACTTTAATCTTTCTGAATCTCAGATTTCTCTTCCATAAAGAGAGGGGCATTCTAATAGGTTTCTTGAGGAGTGACTGTGAAAAGTAAATCAGGTAAATGGCAAAATAAGTCCTGTGTAAGTCCTAGTTTCTTTACTCCCCTTTAGGCTCATGCTTGCTCTTGAGGAGGGGGAGGAGGGGAATAACTTGTCACATTTGTCTAGAAACACATTGTCTAGGTCAGTCAATAAGCCAATCAATATCGTGGAGCTCATGCCCTGGCCGCTGCTGCTCAGTGGTTAGAGCATCAGCCCAGGCACTGAAGGGCCTTGGGTTCAACTCCCAATCAAGGGCATGTACCTGGGTTGCAGGTTTGATCCCCAGCTCCAGCCAAGGCTCGTGCAGGAGACAACCAATTGATGTGTCTCTCTCACATCGATGCTTCTCCTTCTCTTTCTCCCTTCCTCCCTCTCCCCTCCCTCCCTTCCACTCTCTCTTAAAAAAATACCTTTGGGTGAGGATTTAAATATATATGTATATTAGAGTTCACCATGTACCAAGAGCTGTGACCTGGGGATATAATGGTAAGAAAATCAAACATGATTCCTGCTTTCATAGAGCTTCTGGTTAATGAACATTTCCCATGAATCACAGGAGATTTTGCAAAATCAAAATGCAAAGCCAATTAGCAACCCAGGCCCTGCAATTCAACAGATTCCAAAACTGCAACCACACAGGGAAGTGGAGGTTCTAAATACGTTTATAATCCAGATTCCAGTTTGAATCATCATGAAAGCAGATATCACCTAAAATGAGAAAGAATCCGTGTTGGAGGGAACACACGGAGGAGGGAACTGAGGGACAGTGGGTCCTGATCTGACGAGGAGCACACAATGAGTGACTGAGCTGGGAACTAGAAGCTTGGTATCCAGGCTCGCAGGCTGGGGTACTTTCCAACACACCCACTGTCATTCTATTTTCCATCTGCATCTTTGTCACTGTCACGCACATATCAGGATTTCAGCTGTCCACGCTGACGATCTAAGGAACACTGGCCAGAAGTGAACAGCCCATTTATAAGAAAGACCTGATATCCCTAGAGTCATTGTGTCATGAAGCTGCAACTCAGTCCACCACGAAGGCAATTTAACAAAATTGTTGATATAGAGAGAGAGAGTGTGGAGCAAATGAGACAAAATCAGAATCACTCTAGCAGAGCATTGTTTGGAATCAAACAGACACAATCATTTACTGTCTGTGGGACCCTTAGCAGGTTGTTCTAGTTCACTGAGCTGCTTTTTTCTCACCTTGAAAATGAGCGTGTATCTGTGGGAACTGTGGAAGATGCTGCTAATTATCCTCAGTTTGGTTTCCCCCTCCTCTAGACTAATAGAACCCCCAGTTCTTAGCTGGGCAAATGGCTGTCAGGAAGGAAGACCACATTTCCTCAGTGTTCACTGTAGCTAGTCACGGCCGTGTGACTGAGTGGGAAGCTAGCAGAAACGCTATGTCCAACTTGCAGGAAATATCCTCAGTGGGTGAAAGCATGGCTTTCTACTTTTACTTTTTTTCCTGCCTTTGGTTGAAGTGGAGAGGTGAAAACTTGAGCTAGAGGAGCTAACCAGTGACCAAGATGTCTCCTTGGGAATGAAAGCCACACAAAATGAAGTAAGGATGGAAGGTGTCTGGGCCACTGTGTGTCCTGAGCCATTCCTGAATAACTACTGATATTTTGATGTAAGATTTTTTAGTCTATTATTTTTAAACAAATGCTTTTGCAGGGACTAGGACATCTCATGCAGTGATGGGAAGAAGTCCTAGCAATATCAACTCCTTGTTCTTTTGGGTATCTGTTGCTTTTGCCGGCCTGGCTTGCATTGCTCCCACTTTTAATGATTGCACCTCAAGATTTCTTTGAGGAATAACCCCTCCCCCTAGCCTTGGTGGAACTGTGAATTAAGTTGCATCACCTTTTCCTAAGCTGGACCAACTGGACTTTGAATTTGAATGGAATTTGAATCTTGGACATTATATTCTAAGCACCAAGACTGTCAGAGTGTGTGTGTCCTGGAGGTGGGTGGCAAGGAAAGCTCTTCCTTATTAAAGAGCAACATTTAAGAAATGTAGCAGAAAAACTAAAAATAGAAAATTACCATTTTACAACCACCATAATGCTGAATTCAAAAGAGTTATCAATGGATGCTAAAACCATTAGGTAAAAAAATGTTGGGCAAAGGGATATTTATAGCCTCAAAGTGCCACTCCATAGGTTATTTATCAATTACAAAGCATAAAGTTAGTGCCACAGTGGAGAGAGTGGATGGATGACACTTAGCCAGGTGATCAAAGATAATATCATCAGTGATGGACATCCTGTGGCCCCTGATGTGAGGCACTGAGAAGGAGTCAACAGCATCTATGTAGTATTCATGACAAAACTAAACAAATCAACCTGAATCTAATTAACAAAAATAACCAAATTCAAACTGAGGGACATCATGCACAACAACTGGCTTAGACTCTTCAAACATTTCACTAGTGTGAAAGGAGATAGTTAAAATGCATGATCCTTGATTGGATCCTGGGTAAACAAAACAGGACAGGAATAAAGGAGAGTTTGGGGACAATTGGGGAAATCTGAATATGAACTGCATATTATATAATATTATAATAAGTATAGTATATTATCAATGTAAGTTTCCTAAGTGTGAAAATTCTGGTTATATAGGAGAATATTCCCGTCTACTTGTTCTTAAGAGATCCAGGTTGAATATTTGGGGGCAAGCTATTATGATGTCTGCATAATACTGAAATGGTTCAGCAAAAAAGTTAAAACTGACAAACAGAGAGAGAGAGAAGAGGGAGGGAGAAAGAGAGGGAAGGAGAGAGAGGGAGAGAGGGAGAGAGGGAGGAGAGAGAAAGCCAACATTGCCAATGTGAACACTTGGTGGGGCTGCTCGAAGGGCATATGCTCCGTTGTATTATTCTTAAAGCTTTTCTGCAAATTTGAAAATTTTCAAATAAAAAAGCTGGGAGGGGAAGGTCTCTTTTACTTTTTTATCCTTAGAGTGAAATACAAAACCTTCAAGACAATGCTTCCCTCTTTTCAGATCACATGTTCTGCCCCTCCCCTCCCCTCCCCTCCCCTTCAATCCTCACCTGAGGACATTTTTTCCATTGCTTTTCAGAGAGAGTGTAAGGGGTGGAGAGAGAGAGAGAAGGAAGGAAGGAAGGAAGGAAGGAAGGAAGGAAGGAAGGAAGGAAGGAAGGAAGGAAGGAAGGAAGGAAGGAAGGAAGGGAGGAAGGAAGGAGAGAGACATATTGATTGGTTGCCCCTGCATGCACCCCAAGTCCGGGCATCGAACCTGCAACAGAGGTGCATGCCCCTGGCTGGGAGCAAACCCGGGCCCTTCCGTCGATGGGCTGATGCCCTACCCACGGAGCCAAACCAGCCAGCCTCGCAGCCCTCTTTAAGCCGAATGGAGGGTGAAGAGGCTAACGGGAGTCAAAGGCATGGTGACGGAAGGAGCCCTGGGCCCTGTAAGCCAGAGAACCTGTGAGCCAGGGAGTGGCGCCTGCAGCCCCCCCACTGTGAGGACGCTTGAGGTCACGTCTGGGTTCAGTCTGTGCGACAGTGGCCTCCAGGATGCTCTCAGGATAGGCAGAGCATTAGAAGAGGGAGCAAGGGAATCGGGGGCCTTTTCCACCTGTGATAAGGCCCTGCCTCTCCCTTCCACCTCCCTCCCACTCTCCAGCCCCACACGCCTTCCTATTCCTCGCGCAGGCCACGTACGGAGCCCAAGTCCTCACTATCCATAGAAGGCCCTCCACCCTTGTGCCTTAACCAGCTCTTTCCTCGCTAACTCCTTTCCCTGTTTCTGTCCCTAGGCACAAGCCATCCTAAACCACCTGCGCTTTCCCAAATCCAACCCTTGCTGCTCCACATCCCAAGGCCGCCTGCCTGGAGCGGCCTCCCTCTGCCCTGGCCTCTCCAGGGAACATTCACTTCCTTCAACCCCCAGCTCAGAGCCTTCTTCGTGGAGCTTTTCCTGCTCTTGATTCCTGCTCCAGGAGTTACTGCTTCCACCAGCGTCTGCTTGGCTGGCCCAGAACACTTTCTCATTCTATCAAGCTGGCCAACCCTTCTGTTGATGAGCTAGCTTCTCCCCTGATTAGGCATTTGTGAATGAATGAATGAACAAAAGAATGAACAGACCAGTGAACAAAAGGTAAAAAAACTCCAGCAGGGTTAATAATGATCATCAACAATAACAACAACAATGCTATTGATGATGAATACCTGAGCACTTACTCTGTACCAAGCTTTTATCCAAATTATTAAACCTCCAAAGAAATTGTGGGATATATTGGCTTCGAATAATAAGAGCCAATCAGTAGTGAGATATTATCATCCGCCCAGGCATGTCTAAGTATTTTACATGCATTTGCTCATTAAGCCTCACAACAGCTTAATAAGTATGATACTTTTATTACTATTTTCTTTTTACAGATGAGGCCTTGACAAATGAAGTTATGTGCCTCAGGTCACACATCTTGTAAGTAATGGGCCTGGGGTGCATCCCTTAGAGTCAATGGCTAGACTCCAGACTCCATTATTAAATACCTCCAAATGCCCTTGTTACAATTTAGGATAACTGTGACTGTAATGAATAGTTTTGAAAGTTTAATGTAGTCATTGCAAATGGTTCTCAATTTCAACAAGCATTTTGCATTTTGGAGGAGTGAGGATGTGCTTCACAGGCCTATGCACACAGCAATCTGAATGGCCTGTCACTTAGTCCCAGCTGCCGTGATATTTGACATTTTTGGTTGCATCAGTTGCAATAGGTAATATAATAAAACATCTTCACATGAATAAACACAGAAGACGTGACCAGGAGTGCTTTGGAAAACCCATTCGTTCTGGATTCCTAAGTCATAATCCTCCAGTAAAAGGGCTTGAGATCCAGACTTGCTGGAAATAAACAATAGACTAAACATTGCAGGCTCATATCTGTGCCAGAACATGGGATGTCAGAGGAGCCAGAGGAGCCAGCTTCAACCCCTAGCCCCTTGCAAGACAGAGTGAAGCAGGATCGAGAAAGTTCACAGTGTGTGCATTAAGCGGGCTTCATACTTAGAGCCAGTGTGGGGCTTGTAGTTTCCCAAATCCAGAATCTTTGGGAGCTAGAGTCACAGGGAAGGAGCTGGAGATAGTAGATGTAGTGACAACAAATCTAGAATCCCTCACCTCGGGGCTCGAATGCATGCTCCTGGTGTGAACCTGGGCAAAGTAACCTCTTTGAGCCTCAATTTTATTATCTGTAAAATGGGAATAATTGTACCCACCTTATAAGTTTGTGAGAATTCCATGAGAAATGCCTGTAAAGCTCTAACTAATAATAAATAACATATATTGAGCACTTCCAATGCCAGGCACTGCTTGAATAATTTTTTAAAACACATATTAACTACTTTACTTCTTCCAAGAACCCTATGAAGAAGGGACCTGGAAATTAATAGGCTCCCCTGGGACACCAAAGGCCAAAAGCCAGGGATGGAAGTGATCAAACACATTGACTGTCCCACACAGAAGATGTATCCAGATGCCAGCCCTTCACCTCTACTCTAAGGGGCAGCACAGCAATGGCTTGAAAGCAGACCAACTTTGGAATCAGGCAGACCTTCTTCTCAGGCCAACTTTCCCATCAACTGCTGAACATCCTCAGGCAAGTTACCCAACCTCTCTGAGCTATAGTTCCCTGAATTATATCATGGAGGATAATTCACTAAACGAAGAGGTAGCAATGAGGATTAACAGAGATAAGATCTACAGTGAGCCTAAATTTAAGGAGTACTCAGCAATGAAGATGCTTATTGTTATTATTATCATTTTATTGTTACTTCTCAAGTGTGAGCAGTCCACAGCTACAGCCCACCCTTGCCTCAGACCAACCTTAATGCAGGTCTCAGTGCCTCTTCACTATCCCAGAGAAATTCATTCTCACCAAAGGTGAATTTTCCTGGAGATCTTATCCAGGAGGCAGAGGAGGTGATTCACATTATACTTTCCAGAGCAAGGGCTTGGAATCCTCCTTTGGCATCTTTCTTCTCCTGAATCTATTTTTTGGTGCTGCCCGGGGAACTCGCTCATCTGTTTACCACATCAAGCTTTATTCTCCCACTTTCAAATTCCCCCATGATCCTCCCTCTGTCTCTCACCTCTTTTTATTTCTTGACCAAATTTTACATCTAAACTTGTACATCCTACTCAATAAATCCAAAGGGCTGCCATTATCAGGCTGATCCTCTTTAGAAGGTAATTTAACCTTTCAGGGCTCTCAGCTCTACCCCCACCCCAAGCAGCCTACCAAAGTCCCTTCTAAACAAGCACAGAGCTCTCCCTGGAAGGTGTTCTAGTAAAATTTCCTCCATCTCATTTCGTTTCTGCTCCATGCACTACTAATACTGGGTAGTTTGGCAAGTAATAAGCACTCAGTAAATGGCAATTGTCTATTATTATTTGCAGAACATTCTTATTTGTTCTTAGGAAAGCAGATTTCTTACTGAGCTCTACTAGGAAATACACTTAACTGATGGAATAATTTTGCATACTTGGGTGTCACAAATTTATAGCTTTATAAAAACAAAATTCATCTTAGAGTAGCTTTCTCTAAGATTTGTTCAAATGATAAAGACTCCACAATTTTGCATGTAATAACATTTTTAAAAACTAGGATTTGCTTGAATCTTATCAACTAAAAAAATCAATAAGGAGGGTTGAATTGATATGGAAACATTCTTGCCTAGTCTCTTAATAACAAGAATACTTGCTCTTTATAAAGCAACAATCACCTTGGGGAGAAAGGGAAATAAAACAGCCGTGAGTTTACTTGATATAGAAGACTAATGACCACCGAGCAAAATTAGCATTTAGGCAAAATCATCAAAATTCTAAATGGTACTAATTCTCCTTTCAGAGAATTAGACTAGCATGTCTTATTGAATCTCTTACAAAGAAACAAAAGGTTGTGTGTGTGTATGTGTATGTGTGTGTAACATATAAAGTAAGTCGTAAGCAGTTTATGTCTATTTTAATCATCTTCCTAAAGCAGTTAACCTTGACCCCAAAGCTGATGAATCCTGCTTTCCACCACAGCTGGAGAAGAGGGAATATCTGCTATTCTTGGGCAGAAAAGAACTGACCATGGGATTCCACTTTTTAGAACTACCTGCTCCACACAGAAATTTGCAGATCTTGGTAATCTCTCATGCTTCCATAGGATTTTCTAATTATTTTTTTTATCTTGACTGTCTCCAGTTTAGGGGCATGAACTCAAGGCATAGGGATAGGGGACAGAAAACTAGGAGGAAAAGATCCCAAGAGACAGAAACTGTGGGGAATCGTATTCATTAAGCACCCACTATATTTCAGGCATGCTACCAATTGCTTTACTTACATAATGAAGCTCAGTCTTTACTATATTCAAAGGGATTGGTATTATTATTTCCATTAAATAAAGGAGGAAACATAAAATTCAGAGGGTAAAAGACTTGTCCAAGTCCCCAGAAATAGTGAGGAGCAGAGTTGAGTAGTTCCTTGGTCTCCTGA
Organism: Miniopterus natalensis; assembly: GCF_054644295.1. Classification (NCBI taxonomy): domain Eukaryota; kingdom Metazoa; phylum Chordata; class Mammalia; order Chiroptera; family Miniopteridae; genus Miniopterus; species Miniopterus natalensis. The sequence continues at coordinate 35,520,210 of NC_142089.1, read as the reverse complement.
CTCCAGCTCCTATGTTCCTTCAGTATAATACCATAATGCTGGGAGAGACAGAAAAGAGGCAACGTGCTACAGCTTCCAGAGCCAAACTCCTTGCATGCCTTTTGAGGTACATAAGGTGGTGGTAAGAGCTCAGGCTTAAGAGATAGACAAGATAGTTTGCAACTTACTTGTACGACTGTGCTAGTTGTTAAAATAGTGGAAACAAATATTTTATACTAATTCATACATTGCTCCTGGCCTAAGCCCCTTGAGTAGTCTCTTTGCTACCTCAGCCATTGGAGTCCCTCCCCCAGGACTCTTCAGACTTCTCCCTTCAGCAACCAGATAGTTAAGTCATTGCAATTAGGGGGCCTCTGGGACCTTAATTCAATTCTTTGGCAATTTATTCTGATTCATAGGTTTCTATACTGCATCAGTTGTTAACAATTTTGAATATCGCCCCTGCTCTTAACCACCTTCTTCCACTCCCTCACGGACCCAGTTCATGTCTACAAGTTTTAACTTTGTTAATATGGGTTCTTGATTTATGTGATGCTGAATCTGGAAAATGGATAGAGGGAAACAGAAAGGCAGAAGAAAAGAGAAACTGAGTTGATCTATGGAATTGTGAGTTGAGAAGGAGAGATAAGAAAGGAAATAAAACCTTGAAGGCTGAGTTTGAGATAGTGTTCGTGTATTGGCTGGAAGACTGGAGTACACAGTGTGTGGTTTGCTGGACCCATAGAGTGTGTGGCTCTAGAGCAATATAATTTACTAAACTAGTAAGGAAGGAAAGCCTTCTTGAATAGCGCTGCTGAGAATTGGTCTCCTTTAAAGTTCCCAAGAGACACAGGAAAAAAATGGGAATTTGTCCTTAATTACTACTGGATTATGCTTCTTTATGGTCAACTCAAAGTAGAGGTAAGACCACAGAGAACCCTGGATTTATGAAGGTTACAATACGATGATTTTTAACATTCCTTCTAATGTTAACCATAAACAAAACTCCCAAATTAACTCCTCCAAGGTTGTTCAACTTCTATAGGTTCTATGGGTAAGATGACAAACTATGGGGTCAAATAGTACTGGACTCAGTAGGTCAGTATAGCATTGGATGTACCTATAGAAAACTATCTTAGAAAATTATCTCATCTTTATGGGTCTCAGTATTTTTGTATGTAATATAGGGACGACAATATTATTTTTGCTTTTCTAAAGTTGTTTTTGTTGCTGTTACTATTTTTGGAGTTTTGACCATGTGCCAGACACTCTGTTTTATGTCTATTACTTAATTGCTTACAGCAGATCTGTGAATTATGTATGATTACTTCCTCTTCACAGAGTAGACCCAGAAAACGTGAGACACTTGGTCAATGACTCTCAGCTAAACTGTGGCAGAGCTAGGATTCACACTGCCCTCTCTTACTCCAAGTCCAATGCTTTTTCCTTTACAACATATGGCTTCCCAACCTGCCATTAGTACAATGGAAGTCATGAGTAAGCTTTGTATGACAGAATGCTTTAAAAAATTTGAAATAACCTAGAAATATCAGGGGTTTAAAATATATTATTAACTACTCATCCTTTAAAATACTCACCTGTACTTTTTGTCATTTCATCAGAATTGCCTCTCCATATTTGGGGTGGATGCTGTTTTGTCCATTCCAATCCCCTTTGAAGAGCTTGTTATTACTCCAGCGACTGGGAGTGCTGTCAGCAAACAGGCTTCAGAGGTGCCTCACCTGTGGAGTCACTTTCCCCATGGTCACACCCCTTCCTGGGGCAGCCATGTCCAATGACTGATTAATGCAAGAGTATAAAGACTTGGCCATCTCAGCCTAACTTTGGACAACTTTGAAGGGCGATTCTGGTTCCAGAGCTCTCGGTGGGGTTGGATGAGTTTGTTTTGGGGCCTGTATCATCTATTGCTTTTCACTCTGCCAGTCCTGCTCTGACCTCACCCCTTCCACAGACATTAATCCCAAGGCACTCCCTAAAAATGTCCTGTGGGCTAAACACTTTCCGAGTTTGCTTCCTGGGGGACTCAGCCAGTGGTGATATTGTATTATAGTTTGTTCCTTATGAGTTGAAAAGGCTCTGCTAATCTCTAAGCTTCTTGAGGGCAGGAAGCTCATTCTATTCATTCCTAAGTCTCCAGTGCTTGGCCTGTACTCGGTCCAGAAAAGCTGCTCATTATATGTTCAATGAAGGAAAAATAGACCTGTGAACCTTTACGATAATAATATTAGTTAACACTTATGTAGTGTTTAAAACCTGCCAAATGCTATTTTAAGAGCTTTGAACATATCAACTCAACCCTCACAATAATCCTAGGAAGTTATTATTATGATGATTATTATTCCTATTTTTGAGATTAATAAAGGGAAGTACCTAATGGTTGTAAGTTGTTCTAAGGCCACATATCTAGTGATGGATCTGTGTGTTAATTGCCGGGAGCCTGTCCCTGGAGTTCAGTCTCCTAGCAGCTGCTCTTACCGATTTGCTTCTTGTATCCTGTATATATCAATATACAGAGAGCGATATAAAAGAGCTCGGTAAGGGCAGAGCGAACTGGAATCATCACAGGGCATTTCCTAGGCTCACCGAAACGTCTGCTCAGCGTGCTTAGACTGCAGGCTTGGCATGTGCAGGTGGAGCTGCAAAGCCCCCCATGTGAGTTTGGTGCACAGCAAGGTTTGGGAAGTACTGAGGCAGGTGGCACTTTGAGGTACACGGGAAGCACTTATAAAAATGCCCAACAGAGGCCCAGGGATGTGCAGGTATCTGGCCACTGCCACCGCAGCAGAGAGAGAAGCAGCCAGACCCCTGTTCCGGGGTCTGGGCCCAGGGCTCTCTAAGCCACACTTCCTGAGGCAGAGCCAGGAATCTGCCCTGGGGGGGGGGGGGGCACATACCTCACACGTGCATCTAATGATTCCTCAGGAAGTGGAGGCTTTGGGGCTGACAAACAGCACCGGAAAGGGGCGGGAGAGCCCTCCAGGAGGGGTCAGCAGAGCCAGCTCGCTGCAAGCATTGTCCTTTCCTTCCTCCAACAGGATGCCAGGAGCCCCGCAGAAAAGGGGCTCATTTGTCTTCATTCCCAGCACAATAACTTGCTGCTGGCCTTTCTCTTGGGCCTTGTTCAGAGCAACAGGATACAGTCTCTGCCAGGAGAGAAGGAAGGAAGAAGGGAGGGAGGCAGGGAGGGAAATAACAGGAGCTCAGGAGCTCCAGGCCCCCAGCCTGGACGCTGGACCCTGAAAAGACCCAGGACTGTGAGGCGAAGGGCAGCGTAGGGGTGTCTGGGTCCAACCAGGCCCACCGGGAGGAACAGTTGTCAGTTGCCGAGCAATCTGCAATCACACATAAGATGAGTAACTGTCAAAGGCTGCTATCATTTCTGGGTGGTCTCTGTCCAACTTTTATCTTAATTTCATCTTCTTTGAACATTTAGAGAAGGAAAATAAATAGAGTCAATGCAGAAGGGGCCTTCTTTCCTTTTTCCTTTAATGTTAAAAAGAAGAACGGATGCTTTGGGGCTGTTTGGTTTTTTTCTCAAGCTCTTTTTGTAATTGAGATTTTTCTGGTTTCACCCCAGATCTATAGCAGCAGAAACTCTGTGTGTGGGGTTGGGGGGGGGGGAGGAGGCAGAACATGGACATGATGGGGTCTTAGTCATAGGAGAGACGAGGGTGGGGGGGGTTGGAGAACTGGAATCAATGCTGCAGTCCAGCACAGTAGGTATTATCCAAACAGCGAACAGCCAATACATTTTAACAAATGTTTATTGAGCTCCAAGCATATGCCAAACGCGGCTAGGGCTAGTTATACATTGCTAACCCAGAAGCCTACAGTTCAGTAGGTGGCTCAGATAGGTAATGGATAACCAAGAGTGTTAGAATGACCTATGCAGCAGGAGTCAGCAGCTGGGAGTCTGGGGGACCTTCATGAAGAGACCCCCTCACCCCCGCCTGGGGGAGATGAAGCGCTGGAAGGGAGTTTAGGATCACCCTCCCCACAGACATGGCTGCTGGGGAAAGCTGCACTCATTCCAGATTAACATTCTAGTCTTGCCTCTGAGACTCTTCCTAGGTGCAAGACAAAAAAAAAATCATCACAGTCAATTAAAACATGGGCCCTTCACGTGAACCCTGCTTCCTGTCAGAGTTAATTTTTTTAAAAGAAACTCAGCTTCCCTGGATTTCAGCACAGACACACTTCAGTGATTAGACTTGCACTCTTGCTCTCGCCCTGTCATTTCTGTGGTTCCAGTCTAGGGTTGAGGTGCAGGGAGGGGAAGGCGAAGGTGCTGGGCTCTGGGTAAGAAGGCGGAGTAACGGGCCCTGGCCTTCCCCACGGAGCTCGCGGGGCTGGGAAGAAGCATAGAGGGACTCCACCGAGTCCAGGGGCCCTGTCTCCACCGGTCAGCATCGCCCTGGAGGACACTTTCCAGAAGAGATGAGGGAACGAAGGGCGACAAGGAGGGAGAGAGGGGAGGAGATGCACATTCGTTAGCTAGGTGCTCTGTCGAGCGCTTTCCACAGGAGTCCCCTTAGTCCTGCCCACATGGCCATGAATCACCACCTCATTTTCAGCAGGGTGCAGGGTGCACATGGAGGCTCGGAGGGATGCAGGGTGGCGATTCTGCATAAGCACCATCGCTGGCAAGGAGCAGACCAGGGTCCCTCAAAGAGGCCTCATTCCGAAGCACAGTTTTTTTGCAGTGCCCACCCTCTGATCCAACACCCATGCCTGGCGGTGCGCCACCTGAAGGAACCGAGGTGTGACCAGGCGTAGGAGGAAGCTCACCTGAGGGGGGCCCCTCAGATCTCCAATGGCCAAGGTTTCCTCTTTCAGGTGAACAAGAGAACTCTCTCTCTCTCAGAACCTGATTAGTTCTCTTATGTCTTGTAATGTTTCCTTCTCTCCACAGATAAGTGGTTTTGGATAGTGGAAGGGAGGAAGGGGGGTTTGTTTTTTAAGAGAGACAGGGTTTTGCTCCCCAAAGTGTGGTCCTGACCCGGCAGCCTCGGTGTTGCCTGGGAGCTTGTTGGAAATGCAGACTCACCGGCCACAGTCTCCAGCATATGTGAGCTACTGTCTACTTCAGGCCCAGTACCTGGGATGCCATCGATACATGGTACTTCCTTTCTGCTCCCGTCTTCCCTGCTCTTAAAAAAATAAATAATTTTCTCTTTTAGAGTGAACCCACTGGAGAATTTGTTCTCTGAAAATGCTGCTGAAATAAGTGAAGGAAAATCCCTCTGAAATACTAATCATATCCATTAGACCTGCACTTTTCAGTACAGTAGCCACTTGTTACACGTGGCTATTGACATGAAAATTGACTAAAAATTAAAGTAAAATTTAAAATTCACATTCTCGGGCACACTAGTCACATATGGCTAATGGCTTCCATATTGGAGCACAGATATAGAACATTTCATCATCCCTGGGAGTTCTGTTGGACAGTGCTGCTTATATGCTTCTTGTTTCTGCTGATCTTGTGCTAACCCCCAGCCAGCTTCTTACACAGCAGGAGCTCAATAAACGCTCCTTGACTTGAATTCCGCAGCCTCACAAAGAGAAATGACATGAGAGTCCCAGGATCTGTTTTGCAGTTCCTGCTCTGTGTACTGAGGAGCCATGTGACCTTGGGTAAGTCACTTCCCCTCCCCTTCAGTTTCCTCATCTAAAAATTTAGATGGGAAGAGGTAATAAGAGTTCGGCATAGTAGACTAGAAGCTTTTGTGCATTTTATCTCCGATAGTTTTGCCAACCTTACAGCCTTTAGGGTGACCAGTTCATTCTGCTTTGACTGGGACTGTCTCAGTTTTAGAATTGAAAGTCTCGTATGGTGAGAACCCCCCATTCTCAGGCAAACCCAGACCTGTAGGTCCCTTCCAGTTATAAAATTCTATGACCCCATGCAAGTCAGAGGTTGGAGTAGCAGGGACCCCCAAACTTCTGCAAACAGCAGAGTGTGGTTAGGACCTTGGGCTCCGGAATCATTCAAACCTGTGTTCTGATACTGTGCCATCACTTTGATTTCTGTGCGAACTTGGGCAAATTATTTCATTTCTCTGAGACTCAGTTTCCCCATCTGCAAAATGAGACTGCTGATGGTAGCTCTTCCTCTGTGCATTATTGCGAGGATCAATTTAGCAAAGTTTTGCACAGTGCTCAGCACATGGAGCAAGGCTAGCAATTATTAATTCAGCAGATTGTGCAAAGGGGGGTAGGTCTGTCTTTAGGGGGACTGTGACCCAGACATTCATTTGTAGCCCAAAGTACTGACTCAAAGAAAGATGACTTGCTTTTGAGCTATGAAGCTCCTTTTCACCCCAAACTCCACAACCCTTGACGCAGCCTCATCTCTAACAAGTAACAGCTCAAACTGGTTAAAGAGCTCATTTCAACTCCCCACCCCCCTGCCGGGATAAAGTGATTCTGACGGGGCAAGTTTATTGAAACACAAGCTAATCATTCCTGTTACCAAAGTAGGCTTTTGGCAGAACCCTGTGAAGAAAGAAAGAGTGAGAGAGAAAAAAATGCCTTGAATTGCTGAGACAGCATTGTATTTAGACAATTAAATTTGGAAAAGCAAGACAGTTCCTGTAACCACCTCCCACACCCCCTACTCCAAGAATAAAAGGTTTTGTTGAAAGTATTCATATGGATATTAATACCGACACTTTAATGAGGCCCTCAGTAAACTCATCAGCAGTAATTACACCCATACAGGGTGCCACCAGTGGGAAGGTACAAAATTGCACCTCCAAAAATTAGTCACTTGTAAGTTAACCCCCCAGTCACGTCAAGCAACCTACACTTGATGGCTGATTCACAAAGATTCCTTGACATCTGTGTAGTTAAAGGGGCCAGATCACCATGGGAAGTCTGCAGGAAGGGAAAAGTTCACGTTTACAAAAGGCCTATATGTCAGAGAAAGCAGTTTGGAGGAAATCAGGGACATAGCTTTATTATGGGATTAAGGATGGCAGCTTAACACTTGCTAAGTACTTGCTGGGTGCCAGGCAGGGTGCAGAGCATTGCATTGGCCCAATCTAGGGATGTTTCTCTGATGCCCATTTTGCAGATGAGAAACTGAGGCTCAGAGGACATAAAGGACTTTGTCCGAAGTTTCAGTGATAAAATGGCAAAGCTGGAGATTTGAACCAAATCTCTAGGTGAGATTCGAGCGCCTCCTATGGAGACAGATGAAGAAGTTGAGCTTTTTTCTTCTCACTTACTAAAAATATTTTAGAGGTTGAATTTGGTTTGACCTTGACCCTTAGTATGTAAATCCACAGTGGAAATACTGTCTACTTTCCTAACCTTCCCCACGGTCTCTAAATTTTCCCCTCTCGGGCTCGGAGTCCGCCTGCAAAACCAGGGCTGGGACTTCTCCACTGCGCTGGCTTCCGCATCTTTGTCCAACCTTTGCCTTCGCCTTTTTCCTAGTTGGTTATTTCGGAAAAAAAAAAACATGGTCTGAGAGGGTCCAAGAATGAGAGACAATAAGAGCGAATGAGAGGGAACATGAAAGAAAAAAAAAAGGGACAAATAAGAGTAAAAAGGAGAGAATTGAGGGAGAGAAAGATGTGAGTGAAAGGGCAAGTTTGAGAAAGAGGAAGAAGAGATCAGGCATCAAAACACCCAGACTTGGTTTATATCATTGCTTTTACTATCTGCACCATTTTAAATAAAGCTCTCTGGTTCAGTTTCCTCCTATGTAAAATGAGGGCCAGGCTTCTTCTCTCATAAAATTGTTGTAAGGATCAAATAAAATTATGTGTATGCATTTCCTGCCACCTAATAAACCTATTTATTTCCTTCCCTCCTTCCCTCCTTCCCTCCCTGGTCCCCTCCTTCTCTCCCTCCCTCATCAAGCACCACCTAAACCCAGGCACAGTCCAGGGCATCTCTACAAACCGTACCCCTTTAGTCCTTGAAACAACTCATGAATTACATGGTATTATATTCTCATTTTACCATGAGGCCTAGAGGACATTCTAAGCTAGGACAGTATCACCCAGCCAGTGACTGTCCCTGCCAGAATTTCAATGCAGATCTGTCTTTCTCTGCTACTGGGGAAAGAAAGAACAAGGTGGGGGGGGGGGGTAAGGGGGGGCATCTTAACTGATGGACGTGGTAGTTTTCTTCTTCAGCTGTTTCACTGGAGGGCTGTTGAGAAAATTATCCAAATCATGTTAATGAGCAATTGAGTGCTGGAGTTTCTCTGAGGGAAGATAGTTAACAAAAGCTTCTGGTTGGGGCTGGCAGCCTGGAGCTGTGATCACTATCTCAGCTGATGCCACTGAGGGGCTCTCAGCTCAATTAACTCAATTGCCTTCTCTCTGGGTGAAGTGGGGCTAATAAAACTTAACCACCTAGCTTGTGGGAGCAAGGTTCAGTGCTTATTGGAGTGCTTTCGGACCATCTGGCGCTGGATGGTGTCTATGCACAAGCCAAGGTGAACGCTGGCTGGGCCCAGGGAGAGCCTTGAGTGCACTGAAAGAAAAGTTCTGGTGTAGGGTCCACATGGAGAGGGTGTGTGTGTGTCTGAATCCAAGATCCATCACTTTGTTGGGCGTAGCTGTCAACCTCTCTGAGTCCTGGTTCCGCCTTTATAAAATGGGGTAAATAGAATTTACATCGCAACAGAGGTGCTGGGTGGGTATAAAAGAAAGATGTTGATAAAGGGCCCTGCACACAGTAGGTATTCAGGAAACTTGAGGTTCCTTCTCCTAGAGCAGTTCTGTCTCTGGGGAAGGAAAAGGGGAAGGAGAGAGATGCAATCCCTACAGACAGACAAACTCATTTGCATCCTCTCTTTAGGGAAATGACAGTTTCCCAGTTCATGCTTGTGGATTTGAGTAGGCAAATCAGTTTTGTTGGTGATGTGGGTTTCAATGGTTTTATCCAGTTGGTCTCTTCCTTTCTCCCACTGCCCGGGTACTCCAGAAATCTGTTTCTGTTTTTTTCTTTGTCAGCCATAGTCCCTGTTTACTGAGTATTTACTCTGTGTCGAGCACTGTTCTGAATTCCTTCCTGAGTTACCTTATTTCACAGCAATAATAAATAAGTTATCTCATTTATCTTCTAATAGGCCCATAGAATAGGTTAATTGTTATCCATGTATTTTACTGTGAGGAAACCAAAGCTCAGAGAAGTAAAGAAACAGGTCCAGGGTCATTGAGTATTGAGTCATAGGAGGGAGAGTTGAATCTCCAACACAGGTCTATCTGATTCTGACAAGCTTTTAGCATGATTGGGGTCAAGGACCCTTTCTTAGATCATCCGGCAAGTGTCCAGCCTACCAGGCTTTGGATGCATGAAGTCTCAATTCATTTCCTTAAAAGGAAGCTGCTTCGCCTCCATTTCCTCTTTCCCACTTTCTGTATACTGGCACGTGGAGCATGGTGGTGGTGAGCAATTACAACCACAGGTTGAGGGCCACTCTAGGGAGTGAGCGGGCACCAAGAAAGAAGAAAACTGAGTCCATGAATGGGGACCTTGAGGGACAGAACCACCATAGTCCACTGGACTGACTTTTATCTTATTTCAGTCACTGTATTTGTCTTGGTGAAGTAGCTGAAACAATGTCCTAATTAAAAATTTCTAGTGTTGAATGGCTGTGGAGTCATTGGGAAGACTAAAGAAACAGAAGATAGGTTGAACTTTTAGAAATGACCCCAAAGTCCTGGACAATCCAAAGATCTTCTGTTTCTTCTTGGACCTTTTGTGAAATGGAAGCTAAAACTACTGCAGCAGTGCTAGGACTAGGAGAGCCAAGTTACAACTACAATGGTCAGCACCAACAGAATGGAAGTCCTATTCTCTACCTCTTGATCCCCACAAATCAAGCAACACCACATTGGGCCCTCCACCAATAGGGCTACAGAAAAACTAAACATCCTCACCACTGAGCTCGCCACAGAAGCAGCAGAAGCTTGTCCTCTCATGTCTGCTTTCCAGAATTTATGCACAGGCATCTGATTGGCCAAACCTGAATCACATTAAGAGCTTAGCTGCAAGGGAGTCTGGGACATATACCTTTTACCCTTCTAGCCTGCTTGTCTTAGGGATATGCACTAGAAGAAGGGTGAGATGGGTTTTGAGTGCTAATCCACTACATATGGCAAAGTAGATTTATCATATCCTGAGGGTATATAGTGATTCAACAGGTATTTTCTACTGAGCATTTATTATGTGTCAGACACTGAAGTCCTATGGTCACAATTGAGTATTACACAGTCCTTACCCTAAAAGAGTTCTCCAGTACATTTGCAGCACGGTGCCATAAATTCTATGAGGAGAACCTGGAGTCCTGAGGGAAGGCATAGCAGGACTGCTTAAACAAGTCTCATGTGTATGGGAAAGGAGGAAGTACTGTTCAGGGAGGGCTTGAGCAGGTGATGCCTGCATCTAGTCCTCAAGGAGACACATCTCACAGCTTTGTGACTAAGAACTTGGACTCTGGGATGACACTGTATTGAATCCCACTCTGCCACACACTAATTAAAATAAATTAAAATCAGTTCACTGGTAGGCCTGAATGCAAGGCAATGTTATCTCTCCACCCGCTCCCCTCCCCCCCCTCCCCCCAAGAATCGGCTCTCTCAGAAAAGTTCAAGCTGCTATAACAAAATATCACAGATTGGGTAGCTTAGAAACAATAAAAAGCTATTTCTCACAGTTCTGGAGGTTGGAAGTCTGAGATTAGAGCACCAGCATGGTCAGGTGAGGACCATCTTCTGGGTCATAGACTTCTCTTTGTGGCTTTACCTGGCTGAAGGGACTAGGGATCTCTGTGGGGTCTGTTATAAGACCACTAATTCCATTTGTGAGAGCTCCACCCTCAACTCCAAATCACCTCCCAAAGGCCCCATCTCCTAATACCATCACATTGGACATTAGAATTTTGAGGAGACATATTCAGGTCATAGTAGAGGGTGGCTTTATATGCATCCCCTCTTTATAAAAATCAGTGCTTTATTTTGAACAAAAAGATATATTAACTTGAAATAATATCAATTAATTTGACATATAATGTCAATTAATTTGACATATAATGTCTTTGAGAGAGGAAGGCACTCACCCAGGATCATACAACTAGAGATGATGGAACCAGAATTGAACATTTCTTCCTAGCCCACCTCTGAGCTAGGAACCATACTATTCTTCTTGTCTACTGGCTTCTCTCTGATGCTCATTCCCTGCACTGTAGCAAATTTCTAGACAGCACATCTGATATTTAGGACTTTTTCTTTTTTGTGTATTTTTGGCTCATCCTACTCCTTTGGCATCCCAAGGTACCATCTCAGGCAAAGATTCCTTGGCTTCAGACATGTGGTCCTGGGGAGGCCCTCCTCTGATCTGGCCCCTCTGCTGGTTGGACTCAGTCTTGGCTTGAGTCATATAAACCCGAGTCTGAGGATGTCTTCAGGTCAATAGGAGCAGCCAGCACTGCAGCGTTTCCTCCCCCAGACATGCCAAACGGCTGGGATGAGTTCATCTGAATGAATATATAGGGGGCTGGATTCTAATTCTAAATAGCTGAGCTGGTTACTGCTGCCATAAGCTGCTCCATACTCACTCCCAGGTGATTCTCTTCTTCGTCACACAGCAGCCAGTATTTGACTCATTCCAGCACCTGTGCAAATGGGAACCAATAGCTAAGGGATTCCCAAATGTTTCCCCTGCCCCTGATGTCAGTGGCCCTATTGATTTTCCCACTCTCCTTAGTTTCTAACTCCATCTTGGGCTTTCTCTCAAACACTATTAGAATATGATCTTGGGACAATCTAGGGCTGGTGGATCCAATTTCCAGACTGAAGTGCTTTATCTTACCCAGGGGTACTGAGTTTTATTGAGAGACTAAGGTTCACCTTCCGTGTTGCCCTGAGACCTAGAATGTATTCACTTATAAATTAAAGAAAAATAAGCTGAGATTCTAGGAAGACCACAAGCTGGAGAGGCAACCTGAAGGCATGGAAAAGGTCCTGGTCTGGAAGTCTAAAGACAGGAGCTAAAGCCCTAATTCTGGTGCTGACAAGCTGTGTGAACTTTTGATGAATGATTCCCCCTGCTTCTCCAGTTTCCTTAGCAATAAAAATCCGGAAGTTGGCTAGACTAGATCGGGGCTTTTCAAATGTTAATGTGCATATAAATCACCTGAGGATCTGTTAAAATGCAGGTTTTGATTCTGTAGGTCTAGGGTTGGTCTGAGTCTGCATTTCTAACAAGCTCTCAGGCGATGCTCTTGCTGCCGGAATACAGTTCATAGTTGGCGGAAGGGCTTGTTTCAAAAGTTGTGTCCAGCTCCTGCACTCTGCATACCTCATGTTCCTTTTAGTGACAAGAATAATGCCCTCGATGGGTTTGAGTATATACTTATACACTCATTTGTTACATTACACATTAATACGGGTGGTGAAAAATTAAAACAATAAAGAAATATAAAAACACAGAATGTGGAAGTGCCCCAGTAATCCTACCCCCAAGAAAGAGCTATCGTTAATGGTGTTAAGTTCTTAAGAATGTGACCACCACCAAAAGTGGCTCTCAGCTACCCCTGCTCAGGGAGCCTCAGAGCCTTTTTTGAAAAGAGTTGAAGTTTCTTATCTAGCTCCATCACTGCAACACCTCAGTGCAGCAGGTGCCAAGGTAGTGAGTTTGGGCTTACTAAGTGGAGGAGTGAGTTCTTTGTGTTATATTCCAGACAGGGATTTAGAGTTTATTGTGACTTCAGAGATGGATCTTCACAGAGCTAAGGGAGGGAGAGTAAAAACACAAAGGGCCAGGAATTTGGTCACCTGGGGCCTTCTTGATTTCTCTGTGGGGCCATTGCCCAGATACTTGGGGGAATGTTTGGCATATATTTTCCCTACAAAATGCCCTGTGACATCAAAGAGTGATCTAAGGGGACAAAGAAAGATGGGAATTTCTTCGGTATTGGGATTAGGACCAAGGGTTCTGGCTACCTACAGCAGAATCCTCTTAGTCCAGAGGACCCAGGAAGGGGGATGGCTTTATCTTCTGCTACTTCAAGCACACAGATGAAAGGGTCAGATGAAAACTCTGGTTTTGCTGCTGTCTTAAGAGCAGACTCCTAAGACAAGATTCCCTGATTGCCCTCAGGACTGCGTTCAAACTATTTAAGGTGGCTGTTCTTGGCTTGGTACCTATTTCTTCTCTATCTCTTCCCCTCCCCCATTTTCCAGGAAGGAATCTTGATGTTCTTGCAAAATCAGTCTCCCTAAATGAACCCTGGGCTCTCTTGCCTCTGGACCTTTTATAGACCAAGCCTTCTTCCTTTAGCACACCCCTGATTCTGTCATCTTCCCACAACCATTGCTGATCTTCCCTCCTGTCCCCTTGCCAAGTGGAGCAGGGTGGCTCCTCTCTCTGCTGGATCTTATATTGCCCCTATAATAATACATCTTACATACCATGATATAATTTTTTGTCTCCTACATTAGACCAGAGATTCTTGAGAACAGATCTCCTATCCTATTTATCTCCTTCCACAGCATAAACTTTACTCATCAAATACTTGTTGATGAGTAAAAGAAATTTAATTCACTCAAGGAGAAATAAAATTATAATTACTAAAAATGCTTGCATGAATTAATTTCTGCTTAATTGAGGATTTACTAATAAAGATAGGGTCACTGACTCATTTACTTCATGTATAAATTTTGAGAAGACAGTATGGGATAGTGAAAGACAGTGGACTTGAGATCAGAGAGACCCAAGTCTACCAGTTATACTATATGTCATTATACAAGTGCTTGACTTATCTGGGCACCATTATCTTCAATAGGGAAAGAATTATTCCTATCATTATCATAAAATTAAGTGAGATAATAAACTTGAAAAAACTGTAGTGGTATGTGCAAATGTCAGCACTTCTTATGATGGAAGGAAAATTAAAGAATAAATATACTAAATGACTGTCACTGGCACTGGAGATGACTCCATGTGTAAGTTATGAAGATATTGTCTCTCAATTACACCCCTTCCTCCAATGCACACACTTCAGCGCACTATTTTGAGAGACTGAGCTGGGACTCCACAAACCAAATGCCTCCTTTGCCAGCAGCTCCCTTTTAGGCTCTGCCAATAGGGGGTGCTAGGAAAGACTGCAAGACTGGGAGAGAAAGAAGAGACATGCTCTTTCCTATTTGCTTCCTGTTCCTGTCAGTGTCACCCCACTCTTGCTTCTTTGCCCTGGAAGCAGCAGTTCCTTCCAGGGGGCAATTTTCCAATACTTGGAGAAATTGGCTTCATTGCACCCCCCAGAGACACCAGCACCAGTTACTGGCACTCCCTCCTAAGAGGCCTGGGTTGCAGCACCGCAGAACACTTCCTCCAAACTCTGAGACCTTAGCACCAACTGAGCAACACCGCTTGTGTTTCAGTCTTCAGGGCCTCTTCTTCAAGTTTCTACATTTTAATAATTCCAACCTCTTTGTTTGTATTGGTACTAGAGGTGATAGCACCTTCCTGCAATTGTTACCTTCCATTACTCTTTACCCCATTACCCCAAAACGGACTGGCTCGAAATAACATACATTTATTATTGCAATTCTGTAGGTCAGGAATCTGGTTGTGGTTTATCCTTTTGTGTGTGTGTGAAAGTGCACCGGTGGAGAAGGAACTGGGATAAGGAAACCTGAACTAAATGTTTTTGGAAAACTGTCTGGCTCAATTTACCTCTGGGAGTACACAATAAATGGGCTGGATGAATAAAAAATACATGTTAAAAAAACTCTAGGTCTCATTTTTTGAGAAGATTATGAGCTAATTGAGATGACAAGACCTGGACAAAATTTAGTAACCTAGGGAGACCGAACTAATCAGGATTCTTGTTTGCAAACAGAAAATTTGTCAGAGTAGGTTAACTTCTTTAACAGAAAGCACAAACTATCAGTGCTTCAACTTTATAAAAGTTCATTTCTTGGCATGTGGAGGGGGAGGGACTCTGTTCTACATACTCATTCAGGAACCAGGAGCTCAGGCTCCTCTGCCTGTGGCTCTGCCCTCTTATAGGTGACTTCAGTGACAGCTGGGGAAAGAAACAATACCAGATGGTGTGAGAGGTTGTCACGGGCCAGCCCTGGAAAGACATCACTTCTTTTCGAGCTCTATTGGCCAGAGGTCAGCATGTGGAGCCAAAGAACTGCAGGGGATGCTGGGAAATGTAGTCAGCTATGTGCCCGGGAGGTAAAGGAAGTAAGGTTTGGTGAATATACAGCAATGTCTGCCACAAACGGAAACCAATTCTTGTTGAATTCGATAAAAAAGAAATAGACTGAAATGGTATTTGTATAGTTACTACTACTAAGTAGAATTGTGCAGGTTGTGTCCAGTAGAGCTGTACAGGTGGTGTCCTGCAGAAAAGCACCTGGGTGAGGGAGAGTCAGTGGAGGCTATGCTGAGCTTGGAGGAGGTTTGCTTCTTTCCAGCGATCTACCAAGAGATCTTTCAGAAGTTTACACAAAGGCACTGTATGTGCTAGGTAACCCTGTGTCTAGCTCACAGACTTGATGAGATGGCAAAAGAAAAAGGCTTAGAAAGGAGAGAAAGCCCAATGCTAGCACAAGGACAATCTATTTAGGATGTTCCTGCTGACCCTGTCATCACTGGACATTCACTGCCATGCTGACAGCCCAGCTGGAAACCCACGATTTCCCCAAAGGGTGTCCAAAGCCTGGCGCCAGGTAGGCTTCCTTAGTTTCTTGTGGCAACACATTCCACATATAGGGCTCCTGTTCACAGGCTGGGCGACACAGAGGCTGTCAGTTTTAAAGGGGGCCCAAAGCAGGACAGAGCTTCGCAGAAAATGAAGGCTGCGGTGCCATCAGCACTGCCCCTCGGGCCTTACGTTCTGGCGACGATACGATGTAGGCGGGAAGAGAGTAGGAAACACTTGGCTATGATCTGACGGCACACCCCAGCAGGAGAAGCACAGTGCAGGTTCCTGGGATTCTGCAGGAAGGCCACATGTCTGCCCGCAGAAAATGATACAAATAAGTCATCAAAAACTGTCATATCCTGGGGGAGAGGGGGGTTAGCCTCCCCATTAGACACTTTACAAATATTGGAAACATTGAGCTAATCCTTAGAACCCCACCATGAACGGCAAGCATTATTATTATTATATCGCACCATATTAAAACCTGATAGAGTTATAATATTTTGGAAAGAAGCCTTAGATATCATGAAACAGCCAGGATGTCCTCCTTTCTCTTTGCCGCATGTGAACAGAAGCAAGCAGACGATGAGGCCGGCCGTGTCCGTGTCAGAAGGAGGGCTGGGCCCGCATGTGCTCAAC
This sequence comes from Miniopterus natalensis, assembly GCF_054644295.1. Lineage (NCBI taxonomy): Eukaryota > Metazoa > Chordata > Mammalia > Chiroptera > Miniopteridae > Miniopterus > Miniopterus natalensis. Next base: position 35,503,886 of record NC_142089.1, on the reverse strand, counting down.
ATCCCCACGGTATGTGTGGAGAGGTGGCTGGATTAGCCGAGCCCTGGAAGGAGGCCTCAGCCCTGACTGCGCATCGGTGTGTGGGGTGGAGAGCTGGGGAAACACCGGTCCGTCCCGGCAGGACTTCTCATTGCTCATTATCTGCGTGTCAGCAGGACAATGAATATTTACACAGGGCTTTGCCATTTATAAAGCTCTTTCTCACAATGCATTGTCTCACTTAATCCTCATAGCCCTATAAAACATGTAGTACTTTTGTCTCCATTTTCCAGACAAAGAGATATATGACTCAGAGATCAAGTGAGCTTTCTAAGGTGTGCACAGTCATTTATCATGAAGCCTGGATTGGACCCCTGTTCCCGTGTTTCCCAGAGTCATTACATGCCACCACTAGTTCACGCTGATGAACCAGACGGGATTAGGGCACATCCTGTGCTCCCAAAGAGCATTCATCGACTAGGATTCCTTGAGAATACTGGCACTGCTGGAACTCTGAGGAGACAGAGGAAGAATACACAGTATGACCTTTTTTTACCCTGGAAGAGTTTACACTCTTAAATTCTTTTTAGGGGGGAGGGGACAGAAAAGTTGCAAAGACGGTACAGAGATTTCTATATACCCTTCAGTTTGTGTTAACCTGATGTTTCTCTTGTGATCAGACTGAGGTTGTGGATTTTGGGGAAGGATACATAGAGATGATTGCCATCTACTCACATCGTATCACCGGGTGCAGCATTTCGACACGACCTGTCGCTGGTGACGTTAACCGTGAGTGCTCTGTGAAGGTGGTGTCTTCCAGGGTTCTCTGCTAGAAAGCTGCTCTTTTTCCCGTCTCACGGTCTAGTCGGTAGAAGTGAGTGAGTCACTAAGTCGAACCCACACTCAAGGGCAGGACATTAAGTTCCACCTCTGGAGAGGGGAGTAGCAGGGAATGTAGGACATATGTCAAAACCACCACACTAATTAATACATACGTAGGGGGGAGTTAGTTTGAGGCTCTGCAAGTATTTTGTTTCTCCTTATTTCAGCATTCATCAGTGGATCTTGCCCGAGGCAATTATAACTGTGACGTTCTAATGCTGATTTTCTGTTTCCCTCATGCCTTTTACATTTATTATTGGAAATGCTCTGTAAGGCAGATCGACCCTTTCCCCCTATTTATTTATTATTCAATCAGTCATTTATTTATGTCACTGTAGACTCATAGGTATCTATTTTATTGTAATCCAATGCAATTGTTACTTATTTTGTTGCAATTGTCATTTATTATGTTGCTCAAATTGTTCTAGTCTTGGCCATTGGGAGCTCTCTTCAGGTTGGTTCCTATGTTCGTTTAACATTCTCTCTCTCCCTTCCTTCCTTCCTTCCTTCCTTCCTTCCTTCCTTCCTTCCTTCCTTCCTTCCTTCCTTCCTTCCTTCCTTCCTTCTTTCCTTTCTTTTTTTCTTCCTTTCTTTCTTTTGAATACTTGCTTTTTTTCTGAAGCTCTATGATACCCCAGGCTCATCTTGTATTTCTCCAAGGAATCCTGGTTTCTTTTATTGGAGAGTGGTGTTTAGAAACTGAGACTTGGGCACTTAGTTCTACTTGTTGCTATTGGAGGGTCCCTGCTACTAGGCCCTCTTGGTGAGCAGAGCTAGGAAAGATACGTATGTCTACTCCCCTACATATGAACTCATCTCTACCCGTGTGTACCCTCATTAAACTAAACGGAAGCTTATGCTAATGTCTCCAACTCCAACCCAGCTCCACGAGGTTCATTTCTGCTTTTGTTTATTTGTTATTTCTTTCTCTAATAGTGAGGAACCCCAAAGGGGTTTTGAAAGCTGGAAAATGATTCTACGACCTTGTGGATGATGAACTGTCTGAGTGAAAGAAATATAAAGTAGAACAGAAGGCCAGAGAACCCATCTGTGGGACTTCGGGCAACTCTTGTGTAGGACAGATTTGCCCAAATTGAAGAATCTTTTGGGGATGTTAAAAGTATTCGGGGGGAAAAAATCTGCATTTAATTCAAAACATTTCTATTTATATTACCCTGTGTGTCCTGCTTCTCCATTACTTCCCACACCAGAGCAGCCAAGAAAACAGCAGGGTTTTCTTTGTATGTCCCAACTGAATCCCATATGTTACAACCCTCTCATTTTATAGGTGAGCATACCTCAGAGAGGGAAAGATCTCACCCAAAGTCACACAGCAAGTCAGCAACAGAGCCAGAAGAAGGGCTCAGGTCTCCCAACACCCAGGACGGTGCTTTTCCAAACAGCAGAACATGGTAGGAGAGGGAGACGTCCACTGGGGATGTGGATTGCAGACCTCCTGGCTACATTTGACAAGGATCTCCAGCTACCATGGGAAAGATGGACACTCTTTAGTGAGTGCTACTTCTGTGTGAAGCACTAACTTAAACACCGATATCTCATTAAACATAGCAACCCTATGAAGCAGGTATTATGTCCATTTTGCAGATTAGCAAACTGAAAATGCAGAAGTTCATAAACTGGCCCAAGGTCACAGGCAGATCTGGGGTCCAAGCCTGGACCTGAAGGGTAACCACCAAGCTGGTGTCTCCAGGCTCCTGACTCCCAGACCAGCTTGTCTCTAAGAAAGGGCTAATTATGACAGTAGCCAGAGATGCCCTTCAAAGTTGTCACAGACAGGTGGGCACTGTGCTGGGAAGCTGTGCAAACACGCTGCTCGATCGCTGCTCCCCTCCCCTTCCCTCCTCTCCCCTCCCCTCCAGACACACACACACACACACACACACACAAACACACACTACCCTCCTTTCCTATTGTGACCCTACCCCTCTGGCTGGGTCTGCATTCTTAGCAGGTCACTGGAGAACACCAATCTTTAAAAAAAAAAATTCAATTTTCAATTACAGTTGACATACAATATTCTATTAGTTTCAGGTGTATAACATAGTGATTAGATGTTTATATAACTTAGGAAGCGACAACCCCAAAAAGTCTAGTACCCACCTGACACCATACATAGTTATTACAATATTATTGATTATATTCCTGAGGCTGTACTTTACATCCCCATGACTATTTTTATAACTGGAAATCTGTACTTCTTAATCCCTTTCATCTTTTTTATCCATCCCCCAACCCTTCTCCCATCTGGCGACCATCAATGTATTCTCTGTATCTATGAGTTTGTTTCTGTTTTGTTTGTTCACTTATTTCGTTTTTTAGATTCCACGTATAAGTGAAATCATATGGTGTTTTAGGCCATACGGCATTATGAACAGAGCCTGGGCTTAGGAGTCAAGGAGGTCTGAGCTCCAGTTCCAGATCCGTCCTTATGCGCTGCTCCTCCCAGGGAGCAGAGTGGCTTGGACACACCACTCAACCCTGTGGATGGGATAATAATACCTGAGTTGTGTTAGTGGAGTCAGTGGAATTTATCTGCTTCCTTATTTCCCCCTCACCATTGGCATTTTAGCAGGGATTATGCAGGAAACTCCTACCTGCCTTCCGGTCCCCTCTCTTGGTCCCTTTCAGAATCGCCATGTTATGCCAGGAATAATTTCCTACAAATGTGAATCTGATCAACTCAGGGCTCCTGCCACTCCCCCAATATTATCATCAACAAATAAACCCCAACGTCTATTTTGTTGCACTTAAGACAAAATCTCATCCTTCTCATGGGAGGACCCACCTCTCCCTTCTGTCATTGCCTCCTAAGCAAAGCGTCTGCCTTGCCTCGGGGCCTTCTCACCTGCTGTTCCAGCTGCCTGAGACTCCCTTTCATCTCTTTCCCCTTGCTGACATCTACTCACTCTGTCTCACCTTCCTTCCCAAGAGAGGCCTTCCCCGAAAGCTCTGTTTAAATCCTACCCGCCTCTTTCATGTTCCATGCCACTCTTCCTCCAGAGCCCCCAGCAAGACTTATAATCATGCATTTGATTGTGTGAGTCCTTGTTTAATGTCTGTCTCATTCCACACATGAAGAGCAAAGAGTGTGTCTCTTTTTACTACCGTTTGTCTATCTCTGGAGTCAGCTGCAGTGCCTGGGACATAATAGGTGCTCAAGAAACACATTGTGTATGAAGAAATGAATGATGAAGGGCCGCATGTAGGAGACCTTTAACAGATCCCTGCAGCTGTGCCCCTGTTCCCCCTCTGGGTGATTGCAGCCAGAGCACAGTTCTCAGGAGTGGGTGAGGTCCCTCCCTCACCCCAATTCCCCAGCACGGAGGAGAGGCCTCAACCTGGATCCTGTGGGGCTGGCTAAGGGCAAAGCCCCTGAGGCTGTGGAGCCCAGTTAGGTAGGGCTGATGGCAAACCCTGCTACCCCGGAGAGCAGGAGCCGCCTGTAGGGAGTGGGGCAGGGCTGCTGGGAGCAGGCCCCCTGGGTATTCATCAGGCTCAGACCCTCCCTGCCCTTTCTTCCTCCACGCAGAAAGCAGCTCTGCCCCGGCCAATGCCAGTTGAGCTGCTGCTTGTTTTAAGTGCTGCTAGGCAACTGGCCTGTTTTTGCTTATTTACCTCCCCTGGGGCGTTTCACAACACTTTGTAATAAGCCCTGCTCTCTCTGTGCACATCTGGTTTGGATTTAGCCTGTCAGAGTCCCCTCTGCAATGAGAGCTGGTACTTTCCCCCGCAGTCGGGGAGAAGGACTCCCGCGGCTCCAGCTGCCCAGGCCTCCTTGCTGTTGGACCAGGCTGGCCAGATGCCCTCCCCTGGCCCGGCGCAGCCCCGAGACCCCTCTCCACCCGGAACCCCCTCCTCCTTCAACAGGGCACACATATCGAAGCCTGAAGGCGGGGAAACTTTAAGGAAAAGACTGATGAGGGTTGGAGGAATATGAGAGTGGGAAGGGTGTTTAGAGAGAATCAGGTCTGAGCCCCAAGCCCCACCCACAGAGAGGGGAATTGACTCACCCAAGGAGACACAAAGCGACAGGGGCAGATTCGAGACCAGGCTCCCTGACATCTCTCCCGAATCCTGGAGCCTTCCCACCTGAGGGAGAAAGTGGGTTATTTGGTTTGAAATAAATAGTAGGTTTACCTCTCTCCCCATCATACCTGAAAATCCCTGGTGGGCTTTCTGTAAAAGACCAATAGAGAGCCAGAGATTTGATAGATGTCATTGGAGAGAGAGAGAGAGAGAAAATTCCTGATTTCTTTCCCCACCTGCAGAGAGCGTACTGGCCAAAACAGGGAAGGGACAGTGGCAGGGACAGGGACAGGTGAATGACATGGGCTGGGACAAACACAGGGCGCCTCTCTCTGCTCTGCGCCTCCCACTTTACATCACATTCAGAGTGAAACCCAAGGTCCTGACAATGGCTTACAAGGCTCTGGGAGACCTGGCCCTGTCACTCTCTGACCTCATCATCTGCTCCCCACCCTTGTGCATTCAGCTCCAGTGATGTGCCAAGGAAGGAAAACGGCTTCCTTGCTGGGAAGGCCACCAGCAGCCGGGCAAAGCCGGTGGCAGGGCGAGGACTGGGTCTCACTCCCGCTCTCCATCGGCTGAGCTCCACTGGACAGGGAAATGCTCAAACTGCCCAAAATAAACAAAATTTCTCTCTGCAGCACAGACCTGGCCCTGACAGCTGGTGGTTACATTATTTGTTTACTCTCAGTCTTTTTTCCGCTAAATGTAAGTTTCTTGAGGGCAGGGCCTCTGTGCCATTCATTGTTATGTTTTGTACTTAGAACGGTTTCGCACAAAGATTGGGCTCAATCAGGATTTGTCGAATGAATGCATGAGTGAATGAACAAGTGGATGTTTCTTCTTCCAGCTTGATTACATGGTGGTGTTTCCTTATATTTACCTCTCACGGACAACATGAAGTACTGATCTGTTCCTTAGAATGCAAGTCTATGGCGAGCCCTCGACCCTGTTCCAGCTTGTCACCCTGCCACCTCTGAACTGCTGGAGCGGGTGCTGTCCCCCTGCCTGGAACGCCCCTCCCCGTCAACTCTGCATCTCCTGGTGGGGTTTGACTTGGTAACTTTTAGTGCTGGGTTGGCTCTCTTGGTGCTCTCTGCATCCCTCTCTGTGGTTTGCCGTAATGGTGATGATTACTTTTCAGGCTGCTCTGCATTGATTAATCAATAAGGGATAAGGGGACCAGATGGCCAGCTGGGTAGCATCTGAGCAGCAATCAATGATCTTTGTTCTCCAAGGTTTTCCATCGATTCTTTTTCAGGTGAACTTTGTCAGTTATGGACCTCTCATTGTATAAGACTTCAGAGTAACACACAAAACAGAAGTCTTGGTTTGTTTTTTCTCCTCAAGCCTTCATCTTTCCCAGTTACCCACAGCGAATGGCCACACCATCTATTCAGCTTCTTGAGGCAAAAACCCACAACTTAACTATTGATCCAGATCGAGTCCATCTTTCCCATGCCCAAGCCAAGGGCAAGTCCGATCAACCCTGCCTCCACGGCACATCTACCATCCAACCTCTTCACCTCCGCTGCTCCACCTGGTCCAGATCCCCAGCACGCTTGGCTCTACTCCTGGCTCTTTGTTTCCACTCCTCATTGTCCAACAAGTGATCAGAATCAGGTTTTAAAACAGAAATTAGATCATGTTATTTCTTTGTTTAAAATTGCCCAAATGGCTTTTTGTTACACTTAGGATAAAAGCCCAATTCTTTACCTTGGCCCCGGAGGCCATAGTCTCACCCTCGCCAACCTCTCCACCTTCAGTTCTTATCGCCAGCCCCCTCCCCCACTCAGTTCCTCAACTTTTCTCACTGCTTCAGCCACACTATTCCTCTTTCTGCTTTCTGAACAGGTCAATTCATTTTGGGGCGTTTGCACCAACTGTCTAATCTCCCTAGAATACCTTTCCCATAAATCTTCATGTGGCCAACTCCTCTGGCCATTCAGATCCTTCTTCAGAGAAGCCTTCCCTGACCACTCAGTTTGAGATAACATGACTCCTGCCCTCCACCCACGCAGTCACACTCTCTCATTCTGTTTTAGGTTCTTCTGAACATGCACCATTAGGTTTTTTATTTGTTTGTTTATTATCTGTCTTTCCCCAGTTAGAATAAAACTCTACAAGGGCAAGAACCATTGTGACCCTAGCATTTAGAACAAGGCCTGACACATAATAAGCACTTTGAATGTTTCTTGAATGAGTGAATGAATGAGCCAATGGTAGCTTGAACATGGACTGAGAATCAAGAGTCCTGTGTTCGACTCTAGCCTGATTGCTCTCAAGCTATGCGACTTTGAACCTGTCGTGTATCAGCTCTTAGCGTTTATCTCCACATCTATAAAATGATGTCTGATTTCTTGATCCTAAAAGTTCTTTCCAACTTCCAGACACTCGGATCCTATCAATCTTTCCATATTGACCATAAAAAGCTGTCAAAGATGATGAAGACAGCAATGACCCAACTAAAGTAGATGAATTATTTTTTAAATCTCATGTAACATTCCCAGGTTACATGATTTATACTTAAGGTACATATCCAAAAAGGATTTGTGTGGCTCAAGTTTCAGACCTACTTTCCCCAAACAAGTCCTTACTTGCTTCATTTATTCAGAGAGAATAATACATGTTCCCAGCTAGCCTGCTATATTAGAATGGGCCCTTAGGATTGCAAGTCGCAGAAACCCAACCTGATTCAACTATAACAATGAGAGAAATATTGTGGCAGCTCATGAGATCCAAGGAACACAAGTAACCAAGGTGCTGGGGGGACAGCAAGAGAGCAGGGCTTCAGGTACTGCTAGAACCAGAGGCTCAAATCCCACTAGTGTTCCCCCCAAACTTTGGCTCTGCTCTTATCAGTGTGCTGGCTGCATGCTTCTCTCTCTCTGCAGTCTAGTTCTTTCCACACAGTCCCAGCACACCATTTATTACCCGCTGCAGTAACTTAAGTATTTGCAACTTACGTATTTGTTTGTTCCCTTCTTCTTTCTGCCTCTTCCAGTACAATTAGGTTCACTGAGAAAAAGGATCTTATTCATTTGTTAATTTCTAAATCCCTTGCACCCAACACAGTGCCCGGAAGGTGCACAATAAATATTAACTGGATAAATGAATGGCAGAAAACATAGCCATCAACTGCTCCAGAGCTTAATACCCAATAACTTCAGTTATTGGAGAAAGGCTGGCGAAGTTCTCTGGGACTCTACTAAAATAAAATAAAAAAATCTCAGGGAAGGGACTTGGTCCAGCTGCTAGTCCATATGCTTCCACTGGGGCCAAGCAACAGTAGTCATTGAACATGAGGATGGCTCAGTATCCATGTGAGCTGGGGGAGGAGAAGGTTTAAGAAAAAGACTGGGAAGAAATACCAAGATGCTGACACCCTCACAGAGTTGCTGTGGAGATCAGATGAGACACTGCAGGAGAGGGTGCTTTCACAAGCTACTGTGAAGTTGCCATTTTTGTAGGTCAAAATTGGTCAGATATTGGCAACTTTGTATATTTCAACTTACTATAAAAATGTTAAAAGCATGACCTGAATGTGAGATATGATTAATTGATTACAAGTCAGCAGAATTTGATAGAATACTGTTTTTTTAAGATGAAAAGTAAACTCGATCCCCTTTTTAAATGAGTGTAGCTAAAAGGATTCACTGTGTGCTAGCTTTACAAGGAACAGTGCCAAGTCCTCTATCTGGCTTATCTCATTATTTCTTCCAACACCTCCATGAGGTCGAGAGTATAATTACCCCCATTCTACAGACAAGAAAACTGAGGTTCAGTGAGGTTAAAGTATATGCTTTGGAGGACCCAGTTCAAAAAGTGGCAAACCGGTATCTGAACCAAGATTTCTGGGATTTAAGGCTATTTGTTACACTACATTGGGAAGAGGTTGGAGGTCCAGCTCGTCCATAAGAGCTAATCCACTGCTACTAGGAAGAATGCCTCTCTGTTACCCATTAATCCACAGACCTACATACATCCTACTTCTGAGTCCTTTGCATTGTATTATAACTAGTACAAACTATTCTCCTGAGGGCCTTACATCCTAGCCAACATGTGAAATGCATTCACCAAAGGTTTATTGAACTGAGTGAAGTGGGCAGACAAAAGTTGATCTGATATCTCCAAAGGAGACAGGCTTTGGTCTGCATGTTTGCGGTGGTGAGGGGGATAGAACAATGGGAATAGCAGGGAAAATTAGAAATATAGAGCATGTGCTGAGAGCCTATTATGTTTAGAAAATATCCATTATATCCAGCTTTTATATTGTCTTGCAAGGTAAGTGCTGGTGGTATCTCCAGGTCTTAGTGCTTGAGAGCAGCAGAATGTATTATTTCCAGACACTGCAAACATCTCTGTGATATCAAAGCTGGGCCATGAAAATGTGTTTGCTCCAAGCAGGGTGACATGGAGCTTTGAACCTACACACTGTTCTCAGCCAGAATTTCACAGAATTCCATTCTGGGCAGACCCCCAATTTCTCTAAATGCAAACCCCACCCACACTCCAGAGCCCTACAACTCTGTCAAACAAATGTTTGACTTGATTTGGTACGAGAACTTGAGTCTGAGCCATGGAATTTCAGAGTTGTGCCTGCAAGTCTGGAATTTAAATATTAGCCTTCCCGACCTGCATAGCTTTGATCTCCCAAGTTTACACTCACAAGTATTGATAACATAGCTCAAATCACAAGCGAGAGCACCAGGTCTGCAGCCTGTGGCTGCCAAGTGTGTGCATGTGTACATAGATCTCTGCTGAGATCAAAATGGATTTAGGTTACGCAAGTGCTTATCTGATGGTGGGGGGAGCCCGGCACATGGGACAGAGACAGAGCTCACTTTCATGCAGCCAGTCATGCTCGCTTCATCCTGCAGGACAGAAACCAAGAGTGAACTGTAGCTGAACTCGGGCAAAACCAAGCCCTTGCATTATGGCACGGCCTTCCTTGCTTTCTTAGAATCTGCTTTCTCCTTGGGGAACAGCTGCCATAGTTGCTACCATGTGCCAAGAATCTTCCTTATACCAGGTACCTTAAGTGTTTGCATAATATTGTTAATAATGTGGATAACATTTACATGCTAGGCACTATTCTATGAGTTTTACACTTACAGCATTTCATCCACACAACATTCATATAAAGTTGGGACTACTATTATCTTCATTTTTTCAGATAAGGAAACTGAGGCAGAGTTTAATTAGTGAGAAACACACTGCAAGTAAATGGCAGAGCTAGGATTTGAAGCGAGGAAGTATCTCTAACCTCTCAGGAGCTGGTGAGGCAGGTGTGGTCATTTTACCAAAAAAAGGGAAAGAAGATTAAATAACTTGCCCAGACTCATTCATCCTATTAAGGACAGAACCAAAATGTAAACCCAGGACAAAATCCAATGACCATGCTTTTTAAAATACACTACGGAGGCCTGTTTTTGTGTGGCTGATTTTGTATGACCTGCAAGCTAAGAATGATTTTTACATTTTTAAAGGGTTATTTAACAAATAAAAAATAAAGAATATGCAACAGAGATCATATGTGGCCCACAAAGCTTAAAATATTTAGTATCTGGCACTGTATAGGAAGAGTTTGCCGACTTGAACATACCATCTCCTCTCAAGGTAGCTAAAATACTGGTAGGAAAATCAAACAAAGTAATGGACTTGAGGGTGTATGTATGTAACTTGGGGAGGTTATTGTCCCTTTGTTAGACCTCAGTTTCCCCATTTAAAAGAAGTTAGAGATCTCTAAGCCTCTGTCCAGCTATAATCTCTGCTAAAGGCAAGAGCTGTCCCGATGCTATACAAATGTAATGTAAGGTGGTGTTTTTTTTCTATTCCAGCTCCCATCTTATTATTCAGTCACCTACTTTGTTGTAAGGATTCAGACACAATTATACTTCAATAGTGATGGAAACATAACTGTCTGAAATAATCCCTGAAAGCTAAAAAATGCCCCCAAACGTCAGCCCTCCTGTGAGGGGCCGTGACTGTGGGCGTCTCCTTTCCCTAAGCTCAGGGTAGGCTCTTCGCTTGTTCTCCCAGACTCTCGGCATTTCAAGTTGTTAGTTTCCCCAGAAATGTTTCCTTCTGATCCTGCCCATCTCTCCTAATCTCCTCCTCTCCCAGTTCTCCATGGTATTCAACACCAGCAGAAAAAAAGAAAAAGAAATGATCACAGAGATCTACCAGTTTCCCCCCAGTGTGTTTCCTAGTGTGAGGCGCGCACACTCCCCCTTTGCAGAGTCCATTTCTGCCCCGGGCATGGCCTCCCACGCATGCTAACAACGAAGCCAGCTCCTTCTCCTCTTCAGATCTTTTCTTTCCTCCTCTTTCCCTCTTGTTTGGCCAAAGCACCCTTGTCTCTTACAGAAATTGCTCCAGAATGCAAACCCACCTGAGTCATTGCCCAGCTTAAACGCCTGCGATGGTCCTTTAGTGCCAGAGGAATAGGGTTCCTCGCCTTCACTCTCCATGACCCAGCCCCGCCTCTCTCTCCAACCTCATTTCCAACCACTCTGCCTCTCATTCCCAATGTCTTAGCTGAACCGGAGCACTTAGAGTATTCCACGCCCTCTGGACAAACGTGACTGCATATCCTTTCCCTTGACAGCAAGCTCTCCCAGCTCTGCTTTCCAGAAAACACCTGCACGTTCTTCCTGTCTGTGCAAAAGATCTTTCATTTTCCCCTCTGGAGCCACACTCCACCTTTCCCCATCTGCTCTGTGCCCAGAAGGTAGATCAGTGAGGATGCCATCCATGGGTGCTTGGCTAATGGGAGCTTCAGAAGGAGACCAGAGGGAGAGAGGAAATGTATTTCTTAGATTCCCTCTTTGGAAGGTCACTGGAGCTGGCCATATCTCTCACTCTTCTTCCTAAGGCAATTGACTCTGCAGTCCTCTCCCTCCCCTGGTGGGAGTTCAGCAGCTACTTAACCTCCTAGGCTCTCCCTTGTGATTCTTCTATATCTGCACCTTTGCAAATAAGTCCCTCTCTAAGTATTTCATGGGAGCCACCAGTGGGCTATTGAGACCCCGACTGATACACACCAACCCAGCACAAACCCCAGGGTGCTCTGTTTTCTCTGTCTGCCCACCACACTGCTGCATTCCACTTCGTTTTGTAGATATTCTAGTTTTCCCACCCACATTTAGTGAGCAGCTACTATATGCTGGGCCATGGTCTGGGCACTGCAGATTCCGAGGTTGGTAGATGATAATTCCTGACCTCGAAGATGCCTCACTTTAGTGCAGGAGATAAGACTTAGGTCCCGTTTGTGGCTATAAACAGAGAACCAGTGAGCAGTCAGCTCGTGATCAAATTCCTGCTCCACAACTGACTGTGTGATCTGGGCGAGGTCATCTCTCTGAGCCTCAGTTTCCTCAGCTGTAGGTGGAGAAACAGCAGCTACCTGAGAAAGTGGTTGTGAGGATTAATGCAGTTAGCATCTCGCCTGACACCTACTAGGCACTTGATAAGTGTCCGTTATTATTTTTATTACAGCAGGTGCTTAGTTAGCGTATATTAAATAAATGGATGATTGAATGATCTCATTTGATCTCCATAGCAACCCTCCCTCCACCCTTCCCCACTATATACATTCCCAATAGAGGGAAGGAATTCCTTTCCCCATTTCACAAATGAGGAAACAGGGAGTGGGTGAATGAAAAAACAAAGGAACATCTAACCCACTTAGCTTGCTCTGGGTCTCCCAGCTCCTCCCAGGGGACACAGCTAGGCTGTGTGTGTGGAGAGTTGGAGCCCTGGGCCCTGGAGAAGTGATCCCAACTTTCTCTGCAACTTTCCAGCTCCAAGGACGTGTGCCAACAGCTCACCGGGGCTCGCTCTGACACAGTCTGGTGCAGGTGCTCCCGGAGTTTGTAAACACTGGGCCTGCTGGCTCTGCCCCTGAAGCCCCGGCTTCCCAGAACCCGGTGGCCCCAGTTCCTGTTCAGCTGCTGTTCTTTCTGTAAGGCCTCTGCAAGCCCCGCTGCCCCTTCTGGTAAATGCAGGGGCCGGGAGGGACGTTCCACTTTCACATTCGCTACCACACCCACACGGAGATTTCTCAATGTGGAGGGGAAATTTCCCTTCTCTTGAGGCCTAACCTCAAGCTTGCTCTTTAACTCCTCAGTTTTTCAGGACATACTTAGTTTCCTGCTGAAGCTCAGGTCCCCTCACCATCTAAACCTGAACCTGCCCCAGAAATAAGGGAGGATTCGTGCCTGCTCAGCCCCTGCCACAGGCCTGAGCTGCACTCAAGGGTGCACTGCATGCACTCAGATGCGCCCCTCCCAGTACCCCTTCGTGGTGGGCATGCCTCCTACTTTACAGACATGGGGGCTGAGGCTGGGGGCGATGCAATGACTAGTGTTGGAACATTTGCATGGAAAACCTACACCCCTGAGCTTTAGAAACAGTTGGAAATTGCCACCGAATGGAAGTCCCCAAGAGGAATTCGTCTTTGCTGCTTCTCTGCCACATGCACAGCTCTACTGCTTTGCTTCCCGTAATCTGCATGTTTATTTGTGTTCATATCTCTCTCTCCTACAAGGACAGAGAAGATGACTCACTCATGGCCGGCCCCCTCCACCCCCCTCGCCCCCTAGCACACAATCCCGGGAAGGAATTGCTGGTGTGAGGAGTTAAAGCAGGCCAGCTAGAGAATTAGTGAAGGGAGGTGAGGGGTGAGGCTGGGGCATAAAGCAAGGCCAGATCACGCAGGTCTCTGTGGGCCATGGTGAGGAGGCTGGATTTCATTCTAAAGGCAAAAGGTTACTGAAGGCTTTTGAGCAGGGCCCTTACATGTTATAAAGAGGTAATTCCGACTGTAGTGTGCAGAATAGATTGGAAGGTGACAGACGGGGAAGCCCAATTAGGGGCTATTTCAGGAGGCCAGGCAAGAGATGCGGAGTCTCTCTAGGTAAGTGCTTCACAGATGTGAGTGGGCATCGGAATCACCTGGAAGGCCCGTGGCAGCACAGCTTGCTCCCCCCCCCACCCCCGAGTTTCCAGTACAATAGGACTGAGATAGGGCCCGATAATTTGTGTTTTGAGCAAGGTCCCAGAGGATATAGATGTTGCCAGCCCCTGAAGTCCACTGTCTTTAGGGAAAGACAGGAGGTAAAGGATGGGTAAGACAGTCTTATCCTCAAAGAGCTTTCATTTCATGGGAGCACAATGGGACCAGCATGATTCTAAAGAGGTGGCTGCATCTCCATGTGACAGCCCAGGGAGGGACCGCTCTCTAGTGAGGGGATGGAGGAGAGGGTCAGAGGAAGCATGTGGGAGAAGGAACTCTTGAGTAGAGTTATAATAGTTTTGTAGGAGTCAACCAGGTGAGGAAGGGAGTTCAGTGGGAAGGACAGGAAGAAGGTATTTGAGGCAGAGGTCATAGCTTTAACGGATGATGGGTTTGAAGCAGAGAGGTGTCTTAATTGGGTATTATTTTAGAAGAATCTCTTCATGGCAATGTAAAAAAATGGGTTTGAACAGGGGTAACTGGGTACAGAAAGGCTAGCTAGGGTTCAGTAGTCTGGGTGAGAGTGATAAATGGCAGTCAGTTAACAACAAGTGTTCTCACCAATACACAACTGTTAGGTTGTTAGGTGAGTAAATGTCAAGTGTTCGTGGCTTTTTAGCAAGGCCACCCTGCTCAGTCGAAAATGCAATGGTTGAGAGCTGAGCTCAAAGGCTGACTCTGCATGGCTTCAATCTAGGCCTATGGATAGGGCGAGCCAGCTAAGCAACAAAGAATCATCTCCACTCTTACCCCATCTTCTGGCATCAGCTGGTCTTCAGTCAGTTGAGGCCAAGATACCCCAGGCATGTGAGGGGTGGAGGCCAGTAGCATGAAGGAAGGCAGCGCTCTGAGCTGGGAAAAGCCACAAGGCCAAAGTGGTCTAGTGAAGTTTTTGGGACATAGTGAGGTGTCATTTTTTCCAATGGTTTTGCAATAGCCCGAGGAAGCAGACAGAGCTAAGATGATTTTCCCCATCATGCAGATGGGAAACCTAAAGCCAGAGAAGGTGGGGACTTGCCAAAAGACATGCAGCAAACACCAGGGCAAAACTAAGAACCCCAACAACACTGGGCTCATGTCAGTGTCTTGCCTTGGGCTGACCTTGGTGCAAAATGTGCTGTATTCATTCCTGGTGCCTCTAAAATCCTGTAATTCTGTGATTCTTACAAAAGGCTCCCTACTGTTAGCTCAGTTCCTTTGTGTTCTTTTGACCCATATGCGCCTTTTCATCCCGAGATCTTACCCTCAACCGCTGTGAGGTTTGGAGCCAGCTATCTGGCCTCTCTGCCTTGTTTCTCTTCGCTGGTGAAACCAGAGGATTATCCTAAATGTTCCTGGCATCTTTTTCTTCTCTAAACTAGAGTGGTTCTGCAGAGGCTCCCAAGTCCCCAAATTCCGCCCCCTGCTTTGAGGGGACAACATGATTCTCACCAGCCCAACTCCTTTTATATATAGTGACCAGGGAATCATAGTGAAAAGAATAATATAATAAGTAACATTTATTTCTTCCTGTGGGCCAAGCACTCGTCTAAGTACTTTCAAGCCTCAAAACAACTTTGTAGGGCAATTACCATTATTGTCCCCATTTCATAGCTGAGAAAATGAGAAACGCACAGAGAAGTTACATTAGTTAATATAAGGTCATACCGTTGACAAGCTGTGAAACCAGGGTTCAAACCCAAGCAATTGCCTCAATTCATGCTCCTGGTCCCGAGGAGCTGAATAGTGAGGGGTTAAGTGTGCAGGGACGGTGTGGGAACCGGCAAGGGGGCTCTCAGTGATGGGAGGCTCACTGCCCCATAGGGACATGTTCTTTCGTTACCCTCATTTTGCAACTTGTGTTATGTCACCCTATCTCCCATCCCCTGCGGGGGGACACACTTATAAGAAGCTATCTAGTGATTTGTGAAAGGATTTGCCAGTTTAGCAAATAAAAATAGAGAACACCTGGTTAAATTAGAATTTCAGATACACAATAAATCAGTTTTTTGCTTGTGTAAGTATGTCCCATGCAACATTTGGGGACATACTTATAGCAAAAATGTTTTCACTGTTTATCTGAAATTCAAATTTCACTGGGCATCCTGAATTTTATCTGGCAAACTTACTTCCAATATAGCAAAATAAAGACAGTGATGGCAATTTCCACTGAAAAGACTGAATGGGTGTTATTATTGTTTTGCTCACTGGCCCAGAAGGTTGACATGATGGGTGCGGCCAAATCGTTTTTAAGGGACTGGGGACGGCCTCTCCTCCCTCATCTCAGTTGGGAAGTCCTTTGGGGCCTCCCAAGGACTGTGAGGGAACCTGGAACAGCCTTCTGGAGTGGAGTAGAACTCCCCAGAATGATCTGGAAAGGCCTTGTTCCCTGGCTGCCCATGTCCCCTGGCTAAGTTTTCAATGTCCTGCTTATAATTTAGAAGGTACATTAAATGGTCATCTCCTTCCACCTCTACTCCCCAGTGGATGCCAGTGGCCCTTCTAGGACATTTGGGTCTTCAAATACTAATTACTGCTCCTCTCAGAATCTTAGTAACTTCTATGCTGAAGAGAAATTAAGAAAAGCACGTGGTAGGTTCTCAATAAATGTAACCCTTCCCTTCCCCCTTGCCATTTCACAAGCAAGAGTCAAAGTGGGTCGCTTTCTTGGGTCTTTCTAATGCTGAATGTTATGGAGTCCTGGGAGAAGGCAGCCAGTCCCCAAGGATTGTCTGACCTTAACACATACTGAGAATTTCCCAAAATCCCCACCCCCCAGGAAACTGGTTTTGAAATATAAATGCGTGGGCTTTCTCCACATCACGGACTTTTGTGCTGAAGCTTGCTTGCTCATGGTTGGATCCCAGACAGACCCCTCGGCTTGACCAAACTCCCACCTCCGAGTCACAACCTGCCCCAATGCTTTCCCTTCCCCCGCCCCTCCCCCACCGTGTCCCACCCGCGTGGGGCGTGGAGTGGTTTCTATCAACAGAGCATGTCTCAGCTCATTGGGAAACTGGCCCCTCACATGCTTTCAATCTGCTTTGCTTCTCTGATTGCCAAGATGTCCCAGACCAAATCACATTTAGATGAAATGCATTTATTTGGGTGGGTGTACCCTGCCTGCTTCAGTAGAATTATTCAAGCAGCCACCCAGTACAGGGCTGAGATGCGCGCAAAATGCAGATCAACACCCCAATGCAAAGGGAATTTTAAAAAGTGTATTGTATTAAGGTTCTTAAAGGTATAACTGTACTGATAGGCATCCTGATTAGGCCCAAGGCAAAGGCCTCAAGGAGGAGAATTCATTTAAAAGGGATTTAGGACAGAACAAAAACAAACCCTTCTTGGATTGTAGAGGTTTGTGGGCTGGAAGGCAACTTTACCTTCCTCCTTGACCTTCCTAAGGTACAGCGCCTCTCACTGTGGGACTGTGAAGGACGGATCTTGACTTTTATTCTGAATACTTGCTTAACAGAAGCTGCTTCTAAGCTGCCCTTATTAGCCAGGCGTGTCCTTGGCATTGTCATCTGGAGCCAGAACATCCTCATAACCATTATCTTCATCATCCTCTGGTTAAGAGTTATTGGTAATTTATTTTGTGCCAAGGATTTTGCTAAATATTCTACATGATTTATCTCACTTAATGGCATAATGATCTCTTATGAGAGGTAGAATTGTTTATTAAGATTTTATTTTCTTAGAGCAGTTTAAAAGTCACAGCAGAATTGAGGGGAAGAGACAGGGGTATATGTTTCATATACCCCTCCCCCATACTTGCACAGCCTCCCCCATCGTGAGCATCCCCCCACCTGAGTAGTACCTTTGTTATAATTGATGAACCTACACTGACACATCATAATTACCCAAAGTCTGTTGTTTATCTTTGATGTTTGGACAGCATTCTATGAGTTTGGACAAATGTATAATGATCCATCATTATAATATATTATACAAAATTTTACTGCCTATTTTTTTTTTAATTGTCTTCATAGTTTTGACTTTTCCAGATGTCATACAGTTGGAATCATATAGTATGTAGCCTTTTCAGATCGGCTCCTTTCACTTAGTAGTATGCATTTAAGGCTCCTCCTTGTCTTTTCATGACTTCATAGCTCTTTTATTTTAGTGCTGAGTAACAGTCCATTATCTGAATATACCACAGTTTATTCATTCACCTACTGAGGACATCTTAGTTGCATGCAAGTTTCAGCAACTATGAACAAAGCTACTATAAACATCCATGTTCAGGTTTTTGATTGAACATAGTTTTCAATTTGTTTGGGTAAATACCAAGGAGTGAGATTGCTGAATCAAATGATAAGAGTATGTTTAGTTTTGTTAGAAACTGCATAACTGTCTTCCAAAGTAATGTTCCCACCAGCAATGAATGAGAGTTCCTGTTATTCCACATCCTTGTCAGCATCTGAGGTTGTCAGTGTTTAGGATTTTGGCCATTTTAATAGGTGTGTACTGGTATATCATTGTGGTTTTAAATTTCATTTCCCCAAAGACATGCAATGTGGAACATCTTTATGTTTATTTGCTATCTGTATATCTTCCTTGGTGAGATGTTGGTCCTTCCTTGGCCCATTTTTTAATCAGATTGTTTCTTATTGTTGAGTTTTAAGAGCTCTTCGTATATTTTAGATAATGGTCCTTTATCAGGTGTACCAATATTTTCTCCCAACCTGTGGCTAGTCTTCTAATTCTCTTGATATTTTCTTGCACAGAGCAAAGTTGTTAATTTTAATGAAGTCCAACTTATCAGTTATTTCTTTTATGGGTTGTGTCTTTATTTTGTTGTGGAGTTTTACATCTATGTTCAGGAGAGATATTGATCTGTAGTTTTCTTTTCTTGTAATGTTTTCGTCTGTTTTTGATATTAGGGTAATGCTGGCCTCCTAGAAATGAGTTGGGAAGTAACTCCTCTGCTTTTATCCTCTGAAAGAGGCTGTAGAGAATTAGTAACATTTCTTTAACATGTTTGGTGGAATTCACCCTTGAACCCAGCTGGGCCAGCCTGGAGCTTTCTGTTTTGGAAGGTTATTAATTATTGATTCAATTTCTTTAATAGACATTGGCCTATTCTCTGGGGACTTTCCACGGTTGGGTTTTAGAGGAGCAAGTGTGGAAGCAGACTGACCTGTTTGGAGGCCATTGTAATAACCACAGCAAGAGATGATGGGGGCTGGAACCAAAGTAGGTCTACTGCAAATGTGTAAGATACACTGGTATTCTAGATGTTTTTTGAAAGTAGAGCTCACTGTGTTTGTCAAAGAATCAGGTTTGGGGCATGAGTGTGCCTCAGTCTCCTTATCTATAAAATAGGGATAATATTTGCACTGGATACTCCAGAAATATAAATTGTCTCTCTCAGTAGCACAGTGCTGTGGTTGGCAGTGATTACAGGACCATTAATCATGGTAGTTTATTCAAGGTTTGGGTGGGGAGCAGAGATGATAAATTTCAAGTACCTGTGGGACTCCCAAAGGGGCGCGTCCTATTGCACAGGTGTAGCACACAACTTGGGATAAAAGCTCCAGATATAGTTTGGGACGAAAGTTCAGGAGATGGCACCGGATGGGTAGCAGCTACAACCAGCGAGGCAAACCAAGGAGAGAGTCCTTCCCCAGTGCCATAGCAACACTGCAATATTCATAGGACAAATATATACCTTAAAGAGAAAAATCGTAAAATCATTCAAAGTAGAATGAAAAGCCTGGTATCATATGAAATAAAGGAATAATTATTCCAAAATATTAGGTTAATGGAAGCTGGGGAAACTGAGTTCACACGTAGGTGTGAGTTTTCTGGAAATGCATTGCTAATCAAGAAAAAAAAGCAATGTAGGCAACTTGGGTGTAAGAGGCTTCAGTCCTCCTCCAGGCCTTTTCCTCACACTGTTACCTGCTTTTTAACATCAGCCATGTAATTGTGATTGGTTTGGGCCAGCTGATGGCACACTTAGTTGGTCAGCATTTCTGCATCTACGGGTGTGCTGGCTCCGTGCAGATGCACGGTCCGTGGGATGCCTGAGGGATGAGGCACACATGGTAAATTCCATGCAAAATATCTGTGTGTTTTAAAGGCTAGTCCCTTCTCTCGCTGGTTTATTCATATCTCTCCATCTACCCCACGTACCTGGGAATCAGCAGAACCGGGGTCTGTCCTGGCTCTGTCATCACCCAATGGCATCTGTGCGTTGGGATGATTGATCTGCTTTGCACACTTGCACAACAATATGAAGGCCACCAATACACTGTGATTCTAGAAGAGGGGGCCAGGGTGAGCCAGAGGGGATGGGGTGCCTGGAAAATGTGTCATATAAAGATGGGTTAAAAGAAATAGATTTTTTTCCCATGGGGAATAGGAAATTTGAGTAAGATGTGATAATGTCTTCAAATGTTTTAGGGGCAACTATTTGGATGAGAAAGTGACTTGTTCTTCTATACTGACTAATATATGGATGTGTCAAAGATATATACTTTGGGTCATCGTTATAAAAGATATTTCTAATAATCTTTGCCATCCAACAGTGAAATGAGCTGCCTTTGGAAGGGATGACTGATGGGACCCTCTTAGTTTGGGTTCAAGGATCAGATCTGAGATTGGACTAGAGAACCAATACCCTCAACCCCCCTGTGGTTCTTTGACTCTGTCTGGGAGGAATAAAACTACATGGACTTTTACTAAGTGGGAGGCAAACCTTAGGCCCCTTTGTCTGCCAAGATGCAAATTGTCAGTTTGACTCAAGATATTCAGAACTCTTCTGAGTGATTAATAGAGGAGGCCAATACCTCTCATTCCTTGGGGCTACCAAGAACCATGTGGTAACTGACCTCATCTGGGCACCGAATGGTACCCCGGCCCCCCTGAGGGTTACTTCTCCCTGGTGCAGCCCCCGGTCAAGGCCAATCAGTTTTGCTCTGAGGGGAGGAATGTGAGGCACGCCCTCCCTGAAGCCCAGAACAGATGTTATGTTGCTTTCATGGCTGCCTTTGCTAAGTAGCTCGTGAGCTGGGCCCTTAGAAGTCAAGCCAGGCTTGGCTGCGGAAGCTAAAGAGATAATCAGGCCCCTCAGACGGAGGGAGAAAGTCCAGTGGGTAAGACGGAGGGGGGCAGGCTGCCCCAGAGCTGGGAGGGTATAAAGGCGTTTCAAAGCCAGAAGGGACCTAACAGGCCAAATTATGTGACCCCTAGAATCTATAGATGAAGGGACTAAAGGTCAGAGAGGCTGTGACTTCCTTGAATTCACACAGAAAATCAGCCCCATCAGGACTGGGATTAGGGTGAGGCAAGTGAGGCATTTCCACAACCCTGAGAGGGATCCCTCAAATTCTTTTATTTTAAAATATTTATTATTTATTTATTTATTTATTTATTTATTTATTTATTATTTTGTAATTAAATTTATTGGGGTGACATTGGTTATTAAGATTACATCAGTTTCAAATGTCCAATTCTATGAAACGTCCTCCTTAAGTTTTGCACGCTAGGCCCCTCACTTACCTCACTCTAGTCTCGGCCCTGAACCCTGTAGAGAACACCTGTCACACCGAGAGTCCCTCCAGAGAGATCCTGTCCGTGAAGGCACCATGTTTCCTAGCAGAAGATCCTGACCCAACTGGCCCCTGGCCCCCAAGCAGCCAAGAGCCACCTGGCCGGCAGCTGGAGCTGGTGTGATATGAGCAGCTGTCCCATCGGGGCCAATGTGATTTTATTGGACAATCAGATTCTCTCTCCGGAATTTGAATCGGCAATGAGGGGAGACAGTCCAGTAGTGAGAGATAAAGTCGAGGCATTCTTGCTCCTCGGTTCTATGGCTTTCTCCGTCTTCTGCTCGTGCCTGTGATGTCTGTGCCTGGGAAGGGAGGTATGGATGAGCAGTCCTATGCCTCTCCCAGTTTCTGCCTGTCACTGATGAGTAACACTTCTGCCGCTGTTCACACTCCCTCCCACAGCTGTGGAACCGCCTGTCTCCCATTGATTCATTTAACAAGGATTGAACGTCTCCTTTTTGCTAAGTACAAAGGTGATTAACACTTGGTTCCTAATCTCAGGTGCTTACACCTTAGCGGGGGAGGCAGACAGTACAATGGTGGAGAAAAGCAGCAGCTATTGTTGGGGACACCAGGAAGAGGTACATAACCCATCTGGCAGAACCAGAAATGATTGCAAAGAAGGCTTCCTGGAGGAGGCATTGTCCCGCCTGAGTTTTGAAGTGATGAGCAGGATTTTGCCAAGTGAAGAGTTAGAAAAGGTATTCCAGGCTTTATCAAGGAACAGAGCTGAGGACAAGCATGGCATGTGCAGAGGAACTGTGAGCAGGTTGATAATCGTGTGACTTCTCAGTCAGACAGGGGATAGCAACAGTTGTAAGCCATGCTAAGGAGCTTGGACCCCATACTCCAGGCAAGCTCTCACACGCTGGAAGTCCAAGGCTCCACTCAGTGCCAGGACAAGCTTTGTTGGGCCCACAGAGGATTTTATAGAATTCTGAGTTTGAACGTCTCATATAGCCATGCTCCAGTTCACCACAATCCCCGCTGCTCCCCATTGCCTGCCCATGGTCCTGGCACTCATTTCTCCTTCTGCCTTCTGTAGGCTCTGAGGGCATGGTCCTGCTCTGGATGGTGGAGAGTTTCTGATGGGTTTTTGGCAGGCACGATCAGGCCTCCGTTTTAACACAGTTCCCTTAGTGATGAGGAGGGGGAATTGAAGGGGTGCTCTGGAGACACAGAAGTCCTTTGGAGGTTACTGCAATAATCCAGGCAAAATATGTCAAAGACTTGGAATTGTGACATGGAAGAAGGCATAGTGAGCATGGAGTGAGGGCCCCACAGTCCCCTATTGTGTGCCGTTGAGTCCCGGGGAAAGATGGAAGAGGGTGATGGGCCTGGAGCCAAGAATTCTATGTTTGGCACCATGGTAACTGACAGAAAGCTGGGAGAGTCCCTAACCTACTAGGTACCTCCTGTGCTTCAGAGGCCTAACATCCATCATCTCTTGTTATTATCCCAACAACCCCGTAGCTATTACTGCCCCTCCCCCACCTTTCTACTAAGGCTCCGGAGGTTAGGCAATCCCCATGGTGGGTCCTTGCTAAGTGGTTGGCCTGGAATTTAGACCTGGGATCATGGGACTGTGAAGCTGGGGCTTGCTCCATTATCATATGCCTCGTGCGCTGCCCCATGGGTTTGTCTGGATGTTGTCCAGAGCCCAGAGGCCATCAGAGCAGCATTTGGGGGAATCGACTCAGTAGAAAATCAATATGGACTTTGGGAGCCACATGACTGAGAAAAAAAGAACTGAGGATTAACTACCCAAGAGGACAAGCTAAAGTGTGTGTTTGGATCATGTATATTTGGCTTGGCAAAGCTATCTTTCTCTTAGAAAAAAATTTTCTAAATTCATTTATATCTTAGAATGCAAATGCCAAAACAAGAGTAGGTGTTGTACTTTGAGATCCACAGGCTACAAAAAGTCTGAAGGGGAAACCAGGCTGGAGAGAATCCTTCTGGAAACCTCCCAGATGCCCAGGACAGTGTCCTCGTGCCCCAGCTCTGCTCTCTTTTGTCTCCCATAAGCTTTAAGGAGAATTAGAAAACACTTCTGTGACTCTAAAAGTCCTCTCCAGAGGCAAGCACTCCCTCTAAGGTGGGCGTTCTCAAAGTGTGTCCCCAAACCAGCAGCATCTCCATCACCTGGGAACTCGTGAGAAATGCAGATTCCCAGACCCCACACAAACCCAGGGAGTGGAGCCGAGCGCTCTGCTTCAACAAGGCCAGTAGGGGATTCTGCTGTGAGCCAAAGTGTGAGAACTTGCCATCAGAGACAATGTGACAGCAAGAACATTTTATTGAATGCTCTAAAAAATCTCATGTATTTTCCCTGCAATGTCTTGGAATTCCTCCATATGAGTAAAGAATTTCTGCAAAACCCACTTAGCTTCCAGCAGAATCCCAGGTGTGGCCAAAGAGCGGGTGTGGGTAGGTAGACCATTGGTAGGTTAGAATTCAAGTCCCACGCCGGCTTGTTTTGTTTTGATCTTGCTTGATCTGATCTCAGCTTCAATGGCAACTCTTTAGGGAAGGCTTCCTAATCTCCCTGGACTAGGGTAGAGGCTCCTGTTGCATTTTCCCAGAAGCATCCCACGTTCATGGAGCTCATCAGTTCACGTAACTCCAAACCCAGGGAGGGCGGAGCCTGCAGTTTTCCTGATTGTCCTCACATCCCCAGAATCTAGCAGAGGGACAGTCAGTAAATATGTGTTTAGTTAATTGAACACCAAGCTCACTTCTGCCTGTAGGACCTAGTCCTGGTGGTTCCCTCAGCCTGGATTGTTTCTCCCCAGCTCCACCTGCCAACGTTAGCTGCTGGGTCGCCATCTCCTGACCACCAACCCACCCCAGGCCCTGAGTCAGTCTCCAGCATCCCTGCTGCTTTGTATTCAACAGCGCGATTGTCACTGTCTGCCAGTCAGTTTGATTTTTCTATGTCCTGACTCCCACGCTCACCCCCTCCCCTCCCGAGTGCAAGTTTCAAAGTCCGGGCCTGGTCTGTCTTACTCAACTCTGTACCCTCAGCAGATGGGAGTCCCTCAGTAAATGATTTTCCGGTGATGCGTGACTTTTTGCTGACTCATTTATTCAAACACTCATATATCACCTCTGTATGATCATTTTAGAGATGGAGAAAAATAAACCCAAGAAGAGTGATTTGTCCAGGTCGCACAGCTCGTGGGGAGCAAACCGCAGCTAGAACCCATGCTTCAGGCTTTCAATCAGTCCTCTTTCCTCCGTATCAGTCACCTCTTTCCCAAACTAAAAAGTCTGGTATTTTTCCTGTAAGTAATATTGGGATCCACTGAACATTTAAAGTTTCAAGGCAGTGGCAGGATGGGTCTATTTTACTATAAGGTAGGCTCCTCTCTCATCCCTCTTGCCACAAAGGCACCTGCTTTTCCATCCGTGGGTCATGAAGTCGTTGCCTTACACCGTAAATCCATCATCGATGTTTCCTTGCAGCTGCGTTAGTTGACGGCTCTGAGTCACCAGCACCATGGAGATGCCAGGAGAGCTGGTGCTGTCAAAGCGTATCAGCTGGAGACAGCCGGCGATCGCCCGCGGCGGCGCTGGGGGCCCGAGCTGTGTCCAGGCCCCTCCGCGTGCCTGGCTGCTGCAGGGAGGGATACGGAGGAGAAAGGGTGTCACGTCCGGAGGCAGCTGATTTATGTCAGAGGATTAAATATGGCCCCTTATCAAGTTCAGGTTTTGCTTGAGCAACCCAGAGCCTCCTAAGCTTTAGAGAAAGGTAGCCTTTAGAGAAAGGCAGAGAAAGGTAGAGAAAGGTGGCTGTAACTTTGGACCACAAGGAGAAAACCAGTGTTAATGGCAAAAAGGGGGGCTGTTTTGTAATACCAACTGTAGCACTTTCATAGTACTATTAAAATCTGATTAAAATAGGTAGACATAACTGGATTATCATAATACATGGTTAGAAAAATTAGGTTTCAGAATTTTTTTAAAAAAATATATCTTTATTGATTTCAGAGAGAGGAAAGGAGAGGGAGAGAGAGAGATAGAAACATCAATGATGAGAGAGTCATTGATCGAGCCCACAACCCGGGCATGTGCCCTGACCGGGAATCGAACCCCGATCGCCTGGATCCCAGGTCAACCGCTGAGCCACGGCCGGCCGGGCAGGTTTCAGAATTTAAAATATCATATGGGCTTATTTTTGTTTTAGAAAAATATAGACAGAGAGACAGATGCGTGGTTGGATATAAAGATCATAGATAGATACATAGAAGGTGGGTATATAGCTAGATGGACAACAGATGAGTGAGATAGTTAGAAATACAAAAGGAAGACTGGAAAACTTACCAACATGTTAACAGTGGTTGTATCTGGAGGGAGGAATTTGGAGTAATTTTTTAAATTGCTTATCTTCATTTCCTGATCATTTAATAATAAACTTACATTGCTCTTGTTAACGCTAACTTATCAATACCAACTTATCAATTCTAATATTCTGAGTCAATATTATAGCATCTTTGACCTATGTTTCCTCTTTATTCTTCCTGAGGGGTGTTCATATCATCAATCTATCCATGTATCCATCCATCCATCCATCCATCCATCCATCCATCCATCCATCTAGAAAGCAAAATCTGTTTGGACTTCAGGATGACATTTAAATAATACCCTGTGGTATTTTTATATCCATTTCATTTCCTTTCCCGACTCTGGGTTGGTTTTGGTTTTGACTGCCTCTCTAGACCTTAGAGCCCCTTTCTACATTCCACTATCCCACCCACGTTGTCCTGGTCAGTACGTACTCACACTTCAAGGCCTTCCTCAGATGGTTGCTTCCATCCCCTCCCTCTACTCTACCCTCCCCATACCACCTGGTTCCTCCCATTGCACCTGAACCTCATTGTATCTGGAACTTTCCAATCTGTGTTGTTATTATCTATGCATTTGCTGTCCCTTGATCAGATCATTCATGCTCCATCTCACTTTCATCTCTGCATCAGGGCCTAATTGCCTAATGAAAGCTCACCTGCTTCTCCTGCAAATATGTTCCCATTCGCCTAAAAGAAAGCCTGGCTAACAACCTGGATGCCATTTACTTAATCAACAGGATTTACGGAGCATCTACTATATGCCAAGTACAGAGATTTACAAGGTACAGTCTCTCCCTCCAAGGTCTCACAGGCATGTGGGGGAGGCAAACATGAGAACATGAAAATGAAGCATAAACATGACACGAGAGGATGTCAATGTCCTATTACAGCTTAGACAGTGAGTCTTCTTGGAGTTCAAGAGACCCCTGCACCCTGCATGCTGTGTGAACAGGGAGAGACTTCCCAGGGAGTTAGGGTTAGAGCAGGGAAGTCAAAGAGAAAGATTCAAACAGAGAGAACAGAGGGCCATTCAGCGGGGAAATAGTGTGTAAGGTGAAGGGATCTGGGCTCCTGGTTTGTTCCTGGGGCCACCAGGCTATGGGAGTGGGAAGGCATCAGACTTAGTTCAGCCCTAGGGACTGGTCTTGCTGATCACTTAAGCTGTGTGGTTTCTTGGGCCTCAATCTCCTCACTTGTAGACTGGAGGTTATATTACCTGCAGAGAACTTGGGAGAGTCAAATGAAACAATTACATGGTGAGTGAAAGCCGTTTGTAAATTGTAAAGCAACACACTTATGGAATTCAAAGAATTATAATAATCCACCTTATAGTCAGAGAAATGGAAGGGGAGGGAAATGCTGGAGTATGTTGGAAATATTTATGGTACAGTTTGGAGAAGGCCTTAAAGATTCCAAATTTGTTTCTCCATTTGGATCTCATGATCCCCAGGATCACTTCTCATTGCTCCAGCCCCTCCACCCCAGTCTGAGTTAGGCGCCTCACCTCTGTGTTCCTAATCCTACATACTAGTAAAGCAGCCTTTTATGTTCTGTCTCCCAAACCAGGCTGATAGTTTATTGAAGGCAGGCACCTTTCCCTAGTCATTTTCTGTCCTCAGTGCCCAGCACAGTGCCTGGCACATAGTGGGCAATCAGTACATGTGTGTCAATGATAACTGTCCTAATTGCTACTAGTCATCAAACTCTTACCAGGTGGCAGTCATTTTGCTAAGCACATAACAAGAATTTGCTCATCCCCACAACAGCCTTGGGAAGTAGGTTTCATTTCCACTTTACAGATAGAAAAAATGAGTCTTAGGAAGCTAAAAAACTTGGCTAGGTTCACCGAACCCATAAGCATTGGAGCCAGCATTGAAGCTGAAGCAGTTACACTTTGGAGTGCTGTACCTGTGCCATGAATTCACGTATTCATCATTCCACCAACAAGAATTGTGTGCTTCTCTCATGCCAGGAAACGGTCCATGCTGAAGGAACACGTCTGGAAGAAGTGATAAAGAGGTTCTCAGATAATCCCACGCTAGGTGAGAAATGTGAAACAGATGTGAGACCAGAGTACAGAACATCCCGGGGGCATGGGCGACTCAGCTGTGGGTGGGGGGATGGGGGGAGCCTCCAATAGAGGAGAAAGGGAAGCAGGGCCACTCCATCCAGGCAGAGGAAAGGCAAGTGCAAGGACACCAAGTGGGAAGCAGCGAGTCTAGTTTGGATGCTGTGATGTCTTCCTGACTAGATAGTGCGCTTCTTGAGGGTGGAAACCATGTCCTAAACCCCTCTATTTTCATAACCCTGCACAGCACCTGGAACTGGGTACCCCAGACTAGTGAGAGTTTGGTGAATGAATGATACTGGTTTCTACATTTTAAAAAAGAGAGCACACTCCAGATTTCAGGAGGACACTGTGAGTTGAATGGGAAGATGACTCCAACTTGCAAGGGGCAGCCAAGGATGACCAGAAGGAAGTGAGTTTTGTTTGGCTCAAAATATCCCCAAGTCCTCATCTCAAACCTACTCTCCTGTTAACAAAAGGCAAAAACAAGCCCTTGTCGAAGGTACCGTGACTTTTGCAAGTTGCTAGGATATCAATATATTTACCCACAACCACAGACGTTTGGCTCCGGAACAGCCCACTCAGCCCTCACATGAGGCAAGATCATGGGGATTCAATCCACGTGAGGTCCTGAGGGGACTTTGAAACCAGCCAGGGCGTCGATAATTGCTTGGAGGTGCCGCAGCTGAAGTTCTCCACATTTTGCTGTAATAAGCTATTTTCGTTGTTAAGTTGATTTACTTTGGCTTCTTTTGGGGTTTCAAATTCAGTTGTGATTTGCACCTGCCTTTTTAAACCTAAAAAATATATGAAGGAGAGAAAAGAGTCCTTTTTTTTTTTTTTCTACTCCAGTCCCTGGACTTCCAACATGGGGATGGATGGTTTGCATTTAGATACCCTTAGGGAAAACAGGACATTTGGTTTTGGGTGCCCCTTGGGTGGATGTAGCCTAGAGCAGGTTGAAATTCTGGCCCAAGTGCCAAATACTGGAAGAGAGCTGCTTTTGCAGTGACTTGGGAGCGGGTGGGAGGGGCTGTCTTTTGTCAAACTGCAGGACACAGGGCTGACTCAAAACCTACCCCAGGGCCAGGCACCTAACTTCCAGGTGCCTCAATCGCGAATCTATTTGACTGCAGCAGGGAAAGCAAAATGGACTCTTTCTCTGAATTTTAAAACTCTTCCAGATCATCACATTCTCTAAACAAACAAAACAGAACAAGGTTTTACCACAGTCACTCAGTTATTTTGTTGAAGAGTTGAAAACTTCTCTTCGCATCACCATCTCTCAGTATTTCTGAGGCCCTCTTCCTGTGGGCCCAGGGCTACAAAGACCAGCACTGGGTCCTACCTACCATGGGTGGGTGAGCATTCACAAGTGTGCCCTATGCCACCTTCCCATAGAGACTGGAGGAAAGGATCTTCCTTTTGGCTGAAGTATTATTTCAATGGGTAAATGATCTTCTAATTGTTGGTAGCAAGGGCAGCTTAATATCAACACTTCTGAAACTCATTCTGGACTGACAACTACAAAAGATGTAATTGTTTCATAGCCCATAACCCTTACAATGGCTCTTTTTTTTTTCTTTACAATAATCTCAGTGACATAATTTGCAACTGGAAGATGCATTGGCAAGTTATAGTGCTCAAAACTACATGTTCCATAGTATATTATTAAAATATTTTCTGCAGTTATAGCGGACAATTGGCAACCCTTGCTTTGAAAAGTGTGCAGGGCTAAATCATTCTGACTAAATTCAATGGTATATATTAGCTTTTTCTAAAGCTTCCTTTACCAAACATAGGCACACAAGAAGATCACCTATGTGAGGAGTTCTGTGGTTTAATTCTGTGATTGGTTTTGACCATGATGCTTCCCAGAATCAAATGGATAGTTCACTGATAGACATCATGAGGGTCCCACGGTCTGCAGATTTGTGGTCCTATGCTACCCCAGTTTTGACATTTATAATAATTTTATTTTTTGAACCTGCCTGATTTTTGTTTCATATTTCAATTTTAATGTTTAAAAATATTTATTATAAATAAATTAATGTATGGCATTTTTTTTAATATCACCACTGATCCCTCCATCCTCGCTCCCCATCAGAGCCTAAAATGAACCTTTTTATGTTTTCGCTGTTTGTTAATTTAAGATATAATATTTGAACTCAAAATGGCCATGGAGAAAGGGCAGGTAGAAGCCGTTCTCTGCACTTCTGCTTTCCCATGAGGAAACTGGGGAAGTGAAATATGCTCATATACGCTCAGGTCTGCTGTGGACACGCTTTGTCCCTTCATGTGCTGTAGAAATGTCTGCTAATTGCACAGCATAAATAGCAGGGCAAATCCAAAGTCTTCCACAACCTGTCTTATGCCTATTTCCAGCCATGACTTCCCTCCAGGAGTCATCCGTGCCAGCCCGGCTGGTGTCTCCCAGTGGCGAGTATACCTCCCAGCATCACCACCTCAGCCTTCTTCAGGGAGCCCTCTTCTCAGGCACCTACCCCAGGGCCTTCTGCCTCCTTTATATGTATTTACTCATTTGATCACATTTCCATTTACTCTCATTAACATATATCTATATTCAAATCCACATCCGTTTCCAACATCCAGCGTCTAAACCCACATTCACACCCAGTATCCAATATCCACTTCTACCACCAATACCTATGCCCACATTCATGTCTAAGAGCATGTCTGCAACCAATATCTATATTCGCATCTGTACCCAGCATCCACAGCTACATCCACAACCACATTCGACATCCATTGCCCAGCATCTACGCCAACATCCGCATTCATATCTGCACCCACACTCACACCCACATCCACACCCAACATCCGATGTCTAGCTCCACATCCATATCTATACCTGTTCTATATTTATATCATAACTCAGGTGTTATCACTTGTTTTTAGTTATTGTCACTTGCCTGGTTTTGATTTGTTTATTAAGGGGGATATCTTTTCTTCTGTGTTAGACCATGAGCCCCTTAGACATAGCAATATGGTTCACTGATTTTTGCATCTTACACACAGTAGGTCTCTCCACAGTTGGGGAAAAGATAGCACCCTTTAAACACATCCCCTGTGTCTGACATTGTTCTGAGCAGTTCAGTCACAGCATCTCATTTAATCCTTGACACCTTCTGACCTCTCTCCCTTTCCTTCCCTGAGCTCCAGCCACACTGGCCTGCTTTTGATGCTTTAAGTAAACAAGCTTGTTCAGCCTCTGATTTTGCACTGGCTGCCCATCTCCCTGGAACACTGTCCCCCCAGATCCTTCCTTGCTTTGCTCTTTCTCTTCATTCTTATTTGAGTTCTGAAGTCACTTTCTCTGAAAGTTTCACCCTGACCACCTTAGCCAGGGAACCCAACCTGATCCCCCGACAAAGTTATTCTATATTCCAGTGTCCTCTTTCATTCCCCCCACCCCCGTAACATATATCAACACCTGAGTGAAATTAGTTTGTTAACTTATTTATTTACTTGTCATTTATCTTCCCCTGCCCCTTCCCCAACTACAATGTGAGCCTGGTGAGGACAGGGGTTAGTATGTCTGTGGTTCTATTTACAGCCTAGAATAGTGTCTGACATACAGTATGTGCTCAATTATCCAAATGAGAAATTATACCAGTTTTGGAGACAAAGGAACTGAGGCTCCTGGATGTGGAGTGGCCAATTTGTAATTGGCAGATCTGAGACACAAAGCCCCCCTCAAACCCCAGCCCTCTCCTACGATAGGATGCTACTGCTCCATGGACACAGGTGGATGTCTTGACGGAAATGTGATGATGCTTCTACTTTGAACAGATCTTCTGATGTTTCTCTCATTTCCTTGTCTATTTTGAGATTATAGACAACCAGGCATGTAGGTATCTAGTTTAAGAAGGTTTTATCTACCAGCATAGTAATAGCTCTTGTGTTTGCTAATATGTCAAAAACTTTGTGTAGACTATCTCACTTAATCCCCGTAACAACTCTATGAGAAGGGTAATTTTATCTCCATTTTACACATGAGGAAAATAACACTCAGGCAGGTGAAATATCTTACCTGAAGTCAGCAGTATTAAGATAACACTATTTGATAAAGGACTAGGGGAACCAAGATTCATCTCTTTGCAGCTAAAGCCTATGTTCCTAACGGCCATGCTAGACTCAGGACTTTGTAAAATGCAGGCTGTGAGCTGGGTACCAAGGATATAAAGACTCATTCCCTGACTGCCACAAACTCACAGTCTAGAAAAGGGAGACCTGATTTGAACAAGAAAGGAACCAAATGATGGGCTGGGGTGAGGAGGGGAAGGAAGAGCTCTGGGAAAGTGCTGGGTCCTGCGTACCTGAAAGGGGGTACATATAAATGTGATTGAGCCTCTAGGTCTGCAGGGTCACACCAGGGCTGTGGTGGGAAAGGGCCACTTGGAAATTCCACTTCAGTGGTGTGGCAGCCTCAGGAGACAGCCCGCTCAGGGTGGGGCTGGGGTGTGTGGATGAAGCGTCCACACAGCCCTGGAGCACGGATGGAAGGGTGGCTATAGCGGTCTGTAGGCCCGCTGGCCTACTTCCCCTCACAGCTTCAAGCCACTTAACTCTGACTCATGGTCCCTGGCTGCAGGAAAACAATCTAGTTTTCTGCCCGGGTCACTTGGTTTTGGTTTCATTTTCTAGTGCGGAATATGGTCACGATGGACATTAAGCTTGCAAGTTTCCTTGATACTTTCAAAGGTTCTTGCAAATTGAAAAAGAAGTGGTCTCCTGACAATATAGTCACCTTGGTAAATGTTCCATAGCTGACCAGAGAGACAAGTGCTTTCTTACGGGGATGAGGTCTTATTGACCTGTTAAGCCAGCAGTTGTCTGGAAAAAAAGTCGTCTCAACCAGGGACCCATCAAGAACAAAAGACATGCTCAAATGGGTTATTTGGGGGACATTTCGCGAAAGCACCACCATTCAGGTGCAAAGGAAACCAACAGAGAGTAGTACAAAGGAACCCTTGGGGCTTGTGACAGCAAGGAGCTATTACCATCACCAGGTCTTAAAGCGGAAAGAACTAAAAGAGGATAGTCATAGGGAGAGGGCCTCCTGGGAAGAGGCAGCCTTTGAGAGAGGAAATCAGCTGAGCCTCAGAAACCCAGAAAGGAAGCAGCTGGGGAGAACAAATGCCCCAATCTTACTCCCCGTTCACTCTTCAGACCTTCCCTAGGCCGGGCTCAATTGGAAGCTAGAGGACAAGGAGCTCATCTCCTGGTCCATGCAGTAGAGTGGATCTTGGGATGCAGAGTTGGAGGGGTGAGAGTGATCTGGAGGGACATGGACAGTTACAATGTCATGGCTGGTTGAGAATAGCTACACAAAGAGTGATAATTTTGGTCAATAGCCGCCATGGGCAACTTGGTATATACCTGGCCCTCTGAAAGCACTTTTGTGGACTAGCTCAATTGATCCTCACTGCAAGCGCAAGAGATAAGCATCAACCTGGTCCTGGTTTACCAGCTGGGGAACTAGGATTACAGGGGTTAAATACCAGCTGATAAATGGAGGAGTGTGGGCTTGAGCCCAGATGGCCATGATTACATATCCAGTATTCTTTGTCTACTGGATCATCCCATTTGACCAAAAATGAAAATTGATGAGTTAGATCATAAAGCATTGCTAACATGGAGGGAGTGACTGAAATATAACCTGAGAGACAAGGATGAGGTCTTTCCATAAGCATAAGCTTCATTTGACATAACTGAGATTGAACAAGCACACTCCAGTTAAAAGATATTAAAGGAGAGAGAGAGGGAGGGAGGGCGGGGGAGAGAGAGAACGAAGTGCATGTAGTTTACAAGCTAAATGTCTAATTATAGCTGATAAGGCCCCTTATGAACTGTACCGACTCATCTTTCCCCATTCCCCATGGGGCACTATGTCCCAGCCAAACTAAGTTTATTTAGGTCTCTAAATAGTCCTCAGGTCCTTACCCATGCTGTCCCTTCTGTCTGGAACACTTTCCCCTGCTTCCTATTCACCCACCTTAATCCTATTTATCTATCAGGCCCTAGTTTTGACCTTTCTTTTAACCTTCTTTCCTCTCTCTTTCCTTCACATATTTATTGGGCACCCAATACATGCAGGCACATTGGCGGATATTGCTGACATTGGTCAGCTTTGGTCTCTGCCTCCATAGTTTCCATGTGGAGACCTTCTCTTCATGCTTCATGACTAAGTCTGGGCTAGGGGTTTCCCCTGGGTGTTTTCTTAACAGCCTGGGCTATTTCTATGACAGCATTTTTACTCTGTAGTATTCTAACACCAGTTTCTGTGCCTGTCTCCACTATTATATTTACTGTAGGCTCTGCAATGGTGGGGCTATATCTGTTTTTGTGGGTATTAGTTTCCTATTGCTGCTGTAACAAATTACTACATACTTAGTGGCTTAAAGCAACCCAAATCAGTGATCTTACAGGTTCTAGAGGTCAGAAGTCTGAGACAGGTCTCACTGGTCTAAAATCAAGGTGGGGAAGGCTTCATTTTTTTCAGGAGGCTCTAGAGCAAAAATCCACTTTCTTGCCTTTTCCAACTAGAGGCTGCCTGCATTCCGTGTCTGTGTCTGATGGTCCCTTTCTTCATCTTCAAAGCCATAGTGACTGGTGGGATCTTTCTCATATTGTATCGCTCTGACACTGATACTTATGCCTCTTCTTCCATGTTTTAAGGACCCCTATGATTCTATTGGGCACACCTGGAGAGTCCAGGCTACTATTCCTATCTCAATGCAGCTAATTAGCCGCCTCAATTCCATCTGCAACCTTAATTACCTTTGCCATGTAACATAACATGTCCCCTCTCTAAAGTGAAGGGTGTGAGCTGGATGATCCCCAAAGGCTCTGCCAGGCTCGGCTGACGGATTAGGCCATGAATATCTTTGGGGGGCCATTATCCTGCCAACCACACTGTGTATCCCCAGATGCTAGTCTAAGAGCAAAAACAGACTATCTGAATATGCAGATAGGTTTATATATGTGAAACATAAAATCTCTATAGGTGTATAAGGAATGTGTCTGTATGTGTGACACATGATGCCTGCTGGGTGTCCCCATGGGTGAATGTGTTTATGTATGGTTCAGGGGTCATCTACCCCTAATCTCATTAGCATGTATATGTTGGGAGGTGGAAGGGTCACCCAAGGGAGGAAATATGAAGATGAACTAGGAAACCAAGTACTATTTTCCTGACAATTCAAGCTGTGAAATATTTGGTTTGTTCCCCATATGGACATTTGTGCTTCAGAGACTGGGATTTCTGTGCTCTATGTTCACATGTGCCGATTGCCACATTCCTAGTGAAGGTGGCATCGTGCCTGGCCCGGGCAGCCCTTCTAGAGGGGCCTGTGTGAATCAGCATACAGCTCAGAGACACATTAAGTGCTGCCAGACATGAGCATATCAATTAAATAACAGTGTCCCATTTTTCCTGCATGTGCAACAGCCTCTGATATGGAATCCTGCTCAAATTGCCAGGCCATCCCTTACCTAATTTTATAAATCCAAGAACAGCTGAGCCTGGCAGAGCCCTTGGGGATCATCTGGTTCACACCCTTCACTTTAGAGAGGGGACAGGGCCAAAGGAGCAAGCAACTTGAGCAGGTTCATACAGCCTTCCTGACAGAACAGGAATGGGAACCCCTACTGCAAGTAAGATCTTTATGAGGTGACTGTCTAACACTTGAGGGCAGGGACTCTGCATTATATGCTCCTACAGTATTAGGCTTCCTTAGGGCTTTTTGCTCCCCAGATCTTCATGATTGTAAGAGATAAAAACTCAGAGATATGCTTCTAGACATAGCCTCTTTACTCCTAAGAGAGTCTTCTCAGAATCTGTCAGATTTCTCACATAGTAAACTGGGCTGGACAATATAAAAATCTCAAGGGATGTTTTCCTGCCCTTTTGCTTAAAGCTTAGACTGAAGCTAGACCCAAACTATAGCTTTCTTGTCCAGAGTTCTCAGGCCCTGTCCTGACTCTCCTCAGCTTTCCCAAGTAAATGTGCCTTCTCCATGTGTTTAATCAACACTATTGGAAGATCCTATGTGTGTGTTCACTATGGTACCTATCAGTTACACTGCAGTGAACAAACAGACATGGATCCCTGCCCTTAAAGGGGATATGATCATAGAACTTCCAGATTAAAAGTAAGTTCAGTTGATCCCAAAGTTATTTCATTTTGAAAAAAGGGAGAGAAGAGAGAGAGAGAGAGAGAGAGAGAGAGAGAGAGAGAGAGAGAGAGAGAGAGAGAAGGAAAGAGAGAGAAACATCTTCAATCAGAGTAAGGATGGACAGAGAGAAAAGAGATCACAACAGTAAGAAAAGGACAGTCAGAGGCAGACCAAGACCCAAAGGGAGAACAATGTGGTGAAAGATCTAGAAACTTAGAGGCAGAGACAGGGCCCAAAAGGCTCCCTACCACAATGACCTCCTCTACATCATGCAGAGAATCCCAGGAAAGGGTTTTGCCTTCAGGATGTAAAAACCCGGTGTGTTTCCCTGCCATGCTCAGAAAGAAGGAGCTCAAGATGAGCAGAGACCCTCTTTGGAAGCTCCATTGTCCTCCAAGGAGCCTGGAGGGAGGGTTCAAGAGTGTACTGTCCAGCTCCCATGAGCAGCCCCACCCCATGCCACTCCCAAAAGCATCCCTGCCAGAGGCAGTAGGCAAGCAGCAGGGCCACTCCTGCACTGCTCCTGTAGTGCCACCAAAGCCAGCAGGCACATGCAGCCCACACAGGGGACACCCCTTGAGCATCAGGCTCTGGTAGATGAGGGACTATGTTTCTAGGCCCTACAGATCTAAAATAATTGAGACAGTTTGAGAGACAACCAAGAACTAGGGCAGGGTTAAATGGTAAGGTTAATCTCTTACATAAGGCTACTCCTTCAAAACTGGGGTAGATGGCTGTTTTCCCTAATATGTAGAACCAAATACAGAGAGTCAAGCAAAATGATGAAAAATGGAATACATTCCCAACGAAAGAACAAGTTAAACCCAGAAAAATATCTTAATGAAATGGAGAAAAGTGACTTACCTAATAAAAAATTCAAAGTAGTGTTCATAAAGATGCTCACTGAACTAGTAAGTAGAAAGCATAAACACAGTGAGAACTTTAATAAAGAAATAAAAAATATAAGAAATTATCAAACAGAAGTCATAGAGCTAAAATATACAATAACTGAACTTTCAACAATAATGGAAGAGTCAACTAGATGAAGCAGAATAAAGAATCAGTGATCTGGGAAACAAGGCAGCGGAATTCACCCACATAGAGCAGAATAAATAAAAAAGAATTTTAAAAAGTGAAAATAGCTTAATGGATCTATGGGACAACATTTAGCAGAATAACATTTGTATTTTAGGGATTCTAGAAGGAGATGAGAGACAGTGCAGAAAACTTATTTGAAGAAATAATGAATGAAAACTTCCCTCACCTGGGGAAGGAAACAGATATCCAGATCCAGGAAGCCCACAGAGTTCCAAACAGAATGAATCCAAAGAGACACACTGAGACACATTATAATTAAAATGTCAAAAGTTAAAAATAGAATCTTAAAAGCAGCAAGAGAAAAACAATTTATTACTTACAAGGGAATCCCCATAAAACTATCAGCAGATTTCTCAGAAGAAACTTTGTAGGCCAAAAGGGAGTGGCATAATGTATTCAAAGTGCTGAAAGGAAAAAAACCTTCAACCAAGAAAACTCTATCTGCGTGGTTGTCATTCAGAATTGAAGGCGATATAGTTTTTCAGACAAGCAATATCTAAAGGAGTTCGTCACCTCTAAACCTGCCTTACAAGAAATGTTAAGTGTTTCTTTAAGCTAAAAAGAAAAGCCACTAACTAGTACCTAGAAAAGATACGAAAGTAAAAAGCTCACTGGTAAAGGTAAAGATATAGTAAATGACGTGGACTAATCACCTATAAAACTAGTATAAAAGACAAAAGTAGTAAAAATAATTGTAACTATAGTAATTAGTTAAAAGATACACAAAACAAAAAGATGTAAACTGTGACATCAAAACCATAAAATGTGGTAGAGGGAGTAAATATGCAGTTTTAGAATGAATTCAAATATAATACACTTTAAACTTAAAATATACTATTATCTATATATGGGCTGTTAAATGTGAGCCTCGTGGTAACCACAAAGCAAAACCTATGATATCCAAACGGTAATGAGAAAAGAATCTGAGCAACATTACAGAAAGTCATCAAGCCACAAGGGAGGAAAGCAAGAGAAGAAAAAAGGAGAAGAGAAACTTCAAAGGAGCCAGAAAACAATTAGAAACATGGCAATAAATACATACCTATTAATAATTACTTTAAATGTAAATGGACTAAATTTTCCAATCAAAAGACATAGGGTAGCTGAATGGATAAAGAAACAAGACCTATCTGTATGCTACCTACAAGTGACTCACCTCAGATGTAAGGACACACAGATTGAAAGTAAAGGGGTGGAAAAAGATGTTTCGTCCAAATGGAAACCAAAAGAAAACCGGGGTAACTATACCTATATCAGACAAAATAGAATTTAAAACAAAGATTGTAATAAAAGACAAAGATGGGCATTACAAAGTAATAAGGTGAATCCATCTGGAAGATATAACACATAAATATCTATACACCCATGTACACATAAAACTAATATAATATTTTATGTCAGTTATACTTCAATTTTTTTTTAAAAAAAGAGTGTATGGCCCAATGTTTCCTAAGGACTTCTCTGAGCTCTCCTCCTTCATGGGGCTGTCACCAGCATCCCTGAAGAGAAACCACTCTCCCTTCAGTAAAGAGGAGAAGCAAACCATCTGCGCCACACCCAGCCTCAGCTCATTCTACCTGGTCCTGTTAGCTGTCTGTCTTATGTGCCATGTTGTAACATAGATACTCTATAAATTGTCTTTGCCTATAAAGCTGAGAGCAGAAACCATTCATTTATTTTCATTTATTCAACTAATATTACTGAGCACCTATAATATGATAGACATTGTATCTGCATCCCTAGTGCTGTGAATAAGAAGACTATGGATCACTACTTTATAGACAAAGGAACTGAGAACCAGAGAGAGTAAAGACCCTGAATAATGGCAAGACTCAGATCTTCTTGGGAATTGACCTTTAGCTCTCTCTCTTCCCTATCCCCAGCTCAGCTCTACCCATCCTGTATGTGTACCCTGACTTTGAGCAGAGGAAATTTCCTGGTCCTTAGACTGGAGCTGGTACCAGGCAGGCCCCATAGGGGAACCTCTCACACTGAGTCAAGGGTTCTTCCAAAATAAGGATGCTGTTTAAATTCATCTTTGTATCTTTATCACCTAGCTCCAATCCTTGGAACATAGTAAGTTTTCTGAAAAGTGTGTTGAATGAATGAATAAAGCTCTGTATTTTAGGCCTCTCAGATCTAGAGCCTTTCCTATCTGATTCAAGTCTCATCGGAAGGGACACTGCCCTCAACCTCATAGCCTCTTTGCTGCCCTATTCCTGCATAAAACGTGCCAGCAGGCAAAAGTGAGATTATCCCTGAGGCATGTGCAACAGAATCTAGGTCAGGGAAATATTAGAGTTGAGGGAGGAAGGACCCTGAGAGAGGGTCCAAGGTGATAGAGGTCATGGCAGCAGGAGGTTACAGACAGTGCATGGAACCTGAAGTTAGGTGAGATTCAAGATTACTTTCCCTTTATTCTGAAAGGAGGACTCTGAAGGGGACACAGTGTAGCCTATGACAGCAGCCTCTGCCCCATGCCATTCAGAGTTTCAGTCTCCCCTAGACATGGATCAAAGCTTTGTTAATAGTCATCCAAACCATGCTGAAAGCCATGTTTCCACCCTCATCACCATGGGTACATCTTGGGGGGGGTTGGAGGTAGTCTACCAAGAAATGGACTCAGTACCATCTCCTATCTTAGTCAGCTTGGGCTACCGTAACAGAATATAGTAGACTGGGTGGCTTAAACAACAGGAATTTATTTCTCACAGTTCTGATGACTAGAAGTCTAAGATCAAGGTGCTGGCTGATTTGGCTCCCCAGTGAGGGCTCTTTTCCTGGCTTGTAGACAGCTGCCTTCTCCCTATGTCCTCACATGTTGGAGAAAAAAGAGAGCAATCTTCCTTGTGTTTTCTCTTATAAGCACACTAATCCTTTCATGACAGCCCCAGCCTCCTGACCTAATTTAAACATAATTACCTTCCAATGGCCTCATCCTCAATACTATCACATTGAGAGTGAGGGCTTCAGCATATATATTTGGGTGAGAACACAATTCAGTCCATAACATCTCCCCCACACCCATTCTCAGTCCCTCCCATAGGCCAAACTCTGCTAAATAGAAGGAATATCAAGGTAAGAAGAATTTTGACCCTGTACTGCAGGGACTACTAGTCCTGGTAGAGGCAGGGGATGGGGAATAGGGAGTTTGGGTAAGGATAAGCCAAGGCAAAAATGCAGTGTAAAGATGTGTACAAGCTGCTTTGGAAACACAGAGGAGGCAACAGATCCTGCTTAGGGGAATTTGGGAAGGTTACATAAAGGAACTGATTTTTTATTTTGGCCTTCAAGTTTAAGCAGATTTTGACAGCTAGAGAAAGGACAGAGGAGCACTTCAAGTCAAGGAGCAGCATGAAGCATGGAAGAGCGTGGAGTGAACTGGGGTGAACCCGTCAGCCATGGGGTGGGCGGGTGCATGTGGGCATTGAATGGCAGAACAACCCTGGAGAGAAGTGGGCACTGAATGCCATGCTCCAGGGCCTGTGTGGACAATGGGGCAAGAGGGACTTAAGTGATATCTAAGCAGGGAAGTAATGAATGATCCTATGGTTGGAATGTTCTCATAGCTCAGGAGGTAATCCTCTGAATGGAGGTGGGGGAGTAGATTTTTGAGCAGACTGTCTTAGGCCATTTGAGCTGCTGTAACAAAATACGACAGACTGAGTAGCTTATAAACAACAAAATTTATTTCTCATGTTTCTAGAGGCTGGAAATCCAAGATCAAGGAGACAACATGATTGGATTCTGGTGAAGGCCCTCTGGGCTGCAGACTGGACTTCTCTCTGCATCCTCATGTGTTTGAAGGTGCTATGGAGCTCTCTGGAACCCTTTCTATAAGGGCATTGATCACATTCATGAAGGTTCTTTATGACTTAATTAACTCCCAAAGGCCCCACTTTCTAATACCATCACATTAGGATTTCAACACAGGATGTTGAGAGGACACAAACATTCAGACCATAACAGAGACCAACAAGGAGATTCTAGAGCTGGTTTAGGTGTGAGGCAATAAAAGTCTGAACGAGGCAAGTGACTGTGGGAAAGAAGTGAACCAATTCAAGAGACACGGGGCCAGTAGAGTGGACCGGACTCAAGGCCTGATCTGAGAAGAGAGAGAATTTTGGATGACTCTAAGCTTCCTGCAAGGGGCCTTAGTAAATGATGGTACCACTCACTGAGGTGCAGGATTTGACGAGAGTGCAACCGGGGGAAAGATCACAAATTCCATTTCAGACAGTCGGGTTTGAGGTTCCTGTCATTACAC
Organism: Miniopterus natalensis; assembly: GCF_054644295.1. NCBI lineage: Eukaryota > Metazoa > Chordata > Mammalia > Chiroptera > Miniopteridae > Miniopterus > Miniopterus natalensis. The sequence goes on along the minus strand of NC_142089.1, from coordinate 35,462,435 downwards.
AAAAGCTGACTGGGCATGTGGCTCTGAGATTTTGGAGCCTCGGGCAGTAATGCTATCAGGGGCGGATGTAAGTGAGAGGTTATAATGAAACAAGCAGGACACTTAGGGCCTTAAAGGATGAAGGAGAAAAACAACACACCATCCTTTTGAGTTTCAATGTCACCTGAACCAACAACTGCTATTGTTAGAAAAGGATCCTTCATTCTTCAAACTGAGTATGCAAACATAAAGATTAGATTCACGCCTTTTGGTTAGAACAAGCCATTACCTAGCCCATAATCCAAGATTTTGCTGGGATATATTAGCCTTTGGTTTTCTAAATCTTTATTTCCTTAAAGTGTACCAAATATCTGTCTGTGCCTGGAGGCAGAAAGATCCCAGCTTAAAATGAAAATTCAGCCACCGAGGCAGCCTTTCCTCAGCAGAGCGTCGCACAGGCAATGTTGCCAGAGGCTCTTTGTACAAGATTAGCAGAATTTCCTTGTTTTACCAATTTCTCTGTTTTCCCCCCAGCCATCCAAAGGAGCACCTCAGGATTTTCAGTTTTCCTTTTGACCTGTTACAAGTAAGAAAAGGCAACAGGGCCCCCACTCACGGGGGCTCCCACGTGCCCAGGAGAAAATGTTCACAGGCACAGTCTAGCCCAAAACCAGCTCACCACTGGCATTTTTATAAACCTCCGAGAGGGAAGAAGAAACAAAAGCTGTCGAAATGTGAAAATAATTAGAGAAGAGACTTTCCCAGGGAACAAACATGGCCCACACTGTTCGGAGGAAAGGACAAACAAACTTTGGGGAGGTTATGGGGCTGTAAAACCCTTGTTTACTTCTGAAGACAGAAATCACGTTGGAGGAAAGCCACTGGGTCTGCACAATAATGCAAGTTCCAGGGGGTGGGGAAGGAGGGCTGGACTGTAAATCCAGAGTCCAAAACAAAGCAGCCTTCCAGCCGCCCTGGTGCCCTGTGAACCTGTGCGGTCAGGTTTCCGAAGAGACCTGGCTCCTGCCCAGGGACGCTGCCTTCACGGAGCCAGAGTGCCCCGTGCGCCCCACAGAGAGGGCCCCCGGCTGAAAAGCATGTGGTTTGGGTTAAGATTTCTGAAATCAAGCCTTAGGGTGTTTGATGTTTAAAAAGAAAAGGAAAAACGAATCAGAACACCCTAGTTCCCTCTTCTTCTCAAGCTGAACTTTCCACAGCAGTTTCGGCGTTGACAGAAACCGCAAGGCTCGGTCAGGCAGGGCCAGGCCCGGCCCAGGAAGGCCGGGAGGAAATTCCCACGGCGCCCGGCTCCTGGGAAGGGGGGCTCCCGGGCCTCTTCCTACCCAGGTTTGGCGTAAATTTGCCTGCGAAAGGTCACAACTGAACAGCCTCTAGGTGAAGGGATTTTTCTCCAGGCTGACACCTCAGGTTTCTGGGAGAGAGAGGTCCTAACTGGGAGCCCTAGGCCTTTTCAAGTGACGCAGATGCCAGGTGCTCTGAGGCTGCAGTTCTCACGTTTGGTTAAGAGCCTGATAAACATTCATTGCCTCAGACCCTTGGACATTTTTTCCCTCTATTTTTTTTTTAAATATATGTTTGTTGATTTCAGAGAGAGGAAGGGAGAGGGAAAGAGAGAGATAGAAACATCAATGATGAGAGTCATTGATCGGCTGCCTCCTGCATACCCCGGACTGGGGATCAAAGCAGCAGTTGGGGCAAGCGCTCTGAAAGGGAATCGAGCAGGGATCTCCTGGATCCTAGGTCAACCGCTGAGCCACACCTGGCTGGGCTTTTTCCTCTGTTTTAAAATGAAAATTAAATCAAGAGGATTTAATTCATTGACTACTAAATGCCTACTATACGCCAACTATGCTAAGCCCTCTCACTGCATTGCCTGGCATTACCCTCATCAGAATTCTATGAGAAAAATACCAATATTGCTTCATATTGTACATGAAAAAACCAAGGGTCAGAAAGTTCACGATTGGCCCAATATCACACAGCCAGTGGTGTGCACAGGATGCAACTTTAGGTCTGTCTCTAGCTTTGTTCCTCTCAACTACTAAGCTCTCCTGTTCCAATAGCACAAGGTTCCTGCTTATAGGAGATGTAGCTGGCTGGTCAAAGAACACAGGAGATGAAATTTTACTAAAGTCAATTAGCTTAATGAAGAGGTAGGAAACAATAATAACAAATAATAATACTGCTAAAAAGCGACCAATTATTGAGCACTTGCTACACCCTGACTTGGCCCTTCACATATATGATTCCAACCACTCTACAAACCCAGCCTTTGAGGAAGGTGCTGTCCCTCCCTGTCAGTAAGTAACTGAGTCAGGGAGTAGGTGGGGAGAGTCCCGAAGGACCCTCGCCAGTGAGTCCAGTGTCAGCTGGGTTGTAGCGGTGGGTCAGAGACCAGCGCTGAGGTAGTCTCAGGGTCTCAGTGTTCTCTGCAGAATATCACCTATAGGCAGAATATATTTTTAAAACTTAAAATAACTAAATGTATAATTTGCACTAAGTTCAATGCTATCTTAATTGATTTCTGGTGCGGGCAAGGACCAAAGGCCTAAGTGAAAGTATGGGAACAAAACATAAAATTAATAGAAATATCCCGTTAGCTCCCTGTGACATGAGTAAAGGGGGCCCCTCTTCGGCTTCATCAGGAGTTTGCACCAGCCCAGCTCTCAAGCTCCACACTGAGCCGTGGTGTCTTGCCATTCTTTAATATTAACATAATAGCAGCTGCCCTTTTATGAGCATCTGCATGTGACACGTCGGTTATTATCCTCCCTTCCAGACCAGGAAATCCGGCTCAGAAAGGTTAAGTGATGTGCCCAAGCTGATTAGCCAGGCAATGAAAAGAACTGGACAAGCACTCGAGTCTTTTGACATTTTCTGAAGGGCTAGTTCAAGCACCCACCTTAGTTCCACATCTCATCCTTTTAACTTTATTTCTGCTACTTCTTTCTCCCACTTGCTACGTTAGTTTCCTATTGCTGCTGTAACAAATTACTACAAATTCGGTGGCTCGTAACAGCACACACATCGATTCTCTTACAGTTCTCCCAGCCAAAAGTTGGAAATCAGTATCACTGGGCTGAAACTGAAGTGTTGGCAGGGTCACACTCCCTCCGGAGGCTCCAGGAGAGCATCCATTTTCTTGCCTTTTCCAGCATCTCTCGCTGCATTCCTGCATTCCTTGGCTCGTGACGGCTTCCCAATCTTCAGAGCCAGCAGTGTCGCACCTTCTCTCTCTGATTCTGCTATCCCTCTTCACAGGGTGGTGGGTAGTAGATGTTTAATGATGGCTCTTGTCAGAGGCATGCTGCTCTGGTGGACAAAACATTCTTATATTCCTCAATTCTTATTATCCTCAGAAAAATGCTATGGGTTAATGGTTACTACTCCTATATGCAGACAAAAGAATTCTTTAAAATGGCCATAGGACCTATAGGGAAGAGCACTGGCATGTGGGTTCAAGGCCTTGTGACATCTCAACCCAGAACTCCTCTTCCTGCACCTGCACCTGGAGGGGCTTGTCAGATGAGATGGCTGGTTTGGACCCATCCACTCTGAAGTTCTGTGAAAGAATAGCAGAATTTTACAACATATGCACTATTCTTTGCAATGGCTTAAAATGGCCCAAATTTAAAATAAACTGTGACTCTCCGTGGGAGGGTTTGGAGTTCTTAGCACCCACTGTGTTCTTCAGCACCAGTTCTATCCCATGTCTTTGTAGGCCCAGATCACCTGGCTGGTCTCCTCACAGCCAGTCAGATTTTCAGAAGGAATGAACTTCTGACTGTGAAAAACAAAATCAGTCTTCTGAGGAAAGCAAGGCTCAGAGAAGTTCAGTAACTTGCCTGAGGGCACACAGTGAATGAGTGATAGTAAATCAAGAGTTGGAGGTGCCAAGCGCACAGGACAGCAAGAGTCTGTGGAGAGTTGTTCCAGGTAAGAGCTTTAGCCTGAGCTTGGATTCTCTTGGGGCTGAATATAAGGTAAATTCAGATCTGTCTTAGAGACTGGAATTTTTTATGTCAGATTCAAGCACCACCAACTCTTCAGCTCTTGGGAGTGGGGGGCGGTCTGAGGATTCTGCTTTAAAACTATACGTAAGAACTGATGGTATTACAAGACAAGGCTGTGGATATATTGAGCATAGGTAGGAGCTTGTTTGGGTCTGAGATATAAGTTTTTTGATTGGCTGATATGGCACCTGACCAGCTGGTACCATCCATGAGACTCTGCCTGGTGCCTGTGGACAAAGCACTGCCTGGGCACCTCTTGAATTCTGCCTTCAGTCCACATTCATCCCCAGCTTACCCAGTGGCCCAGAGCATCTCCTCCACCTCGCTCTACTGTGATTTCCTCTTTGGAAATGGGAAGACATTGCTAATTTTCAGAATAAGGAAAATCTTAAAGCACAAGACCACTAGCTTTGCAAGGAGACTGGGTTTAAATCTCAGCTTGGTTCCTAACTAGCCATGTGATTTGGAGCATGGTGGTTAATCTCCTGAGCCTCAGTTTCTTCATCTGTCAAATGAAGATAATGAGAATGTCTTTGAAGGGTTGTTGTTAAGATGAAATGAAATCATGAGGAAAAGGTGCCAGGCACTTAGCATAAAGGCAGCCACTTTTGTTAAAGTATGAAAGAGTTTTGTGAAACAGAGAGAGCTACTGAAATTGCCATGCTGTTGACGCTATCCTGAGCAGAGGGCCTGGACAGGGCGTGGGGGTGAGAGAAAGCACCAGTCAGGTGAGGGCAGCTCCAGGAACCCTCGGTTAAAGGGGCGCTACATTTTGTGACCATTTTCGGAATCCATCTCACTGCCTTCCTCAGCCCCAAAGACACCAACAAGAAAAATCAAAAAAAATCTGAAAGCCAACCACAGCATTTTAAAACCTCCCGTTGGTTTTGCCTTTCCTCCCCCCCCAAATTGTTTTTGGGAAGGGCTGTTTCAGCCACAACGCTGCCAAGAAAACAGGGTGGTTTCCCTTGACCACTGGCCATGAGTATGTGCCTTTTCCTAAGCTTGGGTGCAGAAGCCCACAAGTGATTGTAGAAAATAATAAAATCCTGCTCTACAAATAAACCCTTATGCTGTGGGTCTTAGAGGGATGAGTTCCCCCTTCTGAACTCATCATGGGTGAAGTCTCCCCTGCAGAGGAACTGCACATGGTGGAGCCAGAAAGGTTCTGGGCAAGTCATTCTGCATAGAGTTTCCCATCAATGCAGGAATGGTTACGTGCTGAAACTTAAAGATCCACCACTTTGCAACAGACACCCCTCCCTCCATGGAATACCCCTTCCCCACTTCCCCAGAGATTTTATTATTACAGCCCTTTCTGAGTTTCCAGAGTCTGACCTATTCAGTATCTATAAGGATTTACTCAGTGACATGGAGCAGTGAAAAGAGGGTGAGTTTTGGAGTCCAGAGACCTGCAGTTGAGTTTGGACTTGGTTCCTGACTAGCTGTGTGATTCTGGACAAGAGGCTTACATGGTCTTGGGCAAAGTACTTCACATCTCTGTGCCTGCCTCAGTTTCCTCATCTAGAAAATGGGCATAAATGATGCATAACTCATGAGCTGTGGTGAAAATTAACAAAAAATGCATTTACGTCTCAAGCACACAGTGGGTATTCAATAAATGATCTTTGCTATCAAGTTCTCAGCATGATTCATTGTCAGCAAGAAAAAGAAGGCTTCCTCTGCAGGGATTCCAAAGAGGATTTAATGAAGGGATCATTTATAGGGAGGAAGGGGGCTAAGGGAACTAATAAGGAATACTGAGGGACTCAGAGACCTGCAACAGTGGGGGCCATAATCAACCCTGGACTTGAAGGGACAAGGGGAAGGCCACGTGTTACTGGAGCCCAGTGAGAGGTAGAGCAGTGGGAGAGGGGCCATTAGCAGGAGCTATAGTTTCAGAGGAACATGGCCACTGACAGACCCAGGCACAGAGCAGGGAGGGAGCTGGGGGAATTATCCCAACCTCTCCTCCTCCCACCCTCTAGTCCCTTGCTGATGCCTGTCACTGGCCAAGCCCAGCTGGAAGATGGGGACCAGGGAGCCCCCTGATGCATGCACAGAAGTCAGCCTCCCAGGGCACAGTGCAGACCAAAGAATCAATCTCAGTGGGAAGAAATTGCAAAGGGTGAATCATCAGGCCGGTCAGAGAGGAATTCCTTGTCATTTACATGTTGGCTAGTATTAGTCAAGCCAAACCGTCACAGAGCTCCTGCAAAAATCCTAGAGTGGTGATTGTAGTCATATCGCTTCAGGCCTAAAAGCGCTACAATGGTCCCCAGTGTCTAAAGAAACGAGCCTCCTACCCCCAGCCCCTGGGATCCTGTCGCAGGCCCTGTCTTCCGGCTCATCGCCTGCCTCTCCCCTACTTGCACCTTCTGGGACGCCTAAGTCCTGACATGCTTCTCTGCTTCGTGCTCACAGTTCCACTGGAAACGTTTGACGGGGGAATAGCTGGTGGGTGGAAAACATCACGCTTCTCCGTCCCTGTCTTCTCGGTTTGGCCAACTTCTTGTCATCCTCTAACAGCCATGTGCTGCCTTCTCTGCCCAGCAAACCCATCCTCCCCTAGGTCTCATAGAGAGGCGGCAGAGTGTGAGTGAGGCTCGGAGCCAGGCTGCCCAGCTTGCTGTTCCTGCTGCAACATTTTCTAGCTGCATTGTGGCCCTGCCACTTAACCTCTCTATGCCTCAGCATCAACATCTATAAAATGGGTGATGATTGTACCCCACTTCATAGGGTTTTCCTAAGGATTAAATGAGTCAGTGTATGCAAAACACTTAGAATAGTGCCTGGCATATAGTAAGCACTTAATAAATATTTGCCAATTTATTTTTCATTACTGGTATATCATAATACTTAACACACATAGTATAACTCAAAATTTGTCTGATTCCCACATTGATTCTTTGAGCAACTCAATGACAGGGTCTTTGTAGTCCACTGCCTAGAACAGTGCAGGGCACATAGTATGTACTCAATAAAAGATCAATGAGTGAATGAATGAACGAGTAAATACATGAGGAATATGAGGACGCGAAGTAAGTTTTTGGAATCTGGTTTGGGCTTTCATGTGAAGCACACCATAAGCCTTTTCTCAGGGATGTGAACAGCTAAGGTCAGATCTAGGAAATTCAAACCTCTCCAGAGCAAAGCTGGGCCACCCATCAAGGTAACTCCCCTGTAGGCCCAGTTTGGGTGGGTCCCCTGCCCTGAGCAACCAGCCACTTCAATCTAATTGTGTGATAAAGGAAACAGCTTCTCCACCCTTCACACTTCCTCTTCCCATGGTAGAAACCAAGAGCACTGATCTGCATTTGTGTCAGAGCCCTAGTCTCTGGGGAAGACACACAGTTCCCCCTGTCCAGGCAAAATCACCATCGGACATTCAAGAGAATAAGGGTCTGACCAGAGAACATCAGGAGTTCCCAGAATGGCTGCATGTGCCTCGGGTCACTCGGTCCTGGAAGCAGGTGTGTGCTTGCGGAGGAGGGATGCTGAAGCTCCGCTGCGCCAGCCCCGCAGCAGCCCCGCACTCTGCAGGCTCCCAGGACTTCCTCCTTCCTCCGTTTACTCATTCATTTGCCCTCCATGGCTTCCCATCACATTCAGTTAAAACAAAATGCCAGGTCCTACAAGGCCTGCAGGACCGGCTTCCTGGCTGCCCAGCCCTCCCGCCCTCCGCTCTGCCCCTCGCTCGCCCCACGGCAGGCGGGCAGGCGGGCGGGCAGGCGGGCCGGCCTCCAGGCCACGTAGCTGTTCCCCAGAGTGAGCACGCCGGCTATCTCCCTGCTAAAGGCTCTTGCTTCAGGCATCCTCGTGGCTCTGTCCTTCACATTCATTTATTAGTGCCTTCATTTGACAGACAATTTTAAACTTCAAAATCTTTATTTTTAACTCTGGATCAGAAACATGCAAAATTTACTATCTTATCTCAAGCATTTCATGTGTACGGCTCAGAGGCATCAAGTACACCTATTTACATTGCTGTGCAATCATTATCACTATCCATCTACATAACTCTTTTCACCTTGTAAAACTGAAACTATGTACTCATTAAACAGGAACTCCCCATCCCCGCTCCCCCTGAACCCAGCCCCTGGCAACCACCATTCTACGTTCTATCCTATAAATCTGACCACTCTAGGAACCTCATATATTTAATAGTCGTCTTTTTGTGACTGGCTTATTTTGCTTAGAGTTATAATGTCCTCAGGATTCATCCATGTTGTAGCATGTGTCATAATGTCCTTCCTTTTGAAGGCTAAGTAACATTTCATGCACACTTATAACCATATTTTGTTTATCCAGTCATCTTTTGATGGACACTCAAGTTACTTCCACCCTTGAACTACTGTGGATAATGCTGCCATAAACATGGGTGTACAAATATCTGTTCCAGTTCCTACCTTTTATTTTGGGGGGTTATATGCCCAGAAGTGGAATTGCTGGATCACATGGTAATCCTATATTTAATTTCTTGATGTCTTCCACAGTGTCTAAATGCACAAAGTTTTCAAGTTTTCTACATCCTCACCAACACTTATTTTATATTTTGGACTTAAAATAAAAAAGTAGCTATCCTAATGAATATGAAGTGGTATCTCATTGTGATTTTTAACAATTTTTGAGCACCTACCATGATCCAGGCCTGAGCTGCATGATTGTCCAGATATATAAGTAAAGTTCAGAGCCTGCTCTCCAGCAAGGGAGAGAGCAGCAAAGTAAACCTGACCTGAACCTTTGCAGGCAGTATCTCATTTAATCCTCACATTGTCCTTAAGATGAATATAATTATCTCATTTTAGTGAAGAAACCATAGTTCCCTAAAGTTCAGTGACTCGCCTCCTGGCTATAGAGCTAATATATGTGACAACTAGAAAACACAAGTCTTTGAGGCTCAAAAGTCTATGCTCTTCTTCTGTGACAGTTTAAAAAAAAATTTTTTTTAAATTTAGCTCAGCAAAAAGACATAAAAATAACTTTGAGGCACTGACCAACTATAGCCATCTTTTTATTTGGCCAGAAAAAAAAAAAAGGCAATTAATCTACCATCTAATGTCACTATTCTTGTATAGGAAAAAAATTTAGCCACCCCTTTGGAAAAAAACACACTCATGATCAAGTTTATTCAATTGAATAAACTTGGCTTTATGAAAACCTTACTCCACTGTCAGGACTTTTTTCATTTCCCTCCCCCAGTAGTGAAGATCCTGGCTCACTGGGACCAGTCCTCAGCTTCTGAATGTCCAGTGCACAGCCCGGCAGGCCGGCAGCTGGGGGCTATGGGAAAGCCAAGCCGAGCGGGGGTTGGCCTTGGGGGGAATTTACATGCCCAGATCAGAGGGAATTAGGTGCCCCGGTTGCCCAGCCCGCTCAGCCCGCTCTGCAAGTGTTGAGGAGGTAGGCGCGGCACCAAATGCTGCCATTTCTGCTGCCTTTATGACCTCTCTTAAACTTTTCTCCTTCACTTTCACCGCTAATTCAGGTCCCATTTTCCAGAGGAAATTAAAAACTCTCTTACAGAAGCCACCATAAATAAAGGGAAGAAATGAGCAATGAGTGGTGAAAGCAGTTGCTAAACACATAAAATAAAAGTTTGTATTAAGGATACACTCAGTAAGAAAACACTCAGTAAGAAAAAAGAAAAAGGCTTAGACGATCATAATCCACTGTCTCCCTGTCCCCAGACTCCCTGAAGTCTGAGTCTCCACATACAAGCAGAGAAATTCCTCTAAAGCAAAGGCTGGATCGATTCACCACCCTGCTCCGTGGTGCATTGGGTTGTTCTCATGGCGACCAGCTCAGGCTTTGAGACCAGGCCGCCTGGTTTCCATCCCAGCTTCCCATTTACTGGCTTTCTGACTTAGAGCAAGTATTATTATATGATTTAACCTCTCCGGGTTCCATTCTTCTGTAAATTAAGGGTATTTGTATGTACCTCCTGAAGCTGTTGTGTGGAATAAGTTATTACTTCTAGAAGTTACTGTTTTAGAACATTGCCTGGTACCTGGTGAGTGTTCAAGAATTATTAGCATCATTGGCAGGAAGTCCTCCAGGATCCAACTCCTTCCCATCTTTCCAAGGCTTTGGTATTTCCACAAGATCCTGAGTACCCTTTTATCACAGTATTGTACCACATTTGGAGAAATTATAATATCTTTACCATGCAGGAAAATATAGAAGGTAATACAATGAATAGTCGTGTTTGTTCCATTCTGCTCAATTCTTACCATTTTACATTGTTTGATTCAGGTTTTTAAAAAAATTCAAGCATTACAGTACCGCTGAGGTCCTTTGTGGGCCAGTCTCCAATCCTATCCCCTTCTCTTACTCCTAAAATGTGGCCACTATTCTGATTTTTAATGTTTTCTATTTTCTTGCAAGTATTTATACTATCCATAAGCAATACATAATAGTTTTTCCCTGCATCAATTATTATGTTGTTTTTATTTAGTCTGTTAATATGATAGATTACATTCTTTGATTTTTAAAAGGTGAATCACTCTTGCATTCCTTGGATTAATCCCACTTGGTTGTATACTATTATCCTTTTTTATCATATAATATAATTTAATATATATAGATTTGACTTGCTAATATTTTGTTTAATTTTCTCTTATTTTCCTTTCCTGTGTTTGTCTGGTTTTTGTATAAAGATAATGTTGGTCATATAAGATGAGTTGGGGATTTCTCTCACTATTTTTTGAAAGAGATTGTGTATAATTAATATTATTTCTTCCTTTAATGTTTGGTATATTTCACCAGTGAAATCACCTGGGCCCAAAGTTTTCTCTGTTTGAAGGTTTTAAACTATAAACTCATTTGTTTAATAGGTATGGGACTATGTAGGTCATTTTTTTTTTCATGAGGGAGTTTTGATAGTTTGTGTCTTTCAAGGAATTGGTCTATTTCACCTAAGTTGTTAAATTTATGGGTATAGAGTTGTTCATAGCATTTCCTATTATCCTTTTAATGTTTTTGGTTCTGTAGTGACAGCCTACCTTTTGTTTCTGATATTGGTAATTTGTTTCTTCTCCTATTTTATATTCTTTCTTCATTCATGAAGTTCCAAGTTTCTCTGTTATAATTTTTTTCCAGCCAAATAACTTACTTAAGCAACTATTTTAGAGCAAGTCTATTAATAACAAATTTTGTTATTTTTCCTTCATCTGATAGTACCTTAATTTAATCTTTGTTCCTTAAGGATATTTTCACTGGCTGTAGAATTCTGGGTTGACAGTTCTTTTCTCACAACCCTTTAAAAATGTTCCACTAGTTTTCTAGTCGCCATGGTTTCTGATAAGAAATATGTAGTCATTGTTACCCAACTTTCTCTGGTTAATTTCAAGATGTTTTTCATTATATTTGGTTTGATTATAATGTATCTGGTTATGCTTTACATAGAGTTTTACTTGTTTGGAATTAATTAAACTTTTTGAACCTGTAAATTCATGTTTTTCATCATCAAATTTGGGCAGTTTTTAGTCATTTTGTCTTCAAATTTCCATGCTACTAATCTCTTTTCCTTTTCTCTGGGACTCAATGACATAAATGTGAAATCTTTTAATATTGTCCACTGTTCTTTTTTTAAATCATTTTCTCTGTGTTTTCAAATTAGAAAACTTTTATTGATCTAGCTCAGTAGTTGGAAAACTATAGTCCACAGGACAAATCCAGCTGCCTGTTTTGGTAAATAAAAATTATTGGAACACAGCAATGCTAAATCATTTACATATTGTCTGTGGCTATTTTCATGCTACAACTGCAGAGCTGAGGAGGTGCAACAGAGACTGTATGACCAGCAAAGTCTAACATATTTACTATCTTTCCCTTTACAGAAAAAGATAGCCAATACAATCCTTGATCTAGCTTCAAGTTCACTGACTCTATTCTCCAGTGAATTTTTAAATTTCTATTATTGTATTTTTCAGCTATAAAATCTCCATTTTTTTTCAATAGCTTCTGTTTTCTTTACTGAAAATTCTTACCTTTCCATTGTTTCAATAATGTTCGCTCTTCAGAAAGCATGGTATAATAACTGCTTTTAAGGCTTTGTCTGAGTAGTTCAAAGCCTGGGTTAGCTTGGTGCTGCTATTTACTAATTGTCTTTTCTTTTTAGAGTTGTTGAATTTCCTGATTCTTTGTTCTTTATGAATTGATTAATTTTGAATTGTATGTCAGACACTTTGAATATTATGTTTTGGGACTCTGGGTCCTGTTAAGAGCCTCTAAAGAATCTTGACTTTTTTTATTTTTGTTTTTAATTTTTTAAGCAAGCAATCAACAGAGATAGGTTTAGATTATAAGTTCCAACATAGCTTCTATGAGCTATGGTTTCATTTCCAGTTTAGTTTTCAAGGCTTTTGCTGTGCTATTAAAGTCTGCCCCAATGTGCACCGCCCAGGGCCCAGCCTGGTACCTGAAAACTGATGGACACTGTAGCTTAGGCACAGGGTTTTGTCATGCAGCTTTGGGTCACTTCCTCACACGCGCAGCCTGGGAGTGAGCGCAGAATTTCATACATAAGTTTAAGAGACACCTTTCTTAAGCTCCGTCTTCTCCATGATTTCTCCCCCTTTCCTATACTCTGGGTCCCATTTCCCGGTGCTGGATGGAGAGCCATGGTTTCAGCTTCTGGCACTTTTCACAAATGGGCCACTTGGAGAATGAAGCAGTGAGAAAAAAATAGAAATAACCCTCCCCTCCTCCCACTGTCTTTAGATCACAGGGAACCCTTTCCCCAGTTCTTCTAATCAGAGAGAATGATTTTTTCTGAGAGCTTTAGATGCTTAAGAAGCTGCCACTGCAGGAGTATAGTTCATGACAACGATTTGCATTGGGTCCAACCTAAATGAGTAAAAAAGAGTATAATAAAATGAGATCACACCCCCCCACTTCTCCCCCCACACACACTTTTTGTCCTGCAGGGCCCATTCTTCCTAGTCCTCTAACCAGAAATAGAAAGTTTGTTTTAGAGATTTTATTGTCCATGCTTACTGCACAGTTCCAGGTTCAGGCTGCCCTAGGGTCTAGCTAGGAGATACAGAAAGGAAAAAATACCCAGGAAACTTAATGTCTATCAGGGTTAATTTTATGTGTCAACTTAACTAGGCCACAGGTACCCGGACATCTGGGCAAACATTATTCTGTGTCTGTGAGGGTGTTTCTGGATGAAATTAGCATTTGAATCTGTAGACTGAGTAAAGCAGATTGCCCTCTCTAATGTGGGTGGGCCTCATCCAATCAGTTGAAGGTGTGACTAGAACAAAAGGCTGACACTCCTGTGAAAGGAAATTCCTCTTCCTGACTGCCTTTGAGCTAGAACAACAGTTGTTTCTGTCTTCAAACTCAAACTGAAGCATTGGCTCTTCCTAAGTCTTGAGCATGCCAACTTTGGACTGGAACTATGCCATCAGCTCTCCTGGTTCTCCAGCTGTGGACTACAAGTCTTAGGACATGTCAACCTCCATAAATGCATGAGCCAATTCCTTATAATAAATCTCTTTATTTATTTAGACATATCCTATTGGCTCTATTTTTCTGGAGAATCCTAATACACCCCATATCAGTCAGTTGTTCTTCGAGTTTTTATTTCCCTCCCCAACCCAACCTGTGACTATTTGCTTTTCAGAATTCTCAAATAGTTGCTTTATATACACTCTCCAGGGTTTCTAGCTGTAATTAGTGAGAGAGACAGGTTGGAGTATGCTCATTCCATCTTAGCTGAAACCAGAAATGCCTAGTGTATTTACTTTTAACTACTGAATAGTATTCCATTGGGTGAATATACTACAATGTTTTAATTCTTTCTCTATTGATAAGTGTTAGGGTTCTTTCCTTAGATTCTCTATGAATATGTGCAGAGCTTCTCCAGAATATATATTTATATGTAAAATTGCTAAGATGTAAGGTATATCCATCATCGAATTTACTAGATAGTGCCAAAATGCATGCTGAAGTGATGCTAATAATTTAGATTTGTACTAGCAATACATCAGTTTTCTCATTGTTTCCTATACTTATGAACGTTTGGTTTGGTTTTGCTAGATATTTAATTTTTTGCCAATCTAATATGTATGGAATGGTACCTCAGTGTTTTAATTTATTTCTGGTTACTAGTGAGATTGAGCTGCTTTCAAAGTTTCTTGTCCATTCACATTTCCTCTCCTGTGATTTCTTTGTTCATATTGGTTCTTTATTTTCCTTCTGGATTTTTAAAATCTTTTTCTTGTTGATATTCTTATTTAGTTCTTATATATAGTTGGCTGTGTTTAATAGATGTAGCAAATGCTTTCTCCCATTCTGTCTCTTGTTTTTCTCACTTCGTTTGTAGTGGCTTTTGGTGGATAGACGTTTTCATGTTTTGATGCCAAAAGAATGATTGCAGGTGCCTCCTACTCCCTTACTCTCTACATTCACCTAGTTCCTGAGCCCTGCTGATCTTTCTCTCCTATCTCGGCATCTCTCCATGTTAGCGGCCCCTGGGTCAGGCTCTCCTCCGTTCCCCTCTCCCAGACAATTGCATTCATTTCTCAGTGGATCCCCATTTCCACTCTCGCCTAGATACAATGTTCCTGTCGGGGACTTTAAAGGACATAAGTTAGACCATGCCATTCTCCTGGGTTAAAAACCTTTAGTGGCTTCCCTTCTCCTACAGGATTATGTGTAAGCTACTCTGCAGGACAAACAAACAGACAACCACCCCCCACCAGGCCCTGGCCATTGCTGGCTCCTCCGGCCCCATGTATTACTCCGCTCACATCTGCGCTCCAGACGCACCGCGCTGCTCCTCCTGCCCCTCCCCACCAGGCACACCAGGCGTCCCACACACTGACTTTCTGATGCCTTTATATTTAACATAACCATGACAACTCCTTCTTTCCCCCGCCGCAACTTAATATTATCAAGGCTTTCAGGTGGGGTGGGGGAGGCTCTGGCCTGGAAATGAGCTACTATGTACCACACACTTCCACCCATGTTACAGTCTCATTTAAGTCTTACAACACTCTCAGTATAGACCAGTGACCTCATTTACAGACAAGGAGGTCGATGTTCAGAGGTGCTAAGTGACTTGCTAAGGACATATAGCTAGAAAGCAGCAGAATCAGAGGTTGAACCCAAGAGTCTGATGCTCTAATTATTGACCTGAAGCCCCTCCTGGTTCATAAGGACTAGGTGTGAATCCTGGCTCTGCCATTCACCGGCTGTATGACCTTGGGCAAGTCACGTCTCTTTGTGCCTCAGTTTCCTCATTTGTAAAAGAAGGAGAATATATCTGATGGTCTGTAAGCTGCCTTCCTTCCTGCAGACATGTTATTCTGTGCAGTGCCCACTCAGTCCTACAGACCTTCCTTCAGTCCAGGGCTTCCCACTGAGAACAGTTACCTCTCCAGTGATGATCCCAAGTCAGAAGAGACACACTCTTTACAGTTTTTACACCAGTCTCTGAACTAGCACAACAACCCATGCCATAAGTCTGCATGTCTAGGCTCATGCCTGGCTTACTGCATCTCTTCCTGCAGCCAAAAATCAGTTAAGAAACCAGAGATTGTGAATCCAAACATAACATTCTCATGAAATTGCAGTAAGTCCTGCTCACTCCCTGGGTGACATGTCACCCACTGCCCCACTCTGAGCCCCAATGGCTTCACTCCTAAGACAATGGGGCTGGTTTCTGGTAAACTGAGGACTAGACCTAACCTTCCATAATGCTGGGATATTACAAACCACCTGTGGCAAGAACTTAGTAATAGAAGAATGAACTGCCAAACAAAGGCCCATTCTCCTAAGGACAACCTGACCTCAGCAAATTATTTTAGAATAATGGGCTACTACCCCAACTTCAAGGTCAGACTAGAGGGATGGACAGTTCCCAAAAGAGCAAGGATTTAAAACTGAGGAGAGGAAGAAAGGAAGGGAATAAAACCAAGTTCTCTCCAACCAGGTCAAGACATTTAGGATGGTAGAAGATTTCCCACAGACTCCAGAGTAAGGCGGACTGAGACTCAGCTCCCCACTCTGGCCCTCACTGGCTGTGCAGCCCTAGGCGTGCCACTTAACTTCTTCATCTGTTAAAAAAAAAGGCTAATAACTTTATACTCACAGTTACTTGTGAGGCTTAAAGGAGATGGCATGTGAAAATAGCTGTAGGTGCTCCAAATTGCTCATTTTTATTCTCGAGTGTTTTCTATTTAAAGAGACTCAGGGACTGCCAAGAAAAGACAAAGAAACTTAAGGCCAGATGTTTTCAGGCAAACACATCTATGTGCAACATGCTCCGCGAGCATCCTGAATCACAGTATCTCAAAACTGGAAGTGACTCTAGCAATTATCAATTACGGGATAATTACACCAGATTTAATACTCTACATCCCCCACAGCCCACCACTGCTGGAGTGCGGGCACTGATTGGGAGTTCACTGCCTTCCAGAAAAACTTATTCACGGAGAGCGGTGGGTTGAGGCAAATCACTGAAACTTCAAACGTCAGACCCAATGGTCCATCCAATAGTGGGCCCTCTCTGTCTCTTCCTTTGCAATCCATCACCAAACTATGTGCAGTTTTCAATCCATTCAAAGTTACACTATCCCACTGAACCTTTCTTGCTGTTCCCTTTATTGGGGGTCTTCCCCCTTCCTTGCCCTCCTCTTCACCCAAGGGGGCTCTTATTCATGCTTTGAGGTGCAGCTCAAATGCCACCACCTCAGAGAAGTCCTCAGTGAGTTCCCCCCCCAAGCTGGGGCTCCTTATACCCCAGCTCCTTTTACGTACCTTACTAAATAAATTGAAAATAATCTATTTACATATTGGTCTCCCCACCAAACTGTGGTTCTTCAAAAGCCTTTCCTTACACACCTCGAGATCCCAGCTCCTCCCACAGGACCTGGCTCAATAAACAGAAGCCATCTGAGGAGCTGAGCCACCCAAGCGGAGAGAGGCCTGTGTAGAGCAGGCTGTGGCTCTGTTACACCGGAGAAGCTGCCCAGGGCCTGTGTGTGTGGCAATAATTAGAGCCTGGGCCTGGTCTCCTGAAGAAGAGGAAATGGAGAAGAGAGGTTTTCATTTCAGAAAGTGCTCTGGGGTTGCTTTGGTTTTCTGTCTGCCTGCCACCCGCTGACTTTGCGGAGGAGCCTGTTGAAAGCGTCATGACAGACACTTTTTCTTCTTGCATAAACGACACTCAACAAATTGGTAGAATACTGGACACATGTCTCAACAAACTGCTCCAAGAGCGACATGGGAACTCTTCTTTGGTTTTGTTTTGTTTTTTAACAAGACAATGGGCGGTTATGCCACTAAGTTGTAATCAAGGTATCCAATCACTTGGGAGAAGGAAGGATGGACATTCTGCCAATATGTGTACTTGACGTTGTGCTAGGTGCTTTCCACGAGTTAGTTTGTAATAAATCTGTGAGGCTGGGGATTGTTGTCTATTTTACATATGGAGAAACTGAAGGCCTAGAGAGTAAATAACTTTCCATTAGTCCTATGTCTAGGAGGGGATCCATCCAGGTAACCCCCAAGTGTATGCCTTTTTACAATCCCATAACCAATGAATTGTAAGTTACTTACCAAATATCCATCTCCCCTTTGTGTTTAGGTATAGAATTTCTCTGCTGGGCAAATAGACATCTAGAATAAAGACAACATTTCCTAGCCTCCCTTACAGCAGGAGAAGTCATGGAACCAAGTTCTATCCAATGGTTTATAGTCCGAAGGGCATGTGGGACTTCTGAGAAGGCTCATGAAGAGAGCTGGTGCCTTTTGTTTCTCCTGATTTCTCCTGATGCTAAGCTAGAACCAGATGGGACACATGGAATTCTGGAAGCCATGTTGGGACCTTGAGGATGGGTGCCATGTGCTAGAATGGGGTCCCTGATAACTATGGACCTGAGCCAACTCTGGACTTGCAGACTTCTTTGATATGACCAAGGAAGCCCTTGTGTGTTTAAGCCTTTGTTCGTGAACCTGAAACAATATGTATGACATCTTGGCTCAATCGCAAATTTACTGTGGGACTTTAGGCAAATTGTTTCAACACTTTGGGCCTTAGTTTTCTCATCTGGAAAATAAGTAGACTGACTTAGAAGGGCCTTCTCAAAGGTTCTTTCTAAAAAAGGGACCAGCCCGGCTGGGTGTGGCTCAGCGGTTGAGCCGACGTAGGATCCAGGTGATCGGAGTTCGATTCCCGGTCACGGCACATGCCCAGGTTGCGGGCTCCATCAATGACTCTCTCATCATTGATGTTTCTGTCTCTCTCTCTCTCCCTCTCCTTTCCTCTCTCTGAAATCAATAAAAATATATTTTTTAAAAAAATAAAATAAAATAAAAAAGGGACCAAATATACTGCATAATACCAGGCAACCAGAAAGAAAAGCACAGCATTCATTCATTCATTCATTCATTCATTCAATGTGGTGGTTGCTATGGTGTATTGCCCAAATGCCCTCTGAAGGCCATTTTCCCAGTTGCCAGGAGTACTGGTTGCTCACAGTTCACATCTGACTTTGTCTCCCAGAATGACCATTATTTGAAGGGTGCTGCCTCAAGCAAAGCTATGCCTGCTTTCTAGGGGCAGCCCATATCCATCAATGGTGTGATGTGGAAGGTACAAGAGTTTGACTCCCTTGCCTCAGTTTGTGACAATTTAAGAGGACAATCCCAACTGCAGAGCCCCTGGCAACTGCATCCCAGCCCAGCTCCTCCCTCCACTCAATCACGAAGGTCAGAGCCTTCATGGGTGATGTCTCCAAAAGCATTCACTGGTAAACTTTCTGCACGCAGATGTCTGTCTCAGAGCCCGTTTCCCAGGGCACCCAATCTAAGACCGTTGGGAGCAGGAGTGGCTTTATATTGGGATTTTGGCACCGGGCCACCTGCCAGCTGGCTGGCAATGAGGATCCTACCACTGGGACCAGGACAGTCCTGACAGCACCTGGCTCACTGAAGCCCTGAAGCTGGGAAGACTTTGACTCCTCGTGAGCTGGGGTGGGATTATAGTAAAAGGAAAAGCACTGGCAGGTGCAATATATCAAATGTTTGAGAGATTTGGGGGAAAGCAGTAGTTACTAAGACTATGGAATGAGATGACTCTACTGAGTGCTATCAGTGCACTGAAGAAAGTCAGTGAAAGGCTGGAAGTGATTAATCACTAATTTAAGACAAAGTGTGAAAGTCAGCGGGCCTCCTTGGCAGCATGTCAAGAGAGTCTCATCTCCTGCAGCTGGAGCGCAGAAGCTGAGTACTGGGCCCAGGACTCAATTAGAAGGGTAGCAGAGCGTCCGCGGAAGTCTAATTTTCACCCTGGTGTAACCAAGGTCAGAGCCCTGTTTGAGAAGATGTGAGGTGAGGACATCTGGGTGTATACGCTTGAGAACCTTGACACTCCAGCTGTGCCTGGGCCTCTGGGCTGCAGAACTGGCCTGATCTTCCCAGGGATGGACTAACTCTTCCCTGTTGCTTGAAGATGACTCAGAAGACTTTGCCTAGCAAGCTAGCGTATGTCTGCTTCAGGACTTCCTCTCCAGGCCACCAGATCAAAAGTTAGAGTCAAACCACATCAGAAATAATAGGACAGCCACCAGGGATGTGCTGGGCCTCCAGGAAAGGGACTGAACCCTGAAGGTGCTGCTGGGTCCAGCCAACCTACCTGGGCAGGTGCCAGGAACATGGGTGTGGGACTGGATCCAGGAGCAATAGACAGTGGGATAACAGAGTTTATTGATACGGGAGCCGTCACCTCTGACACAGGATTTACACATGGCAAGGATAGTGTTATCTGAGGGATTATTAAAAACAGTCCCCTCCCAGGAGCCTTATGAAAGTCCACCCTGAGAGATAATCCCCATAGTCTACAAGGTTGGCTGTGGGGATCTCACAGAAGATCAGGAGAAAAGCCCACATTAAGTGAAGTAGAAACAACAGGAGAAAGAAGAGGAAAGAGATCAAAAGGCTCAGAGAAGTAGGGGTGCTGGGGTGACTGGCCACAGGAAGCCAGGGAACTGCCCTAAGACATTCAGTAACTATTCCTGAGGAACCCCTATGGGACAGGCATTGTGATAATTTCTTGGGATATTATAACAAATAAGACATGGCCTTCTCCTTAAGGTATCTATAATCTGCGATTATGAAGTAAGGAGACAGATTTTTAGAAACAAAATTGTTCAGAATAGATGCATCCAAATGGGCGTGACTCTTGTAAAAAATCCTGCTGGGAGGCTCTCTTCTTCCCACTGATGTGTGGGAAACTCTGAGGAAGTGGAGTCATGTTGACCTGGGTTTAAGTCTAGTCTTGATATAACTTTCAAGTTTAAAGCTGTGTGACCTTGGAGAAATGTTTTGACTTCTCTGGGTCCTAATTTTCTCATCTGTAAAACTCAGATGATAATATCTGCTCTGGTGGGGTGTTGTTGCATTTACATTAAGGTGAGATTGCATAAGCAAAATGCCTGGTCCTTAAATGCACTATAAACACTCAACCAAAGCTGGTTCTTCTTCCTACGATACTGCCTACTATTCTGTCAACTCTCTTCTGTAAAGTCCCATTTACATTCAGTTTAAAAGCCAAATAAAAACATTAGTCTTGTTTTTCTGTCCCGCTTCCATTTTTTTCTTTCACTCATTTACCAAGGTCTATGTTTGGGGTACCTGTGACCATGTGGTACAGGGGCAAGAACTGGGTTCTAGAGTGTTGGGTTCAAGCTTCAGCACCAGCACCTGCTCCCCATGTGACCTTGGGCAAGTCACTCAACACTTTCAAGCCTCTGTTTTCTCTCTGTTCAAGTGATCAGCCAACCCTACTGGGTGCCTTCTCTGTTCAAAGCCCCAGAGCTGTAAGGGTGCATGGTGCTGGCCGGAGGAGCCTATAGTAGAGGGAGGGACAGACCCTTCCTGATCCCCCTGTGCACACGGAAAGGCTCCCAGTGCTGAGCTCAGAGTGGTCTGGAAATACACTGGTTAGCTGCCCTGCGCACTTCCCAGGGATGTGGAGGGAGTCTGGAGAAGTAACAGGAAAGCAAAGGCTTGTGCGCTGCTACTGAAGCTGACTGGCAGCTGTGGCTGCTGATGTGTTATGTAAGGATGCTTAGCTTTTCTCACTGCACTCCCTGATTACTTCTACCTTTGCACGCTGGCTCACACTACATCCACCTCACGCATCTCTGAGTATTTAAATCCAACCCACCCTTCAAGGTCAAGGTTCATATCCACCTTGTCCAGGAATCCTGCCCAGAGCACCACAGGTCACATGTGAATTTGGGGGTTCATGATGCAGCCCACAACAGGTGCTAAAGACTCCCCACTGTAGTGAGTCCATGTGTGCTAGCCCCTAACCCTGCCCACATCTCTGCAATAGCCTCCTCATCGATGCAAGTTCATTTGAACCCAGTGCTTAGTGCTAAACTCTATAGGAATTCAAAGCCAAATCATGGGCCCTTCCCACCTTGTGCCTCATTCGCCACATGAGCTGAATGGTGGTCCTCACAGCAGTGCCCTCACATGGTCCTTGTGAAAGGCCACTGTGATAAAGGGACTGGACAGAGCAGGGAGTGTGGAGGTGCACTCAGTCCACAGGGTGGACCCACTTTTCCAGGACAGAGAACAGCTCTAAGGCTCTAAATTCCCTGGTCAGAAGCCTGAAGATCAAAGCTGGAAAAAGGGGAGGGGCATCCCAAGACCCAGCTCCTAGCAACGGGGCCAGGGTGGGGCATTTTTAGTGCTTCCTCAGGCAAGTGGGCCTCTTGTCACGATAAGTTCTAGACACGAGGGAGGGCCTCTCCCCGATGCTCGGTAATAATGACCAGCCTCATGGGCTTGCTGGGTATCTATGGAAACAGTCCAGGCGGAGATCCTGGATACATCTATTTACGATGGTGTTGACATAGAAAGGACCAGTATATTCAGGCAGAGGCCATGTTTCCTGTTTCTATAAACATCTTCAGTGTGAGAAAAGGCTTCAATGGGTCCATGGGCACAATTTACAGCTCTCTCTGTGCCAACATAAATCAAGCACACATACCATACCAATGAAATAATGCAGATGGTTGATCTAGGGTGGTGAGGACCTGCAAACGGCATGGGTTCCAAGGCAACTCAGTCTTGTACCCTTGAGGTTAGGTTAGCTTTCATCCGTGGAAGGGTCCATCTGGCCGTGTGGCACAGTGGAAAGGGCACGGGCTTTGGCATTAGACAGGATGGGTTCACAGCCAGCATGAGACCATGTTGTTCAATGCTTTAAGCGTTCTTTCCTCCTCTGTAAAACTAACAGAGCTGCCTCAATTAAAAGAGATTAAGTGAGAACAGAGGCTAGGGGCTACTTTGGTGATGAAGTCAACTCTTTTTCTCTAAATTCCTGTGGTTTTTGGTGTTGTTCTTATTGTTCTGTTTCTAACGTCTTACAGTTTTAAATTGGTCTCCAAACTGGCAGAAGTCCAGCCAGTCACAAGGCATGACCTAGAAAGGCACTTTGGAACATTTGCTATCTGCTTGGAGACAGTGAACATGACCCCAAGACACAATCGGGAGTTCTGTCCAGCAAAGCCTTGAAGACCACAGCACCCTTTCATTTGCACTATCTCCTTTGGGTGCTAATTCATATAACCATCTCTGCATGAGGGCAGGTGGTTTTATCTACATCTTCAATAATAGTTTTGGAACAATAAAAAAGGAAGAATTACTTGGCATCAAGAGAAGTCAAGTTGCAGTCCATCTTACTGTACCTCTTGGGGATTAAATTGGTTCGTGGGCCACTGGGGACTGGGGATTCCCGGTAGTTTCTAGGAAAGTGTTGTTTCCTAGACGACCTGTTAAGATTGAGCTTATGAACATCCTCCATGGACCAATTTTTATTTTTTTATTTTTTGTCAACCTGTTCAATGTCTGAGCAATCTTAGAAGCAGCAGAAATAGGTGCTTTGGGAGTGTTGTGTTTAGTTAATTCAGAAGATCTGACTTTGGCCTCTAACTCTGTTACTTGCTCACCATGAGACCCTGTGCAATCATTTTCCCACTCTTGGCCTCAGTTTCTTCATTAGTACAAATGAAATATCATCCCAACCCTAACTAACTCATAGGCGTACAGGGGAAGACCCAATGAGATGAATAAATGTATGGTAGTTTATAAACTGTGACTATCAGGCACCTCAATTTAATGGGGCCAAAAAAGAATGGTGATTTTTGCTCCTCAGACCTCAGCCTCACCCATTGCAGTCAAGGGCGCCAGCATCTACCTCCCCCTTGATTTCCTCACCTACCACATGTCATTCATCAGCATACCCTGCTGACTGCTTCCTTAGATGTAGAGCAATCCTTTTTATTTTTAATATATTTATTTTAATGTATTTCCAAACTTTTATTTTAAAAATCAACGTACCCTTCACCCGGATTCCTCAAATGTTTACATATTATTGAATTCTCTCTCTCTCTCTCTCTCTCTCTCTGACTCAGCTGAAAGGCCACCTCTGAAAGGTTACCTTCCCAGACCATTCGATCCCTTAAGCCCAAGGTCCCACCCTATCCTTTCATTCTAATTGCAGTTCTCAGCAGCACTGAGCTCTAGCTGATATTTTTCTTGGCTGTGTATTTACTGGTTACCTCCCAGTCTCCCCTGTTAGGATGTAAGTTTTGTGGGAGAACTCGCCTGTGGGCCTTGCCTTTTCATTGGTGAACCCTCAGCACCTAGAACAGGGCCTGGGTGGTCTCCAAGTTCAAGGTGCAGGTGCTCGAATGCCTACACTGGCTGTGATAGTCACTCTTCGCACATGTCATTGAAATATCTGCTGCATCTTGTCCAAGGAGGGGATTCCTTAAAACATGGATGGGTTTGGGTATAAATCCTCAGAGGAAGAGAGAGAAACTATACAAATGCTCACATGTGCACGCATACACACGAAGGGAGAGCTTGTCCTGTTAGTAGTTTAACTTGTGGGCTCCAGAGTGAGACTGCCTGATTCACATTCAGGTTCTGCCCCTTACTGCCGTGTGGCCTTGGACAAGTTACTTCAGTGACTCTGTCTCAGTATCCCTATGTGTAAAATGGAGATTTAAAAAAATGTTCATAAGCTTGTTGTATAATTAAATGCATTAATATATTTGAAATGCTTAGAGCCATGCCCAGCACAGAGTAAGTAGTTAATAAATGTCAGCATAATATTATGACATAATTGAGACCTTTTTTGTTTGGCAAAATATCCTGAATATTCCATATCAACAACTATTCCTTTATGACATGTTTATTAATGCTAACATTTTTCATCATATAGAAGCACTGTAAGTTTTCCAACTTACCCCTATTGTTAGATATTATTTAAATTGCTTCCTACTTTTCTCTATCCTAAACAACGTTATGTTGAACATCCTTGCACAAACATTTTACGTACATCGGCAACTATTTCTTCTTATTGTATTTCTAGAAGGGTGATTGCTGGGCCAAAGGCTATGCATATTTCCTGACCTGAGATATAGATTCCAAGTTCCTGAGATAGGTGGTTGCAACAGAGGCGTTTCCTTAGGGACCCAAGTCCAGAGGTCAGGGCGGCTCCTGATTCCAGCCATGTCCCCACTGCCCTCTCTCCCAGAGCCAGACAGACAGCAATTCCTGTGTCCAGCTGAGGCCACCACAGGCTCCAGGAATCCTGTTTACTCCATTCTGGGCAGGAAAACAACCTGGATGTTCTCTCTTCAGGGGATATGAGAGACCTTTGCTTTGAACTTTATCTAAGAGAATGAAAACAACCACATCCAACATCGCTGCTGTTTCCCTGCTGGACTTGCCTCTGTCCTCTGACTGTGACGCTGTGTTTGCAAAAGCATCTGTACTCCTGGACCCTTTTCAATCATGCTTCCCCACCCCTTACCCAGCAGAAAGTCATCTGTTCCTTATGGCCTAGCTCAAATGCCACTTCTTCCAGGAAACCCTCTCCCTTTCAATCCATGCATCCTGATGTAAGCAAAAAAAACCATGTCTAGTTTTTGGCTGGCTTGGTCACACACTGTGGAATCCCCTTTCCCACAAGACAAGAGGAGGCCACTCATCTTTCAGAAGGTCTGAGCAATCCTCACCCATCCTTTCCCCTGCTTCCCTAGTTAAACAAAGATCAATCATCCCAGAAAAGGAGGGGGCACACTGGTACTCAAATTGATAAGGGGGAATGACCTGACCTTGGAAGGGCTCTCCAAGATAGCAAAATAAACTGTGGTAGCTGCTATTTTTTTAAAATGGGGACCTGCATCCCACCCCACATAGCAGCCCCATCCAGGGGGGGTGGAACCTCTGAAAGGGGGAAAGGGGAAGCAAAAGAGTTAACACGAAGAGTCGTGGCTCCAGGGGTCACAAGGACAGTTGCCAGTGGCTTGTGTGGGAGGAGAACTGCTCCCTTGAAGAGAACATGCAGGAGCAGGCCTAGGAGTTGTGGGGTCTAAAGCATATACAATTTGGGGGAGTTTTCTTTAAGAAAAAAACTACAAATATAAAATGCCCACAGCCACTCTAACATACCCAACGGGAAGGAAGTGTGATGGAGGAGATGGGGGTGGGTTGGGGGGAGATAGCACTCTCTTAACCTCACCAATTGAAGTTAAAATACCATACTTTTATAAATTTTGTAAAAATATCTGACCGGTGGCCATATTCCAGGGTCCCTCTCAGAAGGGACCTGTGCAAGCGAGGGGCTCTAGCTGAAGCTTCGCTCACGTCACCACTATAGTCGGGCACCGTGGGGCTGAAGACCAGAAGCAGACTCCTCTCTAAACTCTATTTGTTACAGACCCCCAGGGCCGGGTAACCCCCAGCCCATACAGCTGAGGAGGAATCTCCTGCCAAGTGCAGGGAGGGTGGCAAGCCAGATTTGATTCAGAAGCACAGATACATAGACTTCAGGCACAGAAGTGTCTTAAAAGATCTTACCTCTACCATTCTCAGGAAATATCTTTATTTTTAAAAGACAATCGAAAAACATCCTGAGAAAGTGACTTCCCTCCATGTGTCTCAGCTGTCCCATCTCAAACTTGGGGGTGATCAAACTACCTCATGGGTTTGGTGTGAGAATGAAATGAGCTAATCCATGGAAAGATCTCGACACAGGGCAGCCAGCATTCCTGAGCATCTCCTCGGCCCAGCCCTTGGGTGGGTACTGGGAAGACAGAGATGACTTAAACCAGGCCTTGTCCTCAAGCACTCAGAGTCCAATCTCCTGGGGGCTACTGAAGGGGCTTAGCTGTGCAAAAGTGAGCTTTGCAAAGCAGGGAAGAGGGCTGGCCTGGAGAATGCCAGTTCTCAGCCTAGAGAAGCTCACTTCAACTGAGGCTCAAAGTGCGCAGGGACCATGCCGGCTTGGGAAGCACACTCTGACACAGCATCTGGGCCAGTGGATCTGAGCGTGAGCCCTGACTTGCTGTGTCTGCAGCCAACCAATTCCCTCTGGGCGCCCAAGGTTCCACCAGGATTTGGAAAGAATGTCAGGAGGACTATCCTAGGGAAGTGCCAGCCCAGGACAGGTGCTGTGTAGGTGAAAGCACGTTCTGTCCCATCCATTCCTGCCTGGCTGAGGTGCTTTGGTAAAACCCTGCCTGTGGTTCCCGGGGAGGCCGTTTCTGAATCAGGCTTCTCTGCAAAAGGACACATCGAGGTCCAAGCAGAAGACTCAGGGTACTTCCCCTTCTATTGCATTCTACTGAATTCTATTTAAATGTAGCATCCTTCTTCAAGCAGGAAGCTCAAACCACTTCCTCCTACTAGAGATTTTTTGCAGTGTCTACTTTTGCAAGCATCTGGCCAGATGCCCAGCTATGAGGAGCCAGCAGCCTCTGATTTGGGGGTGGCCCTGTGGTACTTTCTCCTAGTTCCTGCGCTGACTCAGGCCAGTGCATCTAGCCTGAAAAACGCACGTCTCCATCCCAGAGCTCCTCCCATCTCCCTTCCGGTGACTTTCTTCCTATTAGCATCCTCCGGTCCGCCAGGGAGCCTGCTGCCAGGATGGCAGGCCACACTCCAGGGCTTCTGCTCACTCCCAGTATCTCATTCCTGGAGGCCCTTCCCCTCCACCATTTGTGTCTTTTCTGCAGTTCATTCTGATGGGGCTGAGGAGCATCCTGATACCAGAGGCCAAGCACTAGACTGAGAGTCTGGAGACCTCGGCCCTTCCAGCAATTCAGGTAGCCTTGGGCATGTCCCTGAACTCCCATTTTTGTCATGTGGAGAATGAGGGCTGAACCAGGTTGGCCCAAGGGGCCTCCTAAGGCACAGTCCACACATCCCTGTTCCTACTGCTTTCAATTAAGGACCCTGCGCCCTGTTCACTTCAGCATAAAGTGTAGACTTCAGTACTTCTCTTTACATTTATCATTCACTGAGCACTTGCTATAGACCAGGCCCTATTCCAGGGCCTAAAGGTGTTTAAATCAACAGCATTGCCCCTACTCTGAAGGAGCTCACAGATGAAAAACAAGGACATTTAAAGATGATAAGAAAAGGGCTAAGCTCAGAGGAACTGTCCCAGAGTAGGAACTACATTGAGTCTTACAAAATAGGTAGGAGATCTCTGAGCTCAGGGAGATGAGGGAAGGGTGTTCTAGGAAGAGGGAACAGCATATGCAAAACCAGTTCAGAGACTGAGAATTAATTCAATGTGGCTGCTGTGCATTGTTCATGTTGTGAACAGCAGAGGGTCCAGGAAAGAAAACAGAGCATGCTGGGATTTCATGGACTGTGTACCTCCCCATGGAGAAGGAGATACCTCTGTCTGATGGCAGTTTCTGGAAGTTTCCAGTGCAACCTGATGTCAATGCCTTGCCAAATCCAGAAAAAGCAGAAGCAACTTCCAAGCACCACAACCTAATTTAGCCTGAGCCCAGGGCCTTTGGTTGGTTTCACAGCAGAGTCTGACTAAGACTCGAAGAAAACAGTCTTAAAAGTAAGACAAATATTTAGAGTTTGAAAAGCTCAGCCTACAAATTGGGAAGAATGGGAAACTTGAATGTCAGATGTAGAACTTTGCTCTCTCTAATTTAAAGCAGACTTGTTCTTTGGTGGGAGATAGATTGAAATCCTCCTGCCGGCTCAATAAGATGGTAGAAACCACTTCTGAAGAGCAGTGTTTTATGTTATAGGCAACCAAATTTAATAAGGTAACAGAAGGAAAAAAAGTGACGTCAATATGGCTTTATCTCAGAATCAAAAGAAATATATTGTTGAATCGATTGAAGTCGTTCCAGTCTTAATTGCAGTAGAAGGGAAAAGTGAAAAGTTTCCATCTTCTGGTCCTCTTTGCTTTCTCCAAACCCTGACCCCAATATATTCATCCCAAAAAAATAAGAGCCTGCTCAGCAAAAGGAAGATGGAGTTTCCTTTCACTTTCCTCCACCCCTTCTCGATGCAGGAGGGAACTCATATTTACTGAGTACCTGCTCCATGCCTGACCCTTTATCTACATTTAACCCTACATCATGGTGGCATAATGCGTAACCCTACAAGGAATCCACTATTTTCTTCATTTTAAAGATAAAGCAACTAAGGTTCAGAGAGGTTAGGTGAATTTTTTAAGGTCACACAGCTCAGGTAGCATTGTATGTGAGTGACCGAGTTAGGATTTTGATTCTCAATCTTTTCTGACACTAGAGCCCATGCTCTTTCCACCTGCCTCACTGCCTTCCTAAAATTCAGAGACTTGGTTCCTGAAGAGGGACTGCCTGAGCACAGTATCTGAATGAAGGGCTTTTGAAGCAATGAAATGGTATAAGATCCATTTAACCACTCATTCATCCAACGGATAATGACTGGGTGATATGATGTGCCAGGCATCATCCTAGGCACAGGGAGTCAAACAGGAAAAGCCCTGCCCTGTGTAATTTAT
The DNA here is from genome assembly GCF_054644295.1 of Miniopterus natalensis. NCBI lineage: Eukaryota > Metazoa > Chordata > Mammalia > Chiroptera > Miniopteridae > Miniopterus > Miniopterus natalensis. The sequence goes on along the minus strand of NC_142089.1, from coordinate 35,433,575 downwards.
ATCCTCTGGATGGAACAGCTCGGGGACTGTGAACAGGGACTCGGGAGCCGGACTCCTGGGATCACATCTTAACCCCACCACTTGCGAGCTGCCTGGCACATTACCTAAGCTCTCTATACCTAGGCTCCTCATTGGCATAGAGGGGGAAATTGTAGCATCTCCTCTTACACTTGGTATAGGACTGAATGAACTGATATTTGTAAAGCATTTCGAGCATATGAGTATTGTTATACAGATGGCAAGGAACATAGGCACCAACGAGGTAAGATAGTAGTGTGTTTTACAATATTAAGTGCAGAGGTGAGCAATCAGTTGGGGAACGGGTGTAGAGTGAGTGGTGGTGGGCTTGCGAATGGAGTTACGGTGGTCAGGGAAGGCTGCGATGAGAAGGTGTCATTTGAGCAAAGACCTTAAGGTCAGTGAGCAGATAGGGCCACGCTCGAGCTTTTCACTGAGGGTTCAGAGGCACTGACGGATTCTATGGCCCTACCTTTGATTCCTAACTATGAATATCAATTCCCTGGAATGATTTAGGGATATGCCTAACAAATTGCATTCTTATAGTGTGATGTAATATAAATGTATCGATGTGTTTATAAGGGACTCATCCTTTAACCTGGGCTCAGAGACCAGTGAGAAGTCCCTGTGCCTTGAGAGAGAAGATCATTTCTGGAATATTCCTTTATCGAGAGAACAAAATTACTGAAGTTAACTCATGGCTTATAAGGTGCATTCACAGCCCTTATCTCATAGATAAAGGTTGTCAGCTGGCCCCAGGGACTGAACACAATGTACCGTATTCTGCTCTTGACTTTCTATTGAACCATGTCTGGCTGAAATCCTTTGGTCTTGGGAATGGAGGTGGGCGTGCAGACACTCGGCTGAGTTTTACTGTCCCTTGACTGAGAAGGATCATGTCTGGCCACATGCTAATTGCCCTGCCCATACAGGAATGCTGCTTCAAAGGGTGTTTTAGATGCTAGATAGCTCGAAAAACAATTTCATTTTAGTGTACTCCCCATATACTGTCCGAGAATTATCTTTTTATCCAGTCAAGGCCTAGGAGTTAGGGATATGGCTAACATATTTCACCCTCATCATTGCCATGGGAAATGAAGAACACTGGCCAGGAGGCTAGAGACAAGGGTTCCACTCTCAGCCCAGTCTCTAACTCTCATGAATCTGTGTATATCACTTCTGTCTCTGGCTCTCACTTCTCTGTCTATAAAGTAAGGAGGTAATAGGGAAATACACACACACACACACACACACACACACACACACGCAGACACGCTGCTCTTTATTTGTGGCTTGTTGACTCTGGACCAGGCATATCGCACATAATATCTCATTTGAAAATCGCAACAATCCTAAGTCGGGCTTATATTGTTACACTCCAGGTGTAATGTTGTGTAGTGGGAAGAGGCAGAGCAGGACTGGAACCCAGACCTGACTCCAGCTATTAAGCCACAATTGCTTAGGCTTTCTAAGAATTTTTCCAAGACTGTGATTCCCTGATTTTAGAGACTATAGGGACTATTCAATCTGGCTTCCTGGGGGAAACATCCACCCCTTTAACTATTCGTTTTCTACAGCTTGAGTTGTAGATAACCTCTCCAATATCTATCTCATGGGTTTTAGCCCAGCTATGAAGACCCTCTGGCAAACAAATAAACAAACAAACAAAAACAATGACAGATTGGCCTGCGAGTGACAGATGCCGTCCAAAGCAATCCTGTTTCATCATCTTGCCCCTGGAGGCAGACCAGACTAAACACAGAACCAGTGCTTCTAAGGAGGAGCCAAAAGCCTCCCCAAAGTGACTCACTCGGCTTCATAAGAAGTCTGGGCCTCCCAGGGATCCACAGTCAGCCCTGAGACCATTCTCTGGAAGCCCTTTCCCACGGCAATGCGGAGGAGACAGGTAGTGCGGTCTCGGGAAAGACACTGCGTGTGCGGCGCAGCCTCGAATTCTCAACGTGGGCTCAGCCGGTCGCGTCCCCAATTATAACAGAGATAGACTGGATCTGGTGTGGGGGAAGCAGGCATCTGAGAGGGAGGGAGGGAGGCCGACCAGGTTTGAATACTACCGGTTCTGCCACTTATCAGGGGGTAGGAGACCTTTCAACCAAGGCTCTCAGCATCAGAGCTAGAGTTCCTCGGCTCTAAACTTGAATCTGGACCGGAAGGTCAAGCATCAGGCTCTGCTGCTGGCAGTGGGGAAGCACTTAACTCCTCTGGGCCTCAGCTTCCTGTAAAATGCACAGTGTCATAAAGGTCATTGGGAGAATTCAAGGTCATGTATATGGTGTCTCACATACGAGGTCCCTGATAACTAATAGGACCAACCCACTGTCCCTCTCTACTCAGCCTACACCGAACCATCCAAGGAATGCCTCAGGCCCATGCCTGGCCCCATACCATTTAGGGAGTAGGTCTGTTAACAACCAGACCGTAGTCAGAGATTGGTTCGCAGATCCCATTGCTGCAGACTAATTTATCCAAGACTAGAAAGTGAGGAGGACAAGCCAGGTTCTGCGCTCACTGGGTGGGGGTGCAGAGGGGTTCTGCCTCAGCATGGGCACGCCCTAGAAGGATCACACGGATATAACAATGTCCTTTGGACGAGGGCCTTGCTTTCATAAAAGGCAGAGACCAGACTCGCTCTGAGCCCAGGAATCCAATGGCTTCCCCCAGGTCGACATGCAGCTTTTGTATATTCAAACAGGAGGAACAGGGTTCCCTCCACCCCTTTCTGGTTCACTTTCTTTCTTCTTTTAATACCTGGCTCATGGAGGAAAAGCAAACAGGGGTGCAGAAAATCATGCCTACCGTTGCTAACATTTTCAGTGGAGACCCAGACAAGTCAGAGAAGGAACAAATCTATTCAATCAGAGGCCTTCTTTCAATGGGCCGAGTAAGTGACATGCACTGGCAGTTAGAAAACCAGACATCACCTGTCTCATGGAGCTTAGGTTCAAGGGCAGAATCAAATTCAAGTGTCTCCTGTGGCTGATTCTAATCCATTCCTTTATTGAGATTATTACATATCCAGTGAGTTTATGTCAGTACTTGCATTGGCTTCCCGCCTGCCAGAAGGAGATGAGACCCCCAACTGTCAAACTATGTCTCAGGGTGTCAAAGGGGCTCTGATTAGATGCTTGGGTGGGGTCCTGGCAGGGTGCAGAGGGTGGAGGGGTTCAGGAAAGTTCACTGAGAGTTTTGAAAGATGAGTAGGTACTTTGCAGGTGGTCAAAGGTGAAGGAAGGGCAGTGCCGACAAAGGTACATCATGAACAAAGGCCTGGAAGCGAGAACCAGGGTGACGTACTCAGAGGAATTATAAGAAGTTCAACCATGGTTAAGGCTCAGGGTGTGAGGGCCAGGGATGGTGTGAGAGGTTTCCTAACATTTACCAAGGATCTGAATTATGCCCGACTCTGTCTCTTACTTGGTTTCATGTCAGCCTCACCACCTCTGTCAGTTTTGTTGTTATCCCCACTTTACAGATACAAAATCTGAGGCTCATGGTGGTTAAACGAGAATTGCCAAAGGTCATGCAATTGAAATAGGATCTCAAAGCCAGGTCTATCAGATGGCGAAGTTATACTTCATCTACTTGGTCTCTTTCCTTTCAATGCCATGATCCTAAATTCATACCTTCAACAAATATTGTTGAGCCTTGCAATGTACCTGGTACCATTTTAGTTTGGGGACACAGTAGCTAGCCAGACAAGGACCCTGCCCTCAAAGAACTTCCTCTTTGATAGACAGAGAGGAGGTGGGACAAAGCAGCTGAACAAATGCTCATGATAGTTTTGGATAAACTAAGTGCTGTGAAAAAAATAGAATGCTGGGAATGAGAGTGACTGAGGGAGAGAAGATGACTTTCCCTAGGATAGTTGGGAAAAGCTCTCTGGAGAGCTGATATTAGAAGGAGACCTGAATGATGGGGGGCGGCGCGGGGGGGAAGGCAAACATAGGGCAATCTAAGGAGATATGCTGTAGGCAAAAGGAAGTGCAAAGGTCCTGGGGTAGGCACCAGCTTGTATGTTCAAAGGGCAGAAAGCAGAACAGTGTGGTTAGAACAGAGGGAGCTGTGTGCATACATAGTAGAAGGTGAGGTCAGGAGGATGGACAAGGGCCAATTAACATGTTTCAGAGAATGTAGTCGGTCCTGCATAAAGAGAATTTAAGGACAGGATGTGAAATAAGGCAGAGGTTTTACTGTCAGAGTTAGAAGGCTAGCTTCCCTGGGAGAGTAAGCCTGCTGAGGGGAAGCATCCCCACTCTGATGCTTTTCCACCGCATAAAGATTACAAAGCAATAGCCTGATTTTAGTGACTTATTATTGAATTCATAGAGTGCCTACTAGGCTCTAGGCACCATTCTGGGAGGTAGGATTTCAGTGGAAACCAAGGTCAGGGCCTGCCTACCCTCACAGAACATTTATCCTAGTAGCAGAGAGTCAATTAAACAAACGATTAGGATAGCATTTCAAATGCAGGGCCTGGGGTGTTTGGGGAGTGAAGGGAGCACAGGGCTGCAGAGGGTTGGGGAAGACCTCCTGGATGAAGGGCTATTTAGGCAGAGAGCTGGCCCTGAGAAGGAGGGGTGCTGCCGCCGGCCGAGGGAACGGCATCCCCAGGGGCCAGGCCACCCAGCCAGCCAGAAGTACAGCCTTGATTCAGATCAGGTCTGTCTGATCTAAAGATCTGCTGTTGCTAGTATCTTCCGTGCCTCATGAATCAAGTCTTGCACAAGAGGAGCTGCCTGCTGTCCCTCCCCAGCGACGTCAGAGCAGCTGGTCCCAGTGTGGAAAGATATCTGGGAGCAGAGGCCTCCACATCACCTGACAAGCATGGCGATTATGAAATGTGCCTTCGCACCAAACACATTGCACCACCAACACCATACAAGCTCCTTCCTCCTGAGCACTTGTGACTGGGAAGTATGACCGCCCTCCAATCACTGCTAATAATAGCCCTTACTTCCCCCCCCCCCCCCCCCCGAGTACAGTGAACTTTGAAGCCTGGGTGGTGCCAGTCACATCAGCTGGTCATCCCTTGGGTGAAGTTCACCAGAAAGTAAAAGTCCAGAGACCTGAGAGATTCCAGGACGCTTAAAGGGGAAAAGAGACAGAAATTCACCTGAAACAAGCATCTTCTCTGTGGCCGACAGCACACACACCTCCTTCCAATTACGTAGAAGTGGCACAGATGGACCTGGCATGAAACTAAATGCAGCCATGCGACTTTAGGCAAGTCGCTGATCTCCCCCAATTTCAGTTCCCTCATTCATTTCCTGGGAGCTGAATTCCTACCTCACCTATCTTACATACAGCTATGTTCATAAAATGCTAAGCTTGGTGACTGGCCCATTGTAGGCACCCAGTAAATGAGGAGGAAAGATATTCAGCAGGGGTAAGAGAGCAGGTAAAAGGTAACTCAAATTTGGAACCAAGTCTAGCTCTGTAGCCCTGTACCATTCTTCATTCTTCATGTTCTTCTCACATTGGAATTATACCTCTTGCTATTTGACTGCGTAGGGCCTCCCACCAGAATGGGAAAATGTATCTCCCTGCCCAGCGATATTGGGCTTGACCATTGACTTATCGTGAGCACAGGGATGTGGGTGGAAACGCAACATGGACGCTCTAGGCTGAGACCTCAAGAGGCATCATCTGTTTCATCAGGTTCCCGTCTGCTCACCTGCTCACTTACCATGAGAAAAGCAACCACAGGCTACTTTTCAGACTGGCCTCCACCAGAAGGTGTATGGAACAGACACAAACCTGAACCAAAGCCCCACCAGAGCTGCAGCCTTAACCCGAGCCCAACAGTCAACCCTCAAACTCATGAATGAGAAAAAGAAAAAGCTTGTAGTTTTAAGCAATTGCGTATGGGTGGTTTGTTACCCAGCATTATTGTGGCAATATCTGACTAATACACCACCACAAAAGAGGACAGCCAAGCCATCCCAACTCCGCGAGTATTTCTTGAGTACCTACTATGTGTGTTGGGAGGTAAAAACAAATTTAAAATCATCTCTGCCTTCAAAGACAGTTCCATTGCTCCTTCTATCCCTCCTTCATCGAGCGCAGTCATGATACAGAAGTCACAAATCCTCATTTTATAATAAATAAGTAAATAAATAAATGCATGTGCTTCTATTGTTGAAGAGAAAGGCATAGCCGTTAAATGATACCTAGCAGTACCAACGCACATCTTCTCCTGGAACTCAGCAGTGACTCAGTTCTTAAGGGAAGGGAAGGATCTAAAGATACTGGACAACCCCCTCCAGCCAAATCACAGAGCTTTACTGTCCAGGTTTTTGTGATGGGTGGAGAGGAATAAGAGAGATCTGGGTGTAGCCCTCAGGCAGTTGCTTTCTAGTTGTATGACATTGGACAAGTCACACATCTCTGACCTGCAGATGAGTTCCCCCCAGGTCTCTTCCCTTTGCCTGCCTCTGAGGACCCTTCCTGAACCCTCCCTTCTAAGAACAAAGACCTCCTCTGCTTTCGATCCAAATTACACCCACCTGAAATGATCTTGGCCCTTAAGGAACTCTAGGATCCTTATTTGTGTGTGTCTTTTTCTCGTGGGGGACACAGAGCTACTACAGGACAGGGCAGCCCTGTCTGCATCCCTAGATCCCCAGCACCTAGCACAGAAATAGGCTGTCAGTAAATACTGGCTGACTTTAACTAAACTAAGTCAAATTGCGCCAAATAATCATCCAAGGATAAATTATATCAAAGTAGAGTTTCTACACTGTTTTTATAAAGGGTCTCAGGACTAAATACGTAAAGAGAAAAGAGACACGTACTTTGAAAAACACGTCCACATAAACACACATGTATGCAAACAAACACAGGCCAAAAACAACCCTGGGAGGATTCTGCAGACTCGTCTCCCATTTAAGGCCTGTAATTTCCCTCTTGGCCGACACTGGCTTTGGCCTGGACCATGTTTCACAGACTCCTGGCAGGCAGCCTGCTGGGTTTGGGCTCAGGTTTTTTTGTGTGTGTCTGTTTTTTTTTCATCAGACCTAAAACTGAAGGCACAGACCTTTCAAAACCTTCTCCCAGCTGTAGCTGCCATGCTCCATGTCACCTGCTTACCTCCCCAGGCCATGTGGATCCATAAATGTGTCCAGGCCCTGTAACAAGCTGGTAAACAGTGGATTCCTTCTATAAGGAAACAAAGGGACTCTCAGACCCACCAGTTTAACTGTCTGTGACCCACACCAGGCCTCCACGCTCCCAGAGCAGACGAGGTCTGCTGGCCTGGACTGCCAGCCAACTTTCAGCATCACAGACGTAGGGAAACCTGAGGGGAAACTGAGGCATGTGAAAACAAAACAAAATGAACCGAGTTGTGCTGGTGACATGGGTGAGGCTTGTATAAACCTAAATCCTGGGGCCAGACAGTGGCAGCTGGCTTCTTAGGGTCAGACATGGCTTATGTTCAAATCCTGGTTCTGACGATTTCCCCTGGGCAAGTTACCTGACTTCCCTGAGCCGAATTTTCCCTTCCATGGGCCGCATTGCACCTACCTTGCAAGGCTAATGTCAGGATTAAGTGAGTTCATGAACATGATGGTCCTGCGATCTGAGAAGGAGCCTGTCAGGATGCGTGCAGTGCCGCCCCCTTCCCACCCACCCTAAAGCACAGTTCCTCCCTGGCTGCCCCCTGAGCAGCCTGCGCTTAAAGGTTCTCAGGGCAGTCAGCTGCATCCTGGAGAAATCTCATGACTAGAACATTCTTCCTTAGGCTGACTCTAAAATGGTCTCTCTGGAGCTTTCACCACTGGCCCTTCCTACTTGGGACCATAAAAACAAGGCTGTACTTTCATGCCAACTGCAGCCTTCTCCACACCAGAGCTCTAAAGCTCTCCCAGAGGTGCCTCCAAAGCTCTCCGGACTTTATATATATACATATGTGCACAGGTGTTTATATATGTGTATGTGGGGGGACAATTACAAGGGACTATGTAGGCACATATAAGCGGCTCCTATCCAAGACTTGGGAAGTCTAAGAGGGCTTCTTGGAGGAAGGGTGTTGTAACTGAGCAGCATCTGTGAAGCGGTTGTGCAAAATCCTGCAGCTAATAGTGAGGGACCTGGGATTAAGAACACACCTTCTCCGCCGTGGCCCAAGTAGGAGTTGATGTCTGTAAAGTGTAAAGCTAAATGTCATCATTGTTGGATTTTGATTGTTTTGTTACTATTAAAACGCACCTTTCTAGGCCCAGGTTCCTCGGCAGGCTTGGCCCAGTCCTCACAACAGCATGTTTCTCTATTCGCCTTTTTAATAGACAGAGAGTTGGCATCCACACTCTGTCACTCATAAGCTGGGTGACCTGATCTGAGTTAGGCCCCTTCTCTGAGCCTCAGTTTCCACATTATAAAGTGGGACAGCACTGCCTACTCCCTGGCCACTGTGTGGATTGAACAAGGTGTTGCATGGAAAGCCGCCCAGCCCATGGTAGATCCAGTGACAGAGAGAGTGATAAGAAAAATAAGGATACAGCAATGAGTTATATAATATGTCATAATATGTTACTGTTTTCATTATCCATGCAATTAAGTTATTCCTATGTGCCAGAGACTGTTCATTTTATTAAGCTAAACAGTCCTCTCCCAAGCCCTAGGAGGTGGAGCTGTTATCGTTCCCATTTCAAAGATGAGAGTAAGGTCCGGACCAGGTAAGCAGCTTGCTGAGATCACTCAAGTCAAGCCCTGGCTTTGAGGCCTGGCTGTTATAACTACTATGCCACCTGGCATAGTATTGTCCTCAAAGCCACCTGGAGCCCACAGACCCATGGGAGAGAGAGCCAGGGTTCATGCAACCCTTCATGGTTAAAGGGTCAAAGTTTGCTTTTCCAGAGTTGTCTTGCAACACCAGCCCCACATACTCTATTTTCCAGCCATGCCAATCCCTGTGGCATCCTGAGCACAGCCAGCTCTCTTTTACCCCTGGGCCTTTGCTCAGGCTGTTCCCCTTACCTGGGACATTGTTTTCCCCCTTAATCCCCTCCTGGTTTGACTAAATCCACTGTGGGTTACTATTTCGTGCTCCACAAAGCCCTGCTGTACACCCCAAGTCCCGGGTAGGCGCTCATCTTGGGAACACTCACAGCCCTTTGTGGTGCTCCACCACCGGACTCAGCCCTCTGCATGGCCCTTTCTCCCCCGCTGGGCTACAGGCCCTGCAAAAGCTGAGGCACACCTGTGTCCCTAGAGACCAGTCCAGTGCCTGGCACGTAATGGGTGCCCAGTGAATATGTGGCAAAGGCAGCTGGAAGCTGGCACAGGCTCGGCCACCCAGAGCCTGGAGCATGCTGCAGCCCACACACGGAGAACCACACCCAGTGCTGCAGGAGCAGGGCTGGGGGAGGGGGAAAGTTTCTCCAATGATCTGAGGCAAGCGCAGCCAGAGCCTTGAGGAGGGGCTCCCAGGGCATGGGCCTCAGAGCTGAGATCCATGCAGGCGTAGGCTTTTGATGGCACAAAAGAAAGGGAGAGGTGTTCAAGGCAGAAGAAATAGATGTGCAAAGGCTCAGAGGAATAAAAATGCATGGTGAATCACTTGGCGAGAACGACAGGAGAAACTGTGGGAGATGAGACCTGGAAGGGGGACAGGGCCAGCCTGGTGAGGGGCATCTGGACTGGAGAGCAGGAGGCCTACTTTAGGCTCAGAAAGACTTGAGTTTGGGTCCATTTTTTGTCATTTTCTGGTTCTGTGACCTTGGGTGATTACCTAACCTTTCTAAGCCTCAGTTTCCTCATCTGTGAAATGGGACAATAGTATTACCTGCCCCCTAAGAGAATTAAATGAAGCAATACACAAAAAATGCTTTGCACAGTAAACGGCATGTGGCAAATGTCAGTGAGTGCCAAGCCTAATAGCCATGCTGTCCTTTCTGGCAATATGGGGTGTGAATGGCTATTAAAGGTTTTGCCAAGAAGGGAGACAGAAATTGCTCAGGAGGTGTTTGTGGAAGGGGGAAAGGAAAGGGGAGGAGTTTGGAACAGAACCTTAAAGAAAAGGCATGGAGAGGTGAGATGGGAGTGGGAGGCCACTCTGCAATGTGGTTCCAAGGTTTCTGCCGGGTGCCTGTGCTGAGTTTTATGGGGATGAAGGAGTCCCCTGCAGTGCTGTGATACTAGTGGCACTTTTCCTTTCTCAGCTCCAGTTTTCAGTCCATTACATGGACCAATGAAATAATGCCTGCACAGTGCTTAGCACAGTATATAATAATACTCTGAAATGTTCTTATTTTTATATACAGATGAGAAAACCGAGGCTACAGGATGTTCCAAAATTCCCCTTAGGTCTTTGGTGAAGACCAAACCCAAACCCAGTGGTCTCACTCTACTCTACCTTACTCTCTATCCCCCAATACTTAGGTCCATGGGGCCCCAGAGAATTCCCTGAGGACAGAGACCACCCCTTTTTGCCCTTGAACACTAATTTTCCCAATACCTGGCACACAGTAGCACATGCCCAATACCTCTTGAGTTTGGTTGAATAAATAAACTGGTTCCCAGTGCCATTTCATGGTATAGCTTTCTGTCAGCCTTAATTTTTACTTTCCTTGGGAATGCAGAGTGCAAAGCTGCTGTTCCAAAGATAGGTGTTCATTAACATTTGTTGAAGGAATGAATAAATGAATGAATGAACAATGAACAAAGATGGTTTCTCTTTTGGGGTCAAGTCTCAACAAGATTTCCCCCAAATTACAAAAGTGCTCAGGAAAGGGTGCTCTCAAAGCTTGTACCAGGATTTACAACTGTCTGACTGTCAGTTTCTCCCCCTGACCCCGCCATAGACTGCAACCTACACAAAGTCAGGATGTGTCCCTTGTGCCCACTGTCATCATCTCTAGTGTCCTATGCTTGTCTGGCACACAGTGGCACTCATCACATGTGTGCTGATGGGACAAGCCCATAGCATAAGATTTCACCCTGGCCTTTCCTGCCCTTACAGCTGAGGCCCAGAGGGTGTAGGTGACTTGGCCGCAGTCTCTCAGCCAGTTGACAACAGAGCCAGGTCTATTGTCCCCTCAATTTCTTTCTTCTTCCCTTCCCTGCATTGGAAGACTGAGGACTGTGGCACTCTGGATGCTCAGAACCTCAGGGGTGTCTAAGAGAAAGGAGAGTGAACTTCTTGATAATCCTTTGGGGGAATCAGTGGAAGCTCTGTGGCAGTGGGGAGGAATCTATCCTTCAGACTGCACCAAGACACATGCTGGGAACTTGAACCAGCCTCGCCCATGCCTACCCCGGCTTCTGACTCAGTAGGTAATGACTGAAAAGTACCTTGCAAATGAACAGGGGTCCCTGAAGGAGAAACCAATTAGCACACACCAGCTCTCGGCTCATCAAAACTCTGCAGCCTCCCCCCCACCCACCCATGCATCTGTCATCCCTCCATTCATACTGATATACAAAGAGCAGTCATCGTCCAGGCGCTGCCACTTGCTACTGGTGTGACTTTGGGCAAACGCTTAACGTCGCCATGCCTCAGTACCCTTCATGTAAAATGGGCATGATAGCAGCATTTCTCTCATAGGGCTGTGATGAGAAGTTGAAGTTAATATATGTAAATGGCTCAGAGCAGTGCCCGGCAAAAGTACATGCTATGACAGCGGGGGTTTCTATTACTCTGTGCTTGGCACTAAGACTGCACCTCCCTGCTCTTTGCCCCTCTCTGTGACCGCTCTTTTGTTACTATGGATGCACGCCTGTGTGCCTGGCACACACCCACTCCTCACTGGGCACCGGAGTCCACCCTCCTCACCTACTCAAGGCTGTGTCTCCAGCCATACTCTTATGTTGCCCACATCATCAATTTTTTTTCTTTAAATATATCTTTATTGATTTCAGAGAGAGGAAAGGAGAGGGAGAGAGAGATAGAAACATCAATGATGAGAGAGTCATTGATCAGCTGCAGCCCGCAACCCAGGCATGTGCCCTGACCGGGAATTGAACCCTGATCACCTGGATCCTAGGTCAACGCTCAACCACTGAACCACACCCGGCTGGGCCACATCATCAATTTTTGCCTCCAGATTTGATAATTCCATCAGCATACAAATGTCGTTATGTCTCACACACACATGCACATGGACACACACTCACACACCCATCTCTCGGGCCCACATTCTTGTCCAGCTACCACTCTGCTTCTTTGCAACTCTTCACAGCAAAGCTCCTCAAAAGGGCTGACTGCACGCCCCACCTCCAACGCCCTCCTCTCTCTTGCTCTCAGAGTCCCTCTGGTCAGGCTCATGCCCCCACCCCTCCTCCAACAGAGCTCCTGTTAAAATCAACAGTGGCCCCTCACCGTCGAAATCCAGGGGTCAGGTCTCAGTCTGTATCCTCACGGGCCAAGCAGCAGCATTTGACACAACTGTTCACTTTCCCCCCACGGAGCTCTTTCCGCACCTGGCTTTTAGGACCAACAGCCTTTGCTACGTCTCCCGTCTCGGTGGCTTCTCCTCAGCCTCCTCTGCAGGCTCTTCCCCACCTTCCCAAACACTTTACACTAGAGGCCTAGAGCCCAGTCCTCGGCCTCCACGCCTCTCCTCAGCACCTACCCTCACTCCCGTGAGCCCCTGCAGCCTCCTGGCTTCAAATGCCACCTGCACACCGTTGGCTCCCAAATGTCTCTCCAGCCCCGCCTCCCCCGCCTGCTCAGCACCTCCACAAGGATGACTTTAGACGTCTCGCATTGAACTTGTTTACAAAGTTTGGTTTCCTGACTCCTTACCTCACCGAACACCCCAAATTGCTCCTCTTACTGTCTCCCATTTCAGTGGACAACAGCTCCCTCCTTCCACCTGCTCAGGTCCAAAGTCCTCGGAGCCATTCTTGACTCCTCTCTCTCGATCGCACTGCCTTTCCAATCTGTCAACAAATATTGTTGGTTCTCCTCGCAAAAAGTGTTTCAAGTCTCACCACGTCTCACCACCGGTAGCACCCAAGTCTGAGCACCATCGCCTCTCACCTGGATTGCCACCCAGTCTTCATCAGGAGACTCCCTGCTTCCATCCTTGTCTTCCTTTGGGGTTTTCAACACAGTCCCCAGAGAGATCCTGTTAGAACACGAGGCAGATCCTGTCACTTTTCTGCTCAAAACCCTCCAAAGGCTCCCATCAGAATCAGAACAAGGCCAGAGCCAGCCCTGCAGCTCTCCCCTTCCCAGCGCCTGCAGACCGCTGTGTTCCCACTGCCCTCCCCTTTGGCTCCCCCCACACTGCTCCTTGTAGCTTCCAGACTCCCGTGGGCCCGGTGAGCTCCCCCTGTGGAGGCTGCAAACGGGCTCATGGGCTCCACCTTCACATATTTGCTCCAGGCCACCTTCCTGACCACCTGAGGCCAGACCTGCCTACCCGTTTCATTTGTACACCTTCACCCACTACCCCCTCTCCAGTTTTAACCCCATCCCGACACCCTGGGGTGCATTCCTCACTTGCTCCCTTCAGCCCTCCCTGGAATGTGACCTCCCACCAGCAGGGGTTGCGACAGTTCTACCTACTGTCAGCCACAGGGAGTCGGTATACAGTCGGCATTTAATAAGTGAATGGATCTTCTATTGGCCTCATCTCTCTCTGCCCACCATGCTGGAAAAATCTGCCTCTTTCCATGCGGGCACCCCCCCCCCCGGTGCCCAGCAGAGAGCCTTGCTGCGCCTCTCCGAGGGCCTGTCAGAGGAATGAAGGGAAAATGGAGCGAGTAGAGGCGCGAAGAGCTCAGTCACAGCAGGGGTCCGGCTGTGCTGCACCCACATGTCCTTCCAGGAACCTTCACCCTGGGGCACTTCTCAGTGACCACCTTCTAAGTCAGCCCATGCATGCGGGCTCCGGCTTCGGAAGGTACGGCCTCTACTCGCTTCCTCATAGGAACGGCCTGCCCACACACCCAGGCCCTGCTGACTTTCAGCACCCATCTAGATGCCTTCCGCTCCCCCATGAGTCCCCCCTCCACACACACACACACACACACACACACACACACACACACACCCTTCCCGGCCAGGCTCTGACTCTCAGTAACCTTTGCATCTGCAGGCCCACCCAAACAGGTGCCCAGTGAGTCAACAGGAGGGATTTCACACCCCAGACAGGGTGGAGGCTGTTCCCTGGGTAAGGAATGTCCTTCCTCTAGCTGCGAGCCTGAGAACCTCTCCCAGAGTCTCCCCTCAGCTTCTGCCCTGGGGCAGAGTGAGGCCCACCCTCCCCGGGGCTCCACAGGTGGGTGGCAGTGAGAGCACAGGGAACTCTCCCCCGGCTTCTATTGCCTCAGCAGGTCCTCAGCTGAAAGTGATGATGGGGAAGGCGGTGGAGTGTGGAGGTTAGAGGAGAAAGTCTGAAAGAGCTGAGAATGCGAGAGGAACGGAGGAAGAAAAGGATGGTAGCTCGCCAGGCAACGCTGAGCGTGTCTGGCTGCTTTTCTCAGGCCATGGTTCCCTGCTCAGGTTCGGCAGCCGAGTAGGCGGAGAGTCACCTTGAACCAGGGCTGGGGTTTTGCCCAGCAGTGTTGAGTCAAGTGGGGAAGAAGAGATTGTATGTCAGGGAGTGACTTTAATAAAAATGACAGTATGAAAGTTAGAGAGAGTGTAATAAAGATGCCCAGGGGCCCAAAGGCCTAAGTTTGTCAGGAAAAGTCCAATAGCAGGTTTGAAATCGGGACTGTTCCAGGACGCCTTCCCAGAAAGTTTTCCGACCCACCTTTTCCAACGTGGGCCATCCTCCCTCCGTCTGCTCCCACAGCACCCTGTGCTCACCTGTGCTACGTTTTAGTGCTCGGTTTGCTTTACAGGGTAGGGAAAAAGTAGCCTTGCAGTTGTGACTGCGAGAAACACAGAGTTTATTCTTGTATTGTTATTAATTACTGTATTATTGAACAATTGTGAGCACTTGGAAGAAGGAACCAGATCTCATATTTCTTTGTATGCCAATGCCAGACCCAAGAGGAAGCTCACTGAGCAATCTCTGATTGAATGAATGAATAAATGCATTTGATAGAACCCAGGGCATGTTCTGGGTAGTAATCAATCCTCGTATTTGCCTAACAATTTGCAGTTAGTAAAGCGATTTCACATCCAGGATCTTATTCCATCATACAAAACCCTACAAGATAGCAACTCATTCATTCGCTCACTCATTCATTCATGCTCGTTCACTCACGCTCTTTCATTTAACTAAGTAAGAACATTTCCTCTGTGTCAGGAGCCAGAATGCAAGAACACACAGGACAGACAGAAGTCCCTGCCTCCGTGGAGCTTACATTCCTACGGAAGGTATCACCTATCTCACAGATGGTCCAACTGAGGTTAGCTCAGGGAGGCTAAGCAACCTGGCCAAGGTCGTGAGCTTGCAGGTGAAAGAACCCAAAATAGGGTTCAGGACTGTCTGACTCCAAGTACAGAGAATGCATCTTTCACCACACCCCAGTTATCTCAGGGGATCAGGGGCTCATCCATGAGGTGTCTTCTTTTTTTCCTTCTAAGTTAACAACAAAGAAAAGAAAACTTGGCAGAAACGCACAGCCTGGGACTACCTTGGAACTCCTTCCCTTGTCTGGTGTGTATGTTTAACAAAGATGTGAGAAATACCTGCCAGGTCTCTTCTTGCCAGAGCCAATGACAGAAGCCACGCAGCGTTGTGAGACAGCGTCTGCTTGTGTGCAAACCCGCAGGCATTTTTAGCAACTTTGGGGAACGTAAAGAAAGCTGTAGGTTTTGTTTGCACATATTTTTCGCCTCTGCAGAAAGCTTCTCACCAAACAGCAGCCTCAGAGTTGCCTTTTATTTGATCTTAAGACATTCAACGTCTTTATAACGCACTGAGCTTACATTCAGTGTAATACAATGTAAGTGGAGCTACATTTCGCAAATTACTTTCACCTGCTCTTGGCTCCCTCCCTTGGAAAATGGGTCTGATAATAAAGGCTCTACATCCTTGCTGGGGGTGGGTGTGCAGAGTAAATGAGGTCCTATGGGAATGCCAGTCCTTCTGTAAAGCTGTGTGCACTGGAGGACCGTGGTTAAGCACAGTGGAGGCAGCCAGGGAAGGTGAGGGCTTCATTACCGTCTGGACCTGGGTTGGAATCTCAGCTCTACTGCTCATGGCTGCAGAACCTTTGAAAAGCAACTCAGTCTCCACTCCCCAAGCCTCTGTCACCCTCATCAATGAGAATAGTAATGCATGTCCTAAAGGACTGTTATGAATGTTAGAAATAACATACATAGCTTGTAGGCACTGAGCCTGCATATAATAATTGCCTGATAAATGGCACACAGTGGTTGTTCTTGCGATTATCATTGTTTTTCATATGAGTGTAAGGTCAATAAGGATTTCAGGAATCTCAGACTGTGAGTTCCTTGGGGCCAGCATGACATCTTCTGTATCTCCGTATACCGGGCAGTTAGCAACTGCGAGGAAAGTCTGGAGAACTGGATGAGATGAAGGACCAGACCAAACCCTCCGAGGGTGGGCTCAGGCTTGAGCAGGAACACAGCTCCCCGCGCACTGACACGGGCAGGCCTTTGTCTTTGCAGCTGTTTACTCCTCACATAGACTTATGAGGCAGGTATTGCTATTATTACCCAGATTTTCAAAATTAGGAAACTGACACTCATTAGTCAAATGACTTGCCCAAGTTCACACAGCTAGTGGACGAGAGGGTGAGGACCGGAACCTGAGAGAGCATGACTTCTGAGCTCACTCTCACTCTGCCTGCACTGCCGGGAAGCTCTCTGGCTTGAAGTTTCCCTTCTTCTCACCTAGTTCCTGGCCCTTTGGCTGTTTGTGCTGTTCCCAGCAGGACAAGTAAATCTCCTGTCTACAGAGACATGAGTAGCAGATCTGCATGGCCAGTCTGTGCCATTGCTTTGCAGCGTTGGTTGTGTTTTGGGGTTCCCCCCATAATGGCAGGCACGGGGAGGAAGCCAACATCACACACTTGTGGTCACCCCCTCCAGTGCAGTGGGTCACCCACGGGGGACTCATGCACATCTTCAGAGAAGTATGTGCTGGCACCCAAGCTGAAGGGGAGAGCATGGGGTGAACCTGCCCCAGGAACCCCTGCCACTGGGGCCAGAGTCCAACAGCTGGGAATGACACCAAATTCTTCTGCTCCCAACACATCTGCTACTTCTGTTAGGGCATCGCAGCGGATGTTCTCAACAGCCCACTGTATGGTCTACCCCAGGACACGGAATCATGGCTCCTCAGCCCGGGGACAGGAGAAGGCTCGCCCAAGGTCACACTGCCATTGGTGGCGGAGCGAGGATGGCCACCTTCCTCATTCCCAGACCATGATCTTGCTACAGGGTGATGTCAGGGCAAAGGGGATCAAATCCCAAAGGAGTTGTTTCAAGAACTGTGGCAGTTATGTCTTTGAGTGGCCCAATAACATAACAGGTAAGAGCTTCATTTCCAAAGTGAGAGCTACCTGAGTCTGGACTCTAGACCTGCCTCTAGTTTAGTGACCTTGGACAAGTCCTGTGACCTCGGTGAGCCTCCAAGCAGAGGAACTGGAGCCCTACCCCGCAGGCTGCCAGGAGCCTTCAATGATCTACTGCACATAAAGCCTCAGCCCTTCTAGCTTTATTTCTTGCTCTCCAAACACTTATTGGGCGTGAAAATGGGCACTTTACACACAACATTTCACTTACTACTGACAACAATGCTCTCAGGAAAGAGTTAAGATCCCCATTAAGCAGATCAGCGAGCACAGTGTCAGAAAGGTTAGGTGATGTGGCCACGGTCCTTTCGCTGGTAAATGGGTCTGAGTCTCTGACTCCAGCCCTTGTTTCCTATACGAGTTCATAGATGCATTTTGTTTTGTTTTTGTTTTAATCCAGGGGTGGTGTGGCTGAACATAGCATCACCCTGCAAACCATGACATCAAATGTCCGTATGGGAGATTCCCGTTATTCACTGCCACAGCGCCTACCTTCCTTCAGCTCTATGCCTACCTCCCGGGGTATGTGTGAACATTTGCCGTATCTGTGAACGAGCCAGACCCCACACATTTCCTGAATCTATTACCTCGCTAGGCTCTATCTGACCGGCATGGGTGGCATCTTCCTCCTAAGCCCGAGCACCAACCGGAGACAGGTCCCCAGTGGCTTCCAAACCAGGCCTCCTCCCACTGACCAGCGTGCCTCACCCTGCTCCTGCCACGTGGGCACTCGAGCCTCCTGGGGGACAGCAGAGCTCTGCCGGGCCGTGAGCGGGCTCATCTTTTGTTAATGCAACAACAGAGAGAGAAAAGAGAAGATGGGGAACAAAACGGGAGCACCAGGCACACAGCACTTGTTGGTGGGGTGCACAAAGTAGAAGTGTTCCACTCAAGTGACAGACTTGAGGAGGTGGGTCATACGGGAGCACTTGGCTAATTTAGAAACTTACGAAATTAGGGGGACAAACTGGTCTGCTCACTCGGAAAATGCACCAAAGAGGAACCAAGGTAATGGTGCAAACTGTGTCCAGAAAAGCAACACTGCAAAACACCCAGCAGGAGGAGGGGGCGGAATTTTCCCTGTTGTAGCAAAATTGACTGAAACCTTAGAAAGACTTTTTTAATGGGGGTGGAAAGGGCCTCCTGACTACTCCCTTCCCTTCCCTTCCCTTCCCTTCCCTTCCCTTCCCTTCCCTTCCCTTCCCTTCCCTTCCCTTCCCTTCCCTTCCCTTCCCTTCCCTTCCCTCCCCTCCCCTCCCCTCCCCTCCCCTCCCCTCCCCTCCCCTCCCCTCCCCTCCCCTCCCCTCCCCTCCTCTCCCCTGTGCTGGGGGCACTGGACACAGCAGGGGCAAATGCTCCCAGCCCCTGCCCACAGATTGCTGAGAGCCTGGCAGTGAGGACAGCTGAGCAAGTAACACAGGCAGCGACGGGGACGGCAGGGAGTGCTGAGATCAGGGGAACAGGGTGAACCTCGCCTCACGCTGGCTGCCTGACAAAACCCTACTCTGCTCTGGAGACCAACTCAGCACCCCTCCTCCGTGAGGCTGTCCTGGGCCCCTCAAATGGGGCTGACTGCCCTGTCACTCTGGGTCTATAAACTTCTAGACTGTGAGCTCCTTGGGAGCAGAAATGCGACTTATTCACAGCTTAGTTCCTGGGATGACAGCATGAACATAGTAGGGCATCAGGAAATGTTTACTCAACGGAGGCCCATTAATAAAAAGATCTATTTTGTGATTGGGGAATTAGTCATATGAAGTCCTACAAAAGATATAAACAGCCAGTTGCATTCAGCTACCCTTCTCTCTGGGTCTCAGGGTCTGTCTCTGTAAAATGACAGGGGATTAGAATTATCATTGCTTTTCTTCTCATTTTCCTCCACCTCCTCTCTCTCTCTCCCTCCCTCTGTCCCTCTCTCTGTCTCTCTCTCTCTCTCTCTGGAATACTTCCTTTATGTGAACTCCTACTCAGAAGCCCAATGGGTATGGAAATAAAGTCTGAGCTTCCCTGGAGTGAGAGGTGGGATCGCAGCTCCCGGTCTCCTCTCTGCGTCCCCCCCCCCGGGGGGTGCATGTGGTGCCCTCTGAAGTCCCTCACACCTCTGACCAGCCAGGTTCACGGGGACCAGATATATGACCACCAGGAAACAATGCTAAACATTGACCAAGCGCCTGATACGCGCAGGGCAGCCAGGCTCTTTAAACAATTAATTGTCTGGTCTCCTCTCCCTTTTTCCCCTTGCCATCCCTTACTCTGCTCCAAATTCTTCCATTTCAAGTTAAAAATAATGTTTCATTGTTGTTAGCTGACTTGAATACTTTCAGAGAATGAGAGTTACAAGTAGATCTAAATACAAAATACAGTGTTTGTTTAATTCTCACAACAAACCTGTTGGGTTGCGTTTTTTGTCGTTTTTTTAAATCCCCACCCTAGGACATGCTTAGAGAGGGGAAGGGAGGGAGAGAGAGAGAAGCATCGATCGGTTGCCTTCCCTACATGCCCCTACCAGGGATCAAACCCACAACCTGGTATGTGACCTGACCGGGAATCAAACAGGCAGCCTTTCGTGCCCAGTACGACGCTCAGCCAGCTGGGTGGTTTTAGTAATTCTGTTTCATAAGCAACATCAGCGAGGCTCCGAGAGGAAGTGAAATTGCCCAAGATCTTTCCAGGAAGTCAGCAAGCACAATTCCAACTCCCACCTCGTGGGCGCTTCCTACACCCTGCACCATACTCACTAAGAGGTGGAGGCTGACTAATTTATTTAATCCCCACAAAACCCTGTGAGGTGGATACTGTTCTATAGTCACTACAGAGATGAGAAACCAGAGGGTCAGAGAGGTCAAGTAGCTTGTCTAGGACCATGCAATCAACAAATGCTGAGCCAGGCCTTGAACCAGGCCTGCATGAGGCCCGGGCCTGGGCTGGTACCCAGTGTGGCGTCCACACTCCTGCCTCTGAAGCCTTGCTCCTGACTCCTGTTGAAGGTGCTCTCCATGTCCTCCTGGCCAGGGCTTGGGGACAACACAGCACAATGCAGAAGCACAAGCCATGGTCACTAAGCAAACCGGACTACCAGAGGGTAAATCTGGGTTTCCCTGAGATTTGGGCTGTGTGACCTTTGGAAAGTTACTTAACCCCTCTGTGTCACAAAATGGGAATTACACTCATAAGAATCTCAGAGATATTTTTGTAAGGCATGAAAATTCTTAAAACAGTCTCTGGCATAGATCAAGTACTTTAATTGTTAGCTCTGATTATGTGTTTGTCAAATGCCCAGCAATGAATCGCAGCTCCCTATTTATGTTAATATAGTTTCTCCCTCTCCGGGGACTCCATATATCCATGGAACTTTTGTCCCCTGGGAAGCTAAAACTGACTCCAGGCAGCATCCTGATCATGTGCATTCTCTCCCAGGCTGAAGGCTCACGGTCCCTTTCAACAGAAGCTTATTCAAATCAACAAACACTCTTGAGCACCTACCTAGTAAGTGCCAGGCCCTGCTTGAGACTCTCGGTCCAGAGAAATCAAAGAGGTACAGGGGCTCCCTGCCATTTGGTGTGTGGTAAAATACTCATAACATAATATTTATTATTTTAAGTGATCAAGAGTTTCTAATGCAGTGGCATTAAATACATTCTCAATGTTGTGTAACCATCACCACTATGTATACCCAGAACTTTTTTATCATCTCAAAAAAAACCTCTGTACCCATTAAAAAATAACTCCCCCAGCCCCTGGTAACCTCTATTCTAATTTCTGTCTTTAACTACATTTTTAAAAATTATTGTGGTAAAATATTCAACATAAAATGTAACATTTTAACCATTGTTAAGTGCATAGTTCCGTGGCATTAGGTACATTCACTTTGATGTGTTACCATCACCACCATCCAACTCCAGAACTTTTTCATTTTTCCAAACTGAACTCTGTACCCATCACACACTAACGCCCCATCTCCCCTCTCTCCCACTGGCCCCTGGCAACCACCATAATACTTTCTATGGACTTGACTACTCTAGGAGCCTCATATCAGTGCTAGCGGACAACATTTGTCTTTTTGTGATTGGCTTATTTCACTTAAGATAATGTCTTCAAGATTCATCCATGTTGTAGCATGAGTCAGAATTTCTTGCTTTTAAGGCTGAAAGTGGTTTAATAAACATAAACCATTTCATGTTTATTTATTCATCCGCTGATGGGCACATGTGGCCCTCACCTTTTGTCTATTGCGAATAATGCTTTACGAACACGAGTGTCCAGTTCTCCCTGCCTTTGAGCTGTCCATGGTCTAATCTGGAGGATGACATGTAGATTCACCAGCAAGTTACCCTGGATGAGCCTCTGTTTCTTCATCTGTGAAATGGGGGTGATGTTGCCCACTGTAGGCATTAAATGCAACGCTGCACAGCACAGGGCAGTGCCGCCACATTGTGAACACTTGATAAATGCTGGCTCTGCTGCAGCTGTGCCTGGAGAAGGGGCTAGAATCGGGGGGCAGCTTGAGCTCGTCACAAACATCCTGGCAAGCAGGCCTGAAGATCTCAATTTTTCAGATGAAGAAACAGATTCGGAGAAGTCCCTTGACAATGGACAGCAGAGAGGGGCCTGGAACTGGCTCCTTGAGGCTTCTTGTTCAAACCAGAGATCAGGGATGACAGAGGGCCCACAGGAAAGCAGGCACAGCATTAAAAAGCTCCCTCAGAGGTCTGCAGCAGGGCCTAGGAAGGGCAAACACACTTGTCCCAAGTGGCCTTGGTGTCCAAGGGGAGCGCTGAGAGGGCAGAGGGAGGAAAGATGTAACGTGGAGGCAAAGGGCACAGCCTGAGCAAAACCCAGGAGGTGAGGGGTGTAGTGTCTGCAGGCAGAACGGCAGGGGACCAGCCTGTGGGAGCAAAGGGCGCGTGCAGGAGGGTGGGGTCAGCAGGGGACAGGGGGGTGCCCCACCCAGTCTGGTTCCAGGGTCAGGAGGGCCCGGAGGAACTGCCCAAGGTGCTGTTTCAGGTACATTAGTCAGACTGATTGGACAGGGGTGCGTGCCTCGTGACAGATCCTTACCTTCACACCACAGGCAATAGTATTAAAATTATATGTATTTTACCAACATCATGAACATAGTTCAAAATGTCAGGTAGGTGTATAAAGCCCGTTCCCCAGTCCCATTCCCCTGCACCCCAAATACTACTGCCCACGGGCAGCCACGGACCATTACTTCTTCCAATATTTAACTCCAGATTTCTAAATAATCTGTGCCTACGTCTCTTCCTTCATCTCCAGTGTGAGATACGCCCTGTCGACTTGCTGTGATGGGAGGGAAGGCCCCAGCTCTCCTCCCCAAGGCCAGGTCACCTGATCCCCTCTTCCCAACCCAGTCACAACAGAATTCGGGGCCAGATTCGGCGTTTATAGTGCGGAGACCCTGTTGACCGCCGCGGAACCATATCGTACTGTGCTTGAATTTCGGCCTTCTTTCAGTTTATTTTTTTTGCTGAAATTAAGGTCTCAGTTTTTAATTCCGTGTGCTTCGAAGTCCACTCACCCGCTTTCTCTTTGTGGGAATATATATGTTCTCTCAGAAACTCCAGGCACCTTAGGTCATCCATCCATTGGTCCATCTTTCACCCTCCCGGAGCCATCAGCATTCCCGGTCTAACCCGGACACTTGTCCCCTGCCTGCTGCAGGGACATGGCTGTGCCCAGCTGTGCTTCGGTGGGGCCCCTGATGCCAAGTGGGTGAACAGGGTCAGTGTGTCTTGGCCCAATCATCATTTATCTACAGATTCTATTTTAAAAGTTCCTACTGTGTGCTTTTTACATCCCAAAGAGGCCCAATGTTAGAGGCTGGTGATATAGAGATAAGTCAGATGTGGCCCCTATTTCAAAGGGATCTGCACCTGAGCCCAGTGGGGTAGACACAAGTAAGTGCTGGGCAGAGGAGAGCTCTGGGAGTTGGGGGGGGGGGGGGAGAGGCAGCCATAGGCTAGAAGGGAAACCCTTAACTCATCCTTTGGAAAGGCCAGTATGGAAGGCTTCTTGGAGGAGGTGAGGCTAGATAAGTCTCAACTTGCCAGGAGGCGTTTTCTACGAGTTCTGGGAAGGGCATTCTGGGTAGGAAGGGCATGTGCACAGTCATGGGGGCATGAGGAAGCATGACTCACTCTGGGAATTTCAAACAAGTAATTAGTGGTGATCATGTGGGAGGGTTCCATTGGAGGGAGAGGCGGGGTCCTGTGTGCCAGGCTAAGGGACCTGAGGGAAATGGGGGCCACAGAAAGATTTAAAGGGCAAAGATATGGCGGCTGCAGGGTGCCGAATAGATTGGAGAGAGAGAGATGGGCTGGTGAGAGGGGCACCGAGGTCTGGAAAAGGGTGAAAAGGACCTGAACTAGCACTGGCACTGGGGATGAGGCATGGGGCTCGTGAGACCTTACAGAGGCCAAATGGACTGAGCTGGGGCCACAGGGAATGTGGAAAGGCTGACTGGCCTGCAATTCATAGGTATTCAAGGGAAAAGATGTTTCAATGCATTGCGTGTCTACTGGGAAGCCAGAAGCTCCTCTGAGCTGAGTAGAAGGGCATTGGCTTCTTGGGGTGTTTGGGGGGCCAGTAGTGCTGAGAGAATGGATGCCCAGGGACTGAGGGAGCAGGGCCTGGGCCTGAGGTTTTCAGCAATTAGAGGGCAGAGGAAAGATTAAAAAGCCATGGAGTCAGAATAGTTGGTACAGCTCAGCTGGTAAGAGCATGAGCTCTGGACTCAGGCAGCCCTTGGTTTAAATGCCAGCTCTGCCACCCACTTGCTGAGTGCCTCCGTTTTCCCATCTGAAAAATGGGGACCATATTTCCACCTACCTCCTGGGGTGGTTGTGAGGATTAAATAGGACCCTGGCTGTTAAGTACTTGGCACAGTGCCTGGAATATAAGAAGTGCTTTGTGACTTCCTATTATTTGTCTTGGGGAACAGGTAAGATTTGAGCTGACCTTGGAAGGGGAAAAGGGAGAAGGCAGGGCTGGCCTCACAGGGGTGTGACCTGGGCCATCACACCGGGCCCCACACTCAGGGGACCCCGTACTTGGGTTAATGCTCTGCTTTGCTGCCTTGAAGTTCCTAACAATTTTTGAACAGGGGATTCCACATTTTCACCTTGCACCAGACCCCACGAAGTATGCAGGGGTGCTATGAGTAGGGGACCATCAGGAAGAGAAGAAGGGGTACTTTTGAAGCCTAGAGCTCTGAGTGTGCAGAGGCATGCTGGAAGTTGGGGCTCAGCTTGCTCTGGAAACAGCCCCAGACATGGTGTTTCCAGCTGGAGAGTGGTGGACAGGAGGAAGTTGTGGCAGCTCAAAGGAGGGAGCAGTGAGAAGCCTCAAAGCAGCACTCAGGGATGTGGGTGTTACGCGGTGTGTGTGGGAGCTCCCCAAACTCGGTGAGTCTGGAAGTGGTAGGATCAGTGAGAGGGAGCTGAGGGAGAGCGCTGAGGCCCTGTGGAGGGGAGTGGTGTGGATGGCACTGTGGTCTGCACTTTAAGGAGGAAACTGAAGCCAAGAGAGGCGATGTGAGCAGGGCCGCAATGACTTGTGGGTTCTAGGCACTTTGGGCTTCACGACCCTTTCTCCATAAATGCAAACATAAATGTAAATATACATCTACGTGTGTGTATAACCATACTTTACAACTGCATCGGTATAAAGGCAAACACATTAATTAGTATTATAAACCAGAACATTTTCTTTCACCTAAAGCATGGTGGGACTGAGACACTGTGCCAGTTGTCCTTAACAGGTAAGTTGCCGTGGATATAACTTGCCAGTTCTTCCAACTCTTTGCACCCTGCAGCCAGGACACCTGGGTCCTCCTGGAATGAGTCCCTAAGGCCCTTTCAGCTGGGACATGCTGGGTCCACCACTAAGTACTTTCCATCGCAATTGCCTGTGGAGGGGGCTGATGGCTGTTTGAATTTGGAGCCAGATGGTGGGGCTGAGTGACAGGTAAAGGAGAGAAAGTTGCAGATGTCCCAGAGTTTTGGGGGGAAGTCAAAGGTTTCTGTGTCTGCGACTTTCCTCCGGGTGCCACCTACCACGTCAACCCTGTGGACCCGGCTGCTTGCCTACCCCACCCATTGGGAGGGAGAGGAGGCTGAGTCAGCCGCAGCTGCTGAGGATGCTGTCTCGAGAGGAGAGTCATCACGTCTGTCTGCCTGCCTGTCTGTCTGATGTTCCAGTGAACCCTGCCTGGAGGTGGGAGAAGCGTGCAGGCCTTTTTTGTGTGTCAGCCCCACAGGTAGGCCAGGAAAATGGATGGCACTTCAACAAAGGCAGTCCCTTCCTCAGGCTCTCCTAACAGACTCCTCATGGCCTGCACTTTCTTTCTCCCGTATTCCCAGGATAGGGGCAGGAGGGCCTGATTCATGAGCACGGGTCCCATCCTCCCACTTCCCGGCTTTGGCCACCAGGTGTGCCTGGGTAGGTGGCAAGAGACAGCACAGACAGTGACAATTTGGGAAAGAAAAATAGCTCTAGCCTGGCTAACCCTTTAGGTTAGGTCTCAATTTTCCCTCATCTTCAAATCACATTTCTCCAAGCCCCAGGCCCCCTCCTATTTGGTATTTATAATGGATGAATGGATGAATGTTCAACCTTTCCCAGTCTTAGAGGTCATTCCTACTCCTGTTCTCCAATTCCTGTGATCAGGTGATAGAATCCAACTTCCTCTAAAACAGGAGGGAAATTGAAATTTGTAGATTTGGAGAAAACTTCCTGAGAAAGTTCCCACCTGGTCACTTCTGTCTTCTCTAGAAGCTAAGGATTTGGTGGGAAGATAAAGGATTAAGTTTGGGATCGCTGTTGTACAGAAGGGAGAGTGCTTATACTGAGGATTTGTAGGTACATTACAAGGCAGTGCCGTGGGCCCTGTGAATTTTGGTGGCGAGAGTAATAGCTAATACTTCTGGAACAATTATTACGGGCCAGACACTGGGCCTGGTGCTTTACACACATGCCCTCCTTTCATCTTCTTGTCCACCTAGGGGGGCAGATGCCTTGGTAGCAAAAGCCAGGCCATACTGCAGAAATTTAAAAAAAAAAAATTCTAAGTGGCTTACAGACACAAATGTCTATTTCTTGTGCTTGCTATTCGTCCCTCCATCCAGGTAGCAGAAGTGTGGCAAGAGTGAGGATCCAAGGTCCAAAAGGCTGGAAAGGAAAGGAGGGAGGGTTCCAGAGCCTGGAATCCCAGAGGAGGTCAAAGAGCCAGGGTGGTGAAAGACCTGGAAAGATAAGCGGAAGGGGCTGGAGAGTGAGACCCTGCCGCTGGATATTTCCTGGGTGGGGCGGCAGGCAGCCAAGATAAGAGGCAGGTGTGGCTCCGAGTGCGGGTGGCTGGAGTGGAGTCAAGGTGAAGGCCCTGGAACCGGGCAGGTGAAAGGTTCTGATGACAGAGCCCTGCTTCATTCCTAGGGGTCAGTGCAGGTCCACGGAAGGACACGCAAGCCTCTAGGTAAGTATTTTGCAACTTTTGGGGTATAAGTTTTCCCAGGAGATGAGGCTTGGAAATGATGTTCTTAATAGTCAAACATGGAAAAATAAAATGTAAGACCTCAGAGAAAGGTGTCTGTAGAAGCCCGCTGTCCTCTACTCCATGGGAAGCTGGAGAAAGACTAGATGTAGAAGAGTCACTAAAAGTCACAGATGACCGCAACCGGGAGGGTCAGGAGTGTGCAAACACCCAAGGGCCAGGGGGCTATTACAATTGCCACTCAATGATAATAGTAACAGCAGTTCGTGAGGGTTGGTTAGATTCTCAGCACCGTTAACACGTAAACACATTAGATGTATGGTCACTTCAGCTCCCTCACGATACCCAGCAGAAAGGAATTATTTTAATTCCCATTTACAGGTGACGACAAAGATGCAAACAGCACAGGAGTTACGCCACCTGGTCAGGGTGGCACTCCAGTGTGCGTCACTAGTGGGATTTGAACTCAGGTGAGCTGGTTTCAGAGCCCACACTCTTCAATGCTACGCCAGCGGTTCTCCACCGTGGGTGAGCCCCAGCATCGCCTGGGGGGCTTGTTAAAGCACAGCGTTGGCCCCTCCCCTAGAAGTCTGGGGTGGGGCCTGCGAATCTGCATTTCTAAGAAGTTCCCAGGTCATCCTCGGGCTGAGGGTCCCAAGACCACACTTCATTGTGCCTCACAAAAAAAAAAAAATAAACACATAGCCACTGTGCAGTGCCCGGCAGGTACAGCATCTCTTTCCAAATGCTTGGCAGCAGGTGTGTGTGAGTGTGTCACAGAGAGTAGAGGATTATGGCTTGAGTAGGGCTGGGAGGCAAAAGAAGCTGGATCCCGCCTCTTGGCCCTGAGGGATGGGGGCTATGGGAAAGCAAACCACCTCCAGAGAGAGTGCGGAATAGAGGTTCCACTTACGGCCTGACAGAGGCCACAGAGCAGCCAGGTGTAAGCCGAGAGCACTGAGCACAATAAAGGGGTTTAGAGGGGACAGTGGGGAGAGGAGACAGAGGGGCAGCGGCCGTGGGCCAGAATGGGCGAGTGCGATGTTTGCTGGGCGGGTGGCGGGGAGCAGTTGTCTGAAGAGGGCTGCACAGAACAGAAGCACAGACGGGTCACCACTGGAGGCCTTCCTAAAGATGAAGATCACCCTTCCCCTCTGGAAATTTCCCAGGGCCAGTGATGACAGATAAGATAGGAGCTGGAAGGGAGTGAGCCAAACTCAGGTGTCAGCCCTTGGCAGAGCCAGCCTTTAAATCTTCAGTTCGGGTGTCACCAAAAGGACCAACTCCTTGCCTCCTGAAGTAAGCCATCCAACCCTCTCTCACTGCCCTTGCATGATCGTGTGGGACCCCCTCAGTTCCCCAGCCGCAGGCTGTCTCTCTGCAGCTTGGGGTCCAGCTTAATTAAGAGCTCTCCTGGTCAATTAGTCTTGATCACCTCTCTAATTGGGCACCAGCTGTGTTTTCTCTTAACAAGGACTCTTTTATGGGACTTCTCAAATGAAAAAACGTAACAGTTTCAGGGTTATACGATCATAAAACCAGGAACACTTGTTTGCTGCAGAAATGAAGAGTGCATCTCTCTTTATGTTCCAGAAGATATTTTCTTGGAAAGTTCGGAGGGAGGGCATGGAACAGAAAATTCTCAGGTTGTTTATGTTCTGGATGTGAACAGGGATTGTGGTTTTAAGTGAAGTTTTGCATAATCACAGGTGTTGGTACATAAAGACTAGGGAAGTTTCCTGGAAGAAAAGTGAGACTTGAGAAACTGAACCATGAATGGCTCCATTTATGAGCAGCCACCCAATGATTGACAGAATGACTATTAATAGCTAATATTAGCTGAGTCTTTTGTATGGACTTAGCCCTATGCCAGGCACCTGGTATGGATTGTCTTGTTTAAACCTGGCAACAGCCTTATAAAATGGGTATAAATGTTCTCATTTTTCACAAATCAGGAAAACTGAGGCCCAGAGAGGTGAAATAACTCATATTCAAGGTCACATAGCTCACCATTAAGTGGCTGAAGTAGAACTGAAACCCACCAGGGTCTGGCTCATGCCAAAATTCCTTTCTGCCTCTCCGACTAAACAATGCAATTAAATTGCACAACTAAAGTGCTCTGTTTGCAACAATTGCAATATCAACAACAGTGACCCTTAGCATTAGTACAGAGTTTCATACTTACTAAATTATTTTACTGTTTGCCTTCTCATGTGGTATGACAGCCCTGTGAGAGAAACAAATTCAGGACCTTGTTACTACAGGGCTAGGTTATTTCCCCAGACACAGCACCAGCACGAACAGAGTCAAACCTTTCTAATTCCTACTCCAGATCCACCACTTCCCATCCCTCTCCCACTGTGCTGCTTCCCCTAAGCGAGATACATTTTATACATATTTTCCCAGCCATTCATTCATTCATTTTTTCATCCCTTCATGTATTCACTCAGTCATATTACATTTTTGTTTTCCCTGTCCTGATTTTTTTAAAAAATATATCCTTATTGATTTCAGAGAGAGGAAGGGAGAGGGAGAGAGAGATAGAAACATTAGTGATGAGAGAGTCATCATTGATCGGCTGCCTCCTGCATGCCCATGACTGAGGATGGAGCCCGCAACCTAGGAATGTGTCCTGACCGGGAATCAAACTTCTATCTCCTGGATCCTAGGGTCGATACTCAACTGCTGAGCCATGCCCTGCCGGGCTGTCCTGATTTTTTTTTTTTTTTTTTTTATTGATTTTAGAGAGAGGAAGGGAGAGGGACAGAGAGACAGAAACATCAATGACAGAGAAACATCAGTTGGCTGCCTCCTGCACATCCCCTACTAGGGATTGAGCCCACAACCCAGGCATGTGCTCTGACCAGGAATCAATCCGGTGACCTCTTGGTTCATGCCACAGGGGCCAGGCTGTCCTGATTCTTTATGTTTACTTAGAGCTGCCCCTCCCGCCTCCTTAGAATGTAAGCTCCGTGAGAGCAGGCCCTTGTCCTTCTTGTCAGCAATTATATTTCCAGCCTCCAAAATAGTGCCTGAACTGACATATTTATTGTTCAACTCATTCAAACAAATATTAATTCATTCACTCAGTAAATATTTATTGATCATTTACTATGTGTCAGGCACAGGTAGGTCCTGGAGATACTGTACTCAACAAGACAGGCATGATTTTCCACCTCCATGGAGCTTATATTCTAATGGGGAAAGGCAGCTTATACACAAGTAAATATATAAGAGAATTCCTGATTGGGATTTGTGCCCTGAGGGGACTTAGAGTGATACGATAGAAAGTGACAGTTACTCAGTTCTTGTCCGAAAGCTGTTCACAAGTTAGTGGGGCAGACCAAGCAGCCACCGGGCAGTTTCCATCTTGTGGGAACAGTGGGAGGTTTGCAGACTCAGAGGCAGTGACCTTAGCTCCCAGGGCCCGGCTTGGGCAGGCGGGGGCAGTGAGGCTTCTTAAACAGGCAGCACCTGAGTGGTTTAAAGACAAACAGGAGTTATCTAGGAAAGAGGTGGGGAAGATTCTAGGCCAGTGCAAGGACAGGTGGCAGGAGGCCAGCTGGCACAGAGCAAGGGGTGATAGAGCCTAGATTGCAAGGGGAGAGAGGGAAGAAAAGAGGTGAGGGAGACGAGCATGGACCAGGTCCAAAAGTATCACCTTGTGATGGGTGGTTTTATGTGTCAACTTGGCTAGGCCATAGCTCCCAGGTGTTCAGACACTAATCTCCCAGTTGCTGTAAAGGTGTCCTGTAGATGTGGTTAACTTCCACAGTCAGTTCACTTTAAGTAGAGATAATCATCAGTTATCTGAATGGGACTCGTCCATTCCCTTGACGGGTCTTAAGAGCAAGACGGAGATTTCCCTGAGGAAGAGCAAAGCCTGCCTGTGGACTCAGTGTCAGCTCCTGCCTGAGACTGTCCAGCCCACCAACCCGCCCTACACATTTGGGACTTGCTTAGCCGGACCCACAATCACAGGAGCCGATTCCTTCAAATAAATCTCTTGATAGACAGATTAGATGATAGATAGATAGATAGATAGATAGATAGATAGATAGATAGATAGATGATAGATAGATAGATAGATAGATAGATAGATAGATAGATAGATGATAGATAGATAGATAGATAGATAGATAGATGATAGATAGATATAGATAGATGATAGATGATAGATAGATAGATAGATAGATAGATAGATAGATAGATAGATAGATAGATGATAGACAGATTCCTAATCTCCTACTGGTTCTCTTTCTCAGGTAGACCCCTGGGGACTGGTTCACATCTAACCAGCTAAGTGGGCCTCATCTCTAAGGTGATGTAAGGGAGCCACGGAGGCTTGAAGCAAAGGGCTCGCATACCCAGATTTGTGTTTCTACGAAGACCCTGGCCCGTGTGGAGTGCATGGGAGGAGGCAAGACTGGAGGCCGGTAAACCGAGTCGGAAGCAGATGCCTGAACCATGGCAACAGAATGGCCTGGAAAGGGGGGCCAATCCAAGTGGTGTTGCCTAAGCAGAACTGGCAAGAGGTGGGGTACAAATGCACAGGCAGGTGAGAAGTAAGGAAGTTGGTTGCGGCGAGTCCCCGGTTGTGGGGCATCTTGGCCAAGGGAATGTGAATGCCGTGAGGGCAGGAACTTTGTCCTGTTCCCTGCTGTCCCCTTCACACCTAGGCTAGGACCTGGCACCGGGAGGTGCTCGTTCACGTTTACTGAATGAATGGTGGTGCAATTCTCTGCGATGCGGACCACAGTGGGGGTGGGGGTGAGGCCAGGGGTAGACAGGTGCAGCTCGGGCCTGTGGCGTCTGGGGAGCTGTCAGCCAGCCAGCAGGACAGGGCCACGGGGAAGCTGGGGAGATGGTCTGGGGGGGGGACTCCAGGGCAGAGTCTGAGCGTTTGTCCTGAGTACAGGGACTGTCCCTGAGGTTGGGGCTAAAGCTAGAAGAAATTGCAGCATTTTAGGGCCGGAGCAGGGGAAGGACCCATCAAAGGAGAAGAAGGAGGAAACTTAGAGAACACGGTGGCCAGGAGCAAGCAAGGAGGAGAGCTCTCGCTGCTGCGGCGGTCAGTGCCATTTAGACTTAGAGAGTGACGCTGGCCAGGGTGGCTGAGGTGGGGGCGGGGGGAGACAGAGGGCCAACTGCAGACATCTGAGGGCGGCACGGGAGCTGAGGCAGGGGAGGCAGTGTCTCCAGAGGTCTCTTCCAACCTCCCTTCCACATACCGACCGGACACGACCAATCCAGCCTATTAAGGAATGTGAAACTGAGGCACAGGGTGAAGTTAGTTAAAAGTCATCACACAGGCAAAGGGCACTGTGCTACACGACACCAGCTGTTCTGACCACATACTACCTTTTGTGACTCAGCAGGATGCAGACTAAAAGGAATGGTTGTGCAGGGTGGGGCCCAGGCCCTGTAGGTCTGATTGCTGCCGACGTGCAGGGCAAGGGCTCCAGGGCGTGCGAGAACATTTTCTCAAGGGGAACCACCTTCCCTTGAAACAGTCTGTTCTGCTGAGTTGACAGGAGAAAGGAATGGGGACTCCTCAGTCCTGGGCCAGGTGCCAAACACAGCACAAAGACAGAAGGCGCCGGGAGGCCAGCTCTGGCTGCAGCCTTCCTGGGCCCTGCCTGGGCCATCCCAGCTCCTCTGCCTTCTCAGGGGACAGCAGGGAGGCTGCGTGGGTGGGGTTGGTTTGTCTGTAAGTAACATGAATGAGCACTTACTGTGGGCCAGGCAGGCTCTGTAGTCATCATTTTTACATACTGGAGCTTATTTAATCCCCATGATGTTCTTTGGAATGTATGGTTGTTTTTACTTAAGGATGAAAAATCGAAGGCCCAGAGAGGTTAAGTCTCCTGCCCAAAGCATCACAGCTAGTTCTGCAGGTGGGAGAGCAGAAACACTTACCTCTTGAATTTGTGGGGGTGGACAATTATTTAAGCCTAGTGTGTGGGTTCAAATCATTGGTGAGAGTGGGATACAGGTCAGGCTTCTCTCTCCAGTGCTGGGATATTAGGTAAGTTTCATCATGGCTATGAGACTCTGCGAACTCATCTGTGAAATGGGAGGGTAATGTTGCCCACTTCACAGGGCTAAAGGACGAGAAAGGAGAATGTTTACAAAGAGTTTCACTGAGGGTCTAGCCCAGGGTACTTGCTCCATAAATGTTTTTTCTCTTTCCCTTTCCTTTTTTTTTTGGAGAACCCTGTCTTGAACCTGTAGGTTAGATCAGGGCAAGGGCACTGGTCTCCGAATCAGACAGACCAGGGATCGAGTGCTTCCTCTGATACCTATCGGTTATTTAATTTTAAGCAAGTCACTTTTCCTTGCCAGGGCCACAGTTTCCCCAACTATAAAATCTGGGAAGATCAGTTAAGTCCAGAATGGCACTCAAGTCCCTACCACCCCCTTCCATCCCTATGCAGGTGTCACCAATTGATCATGACCTTCTTTCCCACTGAGCCAGGGTGATGCCTAAGAACCCTTCTCCGGATGAATGCCCTCTAGTTTGGCTGTAATTCTACCACGAGGCAATTCTGCTTGGGTTAAATTACCACATTTCAAGAACACACTTGCTGAAGTGCAAAGCCCTCTGATAAAGATAGCAGATTAATCTTGGCCTAGGTTTGCATTACTGGAGCTCACATCTTACCTGAGCTCCAGACAGCACAGGTAAGTTCATTGTTGTAGTTTTATGTTGAGGGTTTCGTTCTGTTCTAAACAGAACAGAGGGTAGAGGACAGATGACTAAGGCTGGGACAGAAGGTCCATCTGTGTGCCCGGAAGACAGATAAAGGGGCAGTTACTGTGAGGAATTACCATTAACTCCTATACACAGATGAGAATATTGCACCAACATATGAACTGGCTGAGTGACTTGCTTGTGGTCACAGCTAGTAAAGCTGAGAGTCAAACCCATGCATGTCTGCCTCCAGAGCTGACAACTATGCCATAAATGCAAAATCCATTCACCTAGTCAGGACTGATTAGCAGATCCTACTCTGCACGAGGCACTGGTGCTAAAAACTCAGCACTGAACAAAATCATCCAAAGGGCTTGCCCTCGGGAAGCTTACAGTCTAGGACCCCATGTGCCAGGCACCGTTTCTGCACCTAGCACTTTGCCAGCACTGTAAGCAGTGTGAATGCCAGCGGCTCCTCTGTGCAGGTCATGCATGCGAACCTTAGCTCCACGGCTTCTTGTTAGGTGAGGGAGGCCATCCCATCACTTTGCTCCTCAGTTTTCTCATCTGAAACACGAAGATTATAATAGCTCCTTCCAGGGGGCTCTATGATGTTTAAACAAAATAATATTTACAAAGCATGCAGAACTAAACATTTTAGATATTCAATAATTTGTAGTTAGTATTATTAATTCTGCATCCTCTTAACTCTATGAAGTTGGTACTATTTCCTCCATCTTATACAAAAGAAAATCAAGTCTCTGAGTTTACAATTCAGAGAGGTCAGGTCACTTGCCCAAGGTCACACAGCTAACCAGTGGTAGAACAGATGCTCAAATCCAGGACTACCCTGACTACGTTGCTCAAGTGTCACACGGTGGTCACACGTTTTTCCAAACTCACGATTGGACTAGTTGCGGGGCCACAGAAAACCATGTTTTCTTTGGCATCTTATGCAACAAACCATATGGACCCCTGTGCTCTTACATAACAGGCCCAATGCTAAAGAGAGGCAGTTTAACAACAACACAAAAAACAGATCCTGTTCACAACACACCGCCATATGCTCTGCCCTTCCCTGACAGCAGCCGTCCCCGCTCCTACTCAGAACCCACGGAAAGCTTCTCCATGAAAACAGTTTTATTCTCAAGTGACTCAAATGATTGATGCCTTTATAAAAAGAAGGGGGCGGGTGAGCCTGCGCTTCTTCCGAAGAAAAATAAGTCTTGTGAACTCCTTGGGAAAGCCCAGAAACCTCAGCCTCCACTCCTTGGCCTTCCCTCAGAACCTGCGGCTTCCCCGGATGGTGTGGACTGGGAACTGGCAGCTCCCTCAGGCAGAGCCAGGGCAGCCACGGCGAGGCCTGGCTTCTGAGGCTCCAAGCTAAGCAGCCTGGAGGCTTTGGGCCATCCCCTCCACCTGGTCTTGAACTCCCTCCCCATCTTGTCCTCAGGCTCAGTTTCAGAGTCTCAGTTTTGCTGCAGGCTTTCTGGAGGGGACCCTCTGGAGCCAAACCCCATTCTGGAAGGGTGATTGGGGAGACCTTGGGGAGAGGTTTCCCGCAGAGGGCTACAGGCCTGGCACCGTCTTTCCACTCTATCCTTTGCCTGGTCTCCTGTCTCCTTCACTTCCTCCCATTCATTTCCCTGCCCAGCAGCCAAAGGGATCCTGCTGATAGCTGTACCTGGTCGCACCAACCCAAGCTCCTCAGAGCCCCTGAGGTCCTGCGAGCTCTACCTCGGCACCCCGCCTTGCACTGCTCTCCCCCTTGACCTCGGAGCCCCAGCCGTACCGGACTCTTTCCGTCCCTGGTGGCTTTGCCCACGCTCTTCCCCTGCTCGGCCCACTCAGCCCCTCCCCCTCAGTCCTCATCTGAACCAGCCACCTGTGCCTGTTGGCCCCTTGAGATGTGGCATTGAGCCTGAGGAATTAAAAGTTTAATTTTATTAGTGGGAATGAATTTCAATAAAATTTACATTCATTCTCAGATTGCAAAGGAATTTTCTTTCCCATATTTTCTTTCTATAGTAATGAATTCATTTTTTATATTGGAATACATTTGGTATTTATTTTAATAATAGGTAGGCATACACGAAAGTTGCATAACCAGATGTCTACCTATGGCGTTTTGTGTTTTCCAAAGATTGTCATATCGATATCTATCCCATCCCACATTTTCTTCTAAAATGTGACGTTGACGATCTTTCATAGAGGTGGAACTGGGTGGACCTGGGTAACTGCCTTGACCAAGAGAATATTATGGTAGTGTCAGCAAGTGCCTTCTGAGGCTGGGTCACGAAAGGTATTGTGTCTTCCGCCTTGGTCTCCTGGATCGCTCACTCTGAGGGAAATGGGCCACCATGAGCCTTTACGTGGAGGGGAACTAAAGGCCTCGGCAAACAGCCACACCAGTGGGCCAGCCACGTGCGTGAGCCACCCTGGAGGTGATTCCCCAGTCCCAGGCAAGCCTCACATAACTGCAGCCCCGGCCAACACCTGACTGCAACTTTATAAGGACCCCCTGGCTCCCGCATGAGACCTGCCCAGCTGAGGCTTTCCAGAAATCCTGACACTCGGAATTTGTGAGCACTGTAAATGTCATAGTTTTAAGCCACTAACTTTCGGGGTGGTTTGTTATGCAGCCATAAAAATTGGAACACTATTTTTTTTTTTTTTAACACCATTTAATTAATGCTTCATCTTTTTCCTCGAGATATGAGATGTCACTTTCATCATAAATTTAATCATCACATAGTATGGGCCTATTGTTGGACTCGTTCTGTTCTATTGGACAATGCCGATTCAAGCACCAACACCAAGTTGGTTAAACCTTAGATGCTTTATTATATGTTACTATCCGGTAGAGGTTGCCACCCTCCAATACTGATATTCTTTTTCCTAGTTTACCTGGGTATTATAGTTTATTTTTCTCATAGGAGTTTTAGAATCAGGTTGTCTAGTTTTTAAAAATGGGTATGTTGCCTTTTTATGGAGCTTGTAATAAATTTATAAAAATTGACATACTTATGAGATTGCAGCTTCTTTCCCCAAAGTGCGATATACTTTCTCATTTAAGTTTGCTTTTCTGATATTCAGAAGTGTTTTAAAGTTTTCTTCATATTTAGCTGATTGACTTTTATAGAGTCTACCCTTAGGTATTTAATATTTTGATTAATGTTGTAAATGGAATTTTTTCCTGCTATGCTGATCATTCTAATTGTGATTTATATAGGTAAAAACTATTGATTTCTATATACTGTATTAATTTTGTATGCCACTTCCCTATTGAATGATCTATTTATTTATGGTGGCTTTTAGCTGATTCCCTTGGTTTTATCAGGTATACAACCATATTGTCTGCAAACTGCAATGGTTTTATCTTCTCCTTTCTAATATTTATAGCTCAAATTATTTATTAATCTCTTTGCATTGACTAACACATCTAGTATAGTGTAGCTGTGATAGTGAGCATTTTTTTAGTGAGACTACTTCTAATAACAAAGTCTAGCCACATGAGGTTCCTGGACTCCTGAAATGTGGCTATGGAGACTGAGGAATTTTATTAGTTTTAATTAATTTAAATTTAAATAGCTGCTTGTGGATAGTGATTACCATATTGGTCAACACAGGACCAGAATTTCATCATTTACCATATGTTAGCTTTTGGATCAAGGCAGGCATTTAACACATGTAAAATATTCAAATATCCTTATTTCACTGGCTTTTTAAAAATAATAAAGTAACTGTTGAAATTTGTAAAATGCTTCTTCAGTGTCTTTGGTGATGATTATGTGGCTTTTCTTCTTATATATACTAATACAATAAATTATATTGAACTGTCCTTGCATTGGATTAAACCCAACTTGGTTATGATGTATTATACTTTTAATGTGTTTCTCCATTATGTTTGTTGTTATTTCACTTAAGATTTTTAAATCAATACTAACTATATTTGGTGCAATCTTTGTTAGATTTTTGTATCAGTGAATTCTCACTTCTTTAAAAAAAACAAAAACAAACAAAAACCTTTATTTATTTATTTATTTATTTGCTCTATGACCTGACAGTTTAAAGAGCACTGCTATTATTTGCTTGTAAAGAAAGATTTTGTAGGATTTCCTAGTGAAGCAAAGTCTAAAATTTGGGGAAGGTAGTACATCACTGACTACTTTCTCTATTTCTTCTATTCACATCAATCTCTATAGCTTTCTGTATCTTGTAGGTTCTGTTTTGGTAAGTTGACTTTTCCTAGGAATTATCTATTTCACCCAGATTTTTAGAAAATTTCTTTGTGAGGATGCTTCATTTATTTGTTTTAATTTAATGCTTTTTGGTTCTACCCTCATGTTTCTCACTTTTAGTAATTGCCCTTTCTAGGCATCCTTCCCCTTCTATAATGATTAGGTGACCCAGTGATCCACCTGTTGCATTAGTAAGAATCAGTCTTTTTAAAAGTTTTATTTGTCCTTTATTTTGATTTTCCTATTTTCTAACTTACGTTCTCACTTTTTATTTATTAATTTATTCTTTCTGCTTTCCAACAATGTAGTTGGCTATTCTTTTTCAGATTTTAGACATATGTTGGGTCCACTGGCTCCTATGCTTTTTAGTTGATAAAAGTATCAAGGTATAGATTTCCCTCTGAGGCTGCTTTGCAGGATCCCATGGCTTTAATACATAATATTTCTACTGATGCTGTTTAAAATTTCTGTGTAAATTAAAAGTTACTAACTGAAGTACATAAGTCTCGAAATTATTTTTTAACATTATTATACATTTCTAGTTTTATCACTTTATAAAAAGAGAATATTTCCACATTTTGGAATTTTTGAGTTTTGGAGTTTTTGATACATTTTTTGTGAGTATAAAATAGGCATTTGAAAAAACGTAAGATGTAGTCTCCATTTTCATGGTACACAGCTTGAAATATACCAATTACATTTGCTTTATACTTGTTGTTTAGATATGTGTTACGTTTATTTATTTATCCATCCACTTGATAAACTGCATTTTAATCCCATGGTTTTATTTTTGTTGATGTCTTCTCATATCGTCTCTAATTTTTGCTTTATAAATATTGCTGCTGTGTAATTTGGTGAACGGATTTTCAAAATTCTTATAGCCTCACTGTGAATTGCATACTTTATCATTATAAAATACCCTCTTTGTTTGGTTCATTATTTTCTTTAACCTGAATTTAATCTTTTCTTACATGAAATGGCAACCTTGGCTTCCTTTCTGTTTGGAGTTGCCTGTTTTGACCTCTTGGATTATTTCCCCATTTTTAACCTCCTGGATTGTTTTGGATTTTGCTTTGTGGTCCAGCCTGATAGTCTTTTTCTTTTAGTAGGTGAGTAAAAACCCATTTAATACTTACTGATATGAGAGACACATTTGGCTCTTATTTCTGATATCTAGTTTTGTGCTATATTCTCAGCTTTATATATATTTTATGTTTAAAGTAATACATTTTTGCAACAACTTGACTGAGGCATAACTTATAAATGATAAAGTGAGTATCTTTAAAGTGCATGCTTGGGTAAGTCTGGACATATGTCTACACCCATGAAGCATCCTCTCTCTCTGTGGCTCCTTCCTCTCCAGGCCTCTGCCCTGGGAGGCCTTCCGCCGTGGTCTCTCTGGACTCTCTCAGCTCCATCACTTCACTTCCAGGAGTCTTCTAGGCTCCACCTGGATTCCTTCCTCAGGCCAAAGCCTGGAAACCCTCTCAGGATAGTAAACCAGGTCACTTGCATGGCTCACCTCATTGGTTTCCCGGCTTTCAGGGGTCACTGTCCTTCATTTCCAGATGGCTAGTGTCTTGAGAACCATTGTTTGATATATTGATATATTCTGCCTGGTCTTCTTGGGTGTTTCAGGTGGGAGAGTAGAGCCAGTCCTCTTATCCATCCTAGCTGGAATCAGAAGTTGGGCTAGCTCGCTTTTACTTACTATTCATTTATTGTGATTTATTTACGTTATTCACAGTATGAACTGGTTCGTTATTTTTGTGTGTCTAGTTTTTCTGCTATTTGGAGTGGTTTGTATTTCTGTCCTGGTGGCTGGCATGTTGATCACGTCTTTATAGTGCACCTTTACTTCTCCTACCTCTTGGACAATATCGGTTAGCTCATTACTCTAAGCAGTGGCATCATTAGTGTGCTTCTCTTCTTTTTCTTCCTGCTCTTAAGAAACCAATTTCAGTCAATAAAATTATCTTTCTTAGGGTGTATGTTTGAATAGACACTTATGAAATTAAGTTATATTTCTATTGATTGAGTCTTCAGTTTTCCTCTCCTGTCCTTATTGTGTTTAGTATAATTTCCTGGTAGGATAAAGGGGAAAATGTTGACTTAAACAGACATATTGGGATTTGAGGGCCCAAATGCATCAAGTTAGGATACAGAGACATGCACCTGAGCCCTGGATCCCTTAATTACCAGCTCTATTGTGATCTTGGAATAGCTGCTTAACCTATCAAAGCTTCAGTTTCCTTGTCTTTAAGATGGAGTAATAATATCTATCTTTTGCAGTTGTAATGAGACTTACAGGATGTCATTGTTAGTCACTGTTATTATTAATAAAAATGAAAACAAGCAAACATCTAGGTAGTATATACTACACACCAGGTGCTGTGCTAGCTGCTTTACATTTTTATTTCATTTAATCTTTACAATGAATCTGCAACAAATGCATTGCCTTCATGTTAGAGATGATAGAGGGAGCCAACAGGAAGCTATATGATGTAATAATCAAATAATATAACCTGTCACCCAGAACATGTGGCAGTGGTAGAGTTAAGACGCAGGTGTTCTGATGCCAAGTTCAGAGCTCTCACCTTTACTCCACAGTTACCTTTATTATCCTGAACTCTGCCCCCCTAATGAAAGCACGCACATACACACACGCACGCACACGCACGTGTATGTACTCACTTTATTCCGAGAACAAACTTGGCCTTACAGCTCAGTATATAGACAGGATACACCTGGACGAATATAACTTGCCTGTTTTTCCAAACTCTAGGTTCAGAGTCTGGCTTGCAGACAAGGTACAGATGGAAATCTACCTGGACTCAGGCCAAGAAGAGGAGAAGGGGTGGGAAAGGCTTGCCCCGTGGCTGCAGGAGCACCGAGTCGACCCAGCTTAGACTGATACGTGCCCCAGACGCCCACTGGCCTGTCCAGCACCTGACAAAGCTGCTCAGCACCCGCGCTCACCTGGACTTCTCACAGCAGTGTTACAGCTGAGGAAATGGAGGCTCAGAGACATTAATGTCTCATCCAAGGCCACACAGCTGATCGGTGATAGGGCCCAGGCCACAATCCCAGGTCTCCTAACCACTTGCCCATGTGCTTTTCTCATGACATGTTTCTGACTTCACAGATGGCGTTTACCCTGTCACAGTTCTGACTGCGAGACATGGGTTTGTGAGAGGAGAACCCATATGTCCATGTCCTCAGCGCTATATCATGTGCTGCAACAGATAAAAAGACATAAAGATTGTCCTTCTTCTCAGTACTCACTCATTCATTCAGTTATTCATTCATTCTAAGAGTTCACCAGGTGTTAGCCCTGTTAGGAGCCGTGAAATACTCCTCAAGGGGCTCACTGTGTAACGAAAGGGCCAGATTCAAAAGTCAGCTGCTCCAATTCAGTGGGAAAAGCTAAAACAAGAGTATCTGGGGTGTGATGGGCATGCTAGTGACAGTCCCTCACTCAGTGTGTGGGACCCAGGGAGGTGTTCCCAAAAGGAGCTGAGTGTGGAAGGGTCCATAGGAGCTGAAGGAGTGAGATTTGACAGCGACAGAGGAAGAAGTGAGCACTTTGCCCTCAGAGGGCCAAAAAAATGTTTGTAGGAGGGGCTGAGGCCAGGAAGGGCTGGGAGCAAAGCTGAGAGCTAGGAGTGCAGACTCTCTCCTGTAGTTGATGAAAAGTCAGGTATATTCCTTGGGGCCAGGTATCCCTGTGCCCAGTAGACAGCCTGGGACAGAGAAGGTTCTCAATAAATATCTATTGAATAGATTGAAGATGATGATGAAGACGTGTCCAAGAGATATTCAGGAGTTAAATCATGCATCACTGGGGGACCAATGGGACATTAGGGAGAGAGTTAATAAAGAGACTAAAATAATTCCCACATTCTGAGCTGGGACAGGAAGATGGTGGTGATGTCATGGCTGAGATAGGGAGCTTGAGAGGAGTTGATTCAGACGGATAAGTTGCTAATCTGCTCAAGATCAAATCTATGGGATCTAAAGAAGCTGAGGTTTGAACCAAGGTCTGTTCATATTCCATAAACTGATTATGTAACCTGCATGTCTATGCTCAGCATAGTACCTAATGAAGTAGGTATTCAATAAAATGATATTTATTGAGTGAGTTGGTGAATACTTGAATGAATGGGTTTCTTTGGTATCAAGGTTGCTTTTATTTTCAGTGGTAAATAGATGTCTGTGGAAGTGGCGGGGGAAGGAGGAGAAAAGATAAAGAAGAAAAGAAAACATCCATGAAAGAAAAAAACTAGTAAGAGACATTTCAAGTGAATGAACATAAGGAGCTAGCTTACTTCTTTCTCCCTTTTCTGACCTATCAGGGCGTTTTTTATGACCTCCAGCTTTATAACTGACTCTTGCAAACCAGCAGGAAGGATGACTAAAACTAGCCAGCAGGAAGTTTTGCAAAGCCTAAGCCAAAAAAAAAAAAAGCACAATATCAATAAATTTAGGAACACAGGAAAATGCCTGATGACAAGGGACCCAGTCACACAGGCTCCTCTACATACAATTCTGATTTCAATCACCAGCTCCTCGGAAACAGATTTCTTAGGTCCAGCTGCTTGTGGGACTAGCACCCGAATGTTAGGGCAGGAAGAACTGTCTGCATAGTTCCTATTTGAAATTGATAAGCTCTCCTTGAGTGCAAGCCTCGGCAGTAAAGTAATAATTATTATAATTCTAACACATAAGTATAAGGACATATTATAATATATAATATTAACATCTTAATATAATTATAATAATGCCTATAATTTATTGGATGTTTACTGATTCCAGAAACTGATGAGTGTTATGAAATGCTACTTCATTTAAACCTCACCAGACCCTACAAGAAACATACTGTTATCCTCATTTTAAAGATAAGGCTAAATAAAGTTATGAAGGCTTTTATTTATTTGTTTGTTTGTTTTTGATGACTGCAAATAAAATAAAGCAAAACAAAAGCCTCTTGGGAAATATTTTTTCCCCCAAAATAATTCACTCCACCACCTCTCGCTAAGAACCTACTACGTCCAGGACTTGTGCAAGGAGTTCCCTCGAATGCAGTGCAGTCCTCGGTGAGGAGGCCCAATGCCTAGTGGGAGAAAAATTAAACGAAGGTAAGCACCCAGGGCCATGAGAGTGCGTAGACGGAGCTGTTTATTCTGTCTCTGAGGAGAGTCAAAGACTGGGTCTGGAAGAGAGGACTGGCGTCTAAGAGATGACAAAGTCTTAGAAAGGCAGCCGCCAAGACAAGCTCTTGTTTGGTTCCTAGGGCTAGAGTGACATATAATTTACTTTCCCCATTGGGGCGCTTGATAATAAAAAGGGGAACTACTGATAATTATGTTAGGACATTGGGT
The DNA here is from genome assembly GCF_054644295.1 of Miniopterus natalensis. Lineage (NCBI taxonomy): Eukaryota > Metazoa > Chordata > Mammalia > Chiroptera > Miniopteridae > Miniopterus > Miniopterus natalensis. Next base: position 35,390,267 of record NC_142089.1, on the reverse strand, counting down.
GAAAACCAAAACTTACTGGGCAAACGAGATCAGATGGTCACCTTCTTTATACTAACATTTTGTTGCTGTGAAAAACGGGACTCTGAGTCTCATTCCACTCACATTAAAACCTGTGATGACCCCAGCTGGGTGTGGCTCAGAGGTTGAGCATCGACCTAAGGTCCAGGAGATCCTGGTTCGATTCCTGGTCAGGGCACATGCCCGGGTTGCGAGCTCGATCCCCAGTAGGGGGCGTGCAGGAGGCAGCCGATCAATGACGATTCTCTCATCATTGATGTGTCTATCTCTCTCTCTCCCTCTCCCTTCCTCTCTCTGAAATCAATAAAGATATATTTAAAAAAAAAAAACCCTGTGATGAAATGGCATGTTAAAATGCCCCAGAGAAGGCTTCTGCACCCTGGCCACCTTCCCAAACAAGCTGCAGAGTTTCCCCTAACAATCCCCTCAGTCCTGCTGCTGGACTCCAGCATAACATCACACATTGAACAGACTGTCCACACTGAGGAGCACATTCACGTATTGTCCTTACATTAGTTTCACAGTAACGCCAGATTTTCCAAACCACATCGATACTCAGCCTTAGGAGTTTTGTTTTTCACAATTCTTTGTAGACCCACTTAACGCCCTAACTCTCAATGTTTCCACTGGGTGTTCCTTGATTCGCAGTGTGATTAGTTGCAAATCCAGAGGCAGTAAAGATTCTCTCTTTGCAGGGACTATTTGGAAGAGTCTCAGAAGTGGAAGAAGGTATCCAAAAAGTTTTAAAATAGGGTCGCTGTCATAGAGACGTGCCATGGCAGAAGGAATAGCATGTGCAAAGACATGGAGGCAAGAACAGGCTTGGAGTATTCAAGGAACTGTGTGGAATTCTCTGCTGGGAATGGGACTGGGGATATGTTTAGAGAAGATGGTAAAAGGGTGAATTGGGGCCAATTAGTGAAGGGCCTTGAATGCCACCCCAAGGAGTTCGTATTTTACCCAATTGAGAATGATGAGTCTGTGGAGCTATTCAAGCACAATATTTGTTTTTGGAAAGAGAGCAAACTGAACAAAGCCAAGCAAAATCAGTCATCCTGGAGCCGAATTCTCCTTTCAATTTTGCAGTCCTGATTTGTTCCAAACTTTTTGGTAATGTGTTCCCTGACCCACTGCACCCCAAACACCACCCCCAAGGGAATGTGTCTCAATTGACTTGGTGATTATAGTATGGACCTAAATTTCTGATGCTTTGAGTTCAGCCAAATCCCAACCCAGGCTGTACTGAAAGATCTCAGAGTCCCCCAGCTCTATCCCCAGGCAGGACTCGGTGAGGGAACTGGGCCAGGCCCACACAGGTGAAAGCAAAGGCCTCTACTTTCTGACCACCTGTTGTAAACTGCTCTTGAAGACTTCCTTTGAGGGAATTTATAATCTCCCTTCCCTCAAACCTCTACCCAACCATGTCTGCCTAGAGCCCAAGTCCAAAGTGATGAGCTAATGTAAGAATGGCAGCTTTACCCTTTTGAGCTATTCAGAATGCTTAATAATGAACTGGCCTGAAAGAGCAGGCTCCTTGTCCCCAGAGGTATTTGAACAGGCATGCTCTAGAGAGGCTTCCCACAGGCAGTAGGGAGCGAAGCTGACAATTGAAGATCTTACTCCCTGTCCAACTACTTACACCCCCGGAGCCTCTGTTTTCTCATCTGTTGAATGCAAATCACAGTCACAACTTCTTTGTAGGGTTCTTGGGAAAAATAAACAGGGTACTTGGCTCTATGCCAGGCACTAGCCGGGGCTCAGTAAAAGCTGGCAACAATCATGGTCAGTGCGATGATAGACCAGTGGGACAGCTCTGTGCTTCCAATGGCAAACCAGACATTCATTTCTGAGTTTAACTTCTAACTTGGAACATTACACAAGTGAAAGTCCTACAGGCAAAGAACTAACCATTAATATTACTGGCTATTACCTTTCAAAGATCATCTGGCTGTGGGAGCCAAACGTCTCATTTTGCAGAAGGAGAAATAAATTCAGAGGAAGAAAGAGAGAGGCTCAGATCCACACATTAAGACAGAGATGAGACATTAGGTCTCCTGATCTCTACCCCATGCTCTTAACTCTGTGACATTCTTTTTGTTTTGTTTCCTGTTCATTAGCAACTTTAGGACCTTACTGGCCATGTCTTCATTCATTGGACATCTATCACTAAGAGATTCATAGTATTTTTTATATAATAATTCATTAAATCCTTACAGCAACCCCATGAGGCTGATCTTCTTGTTTATCTCCATTTAATGGATAAGGGAAGTGAAGCAGAGAAAGGTTAAGTCACTGCTTCAAGCCTCACAGCAGCAAGTAGTAAAGCCAAGATGGGAGCCTGGGCAGCTGGGCCTCTAAGCCTGTATTCTCAACCAGAACCCCACACCGAGCCTCCCGAAGTGAGCTAAAGGTCTAATGCCTGCCTCAGAGAAGCACACTCCCTAGAGGAGAGACACTCGCAACAGGAGAACATAGAGGGAGGGTTTAGTTGTACAAGGGGAGGGGGAGAGAATTAGGAAAGCTGCCTGGAGGAGGTGACTTTTATCCAGTGTTGACTTGTTTTCCTCCAACTTGATGAGAGCTGGGGAAGGGAAGGAAGTCCCAGCAGACGGGGAGGTACCGTTGCTGAGGCAGGCAAGCGTGAAGCGTCTGCGGCTTAAGGGACACCACGAAGGAGGGAGGCCAGGACACCAGGCACTAGCTCAGTGTGGGCCTGGGCAAGTTACCTAATTTCCAGGAACCTTAACTTCCCCATCTGTAGAGTGGGGATAATAACACCTGCTTTATAAAGCTGTTTGAATATTAAATGAGATCATGTGTATACACTTCCTAACCCAGTGTTATTCCGCCTTCTTTATTAACCTCTCATAAAACTACTTCCCTCAGTAAAGAATTTTAATTGAGCCCATTTCTTACACGCACGCACACAGTAACATTAGTAGTAATCCTGTGTCATTATTAGTCATTCATAAGAACAATATAATTGATTATGTTAATTGCCACTGACTACAGGCACTAAGTGCTTACTATGTATAATCTATATTTATCTAATCTCCTCAGAACATATCTTAAAGATATGTATCATTATCCCCATTTTACAGATGAGGGTAACGAGGCTCAGAGACATAATGAGATTTACGCAAAGGTCACAGGCTGGGAAGTGGCAGGTCTGGTATTCAGACCCACGTCTGTCTGTCCAGAAAAATGTCCAACAGACAGAGAATGCCCTGTGTTTGGAGTTCATGTTGGTCTTGGCAACGTCCTTCAGCCTCTTTCTCAGAAAGAAAACAAACATTTTTAAGAGGTTTGCTAGCACGTTGGAACAGGAATGTCCTAGGAAGGGAGGGAGAGGCTTGCCGAAGTAGGAAGACAGGCCCATATTTGGAGGCCGGGGCTGGGGCTCCCCCTCAGCCTCTTCACCCGGCCCAGCCCAGATGTCCTGCGGAGAGCCTGACCTGAACTGGACCGTGAGGCGCCCGAGGCTCAGGCTCGGCGTCTGAGAGGCCAGTGTGTCCCTTCTTGGGCTGCAGATGGCTCTGGGAGCCGGGGCTTCCCGCCCGCCTGCGGGGACGTGTGGGACTGCCAGGGAGGCCTTGCGCTGGTAGCCGGCTGTTCCCATGTGGGTGGCTCCCAGGCAGCAGGGAGTTAATCTGCTATCTGTTGGGAAGACTTCCAGAACCCTCCTCCCTGCCCTTGTTTGCTCAGGGCCTAGCTCTTCAGAAACTGAAACCTGCAGGACTCCAGGCCCCGCCAGCCCTCGTGGGATCCTGCCCGGTTTACCTTCTATGGGGAGGTCCCGGAGCGCTGGGCGGAGCAGAGTCTGGGCTGGGCCTGGGACTTGGCAGGACTGGCTCCCGCCTTCCTTTTCCCCAAGAGTCACCCCCTCCCTGCTCTGGCCAGGGACCAGCTCCATATGGGGGCGGGGCGGGGGGGGGCACATGGGCACACAAGCTGGGTGGCTTGAGTCCTTCCCCTGCGCCTCACCACCTCTGAGACCCTGGGTAAACCACTAATCCTCTGAGTTTTTTTGTCTGTTTTTTTCACTGTAAAATGGGGATACATAGTAGTCAGCCTTCGGACTCAATAATGTGTAGGGTGCCTGATACATAAAGAATGCTCACTATATGGTCACTGTATTGGTGTCATGATCATCATTGCTGCTGCTGTTGTTACAGTGGGTTGGGCAGCCTGCCTTGTAGGTGGTGAGCTCCGGTCACTCAAAGTATTCAAGCACAAGCTGAATGGGATGGAAAAAATAGAAGAGGGAGGGTCCCATACTTGCCACCCCCAGATGCACTGACCCAGTCACTTCAGCATCACCTGGGAAACTCAAGCACCATCTCAGACCAACCGAATTAAAACCCCTGAAAGCAAGCTCTTTTAAAAAGTTCAGATTCATTTTGTAAACCACCGATCTAGGCCAATAATCCCTACAGTTTATCTTCAAGAGACCCTCATGTTATTCCCTTCGACCTTACCGATCACAGCGTGAAATATTTTGTTGACGAAACTAGATTTGTTAACTCATAACTGATTTAGTTACTCTCTACATAAATTATTAACCAAGGACTCAAGAATTCATTCAATAAATAGTAATTCATTCAACTGATATTTATTTGAGTAGCTATGTACCAGGCACTGTGCTGGGTACTGGGGGTGGGGTGTGTGGAAAAGGTGGACAGAGCTCTGTCTTCTCAGGCTCTCCAGTCCAGCAAGGGGACGAATGCAGAGAAAGAACAAGGATTGGGATACTGACACTGAAGCCAAGAGAATGCCACTGAGCCTAAGATGCGCAATGGTCCGACAGGGAGCAGACATAGTTCCAGTCAAAAGAAATAGTTCACGTACCATTCTTCCACAGTGGCCTCATTCTAGAGAAGGTGGCTGTCACCCTTCAACACACATGGGATACACACACACCACAACATTATTACTTTTATGGGTCCCAAGAGGTCCAGGGTCGTTCTGTCAGGAACATCTAAGGCCCCGTAAGGAACATCTAAGGCCCCCACGGAGGACTGCTGGCAGGCACCCCCAGACCCTCCGAGCACAGCGGCTCACAGTGTGGGCTCGGAAGCCAGGCCGCCTGGGGTTGGACTCCAGCTCGGTTCCTTTTTAGCTGTGCGATCGTGAGCAAGTAACTGTGTGACGACCGGTATACACGCAAGACCTGATCCTAGGCACGTAGGCAAGGCCTCCGTGTGCCTCCGTCTCCTCCTCTGTAAAGTGGCCCGAACGTCAGCACCTTCACAGCCTTGCGAGAGTTACGGAGAAGGCACTGAAAGCAGGGGCTAGGCGCTTGGTATCAATGCAGCTGTTATTACGCTGCGTCGTTCTTGCTTCGATGCTCTCTGCCTGGGGTACCCCCTTCCCTTTCTCTACCTGGGCGGATAGGGTTACTAATGCAATGCCCCCTCCTCCTGAGAGCCTTCCTTCCTTCCTTTTAATTCACCAAACAGTTCGATGCTTTTTCTCTATATCCCTTCAGCTCTTGTTGTATACCTCTCACAGCAGTCATGTTTCTCTCACGCTGCAATCATGTGTCCTACTGTCTTTCAGGTGTTTGTCTTGCTCACTGGATTAGGGGTTCTCGGAGAGCAGAGGCCATATCTTATATATCTTTTCATCTCTAGGGACAAGACAGTTCCTGGGACAGAAAAAGCACTTGCCAGTATTTCTCGAATTAATGAATGGATGGATGATCGATGGGTGGGTGAAGTGACTTGCTCAGGGTCACAGAGTTCAAATCCAGGGTCTGCACTTTGTTTAAGTTGAGAAAATTATTTTCCTGATCCTCTGGTTTCTCATCTGGAAAACAGGTCTGATAATAATGGTTCCTATGTCTTGGGGTTGGGAGGATTCTGTGAGGTCCATATAGGACAGTGTTCAAGGGTATAAGCTCTGGAATAAGATTGTTTGGGTTCACATCCCAGCTTCACCACTCATGTGTGATTCTTTGACAGGTTCTTAAATTTCCTGTGCCTAGAGAAGACATATCTTAAACCAAAACAGAATTAATGGGATATTCAGAGAATTAAGAGATATTCTTTGTAAAGGCCTAGACGCCTGGTGTAGAGTAGGTATTCGGTAAATAAATATTGGTTCCCTCCCCCCACCTTCTCCAAATCTGCAGGCCCTGGACTCTGAATCCCCGAAACAGCTGTTCAAATGCCACATTTTGCTCCCAGTGACTAATGTCCCTTAAGCCAAGGTTGGAAAGCTGACTCCAGAACTAAGCTTACATTGGAGTACTGAATTAGATGCAGGGAATGTAGCTGACTGGTTTATTTAATTAATAAGAAAACTTTTGAAAAGGGGCAGTTTAAAATGAACAGACATGTCAAGGAAATTGAAAGCAAGAGCTAACCCATGCTTTTGTGGGTTTTGTATGCCATTGGAATCATCCCCAATATGAAGGCATGAATGATGGGATCATCTAAACCAAGTTAATGTTTCACAAACCATAAGAACAGTGATCAGAATTGGTTTTGGAGCAAATTAACCAATAATCAGTGCATAGCATTGTAACAGTTCTTGAATTTTCTACTGCTCATCAAAATCTATTCTACTAAATTCATTATTCAAAATTCTCCAGTGATCATATGTCTATTACTAAGCCAAAGATTATGGAAGAGAAAAAAAGTATTTTCATTTTGGACCTAGAATCCTATCACACTCCCACACAAATTGTCCAAAACCTCCTTTTTTTGTGGGATTTGGAAGAAGCTGAAATGAGGGTGCCCTGGGCCCTGGGAGCTGAGTTGTCGGTGGCTCACCCAGCAAGCATTTGGCAGGTCAGTTCAGAGAGGAAATCGGAGAGGGCAAGGCCTCTTGAGGACCAAAGGGATGAGCTGCACAGTAGGGGAGGGAGAAAGGCAGGGCTCTTATTAGCAAAACCAGCTGCCTGCCAAGTAGGGTGTGTGTCTGAGTTTCTGAAGAAAAGAGAGAATTGCAGCTGTTAGCTTTAACCTCAGGCCTCCAAGAAAGGAAAGTGTGTGTATATGTGTGTGTGTGTGGGGGGGGGAAGACTACACCATTCTCTGTTCCCCAAAACAAACTCTACTTGTATCTTCCACCTTAACCTTTCTTAACCTAATACTTCCTTATCCATACCTTGAGTCAGACACCTCTTCCAGGAAGTCTTTCCTGATCTCTCTTCTTCCCCATGTGCCCATAGAATATCGTGTCCCTATTTTAAGACTTCTCACTGAGTACTTGAATGATATGCCTACCCATTTCCTCCATCCTTTTGTGCCTCTTTTCTTCTGCTTTTTTAATAACTTCATGGAAGAATGTGTCATTGACATACAATAAACTGCATGAATTTGAAGTGCACAATTGGATAGGCACAGGCCTGTGAGACCACCACCACCAAGATAGTGGACATGGGCCTCCCTGGGAAGAAGCAGGGCTCACCCAGAGCTTGGAGCGAGATACTGGGCACAAAGGAAGACCCAGGTAGAGGACACTGTGGTGTGAGGGGCAGACCTCTGGATCTGGTCGCAGAATATATATGTAGATCTCAGCCGAGACCCCACTACAGTCAGCTGTGTAGCCAGGAGTGAGTCACTTACAATCTGAGCCTCAGTTTCTTCTTTTGTAAATTGGGGGCGATGGTAGACCTCCCTTCTCTCAGGAGAGTTCTGTGAGACTCCACTGAGCCGGGAGATCAAGTGCTCTGTAAACTGTGAAAGGTTAGTCCTGGGCAGGGGATTAGGCCTGATCAAGCCTGCAGCACACTGGGAATGCCCCAGCTCTCGGGGCTATTTACAGGCCACCCAGTCATCCAGGGAAGCTGAGTGGATTGGCGATTCCTCTCAGAAATGGCCAATAAGGGCTATGCCCGGTGGCCTTTAATCCTGGCCCAGTCACCAAATGTCAAGGATTCTTTTCCCTCCCCCCTTCCTCTGTGTGGGCTGTGTTTATTTACAAGGTCTCCCTCCCTCCAGAAAGTCACATGTGACCGGAGGATTCCTCCTCTGGCCTGGAGCTGGCTGATAAGGGCAAACCATCTGCTGGGGGCTCCTCCGACTGCAGGGACAGGAACCCAGTAGGGCGAGGAGAGGCGAGGGGAGCCCATCAGGCCCAGCTGTGGCTTTGAGACAGGGAGGGAGAGAAGGAAATAGTGTCTTTAGTTTAAAACTGACTTGACCTATAAAATCACACCAGATTTGAGGAAGCTTCCTATCTTCCCTTATGAAATGTTTTTGTGTGTGTGTTTTTCTAATTTGCTGTTGCTTAGTAAAGAGAAGGGAGGCCAGTTGCCAGGACCCAGACAGGGAGAGTCAAGGCCTAGTAATCACTCATGTCTCGTGTGAGCTTGGTGAAGGTAGCTGCCCTCTCTGGGCTTTGGTAATTAGAGCTATCATTTCTTGACTACCTACTATGCATCAGCCACTACACTGCATTTTCTCTACACTTTTGAAAGTAACTCTCAAAGCTTCCCTGAGAGGTCAATTTTCACAGCTAATGAAGGTGAAGTAACATGTCCAAGGTCACCTAAGATTTGAGCCAGAATTTGAACTCAGTGCTGACAACAGAATCCATGTTCTTTTGAGAACCTGCAGATAGCAAATCTCAAGGAATGAACTTAATAATAAATCATTTCCTAGTCATGCTCTGCAAGAAGACGGCTCTGTGACCAATTAATATCGGGAATACTTTTTAAGTGTCGTTGTCATTCAAAACTCACAGAGCACTTTCGTGTCTAGAAGGTCCTCAGAAGCTTTGGAGTAAAGGAACTTAACTTTTTTTTAAACCAAGAGCTTCCCACATTGAACTGATCATCAATCTTTTTTCCTACAACACTTATTTCCAAGGAACACCTGCTCCTCGGAGGACTGCCTGAGAATCGCGGTAGAATCAGAATTGGAGGGATTACAGAGTTTACCCATCTAGCTTGTTTTTTATTTTAACATCCCCAGTGATGAGAGGCTTGTTCCCTGGTGGGACAGCCTGCCCCATCATTGCACAAAAGCAGTGGTCAGGACAGTGCTGCCCAACAGACACTACAAGCCACACCTGTGATTCGAAATTTCCTAGAACACAGGAAAAAGGTATAAAGGAGCAGGTGAAACTAATTTTAATAACATATTAATTAACCCAATGAATCCAAATATGTCATTTCAACATAGAATCAATAACAAATGATTGAGATAGTTTACATTCTTTTCCTCTAAAATTAAATCTTTGAAAGCCAGACTAGCCACATTTCAAGTGCTCATTTGGCTAGTGTCTACCCAGCTAGATAGCACAGGGTTTGAAGACTCTTCCTCAGGCCTACCTGAGCCTTTCCAGCCTGGGCCTCTTCTCCGTGGTCCTTGGACTCAAGGATATGGTAAATGGATATATAACTCAGACACTGCTCCCGAGGATGAGTTCCACTTGGCTATGTCTTTGCACATGTCCATCAAGTGGCCCACTGGCCATGAGCTACTGAGACCTGTTTCCCCCTTACAAAGGGCTTTCCAAACTTGAAAGTGCTACATCAATGAAACACATTCTCCTGACCCTCAGTGAGGCAAACTTAGAGTGACTCAGAGTTTCAGGGGTCTCATCACACTGCTATTTTGTATTGAACCCACAGATATCTGCTAATATAGTGTCCAGCCTGGGGCAACTCCTTTTTGCTCCCTGGGCCTCAGTTTCCCCACCTGTCAAATAACAGATTTAAATTTTCGATGATTCAGACTCTTTCTGCCTCTTCTTATCTATACCACTTTCTATACCTACCTATGAAATTTCGCTTTAAACCTAGTCTTAAGTTCAAATTCAGAAAATAGTTATATCTTCCCATACAAATTATCATAATAAGGGTTTTTGGAGTGTTTACTATGTGTCAAGCACTGTTGTAAGAGCTTTACACAGCATCTCATTTAACCCTCTCCACACCCGAGTGAAGTAAACACTACTATTATTCCCCATCGTAATTGTGGAAACTGAGGTACTGAGCAGTTGACTCATAAGTCACACACCTAATAAAGGGGACAGCTGGAGATTCCAGACCAGGACCCTCTTTCTGTCCCTGATCCCAGACTGTGAATACAGCTCCAGCCCTAAGCTGGGCCCAGGCCTCCGATTACTAACGAGGGACAGGGGCTCAGGAAAGCTGCTTTCTGCCTTTTGCTGTTGTTGTTAAAACCCTCAATGTGTCCTCCTTCTGTTTTGCACAAGAAAAAAAAAAATACTGTTATACTTTCCTTGCTAGGGAAATCCTACTCCTCGCAAGACTTTCTTCCCAACCCCTTGACCTTTCAGGAAAGGGGCTGAGTCCCCTGGGAAGGCTCTGGAGGAGACTGGAGAAGCTCCGTGTCCCCTGTCTAGGACGGGTATTTTTAGAGCTGGCCGTACTGTTTACAAGGAAGCCAGTCCCCTGAGCCTGCCCTCTCCCTACAGGGAAACACTGGCCACCAGCCCCTCCTGCTGCCCCGGACTCCCGCCAGCCCTTCCTTCCTCCCTCCTGGCTGCTCCTTTCCTGTCATCTCTATCAATCAGCACACGGGTGCACTGTCATTATCGCCCTGAGAGCCTCCTGGGAGGGCCAGCTGTGACCTGGCACTGGAGAAGAGCAGGAAGCTGCCGTCAGTTGAGAAGGTGGCTCTGTCAGCTGGCAATGGACAGGAGATCCTGTAAATGGGCATCTCTCTGAAGCAGTTACGGAACCTCCCTCTCCTGTGCCTTCTGAGCGAAGGCTCTGGAACCTGGGAGAGGATGAGTGTGGTGCATGAAGAGGCCACAGAGCAGGTGGGAGGCTCGGCTCTACCTGCGACTCCTACCGTGTGCCAGATGCTCCTAACTGTGACAAGTCGCTCATCCCCCTGAGCCTCCCTTTCTGCAGCTGTAGCGCGAGGAGGCTTTGAGTAGTTGGGGCTCTGCGTTCAATGACTGTCTGAGCCTCTTCAGTAATTAGGTGAGAACATTTAGGCCTAACTCATGGGGGACAACAGTGAATATTAAATAGGATCGTAAGGGAGAGCCCCAGGCACACAGTGGGCATGCAATTCATAGGACCAGTGATTAATAATTAATTTCCATGTGACACAAAGTAAGTTCCCCACCAGGACTGCTCTCATTATTCTTGTAGCTCAGGGTTCTTCCACCTTTAAGTCTGTACAAAACCTCTCCTCCAACTAGGCCCTTTTTAAAATGAAGTATTTATTCCCTCTCTCCGGTCCTGCACCCCTGTCCCCCTGTGGTTCAGGAGCCTTGGAGCAGATGTCAGAGGCCCCTTCTCTGAACCACAGCTCTGAGGCTTCCCGGGCAGGCTGCACATCTGGACCCCACCCCGGTAGCTCTTGGGAAACATCATCCAGACCCAGAACAGGGGGATCTGACCCAGGTCAGCTAGTGTCCTCAGGGTCTGACCCCAAGCTGGCAGGGCTGGGTAGGAAACGGGACCCAGGCAGCCCAGCCCACGCTTCCCAGATGTGGGAAGATTACAGGAGCTCCGGGCCCCCAAAGGAAGTGCCTTCCCACGCGGTTCGTCCCATGGGCAGGCTGTACTTCTCCTCTGGCGGTTGATTGGTATTTGAGGCACCAACCCCCCCCACCACCAGCATCCTCTCCTTGCCCCCCCTTTTCCCACTTCCCCTCCTGAGCCCTTTCCTCCCTCCCCACTTCCTCCCCCTCTTCCCCATTCCCATCCCCTTCCACCTGCTCTCCTCCACACCTGTGCTCTTGGCCCAAGGACAGCCCACTGTGCCCCTAGAGGGGGAGCCCCCGCAGAGGGGAGAGGGCCCGGCTTCTCCCGGTGGCCCGTGTCTCTGCTTCTCCAGGCCCTTCCGCAAAGAAGCCCCGGCGGCCTCTGATGGGCCAGGCCCTGGCCAGCTACTCGGACCCAGGGCCGGGTGCTAACTCCAGGGGCCAACCAGTCTGGAGGGCCAGGGCTAGGACGGCGCTCCCGCTTGGTCGAGGAAGTCGCATGTTTTAAAAGGTGTCCCCTTTGACCACCTTCTCTACTGTCTCGAGGCCCTGCGTTCACACTCTTTCTAGTGCCATGAACTGTATCACCTGAGCCTTAATTAGAAGGTGCCACCTCGGGAGAATGCAATTATGGAAGGAGGCGCTCCTTTCCTCCGCATCCCCTGCCCGCTAGACAAATGAAACAACGTGTTTAATGGGACAAAGCCTGAAAGAGCATGCGTCAGCCAGCGAAGGCTAGCAGGCCAAGAGGCTAGAGACAGGGTGTGAGACAAATCAGGACAGCAGCCACCACTGCCCCCCCCCCCCCCCGCTCCGCATCGCAGGCTGACCGCAGCAAGGACGCGGAGGCTGGCCTGGAGGAAGGAGAGAGCAGCAGCGGGGAGACCTCATGGGCAACGAATCTTCTAGTCCCACGGAACCTCCTTAATTTCTAATCCTTCCTTCTAACCCACCCCGACTTGATGAACCTGAGGGTTCCTCCTCACCCGCCTTCTGTTCCTTACTAGATGGGGCGCCTTAGGCAAGTCCTTTAGCCTCTGTGGCTTTGTTTTCTTCATCTGTGAATCTGAAAGTGTGTGTGTGTGTGTGTGTGTGTGTGTGTGTGTGTGTGTACATGCAAATACGCACATACCAAGAGTTGTTATGCCACTTAAATAAATAAGACACTGTGGAAGGAAGCCCTTCAGAAAGCACAGGCCGTTCCCTATCTCCCTCGCCCGCAGCTGCTAGTGCCATTCCACCAGGGGAAGTCCTCACCCGGAAAGCCGTGTTCACACTGGCGCAGGTCCCAGGGCGTGCGCCCCGCGGAGCCCGGGTCTCTCCCTTTCCATTTCCCTTGTTGACTTCCACTGTGACTGTTGTTGGCTTGCAGACGGACAAGCAGTTCTCTATGACTTGCCCAGCTGCCAGGCTAATGTCTCACCCCGGCTCCCCAGGGGACAGTCTGCTCAGGTAGACTATTTAATGAAGGAAACATTGTGATTAGAAAATGTCAGGTGTCAGAGTGATCATTAGATTCAGCCATGGGGAAAAGTAAAGGACTTTGGCTGAGCTCCTTCAAGGTACAGGGAGTGTGCTGGGTACCCGAGCTATAGACTGGAGTGAAATGGGGCCCCTGACCTCCAGGAGCTCACTGCAGAGGAAGAGACAGATACATGAACAGGGAAAGATGACACACTGTGCCAAAGATTGAGGGGCTGCACTCAGGGAGGCCCCCTCAAGTCCTCTGGTGCTTACCAACCTGAAGTTATAGTATTATTTAATTATTTGTACTCTGACTGCCTTCCCACAAGAATGTAAGCCCTAAAAATGCAGAATATTGTCTTATTCACAGCTCTACTCTCAACACATAGTAGGTGCTCACTTAGGAAGTATCTGTGAATGAGTACATGGCTTGAGGAAACACAGAGGGTTGTGGCTGCTTAACGCACTACAGGGGCAGGGGTCACAGAAGACTTCCTAGAGGAAGAGGCTTGGCCAGGAGCACAGTGTTCCAAAACGTACAACTCCCTCGACATTCCCGAGTTCGTGACTTCCTTACCAGTCAGTGAGGTCATGCCCACTTTATGAATGAAGAAACAATTCCAGAGAAGGGGAATCAGCATGGTAACGGTCACTCAGCTGGCAGAGAGAAGACTTGAGCCCGGATCTCCTAAGTCGAAAGCCTGTGCCTTCTCCACACAGGCCTGTAAAGCCGTTTAAGAGGGGACTAAGTCCGGAAGACAGATCATCATCAACATTAGCATCAAACTTCATCATCATCATCTTCTTCATCATTTTTATGGCAGCCAAAGTTTAACAAGTGATCACTCTAAGGCCAGGCACCTTTCTAAGAACCCTATATTTGTTAATGCATTCTGTATAACCACCTAATGGTGTAGGCTCAATTATCATTCCCAATTTATAGATGAGCAAATTGAGGCACTGTGAAATAACTTTCTTAGTGCATACTGGTAGTAAGTGAAAGGCCCAAGATTCAAACCCATGCAGCCTGGCCTCAGAGCTTACACTCTTAATCATTTCATCTTCTGCTTCAACAGACCATGCCCACCTCATACAACTCTAGAAACCTGCTAGAAACTTCACAACTGAGCACTCTGTGTGTTTCAGATACTATACTAGGCACTGTGGGGAAAGTACAAAGAAGAAATTAACTAAGTGACTGACTTAGAAAGAAAGATGTAAGTCTAGAGGCACCCATGTCCCTATGATATGGAGGAAGCAGATGATAGAGAATGAAGCCAGCACATCAACTGGCTCAGGAAAGGGAGGTGGAAGAGAAACATGGCCCCTGTTCCAGCCACCTGTGCCCTTCCTGGGGCTTGGTAATTTGGTTTGACTTTCAATTCTGTGATTGTCCCTATATTCTCCTAACTTGAATCTCCTTTTTCTGCTTAAGCAAGTTTAATTCAGGATTTTGCTCTTCGGAACAGTTTTAAATAATAAAGGCAAGAAGTTCATGGATTCCAATTTGGAGAGGAGGGGACAGGCATGAAAGATGGGTCAGAGGCAGAACTGAAAGACTATGGTCACCCATTTGATGACTCATGTAAGAGCAGGGGTGTCCAAGGGGAAGTCCCAGGTTATTGGCTTGAGAGATTGGAGAGAGATGGTGGTGTCTCTAGCAGAAATAAACAATTCAGAAGATAAACTATACGGGGAGGGGAGGGATAGAGGAAAGAAAAATGCGTTCCTTCAGTTATTCATTCATTCATTGAACAATGGTTTTCCAAACCCTATCTGGGCACTAGAGGATCAACAGTGGATAAGGTGAGCTCCGATTTGGATAGTATCTGCGGGCCATCATTGCCTTAATTACTCAACCAATAGTAAGTAAACACCGACTACAGCCCATGTGCTGCCCATAGAACTGAGGACAAATCCAGGCAGCGATGTCCAGCAGGCAGCTGGAAAGAGGACTGTGCTGGCATTTCTGTTGGAAGCATCATCCCCATAGGGATAATTTTGGAAGTTGTGGGAGAAAGCTCTCAGAGAGGAGAAGTCTAGTTCCACAAGCCTTGTCTATCGTGCCTAGGCTTCATCCCTGAGCTGAGAACAAAATGTTTCTTTGGCCTGTGTGACTGAGTCACAGACATAGAAAGAGCATGGGTTTGGGGGACCAGTCTGGTGCCAGCCTAGATTTACACACGAGCCTTACCAGGTAACCGCATGAATGACCCTGACTGAGTTGGGCTTGCCTCTCAGAGTCTCGGCTCCCTCAGCTACAGAATGAGGGTATGAGTGCTCATCTGAGTGTCGAGAGTAAGAAAGAATGTACAAGTACACTCACTCAACCACAGACACGAAGCGAACACCTGTATGTACCAAGTTCTGAATAAAGGACTTAAATAGAAGCCAGTGTCAGGGGGTCCGTCTGGCGTCTGTGAAGCTTTGGGGCTGCCATGGCTGGGTTTGATTCCCCTAGAGCAGCTGAATCCTATCTGCCCACCATGAATCAACATCAATCTGCCCCTTCCCCAGCCCATAAGAAAGGCAGTATTTCCATCGATTAGAGAAGAAAGAGAAAAGTGCACGTTTGGCTGTGCTCGGCAGAGCTGTTTTCCTGAGCGGCAGAAAAAGGGCCCACGTGAGCCATGCTGTTCTTGGCAGCCGCTACCCCACTTCTCACAGCCAGAGGCTTAAAGTGTTATTTGTGGTTTAAGTTACAAGCAAGGGCGAAACCCCAGAAAAGGGGGGGAGAGGGGAGAAAACATTTTAAAAGTTGAGAAAATTGCCCTGTGTTCTCAAGTGCGGGCAATTTGTCCAAACACCTGAGCTCTGTAGAATCCTAGTGGTCTGACTGTGGTTTTATATTCTGGGGCTCTGGGCCCAGTGTTGGGGGTAGGGGGGAGTTTTTCATACATTAAGAAAATTACAAAATCACTTTTTATGAGATATTAATGAATAGCTTTACTGCTTCAATGGCGACATTGTTGGAGGTTTTGAAAAAAACCCAGGCCCATGTTTGGGGGTGGTTTTGTTGTGAAGATTGCTGCATAAAGCATTTCACAGTCGTTACACGGGAGTCTGGGCGTGCCCCCCCAGGATCCACAGCAGAGAACACTAAACATTTTAAGAATAGGAGAGCCCTCTAAGGCCTTTAAGTGAAGTCCAACCCTCTCCTTTTATTGATGATAAAAACAAGGCCCAGAGAAGGTAAGAAATATGTCAAAGATAGCACAGCATGTCTGTGGTAGAAGCAAGCCTAGACCCCAGGCTCCTGGGTTCCCGGCAGCCTTTAAGGCAGCCCAGAGGTGACATTCCACCTCAAAAACCACGACTGGCCTCCCCTTCGTGTTGACATTTCTGCGGCAGTGACTTTGAAAGCTGCCTTTTATGGCCCTGGCTTTGGAAGGGCAAACACTGCTATCAGTAGAATAACACAGGTGGCTTCTCGAGTTGGGCCCAGGTGGAGCGGGGCAGGAAGCGAGGCCCCTCCGCACAGGCAGACATGACCCAATCACCTGTCTGGGTTCAGAAGGGTACACAGGCTTTCCTTGGGGAGTGGGACAAGAGGCTAGTGTGGTGGTGAAGGGCTTAGCTTTGGGGCAGACAAGATGGGGTCAAGTCCCAGCGACCTTACTTGCCAACTGTACAACTGTGACTAGCTCCCTAACGGGGCTATAAACCAGAGATAGTCATCACTTGGTCACATGAGCCGCATGTCACTAGTAAATCCTGTACCTGATAGCGCAGGCATAGGATTATGGAAGAAAGTTCGGTTGGACAATGCTGGTAGGGGCGCTGGGCTCTTGACAGGGGTGCTTGGTGCTGGATCTCGCCCTCCTGCGCCACCTGAAAACAGGGCTGGCCCAGGTGAGGCCTCCAGCTCTAAGGGCTCAGGCTCAGGCAGAGACATCCAGGATTCCAGGCCCCTCTCTCTTCCTTGGTCCTCTCTAATACTGCAAGGATTTGGCCTCAAGCTTGGGAGCCTGGCTGAGCGCCTTTCCCATGCTCCCTCGTGCAAAATCCCAGGGAGGACAGAGGTCTGCGACCAGAGGCAAGCAGCTGGGTGACGCCCAGTGAAAGTGCCGGCATTTACAGTGAGAGAGCCTTGGAGTCAGATTCTGGCTCACCCACTTGGCCTCAGTGGCCCTGGGTAAGCCAGTGCAACTCTCTAAGCCTCAGTTTCCATATTGGTGCTCTCCCTGCCTGCCACGTCATGAACCAGTGAGGGGATGAGTCAATGAAGGTAAAAAACACTTAGCAAAGTACACAGTCAAGAGTGGGAATCTTCTAAAAGTAGGTCTTCTCTCGCTCAGCCTGTCTTCACTAAAAGGGTATTTAGATGGAGGGAGGCAGGCAGCTGCCCTCGAATCTCTGTAAATCAATGTCGTACCACTTGGAAACATTCTCCAGAAGTCAGGAGGTTAGCAGAAACTGGTATCCCAGAAACACCCTGGAGGAGTTCCCTGGAGGGGAGGAGAGAAACGGGGCACAGTCTTTGAACATCTATTATGTTCTAGATAGTGTGACAGTCACTTTCAGACATGAAAAGTGATGGCGATGATGATGGCAAACTTTACCGACAGGTACAGTTCTAAGTGCTTTACACATATTAACCGCCGTTTTGCAGATGAGGAAACTGAGGCACGGAGACGTTAAAATAAGTCAGCAGGGTCACCCTAAGCTGAGGTTTGAATCCCAGCTGTCTGAGTCCCTGGGCATGGGCATAACCATCGCACAGCCCTGCTCCCAGGGTCCGCACATTGTTGGAGCCTCATCATCACCAGCACTTTCGGTTTCCTTAAACCGAGGCTCAGGAAAATTAGGCTCACGCTGAGGAGAGAGAGGACGACCCTCGAGTTTTTGTCATTTCCTCCAAAAATATTTCCTTTTCTGCCTACCTTTTTAACTGATAGAAAGGCATTATTCAATTTGAGTCTAAATCTAGCTTCCTGTTACTTCCTTGCTTGAGTCTTACTTTTCCCTTTGGGTCAGAAAGAGGAAATCTACTGCTTCACTCATAGGGAAACCTCTGAGATAACCAAAGCCCACTCTCCCAACTTCTTCGCCCTTCTGTTCCTCTGGGAAAAGAAATGCTGGTCCTTCCACCTATACAAGGATGACATCATTCCCTTTGGTTTTCCGGTTCTGAGCTTTGGACAAGTTCCGGTTTGACTATGATAGTCTGAAATTGTGGAACTAGACTTTATCCCACATTCCAGCTCCAGTCTAACCTCAAAGGAAGTGCAATGTCACCTTATGTTCTGACACTATGCTCCTAGTGATACAACCCAAGTACACATTATCTCTTTTGGCAACTACCTCTGCATTGCTGACTCATGACTCCCTCATGTCTTGATTTCCTGTTCTATCCTTTCCTCAATTTGGCCTGATTTCTTAAGACCTCTCTTGATCACATTATGCTAAGATTCTTGAGGACTCCTTCAGCAGGTACCTTGGAGAAGCCCTCAGATTTGAGGCTAGCTAATCCACACCCTCAAATGAAGGCCTTCAAAATCTCAAACACAGCTGGATCCAGAGGGAACTGGAAAAGGCTCTCTGACCACAGGGGAGCCAGCAGACAGCAGGCTATTTCATCAAGAGCCAGATCCATAAGTGACTGGAAGACACTCCTTCTAGAAGAGCAAAAGCTGCTGCGACCTCATCAGTTTCAAAAGAGCTTGGAAGCCACAATCAAGTCATATTTCAGAGTAGTGATTGGTAGTTCAGGCTTTGGAATCCAGCAGGCCTGGACTCAAAGCCATTTACTAGCTTTGTGACTTCAGGTCAAGGACAACATCTTTAAGCCTCAATTTCTCTCTGTATAACTGGGGCCACAATGGTACTTCATCATGATGTTGACAGGGTGAAAAAAGAAAACACAAGTAAATGGCTTACCCCAGTGCTTTGGTACAGGGTGCAAGCTAAGCATTGGTGATGACCTCTTCAAGCCTTAGTTCTCCATTCAAGCATTTATTCAGCAAGTATTCACCAAGAGTGGGCAGGGGCCGCTGGGTACTACAGAGAGGAAAATGCAGATGCTAATAAAAGCCTGAGAGCAGGCTCCACTCTGGTGGATAAATATGCTTCCAGGGAACTAGCTAAATGCTCTACAGGAACCTCTCTGGTTCTGGGTATGAACTGCTGGCCACACCACCCACCTCACCCCCCCCCCACACACACACACCATCTCCTGGGCCATCTGTGAATTTGAAGCTTCTCAGATTACTCTCAATGTGACCTTCTGCAAATCCCATAACTCATCTCAGTGCCTGGCACATTTCCTATAAAACAGAGATAGTAATACCCTCAGTGCTGAGTTTCCGTAGTAGATTAAACAGTGACAAATGTAAAGTGACCAGCCAAGCCCGCATTTGGCCAATGCTCCATAACTTTTATCTGCATTCCCCCCACCACTCCTTCTGCCCACCAGCCTTCTGTTATCATGTGCCAAGCTTGGGCTAGATACTGGTGGTCAATAGGCTAATGAGAAGAGAGTTTAAAGTTTTGGGGGGGGGGTTGGTAAATAACATTTGAAACTCCAACCCAAATAGATGGTGCTAAGGACTCTGATGGACTTAGGTCCGAGGCTATGTGGGAACACCAGGAAGGGCAGATCACTTTGCCTGGTTGGCCCTCAGTTTCCGCATCTGTCAAAGGGGTGAGATTTGTTTCTATTTCACATGAGATGACTCAGTGAGTTAGTAAATGTGAAACTATATATTGGAAAGTTTAGTTCTGTGCTTTGTTTATTTCTCTGTTTTCCCCTTAGACTTGAACCCATTGAGGGAGGGCCTGTCTTATTCATTCCTCTGTCTCCAGCACAGAGCAGGTCTACAGTGGTTGAGTGAACTATTGTAAGAATTTATTATCTAATCTTATCCCTCCAGACCCCAAGAGGTTTTACCCATTTTATAGATGGAGGTAAAACATTGTACAGAGTTCAGTGACTAAGCCAGACATCTTCAGATTTGCTCTGATGACCTTTCTACTAGATACCACAACACGGGCCACTCTGGCTGGGGTGGAGAGCCACTGCTCTGCTGGACATGACTAATGTTTCCCCGGGGGTCGCTGAGCCAATCAATCGGCCTCTCACACTGAGTCATGCGCTGAGGTGAACCTGGGACCTGAGGAGAAAGCTGAGCGGTCCTGCTGAACGGGTATGCCAGGGCTCCCTCAGGCCAGCACATCGCCTGGGAAAGCCCTCACGGAGGGTGAGGATGGGCAAGGGCACGGACGTCATGCCAGCTCCACTCCCCTCTTTCACAAGAGCGTCTGAAGGGCAACACCTGACTGTCCCCTAACTGAGGGATGTCACTCAGAGGCATCCCTCACTCTCATTCCCAGTGTTAACACCCTAACACATACCCTCATGATCTTTTGTCTTGACTGGGCTCTCAGCCTTCATTCTAAGAACTTGAGTAACCTGCCAGAGTCGCACATTATGACTATGTCATGCTTATGCTCAAAAAATCTTTAACAGCTCCCTGGTACATAGGGAATCAAGTAAAAACCCACAGCTCAAGATGCAAGGCCCTCTTGCTTACACCTCAACCTGCCTTTTCAATCTTCTTGCTCTCTGTGCTCCCTTGAATCCCTCACTTTATCACAGGATATGTGTTGCTATTCCTCGGAGTTGCCTTTCACTCCTCCTCACTCTTGCTAATACACTTTTTTTCACCTTGTTTAACTCATCTTTCAAATCTGAGCTTAAAATTCACCTCCTTTAGGAAGCATTTCCTGATCGCCTCATCCCAAAATGGTAATATAAGTTGTTATATTTATTTATCATTGCTTTTTAGTCTAAGTCATTATGATTAATACTTTCACATACTTCCTCTACTTTGATATTTCCAACCATCTCACATGGTAATGAGTATTATTATTCCCCTTTTATAGATGTGGAAACTGAGACACAGAAAGGACAGCTAACTTGTCCACACTCACACACCTCATGAGATTCAGATGGCAGTCTGCTTGACTCTGAGGTTGCTCCAAGACTTTGGTTCTTATTCAGCAAGTTCTTTGCACCTCTTTGGGGCATTCATCTTATTGGGTGTTGTATTTTCATACAGGGATCATCTACTCAATTCTACTGTGATCTTCCTGAAGACAAGGTGCTATCTCTTGTGCACCATCAGCTCTCTGTGCAGTGTCTAACACATATTGGGCCATGAGGCAGAAAGCAATAGTTATTGAGCACTCAGACCTGTTCTGATGACCTTTCTACTAGATTCCACAACACAGGCCACACACATAAACATACATACACACACACATATTCATTTAAGTATTGTTAGTCCCATTTTACAAAGGTAGAAACAGAGGCACAGGGAGGCTAAATAACTTTTTATCATCTTTTTAAATTCTGTGTTTGAATGATTTTTAAATATCATCTTCATGTAATTTTTTTAAAAAATAAAATTAATTTATTTAAAATATAGATCCATGCAAATTTTTGAAGGTCATACATCCTGAGAATTCAGATGGGCTTTTCTGCTCCAGGGGTGGTTCCACTGTAACCATCTCATTTCTGACATATTTGCAGAAAATTTTGATACATGGTGTTATTAATATTATGGTCAGCTGCATATGACAGAAAACTCAACAATAATCATGAAGGTTAATTTTTCACATTGAAGAGAAGCCCCAAGGGAGGAGATAGCACTCCATGGTGGCAAAGGCCCAGGCTCCTTCTATCCTGTTGCTCTGCCATCCTCCGTGCATGGTTTCTACCTTATGGCCCCTGATGGTTGCTCCCTCCAGCCAGAAGAAGGAAGAGCAGGATGGAGGGCATGTCCCCTGCAATTAAGAACACTACCCAGAAGTCTCACACACCACTTCTATGTACATCCCATGGGCCAAAATTTAGTTACATAGCAACACCTGGCTGTAATGGAGGCTATGCAATATTGACTGCATTTTGAGCAGCCACAAGTCCAGCTAAAGGAAGGGGAGAGCAGCTATTTGGGGACAGTCAGCCATCCTCTGACATAAATAGGGATGTTTTGCTTTCAGAATGTATCTGCCCTGCTCTCCGAAACTGTTTCATGATTGGAACTGTCTCATGCTTCTCACATACTCTTAGGTTCTCTATAGAGATTAGTACACACTGAGGGAAGATAACTAACTGCTCATCAAAGACTCAATTTCTAACCAAATGACCAATGGGCTTTCTCTGAGAGAAGGTCCAGTTGTGTGACACTGGGCAAATCAATTACTCTCCTTAAGTCATATGACCTTGGGCAAGTCATTTTACCACTGAAGCCCATTCTCCATCAGTTAAATGAAGATAAGAATAAAATCATATCCACCTCATAGGCTTGCTGGGTGGCTTACCTGGCATTGTGGAAACATTAAAATTAATTTTGATAATATATTTTACTTAGCCCAATGTACCCAAAATATTATCATTTCAACATGTACTCAATTTACATTGCTAATGAGAACTTGCATTTTTCATACTAAGACTTTGAAATCCAGTATGTGTTTCATATTCATAATACATCTCAATTCAGACCAGGCACATTTCAAATGGTCAATAGTCCCAGGGGGCTGGTGGCTACTGAGGTGGACAGTGGGGGTCAAGACTAATTTAAGTGCCCTTGCTGTGTGCTCCCCTGGCACCCTACACTTACAAGGGAAGAAATAATCTTTCCCATGGCAAGTATGTTTACTTGACTTATCCGCAAGCAATTCCCCTAAGGAGAGGGAATGAGCGGTATCCCCAGGGCCTAACATAGTCCCTAGCACAGAGCAGACACTCAATAAATACTTGTTAAACAAATATTATTCAGTTCTCTATCCCCAACACCCAGCCCAGTGCTTGACCCTCAGTAGGCATTTAATAAAGACTTATTAAATTAATGAAGTAACGACCCGGTATTTTAATGGTAAGTGAGTTAGCGATTTGCCAGCAGGTGAAAACCAGGCAGTTTATTGCAAGGGAGACAATGGTACCTTTTTAGCCCTCAATGTAACACCTGCCGTTAAGTCAAGTTTCCTTCACCACCTCCTTCCCCCCCAAACAAAACAGGAGCCAGATGGGAAGCCACAGGCCTCCACATTCGGTGAGATCCCACAATGCCTGGTCTGCAGTGATAGGCAAGCATATCGAGTTCCCATGAAGAAATAAAATTAACTCCCAGCAAAGGCCTAATTGCTTTTTCTCACTGTATTCTTTTTCTCTCAAAACTGACTCAGCAGTGCACAAGGTGAGAGGCGCCAAAAAGTTGCCAGGCATTGTGCAACAGAATCTAGAAAGAAAACTTGACAGTAATACAGTAATAATCACAATGAAGGGATTTTCAGCCTCGGCATAACTGCTCACTAACGTGATCGCCTGAAGCAACTGTGTTCCTTCCATGAGCTGAACTCGCTCATCCGTAAGCTGGGAGTGATGGCACAGCTGCCTCCAGCCAGGCCTTGGCTAGGACCCTGTAAGAGCAAAGGTCCCCGCACAGACCCGCGCTCTCTCGGTGACTGGTAACTTGCAGTGTTCCCTCAGTGACCTTGTGAGGCCCTCCTGAATTTGCAAAATGAGACTATGCATTATTTTTGTCTTGAGGTCAGCATTAGGCTGGATGATTTTCTTAGAGTTGTGGAGAGCTTTCTTTCCCCTCCTTGTGGACAACTCACACAAACACTATTTAGAAAGACCAGGCCCAGTCGTCTCTTTGGAGTCTGGTGGCAGGCCAGGAGGCCGGTGACAAAGGCTGCATTCAGCTACAAACAGCAGCCTGATGGGCAGGGGCCACGTCCCAAACATTCTTGACTGGGCTTGGGGGTGGGGAGGGAGGTGTTACCGGCCTCCAAATGTTTGTTGCTCTGTTTCCATAGCAACTGCAGTGGCCATAGTGAAACCTTGAAACTGCACATCGAAACTTGGGAGGTGCTGCAAAGTCAGGCCTGATTGGGAGAAGGCTTTCCCCTGGACTTTCCCTCTTCTCACTCACTGAGCAGCTTTCCAGCTCCTTTCAAAGGGCATTAAAGAGAAGCTATTGTGCTAGCTGCACACAGTCCGATGCCTGCTCTAATGAAAGATTTTTGTGCAAAGACTCTACCAAATTGCCCAGGACAGCTTTTAAGAGACTTACATCAAATTGAGTGGCCTGGTGTTGTCTGCAGAGCTTTTGCATCATAGTTTACAGACTCTGGTTCTGGCACAGGACAGTGACACCACCTACTACCTGTGTGACCTTGGGCAAGTCATTTACAGTCACTGAGCCCTTTCCTCAGAGGGAAAAAAAATCAAGCCCAATTCCCAATTCAATAAACTCTTATTGATGCCTACCCTGGGCTATTGCAAAGCTAAAAACACATGGCTATTGTCCTTGGGGAGCTCATATAACCTACCAGGCAGAGCTGAATGAAATAGTAGGTTGGGTCACACCATTGCCCACTGCTTGGCCCCCAGTGGGGACCACACATGCTATAGAAGTTTCTTCCCTCCCTTCCTCACACTGGGCTGCTGCAAAGAAAGCCCTGAAAGATGAACAAGAGCCCGTGTACGTCCAATGCGTTCTCGTATCCAAGGTCAATTTAGCAGTTTGAACGAGAAGGAACTGAACTTTCATCGATTTTACATACTTTGCCTCCATTACAACATGCTTTCGCAATCCATATCTCACTGGACTGTCTCAACTATCTGCTGGATTTGGAAGGGCTAGAATTGTTGATTTTCACTCTAGATGGAAGGTACTAAGGCACAAAGGCAAAGCCATTTGCCCAGGTCACAAGGGGACTTAGAGGCAGGGAAGGAATTCAAACACACATTTCCCAAATTATTTTAATAAGTATTTCTTGAGCAGATTCTAGGTGCCAACATTGTTCCAGACACTAAGATTGACACAGTGAACAAAACAAACTTCCGTCAAAGAGCTTAAGTTCTAGAGGATAGAAGAAGACTATGGATATTCACATAAATGAGACCATGCCGGGTACATACTACAGCAATAAGCAGTAAGGAGGAAATATAAGCGGAGTGAAGAAAACAGGATACTATTTTCTATCGGGTCTTCTAGAAAGTCCTTTCCAAGGAGGCCTGGGAGAAGTGAAGAGCTAGTGGTGCAGATGCCATGGCAGGAGAGTGTCCGGGCAGGAAGAAGAAGCCCTAAGGTAGGAACGTGCTGGCATGTTTGCGGAACAGTCGGAAGACCAGTGTGGCCCGAGAAAACAGACGGATGGGGAGACTGGCAGGGGATGAAGCCAGAGAAGGCGTGAGGGCCTCTTAGGGGGTGGGGTGAACTTTCGGTTTCACCCTGAGTGAGACTGCAGCCCGTGGAGGGCTTTGGGCAAAGGAGTGGCGAGATGTGACTTGGCACACTAAGAATTCCCTCTGGTTCCCACATGAGCCACAGCCTGGAAAGCGGCAAGGACAGACAGGGAGCCCGGTGACGAGGCCACTGCAACAGTGTGAGCAAGAAAGGATGGCGGCTCAGAGGCAGTGGTAGCAGGGAGGTGGTGAGAACGGGCAGATTTTGGACCCATTTCTCAGAAGGAGGTAACAGGATTGCTGATGGTTGGAGGTGGGGTGTGAGGAAGCCACTGCTGAGTCCCTGGTCTCTGGACTGAGTCACTAGAAGAATAAAGTTGCCATTTCCAGAGATGGGAAACTTGAGGTGTGGAGCACAGTGGGGGGTGAAGATGAAGAGTTTTGTTTTAAAAATGGTGCATTTGAGATACATATTGGAGCTCCAAAAGGAAAAGGCAGAGAAGGTGGAGGGAGGAGAGCTAGAGATGCGTAGTTGCCATCCTGTAGGGCACGTTATTTATTTATTTATTTATTTAAATATATCTTTATTGATTTCAGAAAGAGGAAAGGAGAGGGAGAGGGAGAGATAGAAACATCAATGATGAGAGAGTCATTGATCGAGCCCTCAACCTGGGCATGTGCCCTGACCAGGAATCGAACCCCGATCGCCTGGATCCCAGGTTGACGCTCAACCGCTGAGCCACGCCCGGCCGGGCTAGGGCACGTTATTTAAAGCCACTGGTGGGGATTAACATCCCCAAGGGAGTGAGGATAGAGGAGAGGGCCCACCTTTGGAACATTCTAATGGACAGAGCTAATAAAGAGAAAGAGCCAGCAAGAAGCTTTGCAGGGTTCCTGTTAAGGTGCACACCTGCCCTGGTGGCTTAGTGAAGGGAGTGCTTCAGGTGCTTCAAGAAAGGAGTGACCCTTAGGGTCAAACTAGCGACGGGTTAAGGTGAGGACTGAGAATTGGCCTGATTTGGCAAAGGATGGTCCTTCAGGACCTTGACAATCTCTGTTTCAGTGAAGCGGTGAGGGCAAAAGCCTAATTAAGTGGGTTCAAGAGAGAATGGGGGAAAGTGGAGACTGGGAGTATGTTCAAGTCTTTGGAGAGTTTGTCTGGAAAGAGGAACAGGTGTATCAGGGGAAATGAGGGATCAATGGATGGTTTCTTTCTTTCTTTTTCTTTTTATTCTTGGAGGATTTCTTTTAAAAGATGGTTGACTTCATGGCACATTTGTGTACTGATGGGATGGCCTACCAGAGAGAGATAAATTGATGAGGCAGGAGAGAGAGGAACCTATTCTAGGAGCAATGCCCTTGGATAAATGAGAGGGATGGGATCGATATCAATCCCTGGTATGTCTTCTACTATAATGACATGCCCCCCAACTAATAAATGGTAAGTTGGGATCATTTTAAACTGCTTCTCAAATGCAAACATTTTTTTCAATTACATAGAGTAAGTTTACCAGGAGGTGGTAAAAATATTGCCCAATGAGTCTTGGAGAGCCTTCCTTGGTGAGCACAATGAGTTAGCCAGGCCTCCTGCCGCAGGCTTCCCTGGCACGTGTGCACATCCCCAACTGCAGGCTATTTACATGGCAGGCTCCCCCGGTAGATGTGAACTCCCCAAGGCAAGGACTGCTCCCTGTTCCTTCCTGCAGCCCCAGGACCAGCAAATGACTGGCATATGCATATTCACCAATCACTTAGGAAATACACCTTCCTGATGGTATGGTAGGTAAACAAGTGCTTTCTTTTCTTTTTAATCTGTGAAAGACAAGGGAAGGGAGGAAAGAAGGATTTATTGAGTAACCAACACGAGTAGGAAAAAGTTTTATTTTGCACATACAGAGTCATCAGCACTACCATTGAGTTAAAGAGTCATTTAGTAGTGAGCTTCCCATCAGTGGAGGTATGTAAACTGAGGCTAGACGATGCCTGTGGGAAATCCCAGTATCTAATGGTCATCAGGCTTTATCACCTATAGTCCAATCTAATCCTGGGAGTCAATGAGTCCAAGTTACATCATTCCATAACTTGTCATCATAATATAAGCACAGAGAAGTGTTGTATCAGGAGGCACAAGAGCCTGTTGTACTTAAACAGGTATATTGTGAAGTCAGGCTGCTAGGGACATAATCTGGATCTGCTACTGGGAACCATGCTATGTGCCTCATAGTTTAAAAACTCATAGATGAGCTCCCTCATCTGCAAAGTGAGAATAACAACAGGATATACCTCACTCTAAAATCCATCTAAAGTGCTTAGAACAGTACCTAACATATAGCAAGTGCTCAATAAATTGTTAGCTATTATTTGTTCAGTTTTTCCACCTCTTACAGACTGCACCAACAGTGTCCTAAGACCCGTGGGTATCTGTTACAGCCCACATTAAACCAAAGCCAATTCTAGTTAGAAAGACTGGGCTCAGCAGAGAGAAACCCTTGGGGACTGAGGTGATTTGATGGGGGTCCCAGTGGTGCCAGGCAAGCTGGCCCCCCTTCTGCTCCCCCTGTGTACCCATCTGCTTTCGTTGGGCAACGTGTAAAAATGTTTATGGCGACCTCATTTGTTTTCCTTTCTGTTACTGCTGCCTTCCAAAGGCCAGAAACCACTGAAATTAAACCAAGACAGGGGCCAGGGGAGCAGAAGGGGCCTGGGCCCGAGCCAGGAGTAATGAAGTGGAAAAGGTTCACACCACAGGCAGCACTACAAGGCACCTGTACAAACAGAATGAGACCTGCCCCCCTCCGTCCCGGGGCCCAGCACGCCCGCAGGACTTCTCTTTATGGCTTTGCTCTCTCCCCTGCCTGATCAATGAAGATGAGAAACAAAGGCATCCAGAGTGGAGCTAGAGAAGGGGCAGAATGGGAGGGAAGGGAAAAAGAGACACACTTAGACTAAATAATTCCTGAAAGTGCTGGTGAGTTCTCTGAAAGCCCAGTTGCCCGAAACTGGGGAGAAATGCACATTAATGTGTGTCGGCCATGTGGCAGGATTTGGACCAGACACTTTCATTATACCTTTGCTCATTTCGTCCATCCAATATGATTTTGCCGCATTTCACAAACAAGGAGATTGAAGTCCAAAGAAACAAAGCTAGCAGGTGACCAAAGCAAGATTTGAACCTGGAGTCACCATTCCTCTTTTATAGTGAAGTGACTCCTAACCACAATGTTGAGTGACTTTCTATAAGCCATATAGCTATTAGCAGAAACCCGGAGGCCTAAGCGCTTCCTGTGGTCACCACTGAACCCTGAACAGGGGCCAGTACAAACAAAGGGCCTGGCTTCCCCCACTTAGAGGAGTGGGCCCCTATCACTATCATGATGGAAGACCGAGGACCAAATAATGACTGACCTGGGGTCAGTGTTGTACAGATTTTGAAGCAGCGTGGCTCTGCATGTCTCCCAATCTCATTGAGGCTCAGAGTCTTCATCTCTGAAATGGGAATTCTGTGAGCACAACCTACAGTTACTCTCAACTCCTATTGTTGGTGCAACCAGAAACTTACTCGGCACCATGAGGGGAAAAGCAAAGGCCAAAAGTAAAGGCCAGTGCCCTTAACATATACCACAGGGGCTCGCCTTCCATCACCAGCTTCTCTTCTACACAAGTTGTTAGGATCATTAAAAGGGCAAACACATGTAAAAATGCATCCCACAGTGTGTCTGACACAAAGTAGGCTCTCAATAAAGGCTAACTCCCTTGACAAATTGGGAGCTCTTTGCAGACCAAAACAGGGGCTGCTTTTAACCCTCTAATATGTAGCATCCTGTACCTCATAGTAAATGTGCAATAAGTGTGTCTGTTGCATCTGTTAAGACCTTCGGGAGCTTCTACCATTGTGCCCCCTTATTTCCACACTCTCGGTCCAGTCGATATCCAGCACCAAGTTTGGTCCAAATGCCAGGTGCTTAATGCAGGGATCCAGGGACCAGTCTCACACAGTTCAAGGAGGTGCTTAGCTGCGTCAAAGAGCTCAACTTTCTCTTACTCAATTTTAGGAATGAACTACTTTTGTTATTCCAGTTCTTTGTTGTTGTTGCTATAGGATTTTATTATTAAATTGTTGTTACTTTAATCAGGGAGGAAGTGTTAGGTTTGTAATGTATAAAAACAGGATTGCCATGTGTTTGTAAAAATCGTTACACTTCCTGCATTCCTCCCTACTCAATAAACGTGCCCTGCTCACCCACTAGGCGCCAGGAGGGACCAGGAATTCACTGCTCCCAAAGAAGCAGATGCTGGGATAAATGCTGTTCATACATTGTGAGTGCTGAAACAAAAGAACCGTGTGCAGGCAGAAGAGATGAACTTGGTGTGAATGGGGAGGAGCCTCCCTGCTGTCCTAAAGGTGGTGACCTGAGCTGGATCGGAATTCCATCATGGAATGGTCCCTCAATAGACCATATGGGCCTGCTAGATCTTTACAGCAGGTGGGTCCCCTGCATATTCAAGGTGACAAAGGTCCAACCCCACACAATTTGTTTCCCTCCATTGAGTACTGAATGTTACCCCTAGCACAGGTGCCTAATCAGACAGCATGTAGTGTTACCATTTAACAGTTTCACGTGAAGATTGTGCATAACATGAGCTCCATAAATGTTGGTTGACCCATCAGAACTAAATGATAAAATCTAATCCTGCAAGAAGACTGCAAGCTTTTTAAGTCCAAAGGCAAGTCAATCATTTTAATCTCTATATCTGCATTTTAATTTTCATATCCCATAGCAGCTGATCCCGATTTGTCCATCAAACTCAGATGGTCAGCATCTCCCCAGGAAATGTTCCCTTATCCCTGAAGCTGGCCGCCCCTCTGTGCGCCCATCACACTCCAAGCTTTTTATTGGCCCGTCTGCCCTTTTAGGCTGATCTTCACTGCCTTCCTCTGTGCCTGAGTGAA
Source organism: Miniopterus natalensis (assembly GCF_054644295.1). Taxonomy (NCBI): domain Eukaryota; kingdom Metazoa; phylum Chordata; class Mammalia; order Chiroptera; family Miniopteridae; genus Miniopterus; species Miniopterus natalensis. The sequence continues at coordinate 35,360,214 of NC_142089.1, read as the reverse complement.
TGAACAAATGAGGGTACAGTTTCCTCTAAAAGGGTTGAATTTTAAGTTCCCTGTGGACTAGCCTCTCTGTTCTTGGGTAACTTTCTTCATCTTTGTAGTTCATTTACCTCCAGGGAAACATTACTGATAGTGTCTGCTAGCTGCCTATTAATCATAATAACCTACATAAGATATCACCTGGGGAACTCCAGGTCCACAACAGATTTCTATCCAATACTTGGCCAATGTGTATGTAGTACACAGGTCTAATGAGTTTACATCAGATAGACGCATTTTATGAAAATAACAAAAGTAGCCACAATAGCATTTATTGTATTGCTGAAAGCAGTGTGGATATGGAGATGGATGACTGCGTTCTAGCTTTGACTCTGCCACTTACTGGCTCTAAGTGGGTGCCTTGAGTGACTCTTGGCCTCATTTTCTTTTCATGGAAAATGGGCATAAGGTTACCTGCCTTGTAGGGTTGTTATGAAAATGAAACAACATAACAGACGTGAAAGCAGTTTTTTATTTATAAAATGATACAGAAACATCAGCTTTTATTACTATTAGTGATATTATTCCATTGTACTCAAGAGGAAATTTATAGGTAATTATAATGTACCATCTATATGAATTAGGGCACATGGTCTCCACCTCACAGAGCCTTGATTTCCCTATCTGAACTTGTGCTTCTTGTTTTAGATGTACGATGGCTTGCTATGGTGTCAATATGGTCAAGAGAGGCAATTGTGTGGTTTGTCACAAGCCCCAATGAGGAATACAGGTAGAGAGGAAGGTTCTGATGAGACCCTCAAGGTAGTAAAGGCCTCAAGGGCTCCATGATAAATAACAGCTAATGGACAAGATGTTTAGCCTGAAAGAGAAACAATTTCAAGGACAATAGACCTGCTTTCATTTCAGAAGAGTGGTTGTGTGGAAGTGAATTTAGGCCTCTTCTGGGTGGCCCCAAAGCCTAGAACCACAGCCAGTATGAAAGTATAGTGATACAGGTTTCTGCTCATTGGAAGAAGTTTCTGGCAGCCAGAGTCTTCTCAACATGGAAAGGGTTGACTACAGGAGAGAGTTGCCACTGGTGCTGGAAGCCTGTGTCTACTTGCCAGGGGAGCCTGTAAGGCTGTCGCTAGCATCAGATCAAAGATTGGTCTAGGTGGTCTCCAGGTGCTTTCTGGACCTGCCTTCACAACTCTAAAAAATCCATGAAACAACTTTCTCATTGTGAGAAAAGCCTCCCCAGCCTTCTGTTGGCTTGGGCAAGCAAAGTAGGACAGCTGGGAAGGTGTCAATCAGTCAATCAGAACTACTAAAAGTGGCATTGTGTGCTGAATAGTGGACCTCACACCCCTTCTATTTGTCTATCCCTGTATGGTGTATGAAACATCTTTACACACTGCCTTGCTCCACAACTCTGGGGGGTATTTTTATTAACCTCAGTTTACAGAGATGAACCAAAGGCCCTGAGAAGTTCCTAGTTCAGTAAAGAACTCATACCCCATGAGTAGGGGATTGTTTTTCTTTTCTTTTTTTTAAAGAGAGAGAGAGAAACATTGATGTGATAGAGACATAGTGACTGGTTGCCTCCCCCGGGGCCGAGTATCGAACCTGCAGCCGAGGTACATGCCGTTGGCCGAAATCAAACCCGGGGCCCTTCAGTCCGAGGGCCAATGCACTAACCACTGAGCAAATCGGCCAGGACTAGGGGTTTGTTTTTCAAGTCCATGGTGTTCCCTGGTGTTCCATTTAGTCATTCCTGTTTTTCACTACCACATTGTTTGCTGGGGGAAAGAACAAAAACAGCAACAGATGTCTTTGTTTGGGGGTTTTACGAAACTCTCTGGTTAAGATAACACTTTCAATTAAAGAAATTATATCTCCAAATGCCATATGCCGACAAGCCCTCATTTGCAAAAGTCACCTGCTCTCAGAAAGCGTTTGAGTCCTCTCGAACCATCACCACTCGACAGCTCAGTTGGACATCTAAACAGGTCCCTTCTCTTCTCTCTTCTGGATCCTGAAAGCCTCAGTCCAGAGAGCTCAAGTCCAGAGGGCATCCTTGGAATTGTCCTCAGGACTCTGCGGAGGCTCACCACCAGTTCTTCAGCCTTCATTCTTCATGTACACACGCACCTGCATGGTGTGTGTAGCCTGCACTATTCATTGTATATCAGGGCCTGGGACATTTTAGGCACTTAGCAAATAGCTTTAGAATAAATTATTTATTTCTTCTTCCCTTCCTTCTTCCCCCTCTCTCTCTCTGATTCTTCCACAGCCTCACATTTTCTGAAAGACTTCTGTGTCACAGAGCTGCTAAGCATTGAAAGTACAAAGATAATTAAACAGATTCCCTGTCCTCAGGACACCCACAGTCTAAAGGAGAAAAGTCCAAAGAAAAGACTTCTCATCCCAGGAAGAATATCAGCTCTTAAGGGCAAGGTTGCAGGATACACAGCTATGTACATAAAAGTCCATTGCTTTCCTATATGCCAACAGTAAACAAATGGAATTTGAAATTAAAAACACAGCGTCACTTACAAAAGCATCCCTCAAAATGAAATATTTTAGTATAAATCTAACAAAATATGTACAAGATCTATATGAAAAAAACTACAAAACTCTGATGAATAGAATCAAAGAAGAACTGAATAAGTGGAGAGGTATTTCATGCTTATGGATAGGAAGACCCAATATGTCAAGATATCATTTCTTCCCAACTTGACCTATAGATTCAATACAATCTCGATCAAAACCCCAGCAAGTTATTTTGTGAATATAATTGACTCTAGAGTTTATATGAAGAGGCAAAGATCCAGAATAGTCAACACGATGTTGAAAGAGAAGAACAAAGCTGAAAGACTAAAACTACCCAACTTCAAAACTTACTATAAAGCTACAGTGATCAAGACAGTGTGGTATTGGTGAAAGAATTGACAAATTGATCAATGGAACAGAATAGAGATCCCAGAAATAAACTACCATAAATACAGTCAACTGATCTTTGACAAAGGAGCAAAGGCAATACAATGAAGGAAAGGTGATCTTTTCAACAAATGTCGCTGGACACCCCACATGCAAAAAACAAAAGTCTTGGCACAAACCATGCACACAGCAAAAATTAACTCAAAATGAACCATAGATCTAAATACAAACTGAAAAACTATAAAACTCCTTTAAGATAACATAGAAGAAAACCTAAATAACCTTGGGTATGGTGGTACCTTTTCAGATACTTGTACCAAAGACACAATCCATGAAAGAAATAATGGATCAGCTAGACTTCATTAAAAGTAAAAACTCCTGCTCTGCAAAAGACAATATCAAGAGAATGAGAAATGCCACAGACTGGGAGAAAAAAATTGCAAAAGACATGTCTGATAAAGGACTATTATCCAAAATACACAAAAACTCTTAAAACTCAACAATAAAAAACTGAACAACCCAATTTAAAAATAGGCCAAGACATTGACAGGCACCTCACCAAAGAAGATATACAAATGGCAAATAAGCCTATGAAAAGATGCTCCACATCACATGACACCAGGGAAATGCAAATTAAAAAATGGGATCCCACCGCTCACCTATTAGAATGGTCAAAATCCAGAACATTGACAGTGCCAAATGCTGGTGAGAATACAGAACAACAGGAACTCTCATTCGTTGTTGGTGGAACAGCCGCTTCAGAAGACAGTGTGGCAGTTTCTTACAAAACTAAACATACTCTTACCTTATGCCCCGGCCATCACATTCCTTGGTGTTTACTCAAAGGAACTGAAAACTTATGTCCACACAAAAACCTGCACACGGATGTTTATAGCAGCTTTATTCATAATTGCTAGAACTTGGAAGCAACCAACAAATCCTTCAGTTGGTGAATTAATTAAGACAAGCAAACAAACAAAAAAAAACACCTGTGGTGCACACAGACAATGGACTAATATTAGAGCTAAAATGAAATAAGTTATCAGGCCATGAAAAGACATGGAACTACCTTAAATGCATATTACTAAGTGAAAGAAGCCAGTCTGAAAAGGTTCCCCACTCTATGATTTCAACTATATGATATTCTAGAAAAGGCAAAACTATAGAGACAGTAAAAACATCAGTGGTTGCCAGGGGCAGGTGAGGTGGGGAGGGGAAGAGAGAAATAGGCCGAGCACAGAGGATTTTTAAAGCAGTGACACATAACATCTGTGTGATATAATAATGCAGCTATGTCATTATATATGTGTTCAAACCCATAGGATGTACAATACCAGGAGTGAGCACTGAGGGAAACTGTTAACATTGAGTAATAATGTGTTGATGTAGGTTCATTCTTTGTAAAAATAAAAAAAGAATGGACCATCTGGCGGGTGATACTGATAATGAGAGAAGCTATAGATGTGTGGGGACAGGGGATATGATCTCTACCTCCCCCTCAATTTGGTTGTAAATATAAAACTGCTCTTTAAAATAGTCTTTAAAAAAATCCTAATTCACTACTGACTAGCTCTCTCTCAGCCTTAATTCCTAGGTAGACATTTGGATAACAATCCCTACTACATAATGTGCTGGTAAGGATTAAACAAGATAATATTCACAAAGTACCCAGGATAGAACAGGTGCTTTATAAATGGCAGGTTTATTTTACAGAGAATATATACATACACATGCACACTCACACACACACACAATATTTTGATTAGTACTCAGAACAATGTTGAAAACCCACATGGGCAGATAGCCTCAATCAAGTGCTATACTCTTTCCTTCTCTTACAAACTACTTGCTTCAAACATACATACGATTCCTCACTAGTTCAGTGAAGTGGCCAGGGCTTGAAGTTTCCTGTTTCAACCGCCCCTTGTCTTTTACTCGGCCAACTCAAGCTCTCCATGTTGGAGGCTGTGCAGGTGGAAGGGATGTGATGAGAGAAAGAAGGAAAGACACATGTGAGGGCTGCCATGTGCCGGTCACTTTGCTTTCCCCTATCTTGTTTCATTTTCACCAAAGTCCACATAACCCAGGCAGAATTCCTGGTTTCACTGATGAACTTGGGGAAGTTTAGAAAAGTTAAGTACCTTGCTCAAGTTCATGCAACTAGTCAAGAACGAAATCAGGATCTGAGCCCAGGTCTTCTGATCCCCAAGTCCTAGGGAGCCCTCCCCAGGGCCTCTCAGCCAGGTGTCCTCCCCTGCAGCCCGGTGGAAAGCCCACCCTTCGCCTCCCTGGACGCTCGTGTTTTCCTCTTCAAGCTCGGGCTTCTCCCACTGGCGAGCAAACCATTCCAAGACACGTGACAGTTACTCACGTCGAGTGGGCCACAGGTCTTTCCTGGCTGGCTTTGCCAACTGTTCCCTTTTGTTTCTGGGGGAGGGGAAACCCCCACATTAGTGGAATTCCAAAAAAGAATGTTATGGTTACAAAGCAGGGAGAAAGCTCAGACAATGGGAGGAAATGTTGAAAGATTCCCTTTCATCTCCTAACGGCAGTTTGGGGCTGGACATGTCCACTCCTGGGAACAGGATCCTAGGGCAGAGGTCTCCCTCCTCCCCCTCGAGGGGGAGCCCACATTTTGTGAGTGCAGTTACTCTTCCTTCCGTTTTTTAAAAATATTTTTCTAGCCAGGTCTCCGGAATTGAATATAAACACTGCAACGGTTGTTTCATTCTTTCCAAAACAGCCGTTTGGTCTCCAGCCTTTATCGAATGCCCCTGTGGAGAATTTGAGTATCTCGCTAAACGGAGCCATGCCTTTGAAATCCGGGGGGGAAGGAGGTGTGACAAAGCGAAACAGATAAGCTCTGTTCTTGCTCCGGTCCCTCTCCGGAGCAGCTCCGAGAGCAAGCCTGGAGGAGAAAAGGAGAGGGGCTGGGAGGGGCCCTTCCCTGTGAAGGCCTAGCTAGGGGCCCGCATGCCGGCCTCTGCAGCCCGGCTCCTGCCTGTATCAGCCAGGGGCTAGACCCGCTCACTCTCGGCTTCTTTAGCAATGCAATGGGGACAATGACATCTGCCTCTCAGAGCAATGGTGGGGATTCAAAAAATACTCTCCCCAGGGTCTGGCATGGTCTCAGGGCTGGAGCTGGTGACAGGTGTGGCAACCTCACCCCGCCCACCCTTTGGGATAGTTTCATGGACGACAAAAATTTTCCCAATTCAATGGCTGCACCACTCCCTTTTTCATTTTTCATTATTTTTTGGTCTAAGAAAAGAGAGCTGCCACAAGCGTAGCAACACAGATGCCATGCGGAGCGGGGGACTGAGGGACGAGAAGGACACCAGTGTGTGGCAGTTGCTGGGAGACCAGTCTGGCTAAAGCAGCTGGTGGAGCTCATAGAAGCCCATCAAAGCCTGGCGCAGGCATCCCCTCCTCCAGGAAGGCCGCCCTGACCACCTTCCCTCGGTCTGAGTTGGCTGTCCTCAGGAGTGTAACACTAAGGCCCTGTGCTCGGAGCACGGTACGTTGCCATTTGGTCTCTTTGTGAGCTAGTGGTGGGATCTTACTAATCTTGTGAACCCAATGTCCGGACGGTGCTTGGCGCACAGTACTTTTGCCCAAAGAGTTAAGTGCTGTAGAATGAATAGGTGTCTGACGGATGAAGCCTGAGCTCACCTCCCCCAGTGGTAGCACCAAGGGGGTCCTCTCCTTCCCTGGGACACAGCCAGAGACAAGGTTCACAATTGGGGGTGGGAAGGTCACTACACGGGGCTGCAGAAATCAGCGTGGTTCATGGCAGGAAGGACCCTGTCGGTAAAGATGAGGAGGAAAAGCAGGGAAAACCCACCAGCCTTGAGTTCAAACCTGAGCTCTACCCCAGGAAGAACCTGAGGCGTCAAGCAGGGAAACTGAGGCAGATATCCAGAAATTTAAACTAGGCAGCTGGATATGAGGAAGAAAAATTATTACTGAGATTATGAGGACTCCAAGACAGATCAGAGTCTAGGTTGTTGGCAATAAAATTGTCCCTTGGCCCAAAGGGCTGATGCTACTGACAGTCAAGTAAGAGAACAGAGGATGCCAGAGGCAGACATAGGGAATACCTCATGGCAACGAAGTTAACACAGCAAAAATACCCAGGCTCTGGCCAAAGGTTAGCAGTGCAGGTGTCTGGGGAACTATATTTTTATTAAGTTCCTCTGTGGGACTGTGCAATTAAAGGCCATCAGAAGAAGAAAACCAACTCATTCTGAAATTATATCTCTCCTCCCAATGCCAAAGAGGTGAGAGGGGACCCTGTAACTTAAATAGAAAAGTCTCCATGCTAGGACCTGTGTGAAAATCAAAGACTCAAAGATTAATAAGATGGGGGTCCTCTTTAGTCTGGGTCTTTAGCATGTGAGCAAGATGGAAGCTGGGAGCAAAGGGGCTGATGAACAGCCTGCTCAGGGGAGAATGTATGGTGAGCCTGGCCAAAGGCTTTCCTTGAGGGGCCTCAGTCAAGGGAAGCAAAAAGGGGTGAAGTTCAGATGATTTCCATGAGCTCCTTCATGGCAGTGGAGAACAGATGGAGAGTTGACAGGTATAGATTAACGTTTCTCAACCCTTGACACTATTGACATGTGGAGCTGGACAATTCTTTGTTGAGGGACTGGCCTGTGCATTGTAGGATACTAAGCAGCATCTCTGGCTTCTACCCACTAGATGCCAGTGGCAACCAAAAATACCTCTAGACATTGCCAAATGTCCCCGGAGGGGCAAAATTACTGACCCCACCCCCATCCTGGTTGAGAACTACTGGAATAGGTGAACTGTAAAGTTTATAGCAAAAGTGCAGAATTGGGTGGAGCTTCCTAGTAGAGATCTTGGAATATAGGAGGCTCTGGACAACATAAGTCTCTGGTGACATCATGAAAACAGTTATTATTAAACTATGTCTTTTCTATACTCAAAGACACCTGTAAAAATGAACCATGTAGAGAGGGAGACAAGAGCTGAAACCACATACCATGTGAAAAACAACAACAACACTGTACTCTGAATCTACCCCAATGATTATATGAGACTGAGCACAGAATTTAATTCTGAGCTTCTTGGAAGCCAAGTCAAATGGGGAATTTGAGGAATTCTATAGCTCTTGTTTTCTGATAAAAGGAAACATACTTTTTTTGGTATCTGAAGAAACCCACTTTCCTCCTGAACTTTTTGGGGCATCCATCAAAAGATCTTTGTAGGAGGATTATCTAAAAACATAAGGACCAGACAAATAACAGCATAGCAGTCAGGCGGGCAGAGAGAAATTGGGGCCCCGCATATTTTTGAAAAGAGCAAAAAGTAGCTTTTTTTCATTTATGCAACAAATATCTATTGAGCACTGTCTACATGCCAGGCATTATACTAGATGTAGGTGATATGTAGTTCTATAGATATTGGAGGTATATTTCTGAGTAAGAGAGAAAGGATCCAGTTTTCCTAGAGTTTACTTTCTTGTTGGGTCAGAATCAACTACTTAATTGTGGGTCCTAGAACATTTCACCTCGTAGCGCCCATTTCTTTATCTGTAAAATGAGAATAATACCCACTTCCAGGGCCAGACTGACAATTTAGGTGTAGCCTGAGGGTTTAAAATTCTCTGACTCCTTGTGTATTCATTTAGAAGAAAGAGAGCTTATTGGATGAGGGAAGAGCTGAAAAGGAGGACCACAGTCTGCCATATAGAATTGCCTCCATCATAGCGTGTGTAACAGGGCTCCTGTGTGACATACAAGCACTATAGACATAGTGTACACGGTATATGGAAGCAGCGCACAACCTCACAAGCATGCCTGGCACCCCAGGATGGCAGCATCCCAATTAACATTCCATTCAGCAAAAGTCCAACAATCATCCCCCCCTCCCGCCCCTGGGGAACACAGGTTAGGTACCTTCAGGGCTCACTCCTGGGCCCTGGCAGCTTCTGTAACCCTTCCTTCCAGCACTACACTCCACCTCGGAGAAGCTCTGGAAAATATATGTCTTGCACTTCCAGTGATGCTTAATGCTCGGTGCCTCCTGAAGGCAGGTGGACTGGGTTGGACCAGCCAACTCTGCTCACCTCCACAGTTTGAAGGGTTAAATGACGAAAGAATGTGCAAAGCACCTGGCAGGGGACACCCACCCAACAAGAGCGCCTCACAGTCTCCATCACCCTCACCTAAGTTTGTGTGAGAAGTAAATGAGGTGAGGCAGAGTGTCCAATAGGTCCCAGGGAGTGTCATTATCATCAATAGCAGCATCAACAAAAGGCCAAACACTCAGCAATCTAGATAGCTGAAGGTTGGAGCTGCAGGACAAATGAAGAACTGAGGCTCGGGGGCAAGCAGAAACCTTTGCAGCTGGCAGAGTTCTGAACACAGGCCGATCCTGCTGCTCTGCCCTCACCCACAGCTCCTCGAGGAAACCCAGACCCTCCCCTCCTCTCCCGCCTCCCCCGCCCAGCAAACGTTATTCTCTGGGCCCCTTTAATTTGGAGGCCCTCAGGGCCATATCCTGCCATCAATTTGGGGGCTGACTTCAATGACCATTCTGTGCAGGGCGGGAGAGGGACAGGATGCAGCCTTCTCCTGGCGGACCCTGATACAATAGGGTTTTCTACTGAGATCAATGGATTAATTGCTAACGCTCCGTTTGGGGCCATAAGGAGATGCATTGTTTCCCCGCAGTTGGCAGTGAGGGCTGGGCTGGCCAAACTTCATTTTTGAGAAGTCAAGGAAAATGATTTTGTAAAAAGGGGTGGGGGTGGAGGAGTGCGGGAGAGTAATTTTGCTCATCTCACTAAAGGTCAATAACAATTAGAGTGAAAATTCAGAAGGCACATTTGTTCTCTGACTGAGGCCCTGTCTGGAAAATTCCATCCAGAAACAATTTGCTGCCTCTCTTCCCGTCCTCCCCTCCTCCACAAGGCTCTCTCTCCACTAACGCCCCAGCCTGCCCCTCTACCCCCACCCCCTCACTCCCCCCTCATATTGGAAACTCTCTCCCCTGGAAACAGCCTAAATGTGGAGAAGGGAATTCTCCGCCTTGCCCTCAGGAAGCTGAAGTGGGTCTGGTGGCATCATTCCTTTCTTCTTGGAGTTGTGGGAATGTTTACCTACCTAGTAGTGGAAAAGTCTGGGCACACTGGAATTAGAGCCCTAGTTCTGACACTTAACAGCTGATAAACTTGGGAAAATTCAACTCTCTGAGCATCCACGCTGTCATCTGTAAAATGGGAATAGCACTTTGGTCCTCCAGGGATTCCTGGGACAACTGAGTGAGATGCCATATGCAATCTGAACCGGAGTCCCAGCAGCTCAAACACAAGGCTAAATACAGCCTAAAACAAGAGGCTCGGATCATGGTGTTTCCCTGTGTGGAAACCTTCCGTGGCACACCATTCCCACCCCATCGAGACTACATCTGTTTGTCTGACATTCAAAACTCTCCACTGTCGGGTCCCCTCCTCCCTTCCCAGCCTCATTTCCCCCTCCTCCCCACCCCTCCCTCAAGTCTCTATGCATAACCTGCCCCTCCCTCAATCTTAGCATAGTTCTGACTCAGGACCCTGGACTCTGGAGTGCACGTGTTGACACCCTACCCATTCTAAAGCTAAGCTTCATGGTCAACTTCTCTGAAAAGTTTGATACATCAGTCATAATGCACTGATTCTGTCCTACTTGCTTAGCACATAGCTTCCGCCATGCCTTCTGGACTGCACATCATGCTCGCTACAGTTGTCCCAATCATTCGTGCACTCGCTAAACACTTACAATCATGGCTAAGAGCTCCAGCTCTGGGCTCAGGGCTCTGTGGGTTTGAAACTCTGTCCCACTTCTTCCTAGTGTGGGATCCTGGCCTTTCTGTGCCTCAATTTCCTCATTTGTAAAATGGGAATAATAATTGTAACTACCTCAGAGGTCTCTTGTAAGGCTGAGATAATATGTGTAAAATCCTTCCAAGAGTGCTTGGTACATGATAAGCACTCAGTAAATACCGGAGAGTATTAGTTCTAGATCCTTAGTCTGTTTTAGGGCCTCGGGGTGCAGCGATGGATAAGACATGCTTTCCTCCAACAAATATCGTTAAGTGCCTTCTAGATGGAAGGGGAGAGGAGTGGAGACAGATAATAAACAAAAACATAGGTAAACAAGAAAAATGTCACCTTGTAAAAAGTGCTATATCACAAATTACAACAGTGACAGTGTCACTGAAGGGTTACTTAGATGGATGACCTCTTTGAGGAGGTGGCATGTAGGTTTCGGAGTCATCATGCCCTGGAAGGGTTGTCAGTGTTGGGGGCACATCAGGCACCCCAACTTGCTTCAGTTCCAGAGGAGAGGGGACTTGTCTGGTTCATGTCGGTCCCTCCATGCACCTGGCTCTGTAATCAGCACACAGCAGGTGCTCACTGAATGGGGACACCGAATCCGAACCCTCAGCTCTCACTACCTGTAGAGGTTAGCAAGGGCTATTAGGAGGAAGTGGTCTGGCTGCAGAGGTTGTTAGTGATATAGGGACGCAAATGTGATGAAACTGGGTAATTACTGATTGGATGGCAAACACCCTGGTACTCTCTTAAAGAAGCTGGATGGGATGAGCACCACAGCTTTGGGATCAGGCAAGGCTACACTTGCATTCCAGCTGGGCCACTTCCTGGCCTCACAGCCCCACTCCCCTCTTCTATATAATGGAGCCAATGCCATCTCCCCCCAGGGGTGCTGTGAACACCACATAAGACCATGTAAGTAAAGTGTCTGCACAGGGTAGGAATTCCATAAATATTAACTCTCTTCCCCTCCACGTAAGAGCCCTAAGACTGAGAACCACATCCCTGGACTCATCTCTATGTTAAAAACCTGCAGGAAAAAGTGGAATATTCTAGTGACCGCTCATTCATCTCCCAGTGAAATGCCCAAAAGCATTCTTCAAGAAAAATGAAAGAAGGAAAAGTAAGGATGCTTTAAAAAAAATCATTCTCTCCTCCTTATTGCCCCCCCCATAGGCTTCCAAAACATCAAACGCTCCTCAAAGAATCAACAGTATTTTTTGATGATGGAAGTTTGAATAATCAAACATATGGGTTACATTTCCTTAAATTATGTGGAGTCTAAAAACCAGGAGGGAAGGGAGGGTGCTGGTAAAAATGTTTTCACATTTTATTAAAACCTCAAGGTCTGAGGAATACTTTATTACACACACACACACACTTCCCCTGTTCAATTGTCAAGAAAAAAAAGGGGGGGACCCACTGAGCAATTTTTTTCCTGCTCAAATCTCTGTCTCTGCTCTGGTCAGTTCCAGTTCCTCGGCACCAGCCTCCGTCATGGAAATACATGGACCACACATGGGCTCAGCGCCCAAGCTCTGCCAGCTTACCAGTTGCGTGACCTTGAGTAAGCCACTTACATGCTTGGAGCTTGGGTTTCCTCCGTGTTAATGGCAATAACGGTCGGTCCTCCACAGATGGTGGCGAGGATCAAAGGCCACGGGACACGCGGACATACCTGGGAAACCGCACTGTCGGGGGGATGTGAGGGATGGAAGTGGCCCCGGGAGCTACCCCCGCCTGACAAGCAGCGGTTGGAGAGCCTAGCTGCTCGCCTGCAGACTCCAGCCCCCTGACGCTGAGCTGTGCGTTCCTGGGCGGAACACTGAGCCCCTCTCTGTGCCCCATTCACTTGTTTGTAAAATGGGACGCCGCTAATAACAATAGTACCTCCCTCATATGCCGGTGATGAGGGTTAATCAGTGAATATTTATAAAACACTTCAATTAGTGCCAGTGTTTGTTTTGATAGAGAGAGAAAACATGAGAGGGAGGAAAGGGGGGGAGGGGAGGAGGGGAGGGAAGAACTGTCCCACCAAAGGTCCCCGGGCTGGATTTTCAGCATTTCGTTGTCGGTGTTGGGCACTATCTTTTCCAGGAATCCTTTTTGAAAATGCAAACACTTTTCAAAGGCATGGCACAACAGTTCGGAATCCATGTGTATTTATTGAGCACCTACTGTATGCGAGGCAGTGTATGGTGTTATTTCAATCCTTCGGAACACCTCTGACTCCTTGGAGGGTGGCAGTAGGTGACAAATGGAAAAGAAAGGAAAAGGGAAAAGGAGAGAGGGAAAGAGACAGAAGAGCCGCTTCCCCTACTGTGACTTTGGCATTAGACAGACTTGGGTCCATATGTCGGCTCTGCCATGTACCGTGTGACCTTAGACAGGCAAGGACAAATTCAGGCAGCACTCTGAGTGTCACATTTTTTAACCCTTGAAAAGTGGAGATAATGACATTAGGTCGCTGCGGGAATAAAATAAGAAGATGTGTAAAACATCCAATTTTCCTTCTCCCAGCTCCACGTTTTTGTCACCTGCCTCCCATGGCTTCCGTGCGCTGAGTGGAAGGGACCTGCTAACGGCAGCATCCAGGGGCTTTGAGTCAGAACTCTCAGAAGAGGAAATCAATTGCCACTAACTTTCTCTGTGCAATAAAAAGGCTCTTTTTTTTTTTCTTGAAGACCAAGCTCTGCTAACTCAGAGGAAGTACATTTCCTCCCCGTGACATCTCCGATCCATTTCAGCCGGCGGTGACCAGTGACTAAGTCTTCCTGCAGAGGCAGGGAGCCAGGGCTGGCGTCTGACTCTCCCGGCCTCTCCAGTGCGGGGATGACTCTTGCGGGATCCTGGTCCTCGGAGGGAAGGGGAGAGCAATCCAACTCTGGCTCCAGCAATTCGCCCAATAAGGGAGACAGGGAAAAAGCTGAGCGAGAAAGAGAGACTACAAAGCCCTCTTCCTGGATCCTGGCAGATGCCAACGGAAGAATCCGCGAGTGAGTAATTCTGCAGCCTGGAGTCCAAAGCCTGCAGCCAGGGGGCTGTGCCAAGAAGACGGCGGCGGGCGCTGGAGTGGTGGGCGGCTCCAGGGCCGGCCTCAGCCAGATGGGGGACAGCTCAGCGTGAGTCAGGGGCTGGGTCTCTGCTCCAAGGGTCTCCTCCGGGACACATCCATTCAGACAGGCCGCCCACAAAGGCAGATTTTCCCTGCAAAGACTCAGGGGGCTTTTATCAGGGTGGTGTGTCATCGGTTGGCATTGACTGGAAAGGTTAGAAAAATCCCGTGGGCTGAGCACAAGCTGGCATAACAGAACGCAGACAGTCCAGGACACAGGTACCAGGTGTGTGCCCAAGGTTGTGGGCTGCTCAACTCCCACGCTGAAAATGACGGCAGTGCTCATGTACTGATAGCTCACCAGGTCCCAGCACTGTGCTAAGCACCAGCTGCTCTGAAGCCCTTCTGTGCAACTACCAGGCATTATGATCCAGAGAGGACAGTGAGGCTGAGGGAATGTTAGGTAAGCCATTCCCTCCCCTGATTCCCTCAGTTTTCCCACTGCAAAATGGGATGATATTTGCCTATAGCATGGGTTATTTTGAGAACTTCAGCATAGTGATTCAAAACTCAGATTTTTGAGTTAGGAAAATCTGGGTTTGACAACCAGCTCTGCCTCCAATTTGCTGTGTGAACTTGGGCAAGTTTCTTAGCCTCTCTGAGCTTTGGTTTCCTCATGTGTTACAGGAATCACGAGAGAACCAACCTGAAAGGGTTATCACAGAGATTAATTAAACCAGCTTCTTCATTTGTAAACCAGAGAAAATACTATACATCTTTCATTGTTTAAAGAATAAATAACATTTAAACATGGCCTAATAAAGTAGCAATGCTCTCAATGAATCATGATTATTATTATTAGCATCAAATTATTATTATTAATTTTATTAGTGGCATGAGTCATTACATGGAAAGTTATTGGTACATTTTAAGATGTCCCTTTTGATAAAATGTATTGCTTATTATACTCAAGCTAAATGTGGTAATCAGTATTTTGATTATGACTGCCTTTCTATCTACCTACCTATCTGTATCACTCTCTCTCTGTTCTTTCTCATGAGAAGTTAGGTTACATTAGGATTTCTGACCTCAGGCCCCTGGACTCAAAGGGCCTGAGAAGGTGATAAAGGCACTGAGAGAGGGGTGCCTCGAAGTGTTTTTAATATTCCAAAAGGTATTGGAAATCGTACACTTATTGATAATGTGACCTCCACAAACTTCCTAGAAGACCAAGTTTCCTTGCTGTAGGCTGAGATGGTAGCAGCTTGGTGTGGCACCACTAGTTAACTAGTCACCCAAATCTCCACCTGGCTGAAGTGTGATGGTGCACCAGCTCTGTTAGTCCTGTGGGGCTCTGGAAACAGAACCCCCACCTCCCCACTTATCAGCTGTGTAGCCATCGTCAAGGTGGGTATCCTATCTGTGCTTCAGTCTCCTCCTCTGAAAATTAGGAATAATCATGTGGATAACAACAATCTCTCTCCACAGGGCTACTATGAAGAGTCACATATGTAAGCACCTAGGACAGCGCCTGGTCCAAAGTAATCACACTGCAAGCTCTGGTGTCACTGTTCTTGTTACCAGATTTCAGAAAACATTTTCCTGGCTCAAGCATGGCCAATCAATGGTAGCAAGTGGAAGCATGTTCAAAGTGAGTGTCTGTGGCAGGGCAAGATGAGAGTTCACACTTCATGGATGTGTATGAGGCACTGGACATGGGGCTACACAGTGCAGACGACATCTTATTGAACCTGTTCCTACAAAGGAGGAACCAAGTTAGGTGGGATTTCTACAAAGGAGAAACCAAGACTCAGAGGGGTCCCCAAGTCACATAACCAGCAAGTGGAAGAGCCAGGATGCCAGTCTAGTCTTTCTAACCCCTGCAGCACGAATTCTTTGAATTATTCCATGGGGGTCCCAGGAGAAAATTAAGTTGAAGAAGGTACCTCTTAGACAACAAGCTGAAAGTTCTTAGTCTAGGGTTGCAAACACTTGGTGAAATGGGGCGGTTCTCTCCTCTCCTGACATTCACACGAGAATCACTTCTGAGCCCTGTTGGGATAGAGAGGGGTCTTAAAACCTCCCTCCTTTGGTAGGCTCCAGATTCCCTTGGTATCTTTGGAGTCCACACCCATCTTTAGGGTGGCAACAGATTCAGGCAGATCCAAGAGTCCTTGGGTAAAAATCAAACTCCCCATTTTGGAAGTGACAGAAAAGCAATTTCTGTTTCCCAACCCACTTTGGATGGATGCTTCATTAATGTATTCTACCCAAGACTTGAGAAGGTGGCAAAGAGTGAATGATGAATGACGCTCATTAACTCCACCAACACACACTAAGCCCTTCTGTCCCAGGTTCTCTACTAGACGTCAGGGACACGGAGTCACTGGCATAGAGGTCCCCATCCATCAGGGGTACAGGCAAAAATACAGGTGGCAGCACCTGCCACTTCAGTGGAGGTAGTCACAGAAGGCCACTGAGCATACAGGTGTACGCCCCTCCCTACGGGGTGGTAAAGAGGGTCCTGAGAAGGGGTGGTGTCTTAAGGGACATGCAAGGGTTTGTTACACAGAGAAAAAAAGAGGAGGAATTGCACAGTTAACAGCATGAGGAAGAGGGTGATGGTATGAGAGACCTAAAAGGAGCGTCTGTGAGCAAAGAACGTAGAGAAAACAGGAGTGCCAGCGCGCTTCCCACTACCATTCCAGCCCCACTCCGAAGGGTGGCATGAAATGACCCCAAGAGCTGGGGGAGGAGGGAGGAAGAGTCTTTGCATTCACTTCATGAGCATAAAATAACAAACAGAGCACTGGGCTGGAAGTCAAGGCATCTGAGCAATAATGTCAATACATTCCTTTTAAACTGTGGACCTTGGTAAGCCAGTGGACTTCTGGGCTTCAGTGTTCTTGCTCTATAAAGAAGGGACTGGAATTGATAAATTCTAAAATCATTTTAAACTTGAGTCTCCATGACTCATCTAGACTTTTATTTTAAAGTCCAGTTGAAGCTTTTCTAAAAGATCTTGCATATATATTATTTCACAAGATTTGCCTAGCCCACATTTTAGCAGTCTCATATTTCCCCCTGAGGGAATCTTAAGAGGTTTTTAATTGATGACCAATGCTATATTAAAAATCAAAGAGGAGAATAATTGTTTTTCTACCCTGGCCACAGAAAGAAAAATGATAATAATGATTGAAGTGCTGCTCTCTTGTTAAAGAGGTTTAGAAAACCTGACTTGAGCACAACCTTTCCATCCAGTGTCCTACGTGTCCTCTGGGTGCAGGGGCCTAAGGATGTTTCTTTTGTGGGGGGATCAGTCAATGAAAGGGAATCCTCCCTAGGAGCCAGTTCCCTCCTCTGTACTCACAATGCTTGCTCTGCCTACTTCACAATGTTGTTTGTGGATTAAAAAAAAGATAACAGATGAAGAAGGTGCTAGACAGATACAGATAAGATTATGGTGATTATGATTATTGTATTTGTCAGGGTATTCTAGAGAAACAATGAGAGACAGAGATTTTTAAAAATTGGTTCATGGAATTATGGAGGCTGACAAGTCCCAATGTCTATAGTCAGCAAACTGGAAATGTAGGAGAGCCAATGGTTTAGTTCCAATCTGAGTCCAAAGGCCTGAGAACTCAGGAGCCAATGGGATGAGTTCCAGTTTGAAAGCTGGCAGGCCTCAGACTCAGGAAGAGCTGATGTTTCAGTTTAAGTAATAAGGCAGGAAAAAAGTTGATGTCTCAGTTCAGAGACCATCAAGTAGGAAGAATTCTCTTACTTAGGGGAGAGTCAATCTTTCACTTCTAGCCAGGCCTTCACCTGATTGAATGAGGCCCACCCACATTAGGAAGAGTAATCTGCTTTACTCAATCTACTGACTTAAATGTGAATTTCAATCAAAAACACTGTCACAAACTCAGAATAATGTTTGACCAAATATCTGGGCATCCTGTGGCTCAGTCAAGTTGACAAATAAAATTAACCATCACAAAGATGAAAATGCAAGCTCATGAGACAACCAAATTTGCCTATGTTTTCCCTACAGTATCCCCAGAGCCTATTTTAAAAAGTCTAGCACAGAACGGGGTCTCAAAACATCCTGGATGGATGGATGGATTAGTTAATTAATTAATTAATTAATTAATTAATGAGTGAGTCAGAAGAGGAACATCTGAGGCTAGTGGAAGAAGAAATTCTATACATAACTACCTGCCAGAAACATTTTCATCATTTTTTCAATCAACAATTACATATTTAACTCTCAGGCAATTGAATCCTCACATCAGCTGGGTGAATCTGGCATTATTATTCTCATTTTCTACATAAAGAATGTGAAGTTCAGAAAAGTTAAGCATGTTATCACCATTCCACAACTTTCCAGGTTTCTCTTCTCCTCTCACCACTCACCACAATATGATATTATGTAATTGTTTATTTAATTTTATTCTTGTCCCCTGCAGTGGGTTGCATGTCCCCCCCAAAGATATGTCCACCGGAACATGGTGAATGTGATTTTATTTGGAAAAGGGTCTTTGTAGATACAGATAATGATCTCGAAATGAGATATCCTTGATCAGAATAGGCCTTAAATCCAGTAATAAATGTCTAATAAGAGGACGGAAGGAGACAGGCACAGGAGGCGAGGGTGATGTGAAGACAGAGGTAGAGATTGGAGCGATGCATCTACGAGCCAAGGAACACTGAAGATCACCAGTAGCTTCCAGAAGCTGGGAGAGAGGCATGGAACAGATTCTCCCTTAGAGCTTATAGAAGGAACCAACTCCATCAACACCTTGATTTCAGACTTTTGGCCTCCAGAACTATGAAAGAATACATTTTCGTTATTTTACAACACCCAGTTTTTGGCTATTTGTTATAGCAGCCACAGGAAACTGCTATGCCTCCCACCTCCACCCTCCAATTAGACTGTTAGTGCCACAAGGGCTGTAATAAATTTTCTTTTGCTATTTTATATCTAGTGTCTAGAAGTGACAGGATGAAAGCAGGAGCTTGGAAAATATTTGTTGAATTCATAAAAGCTTGACTAATGAAATCTCAGGTTCCTGCAGACAGAAAAGCCCTTTGAGTGGGAGCAAGGAATCCTGGGTTCTCTGTTCCCTTGCTATCACCAGGACAGGTTCCCTGGGTCTAGCTTCACAGAATTCTGTGTCCATGTGTTTCTGGGGGCTCTGCCCAGCAGGGAGGAAAGCCTGGGGGAAGGGGGAGGAGTGAGGGCATGTGGATGTCCATCTTTCAGTTTATAAAATGGGCATGGGCCTCCTCCCAGGAGTCTTTGCAGGCTGGCACCAGGCTTATCCACCAACACGGGTACATGAAGCAGGAGTGGCGGGGTGCCCTGCCCAAGGGGAAGTGTCCCTCCTGGAATTCTGGGCCCCAGTCCAGCTGGGCCCAGTATCTGCATCCTGTTTCCCTCTCCTCCTCTCCTACTTCCCGTCTTTCTGCCACTTCTGTCTGTTCTCCAGAAGCTGAACCAAGGTGCCTTTTGCCATCCTGATCACTGAATTCTCTGCTAGAGAACAAGGCGGCAGGGCTGGCCCAGACATGCTCATGTGGTGGGCTGGGGGGTGCTAGGCAGGCATGCTGCCCGAAGGCCAGGGGACTCAGGAGCTGGGGCTCCACCCTGTCCCACCCTCCTCACAGGCACCATGTGCCCTGCCCAGAGCCCTGCCCACTGCAAGCAGATCACTAAGACCCTCCTGGTCCATTTAACCAGTGTTTACTCAGAATTTCCTCAGGCCTGAGCACTTCCTGACTGTCAGCAACACTTCGGAAGGGGGTTCAAAATCCAGCAGGAAATCGGATCCATATATCCTGTCCAAGATGCAAAAGGGGATTGATATCCTTGGCTATACTAATGTGACATGTTACTTAACCCCTTTAAGCATCTATAAGTTGTGGTAATAACACCCACCAATATGAAAAGAGAACAAAACTAGGTGTTCAGGCATCTAGGATAGTGTCTAATACTTAAGAGGTGCTCAAAACATCACTTTATCCCCCCCTTTTTTATTGAGTTTATTGGGGTGACACTGGTTAACAAAATTATATAGGTTTCAGGTGCACAATTCTACAACACATCATCTGCACACTGCACTGTGTGTTCACCACCACAAGTCAAGTCTCTGTTCATCACCATTTATCCCCCATACCCTCCCCCACCTCCCTGCCCCTTGGCAATCACCACACTTTTTACTCTCTTTTCCAAAAGAGGTAATAGATCTTTGCATCCATTCATTCCATTCACTCGCCGATATAGTAAAGTACGCAGCATGACACCTAAATTAATGGCAGTTGCTATTTTTCATTCATTGAACAATCATGGCATCTGTGATCACTTGCAATTAGAAAATCAAAGCGCTGCAAGGGAGCATCAAGAGCATATAGTCAAGCCCTCATTCTCCAAACGAGGAGAGGGAAGCTCAGAGAAGGCAAGGGGTTCTTCTGAGGTCGCACAGCTAGCAAACTCAGAGTTAGGACTCCATCTCAGCTTGCTGCTCACTCACCTGGTGACTCGTCAAGCCACAGGCAGTGGTGTGGTGATAAGAGCCATTCAACCAACATCCTCTGGTACCTACAGCACCCAGGCTAGCTGGCCACTCCGGAGGCCCTAAAGAGGCCTCAGGGGCCCACCAAAAATAGGGACAGATGGAAGAAATTATAAGGCGGGCATTTAGGAAGCAGCTCCTCTCCAAATGGAATGCATTCTTGCTGCTGCACTCTCACACTCATATCCTAAAAATTGTTATTTAACGTGCTGTCCACATCCGAACTTGACTCACTCTTTGAAATGGAAATCTGGGCGGTTTGGGTGGCGGTTCCTAGTCAGCCAGCACCAAGACAGCGCTTGCTGACAGTGCCACAGGCAGCCTTGACCTCGGGCCAGAGCCTCAGCCTCCAAGGCCGCCAGGAAGGCTGTGGAGGCTCCAGAACCGGGGCCCCAGCCCGGGAAACTTTGACCCTGCCAGAGGCTGGATCTGTTTCTGATGCGGTGTGGCAAATCTCTAAATCTTAGCTGTGGGATGGCATTTGCTCCTTGCAGAAAAAGAACAAGGGGCCCAGGAGGTTCCAATTGATTCCTAAGTAGAACCAGCTGTGGGAATCCTGCTGCGCTGATTAGGGAAGTTCACTTCCAGGTTGCGGTTCCCAGTTGATGGAGCCCTGGGCTGCCCCTCGCCCCCACCCGGTGCTGTCGGAGAAGCCCCTGAGCTTCAGAATTGCTGCAGCCGTTGATCTGGAGCTGGAAACCCGGCAGAGGCAGGAAGAGGGCCTAAAAACAATAGTTTCCATCTCTTCAGAACCTACTTACTATGTGCCTGCCATAGGGTTAGTGCTCTGCAAATACTCCCAATTCTTACAACCATGTAGCAGCACCAGTATCCCCAGGTTTACAAATGAGGAGAAGAGATTAAGGGAATAATAATAATTATTAACATTATTCTTCTACCTAACAGTCACTGGGTGCTTACTATACACCATACTTTCCTGAAGCACACTGCATGTCATCTGCCAGTTTATCATCACATCAACTCTATGACCCAGGGATTATTATGGTCTCTACACTAGAGATAAGGAAACTGAGGCTCAGGAAGTTAGGCGGCGCCTCCTGTCCCTCGGCTCAGCACAGAGCTGTTAGTAACTGAAGCAGGGTAAAAATCTAGGTCTTTCTGGATATAAGTCAGTAATAATAACAGCTCCCATTTAAGGGCTTACTATGTGCCACATGCTGTGCTAAGATTTGTTGTTTTTTTTAGCACGTGTTACCTCATTTAATTCTCATGATAATGCTATTCTGTATGTCATGTTCCTCATTTTACAAATGAAGGAACTGAGGCTCAGTAATTAAGAGAAGCCGAATTCGAATGCAGGCTCATTTGCCCCGGAGGGCTAGTTTTTAATCACTGTGATCTCTGCTCCCGCACGTGTCCTCTGGGCTCATATCCCTTGGTTTGAGTTTCCAAGTTTTGCCACTCCTCAGTATAATTTAATCACTGTATGGAAAACTGGGAGTTAGAGTCAAACTCAGCTCCAGGTTTCATGGTGACTGTTCTGTCATTCTTTCCAAAATCAACCTTCAAAAGCCACTGTAAAAATGCATTTGCAATTTGAAACTTGCCATGAACACTATAAACACACCATTAGTTTAAACTAGTGTTGATTTTGTAGACTATTAAGGACAAAATGAGCTTGATATTTACTAAGTTAGAGGAACATGGAGTTTATGGTTTTTAAATTGCTTTGAGGAGGCTTACCAGAATTTTCCCTTATATAAAGTCAGAATGAATAATACCTTTGACAATGTATGTTATATGTCCTCAAGCAGAGGTCCACGTGGCCTCACAGATATCCTTTAAAGCAAGAAGACATTGACACATCTGAAAGGAAACATAATGATTAATTGCCTATCTCATCAATCAATAAAGAGAGTAAACACCTACTAAAGTGTCTGTGACCACGGGACACTTTCCAGGAGCTTCCAAGATGGTTAGACTTGGTAAAATTTGCATAAATATATGATACGGGTAATCATGCATTCCTACAATCATTCATTCATTTGTAAATGCTAATTAAATGCCTCTGTGCCAGGCACTAGGGCTGGTGCTAGGTACACAAGGGTCTTTCAGAGTTGCCAAGTCTTGAGGAAAAGCCAGGAAGTGCCACTTGGAGGTCACCACTGACGCCATGGGAGCAAATGGAGGCCTCTAATCCATGCTGGGTGCAGGAGAGGTCAGGAACGTTTTCTTAGAGAAAGTGTCCTCTAAACTGATCAACAAAGGATGGGGTGAAATTAATCTAAAGAGAGAGAAGCAGGGATTCCAAGTGGAGGGAAGAGCTTTACAAAGGTCTTGAGGGAAGGGACACAGTATTTGCTAAGTGCTGAGAGAATGGGACAAATGACAGTCAGAGTTTTGAAAGTGAGCTCCGTCTGCACTGGGGTGAACAGGGGAGACGTACTGGAGAAGCTAGAGATGGGTTCAGAGTATCTAGAAAGGGGTGGCAGATGAGGAGGTGTGAGGAACTGTGTAAGTAAAAGCACCAAGGGCAGAAGTCATGTTCAGGGTCAATGAGAAGACACACCACACTGAAGCTAAGTGCCACCACCATCATCTCAGCATGACTAATACTTACATAGCACTTATAGCACACATGGCCCTTGTTGGGAGACATCATCATGGTCTCTGGCATTTTTGCACATTTTGCCAACAGAGATACTGACTGTCCTTGTTCCAGACCATCTTTCTGAAGATGCTTGTATAGGAACAGACTTGGAAGACAGAGATAGTATCTCCCTCTATCTTAGAGCCCATTAAAAGAGATTCAGGTTCCTTGAGCTCAGGGCTTCTTTTCTTCATGTGACCCACAGATGTCAGGTTGCTGTCTGGCCCTCTTCACGCGGCCCTGTGGAAACTGGAGCTCAGGAAATGGTCATAAGAAAACCCTGACACTCTGGCTACTGTTACTGCTGTGAATGATAAAATCCTTGTCTCTGACTTAGCAGCCGTGAAACTCTGCCAGGCTAACCTATTAATTTGCAAGTGGCATAAGATCACAGACCCCTCACAATTCTTGCAAAACCTGTTCTAAGCACTTTTCTAGTATGAGCTCATTTAATCCTCACAAAAGTCCTATGATACAGAAATGATTGCCATCCTTATTTGGACAGGAAAAATAGAATAAAACAGTCCAAAGAGCAGATTGGTGCTAGATCATGAAGAGTCATGTGTGCTGGGCTAAAGAGTTTGAACTCTGTCCATTTAGCAGTGATAAAAGGGTTTGGAACAGAAAAGGAATATAAGGAAGGCAACATTTTCAAAAAGTTTCTCTAGCTGCAGGCTGTTGGATAGACGGGCAGGGAGGAAATCCTGCTGGGACACAGGCTAGCAAATGTTAGGAAGCAGAACCAAGATTCTAGACAGGCTTGATGGATGGGCTAAATGTACCCACAGAATTTCACAAGCCTAAATGTCAGGCCCTGGACAAGACTCCTTAACACCAGTGGTTCCAGCAAATGGTCGGGGAGACGTGACTTAGCAGTACAGCCTTGAGCATGAGGCCTAAGGCTTCCAGGACGAGGCAACCTGGGGTGAGTCAGCAGGGGATGCACCTGCCAAAAGTGTCACCGTGATTCTCCGTTGCATGAAAAGGCCAGTTCCGGGCCAGAAGGCAAGGATCCAGATTTGGCTGTCAAAATGGAACAAGTTCAGGGAAAATGCTCAAAGACAAGAAAGGAGCTAGGAACCAAGACACTAGTCAGGGAGGACAGAGGTGCTCACAAGAGAGGAACCAAGCTACATACAGCATAGCATGCAAGCTGCTCCCATGTCTAGAGGCTGTCCAGCAGAATCCGTGTACGCATCTGTGTGTTTCCTTAGGGACACAAGGACCAATAAATGGATAAAAACCCTCTTCATTGAATTCCTTTCCTCCATCTCTCTGCCTAGAAAATCCCCTTGCTTCCTTTAAAACCAAACCCATGCACTACTCCCTGCTAAGTCTTGCCTGCCTGCTCAGGTGCTCCTCCATGAGCCTGAAAGCTTCTGGATTCCTTTCCATCCACCCTTTCCACCCTTGGGGGAGGATTCGAGGGCCCCCAGCCTGCGAATGCCTCCAGAGCAGAGGTAATGTTCAACTTTAGTCCCTCAGAGACCTGTAGGTGCCTGGCCCAGAAGCCTGGTATTGAATGAAGACAACTGGAAGATTCCCTGGTAAATGAGAAAGAAAGTCACAACTTCTAAGAGACACAGAGGTCATGAAATGGATTCAAGAATGCTAATCTGCAAGAAGGCTGGGAAAACGGGGGCCCGAGGGAAACGCCTGGACAGTACACCCCTGGCTCTGGCCAAGGGAATGGAGGTTCTGGTTGGCAGAGCTATTCCCAGTTGTTGGGCAGCTGCCCCAACCATGTTCAGGCCCAGAGAGGAGGGGAATAGGAAAGAACCATCCACCTTGGGCAGTCATATTCTGACATCTTAACATCCTGCTCCTCACTGGACATATTCCAGGTGGCAACAGAGAACAGGAGCCCAGTCAGGGACTGGTGTTTCTTTAGTGCCTAAGGGGCCAGTACCCCAGGCACAAAACTTCCTCCCCTCCCCTCCCCTCCCCTCCCCTCCCCTCCCCTCCCCTCCCCTCCCCTCCCCTCCCCTCCCCTCCCCTCCCCTCTGCATGCCCACCCTGAGAGCAAGAAGGTGAGGCAGAAAGAGAACACAATGAGTGAGTCAGACTTCCAACCTTTACTAAGCCCTACTACTCGCCTGGCACTGAGCAATAAATACCCAGGTAGACACCAAGTAGCATGCTGCAGCCAAGAGGGAAGAGGCTGGGGGTTAAGCCCGCGCTAGCAGACGCACCAGCTCCATTCCCTATGAGCTGTGGGACACTGGCCGATGACCTCACCTCTTGGAGCTTCAGTTTCCTCACCTATGAAAGGAGATCATATGATGCCACCCTCACTGGACTGGCGTGAAGATTAAGTGGGAGCACACGAGTGAGGTGTTTAGCGGGTAAACAGCAGGCGTGTCCCAGATCTTATGCTTCCCCGATTGTCCATCTACAGCCAGAATACCACAGACAGCAAGGACTGAGAGGCAGGCGGGTGGGTGCAATGAGCTGGTTACCTGGCCCATCCCTAGGCTCTGAGCTGGAGTTCTCTCCTAGTAACATGGGACTGGGGAGGGTGCAATGAGGTGGAGGCTGTCAGTGTGCTTTGTAAACTGCTAAGCACTAATCAAAAATAAGGAATTGTAGCTATTGTTACTCACTCTCTCATTCAGAACCTAAAACTTCACATCTAAAGAGATGCCCAAACACACAGGGTATTTGGAAGTGCTGTAGGACTGAAGCGGGCACCAGAGCTGTAGGACTCCCCCAGAAAAGGCCGTGGCACACTTGGGCTGGGGTGGTCGACCAGCTTCTTTTCCAGAGAACTGGGCTAATGGATGAGCCTGGACAGGCTGACTGAGCCCCTCTAGAGAGCACTCCCAGTCTCCCCACCCTGGGTGGATGCCCTTCCTCCGGGCTCCCACAGTTCCCTGCACTCCCCTCTGAAAGTGCATCATGCTGAACGGGGACTGTCTGTCTGTGCTTCACTTTCTCAGCAGACCTTGAGGTTGGGGGTCACATTTCTCCATACTGCCTCGCATAGGGCCTATGACACAGTAAAGGCTGAATAAATGCATTTGAGGGAAGACTGGGGGTGAGTGCAATAGAACCAAACTGGAAGTCATATTTGAGCCAAGCAAAGCCCTTGGAAGGTTTTCTGAGCCACCGAAGACCTAGCAGGTCCTGAGAGCATTTCAGCCCAGGGAGAGGTGGGGCCTCAATGACATGAGTGTTTGGGCCTCCCTGTCTAGCAGGACAAGGCCCAAGAGAGCCAAGCAGTTCGGCCTGGCTTGGCCTTCTTTAGGCCAGACAAGTGCCATCTGGCGAGAAGGTTTGCTGTCCCACCCCATCCTTCATCCCAGGCCCACTGCCTGAGCCCTGATGTCTGTAACCTAAAGGGGAGTCAGTCTGGAAAGGCCGAGCTCAGCAGCCTTTCCCTCATGAAAGCGAATCTCGCACCTTCTAATTAAACCTCTCGGCACACCTGGGCGGCCAGGGCTCCCTCCCCACCCGGCTGCCTGCCCTTTTTACAGTCGGGAGCCAAAGGGGGCCTTTGGGTGCCCTAATCCGCTCTCTGCTCCAGGCCATAGAGAAGAAGTCTGATTTTCAGGACTTTATGGCTCCTCACCCTGTATTCAGACCCCTATTTACCTTTTCATAGAGGAGCGGAGAGGAGTAATTATTGCTCCTGGGAGCTTTGAAGGTTGGTATGCTCTGTGGCAATAGAGGTGTCAAATATGATGATTAGCATTAATAATAAGTATTATTAGCAGCAGGGTTTTAGCTCTTTTGAAAAGGAGAAATGGCCCTGCAACTGTTTCCAGCTGCTGAAACTCCCTCCATCCCTCGGTTTGCTTATAAAAGGAATCCGTGACAGGACAGGGTATGCTTAGGAGTTGACTCCTGTTGTGATCACAGGCCAACCCTGGCTCAAGATGGAGAGAGAGTACTGGTAAGTGATCACTCTGGGTACTTAGTATTTAGTATCTCTCAAGAATCCTGATCTGGCCCCTGCCTCCCTCATCTTGAATGATTCTCCCCATGGTTCTCTATATTGAGACCCACTGGCCCTCGTCTCTTTTTTCCAGTGTGCCCTTTCCAACCCCAGGACTGTTGCACATGTTAGTCCCTCTCCCTAGAAGGCCTTCTTCCCATGTGACCTTTCACTGAGCTGATGCCAGTGCATCCTTTGGTCTCTGTTATATGCTGCTGGGTGCTCCATGTTTCTCTCCTGTAGCATACATATTCACTCAATTCCTCCTGCCTTCTCTTCTACACTGGGATGTGCACAAGCACAGGTCAGAGTTCATCCATGAGCCACTCCATTTTCTACACTAAGTTTGACAAAGGAAGGAGGTGCTTATCCTGTATATTGCACTTAGCCAACTTATCTTAAGCACGAAGTGGCGAGATATCCCAATCAGTGCAAAGTTCCCCCCTTACACCTCCAGAGAAATAAAGGGGCTTAGATTACATATCCAGTAAATGGCAAAGTCTGGGTGGGAGTCCAGGTTTTCCTATTTTTCTCTCTGTTTTGCTAATAAATCATGGCTATGAGCACTAGGAGAGAGTTTGATTCCTTGGGTTCATGAGATTCCACAGCATCTTACTGTGGGTAATTATGCCTCTCTAAGGAAGTTCTAGGGGTCTGTCCAGGTTGAAATAATATATTTAATGTCAAAAAGATACCAAGATCCTGACTTTTTTCTAAGGAGCACAGGGTGCTCTGAGTCCAGTAGAAGGAAATATTGGACTGATTTGGTGAGAAAGTCTCCATTGGTGTTGAGAAGAAGCAGGAGATAAGAAGGAAGAGGCTGGGATAGAAAAGGAAGATGGGAAGTGGGAAACCACCACTGTAGAGCCAGACAGACCCGGGTTCAAATCTAGCTTGCCCCGAGTACTAGTTAACACCTGGGTAAGTCACTGCTGCTCTGTAAGCCTCTGTCTCCTCATTTGTAAAATGGGGATTATAATACCTTCTTTCAAAATGCATGTATGTGGCTCATGCACATGAAAGTACCCAGCAGTGCTGGCACAGAGTAGTCACTCAATAAACGCTTCTCCCTCCCTCGCACCAGTGCTGTGCACACTTTGTCTTCCATAACGAGAACCCAGTAGGAAACACCTGTGTGACCCAAGATGGGGTTGGACACAGTGCACTGTGACTCAGCAACTGGACCTTCCACCGAGTGGCCCCAAGTGCCTTCCGTGGCCTTAATGCCCCTTCGCCTCTTCCTCCTCCCATGTCACTCAGACCATCCTTCCTGCTCAGCCTACACGCCGGTGCATTCCCAAGAGGAAGCTTTTCCTGGATGGCTTAGTTGCCAGTTAGCTTTGCCCTGAAAGATATTCTAACAGAGTCTTTTCTGCAAAGAGTATTATCTCTTCGAACAGAGAAGAGGGAAGGAAGCAGAAAGGAAAGGTGGGGGAGGGTATGCAGAATGGAAAAAAAGAATAGAGGAAACACAACAGACTTGCTGTTTCAACGGCTTTTCCTAAGAACTATATTAGTAGCCATAAGGAAAGACTAGACTCCATTAAACATCGTATTTACCAATTACTATACCCAACTTCTCTATTTCTGGAATCTCCTACCACACACCCGTCTCATACAGTCAAAATGCTACATAGTCGTCAAGGCTCAGCTCAAATGCTTTTTAACTTGTATTAATTAATTCATGTATTGGACTAACATCAATTGAGTTCCAGCTATGTGCCAAACACTGTGCTGGGTGCTGGGCATACAGCAGTGACCAAGACAGACCTCCTCCTGTCCTAGCGAAGCTTTGAGCCTTACCTGGTTCCTCCCTAAAGATGAAATGTGCCTCCCCTCTCAGCTCCCGTAACTGTTGTGTTGTTGCTCCTGTTACTGTAATTGCTTTTATGTCTTCCTTCCTTTTTTAAAACCTGTAAAATAGCACGACCAACTCATCTCAGCATGTTTGGGACTTTCCTGGGGTAGCACTGAACATATCATGTCCTAAGAAATTTCTCAGGCCTCAGCCAATTGGAGCAGTTGCTCACGCTACTATAAGGTCAGTGCTATTACGGCAACAACAACAACAAATGTTCCTGGAAGAAAACAACTCAATCAGTTATTCTTCAAATATTTATTGAGCACCTAATAGTTACAGTATTCTAGATGGTTGCCTCTGCTTTATGTTATATCTCTCCCACTATACTGTGAGTCCCTGGGGGTTGCAGCCCAGGTCTTTTTTTTCAGCCTTGGATTGCTAGGCCCTGGTACAGTGTCTGAAAAATAAAAATTACTTAATTTTATGTAAACCACTGTGTCTTTATTGAAAAACAGTATAAATTTGTGCAAAACAATTTTAAAGCATGTTTCTATAATTTTTAAATTCCAGTCTCTATCTAGCATCTAGTTGGGAATGTTTAGCAAGTCATAAGATCCATTAACAACCCTCCTCTTCTAGTCTCCCTCCGCCCCTCTAGCAGATGAGGTATCTCTCAGCAGCAATAGTGGCTTAAAGGCTGAAAAATCACACATATGCAAGTATCAGCATCATCCAATCCCAGTTATGTCTTTAGCCAATCCTAGTTTTAACTGTAAACTGATTTGAAATACAAATCTCTGTAGCTTCTGCCTATATTGGTTGTGGTCCTTCCAACCAGAGACACAAAACACAAACCCAGACTCCTATAGCTGGCAGCCCTTCAAGTATTAGAAGAGCATTCTCATGCCTCTTACTTCTCACCCCACCCCACCTGGGATTTTCTTATCCATTCTAATAGCTCCTTCAACTGTGGCTGGACTAGTAAGATTTTAGTGATTTTGCCACTCATTAGTTATGTGACCCTAAAAAAGTAACCTCACTTAGATCTTCAGTTTGATCACTAGCAATACGGGGATACAAATACATAACACAGAGAATTAGTTTGGGGACCAAGAGTGTTAAGTAATGGGAAAGTGCTTTAAAAAACTATAGGAACTTTTCAGATATCAGTTATTTAATTTTTTCTCTTGTTTTCTCTTAAGTAGATTAAGTAGATTTTTAAAAGGTTTGTCTATTTTAGTTTTCCCTCAAAGAACCATCTTATGAATTTATATATAAATTCTACTATTTTGTTGATTTTCTAATTCACTTATTATGCTTGTACTTTTTATTGTCCAGCTTTTCTTGGTTCTGTTTTGGTGTCCAATTTTAAATTCTTAGGTTAGACATTTAGATGCTTTTTTTAAATTTATTTTTATTTTTAAGTGAAAGCATAAAGGCTATAAGTTAACCTCTGACTATGGCTTTGGCTGCATTATATACATTTTCAGATCTCAGTGGTGTTCTCACTTTCTTTTCTTTTTTTCTAAGTAGTTCACACTGTGTATTTTCAAAATTTTCTTCTTTGAGTTTATATTACTATCATACTATACTTAGCAGTGTAAGTTACCCTTATTGATGTAGGAACATCTGTTTTTATTATGCTGAAGCTAGAGTATTACAATTTTCTGAAACAGCTTTCTCTTGGACATCTTTTAATACAAGTATATCATGGCTGAAAAAGGGGTAAGGAGTTTTTATTTTCATGTCATGAAGGCATTAGCCACAAAATCTTAGCAGCTTTTTAAATTCAGACATTTGTCAGTGACCATATTTTTAGTATGTTTTCAGATCTTCCTCCAACCTCACAAACAACTAAAGAAACCAACAATCCTGCTGAAAGAGGAAGTGTTAACAGCACTAGTCTATGTCCCTGCCTTGACTTATAAATTATGTTCCCAGGGTTGCAGTCTAAACATTAGCCTTACTTTGAGCTTAACATAAGACCCAATTTCTCCCTGCAACCTTCACAAACCACCTCGACACAGGGGGATCTCTCTCCTTTCTCAGATCATATCCTGTACCCACAGGTCTAGGACTCAGCCCTGACTCCCAAACTAGAGTGTAAGCTCCTTGAGAGGAAGACCATGTCTTATACTTTTCATCCCTCCTTATACTCTCTAGTATCTAGTTCTAATAAACTATGATTGTTTGATTATACTTCTTAAAGAATATTTCCTGAGAGACTATGTAACTGTGAAATTTAGGGTCATAGATTTTTAAAGCAACAAGTGGCAAAATCAAAGGCTTTTTAAAACCCTTTAAGAAGATTGAGACTAATACCTTGGATGCATGGTTTGAGGAGAAGAAATAGTACTATCCCAGTACAAAGGAACCTCTTTTTTTGACTCTATGAAGAACAAAAGTGACACTTTAATATTTGTCCAACTAGAGCTACCTGTGGGCTCATGTTCCATCAAGCATGGTGCTCACAAAATTGGAGACCAAAATGATTCTAACATTAATGTCTCATATTCATAAAATACTTTATCATTCACAAAACTCTCCCATGCGTGGGCTCATACAATGCACAAGGCAAACCTCTAAAGAAGGCAAGTTAGGGGCTATTACCCCCATTTTGGAAAATAAGTATTTGGGGCTCAGGAGACATTGGCTAATTTATCCATGGTCACAATGCTAGGAGGTAGTTGGAATAGAATTGAGCCCAGATCTTCTGATTTCCTGTCCTACATCCTTTAGGCTACAGCACCTCTGAATTGATTTGCGAACTATGGAAATAACTCTCTGCCCTCAGTCATCCATTTCAGTGGTTAGATGTTCCCTTTGGATATCCACATGCTGGAAGATCCCAGAGGAAGAAGACAGTCCCTGCCCTCAAGGAGCTCACAGACAAGTAGTTCAATCATTGTAATGAGCATGAGAAGTTGTATTTGTTGCATGTGCTATGAGAGAATGAAGATAAATAATGAGGATAATAAATAACATTTTTGAGCACTGACTATGTGCCAGTTTCTACCGTAAGCACTTTGCATATGAGGAGGGTAGCATTATGTACCATACTGCCTGGCACATAGCAACAGTTTAAGAGTTGGCAGCCTGGCATGGCTCAGCGGTTGAGCATCGACCTAGGATCCAGGAGATCGAGGTACGATTCCCAATCAGGGCGCATGCCCGGGTTTCAGGCTTGATCCCCAGTGAGGGGCATGCAGGAGGCAGCTGATCAATGACCCTCTCATCATTGATGTTTCTGTCTCTCTCCCTCTTCCTTCCTCTCTTGAAATCAATAAAAGACATATTTAAAAAAAAAAAAAATAGTTGGCAGCCATTGTTATTATTATAGTTTTAAGAAATAAATTGGGGATTGTTATCTGAAAAGGAAAGAATGTTTAAATTTTTAAGTATCCAGAGCAACACAGTAGAGGGGCAACTAACCACATAGGGAACTTGGAACCAAGGGAGAGATGTGGAGCTGGATGTTAAAGAACAATTAAGGGCTCACAGACAGGGAGGGGAAGAACATTCCAGGTGGAACAGACACTTGCAAAGACTTGGCACCTGAGTAGCAGGGAAGGGAGAGGCAAGGAAAAGAGGCATTGCCCTTTGGGCAGCCAGAGACAACACACAGAAGAGGAAAAGGGAGGGGCCTCCAGCTAGAAAGCAGCGGCGGGTGGGGCTCTCCCTGTGCCTGACCCAGGCACTGAGGGTGAGGCACAGATTTTCCAAGGCTATTTGTTTGTAGGTTACATTTTTCCTGAACAGTATCCAAATTCCTTTGTTTTCACAGAGAGCACCATAGTTTCCAAAGAAAAGAAAAAACAGATTTCTTGGTCCAAGGGCTTTCCCTGAGAAATATCCTAATGGCTGTGGGCCAAGACAGGGTTCCACTGTGCTCTGCGCTCAGAAAACAATAGAGCAGCAGGCTGGAATCTTCTTCAGAAACTGCAAGAAAATAGGAATTTGTGGCTGTTCCCTGGAGATTTTCAAATACAAGCAGTATGTCCTGTTGGTTCTGCCCCAACCAAACCCTCCCGCTTGAGTTTCCCAGAATATTGCCCCCTTGAAGCGTGAAAACTCTGTGCCTTGGCCTGACAGCCGGTCCTCCTCCCAGTGTTGGCGGGGCCCTGCTCTTCCTGCAAGACCAGCCTAAAGACTCCTCCTCTGTGAGCCTTCCCTGGTGGAATCCCCTAACCTCAGCCCCCAAACCAGGGTGGGTGGGTTTGACGTAAGTGCTCCTACACAGACCCACCTCTGCCTGCAGTCTTCACAATGCCTTGTAATTACAGCACCCCGACCCCCCCATCTCTCTCAGTGCTGTGAGCCGGCAGTGAACCAAAGATGGGGAGGTAGAGAAAGTCCACCCTGGATGCGGGTAAGAAAGGGGTGCATTATCTGTAATGAAGTTAAAAAAATAAAGTAAAATTTAATGAGTCAGTCTCTTTTATTGTTACCACGTGTGAGCAATTCTGAACAATGTCAGGGATAAAAGACTCTTCCTCTCCAGGGCAAATGGCATGTGAGCCCGTGGCATCCCCACTCCTGGGAACATTTTCCAATTACTTCTGTTGAGAAAAAAAACATGTTACCAATGATAGAATGTAATGCTGGGCAGAACCTTCAGTCAGCAGTTACTTGTTAGGCTCGTAAGTGCCTGGTTCCATGCTAGCCATCTTAGATGCATTATATCCAGTCTTCCCAACAACCCCTAAGTATATGCATCCCTATTCAGCCATTTGTCAAATAGCTGAGAAACTGAGTCTCAAAGTAGTTAAATGATTTGCTCAGGGCCCTACCACAAGGAAGTGGCAGAGGGAAATTTGAACCCAGACCTATGAGGCCCAGTGTCTGTGCTCTTTCCCTGTGCCTAGAACAGCACGTCCACCCCATACTGGGGACTAGAATTGCAAGCCACACGTCCTCTCCTCAAGTTGTTCAGAGCCTAATGTAGAAAGGAACTCATGCAACCAACCACGATTCAGCTTGGCATGTGACAAGTAGCTTTAGAAATAAGCCAGACCGATCCCCAACTAGGGCAGCCTCATTGAAGATCCAGGTGGGGGAGGAGGTTGGCAAGAGAAGTAATCAACCCTGATTGAACTCATACCAGGCGCTGCTCTGGACATAAGCACATGCTCTCCTGCTCGGGTCTTACTACAAGCACCTCTGAGGTGAGTCTCACTGACCTGAGTTCTTAGAAGATACTCAGAGAGGTTAAGCGATTCACCCAGGGTCACACAGCAGCTAGCAACCAGTAGAGCAGAGATCTGAGGAGAAGTCTCTGACTCGAAGAGCCTGTCCTCTGGGCACAGCAGCACCCTGTTGAAGGGGGGTAAGGCCTCCATGCTGGAGGTCTCCCCAGTGGCTAGGGAATATAGGTGACAAGGAGCACGAGGAAGAAAAACAGCAATTCCTTATTCTTCCACTGGCTCTTTGCAGTTCACAAGGTGCTTCCTCATCCACTGTCTCATCAAATCCCTATGATATGGCGGGATCAGCATTGCCTCCATTTTACAGATGAAAAATGGAGGCTGTAGTAAGGGCTCTGGCGTGCCTTCAATGGCCAGTGTCAGCAGCTATTCTTAGGGGAGCCAGCAGGCGCTACAGCATCCCAGCCTTGGGAAGGCATAACTCTGAGTTGTAACCCACATACCTGAGTACCGCAGCAGGATTAAGCTGAAGCTACCTACCCTCTGCAGGTGGCATGTTAGTGCTATCCCCAAATTACAGTGGAAGTAACTTCCACATTTCAGTTAAAACATCCTTGATGAATTTGGCAGATTCCTTTTTAAGAAACTAACACCAAAATGCCACCTATCTTACACTCAGAAGCTAACTCTGACTTTGTTCTATTTTGATCATTTAAACTGATTTTAAAGATCATATTGTTCTTATATTTTGCTTCCAAAAAAGTCTTCATTTGTTGCTAACTAAAAGCTATAAAAATCTGACCAAGGTTTGGTCCAACTTCCTGGCTGATAAGTCATGCTTCATTCATTCATTCATTCATTCATTCATTCATTCATCAACAGCTAGGTTGTACTCAGAACAAGCTGCCATGGCCAATCTTATCTCACCCACCAAATTATTATCTGACCCCAAGACCTGCCATTGAGAACAACCCAGAACCTACCCCAGCCCTGTTCATGCTGTCACATCAGCCATCTGGTTGTTCCTCTAATGTGCCCAGCTTCTTTCCACCTCAGGGCCTTTGCACTTGCTGCTCTACTTGTAATGCACTTCCCATAGATCTTCACCTGGCTCCCTCACTCACTGCATTCACAGCTATGTCGAATGCCACTTCTTCAAAGAGCCTTTCTGGATCTCACCATCTAAAATAATCTGCCCATTTCCTACTCGATCTGTGTTTTGTGGTCTTGATCTTTCCTCATATTTAGTACCATCTGAATTGGTATATTTATTTTTTATTTATTTATGGTCTTTCTACCCCAGGAGAATGTAAATGTCATGAGAGAAGATATTTTGTGTACCTTACTCACTGCTATATCCATGGTGCCTGAATTAACACCTGGCGAATAGTAGGCAATGTTTTTTGAATTAAAAAAATAATGAATGAAAAAAACTTCTCCACCCTAGCCTCGTTTATAAAATAAAACCTTTCCAGAGAAAGATTACAAAGGCAAGGGCCTGGAAACTGGGAGATCTATAGCTCCAATCCCATGAGCAAGTTCCTCTGTTACCTGTGGACCAAGGAACTCTCTACCTCAAAAACCTTCAGTAGCTCCCTGTGGCTTCAACAGAGGATAGACAGCTTTTTGTGAAAGCTTACAGCCTGGGTGAAGACTTAAGACTACGAAAATTAAGTAATCTGGTGGTGGCATTCAATGTGTATGTGTGTGTATGTATATTTATTTCATACATACTTGCTGAGTGCTTGCTCTATGCCAGGCACTTGCTATATGCCAGGCATTCTGTTGAAAGAATAGAAAGATATGGTTCTAACCCAACAACTACAATTTTAGTAGTAGGACACCAGGAAGGTCATAAGTGATTGGGGGAGGGAGGTGCGACTGACTTGTAAACAACGTTTGTGTTAACAAATGCCAGGAGATACTTCTACACAGGCAGGCAGGAGAGAGGAATCAGCCCCTTTACTGGGATATAAGTGGGAGTCGAGAAAACTTCCTTGAGGGAGCGGCATTTTAGCTGACCTTTGATGAATAGTTCACCCACCCAGCAAACAGGGGAGGAGGGGAGTGGGGGTGTTCCAACCAGAGGAGGAGTCTGAGCAAAGCAGGGAAAGATGACACATTCTGGAACTACAGCTGATAAAGCCAGTCTGAAGTGTGCACCCTGAGTCAGGCTTGGTGAGAGAAAATGAGAAGTGAGCAGGGTATTTAGACAAAAGACACTGCATTTGCAGTCAGACCCGAGTTTGAGTGCTGACAGTGTCCCCAGCAAGTCACTCCTCTCTGGGCTCAACTTCTGGGAAGTAAATGACCCAAAGGTAGGGGACACAGATCAGCAGCTCTCCCCTGGAGTGGATGGCGGTGAGGTGCTGAAACCAGAGGCTCCGGGGAGGCTCATTTTTGAAAAAAACAAAATGCTGAAAACTTTGCCCCTTTGCTTTGATTTGTTTTTGGATCATATTTAAATTATTCTGAATGTAAAACTCATTCAAAGAGGGTGTGAGGTTCTGTGTTTATCTAGTGGGATCTGGATTATAAAAGGGGCAGAGAAACACTCACTGAGGTGATTCTTAAAGTCCCCTCTAATTCTAGCCTCCAGGCCTAAGATGACCGACAGACATACAGAAAAAAGCAGTGCAGTGTGGTGGTTCAGATACTGAACTTGAAGTCAGACCTAAATTCCAATTCAGAAGCTGCCCCTTATTCTCTGGTGAAACATGTAAGAGAATGAACTTCTTGGAGTGTCAACTTCCTCTTCTGTAACACGACATTCTCCTCACAGGCTTATTGTGATATTTGAAATAATAGACTTGCAAACAACTGGCGCATGATAGGTGCTCAATAAATGTCAGGTGAGTATAAAGTCTTCAGTTGCATCCCAGTCCCTAATCATAATATCTTCCCCTACCATGTGTTGAATGCTTTCCATAGGCTATTTCATTTATAGGAAGAAACTCACGATTTAATACTATATCCTCAATTGAGTTCACTAAGTTGTCTAAAGGTGGTTTTGACCCTAAGACTATAGTCACGATGAATGATGGGAACTTAGGGTATGCTGTCTGGAGCCAGACCAAACTTTAACTCTTTTAAAATTGAAGCTGTTTTTTATTACTCTGGAAGCCTACCCAGTGACCATTTTCATTTCCAACCATTATGCTTTTTTTTTTTTCTTAGTTTCCACATTTAACTCAAGACTTTAAATGCAAAAGCCAAGCTTGAAATAATCATAACATTTAAGCAATGAATGTAACGACAGCTTACACTTGCATCACAGGAAGATCTATATTCTAAATTTAATAGCTTTGGCCATTTACAGCAAGAGTTATCACAGGGACCCCAAAGAGGGAGGGTAGGAGAGGGAGAATTCCAAGCCTTTGACTAAAGATACCGTAGTCATAACCTGTTTTGGAAATGATTAACTGATAAACAAAGTAAAACCTGCCCTCAGTTCTGAAAACCCCACAGCACAGACAGTAATTCTCAGAAGCAGAAGCAATTATTAAAAGATGTAAACCTTAAGTGTGTGCTATTTCAGTCTATTTAACTGAAAGATCACTAAGTACAGGGGAAGAACTCAGGTTTATGGAGCACCTACTAGACAGCAACTGCTCTATCACCCAGAACATCCAGTGTCCACACTCTATGTAAGTACTTGTAACTGGACCCCCAAAAGATACAGGAAGAGGGAAACTAACAATGTTGAATGACTCCTTTGTACAAGGTGTACACCGTGCATATAAAATATAAGAAAGCATATGCAATGATTAAGCATATGCTAAGGAAGGCCAATAAACTGAGAAAGGAGACCCTTGCCTTTGTTAGGGAGGTGACTGTGTGATTTTCTTCCCGGCTGCATCCCTATGGCCTAAGCATAGTGCCTGGTACATTGTGTAGGGATTAGGAACATGGAGTATGGAGCCAAATTTTGTGGATGCAAATCCTATGCAGTAGCTGTGTGGTCACAGATAAATCACTTAACCTTTTCGTGTCTAGGTTTCCTACTTGTGTCGTGGGATAACAGTAATACCTCCTTCATAGTGTAATTGTAGAATTAAATGAGCAAAGAAGTGCAAAGTGCTTACGACAGCGACGGTAAATAGTGAGAGCTGCAAACATAACCACTTGTGGACTTGCCAGATGCTGGCCAGCTCCTCTGTCCTCTCCCTACTTTGAGATGTAAAGTGTCAAAGCTCTCTTTTCCAGGTGGGGAACTGAAGAAAGTACACCTGCCCAGGTCATCCAGTTAGTTCTTAATTGGCCTGAGATTCTACCCGGGCCCACCTAACAATAATAGCAAAACATAGCATTTAATGGGTTTTGTAAATATTCTAGGCCTTTACAGACAGGGACACATTTACTTCTCACAGCAATTACATGAGGTAAGCGTTGCTAACCCCCATTTTACAGACGCAGAAACTGAATGAGAGAGCTTAAGTAATTTTCTCAAGGCCTTACAGTGAGCAAGTGTCAGGGCAGGATTTCAGCTTAGGCCTGTCCCCCGACTGTCCCCAGGCAGCGGGCGGGCAGGTGCCTGAGGCTGAGCAGCCCGCTGAGTGCTCCTAGCCCCTGCGGGGGCTGGGGGTTGGGACCTACGTTTCTAGCGGGCCGCGCCCTGGGGTTCCCTCGCTCTCCCGCTGCGGGTGGTGGATCTGACCGGGAGCTGCTGGGGCGGGAAGTCTCCGCGCTCGCTCCGCGGACCCGGCGGAGCCCCGCCTGCGCGGGCGCCTGGGCTCCCCCCCCCGCACTCCCCCGCCCTCCCCCGCACGTCCCTTTCGCTTTCAGCCGCCGCCACGCTGCTCGCCGGCGATTACTCAGAACCGCCCCCACTTGGTTGGCGGAGCCGCAAAGACCTGCAGTAGATGCCCGAGGAAAACATTTGCACACGGGACCCCCGCCCCCCGCGGGCAGCGCCCCGGCGGAAGTCCGGAACCTCGGGCTCCTCCCGCTCCGCCCCTCGCTCTCCCAGGACTCGGGCTGGGACTCAGTTTACCCAGCTGTGTTAAGTGGCCGTAACAACCCAGCGAGGGCGAATGGTGTGGGAAAAGCCCGAAACTTCTTTGAAGTCTCCTGTTTTCAACTCAAATAATTCGGAGAGTTTTATACGCTTCTCCATCATCATGTGTTTTACTAAGAATATGTACTTTTTAATTTACGAAGGGGTACAATTTGCAGGAAAAGTAATCGGTGGCTTATCCTGTGGCTTAACCACCCCACCCCCACCCCACCCGTTTGAGAACCCAAGGAAGCGCTGGAAGAAGGTCCTTTCTTTTCCCATTGGTCTGCTAATCTGATTTGTTGTGGTTATTTTTTTCTGCCTTCTTCCCCGTTAAGACCTTCATAGTCTCATTGATGGCTGGCTGGGGGGGGGGGGGGGGAATTGGCTTTTGCAAGCAGGTATTTTCCTTTGGCGTTGGAATTTCTCGCTCTGCCCCTTTTTACCCGTGGGACCTTCATCAAGCGATTTAAACTTGGTGAGCCTCAGTCCCCGGTCTGTAGAATGGGGAGAATACTCC
Source organism: Miniopterus natalensis (assembly GCF_054644295.1). Taxonomy (NCBI): domain Eukaryota; kingdom Metazoa; phylum Chordata; class Mammalia; order Chiroptera; family Miniopteridae; genus Miniopterus; species Miniopterus natalensis. Next base: position 35,320,822 of record NC_142089.1, on the reverse strand, counting down.
TGGCAGGGTTCCCGGGGAGATTTGGGGCGATGGGCGTGCCAGGTGCTGGGTGATCGATGGAAGAGGGTGCTAACAGGTGGGAACAGGGCGGTCTGAGCCTGGGTGCCCTCCCTCTACTCCCTCTTTCGGCCCCAAATCCCAAATCCCCGCTGGGCGCGCCGGTTCCCAGAGCCCGCGGCCTGGCGGCACCGGTTCCTGCTCCCGGGCGAGGGCGGGCGAGGGCGGGCGGGACCCGCGGCGACTTGCAGGCGGAAGGCCCGGGGCTTTATTTAAACAAAAGGCAGCCGGGAGCTGGCCTTGTATGGACGCGGCGCTGGGGGCGGGACGTCGCGCAGGGAGGCAGTGAAGGCGGCTGCTCCTGATAGGAATCTGAATAAACAAAATAGCTGAATGAAAGAATGCACTGAAATGCCCTCCTAGGATCACAGAAACGCGACCCAAAGGCGGCCTTCGGAATCCTCCCAAACGCCCTGTCTCAACCCGTTTGATAGTTTGGCAAAGAGAGGCTCAAAGGGTGGCCTCCTGCCACCCAGGTCCTGCCCTCCTAGAGTCGCCTGTGGGGCACGACTTAAGGGACTGGAGTGAGGCCTGGGTCCTAAACCAAGAAGGGAAAGGGAACCTCTTTTTATGAGCACCTACTATGTGCTAGGCACTGTTCCTATTTCATTCACTTCTCACACCACGCTTTTAGGTAGATATCCCCATATTTATCTGGGGAAACTTTGGCTCAGACAGGTGAAGTCACTTGCCCAGGAACACAAAAGCCTGTAAGTGGAACAGCTGGGATTCAAACACAAGTCTTTCCCAGGCTCTTTCTACCAAAGGCCCTGCCCTGGGAAGGCGCAGGGGTAAGGCACAACACTGGAGGTTGTGACATCAGGAGCGCAGGTCCATTACCCAGCTGTTTCTGGGCACTGCCCCTTCCCACATTTTCCTTCACCTGCTCACTGGATGTCCAAAGCCTCGCCCAGTTCAACCTGTCAGCTGATTTGCTGCTGCCAAGCCCTCTTGCCTGATTTAGCAGCGGGAAGTCTCACACCCAGTGACCGCTGACCTAGAGCCCCTAGTCCTATCATTGCCAAAGCCAGTGTAGCCCTGGAGGGCACGGGTGTGCCCCGGGCACACATTTCTCCTGCCTCTGCCCCAGTCACGAGTTAGGAGGCTGCATCCGGTCTGGGAGCAATGGAAACTGGTTCAGCTGCCCCCTTCCCGGCAGGGACTCACCCACGCCCGCCCCGCAAGGCCCTGAACAGGTTTCTTCACTTTCCCTGGCCCAGCTCCTGCCAGGAGGCAAGGAAGGGAAGCTGGTTGCTCAATGTGCCTGAGAATTGTTCTGGTTCTCATGTGACTTGTTGACCAGCCATCAGCCAAGTGGGACCAACTCAAGCCACCTGGCACATGCAGTGGGTCACACACCTAGGGCCACTCACCAGACCCTTAGAATTCCTCATGTGACATGTGGACGCTGAGCTCAGACCACCAGCATCAGGTCCCATGGAGAAGGTGGGCAGGGTGGGATGGGCCTGCCCAGTCCTCTGATTCTATCTAGCAGTGAGAGGCTATGGGAGGAGGGCTTGCACACTGACCTCTCATTGACTCTCCATCAGCATGTACCCAACGACTTTCAGTGGACTGTCACAGAAGTCCCAGCTCCTCTGCTTTAGATCTCTTGGCCAAGAGGAAAAGCTTGGGCAGAAAATCCAGGCAAGCAACAGAAGGGATTTATTCACAAATATTTATTGAGCGCCAGGTGTAGGCCCTGGAGACAACACCATGACCCAGACACAGTCCCTGCCCTCACCAGTGCCAGCCTAATGAGGAGTCAGACAGGTGACAGGTCATTTTAATATGGGGCAAGGAATCATTTCCAGGAGTACATCTGGGGAAAGACCCTAAGCTGGCTAGGGGTGGGGCAGGAGGCATTAGGAAAGACTTTCTCAGACTTCAGATACTGCCCCTTTTCTTTTTTTCTTCTACCTTTCTGCACAAATTTCTGGAACACCTGCATCATGCTAAGAGCTCAGGAGCAGCAGTTAGTGGTTTTCAAGGGAAAGCAGGGCATAGTGTAGTAGTGTCATAGTGTAGTGGTGAAAAGGCCAGGGCTCTAGTTGCAGCCAATTACTCTGTGCCCCTCATGATTCACATAATTTCTCTGAACTTCGATCCTTTATCTGTAAAAGAGAGATCATGATAATACCTGCTTCACAGAACAAGACCTGGCCCAAGGTGGGCATTAATGAATGGAATCCTTTGTATTATTTTGTTGTGGTTCACACTCTTCTGATCCTCATGACATCCCCCGGGTGGTTGGCAGCACAGATAACTTAATCTCCATGCTACCGATGAGAAAACAGACTCTGACAAATTAGCAGGATCGTCCATGTCTTGTAAGTTTTCAAGATCAGGACCCTGGGGAGGAGTGACCTCTTGAAATAGGGGAGATATTATGACCTTCACCTGCCCTCCCTGAAACCCTAGATGACTGGTTGCGGCTGAACGGTCTGGAGAACTTCCTTTGACCTAAATCTTGTGGGCTATACCAAACAGCAGCCAGAAAATACAAACAGCCACACCCTCCGCATTTTTGCCCCAACTTGCACTTCATGTCAGGGGATTTCTCTTTCAAGGACTCCAATTGAAAAGGGGAATGATTTATGATAATTGGACACCTACTATGTGCTAGACACTACCCCCAGCATGCTCATGTAGGTTATTTCGTCTTATGTGAGCCATCATGTGGGCAGGGAAAGGGGGAGGAGCAGCAGGAAGAGGAAGGGGTAGAGGAGAGAATCAACTTACCCCAGTAGCTCTCCATAATATCAGGTGACACAAGCACTTATAACCCTGAGTGCTCTTCCTAAAATGCAAATGTGATGATGTTACCCCAGCTTCCTTGCTTAAAATCTCTTCGTGGTCTTCCACTGCTTTTAAACAAAGTTCGCACTGAGGAAAGGCATACTCAGCTAGCCACATTATCGCATGTGCTGTGCCCGCTACCTCCTGGCCTTTGCACGTGCAATTCCTTCTTCCTGGAATGTCCTTTCCAGCGCCTTACTTCCTCAGCTTTAGATGTCTCCTGCTCCAGGAAGCCTTCCTTCTCTACCCAGACAGAGGTAGGCCTGTGTACACTCTACAAGTTTCTGTTTAATGGTCTGTCCCTATAGATGGTAAGCTCCCTAGGGACAGGGACTGTGTTCTGTTCCTGTATCCTCAACATCAAGCATAGTGTGGCTCATAACAGACGTCCAATGACTGTTTAGTGGATGAGAAAAGGTTGAGCATAAAATTTATCCCCATTTAACAGAGGAGAAAACCAAGTCTCAAAGAAGATAAAAATGCCTGTCTAAGGTCAGGCAGCTGATAGTGAGTTAAGCTACAGCTAAATCCCATTAAATCCACTCAGTCTTATTTCACTGTTTCACTTACATTGAAGATAATAAAACCTCCTTGTAAGTTTTCCCATCAAAGTTGTTCCTAGCTCTGTCTTTCAATATTGCACAGAAAGAGGATATGGGTCCTGATAACATAATGATTATAAGTGCCAATCACCAAGTCTATAGTTAGTCCCAGGTACTTATTTTAGGTGCCTGAGATTGCATGACATCTTGGAGAGGCCAACATTGTGATGTCTGTTTAACAGAAGAGACAACTGGTTCAGAGAGGGTAAGTGATTTGCCCCAGATTCCACAGCCTTCAAACCCAAGTCAGTCTCCAACTCCTAAGCCCAGTTTCTTTCCACCTCCCAGGCAGCCTTCTGACCATGGCTATGGGGCCAACTATCAGGTAGCCTTACACCCCAACTGGGCCCCAGGTCTCCCTCGAGGGGGTACAGATGGAGACTCACAACTTCTTAGGGTCTCTGGGCTAGGCCCAAGTCTCATGCTAACGCTGGCATTTTTCTCTGTCCACTCTTCTCTTCTCCCCTTGGGTTCCAGCATCTGCTCTAGCTCCACCTCCAGAGAGAAGACAGGGCATGGGAAGCCGTGGTGCTTCCCAGTAAATGCCCCCCTTGAGAACCGGGCAGGTAGGGGCAGATCCTCCCATTCTCAGGTGTCTCAACAAACAAACTATTTAGCAATTACACACACGCTTGGCCAGAGCTCCCACAACCTTCCCCTACTCCTAAAAACTGTTCTCCAACTCTAGGGTCACCCAAAGAGTTTCCTTAAGGTGCTGGCACTGATTATTTGTGCAACAAAATTTCCCATTACATCTATTGTATGCTCTTTTAGCTAACAGCGCTCCCCTTGGAGCCCTGGCACTTTTCAACTGTCTTAGATGAAGAAGTTCCCCCAAACCGTCTAGACTAGAAGTTCCATGAGGGCAGGGGTACATCTGTCTTGTTTGTCACTCTATACCCATCACCTAGTGCTGTGCCTGGCATATGAAAGGGCCTTATAAAATACTTGTTGAGTGGCTAAATATTAATCTCTTAAAAGTTGCTTTCAGTCCTCCACTTAGAGATAGGAATCATGGAATGGCAAGCTCAAAAGGGACCATAGAGAAAGAAGACCTACTCTAATTCCCTCATTTTACAGAAAGTGAGACCCAGAGAAAGGAGATAGAGTATTCAGGGAAGAGTCTAAAGTACAACCCAGGCCTCTTGGATTTTGCCTAAGCACCTTCTCCATGTTGGAAGCCTGCTCCAAAAGTATAAAGATATTCTAATTCTCACAGCAACTAGCTGACGCCGGGAGCAGGGAAGGGAAAGCATTACCACTGCCAGTGGCAGAGGAGAAAGGGGCTCAGAGAGGTGAAGTTGAGTGCACCCAAGGTCACACACCCAGAATCTCGGGTTTTCTTCACTGCACCCCAGGCTAAGAGCTCATTCTCCCCCAGTCTCTCTCCCCACTGCTCCCTGCTTTTGTGAGCCTGAAAGGAGACTTGAAAAGAGAAGTCCTAAGGTTGCAAAGACTTTCACCTTTATTATTCATTCTCCTTCTGGAAGAGTTGGCCCATCTGTCTGCTCAGTTCCAAAAATCAAGAGCATTCAGGTATTCAAAATTGTTATCTTCTCACCCAGCCGGTGTGGCTCAGTGGTTGAGCATCGACCTATGATTCAGGAGATCTCAGTTCAATTCCTGGTCAGGCCACACACCTGGGTTGTGGGCTCAGTCTCCAGTAGGGAGTGTGGGGGTGTGCAAGAGGCGGCCAATCAATGACTCTCATCATTGATGCTTCTATCTCTCCCTCTCCCTTCCTCTCTCTGAAATCGATAGACATAAAAATTAAAAAAAAAAATTGTTATCTTCTCTTAAAGAGGACTGATGCCCCAAATACTTTTCTCAGAGGCCAAATGTTCTCAAATGACACTGAGGACATTTACTTTCTGTTATGGCATTGGGTGAGCGGGGACCAAGGGTCTCTAGGAGACTATTAAAGCCCATCTGAAATCTCAGAGTCCTCTCTGGACTTTGCGCACGCCAGCTCTCTCTGACCACAGGCTTGTCCAGGCCACAGTTTCTGCCTCCCCTGTCATGGCTGGGGTCAGCTCAGCAGCCACATACTATGGTCATGGTGGAAGGTCTTAAAAGGAGGCCAGGTGCCTTAGGAAAAACAAAAGGAGAGAGGGCAGCCATGTTGTACTCTCCCAACCCAGAGTGAAGATTTTTATCTCTGGGACAAAGCAGCTCAGCTATTTAACAATGAAAAGAAAAAGCATTTCATTTACTAAAAGAGCAGGGGCCAAGTTGGTATGCCAGTATCCTGCTTCATGCATTAGACATAATTTACAACTTGATCAAAAACTAAAACGTCCTACCAATAACTTTAAAATGCCAGAGTGGCCTGTTATTTGCACAGCACTGGGCAGGAGCCCCAGTCCTGCTCCACACCAGCTGAGTGATCTTGAGCAATGACCCCACCTTCCTGAGTCTGTCTCTTGGGCTGAACAGTGACACGAATGCTGCCCCTTTGGCTGGCTTTGTGGGACTTGAATGATACCATAGATGTAAAGCACCGAGCACCATGCCTGGCACATAGTGGGTGCTAAACAAATCTTAGTTCCTTAAAAAAAAAAAAAAAAAAAAAGGAGAATAAATTGTGCTTTGGAAATAGAATAGTCATGGAAAAACTCAGGGGGCCCCCCCAGAGAAATAGAGCTCCACCAGGGCTAACCAGAGCCATTTCCCAATCATTTGTTCAAGACCTGCCCTCACACCTCCCACACAGTGGGATTGCATGCTTCCTGTCCTGTTCTCCTTGAGCCAGGCCTTGCCAGCAAAAATGTACTTAGCCACTCAAAACGCAATTGTTACAACTCACCCAGAAGGCATGTCAATGTGCCTGTTGACATGCGCACACAAATACTAAAAATGCATGCAATGCGATGCAGCCCGATAAAACACATGGCTCCCTTCCACGTACATTCAGTAAAATGGTAGAGCAGAGTGGGAAGAGCAGGAGCTTTGGAGCTGGATGAATGTGGGTTCGAAGCTTTTTCCCCCCTTCTTTTAATAATGGTTATGACCTGGAGCAAGTCACTGGAAATCGTTTCCTCATCTGAAAAACGGTGATTACAATCCATACTTAGCTGTTGATCTTGTTGCAAGGATCATATAAGACAAAACAGAATGGTCTGGTAAGCCATAGATGCTTAAAGATATTTATGGCAGAAATGCTAAGAATCTGACATAGGAGGACAGAGGGAGAATCTAGTGCTGAGTTCACCTTTTTTATGGGGTTTTACCCAATTGAGTGGGCTCTTCTGTTTTTCAACTCCTTTGGGGCTTTTTGCCTCTTAACAGTAAGACCTTGACCTTAGCTGGCTTTGCTCTGTCATGGACCTGCTTTCATTTTGCCTCAACAAATAAGCCAGCAGACTGAGTGTGAATGCCATGTTCCCTCTGTGTCTCCCCCCACCTCCCAACCACAACCCTAAATGCTGAGTGCAGAGCTGAGGGACAGCAGGTCCTAGGTAAAGACTGGGAAAGAAGAATGGGATTTCTTTTCACTCTCAAACCTCTTACCACGGCCCTATTTCCCTGCCCTCTGCCTTCTGCCTCTTTGAGCCTGGGTGGGTGAGATGGCTAGTAGTGAGCAGGAAGGGCAGGGACAAAGAGGCGTACAGATGTGGCACTCCAGATCTGGTGTAGATATTTTGGAATGGGGAACAAACAAGTGCTTCAAAAAGAGAAATTCTCCCCTCCTCCTCTCCTCGTTTATCTGAAACACCGTCAGGTGGAGAAGGAAGGAGGTGAAGTGAAGAAATACAGATCTGAGGACAGATTAGAATTTGAGACTCATATTACCAACTATTTTGCATAGCACAGAGAGCTTCCTCCAGCTTTATCCTATTTGCCTTCATACCATCTCAGTGAGGCAGATACTGTTAGCCCATTCCATAGATGGTAAAACTAAGGATAAGAGCTGGGTAGCCATTTGCCTGCGATCACACAGCAGAGAAATACCAGATATGGGGCTCAAAACTGAGTCTTCCTGCTCCAAATCCCAGGTTCTTCCTGTTACGGGGTTCATTTCTCCACAGGACAAAGAAGAGGAAGTCTGAATCATTGACCCCTCCAACCTCTCGTCTGCCTCCACTCTGGCAATCAATACACCGAAACAATCTAAGTGGTCTACACACAGGGTTGGTCTCTTATCAAGTTGCGCTCTTATGATTTGTATACTTTTCTGTATATATGTTATACTTCTTTTTAAAAAAAACATAAAAAATGCAGTTTTAAAATCTACTGGGAAATCGCTTTTCACTAAAGGCTTTCTCTAATTTTATTTTAATTTGCAGATCTGGTCATGTCATGCCTCTCCCTAAAATTTTTTCTGGCTTTCCACTGCTTCTAGCACCCTACACAATCTGACCCTTACCTGCCTCTCCAGCCCACTGCTCCCTACTTTGTGCAGGACCCACAGAGGCCAGGCTTTCTTTCTTCTGCTCCTTTCTAGAACTCTGCTCTCTTTGGGCATGACTCCCTAATCCTTCAGGCCTCAGGTAAGGCAATCCTTCCTCCAGGAAGCCTCTGTGACCACCACTTCTCCAGGGTTGTAACCTGCTAAACCTCCACAGAACCAGGGCCCACTTCCACCACAGCCTTACTCTACTGAGCAGGAAATGCCTGTTTCTCTGTCCCCTTCCACCAGCCTGTAAACTCCTCGAAGGCAAGGACTGTGCCTTGTCATTTCTACTTCCAGCACCCAGCTCAGCGGGGGCTCGGCGAATGTTTCTGAATCAGAGAATGAATAAATTAACACCCTACCCACCTTCCAGAAAGATTTGTTCTACTCTTTACCTGAAACTCTGGTTGCTCAGTCGTGTGTGCTCTGTCCCTTTGCCTAATCTGAAATTCCTGGAGGGCACTGTAGTGGATTGAATTGTGTGCCCCCCAAAGATATGCCCCACCTTCAGTACTCCGAAATGTGACCCTGTTTGGAAATAGGATCTTCACAGATATAATTAGGTCAAGGATCTTAAGATGTGGTGATTTTGAATTTAGGGTGGGTCCCAAATCCAATGACTAGTGTTCTTATAACAGAAAGGAGAGGGAGATTTAAGAAAGAGTTACCCAGGGAGTAAAGCATGTGAAGAGGGAGGCAGAGATGGGAATGACCACAAGCCAAGAAACACTAGGAGTCCCCAGAAGATAAAAGAGGCAAAGAATGAATTCGTCCTTAGAGACTTCAGAGGGAGTGTGGCCCTCCGAACACTTTAATTTTTCATTTTTGGCCTCCAGAACTGTGCAAGAATAAATTTCTCTTGTTTGAAGCCACCAAGGCTGTGGCATTTGTTTACAGCAGTCCTAGGAAGCTGATATGAGCAGGAACTGTGCCTCTCACTGTTGGGATATCGTGCCTACCTACCTGCCCCGGAGTCTTCAACCTCGCTGTGCAAACGGTAGGCCTCCATGAAAACCTTCAGAGGTACTGATTCAGAAAGGCCTTGTCTCCATTTTTAGCTGAATTGACTATCCTAAGGTTAACCAAAGCCAAAGAAAGGTTATGAAAACACCGCAGCTGTGCCAATCAGTCGGCATCGATGGCACTAGCATCTCCTGCGGGCTCACTATGGGCTAGCTGCCCTATTCCTGGAGTCTCACTGAGTCATCTTTCATTTAGCACATATTACGAAGTACCTATTCTTAAGGCCCATTTTAGAGAAGAAACTGAGGCTCAGAGAGGTGAAGTAGCCTGCTTGAGCTGTCCCAATGAATAGTGGTGGTGCTGGGATTGGAACCCTCGGCTCTCAGTGTTATGTGTCCCTTCCCTAAGCTACCACTCTTCATGGCAGGGAAAGAATCAGGACGGGGAGGTGGAGGGGAGGGAGAGACAGGGTACAGAAGAGTGATTCAGCGCTGGAAGACGTTGTGTTTTTGTTTTCATTGTCTAGAAACAATTAGATATCACACCTCTAACTTTCAATTTGTTGCAGTGGTGCTAAATTTAAACCTTGAGTGATCTTTATCTGTTCCATGTGCATCTGCATGGGCAACGTGAATCATATGGTAAAGCTGCCGTGAGAATTCTAGTCAACCTTGCAACTACGGCTCAAAGGGCAAGTGAGGAAGCAGGCAGGTCACTGTCACAGATCAACAGCACCGATCCCGAAGGCGGGTGTGTGAAAGGAGTGGGCCCCTAAGTGACCACCAAATAATCCTCCTCAGCACTCTCCTCCTCGGGCTGGGTGAGGCAGATGCTGGTGAGCGAGCCGTCCAGGCCTGGAATCATCTGCACAGTCTATGTGGGCTCTCCCTTGCCATTTCACAGAGAAGTCACGCACATTTATGTGTTCCGTTCTGAGTGTGATGGGGAGCCACTGGAGGCAAGGTCCCAGAGAAGTAGCAAGACCTAGTTCAGGATAAGGAAGACTACCCCGAGTGGAAAATAGCACAGAGGGCCCGATGGCGGCGAGGAGCCCATGCGAAGGCTGAGCAACAATCCAGGGGACAGCGGAGCCCGGACACAGGGCTGAGTCACAGCGGGCTGAAACTGCCCGAAAACGGGAAAGAGAAGTAAAGGGAAGGGGCAGGAAAGAAACAAAAAGGGTGGGAAGGAGAACATAAAAGTGGAGTGGGAGAGAAAAGAATGTTTTATGTAGCAAACAAGAGCCCAGATCATCAATTACTGAATGTAAGACTGCGGGGTGGGAATAAGGGGACTGGATACCTCCTCTGTGCTAACCACCCACCTCACCATACGGCAATCATTTGAGGTAGAAACGATGAGCCTCTATTTATAGATGAGGCATCTGAGGCCCAGAAAAGTTAAGTAATTTTTTCAAGGTCACACAGCCAATATGGTGGCATTGGAATCAGAGGCGAGGGATTATCTAAGCCCAAAGCCTGCTCTTTCTAAACTTTTTTCTGGCCGGTGCAGAGAGGTATATAGACACACTCCCTGCCCTCAGAAACTTCTGTGGCTTATAACAGCCCTATGAGGTCAGGACTGTTATTCCCTATTTTTAGAAATGAGAAAACTGATACCTAGAGAGGTTAAGTGATTTGCCCAAGTCACAACAGCTGGTAAGTGGCAGAGCCAAGATCAATCCCTGGTCTAGCTCCAATCATCTTAACCACTACTCTGTGTCACTGTATAATGTAGTTGTTTTGAACATTAGTAAAATATACTTTTAAACCTCATTTATAGATAGAAGGTTGGTAAGAAAGGACTTAGTTATCTAAGTCCACCACTACGCCTAGACTTCCTGGGAACACCCACACACAATGCATTTACTGACATATATACACACATATATGATACAGACACACCCATAAAGTGCACGCATACACAACATTCCAAAGTCAATTGCTTCCTAAATTAGGCTCTGTTATCTGGGTCTCTGGGGAAGGTAAGTCATTTACCCGATTATGATGAATTGCCAAAGCCATCGTCCATTCCCAAGAAGTACACAGACGTAGACTTCAAATCACTGCTTAAAAAGTCCACTGGAACCCTCTGTTAACATTTCCTTGAGAAGCTCGGGGAAGCAGTGGGAGTTGGAAGGTTGAAATGTCAAATATTCAACCCTCAGCACTAGAGGCCTTCTCCGAACACCAAGGATTCCTGATGCCTTGCTTCTCTGGAAATACAGACTGGGCCCCACTGGTGTGTAACTCAATTCCAAACATCAGAAGGAAAAGGTCTCCTGTGGAGAGGGGCTGTGCCCAGACACAATGTGTCCTCTGACAGCCCAAGTTCTAAGCCTGATTCTACCCTTTCCAAACTATGTGACCCAAGCAGGTGACTGGGTTCCCTTACAAACAAAAGGGGGATAACATAATACCTACTTCTGAGCTATCATGAGGATTATAAAAGATCCCTTAAATAAAGTGTCAAGCACACAGTTGATGCCGAGGGATGGCAAAGTTTAGTCTTGACCTTTCCCCTATAAGGTAGAGAGTTGCTAACTTCCAACCAATAGAACCTATAATTACCATCTTTGGCCACCACAGGAAGGAGATGTAAATTAACAACAACAAAAAAGCAGTCAGATGTTTTCAAGTGGAAAGGCAGGCCCAGGCATCATTACCACGTTGCTAGGTGTTGTTAAGCCACCCACCTAGCCGCAGAGTGGGCAGCAATTAATGTAATTAGCAGAGTGATGAGTGTCCTCGGCAATGATAAACAGCTCAGTCCTGCAGAACTTGACAGACCTGCTGCTCCCAGAAGCCTCTTGACCCTGAGCATCCACTTGAGGAGTTGCATAGTGTAGTTTAGTGGAGGGAGACTGACTTTGAATCAGACGGCACAGATGTAAATCCTTTCTTTGCTAATTCCTAGCTGTGTGACTAAAGGCAAGCCGTGTCACGTCTCTGAGCCTTAGTTTCCTTATCTATAAAATGGGGCTAATAATATGTCCACAGGGTTGTTATAGTTCTCTGTATCTTTATCAACATCATCATCGAAGAAAACCCAAACCAGGCTGGTGCTGAACTGGAAAAACAGTGGAATGTCTAGGAAGATACAAACATTGCTGGGGCCTAGAGCTGGAGCAGCCCATTTCTTTTTCTCTGACTAAATTCAGGGCACACAGCACTGATCTGAGTGGCTTTAGGGAAACTACTAGAGTTTGGGACTCAAAAGGATATTGATATCCAGGGGGAGAAAAGGAGAGAAAGTACTCTTTGATTTGATTAATTATTTAAGATGTTATAAATAATTACCACAAATGTTATCAGCAATACCACTTATATAAAATAAACGTGCCACAGCAATCTGGCACTTGGTGATAAAAGCACAAAACCTGCCATAACTTTGAATCTAGCAATGCATGTTAAGAATTTATACTCTCACAAAAGGAGGCAAATAATCCAAAGGTTATATTGTGTATGTGTATGGTGAGGTTCTTGACAATCATTAAGAATTCACTAATTCGTCAAACAATCACTCAGTGCCTACTGGTATCAGAGAATAAAAACATTGAGTGTGAGGAGTTACACACACACACAATTAGGATTCATTGAAATGAAGGCTCTAAAAAGGTCTTGTAGAGTGGATCAAAAGGGAAGGATCAACAGGAAAACTGCTAAGCAAAACTAAAGCTTAATCCCTGAGACTGACAAGGGAGAGAACTGCATGGATTCTTGGAAACATGCATATGAAGTGGTGTTAAATGAAAAGAAACAAAGAAAAAGGATCACAGGACTCAGAGAACGTGGGCGTTAAAAGGACCTGGGAGAACATCTAGTTCACCATTGTTCCACCCTTTCCACGGAGACCTTGTGGCAAGTGAAGTTCACATATCCTAATAATGTAGGCAGAGAAAAATTAAGTTCTGGGCAATAATTATAAAGTTCCCAGATGCTAGCTGTCACTCCACTGTTTTTATTCCCACTTGAGAAGGCTTTTCAGTATACCAAGGAGTGAGACTGAAGCTATTAAAGAAATAGCCTTGAATCCACGCTAGGTTGTCTAATAAAATGGGGATTGAGAGTCAACACTGCAGTTGAAAACCAGCAAGCTGGCCCAAGCCTCTGTGCTATTGGTGGAGAAGCTGAGGCGCCAGGTGACCTTTCTTCCCTGACATGCTAGCAAATACTTCTTGCTCAATTGGTATTTGTTGAGTGAGTATTTGTGAATGACTAGGCAATTGAGATGATGTGACTGAGATCACCCAAGCTAGATGTGGTTGGTAACATATACTGATTATAACTTAGCGACTGGGAGTGAATTTAGACCGTAGTACCTAGAAATGCATGTTCATTATGTTACCGTTCTTCAGTTTGCTCAAGTGTAATGTGAGAAATAAAACAATGGCCCAGCAGACACAGCAATGTAGAGCAGTCACAGTAATAGCCTGAAAAGACATAGAGTTCTAGAATCCTTGGGATATGGATGGTACCGGTGTTGTCTCCAGTGCTTAATAGCCACGACTGAAGGCTCCCCATAAAGTGACACTTTAACTGACCATCTAGAAACAAAGGATCTTTTAACAAAATTATCCAAGAGAAGAGCCTTAGGGGAAAGTCCTCATCACCAATCATTAGTGATGGCTCTTGCCTGCCCCTCCTCTGCCTGGGATCCCCTCCGGCACCGCTCTCCTCCAGTATCAGCGTTTATATCCTTTATATTGTTGCCCCTCTTCAGAGAGGCCTTTTCTGATGATCCTCCTTAAGAAGGTCCCCACTGTTATTCTTCCCCAAAAACAGACGGGTATAGATCTTCTGCATCTGCAAGCGCCACCATTTCCCAGTTCCCTGTCAGATGGCACTTCCATATTCTACTAGTTACACCACAAGGAAAACATATTCCTATCCAGTTCTTTTCACTCATAGCATTTATTCCATATTGTGATTTTATATTAACTTCTTTATTTATTATCTATGTACAGCAACCATAATCCTAGTGATTACAATTAATATTTATTGGACACTTACTGGGTCAAGTACTATTTCTAAGTACAAGTACTATTTCTAAGTACTTTACATATCGATTCATTTAATAGTCACAACAATCCTCTGAGATAGGTTCTATCATGAGTCCCAGTTTAGAGATGAGGAAATGGAGATTTAGAGAGGAATTTGGCCAAGTTCATATGCAAGTGAAGGACAGAGCCAGAGATCAGATCCAAGTGATCTGGCTCCAGAGGTTAAGTGCTTTATCTCTAGGCAATACTGAAGCATGGTGAGGGCAGACGTCACACGTCCTTTGTGCCTGCCACTTCATCCCCGGTGCCTGGCATGAAACGGGCCCAAGAACACTTGTTGGAAGGAAGGGGGGGGGGGGGTCTGAGAAAGAGTAAGTAGTACTGGCCCCATCATGACCTTCTCATGGGTGAGGTAGGCTTGGAACCCAATGGGGAGTCCCATCTCTCTTAGGAGCAACAGATGCTATAGACAGAGCTGAATGAAATACTGCTCTGTCCTGGGTGAGCGCCTTCCTCTTCATCTCAAGGCGGTCCAGTGGTTCTGATGTCCTCAGGTGAGCCCAGGAACCCCCTCAGTGGATCTTGGGCTCTTCCCTGCCTACAAAAGGAGGTTTAACTGTAATACAACACCCTGCTCCGCGGCCCTGTGGGGACCCTCGGAGCACATCGGTGGATATGACAGAGCCCTCTCTCAAGGAGCTCACAGGCTAGTGAGGAAGAGGGACCCTGCAACCAAGGAGAGGAAGGGAAGTAGACCAGTCAGACTGGGAAAGGACAGAAGGAGGCCCAGAGGGAGAGACTCAGGGCTCGGAATGAATTCTGCCTCTGGGCATCTCTGCTTGTTCTGCTCGTGAAGCCTGCAGACCCCCTCCATCTGCACAGGGGGACTGCTTTGCCGTAATATATGAAACTGTGCTCATGTTACTGTAAGACAGGTAAGACTAGTTACTAGAGGGATCAAACAACATAACATGCTAGTGGCTTTATTTCACACTGATTTTCCCCAGGATGTTAAAGTTTTGTTGCACTGAGGAGCAGCAGCTGAGTGGAAACGATACTAACAGTTGAGAGTGGCTGACACAGAGGCATACGGCACTGGGGTACTGGCGAGACGCCCTTTCACCCTCCTCCTGCTGCTGGGCTGTTTGCCTACGTGCCCTTTCCTGAAAGAGCTTACTGCATGGCGCCCCCACCTTTGAGCATCTGCCCTCAGCTCCATGACTGAGCAGCCTCACCCCACCCTGTGCCTTCATCAAGCCACCCTGGCCAGCTTGAAGGCAAAGGCCTATGTTTGCTGTAGTATGCACATGTGTGTATATTTATTTACTTAGCCAAAATTTAACAGGTCTTTTAGCTTTATTAGTTTTAATAGGATAAAAAGTTTATCTCAGCATTATGGTTACAACTGTATAGGTTTTCAGTAATCTGCCTCAACTTTATTTTTGCAGAATAATTTTTCCTTTACAACTCTGCAGGACACAGTGTTTCAGGAACATATATGTCTCATTACAGCAGAACTGCCTGTATCAGTTCACCAAAGGCTTTGCTGTGAGCTATTATGGTATTTCTTACATAGGTTTGATGAAGTAGGCATAAATGGCTATCACCACACTCCTGTTCAGATGTGGAAACTGGGGCTCAGAGACATTAAATGACTTCTCTGAAGGAGATGAAATAGGATTTGAGCCAGGTCTTCAACTCTGAGTCCATCTACTCTGTCTTCATTGTACCCACAACACTTAGCACATTTCCTAGCACATGGCAAGCAATTTATCAGTAAGCTATTCTGGGAAAAATTAATAGTGCCTCCAGATCATTCATCTCTCTGGCAACAGAGTTCATGAGCCTCATTTTGAAAAAAAAAAAAAAATGAGGAAAGAAAGACGGTAACTAAATTTTTTGAATTCCTTCTATGAGATAAGAATGACACTAGATGCTTTTGAACACACACGCACACACGCTGTGAAATAGCCTTTGTTCCATTTTATGGATGAGAAACTGACACTCAGCAATTTAAGAAAACTGCCCAATCACCCTACTAGGAAGGGAGTGAGTTTAGATTTGAACTCAAGTCCTCCTGACTCCAAAGCCCATATGATCCCACTATATCAGTGGGAAATGCCTGTAGATTGTAGAATAAGAAAC
Organism: Miniopterus natalensis; assembly: GCF_054644295.1. Lineage (NCBI taxonomy): Eukaryota > Metazoa > Chordata > Mammalia > Chiroptera > Miniopteridae > Miniopterus > Miniopterus natalensis. The sequence goes on along the minus strand of NC_142089.1, from coordinate 35,304,861 downwards.
AACTTCTGGTGGTTCGTGAACAAATCTATTTATTTTAGAGGCTATGTATTTTTTACAGTCATCTAAATGTTCATAGCAAGTCATAGTTATTAGCCATTCATAGCAGTAATGTATCATCTCCTATAAAAATGTCTTTAAGTTCAAAAGAAGTGAACCTATTTAAAGAAAAATATGAAGTGAATTGACTTTAGGGATATAAGTGGACATAAAAGATGGGAAAAAAAGTGATGGGTAAATGACTGAAACTTGGAGAACGTGACTCTTAGTCCTCACAAATAAATTCCTTAATAAAGCATGTTCTTTTTGTAAGTGGGTTCTCATGAGTTATATCAGCAGACATTTTCTAAATTACCAATAGAAAGGAAATCAAAGCAGGTGTGATTCCCTGGTCAGTGTTTCAAGGAATTTAACATGCAACCCTCTATTTCTGCATCTGATGTTTCTTAGCAGGACTCAGACATAGTTGGTCTGAGAAGTGCCTGGGTTCTCTTAAAACAGAAGAAGCAGTAGAAGAAGGAGACTTAATACATTTTTTAAAAAAGTAATGAAGTTTCAGAGCCTAGTGACAATTCCCAAATGATCCATCTGCTTGATATTCGTGTTACGCAAAGAAACAAACTAAAAGGCCCTGAGCCCACTCGAGGGTTTCCATTCCATCTCTGGCCACTAATTTACTCTATCACTTAGGTGACAGCAGAGGGTGGGGGCACCCTGTCCCCATTGGATAAATGAAGGAATTTTGATTTCTATAACCATTCTCCAGTGATGTGAGACACACCCAGTCAAGAATGACTGTAATTGGCAAAAGTAGTTCTCCATGTAACTTAGGAGACACCTGCCTACCACAGGCACCAGCATCCTTCCAGGTCTGAGTCTGTGAGTCATGATTTAAGTTCCTGGGATTGCAGATGGCCACACAAGTAGCAGTGATGTATACAGGGAGCCATTAAACAGCCTCTAGATTATGCTTAGAATGTCACACCATGGGCAGCATAAGCCCGGCTACTGTAAACTCCTACCTGCTCTGCTAAGTACTCTGGTTAATTAAATGTCCATGTTAATATCACTGTGCTCATTATAATTGTAGATATGGAGTTTGTATTTTTAAGAAATGCATAATGTGACTTTGGAATATATTAAACACAATTTAAACTATCCCTGGTAAATATTTTTGTTTCCTTACTTTATTGTTAATAAGGCAGCAATGAATGCTTATTGCAGTAGATTACTATAAAGAAAATATTCATTTCCTCCTTCCACAACCCTTATGACTTCCCAGTCACCGATATTGGATGTGGCCATGTGACTGGCTTCAGCTAATAGGACATGGGCAAAAATGACAAGATACCAGTTCAAAGCCCAAGCCTTAAAAAGCCTCAAGTGTTTGCATTTGCCACAACCTTTGCCATGAGACGAACATATCCCTGGTAGATTCTGCCTCTCGAGGATGGGCTCTAGAATGAGATACATGGAGCAGACCTGAATCTAACCCTCAGCCCTCAGCCCTCTTTCTCCAGGTTACACATGAACACATGCAATACTGCACTAAAGTCAGCAGTTCCAGGAAAAGCCAATTACACTACTTAGAAAACTGCAGGAGAGGAAGGTGCAGTGGAGAGGAAAGAAGACTGAACGGGGCCTTAGGAAGGCTACACTACCTCAGCTGACCTGCAGACTGAGAAGCAGGAAAGAAAATACTTAACACTGTACAGCACTCAGATTCTGCAGAGGCTTCTTTCACAACAAAAGCCAATAAATCCATCTATTGTGATAAACAAAAATTTACCAAAATCATATATTTTAAAAAATAAATAAAATCTTCCTAATCACACCCCCAAGTAAGGTAGCTGATAATGACCATTTGGTATAAAACTTTCTACTCCTCTCTCTGGATTTTCCAAGGATTAAATGATCTAATGCATACAATAAGCACCTAGCACAGTAATGGGCAGATGCTATAAACACTCATTAAACAGCTGTTTTTATTAATATTCTCACACACATACACTCATAGATAGGTTTTTTAATTTTTGCAAAAATAAAACCATGCCACAGACATTACTCTATAACTTGCTTTCTTCACGTAACACTGTATCATGGGCATTTCTCTAGGTCAACTCGTCCTTTTAAGGGCAGTTCACTCATCTTTTTAAATGGCTACATGATATGCCATGGTTTGAATATACCATAATGTATTTCACCGAATTTCCATTTTGTAGATAAGAAAACTGAGACTCAGGATGTTGAGCTGTTTGTCAAATGTTTTGTTGCCCTGTGACACACTTGAGCAATCAAAGGTAAACGGAGGCGACATGCGGGCAAAGCTTTAAGAGCTGTCTCGCGGCGTCGCCTCTCTCTCTTCTCTGTGACACACACCAGCGGCATCTCAGATGGGGGTTGTCCCTTCAGCCTGGGTCTCAGATTAAAGAGCAGAGGCCTCAATCAGGATGAAAATGTAACATGCACATGAAATAAACTCACGTTGTTTTAAGCCTCTGAGATTTGAGGAGCTGTTTCTTGCCATAACAAGACGTAGATAATGCTGATACAGTGTTTCAAGACTTTCAAGTGTTTGGATGCCCACTGCAAATATTCATCATCACTGGTTTGGCCAAGCACCGACATGCTAGTCAATCAAGATGTGGGTTGACAAAATGTAATGGGGAACAATCTCCTTCCCTAAGTACATTTTTCAAAATTATCAGTAGCCCTCTCCCCTACTGCAAAATCCCCAGGCAGAGGACATGACAGCATCCACAAAAAGGGAACTCTAAGGACGTAGTCCAGTAGGCTGAGGACCATCCTTTGCAGGTGGGAAGCCTCTTAGGTGGGTTAGGATCATCAGAACATTGATCCAATTTCTCCAGGTTGCAAACTGCATCACATGAACACTCAACACAGCACTAAAGTCACTAGTTCCAAAAAAGCCATCATCACTACTTAGAAAACTGCAAGGCAGGCAGGCACCGTGAGGACAAAGTAGACTGAATGAAACTTACCAACTCTGAACCTCAGTTTACTCAGAAGACTGCTATGAGGCTCCCTCCTGCAAGAGATAACAGGTACAGTCCCAACTAATAAGAAAAAACTATTTGTTTTGATTCTTTAAAGTGAAACACGTGTTTATTGTAGAAAGTTCTAAAACAAACAAAAGCATAAGAAGGGAACTGGAATCTATTCAAATATCACAATGTTGACATCTTGAGGGTTAATGGGCCATATTTGTACAAGGCCTTCCATAGGTGTTTTGTTAAATATATGCACATTTATATTACAAAGTCCTTCTCTCGTGCTCATCCTCTCCATTCTTGGTTTCCAGCTTACCTTTTGGTCCCTCCAAACATTCCCTGTATCCATGTCCCATATTCAGACCTTCGTACATGCAGCCCTTCTTTCTAGAACACTCTTTCTTCACTGTCTCTTCTTCTGGCTACTCCTACTCATCCTTGAGGTCTCATTACACTCATCACTTCCTTAGAGGACAATTCTCTTATCCCTACCCTTGTCAGATGTCCCTTCCCTGAGTACCTAGAACACCCTGTCCTTCCTTCTCAAAGCACCACCATACTTCACTCATTTTGCCTCTTTATTACATATTTTCCTTGCTATACCCCAACTTGTGGGCAGGTACTGTAGCTTTTGTTCACCAATGTTTACCAGGGGCTGGCCCATAGTAAATGCTAAAAAGTACTGAGTAAATGACTAACATATTTAACAATATAAGCTACCTACACTTCTTCAGAAACCCCCAAAGCACCTGGCACTTCTCAATAAATATCCACTGAAAGATTAAACATAGAAGAGAATGTAAGACATGGCCACGTCTCATGAAGTTTATGAATTTTAGATAGAAAACTTTACCAACAGGGAGCATCAGTGTGCAATTAAGTGCTATGTCCTTTACTCCTGCCTCCTCTACTAATTCTCTCAAACAGGAAAGGGGAGGACAAAGCGCCCTAACTTCAGTTCCACTTTATTCCCTCATCGAGGGCATCCTGCAATGCCAGCTGGAATAAGAAGACACAAGTCGCTCTAACATATACACTTCAAAACCTCAATGGTTCAACACAGTGTAGTTGATTTCCCACTCAGGCAAAGTCCAGTGAGAATGTTCCTGGTCAGCGGGCAATCTTCCACATGGTCATTCAGAGACCCAGGCTCCTTCCATGTGTGGCTCTGCCCTTCTCTATGTCCCTTACTTTTCACCAGGATGGGGAAAGGTAGTCTTATGAGCCAGGCCTGTAAGTGGCACACATTACATTCACCCCCTTGCTTTGGTTAAAACTCAGCCAAGTGGCCAGACCTATTTTAAACAGGAGGCCAGCAAATGCAGTTTAGCTGTATGCACACAGGAGGCAATGGAAGAGGAGTTTGGCGAATACTTCATAGTTCTTCTACAACCAATGGTAAGCCAGTATCTAGTTTTATGTGATCCCAAGTACAGGCAATTTTGACTTATGGATATTGTTTTGATAGACCAGTGTCCATCTAACTAACACTGGATCTGAGAAAATATCATCCCAGGTTTTCAAATTTTGAGAGTAAAAAAAGGGTCAGTTCCAGAATTGAGAAACCACTAAGGTTGATGATGGCTCCCAGGCAAATTCTAAAAGAGAATATTTAAAGATGGCTTTTATAAGCTTTGAAAATGAAGTGGTGATTACTACAAGTTACTATGGGCACACTAGGAATCATCCTAACTAACCAAGCCAAGTGTCCAGCACGTCACAGACAATAAATATGTATTCAATGGATGAACTTCAAGTCTCCTCTTAAGGCAACTATCCCACTGATTTAAAAAATTGTAACTTTACAAAGTTCTTCCATAAACATAGCAGTTTTCCCCTCTAACTTCTAACCTTTATCCTCGCTCTGACCTCAAAACCTACAGAATAAGTCAACTCCCCCATGTGACAGTTGCACAACTATTTGGAGATTTCTACATATGTTCTCACGATCTTTTATTTTTCCCTCTGGGTAAATATTCTAAGTTCCTTCATTTCTTTTCCATGAGACATAGTTTCAGGCTTCTCACCACCTGGCCTATCTTCTCTGAGATCTCTCAGACTGATCAAAATTGCTTTCCACAGTTTCATATCCACACTGTTCCCAACACAGTCCAACCAGCAGCATTCACCAGAGTTATCACCCCCAGCTCCGAGTGTCACCAGAAGTATGTAAGTAGTGAAGATGCTGCCAAAGCGATTCCTGCCCTGGGGAAAGGGCAGGACTTAGAAGGTGACTTCTAAGGACCCTTGCCACTTTATGATCCCACAGAACTTCTGTGGAAGTTCTGACTGCGGAAAAGACATCACCATACGGGTAATGATGGTACAAGGATTCCACATTCCTCCTTAACAAAAACCTGGTTTGAGCATACTCTCCCACAACTCAATTTACTTGTACTTCACTTTTCTTTATTTCTGCCTCTTTACTCCAGTTGTGATGTAGATCCACATATCCAAGATGACAACCTGAAGGAAAAAAAATGGGGAAGGGAGGAAGGAGAAAGAGAATGGACCATTCCAAAACTGGAAACCAGTCTCAAGCAAATAATAACTAATTTTGTTGAGAGTCAATGCAAGAGGAGGACTTCCACAGGGGCTCTGATGTATAAGAAAGATTTATTGAACACCCTCTATGTGCCAAGCACTGTGCGCAATGCTGTGGACACAGGGAAGACAAAAAAATGTGCTTACCCTCCCCTCTTGATGCTTGGCTCTGGTGGGAAGACCGACCTTAAACAAATAAAAATAACAATAACTCAAAGAAATATGAAATAACGAACTGAGGCAAGTTCTGTTGCCATGAGGGAATCTCCATTTCCCTGGCTTTGGGTTTCCATGAAGTGACGTTTGCTAATGTAACCCTCTTGTCCACTTTCTCCACCTCTCAGGTACTCCCCGGGGGAAGAGGAGTGAGCTACCTGATCGCTGAGTTCAGAAGAAGGACCCAGCACGCCCGCCTCAGCCACTTGGTTTCTTTTCAGAACCAATCTGCCTGCAGGATGTACACACTCACGGTCCCCGGGAAGAGGCCTGCAGCTGTCCACCTCTGTCAGGGACTGCTGGTAAGTCTAACTCAGGGTGAGGCATTAGGAAATCCACTGTGGCCTCATGTCTGCCATGACCTCCGGTCTATCCTATATCAGTTATTAAGGGGACATTGCAATCTCCATTGCTCAGCTTCCTGGATCTAAATGTCAGCTGGTTCTGAACTCAGGAGGGGGAACAAAGGGGGTGTTATCTATCACCCTCCTGAAATCCCAATGCTATAAATAAAAAACATAGGGACTTATGAGAAAGCATAAGAGGGGAATCTAATTTAGATGGGAAGGGGGTACAGTATAGGAAAAAAAAAAAAAAAAGCCTTTTTAAGTGTCATTTAAGCTAACATCCAAAAGAAATAGAAATTGACCAAGGAACAGGAAAGAAGTAGGAGGGCTGGCAAAAGGTTCTTAGGCAAGAAACAGTTTGTCTTGTTTGAGGAACTGAAGAAGTCCAATGCGGGAGCCTTTAGGGCTGGTCACCAAATTCTTCCAGCTCTCTGCCTTCCGGGCAAATAGGATTCCACTGCCTGGTCTCCTTGCAGCGGGGTGGGGCCGTGAGACTGCTTTTAGGTGGTGAATCCTGAGAAGCCACACGTGACATTCTCTGGCAAAGGTACTTACCTGCACCTGGCTAAGACCCTTCAAAGCATTCTTTCCCTCTACCTTGATCAATGTCTGAAATGTTCCTGAAAAAGGGTGATCCACTGGGCTGGGTCCCAGAGGATGACAAAGTAATCAGAGTTCCTACCAATCCTTGATGGCCATGGAGTAGGACCAAGAAATAAAACTCTTCTGTCCTGAGTCACAGAGATTTGGAATTTTTTTTACTGTAGCATAACCTAAGCTATCCTGACGGATCCAGCCATAGCCAGTGTGGCTGCAGAACAGTGAGTGAGAGGAGAACTAGCTATTTCAGGCTGGTGGGGTAGGATAGCCCAGATCATGTGAGTTTTTAGAGGCAAGGTAAAGAATTTGGGTTTTCTCCCAAATCCAATAGGATGTGGTTAAAGAGTTTCAGCAAGGGAGATTGAAATGTTCCAACTTTCATGTATTAAAACATGGTACTGTTGCTATTTGACTATTAAAACACCCCCTTAATTTCACTATAGAAATGGTTATTTTTTTTTAAAGTTCACCAAGAAGCATTTATCGAGCACCTTCTATCCTCCCATGTGACCGGCATTGTATTAAGCCCCAGAGATACAAAAATGAATAAGACACAGCTCCTGGACGTGGAGTCAGGAATGTAAGAAAACATTTACAACACACAATAAACATTCTCTGCTTCAGGTATGCGCACAGTGCGGTGAGAGCCAAAGAAGACAATAACCATTTGAGGGAAGGGTAGGAGATGGGGTAATAGAAAGCTTCAGAGGGAGCAATTATTTGAGCTGGGTCTTGAAGGGTGAATAGGAGTTTGCCAGGTGGCATTTTCATTACGGATAAAAGTAAATGGAAAGACAGGAAAATGTCAGAGGACTGGCAAATGTTTAGGGTAACTGAGATTCACAGGAATGGGGGGAATGTGTAGTGCAGGGTGTGGTCGACTGTATTGCTATTTGCAAATACTTGCTGCCCCTCCCCACTGACATCAGGCTTGGCCATCTGAACTGTTCTCAGCAGGAGCTGTAAACACCATGCTCTTTCCTCTCTGCCATGACAGTCTGCAATGTTTCAGAAAGGGTCCAAGAGCAAAGATGATGTGTGTGAAGCAGGGACACAGCCAATCCATAATGGGTGTGTGGTGTGAATGAGAAATAATCCTGTGGTTGTCATCCAGTAAGACTTTTGGATTGCTACCATAGTGTAACCTCAACTATACAGAGGCAAGAGTTTCCAGCTCTTGACTTCCAGCCACTTTCCTGAATCCTGTAAGACATGGTCATGTGATTAGTTTTTGACCAAAAATATATAAACATAAGCAATGTGTATTATTTCGGGGAGGAAGCTTTTAAAGCCAACATGAATTCACCATGCTTTCTTTCCCCCATTGAAATAACTGGGATGATTATGGAAGACATATCAAGATGAATCCTTCTTCAGACTTGGTTTCTGAGTGGGTACATCGGGCACTCAAGAGCACCTTTGATTTGAACACGTAGTATGAGCAAAAAATAAAGTGGTGGTTTTTTTGTTAAGCCACTAAGATTTTAGGATTGTTTGTTGTGGTGGCAAACCTAGCCTATCCTGACTGATACAAAAACTAACACCTGGAATGGGGTAATGTGATAACAATAAAATTAAACATTTGTTTAGAGGATAGTAACTAAGACTGTCATCAGGAGCTAAAAAGACAGTGATCTCTTTGGTTGAATGTATCACCTGTGAGAATTTAGAAGGCATATCATTAACCTAGTGAACTTAGAATAAGACACTGTAAAACAAAATGTTAGTAGCATGGGTTGGTGTCTGTTGGATGCATTTGGAAACTTATTACAAAAAAATGAAATGAGCTCAGAGAAGACTTGGCCAGTTTGCAAGCAGGAATGAGAGTAGGAACAATCTAGAAATTCAGAGATTTGTAGGGTTAGAAGAGGGTACTGTTTTTCAATCTCAACTAGTAAAATATACAATTAGGAAACGTTTCCAGCAAGAAAAGGCCAGGTAAAATCAGGCTTGAAGTACGGGTCAAGTCAAGAGTATGGCCTTAAACCTATTATTAAAACCTCTGGATAAATTAAGGTGTTACCCAGCATATGCTTTCCTTTTCTTCAACCGTATTTATCTGGTAGAGTGCTAAAAAAAAGTATTTTACAGGGGAGCAAGCAAGCTCTAAAACCTGGGAATCGAACCTGCAACCTCTGGGTGTACAGGTGATGCTCCGACCAACTGGGCCACACCAGCCAGAACAACATATGCTTTCAATTGGACAAAATGACTCTGAAAAAGGGAGGGAAAGTGTTGCTCTCACACCAAAGCCCAGTAAGTCCAAAGCACTCAAAATCAAGTTGGGTGGAGGGGGCAGGACAGGAGAATGAATGACAGAGAGATCAGCAAGCATGAGAGCAAGAAAGCAAAGAAATATGACTGACCATAGAACTATCTCTAGAAAGAGTTGGCTGTGGCTCTTGGGACATGGAATGGAGGGAATCAAATCGGTAAGAAGCCTGCATTTATGTGAGAGTTCTACCGCCAAAAGAGCATCAGCCTGGATTAAAGGACACTGTATTGGAGACTTAATATCACTCTGTACCTCCCCCCATTTTTAAAAGTTAAACTATTTATTTCCTTATGCCTGCTTTAGATATAAAGAGGAAGTCTCTCTCATAGGCAAAGCCAGGGGTCATGGAAAACCATGGATGGGGTGGCTCCACTTGGGGGGCAGAATCAGGGTCTAATTGGGGTGTTGGACAGGGGATCCTCAACATGCCTGCTCAGTGGACTAGTGTCTACTGAGGTCTCCCATTCATTCCTTCACTTTCCAAGCGGCATGTCCACTGCAGTTATCCCATCTGTCCCACGGTTCTATACTGAGGGTGCGCAGCGTAGACATCTTGCCTTTAGATGAAGAGTCACATCTGGAGCTGATATAGAGCCTGCTACGCATCACCCAGAACCTGGAAAGTGAGCTTGATATACTATGACTACGGGGGTCTTTAGAGGTGTCCCCCCTGAGGAAAGAATGAGGGAATTCTGCCTGTAGGAGGACAGTAAGCCAAACATTTGGTAAACAGAGAGGGACACTGTTAGGATCATTAGTATTGTTCCACAAATCTTCCTGCCTCTTGCCTTTCAAGACACTTGGCAGGATTACAGAGATTCAAAGATAGGCATGGCCACATGACTTGCTTTGGCCAATGATACACAAGCAGAGTGTAGTGTGTCACTTCCAGGTTGATGCTCCGAGAGCCAGTGAATAATTTCCCGCCTTCTCTCTGCTGCTGCCCCCCGCCCCCGCCCTAGCCAAGGCAGTTAAAAGAAGCATGCTTTAAGAGGAAACCTTCTTTGAACTGGAATCCTCAAGTGACCACAGTGAACAGAACTCCCCTGCAGGCCCACAGTGGGCACACAGCATCAGTGAGAAATAAACTTCCCTGGGATAAGCCACTGAGATGTTGGGGTTGTTCATTAGGGCAGCATAGCCCAGGCTTTCCTGACTGATACAGAGTGAGAGATGAGGCCTGAGAGCGGGAACTAGACTGTGAAAGGCCCCTTCTCCTAGGCAAAGGTGTCTGAACTCTCTCCTGGTGGTAAGGGGAAGCCGATGAAGGCTTCCAAGCAGGGGCGTTAACATAAACAGATCAGTTATTTTTTTGGATGAAATATACTATTTCTCAACATAAGGAGAAAATCATCCCACTAAACCACATAAGGCAGAAAGGAACACAGAGAACCCTTAGGCAAAAGATATATATTTATACAAAGTCCTAAGTCTTGAATTTTCTAAACACAGGAGCTCCGAAAGGAGTTACAGAAGATCAAGCAAGGCAAAGGTCTTCTGTCCCACCATCCAAGCTCTATTTCCTCTGCAGATAATGTTACAAGAAAGTCTCCCAGAGTAGACAAGGGAATGTAACACAGACCTGAGGTCCATGTGTGGCCTGAGCAAGATATTTAACCTCTCTGGGCCTGGTTCCTCATATGTTAAATCCAACCAATAGTATACACAGCTGTAGATGATTGTGGGAGAAACCGCATATTTAAATTGCTCAGGTAAATGCCTGGCTGATAGTAGATATTTAACACATGAAGTTTATTTTTATTAGTCTCATCATAAACATCATTAAGAACACCAGCCCCGATTACAAAAGAAAATTATTTTGGGCAACAGTATAGGGGAGAATGTCCCCTCCTTGAGGAATGTAACTGATCTTGTCATCACTGTACCCCTACCCCCCTCCTCACATAGTACCTGGCTCACAGTAGCCACTGTTTCCCTCTGCTGCCGGAGAGAATGAGAGGTGAGAATGAGAGGCCTGGAGTGAAGAAAGCTTGTCAGGATTTCCCTGCACCCAGCTGCAGTTGAATCTGAACTCTCAAAGCCACAAAGACCTTAAAGCTCTGGGCTCTGAATCCCAGGCTGAATTCCCCCAAGTTCTGAAGCTGAAAAGCCAGAAATCGAGCCCAGGAACAGAAACTGCTGCAGGTCCAGCTTCAAGCCCCAGTCTCAGGCCTCCGCCAGGAAAAGCGCTGACCCTTTCTTTCCTCCCTCACCCTGCTCCCCTCCCTGCTCCCCACGGGCCTAGGTACACCTGCTCCTGCCAAGTCGCACTGGCACCCTGGCATCCCGCGGGGGCTCTGGGGAACTCGGGGAAGGGCGCTGTTCGGCGACCACCTCCCAGGCCTGCAGGTGATGGAGCAGTGCCTCGGCCCGGAGGTGGTTCTCCCCGTCCCACTTGCAGATAAAGGAACCGAAGCTCAGAGAACTCGCTTTGCTCCCTTCGCGCCGAGGCCGGGTCGCCCGACAGGACCCGCGACTCCCGACTTCAGCAGCCTTTCCACCGTGCACTTCTGTCCCTAAGGGGTGCGGGATGGGGGAGGAAAAGTCACCACAGAAAAGGAGCCACTTATATGTGTCTAGCGCTTCCTACAGGCTGCACAGGATATGGGCCCGGCACCCGGCCGGGAGCGACGAGACTTTAAATTCTGCTTTTACCGGACTCCTCGAGGCTGCGTGACTTTCGGCCAGTGCCGCCGCTCCCGGGCTTGTTTTCCCGGAAGCAAATCATGGCGGGAGGAGCGTGGGAGTGTGAGAGAGTGAGTGTGAGTGTGTGTGTGCGTGTGCTCGTTATGCCAGGGCAGGGAGTAGACCATCGCAGGGGTTCCCCAAGTTTCAGATTCCCTATAAGCTGGTTCTCAACTGGACGCTGAGTTGCCCCCTAATCCCATTCCCTAAAAAAACCACCCCCGAGATAAAGCTGTGACCCCCACACTCTTTCTCCCGCGGTCCGGACGGTGAAGTGGGGGTGCGGCGGGGACTAAGCTGAGCACCTAGTTTCGAGCAAGGCAAATCACTGGGCTCCCAGGCGCACCCGGACAGCGGGGCGCACGGTCCCCTCGCGAACTTGAGCAGGAGACAAACTTCCCAGCGTCCTCGACGTGGGGGGCCGACTCTCGCGAGACCGCCCCTGAACTTAAGCCCACTTTCACTCGCCCCCACGGGAACTCCACGGAGCCACCTTAAGGGCGGCGTCCCGCCCCCCGGAAGTGCGGGGGGGGCAAGGACTCGGGCGTTCGACCTACCAGCCCCGCGCGGCCGCCAAGCTCCCAGAGAAGACTCCGAGCCGCCGCGAAGTGGGAAACAACACCCGCCCCGCACCCTCGGCCCCAGACACCTGGGCCGGGTTCCCCAGCCGGCCGGGTCCCCGCAGCCTCTGCGCATTCCCGCCCCGAGCCCCGAGCCCCGAGCCCCGAGCTTGAGCCCGCCTGTCAGAGGCTGCGAGCGCCCGTGTCGGTCCGGTTCGCAGTAGCCACGGTCACTAGACAGTCAAACCCCAAGACGTCAGCCCACAATGCACCGGGCGGGTCGGCGAAAGACGCGCCCGGGAGGGGAAAGCGACGAGCGGGGCTGGAGTCGCGCGGGAGGGGCTCGGGGAGGAGGAGAAAGAAGGGCCCGACTGTAGGAGGGCAGCAGAGCATTACCTCATCCCGTGAGCCTCCGCGGGTCGGAGAAGAATCTTCTAGGGTGAGGTCTCCATGGCGACGGGCGGGCCCGCCCCCTTGAGAGCGACGCGAGCCAATGCGAAGGCCTTGGGGTGACATCATGGGCTATTTTTAGGGGTTGACTGGTAGCAGATAAGTGTTGAGCTCCGGCTGGATAAGGGCTCAGAGTTGCACTGAGTGTGGCTGGAGCAGCGAGGCGCGAGTGGAGCGCGCGGACTCAGGGAGACGGGCAGAGCAGTCGGGCCGGCAGCACAGCCCCAGCTGCAAACCTCGTCTTCTTCTCCGCTTGCTCACCAACTGCCCAGAGCTAGCGCCTGTGCTCCTGGGCTGGTGTTTGGGGGAGCGTCCGAAGAGCCCCTTCTCCAGCCGCCCCCCGGAGGAGCGCCCCGCTTGCCCGGGAGCCGCTGACAGCGCGGAGAGCGGCGACTGTCGCCCGAATAAGTCCGGCGAGCCGCTGCGGCGGCAAAGAACTTTCCTCGCCTGGAGGACGGGGGACAAGTGGCCCCTGGGTCCCGGAGCGAACTTTTGCGAAGCTTTTCTCCGCCCGAAGCTGCCGAGGTGGCCGTAAAGAAAAGCGGGCCGCGGAGAGAGGCGCGCGAGGAGGGACGAGCGCTCAGCTCCGTTCACACGGGTCGCTGAACTTGGGGGAGCGCGAGCCGCAGCCGCCGGGCGCCCCCTCCCTCTCGCAGCGGAGGAGGGGACAGTCGTCGGAGTCCGGGCGGCGGAGACTCGCCGCCGGCCGACCCGCCGTGGGGTTCGCGCTGAGCGCCGCCTCCGGGAGACCCGCTGTCGCCGGGACGCGCGTTCGTTCGCGGGCTCCGAGAAGCCGCTGCGCGGAGGAGCGCCCTGGGAGTGACCGCGACTTTTCAAAGCCGGCGGCGCGCGGGAGCGGACAAGTAAGAGTGCGGGCGGCGTCTTAACCCTGCGTTCCCCGGCGCGAACCGGCGAGGAGGGCGCAGAGGGGAGGACCGCCGGCGGGTGCGCGCGCTCCTAGAGAAACTTTTCTTGCCAAAGGCCCCGGGAGGCGCGGGTGTCCCCCGCTTGCCAGCGCGCTGTTGCGGCCCCAAAACTTCAGCGCGCAGCCCAAACTAATCCCACTGGAAGTGACGGACTGTTCTATGACTGCAAAGATGGAAACGACCTTCTACGACGATGCCCTCAACGCCTCGTTCCTCCAGTCCGAGAGCGGCGCCTACGGCTACAGTAACCCCAAGATCCTGAAACAGAGCATGACCCTGAACCTGGGCGATCCGGTGGGCAGCCTGAAGCCGCACCTCCGGGCCAAGAACTCTGACCTCCTCACCTCGCCCGACGTGGGGCTGCTCAAACTGGCCTCGCCCGAGCTGGAGCGCCTGATAATCCAGTCCAGCAACGGGCACATCACCACCACGCCGACCCCCACCCAGTTCCTGTGCCCCAAGAACGTGACGGACGAGCAGGAGGGCTTCGCGGAGGGCTTCGTGCGCGCCCTGGCCGAACTGCACAGCCAGAACACGCTGCCCAGCGTCACGTCGGCGGCGCAGCCGGTCAGCGGGGCGGGCCTGGTGGCTCCAGCGGTGGCTTCGGTGGCGGGCGGCGGCGGCAGCGGCGGCTTCGGCGCCAGCCTGCACAGCGAGCCGCCGGTCTACGCCAACCTCAGCAACTTCAACCCCGGCGCGCTGAGCAGCGGCGGCGGGGCGCCCTCCTACGGCGCGGCTGGCTTGGGGTTTCCCGCGCAACCCCAGCAGCAGCAGCAGCCGCCGCAGCCGCCGCACCACCTGCCCCAGCAGATCCCCGTGCAGCACCCGCGGCTGCAGGCTCTGAAGGAGGAGCCGCAGACGGTCCCTGAAATGCCGGGGGAAACACCGCCCCTGTCCCCCATCGACATGGAGTCCCAGGAGCGGATCAAGGCGGAGAGGAAGCGCATGAGGAACCGCATTGCTGCCTCCAAGTGCCGGAAAAGGAAGCTGGAGAGAATCGCTCGGCTGGAGGAAAAAGTGAAAACCTTGAAAGCGCAGAACTCGGAGCTGGCGTCTACAGCCAACATGCTCAGGGAACAGGTGGCACAGCTTAAACAGAAAGTCATGAACCACGTTAATAGCGGGTGCCAACTCATGCTAACGCAGCAGTTGCAAACGTTTTGAGGAGAGACTGTCGGGGGCTGAGGGGCAACGGAGAAAAAAAAAATACCAGAGACAGACTTGAGAACTTGACAAGGTGCGAGAGAGAAAGAGAGAGAGTAAAGAAGTGTCCGAAGACTAAAGCCAAGGGTATCCAGTTGGACTGGGTTGCGTCCTGACGGCGCCCCCAGTGTGCACGAGTGGGAAGGACTTGGCGCGCCCTCCCTTGGCGCGAAGCCAGGGAGCGGCCGCCTGCGGGCTGCCCCGCTTTGCGGACTGGCTGTCCCAGCGCAAACAGGACGTTAGACTTTTCTTTAACATTGACCAAGAACTGCATGGACCTAACATTCGATCTCATTCAGTATTAAAAGGGGGGAGGGGGAGGGGTAACCAACCGCGATAGAGACTGTAGATTGCTTCTGTAGTACTCCTTAAGAATACAAAGGGGGGAGGGGTCGGGGAGGGGAGGCGGGAGGGAGGCTTGCGAGAGTGAGGCTGAGCCTGCAGAGGAACTCTTTCTGGCCTGCCTTCCTTAACTGTGTATGTACATATATATATTTTTTAATTTGATGAAAGCTGATTACTGTCAATAAACAGCTTCATGTCTTTGTAAGTTATTTCATGTTTGTTTGTTTGGGCGTCCTGCCCAGTGTTGTTTGTAAATAAGAGATTTGGAGCACTCTGAGTTTACCATTTGTAATAAAGTATATAATTTTTTTATGTTTTGTTTCTGAAAATTCCAGAAAGGATATTTAAGAAAATAAAATATTGAAAAAGTACCCCTCCCCCAACCTCTTTTCTGAATTATCTATAGATTACCTACCTAGGTGGAGCTGAAATAATTAAGATCACTCTCAGTGCTTCTTACTGTCAAGCAGTAAAAGCTATTCTCTACTGGACTTGAGAAATAACTGTAGCCAATGCTCTTGTCAAGTTATACTCTTCCCTCCCCCCTGTCTATGTAGAGTTGCTTACAAAGGATAGTGTGGCCCTTCCGGAGGCTGAGGGAAGGGAGGTTGGTTGTGGTGAAGAAGGGCAGCCCACTGGGAAGTCAAACACTTTATAAAGTTTGGATTATCAAGTGGCATGTGCTGTGACCACTTATAATATTATTAGAAATTCAACAGAAGATGCTTATTCTTAAAGCAGGAACAGTGGCAGATTTTTACAAAAGATGCATCCTTCCAATTTGGAACCTTCACTTTAACAATTCCTAGATTAAAAAGATGGTCTTTGCTTATGAATATTTATAACAGCATTCTTGTCACAATAAACGTATTCAAATACCAGTGACAGACCTTGAATTGCTTTCCCTTTACTACTTTTGTTCTTCCCAAGCCCTATATTGAAGCTCTTTTCTGTTGCAGGGGTTAACATTACTGCTATCTGAGGTTACTCAGTAATTAAGCAGAGAATTTATTAAGAGTCAACACAGAAGTTGCAACCTAAGTGAAACATTAATTCATGTTTCTCTCTCTGTCTCCCTCCCTCTCTCTCTCTCTCTCTCTCTCTCTCCAACACTAAGCCTACACTAGCAGTTTACCATTTTGGATTCTTTAGTTTACTTCTTAGTTTACATCTAAAATAACCCGTTTAAGTAATTATTTTAAAATCATTCTCAAAAGATGGTAATCTGGATACTATGGAAAATATTCACAAGAGAAAACATGAACACCAACACAATGATTGTGTAAATCAGACCTTAACTCTGGGGAAATGGCAAACTTAAATTCTGTCTACGGATATAACTTAGGAGATCAACAAGGCAGCACTCAACAAGGGAACAATTTTTGCTTATGTGCTTTTCATCCCAAGAGCCAGTGTTATTATCAAGCAGCAAAAGCAATTTCATATCCAGGAATATTTATTTCACAAACCACTAATTGAGGCAGGGCTGTTTGCTCATTAGCAGTGCTCTAGTACCCAACAGGTCTGGGAGCACTAATACCCTGTTTGTGACTGTAAATCCACAGACAGAGTTTCCCCTTAGTATATCTAGAAGTGGAAGAGATTGGACAGACTTGTTAGCTATCAGATCCACTCCGTTGTTAATAACACATTTTTTAACAAAGGGTTACTGGGAGCAGAGTCGAGTTTGCCAAACAGTGAATTTGCCGATGTCAGCAACCCGGAAGGTGAGTTGATTTTGACCATATGTAGAAATAGTCAGCAGAGGGACAATAAAGCACTTTGGGGTGGGGCTCTGTGGAAGCTAAACAAGAGCCAACTAGAAAAAATAAGCAGGCTGGAGAATTAATTACCTGCAAAGGTAGACTAAGCCCAGACAACAGTGCAGTACAGAAAAGCCACACCACTCCCCCGCTTGCTTTAGACTCCAGTGTTGAAAGAAAAAAAAAAAAAAAAAGCCTGAAACTCAGGCTTATCTCCACACTTGTTTGTTTCAAGTAACATTCCAATTGTATATTCCTGAAATTCTAAC
The DNA here is from genome assembly GCF_054644295.1 of Miniopterus natalensis. Lineage (NCBI taxonomy): Eukaryota > Metazoa > Chordata > Mammalia > Chiroptera > Miniopteridae > Miniopterus > Miniopterus natalensis. The sequence continues at coordinate 35,287,670 of NC_142089.1, read as the reverse complement.
CATTCTAACAAAAGAAGTAGAAAAAATAATTGTGGTAGAGGAAAATAACCAATGACCTCCTATAAACTTTGGAGACAGAAAATCAGCTAATTACTTGCAGACAGTTAATTTAATTTTGGCATTCAATGAGTTATTGTTTGGGTAACACTAATAGTTGGAGAAAATGAAGCTAGTAGCACCTAAAGCCATTAATCCTCTTTTAATTTGTTTTATATATGAATATATGAGTATTTCAATTAGAAATTTTTAACCCCTGGTGTCCATAGGAGCAGAGGGTTCATGAACTCAATGAAAATGCCTATAAACTTGCTGTGTACGTCTGTGTGTGTGCTTGTAAGTGCACACGTGCTCACACACACACACTCCTGGGGAGAGAGATCATTAGCCTTTATTTGGCTTTCAGAGTTCCATGACTCAAAAGAGGTTAATAATTCCTAAGCTACACACTCACTTTGAGAAACACATCTTTGTGTGAACCTGAATCCACGCCTTTTCACCCCTCCATGCTTCTGCTTCTGCTCATTCCTCTGCCTGATATGCCCTTCCTTCCGGTTCCACTAATGAATCCTACCCATTCTTCAAGGGTTGGCATAAGTGGCACCTTCTCTGTGAAGCTTTTTTTGTCAACTCCATCTTCAGGTGAAATGAATATTCCCCGTGGAACACCCATAGCACTTTATCAAAACTTCTATGGTAGCACATTGTGAGCCTCTGTGTCTCCTGGCCAGGACCCTATCTTACTCATCTGTGGACCCCAGACTCCTAGTACAGTGCCTGGCACATACAGGATGTTCATAAAATAAATGTGTGATGGATGACTGAATGAACAACAGGGCTTAAACACTCCTCCAAAATAACCCCAGGTCTTAACTCCTTCTGGTGAAATACACCTCATTCATTTCCTGGGACACAATTCCAGATGGGTTGAAGACCCCCCAGAGAAGCCAAATCTAGGCAATCACTAAGGTCTAAAACCTAGTTCTCAATGAGTGCTCTTACAAGAATTAAATTGTTAGCACATTCATCCTTCCAGTCACATGGAGTGTCCCTTCACTCCCCACTAATGCAAGTGGTCATCTTCTTATATAAAATGGTCCTGCCTAAAACCTCAGACTTGGAAGTAGAGATGGGAAAGAATAATATGTGATCATTAGGCAGGCACAAAAAATAGTTTTAGATGTGGCTTCATTAAAAGCAACCACCTCACGGGTATTGGAGGAGAGGACTTTCTGTCATGTATTTCAGGGGTCCAGAAGTCAGTACCTAATATTTGCTTGACCGAGACAATGATAGCGATAATGTATCTATTTCCCTTGTTCTTTAATTGTCAGAGAAGATGTGCACAGGTTAAACCAAAGCCTTTTAGTTCGCCCTGTCCTTTGCCTCCACCACCCACTTCTACATTGGTCAAGTGAAATGTCATGGAAGAGGGAAAGAGGGTCAGAAGCTGGGACGGCCCCAGAAAGTAAAACTATTCCTTGTTAACTCTGGAATCTGGCCCCAGTTATTTGGTTGGGCTTTTGACATCCCAAAGAAGGGCTTTCCCCTGGGCCTGGGTCTCATTGAGGCCCTGTGCCAGATGTGGGGATTCAGTGGTGAGCAAGACACGGTGCCCACACTCAGGGGAACTCACAGTCTAGTGGGGAGGAGCGTGCAAATGAAGCAGAAAGAAGTGCCAGTGGGGGAGGAGGAGCAGTTATCAGGAAAGACTTCACAGGGGAGGTAACCTCTGAGCTGACCGGTGGGACTCACCAGGCAGAAGCTGGAGGAGGAGGAACTTGTGTGCAAAGGTGGGGGGCATAAGAAAACTTGGTGTGCTTAGGGACATTGTAAGCTGCTTGCAGAGGCTGGGGATGAAGGTGTGAGAGGAAAAGTGAAGGGAGATGAAACAAGAAAGTTTAAGGGTCAGGACAAAATAAATGAACAAACAAAACTGAAACAGACGCATAGATACAGAGAACAGACTGGTGGTTGCCAAAGGGGTGGGGGTTGGGGAACTTGGTGAAAGAGGTTAAGAAGTGCAAATTGGTAATTTTGTACCAATAGTCATGGGGATGTAAAGTACAGCATAGGGAATATAGTCAATAATATTATGATAAATATGTATGGTGCCAATTGGGTAATGGAAATACCAAGTGGAATACTTTGTAAAGTATATGATTGTCTAACCACTATGCTGTACACCCGAAACCAATACAAAATAATATTGGGGGAAAATAAAATCAACAAGTGTATTAAAAAAAAAGTTTAAGGGTCAAGTTGTTAAGAGTTTGAATGCTGTCTCTTAGAAATGTAGACAGATTTGAAGCAAAGCAAGGACATGACTCTCTCAGCTTAAGAAAGATTCATGCAGGTGACAGTTTGGATGATGGACTGGTGGGGAAGAAGCTAAGGAAAAAGAGTAATACCAAAGAGAGGGTTTTAGTTTAGTTTAAAGGGCCTGTGGTGTTTAAAGTAGTCTTAGAATTGGGGAGAAATGGGAAGGAGATGGCTTGGTTCAAGCAACACCATGCCACAGTTCCTTCTATGCAACTTTTTGAGAAGTTAGGCCTAAGGAGGGATACCGAGTTCACTTTTCACCTAGGCTACTTGTCCCACATTTAAGTTTTCCTCTCCACTGTGTCAATTTGACATGTGAAGGAAGGTCATCTTAAAAATTGTCCAGAGCTCCCCTGCTCAGTGTCAGTATGCTCAAATACACAGATGCGAAAGGAAGAGGCTTGTGACCTCCCAGGCTCACAGTACAGAGTTGGTCCTCACCACTGCAGGACCCAGACCAAATTTTATCTTATCACCCAGAATTGATTAAGCTCAGTGGGATGAACTGACACACACTCTTTGATTTATAAACAATGAGGCCAATGGTTTTATTTATGTTGGAAGAATTGAATTATAACACTTTACATTCACATAACACTCTTTTTTTTTTTTGAACAAGCAATATTGAATTTCCATTTTGTGCCAGGCACTAGAGATGCAATGGAGAGAGAAATTCACAGGATGTCTCCCCTCATGGAGTTTATAATTTAAGAGACACAATAAATAAGGAAATACACTAATAAATGTATGATTATACATTTTGACAAGTATAGTTGACCTTTGAACAACACAGGTTTGAACTGTGAGGGTCCACTTATTATACATGGTTTTTTTTCAATAAATACTATAAATGTATATTCTCTTCATTTTCTTTTCTCTGACTTACTTTATTGTCTGAATACAGTGTATAAAACATGTAACATACAAAATATGTGTTAATCAACTTTATGTTATCAGTAAGACTTTGGGTCAACAGTAGGCCATTAGGAGTAAAGATTTGGGTAATCAAAAGTTATACATGATTTCCTACTGTGTGGGAGGTCTGTGCCCCTAACTCTCATGTTGTTCAAGGGTCAAGTGCACAATGAAGAAGACAGACTAGGCACTATGAAAGAGAAAAACCATCTAAACTGGTTTGATGGGGGGCGGGGGGGGGGGGAGAAAGAAGCCCGGCCATTGTGGCTCAGTGCTTGGGCATCGACCTAGGATCCAGGAGATCGGGGTTCAATTCCCAGTCAGGGCACAAGCCCGGGCTGCAGGCTCGATACCCAGTAGGGGGCGTGCAGAAGGCAGGCAATCAATGACTCTCATCATTGATGTTTCTATCTCTCTCTCTCTCTTCCTTCCTCTCTCTGAAATCAATAAAAATATATTTGAAAAGAAAAAGAAAAAAAAGGCCTTTCTGGAGAAGTACTTGAACTGAGACATTAGATGACTAAGAGTTCATCAAGGGAAGAGAATAAGAGTATGGCTAGGGAATTCCAGGGGGATGGTCAGCATGAGGGGAAGTTTGGGAAAGACTTTGGGGTACCCTAGGAGTTAAGAGAGTGGAGTGAACAAAGGGGAATGAGCATGAGGTTTGCACTCACAAGTTTATACTCTTGTCATTTCCAAAGTGCTCTGGCCTCTTCTATCTCAATGTATTTTCCCCACTACTCTGAGGATGTTCATTGTTAGTAACTGTGTTTCGCAGGAACAGAAGCTGAGGCTTCCAGTTAGTTTTAAGTGCTTTTGTCGAGGTCCCTCATCCAGTCACTGGTGGGGCCCACAGTCAGTTCGTCAGACATGAGGAGCTGTACACTTCTCCTCTGCTGTTCCAGGAACCAGATGTCCTGGTGATCCTGGGTTCTTTACCCAGAACACAACCCTAGTTCTACATTAAGGACCCTGAGGAACTGAGTTAGTCATCAGAAGGTTCTTTGATGTGCACAGCATCTGAACAAAGGTAATCAGATAGTCTCCTGGGATATTTCATCCACACAACAACATAGAATGAACTCTCCTTGCCCTGCTACAAACTCCTCCTCTCTGGAGAAGCCCTGACAGTTTCTTGTTATACAAACTTCCTTCATGTATATCCACTAAAAAACATTGCCTGGTTTTTGCACCATTGCTACTTCAGAAAACTGGGTTATGAGGTCATTAAGATACTGCCTTCTTAAGTTATAGGTACTCACTGGCTACCTGGACAGAATTTGGGTATTTCCCAGATCTCCTCAGGACTGTCTATCAGCTTCTGCTGATGGCTGATCTCTTTCATAGCGCATTGTATACATCCTTGGTTCATGCTCAGACAGAGCCGCTTTGCCTGACCTTATCGTAAGTGTAGGGAAAGGTCAGCAGGCACCTGGGCTGTTAAATAATTCATCATCCACAAGTTAGTATACTTACCGGGGCTAGGAATAGAAGACACAATTTAAACAAGAAATACAGACATGAAACAGGTCCAGGGCAAATATAGTGGCTCAATGACATCATCATAGTCCAAGGGGCTTTCCACCTTTTCGGTTCACCATTCTTGTTGTGTCAAGGAAGTCCCTTGTGTGGACTCAAGATAGCTGTATCAGTTCTTGGCATCGACAGGTAAACACAATAATCACTAGAAATTCAAGAATGTTTAGTTTAGTCTTTCTCTTTTTATTAGCAAGAGAAACTTTTCCTAGAAGCTTCCCACTTTAACCCCAGTAGACTTCCCTTTGGGTCCCACTGGCCATGAGCATATATGCCTATACCCAAACTCATCCCTGGCAAAAAGAAATGAGACCACCATTACTGGGCTTGCCTTTTTATAAGCACATAAGAGAGTGAACACCAAAAGTAAATTTTAAAAATAAATGGAGATCAAGGCTCTGACAGCAAGAAAGAAGTGGGAGGGAGGATGGCTTTTGGGTTCGCTAACAGTCATTAGTGCTCTACACCAAATATTTCCAGTTCTCTCGGGCACATGGTAGGGTTGTACTTACGTATCTCCTACCTCCTTGACATTGGGTGAGAGGCCTTGTGACTTGTGTCAGCCAATGAAATGTGAACAGTAGTGACTTATATCACATCCAAATGAAAGCCTTAAGAATGAGTGTAAAATTCAACATGTTTCCTTTTCCCAGCCTTGACAACTGTAAAAGCAGAAATGGAGTGTCTAACAATCTGGGTCGCTAAATGATGTTGGCGTACATCAGAGTCCCTCTCCACTCCCAGCATACCCATAAGCAAAAATTACACCTTTGTTGTTTTAAGACATGGAGGTTCAAGGGGTGCTTATTATTGCAGCATTACCTAGCCTTTCCTATAACTGCTCCAGTAGGGAGCAACAGTATCTGCCACAAGTATAATAAAAACTAACCCTTGTATAATATTCATAATAGATAGCATTTACTAAGTTTTTATTATATAGCAGGCACTGTGCTAGGACTCACAAGGTCAATGTTATTTTATATATGAGAAAAGGGGGGTTCAGATCTTGTTCAAGTTCATGGAATAAATGACTGGTTGGAAGCCCAAGCTGAGTGTAGGTCTTCAAAGAGCTTGCTTTCTACTTGATGACCTTGCTCCTGAATAGTATTGCCACGTGAATTTACATCTCAGTTTTGCCTCACAACCTCCCTGCCACAGGCACTGTTATCATTCCATATTGCATAAGAAGAAACTGAGATTCAGAGATGAAAACTAACTCGCTGAACTTCAAAGAACTGGGAAGACACCAGAGCCTGTGCCCTTTCCATTGTTCCTTGCTACCCTTCTGACCACTTTAAGAATCCAGATATTACAAGTTACAGGAGAGAATCAAGGTATTATGACTTAAGGAAGTATACGGATTTTGGATCCAAGTGCTCGGGCACGTTAAACCCAGTTCAGCAGCTCATTGCTGGGGAGCATGGAGCAAGTCCCGTAATATTGCTAAGCCTCAATTTTTCTCTTTGTAAAAATGAGGCTGACCACGGAGTCTTAGAAAGTTTTCAGGAGGATCATATATGTAAAGCCCCTGCAAAGAGCAGGCAGGCAATAATTTGCTATTTTTCACTGTAGACTTGTTAATTTAAGAAAAAATGCTCAGAAATCCCCCCACCCCAAGCCAGTGAGTCAGTGAACATGGACACCCCACCCTAGCTGAAATGAAAGCGTTTCCCATTAAGATTCAACGAGGTCTCACAGGGCCTGCTTCTTGGTCACATAAGGGCTGGCAGGTCCTCTTGGAGGGCTGGAGGAAAGTTTTGTTTCCCCAGCTGCACTCGCAGGGGAATGCTCCGCAGGCACGGCATTGGGAACCTGTTTGGCTTGGCTCAGAAGCCTGTCAGCACATTCAGGAAGTGAAGTCAGAGAGAGGCAGGATTTCAAACAGAGCCAGCTGCACACAAATGCCCAGGCAGTGAAACGCCGGGTCCAAGCAGGGTGCCTATCAGCCCGGGTTGCCCTGGGTGCTGTGAAAGAAGCCTCTGAGAATGGCTCGGGGCCAGAAAAGGAAGAAGCAATCACTCACACCCAAACAAGGGCAGCTACTTCCACAGCAAAACCCCCAGAAGGGCTCAGCTCAGCCAGCCTCCTGCCTTGGGCAGGGGAATGATTAAGCCTGGGCTCCCAGAGCTTGCTGGGTGGAGGGGCTAATGTTTAACTTCCTGGAGTTTTGAAGTCAAGGTGTGAGAGGGGGGCAAAGATGAGGGAGAGGATAGCAAAATGAAGGAATGGGCTAGTAGTGTCAGAGAGGGTAGAGAAGAAATGGATGGTGCCCGAGGGGATATGGAATCCTGAGGAAGAGCCTGCTACCACTCTAGCCATGTTGCCATGTTCAGGAAAGAGGACAGTGGCTGAGACCTGACTTCTAATTCCCACCTCCAACATCTCCTAGCTGTGAGTGGGAAGATATTTAATTTCTCCAAGCCTCAGTTTCATTAGCTAAGAAATGGAGATAACAATACCTAGCCTATAGGATTGATACTCTGTATAAGGATTAAAATAAGCTAATATATGTAGCAGGGCTTAGCCTCGTGCTGGAAAATCATGAATGTATCAGTTAGAACTCATGGTTGCAAGTGACAGAAAATCCAGTTTAAGTAAAAAGGAATTTTATTGAAATATGTAAGCAAAAAACCATCAGTAGAGTTGGTTCTAGTGGGAGGGGAGGGAAGAATAAGAGAGAATTAGTTGTATGCAGGGCTCAAATGGTATCATCTGGCTTTGATTTCTCTCTGTCACTCAGCTTGCTGTGGGAAGAGTTAGCATCAGCCTCAGTCTCCATGTGATAGTGTCCAGCAGCTCCCACTCTCTGTCCATAGGAAGATATAGGATGGCTTCAGCAGTTCCTCACATGCTCCCAGGATGGTGTTTCACTGATCTGATTGAGTCTCAAATCCACCCCTGAGCCAATCACATGGCTAGACTGAGGGGTGGTATGGGATATACTGATTGGCTTAGGTATAGGTCAATTGCCCACCTCTAAAACAATGGTTTTGGAGTCCCATCAAACCATATGGCTGGAAAAGAGAGTGAGGAAGGATGCGATCTTCAAAGGAAATTAAGGATTCATAAAGGACTAAATGATAGAGGTGAAAGGAAAATAAATGGACCAGAATCCATCTTTTTGTTATTTCTATCAGACTTTACAGGCCAGAGTAGAGGAGCATCTACTACCCTTCAAAAGCCCAGGTCAGAAGTCACAATCTACTCTTTGATCTCTTCTAATGGGTTGGGGCTCCAGGTATAAATCATCAAGAACATACTTCTCTGGAAGGAAAATGCCCAGGAGGGTTGTTTTAAACAATATAACATGTAAAAATACTCTGTAAAAAAAAGTTATTTATTAATATTACTTGCTATTGTGATGCATATTGTTTAAAAAATTTGACTCATCTAGGCCAATTAAAATGAAGAGTGAAGATTCTCCAGGCAATACTTTGAAATGTCAAAAAGCCCAAGTATACACACTCTGGTCTGCGATTTTCGCCACTCACCTGCTCACTGAACTGCATCAGGATCCGGATCTGCATCAGTATTCCCACAATTCAATTGCTGAAGTAGTAGAAGTGGAAAAGAGAATGATACAGACCATTATCATGTCTGAATCCTGAGCAGGAGACTCCAATATATAATGAAATATACCTCCCCACCCCCACAAACACACCAAATGAAAGATTTTCATACCTGGGAACCAAAGATGTAAGAAAGATCTCTGAAAATTCCTAGAACTGTTTAAGAACTGTTCACATAAGAAATGAATCCAGCCCTGGCTGGTGTTGCCCAGTGGTTAGAGCGTTGGCCCACTCACCAAAGGGTCAAGGGTTCAATTCCCGGTCAAGAGCATGTACCTCAGTTGCTGATTTGCTCTTTGCCCCATTGGGGCACATGTGGGAGGCAACCAGTTGATGTATCTCTCTCACATTGATGTTTCTCTCTCTCTCTCCCCCGCCCTCTCTTCTACTGTCTTTGAAAAGCAATGGAAAAAATATCTTCAGGTGAGATTAACAACAAAGAAGAAGAAGAAGAAGAAAGAAGAAGAAGAAGAAGAAGAAGAAGAAGAAGAAGAAGAAGAAGAAGAAGAAGAAGAAGAAGAAGAAGAAGAAGAAGAAGAAGAAGAAGAAGAAGTGAATCCAATGTTGCAAGTATGAAATATCAGGAAAGATTGATGAGTATCTATTGTGCAACTTAAGACATTTCTAGGAAGTAAATATGGTGACCAATTCTTGGTATAAATAGTCTTACCATCTTTCCACCTTAAGACAGTAAGATGATATTGGTTGGTTATCACTCTCAGAAGGCAATGTTTCTCTGTTCATTCACTCCATGCTTTTCGAATGCCACCTCTGTGTCAGGCACTCCCTTACGCACAGGAGGTGAGAAGCTATGTAAAACACTGGACCCTACTATCAAAAGTGATGGCATTCAATATATTAATTGCCATGAAAGAGGTAAATGCACTGCGCCTTGGGAAAAAATACCCCACATGAGGGAATTCAGCAATGGCTTGACTAAGGAGCTCACTTGTATCTCAAAAGGAATGAGCGGAAGTTTGACAGAAAAATAGGGGATGATGTTCCAGGGAGAAAGGACATTAGGGACTAAGGCAAGTAAGACTCAATGTCCATCAGTCAAGCATCAACTACTTATGGGCAAAATGAATGGAGATCCTGCCCACTTATTGTCAGGTAAGGAAAAGAGACATTAAACAGACTGTTAAACAGATTACCATGATTACTTTTTCTAGCACAACACTTTGCAAAGTGCTGCAAAGAAGATGTACAAGCAGGGTCACTGCAGATACTATGAAGGAGCTACCAGAGCATTCGGTGGTGGGAGGGGGAGCACAGAGGGGCTTGGTTCAGTCTGGTCATTAGGAAAGGCCTCTCCAAGGCAGTGACTTTTAAACTGAGTCTGAAGGAATTAGTTGGGCATAGGGGGGTGGACAGAGAAAGCACACCTGTCTTAGGCAAGAGCTTCTCGAAGTATCGAGAAGACCAGAGAAGATCAATGTGATTAAAACACTCAGTTCTCTATGGGGAGGGGATAGGAAAGGAGGAAGCCACGGGGCAGGTGGACCCAGATGGTGTACAGTTTGATGCGGCGTGTCTGAATACAGTACCCAAACCCTCGCGTGTTCAACAGTCTGAGAGCTTATGTGACAGTGAGGAAGAGAACCCAGGCTTCTTCTGAAGGTCACACAGCGGGTTCTTAGGACCCACGCTCTGATTCCTGCTTCAAGAGACTGATCATGACATTAGCTGTTGATGAAGCTCTTGTGATGTGCCCAGACCATGGTAAATGCCTTCTGCGTTACGTTGTTTCAGCCTCACAATAGTCGTATCCGGCAACTATCACAGGCCTGTTCCCAGGTGAGAACACTGAGTCTCAGAGTGATTACAGAAAATGGCTAAGGCCCCATGACCATAACAGGCAGGAGCAGGACTTAGCTCTGAAGTTGGGCCCCTGATCATTCTTTCAACTCGCCTTGAGAGAAAACCAAAAGCACTGGAAATCTTGAAAAATTCCAATGCTCAGCATTTTACTCTCCCCGCATGGTACTGTGGCAGGCAGTAGGTTTAAAACCAATGCTGATTCCGTTTCCTTAATGTGGAAGGTGAATTGGAAACTCCAGGGGCCTTTTTATTTTCTCTCCCATCCATATCTGGGCTTTACACCCCTGCTGTTTTGAATTCCATTTCAAATGAAAAAAAAAAAAACACAACAAAAAACTAAAAACCATGCTCAGCCAAGCCATTTGGATTTAAAACAGACCAGCAGAAACCTGGAAGGAGTCAGGATTCTCCCCAATATATCAAATATTGCAGCCAGCGCCAATCTAAGAGGCTTTGCTCCATTTTGTAAAGAGAACAGGCCTTATTTTTAAAATGGATGAGTAAGGTTCACTGTTGCGACTTGTTTCAAGGTCTGGAGGCCAGGCCTGGTTTTGATCTGACAGGTCTGGGTCTCCAAACGGGGGTTATTCTTTTGCAAAGACTCAGGGAGGCTTCGTGCTCTCCAGGCCCAGACCTGGAACAGCGCTGCTTTGAAGACGTCCTCCCTGGGTCTTAAGTGAGATTTGGTGCCCATTGTGGAATCACAGTAAGGAGCTCAAAACGAAGGTTTCTCGTTATGCTAGCAAATCATTCAGCCCCTCTGTTTGCTCAGGTGTGCGGCTGTGTGCCCCATGCCCTGATCTCTATATAATAACAAGACAAATATTTGTAGAAGGAAGAAAGAATTGAAGGTGAAGGAATGTCACAACTGGTGGGGTAAGAAAAGTGAGAGAGAGGAGACGCTGGTCTCTTTAAAGTAATAAATTTGCCACCTACTTTCTTTGCTAATTGGTCACTCTCTAGGCCGTGACGAAGAAAACAATCTACTCATGAAGTGACAGGATCCATCCAGTTAATTGCGGAATAAATACATCACCGCTTCTCTGCAGGGGGCTCCGTCAGACCGGAGCGGTGCCGCTAGATGGCGCCAGAGGGCGGAGGCGCTGCTCCCCGCTCCTCGGAGTGCAAAGAATTAGAAAAAGCCCAGCCAACAAATGCAGCTGCGACAAAAGTATGGGCGTCGTCCGCCTTCAGAGGGGACCGAGTATAAACACATTTTATTTTTATTTTTATTTTTTACAGAATAGGGAAGCATATGCGCTGGAAATGTTCTTGCTCCACCAGCCGGAGGCCAGGAAGCTAGTGCCAGGTGCTGTTTCCAGGGCAGCTCTGATTTCAGAATGAAGAGTAAGACTCAGCAGGTAGGGGGGAGGCCTTGAGAACCAGGACGGAATTTCCAGAAGCCCTCGCTGGGGCCGAGCTGCGAAGGGCTTGGCTCAGAAAATTCATTGGATATGACGGTGCAGGCTCGCGTTGTCGGAGTAAACCATCTGCCCTACCAGAGGGACCAGCTGGGTATGCTGGGGAAAATTTGAAGTTCTAGAGTTGGACAGAACTGCGTTAAAAATCCTACATGTGTGGCCCTGGACAAGCCTCTTTCCTTCACCGAGCAATAGTTTACCCATCCGTGGAATCGGTGTAATAGTTGTAAAGGAGGAAAGAACATTTGATTGATGCAAAACGTTTAGTTCAACAATCAATATTCAGCAGCCTCTGAACAACTATTCCAATTATGGCACTAAAACTCATTCATGTGGGAATGGGGACCACTTTGGTGGAAAAAACATCTTTCTCATTTGTGTCACCACTGTGTGTGATACACATTGATTCTCTATGGGCTCATCACACTATTTTGCATTTTATTTATTTATACAGGTTATTAATGATAGGGTACTCCTTCAAAGTAAGAGCTGTGCTGTAAAATTCTCTTTGCAATCCCAGGATCTATCAGGGCCCCTGGAACATAACATCTGTTGAATACACGAGGTTTTCTTATGAGCATGTTGTTCCAACCCACCAAGCTGAATGATTCAGATACAGTATTATGGCCACATATCACTTTTTTCTTCACTGTGCTCAGGAAAGAAAACAGAAAAATACTACAAGCCCGGTGATGAAAATTAATTCTGAATTTTTTGTTTTAGCCAAAGACTAAATAGGAGACAGATGCTGAGCAGCCATTTTTAGTATTGGCCAACTCGACCAGCCAAGACTCAAAATAAATTCCAAGACCGAATTACAATATTAGACGTAATTCTAAGATTTTAGTGTCAGACCGAAGATTTGGGCATGTGGCATTTTAGTCTCTGCAGGCCAAAGAGAGAGATGCAGAGAGAAAGGAGGAACAACCAGGATGGAAACAAATGATAGAGAGCCAACAGAGTCAGGGATGCCAATGGTGGTGGATAGTAAGAAGGAGATGGGGACCCTAGAGCTAAGCTATCATGAGTCAGATAGACTTAGTCACTAAGTAGCCTCGTTGATTAAAGCAAGTTATTTACTGAAACATTCAATTTCTTTATTTATAAAATGGGTGTGTTAGTCAGGATAGGTTAACCTATGCTGTGGTAACAAACTGAAATCTCTGTGACTTGGCAAAACAAAAGTTAATTTCTCACTCACCCAAAGGCAGGTTAGTGGGGAGCTCATCTACATCTAGTGACTCAAGGATCCCATTTCCTTCTGTCTTATGACACTACAGTCTCATCTTGTGGCTTCCAACAAGGAAGAGAGAGCTGGAGAAGGTACAGTGCAGAAGTGACACATGTCATTTCCGCTCAGAGTCCATTGGTCAAAATTAAATACATAGCCCCAACCCAACTGCAAGGAAGACTGAGAAATGTGGAGGAGCATAGAGATATTTGGGGTGCATTGTGTATGCCTGCCTCATGGGGTAATAATTAAAATAATTAAATCAATCAAGATTAGATTCTGTTTCATAAAATTGAGCAAATAACGGGGGCTTTAAAAAGTTAGAGCTTTATGTACCCTTTGTAAAAGAAGTCTGAGGAGAGGTGGTGAGGCAGCTCCACAATCATCAAGAGCTTAGGCTCCTTCTTTGTTTCTGCTCCACCTTTGCTTGCATATGGCTTTCATCTTAAAGTTACTTCATGGTTACAAGGTGGCCTCCAGGTGTCAGTTCTACATTCCAGCCAAGATGAAGGAGGGAAAAATCAGGAAAATAGAAGGCACCCTTCCAGCTTTAAAGAGCTTTCTCAGAAGCAGCTCTTTCTTTGGATGCTTCCAGTTGCAAGGAAGTCTGGGAAATGTAGTCTTTAACATTTGTGAACGGAAGAATGAAGAATTGGGTAAGCAACTAGCAGTCTGTGCCAAAATAATAACACTCAATTTATGAGGTTGTGGTGAGCACTGTACAAAACCTGACCATTCTCCGTGTCCAGTAAATGTTCAATATTGCCATTACTGTTTTTATTAAGCAGATCATCATTTTGGAAGTCTGATCGTGGTGGCAGTGCCTCAGGGACCTGTCGAAAAAATGGAGCAAGTCTCTGGTCTCAGTGAGGAGGACTTGGCAGAGCAAAGCAGGGTGCAAAGGCCCCAGTCTGGGTTAGAGATTAGGACAAGGGAAACAGCGCTCAAGAGGAGGGACCAAGGCAGGATGTTATTCTGGTGAGCTGGGCCAAACCATTAGGAAGCTGGGGGGACAGGAGTGAAGAAGCCACATGTGGTAGCTACAGGTTTTTCTGGGTAGACTCTGATTAATAGATGTAATTAGCAGAGAAAATAACCCAAAGAAAAATATGGAACCAGAAAGCAGCACAGTGACTACTTTGGTTGGCACCTTAGAATCCAGCCTCTGCACTTGACTCCACATATGTACTTTCTTGCTCACTGACCTCTCTTTCCATCTCTGTGAGATCACCTCACCCCTTCACTTGGTTTCTGCCACCACAAATCTCAGCCCTTCTTAATGCTTCTGATTTTTTATTCTTTCCTTTAGCAGATATTTACTGAGTACTTACGATGGCCAGACATAGCTTTTAGTACAAAAGCTATGTCTTTTAGGGATACAAATTGTTCATGCATTGGTCTGTGAAATCTACATGGCACACTGACCTCTTCCCTTCTTAGAATGGTAATTCCCTTTTAGGTAATTCCTTAGCGTGATCCTGGGGACTTCCTCTCTGGTATCCTGAGTACATCTCACTCACCCTCTTGTTGGTCTCAGTCTTGAGATCAAAACCAGGCCTATTGGCCACTAAAACCCAGATATGAGAGGAATGACTTAATTCTAAATCCCACCCAATAGAAGACTGAAACTCTTCATATCCCATTTTACTGTTGGCTCAGAAACAGGGGAGATGCTGGAGAAGAAACAACTGGAGTTAATAATGTAGGAGAACAACCTGCAAAATTCCAATTCTTTAGGCAGAATAATGAATACCTACTTGGGTCAGTTAGAGTTGTTGGTTGCCAGCAACAGAAAAGGACTCTGACTTGAAGAGGTCTTTTGGAAGAATTAGAAAGGACAGAATCCAGAGCAACTGAGGGACTTTGTCTGAAATGCATGCCCCTGTTTGAGCGAATAATCCCCAATCATATTTCCATGCTTCTTCTCCCTTTTCAAGAGACAAATCCTGGGAGAGAAGGAAGATACTGTCCTGGCTTGAGTTACATTTCTACCACTCTACACGCACAGTCTGATTGACAATTTCTTCCACATCTATAATCAATAGGACCTGGTGGTTCCCCATAGCAAAATTGGGGTGTGACCACCAGGATGGGGAATGGATGCCAGGCAGGCAAAACCACAGATGTCTACCTCCCCACTCTGGATAATTCTCCCATTCCCAGAGCTGTGGCTCTCAGAACATTTCATGAAGATTTATAAGAATGCTTCCTCCCGGAAACATGTTCAATTGTGGGGATAAGACTATGGCTCACATGTCATAAACATGATGCTTAAGTTGAGAATTTGGAATGGGATTGATAGAAATAATGATTACAGGTGATTTAACAATCCAAACACCAAAGACTTTATTTTTGTATTATTTGTTTTTTAGTCTGAACTATATTTTTAATTATAATTTTATTAATTTAAAAAATTAATAACACATTCATGTGGTCCAGGTACCTTCCTCTATCCTGCCACCTGTAACACAATGCCTCTGTCACGAACCTTAGGTATTGCCATTTTGGATCATGAGAACTAAACCTCAGGAATGGCAGAACAAGGTGCTAGAAAAAACCCAGGTTCTGATGACTGTATGGAGTAGAGACATTATGTTAGCCCTGGTCTGTATTGCTCTAGATTATTATATAATAGAGAAATAAGCTCCTCTCTGTGAAAGCCACTCTTGTTTAGGGTTTTTTCTATTATAGCCAGTCTAATTCCAACTGATTCTCCGAGGTTACACCACCAATATGCGATGGAGCCCTGATTCTAACTCAGTTCTGGAGCCTGGACTAGGGTGAGTCAAGAGAAGCATTCAGGGTGCAAAATTTAAGGAGGCACGGACTCTCAAGGTCGTGCAAGTGTTGACTCCGCCCTTTATGACTCTGAGAGTAGGTGCCTCCTTAAATTTTGCACAGAGGGGGCTTCTCTGGCCTCGCCCTGCTCAGCTCCATCAGCTGGAGAGCCCAGCTCCTTCACATCGCACTGACAGGACAAGGCTAAGATCGAATCAACCTGTTGATACAGCGTCGCCCTGAGAAAGTAACTGGTCTTGGAGATTTAAGAAATACCTTCTTTGATATTAACTATGAGATGTAAGATTGAAAATTTTTCTGAAGCCTTCATTTCATAGCACCCCTGCTATTTCGAGAGCCAGCTTTTATCATGAGCTGGCATGGGAGTGAACAGCCCTCCTGAAGCACCTCGCCCTCCCATCCACTTTCCAGGCAGGCGGGCTTGTTTATAGAGCGTTCCTCCGGGTGAATCATTTGCAGCAAGGGTACAGCCTCCACTTGTCCACGAGAAACTGTTCAAAACAATCCTTTCTACTCTGCATAAAACCTCAGGAGTAACTGTAGATATTCCAAATAAGGCTGCAATCTGACAGCCTTTCAAAGTCAGGGAACAAAGGAAAGTAACTATATGCCATGAAAAATCATTTAGAAAGAAAAAACAAAACCCTCCCTCTGATAGCTTGTTGGGTGTGTGTGTTTTTTTGCTTTGTTTTTTGAGCTTCCACCTTTTTCAAAACTGGCTTTTATATTATGCTTCCTGCAGAAGTCTTTCCAATTCCTTTTGCTTCTGGTTTCAGTATTATTTTCATGTGAAACTTCCTGAAATCCATTCAGAGTCATTATGGGGAAGGGGGTGCTGGTTTAGGAGCCAGAGTTTAATCTCCATTTGCATCTTAGGGATCAGAACCCCAAAATCAAGGTTAGGAGAAATGTAGTCACTTCTCAATATTATGTTTATTTGATATGCTGACTTTATGGACAAAGACCTTCCAAAGAAAGACATTTTTTTGCAGATCCTGCCAAACTCCCAGGCACAGAGAAAGGGTAGGTGGCAAGACAGGGAGCGGAGAAGGTAGCAGAAGTGGAGAATGGGCTTTGGGTCATGTCTTGTGAACAGACACTGTCCCAGAGGCTTCACATTAATTCTCACAGTCCCCTTTCAAAGTGAGTGGTTTTATCTCCCATTTTACAGGTGGAGAAATTGAAGCTCGGAAAAATTAAGTAGCTGGTCTAAGATCACACAGCAAAGAAATGGCAAGTGGGGACCCAAATCCGCGTTGACCCAATCCAATACCTGTGCTCTCTCAGGTGTACCTCATTGTCTATGAAGGTTTTTGTGAGAGGGAAGATCGGCCAGGTGTGGTGAGTCAGGAACGTAAGGATCTGGTCCCAGCATGGGGACATGGGCCGAAGCATTCCACATCCCTGGGACGCAGTGTTCTCACCTATAAAACGGAAGAGTAGTGCTAGCTGTTTTCTTAAGCTGCTTCTGCTCTCTGGCAATGTGAGTTGCCATATCTACTTTCATCAAAGGCATCCAACAAAAGAATAAAAATAACAGGAAGGGTGAGCCACAAGTGGGATCCCTCCCTGGGAGTCAGGAGTCCAGGAAAGGCCAGAGACAGGCACTGCAGGATAAATAAACTGAGCTTGATGTTCACTGCACCCTCTCATTTTCTCATCAACGTCTCCATTCCTGTTTCCACCATCCAGGTGCTCTCTTCCTGGCCTTACCACCTCCAGCCCCACCAACTATAGCACCTCATCTAGGCTTGCCTGGATGCTTGCAATGCTGAGTTGAAGATTTGTTTGTTTGTTTGTTTTCTATCTAGCCAAATGGATGACTCCTTTTTGCAAATTATACGAAGGCGCTTCTCCAACCTGGGTAGACATAGCCCTGAATTGGGGTGAGTGGCTTAGAGGACAGAGCATGGATGGACTTTCAGCCCCTGCCTTCCCCACTCAGCCAGGCGCCCTGTGCAGTGTACAGCTCATATGCGGCAGCCCTGGGACTAGGCCAAGCATTGATTCATTTAAGTGAATGGTACTTTCTCTATCCGATGGTGTGTGCCAAAAAGGAACCCAGAAGAAATTCCTGACCCTTTTGTCACCTTTAACTTTCATGTTCTACCCACTGTGCTATTGTTTTAGCTCCTATTTATCTCTCAGATTTTTCATTGTTCTCAATCACCACCACCACCCTAGTGGAAAGAACACAATCTTTCCTCGGAACTGCAACTCTAGCTTCCTAACTGGCCTCCCCAACCTATATCATGCTGCCTTGTGTTTATTTCCATCATCACAGCCAGAGGGTAATGTGAACCCAACTAGCTTAACACAGATCTAGCAAATTGAAGGATCTTTTCGAACTATAAATATCCCCTTTCCTGCTTGATATTCTCAGTGGTTTTTCATGACTCTTAAGATAAAGACAAAATCCTTTGACTGGGCCTTCTGTACCATCAGTCCCTCCCCGTGCCTCCAGCTTCATCGTGCATGGCCTTCCTTTCATCTCTCTTCTCTCCAGCTCCTCTGGAGAGTGGCCCAGGCATATGCTGTTCCTGCTACCCACAGCACCGGCCCTTCCCCTTGGCCTATTAACTCCTCTTCTTTTTTTTAAAATATATCTTTATTGATTTCAGAGAGAGGATAGGAGAGGGAGAGAGAGAGATAGAAACACCAATGATGAGAGAGTCATTGATCGAGCCTGCAGCCCGGGCATGTGGCCTGACCGGGAACCGAACCCTGATCGCCTGGATCCCAGGTCGACGTTCAACCACTGAGCCATGCCCAGCTGGACTTAACTCCTCTTCTTACTTCAAGTGTGTGAAGGCTCAAGCATTATGCCTCTGCAAGGCCTTCCCTGACCCCCTGAGTGGCCAGCTCCCCTTATGGTAAATCCCTTAGCGACAAGGGCCTTCATCCCTTTGTGGCACTCATCAGAGTTACAGTTCCACGTGTGTCAACCAGATCACCTGACACTGTCTCTCTCTCTCCGCCCAGGCTGTACAGCCCATGACACGGGGTCTGGGCCCATGGCTGTATTTCTGGCTGTTTAGCATGTTGTCCTGCACACAGTCTGTAGCTGATAAATGTATGCTGAATAAACTCAGGTTTGTCTGGCTTGGACAAACCAACATCGAACAATGAATGCATTTGACAGCCGCCCAAGTGATCTGTGAGTTTAACTTCCCCAAACCAGTTGTGTAAAAAAAAGAGGAAGGAGAGAAAAGCATAGGAAATTAGCAATTGACGAACAGCTCCCTCATAACCAGCCAGCCCTGGGAGCATCTCTGTGAGGCATTGTGGTTAACTGGTTTCTAGCAAATATTTGTTGAATTGATAGATAAAATCGAATCATTCAAGGCCCAGATTATATGCTACATCTGCTAGGAAGTCATTTCTAATGTGTACCAGTCTCCAGAAATAATCTCTCTGTCCCTTGTATGTTCAGGGCGTTTCACCATTTCCTCCCTGATAGTAGATTTTATCTTGCATTAGAGTTATTTGGGTAAATACCTTATCTCTTAGGGCACATTGTAATTGTCTGATTTATTTCTACTCTGATCTTCCACCCTCCAAAGCCTAGCACAGTATCTATCGATGGTAGTGCTCAATTAAAATCTGTGGATGAATGAACGTACAAATGAGTGATAAATAACACTTGAATTAGCTCTCTCTTTCTCTCAGGGCTATAGACTGTTAGTTTGATTGTATTTCTGACTTTCCTGATCTTGCACTCTCTTTTAAAAAGCTGGGGAAGAGATTACTTAGGATACTTTCAATTACTTTAACTCATTATCTATCCTTTATTAAGACTTCTTTGTGAGAAGCAGATTTTTGTTTTCCTTCCCCCAGTCAAACATTTTCAGTCCATCTGATCTCCATAACTTTCTAATTCAAATCAGAGAATTTTCAGTACCAGATATTTGACCCATATACTTAAAAACCCAGCTTTGGAGATCTCAGTACTCACCATGTAATTGTCTAAATTGAAATTCAATTTAATAACTGCCAATATTTTTCTTGAGTCTCTTGTTTGTATCAGTCAAGTACATGCATTGATACATAGAAAATCCATCCCTCTTTTCAGGTCCTCTCATTAAAAGGCAATTTAGATTATTTTTCAGGATGATGAAAGTCTCATCTCTTTTCTAACTATGAGTTACCATTAGGATTCAAATATGTGTACTGAAATATGCTTAAGAGTTACCAAGTTTGGGAGCAGAGAGAGACCTCAGAGGTTATTTGACCTAAATACCCATTTTACAGGTGATGAAACTTAAGTTCAGAGAGAAGTGACTGATCAAGTGGATTGTGGAGTTCAATTCAATCTCAGGTCTTTGAGGTCAAAACATTTCTTGTACCCCTATGATGTGCCACTTCTTAAATACTTCATCACTTGTTGTCTCTAGTAACAGCTTAAGAAAGGTTTATCATTCACATTTTACAGGTAAAGAAACTGGGCTTAGAAAGTTGAAATGATTTGTCTCATATCCTCTGGACTTATTAGGTCCTCCACATAACAGAATTGAGATCAAAGCACAGCTCTGTGTAAATCAGAAAACAAAGCTTCTTCCACTACACTGTGGTGGCCAAGGGCAATGGAGCTTCAGTGAAGAGAACACTGCTACTGAGTGATGGCTTTGAGACAAAAAGAATGCAAATTCTGGATTCTAGATGTCATATGCCTGCACCCTTACCCATCCTCCCCCACCACACACACACAACCACCACCAGCTCCCTGGATACCTGTACAAATATCTTCTCAAACTTTACTGAGCATACAGATCACCTGGGAATCATTTAAAAATACAAATTATAGTTGATAGGTCTTGGGTGGGGCCTGAAATTCTGCAGATTCTGAGATTCTAAGGTGATGCAAATTCCCCTAGACCTGAGCTGAGACCACACCATACTGTAGCCAGGCTGCTGAAGATACGACTCCGTCTTCAGCAGCCTCATTCCTAGATTTGTCAAGCAGCAAAATTCTTAAGGCTAAGGAGGGCAGCTGTGGTTGAGTAGTTGGAGGGGGCACAATGTTTGTGTAGGTATCATTTGCTGAACATCTTAGTATGTGCTGGGCTTATTCTAATGGTTTGACAAGTATAACCATGTTTCATCCCCAGTTATAACCCTCTGAGTAGCTACTGGTATCCACATTTTACAGACAAGGAAACAGAGTTTAGGCAGCTTCTCCAAATTCACATGGTTCTTAACCACAATGCCAACTTCCTCCACAATAAGAGTGTCTCCTTTACACCCAGAGGAAGTCTGAATGGCACTTGTGAGGGGGAAGGAGCCTTGAGCAGATATTGATGAGCCGATGTGGACATCACAAACCCAACAACCAAGGTGCTAAGGAATATTTTAGACCGCATGCTGATCAGCTTGCTGGAGGAATGTGAAAGGATTCATTCACACTCAGAAAGAAAGCATGAATAGCTTAAGTGGAAAACTACAAATAATTGCACGCTCAATAATAGATGAATGGTAAAATAAAACATAGTATAGAAGGCAATGGACATACTAACTAGTCAATGAGTGTACAGATTTCAGATCATATATTTGCTAGTATAACATGATCTGAATTTTGTTATCAAAAAGATGTGTGTGTTTGTACGTAGGAAAAGATCGGAATGAGGTGCTCCAAGAAATTAGTATCAGTAAGCTTTGCATGGTATTATTATTATTCCTGTTCTTAACTTATTTAAAAACAGGAATAATATTATAGATGTTACTAAACAATAATAAAATATTTTATTAATAAATAATAATAAAAATTTTATATTTCTATAAAAGCATGTATCATATGTATAATTTTTTAAAGAAAAAAATAAATATGCAAGAGAAGCCAGCAAAACACTAAAAATGACAAAGAAGGTAGACATGTATGACCAGATTTAAAATAAATTATAAAGCTATAAATATAACAACAATTTGGAACTGGGAAATTTTAGATTGACAAAGCAGTGGAAGAAAATAGAAAATAAAGTAGAAGACCCCTCAAGATTTGGACACATAAATAATTTCTTTCTTCTCTTGGAGTGAGATAGTTTTCCCTAAAAATAATACAAAACTATTGTCTGCTCCCCAAAATACTGTATATGCAGTCAATAGACCATTGACAAAACGGAGAAAAACATTTCTAACATGGAGAATAAATAGGATTAATTTTCTTAATATGTAAAGTGTTCTTATAACTCAGTAAAAAAATTGGTAAAGACATGAACAATTGTGTGTGTGTGTTTTTAAAGAGGAGAAAAAAAGTAAGAGACTGAACCCCAGCCATAGTAGCATTTTGAAGGGTACACTGCTTATGCCACTGTCCACCCTGGCCATCGGAGTTGTTTTGTAATTATCAAGGTAGAAATTCAAATCAAGCTAGAACTGGAACAATTCTGTTAGTCACATCTGACCACTAAGGGATTCATCAGTACTTAGTGAGTGAGGGATAGGAAATTAATACCAGGATCCTACTGTGCACCGTTTATAGTTTGTTGCATAATAAACCACGGCAGGAAGGGAAGTGAAATGGCATCAAGAATGAAAAGGGTGCTGATAAGAGACTTAAACCCCAGCTTTCCTCTAGAAGATGTGTGTATCCTTGGCAAGCCTCACTAAACCTTCCTTTGCTCATCTATACAATGGCCACAATAAATCCCATCTACAATGGTTTCTGGGGGAAAAGTATGATCACATATATAAAGCACTTTCTACCTTTAGTGAGTACTCAATAAATAATAACTATTATTATATCCCCAGAATTATTATTACCACCCACGGAAGGGCAGGAACAGAGCCAGTTCGTTTTGCCTCCCCGAGGACTGAGCATAGGGCAGGTCCCCGTGGTCACTGGGTTGGGGTGGACATGGCCTTGGGCAGCGTGGATGGAGCCCAGCTTTGCCTCACGTTCAGAGCCCCCCGCCAGCACAGGTCCCACTTAGAGGACCTCTCAGGACCTCTGTTTCCCCACGTAGGAACAGTGGGACAAACTGTGGGAATCAAATGAAAGATCACGTCTGGGAAAACACCCCCGAGCTATAAAACTGTCAGCCTTAGCCGTGCTTCCCCGTCCTTGAGGCAAGCCTGTCCCTGTCCCCACCGCTCGTCTCGAAGTTTCCTTATTCATTGCCTCAGCCCATCCGGCAGGACCTAGAAGGTGTTCTCAGCCCGGGCATCTGGCAATTTTGCCAGCACCAAGCAGTGCAAAGTCTAATGCATGACGCCAAAATCAAACTGACTGGAAAACTATGGGAAACTCTAGGGTATGTGTCCCCTAAACTGCCACTACCAGGCAAACACACGCCATCTGGTCCCACTCCTATGCCTTCAGTGCCAGCCAGACCACGACCTGCCATCCCGAGACCTACTCACAGCCACCATTCGTGACGGCTTTGTGTGTTCCGAGCCTAATGCTAAGTATCTTCTGGGCTGTGTTTTGATTAATCCTGGCACCAGATGTCTGAGACGAGTACTCTTATCTCCTTTCTACAGATGGGAAGGCTGAGGTTTACAGAAGCTAAGAACAGAACTTTAGTAACTTATGGTTCATAAATGATGGACCAGGGCCTCAAACCCAAGTCTGTCCAACTATGATCCTGGTCACTGTGCTGCCTCCCGAGGAATTATTTTGCAGATGTGCCCCGAGAAGTGAAGTGGCCCACCCAAGTTCACACAGCTAATAGGTCCCCGAACTGACATTCCAATCTACAGCTCTCCCCACGACACCTGGCTGCCTTCCCCAATCTCATAAGACTAGCTTCTGCCTAAGTGTCCCTTCCCTGGGCCTGAGCCGGCTGCGGTCCCAGACATTGGTTGTTGGCCTGGAACCATATCTAACTTTTCTCAGCTCCCCTCCCCCGGGGCTGGGTTCTGGAGTCTGTCCTTGCTGCTGGGACACATTGCCCATGGACAGATCTTCTCCAAAGGAGACAAATCCCTTCCTTTTTCCAAAGAATGTAAGTAGGAGTCCCCACTCCAGGCACATCTACCTTTGGGAATGAGAAGTAAAATTCTGGTCCCCTTGGTGCTGTGCCGGGTGTCCCAGGTAGCCCTGCTCCTGTGCTGACTTGAGTGGGCCGAGAGGTCAGTCCCCCATCCTCATGTCTCTCGGTTTCCTCTTCTTGCTCATTCGGGCATGCTAGGGACCCATAACGCCTTGTAGCGAGCCTGACCCATGACAGCTGTGAGCTGTTAGTTTTTATGATGTTTGTTCATTTCCAATTGTAAAAGCAGCGCGCTCGTTGTGTTATTTCCCACAGCTGTGACAAACCCGCCCTCCCACAGCAGCGCTGCAGAGGCGAGAGGGAGCAGGAGTGGCCGAGTGAAGGACTGTAACCGGCCTGGGCACGGATGAAAAGCCCTCCGAGGTGTTCAGAGGACGCTACAACCGGATCAACTTGCAAATAAAGGCTCCCATTCAAACTGAGGGATTTGCCAGAGGAAAAGCAGACTAAGAAGTGGAATATTTAAACGCTTCAAATCATTTCCTTGGAAAGGCTTTCCGCCTCTAGTTGGAGGAACAAGTCATCTTCCTCTGTGAAGTGGCCAAACTCACTTCCTATGAGTCACGAAAGGGTCATTCAGGTCTGGACGGAGCCACTGTGCACGTGGCAGAGCCCACTGCACTGCAGCTTCCTCTTCAGAGCTCCTGGCTTTCCTCCGGGCTGCGGGACAGCCAGTTCCTGAGGGGCATCTGCTGGCAGCACCTGCCAGCCCTCTGTCCAGTGCGTCCAGGATGCCTGTGACTCACAGCAAGCCAGTTCCCATAGTCTCTGTGCCGGCCCTGCTGGCCATATTTGGGCCAGCCCGAGGAAGGTGTGGGGTGCCGGCAGGCAGCAGCCTTGGGCTGGAGAGCAGCACAGGTCCAGCCTTGGCTCGGGCTGCGGCAGTGCTAAGGGCAGGAATACAAACTGGTTGGTGTGACGAATGGGGCTGTCTGTGCATCAGGCTGGAAACACACCCCACGGGTCCGGTGGGGAATGCACGCGGCACATGCAGGCGAGCAGATATGACCTGGCGTGTGTATTAGCTAGGCCTTTCAGAAAAGAGCCCATTGCTCTGGGCAGCAAATAAGCAGGATGAGAGACTTGGTGTGTTGGAAACACCCAGCCTATTGCTCATTTAGGTTCATCTTACAGCCTTCAAACGACCCCACAGAAACAGCCTGCGAGAGCAGGGTTGGGGAAGCTGTCACTCCCACTTTACACAAACTGAGCCTTGGAGAGGTTAAGTCACCACAGATGACGCCAGCAGTCAGTGGCCCAGTGACATTTGGACCCATATCTGTCAGACTCCTATGTGTTAGCTACTTCAAAATTCATTCTGTTCTGATAGATTTTTATTGAAAACCACCCATGTGCAACACCCCAGCTTGGAGCCAGACACCCTTATGAGGTGTCAAATGGAAGAAAGAAAGGGAGAGAGGGAGGAAGGCCTACCTTTGTTGCTTTCTAACTGTGTGACCTTGGGCAAGTCACCAATAACCTCCCGTAGCTCAATGTTTAACTCTGGGATCACTTTGAAAAGTTTGTGGGGGAAGGTTTTTGGTGCCATTTCCCTTACTGACCCTGAAGAAGCACAGATTTCCCATTCATTCATTATTTATTTATTCCTTAGCTCTATAAACATGTAAGACACAGTCCTTGCCATCAAAGTAATCATGGTCTAGTGGGAAAGAAAGCCCTCCAAAGATAGTCCCACTGCAGTGAGATTGATGGTGCCACAGGGAGGAAGTATTATAGCAGTAAAACACAGAAATCAGAACTGACTCTGCCCAAAGGACTGTGAAAATTAGAGGAGGTGACAGTTGAGCCAGGCTTTGAGGAACGCTAAGAGTTAGATGAGATGAGCGCGTTTTCTGTCCTCTCAAATCTAGGCAGGCTGTGCCTCTGTTTGATTGGTTTTGAAATGGATGGTGCTTTCCAGGTCCCGAGTACTGTCAGGAAGAGCTGGGATGTACTACTCTTGGAGGTCTGGGGAGGGCGGGGGCCAGTCTAGATCTGACTCCAGCCACCAGGTCATGGACATCTGGGTGGTCACTATTGCCCCTCTGGCTTCCAGCTATTCATCTGAAAAACCGTGGACTTATTGATTAGTAAGGACCCCTTCTATCTCTGGCATGGTTTTATTTTACGGTCAAGAGGTTGAAATTATGTTATTGTAACACTCTAATGGTTGTGGTCAAGTCCCCATCAGCTCAGGTCCTCTCAGAGAAATGGAGAAAGACGGAAGATCTCGCCATTGTATAAAAGATCGCCCTCTTACCACCTGCGCCTTTACAGCTGGGCCATGTTGCTGCAGCTCCTTCTTTACTGCTGACATTTCATGAGTCCTGGATGGTTTCTTCACTAATGGGATTACTATTCAACTCACTCTCACCAAGACCACGCTGATCTCTCTAATTTGTGTGTCAGAGACCCATCTCTGGTCTCTAATGAATTGCAGCAATTCAGGCAGGGAATTCCATGAGAACAAAGTCTGTGTCTGATGGTCTGCCAGCTCCTAGCCCAGGATAATAACAGCATAGGCGAAGGAACCATACAGCATTTAGTAAGCCCTTGGTATATGCCAGGCTTACTGCCACATGCATTATATGCATTATCTCACCTATTTTCCTTCAACAATCCTTGGAAGGAAGTACCAAAATTATTCCTTTTGTAGAGATGAGGAAACAGAGGTACAAAAGTGTTAAAATATCTGCTCAGATTTACACAGCAATCAAGACACAGGGGTGGGATTGGAACCTGAGTGGCCTGACTCCAGAGCTGACACATTTACCATCAGATGACACCAATGCTACCATTTTTAATAAGCGAGTGAAGGAGTGCAAGGATAGTGAAGGATAGTTAACAACACTGGCCCAGCAGTCGGAGGTCCAGAGTCTGCACTTCAGCCCTGTCCGTTTCCAGCTGTGACCTCAGCCCAAGTCTCTATCTCAGCAATCTTAGAAGTGCTTCCTTTCAGCAGCTTTTATTGACACCCCTTCCCAGACTTGCCACTTTCCAATTAAAGGCACTTCGGCAAACATGGATGGAGTGCCTACCCTGGGGCAGGTATGTCTGTAGGCACTGGGGAGCGACACAGAGGTGAGTAGGACACAGTACTTGCCACCAGGAGCACAGACATCTCAGGAGGTATGAACACAGAAACAGCCGTGCCCTAGGCCCGATGGGACACGGCCTGCAGCAGCACCCGGCCCCGGGATTGTGAGAACACACAGGACGTGGTGATTAACACTCAAGTCCCCATCTTCAAACAATGGCCACTTTCTGGAACTACAGTTTAGGTCCTTCGGGCCTCTTTTACAGCATGACATTGTTGGGTGATTTATTATGGAATTTAGAGCTTGAGAAGAATTTTGAGATCATTCTAACCTAATCCTTCATTTTACAGGTGGGAAAACTGAGGCCCAGAAAGGTGAAAGTCATAGGTAGGAAGGAACAGAAACTGATTCAGGCCCCAGATCTCTGGATTTCCAAGTCTTGCTAATATTCAGCTGTTAGGAGATACCCAACTCTTACCACCTCCATTCATACTCAGTAGTCTTTTTCAACCGGGTTTAATAATGCAGGACAAGGCTTCCGAATAAACGTAAAATTTTTCAGCGGGACACTCAAAATGACAGGCACATCTATTTTTGGATTCATTTCCAGAAATCTCTCCAATGGGGACCTTTATTTATCTAGCTAAAGTGCCAAAGTCTCAGCTAACATTAAAATCTGCGGCAGATGAATCTCTTTTATAAATGTAATGGACAGAAAAAGTCCTGGACTAGATTTTAGAAGGCCCAGGTTATAAAATTAGCTCTGCCAAGAGACTATAGGCAGATTGCTCCCTTCTTAGGATCTCTAGCAGTCCCCTCAACTATAAAGAAGAGGGCTGAACCCAATAGAAACTCCATGAGGTCAGGGACTTTGTCTCTTACTGTCTCCCCAAGGCCTGGATCAATGCACACAGTAGGACTCAACACGTACTTCTTTAATATGAAACATCTTCCAAGTCACTAGCATTCAGTGAATAGTTCACAAAATCATTTCCAAAATCTAACATTCATCTCTGTTCCTGTTTTTTCCTTCCGTTTCATTAGAGGCACGAACACCTCTCCACCTCTCAGTCTCTTAGCAACAACGTGGAAAAGTCAACTGCTCTGAAGCAACTCTCAAGTTGCGTGACCTGGCAGCTGTGAATTATTCTGTGTACTCTAATATTATCATTTCGGCATCACTCCCCCTCTGCTGTCACTCCCTGGGCCTCCTTCGCAAAACCACCCTCTCAGCTCCTCTCCTCACTTGTTGCTGAAAACACACCCTGATTCCACCCACCTTCACTGAGCTTGCTTGTGCAACTGTTCAGCAAACTAGAAGACCGAACAGAGTCATGCATTTCAAGAGGAGCACAAGGGTGCAGTGAAATGAGGTAGATACTTTGCATACTTGCAAATCCCAAATCTGAAACCCATAAACATTTCCCAAGGTCTTCCATGCATCACTTTATTTGTGCAATGGATTAAACAAAAACATTTTTAAAACAATGATCACTACCATTTATTGAGCACCTACTATGTGTCAATCAGGGTCATACACTCTTCCCTGCTTAATCTTCTCAACAATCCTGGGAGCACCCACTTTTGCAGATGAGGAAACTGAGGCTCAGGAATGTTGATGAACTTCTTAAGGTCACACAACTAGTAAATGCTGTGACCAATCCCAAACCCGGGTTTTCTTTCTGATTCTAGCATCCTAGGTTTTAAAATTTAGAAGAATCTGGAAAGTGTTCTAAAAGGCCCACAAGAACACCCTAATGAAAAGGAAAATAAATGGCATTTACAGACCATCCTGTTCTTTCTTTAACCACTTCATTTCCATTCCTAAAACTGAAATGACTTGTTTTCTGTTGCTCCAATATAGAGAGCTGACACTAACAGTTGAGAGTTGTGAGGAGATCCTTAGCCATTTATTAGACCAAACAGAGTTCAATTTGGAATGGACCTTTCAGCCCATTCAATCTAGCACTGATATTTTATAGATGGTAAACCTTTCAGCCCAATCAGTCTAGCCCTGATATTTTATAGACAGTAACCTTTCAGCCCATTCAGTCTAGCCCTAATATTTTACAGAGCTTAAGAAGGTCACCCATCTAATCAGTAGGTAGCAGAGCCAGCCTGTCTCTACCAAATCCTATGATTTTCATCTGTAAAAGGAGAAATAATGCCTGTACATAAGGCTGTGGCTGTGGGAACTGAATGAGATAATGTCTTCAAAGTGCTCAGCCAGGTCAGCTGGCCCACGGCAAGCCCTGCAAATGGTAAATGTTGCTGACACTGATCCTCTCTGGACCTCAGTCTCTTTGTCTGTAAATGGGGTTGGCAAGGGCCCTTATTAACTCATATATTTGTTAAGAAAATCAAATAAGCTCCTTGATGTGGTAGAGCTGCATCCAATCTTTTGGGCTGTCAGGTATGGCGTTTCAGATGTTCCTATATGATTTCCCAGATGCACAACAACAGCGTGAGGTCTACAGCGTCTGCCCTGGCCTCTTATAATTATGGATGATTATGAAGCAGAAGAAAGAAAATACAGGAAAAACTTAAAAACATGCATCTGCATATATATTTTATCTTTTCAACTCTCTTCTCTTCTTGGTTGGCATTGTTTGGACTGCACTGAAGTCATGGGACATGCCCCATGCAAGGGCACAGGGGGATTGGCACAGGCTGGACTAGTCTTGATTGGAAATCAGGTGCTCCTAGGTGAAGGGCTCATCATTTGAAGGGGGGAGCTGCAGGCATGTCATAAGCCTAGAGAACTATGGGTTCACTTAACATGCCACAAGCCCGAACCACAAATCAGACAGTGAAGACCAGCAAGGACCAGAGTGGTTCCATTCCTGGTTCACCAGTATCTCCACTGGGGATCTCTGCCACCTCCCTTCCCCTTCCTCTACCCCTTGTCTCTAGGCCCCCTTTTCAGGATGAAAACAACTCTTACCCTTGTGCCTTTTACTTGCTTCTTCCAAACCCCAAATATGCAACCTACATATTCAAGGCCACACCATCAGGCGGAATGAGTGGGCGGTGAGGAAGTGGAGATATATTTAATAGACAAGTACTGCAAAGAGTTTGACTGTGAATAGGTGGAAAGAGAAAGAAGGGCACCAGGGGAAGGGTTGGGGTTAAAGTTGATTGTGTGTGTGCGCACGCGTGCGCACGTATAGTAGTGTTTGTTTTGAAGTAGAAGGGACTGGAGCTCATTTAAATACTTTTGGGAAGAAGCAAGTAGAGAGGAAAAGGCTGAAGGGGCAGGGGCTGAATTTACAGCACACGGTCTCTGAGACAGCAAGCAGGGAAGGGTCCAGGGCTCAGTGACAGCAATAGGCCTAGCCAGGAGGAGGGGCGCTCTTCTAGTGTGGTAGGAAGGGAGGAGGGTCACAAGGAGCAAAGAAGGGAGCACTGTCTGTCCAGACATTTGCAGACATACCAGTCCCAGAATTTGGCACAGTCTTTCTTCCCTCTTTGCACAGCTGTGGCCTCATGCCAGCTGCTGTCTCCAATGCTCCACATACGTGATTGCCATCTTCACCACAATCTGCAAGGCAGGCACTTCTAGCCCCCTCTTTATAGATGTGCATGCCAAATCTCCAAGAGCATATGAAATTGCCTCTGAGGTTACACAGCTAGTATTGTGTAAAAATAGTGCTGACACTGAATCGGTCTATGTACATGTCAGACTCCATTGTAAGTACTTTATATTCATTAGCCTATTTAACCCTATAAGGTAGGTAATATTGCTATACCGATTTTAGAGATGAAGAAACTAAGACACTGGAAGATTAGGTTGTTAGCCCAAGGTCAAATAACTTAAAAATGGAGGTAGCACTTTAACCCAAGCTGTCCGCCTTCCAGATCAGTTTTCTTAACCATTACACCACATCATCTCTCTCATGGGAAACAAAGTAGGGGAAATTAAATTCAACTCCTTGTTTGCCTAACTCCAAAGGCCATACTTTGCTCCTTATGAGGCTGTGTAAAGGCAAAGCAGCCTTTAGAGTTGAGCTCTCCCTACCAAGATCCAGCTAGAACTGAGGACAGGTAACAGAAACACAAGCACCCCAGCAGACTTCTTCCAATTTCTCTTTGGCTGAAACTGAGTGACAGGGCTCTCCCAAAGTCCCTAACAGCTGGGAGCAGGTAAGTTAGGATGGTTGAAATTGGCGTAACTTTAAGCAATCAACAGTGTCTGCCACATCCATGGAGGATGATAGGTGCTGTATCTAAGTCTTCATTCATTCATTCATTCATTCATTCATTCATCCATTCATCTGTTCAGTAAATCATTTATTTACCACCAATGTCGCCCAGCACTGTGCCAGCACTAGACATACAGAAGTGAAAGCCCACAGTTCTTTCTCTTTAAGGGCTTTACAGACTCCTAAGCAGACCAGCCCATCTCCATGTGTGGCCACATCCTCTAGTGGGTAATGCACAAGGGGTGCTGGGAACAGAAAGATGCTGTGTCTGCCTGGGTGTGGGGGTGGGGGGACTGAGGAGAAGGCTTCACAGAGCAGCTGTCACCTTTAAGAAAAGAAGTTTGCCAGATGAACAAGGGAAGTGAGCGTGTGTGAGTCAGGCAAGCACATGTGCAAAGGCAGGGAAGCAGGGAGGAGTGTGGGGAACTGGTAGCAGTTCAGCACGGCCACAGCGGAGGTGCAGACTCCGGGGGTGGGAGATGAAGCTGGAGAGTTAGGCGGATCCCGCCATGCCATCTACACCACACGCAGGGATGTGATCTGGAATGCGTACTGGTACCCTGGGAGGCTGCTCGATTACTATTTCCAATTTCCAGATTAGAAAAAAGAGGCTCCGAAGAATTAACAGGCTCTCTGTCCTCAGCTGATAAGAAGAGCCAGGGTTTGAACCCAGACTGGCCTGAAGCCAAAGCCCACACTCTTTCCACTCCACCCTAACGACTGCCTTGGCTAGGCCCCTAAAGCTATAGCACCCCATTATGTAACTCCCAAAAATAAAAAGCCTCTTTTTGTATGGTGGCAGTGGCAATGTCATTCCAGAAACTAAGATTTGTTCCCTTTACAAATGAAGGGTCAGTGGGTTTCCCCCCTGCTCATTATAAAGGCTGCTTCCTACCCGAATAAATAATGAGGTTGTAGCTGTCTGCATTCAGCCATAGGAAGATGGATAATTGTATTTCCTCCGAGATGGAAGAACCAGCTGTGGCACTAATAAAAATGACTGCCTCTCCATTCTTTCAACAGAGTAAATAAAACTCCCTTGTGATTAACAGCAAATTGGTTTCCTACAGAGTTGTCAGATCTGAGCCGGGCGCAATGAAGGGGTGAGGGAGAAGATGGTGAGAGAGCTTGGAGAGTGGTTCTGCTCCAGCAGGGTGCTTTCTCCGAGTATATGTTCCAAAGGTGCTTTGGGTAGGAAAGATATTCTTAATTTCTTTCAGGAAATTCCCCAATCTGGCAAAGTAACATTCCAGTACCCTGGCACGGGAACAAAAGAGAAAAGGGGGCTCACTTTGCAACTGCAGTCTCTAGGGCTTTCAGACTGGGGCACCAGCTCTGTCCCCATTCATTCATTCTACGAATGTTGATGAAGTGCACACGCTAGTAGGTTGCTCATTAATTGAATATTTGCTGAGCTTGTACATATTCCAGGCACAGTGCTGTGCTTTGGGGGAAGAATAAGATCCAGTTATGCCCTCAGGGAGCTCACAGTCTAACAGAGAGACACACATTTGTTATAATTTGTTACAATTATTTGTTACAATTCTTGTGATGAGATGTATATATACTGGAAATAAAAGAAGGGGATTTTTATTGGTGGTGTTTTATTTTTGTTTTCATTCTCTTGACAAATAGGACAGAAAGCTGTTTTGCCCCCACCTTTAAGAGTTACAAACCAAAGCCAATGAAAAATCAATCAGAAATGAAGATAATCTAGTTTTGAAATGGTAACAGGGGGGAAATGATTCTATTTGCCAAATACTGGTGGATCAGAGAGTGTCCATAGGAAACAGATAAGATGCCCAAATTAGGATAATTGGAGGGGAGTTTATTTACAAAGAGATCCTTAGTTTACAGTAATGCGGGTGAGGTGTAGGGGACCCACGGGGGCTGTGCAGGAACCCAGCACCCCCAGCTCCAGGAGCAATGGTGCTTTTACCACCCAGGTCCAAAAGAACAAGGGAGGGAATTGGCTACAAAAACCTGGAAGGAAAGAGTTGTGTTGAGAAATCACCTCGAAAGGAGTAGTGACTAACAGTTGAGGGTCAAAACCAGACCCATGGGACCATCAGAGAAGGTGTCAGGGGAAAAACATACCTAATCTCAGTCTCCTCCCTCCCAAGCTTTTTTCCATTTTAGAGGTAAAAGAAGGCTTCCTGTAGTGGAGATGGCATCTGAGCTGGATCTTGACAGATGAATGGGAATGTGTTAGGTAATGAAAGGAGTGAAAAAATCTCCAGACATAAAAAACAAAGAGCAAAAGCAGGAAGGTGGGAGGTGGACTGAAAAAAGACTCTGAGGGGCCTTTAGGTTTGGGGTAGAAGTTTGTTTGTTGTGCCCAAAACATCGAGGAACCATTGAATAATTTTAAACCAAGTTAATAGCATGATCATATTTGTACTTATAAAATACCCATTTGGCTGTCGCATGGAAAAAGGATTGGAGAGGGGTGGATATTAGAGAAGAGACTGGCTAATGCAGTCAGCAGCAGATAAAGGGTGAGAGCCTGGACCAGGACCAGAGTCATGGAGATGGAGAGAAGAGAATGGTTTTGAAATAAATGAAGAGAGTAGAAGTGATGGCTGACTGGGAGAAGGGTACGCGGGAGGGGCCGATTCTCAGGCCTCTGGCTAGGATGTCACTCACTGGGTGGCACGTGTGCTGGGATTGGAAACAAGAGTCAGAATAGGTTTGAGGGAGGAAAGGCTTTGGTCTCGGATACACTCAGTTGCACATGCCTCCAGGACATCTAGGTGGAGATACCCAGTGTGACTTGGTTATAATTCTCAAGTTCAGGAGAGGGAGAGAAAGGGACACAGAACGCAAGACCACCGTGGTGATCAGGCCTTGGTAGTGCACAAGGGGAACCAGGAGGACCAGGGAGACAGAGAACAGAGAGGGCTCACGGGCTGGGTGACCTTCCCACACTCGCCCAGAGGATGTAAACGAGAGCGCCTCCTTCTCTGGGTTGTCCTGAGCATTAAGGGAGGAGATGTACGCAAAAGTGCCTGTGCACAGCAGACACTAAAAATATTTGCAGAAGCGGAGAAAAAGTACAGATGCTAAGAAACTTGATTTTGTGCCATGATCAGGGAACAAATCAGCAGCTCCTTTACACTCGATGAACATCACAATAATATCGCTGTGCTTATATTCTTAAATATCTGTCTCTCCTTGCTGCTTGGACGTTAAGGGGATGGGACCTAGATCCCATGGCTGTGTGTATTTCCCATTCCCCTAAGTACTCATAAAACAACTAGCACTTTATAGGTATCCACTAAATATATAAATATGGCTGATTGATTGTCTAGTGGGGAAAGAAAATGAGAAAGACTCCAAGCTGGATATAGTCCCAGTGACCCCAGCACCTCTCTGTAACTGACAAACCGCTCGCTCTCCCTGGGCCCTGTCCCTCCCCCACTGGACAGACATGATTGATGTCCTGTCTCTGGTTGAGAGCGGTGGTCCAAAGATTAATGAAGTCAAAATCCCTCGGAGATACTTGAGTAAGAAATGGGCCGTATTGTTGTCTTGTTTTAATTAATTTGAAAATTCTCCTATATTGTTCAAATGGCAACTGACTCATCAAAAGTGGGTGTTTGGAAGTGATAAATGGAAAGTCTGAGGGTTTTCTCATTAATTAATTTGGCTGTAAAAATAAGCACTGGCCCACATTCACAGTGAAATAAAAACAGACCAAAAGGTAACCAAGAAGCCAGGCGAGTGTGGAATGGCAATAAATTCTGCCCTAGGGCACAGACACACTTGGCAGTCAAGTAATAATTTTATGTATGTAATATATGATTTTCTATATTTTTTCAAGTTTTCTACAATGTGCACATGCTATTTTACAATAAAAACTTAATGTTCAAAAGCATTAAAATAAAAATATTCTATGTAACAATAAATATAATATAGAGTAAAATAATTCTATATTTATTTTTTTCTTATCTATATTTTAAAATTAATACTCCATAGTGCTATTTTTCCCTTTATTCTGTCACCAAGTAAACAAGGGGGTCTTTACCTGTAAGCAACAGAAACTGCACATGGTTCATATATACTAGAAAGGAATTTGGGTGAAAATATGAGGAATGCAAATTTTCTAAAGGAAAGCTGGGACCTGGGCTTAGAAAGACTGAGAGAGGAAGCAAGCTGCTCCAGGGGGTTTGCAGGAGCCCCTGTGACACTAGTGAGAGCAAACCACCTACATGACCAATTAGGAAGGGAAGGTCTGGTCAGCCAGTGAGGGTTGTGTTTCTGTCCAAGGCTAGAGGACAGTAGGGCACCTGCTAACTGTCCTAGTCAGACTGCTCCCAAAGGGTCGTGATTATCATCCAGGTGAATTTTAATCCTAGTCCCAAAGGAGATAGAATGGATGTTGGACAAACAAAAACCACAGTAGGCCACTGCACTAGGTAATAGTTTTACAACCTCCCCCAATTTTTTTTAGGTATAATTCACATATAAGCAATAATGTTTCAAACTGACTGCTGATCCTTTGCAGAAGAGCTCTGATTGTTAGAAAATCCTTCTATAAGTGTTGATTCCACTTTCGGTTCCCTATAACAAAAAGGGGTTCGGCATGGTGGTGGAACTGGAAACTCTCATGTTCGAGGATCAGTTGAGAAATTTTGGGGAAGGAGTAGTTGGATGTGAGAAGAAAAAGGTTCAGGGGTAAAATGAGGTGTCACTACCATACTTCCAAAGGGCTGTCTGCCATGTAGCAAAGAATGAGAGTTGTTCGCTCTTTCCCTGGATACTACACTTAGAATCAGTGGATGCAAGTTCAAGGGAGGCAAATGTCATTTAAACAGCTGGTGGGACTTTTAAGGACCAGAACTGCCCCACTCTGGAAAGTAGGAAGCCTCCTATCTCAAGGAGCAGGCAGGTAGGAATTCCAGCATGGGGTGGAATTGGGTTATATGATCTCTAAAGGATTCTTTGAACTCTGAGAGTTTATGATCCTATGATCTTCTGTTATTTGCAAACCTAATAAATGTCCTGCTGAAAGGGGTTCCTCACCTTTCACAGCTACTCAGTCATATCCATGTCTGAGGCTCAGCTTCTCCGCATCTGTAGAATTCCCCATGCACTGCTCACTGCAGGGGATGTTGGGATTTCCTCAGCTGAGCATGCCAAGCAAAAGAGGAGAGAAAAGGCACAAGCAGTAGATCAGGAGTAAAAATTTTTTGGTTTAAAACCCCCACTGGGCCACTTTTACACTGTAGGATCTTAGGTGAGTCCATAGATTTTGTGATTCTCATTTTATTCATATGTAAGAACTGGATGATGATAACAATAATAATAACGTGCCATACAGAGTTGATTAAAAAATATGTAACAGCTAGTCTTTGTAGAGTCCTACCACACTAGATTATTTACATGCACTATTTAATTTATCCTTCCCTACAATCTCATGGTGTAGGTTCTATTATTCCCATTTCACAGATGAGAAAACTGAGGTTAGAGAGTCTAAAACATTTGCCTAAATGTTGGAGCTAAAATGAAAACCAACAGGTCTAACTCCATGGGCTGAGTACCTATAACGCCAGACCACAGCTGTCAGGATGACATGAGCTAGCACATATATTGGACTTAATAGAAGATCTGCAACATGGTAGGGACGCAGGAAATGTTAGTTTTCTACTCATCACCCGTGTGACTTAATCTTCTGAAAACTCCAGTTAAACAAAATTTATCTGTAAATGTGTAAATGTTGTGCCCGGTGCTGCCTTCAGCCTCCGGCTTGGTCACGAGATGGTGGCAGCAATTCCAAGTGTCAAATCAAGGTATGCACACAGGGTCTGTCTTTTTTTTTTTTTTACTTTGATTTATATTAATAACTTTCTTATTTCAAAAGTAAAATGTTAATAGAAGATGCCTAACTTCTCTCATCCAGAGACAATGAAAAGTTTTGAAGCAAACCCTCTAGTATTCCCATCCGTTGGTCCATCCCTTTGATGTCTCTTCTTCAAGTCACCCTCCTCCTGCTGGACATAATGTTCTCCTTTTTATTTGAGGGCTTTTGGGGTTTTTTCCAATTACAGTTAATATATAATATTATATTAGTTTCAGGTATACAACAAAGTGATTAGACATTGACATAACTTCTAAGTGATCACCCCAGTAACTCTAGTATCCACCTGGACCACACAGAGTTACTACAATGTCATTGACTATATTTACCTGTGCTGCACACTGGAGAGACGCGGTCACTTTAAACAGCACTGGTGACTGGATCCCACCCCTAGAGATTCTGATTCACTTGGTCTGGGAGGCAGCCTGGGCATCAGAATTTAGAAAATGCCCCAGGATCTTTTCAATGTGCAGCCAAAGTGAGAGCTATTGGAATGAGGAGCGGTTGATGCCAAAGGCATAGAGCCTGGACTGGCTAACAAAGATCCCGCCTCCCCTGTTTCTCCTCAGCTATGGCTAGCATCTGCTGGGGACTGCCCCTGTCCCAGGCATAGCTGTGCCCTTGACATCTAGTAGGCAGTCAATCACTGAATCGGTCCCAGGTGCTTTACTCATCATTTTCGTGAATAATTTCATACAACCTCCACAAAGTACGAATGATTCCATTTTACAGATAAGGAAACAAAATCCCAGAAACGTTAAGGAACTGAGTCTCTCTGACTCCGTACTCTCTAAGTCCTGTCCATCTGCAGAAGAAATCAGGAGTCTTAGAAGAAGCAAAACCAGACCTCTCATCTCTCTTTCTGCCTTTCTGGCATCTTACTGTCTGGGACCTCCTCTGGCCCCTTCTACCCCATGAGAGAGAAGAGAGCAGTGCTGAAAGTTCTTGACCAAGTCATAGGGCAGGAGTCAGGACCAATTTTTATTTTCAAAATATCCTATAAGCTTTTGAGTTGGGAGGCCTGGAGTCTAGCCTGGTCTCAGAGCCTCGCCTGTGGTGTGACCTTGAGCAAGCCCTTCCTCTTCCTGGGCTCTGATTTCCTCACCTGTAACATGAATCTGCAGGTCACTAACTCACCTGTGTTGGGGTCTATGTAGATGATGTGCCCCAATTGGGGCAGGCTGGATGGGGACTGTGGGGAAGCTGAGAGGATGTGCCCTGTCCAATAGGGTCAGAATTTGTTGAACTCTAGCCAGTTGTCACTATGGAGGCATGTGGGTTCAGAACTGTGAGATCTTCTGATTTGTTTTTAAAGAAATGCTAAGAAATCTTTATGTGCAATCTCCTGCCTCATCTAATGCTAGTCTAATAGTAATAATAGCAACAATTGTACAAGGAAAACAAAACATGAATGTGTGGCCTACAGGCTGGTTCTTTGTGACCTGTGGGCTAAATGGTCTATAAAGCTCTAACTGTCCCATTCTGTGATTTCTAAATGAGGAGTCCTGACCCAATACTGCAGAACACAAAAATGGGCATTTCTGCACTAACTGAAAATTCTGTTTGGGAAGGAAATCCAAATGGCATCTTCCCTATTGTTAATTCCTAGTGCTTTGGTATGCATTTACTTCTGGGATCCCTGGGAAATTGTAACCCCTCCAAAAAATCTGAAGATCCTATTTGAAAGACAAAGGCCGCCTGCTTTGTAGAGAAACAGTGCCCTCTGCTGGAAGAATAACGCAGACTGATGTCTGGCATTGAGATCATTTAATACTTACAAAGAGTAGATTTGTTTGTTTTCACTTGAAATAGATTTAATGAAGAATAATAAATAAAATCTAAATGCATATTTATGGATGATTTGATGTATGTTAGGCATAAATTGAGCTTTCAAGTATCCATTTGGGAGTAATTACTCTTAATCTACAAAAAAAGGCTGGGATTAAAGAAAGGAAGAAAACATTTGTTACATCAACTGGCAGCAATCTGGAATGCATAGACAAGGAGAGGAAATTGAAGTCTAGGTCTCCAGACTGTGTTCTGGAAAATCAGAGCCTTTATAATAACGTATTGCAAATTTATAGGTTTTAATAGTTACTTTCGCTGCCTCCTTTTCGTAAATCCTCCCAATAACTCTGCGAGGCAGGCATTATTATTATCTCCATTCAGCAGATAAAGAAAATGAAGCACAGGGAGTCTGAGTGGCCAACTTGAGATTACTTGGCAATTAAATGACAGAGACAAATTAGGCAAGTTGCTCAGCCTCTCTAAGTCTCAATTTCTCTATTTGTAAAACATGGATAAAAATAGTATCTATGTTTGCAACAAGAATTAAATACGAATACTTGTGTTTGGCACTTAAAGCAATGCTTGGTCCAGAGTGAGGCTGGTATCAGCATTAGCTTCTACCACTGCAATGATTAGAGCACAAGTCTAGTAACTCCTAGTCCTGTATATTTTGTACAATATCTTGAATGGTCAAAATAGGGACCACAGTGCTGCTGGAATATATAACAGTGCCCCCAAACCCTAAAATTATAGCTCAGATTTTTTTTTTTAACATAAGTGGGTTTGTCAACAGCTATTAAGATCTTAGTTATATCATAAAGATTGATTATTCTAAGGGAAGGAAGTTATAGTTCCTATGAATTTTGCACCACTCACACCATCCTAGGACTATCGTGTCAATTCCTGAGCTCTGTTTTTGAATAGGAACACTTCCATGTTGGATGATATCCATGCAGGGTAAAGGAACCACATCAGAAAAGACTTGTTGAAGGAATTGGGGATATTTGGGCTAAAGAAGATAAGACTCAAGAAGCACATTCAGCCTGGCCAGGCGTGGCTCAGAGGTTGAGCATCGACCTAGGATCCAGGAGATCGAGGTTAAATCCCGGTCAGGGCACATACCCAGGTTGCGGGCTCCATCCCCGGTCAGGGGCGGGCAGGAGGCAGCCGATCAATGATGACTCTCTTGTCACTGATGTTTCTATCTCTCTCTCCCTCTCTCTGAAATCAATAAAGATATTTTTAAAAAAGAAAAGAAGCACATTCATTCATTTGTTCATTATTCTATAACATTTACTGACAGCTTGCTCTGTGTCATGTGCTGAGGATACAGCCGGGAGCAAAACAGACATAATTTCTGGTCTCATGAACCCAAACCTAGAGAGGATTCATATGGTCGAAGGGTAGTGGAGAGTGTCATTCAAAGAATTAGCCTTGTTCTGGGTGAATCCATACAGCAGGATCAAGGCCAGCTGGTTAGATTTGGGCAGAACTCCTCAACTGGCTAGGGCAGGGAGGGTGGTGCTGGCTCAAATGTATAAACTTCTTACTGCTAGGCACATGTAAGAAGAGTCTAGAAGGCTACTGACGGGTTTTAGAGGGGATTCAAGATGGAGTTAGCTGCCTACTTCCCTTCAAACCTCAGGCACCGTGGATTTATTGACATTGCCCAGTCTTCTCTAGGAAGGCCCTCCGACACTGCCACCTACCCTGTCTTCTGGAGTCAGTGGGAAAACAAGGACCTAAAGTCCCTTGGTCTTTGGCTTCCTTTCCTGAGTCTCTGCCTTCTCAATGCTTCAGTGGTACGATGGCCCTTTCTCTCCAGGTCAGAGACTGCTTCTCAACAGTGGGGACTGACAGCAAAAACCTTTCATACAGGATGTATTTTCAAAAACCCATTATAAAACAAATTCATTTTCATTGTAGCTAATTCTGAAGCAAAATATAAGCAATAAGAGTGAGGGAAAAAACAATCAACCAAAGGTAACCACAGCAAAATATATTTCCATTTTTCCTTCTGTTATGGATTTTATTTTTAAGTACATATGATCACACCAAATCCTGCTTTTTCACTTAAGATTATTCAAAAGAAATCTTTATTTAAAATTATTATAAACTCTTCATTACAATCATATGTTGAATTATATAAATAATAATAATTATCATCATTATTATTATATTATGCTAAGTTTACTTATTCATTCTCCTATCATTGGCCACTTCCAATTTTTGGTACTATTTTGGTAATGTGGTGATAGAAATTCATACAGAATAAGGGTTTGGGAAAATTAAGGAGGAAATAGAGTGCTCTGTGGGGAGAAAGGAGGCTGGCATTGGATAGAGAGTAGGAGAGCTGATAGAAAGGAACACAGGAAGTTTAGATTTAAAGACCAATAGATGTTCCCTGGGTGGACCAGCGAGGAAAGTGCACATGCAGTCATGTGGTATAGGGAAAGAGAGCTCCTCCTAAGAGGTCAGACCCAGGCTCCCACTGCTAGGTGACCTTGGGAAGGCAACTTCTCCAAGCCCCTTTTTACTACTTATCTCATAATGTGGCTGTGAGCATTACATTAAATTAGTAGATATGAGGCTTAAATTAAATAACATGTGCAAGGTGCTTAGTGCCATTTAGAGGCCAGGTGAGTCAGGTTGTCTCTTGGCAAATCAGCTCTGTTTTGCCTTCTGAGTTCTCCCTTATAACCTGAGGGTTGGAAGCCTAGCAACGATGTCATATAAAATTCCTATTCCCAGAGTGTGTTAGTTTGCTAGGACTGCCATAGACTGGGTGGCTTAAAGGACATACACTTATTTTCTCAGTCCTGGAAGCTGGAAGTCCAAGATCAAGGCACCAGCAGAATTGATTTCTTCGGAGGCCTCTCCTCTGGGCTTGTGAAGGGCCGGTCACCTTTGCCCTGTGCCTTCACATGGTCTTCCCTCTATGTATGTGTGTCCTAATCTGTTCTTATAAAAGGACACCAGTCATATTGTATTAATTCCCACCTATATAACCTCATTTTACCTTAATTACCTCCTTAAAGGCCCCATCTTCAAACACAATCACCTTCCAAGGTCCTGGGGGTTAGGACTTCAACATAAAAATTTCAGGGGAGAGGGGAGTTTGACAATTCAACATATGACAGGGTCAGGGTTGGGGCATACATGTAATATTTGAAAGGCAGGAGAGAAGCAAAAGCCATTGTCTTGGTCTTTGGCAGGTGGTAGGCATAAGATTTGTTTCGGTGTCTGCAACTTCCAGGCATTCTCGTAAATCACCCGTTTTGCTGCTTGCAGACAGCCTAGGTTATTAGCGGTAGTTTCCTGCAATTCCCCCACTTCCTGACTCACTGAACACTGCCAGTGGCTTCCCTAACCTTTGTTCTCCCACATCTTCTAACAGCTTTGTAAGCATCTAATTTCCTGGATAAAATTGATTCCTACACTGGTTTTTGTTTTTTCACTGAATCCCGAAGACTGCAGTAACTATTATCTTAAATGGTGTGGTGTGGTTGGTGAGTAGAGTTTCAAGGGAACCATTAAAGAAAAGAGAATGGCAAGCCAGGCATGAATAGATCCTACAGAAATCAAGGATAAGATGCTTGGAATTTATCATATCCGGTGGTCCCCTCTGTTTATAGTACCCTTTGCCTCTTAGCCCATCTGGAAAATGTCTCCACACTTGTCACAACTAAGCTTAAATATCACATTGTAAGAGCTATGTAAGATGAACATAGGCACTGAGAGTCACACCTGGGTTCAAATCCAGTCTCTCACACACACAGTGGGAGGGCATCCAAAGAGTCTTTTCTCATAAACTTTTGGTTTATTAGATGATAAGTAAAACAGGAAAGAAAAAGCATTTCACCAAATCTCGCCATCATTTTCCATGGCTGTGAACCCTATTTCTACAGGCAGTCCACACTGGTAATGGCACCAAGCCTCACGCCTGGCTTTGCCTAATGTCTCAAGCTGCTGCCCACATGGAAACATGGTCATAGGTTGGATAGCAAGCATATCTGACGGCAGGAAATCTCAGGTATATACCTGATCACCAGAACTTTAACCACCCAATTTCTGAGTTTTGTTTGAGTCAGATATGTTCACTAAGCTTGTGCATCACTGTGCTCAGGGGTCCAAATTTTGGGTTGAACAAAGCTGGGCAGTGAGACTCAGAAAACTTGAAAACTCTCATTATTCACACTCTGTTATTCGGAGATCAGTGAGGAATTCATGGCAAGGCTGTGGGGAACTGACTGAAAGGGTGGAACACCTCATCCTTCCACCAAAACCACACCTTCAGCTTTGTACTTGAGTCCATCTAGTCGACTCACGAAAGGTACCTTGTGATGCATTTCAGCCAGTGCCAACCTGTTGGCCTGTGAGTTCACAGATATGTTAGCTGCCACCTTCACTCTCAAGCCTGTTTTCCAGAAGAAACCCAGAAATACTTGAATTGTACTTTTGTCATTACAATCTGGAGGCCTAAATAAAATAAAATGTAAATAAAGGGAAGGAAATTATGGGAACCTTGAAACAAGCTTCAAGGTGATAC
Source organism: Miniopterus natalensis (assembly GCF_054644295.1). Taxonomy (NCBI): domain Eukaryota; kingdom Metazoa; phylum Chordata; class Mammalia; order Chiroptera; family Miniopteridae; genus Miniopterus; species Miniopterus natalensis. The sequence goes on along the minus strand of NC_142089.1, from coordinate 35,244,634 downwards.
CAAACCTGTTTATATACAACTTGACTTTCACATGGCAAACTCAGCATCAATAAGCTCATCCTTTAATACAAAATAATTTTTGAGACATGCTAGATTTCAATCTTTAGGAAAGTTTCCTAAACTCTAGTTTCAGTTTCCTCCTTGAAAACTGTGAACAATAATTCCTATTGTGAGACCTCAATAGAGTATATTAATACCTGGCACACGGCAGATTCTCAATAAACAGTGTTATAATTATGCCTCCAACAACTCTGTCTTTTACAGAGTGGGCTTTTCTCCTCAGTACCATGCATACAGAATGTCTTCACCTATTAAGTGGGCAAAATAATACCTAATTCATAGGATTATCATGGCTAAATTAAATAAGACATATAAAATTTACAACCTCATCACAATTTTTATTTGCATTGTCCTAACATCTGTTTCCTTTAAAGTTCTAACCACCTTGTAAATATTCATTATGTGTCTCTCTTGTTCACACAACTCTACATTCTTTGAATTCTTGTGTATCTGGGGGAGGATGGGTGTTGGGTGTCTACCACGGGCCAGGCCTATAGGTGGTGCTTTTGATATGTTATCTCCTTAAATCTTTCCCTCACTCAGTAAGGAGACATCGGATCCCCACCACAAGATGAAAATACTGATGCTATGAAAGGTTGAGGTCCATAGGCCAGGCATGACACGTGCTCTTTGACTCACTCTGTAGCATAACTAAGGCCAAAGCAGGTGTTCAATCCGTACTGAAGAATGCTCAGATGGACGATTAGGCTCCTGCCCCAACACAGAATGTTCAATATTCACTAAGGCTCAGCACTTGAGCACAAGCACTCTGGAGCCCAATTGCCTCGGTTTTTCCACTTCCCAGCTTTCTGACTTTAACACGTTCTTAACTACTCTGTGCCTCAGTTTAAATCAGTGGTAAAATGGAAATCAGTGTCATCTATTTTATATTAGTGTTTGTTTTGAGAATAAAATGTAACAGTATATGCAGATTATTTTATATAAGGCCTGACATATAATAAGTGCTCAATAAATGTCTCTTCTAAATAATTAGTTCTTGGAGCGTGTGAATTGCACTGCTGGAAAGACTCTGGAAGCTGCCCGGGAATGGTAGGTCTGGGCCTCGGGAGCAGCAGAATATTGAATGCTGCTCCTGATAGGGTAGCGAGGCCCATTTCCAGCTGTAACAGCCTCTCCGTTGACAAAGGGATGGTGTTCATTTCCTTCCAAAGTTGTTTTGCTCTCTTTCCAAGGCTTTAGGGCAACTGCTGTTTTAATAGGAAGCTCTCCGAAGCTGTGAGTCAACAGTCACTCATTCGAGGAGATGACTCACGCACCAGAGTGTGCGGTCCACAAATGGTGTGGGGGTGGTAACTCTTGGGGAGAAATTGATGTGCCCCTAAATGAGTTGTTTGTGATCACAGGCTGCTCACGAGCAGACAGGAGAACAGATGCACCAATTAATTTCTCATCACGTCCCCTGCACCCTCCTTCAGGAGGGGCACAAATGTTGCTCAGAAAGATGTTGAACTTGGGAATGAGAAGTGCCATTTCTCCCGCCCCCCGGGCCTTTCCAAATGAGAGCTGGTTAAGAGTCAGCATGAAGAACTGAAGATTTGGGTGGTTCCAAGGTTTGTGCTATTCATGTTAAGGAAAAAACGAGAGAATTCCTGAAAAGCTGCCTGGAGAGGGATTGTGGAGCCAAAGGCAATTTTCTTGCCCCTAAATTTTTACTTGATGGTAAAAGTTTTATCAGGATAAGAAAACAACTTGTTGTTTGTCTCTGTTTGTCCTGATAGCCTGTGCATGCCCTGGAGGCACTAAATTCTTATTCTGTATCTGTAACGGGGAGGACTTGGGAGTCCTGCGTTGGCAGTGTGCCAAAACACCTGGGTCTGAATCTGAGCTCTGGGCAAGTTACTTAACCTTTCAGTGCCTCCATTTCCTCACTTTTAAAATGAGGACCCCAAATAACACCTACCTGATATGGCTGTGAACATTAATTGATCTAAAGCAGCGCCATTCAAAGTGGGATCCACAGACAAGCTCTCATCTACAAACTGTTATCGGCCCCCTGGGTTACGTACAAAACGTGAGAGTGACCCTTAAAGCAATTGCGCAATACAGCAACAGTTTTATTCTATTGTACAAAAGTATCAGTCTGTAGTAAATTATTTTTTAAAAACTGTCCATCACAGTTTGAGAACCACTGACAGTGTACATCTTAAAATGTAGGTGTGTTCAAGCATCTACTTATTAAAACACACATCCTGTTAAAGTTACCTTCCTTTGTTTATAGATACCTTCCTTTGTTTCTCCTTTATTGTTGTTTTTGAGTTTTAGGGGTCAGTAGTATGAGTTCCATTTCAGGGTTTTTAAATAGGGACTTAAATTGCTTGTTATTAAAAGTGGATGCTATAGAGTTAAGAACCATGAATGTAGAACTTTATTCAAACAGAAGGACTTGGGATTTGATTCTAGGGTAGAGTGAGAGAAACTTAGGGTTCGAAGTGGAACCCCTGGGAGCATGGCGAGGGAGGGACTTCTATGAAATCCAATTGCCAGCAATGTGGTACATGGTGAGCTCTGGGTTGAAAGGAGTCTTTCCCATCTTATAGGGCATTCCATAAGGTATAGTATGGGTTTTGTTCAATATCAACTCATTAAATATTGGATAAGAGCAAATTTTGGGCCAGTGAAACTGTCATAAAGTGATTAAAATCACAGGCAGTTAAGGTATGTTCAATTTTCTCCTCCATAAAATAAAAGATTCTTAATAGATGGATGACAGTGTAGTGTAGCAGAAACAAAAGCTTTGGATTTAGGCATTCTTGGGTCTTATTTTTAACTCTGCCACCTACTGACCAACAAGTTACTTAATCTCTGGGCTTCAGCTTCCTCACTAGGAAAACAAAGATGATAACGCTTACCTTGTAAGGTCTTTGTGAGAATCAGCAGTGATATTTGCAGTGGGCCCCTGGCATGATCACCCCTTTGGCAGATGATTAGGTTTAATTAGGTCATAGGAGGGGGACCCTTAAGACGGGGTTAGTTCCTTTATAAGGGGAGGAAGAGAAAGAAATGGATCCCTCTCTCTCTTCAGGAATGTGCACTGAGGAAAGAAAGGCCACATGAGTGAAAAAGTAGCTGTCTGCAGGGCAGGAAGTGCCTCTCACCCAAGCGCCAAATCTGCCAGCACCTTGATCTTGAACTTCCCAGCCTCCAGAACAGTGAGAAATCAATGTCTGTTGTTTAAACCAGCCCAGGCAGACTAAGACAGCAGACAAAGTTCAGTACAGTCATAACCATCTAATACAAATGTACAGAACAAAAAAACACGTAGAAAGGGGATTTAAAACGTTAATTCTGTTCTAAGTGATAAAAATGTGTTTTTTTCAAACTTTTCTATATTTTTTAAAATGTTTCTAAAACAGCTCATGTGAACCTCAAGTGCTCATAGGCTAACATTAATTGAGCACTTACTCTGTGCCAGGATCCATGATTTCAGTTGGTCTTCAATCCTATGGAGCAGGAACTACAAATTCCTCTATTTTACATGAGGGAAAAGTGAGGCCCAGAGAGGTTAAGTCAGTGGTTAAACATCACACAGCTGGTACATGACTACAAACTAAAAGTATTCAGATTTCAGTCTGTCTGGCTCTACAACTCCCACTTTCAAGCCCCAAACTTTGTGTTCCTCCTTGCCCTCACCCTAAATTTAGACTCCAAAAATGTTATATGACTGCAAATCTTTAACCTTTATTTGTGAATTCGCATTTTGATACAGGAAAAACAACAAGCCTACAGAGGTGGCTCTAAATTCAGGCTGCCCTAAAGGAATAAATTTTTTGCTTTGAGGACATGAGGGAAATCTTACAGACCACTTAGTAGCTTGTTTCATTTCAGGAGCCTCTTTAATTCTTTCCAGCTTGAACTTTCCGTGTTCCTTCTCCTGGCTGACCCCCTGAATCATAGAACCCCAAGTCTGGAGGGACCACAAAGACCATCAAGTCCAATTCCCTATGTGAGGCTGGAGGCCTTGTTTACCTTTCCCAGCAAGGAGTACTCTAGCTATTCCTTAAATACACCTCCAGGGGCCATCGCTGCCCTCAACTCTGTGATCCCACGTGGCACAGCTCACTCTCGGCTGGGGCCATGGTCTCACTGTGTGGGAATTTACTAGAACCATGTTGGCTGCAGAGAAAAATAGAGCAAACACAGTGCTGTCCTCACCTTCTTCTCATGGAAAAGGAAGTTTAACGTGCAGCAATATATTGTTTGTCCAACATGTTGAAGATATATCGGCGCCTCACCAGGGCAGGAAATGTTGCCGATGCTCTGCCAACGGGCGTCCTGGAGCAGGCCGAGCTGACCGACCACGGCCCTTCCGCAGGCCGCCCCTGCGCCAGTCCCCACACCTCCGCACACAGCGCCGCATCCCTTGCCTCGCTCAAGCCCCAAACTGAGGAGTTATTCTTGTTGTCTCCCTCTGTCTCACCCCCACAGCCAATCTGTCACCAAATCCTGTTGCTTATATCTCCAAAATAGATCTCAATTTCATATACTTCTCTCTATTGCCACTACTCGTGTCTAAATAACTATCACTTCCCATCTGGATCCCTGATCTCCCCCACTTTCACAATACTTCCCCCAATACACACACACACACACACAATCCATTAACCATCCAATACTCAAAGTGAGCTTTTAGAAAAATATGCTAGATCCTGTCCCTTTCCTGCTTACAGCCCATAAATCGTTTTCCATTGCCTTCAGAATATCATTAAAAGTCTTCCCTGATCCTTCCAAGGCCCCTATGATCTGGCCTCAGCACACCTCTTTGTTTTATCTCACACCTTCATCCCTCATTCGATAAGTGAGAAATGTTTCCCCCATTTTCTAGATGCAAAAAATTAAAAAAAAAACCTCAGAATTGTTAAGGGACTTGCTCCAGGTCATACAGCTCAGGAGAGATGAAGACAGAGAGCTGTGGCCTCTGCATTGACACTGCTTCAGATTTTACCCAAAGAGGAGGGGCAGAGTTGAGGGGTGGGGTGGGGGTGGGAGGGAAGGTAGAGAAAGGGTCCAAGAAAAAGCTCAGGGAAAATTTAGAAAGAGAGAAAACAAGGGGTCATCAGCAGAGGCCCTACCCTTTCGCTGGGGTATATGGTCTGAAGGGAAGGAAACAAACACAAAGCTGATTTCTTCACCTCCGAGTCTTCAGGTGGAGCACGGACTGGGCCGAAAAGGAAAAGGCACCGGGAAAGCTGGGCCTCTCTGGAGGCGAGCACACCCCAGGCAGGCATCTGAGCTCTCAGCCGCCTGAACTCCAGAGCGGCTGCGGGTCCCTTTCCCAGTGCAGATTCCTGACACAGATATTCTCTCTGGGTAATGGATCCTTCTGTAAGTAAAAGCCTTTAAGAAAATCAGGCCAGCAAAGCGTCAGCTGCTTGTGTTTGCCGGGAACAGAAAGGAGTGTCATTTTTTTCTCTTAAATCATTCTTGTGTGATTTTAAACCTTCCTGCTTACACAGCCTGAAGGGGAATTGTTAGACCTCAGATTTTCTTTTTTTAAATCATACTGCAGCTTCAGAGTCTGTCTGCCCTACTCATTTAGTGGGAGGAAGAGGGCAGGGTCACATGATCTCAGATACAAAGTGAGCAGCAAGACCATGGCATTCATCTCAGACTGCAACTGACAACAAATGGTCACGATGACCAGAGGTCACAGAGCTCTCTCCTCCTTGGGGGACAGTAAAGGCCTGGTTCCCAGTGGCCTTCTTAGCGACACTTCACAGGGCTTGTGCCCATCTGAGGGAGAGGCTGTTTTGAACACAAACCTATAGCAGATGTTATGGTCAAAACCAGATGTGGTGTGTATGGCATAGCCAAGAACTGTTGCCCAAGGGAGTAACATTTGTTAGGTAACTACCATACACCAGACACTGGGCTAGGCCTTTCCACTTACATTATCTTTATTGCATTTTGTTTCATATTCTTTCATCGGACGTAGGGATCCCCTCTCACCACTACAGATGAGACTCAATGAAAACAAGGACTCTCACGTGTACCCTGCTACATAATGCAAAGCCAAAATTCCCTCCTGTTGATTTTCTACTCCACCCTTCGCAGTTCACTACAGCAAACACCCCCTTGTCTATTCACACACTCCACCTAAGCTCTTAAGTTAGAATGTGCCAGAACAGACAAAATATAAATAAAGATATTCCTGCAGCAGGAGTAAAATTTGGGTGTGTGTCTGTCTCTACTCTCCTGGGAAGCACCTCAGAGATTCTGTGTTGCCATCCAAAGGCCCAGGCAGTCTAGGCCCCAGGCCAGGATGAGAAGATGTAGACCACACAGGCAAGGGGGGAAGGAGGCCCATGCTCCGGAGCTAATGAGGTGTAACCACTGCACCCCAGGCATCAGAGCCTTCCAAGGTCTCCGGCTCCTTTCATGCCAGGACCAGACTCAGGCTGAAAACCTTAGTGGTCATAGTATATTTTCAAAGGCTTAGTAGGATCAGTAAGAAGAATGCCCTGGAATCTTCACTAATGCAGTGAGGTCTGTTTCCAAGACATGGGGCTTAGAGGCCAAGAATCTTACTGAATATCATCTGGGCTGCTTAACAGAGGAAAATCCCAGCAAGTTCAAGGTGTCAGTGACTGTGATGGAAATGGGCTCCAGTGAGCATGAAATTAAATCAAATAAAAGCGTGGAAAACCTTGAAAAATCCCTTCCTGTCTTAAATGAAAACCACAGAAAATGTATATGAATAATTCCTTGATGTCCAATTTTTTTCTTTCCTTTCAAAGTAAATCCTTTCAAAGGGTTAGAAGAGTTAAGGGCAGCATGTGGCCTTGCAAACACACTCTCACATGTAAATAATTAACACAATAGTTGTGCTTTCAAAATTATTTTTACTATCACATTTGCCTAAACAATGATTGATTTAAAAGAGGTCCTAGGTTTTCTTACAAATGTGATAGAATATGATCTGTGGCCTAGAGACAAACATACATAAAACACACTGTGGAAAATCTTCACACACTTAAAGTTGTCCAGTTGGTATAAACAGAAAGATGGTAATATGATATTTTTGTTGATGCTGAATGGTAGTAGGTCCATTTCATTATACTATGCAGGGTTCTGAGATAGATGGTGAAATTCTCATCTAATGAAATGGTCTATGTCTGAGATAGGCTTTTATTTTATTTTATTTAAGTATAGTTGGTATACAATAGTATATTCATTGTATTAGCTTCAGGTGTACAATACAGTGTTTCAACATTTTTATACCTTATAATGTGATCACTCTACTAATTTTAGTAATTACTTGTCACCATGCAAACTTATTACAATATTACTGACAATGTTCCCCTTCACCTTTTTCTGTCATCTCCCCATCCCTCTCCCCTCTGGCAACCATCTCTTTAGTCTCTGAAATAGGCTTTTAAAAGCTATGTCAAAGTGTGTAAAGATAGATAAAGATCTGCTCTGCTTAATTCAACAAACATTTGTTGAACACGTATCAACCACACATGTACCAAGAATTATACCAGTATTAGAAAGGATCAAAGTCGAACAAGTTAAATTCCTCCCCAACCCCATAGTTCACAATCATATGGGGGGAATGAAACTGAAGGCACCAATTTTAAGCTGCATATTTTTGCAAATCTCAGAAATTAGGATGCGTCTTATAGTTGACACTATGTCAAAATGTAATTGGCAGTACTTTTTCTTTCTTAATGGCACATAAAAACAGTAAGATAATTTTCTATCTATTACATTTGAAGTTCAGGTTTGATAAAATATGGTAAGTAATAAATAAGACAGAACATAGACAGTGCTAAAATAAGGAGGTCCAAAATTCCCTTTCAAACATAAAAGCACCACTCCTCCCTGGAAGAGAATTTGTAGCTGAAGAACTTAAGTCATAATTGGTAAAAATAAGGTAGGAGTAATTATACAAAAACATTTATAATATTGCTTGTTCATAATAATAAAACAATGAAAATGCCCTGCCATTTTATGTAACTTTAATTAATAATAATGGATAATACACAATTCATTTCCTTCTACTTCCTTGAAATTTTTCAGGATCCTCTTGTTTCTGTCACAGTAAGATGGTTGTAAATTTGTTTTACATAACTGCAAGTAATATACACACTAAAAGCAGCTTTGTTTCCCAGGATCTGGTCTTTCACCCAAATAGTCAATTTTGTCTTGATTGCATAGTTCAAAGTTATGCTCCAGTCTATGGGCCATGATTTCCCAGAGATGAAGATCGATGTGGATGTTTATGATGAAACTTTGATGGGACACTTTTTTCAATATTCTCAACTTAGTATACCTGATAGGTATTTCTCAATCAACTTCCTGGCAGTAATTTTCTTCTCCTCACAAACTCCATATACCCTGTGTGTGGTGCTGTTAGGTTACACCTCTGTGACGTCGGTTGCCATGGCAATAGCTGGAATAAAAGGTGGCTTAAGAAGATGAGGGGCAGTTCACAAGACGTGGCTTTCCTAACATGCACAGAATTAACCCTGCCCCATCCGACCTCCATGGTGCCAGGCACAGACCGCTGCCTAATGGCATTTGTCCTGCTGGTTTGTAATGATCCTTTTCTATACTGAGTATGAACTTCTTATTGGTGGTGACAAGACCTTGTTCACCTCAGTGGCTACCGAAGCCACACCGTAACCAGCATATAGACTAAGGACCCCTCCATGGAGTAAAAACACACATTTTTAATTAATGGGAATTGTTATGGCAGCCAGTCTATTTCTCAAACAGTTGATATGACTGTTTAAATGAGACCTTATGATGCAAAAAAAGGGGAAATAAGTCAGATAAACTGAAAATAAGTCAACATAGACAAAGATGGGATCATCCATGATCCTGGGGAAAAGGAATTATTTTAACAAAAACATCAGTTATATTTGGCAGGATTTTTTCCTTTAGAAACATGACCAAAAAAGGAACCATCACATATATCATATAATCAACCACTCAGTATATAATCCTAAGGAAATTTCAGTGAACTCATATTGCTAAAATCTATCTTTACCTTCACTCGATCCCTGCAATGACTCCTCAATACATTCTGAATAAAAACTAATGTCTTTACAATGACACCTGAAGCTCTACAAAATGTGGTCCTGTGACCATCTGGCCTCCTGTCCCATTGCTATCTCCTTTGCTCACTTCCCTTCACCATGCTGGCCTCCACCAGGCACACTCCTGCCTGGAGCCTTTGCATTGGCTGTTTCTGCCACCTAAACACTTTCTCCTGACATCAGTTTGGCAACGCCCTCAGCTTTGCAAGACCGTACTCAAATGCCACCTTTCCAATAAGGCCTACCCTGAGCCCTTATTTAAAACCTGTAGCCTTCTACCACTCTGAACTCTTGGGTGCTATACTTTTTTGTTTTTCCATAGCACTCAATCACCTCTAACAAATATAAAATTAATTTATTATGTTTACTCCTTATTTTTCTCTCCCCTTCTGCTAGGATGTGAGTTGCACCAGGGTAGGAAATGTTATCTTTTTTATTCATTGGCATATCCTCAAAAGAGTGTCTGGCACATAGTAGGTGTTCAATGAATACTTATTGAATTGAACTCTCTTGAAGCTCAGTAGACAACAATATGCTTCACAATGTAGAGGACATGTCATTCACCCATTCTCCAAACATTGATTGGGCACCTACTAAGTGCGAGCATGGATTACTTAGACACAATCCCTGTCCTCAGGAGGTCCAGGCTGGTGCGGGCACAGGCAGGCCACAGCAGGCCAGAGCGATGGGCACTCTGCCGCAAGCATGCACAATGGCTGTAAGATCAGGAAGGAGGAGACGGGTGTGGATGGTCAGGGAGATGTTAATAAGAAGATAACACTAAAGCTGACTTTTCATGTAGAAAGGGAGCTTCAAGACAGGGAGGAGAAGGACCCCGGGCTGGACTTTGTGCACATGTATTCTATCATGTGTGAGCTACAGCAATGAGAGTCGGCACAGGATCTTACACAGTCCTTTAGAATCAGTACAGAATGAACTTTTCCCCTCAACTTCGTTATTTGCCTTCTGCCTTCTCTTATTTCCCCCTGAAAGCACAGACTTTAAGTAAATAAGCAGGCCATAGAACTTCACATGTCTGTCCCTCAGTAATGGGGAGCGACTCTGGGAATCTGCTTAGGTTTATAATTTTTCTTTCTATATTGAGCTGTGCACTTTTTTGGTTAGAATCATAATTCAGGAGGAAAAACAAGATGGCGGCGTAGGTAACAGCTGCGCCCGCCGCCTCCCGCAACCACATCAAAATCACAACTAAAACACAGAACCACCATCACTCAGAGCCTCCTGAGATCCGGCTGCACAGAAGCCCCACAGCCAGGGAGCTGAAGAAGCACCGAGACCGGGAGGAGGGGCGGAGACGCGGGCGGATCGGGGCTGAATCAGAGACGCGGCCACCGCGGGCCCACAGCCAGTGCCGCGGTTGAAACTCGGAAGGGAATCTCAGTGGCGAGTTTCCCAGGAGGAGGGAGGGGTCCCAGCCCCACAGCAGGTCCCCAGCCCAGGGCTCCAGGGCCAGGAAGAGACGTCCCCACAACTCCGGGCTGTGAAACCAGCGGGACTGTCCCTGAGGGTCGTGGAGGCTGAGGGAGCCCCAGCAGCTCCTCTAAAGGGCCCGGCACAGACTCACTCGGACGCTCCCTCTGAGCCCAGCGCCGGGCAGCAGCCTGAAAGGACCTGGGACACTCGGGGAGGAAGTAACCTGCCTGAGATCCGGGCAAGGGGTGGAGGGGCGGCTTCCTCCCAGGCAGACGGGCTGGCGGAGGCCATGGCTCCTGTGGCGAGTCCTCCCCGCACACAGCCGGCAGGCAGGCGCCATGTTTGAATCGCCAGCACCTGACTCCCACCTTTGGCCCCGCCCCGTGATTCCCGGAGGCCCCGCCCGCCCGTCCCCACCTGCAGCTCATCCAGGCCATTTCCAGGGGCTTTTCTGTGCAAGTAGCCTCTTGAGCCTCATGCTTAGGACTTTCCTAAAATCTCTCAAATAAGCAGCAGCGGGCCCCGCACAGTTTGATAAGCGGCCCCAGGCCTGGCACTAGCGGCAGCCTGCATTGGCTCATAGCTTGGCCTCTCCTGGACACCTCCAAGCCCAGCACAAGGAACAGCCAACTATGGTTTGCTGTGTAGCTCATGCTGGGTGGCCCTGGGCAAGGCACTGGCACAGGCTGACTTTGTACCTCCTGGGAGGCCCCAGAGACAGTGCACTTGGTGGTCAGACTCAAACACACTGGATTACAACCCAACCACAGCCACAAGTGACACACTCAAGGGGCACACTTGGTGAACCAAAGCTCCATTGAAGTAAATCCTGCTCCATAGGGGTGTCTCTAGCACAGCAGCTCTTTGGCTGTAGTTGCAGCTGGTCCTCAGCTGATTGGCCTGGGGGTCAGTTCCTCCCAGGGACGCCAACAGCAACCAAGGCTCAACTACAACAGGACAGTGCACACAGCCCACACAGGGGAGCACCTAGAAGGCCCAGCTCAGGTGACTGGGGAGACTGAGCCACTGGACCCTATAGGACACCTACTACACAAAGCCACTCTACAAATTCCAGGAGACATAGCAGCTCTACCTAATACATAGAAACAAACTCCTGGAAGCAGCCAAAATGCGGAGGCAAAGAAACATGTCACAAAGAAAAGAACAGAAGAAATCTCTAGAACTGGAACTAAATGAAATAGATCCAAGTAAGCTAACAGATACAGAGTTCAGAATTTTGTTTAAGCAGATGGTTAGGGAAATAACTGAGAAAATCAATAACATAATAAAGTACCAATTTGAAATGAAGGCTACAGGAACTGAAATGAAGAATAATTTACAGGGAATCAACAGCAGAGTAGAGGACTCTGAGAATCAAATCAGCAATTTGGAACATGAGGAAACAAAAAACACCCAACCAGAAGAGCAAAAAGAAAAAAGAATCCAGAAATATGAAGATAGTATAAGGAGCCTCTGGGACAACTTCAAGAGGCCCAACATTCGTATTATTGGGGTGCCAGAAGAGACAGAAAGAGACCAAGGAATTGAAAACCTATTTGAAAAAATAATTACAGAAAAATTCCCCTACCTGGGGAAAGAAATCGACTTTCAAGTCCAGGAAGCACAGAGGGTCCCAAACAAGAGGAATCCAAAGAGGCCCACAGTAAGACACATCATAATTAAAATGCCAAAGGTTAAAGACAAAGAGAGAATCTTAAAAGCAGCAAGAGAAAAGCAATTAGTTACCTACAAGGGAGCACCCATATGACTGTCAGCTGATTTCTCAAAGGAAACCTTGCAGGCCAGAAGGGAGTGGCAAGAAATATTCAAAGTAATGAAAAACATGGAACTACAACCAAGATTGCTCTACCCAGCAAAGCTATCATTTAGAATTGAAAGTCAGATAAGAGCTTCACAGAAAAGAAAAAGCTAAAGGAGTTCATCACCACCAGGCCAGCACTACAGGAAATGTTGAAGGGTGTTCTTTAAGAAGAAGCTAATGAACAAAAGAATCTGATGAACTAAATAGATCCAGAGACATTGACACATGCAACAGATGATCATATTTCAGAGGAAAGAGGGAACTGGGGGTGGATGATGGGAAGAGATTAACCAAAGAAGTTATATGCATATATGCATAACCCATGGACACAGTCAATAACAGGGTGAAGGCCTGGGGAGGGGGTGGGAGTGAAGCGGAGGGGGTCAGTTGCAGGGGAAAATGGTATACCTGTAATACTCTCAACAATAAAGATAAATTTAAAAAGTGAAAAAAATAGCCCGGCCGGGCGTGGCTCAGTGGTTGAGCGTTGACCTGGGATCCAGGTGATCAGGGTTCGATTCCCGGTCAGGGCACATGCCCAGGTTGCGGGCTCGATCAGTGACTCGCTCATCATTGACGTTTCTATCTCTCTCTCTCCCTCTCCTTTCCTCTCTCTGAAATCAATAAAGATATATTTAAAATAAATAAATAAAAATAAAAAGTGAAAAAAAATAAAATTTTTTAAAAAATCATAATTCAATTGCTTTTTAAGACTCATATATACATATACATATATATTCACTTAAAATACCTATTGATTGTAATTATAAAGTATATTTTCTGTTTTTAAAAATATTTTGGACTTATACTTTCCAGTTGATTTGTTCATTGTTTCAACAATTATTAAGTGCTTACTGTGTAGCGGGCATTGCGTGGGATGCTGTGGAATAAAGAACAGAAGCATGTTCCCTCCCCTTAAGAAGTGTTTTAGTGGGATAGAAAGACGTGTGAAAAATAAGAAGACTGAAGCATTCCGTGTGGCTTGAGAGAAGGGTTTAGGGCAGCAGTCACAAACTGTAGGTCAGATGGAGCTCACCTGTTTGTTTGGGTTCAATAGTGTGTTTTTAAAAACTGAATTGGTTTTCACAAATTAAATCTTGACTTCTGGCTTCTCTTAAAAGAAAAATTAGATCTGGCAACTTGGAGCCAGAGTTCCAAAATGGCAATGGTAAGTTAGAGCTAAATCAGAGCCAGCCCTTTCAGAAGGGAAGGAGGCAGGGAGGCAGGCAGGGAGGGAGGCAGGGAGGCAGGGAGGAGGGGAGGGAGGAGGGGAGGAAGGAAGGGAGGGAGGGAGAGAGGCAGAGTACCCCTGAGAATGTGGATGGGCGGAGAATGGGAGATGAGGTATGGATTCCAGGCAGAGGGGATATTTTCTCTGTGGTTTATACTTAACTCACCAGCCATTTAAAAGCCCATGAGATTCCAACACTCTACACCCCTCTTTTGCCCGTAACAATGTTCGATAAATGTCTGTGCGATGAATACGAGCACAATCAAAGAATTTTACTTTTGGAAAAGATTATTTCTTAGGTCATTTTACAAATGAAGAAGCGGGAGTGCCAGGGGGTTGAGTGACTTTCCCCAGTGCCATTCCAGCATGAGCCTGCAGCGGCTAACAGAGTGCACTGAAGGCCCGAGGGAGCAGAGGGCCCTGCAACAGCATCTGCTGCTCGCCTGCCCAGCACCCATCTCTCCTCTCCGGAAACAGAGCACTGATTTTGCTTGGGGGCCACCACTCCTCCCTATGCCATGTAGTCCTGGTAGATCTGAGTCCACATGGCTTCCGGGGTGGCATGTGACCCAACCCTGCCCAACCACACCCATCCTCCCATAGCTATTGAGAAAGTGGCACAATTCTTCCACCGGGGTTGCTGAGAAAAGATGCAATTCTGAATGATGCTATTAGTGCCCAACCTAAGAAAGCATGATGTCATGAAAAGATGACAAGCTACATTTCCTCGGCTAAATTGTTTAAGTATTCTGGACCTTGGTTACTACATCTGTAAGTGGAAATAACAATTCCTTACCTCAAAGGGCTGTAAAGAAATAATATATGTAAAATGCCTGGCACACAGTAGGAGCTCATTAATGTTGGCATCTTTTCTTCCCCTTCCGAATACTGTCAGATGGATGTAGCATTACTGTAATTAAAATGTAAAAAGTATATTGGCAGACTTTCCTTATAACATATTGAGAACAGCTTTTTCAGTAGCTACCTTATGTGATTTCAGGGAATTGGGGAGGGAAAATAAAATAAAATGCAGCTTGCTTTCCTGGAACAATTCAAGCCATATCCAGTGCCTGCCAAGTGTAGCCTATAAGTCTACGTCTGCATTCATCTATTATCTCACCTCTATGTAGATAAAGTAGTTTTCCTCTCTGATCACTGGCCATTTTATTTTTAAAATGGGAGCTCTTCTGAATCCCTGGCAATCATTTAGCTGACAGTTTGGATCATAACAGAGTAATAACATTAGTGAGCAGTTGTATGACACTTCCTGCTTTCAAAGCATTTTGCAAATCTGAGCTAATTAGCATGAATGCTAACATGCCAGCTTTTTATGGATTAATATTGCAATTATACTTTGCTTTTTCAATAAAAATGCAGTAATTTTTTTCACCACCAGAAGTGGGGAAAAACAAAATGAATAAGCTGCCTCTCCAATGGATTTAAGCACAATGTAGTTGAAATATGAGACAGATGCTTTATTGACTCAGTGTTCCTCTAACAACCTTCGTGAGGATTTACAGGTATGGCACCTCCTGCTAGTTCTGTTTCAGAGTCAACAAAGGAAATAAAGTGTGTTCATGGGGAAACAGAAATTTTTAAAACCAAGACAAATTTCCAACCTTCAAACTACACTTTCTACTCATTTCTAGACTTGAGCACCTCAAAGAAATGAGGAAATTATTTTTTTCTGTGATTTACTGTGATTGTGATTTATTCTTCAACCAAATGAGAAAATAGCAGTTCACACAGTATTGATAAATACCCTATTCTTTCTGTTGTAATATGAGAATATAACAGACTAAATATGGAGTGAGAAAGATTTGGCATGGAATCCCAGGTCTGGTACTCAGCTCTGTGATTGTAACTCTTTGAATCTTGGTTTTCTCACCTCTAAAATGGGGGTAATAATATTTACCCTGCAGGATTCCTGGGAGGTATTCCCTGTGCTCTTCCTTCTTTTTAGGCAAATCCAGATTTCCATTTGATATAATTTTCTTCCTCCTGAAGAATATTCTTTAACATTTCTTGTAGTAAATATAGATTGATCCAAAAGAGATCCTGCCTTACACACTATCTGGGCTATGACAGGTCCACCCTCTCAGTCTGTAACACATCTTCCTCCCTTTCCATCTAAAATTACTCTGACAATCATCCAGTTTACAGGAAAGAAAAGCACCATAATAAATTAACACAGATTATATATTTCTAAATACATAATTAAATTTTAAAGGAAGGTTTCAGAATAAATATAAAAGTTCCTTTTGATGGGGAAAGTATGGTCACCTGAAATGAAATTATAGCAAAACTCAGTTAAATTTGGTCATTTTGTACAAAATTAGGCAAAAGTGATGTGAGCATATATGACAGTGGGAAGACTGCTTGGGACAAGTAGAAGGCTGCCTGGAGCACACTGAAAAGTCTATAAACTGGCTTGTCTTCTCAATGTGTGGCGTGGTCACACCCCAACAAGTTGACTCACACTACCCGAGAGGTTTGCAAGACTGATGTGGCCACCGGCCTGTCAAATTGTTCCTTGCATTGAAAATTGTGATTGTCACATGTCTATGAAACTCACATCAGTGTGATCAATCCATTCTCTTGTTTCTGTGGGAATATAATTCACAAAATCTGAAGGTTGCTTTCTGAGTGTGGAATTAGAACAAGGAGTGTTATGTGTTTCTAATGTACCAGCTTCATGCTATTAGTCATGGCCTTTTGCTACCATTAATTCAACAAATGTTTGTTGGGTGCATGCTACACAGCCAGCACTGTTCTGGGCCACAGGAATAAAAAAAATGAAAAAGACAAAGTGCCTCCTCTCCTGGCACTCACCTTACCATGGTGTGGGTGGTCTGGCTAATGGGATGGAAAATATTAGAATCTTTCTCTATCCCCACTAGAACTAGAAACCTGTAATACTCCGACTTCCTTCTTCCTGGACATCGGTTGGAAAGTAGCATTTACTACTGTGAATTTAGATGTATGAATTCACTCACGCCTAAGTGTCATTCCATTTCTTTAAGTTTCCTTGGATATCTCTGCTCTGATGAGGTGAATTCACCACTTCACTCTAAAGATAGTTCGGTGTTCTTTATTTACAACCCTTGAGGGTCAATTATCTGTAGCCTCAAGAACTGAAAACATTCATATTTGATACATATATAAACTAGAGGACAGTCTGGTGTGGGGAAAAACAATAGAAGCTTTGAAGCTGGCTTTGGTTTGAATTCCTGCTCCATCAATTTCTTGTTCTATATCCTTTAGTAAATTAGCAACCCCTCTGTTATTACTTTTTAAAAAAATAGTACATATAATATATGAATACATTTTCATTGTTAACGTTCAAACTTTGTTTTGTTATTTTAATGATTACCTTAGGGTTTATATTATACATCTTTAAATATATCACAGTGATAACATTCAAGTACTACTTCATGTATGTATAATAATCTGACAGTCATATACTTGCATTTCTCCACTTCTGGACTTTACATTACTGTTGTCACACATTTAACTTCTACACATGTTATAAAGCTCAGATATTTTTCTTTAAACAGTAAGTTCTTATTTAGAGAGATTTAAATGCTAAGAAAAAAATCTTACATTTTTACCATGTAGTTACCATTCCATGTGCTTGTTCTTCTTTTGTGCAGATCCAGATTCCCATCTGATAGTTCCCTGTGCCTGAAGGGTGTCCTTTGACATTTCTCACAGTAAAAATAGATTGGTGACGAGTTCCTTCAGATTTTGTATCTTAAAAAGACATAATTTGGGCTTCATTTTTGAAAGATATTTTTACTAGGTGTACAATTCTCTAACTTGACTGATTTTTTTTTTCCTTTTAGCCATTTAAAAATGTTGATTTAACATCTTCTTGCTTTGGTTGTTTCCAACAAGAAGTTCCTTGTCATTCTTATCTTTTCTCTCTGTAGCTAACATGCCTTTCTTCTTTGGAGAGTTTCCCTCTTATCACCATTTTTGAGCAATTATAATGGGCCTTAGTGCTGTTTTCTTTATGTTTCTTCTGTCTGAGGTTCCTTGAGCTTCTTGGACGTATAAGTTTCTAGTTTGCCTCGAAGTTTGGAAAATTCTTCAATCACTATTTCTTCAAATATTTTTCCTGATCCCTACTCCCCACTTTTCAGAACTCCATTTGAGCATGTATTAAGAAACTTATTGTCCTAGAGCTCACTGATTTTTTTATTTCTTAAATTTTAAATTTCTCTGTATGGGTTTTGTTTTTGTTTTTTTTTTGGACAGTTCTTTTATGTGTTTAAGTTCACAAATCCTTTCTTCTGCGATGTCTAATTTCCCATTAATCCAACCCAGTGTATTTTTCATTACAGGCATTGTAGAAATTCAGTTTCACTCTTTTTATATTTTCCATGTCTCTACTTAACTTTTCAAATACATAGAATACAGTTATAATAACTATTTTAGTGTGTTAATTTTAACATATGTGTCAGTACTGGGTGGCTTTCGATTGATTTATTTTCCTTATCATAAGTCATATTTTCCTACTTCTTTGCATGCCTAGGAATTGGATGTCAAACAAATTGGATGTGAACTTTGTCTTGTTTGGTGCTGGATATTTCTGTATTCCTATAAATATTCTTGAGCTTTATGGGGAGTGAGGGAAAAGCAGAGATACAGTTAAGTTAAGCTGCAAACAGTTTTATCCTTTCAGATCTTGTCTTTAAGATTTGTCAGGCAGTACCACAGCAGTGTTCCACCTAGAGCTAATTATTCTCAGCTACTTAGGCAATACCCTTCTGAGTTATCTACCCAATGCCCCATGAATCATCAGGTTTTTCCAATCTGGCCAGTGGGAATAGGCACTATTCCTGGCTCTTTGTGAATACCAAGCACTGCACTATTCCTTCCAATGTTTTTCCACTGGTTCTCTCTCCAATTTAGAGAACAGGATTTTCTATTTTGTATCACCCGGAGTCTAGAGTATTGCTCTCAGATTTTGACTGATCAATATCATCCTCAAAAATGTGGTACAGAAGAAGGTTCATTCTGGGATAAGTGCCCCTCTTTTGTGATCCCACAACAACCTGTAACTCCTCTATCACAGAAATTATTATATCATCTTGGAATTGCATGTTTGATAGACTTTATGAGGGCAGAGATTGAGTTTGTCTTGTTCAATGTCATTTCCTCGGTACTGAGTGCAGTAGGAGTACAAGTAATTGTGAAATATGAATTCTGAATTCTTCATTCTGTTTCCAAACTGCTTGGCGAGAAAACAAGTCTTTAAACAAGTTGCAGAGTTGCAGAACTCTAGAAGAGGAAATTTTAAATAGATCAGTTCATCTGACTGTGAGGTTATAGTCCTATCCTGGCAGGTGGGGTTGAGCCTAGAAGCTTATGAACCTGTTTCACATAAAGCCAGCTAACCAGTAGCATCATGTTGGGTATGAATAGGGAGGCTTCAGACTACTCTAAAGGCCTTGGGGCATATTTGAATTTATGCAGGCCTTTCCTTCCTTCCACATATATTTTAGTTCTACAGATGCCTGGCACTGGGCCAGGAAGCCTCCAGTGTAGTGTTGCAAGAGTAATTGTTTACATAGTATTTTGTGTTATGATCTAGAAGGTATCTGATATCGTGTGTATCCATACAGTACTGCCAGGGTTCCCATCTCAGCCTGTTACATAAAGATCCATGAAAGGCATCTCTAGTCTATATTTTCTTTTGACTATATGGCCATGTACATCTTTTTAACCTTGCTTTAAACTAAATTCAACAAACATTTTAGAATACCTACTCTGTGCCAGGCATTTCAGTTACCATTGGGACTGGCCATTGGATAAGCCCTTTAACAACAGAAACAGCACCCCCGGGGTAGCCTAAGGATGGAACAACGTTCCGTTTCTGAGCGCTGGATCTCCCTTGTTACAAATCTCTCCCCACCTTCTGCCATCATATTCATAGCTAATCTTATGCCCTGAGCACAGACAAAAGTGCGATGGAACAAACTGAGAATAGTATGGGAAGTGTATTCATTCCATTAATTGATTCGTTTATCAGTTTAATATTTATTGAGTACCTACTATGTGCCAGGCACCATGCTGAATCTTAGTAGTGTAAAGACTAGCAGGTACAGCCTTTGTCCTTAAGTAATTCAGTCCTGAGGTGGAGGCAGACAAGTGAACAGACAGTTACAGTAATGTGAGTGAGAAATGCTAAAATAGAAGAATACACAAGGCCAATGTCTCATTTCTTGAGAGGACATAAATTCTTTGAGAGAAATGGTGTTTATCTTTCACAGTTCCTAACAACGTAATTTGTAGAAGGCGAACACTCCATAAAAGAGTCAAAAAACACACCCACCCTGGATTCTGATCCCAGCTTTTTCTGCGACCGGCTGTGTCTCCTCCGAGAGTGGCTTCAGCTTTCCCAGCCTCAGCGTCCCACCTGTGAAGTGCACCTGATACCAGTCCTCCCCACCTCACCCAGGTTACTGTTTAATTCATTGTAAAGACCTCTACAAAATAAAATAGGCAATCATGTTATACTCTTAAATGGTTTTTGAATTTTAAGATACAAGTTGTTCAGCACTTCACACAAGTGCTGAATGATCTTTCTCTAAATAAAATTAAGGAAGGAAAGAAGGGGGGTAGGGAGGACGAAAAGAAAAAAGACAAGACGAGGCAAGAAAAAAAAAGGAAAGGAAAAGAAAGAACAAACGAAAAGAGACACCAGCAGGGAAGGGTCCTTCACTAGCTGCCTTCACAGTTCAAAGCGAGTCTGGCTTGGCCTTTTTAGCACTTGAGAAAAATATTTACTATTATCTTCATTTTACAAATGAGGCACGTGAGGGGCCAAAGAATTTGTCCAAAAGCATAATCTCTTCAAAACCCAAGTCCCAACCACCGCCCAAGGTCGTTAAAGCCCAGCGCCCGGGCCGCTCACCTCCTCGCTCTGAAAGCCGGGGCTCGCGAGGGGCTGCCCGAGGCTTCAACCCCGCCCCGTGACGCGCAGGCCCCGCCCCCAGGCTGCCACCTCTCGCGGGATCTCGCGGGAGGACGGATGGGGTCAGGCCCTATCATGGCGGCGGAAGAGGCGGATGTGGATATCGAAGGGGACGTGGTGGCAGCTGCGGTACAGCCAGGGTGAGGCGGAAAGACCGGGTCTTGCAGGGACGCGGGGGGGCGCGGGTGCACGGAGAGTCCCCTTAAAAGGCTGCGGGTGTGTCAAGGGACAGGGAAGCGGAAGAACATCCTTTGGGAACGGGTGTCCTGGAAGCCGGAGAAGGGCCGCGCCCATCCCGCCAGCCGGCTGCTCCTGAGCCCAGCGGCGGGGTTTCCGGGGCTAGTGTGGGGCGGCTCGTTCACTTTTTACCAGGATGCTGTGGGGGCGCCGATTTCGCCTAACACGTTGCAATTGGATCCCTTCTTCCATTGCCTCCACCTCAGAATCTCGCCATAATCTGCCCTTTGCACCCGCGTGACAATAACTAGAACCAGCGCGGCCCCGGGACGGGACCTGAGCTCAGGGGTCCTTTTCCATTATTTGCAAGCCGTTTGACCTTGGGCGTGTCGTTTCATTCCTTCTGGCCACAGGTTTCCTCTTCCACCTGGGGATAGTTGTGAAAAACTTCCAGAGAGGCAGCTTGGCTTTTAGGAACAGGGTAGGACTTGAGTTGGACAGCTCTGGGTTCTCCTGCATTGCTGGCCCGTCCTGTTACTCGCAGTGTGACCTTGGGCCAGACATTTAACTTGTCTCATCCTCTGACAGCTCATGTGTAAGCTGACAGTCATGTGTACCGTATACGGCTATTGTGAGGAGCAAATGAAATAATTATGGGATGCATTTTTTTCATATGGTAGGTGTACCTTAATGTGTTCTTTACCATCCCGTAACCCTCAGGGATGGTATGGTGAGGACCTGGAGAAGAGTCACATTTGTTAAATACCGATTCCTGCATAACAGGCCAGTGTGGTTTTTAAACAGCAATGTCTGTCTGGCCTGAGAGATCTAGCCTTTTGACTCCTTGCTTTACGAGTAAGACATTGATACATGCCATTTTAAAACTGTGCTTCCAGAATCCCCTTTTAGTAATGGCAGACGCCTAGACTGATGAGGAATCAGGACTTCAGTTCCAAACTCAGCGAGCTATATTGCTTGTAACTATGAACAGCTTTATTAGAACTGTATTAGGTTGAACCATGTGAAATTTTCAATTTTAGACTACTTTTTACCTATAATGAGGCAATTTCATATGGTCCAACCTGATATGAGGGTCTCTGTAAATGGTGGAAAATACTAACCCTGTCCTTGAGTGACTAAGATAGAGGGTTTAAAGTGCTTGTGAACGCTAAGGCATTGTAAAAATGTGCGGAATAATTAAATTCATATATAGTCTTTTTCCCCAAAATCTTTAGGCAGAGCAGTCTAAAGCTAAACAAAATGAATAGGGAGCTTTTAATAACAATTATTTTTCACATTTGTGTAGGTCAAGTTAATCTTGACCAAGCACTTTTGCATGAATGATTTAATTTACTTTTCACAAGAAGTCTATGAGCCTGGTGGGTGTGGCTCAGTGGTTGAGCATTGACCTCTGAACCAAGCCATCACAGTTTTATTCCCAGTCAGGGTACATGCCTGGGTTGTGGGCTCGATCCCCACCCAGTAGGGGTCATGCAGGAGGCAGCCAATCGGTGACTCTCATCATTGATGTTTCTACCTTTCCCTCCCTCTTCCTTCCTCTCTCTGAAATCAATAAAATTAAATAAATAAATAAATAAGTCTGTGAGATAAGTGGGCTAGGATACTCATCTGCAGTCCCGAGAGAAATAAGTTGACCTTGGAAATACTGAAGACCATCTGAGAGTATTGGCTCTACCCCTTTTCCATAGGTTCTTCTTTATTTTTCTGATTGTATTTAATTTTTCTCCCTTCTCTCTTTATTTTTTCCTTTCTCTTCCTTCTTACTCTGTTTGAGCCTTAGGTCTACTGGTGGCACCTATGATCATCTTAAGTCTTATGCAGGAAGGATTGCAAATGTTACTAGTTCCTGGTGGTCAGAGCCATTGCCTTACCAATTCAGTACCATTATATTCTGAGGGTAGTGCCCCCTGATGTGATTTTTCAACTTTACGATGGTACAAAAGCAATATGTATTCAATAGAAATCGTAGTTCAATTTTTGAATTTTGATCATTTCCCAGGCTAGTGATATGGAGGTACAATACTCTTTTAAGATGCTGAGCAGTGGCAGCAAGCCACAACTCCTAGTCAGACACTGGATCACAAGGATAAACAAGATACAGTGAACTGTGTTGCCATTGTTTTTTGGATAATGTATTCTGAGCATGTTTAAGGTATGCTAGGCGAAGCTGTGATGTTTGTTAGGTTAGGTGTATTAAATGCATTTTTGACACATTTTCAACTCATGATGGGCTTATAGGGATAACTCCATTGTAAGTCAAGGAGCTTGCTAAGTGCTAGGTACCATAGTTAGAAGATGACATTGAAACTTTTTGATTTCCCTTCTACTTCTATCATTCCTTCCCATTCTTCCATGTATTCTGCTTCTCTCTTAAATCATAGTGTTCAAGTGGTTTTGTCATAAGACTTCTACTCAGTAACCACACAGTCCCCGGTGATCATCTCTCAAGACTTAAACTTCTGCCCGTTGGGTTGGACAATATGAAAGTTTGCCAATGTTTCACCATTTTTGACCTATAAAAATGGCAGTTTCATAAGTTCATCTAATAATACCTGTTGATGTTTCCCAAATTTGCTGCCAACCCAAATCTCTCCTGAGCTCCGTTTATCCAACTTTCTGAATTTCTTCGCATTTGGATATTCCACAAGCCTCTCAATCTCAGCTTGTAAACATTCCCCACCAAACCTGCCTCTCTGGGTGCCCTAGTTCAATAAATGGCACCATCCATCGAGTCACCCAAGGAAGAGACCTGTGTGCACCCTTTTCCTTACATCTTTCCTTCCACTTCTATCAATTATGAAGGGTCTGTTGATTCTGAGTATCCTCTCAAATGTATTCATTTCTTCCTATTCAGACTGCTTGTTCCCTAGGTCTAAGTTACTGTTGCCTTTTTCTAGTATTATATAATCACTTCCTCTTAACTGCTCCTTGTCTCTTTGGCTCCTTTTACTCTTTCCTGAAGTTAGAACATTCTTTCTTACATCCAGATCTGATCATGTTATTTTCTTCAGTCCCCAGTTCGCTTTATGATAGTCTTCATTTCTTAACTCCTAGAAACCTGTATGGTCCATGCCTCACCTACCTCGTCCATTCAGTCATTCAAGAAGTACTGATGGAGCACCTTTTTGCATACCAACCCCTGGGTATACATTAGTTACCAAAACTAAGTCCTTGCTATCATAGAACTAACATTAGATAAGACAGACGGTAAACTGGCTGTATATGTCAGATGGAGGTAAGTGGAAAAGATAAAGGAGGGAAGGTGGACGACTTATTAACCTATCCCTTGCAATTAACCAGGGAAAATTATAAGGTCTGAAACTACAGGACCTCAAAGGTTAGTGTGGATATAGTGTAAGAATTGGATTTGGAAAAGGGAAAGGCAACAGAATTGGCAACAAATTGAATGTGCATTGTGAGGAAATAAGGACAGGTGCAGATTTCTGGCTTGGGCCTCTAGGGGGATAGAGATGCCATAGACTGAGTTAGGTGATGATGGAAGAGTAGCAAATTTGAAAGGAAAGGTGAACTCAGGTTTAAAAATGTTAATTTGTGGTACCTATGGAGATTCAGCTAGGTGTCCAGGTATGTACACTGCTGTGTAAATTGTATATCTTAACTGGTATAATATCACTTTCATACCCATTTTCTTAATTATTACAGAAGTGATGAAAATACAGCATCTGTTTTACAAGATCACTATCTTGATTCATCATGGAGAACTGAGAATGGTCTTATTGTAAGTATTTTATGAAAATATCAAGTACATTAAGCTATTACTCATTTCTCAGAGTACCTTTTTTTGTTTGTTTTTTTGGTGCTAGTTCTCAGCAATCACAGAGGTACTATATTGAAACATTTTTTCTTACTGTAAAAATAGCAGAAACTTATTCTTATTTCTTTTGACTTTGAAAAATGGCCTTTTGAATAACAACTGTGATTCCAGCTGGATTTGCGTATAAATCCTTGCTCTACCACTTTCCAGATTTGTGAACCTCAGTTTGATCATCTGAAAAATGGGGATCATTGCAGGGTTCATTTCCTCATTTAACAGTTATTTATTGAGTACGTACTATGTGCCAGACACTAGGCCAGATTTGGGGGTTCCAACTATAATCAAGGCAGACATGGTACTGCTCTCAAGGGGCTTATAGTCTAAAGGATAGTCAGGTATTAAACAAGTACACAGACTAAATATAAGTCCTGAAGGACATTAGATGCTTACTGAGAGTAATAGGATGGGGAACCTACTTTAAGTTGTCAGTATGGGAAATTGAGGAGGTGACTTTTAAGTTGAAAAATAATAGAAAGAGGGAGGTAAATATGTGAAGAGTTGAGGAGAAACATTCTAGGCAGAAAGAATAGTAGCACAAAGGCTCTGGTTGGAAGCCAGTGTTTAGAATATGGTAAGGAGGTAGGGGTGACAGCTGTTACGAAGTTGGAAAGGCAGATGAGAGCTCTGTCGTATTTGTAGGAAGCACGAGTAGAATCAAGAGATCAGTTAGGACACATTTGAGTAATCTAAGCAAGATTTGGTGGTAGCTTGGCCTGAGGTTATGTCAGAATCAAAAGAAGTAGACAGATTTAATTATATTTTAGATGTAGAGCTTCTTGGTAGTTTGGATATGGGACTGAGAGAAAAAGAATCCAGGATGATTCTTGGGTTTCGAGCTGGAATAACGTGGTGATCTGTATGATAGGTATTATTTATCATGGATAGGAGCTTGAGCCTTAGAGTCTAGCAGACTGGTGTGTCAAGTCTCTGCTCTCCCACTTGAAATGCTTAGCAGTGCTAGGGATGCATCTGTGAAGTAGTAATGCCTATCTCATAGAGTTATCTTGGGAATCAAAGATATGTCTGTGCTCAGTAAATGATAGCTGTTATTCTTGGTAATCATATCATTATGTGTTTTCATTTAACAAAATATAGAAGATAATTTCAAAAAGTAGTAAATAAAAAGAAAAATATGTTCTTCTCTTTTTTAATAGCCCTGGACTCTGGATAGCACCATCAGTGAAGAGAACAGAGCTGTCATTGAGAAAATGTTGTTGGAAGAAGAGTATCCTTTAATGATTATGAGGGAAGATTTCAGGGTTAAAAACCTCTAAATGCAAAAATTACAGAAGAGACCACTATTAATTACTAGATGGATTGTATTTGGCCCCACACTGCTACTATATAATATGTTACCTACCTGTGCAAAAAGCTGCATTTTATTCCTTTGGTTCTGTTTCATTGCTAAGTCTGAAATACGATTCAATGTTTTTGAGTTTCTGTTGTCAACAAATTCTTTATACTGTCTGAATACTGATTCGGAATTATAGAATGTTTTAAGATAGCTAGAACCTTTAGTCTAAGATCATTTAATCCAGTTCTCCATTTTCAGTTATATAACGTGAAATCCAGAGATGTTGATTTGTCCAAGATTAGAACTAGAATATGTAAAAGTTTTTCTCACTTCTTACTCTACCATTTGTTATGTGAAAGGAATCTAAGTAAAAAGCACAAAACAAATACAAAAGGATAAAGTCGTCGTTCTCCCCCCCCCCCCCCCCCGAAATTGTGGATCCTTATCCGTGGTTCAGCCACTGGCTTCTTGTCCTTGTTTCTTTCATCTGTATGTGATGTTGGCAACTTAATGTCTTTGAGACTCGATTTTCTTATATGTAAAATGAGAGGATTGAATAAAATGATTTCTGATTTTATGATTTATAAAGAGTTTTAATAATAGTTTAATGAGTAGTGGTTTGTTTTTTCATTCTTTCATCTATTTTTCATGGATTTCTACTTCCTTTTAAGCATTAATTTTTTTATTCCTTTTATTACCAGTTATTGCTGCTATGTTGATTTCAGAATGTCTATGTACCTTTAATTTTCATAGGTTAACCTTTTTTAGGCTTTCTTATTCTTTCCCCAGACATTACAGTTATAACCTATATCATTGCTTCTAATAGAAAAATAGTGTGAGTCACATATATAGTTTAAAATTTTCTAGTAGCCTCATTTAAAACAGTTGAAATTAATTTTAATATTTTATTTAACCCAGTATATTTAAAATGTTATCTCAACATTTAATATAAAAACATTATTGAGACCTTTCACATTCATCGTTTCATACTCTGAAATTCATTGTATATTTTATACTTAAAATATACCTCAGTTCGTGCTAGCCACATTTCAAGTATTTAATAGTTAAACATGGCTATTGGCTAATGTATTGAACAGTGCAATTCTAGATTAATGAGTCCTTTAGTCACACAGTTCACTTCCAGATTTGGAAACAGAAATAATGAGAGTAAAAGCTATGTCAGCTCTTGATGGACAGGGATAATGTTTCCTTATATCTTTGTCCTCAGTACCTAATACCTAGCATAGTCCCTAACATACACTATAAATAGTCAGTAATTGTTAGTGAAGAATATTTTGATTAATCTGAGTTATTGCAGAGGCCAGTTGTAAGATGTTTGAGAAGGAGACTTTCTAGTAGATTTGACCTAATTGTTATTTTTATTAGGATAGAGAACACATCCCTGAGCTCTTCTCTGTTACCTTGAGAAATATGAAGACAATTGGTTTTCCTAAATTACGCTGGACAGCCAATCAGATTCATCTGTTACTTTCCCATATGTTTTAGGAAAAAAAGAATTAAGTAAAACATTGAGGATATTTTTTCTCTTAGCCACTTCTAAAAGGGAAGAGAAGAAAAACTAGCATTTATGTAACACATTTTATGTAGGCACTGTGTTGTGAGATTTAACATGTAATATTTAATCCATATAACAACCCTGTGAGGTGTAAATAATTTAACCAAATTTTTTTTTACAGAGCTGAAAAGGGTTTTGAAAGGAATTGGTTTAGCTAGGATTCTAGTGTGACTTTCATGAGTATATAATATGAGTGCCTACTTTTATAGAAGACACACAAAAATGATGACTTTGTTGGTTTTAAAGTTTCCTTAATAACTACACAGGTATTATTTATCTAAAAAATCACTTCCAGAAAAATTCTGGCTTGATCAAAAGGAAGATGATAAGAAATACATGAAGAGGTAAAAAATCAATTTATCATACTATTAAAAGTATGAACAGTATTTTTAGAAACTTCACATGCTTCCTTATTTTCTTTTTTCATGTGGTGCAGTCTGCAGAAAACAGCAAAAATCATGTATGTACTTATGTTTTATACTTTAAAACCTTTTTTATTAGTTAAAAATTATGGGGAAATTAAACAAAAATTATAGTTGGCCTGTGGGAAAGCTCTCTTGATCTTGAGTTATACAAAATTATAAAATCAAAATTTCTTGTACACATATTGGAATGCCCCAAGGTAACTGTTTGATGCCATTTTCTGGAATTTCTCTTTGGGTTCCATCAGATTATGGAAAAAATGGTTTCCTAGGGATTTGTGGGGATACTTTTAAAATCTGCTATTTAATATGTTAGGAATTGACTTCTATTGCCCTGTCAGTTAATTTTCAATCACTTCAAACCAAAATTTAATTTGAATTTGTAGCTTTCAAAAATTAAAGAAACTAGGTATTAATTGTTTTATTTAGTGTTTATAAACTTGCATGTTTATAGTCCCTTAAAGGGTAAGGCTTACAGATTTGCAACTGCCAAGAGTCTGAGCACTGAACAGACTTTGGCTTTAGCATTTTGCTGAATAAACAACAGAAAAAGAAGTTAATGAAAAGATTAATGATTTGCTTGAATTAAATTAGTGAGCCTCATCACTCTTTTATTTTAATTTCTTAAGATACTGCAATTTCAAAAGCAATAAACATAATACCATAGGGTTTTTGTTTGTTTTTTTACTTTTCTGGCTTGATATTTACATGGAAGATTCATAGAGATAATATTTCTAGAGTCAATTTAAACTTTTACATGCCTTTCAGGATTTGGAAATGTATTATTGTCTGCTGTTGTGTGTCCAGTATAAGGAACCCTATTTGTTTATTTTCACACTGACTTCCTTTGATGTCTTTTAGTGTTATCTTCACTCAGACCCAAGGATTATGTCTTTTGGGGCTCCTCTCATCCTGAGCTAGAGACGTATATGAGACAGGGTAAATCTGCCCCCTCACGTAGAGGCTGCAGCCTTCTTCTTTTCCTTTTTTTTAAAAAATTCCTAGACTCAGAGTATTGAATTTAGTTCATGGCTATCTATTAACCTTTAGCTGCATAAATATGGGATGTTCCATTTCAGAAATTTTTTTTGCAATTCCTTTTTTTCCCCCTCAGGGTACAATCTCCTACAAAACCAGCCAGTTTCTCAGTAAAGTGGACGATAGAAGAAAAAGAACTGTTTGAACAAGGGCTGGTAAATAGAGCAATTTTTGATTTATAGTAAAATAATTCTAGAAGCAAGTATTGATAGAATGATAAGGTTAAATTAATTTGTAGAGACCAGAAATTTCTTTTTAATTACAGTGATCATATCTATAGTTTTTCTATAGTTAGAGTGATGATGTTTATAGTGTAGTGCAAGAGAATTTAACTCATTTAGGTTGCTAAAATATTAAAATAGATTTGAATTAATTTTTGGATAGTTTTTACCTTTTTTTTATACTAATAAAATCCCAAATTGAGCTTTCTTTGTAAACTACCTGGCTTAAAAGGCAAAATTATTTAGTTATTTGATGTTTTCTCTTAGAAAAAAAATTTGTGTATATGGAACTGTCTGGGTTGAGTTCTTTTTTATTCAGGTATTTGACATTGTGCATATAATTTAAATACTTCAATGTAATTGAAGACAAAACATGTTTTTTTACATGAATGTTTCACTGACACCTATATAAATGTCTACAAGTTACATAATGGAAAAATATGCACACCATTTTAACTACTGGGGATAGGTTTTATTGTTTCCTTTAAAGTACATATTACCCAGTGTTACACTAAATTAATTTTGAAATTATATATTTATATGACATATGTAGAATATTTATATAATTACGTAGGATTCATGAATACTACTTGAAATATTATTGATAATGTTTCTGCAGATGATGGGAAATAAAATGTGCTTGTATTTTTATATTTAGTCATTACCATGACATTTATATATTCTGTGATGTTTTTATATAATCACCTAAACTGTCCTTGAGGGTTTTATCTCTTCCTGAGATTTTTCTCCTGTGCTGTTATGTTTTATATTTTGGTATTTCAGTCTGTTGCATGATTATCATTTACATAATCTAACTTTAACTAGCCATTTATTTAAGATTGCTGACAACTTTGGTGTTTTGCCCCTTATGGAAGACTGGGGCTGTGAATTTTTAGGTTATTGTTGACATTGGTAGTAGTTGTAAGAGCTACATCTGCATGGTTCAAAATTTGAAAGGTACCTAAAATTATAGGGTGTCAAGTCTAACTCTTGTCTCAGCCTTCAGTTCTTTATGTCTGAGGCAACCATTTTCATGTTTTTTGTGTATCCTTCCAGAGATACTTATTTCTGTATAAGCAAATGTGTATTTATTTATATACATATTTATTTATCTATTTAGATACATAAACATATTTTAAACTTAGAATATTTTCCCACAAAATAAATGGAGCTATTGGTTATATGTTAACTTTTTTGATCTTTTGATATAGTTTGCTTATAGACTGAATTTTCTCAGGTTTGAGAGAAGGGAATTGCGATACTGAATGATGAAGGAAGATTTCTCCTTTCCTTTCTTGGGCATAGGGCTCTCCCTTTGCTGTATTTTAAAACTGATGAATGTTTTCTTTGCTCCTGTTGTTAGTGTCCCCTCCCTAAGTTTCATAGTGCCCAAGCCCTTAGAGTTCCTACTGGTTATACTTTATCAGGATCTTTCCTGTCTCCAAAAGTGCTCCATGCTGCCAGGCTACCTATTTGACTTTATCCCACAATAAAGATAACGAATTCTTCAGTAAGTTGATCTCTGCTAGGTGTTTGTTAAGAGCAATATAAATAATTAATTTATACTTACTAGTAATTTACCCTGAAGTACTTTCAGTTTTAAGAAATTATCCATATATCAGATTTTCTAATGAATACCAGAAATAAGTGTATAAATTAAGGTTTATCATTTGGGTTGCGCCTTTGAAGATGACTTGCTACCATAAGTCATGACTGCCTGGCCTGTAAATCTGCCCTGAGGTCAACTTCCCTGAGTTGTGGTGTGGTTTTTTTGTTGGTTTGTTTTCCATAGCTTTAAGAATTCTAAAAAATTAGAATTGTTGAGCTACTTTGGGAAGTAGAGAGTATCTTGTGTTAGAGATATTATAAAGGAGGTTTATGTATGTATCAAATGATAGACTTGATACCTAAAAATCCCTTTTAGCTTTAAAATTATATTTATTCCTTTCTGTACTTCACAATACACCAGAGCTCCCTCAAGTTCTTAGTTTTTCTCCCCACAGCCTCAGTGTTAGCAAGTGGACAGCCTTCGACAGTAGAGAGGTGTAGGGAGGCGTTGGTTGCAGCTCTCTTCATTTGTGATTCACTCTTGTAAGTCAGTTCACCATGATACCTGTGTAGAGTTATAGTATCTGCTATGGGGCATATAATGGATATTGTAACACATGGAATCTGGGTAAAAAGGTGTTTTTAAATTAGTGTCAGAACATACTCAATTGATTGTATAAATGAAAATGCAACCTGCCTCCCTTTCAGATACTTTTTTAAAGTTACCTTAAGATTTGGAACATCATAATGTGCAATATGAATACATATGGTTAAGGATACGTAAAAGTGATGTATCTTTATTTAGATAGCTATGAAAAGAAAACTAATTTCTAAACCATTTTGGTCAGTTGTCATTAAGTCCAGATTCCAAAAGAAGAATGTGGGCCTTGATTTTAAGTCATAGCTATATATGAGGCTTTATTCTGTGCTTTAGAAAATAAATAAAGGTGGGCTGTTCTTTTAGTTTGCTTTTTTTTTTTATTTTTTATTGTTGCAGTCGCTTAGAATATTAACAAGTAAGTTCAACAGAAGCCATTTCTTTTCCATTTTGATAATATAGGCTAAATTTGGCCGAAGGTGGACCAAAATCGCAAAGCTAATTGGAAGTCGAACTATTTTACAAGTGAAGAGCTATGCGAGACAGTACTTTAAAAATAAGGTAAGCCGAATATAACTATCCTAGTCAATAATATTTTAAGTAAATAAAATGAGTAAGAAAAAGTAGTTTTTAATTCAGGCATTAAAGTCTTAATGTTCCAAATTTTTATAGTGGAAGTATTTTATACCCATAAAGTACTCTACAGATATTTATCTTTAAAAATCTCAAAGCATATCTTCTGTGTTATGATTGTCCCTGTTTAAATAAGTGTTATTATTATTCTACTTAATTTCATATAGTTAAATAGAACAAAATATTAATTGTTCATTTAAAATGTAGTAAACACTTTAAAGGAAAGCACTATAAAGGTACAATATACCAATGATGTATTCAGTTTAATAACATTGTACTTATCCTGTTTTTTGTGCCAATGGTTAAGTTTTAAAATCATAATGTTATGAGGGTTTTATCTTGATTTTAATAAGGTAAAATTAGATGGTCCAGAAAAGGAAACACCGAATCAGAAGAGCAGCAGTGATCTTCAGATTAAAAGTGAAGACAAAAGCACAAAGGCATCGACACCATCAAGTTTACGGGGACGTGCTGATCCCAACTTGAATGCTGTAAAAATTGAAAAGTTATCTGACGATGAAGAAGTAGACATCACAGATGAAGCAGATGAGTTGACTTCTCAAGCACCCCTGGATAATTCTAGCAGTGATCTTTTATTAGACATCCCTAATAGTAAAAGCCATGAAACCTACCAAGGAGAATTTATTACTTCTGACAGCCAGGAGGATCCCATTTCTAAATCTCCCAAGGAATATCTTCAGAATTCAAAGCAAGGTGAGATGGAAACACTTTCAAGCTCAGGAATTAAATTTTGGACTGAAAAACAGAGCACCAGTGAGAAAAAGTCAGTTGAATTAAATGATCAGAAATGTAATAAACTGATGAAAAACTGTGATAAGCATGATGGAAATGGAATAGTAGATGATTCCAGGCTGTTGCCATCTCCGGAGCCTTATGAAGTTCAGAAAGATTTGAATGATCATGAAATGCGTTTTCATTCTTCCTGCCAAATGGAGGAGGAGCACCATGAGGAAGAAGAGCTTAAGCCACCAGAACAAGAAGTAGAAATAGATAGAAATATTATTCAAGAAGAAGAAAAACAAGCAATTCCTGAGTTTTTTGAGGGGCGCCAAGCTAAAACACCAGAACGCTATTTAAAAATTAGGAATTACATATTGGATCAGTGGTAAGCAAGAATTATAGATGCTGTTTTAAAACTTACGATACCCTAGAGTGTTTTAATTAGGCTTATGCAGAATTTAGTATTTTACAATGCTAATGATCCAGAGAGCTTTAACATAATATATTTCAGTAGGCAAGACTTAAAATTTCTCGTAGTGAAACTCTTTTTGGAAGGTTTGGTAAACATTGTCATCTATAGCTATCTTATCCATCTCTGTTCGTTAAGAGTATTTGGGCCTGGAAATAAAAAGGGATGGATGATTGCCTTAAGAAGCACTTTCTTAGGACAATGTTAGGAAGATACAGAAAAGGGGAATAACATCTTTCCTAGCTTATCCTGTACTTTGAAATACAAAGAAAGAAAACTGTCACAGAAGGATAGTGTCATTAAATGTGGCTAGATTGCAGAAACCATTTTCCTGAGTAGCTGCTTTAAATGCTTACAACTTTGAACCTGTGGCATAATCTGTTCATTCCTTCATCCAGCTTCTTCAGGAAACGGGAATTTTTGATATATGAATTACCCTCTAAATTGTTGGTACCTTTTACTTAAATTATTTAGTGAGGGATAGGGAGCATAACAAAAAACTTCCCACCTTATTAGCCTAAGTACCCTGCAAATAATTTGAATTTTTCATAATAATTTAAGGCTTCATTAAACATTCATAATTGTTGTTACTGCTTCAGGATTGTGTAGGGCCACCTTTACAGAGGGCTTCTGCTATAACCTAGGAAGGTTACCAAAGGAAAATAGGGTTTTTAAAATCAGTAACCTTCATTTTGCCCACACAGTATTAAGTGATTTTGCTTTTAAGGATAGCCATATTCTAAAAGAAAGATTTTTGTTCTTGTTCTTGCAGACAGTTGAGATTGTTACAAGTTCTGGGTAAGGGTAGTATCAAAGTGAAGAATACTTATAAAGAACAACTGACATTGGCATAGTACTTTACGGAAAGCTTTTCTGTGTCTAACTTCTCAACAATCCTATAAAATAGGAGGTGGTATTTTCTCTATCTGATAAAATGATTCTGAGGTCAGGAGAGGTTTAGGGACCTGCCTTTGATTATATAACCAGTTACTTACAGACTTCAGTGCAAGTCTTGACTCTATAAATCACTTTTTCCCTTATTCCATATTGCCTAATTCACACTGTTAAAAAAGATAAATTGGATCTCTATTGCTATCTAATTTTGATTTAATAATAAGAGGATAAATGGCCAAAATTGAATGATTTCAAAATAACTCCAAAACGCCTATATGAATCAACAGTGAGTACTTACTGTTACTTTAATCAAATTTCATTTGTTACTTTGAATTTTGGAATCTGTGAGGCAGAATAATTTATATAGATAGTATAAATTGTATAGCAGTAGTTTCCTAATGTTATTTGCCTTGGTTCATGAAACCAGTTAATAAGTGTTGCTGTTTCAGTAGGTGAGAAAGCAAAAAGAAATGTTTGAACGGGAACTCAGATGTTCTCTTTGGAAAGAGAAGAGAGAGTGGTTAGGGACTGGATATGGTGTTAAAAAAATAGAAGGAAAAGTTAATGTTTTAAAAATAAAGAGAGGCCTGCTATATTTGTTTGTAGCTAAAAGATCCTTTTCATAAAAGCACATACAATCGACTTCCTGTTTAGGGAAATTTAGTAAAAATAGTAACCAATATCATTATTGAATGCCTACCAAATGCCATGCATTGTGTTTAAATCATCTCCAATCCTTTTGACAACCTGTCCTCATTTTACAGATGAGAACAATGAGTTTCAGAGGGTAAAAGGAACTTGTTGCAGGTCACTCTAGGTGAAGGTGATTTCCAGGGTTTGTAGTTTTGACTCCTTTTCACCCTTCCAGCTCAGGGCCTTGACCTAGACTTTTCATTCTGTCTTGGATGCTTCACCTCCAGAACTTGATGAATTTTGCTTCTTTATCTCATTCAGGTCTGATCAAGGGAAATTAGAAGCCTTCTCTTACCACCCTATCTAAAATAACTCTCATATATCATTTCTCTCATTCTCTTACCCTGTTTTTAAATTTACCATCATAGAACTTATTACTACTGAAAATATTATATTTTTGTGTGTGTCTTGTTTCCCTCCCCACCCCCCCAGTGATAATGTTGGTCTCCACACAAGGACAGATTTTTTTGTCTTATTTGTTCATTGTTAAATCCCTAATGCTTAGAACAATACTTGGAATACAGAAGCCTCTCTCTTTGTTAGGGAGAAAAGATTGAATGAATGAGTCATCATTATATCATGAACAGATATTTTGAGAGGCTTTATCCTTTGTTCAGCACTGTACTAAATTACTAAGTTCTGCTTAAAGCCTTGTGATTTGGTTAATTGTTAATTACATCAATTCAGTTTTTAGACTTATACAGTTTTTTAGTAGCCAGTTACACCATGCTCATTTATGCTTTCTTGCCTTCATTTGTGTAGTTTCTTTTCTTTCTAAACATTTGAAATCTCAGCTTTTCAATGGAACTTTTGAAACCCTCCTGCATCACAAATTACTTTTTACCTTCCCTGAAATTCTATAGAATTTATGATTTCAAATTTGGTTTTTCCTTAAAGAGCCTTCCCTGAATACCCTCTCTAAAATAGTCTATGCATATTTGTCTCACTGTATCATTTTTTCTTCCTAGCATTTACTGCCGCCTGACAATACAATAGATACTATTTACTAATTTATTGACTGTCTTCCCCATTAGAATGTAAGGTCAGGAACTTTATTTTATTCATTTCTGTGTCCTTTGTACCTAGAACAGTGCCTGATTCAGAGTATACAAAATAAATATTTGTAGGATAAAATAAAGATTGAATATGAAATACCTATGTTATATAATTTATTTGACTACTTGATTTATAACGTCTGTTTGCATCCTGACTGTCACTTCCTTAAGTAAGTGCTTTAATTTCTGTGACCTTTTTGCTTCTCATCTCTAAAATGAGAATAATAAAATCTCTTGTAGAGTTGTTGGTGAGAATTAAGGGTGTGTAACTCTTGGGTACACCATCTGGCATAAGCACTCAGTAATTGTTTGCTACTTTTATTTTCTATTACTCTTATACTTATTTTGTACCATCTACCGTGGTACATTAAATATATTAAATAAATACGTGTTTTATTGTATAAACCTCATTTTTTTCATAGTCTTTGTGCATTTCTTGATCCCTTTAGGATCCCCTATAATATCTGTTTGTGTTTTCCACTGAGAATAAGCACTTAATATTTATTGGCATAATGATTAAAAACTATTCTAAAACTTTTAAGTATTTGTAAGGTAGTTTATAATGAATAGATACTGCCCAACAAAGTAAAAGTAGATGAACTTAGTGATATATTAAAAATTCAAGAAGTCTAATACTGCATACTTTTAATACATTATCGAAGTGCCCTTTTTAGTCAGAGATTCAGACTTGAATTTGGATCTGTAGAAATAAGCTTCTAACTTAAAATTCCTGGGATAACTGGAATCTATTGAATTTAATATTGGGAAAGAAATGATATTTGTAAAAATCACACTATACTTGTAAGTTATTATATCACTTAAAGATATTTTATTTCAGAAAAAAGTACACTTGGGTGTTATGTATTAATGTTGTATTTACTACACATTTACATATTGAGAGGGGGTAAATTTTTAAGATATTTCAGCTATTAAAAGTTTTCCCCAGAAATCTTTTTTCATGTTTTTATTTATCCAAAATAATTGTACTTCCATCTCTTAATTAGGGAGATATGCAAACCGAAATACTTAAATAAGACCTCAGTACGTCCTGGCCTGAAGAACTGTGGGGATGTTAATTGTATTGGACGGATTCATACATACCTCGAATTGATAGGAGCAATCAATTTTGGATGTGGTAAAAATAAAAACCCAACAACATCTTTTACTTGACATTTTTATCCTTACGGCACCCATTAATTTCTTTGATGGGTAGAATTCAGGTAGATTTAGGTATATATATATAACATTCTGTAACATTTTGGAATAAATGTATTGAGATTTTGCTGTAAAACAGATTTATGTTGATTAAACTATATTTCCCTTTGACCTACAGTGAAAATTGGTGGTGCTATTTTTAAAGGAAATACATGCAGTCTAAGTAGTAGAAATAATTTAAGAATGCAGTTCTTTGTCAAGTAAAAGTAAAATTATTTTATGAAAAGTCTAATAATAGCCCATTTAATTTGCAAATGTTGTATTCATGCAAGAAATACTGTCTAGCAGTGTTTAAATAAAGGAAATAATTTATGAGCCTCTACGCTTAAATGGAATAAAAGTGCCAAAATATTTTTCATGGAAGAGTTTTTTCACCCTACTTTTTCTCAAATATAAAAGTTTATGAGTATGTATTTTTTAAAATGTATTTTACCCTTTTATTAACATGACACAAAGTTTTTGAAGAAAGATAATGCCATAGTTGCAAAGTGATAAGGTAATTAGAACCTTGCAACCCATGGCATGAGAAGAGTATTCTGTAGTCTGTGTCTGTGAAAAGACAGCTAACCAGAAAACTTCCTGTCAGAGGTGATTTTATTTTATATAGAGGTAGATAGAAT
The DNA here is from genome assembly GCF_054644295.1 of Miniopterus natalensis. Taxonomy (NCBI): domain Eukaryota; kingdom Metazoa; phylum Chordata; class Mammalia; order Chiroptera; family Miniopteridae; genus Miniopterus; species Miniopterus natalensis. Next base: position 35,206,993 of record NC_142089.1, on the reverse strand, counting down.
TTACAGTCTGCCCTGAGGTCTTTGTTTTAGTGTCTTTCTTTGCCCAAAGCACGCTTTTCAGGAAAACTTAGCTTCCTCAGCCACTAAAAGAAAAATGAAGTCATGTTTTCTATATTAGACTTCCAAAGTTAGCAAAGTAGACTTAATAAAAAATTAAACAAATTACCCGTTTCCTAAGTATCACACTTTATTGAGATTTCCTTATGAATAAACAATAGCACTGCTTTCTTGTGAGAACTAAGTGGCACATAAAATATGTGATTGTGGAATAGGATAGAAAAATAGAAGCTGTGGAATAAAGAAACTTAGAAATTGGCTTATATAGTCAGTGTAGATGTGTCTTCCTTTTTAACAAATGAATTCTTAAAAAAATAGATTGTTTTGTTTTTCCTGAATTCCAATAGAACAGGCTGTATATAACAGGCCACAACCAGTTGATAAAATACGGATCAGAGACAGAAAAGATACAGCAGAAGCATACCAACTTGCCCAGCGTCTGCAGTCCATGGTAAGCAGTTGCCTCTCTCACTAAATGATCTCTCCAAATTGCTCCTTAACCCATAAAGTAAGGTATGTCTACTTTTCTTCAACTGTTTGACAAGTGGCCATTTAATGTAAGAACATATTTTCTCTTGTATTTTACCTTGCCATTCACTTTTCTGGTTTCCATTCAATTTCACATAGGTTTATAAGGCAAAAACAAACAGATAAAATCCTCAAATTTCACTGGCAACCTTTACACAGAAGTATAATGTTTTGCTAAAATGACTTTAAACTGCTTGGTTTTGGTTTCTAAATCTAACTTTTTTTTTAACTGTACAGTTAAGCTCTTTTTTCTCTTTTAGTTATTTTTGTTTGTTTAAAATTTTTATCATAAGATTCAGCTTTTTGGAATAGCTATCCAAAATGTTTTAGCCTTTATTTTTTTAATTCTTGAGGTTAGTGAGTTTTACAGTAGTTTAAGATTCATGAATCTTATTTCAAAAATAAGTGATCCAGCAAGTCTCCTATGAGGCAGAGTCATGCTGTGAACCAATAAAATAGGTTAAATTGATAATAGGTGAGATAAAAAAATATAGATGATAAAATGGGTATCTTTCTCAGAGTATCTGGACTGTAAACCAGTACTACCTAAATTTTCTTTAAGAAAGGATGTTTTCAAATATAGTTGCTGGACATGTTGCTAGTCAGACAGTGACCTCTGTCAGCTAGTCCATTTAAAGACTTTAGTATTGAGGTTTGCAAAACTGGATAGTAGTAATCCAGTTATCCAATTTTGTAATTTTTTACTATTTGTATTAACTAAGCAATATTTTCCTTTCTGAGGCTGAAATATAATTATTTTGCTTCTACTTTTAAATATTCTCCCTCTTGTGGTGTGTTCTTAAAAAAATTTTTTTTAATGTTTTTATTGATTTTTGAGAGAGAGAGAGAGAGAAACATCGATGTGAGAGAAGAACATTGATCAGTTGCCTCCCAGGTTGCGAACTCAAAACCTGGGTATATGCCCTGACCAGGAATCAAACTGGCAACTTTTCAGTGCATGGATTGACATTCGCTCAAGCAGCTGAGCCACACTGGCCAGGGCAGTCTTAAAAATATTTTTTGTTTGAGTGTTTTAGCTCCCAAATGGTGAAAGAAAGTGAAAATTAAAGAAGAAATGCAAGTAGAATACAGAAAATAATCAGTTTTATTTCTAAGCAGAGTGCTAACTATTAAAGATTAATAAAACAAACTTTAGTCAGGCATTGCTGATCAGGGATTACAATATATTAATGGAGAAATTGTTTTTTAGAAAATTATTTTGATTTTGTTATGAATGTGCTGTAATTTCTCTAAGTTAATCTTGGTAATGTATGATTTTTTAAATCTCATCACAGCGCACAAGGAGGCGTAGGGTCCGAGACCCGTGGGGAAATTGGTGTGATGCAAAAGACTTAGAAGGACAAACATTTGAGGTAACTTTGACGTTTTCAAATGGCTCATTAGTGAAAGTTGTTTTGTCAGTACTTATTTGTATATCTTAATGTCACAGATATTACACTTTTTGAAATATGTATACATATATATGTCTCATTTCTATGTTAATTGTTTTGTCTAGAAGTCACTAATTAATAGCAAAGTAGAAGGTGTTGATGGTGCAGTTAACTAGGAGTTTGACTCATTTTCAGAACTTTGATTATCTTTTTCTACATTTGCTCTCTAGCTCAAGAATATCTTCCAGGGGCCAGGAAGTTGGTATGCCCAGTTCATTTCAGTAATCATTGTTGAATGACATTCTCATACACCAATTAAAATATGTCCCGAGCATTAGACATAATACAAATATTAAAGTATTATTTCTACTAATAAAAACTATGTTTCTAAAGAGAAAATAGGCAATGAATGTGTGTATGTATATACCCACAAGCATTCTACATATATAATTTGATTATGAACAACCAGTGCAGTAGAATGGTGTGAGAGCAAGGAAGCATCCCTGAAAGGAGCCACTCACACACATTTGTGTCTTTCCATATGCCAGGTTTATTAGGGGACACCTCCTCCACAGAGAGGGAGAGCTTATGCTATAAAAGCAAGCAGAGTGAGAGCCAGTCTCAAAGTCCTAGTCACTGGAGGTGGGTGTCAGCTTTAAGCCAGGAAGCTACAGTGGTGGCACACATCTGGAGAAGTGGAAATCCAGCAGGGCTCTGAGGGTGACCTGTGGTACAGCTAAGCTCAAGTGTTGGCTGGTCAGAGCTTTGAGTTCTTACCCACCAGGGTGGAGATCCCCCTCTCTTAAAAGTGTCTGGATGGAGTCCTTATCCAGGTATTCAGACTTGTGGTTTTGGTCATTCCAGGCCCCTCCTAAAGACATTACCGTTACATCCCATTACCTCAGCCTTGACATAGCACTTGACATCACTGTCATGGCTGATAGTGACTCCATATTGGATTGTCAGAGGTATCCAAAAATTCCCCTCTGCTCATGCTCTATACAAATGGAAAATATGAAAGTGGATAATACCTCCCTCAAAGGATTGTTTTGAGAATTCAGTGAAATAAATAAGATGTACGAAGGTCTTAGTAGCAGGTACTCAGTAAGCCTTGCATGTATCATGTACTTGATAAAAGTTCTCTTTTTTTTTTTTTACCCACTCCCCTTAATCTCACACCTGAGAACTATTCTAGGCATAACAGTTGGTAATATGTGGTTCCATCGCTTCTTGGCCTTTTGGCTAAGATCAAGTATAGTAATACATGGTTCCTACCTGGAAGTAACTTAGATTTCTAGGAGGAAAGATAAAACCCGTGGTAAGTTACATAACACTGGTCCCAAGAAGTATAAGGTCCTCCCAAAGGATGTGATTGGGGAAGGTTTCACAGAGGATGTGATGTTTCATCTGTGGCAGGAAGATGAGCTGGAGAATCTCAAAATGTAGATGATGGTGTTTCAGGGTAGAGGAGCAGTATAAACAAAGGTATAGACATGGAAAAACACATAGCTCATTGGGGCTAGAGTGTAAGATTGGTAGCAGAAATGGGATGAAACATTTATATTTACATAGGACTTACTATGTATCAGCTACTATTGTCAGTATTTTACAATCATTAACTCATTTAATCTTCACAATAACATCATGACATTGTTATTACTTCTATATTCCCATTTTAAATATGAGGAAACTAAAACAAAGAAAGCTTTAGTAACTTTTCTGGGGTCACCCAGCTAGTAAGCAGCAGAGCCAGGCATTTTACCTCCGGAATCTGCTCTTTATCATGACCACTGGAATGTCTCTCAGTTGTGAAAGAAAACTCAATACAGTAGGACTTGCTGACTAGAAATGGGAAATAAGAACAAGGAAGGGCCCAGCCAGGCATGGCTCAGCAGTTGAGCATCGACCTAGGATCCAGGCCATCAGGGTTCGATTCCCGGTCAGCCTGGGTTGCGGGCTGCAGCCGATCAATGACTCTCTCATCATTGATGTTTCTCTCTCTCTCTCTCCCCCTCCTTTCCTCTCTGAAATCAATAAAGATATATTAAAAAAAAAAAAAAAAAAAAAAAAAAAGAAGGATTCAGGTGATCCTGAGGTTTTTAACCAGGGTCCCATTAATTGAAATGAGGAAGTTAAGAGAATGAGTCAATTTGAAGTTTGGTAGGGCTGTATATTTTGGAACAATTTTTTATTTTTATTTATTTTTAATATATATTTATTGATTTCAGAGAGAGGAAGGGAGAGGGAGAGAGTTGAAACATCAATGATGAGAGAGTCGTCATTGATCAGCTGTGAGCCTGCAACCCGGGCATGTTCCCTGACCGGGAATCGAACCATGATCTCCTGATCCTAGGCCCACGCTCAACCCCTGAGCCACGCCCGGCGGGGCTGGAACAATTTTTTTTTCAACACATTATTCAGCATTTCTGTTTGTTAGTAGCAAGAAGGAGACATATCTATGAACCTTGTCTTACTCTCACATGCCCTTAAATATGGTTTTAAAGGAGTATTTTTATTCTACCTATCAGTGGTTGATGGACTCCTTGATCAAGTGGTGTTTTATATTTTAGCATCTCTCTGCTGAGGAACTGGCAAGAAGAAGAGAAGAGGAAAAATGCAAACCTATTAAATCTTCAAAAGTGCAAAGACCAGCAAAAAGGTATAGTTAACATTATATAAATGTGATCCTTTAACTTATCACAAATGATTAGAAAATGTGTGGAAAAATACTCAAAATAGCTGCATTATATTGTTCACATTAAGTCAAAAAATACAGGTAAAACTTTTGAAATTTTTTACTTCACTGATTATCATTTTGGGAGACCTTGAGCACAAGTTTTAAATTTGTTTGGGTTCAGTGAATATAGGATCTAACCTATGTTGTAAAGGGGCCTTGTTGACGTGGTCATTTAACTGAGACATTATGAACAGGTAACCTCATGAAATGACTGGTTCTGTCTTTAGGTCGTGCTGATGGTTAGCAAAGTGTTTTTTGTTCGTTTATAATCTAAAAATGAAATTTAGATCTACTTATCACAGTTTATATTTTCATGAACCCTTTATTCTTAGTCAACTCTTCACTTGCTGAAGGCTTACTAATCAGCTATTGAAAATTTTTTTCTAGAATTTTTTTAATACTCAACATCTGATTCCTCTGTTTCTAAAATCTGCTTATTTTGTGTTTTGAAACAAGACCAATAATTGCCAGCTCTGAGGCTTCCAGTAATTTTCCCATTCTCTGCAGCTCCTCAAAAACAGGGACAGTGGTTTCACATGGTTCTTCTGTGCTCTGGGATGCGTATGTGCTCTTGCTGTTTTCTCATCTATCTTGGCCTTTAGTTTCTTTTTATTCATGTTGACAAGCACTTTCTACTTTGAAAATCTTTCTTCTTTATTCAGCAAATTTTTTTGAATGCCTAAAATATGTCAGGCACTGTTCGAGGCCCTTGGAATACAGCATTCAGTAAACAAGGTAGTATATGTGTTCTCCTGGAGCTAATAGTCTCAGGTAGAATAGACTCAACTAAATAATTCTGCTCTTTTTCAGTTGTGTTAACATGAACATGTTTGTTTGTTTGTTTGTTTCTCTGAACATAGCTTAAAAAACCTTTTTATTCTTAATATATCCTTCAGACCTCAATTCTTTACTGGTCAAAGCCTTTCTAACATTTCTCTTAGATTTATTTACTCATGCCTTTGTATCTGGATTTGCTTAGGTGCCTCTCTTCACATCTTTCTTTTAAATTTTTTTCTTCATTTTAAAATATGAATTTATTATAGAACTTTCTACATACATTAATTTCTGTAGCAGAACTGTCTGTCATTTATTCATTCAACAAATATTTATTGAGTTCCTATGCTGACCATATTATTATACCAACAGAAATGTTTTTGAGAGACTTACATCTTTGTTGACATTTCTTTCAGGTCTCATGTCAGGGAATTGGTTAATCTCCATTGAACTTTTTGAAATCTACTTTTAGTGTAGGACATGTGTGGCTATTTTTAATGCTCTATTTTTTGGGTATTAAAAGAAATTAAGACAACAGAATTACTTTCTCCCAAAAGTCCTATTGTTCCCTCCCCCCCTTTTTAAAAATGAAGTCCAAAAGTGCAATGTTGCTTTCAGAAGGATATGGAATGTTTTAAGAAATTCTCCTCATTTGAATATTTTTCTCTCAGACAGTAGGTTTCGGTTTTTAATACACATTTTCAAATTTGTAAATAAATGTTATTTTCCTAATCTTGTTGAGATTATATTAGAAATAAATATTTTTCTTCTTTTTCAGCTCATTTGATCCTTTCCAACTGATACCTTGTAATTATTTCAGTGAAGAAAAGCAGGTACTACTTATGCACCACTGAATGACCATAAATAATGCCCTCCTGTCAGACATGAAACACTTCTTTTTCAGTGTATGCAAGGCATATATATATGTGTGAAATAGTGGGCGAGTCAGGGTCTTTTCAGGGTCAGATGAGGACTACAGGTGAGGAAGGAGAGGGACTTTCTCTGCTAGAGTTTTAAATAGTAAATCTGTTTTGAAGTTTGGTTCTCCCTGAGTTTTGATTGGTGGCAAGGCCTTGGTATGGAAGGTTGCAGGTAAAGGAGAAGGGGGTGGACATTCCAGTTGGGAGAACAAAATCTCTATTTTTATGCTCCCCCACTTTTTTTGTTGTTGTGTTTTTTTTATATTTCAGGAGCCATTTCAGGTGAAAGTGGCTTCAGAAGCACTTTTAATAATGGATTTGGTAAGGATAATCTATTGTGTTTACTTAGTTATTCTGATTTGTATTCTTGTGTATTTTTATTGCAGGCATAAGAGAGAGTATGGAAGACCTGTATTTTGGATCTTAACTATCCTCTTTTACAAGGAATCTAAAAATAAGTCTTTTCTTTTGGAGAAAAGCCAAACATTGCATGTTTCCATATTTTAGAGAAAATAAATTAATGTGAGTTTTTGCAGACTGTTTATCATCATTAACCATATTTTCATTTCTTAGTATCCTTTGTCTGCTGCCTTCTAGATAACTGCGACAAAACACTACTCGTATTTGTAGTTTCCTTGTTTGTACTAAACTACTGAGACTCCATAGTTGTGTGTTTATGGTCTTTTCCTATAGGAGGTTCTAGAGTGATTTTTTACTTTGTATCCTTATATCTTTCCTGAATAGGGAAAGCAATGGTATCTATTTTGTAAGTGAAAAAGTGACATCATGGAGTGTTTGAGTGTTTGGTTCAAAGCTTCTCAGCCAGCAGTGAAGATAGGTCTGAAATCTTAAGTCTCTGTGCTCTGAGCCTAGCATCTGGTTCCTCTAGCATGTTACTTTATATTAGCAAAGCATAATTACCATACTTGTTATGTGAGTTTTATTCTGATTTTTTTGTCTGGTGATTTGTTTGGGCTAAGTCTATCTTGTATTTCTTTTTTAGCATGCTCATGTGTCTATGGCAGAAGTGATTGGTTTGTTAGGAGGAAGATACTCAGAAGTTAATAAGATAGTTGAAGTAAGTTCTCAATTTTAAAGATTGTAGAAGTATTTTGTTCTGCTGCCATACCAAATATTTTTATAGATTTCAGTGGGTATAATTAAAATATAGATTTCTCCTGTGATATGAATGAGAACATGCAAATGTAGAATGTTATATATTCCCCAAAGTGACTTAACATTCTATTTATTGAGCACCTGTTTCCTTTTACCACTGAGAAAGAGGGAACACTGCCAGGCCTGCTTCCTCATTGCCTTCACCAATAAAAAGCTACAAATCCTACGAGGCCAGGAAGCATGTGTAACCTTATAGTTGAAGCTTGGTATGCATCATTCTGTTGAAATTATTATCATAAATAATAGGGGTCACTGAAAGAGTATGTTTGTACAGGTATTACATGGGCTGACCTGGAAAATGAACAGTTATTGTGACCTTGTTTAAATAGAAAAGAGAATTCTGAGTTCCTCACCTAGTCACACTTTTGGAGTATTATTCATTTGCAAGTTAATCAAAATAAAAGGCTTGGCTTTAAAAAGTTTCTGTATCTATGTATGAAAGAACTAAAACATTAAAGTAATAGAATTAACAGAATTTCAGTGTAATCATACAAGGATTAATCCTTTTTAGGTCTGTGCAGCAGAGCCATGTAATAGTCTGAGTACAGGACTGCAGTGTGAGATGGACCCTGTCTCACAAACACAGGCCTCGGAAGCCTTGGCTGTAAGAGGCTATAGTGTTATTGGATGGTACCATTCTCATCCTGCCTTCGATCCTAATCCTTCCCTACGAGATATTGATACTCAGGCCAAATACCAGGTATGTTTATGGGTCTTATGTGTATGCGTTCTGTAAATGATTGATTGCACAGTCTTCCTGCTCATTGCTTTTTATTACATAAATGTAATTTTAACATTTCTAGCAAAGTATTGCATATATTATATTCTTTACATCTGGAGTTTTGAAATAATTTGCATTTTTTCCTGATTACAAGAGTAATACATGTTTATTTAAAAATTTGGAAAATCAGTTATTTTGTTTAATACAGACAAGGCATCAAAGTAACAGTGATAATTACTCCCAGAGCCTTTAAAAGTTGATGGGAACAATTAGGATAGAGACTGGGAATACTTGAAATAATCAGGAACATAATATATATTTTGCATCTCTGAGAAATAGAAAGTTTTACTTCTGTAATTTTATGTTTAATATGTGAATGTTTTTGCTGTAGGCAGCTGTTAGTAAATTATTGCCATATTGAGAATGATTATAGCTGATGGGTTGTGAATATAATTAGTAAATATATTCCTGGCAATACAGATTTTTTAAAGGTTGGGTTGAACACATTTTGGCCTGAAAAATTTAGAGTATAGAATGAATGTATGAGACATTTCATTTAGTTGCTATTTGGGTGTGAAGTTTTAACACATCTTTTTGTTCCCTTTTCTTTTCATTAGATGTTTAAAATGTTAGTGTGGATAAATACTGACTTTTAAATTTATGTAGTTCAAACTAATTGTACTTTACTTTTCATTGTAGAGCTACTTCTCCAGAGGTGGTGCAAAGTTCATTGGAATGATTGTTAGTCCCTATAATAGAAACAATCCTTTACCATATTCCCAGATTACCTGCCTGGTTATAAGTGATGAAATTAGCCCAGATGGTTCTTATCGTAAGTTTTCAACAAAAACAACTTCACCCTGTTTCTATCTTTGTTTCTTAGAATTTTACAAATCAAAGAATTTACAACTATGCAAAACTATTTGATGGAAAAGTTTGTGCCCGCAACAGGGGAATCACTATTTGCATGTCACATAGTGCAACCACCCTTTTCCCTTTTATGATATTCTTCTAGATTCCAGTCCTCACTGTGTTACCGTGGCCACTGGGCAAAATGATTACAACATGGAGTAGAGTTATGGCCGAGCAGAATGTGTGTTAGTTACTAGAGATACTGCAATAAGCAAAATGAATGCAGACTGGCTTTCTCTGATGGCATACAAATGAAAAAAAGAAAAAAGTAAAATGACCACCCCACTGCCAGTTCTCCATGACCTCTTAGTTTAGGCTTAACAACGCCTAACTTTTTATATCTCTTAGCTTCCATTCTATCATAAGAAAGAATTTGGTTGGTTTAGCCCATCATATGACTTGGCTCCTTTGGATTTATCTCTACTCATGGTCCAGTTAACTCTGGATGGGAATTAGTGTAGCAGCCCTTACACCTTTAGGATATTTATTCTCTCTTCTTTTTTTTTTTTTTTAAACATATCTTTATTGATTTCAGAGAGAGGAAAGGGAGAGAGAGAGATAGAAACATCAATGATCAGAGAATCATTGATCAAGCCCGCAACCCGGCATGTGCCCTGACCGGGAATTGAACCCCGATTGCCTATATCCTAGGTCGACGCTCAACCGCTGAGCCACGCCCGGGCTCTCTTCTTTATTCTTAATGCTCTAGTTTACTGTCATCTCTAGACACTGTCACTGCACATTGTACTCTTCCCCATTAGCTTATGAGCTCCTTGAAGGTAGGTATTATGTTATACTCATTTTTCTATCCTCAGTTTCTAGCACAAACCTGGCACAAAGTAGGTGCCAAGTGAATGTTTATTAATTTCTCTTTATTCTTAATGACGTCACTCAGATGCCCTGTCTTTGATAAAGACTTCCCAGCACTACCTCCATGTCATTTACTATTAGTTGCTCTGTTCTTTGTGGATCTGCTACACTTGTTTCCTGTCTTCCGGTCACTTTGTCTTGGTAGCTTGTCTTGGTAAATGGTAATTTATCTGTTTAACATGCCTCACTAAACTGTTAGCCCCAAAGAGCAGGAACTATCTTTGTCTGTGTATCTCTAGTAGCATTTGATTGCCTTGCACCTAAGAAATGATCCACACTTCGTAGATATTTGTTGGATGAATAATATTGACATTAACTTTAGTTCAAATGCCTTTAGTACATATATACATTGCTCTTTAGCCAGTATAATTTTACAAAAAGTTACAAAAGGAGGAATCACAGTTAACTTGTTCTCAATCTAAATAATTTCTTAATTTCATGATCTGATAGATTTTGGGAATGAACCTCTGCTCTGATGCTGTTCAATACAGTAGTTACTAGCTACATATGACTATTTAAATTAATTAGAATTAAATGAAATTTAAAATTTAGTTCCTAGAATTCCACTTCTGGCCAAAATGAAATAACAAGGACCTGCCTGAAACAAGCAAAAACTGGACAAAATAGCCCCAAATTAACCAAACTTACGGACTTAGAAGAATTTCCAGGCACGGCACAAGGAGGAGAAACCCACCCAGAGCCAGGCAGACTCTGAGTTAAGGTGATAGAGGTGAGACCAAGGAGACCAAGGCAGCGAAATTTATAGGCCAGAGGGCCAGAGATCAGAAGGCCACATAGAGCAAACTCTGGAGATTGTAGAATGTACAATTTTAGTATTTATCAAGATACAAACCAACACAAGCATGTGAAGAAACTGCCCCAGACAGGAGAGAGAACCACTTGAAAGAATGAGAGGGAGCAGTACTAGATTTCACAGCAGACAGCACACAGGTACTCAGTGTTTGTCATTATTGTGGAAAATTCCTATGGCTAGAGCTGCTGCTAAATGACTTGACCATTATTAACACTGCTTATTGGGTTTTAATCTTAGGTCCTTTGCTCCTCTTGGAAACCCTCTGGTTCAAGAATTAAGAATTTCTAGAAGCCATAGGATACTTTGTATTACAGTACTTCTTCTGGATTCTTTCTCCCTTCTTCCTTCTTTCCCTCTCTGTTTCTCTCTCTCTCTCTCTCACATGTTATCAAATTCCGTCTTTAAAATGTCTGTAATAGTGGTTAAGCATTTTCTGTACTTGTAATAGTCAGGAATATACTTAGTGATTAGTTTTCTTCTGATTTTTTAATGGATAAAAATATTCATCACAAAAGGAAATTTTTTATTGGTTTTAGTGCCATTTTTTTAACTTAGAAAAAAACCTTAATACCAAATAGAACTGTATATTGTGTATGTGTGTGTGTGTTCTCATTGTTTTCCATCAGCACAGACTGAAAATGCATTTATTTCTCTCTCTTACTCTCATTTTTTACTTTCATTAGGAGTTTTTCACCTGGATTTAGATTCCAGCTCTGGCATTTATTGGTTATTTTACTTCGGTTAGATTACTTTACCTCTCTCCTCCTCCTCTGCCACATCTGTAAAATGAGAAAAAATTATTATGCTTATAGGGGGTTGTAAAGATTGTCAATAATGTGTGTAAAGTGCTTAGCAAATGCTAGGGTATTCAATAGGTAGTTATGATTTTAACTACTGTCTGCTCTTAGTAGGTAATCAATGCATATCAAAGGATTATCACCAAAAGGAGTTTGCTTAATAGGTATAATGTGTCACTCTTAAGTTTTTGGAGGTGAGAAATGAAATGGAGGAGAATTGAGAAATGAAAAAAAAAAGATCAATTAGCATCAGGCCTGCTGTTCCCGTCCCTCCTTCCATACACTTGGAAAAAAAAGGGGTGGAGGGGAGAGTGTTTTCAGAGCATATTGACAAACTGTTTTATTGTGAGGAAGTATGGACACCTGATTTGCTGGCTTTTGATTACTTGAAAAGCCTTATGATGGCAAAAACCCAGTTGAGAGGCAATGTAATGGAAAGGTTAAGAACATAAGCTCAGGCCAGAATGCCTGGGCTCAGGTCCTGGCTCTACCTCCTACTAGCTATATATGCCCGTGAACAGGTTATTCAACCTCTTTGTGGCTCAGTATCCTCATCAAAAAAAGAAAACAAATGACAATTTTGAGAGCTTATTCCATTTAACTAGCCTTACATACATAAAGCACTTTAAACTTAGCACATAGTAAGCATTATATAAGGGTTATTATTATAGTATTCACCACAGTAATGAATCACCTGAGCTTTTCCTTTAATACACTATAAATATGTAGAGTTACATGGGGAATAGGCTCATACTTCCGTGTTTTTCTTTCTAGCAGTGTACGTGATGCCTACCCCTTGGGCTCTTTTCCTCTAGAGTTAGCATGACAGGTTTGACTGAAGTGTAGGTGCTGCCTCTCCAGAATTAATCCTATTCCCTGTCTAGTCTTAGGTTAGCACCTATAGGGAGGTGGGATGAGTGTGGGCTCAGAAGTCAGGCAAATGTGCTAAGGTTTAAAATTCAACCTCTTCTATTTTATTAGTCTAAACAGATTGTATAACCTGTCTCAGCCTCAATTTTCTTACCTGTTAAATAGTAATAACGCTATCTACTTTATAACTTTGTTGAAAACCTTAATATAACCCGTGTTTAAAAAAAACAATCACTAGAATGGAATGTGTGTTGGTTTGCTTAGGTCAGTCTCAGTTTAAGCCTGTTGTTCTGGTTCAGTTATTAATAATGACCCCTTTCACTCAAAAAGTCTCTTAGTTTGGATAATAAATTATGTGATCATTTTACCTCTCACAGCTCCTTGCATAGAATTGTCATGTAAATGGCACTTATACTTTTCTTTATTAATATTGATTGCTTGGCATTAATATGCTTGGTGGACCAAGTTCAGCCAGGCAGTAAATATTTTTAATGACTGCCCACCATGTTAAAGTCTGTTCAGCTGGTCTGCCATGCTATGGTTGTGAAAACAGTGAAGGAAATTTTAAGTAATTAAAAGGAGATTAGAGATTTAAGAAATAGTTGATTGAAATATACTTCTTTATGCTTTTCTAGGTGTACCTTACAAATTCGAAGTACAACAGATGTTAGAAGAACCTCAGTGGGGATTAGTGTTTGAAAAGACAAGATGGATCATAGAAAAATACAGGCTCTCCCATAGGTATGTGCTGTGGTTTGAGATGGTTGCACATGTGCAGCCTTTCTCATTAAATTATGTTTTAGAGAAAACCCAAGTTACATATAAAATTGTGATGTATGGCATCAGGGATAGTTTATTGCAGAACTGATTAGTTTATAGTACTTGTTTCATCAGTGTGTTTTCCTGTTTCTTCCAACAGCAGTGTCCCTATGGATAAAATCTTTCGCCGGGATTCTGACCTGACTTGTTTGCAGAAAGTAAGCTGCCTTCATTTTAATTGGTTCCTTTGTTCACAGTTTCTAAAGCTGTTTATCTCAGTGTTTTCCCATGATGCCTAGTGCTTTGTGGATACATTTTCTGTTTCTTTTAGTGCTTTTTTTTTTCTTTTTAAAATTAATTTCTAGGAGATAATTAGTAATATGTTTTGTTGCCCACACTTGCATATAGAAACAATACTATTTTAAAATAAATTTGTCCATGTTGGCTGATAAATTTCTTAGCAGGTTATTATTGTACACAATGGAGAACATTTTTCTCATTTTATTAAATTCAAGAGCACCATGTTTCCATTTAGCTTTAACAATTGATCATTTTTAAGAATGGTATTATAAATCTAGCAATTAAGTTTAAATGGTCATCTTACTTAACTTTCCAGTAGGAAATAAGAGTCTTGAATTCTTTTATTTCACTTCTAGTTCTGTTTATGAGTGTAATGAGTTAAGACCAGTAGACTGGCAATGTCTCTCTCTCTCTCTCTGTAGCAGTTTGGAAATAGAAAATGTAAAGATGCTAAGTTTCTTTTTTAATGTTTTTACCTCCTTCTATTATAGCCACTTTATCCTTGCTTTGTTGGAAGATTAATATGCACATTTCCCAGGAAGTAGACTCTAGCATCCTAATTTTGAAATGATAGAGTCCTTTGTATGTACATAGATTTTTTTTTTTTTTTAATGGGATTTTTTGCTTTGTAAATGTAGCTACTCAAAAAAAGAGCACAGGCCCTGGCCGGGTGGCTCAGTTGGTTGGCGCTTTGTCCCATGCACCAAAAGGTTGTGGGCTCCATTCCAGGTCAGGGCTCATACCTAGGCTGTGGGTTCGCGCCCCAGCTAGGGTGCATATGGGAGGCAGGCCATGCAGTTTCTCTCTCACATCGACATTTCTCTCTCTCTCTCTCCCCCTTCCTCTCTAAATGTCCATAAAAACATATCCTTGGGTGAGGACGAAAAAAATTTTTTTTAAATGAGAGCACAGTCACAAATTTGTCCAAAAGAAAAAGCATGTCACACGTGCACATACAGTCTCAGGTCTGTTTCCTTATAAAAATCAGAAAGGAACTAACCTAAGCAGTCAGCAGTGGCTTCCTGAACTCTAGCTATGCAAGTATTGCACACAAGTTTATCTGCAGCCATATTTAAGAAGAATGTTTTCATTGGAAAATGTGAGATTTATTATTAAATAAGGATAGTAATATAAATCTTCTTGTACTTTTCGTGAATTTAAATATAAAACTTTTCTTTTTCAACTAGCTCTTGGAGTGTCTGAGGAAAACTCTGAGCAAAGTGACAAATCGCTTCATTGCTGAAGAATTCTTGACTCAAATAGAAAACTTATTTCTTTCCAGTTATAAAAGCAAGCAGGGGAATGGAGTAGCTGAAGAGAACTGTACTGTGGGTCCAAAGGAATTGTTAATGTAATGATTTTAAACTAAGACATTTTAATCTTGACCCAGTAGATCCTACTGTCATTTATAACCTTGAAATTATTGTAATTTACTTAACAGTGGCACAGCTTTGATATTTTTTCTCTCGTTTACAAAATACAAAATTTGCTACATAAATCATGTGACTAAAAGAAATAAGGACTTGTTTTCATACAGTGAGTGTGTAAACTGGGGTCTGCCACAGTGCTCCCTCCTGAGAGTGGTCGCCAGCAGGCAGAGCAGCAGACTGAGGGCTGTCTGCTTTTCCGTTGTATTCAGGTTGATAAGCGGAATGTGTCTAATTTTTATTTCCCCCCGAACTAGTCATTCCATTTTTGGTATCTCATGTCTCATTAGGAACACTTCCACCCTTACCATGTGTTTTGGTGTGCGATTTGTTTATGGTTGCAAATGAAATATGGATGGTTGGTCACGGAGGAATTAATGTGGTTGAAAACTACTGGTTTAGTAAATCTAACAACATACTATGTGAGGCCAGGGGGAGGCATAAGGAGAAAGTCTTAACAATAGAGAAGAGACTCAAAGGAGAGTCAAATCAGTTTTTTAATTATAGATATTTGCTTCCATTTTATTTTATAACAACAAAACTACAGGATATGCCATTTTCTCAGCTATCTGAAACATTTTGTATGGATTTCTGATATATAAAATAATTAACTTTAACTCTGTCCACTTACATTAGTATGTATGTGATGAAACTTCATTTAACTGCAACACAGATCATCAGAAACCTCAAACTAGATTCTTTTTCTACTGCCTGCTCTCAGTAGAAAGAAGCAAATTACAATAAAGCTTAAGTAAGTCAGAGATTTAATTTTAAAAACAAAAAAGCCTTCCAGCACATAGTACATGTGCCGCCCAGTTTCATATACTTTCTGAATCTACAACTGAAGTCAGCAAACTTTTTATGTAAAGAGGCAGTTAGTCCATAACTTAGGCTTTGCAAGACACATACTGTCTATCAGACGTGTTTTATATTTTTTTACAACCCTTGAAAAATGTAAAACCATTCTTAGCTCATAAGCCTCACAAAATCATTGCTGGCCATTACCTTCCAACCCCTGCTCTAGAGAATTGCAGATAATTAGAATTTCTTTTCAGATGCATGAGCCTGAGACACTGAAAGACGTTGCATCATTTTCAAACAAAACTCAAATTTGTGATTTACATTCAGATACATTTTCAAATAAAACTTAATCATGCTGCCTGATTTATCCTAATAGATTGTAGTTTATTTCTATTGACCATCAAATTAATTTATAGCCATTCTCCAAGCATCTTATTAATAACAGGTTTATTACATCTAATCTGAGTGTGATCCTTTATTTTTACCTTTTTGGATATAATTTATAGCCAAGGAAGAATAAGGCAGTATTGGGAGGAGCAGTGAATCCTTTTACATGGCTTGGGTCTTAACCTTGTGATTTTGGTGGATAAGCTTAACTTCTTTGGGCCTAAATTCCTGTGTATCTAAGGTCTAAGTTACCTTCCTAGCATCCTTCCAGGTCTGAAATCTTATGCTTCATTCTAATTGTTGGACTACTCAGCTGGAACTCTATAGTTTGAGATGGATGGTACAGTGCCCAAATGAGCAAATGTTTTTAAAGAAAACTGGTACTATTTCCATTTTTCTCTATGCATTTAGGATAAATAATGAAACATAACTTAAAAAGCAATTTACTTTGGGGAACGGAGTGTAAGAGCTCTAGACCAAAAATAAGGAAACCTGAGAGTTCTTACCCTAATTCTGTTACCAGCTTTGCTGTGTGACAATGATAAAATCATACAGCCTGTCTGGACCTCAAGCTCTTCACCTGGAATCCAAGGGTCTAAATTTTATGATTTAATATTTCTTTCCAGGTGCAGAAAAATGTACAATTCTGTAAAAGGTGTAATTCATTTCTTTGTACTCTTCCTTTGGACATATTTTCCCCATTGTACATTGGGAACGGATCCTATTGATAAATTTGGGTGATGGAAAATAGTGGAGATTGTTAGAAGTTCTGTTCTCCAATCTGGGTCCTCTGCACACCAATGGGTGACTGTATTTACTACGCCACACTACGAGGACTCAAAGGTGTAGTCTCAGTGTTCAGAGCTTTGAGAGCACAATTTTTTAAATAAAATATTTTTTAAAAACAAGCATTAAAAAAATCTCAATCCTACTATCTAGAAAACCATAGTTAACATTTTAATATAAATCCTTCCCTATTTTTTTCTTTTGGATAGTGTAATTTTAGAACATTAAAAGCTGTGATATTTCCTCCGCTCCTCCCTCATTCATCCTCCCTGCTTCCTTTTTTTTTCTTAGCATATTCTTAAAATATTTTTGCAGGTGCCCACATTCCTATCCCTGCCAGCCTTGGGCTATGAGGGTAGTTGAAGCAGGCAGGTCCTTGGAGAAACAGGAAGTCTGGAACCAATGGTAGTGTAGTATAGGAAGTTCAGGAGGCAGGGTCTCCAAGGGAAGCCTCCTCGAGTAATGTCACAGTATTGGAGATAGGACTTGGAGCATCCAAGTCTCTTCAGCCTGATTTGGTTCTTACTATTGCACAAATAATAAAATAATGAATTTAATTGTTTTTCTTCTTCTAGCTTGGCTGGTAGAAATTGACACTAGTATTTCGTCACTGTTAGACTTAGCTCTCTTGAAAAACCTAATCCCAACTTACACTGAAAAAAAGAAAAATCAGTGGGATAAGATCAGCAAGGTCAGACTCGCCTTCCCTCTCCGTTATTCCAGCGCGGCTCATTGGCCCCATATTCAGAGCTGCATTATGACTTTCGTGGGCCTTTGACACTTCTGTCTTCTTGAACCTCTTTTTACATTAAAAATTAATGCGTTATAATTGCATTTGTATAAAATGAATTTAACGTTATATATAAACATGTCCTTCAATTTAAGTTTTTTTTCCTTCTGAATTTAAAGGAAATTAAAACATTTTCATGGGCTTCTAAAAGTATTGTGGGCCTGAGGCATGGTGCCTAATAGATAAGTTGGCCCTAAGGCTGTCCTTAGAAAAATGTCAGTCCCTATCCCTCCCCTGTAAAACCCACCTGACAAACCATACAGTAGCTTGGCCACCCAGCTAAGAACACAGTGCAGTTCCCACAGCTTTAGAATTATAGATTGAACTTAGTTCTTAAAACTCAGGAGCATTGCTGGGACCATTCATCCTCAAAAAAAAAAAAAAGATAGGTGGCAGCAGTCAGTTTGAGTCTTCCGGTAGATATTTTGCTCTGATCCTTGGTCTGTAGTTTTGAAACTCATATCCTACCGCATATCCTACCGACTTTCCTCCCTCATTTCCCTCAAGCCTTGTCTTCACCCCCTCCCTCTGCTTGTGACCTGTCAGCATAGAGGCGTGAGATCGTCCATTCTGTCGTTTGTTGAAAGCAGGGCCTGAAGAATAGAGATGAACAGACCATTCTTATTTCCCAGAAGCTGATTAATGCTGCCCCAGGCTTCTCTCTCTCACTTTTCTCCCCCACAGGAGTGGGGTAGGGTCTGTGACGTGCAGACTCAAGCGGGGTCAGAACCTCTGCAGCTCTGGGCAGCACAGGACTGTGGCCTCAACGTGCTGACCTGATTGGGCAGGCCCCCTGCTCTTCAGCTTACCTGCTTGTGTATCTTGCTGGGTCCTAACACGGTGAGCTGGAGGACCTGGAGGAACTGATACGGTCAGGATGCCCTGGGCGTGATGCTTTGCCCTGCACCTAAATAAGAGCCATATGACACCTGAACACATGAGGTGTGGCTCCCTATCTTCGAGTCATCAGCAGATTCCAGTTGGTGGATTTCTCAGTGGAAATTAAGTCAGGATACCAAATTTTGTGCGTGTGGGGGGAGGGGTGTACACTTTACTGATAGCTAGAGACTAAATCTAGAGTCACATTATGGCCGTTAGGAAAAACCTAACCTCACTGAAGCACAAAGAAAAAGCACATTTTTATCACCATCTGCTCCATCAGGGTCGTTCAAACTGAACAAATCTGATCTGCATTTCTGGTTTACCAGTAGTTCAATAATTTTCCTATAAATTAATGCCAGACTTTGCGATATTTCCAGAAAATCGCTATGGAGAAGAATGTAACATACTTAATCCCTGACCTTCCCTTAAGTGGTTTTGTGTGTGCTGTTTCCCCAGACTCTGAGTTTTTTTATTTGTTTAACCTGTAATTTGTGCTTTCTGGTATTTTCCGAATCTTTTAAGTTATCTTAAGTCCTTTCTGGAACAAGACAGAATAAATATGGTCTCCCCCTATTTAACTTATGACATCTTGTTTTTATTTTCTCTTGAATGTACTTATGAATATATTCATAAGGACTTTAATTTTAGGGGAAAATGCCTGACTTGCTATCTTTGAGGATTCCTAAAGTAGTCTCTTAGGAATTAAGAAGGATATTCAATATGATTTCATAGTTTGTATTCCTGTTCCATAGGGTACAAAAGAACACTTGTTTCAGCCTATGAATTGTAAAATAGTATTTAGTTAGAGTCTAGCATGATTTAAGTAGATTAGTCATATATCTTTAAATTTGTGAATTTGACATGTAAATCGTGTATTATGTATAAGCTTACATAAACCTGTTGCTGTTTTCCCCAAATATTATCATTGTTTATGGATTTCTTTTAGTAGCTTGAATTTTGGAATGTTCTGTAACAAAATACAATTTAAGCTATTTTATACATTTAAATATGATGCCATGTTGTCTATATATATTAAAGGATATTGTAAATATTAATGTTTATACAATTACGAAAGCTTTTTCTCAAAATGATTGAACTCCTCCCAGTGCTTAACTGTGACATAAAATATCTGGTTTTAAACAGTGGGATTTTATCTTGCGGTAAAAATGAAAGGGAAATGTTCTGAAGATTCTATATAAATAAAGTTTTGAAAATAAAGTGGTGAATCATTTTGTCTCTTTCTAAATTATTAGCAGCATACATATTAATGGCAAAAAATGTCCCATTAATTTAGCATACTTTGGTTGAGCATCTTTTATGTGGAACATTGTAGGGGACACAAAGATGAATAAATCTTGGTTTCTTCTCACAAGAAGCCTATTACCTAGTAAGTGGAAGCACATAAAACCTGACATGGATAAACCCTAAGATAGAAACTGGAATTGATGATAAATGCCTGTAAAAGACTTCACTGGTAATAGGTGTTTAGACAAATGAGAAATGACTCTAAAATGTGAGCATTGATACTTATTTCTTGGAAGAAAGCACCTTCAAATAGCCTGGCAGGGTTGGGTAGATGACGTTTGGGGGAAGATGTTCCAGAAAAAAGTGCCTTTAGCCTGGGGGCATGAATGTAAGGAGTGAGAAATACAGTTTTGGGCCAGAGGTTAGAGTGTGAAGATACTAATTATGAAGGTAATTCACATTCAGTCAACTAAAGATACAGTTAAGTGTAAAGTAAGAAAAATCTCACCTTAAAATTAAAATTAACTCTAGTCTTTACCTTTTTAGTCTTTTAGCATATACAAACATCAATTTAAAAAACAACACTGAACAACTGAACAACAGGGTCATTACATATATACACACATATATATATATATATATCTCCTTTCATTGAGGACTTCCCTCTACAGCTGTGCATACACATCTATTGGCAAGGGGTACCTGGCACATTCTGTAGAACAGATTTGCGTAACTGATCAATTTTTAATTGATGAACTTTAGGTTCTTATTTTTCTATGCGAAATGGACCTTTTTTTGCACACTGCTAATATTTCTCTGAATAGATTTCTAGAAGCTTAGTTGCTAGATCAAGATCTATGTACCCTTTAAATTTTGTTAGTATCTGCAGAAAAGTTTTCAATATAAGCTAATTTTCCTCATAGTTACACAGCCGTGTACATCTTGCTTACAGAACTAATTTGAACTCAAGTTCCTAAATGATAATTTAGGTGGCAAAGTACAATAAAGTCCTAAGAGTTCTAATTCCACAAGGCATTTATTTCATTGGAAGTTTGTTCCTCTGTACAGCTGTTACGGGTTCTCACTAATTAAGCATTTGCTATAATTTTCTGATTGAAGCTAGCATCACACACTCAGCCTGTGGCTCCAGACCTGCATTGTCTCACAGTCCTATTTGTATTGTAATGGGTTTTGCTTAGTGTTGCTGATGTGTTTCTACATCACTGATTCTCAGTTATCTTCCCATAGAATGCTAACTTAAATAGAATATTGTCAGTATCTGCAAAGATGTGGCTAAATAAAAAACTTGTTTTGTCTTCCATATTTTTCCTGCAATCAAAAACTTCTTATCAATTAATAACTAATACCTGTTACTGAATATAACCACTGATTTCTCTCCCACTTCCTCCCCATTAACAAGGTCATCTCAAAATGTAGAAGAATTGGAAAGTTTCAGAAAGCAGTAAACTGCTTATCTACTTCAGTGATTGTTGAGCTTTCTATGGCTCCCAAATACCTGATAAACATGCTCAGCAGTAATTGTGGCATCTATACCTATTGCTAGCCAGAGATTGTCTACATCAGACTCTGTTTATGTAACAAAGTGTAATAGTTGAAACAAAATTTTGATGAGACCTTTTCAGAACAACAACTCTTAATCACAAGACATAATAAGTAGACTAATCTTACCCCCACCCCACCCTCCGGGGAGAAAGAGAAATTTGCTTTTATGAGATCAGTTTGCTTTTATGCAATGCCTCAGATTGGAGTCCAGCATTGTGGAGTTGGAGAGTATGTTAGGATAATTAAAGCAAGCTGCTATAACAAACCACCCCTAATTTTCAGTGCCTTAACACTAAAAGCTCCCTCACACAAAGTCCACTGCAGGTGTTCTGATCGGGTGGCTCTCCTGGGCGGATAGTCTATAATAGGTAGCTCAGATACCCAGGTTCTTGCACAGGTGGCTCGGCCATCTTGCGTCATCCATTTGAGGACAAGGTGAAGGAGAAAGGATGGATGATCACACACTTGATATTTAAGTACCTTGGCTTGGAAGTAGTAGTACCCACATCGCTTTTGCTCACAGTCCTTTGGCAAGAACTAGTAAGGATCCACCCAGATGCCAAGGGGCTGTTAAATGGAGTCCTGATTGTGCAGCTGCTTCTCGGCAAAGCTCTTCACTATGGAGGGGAAGCAAGAACCTTTGTTAGTGCCTAGCCTGCTCTGTTGCAGCTGGCCAGGCTGCGTTTTGTAAAATGTTAGGAACTCATCTTCAAATGGACCTTAAACTTCTGTGCTTGAGACTCCAAGTTCATTTAAAAAATTGACATCAAGTTTCTTTAAAAGCAGAGCCCCTATATATACATGTATATGTATATATATACATTATATATGTGTATATATATGTGCGTGCGTGTGTATAAAAGGATCATTTACCCTCCTCAAATCAGAGAATCTTAGAGCTGGAAAGGACCTTGGAAATGTTCAGGCTTAGAGTCCTATATTCTAATATGAGGAAACTGAGGCCCACAGAAATAAGTAACTTGCCCAAAGTTACACAGCCAAGTTCGTAGCAAGGTAACCGCTAGAAAACCCCCAGTTCTGCTATTGCACCACCCTTTTGAATGATTCCAAATTATTTCCAGTTTCATGGCATAAAGAACTACTCTGAAGATTTTATGTGCAATTCAAATGTTCAATATAATTTATGTTTTAATTTAAAATGTAATTTTGTCTTTTAGAATGGCAAGATCTGATAAATGCCCAGAACATGATTTTATGCAAAAATTGACTAAAGAATTACTATTGGAAGTGATATAATTAATGGCACTTTACTATCTTTATCTAAGATTAGCTTTATTAGCTTTATCTAAGATTAACAAACTTCCAAATCCTCGCTGCTTGCTTCTAAATCCACAAAGCTTCATTGTTCTTCAACCACCTTAATGAAAATGTTAATATCTACAGCCACTGGAGGGCGCTCCGTCACAGTACATGAGCACAATTATCTCAGCTGCAAGGCTGCCTGGTTTAACCAAGTCAGAAAAGATCGCACATACGCTTGAATTTGTAGTCATTGTAAAATATTCAGTTGTCTAGTTCCTTGACATTGTGTGATCAAAGGGTGGGTTTCCTTGTTTCATGGTCTCTCTAGGTTAGCCATTTTCCATTTTTTGAAGCTATTTATAAGAATAGCATCCATCCATTTATAGATTCATACAGTACTAAATGCTTTATACATAATAGCTAATCCTCACAACAACCCTGCAAGAGGTTTTATTGTCCCCATTTTAAATTTAGCCTTAGAGTGGTTAAGTAACTTCACCAAGGTCATGCAGCCAGAAATGGCAGAGACAGAATTCAAACGGAGACCTATATGATTCTAATACCAGCTCACCAGACTCTCATGCTATTTGGTTTCGGAGCTGGGAGGAACCTAAGGAACAACTGAGTTCAATGCCCTCACTTTTGGGTGGAAAGGACTGATACCCAGGTATGAGAAGTGACTTGTCCACATCAAGGCCAAGTGCTCCTGGATTACACCTCATGGGAACCTCACGCCCCTGACCCTGGAAGCTGGAGCCTTCTCTGGGCAACCAAAGAAATCCTGTGCTCTAGCTTCCCAACGAGTCAGCCCAGCCGGCTTCTCTGCCCAGGGCCGAGCGGAGGGCACAAGTGTGCTGGGGGCACACCTGCCTCTCAGGACCCAAGATGGAGTTACCCTCACCCCCTTAGGAGAGAGAAAAACAACCCAGAGTAACAAAACAAGAAACAGGCCTCTGCAGGGCTGGAGGGCTTTTTCCATTGCGCAGGAGAAAAAGAAATGATTCTCCTGTGCCCCGTGGTTTAGGGGAGCCTGCGCCCTTGCTCCTGACCCGCCCACAGAAGCCAGCCCCCTGGCCCTGCAGGAGGAGCCGGAGTCCCAGCCACCGGCGCTCTCTGTCGAGGGGAGAGCAGGAGCGGGACAGTCAGCGAAGGGAGATGAAGGGACCAAAGTCTTGCCATCCTGAAGCTGCTTTTCTGGGATATTGATTTTAAGCTGTTTATTAAGAAGCAAGACTCAGAACCTTTCACCCTCCTCCTTTTCCTTTGATTCAGACAGAGAAACCTGCCTCAGGAAGATCTTAGGATGTTCCCTTGGTCTAATTCGAATTAAGTACAGTAAACAAGAGGGCTTCAGGCAGGGGCCAGCTAGCTAGATGGCGCGTGTCCCATTGTTTCTGAGTCACCTAGCAAGGACTGTCCTGCCCTGTGTGTTCCCCTCTTCCTCAACGACCTGAACTCGCCCACTCTCACTCCTGAACGCTAAGACCCCACCCCCTGCTTCCTCCTCTGTCCAGAATGTCTTAGACACCCAAGGGTGCCTCACGGTCTGTGGAATTTTCATGCCTATGTGAATTCCCCATGCCATGGGTTAAGAACTTCATTTCCTCCTTTAACTTGACGATTAGCCCAGCCAGAAGAACTTACAAGGTGGGAGGAAAAGTATTAATTTTCTGTTTTTCCTTAGAGGAAGGGAGAGGAAGAGAGAGGGATAGAAACATCAATGATGAGAGAGTCATTGATCGGCTGCCTCCTGCACGCCCCCCACTCGGGATGGAGCCCACAACCCAGGCATGTGCCCGGACCAGGAATCGAACTGTGACCTCCTGGATCCTAGGTCAATGCCAACAGCTGAGCCACGCCCGCCGGGCTGCATATACTTCTACCCAGGTGGGTATAGGATCCTAACAGCCAACAATTAGCATGATAACATTAACCGTGAGGGGATTTGTGGTCTCTGCTCCGGTGCATTGCTTATGCTTTGTGGGATCTGGAACAAAAGGAAATTTCTTTGACAACATACCTTTTATATTCCAAAGGTACGTTATCATAGATGCAAAAAAAGATGACAGGCTCAGTTGAGGAAAGATTGACCTTTGTTAGGGAAAATATCAGCTACTTTCCCCCAATTCTGAAGAGATCTGCTTTTCCCTCCCCAGAGACAGAAAGGCCACAACCTAGCGGGGTGGGGGAGGGCCAGTTCCCTGCAGGGGAAGTGGGACGGCACCAAGGGGTCCCTGCTTCTCAAACAGACTTTTACCAATCCTCATCTTTCTTGCCCCATTTTCATCCCCCATCCAGGTGTGCCGGGTGCTGTAAATTTCTGAGCCTTCAGGGGTAGGAGGTAAGTCGAGATACTCCTTGCCTTCCCTCACTGTGGGGGGGCTTCTCCCCCCCTTTCCCAGGTCTGCTAAGTTAGGCCTCTCCTGTTTATCTGCTATCATCACATCTGTCCGTACAAATCAGCCACCACCGCCTTGCTGTGCTCTATTGATGCTCCAGGGAGGGATGTTTAACCTCACACGTTGTCCTTTGTCTTTAACCCACAGTCCATCCAGGTTTTCCCTTGTTTTAAAACTCCCTTCAATTAGCATATTTTTTTTTATAGTTTGAAAAAAATGGGGAGCAAAAAGGTGGACATGTTGGAAGCTGATTGGAAAGAATGTGGAAACTGCAAACAGGTGTGAGGTGAGTGTGCCTGACTCGGAGAGGGGGGACAGGGGTACCGCTGGCAGAGATATGGACTCGGAGACCAGAACAGGTCCGGTGGTGAACAGCCCGAGTTTAAGTGGCTCTGTTCTTAGGGGATCGATTTGTCTTTGAGCTACGACCGCAGGGCACATGGGGAAAGACCGACTTCCCAGAGGGACCAAGGCCTGACCCAAGGTCCCAGGTGCCCCTGACCTTGGAAGCTGGAGCCACTTGACACCCTGCTACTCCTGCTCCCCAGACCCAGCTCTTCCCTCTATTCTGGAACCAGTTCTGAGTTTAGTGGGGGCGGGGTGTTAAAGATCCAGTAAACCCAGCCACAGACTCCTCTCTGACTCACACAGCCCTAATACCCAGTGGACTCAGCCCCACCCTAAACCCCAGTTCCAGTGCCTGCCTTACCTAGTCTCCCAGCCAGAAACTTGCAGGACAGCCTCCCCTCCTCCCCCCTTTCCCCCCCCTTCCCACCTGCCATCGGCCTGTGAGGTTTGCCTCCCAATGCCATATTTCTCAGTCCTGTCCAAACCACTGCTCCTGGGTCAGCTGAGGCCCTGGCCGCCTCTCCTGAGCTAACGTGTTAGCCTGGGTGCTATTTCGACCTCCTGTCTTGCCAATCTTACTTCTACCCTACCCGGCTCTAGCTCCCTTTCCATCTAGACCACCCATCCCAATGCCGACAGCATGGTCTTTACAAACACCGATTTGTGTCCCTCGTCTCCTTTAAACCATGCGATGTCCCATTATTGTTAGGACGAGTTCCAAATTCCTTAGCTTATCGTGGCTCCTTCTGTTTTCAACGCAGCTTTTCTTTCTGGACTCATCACTGCTCATTTCCTAACTAGCATTATTCTGTATCTGGCTCACTGGGCTCTTCCTAGTTCAGTGGTGGGCCCGTCTCTCAAGGCTCCTTTCCTCCTCGGGTGTCCTCCTCTCTGCCTGGAATGTTGTTCCCACTCTTGGCACCTGGCTGACTGAGCGTCAGCTGCTCAGCAAGTTTCACCTGACCTGGCCCTATTGCAGGGCCAAGACCCACAGCACGTTGGGAACCTCAGGGCCGGCTCCTTGAGTAAAATGTTGGTCTTTCCTCTCTTTGCCAGTAGAGGGCGTGCTCCCTGGGAGCTGAACCGCTCACCCCTGTCCCCAGGTCTAGCACAGTGGCTCTCACACAGTAAGTGCTTAGTGAATGTTGGATGGATGGGTGGGTGGATGGATGGGTCCCCTGTTCAAGATGGTGTGGTCAGCAGATGGAGTGGCAAGGACTCGAAACCAAACCTTCCCATGTTTTTCCTTGTGTATCACCTCTTTACAGCCAGCTCTCCAGCCTTCCAGGTTTCCCAGGGTGCACCTGCCATTGCGGCTGCAAACGATGCTAATATGCCCCCAGAGCTCCAGCTGCTCGGTGAAGGGCTGTCTGCCTAGTGCGCACAAGGTGGCAATTTGTCCAGTGGGTTTTTTGTGTCCTACACTGAATGTTGCAGAACCAGCTTATGAAATGTACATTGTAATTAGGGAAAATATTCTTGCAGCAGGTTGGAGAGGTAATTACTGCCTAATTGTATTTTCCCCCAGTATTTTAGCCCAATGGTCTAGAAAATAATTTAGAATTGTGATTTTTATAATTACGTTTTTTGAGAGGTCTGTTCAGAATTATAATCATCTAACAGGGCTTAGAGGTAGCTTTGCCTTGGGTACTCTTCTAGGTTTTGTATGCTCTATCTCATTGGTGATCTCAAAAGCCCTGTGAGGTTGGTCTTATTTGCCTCATTTGATCAACGAGGAAATTAAGGTTGAGAATCTTGCCCAAAGTTGTCCCTGGTGATGGGGTTGAGCTAGAACAGTCTGTCTACTACTAAAGAGCATGATATTATCCACTTCTCTCTGCTGCCGCCACAATTCTCAAAGGGTTCATTTATTCAGTTAATTTATAAATTATTTATTGTTAAATAGCGCCAGACACTATTTTAGGTGTGGGAGGTACAACAGGGAACAGAATAGAGTCTCAGTTTGCCCTGGGGACAGAGGAAGAAATAAACAAATACATAATATACCACATATTGGTAAATGCTATGAGCAAGGGCAGGGAGAGCGTACAGGGAGAACTATTTGAAGAATGGATGCGTCTGAATTCCAGGACAGTGGTATCTTAGTCCAGGCTCCCTGGAGACTCACTCGAGCCTGAGACTGCGTGGGGAAGAGGGGTTGGAAAGTGCTCGTAGGAAGCAGCCCTGTAAGGAAGTGAGGGCAGCAGGACCGGGCAGAGGAGAGGCCGAACCACAGCGTGATTACAGCTGCGCCTCAGCGGATCCCGCGGTGAGCGTGCAACGGAGAGGACTCTGCGAGGTTGGCCAAACCGAGGCGAAGCGGCCGGGCCCTTGTACACCCTGGCTATCGCTACGGCGAAGGACGACGCCCAGAAAGGGGGGCTTTTTGGAGTCTTGGGGGTTGTTTCTGGACAGTGGACACTCCCCATCAAGCTTTCTCTTGTCGGGTTATTGGCTGATGCCTAAGAATTAACTGCCTAAGTCTTCGTTCTCCATCTCTACAAACCTGGATAATAATAGCTCTGCCCAAAGTGTTGCTGAAAGAATTAGAATGATAAATAGTGGTAAATGACCCTATAGAAATATAAAGGCGATTAAATAAATTAGGACCATCTATACTGTGGAATAGTGTAGATCATCTGTGAAAAATAAATGATCTAGAACAACCTGAACTGATGGGGGGGAGGGACAAGACGGATGAGAAAAACAACAAAGGCTATGACAATATGTATCATATGGTATCATTTATTCTTAAAAGACATCTATTTGTATCTATATAGAAAGAGAAATGGGAGGATATATATACATCAAAGTGTTGACTATGAGTGCAGGAGTCAGCCGGAGAGGAGGGGCCAGGCGGCGCTGGGTGGGAGGCGGGGCTGGGCTGCTCTTGCTTGGATGTAAGGACATGGGCAGAGAAGGGGCTGCAGGCAGACGCGATGGGGTGGATGGCAGTGCAGAAAAGGAATTTAGACAGGACTTTAGAGATCATTTGCTCTCAGATTTGCTTGTGTTCTGGAGTCAGCAAATCTGAGTCAGCAAATCAAGTCCCTGCTCCACCGGTAACCAGCTGATTGACCTTAGGCAAGGCAACGTCTCTGAATCTGCTTCTTCATCTGTTAAATGGAAATAATAATACCCACTTTGAAGCGCTGTTGTCAAGATCAAGCATGATTGCCTTAGACACTCAGTCACAGGGGACACTGTCATTAGCCCAGAGTGGTCACTTGACATTCATTCTACTTCTCAACAAGGAGTGAGTGTCAGAAGAACAGTTTCCCGGGGCCAAAATAACACTGCGGGAGGAAGCAGCTCTCCAAACGAGCAAGCTTTCTGCCTGTCTGCTTCCCTTGACTACATGGGAAGCTGATTCACCTAAGAACTCTTCTCCTTAGACATTAGTGGCTCACTTGGTTTTCATTTTTTTTCATCAAACTATACATACATGTAATTTTTTTTATAAAAGGGAGACAGAGAGAGAGGTGAGAGTACCGTGAGGCTTCTAGTGAAACACAGCAAGCCCTTCTCCATCCCTTGGCTTCACATCCAAAAGCAACCTTCTTTAAGCTGTCTTACCAGACAGCTCCCTCCATATTTCTAAACAATATGCTTATTTTACTATTTTCTTTTATATCAAATTTAGACACCATCTATTGTCTTTCTTTTATGATTCAAGTAATTAGCGTTATTATTATTTTTTAAATCCTCACTCAAGGATATGCTTATTGATTTTAGAGAAAGAGGAAAGGAGAGACAGAGAGACAGAGAGAGAGAAACATTGATTGGTTGCCTCTCGTATGCACCTGACGGGGGTTCGAACCCACAACCTGGGTATGTGTCCTGACCAGGAATCGAAAGCACAACCTTTTGGTGCAGGGGCTGATGATGCCCAACCAACTGAGCCCCTGGCCAGGGCTCACGTACTTAGCATAATTGTACCACCCTCTCATCCCCAATCTTCCCCATAGTTTTAGTTCAACTGAAAATCGGCGTTTACATTATAATAGTTGTTTAATTTCTTTCAAACTCTTCATCAGCTCTTCCATCTACCTATCCTTTGATTATTGCTTTCAAACATCCTCATATTGGATACTTTATTTTTCTTTTTATGTTCTCTTTCTGTTTCAACAGAGAAGCAGCTCTTTAGGACCTCTGTCCTCCTGCTCCAGACCAGACAGGCTCCCGCTAGGCCAAATGCACAGCTGTCACCTGGGGAGTTCTCCTTCTTGCTCTCTGGGTAGAGTCCCTCTGTTGCCTGGATTTCATGTATTTCCTCTCCCTTGTTTTGCTGAGGCACATCCTTAAACAAAAGGAACTTGATGGGGAGAGATACAAGTTTTGTCTTTACATCATTCTCTGAATTCCATGTGTGTTTGCATTTGGCAAATAGACACTTTCTTCCTGGTGAGGCACTTCACACATCTGAAGTTAAACAGGTATAACTAAGTGTTACATTTATTTAACAAATATGGGCTAGAGCCAATGCTCCTGTCCACAGATCTGAGATCAATAAGGCGGGGTAGCTGCACTCAAGACATTTTTCTTGCTGGGGAAAATATGTGAACAGGCAAGGATATAATGTGATCAACACTATAGCAGATAGCAGAAACTCCATAGGGTGCTGAAAGACCACCAAAAAGAAAAAAAAAACACGAACAAAAACCAAAAAAGCAGAACTTAGCCTACCTTGGAGAGCTCTTAAAAGGCTTCCTAGAACTGCCTAAAATGAGCCCCCAAAATGAGAATGCATGTGTATCTATTTATGTACTACATAGTTTTTAAAATGGATCTAAGATATTTTGCAAAATGCATATAACTGTTCTGTTGCACTAAAATTCTTCCAGGTTCCCCGACTGTGCCTAGATTTAACGCACCTTCTGGGTTTCAACATTTTCCCCAGGGATTTGAACAGTGCCTGCCAGATAGGCTTTTACTATGCAGTTGTTGGAAGCCAGGTGTGGCATCATAAATCAGTGGAGGAAGTGAGTTCTTTAAAAAGAACCTTCGATAAATGGGTCTGGGATAGTTTTACTATGAACACATACAAAATAATAAAATTAGTTTCTTGCTTTACCTCATTTACAAAAATAAATTCCAGGTGCACTAAAGATAAAAATCTTTTGGAGACAAGAGAATATCTTTATGACATCAGAGAAGGGAAAGATTACTAAAATAGGACACAATGCATAAATCATAACATAAAGATTGATAAAATGGGCACTGTCAAGTAAAAATTTTCTGTACAACAAATGACATATATCATAGGGTACTGTGAAAAATTTCTCTTCCACTAACCATGCTTGTCAGTCTGATAGACTTTGATTCCCAATGTGACCCTGCCATTTACTAGCTATGTGAGCTTGGTCAAATAACCTAACTTGTCCGAGTTCAAGTCTCCTATTCTGTTAAATGAGGATAATATCATTTAGGGGCACTAAATGATAGGATGAATGTAGCGCTCTCAGTAGAGTGCATGGCTCATTTCAGGTGCCCAGTGTGCTAGGTGTTGAGGTTTGTGGGGTAAAGAAGCTATGACCCCGCCCTTCACCCTTGAAGGACTTACAGACAAACAGACACGTAGCTATAGGGTGACAAGTGCTGTCACAGTTTCCTTCACTTCAGCCTCTTGTAGATCAAAAAGCAACAGTACCCAGCCTGGGCGGAGCCGCCTGTTGGCCTCCCGTTGCTCAGGGGCCTCTCACCTCTCCTGTCCTTACCATACACTCTTTTCCCAAGTGCTCTCACCACGTCTATGGCCATGAATGCTGTCTCTAGACTGGTAAAAACAAAAACGTCATCTCCAGCCGAGACCTGACACATCCACTTCAATGTCCAGTAGGCATCTTAAACTTAGTGTATCAGAAACTAAACTCTAGTCTTCCTTTGCCCCTAAATAAGCTGCTTCCCCGCATTGGCCCAGCTCAACAGCGGCTCTCAGCCCACTCACTCACTCCAGTTCCTCATGACCAAAGCCCAGGGCCATTCTTGATAACCCCCCTCACTTATTGCCCAAAGTGTGCTCTTTCTCCCATCACAGTACTTCTTGCCCTGGCTGGGTGGCTTGGTTGGTTGGAGAGTCGTCTGGTACATCAGAAGGATCGAGGGTTCGATTCCCAGTCCGAGCACATACCCGGGTTTCGGGTTCAATCCTTGGTTGGGATGCATACAGGAGGCAACCAATCGATGTTTCTCTCTCACATCTCTCTCTCCCCCTTACTCTCTCTCTAAAAACCAATAAACATATCCTCAGATGAGGGATATAAACAACCACTTAAATCCATTCACTTCCTTCCACCTCCTCTTTAACCCACCGGTTTAAACCACCACGGTCTCTTCTCTCACCTGCTGTAACCTCTGCTCTAACTACCTAACACGCCACAGGTTTTGAAAATGCAAATCTGATTGACAGTTTCCTACATGAAACCCCCAGTGGGCTTCCCATTGTCCCTAACAGTCCAAACCTCCTGCGCTGGTCCGCAGGGCCTGGACCACGGGCCCCCCGCTGCGACTGCCTCGATGCTCGCAGCCCTCAG
The DNA here is from genome assembly GCF_054644295.1 of Miniopterus natalensis. Taxonomy (NCBI): domain Eukaryota; kingdom Metazoa; phylum Chordata; class Mammalia; order Chiroptera; family Miniopteridae; genus Miniopterus; species Miniopterus natalensis. The sequence goes on along the minus strand of NC_142089.1, from coordinate 35,174,943 downwards.
CCGCGCGGCCTCCACCCCGTCTCCCCAGCGCAGGGCGTGCTTCCTGCTCGGGCCCTGGCACGGCCCTGCTCTCTTCCTTGAGCACGCCCTGCCCCCTCGGCCTCGCTAGCCCATGTCATCATCTTGGCTCTCTTCGTAACTGGTTTTCTTACAGGGAGTTTCCCTGTTGCCCTGATCTAAATCAAGCGTTCTAACTTCCTAATCACCTTCTTTTACTCCTTCTCTCTGTTCATAATTTTTAAATATCTGTTTTGATGGTTATTGGGTGTGTTTATCTCACCTATGAGACTAAAGTTTCATAAGGGTAGAGCCGATGTCAAATCTGTTCCCTGCTCTTTTGTCCCTTGCTATGGCTCTTACATCCAGCGTAGTTCCCAGTGCACGGTGGGGGCTTAGTTATCAGGCTGGTTGCAGAGGAGATTTTATAGGATGTTGTTATGGGCTGGATATTTATGTCCCCTAAAAATGTCTGTGTCAAAGCTCTAACCCCCAATTTGATGGTGTTTAAAGCTGGGGCCTTTGGGAGGTAATTAGATTTAAATGAGGTCATGAGGATGGGAACTGGGAGGAGAAAGACAAAGACGTTCCCCTCTAAAATCACACTCACAGAGGAAAGGCCGTGTCTACAAGCCAGGGAGCAGGCCCTCACCAGGGCCCAAATCTGCCGGCCTCTAGAACTTGGACTTTTCAGCCTCCAGAACTGTGAGAAATAAATATTTGTTGTTTAAGCCTCCCAGCCTACGGTATTTTGTTATAGCAATCCAAGCTAGTTAAGATAGATGTTTGGGGGGGAGGGGGGGGGGGCTTCAAGAAACCCATTGAATCAAAACCCTTTAGGGGTGGAGCCCAGAAATCTGTATTTTTAACAAAATCTGCAAGTAATTCCTATTTAGAGCACCCAGTTCTGATGCTTGGAACCTGCTAGCCCTGAGAAAAGTGCCCAGGATTAGAAATCAGAAGACAGAGGTTTGAATTCTGCTCTGTAAATTACTAGGTATGACATCTGGGGAAGTCATTTAATATCTCTGATCTTTAGTTTCTTTTTCTATAAATTTGGAGTCATAAAAACGGCAGCTTCAAACTGTAGCCCTGAGGCCCCAATGCACAATATAGTTTGAAACACTTTGTGAAGTGCCCAGTAAAGAAATGTCAGACGTTTCCCTTGCTCGGGACGTCGCCGTCATCTCTGACAATCTGCCTGCCGCGGCCCACACCTCCCCGGCGAGATAGCATCCCTCTTCTCAGCCTCTGAAGAAGGACAGACAACAGTAATTCACGGGGCCTTTTGCTTTTCCAAAGTCCTGGGCCATGATTAGTTAGATACGCATCATAACACACCCACGGCCTCCCAGCGCATTTGCTGCTGGGGAAGAAGCTGGGCCTGGGCAGCGACAGCAAGGCCAGGGGGAGGAAGCCTGGTCTCACCTCCATGGCAGCCGCAAGGGCCGAGTCTCTGGAAAGTAACCAGGAAAGGCCACCAGCAATCGGGGAACCTCTGAGCATTTTCTTAACTGACACTCACGTGCTGAATCCTTTGCAAACTTACTCAACTATCTTGGGAACTGGTAAAATCAAGAAAAGTGGATTCCTTAGTAAAGATGTGATAAAAAAACAACAAACTCTCAAATTTAAGCAATTTGCTGTGTGAACCTAGGAAAACCCTCTCATCTCCTTGACCCTCAGGTAGCTTATGTGTGAAACAGGTGTTTGGACCACATGAATGTATAAAAGAATGAATGGATGGATGGACGGACGGACGGACGGACGGACGGACGGACGGACGAACGAACGAACGAACGAATGAATGAATAAGACCTGTTGTTCTGGAACATGGCACACCCAGTCACCCAAGCCAGATACATTGATTCAACAATTCCTTCCAAGTTGCCCTAATTTCCTTTATCTTCCCTCACTTCTCCATCCCCACTACAGTGACCTGATTCAGCCCTTCATCATTTCTCACCTGGACTCTTTCTTCAGCTCCTAATAGGTCTGCCTCCTTTCATTTATTATGTGCACCCATGCATGCACCCATCTGAAAAACATTGACTGAAGTATGTTCTGTGTATCAGGCATTGTCCCCGTCGGTGGGAATTTGGTAGTGAGCAACACCAAGTGCCTGCCTTCATGAAGCTTGCACTGTAGCTGGGAGAGATGACAGAAAAACTAGTTAACAAGTCCACATGACACATTCTTTGAGGTACTGGAAAGTGTTAACAGAAATAAAGCAGGGTAAAGAAATAGAATGGCATGGGGGGAGAGTTCTATTTTGTTTCGGGGAGCAAAGCAAGACCTCTCTGAGAAGGAAGCATTTTAGTGGGAATCTGATGAAGTGAGGGAGTGGGCCATGTAAAGATCAGGGAGAATACCATTCTAAGCAGAGGGAGGTAAATATGTGCAAATGTCCTAGGCTACAGACAAGTTGGTGTGTTCTCAGAATAGCAAAAGAAGGCCAATGTGTCTGGAATGAGGTAAATAAGGGGAAGAATCATAAGAGATGGGTTTAAGGAGTAGGCACGGGCCAGGATCAGTGAGAGAAAGAGATATTAAGGATGACCGCATGACTTTTGGCCTAAGCAACTGAGAAAATAGGGGTGCCTTCTACTGGGTGGGGAAGACTTGGTGAGAATGTAATGGGTGAAACTTTTATGACTTCTGTTTCCACCAGTTTTGATAGGTTTATTAGAAAACAAAGAGCACATGCCAAGCAAGGTGATGGATAAATACGTCTGAAGCTCAAGGCACAGGTGTGGGCTGGAGATGTGAGTTGGGAGTTACTGGGTATTACCAAAAGCCAGGAGGCTCAACAGGGCATACACGAGATGGGGGAGAGGGGAGGACTGAGAGTGGGGGAACCAGAGTAATTTGAGAACCAGAGTAATTGGAGAAGACCCCAGAGACAGAGCAGCTAGAGGGGTGGGAGGAACACCAGCAGAGGGTGGGTGTGGAAGCCAAGACAGGGGAGCCTTTTAAGCAAGTGCAAATGGCCACTGCGTCAGCCACTGTGTCAAGTGCGGCTGCTTTTATTTATTTTTAACCCTCAACCGAGGATATTTTTTCCATTGCTTTTTCAGAGAGTGGAGGGGAGAGAGAGATAGAAATATCAGTGTGAGTGAGACACATCAATTCGTTGCCTCCTGCCCGAGTGCCAACCAGGGCCGGGGACTGAGCCTACAACCGAGGTCGGAATCGAACCCAGGGCCCTTTTGTCTGCGGGTCAACACTCTAACTACTGAGCCAAACCGGCCAGGGCAAGCACCGCTTCTTTTAACAGAGCATTTAAATCAATTCGCATTTCTTTGAATACAGAGGTATTTGGACATCTTTCTTACATCTTTTTAGTATTCTTTTTGTTTGTTTCTTTATTTCTCTTCTGATAGAAATTCAACTTGTAACTGGTTTATAGGGAGTCTCAAATTGTTGGGTAGAGCCATGAAACGGTTTTACTTTTTCCAAGTGGTGCTTCCAAACTACACTATGTTGGTTTCCTTCTCCTAGTCAGTCTTCCCCAAGTCAGTCTTGGCCAGACGACTTAATTTTCAATAGCACAGTTTAATTCTGTTTTTAAAACCTCAACGCTGTTTATTTAAAAATAAAGATTTTTAGAATGGCAAAACTTTTGTTTAAAAATTTTCCAATGGTAATTGTCAAACATGTACAAAACCAGAAAATCCTATTTATTATAAAGCTCAGTCTCCTATGGGGCTCAGCGCTCCCCTCCTCGGGAGGCTGGGTGAGGACAGGCGGGGCCTCTGGTGCCCTGCTGTCAAGGGGCTCCTCCCCCAGCTGCCCTCCAGGACAACTGGGCTCCCTTCGGAGATTTTATCAAGCTTTTTGCCCCCTCCCCACGCTGGTGACCGCATGCACTCCCCTGATGCCTGGGACCCTCTCTCCACACTGCACCCTTCCCAACCCTGAAAATGCCACAGCCCCTCCCATTACCAGTTCTCTCCCCCTGGTCCCTTTACCCCGTAGCCCTCTGATTTCTAATTTCATTTTATCTTGTTTATTTATTGATTTTCTCATTTAGTTCTTCAATGAATATCTATTGAGTGCCTACAGTGGGTCAGGCACTTGCCTAGAAGTGATGGTCAGGTAGACATGCTTCTGCCTTTATGGAGCTGAGTCCAGCAGGGAAAACAGACATTAAGTACATAACGACACTAAAACCTGATGCTATATTATATGTTTTACTCACCTGAATACTCACCTTGTAAATTCAGTTTAAGCATCACCTCCTCCAGGCAGTCTCTCCAGTTTCTCCAAGCTGGGCTAGGCACCCTCTTACGTGCCCTGTTGGCATCCTATAAATGTCTCTCCCATAGCATTTCACATACTGTGTTGTCACTGTGGACCTGCCTGCCTTCTCCACAGTAAATGGTGAGCTGAGAGGCAGGTGTTATCTCATTTATTTCTTAATCTCTAGCTCCGTTCCCTGTACATCGTAGATTCCAATACATGCTAAGTAAATGACTGACTGAATAAACATTTTCTTTACTGGGTCCTTCCAAGAAGAATCCCAATAAATAACATTTCTGAACAATCTGAGAAATAAGCCAAAAGTAAAGACCCAAGCCAGTATCACCTTTATTACTGATAGATGCCCTGTTGGGGAACATAGCTTCATTTGAGGGCCAAATGGGTCTGCCAGGGAGCCATAGCATTAGGCAGATGCCCACCTAGGTGAGGGGACCTTAGGGGCCAGTGAGGGTTGTGGAGGGGGAATCACAGCAGCAGGCGTGTTCCCAGGAGGAAGACGGTGAAGCTGAGCTGAGCCTGCCCAGTTAGTCTCCCAGACTAACCATGGGAGAAATCACCCACCTCCCTAGAGGCAGGGAGTAGAAACAGGGAGAGAGGCCACACTAATTTGGCTTCTTCTCCAGAAGGAAACACCAGATGTCAGCAAAAAAATTCCCCATGATCAACTAACTCCATTACATCAAGCACCCCGCAAGTCTTCGTTAGATGGTTCAGTCCCTATCAGAGCGGGGGCCAGGTATCCTTCTCGCTTCACAGACGAAGGCCCGAGTTCCCAGTAGCTAAGTCACTTACCCAAGACTGCAAATCGAGGCAGCGGGAGAGCCCAGATTCCATCGTCTTATTGATAATTATGGCTGAGAGTTGTTTGGGTGCTTATCACATGCTGGGCCCTGGGATAAGCACCTTAGCACATCTAATCCCCACAACAATCCTCTAGGGTAGGTAATGGCTGTTATTCCATTTTGTGCATGAGGTCATTTAGGTCAAGGTTACCACTCAGGGCTGAGAGTCAAACGAAGATCTGTCTTCCCAAAGCCTTGGTTTGCCTCCAGACTCTCATAACATTCCCGCCTCGGGTAAAATGTGTAAGCAAGTCAGCGAAGGACCCCCAGGACAACTGCACCCTCTAAGACAAGAAGCTCATTCCTGGGACAGGAAGAAAATCTCCAGGGTCAGCCATATGATTCTGAGCCGTGGCCTTGGTTTACTCATCTGCCAATGGGAAATAATAAGACCCTCATCACAGAGAGGACAGACATGAGACAGAGCGGGCTTCCCCACTGGCTGAACCCAGCACAGGTTAAGAATTTGGGTGATGTGACCTGTCACATCTCAGGCGGGAAGCAGGCTGGGTGTTTCTCTGGCTCCTGTGGAGGGTTGGGTCCTCTCCGAGTGTGTTTGTTTGTTTGTTTGTTTGTTTGTTTTGGCCACTCCCAGTGCCTGGCCCATGTCTAAGATGGAAGGGATGCCTAGGGCCCCTCTCTTAGGGAAGTGGCACTGGGGGCCTGTGACAGAGAATAAAGGACATACCCTAGACTGGGAGAGGGCCACGACAATGGGGCAACTGGGGGTGGTCTAATTTTCCCCCAGAACATCAGCTATCGCCCTTAATCCTCTCAGAGAACTGAAGTGAAGAAAAAGAAACAGTAGGAGGAACTGAGTGGGCCTGAGGCTGGCAGAGAAGAAACAGAGAGCAAGTGAGTGAGGGTCACCTCTCCCACTCCGCAGGTGACCCATTCTACACCAAATGTGTCCACACAGGGAGGAGAAGGGTCAGTGCTAGATTTGGAAGCCTGGGTGCAAATTTGATAATAATATGCCCATTTATAAGGTAAAAAGCCCGAGGCCCTGCCTGAGGTCCACAGCTGGGGGTGGTGGAGGAGAGGCTGGAATTCAGGCTGGTCTGGCCCCTGCACCAGTGGGGTCTCTTTTACCCACATCCTTGTTACTTAAAGTGTTACCAGGTCCAGCAGCTTCAGCATCACCTGGAAGTTTGTAAAAAATGAGTCGCCTCAGGGTTCGCCCCAGGCCTCCAGGGCAGAAGCTGCCTTTTCGCAAAATCCCCAGTGGACTGGAATGTCCATATACATTTGAGACGCCCGGTCCTACCCCACGTCTAGGTTAGCCCAAAGTTCCTTCTAACCCCGAGGTTGTCTTCCTTCCATCACTGGCAGATATGTCGACTGTCACCTCAGGCAGGGGGCTTCTGCTCCTTGCCTTGGCCCTGGACAACCAGCAACCCGGGCTTCCAAGCTCAGCTGTCACTCACTTGCAGTGTGACCTCTGGAAAGCTAGCTAACTGTGTGAGGCGCACACCTCAGCGCCACACACAAAGGAGACAATTTCTCTTGTTCTCTGAGCCTCAGTTTCCCCATATGGAACATAAAGATGTTTCCCTTGAATCAGTTGTTTTCAAACTGTGGTCCAAAGAGTTTTGAGGATGTCAGTTGGAATTTGTACCAGGTTTGGGCTGAGACAGGGAAGAGAAAGCCAGCGGATCCTGGGGCTGCCCCTGATTTTAACCAGAGCAGCCAACTTTTTCTCCATTTTACAAAGAAGCTTCCTCATGAGCCTTTCTCTAAATACAAGGTGAGGCAAAAGTCGTTTTACAGTTGTTCATATGGAAAATAATACAATAATTAATAAATAATAATACAAGAATAAATCCTGTGTTTTGCGTACTTATAACTGTAAACCTACTTTTGCCCCACCCTGTAGGTTTACTTTTTCGTCTAAAATAATCTGAAAACCATGTGCTCAATATTCTCCAAGGTCCCATCCAGCTAGGACAGACTCCGATTCCAGGTCTGGTTTCGTGACTTGGGATTTATTAATTGGGGCACCAAACACATATTTACTGAGTGCCATCATGTCAGTCACTGAATGACAGGCCCTGCCGCTATTGACAATGTTCGCTTTAGCTGCTGTGGGGGGAACAGACCACTGGGGTTTGTGTGTGATGGAAACCCCAACCTTCACTCCTGCCTTTCTGTGTAGCAACAGAGACCTGACTCTTTGCTGGACACTTAGCCGTATAGAACAAAGCCTGCATTTCCCAGTCTCCCAGGTGTGAGTCATCCACAACTCTACTCTTTTTCTCATGCCCCCCCCCCACACACACACAAAGGTAGGTGTGGCTGTTTGACTAAATTCTGACTGATGCATTCAAGTGAAATGGTGGGTACAATCTGTGGGCTATGCAGTTGAAAAAAAAAGGGTGTGTCACCCCTTCTTCAACTTTTCCTTGGAAAGGGGCAGAATGCAGACACGGTGCTGAGCACTGTTGGGTCCTGTGAGCAAAGGACATACCCTAGTGAGGGTGGGCCACAAAAACAAGGAGCCTGACACTCTGGGCTGCTTCCACCCAGGTTGCTGCATGAGTGAGAAATGAACCGTGTCTTGTTGAAGCCTCTGCTTATTTGGGTCTCTGTTAGAGAAACTGGCATGCAGGCTCGCACCCTCCCCCCCACACACAAGTACAGTGGGCAAGAGTGGGAGCAGAGAGACAGGTTAGAAACGTTTGAAATAATCCAGGAAAAAAAGATAATGGTCGTTTGAGAAAAGGTAGTAGCTTTGGAGGTGATGAGAAGCTCAGGTCCTGGAGATGTTGCAGAGATACAGGTGATGAGATTTGCTGATGGAGTGAATGTGAGCTATGAGAAAGAGCAGAGTCCTGGACGTTCCAAGATTGGGAAGAATGTGTCGCTAGATGGAGACTGAGAGAGGCGCTCAAGCGCGGCTGGAAATCAGGAGTTCATTTTGGACACTAAGTTTGAAAAGCTGAGTAGACATCAATGTTGATTAAGCATTTGGATTCAGGCATTAAGATTTTTGAGGAGAGGGAATTGATTTAAGTACAAAAACAGACCTTTGGGCAAAAATGCAGTGAACAAAATAGAATAGAGCCCTACAGTGAAAATCTGGTCAAGCTGTTGCCTTGTCATTTTCCATAATTGCAATATGGCTTTTAATTAACTCCCTCTACAGACTACTGGGTACTGGGAAAACCACAAAACAAATTACTGCTCTGTGCACCTTGGAAAATGTATCCTCACATCTGAACAACTCAGACTCCCAAGGCACATAATTACCCTGTGAGAAAGTTTTCCAGGGTGAATGGCATTTGGTAAAGTTGGAAAGTTAGGGAACTGGAAAGAGTGGTCAGAACATCTGGCTTGGAGTTCTGGACTCTCTACATAAGTACCTGATGATAAATGTACATGCATACATTTATCCATCCATCTACTCACCCACCCATCCACCCACTCACCCATCCATCCATCCATCCACCCACCCATCCATCCACCCACCCACCTACCCATCCATCCATCCATCCATCCATCCATCCATCCATCCATCCATCCATCCATCCATCCACCCACCCATCCATCCATCCACCCACCCACCTACCCATCCATCCATCCATCCATCCATCCATCCATCCATCCATCCATCCATCCATCCATCCACCCATCATCTGAGTAGACTATCTCCAGTGTCGTTTTATTTCTCTTGAATCTCCCTCATTCTTACACCATATGATTGGGCTGTGATGCTTATTTACCAAGCAAGATAAGAGGAAACCACATGGAACATTAAAGGCTATAAAGTCAAAAGAAAGAAGATAAGAAATAAGGAGATACCTGTCTAGACAAACATGGGTAGTAGAAAGCTCCTCTGGCATCAGAGTTTGAGCCAGTGAACACAGAGTGTTGAACTCTGCAGCAGGAGCTATTTTGTGAGAGTGATTTGGGGACAACAGTGCAGAACAGTTTTCTCCTTGCTTCTCAGGGTCTAGCTCTGGGAAATTCCAAATCCCAGGTTCAGCATGGCATCATGGTCAACACATCATGGATATCTAAGTGGTTACAGCTAAGGAGGTACCTAAGGGCAATGTCAGAGAGGCTGCACAAGAGCTTAGGGTGGACAGAGAAGCAGAGCATCTCTGGAAATCCCAGGGCTGGAGTCATAAGCTAGAAGCCACAGAGAGCAGGGACCTTGCAACTAAAGGGTAAAACAAGGATGAAACCTTTAGTATCAGGGGCCATGATGGATGGATGGATGGATGGATGGATGGATGGATGGATGGATGGATGGGTGGATGGATGGATGACACCCAGAAGACCACCTCAATAGGCATCCACTCAAAGCTCCCAGGAACCAAGCTAAGCATACCAGCCCTCTGCAGTACACTAAGAAATATAGGAGCTCTTTGACCAAGGTCCCTCCCCATCTGTATGACCACCTCCTGCCACCTCCATGACCATGGGCATTCGTAAGCTCACACCTGCACCCAGACACTGTCTTGGGAAAGAAGGAAAGGGGAAGTTTTTTTATTGAGAAAAGACACTGTATTAGAGAGCTTAAGTTTAAATTAACTATCAACCCCAGCACACCTAGATTTGGCAGAAAGAGACGGCACAAATCCAAAACAAACCGAGTTGCCTTTAATTGACAAGTTTCAGGATTATGTTCCACCTTCATCAGGAGAGGGGTTGCAAGAGCAAAGATCGGTTGTTGCCAAAGAAAATTATGTTACTTTGCACATCAGAGTTGTGTGCCAATTTAAAATTTTCTGCTATAATTCTTTCATTTATTCATCCCATAGGCATACAGTGAGCACTTACTGTCTGTCAGGTGGTGGAGAGAGAAATTAATATGATATTTCTGCCCTCAGGAAGCTTAGCGACTGGGGTGCAAGGTCCCAGTGCAGGTTAAAGGTACTGGAATGGAGGCCAGCCCAGAAGAAAAGCAGAGGGTGCCCAGCCCAGCCTGGGCAGAGCCAGGGAAGACCTGCTGGAGAGTCAGTGCCTGACCTGAGTCTCTAGGATGAGTGGGAGTTGACCAGCTGGAAAAGAAGAGACAGGAATAGTAGCATTCATTCCTGTGTTTATTTATTCATTCACTCATTTAACTAATATTTTTTGAGTGCCTACTAAATTAAAAAAACTGATCTGAGCAATGGGGATACAGCAGTGAATGAATGAGATCCTTGCCCTCATAGAACTTATATTCCAGTGGGAGGAGAGGGATAGTAAAAAAAACAAACAAAACCAGAATAAATATGTAATATAATATCAGATAGTGATAGAAGAGCATATATTTGTTTAGTAAGGAAACAGAAGGAGCCAATAGAGGAAGGTAAGAAAGGGGTCAGAGTTTATTTGAATGAGGTGAAATCTGAATGGGGATCTATTTGAAACAAGAGCCTTAAACAGGTGGCCATTTAGAGCAGGGGTGGGGAACCTTTTTTCTGCCAAGGGCCATTTTGATATTTATAACAGTATTTGAGGTCCATACAAAATTATCAACTTAAAAATTAGCCCGCTCTATGTGGTCAATCATTTAATTAACTCATCCCTAATGTGATGGCTGGAACTGCAGTTGCCTTGGCAGGGCCAAACCAAATGATTTCTTGGGCCATATATGGCCTGTGGGGCACATGTTCCCCACCCCTGATCTAGAGGAACAATATTTGAGGCAGGGGTAACAGCAAGTGCAAAAGCTCTGAGTCTGGAGTTTTCTTGACAAGTTCAAGGAACAGCCAGGTCAGAGAGAGACAGAGAGAAAGAGAGGTAAGAAATTAGGTTGGGCCCAGCTGGTGTGGCTCAGCGGTTGAGCATCAACCTGTGATCCAGGAGATCAAGATTTGATTCCCAGTCAGGGCACATGCTCGGGTTTTGGGCTCAACCTCCAGTAGGGAGCATGCAGGAGGCAGGTAATCAATGACTCTGTCATCATTGATGTTTCTATCTCTCTCTCCCTCTCCCTTCTTCTGTCTGAAATCAATAAAGACATATTTTTAAAAAAGAAATTAGGTTGGAAAGATATCCAGGGGGCAGTTCAGACAGAGCCTGGCAGGCTGTGATTAGGAGTCTGGATTTTGTTCTACATGTGAAGGTGAGGATTCGAGGCATGGGATGGTAGGGAGCATTGGGGGACTTACAACTATTTCAACATGATTGGACTGTAAAGTACACACTAGATATCATAAGGGAATGAACAGAGAGGTACGCTGGAGGCCTAACACAAAGGCCTCACCAAAACAAGAGCTTTGCTCAGCCAAGAGAGTTGGGATTTATATCGAGTACAATGGAAACACTGAACTGAAATGATCAGATTAGGGTTTTGGAAAAACAATTTATGTGCATTTTGGAACATGGATTAGAAGAACAGGGGACTCATATCGGAGAGAGGGAGCAAAATAAGAACATGGAAAAAACAATGGAGGAAGCTATAAACATCCAGGTGAAAGATGACAACAGAAACTACCGCAAAACTGGGGATGAAGTAGAGCAGTGGGGTCAAAGAACAGTGAGATGGATCCAAAGCTTGACAGGATTGGAAAGGTAAGGGGGAAGGGAGAGACTGGTCTCTTCTCCCTGCCAGTAATCTGGTCCATTCTCATGAACTTAACCACCACCCTCATGATGATACCTCCCAAACTTCTATCTCCAGACCATATCTCACCTCTGAGCTCTCATCCCAGCTGCCTCCTGGGCTTCTCTATTGCCCCACAGGTATTTCATGTATTCAGACAAAAGTCTTGGTTGGCCCCCCATCGGCCCCTCCCATCCAGTCTTTCTCATCTTACGCAACTAATACCTCAAAGTTGGCCTTGACTCCTTCCCTCCCCACAACCCCTTCTTTAAAGTCCTAACATTGAAAAATGCATTTTGAATCTGTTCACATCTACTAGACCAGCTGCCACACCTTAGCCACAGTCACTGGCATCTTCTGCTCAAACTAGAAATTCAAAAATGGAATGCAGATGAGAATCATTCAACGTCCAGACCACATCAGAACTTCTACTTATATTTATTGTAGCATATCCTATAGTTTATTTTTGCATTTATTTTTTAAATTAGTCCCTTGGTTGATGAAAGTTCTTCATTGAAGAATCTCAGCTAATAAGGGATGAAGAGTAATATTAGAAAATTACCATTTTGAAGCTCCTTAATGAAATAATTGATCTAGTCAACAATCATCAATGGCTGCAAAAATCATTCAGTGAAAAATTGATGAAGAACTTTATAATTGATAATAGGGCTGAAACACCTGAACCCAAGGATAAATCTTAATATCAGTAAAAGCTGGACTAGATATTATGTGACTCCTAATGAGATGCTATAGGAAGCATACAGTAGCCACCTATGAAATAGTGTTGACTTGCCCCACCCCCAAGACAAATCTTGAATCTGAATGTCATAAGTCTCTAGGTCTAACTACCATTTTATAGGCAATATTGGCAATGATAAAGAGATGATCAGCCAAACCCAGAATGTAGGAAAATGCTATAAGATAAATGACTCAGTGTATTGGTTAGGGTCCCAGTGGGGAAACAGATGGCACACTCAGATTAGGATATTTCAGGAGAGCTTAATGAAAGGACTATTTACAAAGATTTGAATAGGACATAGGGAAAGAAGGGGGAACAAGGGATAACCCAGAACCCCAGAGCCAATTACAGCTTCAGAGGCATTACCCCTCTAGGAAAAAGGCACATGGGAGGGAGCAGTTACTCTAACAGGGGTATATAGGGAGAGAGGAGGGAAGGAAGAAGGGAGATAGGCGAGAGAGAGAACAAACTATGTAAAGAGGGTCTCATGACAAGGGCTATGACCTTCGGTTGAAGGACACAACTATGTAGCCAAGAAATACTGTACACAGATGGTCAGAATAGTGGTCATACTCTATTTAAAATAAAATAGAAGAGGGAGTAGAAAGATTTAATCTGTACAAAAATAAATTTAAGAATCTCTTGTTTTAACTACCAGTATTTCAGCATGTATCTGAGTATTGACATGTGAGGTGCAATTTAAATCCAAGACTAACACGTTAGATTCTAACTGGTATTGGTGCATCCACTCCTGGCCCTCTATTTGTTCTCCACTTCTAGACAGTGTCTGAAAACTACAAATCTGGTCTTGGGGTTGAACTGTTTGAAAGCCTTCAGTTGACCTTTGATAAAGACTTCCAGCCTAATTCATAAGGCACTCCATGGTCTAGAACTTTCTTGCCCCTCTAGTCTGTCTTCCCTTGAATGACTCTACCCCAAACACACTGTACATCCTTGGAATGCTACCAGCTTTCTTCCTAGTAGACACTCACATACGTGGTTCCTATGGTCTGTAGGTTGTCTAGGGCTCAGTTGCAGGATCAGAATCTACTCTATTGAGATTAAGCAGAAGGGCATTTATTACAGCATATTAAATGGTTTTAGAAGCAATGGTGTGCCTGGGAAGTGAGACTCTAAGAACAATCATAAAAGCCATGGGCAACTCAGGCCACCAGGGGAACTTCTGCCTCTTCTGCCATCAGGAAGCATCGGAAAACCACCCAAATCGGCAAATGGCCACAATCTATAAGCAAAAATGACCATGAAGCCACCACAATCATGAGTTGCCTCAGGAAAGCCAGATTCCCCGTTGACATGCCAGCAGATGCCACAGAAGCAGGGAGTGAGGCCTCGTGTCACTTGCATCTTCCAAACCCTACGTGAGTGCATCTGACTGATGGAACTAATTCATTTCCAGAACTTGAACTATAAAGGAACCTGGGAAATGTGGCTTTTAAAGCTTTCTAGTCTACACGCTGTAGAATGAGGCTGGAATAGATATTTGAGTGCCAGTGGACCACACCTGCCGTCACCTGGAACACTGTTCTCTTCCTTCCCCTGGCCCAGTATTGCTCATCCTTCAGGTCTTGAGTTACACTTCGCTTGTTTAAGAAGGCATTCCCTGGCCTCCAGTCTATTTAGATACCCTGTCTCATCCCCACCCCTCGCTGGCAATGCCCATATCACTGTGATTGTCTATTTCAAGTTATGCATCCGCCATACTCCCTACCCTAATAACCGTCTGTCTTCCCTGGTCAGCTCCATGATAGCAGAGGCTGAATCTGTCTTGTTCACCTCATATCCTCAATAGCTGGCATATGATAGTCTCTTTATATGCAATGAATGAATGTACTGAATGAATAAATAAATGAATGCATAGAAGAGAGGATGGGAGTGAGGATTGTGGAATAGCTTATAATAAGCTAAGTGCAGACGTCAATTGGAGGAAAGTTCATCTGACATGAGAGAGGGTTTCAGTCTCTGTGGCTTGTTTTCCAGAAATGGACACACTGATGAATATAAAGTATGGCAAGCCGGGATATCATCTTGAAAACTCAATTACACTCTAAATAAACTTTCTTAGCAGCCTTGAAATGAACAAATTTCTCCTAAGAGAACAGCATTTCTCATTCGCTGGTATCTGTCTCCAATAAAAAGCATTGTTCCCAGAGTATGTGACTTTGAGGAGGCTGGAGGTGATTGAGGTGCTCAGGGGCCTAAAAGGTGCAGGAATGGATCTGTTTGGAGTTGGCCACTCCCCAGTCCCAGTCCTCAGAATAGACCGAACCTCAGAGAAGGAACATTTCCCATTCAGCCCTTGGACAGGTACAGACTCACTTCAAGGATCTGACATGGCACTGCGTTTGCCTGTGGGGATTGGATCCATGTGCATGCCTAGGCATAATACTGAAAAGTTTTGCTTCCATAAAGGAAACCTGAATGGCTGTTTCATGTTTGGCACAGTAATGCCAAGGATCTGGCACCAAATCCATCTGTCAGAAGCTCCTTTCCTCTAAGTAGAGGGACCAGTGACACTGGATGAATCAAAAGTCTTGTCTCAAATGAATGCAGAGCCTACTTGAGGTTTCCAGCCCCTCTGACTCTTGCTCCAAAGAACTGACTTTACCATTAAAATTGTTAGTACAGTGAGTTCAGGGACAGCCCAGAGGGAGCAAACCCTGGGGGAAATCAGGCTGGTCATGGGGGAGCCACCTGCTATAGAGCTTGGTTTTGACACCTGGGGTCACCCTTCCCCCAAAGATAACATATCATGGCCAGCAAAATTAAGTTTGCATGATCAAGGTCACATAGAAAAGAGATATTAATGAGAAATCCATAATTTGTATGTGTGTATGCACATATATATGTATATATATACATAAATATGTAATACAGCTGTTTATAAAATGCCAATAAACTGGTTGTGAGCATGTAAGATGTTGAGGGTCCATTATGCCTCATTTTTCCTTCATCATGTGATTGATCCCTTCACCCCTAAATCCATAACATCCATGAGTCTTTTTTCCTTACCAATAAATCTGTGAAACCTTTAATTTTTTTCTTTCAACACTATCACTTTCTTTGTTACAAATTTCTTGGTTTAACATCATCATTAAGAGAAAGAACTCTCAAGTCAGACTTTTTCAGTTTAAATTCCAACTCCATCATTCATTGCTGTGTGACTTAGGAAAATAAGCCTAATTTTTCCCTGTCTCAGCTTCTATTCTATAAAATGGTGATTAAAATATCTCTACTGCATGGAATTGCTGTGGGAATTAAATGAGGTGATCCATGCAGCGTTTAAAACAATGCTTGGCACATTGTCACTCCTCAATGATATTCGTTATCCTTCATATCATTATTGTTAATAATATTGATTTGCAGCACTCTTTTACTGTTTAGAGGCATTATTTTCATGGATTTTATGTAGTTTGTCTAAGTTATGGTTTAAATGACAACTGAATCAAAATTATCTCTCCCATTCTCCATTCTGGAGCTTTCGATACAGCAAGTGAGCATAGGTTGGTCTCAGGATGAGCTAAAACTAAAGAAATTGAATTGACTGACCAAATGTCCATATTTCAGAGAAAAGAACTATGGCATAAATTAGGTTGCCTTGGGCAGCAAGCAACAAATCATGCATGAACTGGCTTAAGCTAGAAGCGAGCGAATTCGCTCACGAAGCAGATGTCCAGCAGCAGGGTGGGCCTCGGGGTTGGCCGAGTCAGAGATGCGATGATGCCGTGTTCCGAGACGCTTTCCGTCTCTCCCCCTGTGCTCCACAGCATTGGCCTCACTTAAGTCTGGTTCCCCTTATGTCCCTATGGTGCATGCCAAGCTTAGTGGCTTGAAGATACAATTATTTTATGATATCTCATAGTTTATGGGTCCTGAATTTAAGCATAGCTCAGTGGGAGATACTTCAGCTTCACGTGGCTTTGTCAGGGTCACTCAGTTGGTTTCAGCTGGCAGCTAGGCTGGTCTGAGGGTCCCCAGGATAGCATCTCTCATGATCGGCACTGTGGGGACAGCTTGGGACTGGGCTCAGCTGGATGCCTCTTCCGCTCTGTGTAATCCCAGGGCCGCTCCACGCGGTCTCTCCAGCAGAGGAGCTGAACTTCTCCCACAGCGGGTCAGTTTGCTGTCCAGCTGTAAGAGAGGGAGAAATTGTGAAATAAAAGGTGATCTCCAATGACTTCAAATGTTATCTTCAGTATATATAATAATGTAAAGAATTGCCATGCAACTTCTTTTCATAATTTAAGATTACTGGATTCCCTTACAAGAGGAATGTTTTAACAAATTTTATAGTGTCAATCAACCCTTGTTCAAATTGGACACACATCAAATCTAGCACTATGGGAGTTTTATTTGGAAGTGAACTTTTAGCTATTAATACGAATGTCAAGATACTGCACAAAACACCCACAGAAACTTTTTTCATCTTTTAAAAAATTGTTCACAAACATTTCCTATGTAATCCAACATACAACAAAGAAATAGAACATCTTTTTCTTTAAATTTGTATATAATGGAAAAATAAGAATGTGTGTGTGTGTGTATCACAAAGTTTAACGAATAGACACTAAGCAGGCTCACAGTTTAGGTCTATAGGTAAGAAATTATCTAATAAAAAGTAATCAGAGTTTATTTAGCATCAGTCACTTCCATAGCCAAGTATTATTCTAATTAATAAAACTTGCTGCCAGCCGGCTTCTGGCATACACTTTTATCATCACTTAATTTTTAGTACTGGTCCCCATCTTGGTTCTTCACAACTGCTAACATAGGAAACTTGCAAAAGAGGGGCAGGCATTTGCAAAAACAAACAAAATCTCCAGCTTATTATAAGCATGAATGTGTGTGATGGAATTTCTTCCTAAGCAATGAACTTACAAACCATCAAAAAATCACCAGAACTGAATTTGCCAAGACATTTTTGACTATGTCCAAGAAGAGACACATTTATTTATTCCAACAGAGAAGCTGAAAATCAAACTTAAAGTTTGCTTTTGGGGTAGGCTGGGGAATTCAGCCATTTGAAAAATGATCATCTTTAAAAAAAACCCACCAAAAATGGGTTCACTAAATTTATTTTAAAATTCATAAAAACATTTCTTACAAAAGAGCACTATATTCCGCACAATGCTCTGAATGATGCCAGGGACATGTGGACTCTTGTTACTTTTCCTCCCTGCCCCTGCCCCCAAGTGTTACAGTGACCGCAGAACTAAGTGTCCACAATAATTACAAAGGGGAATTTTCCTTTGTAACCACCCACAATAAACAAAAATTAACATTCACTCACTTGGCCTCTGTTTCAACAACTTTCAGTGTTAATTTTTGCACACACACCCCCCCTTCCCGTTTGTAAGGAACTAAAACATTACATCTGGGGAACAGCAAAGATGTCACCACACCTCAAACATAGGACACCTATGAAGCAGAGGGATGGTGACAGAGGCAGATTTTTAAAAAGCTGGGCTCCTTCAGTTCTTCAGGGGTCTTAGAGAAACCCCCCGGAGCACAGCTTCACACTGCTCCGCCGCAAACACTGTCACCCTGGCCCCGGCCCTGTGTTCCTGTAATAGTAACGGTCGATCGGCCTTCAGACCCAGAGGCTCACCAGTATTGATCGAAGCTCCCGATGCATGACAAATTTGTTTAATCCGCTAACTTTGCCAATAATAAATCAGCCAAATCCTTGGGGCTAGTTATTTGTGCGGTAATAACAGGTCCACCAAGATCACCGAGCCACAGCTGGAATAATCATATCTGGGCCAGATGGCTCCTTGTATCTACTGCAGAGGCCCGAGTTTCGTCTCCACCGAAACCAGCCGTGAGCATGCAGCTTTTTGTTTCTCGCCATGCCCACTAAACAGCTGTGTCCATTTTGTCTGAAGAGGCGCTGCGCTGTCACGAGCCAGGTGCCCATGTCACCGGCTGTCCTGGAGGGCGTGAGCTCTGGGCTGCCTGGTCTAGGGCACCGTTGCGCCTCCCCGGGGTGTCCCAGTGGCCTCCCCTCCGACTCTCCCGCCGCCAGCCTTTCCCCTTCCACTCATTCTCCGTGTTGCTTTCCAATGCGATTTTTCTGCAACACAAGCCTGCTCAGGCCATTCCCTCGCCTAAAGTCAATATTAGGTTTGTTGTTCAACAACCAGATAAAATTCAAATTCTCAGTAAGGCTTATACGTTTTTCCCATCCTGGATCAAATTCCCCAATTATCACTGGAATGTAAGGTCCAAGAGGGCAGGGATCTTATCTCTCTTGCTCACTGCTTTATCCCTCACACAGAGACCAGGCCTGGCACATAGTAGGTGCTTAATAAGTACTTGAGGAAGGAAGGGGAGAGGGACAGAGAGGGGGAAGGAAGAAAAGAAAAGAGTTAGTTTCTAAACACCCTGTACTTAGCCTGTCATAATTTATTTCTAGTTTAATGCCTGGCTTCCTCACTAGATTATAAGGCCCAAGGGGGGTAACGAACATACCATATGTACTGCTCCTAGCACAGTGCCTGGAGCAAAGTAGGTGCTCAAAAAATTTCTAAAGTAAATGAATGAATTCATAATGTGGTAAGTGCTTCAGGCACATACACAGAAGGGTGAAAGCCTGAAGGAAATGCCAGCTGATTCTCCAGAGTTTAGGGTGGGAGTGGGAAGGGGGCAGGACGTACGTGAACCCTCAGAGGGTGATGCCGATGGCTCGTGTTTCTGGTCCCAGTCTCTCAGGAGTCTGGGTGGCTGGTTCCTTTTAGGCCTATGGCTCTGAAAGTGGAGTCCTCTGCTTGGTCTTACTATCCCTTTTGTGTCACCAGTTTTCTTATTTGACAGGGGTATCCAACCCTGCTGGTTTTTTTCCAAGAGAGGGAGTCTTTGGAAACGATGCGTGGATTGCCTTGCCTCAGCCTTCTGGAATGCGACCTCATTCCTTCCCCAGGTCGGTCCCATCATTAAACAGCCTGCCCAGTCCTGCTCCATTGGGCAGCCTGCCAGGCGTGCACTTGGCATGGGAGCCCCAGTTCTGGGGCCAAGCGGCCTTTACTGTTTTAGAGCATGGACTTCAGTGTCCCATACACCAGGGTTTGGGTTCTGGATCCATCACTGATGGCTGTGTGGTCTTAAGCAAGTTACTTCTCTGTCTGAGCCTTGACTCCATCATCTGTAAAGTGGAGCTAATAATAGTGTCCAATTCATTGCATGTTTGTGAGAATTAAATTAGATAATCCAGAGCCTGCAGCACAGAGAGCTCAGTAAATGTCGAGTACTATTTGTCTCCTCAAGGACTTCTCTTCCCTTGGCCAGGTCGTGAATTTCTCTGGGACACAGCAGGAGTGGAGGGAGAGAGGGGGAAGGGGAATTAGCCTGGGCCATGCACCCATGGTGGACCAGGCACTGTGCTGGCCTGTCTGCGAGTTATCTCCCCCAAACCACGCAACCACCCCATGTTGTCCTGTGAAACGTTAGCCCCATTTTCCAGTGGAATGAACGCAGACTGTAGAGTAGACAAACCAGGATTGGAATCCAGGCTCTGGAACTCACCTGCTGTGTGCGTCTAGGCCAGGACCTTTCCCTGTCCCAGCCTGGGTTCCCACCTGTGTGGCAGCTCCTGCCTGACAGGCTTGCTGTGCAGACTGGCTGAGATAACACTACATAAAAATGCTTAGAAAATGTGAGTTGCTTCATCCCCATGGGGAGCCCTGATTGGGAGCAGGGAGGGAGAATGTGGGGACATGTCAGGAAGAGGCACCCCAGGGCATCAGGATTCTGGAGGGGCCACACTTCTCTTACTCTGCAGAGAATGGGGCTGTTAGAAACACCATGAGTAGACTTCCCCACCGAGATGGCGAAAGGACTCAAAAGGCTGGCAGCCCTCACCCCTGACCTCTCTGGGCCCAGGGAAAGGGGGGGACGGGGACGGTAACCCAGCAGGGAGGAGTTCAGACAGCAGTTCTCAAGGTCAGGACACCTGGGCTTATCTCTGGCTCTGCCACTTACCAGCCATGTGACTTTGGCAAGTCCTCCAAATCTCTCTGAGCCTCAATTCGTCATCTCAGATGGGGGCAATACCACGTGTTCTGGTTATCTATTGCTGTGTGACAAACCATCCCAAACATAATGGATATGGTTCAACAGTAGTTACCTCTCAGGGCTCTGTGCTGACAGGGTTCAGTGGGGTGGCTCCTGCCTGGAGTGTCATTCAGCTACCATCAGATGGTGGCCGGGGCTGGAGTCATTGAAGGCTCGACTAGGCTGGATATCCAGAGTGGCTTTTTCACTCACATGTCTGGGACCTGGGCAGGGGAGGGCTGAGGGCTGGTTAGGTGCCTCTGTCACCCCGTGGTCTCTCCATGTGAGAACTAGGGGGGTCTCACACGTTGGCCTCCCATGGCAGCAGCTGGCTCCAGAGAAAGCATGCTGAGAGACCAAGGAGGAACAGACAGGTTGCTTCTGACCTGGCCTTGAAGTCCTTCTGTTCCCTTCGGCTGCATTCTGCTGGTCATAAGTGAGACACACAGCCAGGCCAGATTCAAGGAAAAGAGACTGGACGAGTGTTGGAGATTTGCGGCCATCTTTCACCCTCCACAGCACACTCCCATGTACCTCAGAGGACCGCCGTTAAGGTGAGGGGCGATGGGATGTGTGAAAGCCTCAGCGTGAACCATTAAGGAGACAGGAGGTTCCTGTTCCAAACCCACCCCTTCCTGTCTGCCCTAAACCTGGCCCAACTCCTTCCTACCCTCCACTAGCCTCCAGTGTCTTCTCTCACTCCTGTGTATCCCCATCAAATGAATCCTTCACAGATGCCTGCCTCAGTGATCTTTCTAAACCAAAAATTTATCTATATCTGTCCCTGGTGTTAAAACGGTCATTAGTGCCCAAGGCCCTTCCTGATGTGGCTCTCACCTGCACAGCCTCGGCTGGCCACATACTCCTGACACCCCAGCCGTATGATTCTCTCCCACCCTTAGCTCCACACCAGTCTTTCTCCCCTCTCCTTCCACTTCTGCCCCAAATTCCCACCTTTCCGGTAACCCTATTCACATTTCAAGATTCCCTTCAAACACCACCTTCTCCAGAAGCCTGTCCCAACTCTTCCCTCCCACTACTGCTCCACAGACCTGTTGAATTCAAGTGCCCCTTCTGTGCGCTCCTATAAATGCTGTGCTCACCGCAGACGGGCCTTTGTGCCATTCCCCAAGCAGCCATGCACATTCCTGACTCAGGGCCTTTGCATGTGCTGTGCCCTCTGTCTGGGATGCTCATTTTTAACATATTCACTAAATAACTGGTTTCCTTAGTTTACTCAGGTCTCTGTCCAAATTTCATCTGCTCAGAAGTGCCTGTCATGACCAGCCTATCTAAGTAGCACTCCTCTGCACTGTCCATTCCCTCACCCTGCTTCTTTCCTCTCAAAGCACTTGTCATCTGCCACAGTGCCTTTGCACTACTGTGCTGAAGCCAGTTCACAAAAGCTTGCAAGAGCCAATTGTATGCACCTCTCCCAAATCTGTGTTCAGTGATGCTACATGTCAGTAGCATGAGATTTGCCATGGGGAGAGTATTTAAATCAATAAAATAGTAAATTATGGTTTTTCCTCTCTCTCTCTCTCTCTCTCTCTGGAGAATCTGTTGTTAAACACCTACCTGCACACTACTATGTACATGTATTTGTTTATTATTTATCTCTCCCACCAGATTATAATTTCCATAAGGCAGGGACTTTAATAATGCTGTATTCCCAGTATCTAGTGCAGTGCCTGACACCAAGCACATGCTCAATTACGTTTGTTGAATGAATGAAAGAATATGTAAAGGGACCAATGAATAACAATAACCATACGGAATTGCAAGCTGAGGTTCTTGAAGGCAGAAATTGAATCTTTTTTTTTTCACCTCTCATATCCAGCACAGAGCCTGGCCCACAGCAGCTCAGGAAATGTTGATAAACCAATGTAATGCACTCCACAAAGACCTGTATCTAGGTCAGATCCAGTTGCACCCTGATGAGCATAAAAAAACTGGACTGGACTACTCCTCAGGTAGTTTCCATTATGTGCCAAAGACAGAAACCTGCACCAGCACAGGCAGGAGCGGGGTTTCTAAGCCCAGTGCAGCTGTACTTGCTCTCTGATCTCGGGGGAGTCACTTCCCTTCCCCAGCCTGGCCCTTAGTTTTCCTACTGGGACAATAAAGCGATTGGGAATAGATGATAGGGTCCCTTCTAACTCACTAACTGTGGCTGAGTTTGTGTCTGGAGCTGCCCAAGGCAGGGCTGCTCTAAAGTAGGGTAGGCGTGGGCAGAAGGTAGCTTGCCTGGCAGAACCAGCTTCCTATAGGTGCAAGAGTCGGGGAGTTTCCAACACCCCAACACTGGAAGACGGCGGAGAGCTCCAGAGCCCAGAACACTAGTAGCTTTGGGAAAGGCCCTTTCTCCCATGCCCCTAGTTCTGCCCAGAAACCAAGGCCTGTGGTCCCCATCCCAGCTCCTCCCATCTGTGGCTGCCGTGATGCTGGCAGCTGACTTGAGGCCTCCTGAAAATGAGAGCTTCGCCTGCTGGAGCTGGGCATGGGTGGGAAGGCGGCTGCCACAGGGTGGAGCAGGAAGGCTCTGTACACTTTAGTAACCTCGGCTGATTTGTAACAAACAGGTTTGCTGACTGGGTCAACCAGCACCTTGTTTCCTGTTGTTATTTTGCCACATGGAGGTCTCCTGGCAGTTAAAGGATCCCTGGTCTGGCCATCAGAAGCGCACCTACTGAGCGCTTACTGAGTACCAGGTACCAGTCTAAGCTAAGGGTGGCACACTACAAACCCGTGGGCCAAGTCCTGTTTTTGTACGGTCCATGAGCTGAGAATTTTTTTTTTTACATTTTAAAATAATTCTATAAGTACCTCCATAATAGCCTTGAATTTTGCTTCTCAGTCCACAAGGCCTAAAATATTTCCTTAGCCATTTAGGAAAACAGTTTGCTAACCCCTGTGCAAAGATTTTAATGTGGATGAACTCCTAATCCTAGCAGTAAGCTTATGAAGTAGGTTAGTGTTTTCCCATTTTACAGATGAGAAGACAGAGGCATGGAGAAGTTAAGTGGTTTATTGAAGGTCAAGTAGCTGGTGAATGGCGAAGTCAGGATTGAACCCAGGCAGCTGGCTTCTGAGGTCCTTCTGAAAACCAAACTGCCTAATGTTTTCACTAACTGGCTGTGTGACCTTCAAGAAGTCATTTCCTGTCTGTTAAGTGAGGTGAAGGCATTGAGCTCTGTCAGATATTCTAAATTGGAGGTGAGAGTGTCCACTACTGGCTGTCTCCACTGGACACTGGACAAGGTTTAGTGTTTGTGCACAGTTGCATTTATTTGAGGAGAGAATCCATCTCTTTCCTCAGAAATGGATTCCATGACTCAAAACATTAAAACTACTGGACTACTTTTATTGGAAAGTCATCACCTCCATCCAGCTTTAACATTCTCTGATGTTAATCGATTTTGGTTCTCATTTTTTCCCTCAAATGTTCTCTCTTTGGGTGGAATATTTTCAATCCAAATGTTATTTCAGTTGCCTTTTTTATGCAAATATTATCCACTGGATTGTGTTGTCCCCTCCCTGGTACCACTGTGTACCCCTCCCTAAGTTTTACAGACTCATCATTGAGAAAATGAGAAACGAGAGCCAAGATTAAGAGCAAGAGAGGTTTTTCTACTGATGTACTCTGGAACTCTAGGTGGATAATCTGTTAGTGGGAAGAACAGGAACTCTGGTTTAGGACTCTTTATTGTAATTAGTTATATTTTTTCTGTGTTATTTATTCAACAAATACATACTGAGCCCCCACTAGGTGGTCGTTGCTGCGTGGACAGTAAGCTCCTCAGGGTCGGGGTTAGGTGCTATCAGCCTCTCCGGCCCTCCGCCTAGTGTAGGGCTGGCACATGGCTGGCACTTAGGAAGGTTTGAAGGGAACTGATGATGCCTGGCTGGCTGAGCAGACGGTGAATGGATGTACCAGAAATCAGCAGTGCGGGAGGGAAAGGAGGTGCAGGGTGCTGAGCAGGTTCATTCTGTTGGGTCCTAGTGGCCTTCTGATTGGCAGCGTCCCACATTCTTGGAGAAGCTTTTGGGGACAGCCTGATTGGTCCTTCAGTCACGGCTGGAGAGGTTACAGCTGAACTTCAGCTGACAGAGCCAGGACTTCACGCAGGAACCCAAAGAAATGAGTCCAACTTCTCGCATCCCACTTAGGCCAGAGGAACAATGGGGCCCTTTGTCCTGGACTCCAACGTTCCAGAATCAGAGCACAATGAAGTCTCTTCTCTCCCGCCCTCTCATTGTCCGTCAACTTCCGAACTTTTCCTCGCCTTTCCTTCCTTCCCCAAAGTCTGATGACTCACAACTGCTGAGGAGGAGTGGCATCCAAGCCCTGCAGCGCACTGGGCCCCTGGGCCCACTGGACACCTCAAGACGAACAGCTGCAGGGGCGGGGACGAGCAGTACCCGAGCCACAGCGAAGGACAGGCCCAGGGCACTCACGCCCCTGGGAAGAGCAGCACCAGAGCTAAGAAGAGCACCTGCCTCAGGCAAGACTGAAGTTTCCCTCCAGCTCTCCAGCTTCAGACAAGCTACTCACCTGCACTGGGCGGACAGTGTTGGTCATGCCTTGTCTGCTTCCCTAAAAGGGGGACTTTAACCAGGACGTCAGGGAGCAGAACTATAAGCTGTTGGATAGAACCGAAGCCCGTCATTACCTGGATTCAGTTGAGAGACTATTTTGATGCTCGGATCCAGCAGATGAAGAAAAGGAGGGTGGGAAACAGTTTGAACTTGTACACTAGTGAACTTGTACAAAAGTGCGGTGGGTTAGAACAGTGGGGTTCAGGGGACTCATGGTCTGTGGCAGCATGGTGGGCCAGAAAGAGCGTAATCTCAGGAGCAGACCAGAAAGAACATGAATCCTCGCCCTTGCATTTCCTGTCTGTGCATTCCTGGGCAGGGGCCCTTTGGCCTGAGCTTCCTTATATGTAAAGGGAGAGTAACAGAACCTGCCTCACTTAGATGCCGCAAGCATAAAGTAACACAAATTGAGCCGCTGGCCCATGATGGGCTCGCAATAAGTTGTAGATATTGTACATATGACCCAGAGACCATCTGTTCCTGGAAAAGAGGAAATCAGTGGCAGGTAAGGGACAAGTTTGGGTTACACTCACCTTCCTGGCAAAGGATCAGGGAGGCGAGGGAGCAGAAACAAGCCCTCCTGTCACAGCTTCCAGGGGATCCTCTGCTGGCATCTCCCGAGACCGCCTGGTTACATAACGTCATCTGTTGAACTGGGCCACTGGTGGAAACAGTGCCACAGCCCAGGGTGAGGTTGGCGTGGAAGGGCGGGTGCGGGCATAGGGATGCTGTGTGACCCTGAGAGGGCAAGGGAAGGGGCAGGAAGGAGAGGGGAGCAGAAATGCCGGGCAAGAGAGCTGGTTTCAAACTAAGGCTGAGGGACCACTGAGCGGAAGCTGCAAATCACTTAAACTCTGTGTCACTCCAAGAATGGACATTTGGACCAGTCTGTGAAAATTACGGAGACGCAGAATTTTCCTAAATGTTATCTTGAACTTTTTCATAAAGCTGCTTGGGACCAGAATGGCTGTCACATGGGGAAGGGCCGATGTTTCATCATTCCAGGCCTCGCATAGCCCCTGTTCAGGACTGCAGAAGGGATTCCTGTCTTTGCGTGGGAGAGTGGAATGAATGGTCTCTAAGATCTTTTTCCATAATTCTAAGGAGCATCCCTTCAGCCAGGTCTGCCCAGGCAGGCAGGCTAGTTGGCAGGGGGCAGCTGAGACCTCTCACCACTGGCCTCACCTCCAGAACAGCTGGAAGAGCTTAGAAACAGCAAATACCTCCACACCCCTCTATGGGGTGTCACATATCACCGGCCAGCTCTGGGAAAGGAAGCGCCATGACTCATAAACGTGGGGTTCGAGAACCGTGGCTGCCTCCGGAATGTTGTGACAAGATTTCCACAGTCTCTCCTCATGTGTTGCCAAATCTCTCCCAGAAACTGATGGGCCCAAGAGCCGGTGAGATTAACTACAAAGTAACTACAAAGTTATTGGGTGTTTTATTGGCCTTTGGAAAAAAATCCACCTACCTACCCCTAGAGGAAGAGACCAGAGTGAGAGGGAAGCCATTTACCATTTGCAGCTACTGAAGGAAATGATAAGGTCATGAACAGGAGATCCTGAAATAAAACCATGACACACATTTTAGGGGGGAAATGGCTATCACTTTTCAATCTTGATGAACTATTAAAACCAAGCAGGACCACAGAGTCACAGCCAACCTCTCCTGAAAAGCTGAGTCGGGCCCCACCCAAATGAGTAAGCACAAACAGAGAAACTCCTGTCTTTCCTAAAAAGTAAAAAGATCAGAGATTCCATTCCTTAGGCAGCCTGGACTCAAGCCACATCCAGTTTACCATCTCAACGTCTTCGACATACTCTGGCTTACTTAAGACTCTTCAACTGTCATGGGAAATAGTAAATGTTTGTGTTGTTAGACCTGGGTTCAAATCCCCCCTCTACTGATTCCTAGCTGTGTGACCTGAAGCCTCAGCTTCCTCATCAGGTGAAGAGGAATTGTTCCGCAGAGCTACTAGGAGGATTACAGGGACTTATTTATTAAGTGCTTGACACAAGGTTGGTGATCAGTCAATGGCAGTTCAAATTAATAACAGAAACTATAGAAATGGAAAAACAGACAAGTAGCAGCAGAAACAGAAACTTTACCCCAAATACTCCCTCCAAAACTTAACTGAAAGGACTGACTTGCTTTAAATTTTTTTATCATAAATATTTTAATAATAGCAAATAAGAAAATACAGAGAGTGTACCCAACCCCTAGCTCTTTTGAGTGCTAATATTTTACAATATTTGAGTCACATTTTTAAAGAAATAAAACATAGGCCATAGAGCTGTGTACCCCTTATCTATTCCGTTCTCCTGACCCCTGCTCCCCAGCCGGGGCTGACTTCCCATTCTTTTCATGGCCCGTTTCTCGGGGCCTGCTGCCTCCATCCTGAGCTCACCATCACCACAGCCCACTTCTCTGCTTTTCCTGCATGCCAGCTGAAGGATCACCTGCTTCCTCTCAGGCCGCCACCTCTCTGTAAGGCGGGAGGGAAACCCTGGCTGCCCACTATCTCGGTGGCACTGCCCACTGTCCCAGTGACTGCTCCCTACAGAGACTGAAGCCGACTGTGGTCAGGCCAGACAAAAGAGCGAGGGCTCTTTCCAGGTAGCTTCACACACATTCCACCCCTGAATCCCCACAATGCCTCTGAGAGAGAACCATTGTCCCTGTTCTACAAGAAAGGAAACCAAGCAAAGGACCTGCCCATGGCCTGGTGGCACAGAATGCAAACCGTTTCCCAGCTGCAGGAAGACAGGCAGCAGGGACCACTTCCACTTCCGTGCAGGGGAACTGGTGGCTAGCGGCATAAGCCCTACGGTTTTCAGGTGTGGGCTCACTCTTGTGGTGCCCTGCACAATCAGCTATTGTTTGCTCTTCATGAAACCAAAACTTTATAAAAAATATTTGTACAATTCAGGGAAAGAAAGAAAAATAAAGAAAACCTGAGGGATATGAGATGAGGCTCTAAACTCCTCACCCTTCCAATTCTCTTCCATTTTTGTTAATTTCGATGTCCATCTGCAGTCAGGAGGCCTGATTCTAGGCCTGGCCTCACCACTTATAAGCATGTGACCATGAGCAAGTCCTTCCCTTCTCCTCCCAAGGCCTCTGTTTCCACATCTGTAAAATAGAAATAATAATATCTTCCCTGCCTACTCCCTGGAGGTGTTGTGGGGATTTCAGCAGATAATGGGAGTAGAAATGTTAAGGCACTATCTGCATCTAGATAGTCTCCATATTCCTGAGTCTTTGGGGGTCCAGACAATGAGGGCTCTCAGGCAGCTCCCCTCCCTAATGCCCAGATTCTTGGACCTGACCTTCAGCAATCCCCACGGCCACCAGCTTTATGCAGAAACCTTCAATAATCTAAAAGCATCCTCACATTCCTGAGACAGCTGATAACAATAGCTAAAATTAATCCTACTTAGTATATGCCAAACACTGTGTCTAGTATTTTCTTTATCTTGATTCATTAAAATAATTATGGATGGTAAGTATTTTTTTAATTAAACACAGTTTTATTTTTGTTTTTGCAAATCACACCCTTAAATATAAAACTGATGTGTTGGTATTGATCTTATAACAAAGAAAATCAGATAATCAACACCAGTCCAGAAAACAGCACAAGAATAGATGAAGTATAAAGTTCAATGGGGAAAAAGCATGCTTTTAATAACGAGATGGGAAGCCATCCTTTTTACAGATGTTGGGGAAATGTAGGCATTATTGCCCCTATTTTATAATTAAGCAAACTAAAGCTCAGAAAGATGAAGTAACTTGTTCAAACTCACAGTCAGTGAATGAATGATGTAAAGCCAGATCTTGAGGCAAAGTCTCGCTAGATCCAAAGTCCATTTTCTTCCAACTACACTACGCTGCTTGCCTCCAGAATCCCCTCCTGCTCTTAGCCTCATCAGACCACATCCCTCCTCCCTACAGTCACAAGGCTGATAAAAGTCCTGGATTGTGCATAAAAGCAAAAATAACACTCAGGGTATCATTACCCAGTCTCCCTTGAAATTAGGTGTTTGGAGGGTAGTTAGGGAGGGGATAGAAACTTGTGGGTGGGGCAAGAGATAAGAATCAGCCAAGGAGAGAAGTATCGAAAGGGTCAACAAGAACACTCTTAGGGCCTGGCTGGGCATGGCTCAGTGGTTGAGCATGGACCTAGGATCTAGGAGATCACGGTTCGATTCCCGGTCAGGACACATGCCTGGGTTGCGGGCTTGATCCCCAAGTGGTGGAGTCCAGAAGACAGCCAATCAATAACTCTCTCATCATTGATGTTTCTCTTTCTCTCTCCCCCTCTCTCTCTCCCTCTCCCTTCCTCTCTGTGAAATCAATAAAGATATATTAAAGGAGAAAAATAAGAACACTCCTAGAAAAGTATATTGATATTGCAACATTCTGGGGACAACTCAATGGTAATTAACCCAATAAACATTACTGAAGTGCCTAATATATGCTGGTGCTAGGGCTACAGTGCTCAGATGTGGTTCCTGCCCTTGATAGACACTTGACAACTCCAAGTTTATGGAATGCTTTCATCAATTATTTAAAAATTAAAATTAAATAAAAAGATATAAAGCTAACGGTGATATTTTGCACACCTAAGCAGGAACAGACGAAAGGAGAGGGAGAGCCTATTGGGGAAAGCCTGGTAGAATCACAGAATTTAAGAAAGTGGTGGGGTGGGGTGGTCATTTTTTGGTTCACTCCATCTTCCATTGAGGATACTGAGGACAGAAACGTTTTATTCGCTTCCTCCCAACACTGAACATGAATGGAAAAAGGCAGAGGTCTGGAGAGCTCAGAGCACTAGCCCAAGTAAGGCCCAGCCATGTGGGGCTGTCCCAGCTAAGGAGTCAGAGACAACATTGTGCGCATTCCCCAGTCCTGAGAACCCATCTGCTTCCTCTTGTCAGCCTGGGATCCACTGGAATATCAAGCAGGCAGCTCTACCAGTTACAGTGGATTTCAACTACCTAGTCAGCAGCTGGAAAAGTGAGAAAATAGCCTACATATTTTAAAAATAAAAATGTGACCTAGCTAACGTTTTACCAAGTCGTACAATTTACAAAGCTTTGGTATCTACTATCTCATCTATTCAGATTTGATTCTCTGAACGACCTATGACATAGATAGATGCTATTATTTCAATTTTAGATGAAAAAACAGAAGTCCAGATAAGTTAGTGTTGCCATTCTAGTATGTTACAGGAGTTAGGAAAGTACAGAGAAGGAGGCCTCCCCTGAGTGCAATAGGTAGGACATTCAGGGAAGGCATTCTGGTGGTGACCCAAGGGCCGAGGCAAACAACACAATTATGTACTACATAGAGAAAGAAGGGGAAATTCCAGGTAGGTGACTTCACAAACCTTAACACGAGGAAGGCTAGAGAGGCCGGCAGGAGAAAGATGGAGTTGATGATTATGATGGTGACCATGACAGCAGCTAACACTTATCTACGCTTACTAAACACAGATACTGTTAGAACAGAAACTGTTCTAAGCAGGTATCTACGTTCATTTTCGCACCTACCTTGTTTGATAGATACTTTTATTACCTTCATTTTACAGATGAGGCAACTAAGGCACAGAGAAGTTAAGTAGCTTGCCCAAGGTCACACAAGATTTTGTGTGCTAACTTGAATAGTATGAAGCTCATCTTAGGAGCCAAGAGCACCTTCCACTCTGTGCCTGAAGGGTTCTCAGCAGAGGAGATGGGGACAGATTTGAGATTTAGAAAGCCTTCTCTGGGGGTAGGAAAGGGGAAAAGAAACTGGAACACCTGACTAGGCCAACATATGGAGTGGAGTATTCTCACAACACCTGATGCTTGCTGGTAAGAAATCTGCCCCCCCCCCCCCCACACACACACACTGCTTTCTCTACCTGAAAACAGAGAATAATACATTTCTACCTACCCCCTCAGGAACTGCTTGAAAATTAATGGGGTAGAGGCCTGGCTGGCTTTCATGTGTTAACACCCTTGTGCTACTGCTGGTATTCTTTAAATTCTGAACATATAAACTGTGTTTTCACAGAGGAGCTGGAGATAATTATAGCTTGTTAATTATTGTTAATTGTACCAAAGCTTTGAAACACTGGACTTTCTCAGCCCCTCCATGCCATTAAAGTAGCCACACAGTGGCAGACAAGGAATTTCCCACAGGCTTCATTCTTTCATTATTTGCAGTGGATCACATATTTACATGAGACAGAAAAAGAAAAGCAGTGACTTGCTCTTTTAGAACCAAATTGTACAAAGAATTCCTTATAGTCCTGCTGGCTCTTTTGAAGAATTTGTTCCTTTTTGTCTCCCTATACTGAGTACATGCATAAATATTGTGTTTGTCTGTGTAGGAGGGGGGGAAAGTGGTTAACAGAACTTCTCATTGTATGAGGACATCAGGACACTTGGGTTTTCCTCGTGATCCGGTGAGGAACAGAACTGCTCCCTAACCTGTCTTCAGATCTGCACCACTCTGTCTCCATAAACATGTAAGGTCTCCTAACAGCCAGGCAGAGAACCAAAGACCCCTCCCAGGAATGAGAAAGTTGATGGCTGGGCCACTGTAAGTCTCCAAGCCTTAACTGCAACACCGATGAAATGGGTCTGATAGGTGGTCCATACCTGTCCGGACTGCGGGGAGAATGAACTGTTTGTGAACTATATAAATGTGTGCTATTATGAGAACAGGGGAATGAAGTGAGGGAGTGAACAAACTTACAGCAGGGAAGGAGTTGGGAGAGGGAGAGAGAAAAGCTGTGTGTGTTGGGGGGGGGGATACAAGCGGGACAGTCCTGCGATCCTTTTCAATGAACTGTCTGGGCATCCAGCCCCGCTGAGCGGCCGGGCGCCCTGGGAGCTGCGCCGGCCGCGCCAGGGGCGGGCCCTCCCCGGGTGGGGCGGGCGGGTCAGAGGCGGTCCCCGGCGGCCCGCAGGTGAGTATCGGTTTTCCTCCGTCGGGCTTTCGGTCCCGAGGAGGCGGGGGCAGGGCGCGCTGTGCCTTCTGTGGGACGAAGACGGGGGAGAGGGGGGAGGAGGGGGGCAAGTGCAGGATGCGTCACCCAAATACCAGAGGGTGAGTTGGCGGCGGAACCAGCTGGGCAGGTCCGGGCGGAGTATAAGGGCGGGAGGGAGCGGCGGGCGGCAGACGCCTGGAGACTGCGCCAGACCTCGGAGCCCCAGCGCCCCGTCCGCCCGCGTCCCGTCCACCATGGCTCCGGGCCCGGGCCTCGCGCTGCTGCTGCTGCTGCTGCTCCCGGCGGCGGTGACCGGCCAGGCTGCCTCCCAGGACAACTGTACGTGCTCCACCAATAAGATGACCATCTGTAGCCGGGACACCCCAGGCGGCCGCTGCCGGTGCGTTGCGCTCGGCTCCGGCGTCGAGGTCGACTGCTCCACGCTGACGGCCAAGTGCCTGCTGCTCAAGGCGCGCGTGAAAGCCACCAAGAGCGGCCGCATGCTGGTGCGCCCCAGCGAGCACGCGCTCGTGGACAACGACGGCCTGTACGACCCCGACTGCGACCCCGAGGGCCGCTTCAAGGCGCGCCAGTGCAACCAGACGTCGGTGTGCTGGTGCGTGAACTCGGTGGGCGTGCGCCGCACCGACAAGGGCGACCTGAGCCTGCGCTGCGACGAGCTGGTGCGCACCCACCACATCCTCATAGACCTGCGCCACCGCCCGGCCGCGCGCGCCTTCAACCACTCGGACCTGGACGCCGAGCTGCGGCGGCTGTTCCGCGAGCGCTACCGGCTGCCCCCGCGCTTCCTGGCGGCCGTGCACTACGAGCGGCCCACCATCCAGATCGAGCTGCGGCAGAACGCGTCGCAGAAGGCCCCCGGCGACGTGGACATCGCCGACGCCGCCTACTACTTCGAGAGGGACGTCAAGGGCGAGTCGCTGTTCCCGGGGCGCGGCGGCCTCGACGTGAGCGTGCGCGGGGAGCCGCTGCTGGTGGAGCGCGCGCTCGTCTACTACCTGGACGAGAAGCCGCCCCAGTTCTCCATGAAGCGCCTCACCGGCGGCCTCATCGCCGTCATCGTGGTGGTCGTGGTGGCCCTGGTCGCAGGCCTGGTCGTCCTGGTGATCAGCAACCGCCGGAGATCGGGGAAGTACAGGAAGGTGGAGATCAAGGAACTGGGGGAGCTGAGAAAGGCGCCGAGCTTGTAGGTACGGGGGGGCGCGGGGAGGGCGGGGCGCGGACCCTAGCGGGTCTCCCAGTCACGGCTCTTGAATCCTGGCCCAAAGGAGACCTGTCTCTCCCCGGATCCCTGCCTCTCCGCACCCCCACCCAGCTGGGTGGATCCTGGTCTGGGAGTCACCTCTCTTTGTGACTTCTGACTTGGAGGAAGCATTTCTAAAATCCCTTCCCGTTCGGTCCCAACACCTCTAAGAGTCAAGGGAAGCCTGGCATAGGGTTAGGAATGAGAATCGAGGGTCTGTGTGACACCGCAGCATCTTTACGAGGGAGGCCGTCGAGGTGGAAGGCTTCAGTGGCGTCTGGGTGGGAGACGGCGCTTTTCCCGTCTCCGGCTGAAGCTGTTAAACCGCTTGGCTCCACTCGGCTCCTGGCCTTCCCGACGAGGAGTTGGCTCGCTGGGCCGCACTTACTATCATTTGCACGACCAGCCACGTAGGCTGGGCACCGGGAAAGGGGTCCAGGCGTCGGTCTCAGATGCCTGAGCGCATTTTTAGATGTCTGTCTTTGGGAGCGGACTCTGCCCGGGAACTCAGCGGCTGGCCCCTCAGCTCGCCCTTGTTACAGCTGATGTTAGTCATGTTTCTTTTGTAAAATGTTTGTACATATGTTGTCTTTGATAATGCTGCTGATTTTTTTTAAAAAAAACACGAATTTAATAAAATATGGGAAAGGCACATATGATGGAGTTGGTGAAAACTTGCTCCGGATTCATATCAGTTTGGTCTCCTTGTCTAATTTTCCACGACTCAGATTTCTTATTTTAAATTCTAACACTTTTTTGGGGGGGGGGCAGGGGCGGGCACTTTATATTTCCACTCTGGTAAACAGCAGAGATACACTAACAGGCTGGTACGATTACTGGTTTTTCTAAATAAGATTATTTGGAAGCCTCCCTCAAACTGCGGGAGGGTGGGTCCGAGGGAGGAGACTCGGCTTAGATGCTACTGCTGGGAAAGGGGACCAGCCTTAGCCGATTTCTAATCAAGGATTCTTACAGGGAGAAGGAAACCTGTTTGTTTTTCAGGAGCTGTATCTCTTTTGAATCCTTGCCCTATTTGGAAGTAGGTGGTACTATTCCCATTTAGCCCTTGGCAGTTTACTTAATCCCAAACTACTGTGGCTCTGAGAGAGGTTAAGTGACCTTCCTATGCCCTTATAGCCAGTCTGTAGAGAGCCCTTTGCTGTGGCTCTGGGTGTGCGCTGTTTTCCTAAGACTTTACTAGTAATGTGCTATAAAAATGTTTACTTCCTAGTACCTGCAAAAACTAGCAACTTGTCTCCTTTACACTTATCTCCGTGTTTCCAGTCATTCACTTTCATTTATGTGATGCTGAGTGTTCTGGAAGGTCTCTGTGGGGCAGTCCACAGGCAAACAGGTTCCTGCAATTCCTTCCAAAATTACTGCAACAATGGGCGTATAACAAGGAGGGAATGATTGGTATAACCAAAAGCAAATAGCTAGATCCAGGACTTAAAGTGTCTTGCCCTGGAATCAGTCTTCTCCTCCCACCCCTGCTGTGTCTGGGGTCTATGCCTACCCTACTCAGACTGAAAGAAACACCAGTTAAGAATTGGGGGGAGGTGGCTCTCAGCCACAGCCTGCACAGGGTGGGGCTGTGGGTCGGGTGGGATGGTGGAGTGGGTACTTTACTGCCAGAGATCTCCTCTAAGTCTGTAACTCCTGCTTCTAGGCTCCAAACGTTCTCTCAGGCTCACATGGGGCTTAGCAAGGGGAGAGGGTGGAGGTGGGCTGGCTTCCCCACAGTGGGAGGGATGGCTGAAGTGCCCGAGGTTAGAGTGGGAACTGTAACAGTAACAGTGACACTGAGGCTCCACTCTGGCTCTCTTGGTGCTTTCTGTTTCTCTGAGTCACCATAGTTAAGCGACCTTGGCAATCACCTCTAACCTAACCCCTCATTTTACAAAGGAAGGGGCAAGTGACTTCTCAAGATTCGTGTTTCTGTGGCACAGCTGGAACTAAAAGTCTCTTGCTTGCTAGTCTAATATTCCTTTCACTATATTAGGCTGCCATTGTTTCAAGAGTCACTTCAAAATAGTATCTCTGGACTGCCTAGAAAATAAACAGATTGAGGTTGGAGTGGGAAGCCAAACAAAGGAAAAAGCCCTGAAAAAAACTCATTCCTTCATCAGAATGTTGCTTCTGGATAATGTCTATATTTCTGCATTAATTTGGGACTATAAGTCCTTGCACTTGATTGCATTTAATAGTTCGCAAAGCACTTTCCCAGGTGTCATCTTTAAGACTTTGGCTTACTGGAAATAACCCAAGTGTTGACAAACTTGAGTTTGAATTCTGCTCCACTGGACCAGTAAGTCACTTAACTCTCCTCAGTTTCCTCCTCTGTTGAGTGAAACTACAAATCTCTCTCACTACTGCAAAGAGTAAATGAAGTCATTGATAAGAGTGCCTAGAGCACTTAAAGTTCAGTATATCTTACATTTTCTTCTCCTATAAATTCTGTTCATTTCATATGTCATAAAACTGAGGTCCATAGAGGTTGAGCAATTTATGATCACACATCCTCCATGTGCAAAGCCAGGGTTTAGAAACGTTCTTTCTGGTTTCCTAGCCCAGTTGCTGGCCCATGCACCAAGCAGGCTGAGACACCTTTCTTACTCCCTTCTTCCAAGGAAGAGCCCCTTATACTTCTCTTTGGGAACTCAGCTTGTTTTGGCTGGGGACAGGACTATCCAGAACTAGCTATCTCCCTGGGCTTAGCCTCCACGCCCAGGATTTCCCCTAAAAACTTGCATTCACTGCTCTGTGCTCAAGGCTGGGGCTGCCCTCAGAAGCAATGTGAAGAGCAGGTATGACTGGCCAGCAGGTTGTAGCTTGTCTTCTGAGCCCTGAGGCTCATCTGATTTCCTTGTTTTGGTCACTGGGGCTTTCTCCACTCTGATTATTCCCTTAACTGGGGCAATTTTTAAAACCATATCATTTCTTTCTGCTTACATATTTCTGGTTTCACTAGTTTCCAAACAATCACAGAATGTCAGAGCTGGAATGAGAATCTTTTTTTAAATGTTTTTATTGATTTCAGAGAGAGGAAGGGAGAGGGAGAGAAACATCAGTGATGAGTCATTGGTTGGCTGCCTCCTGCATGCCCCCTGCTGGGCATGAGAGGCCCGAAACCCAGGGCATATGCCTTGGCCAGGAATCGAACCATGATCTCCTGGGTCATAAGTCAACGCTCAACCACTGAGCCACACTGGCCGGCAAGAGAGTCATTTTAATCCATGACTTTACCCTACAGACGAAGAAACTGAGACCCAGAGAGGAGAATGGATTTACCCAAGTCAGGCAGATAGAGGCAGAGTGACCCTGGAGCTCCTGTATCCTGACTTATGTCTTGTCTAATGTTTGTTACACTTGTCTCCCTAATTAGTCTCTTGTTTATTTTAATTTTTTTCCTTCATCCTTTCTGTTCTTAAATTGTGATGGTTGTTCTTTAGTTTTTTAATATCACTTAAATGGGAAACATACTTTGGTTAAATGTAAATGTGTGGGTTTTGAAGTTACCTGGCCTTTTAGACTCCTATTTTTTTATTTGTAAAATAGGTAGAGGGTTAGCTAATATGCTTGATTTTTAAAGATTAGATATAAGATATAATAGGATTGAGTATATATTTCTTATGTGATATTTGTGTTAGAATGACAGGAAGGCCCCCAAGAATCTGGGGGAAAAAATAACTACTAATGGTTGGATTCTTCAATGCAATGTGAATAGTACTTCCCCTCCACTTTCTTTTTTTTCTTTTTCTTTTTTATGTATTCCCCTCCACTTTCTTAAGGAGACACCTCTTTCCCTAGATTTCTGTTAGAGGGATTAGAACAATTTTGGATGCCACCATTTACAAAGGCGGAGCCACGGCCCACCTGGCCAATGCCAAGTGGACATTCACCTTTAACTGTGATGTGAGAAAGAAAGAAGTATCTTTGTTTTCAAATTGCATTATTATTGCATCTCTGTAATATTCTTTTCTTTTAGCGTACGCTCTTACCCTAACTAGTATGAGTGCCTATGTTATCATTCCTGTAGCAGATGAAAAAATTAAGGGACCTGAAGTTAAATTACTTGCCTATGGTCATGCATCTAATAAGTAAGTAACACATCTGGGATTAGAACCCAAGCAAATTGGCCCTCAAGTCCATGTTCTTAACCAATGTGCTATACTACCTCTTAGAATTTGTAAATCTGCAGGCCAGAGTATATCAGTTTTTACTAGGTTGTTATAGTAATACATATTTATTATCTTACAGTCCTCTTGGTCAGAAGTCCCACACAAGTGTCATTGGGCTAACATCAAGGGCATTGTTGTGTTTACCACACAGAGAATGGCTGGCCCCACAATCCATGTACTTAACCAACTGACTATCCTACCTCTCTAGAATTGTATGTCAGCATGCATTTTTGTATTTAGTTACAAAAGAGCTCTTTCTCCCACGGCCCTCTCCTCTATCCCTTTTGAACAAAGCCTTCCCAAGGAGGAAAACAGGCTCTTGGGAGAATTGTCCCTCTATCCCACACAGGGTTGAACAGGGTGTCTGGTAGTTAATAAGCTCTCGGGAAAGTATGTAGAATTGAACCGATACCAATGGCTGCCATCTATTAAGCCAGGGATTTTCAACTGGTGTGCTGCAAGAATTTTTAAAACATGCAATACCTGACTATTTAGTCAGGGGCACTGACCTCTTTCCCCTTAGATTGTCAATTTAAAAATGACACCAGCCAACACAACAATAGCCACGCAGCGTGAAGGAATCCAAATTATACTTTTTTCTTTTTGGCAGATCTGTAAAAAAATATATCTTTTGGTGTGCCGCAGGATTTTAATGATTAGCTTATGTGTGCCATGAGATGAGAAAGGTTGAAACTCGCTGTATTAAGCACATGGGATGTGCCAAACACTACGAGCTTTATCTTGACTACCTCATTCATTTTGCAACAATCCCATGAGCGTGAAGAAGCATGCTCTGCTATTCCTGTTTTACTGGTGGGGAAACCAAGGCGTAAATAAATGTCTTGCCAGAAATCACACAGCTGCTCAGGAGAACAGCAAGAATTCAAACCCAGGACTGCCCTCCTCAGAGCCTGAGGTTTTACAGCTCCACTCCTGACTCAGCAGGGCAAAGAGCCGGGCTCTGTGCCAAATAGTGATGCTGCCAGTGGGGAGGCGCATTCTCAGGGACCCAGATGGAATCCCTCAAAGGACCATTTGGGAAGTTAATGGATTTCTTTTACAACCAATAGTGAATCCTGGTGGACATCTTCCAGTTGTAATTTTCCTCCTGGAACCATTCTTCGTCATTGCTCAATCCCATCAGAGATCTCATTATTGCCTTTTATGATAAATCTAGGAAGGGGTTGTTGGGAGGGTGGGGGGTGAGTAGGAAATTACACTGAAAACGGGAGAGCTGTGTCTGCTGGCACCTCAGCAAGCCATATATCCTCAATTTTAGTGGAAATTCTTGGGTCCATGCTGCAGAAGGAGGCCAAACCAAGATGGGTAAGAAGGGAAACAGAAAAGATCCAAAGTGACAGCCTGAACACATTAACCAGTGGGGTAACAGCAGACAGCTCAGCTTACCAACCCATCACACCTGGTCTCTTTGGAAGAACAGGGATAGGATTCACTTGACTAGGTCATTTTACCCGTTCAAAGCCTGTGTCCCCACACTGGATATAGCTCAGTCTAATTAGTAGTCCTGCTACTCTCAGTTCCCTTGGGAGCTGGTACTGTTGGAGGAAATGTTTTGGCCACCCAGATTTATTGATGGGAAACATTATTATATGCTATTGAAACACAATGTGATACAGAAAGTATCAACAAGGTCAGCAGGTGAAGTTGCTGTCGTGGTTCTTTTTCGCTGTGTGAAATGCTAGTTCATCTCTCTGATCCTCACACTGAAGTCATAAAATGGATCTGATAATATCAACTCACTCTAGTTCATAGCCCTCCTGTCTTCTGATCTCACCTCAATGGGACTGATATAAGCTTGACCAAGTGGCCAGCTGGGCCAGTGCTAAATATAGCTGGAGTACAGATGTCCTGAGTGACTGTGGGTGGTCACCCTGAACCAGTCACAAGTTGGACAACCTGTGTCCTTAAGGATGCTGAGGGTTGATCATTCAGTTGATCTTGTCAAATATTTTTTGTCTTATTTTATGGCAGATATTGTACTAGTTTGGGGAATACGTGGTGGATTAAATAGACATGGTTTCTCTGGGGTCCACTAATCTTTTTTAAATTTTCTTGCTTACCTGGTATCCCAACAACCTTCTTAATGAGGAAAACACCCCCTTATGTGAGTTTTGGTGAGAGGCTAACTGGTCCTGCTCCTGGCTGTGGAATATGGGCATGTGACCTGTTCAGCCAACTGAACTGCTCTGCCTGGGACATTGATCTAGAGGATATGGAGTCATACACCAGGCCACTTGATAAATCAGCCACAGCAGCAGCAGCTTGGCCAACAGTACAACTGCTAATTGTCCAGTGGTGGCAGCCCCAGTCGGGGCATTCCCATTAGACTGTCCCCTAACTGGAGTTCGGCCATGTTCCTACTGCCCAGACAACCTTAATTCCTGCCCATTTTCTGAATCTGGTTCTCCCACCCTCCCATTGATTCTGTGAACTTACCCAAATCCTCCAATAAATTCATTTTGTGCTTAAGTTTAGCCAGAATCCGTTTCCATTGCTTACAACCAACCATCTGACTGGTAGAGTCCCTGTTTTTGAGGAACTGAAAGGCCAGAGGCAGGGACAGTCATTAAGTACATAATCACATAAGCAAGGGCACAATTAAAAAATGAGGTAAGTATTCTAGAGAAAAAGCATATCTGGGAGTTCTGACCTAGTCTTAGGGGAAGTCACATCCTTAAGGAATTGATGCTTGATCTGAGATTCCAGGTATCAGTAGATATTATTTATGCATAAAGAGAAGCATTTTAGTAAGAGAACATGTGCAAAGGTCCTGAAGCAGAGGGCGTGTGGCTTACCTGAGGACCTGAGAGGAGACCAGCGTGACTGGAATGTGGACAGCAAGGAGAAGAGTGGTGCTGCATGAGGCTGGAGAACGGGCTGAGCACAGACTATGGAAGGCCTTTCCGGCTTATTAAATATTTAGATTTTTGTGCAAATTAGCAAAGGGTACTCCCTTTGTGCAGCCAAGCAGAAAAAGGCATCTTATGTAGTTGAAAATCCTGCAGTGCAGGGTTTGGCAAATGGGCTGGTGGGTACCTGTAT
This sequence comes from Miniopterus natalensis, assembly GCF_054644295.1. Taxonomy (NCBI): domain Eukaryota; kingdom Metazoa; phylum Chordata; class Mammalia; order Chiroptera; family Miniopteridae; genus Miniopterus; species Miniopterus natalensis. Next base: position 35,134,408 of record NC_142089.1, on the reverse strand, counting down.
GTGAAAATAGGGGCCCCTTTGTCCACCCTAGTCAAGAGTATGGGGAAATCACTGAAAAAGAATCCCCCCCCCCTTTTTTTTTAAACATAATGACATAATCAGATTGTGTTTTAAAAGGATCACTCTGGATGGAGTATGGAGAACAGACTGAAAGGGAACAATAGTAGAGGCAAGGGAACAGTAGAGCCCGGAGAAGAAACATCTCTGGTGTGAGACAGGTGCTTCGGACTGAGCAGGTGTAGAGGACAGTGATGATGATGGAGAGAAGCGGCTGAATTGGAGGGATACTTAGGGTATAAAATCAATAGGATATGGGTATGGATTCTATAGGGGTGGGGAGGAAGAGGGAGATGTCGAGAATAGTTCCCAGGCTTCCGTCGTTCATGGCTGGTTGGTGGTACCATTCCTGTGACAGATCGTAGGAATGAGAGCAGTTTGGTGGGAGCTGTTTGGTGAGTATGGTTTTGGACATGCTGAGTGGAGTCGGATATAGAGAGATGCCTGGTGGCTCCTGGACTGGAGATGGGATTTGGGAGGCACTGATATGTAGGTAGCACTTAAAAGCCAGAGGCAGGAATGCAATTGCCTAGGAAAAGGTCACAGATTGAAAGGGGAAGAAACTGGCACTCCAGCCCTTCACGGCCAGAAAGAGAAGGGCCTGGCAATGGAAATCAAGGAGGGTCAAAGCCAGGGATGGAGATGAAAAGACAAGATTGGCACCAGGAGATAAGGCCAAGTGAGAGTCAGGGCAGCAGCCAGATCTGGGAGGAGAGCAAAGTCCCCAGCCAAGAGAGATCTGAGTGTCTGCCATTGATTTTTACTGTCCTCCCACTGCTGGCTGTTTGGGGTCAACCATCTGGCGCAAAGGAGAGGATTGGAGTCGACAGTTCACACCTGTGAATGTGCTTTGGGAACATGGAGGTGACCAAGACTGTATAGGTGCGAATTCTGACAAAGCCGCTTGTCAGCGTAAACACGGTATTTGATGTCAAGCACTTAGGTTAGTGCCTGGCCCACAGTGGGCACTCACAAATCTTAGCTATTGTTCATAGTTACGGTAAACTTGAGAGTACACAGTGTCCAGCACAAGCTCCATGAAGAAAGAGCTGTTTTTTAAATTCACCTCTTCATTCCCAAAGTCCAACACTAATTAATGCTGATTGAATGGTTGGGTAGCTGAAAGGGGTGGAGGTGTCCCCCGGAAGGGCCAGGGCTGGCCTGGGAGTTCAAACAGGGCCAGGTATAGCCCTTTCACATCTGATTTAACTGTTCAAGCAGGTAGATTTTTGTATGTTTTTACCCCTCTCTCAGCACTCAAAATAATATTCAGAAGCAAAAGGAAGAAAAAGAAAGCTATTTAAAACTCCACGAAAGATTCTTAAGGAAAAGCAATATGGAACACATTTAAATACTTTATGAGTGGAACTAATAAAAACACAATAAGCAAGGAAAACACAGTGCAATAGCATATGCAGTTATAGCTTTGTTATATAAAGAACTGGGACAAATTGATTAGAAAAACAATTATCTATGCAAGGCCTCAGCTAGGTACCTTTGTGCAACTTAGAAAGGGTGCCCCCTCTGGGCAGATAATTTAGAAAAATACACCCCATTTAGTTGGACCCAGTCTTACAGTACATGCTTGGCAAATACACAGGTAGGTAAGTACCTTTGTAAGAAGAAAAATGTCCCTCCTCAGTCGAGGGTGCACAGGTTAATGATTGGAGTCAGGCTTGCTTTGCGCCACTGCACCCCCTGGGCCTCGGTACATCACATACACCCAATGAACTATGAGACAGCCCTGACTTCAGTAGAAAGTGGACAAAGGTCACGAACAGACAATTCCAGAAGAGGAACTAAAACTTGTAATAAACATCTTTTAAGAACGTATCTGACAGCACCAGCACTCAAGTCAGTTCAAAGCAAAAATGCGTGAGCCCTGGCCAGTGTTGCTCAGTGGTTAGAGTGTCAGACTGTGTACTGAAGGGTCTCGGGTTCAATTCGTGGTCGAGGGCACATACCTGGGTTGCAGGTTGGATCCCCAGCCCTGGCGAGGGCTCTTTCACATCGATCTGTCTCTTTCACATCGATGTTTCTCTCTCTCGCTCTCTCTCTCTCTCCCCCTCCCTCCGTTCCACTCTCTCTAAAAAGCAATGGAAAAAATATCCTCCGGTGATGATTAAAAAACAAACAAACAGAAAAAACAAAACAAAATGGGTTAAAATGTTTCCTCTGTGAAATGAATAAAGTGTACTGTGCAGTGCTGGTGAGGGTATAACCTTTCTGGAAAAGAATCTCCTCCAAGAACCCTGGAGCGTCTATTTTCTTTGACTCCCTAATTCCACGTCAAGGAATTTATGTTAAGGAAATGAGCAGTGATGCAAACAAAGATTCAGATATAAGACATGTTCCCTACAGCAATTTTATAACAGCAAAAGCTGAAAATAATCCAAATATCCAACAACGGGGATGGTTATACAGATCCACAACTACTTGAGACTCAATGCGTTTAAGAATTCAGAATTTTCATGTTGTAGGAGGATAATTTGGTACATTTGTTTTTCAGCCTCCTCAGTAGGGTCTGTGGCAGCATCATCAACGCACCCAGTTTTCTGCCTATGAAAGTTATTGTCAGATTGTTACAGAAAGAGCTCATCCCCCAGGTGCTAGCAGAGCCAAACACTAGATGTTGAGAATTGCAGTGAAGTGTTTTTATCATGAATGGTGCCATCCAGGAGAAGGGGAAGCTAACGCTCAAAAGCCATCCAAACTTCCTGATGACAGGTAGGTTTCAGATCATATGGGGCAAAATCGCAAGACACCTTGGGTTAGGGGTTTGGGGAGCGGATTGATCCAAGGTGAGGTAAGGATAATACATTATTTCTTAAAGTCCTGGGGACAGCTCTGAAGTCTGTTCCTGGGTCCCTCTATCAGGTCTCATGGGAAAGTAGTCTGGGGATGGTTCCACCTTAGGAGCTCAGGAGCTGAAACATAACTTAGGTCAAGATGTTATCTTTAGTCTGCCAGAGGTCCTGACCTTGAGGCCATTAATCAAGTCCAGCCACTGTCTTTTGATGCCTTGGGGGTTGCTGGTTATCCTGGGGAAAGATTAGGTCTCTGAGGGGTATATATATATATATAGAGAGAGAGAGAGAGAGAGAGACATACAGATGATTTCTAGCGCTAGGATTTAAAATTAAATTTAATCACAGTCATAAGGACCCTTGATTTCAACACTAGTTGGTATGAATAGACCATAAATAGCCCTAGGCCACATTAGGGCAGCTTTGCCATCAAGTTGAGTTGTCACCAAATTTTCAAAACAGCTTTTGGTTCCAGGAAATTTTGGATTTGTGCATAAGAGATTTTGGATTTGTATCAACTAGAGTATAATACTTAAGGACTTTTTAGCATGAGATAATGCTCAGAATATACTGCTAAGTGAGGTGAGGGGAAGTAACAAAATTATATAATGACACTCCCCATTTCAAAAGAAAAAAGGGAACACATTTGTTATTTTAAATATAAACTTTGCTGTTTTAAATTCAAACTCACTGTAACTACTTTGGTTTTCCTCTCTTTTCCTTGTTTCTCTTTTTAAATCTTCAGGTGGAATGAAATAATTTTCATCAGTGTAGAAACCAATCATTACTGCACTCAGTTCTTTTGCAGAACCTGCTAGGGCTGGAGAAAGGGAGCCCCTTCAGGTCCACCTCCTGTTTGATGAACATCAGATAAGGCCTTGGATATGCAAAGTGAGGCCCCTGGGTGAGGGGCTAAGGAACCTAAATTACTTTTGAAGTTGGGTGGAAGCTGGGAGGTTGGAGAAAGGAAGGGTCACTCAGAAGTGGGTGGGAAACTGTATTAGTTCCCTGGGGCTGTCATAACACATGTAGGGGCTTAAAATAACAGAAAATCATTTCTAACAGCTCTGGAGACTGAAGTCCAAACTCAAGGTGTCAGCAGGGCCATGTTCCCTGTGAAAGCTCTAGGGAAGAACCCTTCTTATCATCTTCTAGCTTCTGGCATTTCCGGGCATTCCTCGGCCTGTGGCAACATAACCCCATCCCGTCTCCCCCACATGGCTGTCTTCCCTTTGTGCGTGTCTATGTCCAAATTTCCTCTTATAAGGACACCAGTCATTGCATTAGGACCCACTCTTAGCTTTATTACATTTGCAAAGCCACTGTTTCCAATAAGCTCACATTTATAGTTTCCAAGTGGACATGAGTTTGGGGGAGGGGGTTACTATTCAACCTGTAAAGACCCCTAGTGTGTGACTTTGCTAAGAAAAGGGAATTTTAATATTGAATTTATTTTAAAGGCTACGTCTGCTGCACTGCTGAATGAATAAATGATGAATATGGAACTGTGATGCCGCTTTACCTCCACATTTTCAGTATAGATCGGCCATGCAAGTGTGCTGTATGGGTTGTATTGTTTGGTGCAAATCAAGGAAAAGGCATTTTTGTGTCTCTGTGGGATAAAAAAGGCAACACCCATGAGAAGGCAACACCCATTGGAGGGACCCTGGGAAGGTATGGCCAGGCAATGCTGGGGTGTTCCTAGGGGACGAAAGCCAGGATCTGAGCTGACATCAGATTACAGATACAGAAATAAAAGACAAAGCTTCACCAGTGGGGATACTGGGGTTTTCTATAGTCTCCAATATGCTTTTAAGTATTTCCCACATTTTCCAAAATGACTATAATTTGCTTTAACCACAGGAGAAAAACAAGTTAGTTAAAAAAAAGATAGTTCAAGGTGATGTATTATTTATACATTAAGATATTCAGAAAATGCTGGAAGAACTAGCAAACTGGTTCTCCCTTTCTTTAGTCTAATTATACCACTAAACACTATTAAAGCAGTAATCTTCATCTTCCATGACTATAATTATCCTCTTCAACTTATTTCCTTGAATCAGCCTGGGGAGTTAAAAAATTATTATAATTTCATTAAGAAATTCCTAGGTTAAAGCAATTATCAGCTTTTACACTAAAAATTAATCAGGACATATTACCATTGTCAAGTAGCCACACAAAAACACTTAAAGTTGGTCATAATTTATTTTACCATACTTTTCAAAAACATAATGTGTTTATTGATTTTTTTAGAGAGAAAGAGGAAGGAAGAGAGAGAGGGAGAGAGAGAAATATTGATGTGAGAGAGAAACACCAATAGGGTGCTTCCCATATGCACCCCTATTGGGGATCAAACCTGCACCCTGGGTATGTGCCTTGACTGGGAATTGAACCCGCGACCTTTCCAGTGCATGAGACAACGCTCAACTGAGCAACACCAGCTAGGGCCTATTTTACTATACTTTTGAAACAAGATACAAAGCTGTGAAAGAATAGACAGCCACCTGCTGTGTCCCATCCCCATGGTAGAAAAGAGAATATAGAATTGAGCAGAACTTTCTTCTACCCTCAATGATCTCGCATTTTAGCTGCTGGTGGTGGTGGAGCGGTGGTGGTGGGGTAGGAAAATGAATTGAACAGGCAATTGCAATAACGTGGGATAGCAGCGCTACGAGAACATCCAGCACAGGGAACCGGTGCGATCTGGGGTTAAGTGGGGAGCAGTGTAGGGAAGATCTGCTTGAGAGGGTTATGTTTGAACTGAGACCTGAGGATAAACAAGAATTTGTCAGGTATAAGAAGAAGAGGAAGGGGAAATGGGCCAAGGAAGAAAGCAGATGTGCAATATTTCAGTGGGTTGGTAAGGACTATTTCAATTGCAAAGGTTAGCAACCCAACACAAATGAGTTTCAGCAGGAGAAATTTAGCAGAAGAAATCTGTTGACTCATGCAACTGGGAAATGAAAGGGAGGTGTTAGCTTCAGGCATGGCCGCAGCCCAGGATTTGAAATAATGCCTGGCTTCTGTTTCTCTCTTCATCTCTCTATTCTGCTCTTGGCTTCATTTTCTAGGCCAACTTTCTCCTCATCAGGAGCAAGATGACCACCAGCAGCTCCTGTCTCTTGTTCTCCTAATTTAAGAGCCACACAGATTTTTATCCTGTTCATATTTCCAAATATGATATTGGTTTGATTGGTCTGTTGGGTCCACAGTCGATTAGTGTTCCCCCAAATTCATATCCACTTCAGATGGAACTTCAGAATGTGACCTCTCTGGGAATAGGGTCTTTGCAGATGTTAAGAAGCTAAGGCTCTTGAGAGGAGATCACCCTGGATTTAGGGTGGTGCGTCAAATACAGTGACTGGTGTGTTTATGAGAAGAGAGGACACACAGCAACGCAGAGGAGATGGTGCTACGAAGACAGAGGAGAGACGGGAGTGATGCATCTACCAGCCAAGGGGCTCACTTGTGTGGAAGCTCATTAGTGGCTTTGTCCTGGGAGGGGGAGCCAGGCCAACCTGGGCCTCAGAGTCACCACCTATAATCTCTTAGTAGGAATGACATAAGCAAAAAGTGCCCAGGTGCATGGAAATAGGGTAACTTGCCAAGCCTGGTTCAGAGCCATGAGAGACTTGCCAGAGTGACTTTCACTGTGTGTTTTGAAGAACGCATTCGCCAGGTGACAGCAGAAAAGGCATTTATGGCAGATGCCCCTGAGGCCCTCTCGTAGCTCCCTGCATTTTGGTGCCCGGCCCACATTTCTGCACCTGCTGGTCCAACTAGCAACCAATAGCCTCTGAAACCCTTTGCTTGAGGCTTTTTCTGGGCCACAGGAGCACACTCAGGAGGCTGGTAGTGCCAGAGAATTAATCACCCCCAGGACAGCCCTCAACCAATGACTAGCTGGAGTAGGTGGGTGAATGGCCCAGCAACTTCATCTCTCAGCTGGGAACACTCTGAGATGTGTGTTCCATAGCCTCCCCACATTTATCAGAGGGACTTGGCTCCATTTGCCCCTATTTGTAACTCCGGTGTTAATGTGTCATTTCTTGGCTTCCTTTCCTTCCCTGTCTCCCTTATCTGCTCTCCAACTAACGCATCTTGGGATCACCTCCCAAAGTAATTACTTGCATTTGAATGCTTGTCTCAGGCTATCCTTCAGAGGGAGACCCGAATTGGACAGCATTTCACATGGAAAGAACAGCATGTGTGTAAGAACATGGGAATATAAGCATGGAAATCTCACCACAAATTTAAAGGGTTGTTCAAATTATTTGAGAACCTGCTGCCTGGTCTATTGGTCTAATGGGTGGAGAATTATCTGGGGCTTAGAAATAAATGGGTACTATGTTGTAATGGCCCTTATGTTTTTGTTTGTTTGGTTTTTTGAGAATCATTGGAGTTCAGAAGATAGTAGGGGATTGCTAATTTTCCCTGGAACCCTCAGGCCTACTTAGTGCCTGGCACAGAGTGTACACTCCATACATGCTTTTAAATTAATAAACTTGTTTATTGTATTTAAATTAGTGTATTAAAAGTGTCCAGTGTTTACTATATAATGTTTGCTATGTAAATATTTGTTGAATAGAACTGAAGGACACTGTGGGAAGCCAAAGAAAAGCCTCTATTTTAACAGGCATTCTGCCACCTGGTGGTGACTTTGTGGAAGGGGGACCTTGCAGGCAGTGGTTTTGTACCCTTGAATTTGGGGGACTTTGATTTTAGTTAGGGTTCAAGGTTGTAAGCTGAGCTATTTATAATAGCAAAACAATAGAAATAGCTAAAATATCCATAAATGGGAATAATAAATTAAGTGATGTAATATCCTTTCCACAGAACACCATATAGTGATTAAATGGATTAAGTTGATCTATACTCATCGATTCAGAAATTTCTCCAAGATTTACTGTTCAAATGATAAACTGGAAATCACAAAAAATACATATAGTTTTATGTCATCACATTAACCACCCCCCAGTACACCCATATCCTTGGATGTCTGAGAGGTAGTCTCAGTGACGAGATAATTTTTAAGTCCCTTCCAGTCCCGAGATTCTGCAATCCTAAGAAATCAAAGTTTATAGTTCATTTAAAAAATATACTGCTTTGAACCATATAAGAAAACTGTAAAACTTTATGGAGAGACATAAGAGAAGACCCAGATAAATGGAGACACATGTCAGTTTCGTAGATTGATAGATTCAATATTGCAAAGATATAAATTTCCTCAGAATTAATCTCAGTTAAAAAATAACAGCAATAAAAATATCAAAATTTGAATGCATTTTTGGTGGGGAGAAGTTAAAAATTACTTCTAAACTTCTTGAAGGTCAAATATGTAAGAAGGGCTAGAAAATATTTGAAAATAAAATCGATATCATAAAGTTAGAATAATTGGAATCATGTACCAGTGTCAGAACAGACAAAGGAGCAGAAGAGAGAGTCCAGAAACATATGTGAGTACTTATGAAAAGTTAGCATATAACAAAAGTGATTTCAAGTCAGTCAGGAAAGTTTGGGTTATTCGATAAATTACCGGGACAGCAGTTACCTCAGTGGCCCTCCCCATGGGCCGGGCACATGCATGTGTCTTTTGTAAAAGTCCCATTGGCCTAACCAGATAATATTTTAGGTTATATTTTTGTGTCCTACCTTCCACAGAGAGAAATTCCTGGTAGGTACAAGATTTAAGGAAGAACAAAGTCATTGAAAAAAATGGGTAAATCTATAATTTTGGGATTGAGACTGAATGTTTATATGATGTCAAAGGCAGAAACCACAATGAAAAGTTGGACAGATTTGTCTGTATCAAAATTTTAAAAACGATGCATACATGTATACATGAATTAACAAAGATGAAAGACAGACATCAAGCTACATAAACAACAGGCAATTATTAAATATGTAAAACATTTTTACAGGTGAATCTAATGAAAATGAATATTTTATAGGAAAACATGTTAAGGACAGGAAGAGGCAATTTGCTAAAGAAGAAATCCAACACATAAACATGAAAAAGTGTTTTCATCATTAGGAATGAAAGGAATGCACATTAAAATGACAGTAAGAAACATTTCATCCTATCAAAGTCTCAAATATTTGCAGTAATTTAAGTCTTGCATTTCAAGAGGGTTCCCCACCAACCTGTTAACAGTGGTAATCTTTGGGTAGTGGGATTAAGAGTAGTTTTCTCTCTCTTTTTTTTTTTTTTTGCTTTTCTGTGCTATTAATATTTTACTTGTGCAACAAAGGAAAGTGCTCAACTGGAATCTCTAGGGAGCTCATCTCTGGTGAGTCAGCAAGACCTGGGCCCAACCTGGAGCTAGATGAGCCACACTGAATCATCTCGGTGGCCCCCAGTTGACCCGGGAACTGGGCCTGGGTGGCTGCTGTCCAGACAAGAGGAAAGAGAGGGAGGCAAGGAGGCAGTCAGCAGGCTGCTCCTAACTGGTGCAGCAACAACCCAGGTGCTGATTTATAAAGAGTATATGATGGAACTTGTGATCATTCTCTCCCAGAAAAAAAAAATATTAGATGGTGTGTCTGTCCGTGTTATAGGGGAAGTAGGACTGAGACGAAAGAGGAAGTTAAACAGGTGGATGAAGACAATCCTGAGCCAATTTTGGTGAGACTAGAATATGCAAATGAAAGTGCTGCTGTTATCTATGTTGGGGTGATTTCAGACTCAGAGCCTGTCATTTCCAACATTTGGAACAGCCATGCCTGGCATATTTAAAAAAAAAAAAGGAAATCCACTTCCGTCACGGCACCACGCACCCACTGCAGCCTGCCAAGCCTGTGACCCTGCCCCGCATCACACCCTGTGGCCTTCTCACCTGGCTCAGCCTGAATCGAGATCAGCATTGTCTGTTGAGCCCCTGTCCACACCTGGTTCTAAAACAGGTCACGCCTCATAATTCTTCAGAGTTAGTCTCTCCTTTAATTCAGGATTCAGCCTCTAGAACTTCCTCTTGGAAGTGTGCAGGAAAGTCTTTCTGTATCAAAGCAACTTCCACTTCTAGGGAAAATGCAGTTGCCTTAGGTTGGGTGCCCTGGAAACTGCCTCTGAGATGCTTCTGCGGGGTGGTTACTGAGGGGGGGGGCTTGGTCCTCAGAGACAACACCTACAAGGGAGTAAAGGAAAGAGGGCTGGGCGGAGGCAGAAGGGGTCTTCTCAGCCGATCCACGGACAGCTCTGGAGCAGGGATGGCCCTGCAGGGTTGTCCTCAATTGAAGAACAGTGGCCAGGCCTTTGTACGATCTCCCTTCTCCCTGCCAGGTTAACTGGTCATTGGCTATATGCTGTCGCTGGGGAGAAGGCATATTTTTGGATGAGCCAAGGGAAATCTCCAGGGAGGAAGGCATCTGAATTGACCTGACCGACTGCAGAAGGAGGGAAGTGGGCCTGCTGAAATGATTTATTATGTGGAGCAAGGACACCAGATAGAGGGTTACGTTTCATAGGAAGACCGAAGGGCAGATCATATACACAGGCAATGGTGAGAGGAGTACCAGTATCACTAAGGGATTCACAGGCTGCTCTCCTCTGCAGGCCAGGGAGGATGGTAAGGGAAGCAGTCAAGGGCTGGGCTTGATAATATTCAGGGAGTCACAGGAGTCATAGAAGCCAGGTGGTGGCTATAACTCCCAGAAGTCTGGAGGCTGCAGGCTATAGTCATTACTATAACGGCTGGCAAGGTCAGAGGGGCAGCCTAGGAGGCTTGATCTGCAGGGGGTTGTGAAGGAATTTAATAATACAAGGTGTCCCGGCGGGGGTGGGGGTGGGGGTGGGGAAATAGATGGGTAGCCAACAGGGTGCTGCTTAACATCTGCAGCCAGAAGAAGGTAAGAATGGAGGAGTAGGAGTCTGAGGGCAGTTGCCTCAATAAAAAGGCATGCTCCTTGCTCAGTGCTCAGATCTGAGTCAATTTCCAGACCCAGACCACAGAGAGCCCATTGACTTAAAAGGTGGGTCCCTAGGAAGAAGGACCCAGTAACACTGAAACAAGTACTCACTGTAATGATCATAGGTCTATGACCTATGATCATTTTATCAGCTAACTATATGTTGGGGAAAGAGAAATACCCAGACATTGCACAGGATCTGCAAGGATCTTGTTACCCAGAAACCCAAAGTATTATCATAGGCTCTCTGTGAGAGCGGGGGCTTGTGGCGATCAGGTAATAGGCAGAGTGCTGGACAATAGCCAGCTTACAATGGGTGCATGGGTCTATAGACCCATCCAATGGTCATTTCCCTGGTCCCTGAGAATATATATTGGGGATATATATACACATATATATATATACACATATACATATATATATATATATATGGTACCTGGAGCAAGCTCCATATTAGGTCCTTGGCCTTCAGTTCTCATGGTGGAGGAGACCGAGTGAAAGCCTCTGAAACTTTCTCTTCCCTAGCAACTCGAGATAAGAAATCAAAGCCAATATTTCATCCAAGGGAATGAGGGAGGTGATGGTGAAGATCAACGTCACTGCAAGAGACCTAATGGATGGAGGAGTGGCCATCCTGTTCTATCTCCATTTAATTTGCAAGTCTGGGCCCTTCAGAAATCAGGAGAATATCTGATAGAGTACTGCAGACCAGACCAGACCTAACCATGTAGCTTTGATCACAGCCATTTTGCCAGCTCTGTGATCCATCGGAATACAGTCCGCAAGGACCTAGACCACCTGGGCACCCTATAGAACATCACAACCATCTGCTACATTGATGCCACCATGCTCATCAGGTAGGATTAGCTAGAGGCGTCTAGTACCCAGGAAACCTTGGTAAGACCCATGTACTTCAGAGGGTGGGAGGTAAAAATCAAACCTGAAGCTTTTGGGACCTGCCAGTTCAGTTTTCAGGGAACTAGTCGTCAGGGATCTGTCAGGATAGTTCCTTCAAAGTAAAAGGCAAATTATAAAACACAGATAAGCAAGATAAAAAATTATTTATAAACCTTAGAAAAGTGATACCTAAAATTGTTATAGTGTTTATATCCGTTAAGACTTTTTTCATTATGCATAGAATATAAGTACAACTAATATGGAATCACATCACTATCTTATATCCTCTTTATTTACTTGTTTAGTTGCCTGTTATCTATCTGTCCTTACTGCGATATAAGCATGCTGTGGGAAAGTCTGTTCTTTGACTTGTTCACTTCTGTATCCCCGGCACCTCCAAATACACTTGGCTCTCCATAAATATTTTTTTGGTGGAATGATTGAAGCGTATTATACACATTGCTTTTTAGCCCATTATTTTCAGCTAACTTCCAGATGCTTCAGGTTCTTCAAAATGTGCCTCTCCAGAAGTCACGTGAAAGCAGAGTCCTCACACTCCAGAGACTACTATCAGTGCAACTTCAGAACCAAGAAACCTTAGTCTTTTGGAAGCCGAGTCTTTTTCCGTTTGGCTAGCCCTGACTTAGAGTCTACAGCGGGCACAGCTTTGGAGAGGCACCTTCTTTACACCACCAGGTTCCCAGGACAGCCTACCTGGAGCTGTTCCCGGGCAAGCAGCCCGGCCCACCGCGCGTTCCCCTCCCGGCCACGCGGGGGCGGTAGAGCGCCGCAGTCCGCGCAGGGCCCGGGGACCCGCCGGGAGGCAGATTCGGGGCTGCAGGGTTGACTGCCCGGAGTGGGCGGAGCCCAAGGCGCCCGGGCCGGAGCCGAGGGCAGGAGTGAGGGGGCGGGGCCTCTGGGGTGGGGTGTGCGCTTGCGCAAGGTGCGGGGCGGGGGGGTCCTCTGCGCCGCGGCCCCCGCCGGCCGTGTCCTCGGGCGGACGCCTTTGCCCTGCCCTTCTGGGTTGGCCCGGCCCAGGGGTGGGGAGTCCGAGGAGCACCGGGGTGAGGAGCGGGGCCCGTGGGGACCCGGCGGGCGGGGCTGGGGTGGCGCGGCCCGGGGTGGGGGCGGGGAGGGACGCAGGGGCGCCCGCGCGCACTGCGGGGAGGAAGAGGGGAGTGGAAAAGGGGAGTGTGGGGAGGAGGCGTCCTCCTGCCCTCTCCTCGGGTGGGAAATGCAGGCGCCCAGGGGTGCCGTCGTGGCACCGCGGGGGGTGCCGATCGTGGGGCGGCCGTGCTTTCCGGGAAGTCCCCTCCCCGCCCCAGCCTTTCCCGCCGCCCCGTTTCTCCATTACCCCCGCGCCCCGAGCCTCCCGCCACCGTCCCGCGTGGAAACCGCTTCAGCCGCGGGCGGCGCCTTGAGTCCCGCCGACTCTGCCTCCTCGCCCCTGACGCAGAGAAAGAGAAGTTTTCCCGCCTGCACCTGCCAGTGAGGAAGGAGAGCGTTTCCCGGCGGAACGATCACTTTTTTTTTTCTCTTTTGCTGTTTAAATAACGTCGCTCGCCCGTGTGCGGCGGACCCGCGTGCGCCGGGCCGCGCGGGCCTCGGGTTTGGCCCGGGGGCCGGGAAGCCCGCGCGGGGGCCCGGGGCTCGCTCGGCGGCGGGGCGCGGGCCCCCCGCAAACGCGCGCTCCCGGCCGCGCGCACGGGTGCAGGTTGACTTCTGGAAGCGTAAGGCCCACCAAGTCTGTTGCTTTCCAATTTATTTTTTAAGCCTTCCATCATGTGTGTACTTTGCTTGAATGATTATTTTGAAGCACATGCCCTATTTTTGCCAATCTGACAGCTGTTTCCATAGAAACTAGAGGGGGGAAAAAAGTCATTTTCAGCGGAGTTGTTAAAAACCGTCGCCCCGGCTTCGGCTGTGAGTGCCGGCGAGCGCCGGCCTCGCTCGTTCCGAGGTGGCACTTGCAGAATTAAGGGTCTGAAATGTTCCTGCAGGCTAACAATCCAAATTGTTTAATTTTCTCACATCATTAATTTGGTAATCCCAGCAGCCTGCCAGCTCTGGGTGTTGACCTTCTCCAGTTCTGTGAAGTGGATGTGTCAGGCTCGATTTTTTTCGTGTGCTCCGTGTAGCCTAGTGACAGGCTCTTTGAAACTGTAAGCAGAGTTCCCTCCCATTCTTTCCCCTTCCTTAAGGATACACCAAGGATTATGGGCTGCCAGGCACTATTTCTGTTCTAAGTGACACTTGATTGTCAGTGATGTAAATGGTAATTAAAAAAAACTTATATACATATAATGTTATTCCTTCTGTGTCAGTAGAATACTTTTTTAAAATTCGGCGTAAGTCATGAGAGATGAGCAGGAGTTTGCTGGGCATCTGGGCAGAGCTAAGCAGTGTAAATAGATGTGCGTTGTGGTTGTAGAGAGGAGAGCTTTTCTTTCCTGAGAAGTGTAAGTAGATCCATGGGCAGGGAGCTCAGGAGTGGGTGAAGGAGAGGTGGGGAAGGTGCCTGGAGAAATAGAGGGAGGCCTGGTCTACCATATTGAAAGTTTATGGAAGCCAGTGGAAACCAATGGAAATTACAAAAATGGTTGCCTTTATTGGTTTGGAGGCTTACAGAAGTTATAACAGGTGCTGTAAAAACTTAAACAGCACAGAAATCTATAAGATGGAAATACTAAATCCCTTACAGCCACCATCCTGCCATCCAAATAACCACTATGAATAGTTGGGTGTCTATTCCTTTAGATTTACTTATATTCGCATATGCTACCATAGTTTGGCATTACCGTTTTTGCAAATAGGGTAGAGATCTTTGTCTGTTTTGTTTTCTGTGGTATCCCTAGTGTCTAGAGTGGCATGTAGTACACACTGACGAAATATTGAATGAATGAATGAATTATATGATTCAGAGATCAAAGACTGAAAGGGTTTGGCTATATTTGTTTGGCCAAGGTGGTTAAAAATTTTTTTTAAGATGCTTGCCAACATTTTTAAATTTGTAACTTTCATATAAAGCTTGAATTTCCAGCTTCCCTTGAGAATACTGAAACATTTGGCAACACAAAGCCCAAATTCCATTGTACTTGTTGGATCTCCTTTAGATAGGCATGAGTCTGCGTTTCCATCAGTAAGGCTTTGCTGATATTCACCTTCACTGCCTAACATTCAGTGTGTTCAAACCATTGTTTTATTTATTCTACCTGTATCTTTAGTTGTTTTAGGTGAGAGGATAAGTCTGGTCCCACTTACTCCATCTTGACCCCAATCAGAAGTGCCAGGGCTTTTTCTGAAAGGAATAAATTTGTATTTAAAAAAAAAATACATCTTACAAGTTAGGGTTATAAGCATTACCTGCTTACCTCCCACCCCGCCAGTACTGCCAAATGATAAAATTTTACTACTGTTTTTATGTAATCCATTTTTTATTCCCCAAATAATTTAGTGTTAAAATAAAAAGAGACGTCTGCCCTGGCTCGTGTGGCTCAGTTTGATGGAGTGTTGTCCGATACACTGAAAGGTTGCGGGTTTGATTCCCAGTCAGGGCACATACCTAGGCTGCGGGTTCCATCCCTGGTTGGGGGACATAGGGGAAGGCAACCAATCTCTCTGATCTCTCTCCTCTCTCCCTCTCTCTTCCTCCCTCCCTCCCTCTCTCTACAGTCAATAAGCATGTCCTCAGGTGAGAATTTAAAACAAACATAGATTTCCCCCAACTGAAAACAAAAACTGAAAAGAGGAAAAAAATTCAAATTTTGAAAGTATATGTTGGAAAGTAAGGAAAAAGTAAGTGAAACCTCTTTGGTTTGTATTGCTCAAAGGCACTGCTGTAGGGATGAGAAACCCAAGACAGTTTAGCCTGAGGTGTGTTAAAAGAACAACTGACACACCTATTTTGTGTTATGTTTCCAGTTTGGTAAATAAGTACTTTCTAGAGATAGTTATAGTTTATTTTTTTGTGTTCTAGATAATCAAGCAAAAGAAAAATGAGCTTCGTCTATGGCTTCCAGTCCGCTTCTAGAAACTGTGTTTTCTTCCGATTTAATTTACTGACCAACTGGAGAAAATGTAACACACCAGCTGTGACCTCACTGAACTGTCATCAAGCACAAATTAACCATGTAGTGAATAAGCATCAGGGCCTGGGAGTAAATCCCTGTGATAGGTTGACTTCTCTGCTTGGAAACTTTCATTTCTATAGGATTTTTAATAACAAAAGAACAGGATACCTTTTGAGTATTAGAAGTAAGGACATTTGGAGGATTACCCCAAAATGTACTGCACAGAGTGACTCTTTTTCAAGACAGAAACTAATAGACGAAGTTGCAGTAGTTCCTGCTCTTTCAGTATCGCATCCTCTAAACTGCTTTCCCATAAGAGACATCAGGAGTTTCCACACTTCTCCACGGTTTCAAGCTGCTCCCATTCCTCTCTTGTGGATAATTCTTAAACCAGTGCAGAAACTACTTGCAATCATTATTGGCAGGTAAAATGCTTTAAAAAAAACCACAAACTTTTGTGTTAAAGGATATTTGTAAAAGTACACTTTGAAAGAAAATTTGTTAGATTTTCCTTCCATATTTAGCTCAAAATTAAGATTCAGTTTTGTTATGTATGTATGATTTAATAATTTTGAAAGAATTTACTGCATATTATCTTTAAAAAATTATTCTGATATACCTTGTATAGACACTTTTAAGAAGATCAGCCTTATATACATGATTGCAAAAAGAGTCAAATATTGATTATAACTCCTATGTGAGAACAGTACTTTAAAAATCCTTTTTTTAGCGTATGGAATTTTACGCAGTGGATCATGAAACTGAAGAATTTCGCTTATTTAAGAATGGGCTCTTATACCTGAAACTAATACAAAATAATATTGAATGTAAACTGTAATTGAAAAATAAAATTTAAAGTTCTTTTAAAGTTAAAAAATAATAATAAAATGAAGGAGTTTATCTTAAAAAACAACAAAAAAAGAATGGGTTCACTCCTAACCAAGTTAACTCTTAAACCATTCATATTTACTTATTTATTTTTCTATTCTATTTTCAACCCATCTTTATTATTTGCTCTTGGTAGTCCTTTATAATAATTAATGTTTTTACAGCTAAATAGTATACTTGATATTTGATTTAACTGCCTCTCCCCGTAATTAATCCTGTTTTCTCTTACTTGCTCCATGAAGATTGAAGGTAAAGTTGAGTGTCATCTCCTCTAAAGCTTTCTTATGTTTGATAACAGTGAAGTTCCTCCTAGCCTTCCTCTTACTTCCATAGCCGCCCAATTTTGTTTTTTATCAAAATTGAGAACTTTGTACTCTGTAATTTATTGTGTTCTTTATGGTTTGGCATTGGCATGTGGAAAATGCCCAGCTAGTTTAGCTCTCAATTTAAGTAACCACTGTAAAAGAAAACCAGAGCTAGACCATAGTTTAAGCAATAAAAACAGGTTTTATCCAGGAGTATTGGAGTAAAGAAAATAGATCTCAGGATAGAACGAGTCAATTCTGAACACATACAGCGTGGGCAAGCAGGAATTTATTTATAGCCAAGGAGCAGGGTAGGGGTCATCGGATGGAAAATTAGAGGAAACATCAGGAGATTCTGCCTGAACAGACCTAACAGGATTCTTGTTGAAGGCAGGTGGGGGTGATCAGGTGTCACCTGGGGATTGCTGAAGGCTGAGGCTCCCAGTTAGATACCAAGGATGATCACATATGGAGAATGGGGGATTCTGCCTAAACTGACTTGGTAGGATTCTTGCTAAAACTGGAGAATGTGGGGTCAAGACCTAGTTGAAAATGAGTTCAGGAGACCCTGAGTAGAGTTTGCTGGAGGAAAGAATCTTTGTCACAAATCAGCCCTGGTTCTTGGGCCAGTAGCTCTTTTTCATCCTTTTAAATTATTTAATTATTTTTAACTTTTTTATTGTTACTACTGTCAGTCACCTAAAATTTTCGTTTAGAATATATGTTTATAAATTTAAACAAATAATAGCAAGTCATGTAAAGTTTTAAATAGGAAATAAGTATACTTCATAGGTTGGTTTAATCTTTTTTGGGTTGAAACACTTTAGAGGCATTTTCAGTGTGATAACACAATTAAGATAACTTCAAGAAGTTATTTTATAGAATAAATTTTGTCAAGAGAATGATGTATATGTTTTAAACTTTTGTTCTGATTTCAAAGATGAACTCACGAGGAAAACTTTTTTGTCCCAGTCTTGAGAACATTGCTTGTTTTCAGAATGTCTCTGGACCCTATTAAGCAGCAGAGAATATTGCTGCCGGGTAGAAATGGGGCTCCCTAGGTGTTATCTATAAAATCTCTTATTTCCTTATTTTCTTCGCTTATGTGCTCTTCTTATTACCACTCCTTTGTCATGTTCTGGAGGGGACGGAGTTTCTGCTACTGAACAATACTTATTTCTAAAAGCAATGCTGAGGTAGTTTCCCTTGTACCTTGCTGAGGCCCTGGCAGATTATGCTGGAAGCCTGATGAGCAGCGGGGGGAATGGTAGTTAAAGGTATAGATGCTTATTTGGGCAATTCATTCCCTATTAAGTGGTTAAGTGCTCATATTCTGGAATCACATTGCCTTCATTGCTTGGTTTTCCTCTTATTACGTCTAGGACAGATTGCTTAACTTCCCATTGTCTCCATTTTCTCTTCTGTAATATTATTATGAAGATTAAATGAGAAGACTTATGTATAATGATTAGAGGAGACCTTTGCGTGTGGTAAACAGTTATCAGTGTTAACTAGAGGTAGTAGTAAAATAGCTCCTCATTTAATATTTACCTTTAAAGTATCTGAAGAAAATTAAAATAAGCATTAGACTTTTTATAGCTCTATATAGTTAATTTTTTCATCATTTAGCTAAAAATTTTAGAAAATTTTGAAAAAACATACAGAGGAATATATCATAAGTTCAAGTATTTGATGACATAACATTCTAGCCTAAGCATTTAGTTTTGGTGATATGTGCTGATAATTTTATCAGAACTTGGAATTTTTCTTTCTGCTCTAGGGGCATAAGGAAATGGTGGCGTGCACTCCCTCCCAACAAGAAGGAGCTATTTAAAGAAAGTGTGAGGAAGAATAAATGGAAGATATTCCTGGGTTTGAGTGGTTTCGGATTGCTGTTCGTAGTGTTTTATTTTACTCACCTGGAAGTGAATCCAATCACAGGAAGGACCAAGCTACTGCTGTTGGGGAAAGAACATTTCAGTCTTTTATCAGAACTGGAATATGAAGCAGTAAGTAGCAAGAATTTTTTTTGTTTTTTTAAAAATATATATTGATTTCAGAGAGAGGAAGGGAGAAGGAGAGAGAGGGAGAAAAACATCAATGATGAGAGATTCATTGATCGGCTGCCTCCTGCACGCCCCTGACTGGGGATCGAGCCAGCAACCTGGGCATGTGCCCTGATCGGGAATCGAACCATGACCTCCTGGATCATAGGTCAATTCTCAACCACTGAGCCACTCTCAGCCAGGCAAGAATTGTTTTTAATTAGATTGCTTAATATAATACTTAAAGCAGGAAAATGTCTTAAATATGAAAGGTGTTTTACTTCTTTTTGTTTTAGTCTTTGATAGGGAATTAGCTTTTTTCCCCCCAAAAGGCTCAGACCTTTCATGCTTAATAGTCCTACTGACTATACTGCTTTCCTCCCATTTACCCAGCTAACTCCTTTTTTTTCACATGTCAGCTTAAATGACACTTTTTCAGGGGAGCCTTCCTTCATTATCCAAACTGGGTTAGGCAGGTGGCTACATTGGGCTCAAGGAGGTAACCTTCATGTGGACTGAATTATGAATCAGCTCCTTTGCATTTGTGCCTAGTGCTTGGGGTTATTTCTCCTACTTTATTTTCTCTTTGCATACCATACTTTCCCTTTAAAGCACTTATCACATGAATAACGTAATTATTTACATAATTATTTATTTGCTGATTTGTCTCGCTTGTTAGACTAAGCTCCTGTTCATGATTTTATCTTTAGTGCAGTGCACAAAATAGTGCTTAGTATATATTTAGATCTATAGTCTGATTTTTTTGTACCTTGAAAGTAGAGTAAGAGGTGTGTGTTTTTTTTTAGTAACATCAATTTTGACAATTTATTATGTTTTTTGAATGCAAAATAAAGTTGGAATTTAGAAGCTTAGCTCCTTGTAGAGTATAATGGAGATAGTTAAACATTTTATAGTAATAGTGAGCTCCTTGAGGACAGATCATCTTTCTGTCTCCAATGTGTAGCACATACATAGTACATGCTCAGTGGATGTTTGTTGACATCTCATAGCCTCACTTAATAGCTTTGTCAGGGTTAGATCTTTATATCTTTTTTTTCCCAATTGAGTTTCCCAGTTTGTCAATGGAAAGTTACCACTAAAAAAAGAAATAATGGTTTTTCATTAGAACATGTACTGGAACATCCTTTCTAGTAGAATTTATACAGAGATTTGAGATGTTTCTCAGAATATCGTCTAGTCAGGGGCAAGTTTGAGAAAAGTGTTCAGGAAATATTGAGACGGGCCAACTTCTACCATCCACATCACTAAGCAGCTTTAAGAAATTACATATGTGTACATACATATATTCTCTTCCTTCTTTCTTATTTTTTTAACCTTCAGATTTAATACCGGCTTGACATGAACATTCAAACACACGTTCTTACAGGGCTATTATAAAGTACTGTAATTACAGCAGTTCTCCCTCATTCGTGGTTTCTTTTCTTTTTTGTAGCCTCCATTCTGACTTAATTAACAGTTTTGATCTTACAATACTTGGTAGGGTAAGCGTTCCCCAGTCAGACAGAATATCTTTTCCCAGCAAACATTCAGGTAAAGGAGACACAAGTTATTTGCATAAGTCTGTTTAAACATTCCAAATTTCATACTCCCATCAACCCTTTCATTGGGAGAGCAAGCTTTATGTTCTCACATCTAATTGTAGTTCACACCAGGACTTCACCAGTGGATTTTGGTACCACAGTTTGTGGAGCTCCCATGTCAAGGAGTCCAGAAACTGTTTTACCCCCATCCCTTTACCCACTCTGGTATAAAGACTTTGGGTCCCCGGTGAGGGGGGTCGTGTCAAGGGATCTTGGTTTTTTTGTCAGCCTTCATCTTGATTCATCTCCCTAACTATTGCTCAAAGCAATTACAAGTTAGATTTCTCATTATAATCTTTGAATCTTGGCTTTCAAAATGTCTCCAAACCAGGATAAATAAAGCAGACTTGTTTGGGGCTCTTTAATCCTGGGGGTTCAGTATGGGGGTCCTTTTGGCCTGCACCACCTTAGGTAGTACTATATTAAAACCTTTGCCGAGCCCCATCAATGTCCATTTTATTCATACTTACCCATCGAGGGTTTGGGTATTTATGCACTGGGCCAGGGCTGCTGTGATTGGGGCCCCAGCATTGGCTCCTTCTCTTAGGGGCTCAGTGTCATGGGTTCTGGGCAGCTCCATCAGCTGAGATTAGTGTAGGCAAACACTTAGGGAGTCCTTAGTGGCAAAAGCTTTGGGTGTTTCTGACAGCCACGGGGGTTGCTTGGGTCTTTGGCAGTGAAAGCTGCTGGGGTCTTCTGTTCTCCTTTTCCTCCAAAGGGGGAGGTCACAGCTGAGGGGATCCCTTTTAGTGGCAAACCTTGTGGGGTTGGAGGGTGGGCTGATACATGTAAAATGCTATCTATGATTTTCTGTGTGGCCATCTTTGATTTCTGTGCTCTGCTGGTTGCTGTAGCTCCTGCATGTACTCCAGAGCTCTCTCAGAGCTATTTTCATCAGTAAGTAGCTGTTAATCATTGTTTTTCTGGAGATACAAGTGCTGGGACCTCCTATTCCACCAGTCTTGCTGATGTCACACTCCTAAGTGTTTATTGTTTCTTTCTTTTTTGTAAAAAATAAAGATAGTGCTTGGGGGGACAGGAATTTTTACATGGTATTGACTTTCACGGTGCTAAGCTCAATTGGGACGGCTAGGACCCAAGGAAAACTAGCTGATTTTGCTTCCCCCAAAGATACCGATAACTTTCCTTGATACGGAAGTTTGGTTCAGGAGATTCAGAGGACAGAAATTTCAGGTAATGATGAAAGGTAGAGGGATTTCTTCTTATAGAAAAAGATAAGTGACTGGTCTGTTTACACTGAAGTCGACCCATTAAAAGTATTTGGAAATGTCTCTCAGTTTGGCAAGATTTGGATCACAGACCTTTTTCAAGAGCTGATCTCACACTGGAGATTAGTCTTAGCTAAACCTCCTCAACCAGGGCACTTTGGGAAGAGACACTGATCTAGACCACTGGGGTAATCATCCCCAGGTAAGGCATATAGTTGTATAAACTGACCTAAGTCATAGAGAATAGAGGCCCAAGCAGGATGAGAGACCCTCAGACTTATCTGCTGGAGATCCTAAGGCTGAGAATCCCATGATGCATTCCACACAGAGACACCAGCCCCTCCAGGGTGCTCGATACCAGAAGTCTTAGGTGGTTCATGGTCATAGGCATTCACAATGCTGGGACTCACGGGATGAGTGTGTGTAGAGGTTACTGATAAGGGGGTCTCCTCATTCGCTGAAATGATTTGGTTCGGTGCTTCTAGTGCTAGACTTTGCTTAGTTTGTAGCTGCTGCTTCCTCCTCTTGATGTGCTGGTTCTTGAACCAAGTCTTTATTACTGACTCATCAGTTTGAGTAGTTGAAGTAAGCTCTGCCATGGGTACATGGTCTTTTCAAATGTATCTTAAAGTATTCTAAGCTATCCTGGACTAAAGGTTGTGTGGCACCAGTGAGCAGACCGTGGCTTTTCTGCTGTAATACCTTTTAGAAGTATAATGATTTGTTGTGTTTGTTTCTGAGCTCCTCCCTTATTCATGGTTGCAATTCCATGGGTTCAGTTACCCTTGGTCAACCTTGGTCCAAAAATATTAAATGGAAAGTTCCAGAAATAAACAGTTCATAAGTTTTAAATTACATGGCGTTCTGAGTACTTCATTTCATCTCATCACATAGGCATTGTATCATCTCACATCATTACAGGTAAAAGGATGTTAGGAAGAAGCATAATATATTTTGAGAGAGACCACGTTCATATAACTTTTATTACTATTACAGTATTTGTTATACTTGTTTTGTTTTATTATTATTGTTATTAATCTCTTACTGTGCCCAATTTACAAATTCATCTTTATTACAGGTATGTATATATAGGAAAAAACAGTATATATAGGGTTTGGTACTGTTTGCTGTTTGAGGCATCCACTGGGGTTTGGAATGTATCCCCCACAGATAAGGGGAGACTACTGTACATATAATCTTGCTTGTTTTATCTATTTCAGAAGGGTTAATATAATAGTGGGTAAGACAGTTTACATTGGTGATCTGTGGTTTTTAAAAATGCTAACTGATATAAAGACTTAAAAATTCACTTTCTAAAAATCACCTATTTTTAATGCATCTCAAGGAAGAAGCTTACAAGCTTGTTGATTTATATGCCAAAGAAATTACATGCTGATTAAAGTAATATTTTTGGAACATCCTTAATTTCAGTGCACTTGAAAGGGTCTTTCATGAATATTGTTTCAGAAAGAAGTGTCTTTATGTGGTGGCTAGTCTTAATCAGCATAGTATAGAGAAAATGATATGCCCATTAGTTCTAAAATTTCAGTCATTACCTTTCAACCTGTGTGAATAAACACTTAAAATTAATGAAATGTGGTGTTTTTTTTGGTAGAGGTTTAACTTTCTTAGTAAGTATAGGGTGTTTTTCTATTCAGGGGGTTAGGAAAGTAATTTTTTTTTGGTATGCTACTTTATGTTCTCTAGACAATGTTTTGTTTTCTAAAATACTTAGGAAAATAGAAATAATATATAAACATTTTTTAAATTTATAGGCTAATAGAAAAGATGAATGAAAATTTTATTTGCACTGATTTATATGAAAAATCTTAGTTATTAGAATTTATTCAATTTGTGAGAAACCACATTCCCTTTACATGAATAATCAAATTTGAGAAATTTGAGTGTTTGATATAAGCGTATTTTTACATAATTAAAAATTAAAATGTTCAACAGTAAGTAACCATATAATTCTCTTGAAAGAATTTAAACATTTTGTAGAGCTAAAACTCTTAAAAGAAAGACTAATTTTCTTTTTAATCTTTCAGTACATGGAAGAATTTAAAAATGATATGCTAACTGAGAAAGATGCCCAATACCTGAACATTAAAGAAGTGTTTTATCATTTAATTGAATGCAATAAAGATATTCCAGGGATCTCTGACATCAATTGGATTATTCATGTGGTTGATTCCCCAGATATAAATGCCTTCGTGCTTCCAGTAAGTAAAATGTTTTCAAACCTAAGTTTTAATTGTTAAATTTAACTTTCTGGTTTTTTATGGTGTTCTAATTGCTTATTTTTTTTTTTTATGGTGCAGAAT
The DNA here is from genome assembly GCF_054644295.1 of Miniopterus natalensis. Lineage (NCBI taxonomy): Eukaryota > Metazoa > Chordata > Mammalia > Chiroptera > Miniopteridae > Miniopterus > Miniopterus natalensis. The sequence continues at coordinate 35,110,280 of NC_142089.1, read as the reverse complement.
GGCCATGTGTTTGTCTTCACTGGGCTTTTCAATGCTGTGTTTGATAGGCATCAACTTGCCTTCATTCTGGGCCATGAAATAGCACATGCAATACTTGAGCATGCCGTAAGTACCTGAAGTGAACGCCCAGTTGGTGAAGTGCTGCAGTTAGCAAGTTAATCTTTTAAAGAGCTAAATCTTTTCAGTTTTCTTTTTTTTTCTCTTTTTTTGGATGGGATTTTAGTTTTCAGTAATTGTCTTATTCTGTTACCTGAAAAAATATGATTGACTAGTTTGGGGAGTTTTTATGGTCTTTAGTATTTGATATTGAATAATTAGTGTTTCTCTTGAATACTATTTTTATCACCTGTCTCTTTTGCTAAGAAGTAATTATTCTCAACCTGTAATTATTTCAAATTAGATTTAAAATTTTTTAATAATTATTGTATTCTAGTCAGAAAATTAATTATAGGAAAGTGATATTACTATTTAAGTGGGTAAATCAGTTTTCTTACTTTTTTATTCATTCTCCGAGGATAGCTTGGAGCATCTTTGAAAATGTCTAGAATGATATGCCATATATAATTAATGCAGTGTAATAATAATGATACCTTGCCATTTTACAGTTTATTGAGCTTTTTAATATGTACCTTCTCATTCATAATTTTAATACCATTCTCATGAGGTATGTATTTAATATCCCTATATCGTCTGCGAGGAAACCAACGTTAAAAAGGCTCTAAGTAACATCACTGACGTCACAAAATGGCAGAATTGGGACTTTAACCCAGGTCTCCTGTGTGCAAGTCCAGCATTGCTTCCTTTTACTAGTTACCTGTTTGTTGGCAGCACTTTCTTATAGAACACAGAATTCAGATTGATTTTATGCTCCTTTGAATGCACATCTGATTGATTTGGTGTGAGTCCATAAAAGTAATATATTTGTTTACTCATATTTTATTTTTCATTAAAAAATATGCATGTCTCTTTTTTTATCCATTTATTGATGTACAACAGTGGGAATATAGCCAATAATGTTGTAATAACTGCATGGGAACACGTGGTTATACCAGACTATGGTGATCATATTGTAAGGTATATAAATGTTGAATCACTGTTGTGCATTTGAAACTAATACAATATTGTATGCCAACTATACTTTAATAAAATTTAAAAAAAATATGCATGGGTCTTTTGTCCACGTGTTTAGAGAGAAGCACATTTTCTTTCATTGAAAACATGAAGGTAAATAGTGAAAGGATTGTGAAATGCTATGTAGGAAATGCAAGTAATACTAACTTTAAATGGAAATGATAATGTTATTAATTTCTCTAAAAGTTATCTCAAATTCTATCTATTCCTTAGAGTATTAATAAGATGGGATGGGCCAAAATTATGCTTTTCTGGAGCACAAATCATAAAAAATCTTTATTTCTTTTGAGTTGTAGGAAAAATTTAAAAATATTTTCTTTAAACAAACATATACAAGAATAAATCTGAGCAGTTAAAATAGATTTTATCTTTCAAGAAATGGCTTCAGAACTGCAAAGACTATCAATTTTGGCCATTTTTAGCATTTAAAAGCTGTTAATATTTAGTGCATTTGTTTTTCTGGCATCTCGTTCAATGCTGCATTCAGGATATTGTTATCACCTCTTGTAAGTGCAAGACCAATAATTAGATGAGACATAAAAAGTAAAATAGCAGCCTTAAAAATAGAAAATAGTTACTAACATTTCTTTTGCAGAGGTCTTAGACCTGATCAACACTATGTTTTCCCTTTTAGGAGTCTCCATTCTGATTTGATAGAGTCTTTTATATTGTTTTCTTTAGTCCACAAATACACCGAGATTTTGCTGCATAGTAGCAATTATATTCTTCAGTAATTAATAATAAGGATTTTTCTTTTCTGTAGCAACTTCATCATTTGGAATTTTACTCTTTCATCCTAAAATAATTTCACAGTTGTTTTTTATGACCCAGTTCTTATCATCAAGCAAAGAAGGCCTCATGAGGGCAGATTATATTGTAAAGAGGAGTATTCTAGGTGGTTCTTTTTAGTTGTCAGCCATGTTTCATACATTGAAGTAATGATTTCTATATTAGCAGTATTAGCATTACGTTGACATTTATAATCAGCTTCAATGGTGAACAGTCTTGTGCACTGCATGTATATTTAGATATTACTACTAGAAACAACTATTTTAAATAAAACCTTTTTTGATTATTGTTATAAGTAAATACAGAAATTCATAGGACCCAATTTTCTGGTGAGAGATACTAGATTTATAAAATTGCAAACTCATATAAAATGAATCGTACTTCATATGTTAGGTCATGATGGCCAAAAGATTTTTATTTAAAATAAAATTCTAATTTTTTTCTGAACTGTTCCTTGTTTTAACTTTTTCATGTGTTAGGTAGTGTTTAGTCTCTGTCCAAAAGTGTAATAAACACATTGATTTAAAAAAAAATTAGCAACTGTATTAGAAACTAAAACTTCTTGGGTTTGATTCCTTGTCAAACTAATAGCTGTGAGAATTTGAGCAACTTTTAACTTGTCTCCAGCTTAGTTTCTTTATCTATAAAATAGGGATAGTAGTACGTATTTCACAAGATTACTATGCTTGTTAATATAAGACACTGGAGATTAATGAACCTGCTGTTGTATCTGAGTGAGGTGAGTTGCTCCGTAAATGTGAATGAATGAATGAACTTATAAGTATGTAAGCAAGGGATGGTGCAAGCACACTGGGAAACGATATAGCACTCAGAAGAAAAAACCTCAGGATCTTAGTTTGTGAAGGTCACTTAAGCATAAGTATTTAATGTGATTACACATGAGGAACTAGAAAATGTAAGCATGTTCTGTCTCAATTAAGTATAATTTTCATTATTTTGATTATTCTTAGGCAGAAAAGGCCAGCGTGGTTCATTTATTGGATTTCCTAGGTCTGATTTTCCTCACAATGATTTGGGCCATTTGTCCTCGAGATAGTTTGGCAATCGTGGGCCAGTGGTTACAGTCTAAATTGAAGGAGGTAAGTCTGAGACAATAACTTGAATTTATGATTGCCTGTGGTGAGGGTATTTTAATATTACAGTAAAGCAACAAATGCCAGAGATGTTTTCACATATTAGCATGAAATATGGGTACTAATTTAGTGTTTTATTGTTTTCTCATTTTGGGGGTGGGGCTATTCTCTCAAATGATAGAGGTAAATGGGTTAGAAGGGCTTAGCAAGTTTTGGCTTTACCTTCAAGCTTTCCATTTTTGTTTCTCATAGCGACCTTGGTGTACTCACTGGATGACTCTCTGTCCCCCCAAATATTTGTGTTTTGATGGGGAACTCTTAAAACCTGTGGGCACAAGGTTGGCTGAGCTACTTTACCCACCCTCACCTCCTCACTCCTAGTTAAACTGTCATTGCTTAGAAAATATTGAAAGGCCAGTCTTACTAGATGTTTGTTAGCTTTTGTTTTTAGTACTTACATATAATGATAATCATCTCATAAAATATGTTGGGTCTCTTATTTTGTTCAAAACACAGCACTACTGAAAGTAGGTTCTGCAGTCTTGATATTTGCTTTGTTAACTATGATTAATTATTTTATTTTACATCTTTTTTCAAATATTTCCTCTTGTCCTGGGAGGTTTGGTTATTTAGGAACAATCTGTTATTTGTTTATTTAATGATTTGTGGAGCACCCATCAGAGTGCCATCTGGGTGCTGTTTAAATCTACTGTGTAAAATTCTTTGAGACAAATTGCTTTCGAAATTGGATAACTAAGTCTTTTATTCAGTGTTACCATATCATTTGGCTTCATTTATATTGAAATAAATGTTCTTAAAAGGAAATAGAAGAAATGGTTATTGCTTATGTTATAGGATCTCATATTTTGAATTTTATTTCTGTTATGATGTGCTGGGAAGTCAAAGGAGTTAATTTAGTTTTTTTCTCTATCAATAGATAGCTTTTTCTGTAACAAAATCAAAAGATTTGGTCATAAAGATAACTTGATAATTCTTTTTTGAAATATCTTATGAGTCCTGCGACTTCAGGATAATTCTTCGATTTAATAATTAAGCTGAAAATAAAGTAAGGATTACTTCTCTTTGAACCCTTTTCCCCTAAATCAAGTGTTTTCCCAAATTTTGGTGACAAGGAACTGCCTCTCTCTAGAAAGCCTTGCCTGTTGTGATTAGAGAGCAGAGGGGGATGCGAGTAGTGAAGTCCTTAAGGAAGGGGAGTTGCTGACATTTACCTGCCAGAGGGAGGATGTGAAATGAATGATACCTTTAAAGCAGGATTTATCAATGTAAACACTGTTGATATTTTTGGACTGGATAATTCTTTTTGGAGAGTTGTCCTGTGCACTGCAGGGTGTTTAGTACCCTCTAAACATCCAGCTGCCCCTACACATCTGTCCTCTACCCACGAGGAGCCGGTAGCACTCTCCCTTCCCACCACCACCACCCCGCTCTTCCAGACAATCAAAACTGTCTCCAGATATTTCCAAATGTCCCCAGGGACACAGCCACATCCCCTTGAGAACTACTGATTTAAAGCATTTAGTTAGCACAGTACCTTTCACAAAGCAAGGACTCAATAAATAGGAGCTATTATTATTGTTTTCTCATTTTATTCTCTCTGCAACATGTGATGCTACTGGGCTTAGATGTGTTCAATAATTAGCCCAGGGTGAACAGTTAAAAAGTGTTAGCATTTGGACTTGAATATAATTTTGTCTTCTTTGAAAGCCAATGTTTTTAATTAGTTATACTATCAGTGGACTTGATGGGACACCAGTGGATGAATCATGGCAAGTGAAGACACTATAATATAGTTTAGCAACCTCAAACAGACATTACCGAAGAGGAAGAAAGTTATATATAACGGTCACATACTGTGGATCAGATTGATTATCTTATTTCTAGCTATCACTGACATGTACTTCTGAAAAATTGCTTCCTCAATTAATAGCTCTTCTCTCAAAAGTCTTGCCTATTGATCTATCTCCTACAAAGTTTTAGTGCTTACTGAAAATTAGAATTTAACTGGAAAGCATTCACATAAATACAAGTAATTAGGAAAATTAAAGTTACAATATCTATTTGCATTTTTTTTATTGAGGTTGGAAGAAAATTTCATTTTCCTAACTAATCAATATTTAGAAAAAAGGAAATTAAGATAGTTTATCAAAGAAAGAACATTCTGCTATGTGGTTAATTTTCCAACTGAAATAAATTCTCTAGTAATGTCACTGGCTATTATATAGCTGTACTTTTTCAATTTTCTTTTAAAACCACAAAGATCAAAATGTTCCTTGGCCGTAATAAAAGACTGCATCAATAAGCTTTCTTAGGGAATTGTCTACATAGTAGGTGGAGATTATAAATGGATAAAATTAAGGACTCTATACTATATAATAGACTCTCCAGAAGTTTGTAGGCATGATTTTGTTTTTATTCTTTCTATGTTTAAAAAATATTAATCTCTGGTGGAGGAAATAAAGGCTGCACTGTATGTGTTATGCCATGGTGCTCTTTAAATGTTCGTAAATGGAGAGTATAAAAACTTGATTCTAGATACTCCATGAAATGAATTTTAAAAATCTCATTCTGTTGAGAAATAACCTTAATGGAGCTTTTCTTTTCTATTTCTTCTTAGTATTTGTTTAGTAGACCATACAGTAGAACATTGGAGGCCGAAGCTGACAAAATTGGACTACGGCTTGCTGCAAAGGTAAAATGTTCCGTGGTTGAGAACACAGTGTCCTTCACACAGTAAAAGATAAATGTGCATTGTCTTAATGAGATTTGGCATGGGCAGAGAATGAGAGATTGTGCACAGATTTTCATTAACACCATTTTAAATCTGTATCCTCTGCAAGCCGATGCTCTCTTTATCTGAACTCCTTTCCCTTGTTTCTCAGATCTAAGGAGTAAATAAGATGATGGGTAGTTTTTTTTCCAGACTGGGAGAGAGGGTTATCATATTGTAGCTATGATCCCGGCTGAGCAAACTGAATTTTCACCATTGACATATACGGGTAGAAGAGCAGGCTTTTTACTCTGTATCTTTCAGATTATTTTTGTTATAGCAGATGGCTTATTTTTGCTCTCCACAGCGAGCAGCTCTGGGTGTTTACCCTGATTTAATTTAGTTCTGTTCATGTCTACTTATGAGGGCACTTTACACTGGGTTGCTGTTTTTAATCACCTGTGATAAGTGAGTATTATTAGTAGAAGGATTTAACATTAGAAGTAAGACTGAATTTTAAAAGATGAATGAAAACAATGCCACTTCACATATTAAATTCAAATTGCATTTGATTCTTTGTTGAGTTTTCGGTAGTTATTAAAAGAACTAACTATTAAAAATAATTATTATTTGAACTTCTCATTATGAGTTTTATGGATTTAACTTGAGATTAATCTTGACTAACACCTGGTGGAAATATAGGAACCCTGCAATAGAATATTTGGGAGTCATCAAGGATTTCCGTCCAGGTGGAGCTCGTCCTTCATGTCCATCCCTTGCTCCTGAGTACTTCCTCTTCATTTCCAGCTGTGCTCTAGCTTCTGGTTCTGTTGACTGAAAGGTACTTCAAGACCATAGAGCTTCCAGCTTTTTGTTGCCCACACTGCTCATGGCTGAGGAATTCACTGAATTAAAACAACAACAACAAAAAGCAGCACACTTACAGATCTAGTCCGCATAGTCAGTTTTTAAAGACTAGTTCTTTGTGGTCTTTGCTTGCTTGTCTGCAACCCCCACCCACCTTATAAAATACGGACTATGTATGGTGTCAGATGGGTAATCACTTCATAAGGTATGTAAATGTCTAATCACTTTGTTGTAAACCTGAAACTAACATGTATAATATAGTATGTCTCCTGTCTCGTTACCTTAGCTCACCTCACCGTGCCCTGCTGAGAGGTTCTACCTCCCTCTGTTGTGGTCAGGAAACTGTCCTAGGCAGAGACCAAGGGCCAATCTGGGAATCACCGTAGGTGTTTCTCTTTCTCTCAAGACTTACATTCTTGTCCTGCCTGTTGTTCAGTACCTGAAAATATTTGCCTCATACATCTCTCCAGTTTTATAGATATTTATGGTGCAGGGGCAAGTCCTGTAATAGTTACTGTCTCAATGGATGGAACTGTAAATCCCTAAAATTTGTGATTCATGATTGCCTGTCCGTATTTTATAAGAAGGCACTAAGAAACTTTTTAGAAGCTCTGTTTGCATGGGTTGGGATAGTAGACATCACTGTAAGATTATAGGGCAGTGAGGTAGCTCTTTTTTTGGAACCTCCATGTGGAATATGTACAGGCCTTTTTCCTGTGGCTATTCAAATTTCTTTGCAGAGGAATCCTGTAAAACTGGCTGTCACTGTTTAGAGGAGGGAGGTGGGGGTTTTCCCGTTCATTGTGGAGACCTGACTTCATTTGCTGTTCGAACCTTATACCTCACCCCTTCTTTCCTGGGTACCAAACACTGAACCTCCCCGGAGTTCCCATAGTGCAGGGTATCAGCTGGCTGCCCAGGAGGCAGCCCCGTGCTGTGATCATGAGCGGGCTCTGGAACTAGACTGCCTCTGTCTGAGAATGTGCTTTGCCAGAGAGTACCAGCTGTGCGTGACCTCAGGCAAGTTGTTTACCCTTTGTGTACCTTGATTTTTCTCGTCTGTTGGATAGGAACAAGAACAGGACCTGCATCATAGAGGTGATACAATTAAAGTCCTAAGAGCACTGATCTTCTCAGCATTGACGTTCAAATGTCAGCCTGTTATTTCCTCTTTATATTTTGCAGGTATCTCAAACCTAATAAGTTCAATGTTAAATCCTTGATTTCCTTTCACACCTATTTCTCTTCTGGCCTCTCTTTTTACAATAAATACACCACCTTATATTCAGTTGCTTTTGGAAAAAACCTGGAGTCCTCCTTAGTACTTCCCTCCTCTTTATCATTTACATGTAATCTCTTACCAAGTCCTGGTAGTTCTATCTATAAAATATACCCCTAGATGTTTCCATCTCTACTATTAGCATCCTTTACCAGGACTTCTGCTCCAGCCTTATTACGGCTTTCACTGACTCCATCTATATTCCCCTCCATTCTGTTCTCTACCCTGCCACAGGTAAGAGTCAGGTCTAGCAAGCTAGGATATTCACTTTCTCAAGGCATGACTTCAATCGACAGTGGCCAGCATTTGCCATCAGATTTTTTTTAGTTTCTGGGCTGACTTACCCCCTAATTCTGATTGACACATTCACAAAAAATATTTGTGAATATAATCAGAAGACAGATTTTTTTTAGGCCCAGGGGCCACTCTCTTTAAATTGATGCCCATAGCTCTTCTCTGACCTGTTGATTTTCACTTATTAATTCATTATATATTTAGTGTGTGCCTTTTATCTTCCAAGATGTAGGAATACACAATAAAGATGGAGCTCACAATCTGAGTAAGAAACAGAGACATTTAATACATAATTTTTACAGTTTGAAGTATTATGATAGAGATGTACAGGCTCCCAATTGAAGAATACAGTGTAGAGATGTAAAGTTAGGGATCAGGCAGACTTAGTCTAGGGATTAGACGGAGGAAGAAATAATTTGAAGTGAAGATATAAAAGCTAAGTAGTAATTATCCTGGTGAAGACTTTGATGGAGGTGTTTTAGGCACGGCGGATAGCATGTCTAAAGGCAAGAAGGATGAGAGCCTAGTCTAGGACTTGAAAGTTCTGTAAGATTACAAATAGGTAGAGTCAAGAGCACCAGTGTTAAGAGAGAAAAGTGAAAGGTAGGTGGAGACCTCTTTGTTAGCAATTTTTAGGATTTTATATTGTATCTTGCATAGTGGTTAGGACCTTGGACTCCAGAGTTAGACCTGTGCCTGAACTCTTGTCTCCTCTACATGGCTGTAGAAAAAATCACTTAATCTCTTCAGGTCTATTTTCTACTCTGAAAAAATGGGTATCATGATAGTACCTATGCCAAAGGGTTATTTTGAGTGTCCTGGACTTGATTCTTATCTGTGGCTTGTATCCCTTTTTTTGGACATTAATGCTCAGACTCTCTTGACTTCTTGCCATTTAATATTCATATCACAGAACATAATTCTCTTATTCCTTTCTACCCTTACTAGACTGGCTTCCTTTGCATTATGCCTGAGAGGGAGAGAACATGCTGACTTGAGGGCACAAATGCCCTGTGCCCGTGGTAGTTTTGGCAGTTATAGTTATTGCCATAAATTAATAAGTTGGTATTCTGATTTTATGTCAGTCTTGTGAGCTTGGGAACTGTTCTTGGGAGATGGATCTGTTGGTCATGTGCTGTACCATTAGATTTATGAGCTTTTAAGGCCAAGGGCTAGAGAGAATATTGAAAATTCATTAAAATCAAGTTACTCTGAGGCCTCTTTCAAAATAGGCAGCTTGTCTTCCCTAGAGTGCTCTCTACTTCTGCTCTACTATTGGCTGTGAGTTTATTTTATATATTTACATTTTTATAGTTGTCTTAATTTTTTATTTATAATATATTCAATTTATCATTATATAAATTCAAAATGACTAATGTAGAGTTAGTAAAAGCTGGCAGGACTCAGGTGTGACTGAAACAGAATAACTAGCTGTTCAGTTCTCAGCTGATAAAAAGATGTCCTGTGAAATATTTGGTTTTGTTGTATTTATAAAATCATTTGTCACTTATATTAAGAGAATTTGGCACTTTACAGTCATTCACAGAAAGGACTTCTGTTTATTTTATTTCACAAACAACTATATCATTCATTTGTAGTTTTGAGTGTTTGTTTCTTAACTATGAAAAATAAAACGTATTTTCTTTTAGTGGTTCTTATCTGGGCCGGGGATGTAGCCTCTTAGTGGGACACTTTATATGATTGTTTTTTATTGTCACAGTGATTGGGGAGATGGGAATTACTGATGCTTAATGGACGTGGAGGATGTATGGGGGGGAACAGGCCTGTTAAATATCCTATAGGATTGTCCAGCCCCAAAAGTTTGTAAGTGGCCCTGGTGAGAGGCAGGGCCAGCTGGTTTCTTCAAGTAGCCTAAATAACTATGCAGATAGCACCATCTAGTGAGGGAAATAGGTAATAGGCAAAATTTACTTTCATCACAGAAGTAAGAGAAAATTCAAAATTCTAAACTTTCAATAATAGGTTATAGAATCGTAGACTTTTAGAACAGGAAGGAAAATTAGAAATAATCTAATCCACCCTCTTCCTTTACAGATAAGGAAATAGGGTCCAAACAGGCAAAGTGATTTGTCCAGTAATGTATACCTAGTTAGTGGCGAGACACTGGGCTAGAATCCAGGTCTCATAGTTTCTTAGGTTAGTAATCTGAGCCTTTGTCATAGCAAACTATCTTTGGGTTCTATTTGGGTTACCAGCTTAGATTCTTTGTTTAGTTATTGATTTAAGAAAGAAAAAAATCTGTAAATGAGAGCATCTCATTTACTAGGTTTGTTATAAGGTAAGCTTTCATAGTGTATGCATTATGCATTCGTTATACCTTGTTTTGAACCTAATTGCATTACCTAGAAATATGAGACAGACTTTTGTGTATTTAATTTTTTAGTTGCCATGATTTCAGCTCTAAGGGTTGAGTATTATTATGATAAAGCTTTAGGATAGAGGAAAATATATACATGAAAATGTATTACAGATTTATCGTATTGGTGAACTGACATGCTGGCAATCACAAGATGCAAAACACTTTAAGCTAAAATGATATGAATTAAAAATAATGGATGTCTTCCCATTTCTTCTCTTTTAGGGCACATTAGTTTTGACAAGTCAGGTGTTCTTATATTTTTTTCCTTTTTTCCTTTTATAATGAGAGAGATTGGCAGATACTGAGAATGGTTTAGTTGGAAAAGAGCAATTTTTAATTACTGACTGAAAAAAGTGTTGTTTAGGCAAGGAATGGGTTACAAAGCAAAGTGAGCTTTAACAAGCGATGCCACGGGCAGTGCTGGGAAAAGGAACCCGTGAAAGTGAGAGACTGAAATGAACCAGTTTCCTGGTCCATGATGATGCCAGCTGCCACGGCAGTGCTGATAACACTGATGATGATGTTCACACAACGATGATGATGATGACAGCTAACATTTCTTTTTGTGCTGGGCACTGCTCTCAGTGTTTTATGTGTGTTCACTTTTAATCTTCGTAACAACCCTGTGAAGTATAGGGACTGTTATTCTTATTTTGCAGATGAAATTGAGGGATGGAGAAATCAAGTAACTTGCCAAAGGTCTCACAGATATGAAGGTTTTTCCCCCTGACAGGATGAAAGCACCTTCATTTCTGAAATCTGACTTTCTATTATAATTGAATCCACTAGGAATAGTCGGTCTTCTGCAGTATTGTCCCTGAGATGACCATTTTTATATCTGTGTTGGTACCTTTAAATCTCATCTTAAAATAGCCTCAGCATATTCCTCTGCCTCTATGAGTCCAATTACCTTTCTGCAACAGTTCTTTGTAGTATTATCTTAGGTGACTATTTTACCTACCATGTGTATGTGGAATACAGGAGAGGATTCCAGAATGACTGGGACACGTGTGGGGTATCAATGACATTGCAAAAAAAACACACCAAAAAAAACAACCATTCAGAACTGCTAATGTCAGAACTTACTTTTTAGAGAAGGTGATTATTTGGCAGGAGTTTTGTTGGAGAGTCATAGAAAGAGCAAAATTCAGAGACACTTCTCATCTCTGTAACTCTGATGAACATTTTGGCTACAGGTAGGGCATACTAGGTCTTGATCTATTTGTACATTTTTCTCTAGCATTGTTTTAGCATTGGGAAGTGTTCAGATTATGAGAATAGCTCACATACTACCATTTTTTAAAAAAAATATATCTTTCCTGATTTCAGAGAGAGGAAGGAAGAGAGAGAGAGAGAGAGAAACATCAGTGATGAGAGAGCCATTGATTGGCTGCCTCCTGCATGCCCCCTACTGGGGATCGAGCTCGCAACCCGGGCATGTGCCCTGACCAGGAATTGAACCCCGATCACCTGGATCCTGGGTTGATGCTCAACCGCTGAGCCACGCTCGGCCGGCCACTACCATTTTCTTATGAATATCATATTCCACTGGGTTTCTAATTGAATAGTAGCAATTTTTTTGTCAATATGTCTCTTAATTCATATTCGTGCATAGTGGTATTATAGGCTGAATTAAAGTAGACTCTTCTTTAGTTGTAAATTCATGACATCATCACCTATGACCAAACCTAGTACCCTGCAGTAACTGCAGGACTCTGGTACTCACCCAGGGAAAGGAAGAGCAGAAATAGTGTCCACTGTGTTCTGGATTCTGAGCTGCCTACTTTACAAGAGTTCCCACTTTCAATCCTAAAGATCTAATACTTTAATTCATTTTTACAGATGAATGTGAGATTCCTGGAGATTAAATTATGAGCTCAGGGTCACAAACTCTGTAACCAGCCTCTGTGGGATCAAATTGTGGCTTTGTCACTTACTAGCTGTGTTGACCTTTAGCAAATTACTTGACCTCTGTGGGCCTCAGTTTCTTCATCTGACCTGTAAAATGAGCATAATAATAGTACTTAGCTCATGAAGTTGTTACGATGATTAAATGAATTAATATAATGCAGTAATATTTGTTGTTCACATAGAACAATACCCGACACAACAAGTGATTATTAACTAAACAAAATATATAACTGATATTTTGAATCCAGGTCTTTCCAGTTCTAAAACCTGTGCTCTTCCCATTGTCCCAGTATACTGCCTCAAAAGTATTCCAGGACCTGTGTATTTCACATATTTTTGTATGTTTGTGGCCATTATTAGTTTTTTTTAAGAAGCAAATAGTGTCTAGAAAGTGTCTGATCCTTCGTTTCTTTATGTACTTCCAGACACTTGGTAAAAACAAGTTTCTTACTTTGCAAATTTTTTTTATGGAGGCAAATGAGTTAGGCTTGTGATGAGCTGAATAGTTGTTTTAAAAGTATTGCCATTTTGATCTATAATTTTTAAAAAAAAAATATGTCTTTATTGATTTCAGAGAGAGGAAGGGAGAGGGAGAGAAAGAGATAGAAACATTAATGATGAGAGAGTCATTGACTGGCTGCCTCCTACACGTCCCCTAATAGGGGTCAAGCCCACAACCCGGGCATGTGCCTTGACCGAGAATCGAACTGTGATCTCCTGGATCATAGGTTGATGTTCAACCGCTGAGCCATGCCAGCCAGGCCTGATCTATAATTTTTACTTCTTTTTTTATTTTTCTTATTATAGCAAGAACATTTAACATGTATATAATACAAGGTTGCACATCAGGTCTCTGGAATTTATTCATCTTGCATAACTGTTGTTGCAACTTCCCCCATTATTTTAAGTGTCTCTCCCTCTGGCTGAAGTGACTTCTAGGTCTGAGGTCCTCCCCTTCATTTTTTCATTTTTCATTTTTCTTTTTAGGAGCTAGACATGAAAGAATCTGACATTAAAAAACAACTGCATATATGAGAAAATTAGGAAGTAACTGCACATACCCAGGGAGAGGCTCAGAAAAAAACCTGAGAAGATGTTAAGTTTACACCTCAGGCTGATCCTCAGCACAGAGACAGCCTACCACAATAAAATACTCTCTCTCCCGCACGCACGCTCGCTCGCACACGCACACACACACACACACACACACACACACACACACACAACAGCCAGCTGTGGGGAAGGGGTAGGATCTGATTTCAAGAAATACATCGTTATTAGATTCAAATGTCCAGTGTTCAACAAAAGTTCACAGGTCATAAAAAGAAACAGGAAATTATTGCCCATTAAAGGAAAATATAAGTCATCCCAAACTGTCCATGGAAAAGCTCTAAAGGCAGATACACTAGACAGGACTTTAAAACAGTTGTTCTAAAGATGCTCGGAGAACTAAAGGAAGTTGTGGAAGAAGTCAGGGAGTGATTATGAATAAAATGGGGATCTCAATATAGAGATAGAAAAACCTAAAAAGGAACCAGCAAGAAGTTTTGAAGCCGAAAAGTACAATAATAAAAATGCAGGATTCACTAGACGCATTCAAAAGCTGGTTTTTAAACAAGCAGAAAAAAGGGTCTGAATTTCAAGCTAGTATAATGGAAATTATTGTTGCTGAGAAACAGAAGAAAAGGGTGGAAGAAAAGCGAACACCATCATGTGGACCAACATGTACACTGTGGGAGTCCCAGAAGGAGAAGATAAAGATAAAGGGGCAGAGGGAATATTTGAAGGAATAATAGCTGAAGACTTACCAAATTTGTTGCAGTACATGAATATGAACATCCAAGAAGCTCAATGAACTGGTAATATGAACCAGTGAGACTCACACCATGATACAGAGTGTCTTCTTTGACCACAGTGTGGTTAAGTTGAAATCAGTAACAAGTAGAAATGGAAAATGCGCAGAATCGTGGAAATTAAACAAAATACTTTTAAAGAACCAGTGGATTAAATAAGAAATCACAAGGGAAATTAATAAATACTAGAGATGAACGAAAAGAAAACTAGAACATACCAAAAGTTATGGGATACAGTGAAAGCACTGCTAAAAGTGAAATTTGTAGCTATAAATGCTTAAAAAATGTGAAAGGTCTCAAACAAACTAACTGTACAACTTGAATTATAAAAAGAAGAAACTAAACCCGAAGCTGGTAGAAGGAAGGAAATAATAAAGATTTGATTAGAAATAAATGAAATAGTGAATATAAAGAGTTTGTTCTTGAAAAAGATCAGCAAAATTGACAAATGTTTAGTTGGGCTAAGAAAAAATAAAGAAGACTCATTACTAAAATCAGAAATGGAAGTGGAGATACCACTTCTGATTCTGTAGAAAGAGGATTATAATGCAGGACTGTGAACAATTGTACACCCAAAATTGGACAACCTCGATGAAATGGGAAAATTTCTAGATACAAAACCTACTGGTGCAGCTACTGTGGAAAACAGTATGGAGTTTCCTCAAAAAATTAAAAATGGAACTGCCTTATGACCCAGCGATTCCACTTCTGGGAATATATCCAAAGAAACCAAAACACTGATGTGAAAGAATATATGCACCCCTATTGTTCTGGCAGCGTTATTTACAATAGCCAAGATTTGGAAGCAGCCCAAGTGCCCATCAGTAGATGAGTGGATAAAAAGGCCGTGGGACCTTTACACCATGGAATACTACTCTGCCCTAAAAGAGAAGGAATCTTACCCTTAGTCACAGCACGGAGGGACCTGGGGGGTATTGTGCTAAGTGAAATAAGCCAGTCAGAGAAAGACAAGTGCCATATGATTTCACTCCTATGTGGGATCTAATGAACAGAACTAACAAACAAAATAGAAACAGACTCAGAGAGAGCAGACTGACACCTGCCAGAGGGGAGGGGTTTGGGGGGGGCTGGATGAGGTAGGTAAAGGGATTAAGCAAAAAAAGACCAAAAACAACAGACTCATAGACACAGACAACAGTAGGTGATGGCCAGAGGGAAGGGGGTGGGAGGTAGGAGAGGGTGAACGAGGGATAAATGGTGCGGGGAGGAGACTTGACTCTGGGTGGTGCACACACCATACAATACATAGATGATGTAGAATTGCACGCTTGAAACCTATATAATTTTATTAACCAATGTCACTCCAATAAACTCAATGATTTTTTTAAAAATCTACCAAGATTAAATCACAAATAAAAAACCAAAAAGACCTAGTATGGAGATTGAATCAGTAATCAAAAATCTTCCAACAGAGAAAAGTCTGGGATCTGACTACATTGCTTGTGAATTCTACCAAGAGTTTGAAGAAGTAATACCATTTCTTCTCAAACTTTTCTAAAAGACTGGGGAGGAGGAGAGGATATACTTCCTAAGTTGTTCTGTAGGCCAGCATAACCCGATACCAATGACAGCCAAAGACACTACAAGAAAAGAAAGCTACAGATAAATGTCTAATTATTCGAGTGGTATAGATTAAGAATACAATTTTTTTAGTACAGTTTATTAACAGTTTTAAAACCTTGTTTTTATGAAAACTTAATTTGGAAGATTTTTGCCCTCGATACATGTTCTTAATACCTATCAGTGAAAAGCATGGGCTGTCTTTGGGAGTGATTATTGTAAGTATTGTGTAGGGGTGGGGCGAGGGGGAAGGGTGGGCATTCTTTTTTTGAGTTTTATAATACCATATTGTTTGAGTGTTCTTTTTTAAAGCAACGAGTATATTCTTCTTTTATTAAAATGATAGAAAATATTTTTAAATCACGTAATGACATAAAGGTAAACTTTTAAAGATGTCCTCGTGATTAAACTCATTTTGTGCTTTTATTAATTTTGGTTCCAGGCTTGTGTGGACGTCAGATCCAGTTCAGTGTTTTGGCAGCAGCTGGAACTTGTAGATACCCTCTCTGGTGATCCCAAGTTGCCAGAATGGTTATCCACACATCCTTCTCATGGAAACCGAGTTGAGCACTTGGATAGACTCATACCTGAGGTGAGCTAACACTATGTAAGGCAAGACATTATTTTTACGGTGTCATTTTTATGCTGCTACTACTTGTGCTTAGAGAAAGAGTTCTAGCTTGTCAACTGTTTTGATCACTATAATTATGGATTCTCAGTTTTCAAAGGATTTGACTGAAAAGTAAAATCCTGCTTGTCCACAAGCCTTGGGGAATAAATTGCTGTGTAAAGTTGACTTTTCTTGATGGTGAAGGCTTAAGCTTTTTAGTATTATAGCTTTTAATTTTATCTGATTTGGTGAAAGTCTAAAACTCAAGGCATATTTTTTCAACATACTGGTTATAATTTCATATTTCCTTGGTGATTTAAGCTTATTGTTTTTTTTAAAAAACACACCGAAATACTCCAGTTAATGACCTGTACAAAATTTTTTGATCAAATGGGTATTAATTCCAATAACAATGCTGGAATTTTTCTTAGAAAAAAAAAATCCCCTGATATTAGTTTGCTTGCTGGTTATTTCTTTCTTTAAAGCATGGGTGGCTCTTTTTTTTTTGGTAGAATTCATTAATGAATAAAGCTAAAGCAGCTTTTTCCCAAGTAGTTTCCACTATCTCCTAAAAATCTTTTTATTTGTTAACATCATTTAAAGTGTTTTCTGTGGTATCCACATCAGTACAAGATGGACGTCAGACATCTCCAAACCAGTCTACACGCTCTTTTTGTCTCACTCGCATTGCCAGTATGACTTCAAATTTAGTTTAACAGATATTGAGTACCTATTATAAGGAAGCAGTATGGTAGATACAGGGGATACAAAGAGAATTAAGACATGGTTTTGGTATTTTTAGGATGCTGACATAAGTACAAAGTGATTCTTAATGCAACAAGGAATATGGTTTATTACAAGAAAAGTAGAAATATAGTGGTATGCAATTTGAAGGCATAGCCTGCATCTAGTTTGGGATAAGAAACTACCAGGAGATTCATTCATTGATTCGTGTGATTAATAAAAATCCACTAATAGTTTACTATTCTGTATTCTGTTGGTAGAAACAATACAGCCTCTTCTTTCTTGGAGCTAACATTCTTGTTAATGCAAGTAATAAACAAACAAACATACACTGAGTATGTCAGGCAGTAATAAGCATATTGGCGAAAAATAAGGCAGGGTGAAGGCAGGCGAGAGGGCTGGGCAGCAGAGGGGCCAACTGGCCTACGCTCCGTTTGTCAGGGAAGGCCGTGCCTAACAACCTGGAAAGCAGCCGGGGACCAAGTCCTGTGGAATCCGGGGAGAGTCTCTCATGCTGAGGAAGCAGCAAGTGCTTAGGAGAGTGTGTCTGGTGTGTTCGAGGCGTGGCAAGGAAGACATTGGGGCTGAGTGAGTCAAGGAGGGGGAGAATGGTTGAGATATGTGGGGACCAGACCATGAAGGGTCGTCTTAACCATTGTAAGGACTTGGCTTTTATTCCAGGTGATTTGGGAAACTAGTAGAGGATTTTGAGCAGAGGAGTGACTTGGTCTGACTCACGTGATGACTCCTTCCGTGTTTTACAGTGGTCATGGGGGAAGATGGTACCTGTGTGGAGAGTGGACTGTCGTGGGGCAAGGGTGGAATCAGGGAGGCTGCTTGTGAGGCTCTTGCAGTAATCCTGTTAAGGGATTATAGAGGCAGAAGAGAGGGAAAGAATGATGAGATTTTGGATATATTTTTGGAAAGAATGATGACAGGATTTGTTGCTAGAGTGGGCATATTTTGTGCCTGTCATGGGCATTGGGGCCAGCCAGACATGGATTAAGAACTATCCTAAATAAATTTCATTTATACCCTTAATTTGAAGAAAACATATTTGAGAAAAAAATAACAGTGACATTTACTTGACACGCTGTAGGAATTATTCATCTTAAAAGAACAACATAGGAAGGGACAATATGTGTTTCATCACTGATTGATTTGTACTGAAGATCACTGACCCTAAGGGCCTCCTTAGTGCTACCCAAGACCCAGGGAACTTATATCACCCTAGGAGGCTTAGTCTGTCTCTAAAGCCATAATAACCATATGGTTTTCTCTTGGAATTCTTTTTCTTTCTGTTTTTGCTCAGTGAAATTCTAAAAATATGTGGTTTACTTAAATTGGATAATGAATTTTAGCCGACTTTCATCTAAATTCTGAGTTTTCATTTCATCATCGAAGATTAAACTAAGGATCTTCAGAGAAGTAAAAATGTGCTTTAGAGAAGTCTTTACAATAATAATGAATTGATTAGTGAGTATGAAGAAAAATGATTGGAGAAATAAATATGTTACTTGGGTGCCAGTGCTGAAGAAAACATTGGGAGATATTTTTTTCTAAAAATAAATTACTCTAATTCAGAAACTTAAATTGAAAACCTTATATAATTTCTTATATTCCCCCCCTCCCCAAGTGATTAAATTCAATTTGAAAGTAATAAAACTCTGCTACAGTATTGGGAATAATTCAGTGGTTGAAGTGAAACTTATAGTTAGTATAAGAGTGTATTGTTAATTAGAATACATAGTCATAATTCCGAGATTGGAATTCCCTACTATCATTTCTAATTTCTCTAATGAAAGAAAGCAGATCCTCAGGCAGTATATAGAATTATGTGAGTCTATATACTACTAAAGACTACATTTTTTGTTTGATTTTATTTAAGATTTTTTTTTTCTGTGTAAGTTAGTACAATATATTCTACCTAATGCTCTTGTTCTTTGAAGTGATGTACATCACACAGGTTGTCTGGCTGAGAGCACAGAAATCTAGGCCAGAGATGAGGATTTCAGGGTGACCCCAAAAGAGGTGATAGTTGAAGCCGTGAAAGTGGATCAGTTCATTTAGAGAGTAAGCAGAGAAAAAGGTCTCGGATAGAGTTAATGATATTAGGTGGTTTCCTCATTTAATTGGTAGAAGGAAGACAGAGCCCATAGTTGGTCAGATTCGTAGGGAGAGAAAAGATCAAGAAAATCAGGAAAGTAAAATTATTTGCTTCCATGAGAACATAAATCTTGGTAATTTTGATTTTTTAAAAATATAACTGACGATTGTGTATTTTTAATTTCCTATTGGATTCTTCAAATATCATCACAGAAATGTGTTATTTTTACTAAACATATCAACATTTAAGATGTTTTAAAACCGTATGCATTTAACAAATATATATTAGTCATCATTTATGTGCCAGATTGTAGGTGTTGTAGGGGCTGTGAACAAAATAGACCCCAAAACCTGCCCTTATGAAGCTTATTTTGCAGTAAAGAGAGACAGACAATAAATAGAATAAATTAGTAACATATAGAATAAATCACCAGTATATTATTATATCTTAGTCAATAGTAAGTATTAGGGAGGAAAACAGGAGGAAGAACAGTGGATTAGTCAGCCTGGGCTGCCGTCGCAAAATACTGTAGCCGGGTGGGGTAAGCGCCAGGAGCTCGTTTCCTCAGCGTCCTGAAGGCTAGCAGTGCAGCGTTAAGGTTCCGGCCCGTTTGACTTCTGGTGAGGTCCCCTCCCGGCTGCAGATGCGGCCTTCTCGCTGTCCTCACATGGGGAGAGAGTGGACACACTGGTGTCTCTTCCCCTTCTCCGAAGGGCAATGATCCCATCACGAGAGCCCCACCCTCATCTTAATCGAGTCGCCCCCAAAGGCTCCATCTCCAGATCCTTGGGGGTGAGGGTTTTAACACATGAATCTGCGGGGGAAACGCTTCAGTCCATAGCAAGTGAGTAATGTGTGAGCAGAGATGGCAGAAGTGCTGGAATAGCTGTTTGAAAGGGGGTTGATCAGAGCTTCACTGAGCAGTTGGTATTTGAACAAAGACTTGAAATAAGCGAGAGTCTTCCCCTGGGGGGCTGAGGGGAGCAGGGGTGGGGTGAGAGCTTTCCAGGTTAGGAAATGTGAGTGCAACGCTCTGAGGCAGGAGGGGGCCTGGCGTCGCTGAGGAGCAGCCAGTGCGCTGGGATGGAGCGAGCAGGGAAAGTGGGGGGTGCGGCCCCGTCGCCCCCGTAAGGACTCCAGCTTGTGGTCAGGGATAGGACACCCGTGGAGGGTTTTCGGCAGACGACTAGGGAGTAACAGGATCTGACTTACATAGGGTGTGATCTACAGTTCCTGTGGAGTAGTACAATCATATCATTTTGGAGTATTTTAGTACAGTGCATTGTTTAGAAAACAGACTAGTTCCTTTTCTTGATTTTGTTTTTAAATCAAGAAAATGCCTCTAAAGTAGAAAACAACATATTCCTGCTCTCTTTTAAAATGTGAATTCTGAGGTAAAGCATTTGCCAATGCCTAGTTAAATATAATGCTGTGATCCACGGGCATTTAAACAGGATAAATATAGGGTTGTAGCGATGATATTATTTGTAGTTAATAAGATGATATCTTGTAATTTTATTTACTTGAAATAATCAGTTAAATTTAGGAAACACATATTTTGGTTACCATAACAACTTGGGTGAAAAATTGAAGAACAGATGTTACATCCACCTGTTGATGTTTAATGGTATGATAGTGTTACAATTACTGTTACATTGTTCAGAATTTAAATTTGTGTATACCATAAGTTGTCCTGGAAAGAGATATCTTTTAAAACTTACTTTCTATAGGATTGTTATAAATATGAATGTATGTGAATAAGGGAAATTGTATGATAACCTAGGGTAAAAAAGTCACTTGAAAGATTTATTTTATAGCTGAATTTAGACTGAATTTTTTATTTTCTACCTCTCTCACCAACTCTTTGCCATCTTTTCCTTGGGGTGGGGGGAGGAGATGGAGAGTGATAAAATATAAAGGAAAAACATTTAATTTGGACTTAGTTGTTTGGGGTTACATTACTATAATCATAATTTTGAATAGGGTTTATTTTTTAAATGTTCTTAGGACTTTCAATGTCAGCTTTATTTGTAAACTGGTTTTTAAATCATTATGTTCAAATTTACTGCGTTCAGTTTTTTAGATGTCGGAACCACTCAGTGGCAGGCTGTAAATATATTCATTTTATTCTCATTTATTTTGAGTTCTGTAAACTTTCAGGAAGCTGGGGGTTTGAACTCATATGTAAATAATTCTTATGCATTTATAATTGGACAATATAAATACATAAATCATTAATATTATACATCCCATAAGTAGAAAATATGAGTGTTTAACATTGAAGTGAAATGTTGGCCAGCGTACACAAACATACACTGTTCACCTTACAGAGTTTCATTTTCTCTGACAAGGAGAGTACTGAGGAAGAGGCAAATATCATAGCAGCTCCTGTAATTGAATTGGCCTCTGGATCATATAAAGCCAGGAAGCCTGACAGTAACATTGTCTAAAACCTTTAAAACATATTATGATACATATAATGTGTATTTATTTGAGGCTGCCATGAATGAGCTCATAGAAAAAAGTCTCTTTTAGGGGGGAAGGGGAAAAAATGACATTTTCAGAAAAACATGTTTAAAAAATGTATGAAATCCCCCCCCCGAAATGCCTTGGTTCCTATTTTCATAGGAAGCTTTTAAGCTCATCATGCAACTTCTCTCATTAATTTTTTTCCTTTTTTTTTTAACTTAATATAGTTTAGTTTTTGTGAATAAGTTATTGCAGTTTTACTTGCTATGCAGTGCCTAGAAGAATCCTGATGTATATTAGCAATTGTTTCATAAATACTTTAGTTGTTACTTTTTTTAAAAAATATATATTTTTATTGATTTCAGAGAGAGGAAGGGAGAGGGAGAGAGAGAAACATCAGTGATGAGAGTCATTGATCGGCTGCCTCCTGCACGCCTCCTGCTGGGGATCGAGCCCACAACCCGGGCAGTGCCCTGACCGGGAATCGAACTGTGGCCTGGTTCACAGGTCCACGCCAGCTGGGCGATATAGCCATTTCTTAATATGCTGTTCTCGTATGTTAGCAGTGGTTGATTATACAATTTTATTTGAAAGCTTTTCCTTATTATTTGATCATTCAGAGGGCAATTGGCCTGTGTCAAAGTGGCCTTAATTTTTAATTTTTTTATATTTATTTAAAATTTCTAGTTATTTATATTTAATTATTTTAGACTACTTCAGAACAGTTTCCATTGCAGTTTATGAAGGGAAAGGAAATGAGTTAGATGAAGAAAATTTTTAAAAGGTAAGATCATGACTTATAGAAGTATCAAAGGAACCACATTTGAGATTTTACTTAATGTATTTGTGAGGGACCAGTAATGTGTTATCACTAGCTCAAAGGAGACTTCAACAACCACAGGCATGTAGGCAATAGGGAATGCTGAAATGAGTTTATAAGTAGTGCAGGACGGATCCACTCATAAGGCAATAATCAGTTGCATTCCACCAGACGTGGACAGGCATCACGTGCATTGTTATCAGTTTTCGGCAATGTACAGAGTTGTAAAAGAGCTCTCAGACCACGAAAGGTGGAGCTAACGCCCAAGGACACACTTGACAGGACACCCAGTGATCTTTTTTGCCCATATGAAAGTCTTTCACCGTCTTCTGGTTTGTTTTTGTTTTTTCTATTGTCATTTATTTGCCTTTCAAGTAAAGATACCAAATCAAATCATCCTGTCAGACTAATATATAAAGAGAAATTTTTGTTTTGTTATTTTTAAGCAGCAACATAGGCATTATTCTTGTTGTATTTCTTTTCTTTCTCTTAGAGTAGTAAGCAGCTATTCTCATTAATTTCAATTGAATCTCTTTCTAGTGAGTGTTAGGAGTTAGGTTGTTGATGCTAAAATCTTAGGCTTTTTGAAAAGTATATGCTTGCCTTCAGAAATTAAGGGAAATTAAGGGAAGAAGTTGGAAATAGAGGGGGTGTAAAAGGACTGGTTAGGTGTTTTAAGAGAAATATTTAAACCTCTCATGAGCCATTTAGAACTAAAGATACAGATGTAAAATCAAGGGTGAAGTCACAGAAATACAAAAATGACAGAGAAGGGAAGACAGAGAGGAAAAAGTGTTTTTTTATATTTTTCTTTTTTTAAAAATTGAATTTATTGGGGTGACATTGTGTAATAAAATTTTATAGGTTTTAGGGATACACTTCTATAACAACACATCATCTATACACTGCATTGTGTGTTCACCACCCCAAGTCAAGTCTCCTTCCATCACCATTTATCCCCCCTATACCACCCTTCTACCACCTCCCCACCCCCTTTTCCCTCTAGTAAAAGATGTTTTTCTTTTAGGAGAAATTGTTTTAATTTAACTTTTTATTATAATTTTTAAAAAACACCTGTAAAGGTAGAGAATAATTTAAATAATTTAACAAACCCCATTTTTTTAATCGCATCCAGTGGTATCAACCTTCTTGTACACATGCTGCTTCAGTTCCTTCTCTAATTTTTTTTTTTTTTTTTTAACCCAGACATTGTAATGCAAATCCCAGACACGAGGTCTTTCCCTCCTAATTAGTTCAATATGCACTTTTAGGAGAAGTATCATTTTCTTCCATTACATATCTGAGAAAATTAACAGTAATTCCTTTATCCGATTGCTTCTTAGTGGTATCCTCTAACTTGTTTCTTTATAATTAGAAGCTAAATTTTGGCCAGAATATTTTGTAAGTGGTGCAACTATGCTTCATATTGCTTCCCGTGAAGATTCTCTTACTCTGGCTGCTCCGCATTTAGTGATGCCTAATTCCGTCAGTGGGTTTGGATGGTGATGGCCCAACTCCTGTGGAAACGTGGTTTTCCCTCGTGTGACCAGCAAGCGATAGTGGGGCGGTGATTTCGCACTCTGCTGATACCCAGCTTTTTAGCAGCCTGAGAAGCTTTTTCGATTGAGGAGCTGTCATCCTCTGTCTCAAAAGGTTAACCTGAATGTGTCTTCCATATAGAGCAGTGAAGAAGGAGCTCAGACCAGCCAATTTAACTAATGGAATAAAAAAAGATGCCATGCCGTAGCCAATTTTTTTCTCCTATTCAAGAGGAGATTCAAGAGGTAGATAAGAGATTTTTAAAAAAATCATAGTAATGATGAGTGCATAAGATTGGAAAAGAAAGGAACGATCATCACCGGTAATTGTATTTAAAGACTTATTCAGTGTCTGAGTGTCCTTAACTAATAACAACACAAGGATCCTCATCTAAACTAAATGCTACAGTAACAACAACAAAAAAGCAAAGCCTCAGAAATGCCCATTTCCCCCCAGGAAGATAAGCTTCAAAGAGTAGAAGAATCTAAAAGAAATAAATCTCAAATCTCTGGTCTGATTTAAAAGCTTTACTCCATTGGAGAGGACAGCCTAGGTCACGAGAACTACAGAAGTGTCGCTACCTGAAGCTGGTATGATAAGGCTGATGTAATTACATCGAAAGTGACAGAAGAAGAAAGAATGACTTTAGATATATAAGATACGTCCATTTCAGAAAATTGCTGAACTTGTCAGTACAGCAGAGAAGCTGTGGAACTTGCACTGGAGGCTGTAAAGACCAGAATTGTTGCCCCAGAGCAAAGACTTACGGATGCTGGAGGAAGAGGAACACAGCACAGCCAGATTAAATCACCGAAAGCTAAAAAAAAAGTCTTAGGAACGGAAGAATATTGAAAGGACCCAAGGAAATCCAAGGTGCATATAACAGCGGTAAAGACCAGTACATTCATTCATGTCCTCATTTCTTTGGTTATGGTTAATATACCACATTTTTGGTTTAGATAATATTTCTCAAGATGGGTTTTTAGAAGAATCCCAGAGCATCATGCATGAGAAGCCCTGAAATGATGATGCCTAGATACTTATATTTATCAAGTGTTTAATATTCATTGCAAAGATAGGCTCTTAGAAGATGCCAGGGTATAAAAAGAAAATTTAAAGACATATAAGAGTAAGAATGACTTTGGATCTTACTTTTCAGACTTTGGAGAAGTGTAAGAGGTTAGGGAGAAAGAAAGAACGAAACAAACAAATAAAAAGCACAGAACCCAGTACACTGTGCTGTGGTATCTAACTAAACCAACTCTCTTTCTTTTATGTTGGAAGATCCTTAATAAGTGAAACGCATAAGCAATGTCGGTGAAGTACTCAGCAGCAGCGCTCTTTCCACAATCCAGTGTCGGTTGAGAATTAGGTAAAATATGTAGTTTGTTTATATATAGTTGTGATTATAGCTTGTACCCTACTATTCTTAGAAAACCAAAGTTCAAATAAGGAATTAACAAAGAATTGAATGACTAGTACAAAAATATTGAACCGACATAAGAGACTGCTAGGAAAAAGACGTATATTTTCTTTTCAAATGCATATACACCTTTCAAAAAAATACTGGTCATATAACTTGAACAAAAACATGTACAATTAATATAAAATGTTGTGGTTCAAATTGTCAGGATACAGTACATTAAAATTAATATACTAACAAAAATTAAAAGGTGGGTGGCCACATGAAAATGAAAATGTATATATAAGATGAGCAAGAAATCTATGAACAATTAGAGCGTGCCTTAAAATCAAGAAATTTTATAATATGTAGTTATATTTTTATGTGTTACTGTGAAACCTATATGTAAAGAAAATTAAATGTCTCTATTAATAAGAAAGAAAAATAGTAAAGAGATAGAAAATTATAATATGCCCAGACAGAATACAGTTAATAAACCTAAGCAAAAATAAGCAAAACTGTAGTAGTTGATTCTTTGGGAAATTAAGTCAAAGTGAAAATTATTGGATCAGTTAGTTAGAGAATAACATGTAAATAGGATCAGAAGAACTATAATGATTAACATACAGGAAAACCAAAATATTTGGGAGAATGTTATTTTTAGTTAGATGATATTAATTAATAGCCAAAGTCCAAATCAGAAGTAAAGTGTGTGCACTCACAAGTGTGCCTGTATGTGAGAATTGCCAAAGTGGATGCAGCCAGCAGTAGAAATTATAACTAGAATGAACCTCCTCAAATTAAGTTTCGAAGAAAGATGTATGGTGTAATTAAATTAAGTGAATAAAAACACTATTAGAAACCCAGAGTTATAACAAATTATAAAAGAAAAGGGCACCTACTGCTGACAAGGATTTACTTTGGGGAATTTTTTCAAAAGTTGAAAGAACAGTTATTCAGTGAATAATTAATTCCAGCTTCAAAATATAGAAAAGGGCCACTTGATTATCAGCTTCATTTTATGAGCGTAAATGATTTCATTTTGATAATTTGGTAAGAGCAACATGTTTGAAAGTATTTGTGGACTGGGGTCATTAACCAGCAAACAATACAGTCCTACTTAACAATAATTATTTACTATAAGCAAGTAAATTATCCTCGGGTGCATGGGTAGCATAGGAAAAAAGCACTCAGTGTCGAGGAGGAAATGCAGGACTTGACTTCGACTCTTCTGTTTTCCTGCTTACGGGGAAATCTTGCCCTCACAGGGCCCTGGGACCCGTCTCCTCCGTCGGCGCTGCTGCTGCTGAGCCAAAGCCGCCGCCATCTCCCCCGTAGGTGGCTAACTAGGGTCATCTCCTGTTTTAACCTTCCTGCGCCATTTTTCACCTCAACCCCTAACAATCGATTTTCTTTCTTTTTTTACGGGGTTCATAATATCCTTTAAAAGGGGATAATTTGAACAACAGAAGGAATAACAATAAATAGAAACACATCAAACTCAAATAGAAAAAGAACTTCATGAGTTCATAACTATATTTGTATTAAGGGAACTCATTGGTCACCATTGGCTGTTGGTAGGGCACCAACTCATTCATTTTTTTCCTTTTTATTGAGTTTATTGGGGTGACACTGATTAACAAAAGTATAGAGGTTTCAGGTGCACAATTCCACAACACATCATCTGTACGCTGTATTGTGTGTTCACCACCCCAAGTCAAGTCTCCTCTCATCACCATTTATTCCTCCTATACCCTCGTCTGTCTCCCCCCTTTTTCTCCTCCCCCCAGCAATCTATTTTCAATACCCTAGCCCAGCGACTTTCAGCCTTTTCCATCTCATGGCACACATAAACTACTAAAATTCTGCGATACACCAAAAAAGTATTTTTTGCAGATCTGACCAAAAAAAAAAAAAAAAGGTATAATTTTGATTCATTTACACCAAATGGCTATTGTTGTGTTGGCTGATGTCACTTTTTAATTTGACAATCTAAGGGGAAAGAGGTCAGTGCCCCTGATTAAATGTTAGGTATCCCATGTTTTTAAAATTCTGTGGCACAGGGCTTGAAAATGGCTGCTCACTAGCTGATAATCTTTTTTTTTTGTTATATCAGACAATCTTTTTAATGTTATTTTCCTGCTTAAAATCTTTTAGTGTCTTCTCATGTAATTTAGGATAGAAATCCAAACTCTTTAAATTCTAAAATTTGGCCACTGCCTAATTCTCCAACTTTTTCACATCTCTCTCCCCGAGGCTTTGATTCCCACAATTTCACCTGGAGCTTGTTTCCTCCTTACAACCCCTCCACTTGCCAATTGCTCTGCCCGGAACATTCTTCCCTCAGCTCTCTACACAAATGCCCCCTCCCTCTGGAGGCTTTCTCTGATCCCCAATCTCAAATACCCTCTCTTGCTCCCATTTATTATCTAATACAGTGCACTGTTTAATTTCTTCATCTACTTTGCTAAAATGATTTTGTTTACTTGTTTATTATTGTCTGTCTCTTTCCCTAGAGTGCAAGGCCCCTGTTTACTGCTGTGCCCTTAGTGCCTGTGACAGTTTCTGAAATGCTTAGAGAATATTTATTAAACGATTGCATAGTGTGTAACGGTAGAAAAAATAATGTGATACTGGGTTAAAAGTAGAAAACTGGGCAATGCAATTGAATAGCTTTTCTGCTTCCTCATACAAATTTAGCAAATTTAGAAATTTAGCATGTAGCAAATTAATAGTTGGTAATGGGAAAGGATACCCTCAGGAAGTACTGTAGAAATAGTAGCCTTGGGAATCCTGGGTTTTAATTCTGACCCAGCCACTCATTGAGGAAGTTACCTAACCTAACCTAACCTAACCTTCATTTTGCTTCACCTGTCAGGTTGAGTTAGCGATGCCTCCTGGGTGTTTTATGTACGTACTTGTGCGTTTGCTATGGTAAGGTCCTGTCTTCTCTCTTTCCTTCCCTCCTTCCCTCATAAGACACTTGAATGATAAGTATTCTGCACCAGGATCTACATTTCAAAAGTGGTTCATATGATAACACCAGTTTAGATAACATTTTAAAAATACCTGGCACAGTGCAAGGCACAGCAAAAGTGAACAGTAGATGGCAGTTCCTTCCACTCTAGTTGGAATCTTCAGGCTGGCTAATTCCATATTTAATTCACAGTCTTCCTTGGGATTCTTAGAGCTGTATATTCTTGTTATTGGAGTACATTCCTGCTTTCTGTTAGACTGTAAACTCTTTCCTATGACATTTGTCATAATGATTTATTCATAGCTTGTGTTCTATAAATGCTTGTTTAAAATTCAGCATACATTTAAGTGCCTATTATGTGCGGTGCATGAAGTTAAACACAGTAGACAAAGTAAAGGAAATGGAAAGGCATATTCTAGCTGGACAGCGGGAAAACGTTGCTCACTTTTAAAGAGACGAAGGCGCATTTAATAAGTGGATTTGAATTTATGAAAATAAAAGCTGTTGACACCTGAAAATGTAATAAAATAAATATGGGAAGGAATAGTTAAAAAGCAGGAGAAATATTTTACCAATATGTCTGATAAAATCTTTCTTTGCAAAATAGATGAAGATTTGATAGAAATATATTTGGTCTATAACAGGATTCTGCTTGATAGATAGTTGGAGGAGAGAAACAGTTCACACATGAAGAAATATTAATGGAAAGCCTTTATGAAGAATATATAGGTTTTTAGCAATAAATGTAGCTCAGACATCTCCAGAGTACATTTATTCCATAAGAGACTTACTCAAGAAATCTATAATGTGGTGCAAAAAACCATTAATACAAAAGCAAGTGGTGCAAATGCATTAAAAATGAAAGCAACACCAAAAGGCAGGTTCTAATCCCTTTTTTCTAAGCCTTTTTACTTCTATGCCAGCTTTTTTTTTTTTTTTAACAGACTTTATTTTTGAGAGCAATGTTAGTGTCATAGCTAAATTGGGTGGATGTTAACAGAGATTTTCCGTATACCTTCTGCCTCCATGTAGACACATTCTCCCCCACTCTGAAAATACTGCACCAGAGTGGTACATCTGTCTGTTGCAATAGGCATGGACCCATCATCATCACCCAAAGTCCACAGTTTCCTTTAGGGTTCACTCTTAGTGTTGTAGATTCAGTGGGTTTTGACAAATGTATAACATGTATTCACCATTATAGTATCATGTAGAGTAGTTTCATTGCCCAGAAATACTCCATGCAACTGCCTGTCACCCCTCTGTCCCCCATAACCCCTGGCAATTGCTGATTGTTTTTTCTGTCTCCATAGTTTTGCCTTTCCAAGAATGTCATGTAATTGGAGTCATACACATGTAGCCTGTTGAGATTTGCTTTTTTTCCACTTAAGTTTTCTCGTTGACTTTTCATGACTTGATAGCTCATTTCTTCTTAGCAGTGAGTATTCCATTGTTTAGATATAACACAGATTATCCGTTCACCTACTGAAGGACATCTTGGTTGCTTGCAAGGTTTGGCAATTATGAATAAAGCTGCTATAAACATTCGTTGAGCAGCTGTTTGTTCCCTGCCAGTCACTTAACCTCTCTGGAGCTCAGTTTCTTCTTTTGTAAGTTTATCTGATGAGTGCTAGGGATCCTGAGGTTTGACATGATGTGGCTATATAGATAAAAATCATGAAATACTATGCTTTACAAATTATGGATAACTCAGGTATGCCTATATGTTGATAGCATTGTAAGTTGGTAAAGCCTTTCTGGCAGAAAGCAGTTTGGTCCTATATAATAATCTGTTATCTGTTAAGTAATCTCTTCTTACTCTTTTAAAAAAAAGTATGTTTTTATTCATTTCAGAGAGAGGAAGGGAGAGGGAGAGGGAGAGAGAGAGAGATAGAAACATCAGTGATGAGAGTCATTGATCTGCTGCCTCCTGCACACCCCCTTCTGCCTCCACAACCCAGGCATGTGCCCTGACCAGGAATCGAACCGTGACCTCCTGGATCCTAGGTCAATGCTTAACCACTGAGCCATGCTGACCCGGCTGTTCTTACTCTTTGCGCAGATCATTCTATCTTGAGGGCATACTTCAAGTAAACCCAAATAGGGGTTAAAAGCATCTTTTATTTAAATTAAGATTTTTTTCATAGGGTAATTTGTAAAAGCCAATCAAAACTATAAAAACAATGGAAATGCCCAGTACTGGGGAAATGCAGAGTGATTTGCATGAGGCCGGAGTTGGGACCATCTTTCCTGAGCAGTGTGTCTAGCTCCTTACACAGCACGCTGCTCTATTTGTTGACTGTGAAAAGACTGAAAAGAGAGCTTATGGGGCAGAGAAGAGCTTTTACTGAATGTAAAAGATTATAGGAGATGACATGCTGTTCTTCCCTCTGCTGCTTTGCATCTCCCAGTGCTAAACTCAGCTGTGCCAGCTGTTACCTGCTTGTCCCTTCACTGGTACCAGGTAAGGCCTTAGGCAGGTGGTGTAGCAGCCATGACGGATCAGCTTCTCACTTGGAAAAGTATGTCGCTGTGGTTATAAAGGAGTTAAAGCCAGACTAGACCGTATGTCCCACCTTTGCTAGGACAGTCTCAGCTTATGCCTGATGACTCGGTTTATGCCTGATGAATCTTAATAGCATCTCCTTTCACTCTCAAAGGTATCCTGGTTCAGACAGTAGATCACCATTTAGCTGAGCGTCTGACTTTCTTTTTACTTCAGTGATGTAGTTGGGAAGCATTTTCTTGGTGTTGCTTTCTTTTCAGTTCAACTTACTTTAAGGAACATTTATTTAACACACTCAGTAGATGTAAGATGTGAAATACAGTGGTGCCTCGGTTTTCGAATGTTTCAGAACTCAAACGGTCTTCCGGAACAGATTACATTAGAAAAACAAGGTACCACTGTACAAGGAAAATTCAGACAAGGCCCTGTCACCAAAGAGTTTCACTTGAATGCTTTTTGTCCTCAGTTTATTTTGGTAACTCGTAGCCGCATTCAGAGTCAGGATTGCTCCTAGGTCAAGTTCCTGCCCTGGCTTCGTCCATTCAGAAGACCCTGCTCTGGCTTGCCTCTGGCTGCGTGCTCCCCTGTTCTGTATTCAGGGGGTACAGCCATCTAAGAACCTTTGCACTCTGGGTCTTACGGTAATGGAATTCCTCACCCAGACACTGCTGAGCCTGCTTCCAGGGCTGTGAGGACCTCTGCCCTTGGGCGCCCACACCCAGGGCCCCTCGCAGTGCAGGGAAGCCAGGGAGGGGAGTAGGGAGTGCAGCAGGCCAGTGGCAGGAGCTGGGGCAGGCGGCCCCCAACCTTAGACGTTCCGAAATTCAAGAGTTCTAATTTTGGTACCTGGCCTGCAGGGTCATTTTGACTGTGTGGGAGAATAGAACATATTTTATGTAGTACTTGATACAGCTTTTAGATATTAAAAATGCGGTATCTGAGCCTTCCTTTGTGTTCTTGCCATGGACTCCACAGTTACCCGGGGCAGGCCGACTCAGGGTAAATCCTAACCTCTGTGCCACGTCCTGAGAGATCCTACAGTATCTGCCCTGCCCCTGGCGCCCGCCCTGCTCCCGCTGTGGTAGCTCCCTCAGGTCCCAGAGCGCCCCAGGCTGACGCTCTCCCACCGCAGTCCTCGTGCTCGCAGCGGCCGCTGTTTGCCGTGCCCCTCTCCTGGGCGCGTGCATGGCCTCTTTCCTCGTGTCCTCAGGTCTTTTCCCCTGTTCCCAGAGTCATTATTTTATCAACGAGACCTTGCCTGGTTAGTCTTTCTAAAATTTTATTACTCCTCAAACACTGACTGCCCCTCCCCGCTTTATTTACTTCCCTTAACACGAATCGCCACCAAAAAATTAGAGGTAGTAAAAAAAACTAAGCTAGGTGGGGTTTTTTTTGTTTTTTTAACCCTAAATATGTTTCTTTTAAAACCCTTTAGATATTGACGATCTTTCCTAAATTTTTTTTTCTTTTGTTTTTATGTCTTAAAGTCATTCATGGACCCCCTTTAAAGACTCACCTCGTTCTCCAAGGCTAGTTACTTAAAGCAGCAGTCCCCCTACCCTGCCCTCAGTTTCAAGGGGAACCATTTTCAACTCTCTTAAATTACCCTTTTGATATTTCCTATCATCCTACATAACACGCTTATATTACTACTTCCTAGCTTCTCTGTTTCAGGCAGTATCTGTGTACCTTCCCACAGACGGTGAGCATCAAGCTCTCCCTGTCACTGTCACACCTGGACATGCACATGGCGTACCCAGCTCCCTTTCCAGTGTGGTCACATGGTGATTTTGGTTAGATCGGATTTAATGTTGTAAACACTGAACACTAGTCACAGCTGAGCCATTTGTATACTGTGATTACTTTTCCTTGCAGCATTTTATTTTTCTTGGAAGTAAGATTGTCATGATTTTGCTTTGCTTAGGCTATTTGCTTTTCTAGGTTATTAGTCACGCGGTTATGTATGTCTTCTTTCAGTAGCTTCAGATATCTATGCTCTATTTTTGCCTTTTTCTTGAAAGCAATCTCAGAGTCTTCAGATCTTGTCTAATCTGAACGGTTGTTCTCAGGATTGGCTCGAGTTTGACTGAAACCAAAGAGATTTTGTTCATTCCCAATGGGACGCTGGGCGGTCATCACAGACGCAGCTGTTCTTTTCCAATATATTATGTGAAAATGTAACTGTTTATCAGGAATTTGTCTGTGGTTCTCTCTTATGTGTTGTAATTAAGTTATCTTTTGTTAAAAAATACTGAATGTATTCTTATATTTTATTATTTTGCATAGAGCATATTAAGAATTATTGGAATAATCTTAATAAGTTTATGTATGTGTTTTGTGTTCTTTTTTGTACTCTGTTGTATTCTTTCTTTACAGGCTCTCGAAATTAGAGAGATGTGCAATTGCCCACCACTCTCAGAGCCGGACCCTCGATTAGTGTTTAAACTCACCATGAAGGATTTTCTTGAAAAATCAGAGAAAAAGGACCTAAGTATCACTGTTGAGAAACAGAAAGTGAATATTCTTCCCATTGAAAAACAGAAGCAAACATCATGAACTTAAATAGTTAAAAAGACTGGCAGCTGAATTGAAATATGTGAGACAACGGATATATGAAGAACACAGCTATCCTTATCATTTCTATGTTATGATTTTTTTAAAAAAATGTTCCAAATGAAAAAAAATTGATATTCAGTCAAATCATGTATATGACAGGTATTACCTAAATTTTTCTAGGTATTTTTCATGAAATATGGATGTATTCTAATCTATTTTAAAATATCTTCAATGAGGAAAATGTCACAGAATAAATTTATATTACACATTTTACGCTGTTTCATACTTGCTTTTGATTTGGAAGGCAGACTTTTCGTGGATGAGAAATCAGAATGTGTAGTAATTGTTACTGTGCAGAGGTTCCAACTGAGCCTAGACTGGATTTCAGAGACTGGATGGTGAACTGGGAAATTGACGGTCTAAAGCATCTGGTTATAGAAATTGGCTTGCATTGGGGTGGATTATATGGAAGAGGGGACCTTGGGAGAGAGAATTTCCTGATCTTTACTATGGACAGCGAGGGAAAGTGGCTGTGGGCAGAAGCTGAAGAAGCTGTTTTCATAGGAAAGCACAAGTGATTTTATTTGTGGTCCAAGTGACAAAGTGAGAAACACGATGGGGAGAGAGGGTCAGGTCATTCCCTTGTAGACACGGTGCTGCTGGTGCTCTGAAGTCTTAAGAGAAAGTCATGTCCTTTTGGCTCCTTGACGACAGTACAGTTTGGGAGTCTCAGGTTCTCAAGAGAAGCAGCACCCTGTTGAGTGTTGCACCAGGAGAGGCAGGGGAGGGTTCCGGGCCTGAGGCGATATCCCCGGGCAGCAGACACCTACAGGGTGTGGAAGAGGTTGAGGGACGAGCACAAGGCACATCTCCAGTGATACCCAGAAATTGCTGTATTATATAAATGTGGAAATAAGTTTTAAAAATGTGTTAGTATTTATATAATATTACTTATGCTTCCAAACTGGTGAAGTCTAGTGATGTTGAGACTATATTCCTAAGAGGAACATCTTTCTTGAAACACATTATATTAAATAGTTTCTTAGAGATTTCATGAAAGGGGAGAGAAACTATCTTTTACTGAATATCTACACTGAACTGAGCCCATTTATTCCACAACCCTACAAAGTAGGTGCTATTACTCTCATTTTATAATGAGAAACAGGCTTGACAAGGTTAAGTAATACAGCCAGTGTCTTTCAGCTAGAAAGAGCAAAGCTAGATCTGTCTGACTGTAATAGTCTATTTCCATAACTCCAGGTTTCTAAAAACTAATCTAGCCAAAGACAGGACACAAGCTCTATTCTCAGTTGTTTGTTAGCGTCCTCAGGTATGGCTTCCATACAGGTAAAAATCTCTTTCTGCAGGATGGTTTTCCAGGCCCTGCTCTCAGACCCTTCTATCAAAAGGGACATGAAAAGCCCAGGTGAGGCAGGGCTTAGACAAACTACCTAGTTAAGACAAGTTCACAGCTGTTTTTTGTTTTTCAGGGCTTACTATAGATTGATTTTAAGGAATTTCTTGATCACATACAACAACACTTGGAAGGAGGAGATTCAGAAGAACTGTTCTCTGTATAGTTCTTCACAGCCCTGGTGACTAGAGTTCTCTCAGAGGCACTCCATAACACTTACAGACATCTGGAGAATGTCACCTGGAAGTCAACAGTAAAACACACCATTAGATTTCCCTGTAGATGTCTTAAGAAAACAGTGCGGGGGAGGCCCTAGACCAGTTTTCTTTCATTGTATTATCACATCTAATTGTATTGTTCAGACTCCTAGAAAACATGCAAGCTGACATCATGTCAGAAAGAGAAAATATAGAGCTAATACTTTTATAGTGCATATGAAAAAGATTTTTTAAAAATCCCATGAATCAATAAATGTAAAAGAAATGTAACATTTTAGCTCAGAATTTTAGGAGAAATTAAATAGCAGTTGGAATGTAATATGTGTGCATGTATTTTAAGCTGTATATGGAAATGAGGTCTGTATGTTCTGCATTTAGTTGCATAACGCATTGCTTTTCATGTGCTCATCGGATGTAGATGTTGGCTAGTTAGCTCAGTTTTTAGGAGATGATGCCAGTAAATCCGAGACATAAATTCAACCTAATATCTCTTATAATACAGATAGTTGTAAGACTGTATCCTCTAAAACTAAACTCAAAGAGAACATGTATAATTATGGCCATGTCTCTAATACCTAACATTATAGGCATCAATTAATATTTTACTGATACTACACAGTTAACATCAACCATCTGGTCAAAGTATTAAAAAAAGGGTGGGGGGAGAAACACTCATACGCTGTGAAATTTCTGCCTCTTGGAAGCCACGGGACCCTGGGCAAGTTAAACTCTAACCCTCATTTCTTCATTTGTGAAACAGGGATAATAACTCCTGCCTCACAGGATTGGTCATATGCGTTGACTAAGGGAAATGATGTACTTAATGTCTAGAACGCCAAACAAAACAGGCCCAGTTTATCAAATGCTTACTTTGTACCAAGCTCTGTGCTTAAGCACTTTTTCAAGCACGACTGAACCTCGCTGCAACCCCATGTATGATAAATATTACATTGTCTCTCGTTATAGACCAGGAAACAAGTGTAGAGGGTTAATGAGACCTGCTCAAGGTTACATAGTCTATTCCTAAAGATGATTTTACTTGGAAGACAGAAAAGAAGCACCTTAAAGTCAATCAAGAAAATGTATCGCCTCATCTGATGGGAAAGCCTGGAAGGACATGAACTTCGGACACAATTTAGTCCAGAGGACCATGAGACCACCAGAGCAATGGCTCTTTCCTCTGCAGTCTTTCTCAGCTCTGGCTTCACTCTTCAAGGTGACGGCAGCTCCTGGGGTATGTGGCACCTTCATACCCAGGTGGGAGGGGTGACTCACCTCAGGACTATTAAAACAAAGCCTTCAACACTAAGGCACCCTCTAAGGAGCACTCCGGGAGCCAGCCCCAGGGCAGGGGATGAGGACCAGTAGGTCAGCACCACCCAAACAGAGCTGCGAAGGCCTGGGGGAGACGTGCGACCACAGGGTCTGCTAAGTAACTGGAATAGAAACCCCTTACACTTACCCTCTTTCAGCAGGCCAAGGAACACAGCAACTCCTTGAAGATTTGGTCTGCAATGACATTTAATCTGAGAAAAACAATGTAGCATAAGTTTTACATTGTAGGACAATAACTTTGCACTCCCTATTTGCTTTACCACTTACCAGATAATTTTTCCCCTACCTGAATTATCTCGTATCCTCAAAATCCACCTATGAGATTGGAAAGACAGGTGTTATTTACTCCCAGGGGAGAAAATGAGAGCTTGGAGGAATTAGGCAAGTGATCCAAGTGTGCCCTTCAAGTCGATGGTAGACCTGGGACTGGAAGGAAGGGACTCACTGACTTGTAATCCATTGCTCTTTCAGCAATACCGCATTCTCTGGAGAGGGAAGTATTGCCTCCATTTTTTTAGCTGGAAACCAAAGCACAAAGATATCAAGCAACTGTGTGCCCAGCGCTGCTCAGCATGTAATGGCAGAGCTGAGATTCAAACCCTCATCTTCTGACGAGGTCTGTGCTCTTCCTCCATTGACTGCCATTTCAGTGGGCAAATATCATAAAGGAGGTGGGAATGAAAAGTGTTCATTTCCCTTCACCCCTCACTTGGAAGCAGCAGAGCTAATGCCCTCTGTTACTTTATTTAAAAGCGCTCATTTTAATGCTCTAGGACAAGTGGTAAACATTTCCGTTTAAGTGTGTTCATATACATGAATGATAAAATTCCTGTGTGTCACCTCTTAATGTGCATTTATCAGGCTCTAGAGAGATCCTTAATCTGTGGTGAGAAATGTCTCTTACTTCATTACTGGAAAAACCCCTATCGGTGTCCTCCCCTTACCCCTTGTCCCCTCACTTCCATCAGAGAACCGGTCGTCCTCACAGGTAGGCCAGTGGCTCCCAGCCGTTTAACCACCAAGGACTCTTTTCACACTACCTGGCTCTGTGTGCCTGGACTTTTACCTCCTAACGTTTTCTCTGTCTTGAAGGGTTAGAGGAGACTCATGACCGGGCACGCACAGCCATGCATTCTTGTGCTGGCTGCTAGGAGCTGGGCTGGCTGGGCATGGGGCATAAGTCACCTTGCGGCCCTGCTTGCAGGTCTCAGAATTTCTGTGATATCATCAAAGACCAATCAGGGCCTCTGGCCATATCATGTGGTCTTGGATGCTACCAAAATTTCAGCCAAAAGAAAAATTTGTGATTTTAATTAGTCTGGGTAACCTAATTATGTGAGAGAGAATAGAAAATGTTTGCTTAGGTTCTTTGAACTGTTAAGCATACCTGGCAGATTCCCAGTACCATCTCTCCACACCACAAGGGTCCTGGGGCCTTCGCCTATGTAGCAGGGTCTAAAATCAGATGTGGCTTTTTTTTTCCTCTTCATAATATAAAAGAAAAGAAAATTCACATTTGACCAATTTATCAAAGTATAACCATATTTTTGTAGGTTAGGAATGATGGATGCTCTATTTAAGGGTTCTGTTACTTTATATTTAAGGATATATTTTTAAAAGTAACTTATCTTGGCACAGAAAAGAACAGGTTGAATTTAATTTTTTCTACAACGATTCCCCTCTGAGATCCTAGTAGCCTTGAGAGAATCAAGGGCAGCAGGATTAGTCTTATTCTTTTCTTTGGGAACACAGGACAGTAACATTTGCCCTACTTACTTCCCAGGATTATTATGGATTTTAAGTAATGAATATATGCTCTGAATAGCATCCGAAATGCTATACGCATGCTGTTTCTTATACTCAAGCATTGTCTTAATCTAGCCTATAACATTATTAGTTAGGGGAGGTCATTTCCAAGTGGATGGCCATTTGTCTGATCTGGTACAAGCCAGAATTGATGATGACCTGCTCTTCCTTGAGTGTGAGAAAAAGGAAACTTATTTGTAGCATGTTTTATTTTAATCTGATTTATGAGTGCGTGTTTAACCTAGTTGTTCTATCAACCCTATTATGCCCCTTGTCTAGAGAGTGTTCCTGATTCTGATGCTTAAAATCTAGAGAAATAAGGTCAACTGTTTCCTGGAAGGGCCAGCCCATTCTCAAGATGCACTCGGAGAATTGCAACTAATGTTTGGTGAGCCCTACTAAGGACAGGTTACCACAACCTTTCTTTCCTTTGAATCCTCACAGCAGCTCCTCAAGGTGTAGGTTTTTCCTCCCAACTTGTAGATAAGGAAATGGAAGCTCACAGGACTGTGTAACTTGGCCAAGATCATACAGGTAGTCTAGGAACTCAACTGGGGCTGTGAGACTCAAAAGCTTTTACTGACTTTCACCACCTGGAAAATGGAGGTAGTAACAGTTAATGCTCCATGGGGCTGGTGTGGAGACCAAGCATATGCCCAGAGCTCAGCCGTTTCCTGAAGTACCCATCAAGAGTGAGTGTCACCATTACTGCGAGGTCACACCCATGTCCCCTCGGTCCACCTGAGGCAGCCATGGAGAGTCTCAGTGCTCTTCACACTTTGCTGTTTTCTTCCCTCCCAAGGGATCTCTCAGGCACCACAGGATTTCACTCAGCCACAAGAAGGGACACCCCAGGGTCTTAACTCCCCCTTTGTGTCTCCCAACCAGCGCGGGATCAGTCAGTAGGAAATGTCTCATCCTCCTGAGATGACTCTATGGTGTGTTCTGCAGCTTGTCAGAGGGTCCCCGTGGGCCCCTCGGCTGCCCCAGGTTTAATGCACTCACTAGTGTGTACTATGTTGGTTTTCCTCTCTTCTCTCTCTGCCCACTTCCTCATGCTCCCCGAGATCACTGCCAAATAAACCACCCACTGCCTGCCTACCTCGCCTGGTGCCTGTCTCAGGGCCTGTTTTGGGGGGAACCCAGACTGTGAAGTTAGCTATCAAACTTTATTATTATTATCATCATTATTATTATTGAATCCCCATAGCAACCTCACTTAACAGGTGAAGAAACTGAAGTTCAGAGAGGTAAAGTCACCAGCTCATGGTTATACAACAAATCGTTCGAGTAATCCTTAGCTCTCAGGTTGTTTTGAGGAAGTGATAAGTCAGCTTAGATATAAATAGGTTTGTAAACTGTAGTATTGGGTATTGGGCACAAGTTGCTTATTGCCCTTTCATAGTACCACCTCTTCTGGGGCTGGTGACACAGGAAGCGATCCTCTGATGCCCAGAGTAGTAATAAACATGCCCGAGTACAATAGCTAATCATTTATTTGTCAGGCCACGCAATCAGTTCCTTGAGTAGCCTCGCAGTTTGAACCTGTTATCTGTGATTCAGAGGCTCAGGATCTGGAGTGACCCTAATAGCCACCCATGCAGTGGGAGTTTTGACTTGGAAATCACGGTCCAGGCATGAAGTGGTGTTTACACACACGTGACTGCTCATGAAGCAGTTTATTTAACTGCCATACAGATTGCAAGGAACACTTAATGGCCTTGTCCAGAGCACAGGGATCTGTCAGGAGTTGACATGTGAAGGCAGTGTGGGCGGGAAGACAAGCCAGCCTTGGGGAAGCCTCCTTGGTGCTCAGATGTGCTCTGCAGGGTCATTCAGGTCGGATTGCTCTGGAGATGCAGTCACAACAGCATGATCAGTAACCAGAGCAATAGTAAAGGCCATCGTTCGTTCCTGAGACCTCTTACGGGACAGGCCCTGAATGCACTTAACATGCATGAGCTGATTTGACGCCTGCAACAGTTCTGTGAGGTGGACAGGACTGTCCTACTTTACATACAAATGAAGAGGTTGGAGCCCAGAGAGCCTGACTTGACCCAGACCCCACGGTTTGGACTACTTCACCCTTGAAAGTTCATGGACCCCAGATTAATGCCATCTGGAGGTGTTCGGTGTTGGTGGGTTGGCTTTTTGGCTGGCTGGTTGGTTTATAATGTGAAAGTACAGTGCGATGCAGGGAAATGTCTTTCAAATCATATAGACCTTAGGTAAATTACCTCACTTTCCCAGGGCAGATTTCACTCCTACCAAATTTTCGATACTATCGGCCCCACAGGGCACCTGTGGGGTTATGCAGGTAGGTGCCTCGCACATGGTAACTGCTCACTACTTGCTATTTCTCTTTCCCTCTCAACTTGTGGCTTATAGTCACTTACTTCCAGAGATGATTTACAAAGGCAAGAATCTGAGAGGAGATACACTTCTTGCCTGGCCTCAAATTATTTAGGAGATTATTTCGTAAGGCAGAGAATGCCAGGAGACAAATATAAGATGGGCTTTTCAACAAAGCCTTCTGTTTTCTACTCAAAATGACATTAAGAAATAATCAGGCATTACCTGCCCTGGTTTCCCTGCCCTCTGCTGGTAAGGCCTCTCTCTCTGAACTGTTTCCCATGTCCCAGCAAGGGGGAGAGCCCTCCTCACCCCCAACCCTGTTGACACATGAAAGACAGACAGAGCTCCCCTGGTTGAGCTCAGTGACCACGACTGGTCGCCGACTCGCCCCCTTGCAGGGAAACGCCTCTTCCTCTTTATGCAACATGTTGACGAAATGTTGATTTAGGCTAAGTTTCTAAGTGAGACTTATGAGAAGTAATTATGACAAAAATAAAATAAAACGAAGAAACAAAAACAAAAATTAAAAGTTATGTTAGGGCCAAGTAACCAAGGACATGAGGGGACTGCCTCTGGGGGAAGGTGTTATGAAAATAGCCCAGAAAGGACTATTTTACTCCAAGACCGAGGCTAATGTTCACATAAATCGGACACTGCACACCTCTGGAGGGCGCCACCCACCCCGGCTACAGCGTGAGGAGCGCCCGGGAGAGGAGGCAACAGGACAGCCCACCTCTCGTGTCTGTGTCCTGCCAGGAGCACGACCTTCGAGGCAGAGCACAGTGAAGGGCACTGAAGCTCTAAGTGGGAGGAGAGAAGTTAGATGCCTTTATTAATGTTTATAACAATCGTGGGCAAGAGTAGCATTTAACACTTATGGATTAAAATATCTCAGAGACTCTACTAAGCACTTGGCATACATGATCCATTTCACCCTCAGCTATAATACTCTTGCCACCCAGCCGACAGCCCTTCTCCCTCTTTCTTTCCAGCAAAACCTTCGTCTTGTTCAGGTGGGCAGTGCCCTGCTCAAGGGGGTAAATCACGATCATCTCCATCAGTCATGGCAACGTTATCCCCCTAAGCCAGTGATCAGTCCAGGAGTAGGCATGCGATCAGATCTGGCCAGTGAGAAATAAAGGAAAGTCTGATATTTTTCAGGGATGACGAATATTTTCCTCCCTGACAAGAGAGAGGCCACAGAAAAGGCTTAAAAGTTTTCTTTTAAACTCACGTCTTCTTTTTTTTTTTTTTAATATATCTTTATTGATTTCAGAGAGAGAAAGGGAGAGGGAGAGAGAGAAACACTGATCGGCTGCAGCCCGCAACCCGGGCATGTGCCCTGACCGGGAATCGAACCTCGATCGCCTGGATCCTAGGTCGACGCTCAACCGCTGAGCCACGCCCGGCTGGGTTAACTCACGTCTTCTATTCCTGCTTTGCAAGTGTTGTGTTAAGATATGATGTTAGTTGCTGCTGTCACCTTTCAGTGAACTTGAAGGAAAGCTGAAGGAATTGGGGAGATACCGGCCCCGAACCCTGACCTCGTTGCTGAGCCAACACTGGCACCGCCTCCTCGGCAACTTTTATGTGAAGTGAGATCATTAAATGTCTTTATTGTTTATGCCCTATTAACCGGATAGTCTCTTACTCGCACCCAAAGTAATTCCTACTGTTAAAATGTTATTGGTTCCATTCTACTGATGAGTGACATAACTTTCCCAGTGTCACCCAGCGAGTGAGCGGAAGGGCACGAGTCACACAGGCCTGCTTGCGCCTGAGCCTTTCGGGGCCGCTTATCCCGCCTGGGGCTGAGGCCGAGGAAGGGGAGTCGCAGTGGGGGGCAATCTGCGGGCGCAGTCCGGCGAGGAGCGCCCTCGGCAGTGGCAGCTCGGCTAGGGGTGGAGTTCTCCGTCGCCGGACAGGCTCAAGCAAAGACGAAACTACCACCCACAAGGTTTGATGGAGAGAGGTCAGGCTCCGAGTAGGCCCAAGTGAGGAAGCTGGACTGTGAGGGAGAGGCAGATACTCCTTAGGTGTGGTCTGGGCTAGAACCACATGGGCCCAAAGACTCAATGAAAAAGAATTGGCAGCCTCGGCTCACCAGGTCCTCACCCTGAGATAGTGTCTCAGGTGCCTGTGCTCACGACTGGGTATGATGGCTCTGCGCCTGGGCCCCCGAGGGCCATGGTGTGGTGACCACCAAGGGTCAGGTCTGGGTCTGCATTAGAGTTTGGCTCTACCAGTTTTTACCTCACTTTCTCAAATGGGAAGCCTGGACTCACTGTGCTTCACCATGAGAATTAAATGAGATGCTGATATAACTCCACAAACATTTATCGAGGACCTGCTATGCGCCTGGCCTTCTGCCGAATCCTGGTGTCCGTGTAAGCTGCAAAGAGCTTCTTTAATTTAAAATATTAAGTATTATTCTTTATTTAAAAAAAATTGTCTAACTGCTCTCTCCTTCCCACCTTACCAAAGGAACCAAAGAGGGACCCCATTCATCTACTTGGAAATAAATTGAGCCCTTATCTAGGAAAATGGAAGAAATGGCTCCAGTGGACAGAGTTTCCAGCAAGACAAATCCCCCAGTGGCCTCTTGCTGCCACCGCTCAATAATGGTGTTTGCTATAAATCAAAGAGCTTCTTTATCAAGTGCCTTGGAAGCGCTTGGGACCGATTTAGCCCTAGAGTGAGATTAATCACAAATGCTGCTTTAGAAAGAGTGATGGGCGTGAATAGGAAGCTTCAGTGGAGATCATTTCGACTCACCCTGATTGCTGTAGATAGCTGGAGTTTGCAGAACTAGGGCTCTAAGTTTGTAAACATTTCTCAGTTTGAGAAAAATGATTGCATCCAGGAATGGGTTCTATACCCCTAACAAGGGCCTAGAGGGACAGGGGAGGGAACTAGTGTTTTTTAAAGCAACAACTACGTGTGCCAGACACCATACTTGCGTCATTGCTTTGAATCTTCATTTGTAGGTGAGAAAAGTGAGACCTCAGCAGCAAAATGACTTGTACAAATGACCAAGTGGTAGAGATGAGAATGAAACACAGGTCTGCATGACCCCAAAACCTTACCAAGGAGACTCTTGGGAACATGTCTGCAGATCCCTGGCCACAGAGTGGTCACCAAGAAGCAAATGGAAGTGGCTCCCTGAGGCTGCAGTGATGCTTGAATCAGTCCTTCCAGACCCAGCTTTGATGACACTGTTCTAGGATGACCTTCTCAAACATCTCACTCCCCACCCCCCACGTGGTAGAAGATGAATGCAAGTCCCCCAGGCAGAGTAAGAATCTGCCTACTCTGCTCATGCACAGTATGGCAGCCACGGAAGGTGTGGACCTATTCAGAGCCCCCCCCCCCTCAAGAGAACCCTCTGTGGGGAGCATGGTTGACGAATGCTCCACTGTCTCGCCTCCAGCTCCATTGCGACACTTCCTCTGGACTGCTCCAGCCAGCGACTGAGCATACAGGAGTGTCAGGGCTGGGCTGGGCCATTCCTGTCCCTCATGGGCCACCTCTAATGGACAGCCTTTGCTTGGAGACAACCTGTTGGCCTAGCTGAGACTCTCTCAGAACTGCGCTATAAACTCTTTCAACATAGTCCTCCCTCCTTCCCACCCCTCTTTCATATGTCAGACCTGCATTATGGATTGAAGGCTCTCCCTGTCTACTCCTGTCCCATCATTCACACGAATCCCTTGCACATCTAATCCCATCTTGATGTGTGCTTCTTGGAGGACTCTCATAGACAGACATAGTGATTGTCTTTCCCCAACCCAAGTGTCTACGACCAGGAAAACAGGTCAGCACTGTGATATTGTCCTGGAATGGGATGATAGCTACAGAGAAGTGAAAAGGAATGAATTAGAGATCTAGGCATCAGCATGGGTGTATCTCAAAAATTGAATGTTGAACAAAAACAAAAAGAAAGTTGTGTAGTGATCCATATAGGATGTAACACTAATATAAAGTGTGAATACATGTAAAACCAAGCAATGCATCACTTGTAGATATGTACATATGCCATAGAAGTACAGAAACACACCAGGGGGTGAAAAGCACCAAATTCAGGAGTGAGGGTACCTCCGGA
Organism: Miniopterus natalensis; assembly: GCF_054644295.1. NCBI lineage: Eukaryota > Metazoa > Chordata > Mammalia > Chiroptera > Miniopteridae > Miniopterus > Miniopterus natalensis. The sequence goes on along the minus strand of NC_142089.1, from coordinate 35,065,410 downwards.
GAGGAAGGAGAATGCAGTCAGCTTTCTATTTTAAGCTGGTGGTTGGCACAAGGTTGTTCATTGTACCTACGCTTTGTTTTTTAATGTCTGAAGTATTTCATGATAATACATATTAAGTCATGCCCAACATATGGCCACTTTTGAAAAAATATTAAAATGCTTTGGAGCTGGCTCTGTGGAGGAAAAGCTTGGATCTTTGCTTTCACATTCGAGTCACTGAGCCTTAGTCCGAGGTAGCTCTGCCTGCACTGAGAGCAATCTTTTATCTTTCTGCCTGTTTCCACTCTCTTTCTCATCCCGACCCTCACTGGACCAGAAGCTCTACGGAAGAAAACTCTGGCCTCCTCATTCCTGAACTCCCAGCGGCTGACAGTAGCAGACCAATAAGTGTTTATGTTTTTAATTATCAGGAGATGAGAGAGCTGGGGACTGGGAGGAGAGAAGGTGCGCAGAGCAGGCAGCAGGGCATAAGGAGCTATTTTTTTCAATACAGGCCAGAAGGCAGAGCTCCTGCCTTTGTCTGAGCACCTCTGCACAGGGGTGGTGGGTCTGCAGAGGGAGCTTGAGGGGCTGGGTCAGGGGGTCTGACATATTTGAGTTCCTGCTACTGTGCCAGCCACTTTCACACAGTTGCTGACAGCTTACCAAGTCGGTCACCCTTTGGCTGCACCCACCCAGAGGAGGGTCCTGTTCTTATTTGAAAAGGTGCAGGTCAGCTAATAGCAGCCCTGCCAATCAGCAGGGCTTAGCATGTGTGCAAAAGCCCGATAGAATGCTTCACACCTGTGTTAGCTCATTCTTCCAGAAACTTCTAGAAAGTCTTGGATGAACCCTCTTGAGTCTGTTTCTGCCTCTGTGACAGGAGAGGCTGGGTTTGTGTTCCTCTAAGGTCCACGGCTGCCCTGACATTTAAGGATTCAAGGGAGCTGGGTGTTTGGATCCTGCTAAGGTGTGAGGACCAGAGCAGCCCCAAGTAGAATCCAGGGTCACCTACATTCTCTCCTGGGCTGGGCTGGGCCTTATTGCCCATCGCCCTGGTCAGTCCCTTCCTCTTCCTGCAAGGAGCCTGCCTGACAAAGCCTATACCACCACATTGGCTTCATATTTCACAGTTTATTAGATGACTTTATATGTTACTTTAATTGTCACAACAATCTAGTGATATTGGTATTATTATCTCATCTTATAGATGAGGGAAATGAAACTCAGAGGGGTTAAGTAACTTGCCCAAGACCACACAGCTAGTAAAAAGCAGAGTTCAGACTTGAACACAAATCTAGAAAGTAGAACTCTTACCGAGTTTCTTTTCATTGCTTGTAATTTTTCTCTGCATTGCATATTTCAGGGGATCTAATTCCACTTCATTCTAGTCCCTCCCAAACACCCCGTGTATACAGTCAGTGCTGGTTAAATGCTGAGTAAAAGCCAACATGCTTAAGATGCAATCACTCCGTGCACACGCAGCAGCTCTCAAACTGATACCTTCTGCACACGCACACACGCATGCGACATAGCTGGTGTGACACCTTGAAGGAGGCATCTCTGGTTTTAAAAAAAAGCCCTCCTGCCTGTGCCTGCCCGGCAGCTGTGGTTTGTTACCCAGATGCCCTGCTTGCCATTTCTATACCATGTTCTTCCCTGCTCTCTCCCCGCCAGTCCAGGCTGTACATCTCCTCCTATTTAGTATTCTCTCTTCCTTCATCCTCTGGCTGTGAACTCAGCTTCTCCCAACTAAACCTTCCTGTCTTTTCCTAGCTTTGGGGCATTTCCCCAGAACCTCCCAGACCCGGCTCCACAGATGCCCTGTGGGCAGCCCCACAGTCTGCCCTGTCTCGGATTCCTGGTCATCACTGAGATGCATGGCAAGTGCGTGCGTGCACAGACTCATACATGCCTGTGGATTTACACAGGTGGGCTCACCTGGCGGCCACACAGATCCAGATCCACTGGGCCAAGAGCAGAGACACAGACTTGCATTTGTGCCCATGGGGGCAAACACAGGGCCCATATGCAAGACCATTCATGTTTTGCATGCAAGGTGTGCCCAGACTCATAGGTACGTGGACACAGGTTCTCAAATGTGCATGTGACCTTGTGCATTTGAGACAGAATCTCTGGGGCACATACCTCTTGGTCTGCGGACACCAGTACATGCAAACATAACACCGTGTGCCCTTACATGGGACACGCACTTGCACACTAAGGCAAGGAAGGCAGCCTTGGCCTCCTCCCCAGGGGGATTCCATCACAGCTCAGGGCCTTTGCAAAAACACAGGCTCATGAGTTCTCCTCGGGGCCAGCTCTGCCTTCGTCAAGTTGTCTGACCCCAGGAGCAGAGCTGGAGCGTGTGGCCTGGGCTTCCCCAGGTGCCCAGAGCGGCCTATCACCTTCACACTCAGCCATTCCTCTCTTGAGGAGCTCTGCTCTCAGTAGGGAAGGAGCTGAGGCTCAAGGTAATTAAATCTCTCTTTTCGCTTCAGCAACATTGATCTGTACCAGGGACGTACTCTTATTTCAAAAGAACAAAGCTTTTAATTTCCCTGCTGGAAGATGCTGTTCTTAGACTGTTTCATGTGTGAGTCATAAGAGTAAAAAGGACAGCGCACTCTCTCGTCTTCAGAACACGCTGTAGCTTATAAAGTGCTTTGGTATCATTTTATTTTAGTCTCACAATAAGCCTGAGGTAGGTAGTATATGAATTAGCCCATTTTACAGATGAGGAAATGAGGCTAAAGCAACGACAATAGCTATCACTGACTTCCTGCTACATGTCAGGCACTGTTCTAGGTACTTTGCATGTTTCAATTTTAAAAAATCCTTCGGATAATCTGTCTTCATCACTGTTTTACAGATGACGAAACTGAAGCACAATGAGGTCATATAACAGCCTGAGGTCACATACTTAGTAAGTTGCCTGGCTTCGCCGGATGCTCTATAAAGTTAAAGGGACTTGACATAGGTATTTGTCTTTTGGGTAAAAATATAAAGCAACGACTCCCTATATTCTGACCACCAATGACCACATATATGATTTTCTTACATCATTGACTCTACCCTTGGAAGGTTTTATTCAATATGAACACTGTAAAAATAGCTTGTCTAATGCATTTTTACAAAAATTTTTGAAGTTTTGAGAATAGCTTGGGGGGTACCCTGAACCTTCAAAATGTTGCTACTGATGGAGATGCCTTGAGATTGAGGGGATCCTGGCTGGAAACACTTGAGATATGGATGAGACTTTAGTTAAGGTCCTTCCTCAAATTGACTTGGGTCCAAATCCCGGCTCCACCATTTACGTTTTATGTGTGAGCCTCAGTGTCAGACGGAAACAATAGCAGCCCTGACGGCAGCATCCAGGGCGCAGCAGGGCAGACACAGATGCCCCACACCCCTGAGTGAGGAAAGGCGTGTTGGTAACCATCAGAAACGTGACCCAGCCCGCAAGAGTAGGATGTGAAAGCAGGTATGTAAATTGTGAACTATATGTCAAAGTTCTATTTGTCCTGAGACAATGGAAATCAGCACATTTCTCATCAAGATTGGAAATAAAAGCGGAGAGAGGCCAGGAGCCCTTGGAATAACTCACCCCCAGAGAGAGCCCATGCTCTTCCTGGGAGCTCTGCTGGGGCACCCAGGGGGCCACCGCTGCTCATCTCGCTGTCTGCCTGTCTCTGTCCCTTGACGTGCATCTCCTGATTCTTTTTTATTTGTTTAGAAGTTTAGCTGGGTCGGTGGTTGTTCTATCTTTGGTTGCTGTGCCTGTGTAAAAATAACGTAAGAACAAATCTCCCTTTCTCCTTGGCAATCTCTGACAGCCTGGCGACTGCGACCTCTTGACTATTGCTGCTTCTGCTCCAGCCAAGCCTTCAGATAACGAAGCCCAGCCAACAGCTTGACCTCAGTCTCATAGGAAACCCTGAGCCAGGGCCAACTAAACTGCTTCCAGATCCATGATCCTCAGAAACTATGAAATAAGAAATGTTCCTCATTTTAAGGCACCAACTTTTTAGGTAATTTGTTACACAGCAATAGATAAATAGCATAATGCTCAGAACCCTGGGCTCACTTTCTGTATGCCTCACTGATTTTATTTTTTTCCTTCTTGAGTTTTCCAAAACAAACGATTCTGAATTTATTTCCTCTTTCTGATCCTAAACCATGATTTTTACTTCTTCTGTTTCGAGCTCAGCTCCCTCATTCAATACAGCAGCAGCTACCATCTGTTGGGCATCTGCCCTGTTCAGGGACGCGCACACCTACCCGCATCATCTCCCCGCTCGCCTCTGCCAGGCGAGGCAGGGACCGGGTGATTATCCCACAGGTGAACAGAGGGTGAGAAACGGCCCACAGGAGCGCCTAAGCTTGGGTGGGCCATGCTGCAGGCCTTACGCTCTGAACCACTTTACCACTCTACCTGCAGCTTTCGTTCTGGTTCCTGCCACTTAACCTACGGGTTTGGAAGTGGGACAAGCCTGGGTTCACATCCTGGCTTCACGACTGACCAGGTGATCGCTGTTCCCTGCTGTCTGAAAGAAGGGCAACAACACCCACCTCAAAAGGTTAAGTGAGGGTTAGATGCAAGGATACGTACAAAGTGTCTGCCTGTCACACTAGACCAGTGCTGACCAGCAGGACTTTCTGTGACGATGGGAGTGTTTTCTGTCTATTTCATGGGGCAGCCACTAGCAACATGTGGAGACTGAGCACTTGAAATGTGGCTAGTGCACGTGAGGAACGGAATTTTTATTGTATTTAATTTAGAGCAATTTAAATTTAAGTAGCCACCTGTGGTGAGTGGCCCACTACATTGGACCCCATAGCACCAGACGGTAAGATCCAGGAAGGCAGGGGTCATGCCCGTTTGGCTCCCCATGGCACTTAGCACGGCGCCTGACACAGAAGAGCCACCGGTAATTAATTGTTGAGTGAATGAATGAATGATGCATGAACGAACGAGTAATTCATTGTGAGCATTCAATAAGTAGCACCTGTCAGCTGGGCAGAGCGTTGATGTTTGGCAGATCCCTCCTGCCCGAGTGCTTCTTGCCTTTTCTCCCCTCGTCAACAGCAGCCAATTATGCTCTCCCGAAGAAATGTCATTTGAGCCAGGAATTGGACAAAGACTAGATTTCAGGTGACTGGGGGGACACAGAGAGAAGCCCCTTACATCTCTAATGGGCCACAGAGGACAGGACGCCCCCCTCTTTATCCCTCCAAGGCTGACTAGAAAGTTTGTCTGTAACAGAGATGGTTAAATTAATGATGAGGCTCCATGACAGGGAGGCCAGAGCGGCCCCCTAAATGTCATCTTCATTATTTTTCAAGCCAACCCAGCGAACCGCTTCCCAGGCAGGTTCTGTGTTGTTGTTGTTCTGCCTCGGGGTGGAGGGATTTTCCCCCCTAATCCCTACAACATGAGTGGTGTAAGTTCAGTGAGGGCAGGAGAAGGGATGGCACAGGCCGCTTAATAAGGGGCTTGGCTGTCATTGAGCAGGAGCTGTTGTGCAGACAGGAGGGGTAGTGGGGTGAGGGTGGCCCGGTGGAATTTCCTTCCTGGCCACCTCCCTAGAATGTGGTGACTGTGGTTTTCCTCGCTGCGGCTTCTCTAGATCAATATTCTAGTCTGACACAGAATGAGGCACGGCTGGGAGTAGTGAGGGCTGGGCTGGGGCTCAGGAGATACAGGTGGGAGTCTGGGCTCTGGCACCACAGGTGTGGGAGGCCTCCGGCAATTCACTTTCTATCCCTGGACTTCAATTTCCTACCCTGCAAAACAGAAGGGGTCTGGACTTGGCCCTTCTAAGACCTCTTTAAGCTCCAAGCTTGCATAGTGGCTGAAAGTACAGACTTTGCAGTTATATAAACCACAATTTATATCCTGGCTCTGCTCCCTCTCAGGGGTTACTTAGCTTCTCTGAGACAATAATAATAGAACCTCATAGGGACAACGTGAGGCGTAAATGAGATAATGCATTCCCGTGGCCTCAGCCTTGGCTGCATACTAGAATCACCTGGGGTGCTTTAAAATATGACAGTGCCCACAGCCTCGCTCCAGAGATGTTTACTTAATGGTTTGTGGTGAGGTGTAAGTGCTGGGATTTAAAATATAAGCTGCTTAGGTGCTTCTGAATCCCATTTAAGGCCTAACTTTGGGGTGAAGTGTGGTTCATATATAGCAGGAACTTTGTAAGTATTTGATGATTCAGTGGATATCTTTAAGATCATCTGTGTCACCGTCTTTCCCCAAACCTGGCTATCTGGCCCTACATTCCTCGTGCCAAACAGCCCCAGGCTTGTAGAATACAGACGCCCAGGATTCGCCCTCCTCCCGGTTCCCCTCGCCCTTTCCCAGCTCTGACTCCTCCACTGCGAGGTTCTCCTCCCCGGGCCCACCCCCAAGCCTGCTCTGCTCCGGGCATCATCATCGCACTCCTGAGTCCTTTCAGGGGCTATTAGGTTAGCTTCCCACTTCCAGCATTCATTCCCAGACGTATCAGTAAAACATCATGACTGTGTGCCCACTCTGGTGCCCCATTGTCTGTGTTCTAATCCCAGCTGAACCATTTACTAGCTGTGTAGCCTTGGCTGATTTTCTTAACCTCTCTGTGCTCAGTTCCCTCATCTGCTTACTGGGGACACGAAGATGCGAATTTTTGTTTGAAATCAGTTCTCTCCTATTTGAGCCTCTTACAGTGTTACCCGGCATTCGAGGAAGGAAAAAAAAGAGAAATAAAATTATTGAGCCCAATGCTGAATGCTTTCCATACCTTATGTCATTTCATTCCCACAAAAGTAAGCGAGGTAGATATGTCCACTTTGTAAATGGCAAAAGCGAGATACAGAAACGTTATTTAACCTGCCCAAAGTCATGAGGTGAGTAGAGGCAGGGCCAGGGTTCTTCTCATGCCCATCTGACTCTAGAGCTCGTGCTGAGTGCCTCTGACAGAAGGGCCATCCCTCTGGGGACATTTCTCCACTTTGATTGACCTCACAGCTCTGGGAGGGATGCTGGTGGCTGGAGAGGCAGGGAAGGAGGCATCCACCCATTTGCTCAACCACAGCTTCCGAATCAACTGTCTATTGGGACAGTTATCAAATGAAGGGATAGATTTGTGGCTTTTTTGGTTTATTTTTTGGAGGAAATTCACTTAGGAGGGAATAGACCACTTGAGGAATCAGCCTGGGACTTCTCAGCAAACTCAGGAAGAATTAAATATAATGGCACTTATTCCTTCCTTTGTAGCAATACAAAAGATAAACAGCCAATTCTCAAAGAGCTCGGCGTGAACCTGAGGGAGCATAAATCAGTGGACACTGAGCTGTGCCTCCTCGCCCACCCGGTCTCCTCACGACTTCATGGCCCGCTGTCCCGAGCTCCATTAGCCAGCGCCCGCACGTCCCTGCTCGGGGCTTCCTCTGGCCTCAGAGCCTGCTTTGCCTGGCCAGGGGTGGGCTGTGACCCCAGGGAACCGAGGCTCACTAGAACGGCCCTGGGCCCTTGACTGATAGGAATTGGTGCGTAATGACCTCAGTCCCTCCCCATGTGCTGGGATAGCCGAGATGCATATTCCATAGTCCCAGAGCTTTCGCTGCCCACCCTGGTAGCTGGCTGTAACGCACCCTTTCCTCACCTGCCTTCCCTTTCCTCTCTCCGCTCCCTACAGGCGTTTTCTGAGATGCCCTCCCAAGTGACCCACCTGCCCTCAAGTCTGTATCTCAGAGTCGCTTCTGCAGGAACCCAAATGCAGATAGATCCTGCTCAGAACTGCGCCAGGTGGCAGGGAACCATGAAGATGTCCTGTCCTCAAGGAGCTCCACACCCAGTAAGGGAGACGCGCACGACGCAGGTGGGGGTGGGACCCGCCACTGCGGGTGTGGCCCGCGGCGCCGAGGGCTCGCCAGGTCAGCTCTGCGTGTGGGGTCGCAGGGAAGGACAGGAACTTGAGTTTACAGGGTAATTAAATATTTGAAGGTAAGAAGAGCATGGGACAGTACATTTCCTTTCCTTGGGAGGGTGTCACCACTTTAACTCTCAGACTGGGCCGGGAAGATTGCTGTGTCTGGGGGCAGGCAGAACTGAGCAGTCTCAGAAAGTCTGTCTGTGACAGAGGAGACAAGTGGCAGCCTTTTCATCAGGACTTGGGTGAGCGGGCGGGCCCCCGGGTAATGGGGAGGAGGCGGGCACTTTGAAAGCCAGCAGGTGTGCCCCTCGGATGCCTCTCCTCTCCTCCCGAGTGCCCAGGCACCTGCTTGCCCTTCACAGATCCCCCCCACACCGTCCCCTCCCCGAGCCAGCCCCTTCATCTGTTGGAAAAGCTGCTCTATGGAGCTGCGCCGCCTCCACTCAAGGTGAACTGTGGGTCTGTGTCAGCCGCTCCAGGCCTCCTCCGGCGCCAGCGGGCCTCCTGGCCTCGCCTTCTCTGAGTCCCCTTCTTGCTCAGGCTGATCCGGAAGGAACTGCTGGTCACCAGTCAGGCGGCTGGACAACCTGTCTTAATACCGAGGCCTCACTGGCTGCTCACGCTGCACCTGCAGCTGGATGCGTGGTCTTTAGGGGCTGTGGGTGTGATAACTTGACCTACCCGTGAATTCATTCGAGGGGCACTCCCGAGGGCCTGCCCTTGCCACAGCCCTTGCTCGCTGGGCCAGAGGTGGCCACATACCCCAAGCCCAGAAGAGTGTGGCAGACTTAAAAGAGCTGGGCTGGGCCATTTAGTTTCCCCAAAGTTTGGAATTGGAAACTTAAAGAGACTGCTGCCAGTATGGGGTAGGCTCTGAAGCAGGAGGGTCACGTGGACTAGGACCTGGGGGTGTGGGGGTAACAGACAAGCTGATGCGCAGAAGGAGAAAGCAGGAGGGGCTGGAGCATGGAGCGGGCCCCCCAGAGGAGCGCAGGCCTGCAGGCCCGGGACAGAGGCGAGCTCTCCGTTCCCCCGAGGCCTGGCTCCGCTTCACTCTACCGTAGGCTCCGTGAGGCCTCTGAGGAGCCCTGCTATTTTTAGGGCTCATTCTTGGTGTGGAAAGCTACTTCTCTGATCCAACCTTTTGTTCATTTTAAAATTGGGTGTTTGTTTTCTTTCTGTTGAGATTTGAGATTCTTTATATGTTCTAACTACAAATCCTTTTTGTATAAGTGAGTTGCAAGTATTTTGTTGCAGCCTTTAGTTTGTCTTTGTTTGTTTTTAATCACCCCTTTTATCATTCACTGTCTCTTATCTCTGATAATTTTTCTCATCCACGTGTCTACTTTATATTATTGTAGCCCCTCCAGCTTTCTTATGATTGGTATTTAGATGGTATATCTCTTTCCATCTTTTTACTTTCTAAAAAAATACTTTTTATTTGGAATAATTTTAGATATTCAGAGGTTTCTCATATACCCTTCACTCAGTTTACCCTAATGCTAACGTATTACATTCCCATGGTACATTCGTCAAACCTAAGAGATTAACGCTGGTAAATGCTATAACTAAATTACAGACTATCTGGATTTATCTGTTTCTCCATTAATGTTTTTTTTTTCTGTTCTGGGATCCAATTCCCCATTACATTTAGCACTCCTGTCTCCTTGTTCTCCTCTGATTTGCAATAGTTTCTCAGGCTTCCCTTGTCCTTACATGACCTTGACAATTTTGATGAGTACCAGTCCTGTATTTTGTAAAGTATCTCTAAGTTGGGTTTGCTAGATGTTTTCTTGTGATAGATGGGGGTTGCAAGGTACAGTGTCCTCACTGTATTATATCAGGACTGTGTGACTTCCACATGGCTTATCACCACTGATGACTTGGTTACTGTGTCGTCTGCCAAACTTCTCCACTGTCAAGTTGCTGTTTTTCCCCTTTCCATACTCTGTTCTCTGGAAATGAGTCACGAATGAGTCCAGCCCACCCTCAGGAGGAGAGGAATGAAGCTCACCTCCTGGAGTGGGAAACCACTCCTTGAACCAGAATTAGAAGGGGCTTCTCAGTGTTCATCCCATGCCTTTGAGTCCTGGAAAGGAAATACTGGAAGAAAAAACATCACAGAAAATTCAGTGCCAGTTTGGTTTTCCTTGAAGTTGTATCTCCTTTGCAGATTTGCCTGTTACCACTTTTTGGAGTCCTCAGAGAGCTAAGCTTTCTTTCCGGAGTTTTCAGTTGCTTTTACCAGGAATGAGACATAGTGGAGTGTGCATCTTGACCGGAAACAGAAACCATTCATTTTCTTTGTATACACTAATTCCTTCATTCCCATTCACTTATTCACTTATCCCTTACTTGTTAATTCTTTCATTCACTGTTAATTATTTGGTTATAAGTCATATATATATTTCAACCAATGCACCTGCCTGGACCACTTACTGGTAATCAGGTGCTAAGCCAGTCATTGCAGATACAGATATGAAATAGATACAGCTCCTGTCTCAAAATAATCTTGAACTAAGAAGAAAGTAAGATTAATTATCAGATAAATATAAATAAAGGGTGGGGCAAAAGTAGGTTTATAATGTGACTATGTGAAACACAGAGCTTATTCTTGTATTATTATTTATTAATTATTGTATTATTTTCCATAGGAAAACTGTAAACCTACCTTTGCCCTACCCTGTATAGTGGAACGAATACTATGATATTGTTGGAACAACCAGCTATTTTAAATGAGGGGATCTGTAAGAAAGCTGCCTGGCTTCAGGAAGTTGTCTGGTTTGGAGACATGAATTTGGGGTAAGCAGGCATTTCACCCTGAAAGGACAACATGAACTAAGGCATGCGGTTGGGAGCTCAGGGGGCATGTGGGCAGGAGGAATGTCTCTTGTCTTTGACCTTGGCATTTCTAGAACTTCAGGACAAAGGTGGACTGAAAACAATCCTCAAGTAGAACATAAGGAGTCCTCCAAGACAATCCCCTAGTTTAGAAAATTGGTATTTGGTGATCTCTTCTGATTCTTACCCCTCCTGGGGGGTTCTATCTGTTTGAAATTCTATCGTTTGAAAAAAATGTAGGCTTTGCTCCAAGGAGCCTGGCCGGTCTGTCAGAGACTCCCATGTCGTCTGTGAAGGGCCGGGAGGCAGCAGAGCCTGCCTCTGCAGCTGCCTCTGGGAAATGGAGACACCTGGCTCCCACTGATGTTCAGATTTAAGAGGAACCAAGTCCTGGATTTGCCAGTCATCTTCAATGATTTTCCATCTCCCTCTTTACTCCTGCATCCCAACCACTGGGGACTCAAGCCCCCTTATTCATCCCAATGCGTATAGATCATGCATCCTTTCTGGACTTGTTCCTGTGTTTGATCATTCATTTAATCATTTATTCATGCACGTATGGAGGCATCCAAGTGTGTTCAACTTATACTTTATGCCAGACCTTGGTTCGACTATCCCTTTCTGATGAAAATCTTGTTTTGTCTTCTAAACTATTCTTTTTCTCTCCGGCCAACCCTTCCTGCTGGTTTCGATGGGCTCTCTTTCTTGCTCTACTCTGTAAGGGTGGCTGGCTCACCTCTGAGCTGTTCTCATGATCGTCCCGGCTCCCCCCCCCCCCCCCCCCAGCCCTCACGTTCTCTTGGCTGGGGCCGCTGTGCAGTCCAGCTCTGAGATGGGGGCAAGCACCAGGGTTTTTCTCATTCTCTTAGCTTGGCTGCTAGTGCCTCGGTTCTAATACCTGCAAATTTGTCGAATTTCTGAGACCCTCAGAAATACAGTAATTTCTTCCATTCATGTTCCCTGTCCCCAAGTTTCTGCCTGTTCCCAGCCTGTTGTCTCCTCCCATGATGGCTCCTCCACCTGCAGGCGCAAGGCCAGGACCAGCGCCACCCCTTGGAGCACAGCATCAGCACTCACCCGGGGCCGGCCCAGTCCCGACTGAATGCTTTGGCATGGAGAAGATAAAACTATGGATTTGGGATCAGATTAATCTGGGCTTCAATCTAAAATGGTGTGAGACAAGCTGTTAAACTCTCTGATCTCAATTTTCTAATTATTAAATTTCATTGTGGGCAAAATTCTGCTCTTCTACCTTGCTAACAGAACCCTGTTCTTGTTTAGGTATTAAGCAATCACAAACAGTGACTGGTTTAGGAAAGGGCCTGGGCTGAAATTCTGGCCAATGAGGCACAGGGGATGTTTGCTGAGGGCTTTGTGACAGACTTCTTTGATGGAAGGAGCGGCCTTAGGGGAAGAAACACTTTCTGCCGCAGAATTTTGCCCTTGGTGTGATGCCTGGAGCTGCGGTGGCCATTGCACGAGGCTGCACGCTGCAGACCAGACAGGCGAGCCCACACCAGAGGAGGGCGGCAGGACAGAGAGATGGGAGAGCCCAGTTCTGTCACTTAATTGAGCGACCCAGAAACTGTGCTTCCTCCAGCCTTCTTATTGTGCAAGATAAATTTCCTTTCGCTTGTCATGTTTAGTTGAGCTTGCTACTATCACAGCCAAAAGCATCTTTCCTTTTCTCTCACAGCACTTGTCCCAGCTTATTACCTGATTATTTACACACACACACACACACACACACCCAGTCTATAGGCTCTGCAAATGCTGACGTGGTGCTCCTTTTGCTGACCCTTGTGACCCCCGTGGCTTCTAGCACAGTGCCCACCATATATTCACCCTTCCATTTGTTGAGTGGAAGAATGAATTAATATATAAACATATGCAGGAAAGCTGGCACACAGCAGGAAAGTCTACTTTTATTCCCTCTCTGACACTGAAGAGTTGACCAATTCTCTCCTTATTTTTCATTTTGACAAATGACTTTGTGCCTGATCATTGGTTGGTATATTTCAAAAACAGTTTTGAATTTACTTGGAAATGCACCACTGCTGCCTCCCCTCAGGAGCAGGTGCTGTTCTTTCGTTCCTGCTACTGTTCTTCTAGTGTTCGTAACAGCGGAGCAAACCCCTGCTTTGATGTGCCTGCCTCTGCAGGCTCTAGGAGACCGATCAGTCTTTGCTTGTGAGTAATGACCAGGGAGGTTGCTAGAGCAGGTAGGAGCTTGGCTCGCTCTCCCATGAGCACTCAGCTCTTGGCTGACGGAACGAAGGAAATTTTGTCACCAACTCCATCCTAATGGGATGTCCAAAGAGTTGCAGTTGACTATCCAAGCAGGGCTCACGGGGGCTCAGGAGGGAGGGTGATATGAGGGCTTTGGGAAGAACAAGCTGGAACAGCCTTGTCACCCCTCCTGAGTGTTTTGGGGAAACAAGCCAAGGGAGCGTGGTGATTTATTTTTCCTGAAGTGTCAGTTTGCCTGGGAGGGGGAAGGTATGGCAGGTTGAGAGCCAGGGCTTGTGGTGAGAGTCAGAGCTTATCCTCAGCTTAGCCTCATCCATTGACCAAGAACAGCAACTATGGCATCAGTAACAACAATCCCTGCAGCCCGGAGGAGACTGGAAGTGCAGTTGGCAGCAAGTGTGCATGTTTGTCGACTCTAGCATTTCTCAAGAGATGTTTTGCAAAGCACAAGTCCCTCAGATGCCCTTTGCTAAAAGGGTTCATGGTTAAACTGTTTGGAAAACACAGTATGTACATCACTCAGTAAATAGAAAGGTCCCTACAAAGTAAAGAAACCTGATTGACTTTGTTTAACCCAGCATTCTGCTGTTTGTTTTGCCAAGGAAACCCTCATTTTTTGTCACTGATATTAACACCGCCTGGAAGGAAGACATTTCAGGACATGCCTGTCTGGGCAAGGGTGGCTACTAGGTATTCTTACATAACAAACATTTTCTGAGCAATTCATTCATTCATTCATTCGTTCACTCCATGCAATCATTCATTTATGTGAGAAAAATCTGTTGAGAGGCTACACTGCATAATGTCATGGGCTGGGAGCGAGGGATGCAGATTTGATCAATGCTGCCTAAAGCTATAACCTAGTGGACAGGACAAAATTAAATAAATTTCCCAATCGATTGCTTAATTGTGCTGCAGCGAGTGCTACAAAAGAGAAGCACAGGATGCATGTAAATTTACATAATAGGATAAGGGAGGCAGTTTGGGGGGTAACTTAAACCAGGCTGTGGATTGGAAAAGTCATTAAATTGTCTAGTGGCCCCATGGAGTTGGGGAGGAGAATGTTTGTACTGGGGGGCGGCAGGCAATGGGGAAGCTGAGCCATCACCACCGCTGCCAGGAGGAGGGGACAGAGAGAGGGAGGGACTGGGTGCATTTAAACTCTGCCTGTGGGTTCGCAAATTAGTGGCTGGTAGGTCTAGCAGAGTGAATTCAAAGGTGTTTTTGGCTTTTTAAATTTGAGCTTCTGTGATTTTATTTTATTTCTTTTTTTTCAATCCTCACCTGAGGATATTTTTTTCCATTGCTTTTCAGAGAGAGTGGAAGGGAGAGAGAGAGAGAGAAACATCAGTGTAAGAGAGACATACTGACTGGTTACCTCCCACACACGGGCATTGAGCCTGCAACCGAGGTAAGTGCCCTTGGTCAGAATTGAACCCAGAGCCCTTCCTTCTACAGGCCGATGCTCTAACCACTGAGCAAACCAGCTAGAACTGAGCTTCTGTGACTTTAGAATAAAGATGTATTAAGTATCTACAGTGTGTCAGGCCCTCTGTTGGCTGCTTTACCTATACTGTGTCCTGTCATCCTCAAAATAAGATGTCCTCATTCCCATTTTAAAGACCAAAAGAGTGAGGTCAGAGAGGTTTAGTGACTTGCCCAAGAACACAGAGCTTTTCAGTGTCAGAGTAAGGATTAGAATGCAGGTCTAGGTGACACTATTGTTCTTTTATGTCCCAAATTGTACTTCTTTGACATCCTCTGAAAAAAACCCTCTTTGGAGTTTGGTGTCAAAGGAGACCCCTTCTATTCTGCTGAGTATTTGACTAAGGGGCCAGAAAGGGATACCTAGGGAAGGGCGGTGGAAGCTCCTGGAAGTACAGAGATGGGGGGATGTTTGTGTGAAATATTTGTCAGTGGGATTGCTGGGTGTAAACCAGTTGCCTGAAGCATCTCCTTCCCCTCTTCCTCAGTTAAGCAATAATAAGGAATTTATCAGCTCTTGGTTAAAATGAGCATTTTGGAGGTTTTGGAGGGGCATCATTTGCATGAATGATGCAATGACCCAGTCAGCCTCCAGGTCCATCCAAGGGTTCCCTTGGACCTGGCCAAGTTGAGTTTCCTGGGCCAGGTGCTTAGGAAAGCTCCAACTTGGCTTTGGGGGTACACACACGCACACACAGACACACATACATGCATACATACACACACACACATACACACACTATATATAAAGTAGAATAAAAAAGCTGGAGGCACCTCAGCATGCCCTATTTACAAACTGCTTCAGTTCCTTCTGGGTTGTGTTTGACTTTCTCCTTCACTGAGAAATGGGGAGACATCAGAATAACTTATGTGCCAAAGAGAGGTCTTCCGACCATCCTTCAGCTCCCTCACCCCTTGGTCCTTTCCTGTGACAGGTGCCCTCGATTACTCTCTCTGAGGGGGGTTCCAGTTGGAAGAAGATAGAGCCAACCATCTGTTACCGACTCCAGTGAGCAATTTAATTTTCTCCTGTCCCCAACGAGGAGGATATTGTAAGTACACAAACTACCATCAGTCCTGGTTAATCAGGAGCTGGCTGCATGAAGGGGTGGAGACGGTCAAGCCAGAGACACCCCCTGACTGGCCTGCCAGGAGGGCACCTGCACCTCGGCAGAAAAACCACATGAGAGAGTAAAGAATGTCAGGCAGGGAGACTTTATTGCTGATCACCCAATTTGACAGCTCCTTTTATAAATGAGAAAATCAGAGCTGGGGAGGGGAAATGGTCTGTCTAGCTGGGCTGGGTAAAGCTGGGACCTGGACTAAGGAGCCCCAATTTCCAAACTCCATCTTTCTAATACAGCATAAGGGAAAATGAATGACTTGCCTACCTGCCCTTGAATTTAATCTCCACATGTGGGACCAAAGAGCAATAATCATGATGACAATGACAGCCACCACAGCGCTACACTTTATATGGCCAGCAAGGTAAGGGAGATAGTTTAGTGTGGAGTTAATAGGAACCAGGTTGCCTGGGTTCAAATCCCAGTTCTGTCACATAGTAGCTGTGTGACCTTGGGCAAGTTTCTTAACGTCTGAGACCTGCACAGACATGCCCCGTTCTTGGTGCCTATTACCTCAGATCCCCTTATGCTTTCCATCCATTCCAGCTCCACAGTCCATGGCCAGCACCTGCATCTTTGTTCGAGGGTGATTCTTGGGCCTCCAGAGCCCACAGTGTGCATTGCAGGCCCAATTTCCTGGGGGCAACCTTGGGCCAGTGAACGAATGCTGTGGGGTATAAATGCCAAGCCTCCTTGCCTTTTGGCCTGGATAATTGCCAGGCGTGTGTTTTGCACCTACTTGTCACTGGCTGCCCTCCTTTCCCCTGCTGTTGTTCATGTTCTTTGCATCTCTCCATAAGCTATTTGCATTAGAATCCTTGTTTCAGGATCTGCCTCTGGTTTGTTAATCCAAGTGCTGTTAATGATAGTTTCTATATCAAAGAGTTGTAACAAGAGTTTTTTGGTTAAATGAGCTAAAAATGCAAAGAATAGTGCCTAACTCAATGAGAATAGTGCCTAACTCAATGAGAATTTAGCTACGAGGCTGATAAGTATTTATATCATTAATTATCTCATTAATTCCATGCTGTACAGATGATTACTCCCATTACACAAATAAGATAATCCAAGCTCAGAGAAGTTAGATAATTTTCCCAAAGTTATGCAGCTTAATAAAGTATACTTCAAGATCCAAACACAAATGTGTCTTTGGAGTTCCCCCCGCTTTTGCCTCTGCCAGGAGGTTTTCCCTGATACTTCCAGTCTGGGTCAAGGTCAAGGGTCCTTGTTCTTGTGTTCTTACTTCTGCTAGGCATCAAGCTCCTAAAGCCAGTGACCTTCCCTTAGACATGTCTGTAAGCTCAGCATCTAGCCTAGTTCCCTGCACATAGTGGGCTTCTTAATAGTGAGTGCTGAATAAGTAAACACAGAAACAGAGGCTGTGAGCAAAGCAGGGTGGCCAGGCCCAGAGTAACCCCAGGGTATGGGTCTATCTATGGCTCTCATTGTCTTCAGATTTCAACCGGAAGCATCATGGAAACCTTCCCAGGAATTACTCTTTGCCCGTTCCTGCTGCAGAGAGGACTCTAAATGTGATTGATAGGCCTCTTGGGGGTTCCTAAATTTCATCAAGGTGTCTAGTCCTCCCTAAAATCTTGTCAGGAAGACAAGGATCTCACCTGTTACCACAGAGAGATAAGTGAGACTCCAATCCCAGTAATTGTTCCATTGCGAGGTCATGCTGGAGCGACAGAAACTTACAATGACTATTAAGGGGTGTAAGAAACAGCAGGCAGGAGATGAAAAGTGGATCCACATGACTGAAGATACCTACTGGGAAGGAGGAGACCAAAATGAGACTAGAAATGCAGGGATCTTGCAATGATAGTGATAATAATAATTGCACTCACTTCTTTGGAGTGTCTGTGCTATATGTTGGCCTCAACACATTAAGAATCAAGGTGCTGGCATCACTATTACCAGAATTTGAATCCTGCTGTGTCACCTACTTGTTTATAATCTTGGGCAAATTATTTAGTCTCTCTGTGCCTCAGTTGGCTTATTTATAAAATGGGGATAACACATACTTTCCTCCCAGAACTGTCATAAATAAAATAGCGTGTGAAGGACTTGGCGCAGTGGCTTACCACATAGTGAGTAGGCAATTGCCAGTTGTTACTAGGCACTGAATAAAACTTTAAAGAATAAAGTGTAGACGGTTTTTTGCTCTCAAGAAGCTCAGAATCTAGGATCGAGGTCACTAATTTTGCATTTTTTTTATTACTTGTCCCACCTGTGATAAAGTGTTTGAGCAGGTTCCCACAATAAATGTTCATTTATTGAAGGGAGCTGATTGATAAAAGGAGTAAGAAGATGTTGGGGAAATACATAGAAGCAGCATCTAGTCCAGCCCTGGGGGGGGGGTGGGTAGCTGGAGGAAGTCTGGGAAGGCTTCCTGGAGGAGGCACCACTTGAAGTGAGTTTTGAGAGACACATCAGCGTTATCTGAGTAGAGAAGGTAAGAGAGGGCTTTCCAGACAGAAGGAGTACCCTGGGCTAACACCTACAGATGGGCTATGAAAGGGCTGAGGAATGTTGAAAAGTTTGGGTCTGCAGCAGTGAGGAGTGAGAGGAGAAGGGTTACTCTGCTACAAAGGCCCTCAGTGGTACCCGCTGCTCTTGCAATAGAGACCAGGATCCTATACAGAACCTATTAAGGTCCCATGCCTTGGCCCCCAGTCTCCTTCCACCCTCCCCTACCTCACTCGGCTTTAGCCATACTGGCTGATATAGTCAGGTTCTCCCCAAAGCAGTCACTGAGCCACGGAATCAAATTCAGGTGGTTTCTTCAAGTGTTCCCAGGAGGACCCCCAAGGAAGAGGGAGAGGCAGGGGAGCGAGCAGGAAGAAGCCAGGGAGGAGTGCCATTTCAGGTGCGGCTCCAGGCTGTTCCCGGCCCCACAGGAAGCTCTAGCGTGCATTGTACATCGGAGTTGTCCAGCCTTGCTTTCCCCAGACCGGTCCATCAGTGGCTCTGGGTACGAGGAGAACACAGACTCCCAGGCACTGCTGGCTCTCATGTAAGCTGCTGGCAGCAGATTCTACGGGAACAGAAGGGGTCCCAGAGCACGTGGGCGAAGGCGGGCCCAGCAGTGCCCATTCCCCGGGCCTTTGCTTGGTGTCCCGATGCTCCCGCCTTCTCCCTCCCGCCCGAGGTCCTCTGTGCCCGCTGCTCGGCTGCGCGGGCCCCTCGCCCCGGTCCCCGGCTGCGGCCGCTGGCGCCTTGGGGCACAGCTCAGCCCACTCCTCGGAGAGGCGGGGGCCCTCGAGGCTGAGACCCGGGCAGGCCTGCTGGCCGTTCTCAGCACATCCTATATTTTCCTTCCTTGATAACAAATTGTATTTAATTACCTCTGTAATTAGTCCCTATGTGCCAGGCAGAACCTTGTCACTTGCAAATGATGGGAAAACACGTCAAAGTAGCTGAAGCAAAAAAAAAAAAAAGTGAGGAGGAATGGCTTCTACAGCTGGAAAAGGTGTGGGGTGTGACTCAAGGATGGAAAGACATACTCACCGCAGCTCCCAGGGCTCAGGGCTTGGGCCCGAAGCCTCCACACAGCCAGGCTCTTCTCTCTCCTCATTTCTAAATGCTGCTTGTTTCTGCTTGGCCTCCCTTCCTGCCACTGCTGATGTGGAGGGAACGTGGCCACTGGTATCTCCAGGTTGCATCCTCGTAACTAATTGGAAAAAACACCAACTGACCTGGGTGAATCCTGTGCCTACCCCTAGAAGAATCCCCAGGAGGACATGGCGATGGGCTGCAGTGACGGGCCAGGCCTTGGTCATCCCGTTCAGTAGAGCTTGCCATGGATAGGCTCCCCCAAAGTCGCATGACTCGAAGGGGTGGTCTACCCTTCTAAGGAAGTGTGTGGAGGGGCTGGGGTACCACATTTCTGTCTTGTTTTATGGTGTATCTCCCACAAATATTTACAGATATTACCTACTATGTGTCAGCCATTGCTCTAGGTAATAAGGGATATGAAAGTAAACAAATATATTAAGTCCCTGCTCACACCAGAGCTTCTGTTGCAAAGGGAAGGACAGACAATGAGCATTTTAATAATCGTAAGTGTGTGGGGTAGTGAAATGTGTTCTGGAGAAAAGCAGAGGGTGGTACAGAAGATAGAACATGCTGAGAGAACACTAATTCTACAGGGTGGTCAGAGACAGCCACTTGGAAATGGTGCTGGAAAGTGCCGGATGGTGACTAATCTGCAGCATTCTGGGGGATGTGAACTCAGTCCTCATGTCAGACCTCCCTCCCTCCCTCCCTCCCTCCCTGCCTCCCTGCCTCCCTGCCTCCCTGCCTCCCTGCCTCCCTGCCTCCCTGCCTCCCTTCCTTCCTTTTTTCCTTCCTTCCCAGCTTAAAAAAAAATATGTTCAGTATATAGATCAGCATAAATCAGTGCCTAGCAGGGTATAGGGGTGAAGAAGAGGGAGACTGTGAAATTAGATTATGTTAAGAGGTTTGATTGAAAAAGGAGTTAGGACATGCAGAGAATATATTTCATTTAATTTCCCCAAGTGTGTGTAATTTCTTCTGGGTGTCAAAGCCACCTCCTAATGTTGAGTGTCCAGGCCAGACTCTGATGCTTTTCTCTGCCTGCATCATCACACTGTGACTCATTAAATGCCATCGATATGGGGATGGATCAGAACGCACATCTCCCACTCCAGTCTCTCTCCTACACCCAGACTTGCAGACATGCCGAATTCAACACGTGAAAATGGCACGCTTGGCTTTCCCTTCTTCTAAACCTGCTCTGCCTGCAGCCCCTCATCTCAGTGCACAGCGTCTTCGTCTTCTGTTCTCTTCCAAAACCATGGCGCCATCATGGCCTTTCTCTTTCTCTCGCCTTCCACTTCCAGTACCTCAGGGAATCCTGTTGGCTCTGCCTTCCATATCCAGATGCTACGAGTTCCCAGCATCTCCACTTGTTACCCCCGTGCAAGCCACCCTCCTGGCTGTCCTTGCTTGAGTTAGCTCAAAAGCCTCCCGCACTAGCTCTGCCTTTCCCTGCCCCCTGACAGTCTATTCTCAACATAGCAGCAAGAACCAGCCTTGAGAAATGCATGCAAGCCAGATTATGTGGCTTCTCTTCTCTAAACCTGACCACGGAGCCCAGTGGCCTACAGGCTCTGTGCCTGCACCTTCCTCTCACATTGCCCTCTGCTACCCTCGCCCACACTCATTCCACCCCTTGCTGACCTCCACGATCTTCTTCAAAACCTCTGGGAAGCTCCCACCTTGGGGCTTTGGCTCGGCTCTGCCTTCTGCCTAGGATGTCCCGCCAGCTATTCATGTGGCAAGCACCCTACCTTCCTTGCAACCTCCTCTCAGTGAGTACCCTGCCGCCCTATTTAAAATCGCAACCTCGCCCCACTCTCCTCTCCCACAATCCTGGCCCCCCCGCCCTCCCTCCTTTTTATTTGCCAGGCTGCTTGTTGTAAGGAGAGTTGGGGCCACCCATACCCGCCAAATGTGCAATCCTGCACCTTTGCGAGAGAAGCCCTCCAGTCTGGCTGGCGCCCTGGGTGCGAATGAAAAGGCGGGTATGTGGGAGGCCCCTCTTGGCTGCTCACGTCTGCTTTCTCACACAGCCCACAACCTCATTATCCACGCGCAGGAGCACAGGCAGGCGCCTCGGGGTACCAGGCAGCTTGCAAAGGGGGCCTGTGAGGCAGACTGTGAGGCAGAAGGGACGCTGAGCGCTGAGGCCGAGCTGGCAGCCAGCAGGAGGGGCCAGCCCTCTTTCCTGATGCCATCAACAGGAAGTTTAGATGTGTATTTATGGGAGACTCTCTCCCATCCCCAAGGAAGAGAGGTTTAAAGCAAGAGTTGTAGGATGCCAGTGACACAGCCCTGCAAAAACCGGGGCAGGGGGAGCATTCAGGCCTTGAGGCAAGAGGAGCCTGGGAATCAGAGGACAAGTCCCTGCTCATCCTGGAGGAGGCATTCTTGGCATGGCAGGGCTCAGACCGTGTAACGTAGGCCCTTCCACCTCCGTTCCAGAGACACTAAGGACTCCGTGCTCACACCCTGCTCAACTTCACACAGCTCCTCAGGCCTTTGGCTCATAGTCCCACATGTCGAATCCCGCTTGTCCTTCTGGGCGGTGCTCAAATATCACCGCCTGCAGACCAGGATGGTCACGCTCACCTCTGGACTCCTAACCTGGAGGTGTAACTCATGTGTGCACATGTCTGTCCACCTCCCCAGCCAGGCTGCCAGGCCTTGAGAACTGAGCTGTGTAGCCTCTGTGTGCAGAGCCCATGGCTTAGACCAGGAAGGCGCTCAAACCATGTGTCCAGAGAAGGGGGGAAAGCAGGAAGGGAAGCGCGAAGGAAAGGAGGGCAGGAGGAAGGAAGGAGCAACCTTAAAGAGCTGTCGCTATCTAACCCTCACGATAGGATATATTCAGAAACACTTGTAAACCCAGGTATTTGGAAGCAAAAGTCAATTTAGAAAAGAGGGCGGGGCAAAAGCAGGTTTACAGTGTGCATTTGCAAAACACAGGGTTTATTCTTGTATTATTTATTAATTATTGTATTATTTTACATATGAACAACTGTACTTTTGCCTCACCCTGCATATTATTTTGGCCACGGAATGTTTCTTTTCTGAGAGCCATTGCCTTCCATAGTCTTTATTATTGCGTCTTCCCTCCATCACCAGCACTAGCTTTTGGCTTTCTTATTTAGAGCTACGATTCGCAGAGAAACCATTTTTGGGGGGGTACATTTTTAGAATTCAGTTCATGAGTGTTACCTTGTAAACTTCAAAAGCCATGCTGAGATATGAATGCCAGGGTTCCCAAACCCACTCGATGGCAAAGCAAACAGCTCTCAAAAACGAAATTAATGATGCTGCAAAATGACAAATGACTACGTGTCACAGACTTCAGGGGTCCCGAGAGAGTAGTGCAAAGGGGGAACATTCAAGTCGGAGTGCTGATGACGCCCACGCTCACCTGGGAGGGGCGAGGGCCTCTGGGAAAGACTTGGCAACTGGTCTTCCTCTCCAGAGCCGCTCCCGCTCGCTCACGCTGGGCCACAGGTTTAGCTAAGTCCTCGGTTACTAAGGAAACCCAGGTTGTCAGTCCTGAGCCATATGGGAATAATGGTGATTTATTTAGGAAAAGCAAGGTTTGTCACTTTAAGCTTACTGCTACAAAATTGCTTTTTGATTACCTCCCTCCTTATTGCATTGTCTTGTCACAATAAACTACAGAAACAAGTGGCAAGGTTAATAATTATGGGCTTCGTTCTTGTCACTCTCGGGGCCCAGAGAGGTCTCAGCTGCAGCCTGAGTGTGGCAGGAAGGCTTCTTCTTCAAAGCCCCCCTTGGGAAGAGGGCTTCGCAGGGGGGCAGTGCAGGCTGGCTCTCTCCAGGGGCCCTTACCCCTGACTTGCCATGGCCCCAAGGCACTTCCAGAGCCAGAGAGGTCCTAAAAATCAGCCCTTCCGGATGGATTCCTATCTATCCTTCAAACCCAACCCAAGTGCCGTCTCCTCTCTGGCTGAACCATGTGGTCCTTTCCGTGCCCATTCAGAGCTCACAGTTTTACCCTCAGTCAAGATGGCTTATGGAGTGACCACCAGGGGCCATGCCCGCTGCTAGACTTTTTAGTAGCTCACCTCACTTTGCCTTCATTCTTCTAGTATATTTTGAAAGTTCCAGGTAGGAAACCCTTATTTATAATGAATACCTGGACTAGGTGGACCCTACTTTTCTATTAAAAACAAAATTGTGTCTAGAGCATCAAAACCTTCCCTTCCCTAGAATCTGGCTTTAAAATGTCTTCTCTTAACATGCAATGTGTTCAAGTTAAAACCGTAACCATTTGTTGAGCACTTGCTGTGCGCCAAGCACTGTTCTAAATTCTTTGTATACATTTACTCATTTAATCCTCACAACAATCTTAAGAGACAGATATTACTGTTACCACCATTATTTTCAGATGGGGAAACTGAAGCATAAGGTGGTTATTTGCCCAACAGCACAGACTATAGAGCTTGTGTTTGGAATCAGGTCATTTGTTTGCAGAGTTCAGTGCTCAGTCACCAGGCCATTCTGCTCGTCATTGTCTGACTTCTGGATTGGGGGACAAGGGACAGAAGGAAAGGGAACAGGAAACTGTCATTCGCCGAGTGGTGACTGGGTGCCAGCACTCTCCAACGGATGCCACGTAAGCCATTTCACTTTTTCCCTCTTCCCATGTGCCCGCACACTCTAACTTCCAAGGGGAGCTAAGGCATCCCGCCCTGACCTCTCACTTCTTTGCTAAGAGAGAAGGTCTCTGATATGGCCACGAACACGGCAGAGCTTCTGCAGGAGGGAATGAGGGGTTTAGTGGGAGGAGTAAGGGACCAAAAATGAAATAAGTCTTGAGAAAAGGGGAAATGCTGTGTCTCAGATAGCCCTTCCTTGGGGCCTGCATTAGTTAGGAGCCCTTCAGGAAACTGTTTAACTGAAGAGAATTTAATAATAGAATTGAATAGAACTATGGGCAGGATTAAATGAACCAGCAAGTGATGTTGGTTAGCAGCAGTATAAAGTCATTACTTCCCCTCGGTCTTAAGGTGAAAGGCAAGAAGATATTACCGGAGCCCAGGAAGAGGGGCCACCTGGTGGGAGTTATAGCCAGAGGGATGCAGACACCACCAAAAAGTCAGTGCTGAAATCTGGGGGAAGCGAGGAAAAATACCCTCCTCTCTCTTCCCTCGCCTTGGGTCTTCTGCCAGTGCCTTCTATGGGTCAAACTCAACCGGGAGGTTAGGGTTAGGGAGCCCTGGAGATGCGGTCCTTGCGGGCCAGCCTCCTGGCAGAGGAAAGGCAGACAGGGAATCCGGGTGGGAGCGATTCGGCCACAGAGAATGACCACACAGGAGATGACCTTTATCTTCTCTTGGAGCGCAAACCGGATCACGTGACATTCTGCTTAGGTGCTCAGCTCTATTTTTTAGGAAGAAGGGCTGTCTCTTTTTGGAAGGGTTGGATGGGCAAGGTTGTCCCGGCTGTGGAAATGATAAGACCCAGGGGTCTAAGACTGGGATGTGGTCAAGGAAAAAGCCAAAGGAGCAGTTATTTGCCCAAATTTCTGTCTGGTTCTTAAGCTGAAGGAACAAAAGAGGGTTTCAGGCTTTATATGGACAACCGAAGAGGGCTGTGGGGCTGAAGCCCTGGCCAGCCGTAGACAGCATGTTTTCCCAGGAGGCTGTCTGTTCACCGTGGAACAGGGCAGAGGTGCCCTGAGGGGGAAGGTGAGTTAGAACCCGCCTTTCATTCTGCCCTCCTCGTGTGCTTTTCTGTACTACAGAGTTTTGAAAGGTATCTTTCAAGATTCCTTCCCCAGACTCCCTTGCGATTGGGGTTCTAGATGTCTTTGGAGTTCAGCCAATCAGATTGGCTTGTGTGAGATTTAGAAGTGAGGAAGGCCTCTTTTGCTGTTTCTGCTGGAAACCATGGCTGCAGAGACTTAATTTTTTCCCCCAAAGCAACATTAACGAAGGCTCTTGTTCACAAACCAGCTCATGGGTGTTTCCATGCAGTGTCCCGCGGTCTGCGGCAACGGTGCACCTTGCAGCAGGCACCACACGGCTGTGCAGTGAGCACGGCAGCAATGGCCTTGAATAGTGGCAGCTCCCTGACAGTGACTCCCTGACTACGTCCATGAAATTGCACTTGAAGCTATTGGTTTCCGGGAGGTAGAAGAGGCAGCAACTTCCTCGGGGCCTATGGCACAGCTTTGGGAGTTTTTTTCTGAAATCCAAACTTGAGCTTGTCCTCAGCATTCAGTAACCCTCTTGGGCATTTAATCATTATAATAAATTCCATTTCTGCCCCAACTCGCCAGGGTGGATATTTTCCTCTGAAGCCGAACCTTGAGCAAAAGAGGTGGCCACAGTAATGGTAATAATAGCGAATATTAAGTGCTTACTATGTGCTGAGCACTCCAAGTGCTTTAAAGGAATTATTTTATTCATTTTGTTCTCACGACAATCCTATGTGTTATGTACGTTAGCAATCCGTGTTTTGTAGATGAGAGAAGTGAGGCCTGCAGAAATCCAATGACTTTCCGGCGTCACCAGATTTCAGGTGGTGAGAACAGGGGTGCAGTGCAGTTCGATTCCAGTGCCTGGGCTACTAAACCTTTGTTCCACGAGGCAGGTAGGCTGAAGATTCTGAATTCCAGATCTCAGGCACAATCTCCTTTTTTAAAGGTGTAATTAGTATAACCCAAAGAGAAAACAGAGGCCTAGAGACACTGTATTTGGCCCAAGGTCCTGTGGCTAGTCAGTGGCCACGCTGGGATTCAAACACTTCTCCTTGACTTCAAGATCTACGGTATTGTCCACCTCACAGTCTGTTTCTGCCGCCCCACAACAGCCCTTCAAATCTGGAACGACAGCTCTCCTGTCTCAGGGACCCTTCTCTGCAAGTTAAACATGCTGAGCACTTTCAGCTGTGCCTCTGTGCGCTCTCCCTTTACCTGGATCACAGTCCCTCAGTTTGTGAAGGTCCCTCTTTGAGTCTGTCACCTAGGACGGACCACAGAGCTCTCTGTGTGGTCTGACAAGCTCAGCAAAAACCCTGGCATGAAAGCTCTTAATCTCAGTCGCTCTTGAAGCTGAGAGGAGCAAATCTCTCTCCTGCCCCCTAAATGCCTTCCCGGTGGGACCCGTTTGCATTGCCTTCAAGAAGACGTGACATATATATTTCTGCACAAATTAAGAGCTTTTTTCTTTTTTTGCTAGGATGTTTCAACCAGGCTGGTGCGTCTAGTCTCCCTTCTGCTCCAGAGCTAGAGTGGACTTTTGGGGAATTATTTATGGGTGGAATGCTAATTACTTAACTACAAATATGTAAATACTTGGAGAATAAATTCATCACAATATATTAGGCATCACATTGCAATTAAGCTCAATTAGGTGTTATTAGCAGTATTAATGTCATGTTGCTTGTGCTTGTTCCTAATGAATATATTAACCCAGCCTTGCTGCCACCATCCATGTGGGTGCATTATGATGATGACGATAGTAGACACATAATTAGAGCATTATTACTTTGCTTGCAAATTGTGGAGAGGAATGTCGGTGTCTTTGGAATCTGAAGGGTTGGCCCGACTGGATATGTTAGATGTGGACTGGGGACTGTGAGTCGGAAATAAGAGTTAACATCTTGGCATTTTAGTTTGTAGCTCTTGAAAGAGAGAGGTTTCTGGTTTTCTTTCATGGATTAGGGTAAACGCAACAGAAATGGGTGTGGAACAGGGAGCCACCAGGAAGTTGTTTGTTCCACATCACAGGGTAGGAGAAGAGCCAAGTCTGGACATGGAAAGAGGAGAGGGGCGAAGGCGAGGCCAGACGTGACTGCAAGGAGAAGTAGGTGTCACCAACTCTGACATTTTTTGACAAAAAAATTATTTGACTTTTAAATGTAGAAGATGTCTTAGAGATCATTTGCTGGCTTCGTTTTACTAGTGAAATAACTCACATGGGGTGTTAGTCAGGGTTTAGATAGTAAAACCACGCTCAGTATGTCTTTCAGTACAGGGAATGTTTTTAAGTGGGAAAGGACCCAGAAGCCAAATGGGAGGGAGAGGCAACCTGGAGATGGTCTAGAGCAGATAGCTGCCACTGTCCTTAGGACTAGAGAGCCAACGGGACGAGGTGCAGTCATCAGAGGTCAGAAGCCATCTGCGAGGAGCTAGATCCTTAGGACCCTGGGAACTTCAGACCCTTACAGCCTTGGAGCCCAGCAAGATCTGGAACTGTAGTGCACACAGCAGCTGCAAGAAACGGCACCTGAGGGAGAGCGAGAGTAGAAGAAATACCCTGGCTTTTCTCTCACCCTCTTATCTTCTATGAGCACCATCTTCAATAGCTACCCCTAAGGGGAAGCCAATACCTAAAGGAGCCTGAAAAGGTAGTTCCTGACAGACAGAAAGAAGCAGAGAAAGAATCTGGGAGGGGATCTAAGAGGAAAAGGGCAGAACAGAATAGAATACGGGTTCCCTGGCTTTCGGTACGTCGTTTCACCTTGAAATGAAAGTTTAGTTTATTCATCGTAAGGGATCCTTATTAAGACATAAAAGGGGAATAATGATCGTGATGAAGATGATCTTAGAAATCTTTACATATTTCTCATCGTAAATTTACTAAGAATTTTCTCATAAAATAGTCCATCTGATCCTTATACTCACAAATCTTGTGAGATAGACAATAGTCCTATTTTATAGATGAGGAAACAGAAGCTAAGGGAGGCTGAGAGTCTCCCGGTTTCACACCTGGTAAGTAGCAGAGCAGAATTTGACCCCAGATATACCTACTCCAAACCCGAGAAGCTCATGGAAAGGATGGAGGAGATGCTGAAATCCAGGTGCCCTGGACTTGCGTAAACACAGGGCTGGAAGCAGAGCTAGGGAAGACCAGCGCACACTGCACACCACTGTCCTGCCAGAGGACGCCCCCTCCGTGGCCAGCGTGCTTGCTCTACCATCCACGAGGGAGCTCCTGAGAACTCACCCGAACCCCTCTTTCCACAATGCACTGCACTTTTCAAGGAATGCTCACAAAAGAATTACATTTCGTTTTCCAACCACCCCTAGAGGTAGCGAGGTGAAACAGAGTCACAGAAAGATGAAGTGACTTAACTTGGAGCTCATCACTTACCATCCCCAATGCAACTTCTGCTCCAGCTAAACTTACGTTCACTCTCCAAACAAATAGCACCAGTCACGACTTTGCATTTGCCATTTCCTTTGCCTGAAAGGACCTCCTTCTTCAAATAACTTTTCCGGGTTGAGTTAGCTGGTTCCTCCTCTAGCTCCGTAATGATTTGCTTGTGCCTCTGTTGTGTTGCTGTGTGGTTACTGGCTTGCTTATCAATCTCTACGTGACTCTTGTCGACTGTGAGCTCCTGGATGGCGAAGGCTAGGCCTTAATCATTTCTGTCTGCCTACATGGTGTTGAGTAAGTGAGTGTGTGCACGCATGCATGGCTGAGGCTCAAACCCAGTTCTCCTGGGTCCTTCTTGTTACTGGTCTCTCTACCCAAGCAGCTCTTTTGCAAGCAGAAGAGGAAGCTTTTGACCAAGAAGGTGATATAGTGGGTTCGTATAATGCTCTAAACCATCCCTTCCTTTTTAACAAGAGAAAGCATGCAAAGAATTAACTTCTCTTCCCAAGAGTTTAGAGACTTTAGTTTTGCTAAATTAGCAATTCCTAATTAATTAGACTTAAGGGCTTTCTCTAAACATGCCAGATCTTTTAAAATTTTTTTAAAATTTTTTATTTTGCAGCAAAGCTATTAGGGAGGGCAAGAGAGCAAGGAAGTGGCAGAGGGTCTCAGGCACTCGTGAGAGGGTGGCAGAATTATAGTGCTAGGCAGGGAATGGGGTGGGAGAGGAGAGTGGGGAGGGATGGGAGGGTGGGATGCAGCCAGAACTGAGTCTTGCCCTTCTGAAAGGGTACACAGCCAGCCCTACGATGAGCAGAGTTGACACAATTGTCACAGTTTTGTAGTGGGAGGGAATCCAGCACATACATTACATTCTCTCATTTTCTGTTTGAGGACATGGAGGCCTAAAGAGGCAGAGTAATTAATCCAGCACCTCCTTAGCACTTACCTGCACCCAGGCTTCTGTGCTAAGTGGCACTTGTGGCTTGTGCCTGCCCAGAATCCACTTTCTTTCCTCTAGCAGCAACACCCTGATTTTCCCCTGGTGAACTGAGCCTTCTGCACTAGCTACTATCTTAGTGGTCTGTCAATCAAGGTGCCCTACCGTCCCCCTCACCATCCCCAGCCAAGGGGCTGGCAAGAGAGTCAAACTTAGGCAATTAGATTCTCTTTCCCTGGAATCTGGAGTGTGGGACATGGAGACTGAAAATAATTAGGTTCCTGCATCCAGGAGGCAGGAGCCACCTTTGCATCTTGCTCCCAACGTCCGCCCAGGTCTGCGGCTTGACCTTTCCCCCAGAGCCTGTGAGTATTTTCATCGCCTACTTTTTTTTGGTTAAGATAAGCAGACCTGATTTTTACTGGTTGTCACTAAATGGTTTACTTTCCCAGCCAGGCCCCTTAGGAACCACCAGAAAGCAAGGAGAGGGAGGTGGATAACCCCTCACATGTGTACGGCCCTTTCCTAATGCTGTCCAACAGATACAGCGTGGGAGCTGATAGGAAATTTACATTTGACAAGCACAAAGAAACAGATGACTTTTACTTCAAAAATAAATTTAGCTCAATATCTCCAAAATTATCACTTCAATATATAACCAGTGTAAACATTGAGATACTTTATATTCTTTTTTATACTAAGTCTTTGAAATCCTGCATATATTTTATACTTTTAAATTTCAATTTGGATGCTAAATTTTCATCAGGAACACTTTATCTGTATTAAGATTTCATAAAATAGACAGTTGAAAAAGTAGATTCACATCTGCAAATTATGAGTAATTGGAAGTTTTCCAATAACTCAATTGAGTGCTCATTTTAAAATTTAGATGTAATTGAACTACGATTAAAGATCTAGTTCCTCAGTCACACTGGCCCCATTTCAAGTGCTCGTCGCCACCTTTAGTTGGTGGCCACTGTACAGGACAGCACAGCCCTTTCCTGGTACTTCACCTTTATCACACCAGGCATCTTCTTAAAGCCTCCCAGCTGGGAGGGAGGAATTAGTACTGTTATTTTAATACTTTAATAGTCATCGTCGTCATCATCATCATCATCATCTTCAGCAGCAGCATTCTCATACCCATTTCCAGGTGGAAAAATGGAGACTCAAAGAGATTAAATAAACTGCCTGGGTAACAGAGCTTGGCAGAGCTGGGTTCAGAACTTGAACCCGGGTCCGTGTGACCAGCTGTGCCAGGCCAGAGCCTCTCAGGTCACCCACATGGGGATGGCCTTGGATCAGAGTTCAGCGGAGGTCCTGACCCCAGCATGCCGCAGGGACACGCTGCTTGTCTCCTCTGAGACACCATTTCCCCGTCTGCAGAACAAGAGGGAGGGACCCCATCCTTGGTGACCGTTTGCTGCCATAGCATTCACCGCGCTCGGCGGGCGTGCTGGTGGCAAACGGTGTCATAGAGGCTTATGTGCCACACAGCTCTAAGCCCCTTACCTGCACTGCCTCATTTCTTCCTCAAAATAAAACTAGGAGGAGGGGTCTGATTATACCCCCATTTAATAGCTGAAGAAGCCTGGTGACTTGCCCAAAGCCAGCAAGCAGTTAGCTGGTGGCAGAGCCGAGATGAGGCCAGGCTACCTGGCTGCAGGGGCGGGTGCTCTGCCAGCAGGCAGCGCAGCCTCTGAAATGGAGGCTCAGTGAGGGCAGGGATTCTGTTTTGCTTGCTGCTGTGACCCTGGTGCCTGGCACACAGTTGGCACTCAACTCATAATTGCCGGATGATTAAATTAATGAACAGGTGGGGAGGAAGAGAGAGCCGATGTGGTGCAAATTTAGTTTTTGAATGTTTTGGTCTCCTGGGTGTTTCGCAAATGCAAGTAGTTATTTGGGACTCTAAGTAAACAAATCCCTGAATGCATTCATCTTTTCAGATGAAGTAGAGAGATGATTTCTGCATCTGCTTCCTTCACTTTTGTCTCTTCCCCACCATATGCATGTACCCTGAAGGGAGCCAGAGACTGTCAGAAAGACCAGTGGAGCCTGTTCCTAACTGGGAAATGGATTTCTTCTTTTTTTTTTTACTGAAACCTAGGTAAGGGGAATCATAAAGGCAATGCCAGGTATTACAACCCACACAATCCAGGCACAAATTTGTTACCTAAATATTTTCTGCTGTTAACATTTTAAATCTTTCCAGACACCCCTTTCTCGTGGCCTAGATCTTTGGCTATGCTGTCTAATGTAGGTAAACATTTTACATTACTATGGAATAGCACTAAACTTGAACTTGAAAGAATCTTTTCTTTCCTAGACTTGTCACACTTGCTGTGTGACCTTGATTACATTTCTTCACTTCTTTGGTGCAGCCTTTATTCCTCATTGAAATGAAAGGAAAATCTAAAAGTTTTCTCAATTTGTGACCTATAATTCTATAGAACTATAGTTAGTCACAGAAATACAACATTTCTGTTTGCACACAGCTCTTTGAGTGTGTCATTCATTCATTCATTCATTCATACATTCATTCAAGAAATGTGGACACTTACTCTATGCCAGCGTCACTCCAGTATTAAGGATATGGGAATGAAAACAAAAACAAAACAAAACGAAACACAGTTCTTGCCCGCAAGCTCTCCTAGTCTCAGTGGGGAGACTGGGAAGAAAACAGGTAATTATGACCCAGTGGGTGAGTCTTCTGCTAGAAGATGCTAAGGAACACACATCAGTGGTATTCAACTCAGTTTCGGGGTCAGGGACATCTTTTCCGAGCGCTGTTCTTGAAGGAGTAAGATGTGAAAGGAAAGCCCTTCAGGCAGAGGATAACATGCACACACACGGGGGAAAGGAGAGATTCCAGAGTGCGCACGGATAGTTCAGAATGGCTGGAGGGCAGGGGTGGGGCAAGCGTCTGGAGCTGAGGTCAGGATGGGGGGCAATGGCCAGGCCACCAAGGCTCAGTGTGCTGAGCAAAGGTGCTTGGGCTCAGCAATAAGCAGCCACTGAAAAGTTTTAAGCAAAGAAGTGACAAGGTCAGATTTGCATCCTAGGATGATTTTCTTGCCTACAAAGTAGATGGTGACCCATAGGGCATCTTGAGAAGCCAAAAGACCAGTTGTAAAATTATAAAAATAGAGTAGGGAAGAGATGACAATTTCTAACGCAGGAAAGAAGCAGTGGAGTTGGAGAGGAGGGGGAAGATTTCAGAGGTAAGGTCTATGGGATGTGGGGATGAGGGCCGGAGAGCACCAAGTTTGGGTGTGAGCCATGGCATGGACGATGGTATTTCCCACCCAGACGGAGAGCGTGATGTGGAGGCCCTAGAGTCCATAATGTCGAGAGACAGGTTCTTAGCAGCTCTGAGTCTATTCTGTTTGGGGGGGGTGTGTGTTTCCATTCCATTTAGCTTCAGAATATGTTCTATATTAAATACTGTTAGTGTAATTACAGAATGCGATACACTGTGATTATGCTCTATAATTACATTTTCTTCCATTAGCAGCAAGGCACACCCGCTCAACACAGGCCCCAGCACCCTGGACTGCCAGCGTGGTTGGGATTGCAGCAGCCCTTGGAGCAGACACAGAGCTCTCTTTCCCTGCCTTTGTCAAGCAGCAGTTGGAATCACAGGGAGGCAGTGCAGAGCAATGGTTAAGAACATGGGCTTTGGAAGCAGACTGCCCAGCATTTACCACTTATTTGCCGTGGGGCTCAGACAAGCTGCTTAATGTTTCTGTGCCTCAGTTTGTGTTTTTAGAAGAGGGAGAATAGATCCTACCTCAAAGAGTTATGCTTAAGAATAAATGAGATAATGGGCGATAATTGCCTAGCATGGTGCCTAACGAATTTAAGCCCTCAATAAAAGATTATACGGACGGGAAGGGGTGACAAAGGGGCAAGCTGCTCATCCTCAGACTCCTGAACTAACATCTTGCCTCCATTGACCTGCCTCCAGAGCCAAGTGCTAAGCTATTAAGAATGTTGTTATCACATCATAGAAACATAGAACATTCCTAAAACTCACCTAATCCTCTCCTCCCTGCCCTCATTTTATAAATGAGTAAACCGAGATCCAGAATGGGTAACTGACTTGTCACATAGATCATTAGCCTCAGAGGTGTTTTGAACTCAGAATCCAGGTCTCCTTCCTTCCTGACTAGCACTGGGGACAGAAGCTCTAACTTCCTTAGGTGTGTCTCTACATTTTACAAAGCAAGCATTCTTTTTTAAAACGTTTGAATAGCATTTAACATTTTATATTTTTAAGACTTTAGAGCAGTTTAAGCTTACAACAAAATTGAGAGGGAGGTACAGTTATTTCCCATATACCCCTGACCCCACACATGTATAGCCTCTCCATTCTCCACCATCAACATTACTCACCCAAACAGCACTTTTTTATTTCTTTTTTCTGACTAAGGATGAACCTACATTTGACATATCACAACTACTCAAATATCATAGTTTACCATAGGGTTCACTCTTGGGACCACAAATACCTGCCCAGCCTATTTCCAGCCTCTTCATGAGGATAGCATGTCATGACGGATCAAGTGCTTCAAAGATACAAAGTACAGTGTACGTGGAGCAACTGTGTGCATTAGGTGGTGGAGGTAATCAGTGCAGACCCCTCTCCTTCCGCCCCCTGTCCTGGATCCTCCAAAAGAGGGCAGGTAGGGGAAGGCAAAAGAAAGGGGCTCGTGAGGAAGAAAAAACAATTCCCCAGAGCCCTAAATTCTATCTCGCGACCTCAACAGGCTGTACAATTATTATCTGAAGCCTGGAAGTGATTTATTGAAAAAGAAAAGCTCTCATTCTACTGCAGAAAGCATCCTTAAAGATCTTACATATAATTTCACAAAGCTGTGTGGCATCTTTTCAGTTCCTTCACAGGAGTGGTGGGCCCAGAGCCCAGCATGCTGATGAAGTAGAGAGGCAGCTGAGGCTAAAGCAGAAAAGTCTAATCACTCTTGCCCTGGGATGAAGGAATTCCAGGGACCTGAGATCCCTGGAGCATAATTAGAATTCTAATCAAATGAGGGTTTTTGGGGAGTAGGGGGGTGGTAGTGGTGTGGGAATGGAGGTGGTGTGTGGGGAAGATCAGGTTCCCAAGTTGGCTGTGGGAATGGCTCCAAAAGACTTTATCATCAAACCGATATTTTGCTGCCTGACATTTTCCACAATATGGGTTTGCTCGCGGGCAGTTGGAGGTGAAACTGGGAAGGAAATAAAGTTTCAGAGCTCCCAGATCTCTTGGCTGAGTAGGACCCTCATTGAAGGTTGCTGAACACTTGGCTAGAGCTCAGTGACCATGGGCTCCCTGTCTGCCTTTTAAAACTGAGCCTTTGAATGCACGGTCTGGAAGGAACCCTGATGGTCATATAATCCCGTGATGTGAAAATGAGATCTAGAGAGAAGGACTGTTCCAAAGCCATGCATCTAAGAATAGAACCATGGGATCTATGTCCAGAAGCTTAGAAGTCATCAGTTTAATATTCCTCCTTCAAAGAAATCGCTACGTTAGCCCAGACAAATGGTAGTCTGGTTTCCACTTGAATGCATATGGCAACAGAGAGCTCCCTGCCTCACGAGGTGAACCAACGCATTGCCAGACAGCCATGCTGGTTGGCAGGGTCTTCCTTGTGTAAAGCCTTGTGCACAACATCCAGTGGGAATAGGGCTCCCTAATTTTTTCTTTTCTTCTGAGCAGAGGTGCTCCGTCACCTGTGCAAATCACTTCTGCTCTCTGAGTCTTAATTTTTTCATCTGTGAAAAGGGGGTTCCAATGTAAATACCTCCTAGGGGTGTTGTGAAAATCAGTGACAATTTTTAGAAAGCATTTAACTTAAAACAGACCAGATGCTCAACAAGTGCTATTTTTATCATCTGCAAAATGGGGCTACTTACTTAATGGAGTTTCTGTGGGTATGACATGCGATACTTTGTGTAAAGCATCAAGGAGATGCTTCACAGCGGAGGGAACCGATAAATTTGTTTCCTTGCTTAGCATTGCCCATCTTTTCATGTGATTGCCTCTGCGCACGTCTTAGCTCCCACATTGCACTTTAAGCTTCTTAAAGACAGGGTTCCTGTCTAATTCTCCTGTGTTCCTCCCAAGGGTTGGCTTTAGAGGGACTTCTATGTGTATTGAATGAGTGCAGGAAATTTATGTGTAAACCTCTTTGGTCCCAGGGCCCCATCTCATCTCTGTATGAGGTCACATTCAACACAGCACAGGTCAAAGGCTCCAGGGGGATTGTGTCTCCACTGTGTGTCTTGCAGCACCCACAGCAACACTTTTCAAACCCCCTTTTCCTACTTCTCAAATCCTTTCATCTCTCCAAAGCCAAAATCCTTAAATACCCCAGTTTCAGTATTATTTTCTGTCTCACCCTGCCCCTGATTCTCATTATAATATAAATTGATACCCTCTTTTGTTTCTCTTCTGCTCCTCATGAACTAGACTTTCCACTTATCCATTCCTTTAATAAATATTTTGACAGGCAGTGCTCTGAATACTAGGGATAGAGGCACAAACATGACAGACAGTGTCCCTGCTCTCCAATGAAGCTTACATCAGAGTGGAGGAGAGAGAAAATAAAACCAATAAATGACTATCAAAATTTAATAAGGTACTGCCTGTAATGAAGTAACGTGATATTAACTTGGATCATGGGACAACCCTAGATTGAGTGTCTAGGGAAGGTTTGTGTGAGGAAGCATTAACCGAGGCAAGACTTGAATGATAAAGATTTGATTACATGAAGATCTGGAAGAAGAATATTCCAGACAAAGAGAAGAGCAAGAGCAAGTACAAAGGCGATGAGGTAGGGATGAGCTTCTCTGTTAGGTGATTGGGTCTCAAGCTTGAGCATGTATCACAATCACCTGGAGGGAATGTTAAGCCACGGTGTTGCCAGTCCTATCCCAGGAGTTTCTGTTCAGCAGGTCTGGGGTGGGGATGGAAAGTTTGCATGTCTAACCAGTTTCAGGGGATGCTGATGCTGCTGGGCCAAGGACCACACTTTGAGAACCATCAAGTTAGAGAAACAGAATGTTAGCATGGATGGAGCTCAGTGAGTGAGGAGGGAAGGGGCAGGAATGGAAGACCAAGAAGCAGGAGGAGGCTGGATCATGCAGGGCTTTGTAATACACAGTAAGGAGTTTGGATTTCCTTCAGAGGGCACTGGGAAGCCATACGTGTTGGAAAGGTTTTTAGTAGGAAATTGGCTTCCCTTCCCTTCCCTTCCCTTCCCTTCCCTTCCCTTCCCTTCCCTTCCCTTCCCTTCCCTTCCCTTCCCTTCCCTTCCCTTCCCTTCCCTTCCCTTCCCTTCCCTTCCCTTCCCTTCCCTTCCCTTCCCTTCCCTTTTCAAATATATCTTTATTGATTTCAGAGAGAGGAAGGGAGAGGGAGAGGGAGAGATAGAAACATCAGTGATGAGAGAGTCATTGATCAGCTGCCTCCTGCACACCCCCCACTGGGAATTGAGCCCATAACCTGGGCATGTGCCCTGACCGGGAATTGAACAGCAATCTCCTGGATCATAGGTCAATGCTCAACCACTGAGCCACACCAGCCGGGCCTGACTTGATTTTTCAAACATTACTGTGGCTACTCTGTGGAGAGTGGACTTCAGTGGATGAGAGTAGGAACATGGACATCTGGTAGGAGGATGTTGCAGGGTTACGGGACCATCAACAGTGTCTTGGCCTGGGGTGTTCACAGGGCAGATGGGTGGAGGGATCGCTGACCGGAATTGGAGTGGGGCAAGGTTCTCAGCATCGGCTCTATTGACCTTTGGAGTTGGATGATTCTCTATCATGGGGGCAATAGTCCTGTGCATGTAGGATATTTAGCAGCATCCCTGGCCTCTGCCCACTAGACACCAGTAGCGTGCTCCTCCCAGATGTGACATCCAAAAATGTTTTCAGACTTTGTCAAATATCCCCTGGGGGGAAGGGACAACATCACACCTGGTTGAGAACCACTGGTGGTGGAGATTCATTCATCTTTTTTTCATTTATTAAATATCGATTAATGCTAACGAGTACCTATGTGTTTGGGTTGTAGTAACCATCAGGATATGGCTGTGAACAAAACTGACTAAGATGCTGTCATCATGGAATTAGCATTTCTAGTGGACAGAAAAGAGGTGGAAGGTGACTGAAAGCCTCAGGGATGCAGTGGCATTTGAGCATCAACTGCTCTCTCAGATCCACAGCACAGAAATCTCGCAAAGCCAGAGGCGTCCCTGGAGGGCGGAGCCAGGAAGTTGAACATACAAAGAGGGCCCCCTCTTTGGCAGCTGGGGGAGGAGGGGAAGGTGGGAGGGGAGAGAAGGGGAACACGGGAACACTTACCTACGAATAATTTTGTCGTAGAGGTACGGATGAATTTCTGGAGACCAGAGCTAGACAGCAACACTCGGTGAGAGTGTCACAGCTCTCTTCCTCTGCTACTAGCAGTGATCACATCAGCACACCCGCCCTGTGTCGGGCACCTTCACTGGCCTTCTAGGTGGACCATCAGATAGGTATCATTTGATATTTTTTTGTCCAGCTGAGAAAATGGGTCCAGAGAGGCTAACTAACTTGTTTAAGGTTACACAGCTGGTGAGGAGCATGGTCAGACTATCTACTCCCAAAGCCATGGCATTTTCGTTAAACTAAGCCACTAAGAGTCATTTTCATCTGCAGCTTCATGGGGACGAGAGGTAGATATCTGTGAGACGGTGGTTGGGGAAGGGGGTTATCCTATCTTTCATAATTATCTTGGAGCAGAGAGTCGGGGAGAATCAGAGCAGGTGCTCGAGGAGCTGACCTCAAAGGCCACGTCTCCTGAAGAGCCCAGGCCTCAGGCCATTGTCGTCGGTGGCACATATTTCTAGTGCAATTATCCCGTCCTCCTCTTACAACTCTCTCTGAAGTTCCTTCCGTGATCATTAAAACTGGCTCTGGGCTGAGGCTTTGAAAGCGGCCGGAACCGCCCAGGGCTGGATGGTGTCCTCGTTATGCAGGGATGGCCTTCCAGGGACTTCAACGGGACTTCCGCCTCGTTACAAATCGAGGGAGCTGTGACCAGGCCGTGCCAATTACAGGTGGGCGCCTCGCAAAGCGCTTGTTCTCTTTTGCTTTCAGAGATTCTAAGATTTCCGGCTCCATTTAAACTCAAAGGCAATCCTGAGTCTCAAATGATCTGACACAAGCCTGCAGGTCACGAGAGCAGGAGCTGAGAGCGGACAAGAGAGGAGGCAGCTGCGTTGCGCCGCGGCTCACCGGCTTGGGGGCTGTGTGGTCTCGGGCTTGCGGCCCTGCTCTGACACACTTTACAAAGGCCGTTGACCTCTCTGTGCCTCGGTTTCCTTTTCTGAGACGGATAGAAGGTTACCACGGGGATTAAGTGATGGCATGCACCTCAAGCGGGTAGCGCAGCGCCTGGCACTTGGTAGCACTAAAAAATACTGTTCTGGGCCAGGGCTCCTCTCCTGAGATCGGGTCTATTCTCTCCCTGAGTCATGATCAGGCACCAGCTTCCTAGGGCAGAGCGAAGGGCGCATAGGGGTTGTTAGAAGAGCCACACAGTCCTGTGAGAGAGGGGGCAAGTCTCCTCTGAGCCTCAGTTTCCTCATCCGTGGAATGGGGCGATGATGCTAATATTCACCTGCTCATTCATGTGCTCATTCACTCATCGTTCTCCGAGTGCTCTCCCTCTGCCAGGCTCTGCGATACCATGAGCGGGGGAGATGGTGGCCCTTCCTTCGTGGAGTTTACATTCTGAAGGGGCAGCCTTACAAGAAGCACTTAAACAAATAAACGCGGACTACATCTGCAGGTGGTGATCAGTGCTCTGAGAGAATTAAAATAGGGTGAAGTGACAAAGAGCACCTGGGAGGAATGTTCCTTAAATCGGGTGGTCAAAGGACTTTTTGAGGCGTGACATTGGAGTGATAGGAGGACACAGCTACACGTCAGACGGCAGCTGAGAAGATTAAGCATGATAATATATGTGATGCTTACAGGTGCCTACGACGTAGTCACCGCTCCATAAGTGTAGGTTACTTTTTTACTACCTGCTGATGGGTAGCGTGGTGGGTGCAGACATGGGAGCAGAGAGCCCTTGGGTTAAGCTGAGGCTCTGTCTCTTACAACTGTGACTTGGACAAGCCATGGAGCCTCCCTGCCTTCTGTACAGCGGAGATGACCATGTCTATTTGGAAAGATTAGAAACCATTTGCACATATAAAACGCCTGGCACATGTGGGCGCTTAGACAATGGAGCAGGAAGGGGTCTGAGAGGAGAAAGCTCTTCCAGGAAGAAGCAGCAGCTGCAAGCACAATAGCAGGGAGGCCGAGAACAGCCTGGTGTGCACAGACGTGTCTTTAGGTGGGATGAGGTGTGGCGGGAGTGAGGAAGAGAGATGTGGAGGAGTCCAGATCTTGGAGGATTTTTTTGCCAAAAGAGGTGCTTGAACCCCATCCTTACGTCGGATTGGACTCCGTGAATGCTTTTAAGTGGGGAAGGTGGAAACGGTTGCCCTGCTGAGAGCTCGTCCTGGTGGCTGTGGAGGACGGGTGGGAATCCATGCGTCTAGAGGCAGGGGCTCAGTCAGGACAGCTGCTGGTGGGCTGAAAGAGGGCTGGGGCAGCTGGACAGAGAAGGGAACTGCTCTATGAGTATTTACCACTGGCTGATGTTTACCAAGGGCTTACTGTACACCAGGAATTCATTGTTCCAAGTGTTTTGCGTGTATCAACTCATTTCATTATCTTAACCTATTGGGTAGGTACTGTTGTCTCCATGTTACTGGTGCAGAGATTGAAGCAGAGAGAGGCTGGGAAAAGTTAAGGAGACAAAATTCATAGATTATGGCAAATGGTTTGACGTGGGGTGAAGGCACAGGTGATCCCCAGGTTTCTGGCTGGGTTGACTATCCGGGAACCCAAGCACCCAGGAGAAGGAGCAGGTTGGGGAAGGAGGTGGGAAGGAGCTGGGTTGTGTCTGTGCCGAAGGCACCAGTGGCTTGTGTGAGAGGCCGCGAGACATCAGGTGGATCGGTGCTTTGGAGCATCGGTGTGTGGAGCTCAGAGGGCTGTATGAGACGTGGAAGTTTGGGCTTCAGCATTTTTTCGGGAGTCATGAAGCCAAGGGAGAGAGAGAAACTTCTCTGGGAATTGTGATGGGTGGTGAGACAGGTAAGACCTGAGTCCTGGTGCATGCTGACTTTCACAGAATTTCCGTCTCCCAAGTCCACAGCCTGTTTTGTTCCTAGTGCCTGGACCCAAAGCGTGGGCAAAGGTTTTGGCTGTCTGCAGGCTGCACGCCTCTCAAAGCTTTAATTTCCACTTGTGTGTGTGTGTGTGTGGGGGGGGGTGTTTAACACAGTTCACAGGGGAAGTGGCAGGACAACCAGTCCCCATATAAGGGACAGGAACCTTGTGCCTGGGCTGTGTCTGGGCTCCACCCGGGTCCCTCATGAATCCCTTCAGACCCGGGACCTTGAGTGACACCAGCTTCCTCTCATCCTCTGCCTCCCTTTCCTTTCTTTACCTGCTTCTCTCTTGTCCTCTGTTTCTTTGTCTCTGTTGCCTCATCTCTGTCTGTCCCTGTCTTTGCCTCACTGTGCTCTCTACTTCCTTCTCTTTCTGGGTCTGCCGTCTCTCCCTGTCTCAGACTCTTTTCTGCCTCTGTTTGCATCTCTCTGTCTCTCACTCAGTCTTTGAGTCTCCCTACAACTCCTGTTTGTCCCTGCGGGTGGGTTTCTCTCTCTCTCCATCTCTCTCTCTGCGTCTCTGACGGGATCTCTGCGTCTCTCCCTTTGTCTCTCTCCACCTCCTGTCTTTGTGTCTGAGCCTGGCCCCCTCCTCACCACCTCCGTGTTTTCTTTCCCTCCTTTCCCTCCTCCCTCCCCCTCTCCTGCCTCTAGGAGGAGGGCAGAGATCACTGGGTAGGATTGGATGTCATTAAAAGCGAAAAAAAGGAGAGAGGGCTGCTTTTCTTCTGCTCGCCCCTGGGGAATGCCTAACAATGAGAGACACTTTGGTGGGTAATCGATAGGAACAAGATGCAGCAAGACATCTTTGTTGGGCCGAGGCAGCGGCACCTCATTTCCATCACCCCCTTTCCCTCCCCTGCCCTCCTCCCCCTTGGTACTACTTTGGGAAAACCAGGAATAGAAAGAGAGGCTGTAACAGGGCAGGACAGAGACTGCAGCCAGCGTAGGCTGCCAAATAATCAGAGTCTTTAGCCAGAGCAAGAATCTCAA
Source organism: Miniopterus natalensis (assembly GCF_054644295.1). Lineage (NCBI taxonomy): Eukaryota > Metazoa > Chordata > Mammalia > Chiroptera > Miniopteridae > Miniopterus > Miniopterus natalensis. The sequence continues at coordinate 35,023,911 of NC_142089.1, read as the reverse complement.
TCCTTCTAAGCCCAAACTTCCTCATGTGCAAATCAGGGAGACTATACCTGCAATCCACTCTAGGCAAGGCAGCCAGTTGACTTTTTGCATAACACATCCCATCAGTGCCTCCCCCACCTAAACTCCCACAGCACGGATCACGTCTGTCTTTTTACTGCTGAATCCTAGCACCAAGCTTACAGGAGACGCCTAGTAAGCCTATGTGGCATCACACACAGTAGGTGCTTCGTAAGTGTCTGTCAAATGAACAGACCTGCCTTCTTCTAGACCTGGAATACCTGGCTGGCTTCTCCTTTCTTCCTCCAACTTCCTGAGACATGAGCCCCAGGCAGGGCTCTAGGTCTCTGACCTTCCCCACCAGCTTTGTCTTCCCTTGTTTGTTTTCTTCCTTCCCTCCTACGACCCTCCGATGTTGACCCTCTGATGTTATGAGTATGAAGAGAAATGGCTGTGAGTCACACCGGCAGGACAGAACCCTGTCCTCTTGGATACAACAAGACCAGCAGAGGAAGGGTGCACCTACCGTAGCGGTCTGGCCTTCAGCTGGAAAGTTCAAGAAGGGAGAGACCTTAGAGAGCATCAAGTCTACTCCGTCCCCTCCCAGTTTACAGACGGTCATGCTGTGCCCAGAGAAAGGGAATCACTCGTCCAATGTGACGTGTCCTCGTGGCAGAGATGGACAGAGAGAGAAGTGTCCTACAGTATCTCAAAGTTCCTCAAACACTACTTTTGGTCTTTATATCCACACACTCTTATGCATTAGTCAGTGCAAGCCCCATGGAACTCCATTCTCCATTTCAGTCTAAAACTGGAACTTAGTAAATCTACCCCATCCCCCTAAATGCAGTCTGATGCTGGGACCCTGCTTGGCCCTTGGCCAAGAGAGGCAAACAGGGGCTATCACTTTGGCAGAACCAGTCACGAGGCCTGCTTTCTGCCTGGCTCACACCTTCTCATTGCTCAAGATTCAGAGAGACTGTCAGAGGCCTTCCAGGAGGCCTCCCACGCTAAGCTGTGCCTTTTCCCCCCTCCTCTATATTCGGGTACATATCTTTTCTTTGGACTTCTCATGTTGTCTTTTTATCATTTTTATGACATATACTTTATATGTATATGTATACAATTCAATTAGTATACAATTCAAATTTTATGTATGCAATTCAATTAGTTTTTAACAAATATGTATAGTAGTGTGACCAACACCACGATCAAGATACAGAACACTTGGTTCTGTACCACAGAAGGCTAGGTGGGGGAGAAGGGGGGAAGCCAGCTGCTTGCCACCTGCAGCTCCACTGAACCTTCTCCAGTGCTCTCACTCTCAACACCTCTTCCTCAAGGGTCTTAGCTTCTCGCTGGCTGGTTCTTTCTCCAGCCATAAGGCCTGGAAATGATGGCAATTTCCTGTTTGATGCTACCCTGGGTTACAACTTCAGCTCTTTCATCACCCATGTAATGAGGTCCCTGTATTAAGGTCTCTCTGTTTGAAATACTGGAGTGGGTTTTGCTTCTTTGACTGATACACTCACCTCTGTGCAATGACACTGATACTGCCCACCACCCAGAGTTGTGAGACAATGGATGCATCGTATGGCCTATGGGAAAGGGAGGAAGGTAAGAGCTGCTCCATTAATGTGGGCACACCTCCTGGGACAGTTACCACGGAGTGAGTCCCTCTGCATGCTGCACTATGTTCATTTGCTATGCATTATTCTTCCTTTCTGTGTGACCCCGGATAGCCGACTTCACCACTGTTTGCCTCAGTTTTCTCTTCTATAACTTGGGGACAACAGAATGCCTACCTCATAGGGTAGGCGTGGGGTGAATGGGATGAGTTATGGCACGTAAAAGGCTTAGAACAGGGTCTGGAGTATATTAACTACTCAGTAAGTGTCAGCTATAATTATAAAATTTAGCTGTTAATATTGCTTTTTAAATTATTTCACAAAAAAGCTCAAGGAGACTGGGGATCATTGAGACTTTATGACTTGCTGAGTGTCAGAGACAGTGGGTTATAAGACTCGATCCCGGGCCCCCCTGACTCCACAATTGTGCTCTTTCCTCGGGCCCCTTGCCAAGGCGGTTACGCCCAACTGTGCAGACGCAGGGCCACGGCAGCAGCCACTGCTTCGTGGAGCAGCTCTTGGCGACTTCGCTCCCCTTCCCCCTCCGTCTTATAGCTTCTATATTTAAACCCAAGTGAAACGATGCAGAGCCCTAAGAAGACGATGGACTTGATCCTGATAATAATTCTCCTGAGAGGCCTTGGCTGGCAGAGGGGCAGCTGGAGGGTCACAGAGGAGGGCAACCTCTGGCCAGGGGGCAGTGGTGTGTCCGCCTGAGCAAATTCCCAGCACGTCTGCCTCGAGAGGAGCTGTGTACATTCTAGAGGCTTTTTATTACCAACAGGCAGAGATCAGCTCTGCTCTCCCCTCCCCCAGCCCTTCCTCAGCCCAAAATATATTGAGCTGTGTTGGAGGCAAAGTTATTTTCAGCCTCACTAGGCCCCTCAGGGAAATGGCTACCATGGAGAAGAGCCAGGGAGCTCTGTAGCACTTTGATCCCCTCTTCTGGCATCAGCCCCCTATCCTCACAAGCACTGCTGCCCAGCAGGCAGCTGCCACCTCACAGGCTTCGTGGGCACATCCACTTCAAGGCCGGCATTGACCTAAACAACCTCCTCCGAGGTTCTTCCCAGACCAGTGATTCTGTATCCTTGGAATTCAATCTGTAGCTGGAACCAACTCTGCCCTCCCCAGCCTCTCCTCCCTCCCTCCCTGCTGGCACCGGGCTTGCTACTCTACACAAGTAACAGTAACAGCGAGCCTGTGCGGTCAGGTCTGTTATCTCATCTGAGCCTCCTGACACCCTCTGGGAGGCAAGTGTACCAGACGGGAAAGACACTGAGCCCCAAGGGGTGATATAATCCACCCAGGTTATGGGAGCAGAAGGAGGTGAAGCCAGGATTCAAGCCCAGAGGTGTCTGGCTCCAAAGCCAGACCTCTTCATCCTACGCCACACTGCCTCCGAAGCGGCTGACACTCATTTAGGTGCTAAAGTATTAAGCCTGTTGGCTTATAGGTCTTGCTGTCCTATAGTACTGCATCGAAACAGAATTCCACCAAACAGCCAGAAAGCACATGTTTTCATTAAGGACTCATGACCCTCGGGCCAGGTTAGAACCCTGAAATGCTGTGAGTCTCCTCTGCCCCCACCTGCACCACCATAGACATTTGTTGAGGGCGTAATATGCGCTGTGCCCTTTCCATGTAGAACTCTTTACAAGGTAGCTATTGGTATTGTGTTATAGTTAAGATTCTGCTTCAGATTATACAGCTAGTGAACAGCCCTTGCAGAATCCACACTTGGGCTTCTCCAGGTCTAAAATTTGTTTCAAAAGTATATGTCATGTTGCATCACCCTCTTTAACATCTCTGAAGGAAGAATTATGGTAAAGAGCCCGAGAATGCATTTTAACACTTGTTGCTACGATCATCACTTATTGCCAGCTGGGATTGTACGTGGCTACATGTAATAGGAACCTGATCACAGTGGCTTAACCAGGGCAGTTTTTTTTTGCTTTTTTTTTCTCAGGATGGTCTAGAGCTAGTGCAGCTGCTTGAGCAAATATTCAAGAGCCCAGGCTCCTTCTAGCTTTCTGCTCTGTCATTCTAATGATACGGCTTTTGTCTTCATGGTTGCAAGATGGATGTGTTGTCTCTAAGGATCAAGTTTGCACTCCAGGCAGGAAGAAGGATAAATGATACAGGCCTCATGACAGTAGAGTCTGTCCCTTTCTGTCAGAGGAACAATTCACTTTCTAGAAACTGCACCCAGTAGATGTTTGCTTGCGTCTAGTTGGTTGGCAATGGTCATATGTCTACCTGTTAGCTATAGGGAATCTGGGATGTGAATATTTCTGACTAGGTCCATGGCCTCCTGAAACAGAATTGGAGTTCTGCTGATATAATAAAGACAGGAGAGTGGATATTGGCAAGAGCGAGCAGTGTTTGCCACCGATTTGTGCTAGTAATGACCTCAGTAATCCCCTTCATCGATCCAGGCTTTTAATTTTCCAAAAACACTTTCATGCGCACGATCTCTTTTAATCTCCCTCCATGAGAACCTTTTGAAGTAGGTAAGGTATGGATCACCAGGAGTCATGAAGGTCTGACATTACGTATCCCCATTTTACAAAAGAGGAAACTGAGGCCCGAAGGGGTTAAGTGACTTGCTCAAAGTCATAGAACTAGTAAGTGATAAAACCTGGAATGGATTCAGTATCCTGGGACCCACTGTGACTTTAGATAAGTTGCTTACTCTCTGTGCTTATCATGCACCCATTAAATAGTGGTAATAATTCTACCAACCTCGCAAGGTTGTTGTGAGGACTCAGCGGTCCCCAGTGCCTGCATATCCTAAGCGTTCAGTAACAATGACAATGGGCATCTTACAGACTCGAATACATTTTCCTAATCCTCTCCAAAGCAAACGTGTGTCTTTTCTCCAACTGACCATTTCTCATTTACCCCAAGTATAGCACGTAAACCATTTGCATGTTTCCCCCATGCACAAGGGATACCTAATCCCCATTAAACCAAGAGGTCCCTGAGGGCATGTGTTTGGGGAACTTATTTCTTAGGGCTCATATTTCACTAAGGGACTTCCACTCCATTTCTTAGGATGAAAGAATACTTGAGTAGCACTTCTATCCTAAGCCTTTACCCCTCATTCATCCCGCTCTATGAAAGGAGAACCTTCCAACCCTCCCTTCCTTCCTTCCTTCCTTCCTTCCTTCCTTCCTTCCTTCCTTCCTTCCTTCCTTCCTTCCTTCCTTCCTTCCTTCCTTCCTTCCTTCCTTCCTTCCTTCCTTCCTCCCACCCTCTCACCCTCCCTCCCTTCCTTTTTGTGTTAGTTTACGGATATGAAAATTCTTCTTGATTGGCTAGAGTTAATATATTATAAACTGCACTTCAGGGGTGCAAGGCAGGTGCTATTTCCCAGGTAGTTGGCTGAGTCAGTATCTGTCTCATAGACTCTTTCCTCAGCCAGATCTCAAGGGCTGTACTGGTGGCAGGGGGGAGAGGTGGCCTAGGAGAAAGTCTGATTCTGACATTTCATTCCAGCCATGTTCGCCACATAGCTCTGCGAGCAGTAACGTTGATACCTCAATTATCAGTTCAACTCTTGTCTTTTCATCTATTGGTTCAGGACTGAGCAGCAGAAGGGCCTGGTTATCATCGCAGAGCAACACTCAGCAGCAGGGGTGGCTGTCTTCTTCCTTTGTTAGCACATGGGAATAGCACCTGGCCAAAAAAATGAATGATCAAATGGCTAATGGAGGTGAAAACACCTTGTAAATTATAAAGTGCTATCAGATAGAAGCTGTTAGCATTGCCCCGTGTTTAATAAGATCTTCCTGTCACTGAGAGGAACAGTCTTGGCTTTGGATGGAGCATAATCTCTTCAGGAGGTCTTGGCAGTGGGGTGAGGGAGAGGGACTGGCAGAAGGAAAGGGAAGAAAATATATCAACATGTTCAGCCAGTATCTACTAAATACCTTTGGGGGATGAGTGAAACCTGGTCAGTAGGAGTCTAGCGGGGAGGCATATACAAGGTGTCTCTCCAAAAATGTATGCACACAATGTCTGTAGATTCTATTACATTTTGAAAATGAAATATATTTTAATAAACACTGCCTTTATTAAAAGTGTGTATGCTTTTGGGGGGATACCCTGTATATGCAAAAGAAGCTGTAAGCTAAGACAGTAAGCAAGCGCTATAATCCAATTGTTATGAAAGCACAGAAAAGGGAAGATTAATGTTTGACCTGGAAGTGGATGTGAGTACGGGGTTAGGAAAGGCTTGGAGAAGGCAAAGATATTTGAGCTGAGGTTAAAAAAATAATAGGTGCTTTAACAGGTAGTAGTTAATAATAACAATATTAATGAGTCTCATGGGTCAAGCACTGTACTAAAAATGCAGGTATGAAACTCGGGTAATGCATCTCACAACACTGTACGGTAGGACGCATTTTCATCACTAATTTTAGTTGACGAAAATGGTATTGGCAGAGCACATTCAAAGAGGAGGGACATCATCAAAAGCATGCAAGCCAGAGAAGGGTACATTTCTTGTACGGTGACTCATACAGGGCCTACTATATGTTAAATGCCCACTTTATGGTCACTATTCTGAGCTCACTAGGAGCCCAGTGTGGGTGTTCAGAAGGGTTCTGGGAGATGTAGTACAATTGTCAGGATTTAAAAACCTGGGTTTTAAAATCAATCAGATACGGTATTGCCTTTGTCTTGGCTCCTCCAGAAGTAAGCCCTGGATGCTAACACTATATTTAGGAGGTGATACAGGACAGAGTGGTAGGGGAGAGGGAATGTGGAACAGGGAAGGAAAGAAAGCCAATGAAAAGTGCTTTATCAAACACATTTCTTTTGTGGGAAAGTGGAGCTTAATCCCACTGCAAAATTCTAGGAGCCAGTATTGAACACCCACCTCAGAGTCCTTCCACCTCAGGTAGAAGGGAGCAAGGGTATTTGTGCACCAGGTTCTATCATTCCTCGCTTGGGGGCTGCTCTTGGGAGCTGCTCATTCCCTGGCATTTCTGCCTGCCCACGCATGGACAGAGAATTTCCAGTGGCCAAAGAGAGTGTCAGGCAGAGTTGGAGATGCCAGCAAATGGACAGTGAACTGGTCTCAGTGGAAATAGCAAAGCTGAGGCAATAGGAGTAGGACGCTGACACTGTATGCTATGCTACAGTCCACCCTTGGACTGCCCAGGTCCACTTCCACCCAAGTTTACTGCATCTTCTCACTAATTCTTCAAGATTGTTGCCTGTCATAATTCTCAAAGCAAACGAATGAACAAACAAACAAAAATCCTACAGCAGAAAGGTCCATGGGGCATAGAGTCTCTGCCCTGCAGTCTCCTTAAGGTCGTGTTGATAATCATCATCTCCCTTCTCTAGTCATTCTAAATTTCACTTTCCTCTGACTAGCACTTCTGCAAGTGCATATTGTTTGGCCAGTGGGGTAACCCCAGCTTCTCATCTCTGAGGTGTCAGAACTCTTGGTTACTGTGCTTTTCTCAGGCTGGCATTGCTGCACTTGCTAATTCATTGTTATCACGAGACACAGAGATACCAAGAGATGTCCAGTAAACCTTTGAGTTTCAGACATACTCCTCCACGCCCCAGTTAGGTAGCACCAACCCCTTATGATAACCATAGTCAATCACCCCTGGAAGCAGAGTGACACCTTTTAAAAATCTACTTATCTACTGGCATGAGGAGTTCAAAATGTCAAGAAAGGCAACATTTTTGCACCAATTCCCCAAGTGTGTCACTGGGAAATATGGCATTGCTAGTAGGGTTTTTTTTGTTTTGTTTTGTTTGCCAGGGACTTCTGGGAATTCGGAAGCAAATACTGCCCATTGGAGCTGTTCTGCATTTGGCAGAAGGGGCCAGGTCTTTATAGCCCAACCTCCCTCTATCTCCAGATACATGCTAATTGCCAGCCAGCCAGTGAGTGATCCTGCTCCAAACACCCATCTTATCTTCTGTTCTCCTGGATCACTCTCAACACCACTATCTTGAGTTGCGGGGCCAGGAGTAGGGCGAGGCAACTGAGGGCACTAAGGCTCAACATTTAAGGAGGTGGTTGGTCTCAGGTTAGTGCGAGTGCAGGGCACTCACCTGAGAATGAGCAACTCCTTACATTTTGTGCCCCAGGTAATTCTCTTGCCTCCTCCTAGGACTAGGTCCTAGCAAATTGGGTCCTTTACAGGGGTGGGGAAACTTTTTTCTGCCAAAGGCTATTTGGATATTTATAACATCATTCACAGGCCATACAAAATTATCAACTTAAAAATTAGCTATGAAGAAAGCCCCTAGATTTATTGAATTTCGAGTCCTGCCTGCGGTTGCCTTGACGTTCCCCATCCCGGCTCTCGAAGTTGATGCTGAGATGGAGTTTGGGTTGCAAGACTGACCCTGTGAAAGGGTGAAGGCAGAGGCCAGATTGGGCAGAGGGGAGAATTCAAACTGCAGAGCAGGCCTAAGCAAGCCTCAGCCAGCCAGGCAGGGAATTCGGAAGCAAATACTGCCCATTGGAGCTGTTCTGCATTTGGCAGAAGGGACCAGGTCTTTATAGCTCAACCTCCCTCTATCTCCAGATACATGCAGCCTGAGGAAGGGAGTGGCTTTGCTGAAGTGGCTTCTTGCAGTGAAGTGGACCCCAAGCAACCCGACAGCTCTAGCTCTCTCTGACCACACTCTTCATAGCTGGGCAGTAGCCTTTCTTGACAGGGGATATGGGTGACATGTCTTCAGGTCTATGATGACTCTCTTGTGGACTTTTTGCTTTTTTCCTATAACTCTGAGTTCTGTTGGTAGAGATGTCTTAGTTGCCATTGGAGAAATGTGTCCACTGGGGGGGAAATCAAACATCTCATTGACTTGGAAGTTGAGATTACCACTTGGCTATTTCAGCTTCCTCATGCCTGTGAACAAAAAGAAAGGAAATGATGTCTTAATAGAGCGATTAATCTCCAAGTGGAAATTGGAGATTACAATGGAAGCAGGAAGAAGTGTGTCTAGAAGCTTGGGATTCTCTTGAATACCTCTTGGTAATGGCATATCCAATAGTAAACATAAATGGAAAATGACAGCCACCAAAGTAAGACAGGATAAATCACGCAGGCCCCTCAAGAATGAAGATTCAGGTCACATTGTCAGGTAAAGAACCCAGTCAGTTGAGGTCCTAGCTGAGTACAAAGGAAACAGGAATAATAGAGATGAAAGAAGGTATAACTACCAACTGTGGCCTTTGACCAATGAAAGCAGCCAGCTATTAGCTGGTAGCAGCTATTAGGGTTTTCTTCCTTGTTGGTTATGAAATACATGTACACACTCACACCACCCCCATGCATACAAATATACACAGTATGTTTTTCTCTCTCCCTCTTTCCCTATATTATTTCATATAAGGATTGATTTTGCTGATTAACGTTACAATGTAGTGTTTAAATTAGAGTCTATTCAGGAGTAGCTGTGACTGAGTTTGAGAAGTTCAAATGTCTATAAAGAGCTGGCTGTGCTGGTTATTGCGCTGCTATTGTCTCATCTCCAGACCTGCCGTGGGTGCTGTTTCGCAGTGCTGGGACTCGGACTGTGAAAGTGCATTTCTCTGTTGTTAGCTGGCTTCCTGCTAATTTCTGCGAGGCTGGGGAGCTCAGTTCATTTGCTATTCCTGTTGCTGTTGGCCCATCAATAGCTCATTACCCTGGAAGCAGTAGTTGGTTTCAGCTTCTAACCTCTTTCCATGCCCCTAGAGCCAACCTCTTCCCCCTCCCCGAGGGACCAGGTCCAGAGGGCAGTCCTCCCTTCCTCGGGTGCCTGAATTCCAGTCTCAGCGACGCAGAGCAGTGCCACAAGGGTGTGTTCGGAGTTTGGGAGGCAATGGCTTAGCGACCTGTGCATTCCACCTCTAAACTCATTCTCCAAGTGTCTATCCTTTCGAAATAGGTCCTTCCTCATGGGTCATAAAGTGAGCCTGCTGACTCTAGAAAGAAGTTGCACGTCTGCCTCTAGGCTTGCAGCTACCCAAGTCTGCTCTTACTGGAGGCGGATGGGGCCAGGTTCCAGCGCGGTTCTGTGGGAAGCCCCAGGGCCTCTCCAGGCCCAGGGGGGACACAAGGGCTACCCCCAGAGCTCCCCAGCACGGCAATGGGAGGGAACAGGGTGGGGTGTGGGGGGGAGGCTGTGTGCCACTAGCCTCAGCCCAGAGTCCGAGACAGGAAAGCGAGGTGGGGTTTATGCTGACCTTTCTTTCCAGCTATCTGGCAGGCTTCCTCTGGAAAATGAAACTTTCCACAGTGTCTGTCTTAATTATGCATGGACACAGCTGATTTGCATACCCAAATAGTCAGGGCTGTGGAGTGCACGAATAATTGCTTCCTGGTGGTTGGCTGCAAAGGAATGAAAAATAAAAGGGCAAGGCTTGCAAAGTCCTCTAGCCTGTGCACTAACCTGTGCTGATCAGCCTCCCCCTAACAAAACTGTGAGGTTTGCAGAATTGGCTGAATTCAACTGTCTTCACTTTTTTTACCATTGCTGTTACCCCGTTGCAGGGGCCACATGGTGGCCTTCTTGCAACTTAACATACTTCTTGATGCCCTTAGATCTTCTTGGCCTATCAGAGGATAATCTGGTAAGAAAATTTGCCACTAGGTCCTTGAAAAATAGCTATATTTGCTTGGACTTTAATTTCCCCCCCTACTTGAAAATCAGGAATTTGGACTAGGAGATCTTTAAAGACATTCCCAGCCCTATAAAGTCTGATTCTATTTGTTGTGAACTAAATGATATCCCCTAAAAATCCACATGTTGAAGCCTTAACCCCCTATGGTATCTGGAGGTGGGGCTTTGGGGAGGTAATTAGGGTTGAATGAGATCTAGAAGGTGGCGCCATGATCTGATGGGATTAGTGCCCTTATAAGAAGAGACTAGAAAGGCTTTTGTCTCCCTCTGCCGTGTGAGAACACAGGACCAAGGTAGACATCTACAAGCTTTCCATGAGTTAGCTTCATTTGCTCTTAGTGTGTTCCCTCCCCCCACCCCCCACAGGATGAGAGACATAATGGGAAAGTTTTTGAGTTTAACATCTTACAGCATCTGCTACTAGGAGGGACCAAACTTGACATTCTGGGTTTATATTTCAAAAATCCCAGAGAGGAGACTTTTAGGCCCAGCTGGGTTCAGGGGCTACCTCTAGACCAATCAGCTATGGCTAGGAGTCAGAGGAATTTAAAAACCAAGTTTTACTTAGTGTCCATGGAGCCTGGGGTAGGACAGTTCCTGGGGTCAGGGAGCATGTTTGGTCTGGTTCAGCATTCCAGAGGAACATGGTTATCATACAGTGATGGATTTGCCCCGCCCATACCCTCTTCCAGCTTTCCCCACTCTTCCCTGCCCCCAATCACCGCACTGTTGCCCTGGTCTGTGAGTTCTTTCTCTCTTTTTTTTTTCCCCTTTGTTGCTTAATCCCTTCAGGCCCTCCCTGCCCCCCAATCTGTCAGCCCAGTGATGGATTTTAATGGTGGGATTTTAGGCCATAATGAAGGCGTCACAAGAGTGGAGCTGTTGGCCTCAAAGGCTGAGAGCAGCTGAGGAGCAGGTAGGAATATAATCCTCTTGATTTTATTGACGAAATAACTAAGGCTTAGAGAGTTAAATAACAAGAAAATGGTAGAGCTGAGACTGAAACCCAGAGGGTCTGATTTTAAGCGTCACATTCTTAACCTCTAGGTTATCATGCCCCAGAACCAGAAAGTACCTGCCACTCTCTTTTCATAAGCACTTACTAGGCACCTTAATAAGCATTAGGATGACCAAGAAAGACAAGGCCAGCCCCCCCCAAAAAAGTCTGATAAGGATACAAACACGTGGGTCGTTGGGCTACAGTGGGATTGTGTGGACACAATGAAAACCTTTCCTTACTGCTCTGATCTACAGGAAAGCGGGAAGCACCCGGCTTGTTGAGGTGAGAGCCTCCTGTTACTGAAGAAGCAGACAGAGGGGACCGACGCTGTGGTCTGTCTGAGGGAGCCATGGCCTTCCTCCTTGCAGATCAGCACCTACAGCAATCATGGCTTCAACAGTGTCTGCAGCACTTCACTTTTTAGGCTGGGAGATAGCTACATAGACATTCATTATGCTTTCTAAATCATCTTTTAAAAATTGATTTTTAAAAAGAGAGGAAGGGAGAGAGAGAGAGAAACATCAATGTGAGAATGTAGCATCGGTCTGCTGCATCCTGCATGCCCTCTACCGGGGATTGAGTCCACAGCCCAGGCATTTGCCCTGACTGGGAATTGAACCAGCAACCTTTCTGTGCATGGAATGAGATCCAACCGATTGAGCCACACCGGCCAGGGCTCTAAATCATTTTTTACATCTGAAATATTTCACAATTTAAAAATAATCAGGTTGCAGGGAACTTCTTGACATGGGAAATATTCATGAAAGAGTTTTAATTTAAATAAGTCTTGTTACAAAACAATTTATTTAGAACAATTTCAATTTTTTTAAAAAAAAGTAAAAAATATTAAAGTTATTTACCTAAGTGATAATATTTTGAGTATTTTTTTATTTTGCTGTATTTTCAAATATTCTATAAGGAATGTATATTCTTTTTATAACCAGAAAATAAATTATCATTCCTAATGTGGTTAATCTAGAGCCTGAAGTCATCTCAGTACAGCATTTGACTTTCTGCCAATGCACTTAATTGCCTCTGTTGGTGACCCGAGCAGCCCATCTTCTTGCAGTGTGTCTCTGAGTGATTCCCCTGCATCCTTTTACAAAATCTCAGATTCTGTCTTCTTTGCTTGAAAGAGTCCAGCCCCATGGCTGTGGAAGGGAGGCTGTGTGTTTTCCAGAAGCTGTAGTGGAAAGCAGGGTGAAGGCAGATATAAAGATGGAAAGACTGCAAGACAAGACGTAGCCTCAGTGCTTCATGCTGATCATGGATCCATATAAACGTAATGTGCCCCTAAGTGTGCAGAAATGGTGCTTTATGGCTTATGGAATGCCTTCACATCCACAAACATGCTTTATAGTTACAACAACAGTTTGCTGTTCCTGCAATAAGCCGCTACTTCAAGTTCCTCCGCCTTTGCATTGACTGTTTTCTGTCTTCCACCTGCAGAAATTCTACATCGTTCACTTGAAGTGCCTCCTCCCCAAAGCCTTCCCTTGAATGCAGGCAGAATCAGGTACATCATCCTCTGTACCCCCAGAGCACATTGCACATACCTGACATTTTCATAGGTAGTTCATAGTAGGTATTGGAGTATCGCTGTTTTCCCCACTAGAACATGACCTCCCCAAGGGCAGGAGTAGAGTCTTGCTCATCTCTGTTTACTCAGCATTTAACACTATGCCTGGCACAGAGTAGGCGGTCAACTCGGTTGGCATGACTTAAAGCCAAGCAAGGTCGTTAATATCACCTTCCCCTGAGAGAGGAGTAGATGAAGCTCGCCTTGCCTAAAATCCCTCGGCTAGGGAGTGATGAAGCTGGGATTTGAACCTAGGTCAGCTCGACTCCCAAACCTGTGCCTTTCAGCACCATGATTAACAGTCACCTCCTTTATCATCACCGTCGTCATCACTATGATCACTTCCGTCGCCCTCCTTCATGCCAGCACACCTTAAGCCCCTTTGTGTCTCCGGTAGTAGCTCACACAGCTCTGACATAAGCTCACTGACTTGCCGTGTTGGCTTCCCATTCTAGGGTGAGGAAAGGGCCCCATCCGAGAGCTCATCATGCTTTGGGGAAGTCAGAGCCCAGGTTGGCCATATCCCGAGGACCGAGCTGTCGCTCTTCACCTCTCCAACCAAAAGTTTAAAGTTGGCGTGGCACGTGAGAGTCAAAGCCCTTGGTTTATCTTTCTTTTTATTGACTTGCGAAGTAATTTTGCACAAACCCCATTATATTTATGAGTCTTTTGGTTTCTTCATGTCTGAACGCAGGAGAGGTAATATTTGGGACTCCCTTCACAGGCGTGCAGTGAAGACTTGCATAGGATCATGGGTGTGAAATTTCATCTTGCTCTGGGAAGTCCTCCACATGGGCAAGACATTTATGCTACTAAACGTAGAGGGAATAGAGTCATGGGCTAATGAAACAACCTCTCCTCTCCTCACTCCACCTAATATTTTGTGAAAGCGTAGATCTCAAGCTCCCTTTCCTCTCTTCAGAGCCACCCCAGCATCCTTTGACTCGTGTGTGTGTGTGTGTGTGTGTGTGTGTGTGTGTGTGTGTGTGTGTGTGTGTGAGAGAAAGGGGGTGAGGAGGGGGGTGAGGCAAGGAGGCATAGCCATACCACATTATTCTGGAATTCTGGGAAGCATGTCCAAAGGGGATCTTAGGATTTGACTTGTATATGTGCAGCTCTTACTAGATGGTGCTATTTTAAACACTTCTCAGTTGGAAGGCTGGCAGCTCTGATTGCTTTTCAAAACCCTGGCTTTTATCACCATCGTTTTCTTCCTGCATAAATCTAGGCTATGTCCCCACCTTCTGTTTTCTCTCTGTCTTTGAGCCGAGAAGTAAGCAAGATGCAATTTAGTAGCTGGGCTAGAGGGGGAGCGGATTGCTTCAGAGACATCATTGCTTTAATTGACTTGTTTGCTTTCGGATGAGTCATGTTCAGTCTGAGCTGTTTTCCCTTCACTAGATGTCGGTGGTGGTGCTTTTATCTTGTTGTCTTTCTTTCCTTTCCTTTTTCTTCTGTTTTTCTTGTCAAGAACAATCAGTATCAGCTCTGGTGGAGCATAGGCCTGGCTTTGAAGGAAACAGTCTTTCTCTTCCTTCCTGAAATTAGAAGGGGCTGCTCCACGCTCGGCTGCCCCTGGACGATGGCTGAGCTTCTCGGTTCCCAGCTGTTCTCATCCCCAAGGTCAAGCTTAGCCAAAGCTTCCTATTCCCACAGTCTCCTGCTCCCCGCCACATCTGCACAGAGGTAGTTAAGGCTCCTGAGGGAATCCTTTCCAACAGATGTTTACATTTTACAATTTCTAATCTGTAATCTGAATATTTCTGGAAACAGGTAAACAGATTCTTTGAGTTCAGCAGAAAGGTCTTAGCAGCAGGGAGTAGGAAATTTACCTGCAGAATAAAAGACTGAATTAAGGTTTGGCAACTTTTAGTCAATAGAGGAACAGGGGAAACTCTTCAACATGGCTCCTGACACCTAATTGGCCTCATAAATGTTTATGAATAGAGGGAAAGGAGGGAGAGGACAGGAAGAACTGAAGGAGGGGCGAAGGGACATCTCTGATGGTTCCTTCTTTACCTGCTATTGATGTTGGACCTCCTAGGTCTCTGTATGGGCCACATTCCTGTCTACCCATTCTCTCTAAACTCCTCTTACCCCAAATGAGGTCTCCAGAGTAGCAGCTTCTGCATCACCTAGGAGCTTGTTAGATGTGCCTACCTCAGACCCACTAAATCAGAATCTGCATTTTAACAAGATTTGAATGCCCATTAACACACCTAGTCTTACAGCTTCAGATACATTTGCTAATGACTCCTAAATATGCTTTTCTAACCCTGATACTTTCAGGGAATTTAGATTCATGCCTTTAAATGCCCACTGCCTACTGGCCTTTTTCATTTGAATGAAGAGAAAGTCATCTCGAACTTTATATGACTAAAAGACAATTCTTGACCCTCCATACTACTTCTCTACTTCTTCTCTTCCCCAGAAATGCCCCCCCCCCCCAAAACGTACATGTTGTTTTGGGTTTCTCTCTTTTCCTCACCCTCAGCACTTAATTTATCGCTAGGCCTGTGCATTACTTTTCCAAGATATACTCAGTTCTCCCACTGTCTCTGTTCTCACTGCTGCAGACCTAGCCCAAGCCACCCACCGTCTTTGGTCTGAATTACTATTCACTTCCCCTTTCACCCTGGACAAGCCACTTGCCAAAAAGCTGCTGGAGAAATCTTTGTAAAACATCCATCTTGTCACTTTCCTGCTTAAAATCTTCTAATAGCTTTCCGTTTCATCTAGAACATCATAATATTGTTAATAATAAAATGTTTACTTTAGTGGAAAGAGTCCATGAGATCTGCTGCCTACCTGCCTCTCCAAGCCAGACTCGTATCCCGTGTCCCCTTTCTGATGCTGCCCCCCCCCCCCCCCCCCCCGCACAGTCCCTCACCTTGGGGCTTCTGCATGACCTAGTCTCATCATCTTGAGTGCTCTTTCTGGATCTCAACACACTGGTTCTTTCCTTGTAACTCAATCCACAGCCCAAATGTCACCTCTTTAGAACAACCTTTCCTGATCACAGAATCTCAGTTTGGGTCAGTTACTGTCTGTGACAATCTGCAGAGTACCTGTGGCTGATTGTTGGTTGTCGTATATGCATGCATCTGTTGTCTTTCTCCTCTAAGAGGTTAGCTCCTTGAGCAGACCTTGCCTGTCTTATACCAGCTATAGTGTGGTGCACAAACAGGCAAGGTTTCTGATGCTTTTAGACAATACGTAGGCCAATACTATTCTTTTATATGTAGGTTATTGAATTGAACTTTTTCAGTTGCCCAGGATTGGCAACTAGAACCCAAAGCTGAGGTCAGAGGGTAACCCAGTGCCAAATGAATGAGGGCAGACGCTACTTGGAGGGCTCTGGAAACCTCAACCCCAGCTCTCCCGTCGCCATCTATTTATACAAAGCTTGTATAAATAGAAGACCAAGGAAGAGAGGCGGATGACCAGGGTCAGACATTATTGGATTGGGAGACGTACTTTGGCTTTTTCTCTCCCTCCCCAATGGATGTTCCCTCCAGCTGAGTGAAGGTATTTCCAAGGGAGTTACTTACAGAACTGGGGTGCTTTCAAGAAGGGGAGGTTGGTATCTCATTGTGGGGTGTGATGTTTATTATTAGAGTGAAATGGCTGGTCTGACCAATGTTTTTCTAAGCAGGATACCCTTAAGACTTTGCATTTTCCTATGATAGAGGCATCACTTGGTTTCTTTCAACTCAGGAGGTATTGACAGAAACTAGAGTTATTCAAGAATAGAGGGAAAAGCCCTGGATAAGAGATACCCTGGGGGGAGGAGAGGAAAGAAGGGGAAAAGGGGGACATCTGTAATAGTGTCAACAATAAATAAAGAGAGCTACTTAGACTATAGCATCTCTCCCTGTACCCCATCACCCCAGAGAGGAAGGGAATGAGGCAGACGAGGAAGTGTCCAGGGAGCACATGAGCCTTCTGTCTATCCACAAGCCCCTCATATCTAGGCCTGCCTAGGGCAGGAGTTAGAGGGCAAGGTGCACATCAAACTGGGATGAGAGAGCAGATCCAGTCTGGCTGGACATCTAACTCATGGAAGTGACCAGAAAGCTCAGAGGCCTGTCAGACAGGCCGTTAAGGGATGGCTTCATCAGCGCTGGAGAGAAAAGAGTGATGGGGAAAAAATAAAACTCTTCCGTGGTTACATACCATCAACTTCAATCTGGTCAATAAGTCAGCTAAAAATTTCCACTGATAGACCATAAGATGTACAATCTATCTAGAGATAATTAAAGGCTGAACAATGTAGTCTTCTCGTTCATATTTGCCGGCCTGTGGAAACTCTGAAATAGAACTGTTTCACGTTACAGATGCAGGCTGGCTGGTGAATTTAGCTAAAGGCGCTCGGTAGGGTTGTGTTAAGGAGAGCTGAGTTGTGCATTGGCTTCTCTCAGTTTCATTTTTTAGTCCCTTTGAAGTCTGTACGACACCTCCCCAACAATCTGTGGGTGCCTTAGATCAGAAACTACTTTTCAGTTATTTTATAATTACTTATCACACCTAGGACAAGACCTGGCACACAGGAGACACTTGATAGCGATTGTGCTAATCAAGAAATGAATTCATAGATTCAGTTTGATTGTTATAGGTAGACCAGGGGAGTTTTTTGGGGGGAAAATCAGTTACTTTAGGGTGGGAAGGTTAGGGCTCAGAGTCCAATGATGTCATTTCCAACCGTATGAATTTCATCAAGTCGCACATTTTTCTGAACCTTGGTCTCACCCGTAAAATACCCAGAACCATATCTGAGTCACAGGTTGTTGTGTGGATCAAATGAGGTAGCACATATGAACTCACTGAGCACACTGCAGTTATCCCAAAATGTGTTTTTGAAGCTGTGGACTGAAGCACAGTCCTCCTGGACTCTGCCTTCCCCGATTGTTTGACAAATGCTCCCTCCTCCCCTTTCACCCCTCCTCCTCTATCTCCCTACTAGATTATAAATGCAGGCTGAATCCACCCTCTCAGACACATAAGAGACACGTGTGAGTAGGCCGAAAGACCTTTAAGAAAAGACCAATATTTGCATATCTATTATGACTACTCACTGTTCGACTTGTTTCATTACAATTTCTATTTGGATAATATGTAAGGTCAATACTGTCACTGTTCTGGAAAATTCACTTTTTATTAAAGCAAAATGCACTGTATTTATAGAGATAACACCTTAAATGCTACGAGAAAAGGTGCACCAATTACACCTGTTCCCTCGATGGGCCACGTTCACACGCTCCGTGTTTTATCGTATGTACGAGGAGAGGGATCTGTACTCGCATGGATGTGTCTCAGCTGTTATCCTTTGGCTGAACTTGAATACATCTCATACCTTGACCATCCTTTCTCAGAGACCTGGTCGCACTGAGATAACCATGTTGAGAAAAGAACCCTAATGAAACTAAGAGAGCTTTCTTCCCTGCTCCCCAAAGCAGTGTGTTCCCACTGCATCCCCCCAGCCTCCCCCTGAGCAGCTTGCTTGTCTCTCCCTTTGGCCATGAACTTACTATAGGAAAAGTACAGTGTCTGGCACATACTAGAGGCTCCATAAATATTTGTCGGGTGAGTGAAAACAAAGGCCTGGCCCAGAGCAAGAGCTCGGTCCTTGTTCAATGAAGGAAAAATGCACAGAGACTACATCAGGAAATCTTGAATTCAAATATTTTTTATCACTTGCTAGCTATGCAGCAATTTACTTAGCTAAATGAAATTCAGCTTCCTTTTTTTTATTAAACAAGAAAAATATCTGCGATGATTATCCCTTTACAGTTCATGGCATGTAGTAGATAAAACGAACTATAATTCCAATTTCCTTCACTCCTTCCTTTTTGACTAACAGAGGGGAAAGGAGATTGTTGGTGTTTTCTTATCATTCTGTTCTGCCCGTGTTAACAAATACAATTAGAATATGGAAAATCTTTTTGGGTACATGTTTTGTGGTATTTTCTACAAAAGCGTTGACTTCTGCCCAGCCGGCATGGCTCAGTGGTTGAGCATCGACCTAGGACCCAGGGGATCGTGGTTTGATTCCCAGTCAGGGCACATGCCCAGGTTATAGGCTCGATCCCCAGTGGGGGGTATGCAGGAGGCAGCCGACCAATGACTCTCTCATCATTGGTGTTTCTGTCTCTCTTTCTCTCTCTCCCTTCCTCTCTCTCTGAAACCAATAACAATATATTTAAAAAAAGCTTTGACTTCTGTTTCCCAGCTCCCACCCCCACTAATTTCAAGCTCAATAAACAATTGGCCAGCCTTGTTATTTGGGTATAGAGAAGCCCAGGGTCCCTAAATCGATAGTCTTACAGACTACTAATGTCATGGTAGCAGTAGGGTTCTCTAGTTATTTTTAATATGTCATAAGGCCCAAGGGAAATGAAACATTTACCTATTTTAAGGTTTCACATGCTAACTCAAATGTCAAATGTATGTGCGTTTGGCTGGAATGAAATCAACTCAAAATTGTAACCTTGGTTATCTCCTGGTGATCAAAACCTCAAAGGTGCTTTAGTGTATTTTGAATCATTAAAACAATGGGAATATAATTACTTGTATCTTAAAATTGAAGTTTATTTGATAAACTAAATATTTTAAAACATGGGTTTCATGCACTGAGCCTAAATAATGAAAGGGGCCTTTGGAAAAGAGGCATTGGAGTTTCCAAGTATAGATCCAGTTTTGTAGCATTGCGTGACACCAGGCAGTGGTGTGTATGTCACTACAGCGTGACTCCTGTAATGCTGAGTCCTGCACTCTGCAATGTTTTGGTCTCGTGAAACTTACTGTTTTCTCATCGCCTTTTGTCATTTTGCTGGGATGAGATAGAGGCAGCAAAGTTTGGAGAGCTGCAACTGGCATCCATTAGCAGCTGCCGTTGATCAAACTGCCCAACTCTAAGTCTAGGTCAGTCATCCCCGAGCGGTGGGTGGTTCCTTCCTCTACATGTGTTAAAGGTGCCCGATCTCTGTTTACTCGGGGTCTGAGCACATTGACAGCTCACTAATTCTACTTCTTCGTCAGCAATTTTCAATCTTTAATAACATTTATTACAGCTGCCAGTAGGAAGGCTGGCTTGCAGACTTAGTTTCAGGTACAGCACTTTGCAGAAGACATCAGCGTAGGCACTCAGACCGCCATTTCCCAATATTGTGCCCAGCTCAGAT
Source organism: Miniopterus natalensis (assembly GCF_054644295.1). NCBI lineage: Eukaryota > Metazoa > Chordata > Mammalia > Chiroptera > Miniopteridae > Miniopterus > Miniopterus natalensis. The sequence goes on along the minus strand of NC_142089.1, from coordinate 35,003,877 downwards.
TAATGTAGAGGGAGGCAGGGAGGTATCTGGGCACAGGAAGGAACATGGGGGTTTCTGGGGAGAAAATCAGTGCTTCCTGGGTGAGTCCGCTGGAAGGTCGCCTTCTGTGCGCTCTCACAGTAACCACGTGAGTCAGGCCGGATGAAGACGTATCTGGCATGTGGGTTCCCTGGGCAGGCCAACATGTGGCATCCCTCCAAACTGATGGTTTTAAAGGAGAGGTTGGTGCTTCAAGAGGGAGGAGTGGAGGGGGACCAGTGACAGGAGTGGTCAGTGGCTTCTCATTTGTCCTGAGCAATTCAGTAGTTCCCCTTAGTCCCTTAGCTTTCATGCCCACCCTCCTGGCTTCCTCACTCACTTCTCCACCTCCAGGAGCAGCTCTGCAGTTGCCTAGACTCAGCTCTTTAAAGAGTGTCCATCCAGTAAGACTCTGCAGTCCCTTCAGGGGTCTCAACAGCCCCCACCCCTTCTCAAGAAGATCAAAATGGACCTTCCTGCCTTGTACAGTGCTCCATTTTACAAGCATAGGGTCGATCTAAAATTCTCTTGCACCCTCGTTGTGTTGTCTAGTTTGGTCCCTACGCTCAGAGATGACCACTTGATCTTTCTGGGCTGTTTCTTATATTTGACTCTTTGAAGTTAGGGGCCACGATTATGTGTGGGCTTGTGCAAGAATCCTGCTTAAGCCTAAGCTGTTAGTCCATTTCTTTAAAGAGATACCCATTCCCTTGAGGCAATCAGGTCTAGATGTAGGGCTAGAGAACTCTTTGGACAGGGCTCGGATAGCTGTTGCCCGCAATTGATACCGACAACACTTTCCCAATGAGCACTGGCTCAGGCCCATTGGCCTGCGTCCTGGGAGGTGAGAACGTGATTTAGGTACAGACACTGGTACCGGAGCATTTCAGGCACTGAAGAAACCAGACTGGGTACCGCTTAATGAAACTAAGGGAAAAGCAGTGGCTCAGGCTAAGAAGCAACCCAGGAGCTCAGGTACTCAAACCAAAACCAGGATACTAGCATGATCAGCCTCCTAATGTCATGTGCCATTAAGTCCCTGGCTCACAAATTTCTCTTGAGTAGGGACAGTGTAGGTTTCCAAATGCTTGGGTGGGGGTAGGACGGCAGGTGGAATATATACTACCCCCTTTGAGGTGAGAAAGCCTGGGATGGAGGCCAGATGGTCTTCTCACTAAGAACCCTGTTCTGAGCTCACCTTTTCCATGGAACTTCCCCAGATGAGCTGCAGCAGGCCGAGCATGCCAATCTCCCGAACAACGTCTTGACAATCAAAGTCAGGGTCAGACACCTTTCCAAAGTATCCTGCCAAGTCTTCCTCTGTTCATTCTAACTCAGGCTCTGAAAACCTTTCAGGGGTGGCATGCCAAAGACTTCGCTTTAATTTAGGGTTTCGTGTGCCAATAAAACATTCCAATACATGTAACATCTCATTGTAAGGTAAAGCAAAAATCACTATAAAACCACACCATCAGAATCACAAAATCAAAATGATAGATTATTGAGTCCAAAGACCTTATTTTAAGATAAGAAAACTGGGCCCCAAGCAGATAAATTTGTTACCTGAGGTCTTATAACTAAGTTAGGTGCAGACTTATGTGAGAGCCCACTTAATCTTTAATTTTCTTTTTACTATGTCACCGTCTGTTCTTTACAAGCAAATTCAAGCCTCACACAATTGAGCATCTGCCATCATTAGCAAGAAAACAAAAAGGTGAAACAAAATCAGCAGTTTCTTTTTTTTGGTTGTGGGGAATAACTCTAGCCACGGATTTCTCTACCACCTAGAGACTTCTAGCTTCATGTGATTTAACTAATCCCAAGGGAAAGCTTGTGGTTTGATGGTCAGAACATAAACTTTCTTGTGAATCTCATTGACTGAGTTTGGATTCCATTCAGCACTCAATTTTGTAATCCTGAGGGCATTATTTAACTTCTCTGAGACTCAGTTCAAAGGTAAATAAAGAGCGACCTCATAGAGTAGTTAAGGGGTGTATTCATAGAGTTATTAGGGGGTGTACTTGTCAGGGTTTGGTAGGATACAGAACTCAGATTGGGCGCTTCAATAAATGGAATTTAATATGAATTGGTTGCAAAGTGTTAGAAGGACCAGCACAGCAACCTGGGCACGGAGAGGCAATCCCAGGATTGTAACGTGTAGGAAACCACTGAACTAGAGGCAGTGTTACTGGAGCCCTGGGGCCGGAGCCCTGCAGGAGCAGGGACCTTAGAGGACAGCTATTCCTAGGGGAAGTCAGGTAGCACCTGGGGTTACTGGGGAGGCTGCTTGAGAGGAGCTGAGATCATGGTTTGAAGAGCTGAGTGTTGGGAGCTGGAGTCTGGAAGAGATGCTGTCACTTGCAGGCACTGTCCAAAGCAAAGGGGGCCAGGTGAACAATGTTCTGACTTCTCTTCTCGCCCTTCTTCCACTTTGCCTCCATTGCCTCCAATCCCCTGAACGTTGCTTTTTGGCAAAGGAGTCTTGAATATGTAGTTGGCAGGGGTTAGCCTCCCTGTGACAGAGAGTGGACCAGGAGAGGGTAAAATGGATCAGGGAGCAGACAGGAGTTAAATGATTTCCTGCATATAAAGCTCCTAGCATTGTGCACTATGGGGGATCTCCTCTCCCTGTGATACAATGACTGCCCTCCAGGACACCTGATTAAGCATCGGAGGGTTGACCTTAACAGCTGCCTCAGAAAATTTTTGGTCTCGATGTAGTAACTGCCAAGCCCCTGCCAAGGTCCCGGAGTGGGACTGGCTTCCTATGTACAGCCTATTCCTAACAGTCATAATCATCATCACCCTCATCATCATCAACCCCTAAGCTCATAAAGTGCTTCCTATCACTCATTTAACCTTTGAAACAACCCGATGAGTCATATGATGAAATGGATGATGCAATTAAGGCACAGGGTGGTTGGGTAAGTTGCCCAAAGTCAAACAGTGGCTGGCTCAAGTTTGAGCTGCAATCTGATGCTAGTTTAGTCCTTGCACCTAAAGACTATTGTCTGCTCCACCAGTGTGCCCAGTAATTCTTGGGTTTTAAAAGTTTTCACGTGACAATGAGCAGTCATTTAACCTCATAGGACCTCTTGTTTACCCTGATTTCTACACGAGAATACAGAGGTCCTATGAGGTTAAATGGCTGCTCATTGTCACATAACTCATTAGTAAGAGGTTCTAGGATGGGGATGATATTTTTTGTAGCCCAATGAGCTTGTCATCATTAGAGCCGATCAAGTGAGTTACCATGTGTCCAGATGTGGTAGAACGGATGCCTGCCTGTGCGTGATGATTGGAATGAACCATTGCATTTCAAAGGGCTTTCTCTGGAACCCCCGGTTTCTGAAGAAGGTCATTTATTCAGAGAAGCTTCATTTTTATCTGTTTCCTGTTATGAGTTACCATGTAAGGTGTTATTTGCAAAAAAAAAATTTTTTTTAAATGGTTGCAATGCTTTAAAACAAAAGCAAGTTGACTCTACCGACTAAATGACCTTCCAAGTCCTTTTCTCAGCTCTGACTCTGCTCCATCGTGAATTAACAAGCACCGGTACACGCTGCTGTTGAAACTGCAATATGGGGTCCCATGCGGAGGACAGGATCCTCCCATAAGAGCCTAATAAACAGCAATTTCGAGTCCAGTGGGTGATGGCACAGGGCCTTCATTTCCGCTTCTAGCCAAGGAAAATTTTGATCAGGCTGCCGGCCGCCTGCCCACTCATCTGCGGCAGGAAATGGGTTTAGCGTCTATATGGGCCGGACTCCCATATTTATCATCCGGTTAAGCCTAATCAAAATGTTTTCCATTTCACCTGGTAAGTGCAAAGGGCTCAGAGGAGGGTCTGAGTGATGGCGGTGGGGCCCCATCGCTTTCTCATCACTGAGCTGCAGTTGTTAAAAGTCCCATTTCTCCTTAGTGTCTCACTCGGAGCTGAGACAGGCAATTTCTCTCGCCCCCTCCCCCAACCTCCTCTGCTCCCTACAAGCTGCTCTTGGCAGCAGCAAAAATCTATGGAATTGACCCCAGAGGGGGAGGGAGGAAGGGCAGATTGTGACCCCAAAGAAGGCTAAGGTCAGAGGGGAAGCTCAGAACTGATGGATGAAATGAACCTCGGAGCAGGCGCCTCCTTGGATAATGAGGGGCTGCAACCTCCTGGGATGGGGCAGAGCTGGGGAGGGGAGGCCAGAGGTCCTCTTAAGTAGGGGGGGTCGGGGAGGGGGCTTGGACCATCCCTGGTCCCTTGGGTGAAGAGGAGGTGGGAGAAGGGGCTGCTGATTAGAATGAAAATGTGACAGTCATGCAAAGCTTCCAGCGGGATTTGTGCCTTTGCCAAGATGCCGGGAGGAGGCTATTTGACAGCCCCCATTAGAGGAGGAGAAATGGAGAATATTAAGCCCTGTTCTGTTAGGGGAACCCCTGGGACCGGGGGATGGAGGTGCCCCTGCTGGATTCATTACTGAGGGAGGACTGCTTTCATAAGAAAAACAAATAATGCAGAAATGTCTCCACTTTGATACAGCAAATTCTGATTTGGGCTACGCAGGAACGGCATGTCCCCCTGTGGCTGTTAGGATCCAAAGCAGACATAATCAGTTTCCTTTGCAGGATGGCATAGGTGGCAGGCGGGTGTGGGGAAAACAGGAGCTCGCAGCTGGGTTGGGCTCAGCCGGGAAACGGGCTGTTCCAGATGCTGGTGAGCTAAAGCTGCAGAGAGAGGCTGGGCAACGCGGCCCTGGCTTCAGGGCCGTGCAACGGACGCCTTTGGAGCGGGGCAGTAATGTGATGGGAACCATGCTTGAGGGGGATCCCGACAGCCTAGGGGAAGGTGGGACTCTCCCCGTTTCATTTCACCGATGAGCAAGTGCATCTATCGGGCGCCAGGCAGGGGGCCTCTGGAAGAGTCACAGTGGTAGCCTAAGGGGAAGGCTGAGGGAACTGGCTCAGTGGGGCAAGGACAGTGAGAGGGAGGTCGAGTCATAATATTTTGAGTATTTCGTTAGAGCCTACCTTGTACTCTGCACTATATGTATATCACCTCCTTTAACCCTTGCAACCCTCCTGCAAGATACGTATTAACATCGCCTGTTACAGATGAGAAAACAGGCTCGGGGATGTTAATTAACCTCTCTACAGGACTTCAACCGACACATAGTTTTTCATTTGCTAAGAGGATAAAAGGTCTGTCTCTTCAGCCCACTCACCTCGGCCCACTATTTTCTTCCTTCGGAGACATGGAGTTTTAGATCCAGAAAGGCTTTTCAGCTTATCTAGTCCCCCTTTTCCACTGTATAGAAAATTGAGGTGGGAAGTGGAGGCAGACACAGCTCAGCTCCGTGTTCTCCCTGTTCTGCCAAACGGCCTCTCCTTCCCGGTTGTCAATACGAGCCTTCCCCTCACCTGCGGCTCGCACCGCACTCCCAACACACAGGAAATTGACTTCGAGCGATTACGTTTCTGGAGCAGTTTGAGATGAAGTGATTGTCAAGAATCCTATCACACTTCCCCCCCTACTGGGACATCAATTTTATCTCTCATCCCTTTCATCTCTGATGTTCAACTATCCTCCTTAATCTTTGTCACAAGAGAACACTGTTATGTGCATCTTTAAATCACCTACTACGTGCACAGGAGCTCCCTTCTATAACAGCAATTAACTTAATCCTCACTACAGCCTCATGAGCGGAGGGGCATCATTTTGACATTTGAGAAAACTGGGCCTCAGAGAGGTTAAATAATTTGCCTAAGGCCACCCCTCTCGGAGGTGGCACAGTAGGATTCTAACTGAGGTTGGTCTCATTGCGAAGCCTCCTTCATGAAAAGGGGCCCTCCTCCTGTGTTTACGCCCCTTTATTAGGGAGCATACATTTTTGAGTGCCCACTGAGTGTCCAATGACAAGTGCAGGAGACTTGCCCCGAAGGTGGGAGATTCATTCTGTCCCCTCACTGAAACCCTAAGAGGAAGGACAGAGGTTAAACAGCAATGTTTCTCCTCTCCTGTTCTTAGTAATAGACAAAGCACTTGTGTCCACAGCACTGGACAGTTCACAAAGCATTTCACATGCATCATCTTAGTGTATCTACACCAGGGAAATGCAGAACTTCTGTCCCCGCTTCCCATATAGAAGACAACATGGGAGACAGAGCAGACAGACTCATGGAGGTGGGGAGAAGTGTGCGAGCCCACGGCCGGTAGTGCAGGCCGCTTCTTGCCCACTGCTCCTCACGCGGCTCAGCGTGGATCCTCGCTCTCCTCTGGCTCCTGGTCGGCACGAGCCGGCTCTTCCTTTCCTCTCTGTAGAAACATTCTCCATCGCCTTCCTTGTAGCTATAAGCTGACCTGAGACCTTATTTCTCCTCGCTCTAAATCCGGCTGTCTGTAGTCACGCTCGTCAGGCCTGTGGCCCTCTGTTCTTCTTTAGATTGTGCATGACCCGAATGACCCCCTGAAGACCATTCTGCTCCATTTCAAAGTGGAAGCCTAAGGAACTAGAGCAGGTCCTATGGTGCACAAAGTTCCTTCTCGCTCTCCTTTCAACTATCCACCCACCCACCCACCTATACGTCCATCCACCCATCTCCTCTCCCCCTTCCTCTTTCCTTCCCTCGTTCCCTCCCCTCCTTCCATTTCCTCTTCCCTCCCTTCCTTCCTCTCTTCCAACTATTCATACATCCATCTACTCAACACACATATAACGAAAACCTACTATGCATTAGACAGTTTTCTAAGCACTAGGAACACAGCAGAGATCAAGACATGCAAACTTTCTATTCTAGGTCAGACAGAATAGAAATAAGAGCATAAATAAAAACTTCAGGTAGTGGTAATTACAATGAAGAAAGTAAAATGGTGAGGTAGAGACTGACCTCAGGATGATGCTTTCGCGGTCAGGGAAGGCCTTCTGGGTTAAAGGCCATCTGAACTGCAACCAGCTCTTTCAAGATCTGGGGGAATGATCTTCTCGGGAGAAGGAATAGGAGTGGCATAGGCAATCTTCTGCCCACTTCCACTACCAACTCACTGAATTAAGATTTATTTGACTCTCCCAATATTCTTCACAAAGGAAACAGCGCAAGAATTCTTGGTGACCCAATCTCATCATATAGAGAAAATGGTGAAAAACAAGAGTGTTCAGGGGCCTTTCTCATGATCACCAGGGATGGGGGTAGAAGAAATGACAAGGCATGATCTAAAGGAATGAGCACTGGAGAAGGGACTCAGAAAGCCTCGGTCCTGCATTCAGCTCCATACTAACTAGTTGTGGGAACATTGCATATCTCACTTTCCCAATGCAACCTTTGGTTTTCTCAATAACAATCAGTGGTTATAGAATTTTAAAGTGATATAAGCTAATGTGAAAAATAAACAAAACAATAGTGGCAACATTTACTGAGTGCTTATAACCTGCCAGAAATGATTTTAAGTGCTTTACACACAACAACTTTAATCCTCCCAACAACCTTATGAGATAAGTACTATTAATATCTAAATATGAAAGACAAAGGACCCAAGACACAGGGTGGTTAAGTAACTTGCTCCGGTTTCGCAGACAGGAAGTGGTAGAGCTGCGTTCAGACCTAGGCCGTCTGGTTTGAGCGCCCCAGCTCTTCAGCCTCACATAATAGTCCTTCTCTTGAAGGCAACAGAGCCGATTACCCAGTTGAAGTTGAATTCAGGAGCTCTAACCCTTCCCCTTCAACTTGTCTTCTCCCCGGAGATGTTCCCTTGGCCCCTGGGCTCTGGGAGACGCAGTTTGAAAGTCTGAAGACAAGAGAACGGTAAAGGCTCTTCCAGCCTTAAGTATCGTGGCTCCAGGGAGCAGCGGGCCTCAGCTGGCATGATGGGAGGGGATTCAGGACCCCTTCTCATCAGAGATGGCGGGTGGCCTAGGGAACTGTGCGACTGGGGGTACGGTACATGCAGAGGCAAAGCATTTTCAGCCGGTGGAGTCCATCTGCCCTGGGATTATCTGAGGTTTGCCAGGAGGGAAATGGTATCTGACTCTCTCTGACCCTTTGTGAGGCAGACCTGGGAGGGAAGGGGGAGCATTGAGATTAGGACACACTGGACTGTCCCCAGACTAGAGGCGCCTGGTCATGTTGTCTCCGCTTTCATCCAGCCTGGATGCAGTTCCCTTTCTCTAACTTCCCACTTTGACACTACTGCACTGGTTCGTGAGGACCAAAGGATCCTTCCTTCTGTCCTGGGTGAAGACAGGACAAGTTTTCTCAGTCCCACTGAAGTAAGGTGGCAGGAAGTATTCCACAGTGATTAAGCTAATAAATTCTGAAGACAGGCTGCATGGATTTAAATCCCAGCTATTTCTCCCATAGCTTCTGATCTTGACTTTTTACTTTTATTTTTAATTTTTTTTAGAGCGAGGAAGGGAGAGAGAGGGAGAGAGAGAAATGTCAATGTGGAAAAGAAACATTGACCAGTTACCTCCTGTACATGCCCCAACCAGGGATCAAACCCACAATATAGGTATATGCCCTGACCGGAAATCCAACCTGCCACATTTTGGTGTATGGGACAAATGAAGCTCCAACCAACTGAGCCATACTGGCCAGGCTGACCTTGACTTTTAACCCCTTCAGTCCTTAGTTTCCTCATCCTAATGGGAACAACATATTGGCATACTTAACACATATGACTGTTAAAAATTGTTAAAAATTAAATGTGATAATAAGTGTAAAGCACTTAACATACTGAGTGACATTTGGTAACTGCTCAGTAAACAGTTGGTCTTTTTTTTAAAATAATTTTTAATGGAGCACATATTAAAAAGAGAAGAAAAAATTGCTGCTTTTTACTTAACACAGATTTCTTACCAAAGTTTAAGTGAAGTTTGGTCCCAGATGTGATTGGTTGGTTTAGTTTACATTTACTTCATTTATTTTAAGGAAGAATTTACTGAATATTAGTAATTACCAGGAATTTGGCCAATGTGGAACATACCAAATAAAAAACCACAAAAAAAAAACCCACAAAAAACTCCACAAACAACCAAAACACAAACAAACAAACACACAAAAACCCACTAAGCTAAAGATTAGTTATCCCTCTCCACTCTCTCAAAACAAAAATCTGTGCTAATGGGTAGTGGTGAATAGCAGAGCAAGGAACCTGATAGCAGATCAGGTTTGGATGACCCTAATTCTAAGTCCTTTCCAATATAACATGCTGTCTCCTTTCTTAGTAGGTAATAGAATTTGCTCATGATGGAGGAGTAAAGGTCAGGAGTCAGACTACCTGGATTCAAAACTCAACTGCTCACTTGCTAGCTCTGTGATTTTGGATAAGTTATGTTACTCAATGCATCTAAGCATTAGGTTCCACTCACCTGTAAAATGCAGATAATCCTTTCTTCATAGGGGATGCTGTGTTTAATAAATAGTACCATTCCCTTTTTGAAATAAATAAGTAAATAAATTCCAAGGTTCTTTCCAGTTCAAAAAATAGTCTCTAATTGCTTCCTGCTAAAGGAGCCTGAGAATTAGAGTAGAAGGACATAAGACTGGGAATTAGGATTATTGGATTTCAGTCCAAGCTTTGCTCCTAAATAGCTGTCAGTTTTGGACAATCATGTGACCTTTTCTGGGCCATAAGTTTTCTTCTTCCAGTTGTGGATCAGGTTATGTTTGTACTCTGTAGGGTAACTTAAAAATATATATATATATGTGTTTATTGATTTCAAAGAGAGGAAGGGAGAGGGAGAGAGAGAGAGAGAGAAACATTGAATCGAACCTCAATCTTCTGGATCATAGGTCGATGCTCCACAGCTGAGCCACACCGGCCAGGCAGGGTGACTTCTTTTTAACTGATAGAGTGCTATAAGAAGGATGGGCCTTATTTTGGATATTATAAGGAAAGACTTGGAAAAAAATTAAGCTTGACTGTCTGTCATATGATACTTTTCTTCCTTTCCCTTAACTTTTAATTTCTATGCTCAGGTTACTGCACATAGTTTTTATCTAATAAATGATACTTTATTAGACATTAGCTGGGTCTGCATGGGGCCAGAACATCTGGGCAGAAATTGAGAAGATACCGGTAGCTACCCAGTTGTTTTGTCAGTAACAGCCCTCACATTCACAGCATCTTAGATCTGCAACCTGGAACAAGCTGGAAACTACAACAAATATCCGCTGCGATTCATCCTTTCCCAGAACCCACTCTATGCCCAATTTTTCCAGCTATGGAACACAACTCTGAAAAGTAGTACCCCATTTCGCAGGTGAGGAAACTAAGCTTTGAGGTAAAATGACTTGATTGAGGCCACACTAAGAAGTAAGGGCAGGCTTCTAATGAAAAAATCTCAGTCCATTCTTGTCTTAGAATGTTATGTCCGTGATTCCATCTGGAGGGGTCACAGTCACACCAAATCACCCCTTTGTCAGGCAGTTTTGTGACTTCGAAGTTTGAGAAGCCCCACACTCCCTGTAGTCCAGGTTCTTGTATCTTTTCTAGATGAGGGTGAGACTATGACGATTAAAAGTCACAGCTCCACCCTACCCCGATGCTGCCCCTCGTGGGTCAGGGCCCTGAAACTGTACTTCTGTTCTCACCGTCTACACCCTTTCACAGGGCTGGGATGGGAACGGGAGGCGGGAGGTTGGGAACAGAGGAGGCAGAATCCAGTGCCAGCTGACGACCAGAGACTCTGGAGCTGACGGCTTTTTGGTTCAAGGGGCCTGGCTCACTAGGGTGACGTGTCTCCTTTTCTTTCCCCTCATTTCTGCCCTTCTATTATTGTCCTAGAAAAATCGGGGGAGGGAAGTCTCCAGCACCTAATAAAGAACATTAGAAAGACCCTGTGGGTGAATGGAGGGAAGACAGAGAGCAGACGGCTATGGCAGAGAGCAAGAAAACCTGTTAAGAGTCCCTGGCAAATGCATTAAAAATACAGTTTTTATAGAAAAACACCAGAATGCATTGGTCAGAGATCTTTCTTTTACTGATCAGTCCTCTATTTATTTATTTTTTGTACAGCTTTTACTGCAGTGTTAACAAAATCAATATTAGTTTATTTTGTGGAGGAGAGGTATTGTTCAAAAAGTAAACTGTGATTAGAATTTCTAAAAGCAAATCCTAGTGTTCTCTCTTAATTCAAATTATAAAATCTGAGAAGTATTCAGTGGAAAAAATACTGGCCTAGGATGTAACAAAATTATTCTCAAGGTTGCAGGATGTCTTATAAAATCCTGTATTTACATTTTTAAGTATTAATTTTCAATGAATTATTAATAACCTGAATATTAATAACCACAAAATCTTTATTGAAAAGCAACTAAAATATTTCTTTTTGGTAAATTATCTTAACGTCTTACAGAACAGGAACATGCTAAGGATAATATTAAAGTTTTAGCTTCAGAGAGAACATTAGCTGAGGCAAGGAATCAGAGAAAGAGATTAAGCTGGCTCAGGATGGGAACAATCACGTGTTGTTTGTATACAAGAAGCAAGAAATTTTACGAGGTTTAGTGAAAATGTCAGCCTCTCTTTCTCCTGGGCCTTTGACCATGTTCCCTTTTGTCTGGGTAGTTTTGCCACCTCCCAGCATTCTCTGAAGCTCCCCATGCCACTTGCTAAATGTATTTTTCCTCAGCACTTATCACCTTCTAACATGATACATATAAAACATTTTATTATTTTTTGTTTCTCTCTCCTTGAGGACAGGGGAGTTTGCGGGTTGCCATCACAGCTGTATCCACCGCACCTAGAGCTGGCCTGGCTGAGGAGAGAAACCTTGATAAATATCTGTGGGAAGAAAAATCCCACCTTGTAGGGCATTTCCTCCCGGAAATTCATCCTAAATAAGTTTCAGCTTGTACTGGCCCCATCATAACACTTTTCACATCATACGTTTCAATAAATGTTTATGTGAAATTCTTTTAACATAAAGTTAACCATTTCAGAGTGTACGACTCAGTGATATTTAGAGCACCTACAATACTGTACAACCAAGACTTCTGTCTAGTTCCAGAACATTTTCATCAGCCCAAAAGAAAATTCTGTAGCTATTGAGTGCTCCCTTCCTATTCCCTCCTACACCTAGTGCTTGGCAGCCACCAGTCTGCTTTCTGTGTCTATAGATGTACCTATTCTGGGTGTTTCGTATAAATGGAAGGATATCGAATGTGACCTTTCGTACCTGGGTCTTTTAGTTAGCATACTTTTTTCAAGGTTCATTCAATGTATAGCACATATCAGATCTTCATTCCTTTTTATGGCTGAGTAATATTCCAATAAATGTATATACCTTACTTTGTTTACCCACTCATCTGCCGAAGGACATTCAGGCTGTTTCCACCTTTTGGCTATTGGGAACAGTGCTGCTATAAATAGTCCCTTGCAAGGACTTGTTCACACCATATTTTGATTGCTTCTTTACTTATCTGTCTCCCCTACAAAATCATGGACTCAAGGGCTGGGACCAAGTCTGTCTTGTTCACAAATATATTCCCAGACTGAGCTGTGGCCTGAAAAATATTTGTTTAATGAATGACTAAATACCAAATATCCAAGTTCCTTGAATTTTTAATTAACCTGGCATGATTGAAATTTCCTAAATAACAGGGATACTACAACCTTTAAAATTTTTTAAATGCCACAAATATAAAAGAATGTCAATGCCTTGATTCTAGGACTCACGCAGGGCAGGGGGGAGGAGGCATGGGAGAGAGGTGGAGAAGAGGGGGGAAGGGGAGCACAGGGCGCCCAGGCGGGGAGAGGAGGGAGGAGCTCACAGAGGAAGGAGGGGAGCAGCCCTCAGGTGGTGCTGATCCTCTCCAGCGCTGAGAGGCATCCTCTCTGCCCCCAGGAAACAGCTTTTAGTCTTTCATTTTCAAACATCAAAGTTCATTTCTGAAACAGAGTTTGCTTTTGTGTGGAATTCTGAAGGTGTTCAAGAGTGACTTTGGCTTTTAGAAATAAGCTTTTGAAATGGAGAGTTGTCTTCACATTTTAGCCACTGTTTATTCTTAGCTGTGGTAAGAATCACATGACAAACTTACCCTCTTAACAGTTTTTAAGTGTGCGTTACAGTGTTACCAACTATATGCACAGTCTTGTACAACAGAGCTCTGAAACTCTTTCATGTTGCACAACCGAAACTCTATGCCTATTGAACTTAAGTAAGTATTTATTGAACACCTACTATATACCTGCAATGGAAGAAAACCATTGTCTATCTGGGTAATTAGCCTCTTTGTCCATTTACACCTGGTGATTATGTCCATTAATATTCACTAATAATCACATATTTGTATAATGCTTCTCAGTTTATAGGCACTTTTTTATATTTCTTTATACATTCTTTATACCTTATTAAGTCCTATTTATTCCATTATTTGAATCTCCCAAACTGTTATACTTTTCATTTTCTAAAAAGGAAACTAAGGTCAAGAGAAGACAATTGATTTATCCAAGGTCACAGTGCCAGTAAGCAGCATAGCTAAGATTTGATGTCAGATTTTGAAGGCAAGTTTCCCCCCAATGCATTATGCTACAATGATTCCTTACAAATAAAATTAGAGAGTGACTTTAGCACTGCCTCTTGGGCTGCTGGGAAAAGAGAAAAATATTTGTAAAATAATCTTTATTATTCTGGTTCAAAATACCTAAAAAAATTCACCATATAAGTTGCTTTCTTCTCTCAGCCAACCTCTCTAATAAAAAAATATTTTTCTTATTTAGCTTTTATTTCTTTTTTTGAACATTATTAATGTGCAAGTTTTAGCCACTGCGTTCAGTAAGTGCTGAGGTATTGGGGTCAAATTTGGGCTTGAATCCTAGACTTGCTGCTAAATTCGTTCTTTGACCTTAGAGAAGTCATGTAACCTTCCAAAGTTTCCATGGCCTCATCTGTAAAATGGTGAGTGTAATAATAGTGTCTATCTCATACTGTCGTAATGAGCAGTAGATGAACCAATGCATCAAAATTGTTTAGCCTATTTCCCTGGCCCATTAGCAAGCACATAACAAGGGGGAGATATTATTATTTTCCTGAATATAAGAGATGACTGTTTTATCCAAGTGAACCCATTTTTGGTAAAGGACTGAATTCTTACAGCTTAGAAAGTATGGAAAGAATTTAGAATTTGAAGTCAAATACTTACAAGCAATATTTGATTTCTCATTGCAAAATGGGAATGATAATACCTATTTCACTGGATTTTTGTAAGAAATATTTATAAAGATCCTAAAAAAAAAAAAGCTCAATAAATAGAAGCAACCGTTATTATTATAAATATGATTATTTCAAATTTAAAAATCCCAAATTCACAGATGAAAAGATTTAGGTACTTAGAGAGGCCACCCAAGGTCAATGCCAGCTGGACACAGAATTATTCTTTTGGGATCAGAACTCAGAAACCCCTCAAAGACTAAACCAGAACACGGCAATAATGACCGACAACGTGCCTCCTACAGACAACGTGCCTCCTGTAGCCTAGACTCCGAAGTGCCAAGGTCATTTGTATGTCATGGGTGTTTGCATCTGTGTCTTTTTCTTCCTCTGCTCTATAGCTTTTACGTCTAATCTAACAATTATTCACCGAGCGCCCACTGCATGCCCGATCCTGCACAGTCGCTGTGGGAAACAGAGACCCACGGGCTGAGCGCCGGCTCTCTCCTCCGTCCACATTCCTGGTGGGAGGTACTCATTTCCATGGTTTAAATACATCTGTGTGCTCAGGCCACCAATTTATTTCCTCGGTCCCACCCTTCCCTCTGACACGCGGACTCATCTCCATGTGCCTGTCTTCCATGCTCCCTTAGGAGTGAAGCATCTCGAAGGCAAGGTGGCCTAAACTGAACTGTCGCCACATTCTCCCCCGCCCTCCGTAAGCCTTCTCCGCCCCCAGTAAATCACATTTCTGTAGATGGCGCCTAGTTCATCCAGTTCCTTAGGCCAACCTTGGACGGATCCCGGCCTTTGCCTTTCTTCCACATCCTACAGCCAATGCCGGCAGCTATGGGCAGCGTTACCTTCAGGATGTAATCCCAGTCCGACCGCTTCTCCCCGGCCCCCTCCATTGCTGTCCTAGCCCCGAACGTCAAAATCTTCGCTTGGCCTCCTGCGCGGGGTCCCGACTGAACGCCCTGCTTTCACCCTCGCCGCCAGGCCCAGGCCCGCAGCGCAACGCAGGGACACCATTTGCATAGACTTCAGTGTGACAACACCCTTGGAGTCGCACGAGGCCATGACCCCACTTGCCTTGTTCAAGGCTATTCTCTGGGAAGCCAAATTTTCAAATCTAAGCCAAAGCTCTGCTCAGGAGTCTTCAGGACTTCCCTTCAAGCCCGAAGTAAGACGCAAAGTTCTATAACGTGCCGCAGAATCTAACCGCAGGCCACGAATTAAATGATTTTGCTCTTCTGCTCGCTGACTGTCTTCTGGCCGCACGAGTCCCTTTGCCTTTCCCTGACTGTCTCAGCTACACGTCTCTCGGGGCCTTTGACCATGCTGGTCCCTCTGCCCGGATGCTTGTCTGGCAGGGATTTGCACGACCTGTACCCTCACGATAGTCAAGGCTTTTGCTCAAATGGCCCTTCCCAGAGAGGACTTCCCAGCTTACCCCATAATTTAATTTGATACTATCGTACCTTGCTTTATTTTTCTTTAGAGCACTTATTCTACCTGATAGTATATATTTACTTGTTTTTTTGGTGGTTCTCTGTCTCTGCGATGAGCATTGAATCTTTTTGAAGGTAGGAATTTCTTTCTTTTTCTCCCATTTTATTCACCAATGTATTCCCAGAAGGGCTCGTGCATAATAAGTGTTCAATAAATATTTAAAGCCTGGGCGAATGGAATATGAAATTCATTCATTGGTTCATACAGTCCTTTCTTCCTTTCACCCTTCCTTCATTGAACAATCATTCACTAATAAACTATGCTGTGCTAGCATCCCACATACATCACTTCCTTTCAGCCTTCACGATGATAAGATCTTCAATTTTACAGGTTAACAGAGTTTTATAGGGAGTAAGAACCTGGGCCACGTGAGCTATCAGTCTGATCAGCTTCGTTGCCCACGAGCTTTCTACTCTAGGACGTTACCGCTTACCTAAGCCATGCTGGCTAGTGGTTCTACATGGCAGTTGATGACATAAAAATGGGAAATAATTTAATTTTGACACTATGTAGAGTTTATTTGGGGGGGTATATTAGGCTTTTCTGCAACAATAAACAACCCCCTTGTCTCAGAGGCTCTTGACAACAAACACCTCTTTCTCTTTCATGAGGGCTATGGACCAGCTGGGTTCAACTCAGCTCATGTGCCTTCTTAGACCTGCAGCCCAGACTGAAGGAGGAGCCGCTCTCTGGGACATGCTATTTTCCTGGTGGAGCTGGAAGTGAGAGGGAGTGAGCCAGATCATGCAAGCACGTTTAAAGCTCCTGATAGGATATGGCAGGTGCCAAGTATTCCTGATATCCTATTGGTCAGAGTCTGTCATGTGGTCAAACTCTAAGTCAGAGAGGTCGGGATGCACATTCCTCCCTCAGTTTGTGCAGTCCTTTCGCATCCTATATATAGATGGGAATATATAATCCTATTAGGGAAAAACAGGGAATAGTTCAGAAAAATCATCTCCAGTGTATCACAGAAAGAGATGATATTTCCAAAAATGGGCTCTGTGGAGCAAAAATAACAAAACCTCCCTCTAGGTATCTTTGCAGGTCACCTTGGCTTAGGGTCTGTCTTCACCTTCACACTGGCAAATTTGGATTGAGAACAGTATTATGTCCACCAGCAGTGAGTGGCCTCAGAGGGCCTTCATTCATGCTTCCCTTTACGCACTCAGAAAAGACTGAGATCTCATTCTGTGCTAGACACAGAAGAAACTGAGATAAGCTTCACAAAAGATTGTTGTGAAAGCCAGCTGTTAAATCACTTGTTTACAATTAGAGATATAGATTTTTTAGCAGCCAAATCTTTTGTATGCTGTTTGGAAGATCTTTTCCCCTTGCATCCTGAGAAGCCAAATCAGCCTTGGCAAGCAAGGCAACAGAATAGAGGGAATTAAAGGGTCTCTCAGAGTTTGTGCCAAGGCATTGACTCATTGACTCTTTTTTTTTTGGGGGGGGGGTTGTAAGGTGTTTTTTTGTGTGTGTGTGTGTTTTTAAATTTATCTTTATTGTTGAAAGTGTTACAGGTGTCCCATTTTTCCCCCAATTGACCCCTCCACCTTGCTCCCACTCCTCCCCAGGCCTTCACCCCATCATTGTCTGTGTCCATGGGTTATGCATATATGAATATAACTTCTTTGGTTAATCTCTTCCCACCCTCCACCCCCCTTCCTTCTGAAATATGATCGTATGATCGTCTGTTAAATGCGTCAATGTCTCTGGATGTATTTAGTTCATCAGATTCTTTTGTTCATTAGCTTCTTCTTAAAGAAGACCCTTCAACGTTTCCTGTAGTGCTGGTCTGGTGGTGATGAACTCCTTTAGCTTTTCCTTGTCTGAGAAGCTCTTTATCTGACCTTCAATTCTAACTGATATCTTTGCTGGGTAGAGTCATCTTGGTTGTATTTCCATGTTTTTCATCGCTTTGAATATTTCTTGCCACTCCCTTCTGGCCTGCAAAGTTTCTGTTGAGAAATCAGCTGACAGTTGTATGGGTGCTCCCTTGTGGGTAACTAATTGCTTTTCTCTTGCTGCTTTTAAGATTCTCTCTTTGTCTTTAACCTTTGGCATTTTAATTATGATGTGTCTTGCTGTGGGCCTCTTTGGGTTCCTCTTGTTTGTGACCCTCTGTGCTTCCTGGACTTAAGTCTATTTCTTTCCCGAGGTAGGGGAAGTTTTCTGTATTTATTTTTTCAAATAGGTTTTCAATTTCTTGCTCTCTTTCCTCTCCTTCTGGCACCCCAATAATACGAATGTTGGGCTTCTTGAAGTTTTCCCAGAGGCTCCTTATACTATCTTCATATTTCTGGATTCTTTTTTCTTTTTGCTCTTCTGGCTGGGTGTTTTTTGTTCCCTCATGTTCCAAATTGCTGATTTGATTCTCAGCGTCCTCTACTCTACTGTTGATTCCATGTGAATTATTCTTCATTTCTGTTCGTGTAGCCTTCATTTCAAATTGGTACTTTATTTTGTCTCTGATTTTCTCAATTATTTTCGTCATACTCTTACTAATATCCTGGAGCATCCTTATAACTATTATTCTGAACTCTGTATATAGTAGCTTGCTTGGTTCTATTTCATTTAGTTCCTCTTCTAGAGCTTTCTTCTGTTCTTTCCTTTGTGACATGTTTCTTTGCCTTCACATTTTGGCTGCTTCCTGGTGTTTTTTTCTATGTATTTGGTGGAGCTGCTATGTCTCCTGGAATTGGTAGAGTGACTTTGTGTAGTAGGTGTCCTGTAGGGTCCAGTGGCGCAGCCTCCCCAGTCACCTGAGCTGGGTCTTCTAGGTGCCCCCCTGTGTGGGTTGTGTGCACTGTCCTGTTGTAGTTGAGCCTTGGTTGCTGTTGGCGTCCCTGGGAGGAACTGACCCCCAGGCCAATCAGCTGTGAGGACCAGCTGCAGCTACAGCCAAGAGCTGGTGTGCTGGAGACACCCTTATAGATCAGGATTTACTTCAGTGGAGCTTTGGTTCACCAAGTGCGCCCCTTGAGTGTGTCACTCGTGGATGTGGTAGGCTTATAATCCAGCATGGTCAAGTCTGACCACCAGGTGCACTGTCTCTGGGGCCTCCCGGGAGGTGCAAAGTCAGCCTGTGCCAGTGCCCTGCCCAGGGCCACCCAGCATGAGCTACACAGCAAACCATAGTTGGCTGCTACTTGTGCTGGGCTTGGAGGTGTCCAGGAGAGGCCAAGCTATGAGCCAATGCAGGTGCCACTAGTGCCAGGCCTGGGGCCACTTATCAAGCCATATGGGGCCCGCTGCTGCTTGTTTGAGAGATTTTAGGAAAGTCCTAAGCATGAGGTTTGAGAGGCCACTCGCACAGAAAAGCCCCTGGAAATGGCCTGGATGAGCTGCAGGTGGGGAGGGGCGGGGCCTCCGGGAATCACGGGGCGGGGCCAAAGGTGGGAGTCAGGTGCTGGCGATTCAAACATGGTGCCTGCCTGCCGGCTGTGTGTGGGGATGACTCGCCACAGGAGCCATGGCCTCTGCCAGCCCTTCTGCCTGGGAGGAAGCCGCCCTCCAGCTCTCACCCGGATCTCAGGCAGGTTAGTTCCCCCCCGAGTGTCCCGGGTCCTTTCCGGCTGCTGCCCGGCGCTGGGCTCAGAGGGAGCGTCCGAGTGAGTCCGTGCGCGGGCCCTTTAGGAGGAGCTGCTGGGGCTCCCGCAGCCTCCGCGACCCTCAGGGACAGTCCCTGCAGGTTTCACAGCCCGGAGTTGTGGGGACGTCTCTTCCCAGCCTGGAGCCCTGGGCTGGGGGCCTGCTGTGGGGCTGAGACCCCTCACTCCTCGGGGAAACCCCCACCCCGAGATTCCCTCCCGGGTTTAACCTGCGGCACCAGGTGTGGGCCCGCGGCCACGTCTCTGTGATTCAGCCCCGATCTGCCCGCGTCTCTGCCCCTCCTCCTGGTCTCCGTGCTCCTTCAGGTCCCTGGTTGTGGGGCTTCTGTGCAGCCAGATCTCAGGAGGCTCTGAGGGATGGTGGTTCTGTGTTTTAGTTGTGATTTTGATGTGGTCATGGGAGGCGGCGGGTGCAGTTGTTACCTACGCCGCCATCTTTTTCTCCCCCTCATTGACTCTTAAATGAGCAGACTGGTTGTAACCCTCGTATACAATATCTCACCTAATCTCTCTCTCTCTCTCACACACACAGTCTTGGAGATGCCCTGATACGTTCAAACTCTTGCATGTTTTCTCCTAGACTTCCTGTATAACTCTTTAGCTAACATCCTTTATCAAGGCTTTGGTAGACAACAATAATTTTATTTATTCAGCAACACCCCTCTCATTTTTCTTAGAATAGGCCTCTTTTTCTTTCTCCGAGGATCATCGCCTCCTCTTTTTTCTACCATAACTGTGCACTGTGCCATCGCCTGGGCCACTGTCTTCTCACACGCTCCTCCTCTGCCCGCTGCTGAATGGCTTGTAGGTGGGCACCTGATCTAAGCCTGGCCAACAGCTCTTGTTAGAACTGGGATTAGGAGAAGCATCAGTCCCCCTTCTGCAAGAAAAATGATGGGTGCTGTGAACCTTAGAAGGTTTAGGCCTCCATGCTTCCTCTTTGTGAAGGAAGGCAGCCTGAATGAGGGGAAATAAAGCTGGTGCCCTGAAAGCCTCAGGGAAAAGACACAGGCACACGCCATATGGGTAGCCTCCAAGTCCCATGTTCAGTAGTTCCTGATGTCCAGTATATTTCTATTCTGATTTTTTATTTTTTATTTTTATTGATTTCAGAGAGGAAGGGAGAGGAAGAGAGAGGAGAAACATCAATGATGAGAGAGTCATTGATCTGCTGCCTCCTGCATGCCCCCTGCTGGGGATCGAGGCAGAAACCCAGGCATGTGCCCTGACGGGGAATCGAACCAGGATCTCTCCTGATTGTATTTTCTTATTAATCCCTTTCTTG
The DNA here is from genome assembly GCF_054644295.1 of Miniopterus natalensis. NCBI lineage: Eukaryota > Metazoa > Chordata > Mammalia > Chiroptera > Miniopteridae > Miniopterus > Miniopterus natalensis. The sequence goes on along the minus strand of NC_142089.1, from coordinate 34,983,316 downwards.
GATCCTGTGAATAATTAATCCCCCCCCCTTTTGAGGCCAAGATAGTTTAGGTTGTATTTCTGCTTCTTCCAAGCAGGTCACTCTTTGAAATATAGTGGCATTTTAAAAACTGTCCTTGGAGAAGAGAGGACTGAAGGGGATCATAAATAAGCATTTCAAGGATGGGCAGAGGAAGGGGGGCCTGGCAGAGAAGCAAGAGAAAAATCAGGAGGAGGTGGGGTCATAGGTGCTTTAGAGAGGGGCATTTTGAGAAGCAAGGCAAAATCTACAGTAGTAGCACACGCTTCTGAGAGAACTGGTGAGATGGGGACCAAAATATATTGGATGTAGTTGCAAGGAGGTCATTGATGACCTCAGTGTAGTGCATACACGGAGGAGTGATGGATGCAGAAGCCAGCCAGCATGGGTTAGGGAGTACATGGGCCCTGGGGAAGTCGGGCTTGTGAGAATACAGAATGTTAGGAGATTTGACAACAAATAAATGGCAAGAAATAGGGTCAATGTCAGGACAGGGCACTTTTTTGAGGACAGTTTTTTTAAATTTTATTTCTTTCTCTTTCTTAATATAGAAGAGATGCAATCAACAAACATTTATTGAGTGCATATTATACTTTATATACTATGTTATCTTTGGAATAAAAAGACGAATAAAACACAGGCACGATTAAATAAATGATGGCACATCCATAAAATGGAAAATGAGCAGCACTAAAAACGATGTTGTGAAAGGACTATTTAAATAATAAAATCCATTGAAATATTAGTTAAAAATCAGGTTAAAAAGCCAGCAAGCTCATATAGTCCAATTTTTACTGTATACATCCAAATAGATATATATGCATAGAAAAAAGGCTGGAAGAATACACAGAAGAATGGAAGTGGTGGTTAATAGTGGCCCTGAGATTTATGGGCAACTTTCATTTTATTTTCTTGCTTATTTGCATGTTCTAAATTTTCTACATTTAACCTATGCACGAATGGAAGAAATAAAGGTCAAAACAACCAAGTACACATAACACTTCTTATTAAAACTAAAGACAAGAGCTTACATGAGTGGAGATGATTATACCCGCCTACTGGGCTGGGGAGACTTCTCAGAGGAAGTGATGTTTCAGTTAGGCCTTGAAAACTGAACATGAATTGGCCTGGCTAACAAGGAGGCAAGAAAACGAGCACAAAGTAGAGCAGTCCATGAAAAATTCAAGGAATTTTGAGCAGTCAGGGGGCAGAAGAGAGGGAGCAGAGGAAAGGTGGCTGCCAGGGCAGCAGGCCTCTGCTGCCCACTGAGGACCAGGACGGTGTCCTGTAGTGAGGCAATGGAAGAAAAAGCAGAGTCGGGCAGGAGCTATTGCTCAGATGCAGATGGAGGGGACGCATCCGGGGCGATGGGGCCAGGAAGGAGGCTGAAGGCCCAGGCGTGAAAGGTGAGGACCTAAACTAGGAGAATGGTGGTAGGAGTGAAGAAGCAGGACTGTACTCCTGAGTTATTTAGGAAGAGAAACTGGTGGAGTTTAGGAACAACAGTAATGGCTGCTGCAGGTTGGGCTCTCTGGAAGCAGACCTTTGCAATGGATTTTGAGGAGCAAGTTGTGTATTAGGGATTCACGCGTGTGAAGGGAAGGATTAAGAAGCAGGGTTGGCCAGAGGGAGAAGTCAGGCTGCAGCGCTGGCCTGGCCAAGCGTTAGGCATAAATGGCTGGAGCTCAGGAGCAAGCACTGCGCATCAGAGCTGCACTGCGCTGGGCCCGGGTGGCCTTTGTACCCTGTCTCAGTCACAGGAGACGGGGACTCCAGAAAGGGTATCACCTCAAGTGAGGTGGGTCTCTGCAGGCAGACGCTGAAGGAGCTGACAGCTGGGGCTGGGCAGCAAGTCTTCCCTAGAAGGCAATTCTGGGTGGTGTATCCCTGTGTCCACAAGAACTCCCAACTGTGGACTACATACTAATACCACAGCACTCATTTCATCTTCACCCCACCCCACAACGTAGTCGCTACTTCATCCAGTTTTTCAAAAGGGAGAGGATCCACAAAGAAATCAAGATATGAGCTCAGGGTCATTTGGTGAACCACTAGCCTACACCGCCAGCCACTGAAAGCTTAGAGGAGGACAGGACCAGAGCCTGGCTGGGCTGGCCTTACCATCCTCCTGGGCCTCCTACAACATCACAGCCTGAGAACTTGGGTGCTGTCTCCCTTCTTCCCCCGCCTCACCTCCCTCCCTCCCGCCTGCCCTCCCTTCTTCTGTCCATCTCTCCCTCCCTTTTTTTCCTCTCTCATATACCATTTGTTATCATAGGAAGGAAAATCAAATTCAATAAAGTTCACATTGATTTATTAAACAAAGTCCAGCATGGGAATTAATAAAATAAACACAGACTTCGGTGAAATCGTGCTCTAGTACTTATTTTTAAAGCCATGTTTCAAAAGGTTATCTATCCATAACTCCTATGGATAATTTTTATCAAATGACAAGAATAGACACTAGTTAGTAATGGTGAAGTTCTTAGATTGTCACTTAATACTTAAGTTTCTAAAATTATTCATCACCGCCCCTCACCCCCACCCCACTTTAAGTGATATGATCACTTTAGCATGGTGAACACAGGGGACATTTTAAAGCACATAAACACAATTTAGTATTTTCTAAAACAAAGCCATTGAGTGAGTTTTGCTATTTTTTCACTCAGTGGATTCCTGTCTGAGTGTCTGGGATGGGAAAAGTGCTGAGGGGTTGGCCTTCAGCACTGAGGAGACCCAAGAGACAAATAGTGACAAAGGAGAAGGCAGGAAAGCATCCTTCACAGTCTCAGGACCTGGATAGAAACTTCAGCTCCTCTCACTCCCTTGCTCTGTGATGGGTGAAATCTCCTCGTGTTTCTGAGCCTCTTTTCCACAACTGAAAATGCCCATGACGTCAGGTTATTGCTAGAACGAAAGGAGACCAGGCCTAGGAAAGAGCCTGGCTCCCCGTCGGTACTGAGAAGCATCCTCTGACTGTGAATCGGAAACACAAGTCCTTCATCTTCAGGCATTTATGATTCGAGACAGTCTCTTTCCTCTCCTCCTCTCATCTTTCTCATCCTCCTGTCCTCCGGCAAGATGGGGATCTCTCGGTTCAGGGGCTCCAGGGAGCATCGGGCTCTGAGCACTGGCCAGAGGACAATGCCTCCCCGCACTCAGTCACCTGGCCTTCACCCGCAGGCAGCCCGGGAGAGCAGCCCGTCTGCTTTCCCCGCACAAATGCACTGAACAAAGACAGGCCCACTGAGTTATTTAAAACCCGATTCGAGAGAGAGCATCTTGAATCCGAAGTTCTTGCCTAAATATAAATGGCAAAGCTTATTCAACATCAAATCAAATCAATGATAATTTGAGGACTAATTAGCATTTGGGGCTTTTTTCGGCAGCTTGGTGATGTGGTGTATAATGCTACGTGATTGGGGAGAAGCACGTAATTATGAAGCTGAATACATTGTCTCCTGGAGGCTGGGGAAGGAGCAGATTTCCTAGCCAGAGAGGCCTGCCACCGGCCGGAGGAGGGGAGGGGGGGCGGCCAAGTGGCAGAATCCAGATCTGAAACCTGCTGCCAGGAGGGGCACCTCTGAAGGCAGCCTTCTTGGTGGCCCCACTTCCTGAAAGAAGGGTTTTCACTTCCACTTGGATCAATGAAGCTTCACCTCTCACTTGAATTCTCAGAGGGAAAAGAGGAGGTGAGGTCATTTCAGACAGGGATTGAACAAAGGGAACTAAAATTGGGTACATGCTTGCTAGGAGCCAAGGGTCAAGATGATCAGCCACAAATGTTTGTGGAGCACTTTTCTCATGGTTATGTTTAAGCCCTTACCTACAGCACCAATTTAATCCTCAGAATCGCCCTATGACGTCAAAAGTCTGTTTGATGAGAAAACTGAGGCTCTGAAAGGTTAAGAACTTTCCTAAAGTCTCACAGATAGAAATGAGCAGATCAGAGCTTAATACACTCAGTGTACTTCTGGCTCCCAAGTCCATGCTGCTAATTCCTGTAAGTTACATTGTGCAATCAATCTCACAACACCTATGGAAGATGATATGCTCTTAGAGAGGGAGAGAGATTCACCCAAGGTTACCAGGTAGTACGTGCCCAAGTCTGAAGTCTAGTAGAAAGGTAAAGTGGGAGCAGAGAAAATAATTACAAAGAAATATTAACTCCTTATACAGGAGACTTTGTTGAAGAGCAGTGTCTGCAATCTGCTCCCCTGACTCCTTAAATGGATTCCTATACGCCTGGGGTTTATCACTGGCTCCAGGATTCGGGTGCCAGTCAGAGACTCTGGCCTGAAAGCTACACTCAGGGAGAGGACAACATCTAAGTGTCTCTCAGATGCTGAATCTGACCCACGGGTCATAGCTGCCTGGGGTGTTGGGTTGAGAAAGTTTCTAAAACCCATTAGGGCTCAGTGGGAGAGGGACAGTTTGGTTAGTGACATCTATGGTGGCCACAGCACAGTGGAATGGTGACAGATCTGCCAGGTATTGGCTCTGCCTGCCTTATGCTCTGATTATTCCAGCTGCTCCTATAGTTTCTCTTTGTGCAGTGGATACGTATCAAGGGATATACTCTAATGAAACCCAGGCTGAGTCAGCTGGATTCCGTAGGAGTCCCCAGTGTGGACATGTAACATACCTATTAGTTAACCACATCCCTTCTCTTCAAGGGACTCTGAAATGCTTTAACATATAGACGTGACTGACCAAGAGGCAGGTGTCTTGAAACAGAAAAGCACAGTAAGAAAAATAAAACCCTTAGGTTGAATTTTCTTTTTCAGATTGAATATTAAGAGGCTGCTTTTCCAAGCATGATGAGGGTGATTCAAATTATACTCACTCAACTGGGAATGGCCTGATGGGGGTCCAATTGCTGAGCACCATGTTGGCTATAAAAAGTGAGACAATTAGTCTTCTCAAGAAGCTATCAAGATGGCTTAATTGACACCAGGAAACAAGAGGTGGTTTTTTCAAAAAACATGAATAAACTCAAATTGCTGAGGCCTGACGAGATTGGCACGAGCAGTTGATATGAATACATTAGCAACTGCACTAGATTATGGTGTGGATTACCATCTGATTTGGGCAATAACTCAATCAATTCTTTATTGAGCATCTATATACTAGCATCTATGTATAGCTCTATATACCTATATACTAGATGACCCTACAACGAGGATTATGTATTACTTATAATGTGTACTCAGTCTACATATAGAAGGTATTTGAGGGGGCCTACCATCAAAGATATGTATAAAATAAGGCTGTTAAAATAGAATTAGAAAATATCTGTGGCAGAAGGCAGAAGCTTTTCCCTTCCCCCACCCTCTAATCTCTTTCCTCCCATTGGCGGAATTCATCTGAAATCAGCTGATGTGGGATTCTGGGAAACACACTCTCAAGTCTTAGCTCCTTTTAGATATAGCAATTAGCAGAAGAAAGATATAGATGGATTTGAGAGGAAAGGCCCAGGACTGGCATGGAATCAAATAGGAACCTGGTATATGCGTGCTCAACTTGGCCAAGCCTTGAATTATGAGCATTGTAAGAATCCTGGAGAAGCTGGTGTCTCATTTATTTTTCACAATCTCATTCATAGAAAACATTCTAACCTACTGAGAATCTATAAGGTGCTCTGAGACTGTGATTGGTTAAAAACAGATCTAGGTTTAAATTCTTAGCCATGATGAGAACTTGGACAAGTTACCCCACTTCTTGGAGCTTCACTTTCCCCACCTCACAGAACTGTTGTGAAGATCAAATGAGAAAATGAATGAAAAACACATAATGCAGTACCTGACACATAGGAAAAGCTGAGCTTCTGGCCACCCTAAGGTGTTATTAATAGTTGGTGAGTACTTCACACTCACAGGGCTACCTACTGCTTTCAGTTGAACCTACTTGGCTTTCAGAACTCAAGTTGCCACCTCCAAAAGGCCTTTCCAGGGTGTCCTTCCTATGTATCCCCTAGGCACTCTGGATGTACCTCTAACCGGGCACATTTCATGCCATATTAGAGTTATTTGTTTCTGTCACTAAAATGTGTGAGCTCCTTCCAGACAGGAGAGTGTGGGTTGCTCTCTACAAAGCACCCCTAGCATAGTGCTTGGCAAAGCAAATGTTTGTTGAATGACTGAATAAATAGTTGCTATCATTCACTCACCAGAAGTAAGAAGATCAATTTTTGTAGTCATGGCAATTTGCCTTCTCTAGCTCCCTCTTCCTTATGGGCACCTTTGCCTGGTTTCTTAGCCAATTCTGAACAACACAGTGAATCTACGATCATGCAGTGAGAAGCAGATGGGAGGAAAATGAATGAAATAGTAGAGTTGGCTAGAACAAGTTGGGAAGAAGAGAGTGGACATCTACTGGATGTCATATGAGCATCTTATTCCTAGAAAGAGTGACTGTGGGAGCTGCCATGCTTTTATAAAGAGCCCCTGGACACTGTTCTCAGTTTACTGGCTAACTGGAAGCTCTGAGACCCAAATGGAGCCAACAGGTTTTGATCCCTTGGAATTTTAGAACAGATACTTATAAAGAGAAACCAATCATTTACCAGTGAATAGAGGTATAAGATATAATACCCAGAAGCAGTTGGCAGCCATGCCTTTTTCTCCTTGTGATGTAAAGAGAAGTCACTCTGCAGACAGATAAAAGAATAGAGGAATTATACAGAGGGGAGTGGAAAGGAGAGAGAGAAGAGTCATAAGAATGCTTGTGTCCCCGGTTCGAATTGTCCTGGTCACGTTTCTGTCCATGGATTCAATGAATCACAATAAAAGTTTTATTGTAATCCCCCCTTTTCTGTTTACACTAGTTCAAGTTTGATTTCTGTTATGTGCAAACAAAAATGTCCTCAGCTGAAAGGGCTGTGAACATGGAATGTACTCCACTGCACTCAGGCAAAGTATGTAGCTCTCCCCGTGTCCTCTAGCTCAGAAGGATAGTCCATCCGTTAATAATGCGAGGGATGTGCCCTTCCCAGTTCCTGCACGGACATCTCTGACCCACACAAATACCTGGCATGCTTTCCCTGACTCCAAGGCCTTATTTTCCTGCAAATATAGGAAAATATAAATGTGTTGCAGTGACCTGCTCTCTGCTGTGAGAGAATTGTCCTTCTAGAGCCGGTACTGTCACCATGGAAAGAGGCCAGGTGCCTGCTAGCTGCAGGGAGGGTTGTACTCAGCATGTCTGAAAGAAGACAAAGATTTACGGTGCAGGCCTGGTTAGCTAAAACTCATTCTTTCTGCCTTTTAGATCTTAAATTCTGAGGAGAGAAAAAATCCAGGTCCTTGGGGAAGAGTAAGAGCCTGAGGTTATTAATCAAATGGATGCTAGGAGACAGGGACAGGGTGGGTTAGGGAATCAGGAACCCTGGGTATAGACCCGGCTTCCATACTAATTTGCCTTCTAGGCATAGGTTGCTCGTTTCCCCCTCTCCCCTTCAGTTTCCTCATCTGAAACATATGGGAGATACCCTATGGAGGTCTCACATTTGGTGCTTCTGTGTGTGAACACACCTCAGAGGGCAGGAGCATCGCCTAGGGTCTGGGTGACAATCCCTGAGACACGGCCCTCTTCCTGGACCGCTCCTTAGACCAGGCCTGTAAATAGACCTGCGGGAATCTCTCCCAGGCTTTATCTGTCACTGGAGGCTAAGCATCTGTGTGGGATGTCAGCTAAGAGGAAACCTCAGCAAAGACGTAACTGTGATGCCTCAAAGGTCCACCTGGAGCTTTCGGGAACATCCATCTTCTCCAATGCCAGCTCAGATGCCATTTGTATTAGTGGAATAGGGCATGACTGGCATGAGGTGAGAGGTGAGGAGGTCTTTAATTGAATAAGGGATAAGCTAACGTCTTCCCTGAATGTTCCAACCTACACTGATCTCAGACCTCCCATGGCAGCTGGGGTCTGGGCCACACAGTCCAGCACCAGGTCACATCGTCTCTTAAACTGTTCTCTCATTTTTTATGTGTACTCACTTCAGATTCCCTAACCTTGCCTGAATTTATTTAAGTTCAAGGGCAAATACTTATTGGACACCTACTCTCTGCCAGGCATTGTACTGCTCATTGAAGATAAAGAGGCACCAGGCACAGTCCCTGCTTTTGAATAAACCCACTGTCTAGAGAGGGAGGCAGACAAGTAAACGGATGTTTACACAGACGGTGCGAGGATAGAGGGATGTATTCATTTTCTATCATTGTATAACAAATCACCACACATTAAGTAGCTGAAAACAGCACCCATTTATTAGCTCATAAATCTGTAGGTCAGCATCCAGATTGGGTCAGATGGGTTCTCTGCTCAGGGTCTCAAGGCCAAAGTCATGGCGTCAGCTGGGCTGGGCTTTCATCTGGAGGCTCAGGAGAAGAGTCTACTTCCAAGCTCATTCCGATCAGTGGTGGGATCCAGTTCCCTGTGGTTGTAGGTCCAAGGTTTGCCTTTCCCTGCTGGTTATGAAGCCAGGTGCTGCTTACTCACTAGAGGCCAGCTGCATTCCTTCTCAAGTGGCCCCTCTTCTCCATCTTCAAAGCAGCAGCAGAGGGTGGAGTCCTTCTCATGCTTGGACTCTCTCTGCCTTCCTCTTTTGCCAACAGTCTGAGAGTACTTTTTAGGGCTCTTGTGGTTAGATTGGTTTACCTTGTCACTCCTCTTTCTAAAGCTCAGCTGTGCCTTGTAACATAACACAGTCATGGGAGGTATCTCATCACAGTCACAGATTCCGGGGCTTAGGGAATGGGAGCTTCAGGGCCATCCTGAGAGGCTCTGCCAGCCACAAGGGGTATAGAAGTTGTTAAGGAGCAGAGTGTGTAGAAACAAATACCCCAATTCCCATGAGCTCATGGGAAAGCCCTTGGTGGAGGAGTTGCCTAATTGGACTTTCAAAAGATGAATTAGACTTAAGAAGGGAGATAAAGGGCAGGAAGCTATTTGGAAAAGACAGATGGAATTGCACCATGGCAAGCACAATACTCTCTCCCCTCCCCTGCATCTAACCCAGTGCACGTAAGAGTTTTCAACACTTTCTTGACAGGTTGACTGATTGGTTATAGGATGTAGTAACAATTAAATAAGATAATACTCAGAAAGTACTTAGAAGAGTGCTTGAAACAAACAAATGACTAATGTGCACTAGCTATTATTATACAGTTCAAAATGGGAAACCTTGCAAATAGATACGGAATATTTATTCATATATTTAACAAATATTTATTAAGAACAAACTATGTGCCTGTGTGAAACCCTAGGAAGACAGCGGAGACAAAGCAGATGATTCTGACCTCATGGAATTTACAGTTCATGGGGGACACAGACAAGCAGAGGGGCAGCCGCCATGCTCAGGTGCTACTCTGTTTCCGTGGCTGGTCTTTGGAAGGTTGTTTCCTTCTGGTTCGGCTAATGACTGAGCACAAACAGCCCCCTTTCAGGTCCAACATCCCTCTCCAGCTCCCAGCCTCCTCATTGTATTCCTCTCTCTCCCTCTCTGTTGATTTCTTGTTGTCTGTGGTCTTCTCTCCTAGGTCTCAGCACAGGGGCAAAGGGCAGGACTCTGGCCTATTCACCATGCGTCCCCAGTGCCCAGCACCGTGCCTGGCTCACAGAAGTCCTCAGTTAAATGAGTGTCGAATCAATAAGCTCTTAGCTTAGACTCAGAGTTCTTGTTTAGATCAAACTCACCATTCTAGTTTATTTTATTTTAAATAAATATTTGCATAGCACCTGTTATGTGCCAGTAAGTAAGCAACAGAGCCAAGATCCAGACTCAGTCTGCTGCACTTGACACAGGTGTGAGGCTTCAGACCCACCCACCCAGCTCTTTAACTAATATGATTAATAACAACAAACATAGTCACCATACCACTTACAGACTATCACAGCTCAGTTCTCGTATTGAATTTGTAGCACAAATTCCTACAACATATTGAGGAGTAAGAATTATTATCTTCACTTTAGGCTTAAGGATTACATCTCTTGGAGAGGTGAAGTCATTTGCATATGGTCGTAAGTAGCATGCGGCAGACCTAGGACTTAAACCATAGTCTGATTCCACACCTGGACCCAGAAGATTTAATGCTTTGACCTGTTGTTTTCATTGAATTAGTTGCTCATTTTCTTTTGCAGCAACTGCCCATCTTAGCATCCATGGAATCAGAGTCTCAATTATACTTTAAAAGCGTTCAGGAGAAAATTGGAATCTCGGTATCACAGGAGCAAATAGCATAAACCAGTTCACAATGGTGTCTCCATGATTTAACACAAAAAAAGATTGCTTTCTCTGTGTCAATCAGCTCATGCCTCGCATCTTCCGAGTCCCCATCTCAAGACTGCAGTCCAATTATTGTGACAAACAGTACTTCTCCGCGGTACCATAGAGAGCCTGAGGACTTCATCAGCTCACTCTCCATTGATTGGACTTTTCCTTAGGTCATTTCTTTGTTACAAAGAGAGAATCATGAATGCACAGATATACCAAGTTTGTATAAACACCAGCAACTCATCTCTGTGAAGGCAATAGTACCTTAACTGATTGGTCTCCTATACAATGAGACAAGGCACTGGTCACATATGGGGAAATTACAACAATGTCAAAGGGCTTTAAGAATTTCTAAGAGCTAAACCTCAGTTTCTGTACCTAACCTCATCACCAAACAGAAGCAAATCATTCCCAGTCCATCCTTGGCCCTGGAATCACACCTTGAACAGCACCCTTTAGAGCCTGGGCTGGAACTCACAGTTGGGTTAGAGTCTTACTAGATGCACGTGTTTTGGGGAAGTTATTTACCTCTCTTGACCTCCTCAGTTTTCTCATCTATAAAATGAGGAAAATAGCAATACCTCCCATCTGGGAGCTTATGTGATGAGAATCCAATGGAATCACTCATTCAATATTCATTCAACAAACATTTATGGAGCTCCTGCTATGACAGATACTCTCTCCTTTTTATTTATTTGTTATTTTTTTAAGCACTGGACCAAAAAGAGTGAACAAACCAGACAAAAATACATGTTGTCATGGAGCTTACATTGTGGTAAGGTGATCTATATAAAGGAGGCAGCATTGCGCTGGCTGGTGTGGCTCAGTTGACTGGAGCATCATCCCATGTACTGAAGGGAGGCAACCAATTGATGTTTCTCTCTCACATCAATGTTTCTCTTTCTCTCTCGCCCTCCATTCCTCTTTCTCTTATACAAAAAAAAAAAGCAGAAGCAGCAGAAGACAGTCTAATACCTAGTAGTTATCAGCTGTGTGTCATTTGCCAGGTCACTTTACTAAAAATGGAGCAAAAATGACACACACCTATGATTATTTTGAAGATCCAGGGAGATGGTGACTTGCTGTGATAGTGAGTAAATACAACTCAAAGTTAAGTGCAAAATGTCATGTTTCTGGACCTGGAGGCTTAGAGTTAGTTGCAGACAGTCCTAGCGGTTGGGAAATTAAAAGTAATGGGGGAGCTTCCCACCCGAAACAAAGCAGGATGTGAAAGCTGAGGGATTCAACAGAGCTCCAGGAACCACATGGGAAGCCAACATCTAAATCCAGAGGCATGGCCAACTGAACCAAAAGAGGAGCCCATCTGAAGGACTAGAGGAAGATGTCCAGGCCAAAGGATAGAACCAGGGTTGAGGGACTGGGCAGATAAGGCCTCGGACGGAATAGACAGCACAGTTTATGGCTTTAAGTGCTTACCGGAGCCTGTTGCTTTGACACGAGGTGAAGCTTAAAGGGATGGGCTGGCACAGACCCCACTTCCAAGAGATAGTACCAAGAACATGACCAGAGGGCCCAACGTGTAGTCAGGTCTACAGAGTGAGGCTAAGGCGAGGATTGGGAGATAAAGCCAATAGTCCAGGAACCATGAAAAGTCAGGAATGGAGCATGAAGCAAAGGACAAATTACGCTAGGAGGCTAGACTTTATGCTGGATGCCTTCTGTTAGCTTCTCCAGCTCTACTCTACCATTCTTCATCCTGTTCTGTGCCCCGGCAGGCAGACCAGCACTGAGAGTAAATGGATCTCTTATCATCTGGTTCCTGACTGATTTCAGCCACGGGGAAGGCAGGCAGGAGACTGGAAGGAGGGTGGGGAGGGAGAAGGGTGAGGTCACAGGATTTGTTCCCCCAGGTTTCTGTCTTCAGGCCACGTGGGATGTCTGCCTTTTCCAACCACACATCTTTGTCCCTGTTGTGGTCTCCGGGGCCTGGTAACCACTCCCTCCCCTTGCACCTTCAGACCTGGGGATGTCAGGGAGTCCCACCTATGACCAGCCCCAGGGTGCCACACTCTCCCCTGTGGTTTCCCTCTACCCTGAACCACAATGTTGTAAAGAATCCTATTATCCTAATGGAGTGTGCCATCTGTTTTCTGCTGGAACCCTGACTAAAAGCTTCAGGGCTTTTGTCCAAAGCTCTGTCTTATTAGGTTCTCTTTGATAAACTATGGGTGGCTCAGCCTAATTTAAAGAGACAGCGTTCGGCAGATTCATTGTAAAGAGTAAGGCAGGCTGGAGTCAGTCCTTGGGAGTGATGCCACCCCCATTTTACAGAATGAGGACCCTGAAGACAGGGAAGTCAAGTAACTCCCCTGAGATCGCAGACCTAGTCAGTGGTGGTAGCTAGAATCTAAACCCAGAAAGTCCATCTCCAGAGTCCATGGTCCTAACTACCAACCCTCTACTCTCTATAAACGTTTTTTATTCATTTCCAAGTACTGGGCCTATCCTTTTCTTGTTCTTGTTAGTCTGAAAATTGCTAATAACAGCCCTTGCATTGGCTTTAGCAGTTTAATAAGCGTTAGTGCATTCTCAACCTCATGTTTCTGACTCAGTTCTTACAGGTTTCAGATTCATCAAAAGGTTAAGCGCTCAGCCCAAGGTCCTACACCCAGAGCATAGTGGAGGCTGGCCTTGGGTGCAACTCTTCACCATATCCTAGTGCCTAGTTCATGATAGTAACATGATAAGCATTTACTAAATGAATGAATGAATGTTTTTCATATATCCTTTACAATTCAGAGCTTGTTTGAGGGTGTCCAGGAAAACCGATTATTTTCATTCCATGCTCTTCTTTTATTGGAACCCACCATAGTGATAGCATCAGAGCTGCCCTTTTGCATCTTGCAGCCCTCTTGGGCCATCTTCCTTTCAGAGAGCCACACACAGAGCAGGAATTATGCTTGCTTGGTCGACCTCACCTGCAGGTCCACTAGCTTTCTCATCTAGTGATCACAGGGTCTGATGGGAACCTTCCCTTACTTCCTTTATCTTTTGTTGGTTATGGAAGTGATTAGATGCTAATGCTCTTATTACAGTAAGTCATACCTGGGTTTGAATCTCTACTTTGTCATTTAACTGTGCATGAATTGCCTAACCTCTGTGTCTCAATTTCTCCATCTATAAAATGATTATAATAGTATTATCTACTTCAGAAGGTGGTTGTGAAGATTAAATGAGATTATACATGTTTATCTGTTCAGATCCATTAGGAAGCAGATGTGAGTACAGATTTAGAAGTCAAGAGAGTTACTGAAGGTAAAACTTGTGAAAATATAAAGGGGGTAGGGAGCAGGAGTCACCAGGGAGAGTCTGAAAGCTGTGATACAGGTCTGGTGCTTGTGAAAGGAGAGGGGGCAGGAAGCAGAACTAGGCAGGAAGAACCCCAGACTATGGCTTAGCTCTGAATAAGTCTTGGACAGGTTGCCGTGGACTCTGCCACTAAGATTGCCATAGAGGACACTTGCAATGGCCAGAAATGGCCAGGTCCTAGTATCCCCACTGTGCTTAGTCTTTGGTTAGAGCTGCCAGGAATGATGGCTGCCAAAGTATGTAAAGTTCTTAGCACAGTGCCTGGCCCCAAGTAAATACTCTATGAATGTTAGCTATTAATGTCATCATTTTTATTAGGAACCCAAGGAATGGATAAAAGAGTTGTTATTCCTTGCACTATGTTTAGCTGTGTGCATGCTTATGTTAAAGAGAAATTATTCACTGGACACATTAAAAATGACAAAACAGATTTTATTCGAGCAACTGTAGTAGGGAAAAAAAACTCATTATAGGATTGGGCTCAACTCTGAATACAGCAAAGACAGCTGGAGATTTATAGCCAACAAGCAGAGTGAGGGGGTCAGTGGATGGAAAATTACTAAGAGAAACTCGATTGAACATTGAACACCAAGGGTAAAGGGATTCTTACTAAATAGACTTAGTAGGATTCTTGCTAAGGGAAGGTCAAGGACCTAGATATCAAGGGTGGAGGGTGAGGAGCTTAACCAGATGTCCAGGGTGGGTGACTCTTGCTAAACTGACTTAGGAATCTTTGCTGAAATCTGGCTTGGCCAAGCAAAGGATAGTGCCCAAGGTAAAGGCCTAGTAGAGAAGTGAGCTCAGAGGACCCTACTAAAGTTGCATCAAGGAGAGAGTCTTTGTCACCTGTCGTCTCTCCTAGATGAAGAGTACCTCAGGGAGGATGCATGCCTGGGCCAGCATTTTACCCAACCTCAGCCTTTCGCCCAGTGCCTAATGAACAGCAGGGCTCAGTAAAGGTTCGTGGAATGACTACATGGGTGAATATTAGTGCCTGTAAGGAATAGACTTGCTAAACTGAATCCGATGACCAGGACCGGCACATGGTGTACCTGGAGGGCACCTGTGGACACTGGACACTGTGCTTCCCGAGTCTCTCAATTTGCAACAAGTGGAGTCCTCATGAGTCTGGACTCAGGGTTGAACAACTGGGCAGTCAGTGTACACAGGGGAGCTGGGACATATATTTGGGAGGAGATGCCTGAACATGACATATTGACACAATATGTGCTAAGGAGCTACAGGCAAAGGTTTTGTTGAGTCAAGAGAAGGCTAAAGCCTTATGTTCCAAATTATTAATTCTAAATTTAACTTTTTTTAAAGCAAATCATTCAGAATATTGAAAAACCTATATACCTGATACCTTCCTATAATGCTGTCCTCTGGGGACCATCTTAACTTACCACATAAATTCCTTTGAAAGGTTTCTTACACCCCAGCTTTGTTCTGAATACTCTTATGTATTAGATTGGATGAAAGCAAGTTTTTTTGTATGCCCACCTTCTGTTTATATATGAAGAAATAGATGTTTATTGAGGGCACAGGCCTTCCCCAAGGTCAGAGAATAAGTACATGGAAGAATCAGAAATTAGATGCCAAAGCCCTGACTTCATCCCTGTGCCACATTCTCTTTGGATTCTGTGTGTGTGTGTGTGTGTGTGTGTGTGTGTGTGTGTGTGTGTGTGTGTGTATGTGAGTAGACTAATAGTAATCAGCCGTGTAGTCATTTGACTAATTGCCTTGATCAAACTTATCCTGGTAGGGGGGAGAGCATATTATTTTTTAAATTAAGGTATTGGAAATAGTTAAACAAGATCTGGACAGGAACCATCAAGACTTAAATTTCTCCAGCTGTCTGTCAATCCAACAACTTACTTTCTTTATAGTCTCCAGTGTGAGTTTCCTTTCCCCACTTATGCTGAGCTGGTAACTTTGAAGTACATTACCTCTCCAGGCAGTTCCAGGTCTGCTCCTCTCCATCTGCACAGATTTGTGAAGATGCTTAGAGCGTTTATTGAAGGAGTCATTAGTGCTCCTGGGTCAATTACAGGGCCATCATTATCATTGGGAAAGAAGCCCACTGCAAGGTAATGTTCAATTCACCCCATTCCAAGATTAACAAATGGACCTGCCTAGAATAAAGGAGGTAGCAAGGGGAAGGAAGAAAGCAGTGGACTTGTTGTTGAAAGACTGGGCTTGGATACAAGAGCTATGGAGCTCTTAATAGCTCTATAACCCCGGACAAGTGATTAGACTTGCTTGTGCTTTAGATTCCTCATTTATAAAAACCAAGGAAGGGTTAGGGGTAAGGCTTATATCCCACCCTCAGCCCTCACCCCTTTCAGTCACCTACAGGAAAGAGGAGCTCACTATCTGGGGACATCTATAATGCATTTGTAGTGGCATCAGTTGGGAAGTGCTTCTTTGAAAAGCAGGCACTCCAGGGAAGAGGTGATATGCTAAAAACCAAACATTTCAGGCTCTCAAAGTGGAGCTTCATCAAGGCCCTTTAACAGTCTCATCCTAGCTGGGAACAACACAAGATCCATCATGTATGGATCATCTATATCGGCAGCATGCTTCACATAACATTATCTCAGATCCCGACAACAACCCTGCAAAAGAAAACAGTATCATCTCCATTCACAGCTGAGAAAACTAATGCTCACAGGCACTACGCCCAAGCTTTTTCCTATTATCACCCTTTTTCAGCTCAATTCCACTCTCCCATCTCACACTGCATGGCAATTACTTATTCACTCACCAGACACCTGAGCCACCCTTTGAGGCTGTGCACATAGTAGGTGCTTAGTAAAAGTTTGTGAAATAAATGAGGGCGTACATGCTGCCTTTTTCTATCTGTAGATTTGACCAGGCAGAGACCCTGGAATGTGGGGAATGGCTGGCACTCATTTTAGGAATTAGGCCCTTGTCCAGCTATAGGTGGTAAAGGAGGCTACTTCCCATTGGGCAAGCCCCACAGTAAAGTGGTCTAGAGATTTCTGCACTGAGCGATGACACAGTGGCAGCAACTGTGGTCCAGGACTAATTAATTAGCAGGTTGCTGAGCTGAGCCAAGGGCAATTTGAGGACCAGGGACTCACAGCGTGTTGAAGCCTAGTTATCTGAAGACAGGAATCCTCAGAGGCTGTCAGGGAGGCTAGGGGCTGAGTGCCTCTACTAGAGTCCCTTCTACATTCAAGGAGCTAGGGATGTACCTAAGCCCCTGTGTTTTGTTTTGGGGGTGGGTGTGGAGAGGTGCCTCAACTGTGGAAGGAGGAGTGATGAGATCCTCGGGAAGTAAGTTGGGTCTCCCAGCTCCAGGCCTTCTATTGGCCCAGGCTGTGTTGTGATGTCAGGTGTCCTGGACCCCCCCCCCCCCCCAGCATATTTGCATTTAAAAAGGCTCATTGAGAAGCAACTAGTTCCAGTCAAAGGAATGAATATCTAATTGGATGATTTTCAGATGCTTGGAAAGAAGGATGTGGGAGATTCTTTGTGAGGTCAGGCCCTCCCCAGAAGCCCTGTTGAAGCTACTGTTTTTGACCTTGTAGGCTGGGCCCTACACAACTGTATGTGGCGCCCCTGAATGGCAAATTAGAGGAATGTGTTTCCTGGAAGAAAATTTGCTGAACTGTCATTCTATATGCATGAAATAGGATTTGCAGTGCAAAATAAGCCAAATCTTCCCAGAATTTCCTTTTCTCCTCTACATGGAGCCAAATCCCTTGCATTGTTCAAGGATCAGCTTAAATGCTGATGCCTCTGAAGTTCTCCCTGAAGGCCAACTCCATTCCCACGGGATTAACCATTCCCCTCCTTTCTTGGTGTTCCTGAAGTGACTTATTTAGCTAGGTCCTACCCTGATGTGATCCCTGACCAGCTCTACAGCTCATTTCTTGGTATCCTTTCCTCTCAGGAATGCTCTAGCAATGCTATTCCCTGCTTGCACACACACAACAGAAACACCTCTCCCCCGAAAACGCTGCTTCATGTTCCTCTGGCTATGCATATGCTGCTCCCTCCATCTGGAAGTCCTTTCCCCACTCCTCTCTCTTTTGGCTCATTTTCAGGCACATTCCAAGACTCAGCTCTAGCCTGAGGCATGGATGACAGCTCTATGACTCACCAGTGTAGTCCAAGTTCCTAGCTCGCCACCTGGAATGCAGTAGAAACTCAGGGAATACCGGCTGCATCTATGAACAGATGAATCTCCTCCAAGACACATTTTCTCTGATACTCATTCCCCAGTCTGAGCTGAGTGTCGTCAGTCCTCTCTGCTCTTGTATCATCCGGTGCTTATCTTCTCAGTCACCACTTTATGCTGAAAAGTGTCTGTGTCTAGCTTCTTCACTCCTCCCCCACCTCTAGAGTCTAACTTTCTCAAGGGCAGGGGCCGGCTTTCATTCATATTTAGGCATCAGTGTCTAGTAAAGTGCCTGGCATACAATGGGCCCTAGATCAGTGCTGAATAATGAATAATGGAATTGAACTACATGGTTGCTACTCTTAAGACACTGCATTACGGTAAATAATTTTCTCTTTCTCACTGACTTGGAGCTCCCAATACAGCACCCAGTGCCTCAAAACATTGCTATTATTGGATTTGGAAAGTAAATGACCTTATGGGGCAGAGAGAATACTAGTTGGATAGTCAGCTTCTGGTTTGGATGTCACGTGGCAACTGGGGACCTTGGGAAAGTCAGCGGGGCTCTTTGAAACTCAGTCTTCTAATCTGCCAAATGGGTATACAGATTCTCTATCTTACTTTAGTTCTCTCATACGTAGGCTCTCAGGCAAGGGCTTGGGTTATGTAGTTTATTTGGGAGGTGATCTTGGGAAGCACAAGTGAGGGAGTAGGAAAAGAGAGACATGTCAATACCATGTGCATCAGTGATGACTTGCTGCTGTGGACAGGGTGGGCCCAATCCTGCTGGATGCTCTGAGAAACCCTGCAGAATGTGCCTCAGCTGTCCCTGGAGATGAGCTGGAAGCTGGGAGTGTTGCTCCCTGACTGATCCTGG
This sequence comes from Miniopterus natalensis, assembly GCF_054644295.1. Classification (NCBI taxonomy): domain Eukaryota; kingdom Metazoa; phylum Chordata; class Mammalia; order Chiroptera; family Miniopteridae; genus Miniopterus; species Miniopterus natalensis. The sequence goes on along the minus strand of NC_142089.1, from coordinate 34,964,671 downwards.
GGATGAACTTCCTCCCAGTTCTGCAGCCAAGCAAACTGCACTGGGTGCTGGAGAAACCCTCAGGCACAGGAGCAGTGAGGTGCAGGGCCCTGAGACGGGAAGCTGTCTGTCTGTCAGAAGCTGACCGCCACAGATACAGGTGGTCTCAGAGGAGGTGCGGGTGGGGCATGCACAGCACCTGTGCACCAGCTCCTAGTGCCCATATGCTTCGAAGGGAAGATGCTTTGTCAACTTAACACACACTAAAAGTGAGATATTTAAAATGTACTCTTTTTTTACATTTTTTAAAATATTTCAATATTTTCTTTTAACTTCACTGTGCCCTTTCCAGTTCTCCCTTCTCTTCTCCTGGGTGGGTGACTGTTGTGAATTAGCCTGATCAAACCCAGCCTGTTTTGCTCCTGAAGGGTCCTCGAGGAGCCCACAGAGCACGGGTGGCACTCATTGTTTCTCCAGGGGAATCTGAGTCCTCGAATAGTGAGAGCTCACTTAGCATCTCTTCTTTTTCTGTCAGGAAGCCGTCACTCACCCAGGTGGGGCCTGACCAGCGTGTGGGCACCCTGGGGAGGGCTGAGTCTGTCCTCCACAGAGAGAGGTCTGCAGTTGGGGGTGCTCCTAACGCAGATCCTCCCCACCCGAAAGTCCTGGAAATCTGGAAAGATCCTCATTGTGCAGCTTTCCCCCCCGAATATCAGCTCTGTGGCAAGGACACCTCAGAGTCCTTACCATGCAGTTCCCACGTAGCTCGTTTAAGGAATTCTCTGCACGTTGCTGATTTCAAGACGTTTCCTCTAGCAAAATCGGCTCTAGTTTTGTAGAATAGAATTAAATATTCTGGGGGAAGAGATCTAGGGAATGGGCTGACCTACTCAGTAGAGCTTTTAATTGTAATTATGACTACTTGATCTTTTTTGAGAAAGGAAAGTCTTAAATATGCCTGTGCTTTGATCCGTAACTTCATGTCTTGGCATATATTGTAAGAAAATGCTTCAACGTAAAATGCTTTGCACACTGAAATGTGTGTCACAAAATTATTTGTAAGTTTAATGATGGTGAGCAACAAGGGGGTGGTTAAATTTTGTGAAGAGTTTGTAATAGTGTGGGGAAAAATTGTGTTATCGCCATGTTCAGAGTAAACATATGCATGTGAAAAAAGACTAGAAGGAAACATAGAAGTGGACATTGTTGTTGTGGTAAAGACACAATGACCCCACTTCTGGCTGCGCATCGGAGCCCCCTGCGGAGCAAGTGATCCACACAGGATCCCAGGGTTAATCCTCAGAGTTGTAGGGAGTCAAGTGGAGTCCTGGGGCCTCCAGTTTTGTTCACCTTCCTGTGATTCTTACTCATTGGAAAGATACTGTCATTTGGGGACTTGAAGATCCTTTTTTCTACATCATAAGTGTTTTGTGCTGTTGCCAAATTATTTTTACAATTAGAAAATGCAAAAGCACGTGTGAATTTAAGTGTTCAGCGATATGGAAGTGGCTACCTTCCAATTCTGTAATCTGCTCTTGTCTTTCAGCATTAAGAGTTTCTCTTTCTATTTCCTAATGATTATTTTAGGGGTTACATGTCATCCTGCCTACTGTGTATACTGTAACTCATTAATCAGTCCTTTGCTTCAGAGGAAGTGTCACCAGAGGAATGGCTGAAGAAATCAGACATTTTTGTTTTAACAGCAAAGTTATCTAAAAATAGACAGAGCGAGTCTTCAGGAGCAAATGGGTTTCCCATGGTCTCAGCAGGTAAAACCATGATCAGTGTGTGGGAGCCACTGTTAGACAAATGATGGCCCTCAAAGTGACACCCGGCGCACGCTCGGTCAAGAGTTTTAAACAGGGTGTCAGGTATTTGAGATTATTCCTGTTTATTCCTCCAGGGTCTTTCCAGCCCCAATATGTCCTGGGATCAATGATTTCTATTTTCCCCCCTACTTACCCAGAATACACTGCTACTCACCCTGGGCAAGACTATTTGCAAGGCTAATACAATCAAAATTCTACTAAACTGATTGTGGTTTATTCCAAACAGTGCTTAATTCAAAGCAACAGCTCATCCCCAGCTGAGTTGGGCCCTATTGTTCCTGGGTAAAAATAAATAAGTAAACAAACCCAACATATGAAAATCCAAACATAAGCAAATAAATTAGGGGGGTAATTATTTGCAGAACAGAAGGATTCCCCACGGGGCTCGTTTAACGTGAGCTCTCCTTACACATCTACAGTGTAACCCAGTTAACCAGAACGCGGTTAACGCCCAGGCCCTGTTGGCCTCTCAGGCCTTGCTTCATTCCCTCTTCCTCTAGATGCGCCTCTACCTTCGAGACTGTCCCTGGACGCTCAGTCCTGCCCTGGGGTTTGAGCACTGACCTTCCCTCACGAAGGAGTGATTAGAAGGGCTCCATCATACTCCATGCGTAGGTGCCATGCCATTTTGTTCTGGTTTGGACTTGGCATTTTGGGTTTTAGTCCTGATGATTGTTACTCTGTTGGCCTCTAGAGAGCCTGAGGCCTGATTTTGGTCTTGCCTTTTCTGCTCATCTCCATATACAAATTCTCCTTGACTTACGATGGGGTTAAGTCCTGGTAAACCCATCACAAGTTGAAAATATCATAAGTAAAAATGCATTTAATGCACCTGCCCTACCAGACATCATAGCTGAGCCTGGCTGACCTTAAATGTGCTCGGAACACATCATCAGGACATAATCTCATCATAAGCCGAGGAGCACCTGCCATTGCCTTCCCCTTCTTCTCACCAGCAGCAGGAGACACAGGCATTTTGTAGATGTGAGACTTGAAAACACAAAACACAGTATCCAGAAAACACTGGCGGCACAGTACACTGTGGAGATAGGCTGACTGGGAGCCGCGGCTCGCTGCCACAGCCCAGCGTCATGAGAGAGTATCGTACCATGTATCACTAGCCTGGGAAAAGATTTAATTCAAAATTCAATATGGTTTCTACCTAATGTGTATCACTTTTGCACCATTGTGAAGTCGAAAAATCTTAAGTCAAACCATAGTAAGTCAGGGACCGTCTCTGCTGTACCTCTATGTGCTGTACCTATGTCAGGGTCTGAGTAGCCGTCAGTATAGACAGGCATTCAACATGATGAACTGGTTACAAATGTGTCAGAAGAATTGAAAAGCCAAATGGGCCAAGGGAGGCGCTCTAGAGATTAGCAACAGGAGGAAGCAGCTACTACCCCTAGGCCGGGCTGGTGGAGGGGGCGAGGAAGGCGCAGTTCCCAGAGCTCAGGAGCCGGGGCTGTTTGGAGGGAGCTGGAACCAAGGGTGGAGTTAAGACCACAGAAGGAGAAGACATCAGGTGAGAGCTGGAGTCCTGGAGGGGTCTGGCCGCCTCCTCCTGTCCCCGAATCTCCAGCCTGTACTGATTGGCTGAATTTAGCCGAAAGCCGGTTCGGATCCTTGTGAATAAAATATGGAGGAGTCATCCCCTAGTAGTAAGGGCAGAACAGGGGAAAGGTGGGGAACAGATCTGAGTGCCAATGGGCAACACTCTTGGTATAACAACTAAGAAATTGGAATTGGTAAAATGGGAGTTCTAATTCAGCACTGGTGACACCAGAGCTCTCTAGGGCAAGGATGACAACAGTAGTTAAAAAAAAAAGTAATAGAAACAACAACACTTAATATTTATTAGTTACTTTTTGTAGTCACTTTTTGTTCTAAGTACTGCACATATACAAATTTAATTAATGTTCACAACAGCCCTATGAAGTACTTTCTATGGGCATCATCTCGCTCCACAGATGAGGAAGTGGAGACTCAGAGAAGTTAAGTAATTTCCTCTGGGCTACACAACTAGCAAATGGCTGAGCCCATACTTGAACAGAGGGAGCGTGGCTTAAGAGCCCCTGTGCTTAACCATGCTGTACTACCCCGTCTGAAGTCCTGTGCCTTTACCCAATAGCTCTTTGACTTTGAAAAACAAAATTCTTCCCAATCTCTAATTGTCAACTCATTTACTTTGGAAAACTAATAATATTACCTATTTTACTGATCTGTTGTGAAGGTTAAATGACAGAATACATGTAGACTCTGAACACAATGCCTGGCACACAGGCAACATTAAAAATATGTTGGAATTTCTACACTTTAATTCATTTCCTCCACCCTCGGAAAGGGAAAGTGCATGAGCGATTTTCTAGATCAGATCCGGTTCAGGTTCTCCCTGTCTTTCCTCTGCTCTCCTCCACCCCCACTCCTCTCTTTCAAGGCCCTAGTTCCCAGATCAGGGCCTGGTTAGGGCTCATAACCACCACCCAGTGTCTCTCTCTGACATTTCATGGCCATTCTCCCCCTTAATATAGACAACATTGTTGAGAAAATGGATTTTCTTGAACTAATGGGAATGTGTTCATCTCTTGTTACTGCTGAGTCTCAGTGCAATGTTTACAATGAGAATAATTTCATGACATTTTCAATGCCATCTGGACTCATCAGAGACCTAAGTATGCATCTATTGCAAAACTGTTTCTTAGTTTCAGGGGAGCCAAATTCCCTGACGTCTCCACTCTTCATTTCTCCACCCTAAAGCTACAGAGTCCTGAACTATGAAATTGGGGGGATGGGGGCACACTCTTTCTTGCCCAGCTCCTAAGGCAGTAGTGAGGGTTAAATGAGATCATAGAAGACAACAACAACAACATAATAACAATAATAATACAAGCTAACATCTCCATAGGGCTTACTAGGTTCCAGGTATATACACTGAATTATTACCACAATTCTATTGAGTAGATTCTATTATTATCCATATTTTCCAGGGGAGGAATCTGAGGCACAGCCAGATGAATTATTTTGCCCAAGGTTACAGAACTAATAAGTGTCAGAGTCAGAATTTGAACTCAAGGTCATCTGGGTCCAAAGTCAAAAAGATGTAGCAGTCCTTCTGGGGCCCAGCTTCTTTCCATTCTGTGAGAGCTCTTTCCATTCTAAACCTTTATGTCACCAGACAATTTAGGCCCCAATGATACATAGAGGATGGGAAAACAAATACTCCCACAGTAACCCCAAGATCTCACAGACCTTCTCTTCTCAGAGGTGGAGGTAAACTTGGCTCAGCCTACCAGTATTGCAGCTTGTGCGAGTCCAGTGCCTCCCCCAGAACTTCTGTGAAGCCCTGACTTTATTTAGTGCATGGTACCCTCTGCCTCTGCTCTTCGTTGGTCTTGAAACTGACACCAGAACTCCAAACCCCATCCTCCGCAGGCGTCTGTAGGCGATCAGTAGTTCCTAGCACATCATGTTTGTCGTTTCCCTAATATTTTTGAGTCATGATGTGGAGTCTATTCATGGCCACTGGGTGCTCATACTGCACCTTTGTGCAAATTAGAGAAAAAAAAATAACACACCCCATCAACCCCTGAGACTAATTGGAAAAAGGACCCCCTTTGGGCAGACCATGAAGAAGAGCTGCCCCTTCTTTGCTAACAGGGCCACAGCAAGACCCCAGCTTGGCAAGCAGAGTGCACGTGGGCTGGATGTTAGCCCCACTCCTGCTGTCGGCTGCCCCCCACCTTGTGCAGAGCACAGTGTGCAGAGCTGTATGCCTCAGCCTTGCTTCTGCCCAACTTCCTTGCTTTCTCTCCTCGCGAGTTTCTTAAAGGGGCACCACCTTCCAGGCGCCCATTTCCAACAACTAAATTCCTCCACTGTGCTTAGGCCCCTGAAAAAAGTCTCCCAGAGACCCCTTTTCCTTCTGAGCAAGGCCCACCCCTACTCATTTTGCTACACTACCACGAGTCATCTGAGCAGTCACTGCTTTGCCTAAACCTAGCTTGTCTGCTCAGTAAATTTCGTTTCTAATTGTGGGGCTTTCTTCCAGCAGCCCCATGGGGTGGAGCCATAAATGATGCGGGCGCAGAGGCAGAAAAGCTTTTATCTCATCCCTGAGCCTATGAGCTCATGACCTTCTCCCCTGCACAAAGCTGCTTGCTTCTGCCTCCAAGAAGTACATGGATGGCCAGGCCCTGGTTCCATGGCAGACGAAGGTGGTCCCAGCAAGCCCAGGACTTCACAATCAGTCTTCTGTAGGCAAGAAAACAAACACACAGTCCCTAGAAATTCTGAGCAGCGGTGCTAAGTCCTCTTGTGGTAATTATGCCCATCCATCTCTTGCTCTGTCCCCTGAGAAGTCTGAGCAGTGTGTGTCCCATGCCATGTGCAGTATCTTTAAGGTGCACAGGCTTGGGCACCACTGTGTTACTATCACAGATTAAAGGCAGCTGAGCTAGTGAGAGCCCATGGCTTTGACTGTGCACCCCTACCACTACGATGTTTTTGAGCAAACACCCCATGTACACATGTTTATTTATGCATTCATTGCACAGGTGTATCTCTGTACTTATATAAATATATGAAAATAAAAATGAGAAAGCATATGTGAAAATAAATATAGCTAGAAGTTCCAATTTGCTTTTCCCCACCTCAGTCAATCATCTTACACACCTCCCAGGAAGTACACAGAAACTTAGACACTGCCTGCCCAGGGAAACCACATCCTATCCTTGCTGGGGGCTGTGAGAGACATACCTTTTGGAATCAGCCAGACCTGATCAAATTCTAATTCTAGTTTCCCCCAGTCCATGGCTAAGTGATTTTGGATAAGTGATATAATTTCTTGGGCCTTAGTTTGCTTGTCTGTGAAGTGAGGTATGATATTCTGAGCCAGATCCTGTCCTGAATGCTACAGATTTAGAGGTAAGACAAGTCCCTTTGTCAGGAGTTCAATCCAGACAGAATTTTCCAGAATCTGTGACAACTAACTTCAGATAACTTGGGGTGCTGGTAGAAGATGCTGATTCCTGAGCCGAACTCTAGACACAAAATACAAATCTCTTGGGCTGGAACCAGGGAGTCTGCATTTTACACATTTCTTGGTGGTTCTTATGTACATAAAAGTGAGAGAGATCATCAGAGTGGTCAATAGATGGAGTGACATAGTATAATGTAAAGTCAGGAGATATGCTATAAAGAGGGATAAACTTTGGAAGGTCTGGGATCCCAGAGGTGGGGCATGTGCTTCAGACTGGGCAGCTTCCTAGAGAAAGTGCTGCAAAGCGCTGCTCTTGCCTGTTCCAGGCCTGTCTCACTCTCAGTGTCAGGCTCTGGCTTGAGCCATGCCCCCATCAAAGCATCTATTTGGCTCAGCTCTAGCCCTCTGAGTCTTCCCTCTCTTTCCACATTCCCTTCGCCTCCCCAGCATGTGTGTGTGCAGTGACAAGTGTCACCTGGATTTGCAGAATGCCTGCCCCAGCAGCTGCTGCAGGCTTGGGGTGATGACGGAGGGGCTCACGAGGCATAGCGTTCTTTTGTGGGATGTGTATATTGTTGCTCTTTCAAAGCCCTGGGCTACAATAAATAGTTTAGTGTTGGTAATTTATTTATACCCCATCTCATTCTAATACGGGATTTGAAGTGTCTTCAACAGATACAAAGAATACAAGTCAAAAGATAAGATAAATGAACAAAGATGGCCAAGGAAACAATAATGGTGGGAAAATAAGATGAAGACAACTGTAGAATCAGTAAACAAACTATGTAACATATAGTCCTGTACAGCAATTACTAGTGATTATAAATTTGGCTTTGAGTTTCTTAGTAGCCAGCACAAACAGGGAAACAAATATTAGTTTTGTAACATTCATAGCATCCATTTGAATAAGTTGAACCTGTTGCCAAGGGGAAGCACAGCCTTTCTTAGAACTATGGTGAAGATGTGAAGTGTCCAGTGTGTGATGGAGTGAATGATATCCTCAGCACCCTTGCAATAATTAGTATCCAGGTAATTCTTTAAGATTCTTTCAATGTGTAATATTTAATCAAAATATTTTACTTGAAGGCACTTTGAGGGTCATCTGTTCTACCTGGCAATGGCGGAAATTCTTCCTCAAGAGCTGTTAGACTTTCTCCTAATCTCCCACTGTAGCAACACTTCTCAGCCCTGCCTTCTCCCCTAAAGAACACTGTCCAGTCACACTTGAATATTTCCAAACAGTATGGCACTAGTTCAACCCTAAAACTTTGTTCAACCCATTCCCACTTCTTCACACATCTTCATTATGAAGTCATACCATCCTTCACGGCCCGATTCAGGTCTCACATTCACAGAAAGCCTTCTCCGATCCAACCAGTCACATTTACTTTCTTCCTCACTGTGCTTCTATACTACTTTGCTGGGTTTTAAATTTTAGTATTTATTATATAACCCACCTTGAGCTCGGGTATATATGAGCATATCCCTTAAGTATGTCTGTCTCATTTCTTTTACTCTCTCTGTCTCCTGAACTCAAGGGGAAGTGAAGCAAAAGCCACTTGGAGCTATAGAACAGCCCTCCATTGAGCACTCGCTCTGTGCCAGTCATTGTGCCATTAAGTTGGTAGAGCCCTGAGATGAAGCAGACCTAGTCAGATATGTCAGCCATGGCAACAGACCACAGACTCTTCATGGCCAGGGGACATTTATATTCATCATTGCACCTTCAGAGCTTGATGTGGATTTGAACTTGGAGCAACCCAAATAACACAAGTGACATGTCATAGTTCTAGAGTTGACAGAGGGCTATAAACATTTTTTTTCCCACCTGCACCTTCTCTCCCAGCCCCATCAAACAAAAACATCTGGAAATAAATTTTATCATAACCGGACTTGTGACTGAAGCCAATTATTTTATTTCTCCATGCCTCAGAAGCCTCACCTGTGTAAGGTGTCATGGCAAAGGCACAAATGATAAATATTATTCATTCATTCATTCAACAGATTTATTCTGAGTACCTACTGTGCACAGGAAGCATGTCGGCATGGGAGTTCAGTGGATAAGGCGGTCATTGCCCTCAGGTGGCTCACAGTGTAGGGGAGAATGCAAAGAGCCATAGAAAATCATAATGCCACATCTCAGTTGTTCAGAGGAGCCACCTAAGGCAGCAACAGGTGGTCAGGGAGGGCTTTGAATGTGATCTCTGAGTATCCAGGGATAGCTATAAAGTGCTTTGCTAATTAGTAGAACCAACTTGGGTCCTCACTTAGCTTCAAATCTTCCTCATCACTATTCAACACACGCACACACTGATCTGGACAAAGGATGCCATTTCACTCCTTTGCACACCAACTTTTGTTGTTATTGTAACCTCCATCTACAATGTGTTCTCCCTACATATAGCTACCAGGTTCTGTCCATCACAGCTAACCTCGCACTTTCCCCAAGCCATCCTCCCTCTGCCCTGTTGTAATTGACGTCTCTTCTAAGCTCCCAGTGCAGTCTATATCATGGTTCTGGTATGCTCTTTCTAGAACAGAATTTATTTTCTGTGACATCTTTACTAGATGGTAAGTTCTTCAAAGATGGGCCTATGTTTCTTCACCTATGTATCCTTAAGACCATGTACAGTACCTGACATGTAGTAGGTGCTTAATTAATATTTCTTAGCTCCAATTTAATTGAGTTGAATGGAACTGAAACATGTAGGGGTTGAATTAAAATTTTCCTTCAGCCACTTAGCATCTGGCAAGATAGAAAACATTAAAGGACTCAGCCAAGAGTGAGAAAGAGAAAGAAGAAAGGCTGAATGATATAGTAAACCAACAGTGACATAGGGCCCAGGGCCCTGTAGGCATGGGCTCCATTGTCACCAAGATGTATTGTCAGGGCTCAAATAACCATGAGCTCAAGGAGGGCTCTCTGAATGGCTGAATGAGGGCCCAGTCCTATCTCCAGGAGTTCTTCTGAGCAAAACATCCATTGGTTACTTCACACTGGAGCATTCCTGAGATGTTTTGTCCTGGGCTTTTCTAAGACTGACCACCTTGGGGGAAAATGAAGCAGTTCAACTAAAGAAATGGTGATAATGGCTTCTGCCTATTGGCCTATCTGGTACCTCCAAACAACCCTCCTTGGATCAGACTCAAACTCTGGGTGTCCTCCCCTGTGCTGTAGAGCTGGGCCATACAGCCAGCAGCTGGGTCATCTAAAGGTTACCCTGCCAGTGCCAGGCTTTCCTGTGGTTTTCTAGGAGTGAGTAGAGGAGGGATTCAGGGAATTAGCCTCTTGATCACTGTGTAGGCTTTATTTATGCCCTGCTCTCTGTTTTTTTCTCCTCTTATGACTGCTGCCATCTCTCCTGGGGCTTTCTGAGTCTGCTTCAGTGAGTTGTATTTTTGATTTTGATTTTCCATGGCTTGACTGAGGATTTGCAGGAACAAAACCCAAATGGAAACAAAATGCACAAAGTTAGTGGAATACAGGGCTATGCTGAGAAGTGGGAGTAAGAAAGCTGATGTCCAAGATGAAGATTTTGGACTCAGGCATTCCAGGCTGCTCTGGTCACCAGCTGATGCCCAACAGTATCTGTAGGGCAGCCCAACTCAAGCCATGACTTCTGCCTAATTACCAAACTCACTTTTATTTTTTGCCTACCAAGGAGTGTTACAATAAGCTCTCGTTTACTACTCGTTCATGTAATGAGCATTTCCTGAGCTCAGCAATGGCTTGGAGCCTTGGCTTTGGGTCTATGCTTTACCATCACCTCACTGTGCAATCATATGCAGGATGCTCTGCCTCTCTGGTCTCCTTTTCACCATTCTCTTGTAGATTTTAGAATGTGATCTCATCGAAGGTAGGAACTATGTCTGCCTCATTTTCACATCCTTAGTGCCAAGCACAGGGCCTGGCACCTACTAGGTGCTCAAAATATTTGTTGAGTAAATAAACAGACTGTGGAGTGCACTAGGTTAGGCTACATGATCTCTAATATTCCAACATGGTCCACCAATCTTTTCACTTCCTCATTTGAGAATTTTCTCTACCTCCTGACCTGCATATGCTTTTAACTTCTCAGCTGGGGGTTTCTAGAGTCTGGAATCTAGGTATAGAGCACATATCATAGGTAATACTTCAACTCCCTAACCCTGAGAAGGGACCTTTTCTCTGAATTTCCATACCACCGGTACTAACCTCCATCTAAACAATCCTTTTACTATCTTACCTTCTTTTCCTTTCGCTTGTCATTGTCCCTCAGTAGCTATAAACACATTGAGCACAGGTTCTGTTTTTGTTTCAGTATCCTCAGTGCTCAGCACAGTGCCTATGTGTTGAGTGTAATTGATGAATTACTATTTTTCTTTCTTAATCTTCGTAGTATTGCTTCATAGGCTCTAATAACATTTTAAAAGTTTTGACTACATTTTCACTACTGTGTGTATGTCTACGTTTCTTTCTGGTTTTCTCTATGCATCTCTCATCACTATAGTACAATGATTAAGAACATGGGCTCTGAATCTAGATGTCTTGGCTTTGAATCTCGCCTCCAAATTTCCTAGCTATGTGACTCTGGGAAATGAATAACCTCTCAATGACCCAGTTTTCCTGTATGGAAACTGAAATAATAATAGCACCTGTCTCATACAGCTGTTACGAGGATTAAAAGAGTTGCACACAATAAAGCACTTGCCACGTAGTAAACACCCAATAAATATTAGTTAACATTATTGCTGTTGTTATTGATCACATATTAGATATCAGTATAGGTGCTGTGAATGAGAAAAGAAAACCATCCTGTTCTCATGAGGCTTACGTTATAGTGAGTCAGGCCCCCAGCTTCTGATTTTCCTGTGAGAGATAAAGCTCCTTAAGTTTTAATGACTGCTTACACCTTAGTATAAATCAGGCAGTGGGTCCGTTCTGTAGAGGAAGTTTTGATTGCGGTAGGGAGGTACATGAGGCCACAGGGCACCTGTCTTGAAGGTGAGAAAGATAAAGAGAAGAAAAAGCTGCGTGACTCAGGACATAAACCACTGGTTACATAATTTTACTGTGCCTGCCTTGTCTCCAGGCCATGGTCAGTAAGTTTAATTTATTGGTTTTCATGAGCAGCCGCAAGGCATGTCCCATCAATATTTTGTTCTCGTTGGCTGTGTAGTGACTCAGGCTATTAGCCTTGTATGATTACAACATCTGTATTATGATGTCGAGGACATGTTGCTGCTACAATTTATTCCCTTTATTTAGTTCACTTTGTCTCACTCAGCATATCACTCAGCGGCTGCTCAAGAAAACACTGGTGATGGACAATTTCTCTCTCCCTCTTCTCTGCTGACATCCCTTCTCCTTGCCCTTCGGTCTCTGTGGATGTCTTGTTTAAGGGGAGATTTGTGGATCTCCTGGTTTCCTCTGCATTGTGGGACCCTGGGGTCCGCCGCTCTCAGCAATGCGGCACCTCTCCACGGTGCTGAAAAAAGCACGTGGCTCTGGCTCTGCAGTAGCAGCTCAGGGAGACTGTAGGATCCTAAGATGCAGCAGCAAGAAGTGGCTTGAGAAGGTATCCTGCCCAATCCCTCTTATTTCAACAAAAAGGGACAAGAGGCACAGAAATGAAGAGTTATGGCCCTAAGGATGGTATATATATATATTTCTTGTGAGATCAGAATGCAGCTTTTCTGGAGACATACTGGGAGCTTCAGAGACAAGCTAAGAAAATTCTTTCACTTCCTTGGCCCTCACAATCCCCATATGGAAAATGGAGGAAATGCCAAAACTTTTTAACAACTACTGTGACATACAGATTAGATCATGTGTATAAAGTCCTTAGCACACTGCCTGTCTCGTGCCTACTTCTCCACCCTTGTCTCCTGCTGCTCCCTGCCTGACGTGTTGTGCTTCGGTAATATCGAGTGATTTATGGTCCCCCTTTCCCACACCATGCTGCTTTATGCCTTGCTCATACTGTTTCTTCTGCCTGTGTTGCCCTTACAAGTTCTTGCCTGCCTTTATAACCCCCACACTTTGCTCACAATTCACATCAGCCGATGTCTCCTTCAGAAGCCTCTTGTGCTCTTCCCAGCTCCTCCTCCAATGTGGATTATCTGCCCCTTCCAGCTGCTCTTATGTCACTCTATGCATATCATTTTATATCTCTTTCTACCAAGACATCTACCACACGATCACGAATATTTTGGTGTCTATGGCTTACTAAATTACAAGCTCTCTGAAAGAAGGAGCTGTATATCATCATTTCTAGCACAAAACATGTCACCAGGTGGGTGCTCAATGTTTGTTGTTTTGAACTGAGCATGATAGGGACTTCAAGCCTGCGAGTTCCTTTCTCATTCCTAGCCCAGTGCTCCCTTCCCATATTATGCTGCCTTTAGCTTGTTGGGAAGTTATGGTGTTGGCTACTATTGTGATTACCTTCATTTGCTAATGCCACATGCTTGTAGAGATTACTCATTTTGCTGTGGGTGATCCTTTGAGTATGCTGGATTCATATCAAGATGGTTTGTATTATTGCCTTTGGCATAGATTCTCTCCAAACCAGAGAATTCACAGAAGCCGCGAATTAGATCCAGAAGGGAGAGGACACCTGCCTGCATGAATTAGCTATAAAGTCATCATGATCTGGCTTCCAAGAATCCTTAGCAAAGTCTAAATCATCACTAGACTTCTATTTAATATCCACTGGCAAGAACAGCTGCTCTTATTTTAAGAAAATTAATTGCCTTTTAAATTGTTCTAGAAGCTTAAGTCCATTTTGATAATTTAGTAGGGGTAAATATTCAAAACTTTTAATATTGAGCTCATGAAAGCCCAAGCTGTAATGATTTCCCTCAGACTTCAAAGTAATTTGTTATCCGACTCGGTGACATCACTAGAGACTGTGTAGTTATTGGGGAACTTAGTCAAATCTAAACCACAACACTGAGATTCTGCTCCTGCTCTGATAATTTACTATGTTAATCTTGAGCAAGACATTTCACATCTTCTAGCCTCTGTTCAGTCATGTATAAAATGGGAACAATTGTGACAATCTTTTTACCTTTATTAAAGATGCTAAGGGGATACACTATATTGATGCAAGAGTGCTAGCATAAAATTATATACAAATCCAGGCATAATACAGAAGGTGATACCTAGAAAAATAGAAACTGGTAGCTGGAAAGAGAAAGGGAATGGAATGTGGATAGCAAAAGCTTGGGAGATGTTTATTCAATGCAGGTATGAGAAAGGGGAAGACAACCTAGAAATAAGAGCTAATATTTATTGAGCACTATTATATACAAGGCGCTATCCTAAATGATGAGCTTTTCACAATAACCCTTGAGGTAGGTGCTTTTATTATCCCATTATGTGGATGAGGAATGGAGGCATAAGAAGTTTAGCTTACACATGTATGCTAGAAGGGATAAGGCCAGGAATCAAACTGGGGCAGTCTGACTACGGAGCCCATATACATAACCAGTTTGGCTGGAAAAGTTTTCATCTCATTGTACTACTGTGCTGATGTCTTCCTTGTTACTAAAGAGATCCAGACAGAAATTTCACATGAGCTGGAAGAAGTAATTTTTTAAATGCATTTTGTTATTTGGAGTAAAAGACACCAAGAGATTCCAAGGGAGTAAGTGGAGGCCAGTCACCTTGTTCCTGGAATAATATCTGCCATCCCAAACCATCTTTCAGTTTGAGTCTGGCCAACAAGCATTATTGTTTGTGTGTGCCAGAAGATTTTCAAGATGTTGAGACTGCAGAGATGATTTCAAAGACCCTCTCTCTGTATGGTATATTCAAGATGTCAGCAAACTCTTTGCCATTCCTTTGAATTTTTGCTGACTTTAGTGACTTGCTTGACCAATGTGGCAGGTGACATAGTAAACTTTGGAGGCTAGGTCATAAGAAGCCTTGCAGTTCCTGATTGGGCTTTTGGAAGCGCTTGCTCTTGGAACCCAGTTGTGCTGAGCAAATCCCACTCCCATGAATAGCTGCTCTGGTTGATAGCTCCGCTGTGTTCCCACCCAGGGGCCAGCATCTGCTAGCAGCCATAGGAATGAGCCACCTTGAGCATCCAGCCCAAGGGAGCCTTCGGTCAACTCCGGCTTCAGCCACTTACTATAACCACATGAGAGACCCTAAGGAAGAACCTCCTGGCTGAGCCCAATTAACCGGAGAACCGTGAGAGATAATAGAAATGTTGTTTCAGCCTGTAAATTTTGAGGTTGTTGGTTATGCAGCAATAAATATCCAGAACAGTGTTATAAATTGCCCAGCCGGGCGTGGCTCAGTGGTTGAGCGTAGACCTAGGATCCAGGCGATCGGGGTTCGATTCCTTGTCAGGGCACAGGCCCCTATTGTGGGCTCCATCAATGACTCTCTCATCATCGATGTTTCTATCTCTCTCTCCCTCTCCTTTCCTCTCTCTGAAATCAATAAAGATATATTTAAGAAAAAAAAAGTCTCAGTCGGAGAATGGCAAGCAGATGTATGAACATGTGATTTCAACATATTTAGTGAATGGCACTGCAGTGTAAGCAGATGATGCTGTGGAGTTAGTTTAGACCTTGAGTGCGACAGTGTCCTCTCTATGACTAGCTCTGCTGCTTTGGTTATGTGGAGTTGGCCAAGATTTCATCACCTGCATGGATCCCATCATCTCTGTTTTCTTTCCAATAGTGAGACTTCATGATTGCATAGATCCCTTAGTATTTCTGAGCCTTGGTTTACCCCTTTGCACAATTACAGATAATAAGGAGGCAAGAAACCCAAGATAGGCTGCGGAGATGGGACAGAAAGAAGGGTTATAAGGGACACCCTCCATCTCACTGTAAAGACAATGAGGACATTTTCGTGTGGTGAAAAGAGCACAGGCTCCAAGGTCAGAAGGCCTAGCCTTGAGTTCTAGTTCTGCATCTTCCCAGCTGTGTCACACAAGCTAGATGCTTTAGCTTTCTCCATTATGAAATGGTCTTAGCTGTGTGATGGGCACAGGGAAATCCCCTAATGGCCTTAAGCATTACCCTCCCTCCAGGTCTGCCCTTAGTCCCGGCTCTCTTCCAATGTGGCTTTGTGCAATGGAAGAAGCTAGGCTGGAAGACTGGAGACAGAGGCAGGGTAGCTGTGCAGACATCATGAGACAAGGAGCCGTGTGGGTTCACAGCAAAGCCAAGCAACATGGAGCCCTGGCAGAATCATCCAAGGGCAGGCTGCAAAGGATTAAGTGAGCCAGTGGGCCAGCTGGCATCTGTGCTGGCACTCAAGGACAGGAAGAAAAGAAGCCTCAATTTTAAGATGAGAAAGAGAAACAAAACCAAATACCAGAAGTTTAGCCAAATTCCCAAGTTCCTATATTGATAGAGACAAAAACAGCCAGCCAACTTCATGCAGCAGCCTCTGGCCAGAAAAGACTTGAAGACTAGGCAAGTCTGTGAACCTACTTGGGCAACTTGTAGGATGGCTTGTCAGAGAACCGGGTTGTCCCAATTCAATGTGGCAAATAAAAGGTGCATCCCCCCCCCTTTATTATTCATGGACACACTTGTTTACCCATCCATCCATCCATCCATCCACCCACCCATCCATCAATTTGTGCATTTATACCAAACATGTGTTAAACACCTACATTGAACCAGACACTCTGTATTAAGTAACTGGAACCGCAGACAAGTTATTGAGACAAGAATGAATTAGGAAACACAGTCTTTGTCCCAAGGAAAAATATTGTCAAGACTAGATATTGTGGGCAGCTCCAAGGTGAGCTGGAAGACCAAGTTCATGGGTGGAAAAAAACCCAGCCCTTGCTGATCATTTATTATGAGCCACACACTGTACCAAAGGTTTACATACATTGTCTCATTTAATCCTCACAATTTAACTCAACGTTTGGCAGTGTGATTAGCCCCGTTTTACAGCCGAGGAAACCAACACTCAGCGATGAAGGGGCTTGCTCTGGGCTGCAGTCACTGTGCATCAGAGTTCTGATCTGAGCTCCTTCAGTGTTGGAGCGAGGGATCTGGAAAAGTGCAGAGAAGGACATATGCAGGGGCTGGGACTCCATGTGCCACACAGTCCTGTTATTCGGTGGAAGAGGCTGGGTGGGCAGGGTAAGGAGTTGCTGTGAGAAGGGAAGCAGGTTCTGCCACCGGAACCCCAATGACAGAGTAGCCTTTAGATCTGGAGGGTCATTCCAAGCTGAGAGGATACTGTCCCAGCCCCCCGCCCCCTTCTCGGTTTGGGTAGAAGGCACTTTCTGCTCTGCTGGGAGCTTGCTTATGAAACACGAACCCTTCTCCCGCGTTCTGGCTTGCCTCGCTTGCCCATATGTGCGCTGACAGATGGACGGGCTACGGAAGCAGCTGAGAATCAGAGCAACAGGGAGGGTGCTGCGATTTGGGGGGCACCAGTGTAATTCTACCAAGCAAGGTTGTGTGTCTGGGTGTCTGAAGGAATGGAAAGCCTTTTTTTAAAAAAAACCCTTCATGCTATTATTCGTAGGTTGCTTTGGGACATAGGAGGCAGGGGGATGGGTCACCTGCAAATGACTCCCTAGGAGTTTCCCAAGTTGACTTCTCTTCTGCAAGTGATTTTCCTCATCTGGAGTCAGCTCACACCTAATATGGAAGGATCGCAGTTAGTCTACACTCGTTGCTATGGCAGCTTCGGAAGAGGCTGCCGACAGAGCTTGGAGCAGCCGCTTCCTCTCCTCCCAAACTCTTTTGGCACCGGGCTGCACACGCAGGGCTTCAAGACTCTGCAAGTGTTAGTGGATGGCATATCTTTTATTTTGGGAAACATCTTTCAAGTGGGCAGAGTGTCAGGTTTTGATGGCCCCTCCGGAGGCTCTGCTAATTCTAAATCCTGGGTGGCTTCTATCGGCAGCTCTCCACTCCTCCCCCTTTTTAGAACAAGGGCTGAAAATGGCCCTTATAAATATTTTAAATGATTTAGCTAGTTGGATTAAAATGTGACCTTCTCGTTGGTTTTAAAAATAATTTTAAATAAAAGAGCTATAAATAAGTGGGAAGCTTATTTCCTCTGTGAAAATGAGGGTGTAGAGAAAGGAAACGGAACCCTGTTGGAGTTGAGTGGAGAGCGGGGCAGGAGCAGCGAGGGGTGACCGAGGCTTACTTGGTCCTTGCCCTCGAGGAGTTTACAATAGGTGGGTGAGAGAGATACTGAATAAGAATCTGAATAAGTGTGATGAGTATTATAAAGTAAGGGAATAGGGGGTAAAAAGGGAGAGTGTAACAGGCATCTTACTGACATCTGAGGTGGTCAGGGCAAGATTTTCTGAGAAGAGAGGCTTAAGATAAAAGGCAAAGAATCAATGGTGTGCGGAGCTAGGGGTCAGTTCCCTGGTGGATGGGTCAGCATATAAGGTCCTGAGAGGAGATAGTATGTTAATAGTAATAGTAATTAAATCTCAGTCCATTGTAGCAGGGAGTGAGAGGGAAAGATTAAAATGGTGATGGTGATACTGGTGGTGGTGATAGCAACAATTAAAAAGCATTTACAATGTTCCAGGCCTTGTTCTAAGTGCTTCACATATAATAATTTATTTAATCCTCATGACAACATTTTAAAGTTTGCCCTATTATACCCATTGTACCAATGAGGAAACTAAGGAACAGAGAAGTTAAATAACTTGCTCAAGATCACAAAAGCAGCGTCTAAGAAGAGTGGCTCTAGAGGCTCCACCAGATAAACGGACCTGCCACAGTAAGGAGCAGAGTGTTTATCCTTGGTGAAGTTTATCCTAATCTGAAGCCATCAAAAGGTGTCAGATAGGTTAGAGACATGTGCACTGTACATAAACCCACTCTGGCTGCTGGAAGTAGAATGGATTGGAGGCAGGGAGTGGAGGCAAGGACACCAGGTAGGAGGCTGATGCAAGTGCTCAGATAGAGGTGAGGATGAGCTGGGTTGAGGTATGGAGAGAACTGGGTGGATCAGTTATTGAGGAGGTAGAATCTATGGAACCCAAGGGCTGTCTGGAAGGAAAGGTATTCAAGGATGAATCCCAGGTCTCAGGCTTCATAACTGGGAGAACTGTCAGACAGATTTCAGTTGTCCTGTGCTCCCCACAGGACAGTCAGAGTAAATAGATGCCAGGTAGGAAAAGACAACATATGCCCACATCAAAAGTCAGAGATAAAACACAAGTCCCCTTCCTTTGCCCCTTCCTAACTCCCTTCATGGTGTGGTCCCATCCTACTTATATCAAGTATGGTCCTTTGCATCTGAGGATTATTTAGTCAGAGGAGTTTCCTCCCTGATCACCTGTCTCAACTTGCCTGTGAAAGAGAGAAGGTGGACATGGGCGGCTCTTCATGAGAGGTGAGACCCGCCTGCGTTAGAGGAGGGCAGGTTTCATACAGACAGAGGGTGCTCTGGAGCTCACATTGCAGATGCCCTCGCCTGAAGAGGTGTTCCCCCTCATCCCGTACCCTGGTGCCACTGCCTCCTGCTGTTTGGCTCACGGTAATTCTCTTTTTCCGGGAGCCCCTGCTCAGGGTGTGCAGATGGTTGGTCCTGATCTCCTGGAGTCATCCTGCAGATGAGGCCAATATAAATGCATGAGGGAGTCCAATTCTAGGCGCTCATTTCTGTGAGAACTCAGCGGAGCCCATCCACACATGACAAAGGCTCTGCTGGGCTGGAAGGAGGCATTTGAAGGTCATGCCTCTCTGGGAGGAAGGGTACTTGCCATATCCGTTGGGACACCTCAGGGACCTACTCTGAGGTAACAACATTGGTCTTTTGGGCAACTAAGTATGGGAGGTGTATGTTTACAGCCAAGGAATCCTGCACGGGCACAGTTCTGAGAAGAGAGATTTCCTATATGCCTTTGTGTGGTCCCTAGAAAGAGCCTTATGCAGTGGAAAGGATATGGGGTTTGCAGCCTTGGACTCAAGTCCCGGCTCGGCAGGTTCAAGAAAATACCTCTTCCTCTCTGAAATTCAGTTTCCTCACATGCAAATGCAGATGATAATATTCTGCTCAAGGATTTGCTTTGAGAATTATTTTAACTGACTTCTATAAAATGCTTATTACAATTCATGGAGCAAATTAGATGCTCACCTTACAATCCCTCCTTTCTCCACCCGGGGAGATGGGTCTAATGACTGGTCAGGCCGAGCCCTGCTCTTTTGTATTTATGAGCTATGTGTTTCTGCAGGGAGAGATTTGAAGGAGTCAGTTTTATTGATCTCCATATAACCTGTAGAGTAATTAGAGTGTTTATTTTCGGCTCTTTGGAAAAAAGTAACTATAATTACAGGACCAAATTAAATGGCATTATCTTTTATTGTCTCATACTGTTCGCTGGCTTTCTCTGCCAAGTTCTAAAGAATCTGAGACATTTTCCCTCATCCACTCTCACTTTTAGCATCTAAATGCCGAACCTCCCTGCAGGCTGCAGGTTGAAAATTTACTGTTATCTCCCGAATAGAATGGGCATGTGTTTACAGGGTCCTTCAAGTGTTACCCTTGGCAGAGATGGCCAGCTATCCTCCAAAAACCTCTGCTCCCCTTCTGTGGCATAGACTTACCACTGGGAAGCAGCTGTCTAGCCAGGTCCTGCAGTTTCCTGCCCCTTTCACACCAGAAGGGGCTGCATGTGAGATACGAACAGAAGACATGTGCCCCTCTGGCCCGAGGTGGTCAAGGAGGGCAAGTATGCCTTCTCCACTATTTTTTTCACCCATCTGGTGACTTAATGTGGACACCAGGGAGACCTTGGAAGCCACAAAGATTGCAGAACTTTAGTCAAATTGGTCCCTGACTGGCTTTATGGAGCACAGTCCCCCACCGCCTCTGATCAGGAGAACCTGGTCGGAATCTACATGTGCTGGATCACTGAGATTTTAGGTTCTATCTGTGAGAGCAGCTTGCTTTACCTTAAGTAGTGCACTGCTTGATTCTGCACTCCTGACAGAAGGCAAAACCACGTTCCTAGTCCTGCCTTGAGGGACAGGCAGACATGCAAGTGAATAAATTTCAAAACAGTGCAGGAAATGCTACAGGAGCAGGAAGAGAAGGCCATGAGCACAAAGTGGAAGGAGTGACTGCCCAGAAAATTTGCATTGGGCCTTCAAGGCTGAATAGGAGTTCACCAACAAGTGAGATATGAGGGCTGAGAAGATGATTCCAGGCAAAAGGGACAGCAGGAGCAAACACATGGAAATGTAAAAAGTGAGACGCATTGAATTGCTACGAAAAAGTCCCTGTCCTGAGAGTCGCAGTCCGGGTGGTGGATGAACATTCTCCAACAAATACACAAGTGACCAGGGCTTAACAGGGGCTAGGTGAGTAGTATAGAGAATGAAGTACACTTGGGGCTCGTAGAGAGAGAAGCCACCAGAGCTACTGTGTAAAGAAGCCAAGAAGACTTCATGGAGGTGGAGGTAGGTCTGAAACTGTACCTCACATAAGGTTGGTGATGCTGGTGAGGAACATGATTTGTTCATTTATTTGTCTTCCTCTTTGAGACCATGAGGTCCTTCAGGGAAAGGATTAGGCCCAGATTTATCTCTGAATTCCAAGAGCAGTGCCTTATCCCTGGGAGATGCTCGAAGAATGAGTGAATGACCAAAGGAAGGATCGAATTCCAATGCTCCTGTGCATGACCTTGACAGCTCCACATGTTGGAAATTGAGCATCAGAGGCCATAGGAACTGTCCAGTGCAGGAATTTTCTGCCATGTTCAGGAGGTTCCTGTGGAGCCCAACCTCATTGCCAAGTCACAACTTGCCCCTGGTAAAGTGATACTAGATTAAGTGCAAGGAATAGGCTTGGTGTCTGCCCCTTTCTCTCCCTTATCCTACCAGTAATTAGGCAATGCCTCCTATATATGCGGGGCTCCTGGAAATGGGCAGGGCACAAAACTCCCCATCATGAAATAGAGGGTTCATGCCCTAAATTCACTTTATGTAACTTCCCCCTACCCCAGCCACCAAGCAAGGACTTCATGATTTACATGAACTCAAGCATTCCTTATTTCTATGAAATTTATGATGTTGATACTCAGTGAAATGAAAGAAGAAAGCAGCATAGAGAAAATGCCAAGACTTGTATAACTCACACAGATAGCCAGTTCTCAAATCACTGAGACATGACAGTTTTGATGACTCCAATCTATTTTGCGAGCAGTAACACTTGGTGCCTCCAGGTGAAACGCCAGTGTCCTTAGCAGGACAGACACACCGGCTTCTCTCCAGCCTTACCAGCCATCACTCTCTCTGCTCGCCTCACACCTGGACTCCCAGGTCTTTAACCCTGTGCAACTTCCTCAATGGCCTTACACACGTGCCTTGTTCTCTGCTTTGGAGATGTCAGCTAGTCCTTTGTGGTGCAGTTTAAGTGTCTCCTCTGTGTCGCTTTTCCAGAACTTCCAACCTGATTTTATCACTTCTTCCTTTATAAGAAGCACTCCCCTAGCAACAAAGAGGAAGGAAGCTTGTATTAGGAAGCACCTAGGGTTTTTTCATAATTAAAAAATTTAGTTGTGATAAAATATACATAACATAAAATTCACCATCTTAACCACTTCTAAGTGTACAGTTCAGTAGCATTAAGTGTATTTACATTGTTGTGCAATCCATCTCCAGAACTTTTTCACCTTGCAAAACTGAAACCCTATACCCATGAAATGACAATTTCTCATCTCCCCTCCTCCCCGCCCCTGGCAACCCCCATTCTACTTTCTACTCCTATGAACTTGACTTTTCTAGGTGTCTCATAAAATGGAATCATTCGGTATTTGTGTTTTTGTGACTAGCTTATTTCACTTGCATAATGCCCTCAAGGCTCATCCATGTTGCATGTGTCAGAATTTTTTTCCTTTTTAAGGCTGAATAATATTCCATTCTATGCACATATCACATTTTGTTTACCAATTCATCCTTTAATGGACATTTGTTTTGCTTCCACCTTTTGGATATTGTAGATATTGTAAATAATGCTGCTGGGAAGATAAGTGAGCAAATATCTCTTTGGGACTCTGCTTTTAATTATTTTCGATATATACCCAGAAGTGGTATTGCTGCATCATAGAGTAATTCTATTTTCAATTTTTTGAGGAGCTTCCATTCTCTTTTCCCACATTGACTAACCATTTACATTCCCAGCAAGAATGCACAAGGATTCTAATTTATTCACATCTTTACCAGTACTTTGTTATTTTGTTTTCCTTTTTTTGATAAAGCCATTCTAATGGTTGTGAAGCAATATCAAGTTGTGGGTTTAATTTGCATTTCTCTAATGATTAGTGATGTTGGGCATCTTTTCAAATGCTTGCTGGCCATTTGTATATCTTTGGAGAAATGTCTATTCAAGCTCTCTGCCCATTTTCAATTGGTTTATTTGGTTTCCTGTTGTTGGGTTAAAGTCCTTTATATATTTTGGACAGTAACTCGTCAGATGTATGATTTGCATTTTTTTTTTTCTCAAAATGTTGCATTATCACTGTTGATTGTGTCCTTCAATGTACAGAAATTTTTAATTTTGATGAGGTCCAACTTATCTATTTTTACCTTTTTCGCCTCTGCTTTTGGTGTCACATTGAAGAAATCATTGCCAAATCCACTGTCAAGAAGCATTCCCCCTATGGTTTTTTCCAAAGTATTTTATGGTTTTGGATCTTATGTTTATGTCTTTGATCTATTTAGAGTTAATTTTTGTATATAGGGCCAGGTAATGGTCCAATTTCATACTTCTGTCTGTGGCTATCCAGTTTTCTGAACATGATTTGTTGAAAAGACTGTCCTTTCCACATTGATTGGTCATGGCACCCTTCTTGAAAATCATTTGACCATGCATGCAAGGATGTATTTCTGGGTTGTCTATTCTACCCATTGATCTATATGTCTTTCTGCCAATACCACACTGTTTTGAGTACTGTAACTTTGTGATAAGTTTTGAAGTCAGGAAGGGCAATTTCACTTCCAGATTGCATTGAATCTCTAGATCACTTTGGGTAGTATTGACATCTTAACAATACTAGTCTTCAAGCTCATGGACATGGAATGCCTTCCATTTATTTGTGTCTTTGGGGAGCACTTGTTTTGAACCAGCAACCAGAGGCCATGCACATATTATTTCAGAGCTTGTTTTTCCTTAACACCCTTCTGGGTGACTATTCAGAAATAAGTACCAGGAAATACTTTGCTTTTATGAGGACCTGGAATGTGTCTTCCTCATACTTATTTTTATATGTAGAAATCGGTTAACTGCTCAAGTTTCCCTTCACTATTTGTAATTTTAGTAATTATGTACAATCTTTTATAATTTAATAATTATGAGGGTCTATATATTTACATCCTTACTTTCCTTCAGATTTTATGTCTACTGTTATTTATAATTCTGTGTCCCTAACATTTTGGTTTTTCTACTATATTGTATGCATTGTATAAGCTGCCTTAAATCTATTGTGAATTGAATTGTGGCTATATAGGAATAATTTTTTTTAAATGAAAGATATGTATTATTATCACCATATATATAGTTAAGGAAAATAAAGTTGGGTAACTTCAAGAGATCACACAGGCTATAAGTGGCAGAGCTAGGATTTAAAACTAGATCTCTTAGACTGCAAAGCTTGAGCTTTCTCTACTATATGTCAATAGGTTTGTCTTTGCCTAGCTCAGAATCTAGTTGGTGACAAAGAATTGGATACTTAAGTTGATTTAAACTGAAGAGCTTCAATTTGAAGCCAAAAGAGAACTGACAGGATGGGATAAAGTAATCCTCACTCCATCACTTACTAGTTGGGTGCCCTTAGGAAATCCCCTAAGTCTCTGCTCATCAGTTTTCTCCCTCATCCATGGATTCATAGGATGCTTGTGAGGGTGAGAAACTGCATGCAAATAGTACATCAGAGCCTCGCATATATGACCATCCCAAACATGTAAACTTTTATATAAATACACAACTTTGTGAGGGCTGGGAATTATTGTCTCCACTTCATAGATGAGAAAAATGAGGCTATTCAGGGTTAAAAAACACTTGACTGGTTTTCCCAGCTACTGTGTCAGATCCTCGATAAAAACTTTCAGGGGATGCCCAGATGATCAGTGCTCCTGTTCTGCCCAGGGAACCACATTTTCTGGCTGCAGAGGGAGGGGTGGAGGAGCTCACCTCCTTGCCCAGCTGTCGTCCACCTTGTAATGAGTGGACTCCATCCCCACCATTTTTCCCTACACAAAGAGGCGCCTTTAGACTCACCAGCCTATAGGGAGAGAGTCAAACAGCTGTGGAGAAGTTAGGATGCCAGGTCATATTTGTTCAGGTGGATACAATAGCATCAGACTAGCGTGGAGCTCAAATATTGAATCATGATTCTTCAGGCATCTTTGTATTTAAATCATAGCCCTGTCAAGTTCACATTTGATATGCACTAATTAATGCTCCCCATAATTGTACCAGATTTTCGTGTGTGTGTGTGTGTGTGTGTGTAGACAGAGAGAGATTCCTATAAATTGGAGTGATCAAAAATAAGTATCTGTCAGTGTCAAATTCAATAGTTGGCTCTTTGTGGCTGATGGGTGCCTCCTAGATGAGAGGGGAGGGTACAAGTTATTAGAAAAATATGAATCATTTATGAGGAAATCAACCAGAGGAAATGAAGCTAATTTTTTTTTATTATCCCTCAAAGCTGGAATCTCAAGCTGGGTTGAACAGGTAAAGCCAAACCCAATGTGGAATTTCACACTCCAATTCCAGTAATTCTGATCCCATGCCTTTCTTTTCTATTCAAAATGGTGGGGCCTTGCTGGCAAGATGTGGATGGGATTTGACTGAGAGGGAAGCAGATGTTGGGCTATTTCAAGGGGAATATTCATAGATTCCTCTGTAAAGCAAATTTTAAAATTTCCCATCATGCAATATGGAAAAATGGTTTTGATTAGGGAAATCAGTAAAAGTGGATGAGCAGTAGACCGTGCTTGTAATGAATGATACCTGTGGGTGAGGTGTACGCAATACTAAATGGAAGTGGAAACTAAAACCACTTGCAACATTACTCTCCCTGGAAGAAAAGGAATTGGTGAAAATTTGACCAGTTGGAGGAGGGAGCAGGCCAGTGGGGAGGACTGCAATAGTGAAAATAAGAAGCTCCTCTTACATTCACACCTGGAGAAAGGGAGAACCTTGGCTTTGTAGTTGGACAGATTCAGGTTTGTCTGAGTTCTGTAGTTTCACGTGTGACTTTGGGCAAGCCATGCCACCTCTTTGAGCATCAGTTTCCTTGTTTATTGACTAGGAATATGTTATGACCACAGAATTTGTTTGAGGATCGCATGACATGTTCTATGTGTAAAGTGCCTTGTCCTAGCTCTCCTCAGTTCTGTCTTTCTTTCTTTTCTTCTGTCACTCTCTCCTTCATGTTTCTAACTCATCCTACATTCAACTTTTTGCCTACATCATAAAACGTATTTGAAATTTTTATGGGTTACGCCACATGGTATATAATATTTTAGTGCTGCTAATGTTTAAAGTAAAACCTTTTTTCTAGGCCTGTGCAAATCACAGCAAAAAAAAAAAAATACAGATGATAGTAGGTTTATCTATTAAGGAAGATACAGCTCGCTGACCATCGAAATGAATGCTCCCCCTTTCACAGAAGCAGGTAAAAGTGTCCACTGGGAAGTAGCTACCAAGCCAGGTAGCTATTGTATGTGCCAGCACCCCCTGCATTTAGGAGGTGCCTGTGATTGGTTCTCACCAGTGGAACGTGAGAAAGAATGTGTCACTTCCATACCAAGAGAGTTGATAAGCAGATACAGGTTCTCCATTCCCCTTCTTCTTCTAATGGCTCGATGTCAACAAGCTTGATGTCCTTGGAAGTTATGTGTTGAAGACAGAGGTAACCTCTATCCCTAACCCACCAGATGAAGGAAAGCCACCCACCTATAAGGAAAAACAACTGAGAACTTGAATAAGTTCCCATCATCTCTGAATTCTATGTACTTTAGAATTTGTTTTTGTTACAGCAGCTAGTGTTACCCTAACTAATACATCAGGATGGTTCAAAATGGCAGATTTATATCTACTTATGGGAGTGAGGCGTTGAAAGGCAACACATCCCTGACAGGATCTAATTGCCTAGCAGTTGTGAATTGATTGGGGGTTAGACTAGATGGCCTCTCAGGTCTCTTAATACCCCAAACTAATAACACCAATATGTTACATTTAGTAAGTGTTTGCTGTGTTCCCGTCTAGTGCTAAGCACTTTACATCAGTTTTCTTCTTTAGACCTTACAACAACCCCACGAGATATCTCCATTTAAAGATAAGAAGGTGGATGGTTGCCAGTGAATATAAGAAACTTGTAAGGCCAGACAATCCGCAAGGAGTGGATTTATATCCAAATCTGTTGGACTTTGGAGCCTGAATTCCTCACCACTGAACTGTACTGCTGGTTTTGGAGGGTTCCTAAGATGTACTTCAGCCCCTACTTTGTTGTTTCTTAGCTCTGTGAATTTGCTGAAAATGTGATTTCTGATACGGAATTACAAATACTCACAAATCTCCATCTTAGTGTCCTCATAAGCCTGAGAAAAACACCAAGTGCTACATACACTGCAGTTGTGTACTCTTTTGTTTATGTAGCAGTATTTACTGAGCACCTCTACTGGATTTTGAGTAATACAAAGATAAAAGAAATGGTTCCTGCCCTCAGGGTCTTTTAGGACTTCCCCCCTCCCTCAGGAAGCCAGAGAAGCAAAGTCTTAATGACAACACTGTGTCATTGCAGATAAGGGGGTGGGGTAAGGCAGGGGTTAGGCTTCAAGGAAATCTTAGAGAAGATGGTGCCTGAACTAATTCTGAAAGATCAGTGGGAGTTAGGTGGTGGTGGGGAATGAGGGGAGGGATATTCAGGTCTGGAAAGCCAGCATGCACCAAGGTACAAGGCACGAGGAAGAAGACTTTTGAGGAACTGCAGGGGTTTGGTTTGGGTTGGTTTGGTTTGGTTTGGTTTGGCTGGACTGAGGGTGCTGGCTGGAAAGTGGCCAGAAATAAGGTTGACGTAGACAGCAGCCAGCTCACAAAGGGCCCCTATATTAGGCTTATGACTAGGCAATCAGGGTGATATTGAGGCGAGTGATGATGTAGGCAGGTTGCATTATGTGTACATTGCATCATCATTAATTCAATGGCTGGGAGAAGAGGCGATGGCAGGGGGTGAGTCTAGTGGGTGCCTCTCTCTGCAAGGAAGACAGATAGGGTCACCCTAAAGAAAGGCAGGCCAGTTGTAGTTCTAGACTCTTTCCTGTTCTTACCCCCAAGCTGGCACCTTTAGCTGATATATTACTTTGTGTAAAGGGCCCCATGAGCATGAGAAAGTGGCTTTGGAACCACTTCCTGATGTGGAATTAGAGCTTAGTAATAATTAGTAACCTGCATGAGGTCCCAGAGGTTATAACCTCGGATTTTCCTGCTGTATTTAGGGAGTTCCAAGTGGATTCTGGAGCAAGACTTCCTGGGTTGATATCCTAGCTCCCTATTTACAAGCTGAGGGTCTTTGGACTTATTACTAAAGTCTTTGGGTTTCAATTTTCTCAACCACAGAATAATAGCCCCTACCTCATGAGGTTATTGTGAAGGTTAAATGAGGTTAATATGTGTGTACTTGCAACAATTCCTGGTCCTTAGTAAGAGCTATAACGCGTTATCTATAATTATTATGATTTTATTATTTCAGTCAGGCTGCCCTTGCTTCTCACAAGACCATTCTTTGAGGACAAAGCTGTATCTTAAATATTTTCTGTGGTTTGGAGAGAGGGTTGGGAATCTTAAATTGGGTTTAGACAAGTTCTTCAAAATCATAGATCTCCTCCCATCCCCTCTCTAATTTCCTCTTAGGGAGCCTGGCCAATTATTCCACACAATGACTGGGTGCCTGAGCCTACATCTCTTTGAGGGTGTAACGGATACAAGCGAGACTCACCTGGTGTCTAACCTGCAGGAGCCCATTGTCCACCAGATGTAAGATTTGGAGGCAAATGGCTACAGCACAGGTCCAAGGGATCAGACACATAGGAGAGGCAGGGACAGTCCAGAGAGGAGGAGGTTCCATAATGCTTGGGTTTCACAGAATCTTCAAAGAGAAGGGGGCTCTTAACTGAGCCCTGGATGCTGAGAGGGTATCAATAGACCTGAGCATGAGGAAGGAAGGCAAAAGAAAGACAGGCAGAAAGTTCCAACTTCCAAGCATCACTTGGAGAATTCTGAGTGAGGAGCTCCCCATGAGGTCCTGCCCTCTCTCCTGACCCGCAAGACCACACGCATGTACACACATGGCAAGTCTCTGGCTCCCTCGTCTGCTCTAGTTTGTTCAGCTTTTTGCACTCTTATGTCATGCCTCTTTAAGGAAGGAGAAAGGGGGGGAAAACTAGTACTGATGAATCCCTACTAAAAGCTAGTTAATCACCTCATCTAGTTTTACAATCTTATAAGACAGGCGTGTATTGTCCTGTTTAACAGTAGACGAAGCCACAACTCAGAGGAATTAAACCCTGCGTCCAAGGGCACACCGTGAGCTCATTCATTCAATATCTACCTATTGAGGGTTAGGCACAGAGCCAGGGATTGAGCCCAGAACACTCTGATTTCAAATTCCGTAGCATGTTAACATAGAACACTACTGTTTCTTTATCTGGAGGGCATAATCCCCAAGGGCATAATCCTTTTCATAGATGCCCCGATTCCTCCAAACTTGCATTAATTAAAAACATCTCTGGCCCTGTAAAGGTATCAAACAGGAAACTTAATGAATGCCATCAGTGTTGATGGTGTTTGATGTCTAAGCTCCTCATCTAACTACCAAATCGTCATCTCCAGCCAGTGGCCAGTCCCTCTTTAATACCTGGTGTTCTCCCCACGTGCAATTTTGCCAAGAGTCATTAAACCATAGCTTAATGCCAGGAACTGAGCCACAGAACTGCCAAGAACCCGAAACCTCACCGAGTGCAACGTCCTGTGTCTGTAAAGGAGAACCTGAGCCCATACGGAGAGGTGCCTGGCCCAAGGCCGCTCAGCGATTGGTAACGGAGCTGGAAGGAGACCCCTCATTTAGGCAGTGACCTTGGAAACCATATTCTGTTCATTTTGCCAGGAAGCCCCCAGATAGACCTGCTAAATATCCCGGCCAGTTGGTTTCAAGGATTTTCTCTTTCGCTCTTCTCACTGACTGAACTCCTGCAACAGATTGCACCGAACAACTGAGCAGTAGGGAGGCAGAGTAAACAGAATGGGTCCTCTGTGCCCCCGGCGTGTCTGTTGTCTGCAGCGACTCGTCACTGCCTGGGAGGCTGACAGACACAGCCGCTCCTTCGCGGGGCTCTCAGGCTCCTCCTGGTGTGTGAAGAGCCCGCTGCCTCGATGTCAGGACAGGAGAGCCTGCCAGGGCCCGTCCTGGGGAAGCCCCGCGCTGGCCTTGGCTGTGTGTGCATGTGAAGAGGGGTGCTGGGGTAAGGCTTCCCTGTGACAGGAGCACACCCTTAAAATCCCAGTCGGCAAGTCTTCTCTGGCCCTCGGTGCCCCGCTGGATGTTGGGAGTCCCCACAGAAGCCCTATGAAGGACCCAGGGAGGCAGGGTTCAGGGACCTGCTCCTTTATGGAAGCTGAGTTCCAGTCCCCGCTCCAGCACGCACCAAATCCTTTGAGCCTCACATCATACACTGGAACCTCCCAGATGTCACTTCAACCCTGGAGGGTCAGCTGTCCCCACTGTAAGATTAGATGGCTAACATCTCTTTCGTAGGGTTAAGGAATCAATTAGAACCCTGGGGCTGCTCAAAGTGTAATACGTTTTACAGAGGTATTTTTGTGCAACAACCTGTGAACTTATTTATTTTTTGTTAATCTTCACCCAAGGATTATTTTTTCCACTGACTTTTAAATAGAGTGGAAGGAAGGCATAGAGTGGAGAGAGAGGGAGAGAGAGAAACCTCAATGTGAGAGAAACACATCCATCTGTTGCCTCCCGCACGCACCCTGACTCGGGGCCAGAGGGCTGAACCTGCAGCCCAAGTACATGCCCTTGACTGGAATTGAATCCTTGACCCTTGGGTGCAGGGGTAAGTGCTCTAACCACTGAGCTACACCTGCCAGGGTGCAACCTGCTTAATTTTAATGCTTTGGGGGGGGTGTTCTCTTTAAGGTTTATTTCCTATCTTCAGCACACACCGTACGTAATAAGCCCTTCCTTTGCAATGTAGTGCCCAATGTGAATTCGTAGCCCTTTCGGCCGGTTGTAGTCTCAGGTGTCAGCCTGACAAGCCAAAGTGCCTTCCATTGAAGGAAAAGGTGTTTCTACCTGCAGTAGACCTAGCCCTGAGCCCCAGTGCATGGTGTGGTGGGCTCAGAGCGGGCTCGATTTCACCCCATCCTCACCTTCTCATCGGGGCACCTCTGCATGACGCACAAGCTGCTCAGCTCTACACAGAGGCCTTGTCCAAGCACACTCACTGCCTCTTAGCAGGCACCGGTAGAGCTTACTAATGAAGCCCTTGAAGGCCTTGAGTCTGAGTTCTTTTAGAACCAATGATATCCTGCCCCGAGCATAGTGCCCGTGATACACAGTAGGGTCTGAATGAATAGCTTCATGGAGAAGGAGGGAGGGTTAAATGAGATAACGCATGCAGCAATGCCCAATGCATAATCTGATGAATGCTTATTGCATGAGTGAGTGAGTTCACAGTCTAGTTGTGAAAACAAGACATAAATCCCGACATGAAATGTTTAGTAACAATACAAATTTCAAATTATAGCTCAGTACAACAACTCAAGAGATGGTGCAAGTCAGCATATGCGTATCAAATTAATTGCCAAGCAATAATTTTTATAGGAGTTCAGAAAGATAGAGAAGATCGATTTGTGGACTTAGAGTCTGAAAGCCTAGATGGGTTCTTATTCATGCACTGAAACAGCACATTCATTCATTCATCAAAGTTTCCCAGGCCCATATTAGTGCCAGCCTGTCTGCTGCGCTCTGAGGATATAGAGGTGAACCACACAAAGCCCACGGCCTCAAGGAGCTCACAGGCTAGTGGGGGATGACGGGAAAACACAATGTAAATATGGTGCTAAAATAATGGACTATGGCGACTGGGGGCAGGTTCAGTGAGCTAATGCACACAGTAGGTGTGTCATAAATTGCAGTATTTTAATGGATGCCTCTGATTGTGATCTGAAGACATTTCTGAACACACTTCTCCACAATCCAATGTTTATTAAGTCTCTAAAACTCCTGCCTTTTCTCCTCTTCATCTTTCCCCCTCTTTCTTTAAACCTGCCAGCAGCCTTTCAGGGCACTGTGTTGACTACCTGCTGGCCCTTGCACAGTGGGTTGAAGACACATAAGACTGGAAACCAGAGGCTTGCCGTTGCAAGGGGAGGCCTACACCACCTTCAGAACTCCATGGAACTTCCATGGAGCCTCTCTTGATGAATCCATCCTTACTGCTGTCACTCGAATCACCCTGGCAACTGTGTTCCCATAGATTCTGTGGCAACAATGCCCTCCAAAGTGAAAAGTGTTCTCTTAAATCTCCACTGAAGAGGTAGGAAAATACACCTTGGAAATGTAGCACATGGCTCCTGGTCCCCTCTCTCTTTTTCAGGGAAGGGCCCAGCTGGAAGGGACACCCTCATTTCACAGATCCCATGACTGAACTCTGTGGCCAAAGCCTTGGAGAAGCAGCCTCGATGGTGGAAAGAGCATGAACATTGGGACCAAGAAGTCCCAGAATTGAATCCTCAATATGTTACCTTGGAACAGTGGAGCTTAGACACCTGAGTTTAATCTCTTTGGGTCTCAGTTTCCCTATTTGCAAAATGAACATAATAATTCCTACCTTACAGGCTAATTGTAAGGATGAAATGAAAATGGGAAAGGCATTTGATGAACATTAGTTGAGTCCAAAACAAGAGGCCAAGTTACTGTTCCCAAGATCACTGAGTAAATTACCAACCAAAATGGAACTAGAACCGTCCCTGTCTCTGACTTTCAAGTTGGCAGTCTTCCCCTTCCCCCTCCCCATAGCTCTTCACTTTGTGGAGAACTCACCACAAGTGCTTGCCACTGGTCAGAGGAAGACAGACAAGAGAGAGTGTGTTTGGCCCAAGCAGACTCTGCATTAGGTTCAGAATGGCAGCTTACAAGTGGTAGCGATACCACTAGGCCAACATGAATTGAACACTGTTCTCTAGCATAGTTGGAAGTCCAGCTTTCAAAGGAACAACAGACGGTATTCAGTGACAACACTACCAGGAGAGTCTCCAGGTTACAGAAAGTGAAAGCCCTGCTGTGCTGGACCTTGGTTACAGAGCAGAGTCAACAAATATGTAGCAAATACAGTCACCACCCAAGTCCATCCATGGCCTCCATCAATCAATCCCAGCCTTTTTAAATTTTTTTTTAAATATATTTTTTTTTATTGATTTCAAAAAGATGAAGGGAGAGGTAGAGAGAGATAGAAACATCAATGATGAGTCATTGATCAGCTGCCTCTTGTATGCCCCCTGCTGGGGATCGAGCCCACAACCCAGGCATGTGCCCTGACTGAGAATCAAACCTGCGATCCCCTGGATCCTAGGTCAGCGCTCGACCAACTGAGCCACGTCGGCCCGGCCCAGCCTTCTTTTCTATCCATCCCTGATAGTAACTCAGAATCCTTCTCTCTCTTGCCAATCAACCTGTGTTGTCCTCCCTTAATAAACATTAACTGAAGGCCTAGGATATGCCAGGTACTGAGGAGTAAGTCAGACATTGTCCTTGACTTATGAAGTTTATGCTCTATCATTGCAGATGCACTCTGCTCGCCTTCTTGAGTTTCCAACCCTGTCATATCCCATGCTTAGAATCAGCGTGGGATCATAGGAACAGCAGAGGTTTTGAAATCAGGGAAGCCAGTGTCTGAATTTGGCTCTGTCACCACAGTAGGTACCTGTCAATTTTGTCTCCCTGGTCTTCCTTCCCTTCATCTGGTAACAGGACCTTCTTGCAACAGGGGGCTGCCTCTCCCCAACTCATTGACGTTTGGTCACAGGATTGGGTCTGTGTCAAGCTTGGCCAATCATGGTATTTCTTTACCTTTGGCAGTGGAGACAATACGCATGTGACCCAATTCAGGACAAGCAGGACCCACCTCCTGCCCCCCTCCCCCAGTGGGATTCATATGTTTGAACTGGGAGAGAGAGCATCTCATTCTCGAGATGATACAAGCCTACATCTCTCAGTAATCATACCCCCACCCACCTCCAAAAGGAGAGACGCTTTCTGCAGTGAAGAGAATGCAGGGAGGGGAAGAAACAGAGGAAAGCAAAGGAGAGAGAGAGAGAGAGAGAGAGAGAGAGAGAGAGGAGAGAGAGAGAAAGGTTTCACAAACATGACATCATTGGAATTAATGAAGACTCTACCCTGCTTCACCCTGGACTGCCAAGTCACACCAGCCAATACATTCCCTTTGCCTTAGGCTGGGGACCCTGACCTCTCAGACAGGGTGGGTGGGGGTGGAGGGCAGCACTGGAGTAAGGAATGACCATATTTCTGTAGACAGGGAGAGGAAAAAGCAGTAAGGCCTCTGAAGAGCAATTCTGACTGTCTATTCCTGTAATTACAACGACATCGTTCCTGCTTTATACTCCAATTGTCTTTGTGCCAATAAGCATTTAAAGGGGACTGAATGTATATCTTGTCACATGGTTCCCTTTGAGTGTAGATCTGCAGTGACTGTGTTCAGGGTGGTCCTGCCTCTCCTGTGGTTTATAAGTCCCCACAGGGCCTGGGGTTTCTTGCTCCCATATTTTTCCTCCAGTCATTAACTGTAACATTCATACTTTTGTTTTTGTAGGATGCATTGTGTTTTGCAAAGCACTTTCATCTGCATTATCTCATTTGATTCTCAGGGTATCTATGAAGAAGGCAGGGCCCGGATTTCTGTTCCTGTCAGAGTGAAAAACAGAGGCTCAGGCCCTGGGATCTTAGCACCAAAGAGGAGGACATGGGCGGAGCTTGTGCAATAATCTCACAGGGAATGAATGGCACAGACCTGGAAGGATCCCTGGATTTGGAGCCAGAGGCCCAGGCTTGAGTCCTGGCTCTTCCTTATTAGTTATCTGACTTTGGGCAAATCACTCAGTCCCTCCCAGTCTCAGCTTCCCCATCTGTCAGATATAGGAATATCTTCCTTCAAGGATTCTTGAGACTATCACAGGAGATGATATGGAACAAAGGGTACCGTCAGCCGTAATGTGCTGCTCACCTGTTTGGGGCTGATTTTTATGAGCAATGGGCAATATTTTGCTGAGTTCAGCTAGTATAGCTCCCAAGAGCTGTAGTACGCACCTCCTTTCAACTTAACATTGATGACATCATGTTGGTGACTTGAAATCAGCCACAGTGAGAATACTTACACCAAGGAAATTAGCAAATGCTACAAATCAGCTTTGTTTTTCCTTGGAGTGTCAGTTGTTAAGCAGCACACAATGACGCTGGGGATGGATGGGGAGAAGGAAAGGATATAGAGTACTAACATTTAAGGTGCATTGTATATATTGAGCGCACCCTTATAGCATCTCCATTAGTCCTCACAACAACTCCTGGGGGCAGACACTGACCCTATTCTATAGATGAGGTAATTAAAACTTAGAGAGACTTCATAACTGTTCAAGAACACACAATCAATAACAGCAGAAATTCAAAGTCAGGTCTCACATTCTCTTTGATAACCATGCAGCATCCCAAAGATGCATCCATTAGCCTCTGTTCTTTCCCTGATCTCCAACCAAGCAATAGTGAGATATTAAATCAGTTTCTAGGACCACTTAACATTGATGGATGTTTGGATGTCAGTATCTTGGTGTTCAAATACAACTGGCTTGGAGAAAGATGGGGGTTGTTGTAGTACATTGAGCTGGGTACAGGGAACGGGCTGACTGTTTTTGAGACCCACAGTTCTGTGTCTCAATTGGGTAACTGCTTCAGGGTCCCAGAAATTAGGCAACACTATTAGGTTGGAGCCACCTGAAACATTCAGGCATGGGGAGGGAGAAAGTCAAGAGCACCTGGGTCCAAGTGCCATCCCTGCTACTTTACCTAGCTGAGGTTCAGCTCCCTCATTTGTCAAAGGGGGACAGTATCCACACATACCTGCTTGTGGGGGGAGGATTCTGAAGGCCTCTGGAATCTGTTACACTGCACAGTGTAAGGGAATTATCATGTGTCTCAGTGAGAACCTCTCCTCTTGTTGCTAAGGACTGTTTTTCTTTCCTGCCATCTCTGGCTCTGTGCACCCCCCCCCCCCATTCCCCTAGGCCTTTTTTTCCCTTCTATTTTTATACCTCAAGTGCTTCATATGAGGATGTCCTGCATGCTTCAAACTAGATGAGGATGTCATAAAGGAAAAAATAAAATAAAAAAGACCTAAACAATCTGAAAATCGGTTTCCTGCTTGAGAAGATGACAGATAGAGGCAGGGGCCAGCATTACCAATGCAAGCCCTCCCCCAGGTGCTGAGAGGACCCAATGGGTTACCCTTTCCAGGCCCTAGAGGGGACAGTGACAGGACAGAGATGAGTAACTACCCCTTCTTCCCCAAGATAGGGATGGAGGTATTGCCCCTGATTTCCCCCACTCCATAAAATGGAGATTGGCACAAAGTAAGCACCCAATAAATACTGATTGAATTAGTGATGGTTATTGATATGTTACTATCCCAGGAAAGGCAGGCCTGCACTGGATGAAGGAAGAAAAGCCCTGTCACTTGCTGTCACTTCACATGTGTCAAGCCCTGTGCTTATCTCATTTGATTCCTATGAAACAGTTCGTCTGATTCCCGTTTTGCAGATGAAGAAATGCGGGCTCCATCATGGGGCTTTTTGCTTACAGTCACGCAACTGCAACTGGAGCCCTGTCTCCTGTGGCCACACACTTGACTGTGGGGAGTGCAGAAATGTGTCCCTGGGGGCTGTGTACATGCAACAGAGTGTCTGCTGCTGCAAAGCATCATGAGTGTGCCGACTCCAGCAAGGATGGGGCCCCCTAAAAGCACGTGCAGACCTTGACTCCTGCACCAGCTCAGCGGTGGCTCCCCTCTAACAAATCATCATTGCTCAGCCTAAAGTCCAGACTTCCCAGGGGAACAGACAGTCCCAAAGGGCGAGGGCAGCAAGGTGGCTGCGAGTTGTAGGCTTCGCTGTGATGAGAGCGGGGAGGTAGCCTGTGAGTGGGTGCTGAGGCCTGTCACCCCTCGAGGTGCCTGCATCCTGGCCAGGGCCAGCCTGGCCGCCGCTGCTGGGTGCCTGCGTTCTGCGCTAGGTGGCGAAATGCTGTAGGGCTCCCCTATTCGGGGGAATGCGGTAGTGATGTATAAGGTATGAAAGATGTGGCCTGCAGAGAGCCCGCACTATCTCCGCCGCCGCCGCTCCCGCCGCTGCTGCCGCCGCTCCTGCTGCGGGCGGAGCTGCCGCGAGTGAGCGTCGCCTGCTCGGGATACCCAGCTCCGCGGCGTCTCCCGCGCGTCCTGGCCCCACGCGGACCTGCCAGCCCCAGGGAACAAAAGCGGACCCCGCTCGCCCTCTCCTGCAGCCGGAGGATGATTCGAGAGGGCTGAGGGAAGAGTGTGGTCCTCGCTGGCCCGAAGGTAGGAGGTGTCGCGCCCGCCGCCCGGGGGTGGGGGTCTCTGAGTGGGCGCGCCGGGGCGGGGGCGGCGCGGGGGTCAGTGTCCCGCTGGCGAGGCCGGGACCCCGCGAGGCGGCCACTCGGCACGCTGCGCTCCCACCGCCTGCCCCCCGCAGGGCAGGAGCCGCGCTCCCGCAGCCGCGAGGGAGCCCCCTGGGTGGGAACTGGAGGCAGCTGAGCAAAAGTCTGGAGCCCGCAGCCGGGCGGCCGCGGCCGCGGAGGGCTGCCCGGGGCACTTGGCGGAGCGCGGCTCGCTGCGAACAGCGGGGGGCGGCGGCTGCGGTGTGCGCAAAGTTTTGGGCGGCGCGCAAAGGCGCGGCGTGGGCCGCGGAGCAGAGCCGCGCAAGTTGTGGCCGGAGCCGGAGGGTGACCCCCGGGGCTCTGCGCAGATTCGCGGAGGCTGGGACCGGGGGCTTTTGCTCCCCCGACGCCAGCCGAGTCTGGGTTGAGGCGCAGCCATTTAACCCTTCCCGGCTCGGGGCAAACAAGTTCATCCTAGTCAGAGGCGGTTGGACTCGGGCTGACTGGGCAGCGTGGAGGCTCCCCGCTCAGCCCTGCGGTCTTGGCGCATTTCTGCGCTCATTCCGGGTTTTCTGTTCTTTCCCGTTCACTTCTCTGTACAGACCGCCCCCCCCCCCCCCCCCGCGTCCATAATTTTACCCCTCGCGCCATTCGGACGCTTGTACCCTCCCCCCCCCCCCCCGCAACCCCCAATTCAGCTTGGCTCTTTGATGCTGCCTTGAAAAATGAGACGATTAATCAATTAGGTTAGTGGCCAATTAGGCATAACCTTGTAGAAAAATAATTATGCCCGCTCTCTGGGCTTTCCAGAGCGATGAGGTGGGAATGCAGCCCAGGTGGAGGGGCTGTTCCGAAAAGATAGGGCTGGTCAGGGAATTTCTGGAAATTTAAGATTAACAAGATTCAGATGTGTGGTGGTGGTGAGGTTGTCTGAGTGTAGTAGGGGTGTGTGTGTGTGTGTGTGTGTGCGCGCGCGCGTGTGTATCAATTTTTGCCGAGAAAGTTAACCCTTAGCAACACAGCCTGGGTGGACTTTGCAGGCAGCATGTTTCCAGCAGCTCAGGAAAGGTGTGTCCCTTGCTTGCCAGCCCCACCCCCTCCTCTCTGAGGGACTGTCCCTGTATATCGCCTCTCAGTGGCTTTGCTGCTGCTTTGGGAGGCTGGGTTCCAATGAATGCATTTAGTTTCATGTCCAGGGAGCCCTGTCGTTGCAGAGGGAGGTTTCTGTGCTTTCTGAGGATGCACATTTCTCCTCATGTTAAATAAAACCTTATTAAATGGGTGCAAAAGGGAGACAATCTGTCTCCGGGGCTGGGAAGTTCTGCTGCTGAGCGGGGCTTCCTTTGCCTTTTTTTGGAATGACTGGCCGGGCTGGCACTGCAGTATTACAATACAGCCATATTAAAAGATCTTCAGAGCTCAGAGCCCTCCACTACTGCAGCCCCCGTCTTCAACAGACTTCCGTGCTGAAATCCTTCCTTCCCGGAGCATGCAATAGATTTCTAAGTGTACTGTGTGCATTTTAACCCCTTTCTGTCTCTATTTTAAGCTTCTCTTATCTATTTATACCTCTACACCCTATATAGTAGATTTCTGTTCAGAAGGCAAACACCTAGAGGTGTTTCCAGAGCAGAGGGATTTTTGCAACAGGTCCTAGGTCTCGGTTTTCTGGTAATGGGTCCCTTTGGCATTTAGCAACCTGGGGACCTGGTGTCTCCTTTAGTGAGCTAACCAGGTTGGACCAGGTGGTCTCTGAGATCCCCTGCCGTGCTGACATTAGCTGGTTCTGAATTTTATGGCTTTTCTTCCTTTCTGAGCTGAGCAGGAGCAGCTGAGCAGGGCAATGTGACAGTGGCAGTGCCACCGGTGGAAAGGGATGGGGACTGGCTGGCTGAGGCTTATTAGCAAATAGGAATCATCCAGCTGGAAGACTGCCTGGTGATACTGGTGTCCAGGGTCCACTGGGAGCCATGGGCTTCATCCACGGTCCTCAAAATGAAGGGCCACCATTCAGCCCTTCTCTTTTCCAAGATTTTTTTTTTTTTTTACCAGCCAGACTCTTATGCTGGCAAAGACCTCGCTCCTTTTATAAAATAGAAGCTTTTTAATATAGTGGGAAGGGCTATGAGAGGAGACGAAAGGAGAGGAAAGGAAAGAGGGAAAGAGAAAGAGGTGTGGAGGGGCAGTGGTCAGAGAGACAGAGAAGCACAGGGACAGCGTAAGACTTCAAATACAGCCAGACAGTGGGAAAGAGGTTGAAAGACAGAGAGGGGGAGGAGGGGGAGGAAGGGAGGAGGGGACACAGGAGGAGACACAGGCGGTGGAGGGAAAATAGAGACGAGGAACGCTAGGACAGATAGGAAGAGGAGGGCCCATGTCGTCTTGTTTATCTTAGGACTTGAAAAAATGTAAAGGGAAACCCCAAACTGCCAAAGACTCATTCTAGATAGACTTGCTTTTAACTCAGCTTTCAAGAAATAATTACTTATGAAATAAATGTTGCACCATAGAAGGCCATTAACTCCATTTCTTGTTTATTCCTTGAATGGGGACTCCAGTCGTTGGGGTGGATTGGAGCTCAGAACGGACCCTTTTGCTTAGTAGACATGCTTGGCATAGCCCCAAGAGCATGCTCTTGTTTGCACCAAGTCTGGGTGCTCCATTTGGACACGCTGGGTGTAGGAACAGCTTTGGAGGGGAGATATTTTTTGCTTTTAGATCTGTCTTCCACAGAATGGATGCCTTTTTAAAAAGTGTATTTTTAGTTTATTTAACCTTGAAGGATAAAAGAAACAGGAACGGTAGTATAGTAAATGCTCCTACTTGCCACCCAGAACTGAGAGTGATGGGAAAGGATTCCAATTCATTTTTTCTTCTCCAGCCTCCTCGCCCCCATTTCAGACCATCCTTAGAGCCTCCCTACTTATCTCCTGGACTCTAGTGTGGGCCTTTCCCACAATTGTGACATCATCTTTCTAAAACATAGCTTTGATAATGTTACTCTCTAAGTCAAAAAATGTAAACGTTTCCCTCTGCCTAAAGCATATCATTCAAATCTCTGACCATAGGCCTCAAAGCTTTTCGTAGCCTGGCTTTCCGCCTCCTCCTAATGTGCTTCTCTCTCTCTCTCTCTCTCTCTCTCTCTCTCTCTCTCTCTCTCTCACACACACACACACACACACACACACCCCATCATATACTCTCACACACACACAGCATCATATACAAATTCACACCCTCTCACACATACACTTAATGGGAGAAGTCTGCTGTTAGGGCTGGTAGGCTTGCTTCCCAGTTCTCCCCATGTGCATGTCTAAAGCATTACACATACCCTCTCACACACACATATGCATAACCACACTACACTTACATCACATGCACACCACACACATGCCTTTCATACCTTTGCAGGTGTAACATTCCTACTCCTTTACCTGATAAACTACTCATCCTTCAGGATCCATCTGAAAGCAACATCCAATCAGAGCTCTCTTTCCCTTTTGTTTCCCTTGTAAGCTTGTGTTTCCTTAACACTAAGCACCCTCTCTTGAAGAACTATGTTATAATTCTCCATGTGTTTCTCTCCCAATAGATAGTAGTTCCTTCCAAGTGGGGATAACTTATGCATCTCTCCAATCTCAGGGTATAATGCAGTGCTTGGCATAGGGTATGATTGATGTTTAATGAATACATTCATTTTAAGAGCTTCTAAAGCATGATTAACATCCATGACATCTTTTTCACTTATTATTTTCTCTTACTCTTATTTTTATGTTTTTTCTTTTGGTTGAAAAATAATACAGGCTTTAAAAAAATTCAAATGATACAGAAATATATAAAAAGTTACAGCCCTTTTCCCCATCCCACCTAAATACCCTCTATTTTTAATGCACATGTTATTAAATACTTGCATGTCTTCTTGCACTTTGCTTTATGTCTTATTGTCCCAACTAGAGCATATGCAGGGATCCATGCCTAATGTAGTGTTGTACATGTCATATGTGTCCAACAAATATGGAATACTCATTGGGCTCATTTGTAAAATTACATTAAATAAATTATTTCACCAATCTTCACAATAGCCCTACGTGATTGGTGTTATAATCCTTATTTTACAGATAAAGAAAACTGAGCTCTAAGAGGTTATAGCAATTGGCCAGGTCAGATAGGGAAGGAGTAGAGGGGTCTGGATTCAAACCCAGGTCTCCTTTATTTACTACCTCTGCCCTTTCTACTCTACTCCAGAGTGGATCTGTGGGAACCTAGAGGAAAGGCATCTAACTCAACTTTCCATGCCTAATATTTGCCCAGGGCTTCATAGTTGTCCTTCCAATGAGTTATCATTATCCTTTCCAGATGAGAAATGGAAGCACACGTGAGAAGTTAATGTGACCTGGCCAAGTCCCTAGAGCCATGAAGAAGTGAAAGGTATTGAACCCAGGCCTTTGGGCCCAAAGCTCACTCCCTAGTCTTAGATGTGAGAGTTGATCCCAGGACGGGGTAGGGAACCTTCTGCTTTCACTTTAGAACAGTGACTTTATAAGACATAAGAAGTCTGGCTGGTAGGGCGGCTTCCCAGTTCTGCTCATCTGCATATCTGAAGTCTTCTTTGAACCAGAACCATGGACTGAGTCATTTTCTTGAGACTGGTGAGCACCTGTGGACATAGTTGCAGTTCTGTAGATATGCTACAAAACCTAATGGGATGGTTTGAAACTTCAGTGTTGGGATATTTGTCAGTGAGGCAGTGGGTGCTGGAGGCCTCCAGAGCTTGGCTTTGATAGCGCCTGCCTCTGGGTGGGACACAGCTCCTGTTAACTGAGTGCTTGATGTATGTCAGGCACTAGGCTGGGTATACAACTTGTATTCTCTCATTTAATTCTTGTAACAATCCTAGGGATAGTATTAGGAGCCTCACCTAGAACAGTGCCTGGCACAGTAAGTATCAATAAACTATTTGCTGAATTTTTATGAGTTGAGAAGGAAACCATGGACCAGAGACACTAACTTGTCCTAGCTTACCTAGCGAGTGCATTTCTGAACTTGGATCTGAACTAAACTCTGACTCTAGAGACTGTACTCTTTCAACCATACTGTTTTTCTTCTGAATTGGAATTACTGACCAATTGATATAATAGAACTTGAATTTGCAGATGCCTTTGTCCAAATACTTTGTTTAAGAGAGAGAAAAGTCTACCATGGACGGAGTATTTCTCTAAACAGTTTAGGTACAGTAACTTGCTTCATCTTTGTGTTCTCCAGATAAGGAATATGAGGTGCAGATAAGCAGTAGAGAGATGGGATTGGAGCACAGGCACTCTGTGTTTTTTGCTATTCAAGTGTATAACATTCCAGGACCTGTTTAAGATCCTAGAGTTACTTAGCAGTAGAACCATTGTCGTCATTGTCATCATCATCATCATCACCACCACCACCACCATGGTCATCATCATCGTCACTGCTGATGCCTTCATAGCAATTATCTTTATGAAATATCTATCTTGTGCTTATGGGCACTTTTCATATGTTATCCCATTAAATCTTGAAACAACTCCATATTTTCATAGAAGGAAACTGAGACTTAATGATGTTAAATCAGTGCTAGAGTCATGGGGCCAGTAAATGCAGGAATGAGGTTGGGAACCCAAGTGTCTGGTCTCACCATCTGTTCTTGTTTTCATTCTTCAGACTCTTTTTTCCACTAATCCTTTTTGCTACTCTTAAGATCCAGCAAAGCATGAAATGATGAAATTTTTCTTGTTTTTTTTTTATGTTATTTTTAAATTTATTATTATTTTTATATTGTTATTTCTTGATTTATTCATTTTTTAAAATTTATCTTTATTGTTGAAAGTATTACAGGTGTCTCATTTTTTTCTTCCTAATTGACCCCCTCCACTTCACTCCCACCCCCTCCCCAGGCCTTCACCCTGTTATTGACTGTGTCCATGGGTTATGCATATATGCATATAAATTCTTTGGTTAATCTCTTTCCACCCTCCATGCCCCTTCCCTCTTTCCTCAAAAATATGATCGTCTGTTACACGCGTCAATGTCTCTGGATGTATTTAGTTCATCAGATTCTTTTGTTCGTTAGCTTCTTCTTAAAGAAGACCCTTCAACTTTTCCTGTAGTGCTGGTCTGGTGGTGATGAACTCCTTTAGCTTTTTCTTATCTGTGAAGCTCTTTATCTGACCTTCAATTCTAAATGATAGTTTGCGGGGTAGAGCGATCTTGGTTGTAGTTCCATGTTTTTCATCACTTTGAATATTTCTTGCCACTCCCTTCTGGTCTGCAAGATTTCTGTAGAGAAATCAGCTGACAGTCATATGGGTGCTCCCTTGTAGGAACTAATTGCTTTTCTCTTGCTGTTTTTAAGATTCTCTCTTTGTCTTTAACCTTTGGCATTTTAATTATGATGTGTCTTGCTGTGGGCCTCTTTGGGTTCCTCTTGTTTGGGACCCTCTGTGTTTCCTGGACTTAAGTCTATTTCTTTCCCCAGGTAGGGGAAGTTTTCTGTATTTATTTTTTCAAATAGGTTTTCAATTTCTTGCTCTCTTTCCTCTCCTTCTGGCACCCCAATAATACAAATGTTGAGTGTCTTGAAGTTTTCCCAGAGGCTCCTTATTCTATCTTCATATTTCTGGGTTCTTTTTTCTTTTTGCTCTTCTGGTTGGGTGTTTTTTGTTTCTTCATGTTCCAAATTGCTGATTTGATTCTCAGCGTCCTCTATTCTACTGTTGATTCCATGTAAATTATTATTCATTTCAGTTTGTGTAGCCTTCATTTCAAATTGGTACTTTATTTTGTCTCTGATTTTCTCAATTATTTTCGTCATACTCTTACTAATATCCTGGAGCATCCTTATAACCATTATTCTGAATTCTGTATCTAGTAGCTTGCTTGGTTCTATTTTATTTAGTTCCTCTTCTAGAGCTTTCTTCTGTTCTTTCCTTTGTGACATGTTTCTTTGCCTCCGCATTTTGGCTGCTTCCTGGTGTTTTTTTCTGTGTATTCGGTGGAGCTGCTATGTCTCCTGGAATGTGTAGAATGGCATTGTGTAGTAGGTATCCTGTAGGGTCCAGTGGCTCAGCCTCCCCAGTCACCTCAGCTGGGCCTTCCAGGTGCTCCCCTGTGTGGGCTGTGTGCACTGTCCTGTTGTAGTTGAGCCTTGGGTGCTGTTGGTGTCACTGGGAGGAACTGACCCCCAGACAAATCGGCTGTGAAGA
This sequence comes from Miniopterus natalensis, assembly GCF_054644295.1. Lineage (NCBI taxonomy): Eukaryota > Metazoa > Chordata > Mammalia > Chiroptera > Miniopteridae > Miniopterus > Miniopterus natalensis. Next base: position 34,919,946 of record NC_142089.1, on the reverse strand, counting down.
CCAGCTGCAACTACAGCCAAAGAGCTGCTGTGCTGGAGACACCCCTATGGAGCAGGATTTACTTCAGTGGAGCTTTGGTTCACCAAGTGCGCCCCTTGAGTGTCGCTGGTGAATGTGGTAGGGTTGTAATCCAGCGTGGTTGAGTCTGACCACCAGGTGAGCTGTCTCTGGGGCCTCCCTGGAGGTGCAAACTCAGCCTGTGCCGGTGCCTTGCCCAGGGCCCCCCAGCATGAGCTACACAGCAAACCGTAGTTGGCTGCTACTTGTGCTGGGCTTGGTGTTGTCCAGGAGAGGCCAAGCTATGAGCCAATGCAGGTTACCACTCATGCCAGGCCTGGGGCCACTTACCAAGCTGTGCGGGGCCCACTGCTGCTTGTTTGAGAGATTTTAGGAAAGTCCTAAGCATGAGGCTTGAGAGGCCACTTGCACAGAAAAGCCCCTGGAAATGGCCCGGATGAGCTGCAGATGGGGAGGGCGGGGCCTCCGGGAATCACGGGGCGGGGCCAAAGGTGGGAGTCAGGTGCTGGCGATTCAAACATGGCGCCTGCCTGTGGGCTCTGTCGGGGGAGGACTCGCCAAAGGAGCCATGGCCTCCGCCAGCCCTTCTGCCTGGGAGGAAGCCGCCCCTCCGCCTCTCGCCCGGATCTCAGGCAGGTTAGTTCCTCCCCGAGTGTCCCGGGTCCTTTCAGGCTGCTGCCCGGCGCTGGGCTCAGAGGGAGCGTCCGAGTGAGTCCGTGCCGGGCCCTTTAGAGGAGCTGCTGGGACTCCCGCAGCCTCTGCGACCCTCAGGGACAGTCCCCGCTGGTTTCACAGCCCGGAGTTGTGGGGACATCTCTTCCCAGTCCTGGAGCCCTGTGCTGGGGGCCTGCTGTGGGGCTGGGACCCCTCCCTCCTCCCTCCTCCGGGAAACCTCCACCCCGAGAAGTCCTCCTGGGTTTAAACTGCGCACCAGGCGTGGGCCCGCGGCTGAGTTTCCGTGATTCAGCCCCTATCCGCCCGCGTCTCCGCCCCTCCTACTGGTCTCGGTGCTTCTTCAGCTCCCTGGTTGTGGGGCTTCTGTTCAGCCGGATCTCAGGAGGCTCTGAGTGATGGTGGTTCTGTGTTTTCGTTGTAATTTTGATGTGGTTGTGGGAGGCGGCGGGCGCAGCTGTTACCTGTGCCGCCATCTTGATGGCTTACCTCTTGTTTTTTATTGTTAACTCAGTGCTCAGAAAGATGTTGTTTATAAAGAATAGGCTTTGCATTTTAGAGACCTGAGTTTTCCTCCTGTTCCACTATCAGGCATATAAAGGGTCACCTGGTGGTTCTGTGTCTCTTTCAATTTCCCAGAAATAGAATAATAATATATTACCTGCCACGCTTCCTGATATGGTGATGGAAACAGGAGCATTGGGGCCCTTGTGAATTTAACCTCCGCTCGGAGAGCAAGAGGTACCTTGTAAAAGACAGAAGGGAGTGTTTCTCGGGTTGAAATCAACTACCTTGGTCTGTTTTGTGACACTGGTTGGTTTAGGCTGGGAAGTGAACACTAGTTGTTGACATTTAGGCTCTTTTTTGTTGGTGATAATGCAAGAATACTATATTATTAATAGTTTTCCACTTGTGACTTACAAAACAGTCATATTGTGGAGGACAGGAGACCCATGACATTAAATAACCATCAAATTGTCAGGCAGTTCCCATCTCAAAGGGGGAAGAATTAATACCAAATAAATAATTCATTTGCATTCATAGACTTTTAATAAATAAAAACAATTCTTTTTTTCTGAAATGAGCTCTGAGCCTTAGGCCTTGAGACTTCTTGTTTAATTAACATGCAGAATACAACTTCTTGTTTCAAAATGACCATTTTTTTTGGAAGCTTGAGCTTAGATCTTTAGTGACATTTTTCTCCGAGCAAATATTTACAGCTGAGTTGGCAACTGACAGGAAGGAGGGTTTAAAGTGAAAATGCCACCAAACTGAAGTTTACGTCTGAATAAAACACATGGTGTCACCATGGACAGAGTCCTAAGAACTCAAAATATTTGTCTGTTTGCAGAACTTGAAGAAACCAAACTGTTTTTGTTTGTTAATGTTAATTCTAAAAATCACATTTTTTATATGCATTCTGTTGGCCATTTTTACTTATCTGTTTGGTCTTACTATGGTTATGGGGCTCCAGCCATTGTTTCTTTTTTATCTTCTGTTCTAAATGAGGTGGACTCATGCAGGGTTAGCACCCATGTTTATTTCTACCTCCACACTTTTACTTATGCATTCTTCCTACCTGGAACACCCTCCCTTTTCAAATCTCCTCCCAATCCAGTGGTCTCTTAAAGCTGAGGTCAGGTACCAAGTCCTGCTTCATGTCTTCTTAGTTGACTCCACTCAGTATTGACCAGCACTGACAGTGTTTATTAAAAATCACTGTATTATTAATTTTTCAAATCATATAAATAATGCAAATTAATTGTAAAAAGATGCAAAAGTATTTAAAAAATATAAGGAGTTAATAAAAATCACTTGAAATTTCAGTTCTTTATCTATTATTTGGTGACTATCTTCTCATTTATCTCTTTAAACATATATTCTAGCATATGTAAATTGATAAATTTTACAAAGATGCCTTATTATGAATAAAGTGTATCAGGTTCCAGTGAAAATATAACTTTGTCTGTTTAGGGTATTTTTTGTTTGTTCCTTTTTTTACAACTGTTTTCTGGAAGAGTGAGGTTGCTGGATAATGAAGTGGTGGCATGCCATCTCAGTTCATTAGGATAGGATCAACTGCATGGAGCCAAGACCCCAAATGAAGTGGCTTAATACTGTCTTTAAAATGGTAGAAATATATATTTCAGTCTGAGCACATAGGGCAGCTCTGGGCTGTGAAGTCATTCCAGGATCCTCTGGCTGCTGCTCTTCCATCCCCAGGACATTGATGTCATCTTCATCTTCATGATCCACGATGGTACATTGCCCCATCTTCATTCAAACTAGATGGCTGGAAGAGAGAAAAGGGGTCAGAGGAGGACTTCCCAATTTCCTTTAAGGGAATGGCCAGAAGGTGGACCCATAATTTTTTTCCCATCTTCATTGGCTAGGGTCAAGTCAACTGGACACTTCTAACAGAGGGGAGACTAAGGAGTGTTCTCTTTATTCTGGATGTCCATGGGCCAGAATTGGGGTGCTAGACTAGAAAATGGGGAGAATGCATGTTGGTGTACACACTAGCAGAGTCTGCCATACCTCCTCTTATCATTCCCGGTGTCCCCTCATGCTTTGGAAGCAGGTGTGTTGGGTAACTCTGTGAGTGTCAGTGGGGGAAATCAGCCTCCTGCAAATAATACAAATGGGCTGAGAGTTTGAGATTATGATCTCTTTTGCAAAAAGTTTTCTGGTAATCAACAGATTGCATCTCCTAGGTGAAGTTTCTGCACCCCATGGACTCCCATTGCCTTTCTGATTAACACAAAAACACCCCTTTCCTCACTCCAGACTGACTCTGGAATTGGGTTTGCTCCAGCCAAATGGCTGATTCTAACTGGTCTCCCTGCTTCTGAAGCACAAATATGATTCATTTTTTTTAGGTGGGGAAGATTTTGAGGGATGATACTTAGACATGTTCTTTATTCCTCCAAGTTAAGAACAGAATAGAAGATGAACACTGGAGTTAGACAAAGATGAGAACATGGGTCTTATTTCTGATAAAGCTTGATTGGAGGACTTATTTCTGATAAAGCTTGATTGTAGCTACATCAGGCTTCCTGAACTTTCTAGGTTGGTCTGAGCTGGATACCTACAGGTCTCCCTTTCCCCTGCCAGAGCACAGGTGGCCTCATATGCTTATTTCTTGTGTGAGCAGTGAATGAGCACCTTCTGGGGTCAGACAGCTCTGAATGAGAGAAGGAGCTGTTCTATTGTGTCAGCGAGGCCCTTAATCCCAGATGATGGAATTTAAGTGGAAAGAGGTTTATTAATGGGTGTTGGGTAGCCTGTAGAGTTCCAGGGGGAACCAGTGGGCCAAGCGGCATGTCAGGACAGTTGCCTACCTATACAAAGATAGAACCTTTGACTGAACTGCCTCAGAAGAGCTGCCCTCTCTGCACATGGCAGATACCACCTTCCTTTCACTCTCTCCTTCCAAGCCCCATGCAAGAGTGTCTACTTGGTGGCCCCAGAGCACCCTGTAGTCACGTCTGGGTCCACACAGAGGCATAAGAAACACAAACATGGAGTTGGAATGGTGCTGAGCTTATGGCATAACTGCCTCAGCCGCACATATTTGCTCTCTTCTGATTTCACCCTAAGATAAATCAGTCCCTTTGTTGTGAGGAGAGGGGATGGGAGGGTTGCCGCTATGCTTTGCCCTTCCAGGGAGTGGGATGGTAGCAGGCATTAAGTGCTCCTTTTGAACCTCACACACTTGCTTACAAACCCTCCGGGGCCACCATGACCTTCAGGGTTAAACTCAAACTCCTGAGCATGGCAGAAAGGCTCCTCCTCAGTCAGCACCCGGTGTTTTTCAGCCTTATTGCTCTGCGGTTTTCTTTCCCTATCTGGCTGTGTCCTCTGGGTGCAATCCGCTGTGAACTACTTGGAAACCCCTTGAATGTGCCTGTGCTCTCCCCTGCCTCCATGCCTCTGTGCCTGCTGCCCACCCCGTGAGTGGACTGCCCTTCTTGCCCTCCTTTATCTGATAGAATTCTACAGACCTTTTCACATGGAGGCACCATTTCCTCTGGGAATCTTCTTTGTCCCTTCCTAGTCTGGGCTAGGTATCCCTCCTGGATATGCCCAAGGCACCCAGCAATCCCTTCTGTCACTACACTTAGCACCTAATATTGTCACCTGAGGTTTATCTGCCTGCTCCTGTTATTGTAAGCTTCCCGAGAGCATGGTCTTTATATTTTATCTCTATATCCCACTAGCTAGTACAATGCCTCTGACATAGTGATTGTGCAAATGAATAAAAGAATGAATGATAGAGTCCTGCCAAAGAACACAGGCTTCCAAGTTGGAATCTGTCTTGGCCACTATGTAGTTATATAGCTTTAGGCAAGTTAAACATCACAAGGTTATTGTATGAAAGCCAAATAAAATAATGCACGTTAAGTGTTTGGCATAGAATACATAGCAAGCACTTAATAAAAGTTAACTATGCCTTAGATTGTAAGAGAATCATTATCATGACAGTTGTTCAATACATGTTAGTATCACCAGAACACTTTGTAGATCAGAGTATTAAGTGGCCATCTGTGACATTTCATACCTCCCATAGGACTCACCCCCAAATACTTTGAAACTGCCAGTGGATCGAGAGGAGGAGTGAAAGTAGACAGAAATTGACAGAAGTCACCATCAGGGAAAACCATTTTCAGAGCAGTTCAGTGACAGCGTGGAGAATGCCTCTTGACATCAGGTTCCAGTAATTGCTCTGTCACCAGGATTTTACTAACAGTTCCACCTCCTTTACATACTTTCTTTACTCCAGAATTTTTCCCTAAAAAAAAAAAAAAAAAAAAAGCACTGAAGTGACACTGAAGACAGTGTCAAAACTTCAGCGAAGGTCAAACATTTTCCAAGGGGTTGCCTGGGAGCATGCGTCCCGCTGTGTTCTCTCTGTGAGCGTGTGGTGTTGAGACAGTAGGAGCTTCAAGCTGATGTTGAAACCCAGCTTGGAATACGGTAAATGTCTTCTTTGTGCCAAGCTCCCAGCACAGTGGCTCACATAGAGTAGATGCATTTCCATTTATGTTTGTGCAAAATACCTCCGCTTTCCCTCTTTTCCCTGTGGGCCCACCCTTATTTCATTGCATCCAATTCAGCAAACATTTTTTTAGCCCCTACTGCGTGCAGGGAACTCTACTGATTCTTTCCTTCTGTGCCTGTTTCTCCCACCACATTAACGTTATTGCTTTAGTAGGAGTAAAGGCTTGTGCCAAAAAGAAATACATACCCGGCCAATGTGGCTCAGTGGTTGAGCATTGTCCCATGCACTAGGTGGTCACCAGTTCCGTTCCCAGTCAGGGCACATGCCTGAGTTTCAGGTTCGATCACCAGTAGAGGGTGTACAGGAGGCAGCCAATGGGTGGTTCTCTCATCGATGTTTCTATCTCCCTCTCCCTTCCTCTCTCTGAAACCAATTAAAAAAATATTAAAAAAATAAAAAAGGGAAATACATTAGTCACAGGCATCTACTGTTTTTAAGGGGACAACATAAAATTTTTTTGTTTCTGGTTTCTGGAGAAACATCCCTTGTTATTGGGGCCCGAATAGAAGTAGCTGGGGAGGAACATTGGCCTGGAGGGATATGAAGGTTCTACTCCTCCTTTGATGTGTGACCTTCAGCATGTTGTTTACCGACTCTGGGTTCCAGGTTTCCAGTGATAATTCAGGACCTTTCCAGCCCTAATATATTATGATTCAAAAAAAATGTAAAAGGAACATGACAGAGTTTGGATTTGCTGTCCTAAGATGGCAAGTGTGGTGGGATTGGAATTAGAAGGTTTGGTTTGAACAGCGGCATTGACATTGGCTTGTGATGTTGGGCTTAACCTCTTAGCATCCCCCAGATCCTTCTCTATAAAGTGGAGATGCTGCCTCTTGTCTTTCCTGCTGCCTGAAGTTGTGCAGCTTCAAAGGGATGATGCATATAAAAGCAAGTGAAGAATGACAAGGGACCGTACACACACATAGGCTCTTACTACTGTTAATACTCATCTTGATTTCAATATTTTATTTCAGCCAACGTGTTTGCATTTTGCCTTCTGGGTGTCTGACAGAGACATTGTCTTTCAGTTTTGTTTTTTGTTTTTCTTTCCCCAGAGCAGTCAGGGGATTTCTCAGAGGAGGGTGCTGTGTCCTCTGCTCCTCCACAGGTTTTTCTGATGGACGCCCCTCCTGGGCCCCATGCCTGTCTGAGTGCATAATGTTTTATTTGTGGGCCCGAGAGGAGGCCATTTGTTCCCTGCTAAATGAGCTGTTACTGTGTGCCCTGTCCCCTCGACACCTGGGGCTGTATTCCTGGGAGAATCCAGCCGTGGATCTCAGGAGCCTTTTTGAAAAGTTTATTAGGAGGGAAAACACATTTCTCTGTGAGTTATGCGCTCCATTCCTGGCCTGGCTCATTAGTCAGTGCAGGGTGGGTCACCGGGGGTGGGGCACATCTGCAGGCCTCGGCTTCTGCAGGCACTGCTCCCAGGGACCCAGGAGGGGGCTTCGGCCTTCTGACAGCCCCTCTCAGGTCTTTCTGCCACCCCGACCCCACGGTGGCTAATTAGCTCTAATTGGATGGCATTTTGCTGCGCATGGTTTGGGGCAGCTTATCGGACACCTTTCCCTTATTTTGGCCTTATGCCTCACCTGATCTCATGGTCTGCAAGGTGAAGACCTTTCTCTTAGACTTTTTGGGCTCCGTCCACCATGAATGGCCTGGTTCTGAGAGCCGAGGGGGCAACTTCTGTCCTGATGTGGTTGGTGGCTGGGTCTGCCCCACAAGGACCAGGCTGCCCAGTCAGCCCTTTATTTGGGTGCCTGGTCGATTTGGGGACTTAGTTCACTGGGGATGATGCTGTTGGTATGGCTGTGCCAGGTGTTGGTCATCTCAGTCCTGGGCCTTCTGTGACATCCCATTGACACAGGATGACTCCAAAGTGCAGGCGAGAGACCCAAAGAGATTATTTTGTCACAACCACTTCCCCCACCCTCTGTTCAACCCGCCCCGCCCCGCCCCGCTCTCTCTATAGAAACAAATTGAATTAATGACCCAGCCTGGGCCAGAGTTCAGGGCTCCCAATGTGAAAGAGAATCTGTGTCTGCCTCCTGTCCCGGGGAGCTCTGCTTCCTCATCTTTTACCTTCATGGCCCAGGTGCTCAGAAAATCCTTGTGAAATAAATTAATGGGGCCCTGAAATAGGTTTTCACGGTTAAGCACTTGAATGCTGGGTTCAAATCCTCGATCTGCAAGTTAATATCTGACCTTCATCAAGCTATTGAACATCTTCAAACTTCGATTTCTATTGCTGTAACATGGAGATGGCAATAATTGGATCTACTTTATAGGGTGCTTGGAGGCATGAAACGAGATAAACACTTGGCTCAAAACAATATCTTATTGAATGTTAGTTATTTTTAATTAGCTACCTAACTCTCCACCCATCACACAGATGAGGACACTGAAGGTCAGGGAGGGAGCATTGACCTGTCCAGTGTTAAGCAACTAATTTTAGACAGAGGCAGAAATAGATTCTAATCTTCGCTGTTTTCCTATTGCATTCTGATACAGATCTGAGAAGCAAGTCTATCCTGTAGTTTTCTTTCAACCAGATAAATGCCTTTCTTTCCTGTTTTCTCTTGTCTGTTTTTTCTGGGTCTTGCCCCTACAGATCTAGGAAGCCCCAAATATGGGGCTGGGTAAAGGCCACAGGCTCTGGAGTTAGTCATTCAGAGCTCAGGGTCTGGCTCCTGTATCTCACTCCTTGAGTGGTGTCACATCCTCTGCCTCAAGCCTTCAGTGGCTCTCCATTGCCTCAGGATAAAGTGCAAGCCCTGCACATGGCTGGCAGCCCATGCTCTGGCTTGGGAAGTCAGGTCCCTGTGTGTGCCATGGTCTTGTTTCTTTCTGAGCTTTTGCGTATTCTGGGACACCGTATGTCGAATGAAGGGTACTGAGTGACTTGAAGCTCTTCCAGCTTTGCAGAGCTGTGATTCTAGGACTCTCAGGGAATAGACAGGTGGGCCCAGAAGCAGGAGGGCTCACCCCTTCCATGGCTGCCTGTCCCCTGCCCTGGCCACCTTTGTCTTTCTCCTGAGAGCTGAGCACACACCCCTGCTGAGCAGGCTTTTCTGCCCACAAGGGTGCTTCCCACTGAGTGTGAAATCCCGTTCTTGTAGGGCCCTCTCTCTGCTCTGCCTCTGAACACCCTGCGTCTCCCCCATCATGTCACGTATCCCCAGGTATCGCGTCCTGTTTACATGTCTGGGGTGTCGGAAGGCACAGAACTTACCTATTTTACTCGCCACTGTGGCTCCAGGCCTAAGCAATAGGGAACCAGTACGTATTTGCTAAAGGAGTGGGAGGGCGAGTAGCTGTGGGGTTGGCGCAGGGGCAGAAAGGCAGACAGCAGAGTTCCAGGAGCACATGTGGCCCCCAGCCCTGGCACATCTGACGCCTCTCGCTCAGTTGATGGTAAACATCAGGCCTAGCCTTTATTTTTCTCATTATGTTTAAAAGCCACCAGTCGCCCAATAGTATAATTTTCTAAGTGGTTTCATTTCAGCTCCGCTAATTGAAGAGAACCAAGCTCCTTTTGAAGGCATACTTCGTGTGTGGCTGTCACTGGTGAGAGCGGAGACGGGTTGTCAATCACTGACAATAGCTTGCCGTTGTGGAATAATTTAAGTTTAGGTCTTTCTTTCACTCAGGCATTCACACCCTGTTATATGTTTTCATACTGAGTGAGAACAATCTGGGGTGAGAAACTGTCATGCGTTCCAGGAGCTGAAATGGAGATTTCTTTTGAGATTTCAGATGCCTGTGGTTTGTGGCTCAGAGTAGCTTGCGGGGAGGATCCCCGGTTTGAGACTCAGGCCTCTTGGACTCCAGGTTTGAATCCATTGCTTCTCCACCCACTTCACCAGCCGGGTGACCCTGATACAGTTTACTCAGTCTCTGAGCTTATTTCCTTATGCTGTTAAAGGAGATGAGAATATATGTCACCAGAGATTATCATGAGAATCAGTGAGGTAATAAAAAGACCTGGATAAAGCAGACACTTTGGACATGAGATCTTCTTGCCAGCCCCTCACACTGCATGCAGGGTCCCCAGGTAGCTCAATGCAGACAGAGCTCCAAAGGGGGCTCCCTGTGGTCACTGGGCAGACCCTGGGGGTGAGGCAGCCCTGCCTTCAAACCCCAGTCCTGATACTTCATTTAGCAGCTGGAAGACTTTGAATAAATCATGTGCATCTGATGAAGCTGTGATTTTCAGGACCAGGCATGTATCTGGAGCTGCTGTCTTCCTGCAGGCCTGTGACGTCACGAACAATGTACCAGGACCTTCTTAGGAATCCTTCTAAGAGGGGCCACTGTGTCCTATGTGTTGGTTCTTTGTTAGTGGTCAAGCCACTGAGGGGCTGGTGTTAAATAAGGAATTGGACTTGACTGCAGAGGTGGGTCTTTTCTGAGCACAAGGAAGGTGGGGTCAGGTCTGCAATTTTCTCTGGCTCTGGGAACAAATACTCTGCCTTCTTCTCCCTCTAAGCCAGTGAGGCTGGGGAGATGTGGGGACTGGTGGTGACCTCCAGCCTGCTGGCAATTACACACAGTGCTGTGAGGAGTGTTTAAAGTCCCCCGCCATTTTCTCTCTCTTTAAAAATTCAATGCCTGACACTGAGGTGTTTTATTCCCAGACTAGCTGGCCTTTAAAAGGAGGGCTTGGAACTGAGGGTGCCTAGTGGCTTCCTTACCTCAGTGTTTCCCAGGATGAGAAGGGCCACAGGAAGGCAAGGTGGCCTCATTCCTCTTGTCAACTTAATGAAAAAGCAATGAAGGCGTCAGTCTTGATGACTGAATTCTACAGCGAGGGAGCCCTGGGGAGATCCTGAGCAAGGCTGTGGTGGGAACGCAGGACTCAGACTAGGACATTTGTGGAGGCTGCGTGGCACAATGAAATGAGCACTGGACTGGGAAGATAAAGACCTGGGTTCCCATCTCAAATCTGCTGCTAACTGTGTGGTGGTGGGTAAGTTGCTGACCCTTGGAAGGTATTGTATTTCATGCTTAGTATAAAAACAATATAATAGAGTGATTACAAGCAAACTTTGGACGGACAGATCCTAGTTGTTGCACTTGCTGCCTGGGTAATTGGGGTAATTTACCTCTCTGAGCCTCCGTTTTCACACCTGTAAAATAAAGGTTTTGGAGGCCACACCCTTGTTTATCCTGAGCTTAGAAAGCTCCCACCGCCCCCTTTCACCTCGATCTCTGCCTCTTTGCCTGGCTATGCGATATTCCTCCTTTGGAATTCAGCCCTAACTTCCCTCCAGGTGGAAAGCCTATCTTGATGGCCAATCTGAATGAGGTGCCCCCCTCCCCAATCCCTGTCCCATCACTCCCAGTGCCCCTCCTGTCTCTGCACTTTCCACTCTCCATGGGGATCTTGGGGGCTTGGGCCTGACTCTTCTCCAGGTCCCCAGAGCCCACATCTGATTCCCAGATGCCAGCTCTAAATGCTTGTTGATGGAATGAACTTCTTTCCAGCTCTGAAATTCTATGCCTCTACATTTATTTGCTCTCATGGGTACCTAATTTCCAAAAACAGACATGAAATATACAGTTTTCTTCCTTTCACAGAAGGTAATAATTACAGTCCTTTACAATGATATAGAAATTCACACTGATACTATTCCAATGATATAGAAACGTCAATAAATTCACATTTATTATGTAGTACCCCACTACCCAGCAGCTTATCAACACAAGTTTCAAAATAATTCAAGGCCACTGTTGGATCTCATCCAAATAGATGTAGGTTTTGAACTACTGGATCTTTATCCATGTAATGCATCCTTGCCTTGAACTGACCATATGCACAGGACTGCGCCCCATCCCGCACCCTGGATGGTCTTTGCACCAAGCTTTAAGGTATCAGGCTCCCAAGTAATGGACCAAATTGGGTTGCAGGTCACCCTAATGTCCAGAGTCTACTTTCTTGGTGTGGTGTTTAAGCTACAATGTTTCTGTCAGGTATGTGACCTCCAAATTCGCATGCTCTCAGAGGAGCCCGCTATTGACAGAGTTGTCAGCAGGGGCGAAAAAAGATGCAAGATCGTCCAACAGGAATAAATGTCAGAGAGTGTTTTGCCAAGGCATCCAAGCATTCATACATTTGCTGCTGCATGCAGAATACCGGAAGGGAAGGGGTGGTGGGGAGAAACAGGCCAAGGGAGAACTGAGACTGGCTTGTACTGTGGGCCAATCGAAGCTCTCCCCTCCCACCCTGTCCTGCTTCTCCCTCCCTTCTAGAAGGCCCTATTTAGGATGCCTATGGTATCTTCCTCCTTGGTTTATTGTCTCTCTGTGATTTCTTCCCTTGCTGTTTTGACACCTGATGGGCTACATGCTGAAGAACAAAGAGATCTCCATGTGCTGTGGATCTGGGGCTTGCAGACAGCGCTGGACACAAGCTTTAACTGGCGCAGGTGTCCCTCAACCACGCGCCACCTACCACGGCTCCCCTTTGCTACCCGAATCTGTATCTAGACCCCACTTTAATTCTGAATATGCTATTCCCTTGCCTGGACTCCCTCACCCATATAATTTTCCTCCAGTCTTCAAGGCCCACTTGAAGTCTTTGTTTCCTCCATAGAGCCTTCCCAGACTAAGTCAGCCTTTTGCAACCATTTCCCTCCTTGATTTCGAATGGCTTTGCAGTTAAGACTCTAAAGATGGCCATCTGGCTCTGTTGCTTCCAGTTTTCTTCCTTGCACTTTCCTCCTGTGTGTATGTCAGAGTACTTACTTTTAGGAGATTCCAAAGTTGTCAAAAGAAGAATATACATTTCCTCAGATATTTCTGTATTGGAAAATAATTCTGCTTTTAGGAGGCTCTACAATCTTGGGCAAACAGTCAACACCTCTTAGGCACAGTTCTCTCCTTTATAAAATGGGGTGGCAATGCCTGCCTTACAGAGTGCTTGTCAGGGTTAAATGGGTCCATAGGACTAGCACCAAGGGCTGTGTCCTCCAACACATAGTGTCAATCAATAAATATCCTCAGGAAATACTGAGTTTTTCCAGAAGACATCAGTAGGATATTGTGGTCGGGATTAAACAAGGGATATTCTTAGGGTCGGCAGGGTCAGAGTGCCTGGGTTCAAATCTAGCACCCTGTGCCTAGAGCAACTTACTTCACCTCTCTAAGTCTCAGTTTCCTCATCTGTAACATGAAGATGGTCATGGAACGTACCTCATAAGGATTAGACAGAGTAGTCCATGGGAAGCATTCAGCAAGGTGCCTTGCACTGAGTGAACACTCGATAAAGGTTATCTGTTTTTGAGGGGGTGGATGATATCTTCTTTGGTCTTCTTAGCACTCCCATTGCATTTCAGCTGCTCTGATGAGGGAGCTGTGGCTCACCCCAGAGATTCTGGGGGTTCACATCATACCCTCAATGAGGCAGACAAGTGGGCAGGAAGAGCCCCGACTTGGATTCCTACACACCTACCTGAGCCCAGCCTCTGTGCCTTATTTATTATTTTGTGGCTTTGAGAAAGTGAACCTCTCTGAGCCTTCTTTCTGTCATCTTGGAAAGGAGGTAATAACATGTGCCTTTAATGGTAAAAAACAAACAAACTAGTGTCAGCCTATGTGAGAGCACTTTTTGAACTGAAAAGTGTGCTGCAAAGGAAATATATATCTGTTGTTATTACTCTTATTATAATCAGCCAAGTGACGTTACTACAGCATCTCTCCTGCCACTGGGCTGGGTCTAAGGGAGTCTGCAGTATTTTTGGAACAGAGTAATTGTGGACAATGGAAATGCCACGAACACTGAGATGGCCAGAGCTCATGTGTCAATCGCAGGCCAAGCCAGGGCCATCTGGAGTGGTTCAGGCCCAAAGCCATCAAGAGCCAGAGGTGAGCAGTTAGAAGGCCTGCAAACCCAGCCTTTTCCTCATTTGGGAAGTTAGCCAAGCCACTCCATCTCTCTGATCCCTAGTATCTTTATCCACTAAATGGGGATTAGCAATTCATGTCTGCCCACTTTCTGAAGTTCCTGTGAGGCTCAAATGAGATGACCGGCGGTAAACTGCCGAGACACTGTAGCACGCACCATGCGCTGTGACATCGCTCCGTTTCCCACTACAAGGCTTGGAAGGAGTGCCTGTGTGCGTTTTTTTAATGCTTATACCAATGCTTATAGCTTCACATTCAGCAGATGCTCAATAGTCGGTAATAGATGAATAAAGCATTGTTGCTGTTCATCTTATTAATAAGCTTTATTACTTTCACCCCCTAATCTCCTTGTCAAAAAAGTGCTATTCCTCTAATGAGGTTGTTTTTAAGCTTTACCAATTTAAGCTGCTGCTGCTGGTCCCGCTACCACTACTACTACGACTAAATTGTTACTGCCTCTTACACTTCCCACAATGTCAGCCCATGTGCTAGGCACTTCGTATGCAGCATCTTTAGCACGTAGGGCATTTCTGTGGGGTAGGTGTGGATCCGGGGCTCGGAGAAGCAAGAAGAAACTTGCTCAAGGGCACACATCTTATCAATGGAAGGGCGAGGACCTGAAACCAGTCCGTCTGCTTGTGAATTCTGCACCAGCTCCCTATACCCAACTGCCACTGGGACGCCAGCAAGCAGCCCAATTGTCCTGAAATAGCCCACAGTTGAGTGAGGCAGTGATTTTTCCTGTGAGTGGATTAGAAGTAATTCCCACTTTGAGAACGCAGGGGGTGGGAGGAGCAGACAGGCCAAGGTAAAAAAGCCAGAGAAGCAATTCTTCTTTCAAAGGGAAAAAAAAAGAAAAAAAGAAATCTGTATTTGGATTCTTTTTTACACATCCAACTCGGCAGAAAATTGGTTTGCGGAAGATGTAGGTCGTGGCTCTGGCCCCAGCATCTGGACGCCTTATATTGTACACTGTATTACCGGAGCAATAGCGGGCACTTTATTAGCACCAGCAGGATTTGGGATTCCCATGGGGACTGTTCTTTGCTGTCAGATGTATAAGGCCATTTAATCTCCTTTATCAGATCTGGTTCTGCCTTCCCACCCCCACCCCCACCCTCACCTCCTCTTGCAGACCAATAAAGAGAATTTCTTCAGATTCATTGGTCTGAAAACCAGCTTTTAAATACTCCTCCACCCTCCCCAACCCCTGAATCTAATAAGCAAGCAAAGCCAGGAGTTGTCGATGCCTTGAAAATCAGCTCTGTGCAATTGGGTAGCAATGTTCTCAGGGAATTTGTAATTGGAACTTCGTCGTCCTTAGGCAGAGACGGGAGGGAGAATTTGCTAATTGTGCTTAGGCAGCTCTGCTCTCACCCAGGCACTGCGATCTTTGGGGACAAGGGTGGTGTTTTTGTTTCTTTGTTTGTTTTTAAATCAGAAACCAACTACACCTTTGATTCTGGCTGGAAGTCACTCGATAGAGGAGGAGAATTTTCTCTGGATATATGCCTGTCCTACTTGGGGGTCATTTTTGATAGAATCAAATAAGATGCTTGGGGTTTAGAAAGATTTGTGGTCAAAATCCAATTCTGTGCCTATTCCCTGTGCTCTGTGATATTTATGCATACGTGTAGGTTGTGCCAGCCCTGGGACTGGTGCAGGAGATCTTGGGATGAAGACATGCCATGGTCCCACGTTTGGAGAGACCACAGTTTTGTGGATCAAAGACACATCTGAACAAATGTTATCAACACAGTGTGGTGAGTGCTATGGTTCACAGAGCAGGCCCTGGGCCCAGTCATGAAGCCCAGAGAAGAACCCTTGGAGGAGAGGGTGCCTAAGTTGATTGCATCCTTGGGGTATTCTCTTAACCTCCGGGCCTCAGCATCCTTAGTTGTAAAACGGGGCAATAATACCTACCTTGAAGGTCCCTTTGGGAAATAAGCTATATACTGTATATAAAATGCTTAGTCCAGTACCTCTCATAAAATAATTAGTATTACTTAAAAGAAGCAAAGGGCCTGAGTAATAACACTTAGTCTTTGTATGACAGAACTGGAGAGAACTGGAGATTCAGTTCTGGGAGACAGCCTTTGACTCAAGACCCTTCTCAGCTGTGTGACCTTAGGCAAGTTGCTCACTCCTCTGAACCTCACGCTCCTTTTTGTCAGATGTGGGAAAGATTAGGACAATCAAATAAAATCATTAGAAGGGAATGGGCTTGCCAATTGTAAGGTCTTGTGCAATCTAGAAGGGACTAGTTTGTTATCATTATAACTAATAAGTACAGGTGATATAGGCAAGTTAGCTCTGCAGGTGGGAGGATGTTGGGTTCCCAGGAGGTGAAATGGAGGTTGAACATGCCCCAGGCTTAGTGCAATGAGTATCTATCTGTAGGATATGATTTTGAGCAGGATTTCTGAACCATGGTGAAATGGAAGGACAGGGACAATATAACACCCAGGAAATGTTTCCAAAATGTACATGTATATGTACACAGCTCCTCTTCTCCATCCCACCTGTGTGGCCAAGGCTTATCAGAATCTGCGGTGGGCATTGGTGAGATATATTTATAAAAAGCTAACCCCTCCTCTTCCCTGAAATTGAGTTCCAGTTTCAAAGAGCATTGAAAAGCCCACTTGATACTAAATCCACATCTCTCTACCTCTTGTCACCACCATGGTAGCCCATTAATCTGTCCCTGTGCCTAAAGCATTGTTCCAGTGGATTAAACACTCAGTCTCCAGATTTGGCTTCTTTATCTATCACTGGATCTGGTGCATCCAGCCACTGTCCAGCCAGCTGGGCCGTCTTGAAACATAGGACCATTATAGGGCTGTGGAATCTGTGGGACCAACAGAACAGGGACATCTTCATGAGCAAACCAGGTTTTTGAGTCTTGTTAGGAAACCCCGAGATGTGCGGTCATGCGCTGGTGATCCTGGCTGTCCTTGGCACAGCCCTGTGCTAGTGGTGCCACTTGGCATTGGCATAGCTCTCCATGGGGCAAAAAGCACTTGCCTGCCCACTATGCGAGTGTCCCTCAGACAACTCTGAAGCCACCAGAGCAAGTATCATTGCCCCTTTCACAGACAGAGTGAGGGGTTCCAGAGAGGTTAGGGGGCTGCCTGTGGTTAAATTAGCGAGGAATGCGGCCAGGGCTCACCTGGTGTGGAGCTCCCTGTTCTCTGTGCACTGGGCTCGTCCCTGCCCTGGGGGCTGTGTCAGTATAAGGAACAGTGACATAGCTTGCTTGCATGCTCCAGTGACTGCTCCTATAGATAGGACATGCTCAGGGGCTGGTGTCATTTTACAGGCTGATACTGAGAACCTGTTTAAAATCCCATCCTTGCAGTGCATCCCCTTGAATTAGTCTCCCTTTGTTTAGGGTCCGGTGTTCAGTTCTATAAGGACCCTGTGAGCAACGAGTGGGTGGGTCGTTTCTAGCCGTATATATGTGACCCAATTACCCCGGGGAAAACAACACAGCACCGTACATTCTGACTCATATTTCCTCAGGCTTGCTGGAGTGCAGTGGGGACTCGGGGGAAAAAGAGAAATACATGTGCAAGCGTGTGTGTGTTTAAGAAGACTTAACCAACACCAGCACACAAGAGAAAATCACAGCTCTCTAATAATGTTTCTGGGTTTAAAAAAAGAAAAAAATCAATTCCATAGCTTTCCACCTGGGTCAGCCAGTAATTCCAATGATGATGCCTCGAAACTACACTTAGGCTCGTACAATGTATTCGCATCGATAGTAAAAACTATAGCGATGTAGTAAACCCTTGCTGAGGACGTGCCTTGTGTTAACACCTTTATATCTCATTTTACTGACTCCCCCCCGGAATCTCTGTGGCAAGGTTACCCGTGTCTTCATTTCCAGTTGGGGGAATGCGTTCAGCGGGGCAGTGGCTTACTCCACACTGCACAGCTGGAAAGGCCCAAAGTTCTTCAGTAGGGAGGGTCCGAGGCCCCAAAGCCAGTGCTCTTTGAATTGCCACATGGCTGACTCTACAGTGACACATCTGTAGGGTTTTATTTTTTTAATTTTTAAAGTCTTGTATTGCGCTCAGGGGTTTCCTTCCGCCCTCTTTCTCCCTCCCCTCCTCTTCCCTCCCTCGTTCCCCCTCCCCCTCCTCTATCCCTCTCTGGCTGGAGAAACAAGTGGTCCATGCTCTTCTGGAACGACAGCCTCTCATGGCTAGAAGAAAATGTAAAGATCATCGATTTTAAACCAGTGTGTCGCAGCCGTGGTTCACATTAGAATCACCTGGATTTAAAATGGTCCTGCTTGGATCCCATCCCAGACCAATTAAATCAACATCTCTGGGGTCATCAGTCATTTTCTTTGTTTAATTCTTCAGTTGGCTCTGTTGTGCAACCCAGATTGAGAACAAGTCATCCAGACTCACTGACCACTCCTACCACACCCCTACAAAATGTTCACCCATCCCATGCTCAAGAACCCCAGTGGCAGGAAGCTCAAAATCCTAGGAGGCAGCTGGTTTCATTGTTGAGCTCCTCTATCTAGAGAAAAAAACAACCAAAACAAAACAAAATCCTGTTATGGGCTAGGTGGTGTCACTTCTGTTACCTCATGTAATCCTCATAGGGCTTTAATTATTATCTCGGCTCTACAGACAAGGAACCTGAGGTTCATTCATCCCTTCATTCAATAAATATTGACTGCATTCATACCTGTTAGATGAGGAGCCTGCTATAAGCACTGGACATGCACAGATGAGCAAGACAGGCCTGGCTCCGGTCCGCAGGGAGCTCTCTTTATTTGGGGGACAGTAATTACAAACCAGATTGCACAGCTGACTAACCACAGGTGCAGTGAGAGTGTGAGAGAGGTGGACCTGGCCTTGTGTGGGGCATGGAGACCAGAGAAGGCTTCCTAAATGGAGCACCCCTCTGAGCTGAGCCCTGATGGACAGGTAGGAACTGACAAAGGAAGGGAGGGGTGTGCAGGGGATGAGGCATCTGTGTGTAGAAGGCCACGAAGCAGGAAAGTTCCCGGTGCTTTGGAGGAATTGGACAGTGGCCAGCACATCACCAATACTGGGAGAGGGACCCCAGAGGTTGCTGAGGATGGAGGTGGGCAGGCCCAGCCTAGTCCACTCCTTCAGGCCAGGAGAAGCCTTCCAGGGATGTTAACCAGGGGCAAGGCATGGCCAGATGTGTGCCTGTGTCAAAGGCAACGCCCAGCCGGAGACAACATGGATGGTGGATGGGTCTTCACCCATTACCCCATAGCCTCCTGCCTTTCTACATGTAAGAAGCATTTCTCTCCCTCCTTCCTTTACAGATGTGCTCTGAGGGGGTGAGCTAGACCCAGAGACAGGACATGGATAGCTTCCAGGAGGAGAATCCCATCCCAGGAGAGGAGAGACGAGTCTAGACAGAAACTCGGAGGAGGAGCTGTGGGAAGCTGAGACTTGGGTTCAGACCTCATCTCTCTCTATTCTAGTGCTCACATCACTGTGTTCTTAAGGATAATATATACTTATTTTAAATTGAAACAGAATATCACAGATCTAACTGAGAATGGAATGGCTAGGACCTTGGGAGTTTTACTCCTTAGAAAACCACTTGGAGAGTCTGTAACCCCCGTCTTCAGTTCCTTTTTAAAAACCGCCCACAATCTAAAAGGAGAATTTTAAGCACTGGGTGTTGTAAGAGCCTGTTTTCAGGAAGTGTGGATGCTCCGGTAGTCAGGGAGATGGACTTTGCTCTCTGCATGTAAAAAGTCATGCACAAAAACCCCTCTGCTTGTTGAGTATTTGATTTAAATACTTTGCTCTGTTGACGTTCTCCCTCCTTTCTCATTTCTCAGCACCCTAACCCAGGCAACACATAGGTACTAGCCCAGGAATTCAAACCCAGGTCCAGGGACAAGGGAACCAACAAATACAGGCACCTACAGAGACATTGTCCAGGACATACCACACATGCACCGACAGACTCTGGCCTCACTCTCCTGCACATACACATGCAGACAACACACACTCAAAAGTTGACCTCCAGAAAGCAAAGCATTCCTCACCAGGCCTTAGAGTAGAAGGAGCATGGGCTTTGGAGTCCAGCAGACCTAACTGAGTTCCAGTCCTTGCCCATTACTGTGACTTGGACAAACTGTGTTTTTTTTTTTTCATTTGTAAAATGCAGTTAAGAACATGTAAGAATGTTTTAGGAATTAGTGTATAGAGACTACTCGAAACATACAAGATGCTTGTTCTAATTATTACGTGCTTGTCAAAATACTCTTGCCTGGATCACACTTTAGTTCTGGTGATCCAGAATTGAATCCCAATTCCACAAGCCCTGAGAGCACCCATCCGAATTCAGCCCCCTTTGTATTGAGTTTTAGAGGCCATCAAGGCTTCTGATTTTTTTCCATGAGACATCCCAAATATCTATCTCTTCAGCCCCAGTTTCTCCTTCTTTCTCTGCCTAGAAAGAACATAATGGTCTCTTACCTTTTGGAGTGGTTGGCCTTTAAGAGTTATTATAGTCTATCTGTCTGTCAGTTTGTCCATCCATCCATCCATGCAGGCATCCACCAAGGTCAGAGATGCCACAGTGCCATCTATGAAGTATGAGGGGTACAGGGGCTAAATTATAGAACCACATTTTCAAGAGCCATCTGTTAGTTGCATTGGGATCTCCTGCAGAATGCAAGACCCCACCCCAACCTTCTGAAATAGAATCTCTGTGGTTAAGGTTGTGAGACCTACATTTTAAACTAGCACCCTCATAGTTCTAATGCCCTCTAAGTTTGAGAACCACTCATTAGATCATGGAGTGTTCTCACTGTCTTTCTGAGGAACACGGACTTTAGCTTTTTGGGGAGCCTCAAGGAGTAATTTGGAGGCCTGATGTGGAGATGAGCAGAACCTGGCTTGTGCATGAACATTTGTGGTCATTTGAAAACCTTCATTTGTGCCTTTGTTTATTAGAGTGTCGGACCTGTGGCAGCAGCTGTCTGGTTGCTGTGGATGTATCAGTTCAAGGACTGATGGTCCCCTGCCTAACAATTGAATGACTACCCAGACACATGGATGAGTAAGGCTATCTCTTGGAGATATTAGTGCTGCGAAGAGAATACTATCAGGGAGTGGGCCAGAGGTTGACTGGGGTGGGGGACTACCTTGACCGTGATGGTAGTAACCAGGGAAGGTTTCTCTGAGAGGGGGCCATCTGAGCTAAGACCTGAATGAGGAGGAAGAGCCAGACTTGCAAGGATCTTGGAGAAGAATTTTAGGCTACTAGGACAACAACGGAAGAGACCCAGAGATGGGAGCACACTTGCAGTGTTTAAGGGACACAAAGAAAGCCAGGATGGTTATATTCTAGAGACTCAGGGAGAGGAGAGCAGAGAAGTCAGCCTTGTAAACCACAGTAGGGCACATGGTTTTGATGCTGATGGTCTCAGTAAGACCCATTTCTGCAGCTTTTTCTGGGGGCAGGGGGAGACAGAGCATCTATCTCTCCAAATGGCCTTCGATGCATTGGCCTCTCTGACAGAGGCTCTCTGAGACTTGTCTGTGCTGAAAACTCTCCGCTGGGGAAAAATTACAGCTATGCCTCTCTTCCTCTTGTGACTTTATTTTCTGGGACTGCTTTCCTGCTGAGGCCACAGAGGCCTGCCCTCAGGACAGCTGCTTGGGGTCTTCACGTAGGAAAGGATAACCTCAGTCAAAAATTTGGCCTTGCTCCAACATAAGACATCATTCATTTAAGAAACATTGCCAAGGTCTGGCTCCTGTAAACCTACTCCTTCTGAAAACTAGCAAGCTCATAAGATAAGCAAGAGTTGAAAGCAGGGAGAAATAAACCAGTGTGTTGTTCATTGTTCAACAAACCCCCAAAAAGCTGATTCTGAGATCATCTGGGATTTCTAAGTTGCTCAACCCGGTGTTTACTTTTCAGAAATCATGTAATTGGACTTCCATGCAGAGTTTACAAAGAAGAACAATTCCATCTTTTCTTGTCTTTGTTTTTTTTAAACAATTTTTTATTGTGGTAAAATATATATAACATACAATTTACCATCTTAACCATTTTTAAGAGTGCAGCTCAGCGGTATTAAATAAGCCATAATGTTGTGCAGCCACAACCATGCTCCATCTTTAGAGCCCTTTTCGCCTTGTAATACTGGAACTCCATAGGCATTAAACAGTAACTCCCTACTACCCCTTCCCCTAGCTCCTGGCAGCCGCAGTCTGCTTCTTGTCCCTGTGATTTTGACTATTGTAAGTACCTTATGTAACAGGAACTGGCTTATTTCGCTCAGTATAATATCCAGAATGTTCATCCATGTTGTAGTGCGTGTCAGAATTCTTTTTTATCCATTTATCTATTGAGGGACACTTAATTTGCTTCCATGTTTTAGCTACTGTGAATAATACTGCTGTGAACATAGGTGTACAAACATCTCTTCAAGTCTCTGCTGTCAGTTCTTTTGGTCATATCCCAGAGGTAGAATTGCTGGATCATTTATTAGTTCTATTTTTAATATTTTGAGGAACCACTATACTGTTTTCTACAGCAGCTGCACCATTTTACGTTCCCACCAACAGGGAACAAGGGTTTCAATTTCTCTACGTTCTCACCACCACATGTTAATTTCTGTGCCTTTAATAGTAGCCATCCTAATAGGTGTGAGGTAGTATCTCACTGCAGTATTGATTTGCATTTATTTAGTGATGAGTGTGGTTGAGCATCTTTCCATGTGCTTATTGGCCATTTGTATATCTTCTTAGGAAATGTTTATTCAAGTTCTGTGTCCATTTTTATTTAGTTAGTTTTAACAGTTCTCTACATATTTCCATCTTTCTCAGCTCTCCTGTTTTGCTTTTGGCTGTTCTACTTCTACACTCTCCTGGTGTGCTCACCCGCCCTGGCTTATCCTTCTGAGTCTCCTTTACCGATTGTTAATACTGAATGTGACCTCTAAGTGCTGATGTTCCTTACAGCTCAAACATGATTCAGCCAGTGATAAGCAAAAGGCATGAACAGGCTAAATGGAAGCACACGATATGGGCGTTTGTTCCAAACAGGGATTCAAGAAGTCAGCTGGCTGAGAAGGCTAGTGACTCAGAGCTCCTGGCCTGGGAGAGGAGGAGCGTGCATTCCTGGCAGACAGAACAGCCACGCCAGAGAACTGCATGGCATGGCTGGCATGGCTGGCATGTGAAATTTGGCATTCTTAGAGCAACAAATTTGTAATGAAAGGCAGTGGAAAATCAGGCTTGGAAGGTAAGCAGAAGCAGGTTGGAAAGGTCTTTTTTTTTTTTTTTTCTACTATGATAGACATAGTTTTAAACTGGAGACATGGTTTAAACTGGAGAGCGACATGCTTTGCCTTTTAGAATGAGTCCTCTGACTGCAGTGTGAAGGAAAAAGTTAAGTGAGTGTGAGACTCAGTCAGGGTTACAATGAAAAGGCCCTTGGAATATTCAAGGTAAGAGACGATGGTGGCTTGGCCTAAACTGTTGGCAACAGAAACAGAGAGGGGCAGATGGATTCCCGTGGCTGGGCATGAGAAACAATCAGGAGGCGAAATGATCAGACATAGAGATTGTTGGATGAGAGAGCAGGTACTAAAAACCCAATTTAGGAAAGCACAGAGAGGTAGGCTCCAGAAGGCAGACCCTTTAGGAGTTTCACAAAGTCACTTGGCCTTAGCCAGACTTACGTGACCCTTCCCTTTGATCTTCCTTCCTCTCTAGACGGAATGTCTGCCCTGGAAGAGGCCTCAGTGATCCTTTAAATTCCTCTCCCTAGGGATGTGGAAACTGAGGCTCACAAAAGGGTAAGCTGCCCAGAGCTCTTCACTCCCATTTCTTGTCACATCACATCTGACCTGTAAAAAGGACCAGATCACTGCAGGTTTTTCTTCCCCAATGCCGTCAGAGACTTACCTGAAGATATCGATGTTTAAAATCCAGCCTCAGTGATGTATACTTTTCTGTGAGTGTTTTTAGCCTTTTTCTGTAATTGACTCTAAGAATCAACATTTGAAAGCAACAACATACCAGGTGTGGTATGGGTTTTCTTAACCATGTTAGATCTGGAACATCGATGAGCCCACCACCTCCAAGCCGCTGTTTGTCCTATTCTACTAAAAGTTTTCAATAACTGACTGATGTGTTCCTGAATGGAACTTGAATCAGCAGAAATCAGAAATCATTCCAGTGAAATGTACCCTGGCTCGCTCTTTCTATCTTCATGATGAAGTGTTTCTCCTGATTTGGGGGTTTGGTGGGAAGAAATAAAAGCCTTGGGGTGTTGTCCTCCATTAAGTTAATAGAAGATGGGATGAGTTTAAGCTTCTGCTTGCCAGCTGCATTTATCTTAATTCTAGGAGCTCTGAGACTGGGCGGGGGGGGGGGGGGGGGGGGGATGGTATTTCTATAACCATTCGTATGTCTAAAAAGAGGCAATCAATGTCATAGAGCTGTGCCATCCCTGTCCAAGAAGCCAATTTTGCTGTGTGACGATTTTAAAAATAAATACTTTTTTAAATGGTAAAAGTAAAATAAATGTAGTAACAGTTGTAAGAATCATCCCAAAACAAAGCAAACCCAACAGATGGCCTTGATGTCAGGCCTTGATGTCAGGGCTCCGTGCAGAATTGCCTGAGAGTGTCAGTGCTGTGGTCCTTAAGAAGGTGAGCCTTACAGTCCACTTCCATGCATTCAAGTCCCAGCTCTACTACTGACTAAACTGTATGGTCTTTGCATGTTAACTAACTTTTCTTTGACTTACTTTGCTCATCTGTAAAATGGGGATAACAACGCCTGCTTCACAGGATTGTTTTCAGGTGAAATGAACTGTCAATAAGGTAATGCATACAAAGCACATAGTACAGTGCTTTGTACCAAGTGGGTGTTCAATCTGTTCTTTTCTGGCTCCAAAATGTGATGCTGCTGTAAGAGACTCACATTGGAACCAGAGGATGAAGAAGTGGTTCATTAACAACTGGCCCAGGGAGAATATACTCCATGGGAAACTGCAGGGTCATTAAGCACCAATGGTGGTAACAAGGCCATTAATTTCCTGGGGTTTCCTTTATGGAGCCGCACAGTGAGGTGATGCTTAACCCAGCAGGAGGGAAGGGGTTTGGTGGGTTCTGGGGCCAGGAGATTACAGCTACTTTGTAAGGTAGACTGGCTGGGAAATGCCAGAAGAATTGTGCACTCACTGTGTCTTTGCCATGGATCATCCCTAAGGACAGAGCATCCAAAATCATTTCTGTGTGTTCATTGCAGGCGATGAGATGTAAAGAACATTGACTTTGGACTGTTAGACCTTACTGTGAATCCCATTTTTACCATAACTAGTGATGAGACCACAGACAACTTATTTCATCTCTTGTTCCCTTAGTTTCCTCATCCAAAAAATGGGGAGAATTGTGAATTGCTGTGAGGGCAAAATTAGAGAATACAGGAGAAAGCACTTCGAGAATATTTTTTAAACCTTAAAGTTCTAGGCAATGGAAAGTGTTATCTTACTACAATGGTACCAATTTAAACTCATGTCATTTCTCACTTCCTTGCATTAACCTTCCCTTTCCCCTCCATTTATTCACGTGAAATAGTAGATGTGAGTTATTTCTAGCAGTTGTCAACTACTCATGCTTTGGCTAAAATCCATTGCAAAATTCACAAAGCAAAGAGCATGTGCAACGTGATCTTCAGAATAAATGATTTCATTAGAATGAATTTCTGAATGTGAAAAATCAATATCCCTTCAGAGGAAATTTCTGGAAGAACCGAAAAGACCCACATATCACCATATCGATTGGAATGAAATACATAAAATAACTTTAGCTCTGATTTTTTTAAGCAACTAGGAAAAAAAGGAGAGATTCTAAGTTATTTAGAGAACTGTGTCACACAGTGGAGGTGTTTTATTTTTAGGACAAATTTTAAACGTGGAAGGAAATCTTAAGACATTTTTACAAGATTCCGGACACCAGACCAGTGTCCTTACCATGTCTCCACCTGCCTTTCTGGCCTCATCTCCAGCACTTCACCTTGCTCTCTCTGCTCTAGGCTTCTATTCTCCATGAAGCTATGAAAACCCCTACCTCAGAACCATTGCAACGTTGGTTCCCTCTGCCTCGCAAGCTTGCTTCCCTAACTTCACCTAGTTAATTTCTACTCTTCAGAACTCACCTTAAATAACTTTTCCTCAGGGAAAGTGTTCAAGCCTCCAGATTCTCCTGCTTTACCTCTTCCCACCCCATAGCACCTTTCCCTTCACAGAGCCCGTCTCAGTTTGTGATTAAGTATTTGGTCGTTGTTTATTTTCTACAGCATCCACAGGTGAACTCCCTGAGGGCAGAGACCATGTCTGTTATGCTCATCAACAATGCCGTGTACCTAGTACAGGACCTGGCATGTGATAGCTACGAAGGTGCTAAGAAACAACAGGAATGAAAGCAAATACTGAATAAATGAATACATGGCCCTTCCATAGCAACACAGTTTCTCAGACACAAGCCTGTTGGACCAGACCATTCTGTTGTTTCCCATCTTTATCCCGGCAGTGGGAATGATCTGAACAGGGATTATAATACATGTTCAGGAAAAATGCTCTGCTATTATCTTTATCTATTAACTCATGTGTGTGCGTGGGATCCAGTCCAGGGTATTGCTCGTGACATGCCAAATGCGCCATGATGTGGCTCTTGGTTCATCTTGCACCATTCTTCTAATTAAGAGTCAGGTAAAAAATCATTTGAAGCACTTTCCAGATCTCCTGGGCAGACTAAGGGGAACTTTCTCACTTCATTCTGCATGCACCTCTGTTTTAGCATGTATTCCATAATTCTCTAATTGTCTGCATAGCTACTTTCTCATCATATTGTAATGTCCTTAAATACATGGTTTAAATTTTCCCCAGATGAGTTTTCAGCACCAAGGACAGTACTCCATACAGTACTCCATAGTAGGAGCTTGATAACCATCTTTTGATGAAGGAATAAATGAATTAATCCTAAGACAGCTAGAAAAATACATTCAACATAGTGAGGGAAAATGGACCAGACGTTTTGATTGGCTCTTTAATTTGCCCACATGTCTTGCATATATGTCAATCAAACATATTTGGTCTTTGTGCTGAAAGATCTACACAGTATTGACATTCCTAGTCTTTAAGAAAACATTATGCAATGGCTAAGTGGTGCCTACTTTTAATTCTCATCACTATTTGCATTGGAAAACAGCTACTTAGCACATTTGCACAATGACTTTCATAAGGTAGATCTTTTTTTTTTTTCTCTTTGTTAGCCTCAGGTTCTCAGCATGTGATACTACAATGTTTTTGCTTCAGATTTGCAAGTGCAGTGGTGTTAATTCTCAAATCAGTTTGTCACATGGAAAATGTTCTACAACAAAGTGGATTAATTGTTCTCATTGTATAAATGTTTTGAAATGCAAGGAAGCCCATCTCTCACTGGATTCTGGTTGACTATAGCTACTAGAACTCTAACCTATAACTGTCTCTTTAGACCCATTTCCTACCAAACCCTGACTCATACTGTATACAGCAGCAAAATGGATCAGCCTATAGTTTTCCACATATTCCATGTAGTTTCATGCTTCTGTACTTTGTCTAAACTGTTCTCTCCACCTGGAATATCATACCCCAATCTATCTTGAGAAATTCTCACTTGTCTCTCAAAAATCACTTCAGGTGTTGCTCCCCTCAAGAAGCCTTCTTCTCTGTTTGGGGCCCTTCCTCTTTATTCTCTCCCCTAGCCCTGTTCTTCGTATTGATGGGAGTATGTGTGAGTGGTGTGGGGAGTTCAGCTTAATGTTGAAGAAGATACATTTTGGAGTTAGCATGAGGCTGAATTTGAGCTCCACTACTTACTAGCTTTGTGATCTTGGGCAAGTTATTGACTCTCTCTGAGATATCATTTTCTTCCATGAAATAAGGTACTTTACAGAACAGATGTGACTATTAATAAGGAACTCTATATTGAGTACTTCGCACAATGCATAACATATATGAAGCATTCCATGTATGCTGGCCATGATTTTACTGCCAGTAGTACTGCTACTATTAATACTTCTACAAATACCAATATCAAACCACTTATGTCCCATGTTAAAACTATCTGTTTGGGTATTTGCTTCTCCTGTTTGACCAAGAGCAACCAACCATTTCAGGTTGCCTAATACTGAGGGGATTCCTGGGATATGGGACTTCCAATGTTAAAACTAGCATGATCTCAGGAAACCAGGATAGCTGGTCACAGTCACCCTCACTGGGCCATGAATACCTTGGAGGAGAGAAGCTAACCTCTAATATTTATATTCCCAGTACTGAGCACGTTGGTTTTTAAGCATTGACCTGCAATGATAGGAGTGGGGTTTCTGGGAGCTTTCTCATTTTCCAACCATATGTTTCCATACCCTGTAGTTTTCTTTATACTTCGTATTTGTCTTAGTGTGCTAGGGCTGCCATAACAATATACAATAGAATAGGTGCCTTAAACAATAGAAATTGATTGTCTCATGGTTCTGGAGCCTAGGTGTTCAAAATCAAGGTTCCAGTTGACTTGGTTTCTGCTGAGAGCTCTCTTCCTGGCTTGCAGATGGCTGCCTTCTCACTGTGTCCTCACGTGGCCTTTTCTCAGTGTGTGCACAAGGAAAGAGCAAGCTCTCTGATATCCCTACTTATAAGAACACTAATAATATTGGATCAGAGCCCCATCATTATGACTTCATTTAACTTTACTTGTTTATTTGGAAGCCCCATTTCCAAATACAGACAAACCTTGTTTTATTGCTCTTCTCTATTGCACTTCACAGATATGTGTTTGCATCAAATGGAGACCATCCCTTCCACCAGGGAAAATATTATGATTTGCTAAAGGCTCAGATAATGTTTAGCATTTTTTAGAAATAAAGCATTTTTTAAATTAAGGCATGCACATTGTTTTTTTGACACTCAATAGACTACAGTACAGTGTAAACCTAACTTTTATAGGCATTATTGCGCTTTATTGCGGGAGTCTCGAACCAAACCCACGATATCTCCAAGGTATGCCTGTGTAGCCACATTGGGGATTGGGGCTTCAACATGTGAATTATGGGGGGCACAAAGATTCTATTCATCATACCACCTTAACCTCTAACCGTACCACATTTATAAACCACGGTATCTGTTAGTTATTGTTGCCTAGTAAACCACTCCAAAACACAGTAGCTTATAAGAGCAAGTGTTTACTTAACTCGCAAGACTGCAGATCAGTCGGGGGGATTGACTTACCTAGGTTGGCTTTCATGTATCTTCAGGGTTACTTGGCAAGTCAGCTGAGGCTTTTAAGATCTTGGCTGGGTTTCTCTCACATGTTTGGGACTCCTGCTGGCTAACTCAGCTCTGCTTTACATGGCCCTTCACCCGCTGTCCTCCAGCAGGCCAGTTCAAGCTGGCTCGCATGGTGGAGAGGGGGCCTGCGAGAGAGCGGAAGGGTGCAGAGCTTTTAGGACCTGGGCTGGTAACTGGCTCACCATCACTTATGTTTCATTCATTGGCCAATTAAAGGCATGATGCCAACATAAGGAAGGGAAATATATTCTACTACTTGAGCTATAAAATCACATAGCAAAGAGCATAAATACATGTGGTCATGTTTACAATCCACCGTAACCACTAACCTAACACAAAGCTGCTGCTCAGTAAGTGCTTAAGTTCAAAGCAGACATTCTGAGTCTCATAAAAGAGCAAGATCTTGGGAATACTGTCTAGAAATTAAGGGAAGTTTGTGCAGCAGGTTGGTGTGTTACTTATGACAGGTTGTAACATAGTCTTAATGCAGTGATAAAGTGTTCTTACTGGGAGGTGATATGTACAAATAATGCCCTAAGTGGTTAGAAAAGTACTCAGCTGGCTAGTATTAGAAAGTTTCACAAATTGACCTCAGGAATGGACATGAACTTGAGATTGTTGTCTGGGTTCCTCCTGAAAGCCTGAGACAGACTGTTAACTCTGCACTAAAGGACGAGAAAATATCCAGGAGGTGGGTCAGGAGAACTGCGGGGAGGATAGCTCCTTACTGCTCGTGCCATCTGGGGGTTTTCATGCTACTTCTAATGACCAGTGTGCTTCAGGTATGCTGGCACATTCATCATGCAATTAAATAGTTTTAATGACAACATTGGGGAAATCATACAGTTTGGCCCCAATAGCTGGTGAAGTGGATAACAGTGAAAACAAAAGCACCAGGCTAAACAGGAGCCATTTAATTTGATATTTTTTAGTTCAATGAGCTAAACAGCTGAATTAATTAAAAGCTACTTTAGGGCCACTTTATATCCTTAGCCAGCACAAACAGGATCTCTGGGCCCCAAGGGGACCTGGGTGAGAAGACCTCAGACAAACACGAGCAGCAAGCAGCGGTTTTAGAAACACATGTTTGAAAACCACATGCCCTTGCAGGGGAACACTGGAGTTAATTGTGGATGTGGGAATAAAGCAGGTCATAAGCTATGGAGTAAAAAGGCCTGGGAGGGCTGTGATTGGGGGAAAGCGGATGAATTAAGCTCAGGCAGCCTCTGCAGAATAGAGCAGTACTATTATTAGACCAGAGCCTGCGACAGAAAAAATAAGGCTTGGCGGAAAGAGTTGTCCAGAAGGAACCTGACTCAGATGGAAGTCTGTTTGTGGGCTGTGAATTCGGAATGCCTGCTATGTGCTACTGGGCCAGAGAGCAGGGAACCTCCAATGGGGGCCGGGCAGGTCCCTGTATAATCCTGGTTCTGTTTCCAACTTGCCGTGTGTGTGACAAGTCTCAGCAATCACGGCTGCGGTGTTCTCATTGGTTATTATGGTATCTCTGATCATAGGGCTGCCAGCAGGCTGATCCTATCCCATAAGTCCCACATGCTGATGTTAGGTGTTAATATTATCAGGTGAACCTTAGGGTCTCGTGGTTTATAGGAGCCCTTAGTACTTAGTTGGAATTGCATCACGGATGTTGCGTGGTTTATGTCCACTTCTTTTTGTTTGTAGCCACCTTTTGTAGCTAAGGGTAGCAGATGCTACTAAATCAGAAAGCCTGGCCCTGGGGCCAGCAATCTACGTTCTCACAAGCCCTCAGAGTTTCTGATGCTCCCCAGAGTTTGAGAACCACTGTGACAGGGAATTTTATGACAGAAGAAAGAAGGGGCTAGGTATATTTGAGTGTTTATGTATGTGTGTGAAGAGTTGGATGTGTATGGGAACAGAAATAAAGGCAAGCTTCCTGGATTAGGTGACCCCTGAGCTGAGTCTTAAAGGAGTATCAAGGT
Organism: Miniopterus natalensis; assembly: GCF_054644295.1. NCBI lineage: Eukaryota > Metazoa > Chordata > Mammalia > Chiroptera > Miniopteridae > Miniopterus > Miniopterus natalensis. The sequence goes on along the minus strand of NC_142089.1, from coordinate 34,888,965 downwards.
TTTGGCTATGACTTGGCTCGCTGAAGACCATCCTGAGATTAAATGGGTAATATAAAGCCCAGATATTCCTAATGGTGGGTCAAAATCAGGTACAATGTTTGATCACAATGGTGTCTTAATTATAGACAAAGAATTATTTAACAGTTTATAATCATGGAATGGAAGCTTTAAGGAACACATTTTGGTTGAACAGAAGAAGCTTTGTTTTACTGAAAGGATCTACCAAGGACTCCCCCAAACAGCACTGCTGTTTTTAAACCTCTGGAGGGCAGAGCCTTCTTGATTTTAAACCTCTGGAGGGCAGAACCTCCTTGACTTGATTTTCCTTTTTAAAAAAATAAACAGGACCCGAGTACTATGCTCACTGCTCAGTGCATAGATGCTCGACAAGTATTTATTGATTTGATTTCCCAGAAACAAAGCGTCCGAGGCAGACCTTTCCACATTCTTTTTTTTGGCCCGCATGCCGCCGAGCACTTGGCATGGGTGACTTTAAATGAAATGGCTGAATTAAACTGAACATATGTTTTGCTGTTGCAGAGACATAACCTACCTGTGGAGAACAGTTTGGAAGTGTAGGTGTTCCATGTTGCTCTTAAGGGTCCCCAGTGTCTAAATTACACATATCAACAAAGCAACCCTATCGTGCAGGTGATTTTTATTGTTATATAATAACATAGAGTATAATTAGCTTGTGCAAATGATAGTAATTCTTAACGCTTGTATAGTGCTTTCTATTTTACAACACTCATTTACACCCATCCATTAACTCATCTGATTCTCACCACTTTGTGAAGCAGGCGTGGCAGGTATTATTAGGGTCCTTATTGCTCAGGTGGGGGGGAAGCTATGACTGGAAACAGCACAATCTCATTTCTGTTTGTTTGTTTTTAAATATGTTTTTATTGATTTCAGAGAGAGGAAGGGAGAGGGAGAGATAGAAGTATTAATGATGAGAGAGAGTCATTGATCAGCTGCCTCCTGCATGCTCCCGATGGGGATCGAGCCTGCAACTGAGGAATGTGCCCTGACCAGCAATCAAACCGCAGTCTCCTGGATCAGAGGTCGACACTCAACCGCTGAGCCACACTGGCCGGGCACAACGTCATTTCTGCTCTGTCCTGTCGGCTAAAGCAGTCACAGACTAGACCAGCTTGAAGAGGAGGGAAAATCAGTCCCACTTCTCAATGGGAGGATGTTGAAGAAGTTGTGCCATCTTTATTTAATCCACTACAATACCCTTGGTACTTAACCTCTTAGAGCCTCAGTTTCATCTGTGAAATGCAGATAATGCCTACATCGTAAGGGTCATAGTAGGTCCGCAAGTAGTGGCAATTATTATCAGTAACCAACGGGGAATCGTTTGATTCCTTTTAAGAAGAGAACAACTAATCATAATATATACCTATATGGAAGGCCACACAGCTAGTATGGATCAAAAGTCTGTTTTACTAGAGTTTTATGAAATTTGCAGCTCTGACATTGTTATTTCTGCTAATTTATGAATGAGGAATATATCGATTAGGACTCTTATTAATGGGAATTATGAGAAATTTAATTCAAACTTACTTAATCCAAAATGGTAGTGAAGGGTTCACATAACTAAAAAAAGCCTGTAAGCTGCTCTCTCTGGCTTTAGGCACTGTTTAAGCCAGGACCAGTCTTTCTCACATTCTTGGCTTACTTCTTCTGGTTGGCTTCTTTACAAAATTTCTTTTGGGATCATGGCTGCTGGCAGCTCCAGACATGTACTCCCTAAGTTCTTCCAAGCCAAGAGAATTAAAGAGCTCCTTATTTCTCTGTAGTAAAAACAAAAGTCCTGTCTTTCATTGGATTGGATTTTGCACTCAATCTTGAACCAAGGACTCCAGTATCCTGATCGGTCAGGCTGAGTCACGTGTCTGAACTCAGAGCCAAAGGTCTGAGTTCATTCTACTGAAGTGCCTGACTGAGGATGTAGAAGGGGTTGGTTTCAAGAGGAAAACCTGCTGATGTTATGAAAAGCAGGCATGAACATCGGGCAGCCAAAATATAGTTAAGGGCCTTTATAGGGAACCCAAGGCACAGAGAAGTTAAGGGATTTGCCTGAAGTCACACAGCTAATGAGTTCCATGAAATAACCTAAATGTAATGAACCTCTGTTACTCTCCTTTGCATCTCCACTTCTGGTACAGTGACACTGGCAAAACCTATTTTTGAATGAAGAAAGGAATGAATATCATATGATTGAGAAGTGAGCCCATGTCTTCTGGTTCTGCATCTTAATACCATTTCCACTGAGTATCTCTGGAGCCTGTGTAGTGCCCCTTACACTGCTGTGAATATTGGTAAGCAGTTGTTTGCTGTAGAAAGTGGCTTTGAGTTTCTCAAAGAAAATGCTGTTTTGAGTGTTGGGACAGCTGTCTCTACTTTCGCTTTCTCTCCCTTGGATGCAGTTCTCACCACTTCTTGATTAACTCCATCAGCAAGAAGAGGGGATTCAGTAAAATGTTGGCACTGCTGATTAGTCCTGCTTAGCATGATATGAAGCTGACAGATTCTTCTTTGAAGAGTCACTCCATGGCTAGTGGTACTGGAGCTGAAAATCCTATGCAGTGTGAACCGGTGTACTTGGGAATCTCAATCAAACTTGTGATGATAGGAATAGATTTACATTTACAGCTTTTAAGTACAAAGCAGCATTGATGCATTCATGCTGAACTAACATTATGCCTGGGGTTTAATTTCCAAGTGAGATTTTTGCCACACAATTATTTTCTCAGAAGCTGTTAAGTAGACATTAAGGAAGTGGTAGAACTCAAATGTAGTATTGAATTTTGCTAAGACCTTGGTCATGCCTTTCTTATATGTCCTAGCTCTGTCCTCCAAAGGTGAGCATGTCTTCTACTGAAACTTTGTTTCTTCTGAAGGCCATAAATCAACAATTTTCAACTGGTGTGCCCCAAGAATTTATACAATGTGCATTACCTGACTATTTAGTCAGGGACACTGACCTCTTTTCTCTTAGATTGTCAAATAAAAAAATGGCAACAGACAGCACAACAATAGCTGTCTGGTGTGAATAAATAAAAATTATACCTATTTTTTTGTAAGACTGGCAAAAAATTAATATATTTGTTTTTGGTGTGCCACTGAATTTTAGTAATTAGTGTAGGTGCCATGAGGTGAAAAATGTTGAAAATCGCTGCCATAAAGAGAAAGGGGATAGCTCAGATCCAACTGATGGCTAAACCATGTCTATTTTACCTCTACTTATATGTTATATCCACCTCCTGCTATATCATTCTCAATGCCTTCAGCAGATTTTGTCAGGTGTTACTGTGGCTTAATATAATAAACTCTTACTTCCCACCCATGCTGTGGGTCTATGTAGGTTGCAGGGGGCTCTGCTCCACATAGTCATTCAGGGATCTAGGCTCCTTCCATTGTGTGACTCCACCATCATCCAGGCCCTTGTTCTCTGCATGTAGCTCGAAGATGGGGAAGAGTAAGAATCTCGGGGGGCCACTTTCAGGGGCCAGACCTGGAAGAAAGTGCACCATTCCCATCCTTATTCCATTAGAACTCAGTCATGTGGGCTTCTTGTAAAAGGAGACTGGGAAGCTTAGTGTAGCTGTGTGCTCAGCAGAAAAGGAAACTTCTTTACCACCATTGAAATCTTGCACTAAAATCCAAACTAACTGGTCTTGAAGTCTGGCCACACCATCATCAGCAGAATCTAAAATGAAGTTGTCATCTTACTGTTCCCCAGCTACTTTGGTACTTGCCCTCTGGTCATAAGAGAGAGCCCACAGGGTGTAGGATGGCATGCAGAGGCCTTCTTGATCTTGCCCTGCTTCTCCCATCTGGCCTTTCCTCACATCTGATGCTTCAACTCCTCTCAATTTCTCGTGGTTCCAGAGCACCCAAGACTGCTTTCCTGCTTCCTGCGTTTGCACATGCTGTTTCCTATCTCTGAGTTGGGCAAATTACTAGTTAATAGGCTTCATGCTGTGGTTGCATGTGTCAGCAGGCAAATATATTAATGGGACGTGGTTTCTTGGGTGAAGTGCTAGATTTGCTGAATGGAAACATGTTTCATTTACTCATTGCCACTGAAGAACCCACCACTTAAAGAAACAAGATGTTAAATAAAAGTCTCTCTTTCCCATCTGCCACTTGAATAGCCATGTACGTCTTTCAAGGTTCGGCTAAGTTCCTCTATGAAGCCTTTACAATGCTCCCTGACCCCAGATGGAAGCAACCACTCATGACTTTGTCCTTCCTCTTTGTCCATAATGCTCTGTAAAGAGCATAACACTGTTTGGGAGTGAGATCGCATAATCCTAAGGGTGAAGCCAGTTTCTGGGTTTGAATTTTAAAATCAGCTTCACTGCATGTTAGTTCTGTGAACTTGGTTAGTAACTGAGCATTTACAAGTTTTTGTTTGCTCATATTAATAGATATAACTATAATGCTTACTTGTTAGGACCATTGTATTTAGCACATAATAAACACTCAATAAATATTAGGTCTTAAATTGTATTTGTTGTTCCATATCTGTCTCACATTCTATATTCTAAATGACTTTTTAAAAAATTTATCTTTATCTGTTGAGCCAGGTATGGGGGCTGTTGCTCTTACACAGATTATCTCATTTAGTGTTTACAACAACTGTGTTCACAGCAGCATTATTACCTTTATTTTATAGGCGTAGGTCACATGAAATGTCGAACATTATGTAGGCAAACAGTGCTGGAGTAAGGAATTGAACTCGAGTCCCAGATGAATACAAAGCCACTGCTCCTTGAGTGTACATTCCCTCCTTAATTAGATTGCTCTCTTCCAGTCTGAGAAGTGAATTAAAATAAACACACTATTTAATGCCCCAGTTAATGGAGATGGTGAGGTATTTGATACAGATACAGATTTAGATTGAGACATGTACATCTGACAGTGTCCAACTTCTGCTCCAGCATCAGATTTCTTATTAAACTTTGCTCATTTATTGTAATGACTGGAAGCAGACTCCTTGGGCTTGGTTCTTGGATTACTAGCTATGTGACTTTGGCTGAGATACTTCAGCTTGCTGTAACTCACTTTTCTCACTTGTAAATAGAGGTAGTAATAGTATTTACTTCATAGGGTTGTGAGGATTAAAGAAGATGAAGAGTTGAAAATAGTGCTGGAACATAGCAAATGCATAATAAATGTTGGCTACTGACTTAAAAAAATAATTGTGGTAAAATACAAATAACATAGAATTTACCATTTTTAGATGTACAGTTTAGTGGCATTAAGTTCTTTCATATTGCTGTGCTACCATCACCACCATCTATCCACAGAGCTGTTTTCGTTTTGCAAAACAAACTGTATACCTATTAAACAACAGCACCCCATTCTCCCACCCCAGCCCCTGGTAACTACCACTCTACTTTATTTTTCTATGAAGGTGACTACTCTAAGTAGCTTGTTTGTACTTAGCTATTGATTTTTTAAGAATCTGAAGACCTGAGTGGGTAATCTTAGCGTCTTCATTCCCTAGCTGTGTATCCTTGGAAAATAAACTTTCCTTTAGGACCCTGAGGTCCTTCATCTCTGAAGTAGAAATAATAATACCCTTCTCAGTTGGCATTGGATATTAAAAGTGATGCCCTAGCAAGTTTGGTTCAGTGGTTAGAGCATCACCCGTAGACTGAAGGGCCCCAGGTTCGATTCTGGCCAAGGGCACGTACCTTGCTTGCAGGCTCGATCCTTGTCCCCCAAGGAGAGATATTTCTCTCTCTCTTTCTCTCCCTTCCACTCTCTCTGAAAAGCAATGGAAAAATATCCTCAAGTGAGGATTAAAAAATGTGATGTGGGGCATGAAAATACTTTTTATACTCCACAGTGTTATTTTTTATGACACATTAAAAGGTGCTCGTTTGTTCATTCATTTATTTCTTTGTCCATGAAAACATCCATTCATTTAATAAACTTTACTGAGTTCTGGCTGTGTGTGTGTGCCTGTCTCTGTGGTAAGCACCTCTGTGCTAAGGTGTAACAGGCATAGTCTCTCTTCTCAAGGGCCTCATAAATGATGAGGCAGAAGGTGTAATAAGTGCCAAATACACAAAACCAAGTTCTCAGTCCAGTGGGGAATCAAAGGGGAGATGAACTTATCGTGAGGAGGCCCCTCACTGTGAATTACATTGCTGGAAGGAGCAGTGTGGGGTTCCAAAAGACCTGTGTTTCCCAGCCTCACTGATAGCTGGTGCCCATGACCTTGAACACCTATCTGGTTCTCAGCTTGTACTCAAGGAATGGTTTTCCAGTTGGGTTATGTGGGGTGGTAGAATTCTGTGGTCCAGGATCCTTTCCCCCATCACTCTGCTTTCACCTGTTTTCATTATTGGGGTTCTGAGCAAAGAAAAGGACCTGCTCCATTGCTTTAAAAAGGTTGAAATTATAGGTTTAACCTTGTGCAAAGTACCTAATTGTTCCACACCTGTTTCCCTTCTTTAAACTTATAACAGTGCTTACCTTAAGGGAGTTCTTGGGAAGACTAAATGTGCTTATAATTTTAGTAAGTACTCAGTAAACCTTAGCTAACATTAGCATCATTATTATCTGGGAAACACTGGACAAGAGCATCTCTCAGCCACTTCCTGGGATGACCTGCATCAGGCCCTGTCCTCCCTGTGTCCTGTACTTCTGTTTGCTTTCTGGTGTCAAGCTCCTTGAGTTTCTTCTCACATTTCATATGTATTCAGTCCTCAGACTCCTGCCTCCCCACGCTTCTTCTGTGGGCCACTGTTTGTACCCTGGGGTGAGGACTGTGAGAGCCCAGTGGGGCTTGGGTGTCACATGTGTGCCCTTCTTGCAGCCTGTGCGAAAGGTCAGTTTTCCTCTCCTCCACATCCCACAGTCTCATCAGCTAGAACACTGTCCTCAGCCCTGGAATAGTCAACTTGTTCAGTAAGTGAACTAATTATACTGGATGCATTTCCCTTTTGTTCCCTGATCATGCTGATTAGCTATTTTTAGCATTTCCAAAGATGTTTGCCTGCAGTGCCCCTTTGAATGCTGCTCCAAAGATGTGCCTAGGAACACGAAGGCAGCTCTAACGAAGCACAGGAGACCTCTGGCCCCTGATTGCTTTGGGGGCAGGGAGTGCTGTACTTTATTAATTTAATTTTTAATATCATATTTTCCCAACAAAGAGGCAATGAATGGTAATCAGAGTCTTTAGGGTTGGAATTGAAGTGACTTGTGAAAGAAAAAAAGAAAAGGAAGGAAAAGGAAAGGAAAGGAAAAAGAAAGGCTAAGAGGGAGAAAGAGAGGGAGGGAGCGAGGGAGGGAAGGAAGGAGGGAGGAAGGGAGAGGGGGGGAAGGGAGGGGGAGAGAGAGGGGGTAGGGTGGGGGGGGGACTGTGGATAGCATATTCAGGAAGTGTGTTTGACTGAATGTGAGGCAGGAAATAAGACAGAGTGGAGCCCCTCTGACACCACAAATCAGTGTAGGCATGATGAACGACCAGGTATGGGCAGGTGAGGTGGTGCATTACCTGGGAGCAGGTACATCAGATGCCAGGAACCACTCCGCAGCCCTTGAAGCATAAAGTGATGTGGTGCAGCCAGTCAGGGGGTTTTCTCCCTCCTTGACCCAGCATACAAACAACAGTGTTGTCTTTATTTTATCCAGCATTTATCAGGATGGAAAGATCACTAAAGTTGGAGTCCTTTGCACTGGGCTCACATTCTGGATCCATTGGTTCTCAGCTTCTAGGCTGCTTGAAATCAACTTGGAGCATAAAAGAACACCTCACTCCTGGGTAGTGTCTGGCCTGGCTCCCAGAAAGCAAAGCCTGAGGCAAAAAGCTTATATCCAACTGCTTTATTGGGAACTGGAATCCCAGAGAAGTACCGGGGGGCAAAAGGGAGTGAGAAAGGGAAGGAAGGCGCACAGGACAAGGGGGTGTTTTGAAGCTGACTACAGTTCCTTGAAGGGTGCTGGATTGGCCCAGGGGTTAAAGCCTTACCCATGGAGCCTGAACTCCTCTGCATGTTCCAGATTGAAAATGCCTGGGTACCAAGTGGGTCTTGTGGCATCTTCTGCTCAGCCAGGGCAGTGAGGATGAAAGATGAAGGCATAGGTCATTGGCATAACCAAGATTTTTGTCAGATTACACTCATGGGAAGTCAAGTTAGTAGGGACTTGGGAGAGCTGATTGTCACAGGGATGGTTAGGGTGGAACTGGTGACCAAAGGCCCCAGAGAGAGGCAGAGCCAACTGATCTCTAGAGGTGCACACAGGGTGTCTGGTACAAACACTGAATGATATTGATCAGGGTGCTCTGGGTGGGGCTCATGTTTTGAGACACCTTCTTTGAGACTTAGTGACGTAGGGCAAACCACTTCACTCTTCTGCATGTCAGTTATTTCATTTGTAAAATGGAGAGAAGGATCTTGAAACACACTTCTCGGAAGATAAAACAAAATAAACCTCATGGAAAAAAACTACTTAAATGACGATAGTCCACATGAATCTGCACCACTATTTTGCACTGGAACAACTGCAGTAGGACTGGGAATGAAAACATCGTTTCCTGTTCCGGTAACAGAGCCGAATGTGGATATGGTGAATACATGTGGACATTGTAAATAAGCACATATGATGCAGCTGAAGTTTGCAGAAAGCAAGCAATTCGTTCAATATTTAACACATTTTAATGGTTATCTTTGTGCTAAAATGCTGGGAGGTGCAAAGGCAAATAAAATAGTGCTCTGTAGGCGTAAAGAAACAAATGAGCAATTTGGGAATTGTACTTCTGTTTACCGTTCTAATTATAAGGCTAATTAAACCCTGATTAGTGGTCCTGGTGTATAAATACTTTTGCTGTGCTTGGTTCCCTTGTGGAACATTCAAGACCCATGAAATTCAGGTGCACAAGCAAACTTTCATTTCCTGAAGGCTCAGCCACCTTCAGCTTTGGTCATACGCGTTATACAGGGAAAAGCAAAGTAAGTGAATGAATGCCTTTCCTCGTCTTTGATGGTGACAGGTACACGTGACTACCACCTTCAGTTTTTAACGTGTTAATGATGTAATTGAATAAATTCCAAGTTGTTAAAACACCATGGCTTGATCGTTTATTTTTGGACTATGGCATTTCCACTAGAGAGGCTGTTTTATTTTTGGCAATTGAACCTTTTAGTAATTACCCTTTATGCATCAAATCCTAGCTTCATGGTTTGAAATTGGCCTTAGGTAGGACTTTGGGGTTATCTGGTTTTTCTCCTATTCAAAGTACAATGTTCAATTTCTGATGAATGTTCATGTTCCGCTTAAATGTTTACAGTGTTGGGAAATTCAGTACCTAAAGACTCAGCTCCTTCTGCTCAGGGAGAATTGTCTTTGATAGTTTCATGTACTTCTGCACTTTGGTCCAGAGTGGAACCTCTGGATCAACAAGGCATATGTTGAGTCCATTCTCTAGCAGACTTTTTCTGTAAAAGGCCATGTCATAAATATTTCAGGCTTTCCAGGCCAGCCACGTGTAGTTTCTGTTGCATAGTCGTTTTTTGTTTGTTTTACTTTACAAATTTAAAAAATATAAAAACCATTCTTATCTCACAGGTCATGAAAGAGCAGGCTTTTAGCTGGATTTGGCCTGTGATCCCTTGATCTGTATGTCTGACATACACACACATACATACATTATAATATATGTGCATGTATATGTACATGTATACAGTCACACACATACATACATTATAATATATGTGCATGTATATGTACATGTATACAGCCATCCCTCAGCATCCAAGGGGACTTGGTTCCAAAACCCCCACAGATACCAAAATCTGAGGATGCTCAAGTCCCTTAGTCACCCCTGTATACTGGGATTTCTTCATCTGTGGATTCAACCAATTGTAGATCAGAAATAAATTTTTTCAATCTGTGGTTGGTTGGCATCATGGATGTAGAACCTATGGATACTAAGGGATGATTGCATTTACATAGATAGAGACATGTGCACTAGTATATATTTTTATGAATATGTAAATATATAAAAATATAGTTATCTACTTATAAGTATATTTGTATGTGTGCAGCAGAATGGTTCCGGGTGCATTGTAGTCAGATTAAAGTGGGTTCATCTTTCATTATACCACCACTTACTGTGTTTGGGAGGCAAGACAATTCATTTCATCTCTTTGGGCCTCTTTAATAATCTATGAAATTGAGACATATATGCTATAGGAGATTGCATAGTGGCTCCAATTCTGCACCTTTTCTTTCTGTGTCCACACCTTTCCCATGTAACCTTGTAGTGCTCTCTCACTCTGGCCTGTATGACTTGGATGTTTGCAAACGCTCCATAAACAGAGGCTTTGGTAATGCTGTGAGCTGCCATGTGTGCCCCTGCTCTTCTCCCATGGCCACGAAGACATCCTGGTGCTAATCTGTTGGAAGATGAGAGAAACATGGAGACGAGAAAAGTTGGCTAACTCACGCCAGTCAAAGCCATCCTCGATTATCCAATAGCTAGTTAACTCCCAAGCATATGAGGAAGTCCAGGCTACCAGAAGAATCACCTAGATGACTCTCCAACTAAATACAATAGTCTCTCCTTATCTGCAGAGGTTATATTCCAAGACTTCAAATGGCTATCTGAAACCGTGGATAGGACCAAACCCTATACTATTTTTCCCCTCTACATACATACCTTTTTCCTTAAAGGAAGTACATCACAGCTTCTTTTTGGCATATCCCAATTGCCAGCACTTTAGAGCAATTATTAAATAATATAAAGGTTACTTGAACACAAGGACTGAGATACTGCAATAGTTGATCTGATGACTGAGATGACAACTAAGTGACTAATAGACAGGCAGTGTATACAGTGTGGATATGCTGGACAGAGGGGTGATTCACATCTTGGGTGGGGCAGCACAAGATTTCCTAGCACTATCCAGAACAGCGTGCAGTTTAAAACTTATGAACTATTTATTTCTGGAATTTTCCATTTAATATTTTTAGACCACAGCTCACCTTGGAGAACTGAAACTGGGGAAAGCAAAACTGTGGATAAGGTGGGGGGAGTACTGTAATTGACTGAGTTTTGGGGTGGTTTGTTACTTAGCATTCTCACAGAAATAGGGAACTGATACAAAGAGATTTTTTTGGAGACCATGGCTTGGATGTTACTGTCAGAAAAACAGGGTCAGGAATAGCTTCTAGTCACGCTATGGTGCTACTCTGGTGGTAAATCTATTGCAATTTAGTGGCCCTGGTGCCTGCATTGATCTCTGGAATACTCAGGCCTGAAGCCAGCAACTCTACCTGGCTGCTGCAGAAGAGCCAGAGATCTCTGCCACTTTGATTGTCAGAAGATTTGCTCTCACTGTGGCCGCTGTCTCATGGTGTTCTTTGTGTGGACATCCTGTGTGGCTATGTATACATGGAGGAAATTAGGTCACATGACTGTCCCCCTGCTGGAGGAGAGTCCGGGAATTGTAGTTGTGCTTGTCAAACAGAATACAAGCGTTGAGTTCAATGGGTGTTACACAAGGTAAACCCCAGTCTCTGCCACAAATTCGCTGCAGTGACTCTATCCACACTTCACAGGTGAGCAACCTGAGCTTCAGAGAAACCTGATGAGATGCCCAAAGTCATGTAAACAACAGCACCACCCAAACACTATCCTTCAGTTAGCAAGAGCTTTGTACTTACTATAACAACACTTCCCCTTTCTCTTGGAGGGTGGTCTGGTCCAGTGCAGTCAGTTCTACCGGCTGGGAAAGTGAGGGCTGCAGCCGATGTGGTCTGAGCTTCCAGGGCGCTGCTGCAGTTCCAACACGCAGCCACTTTGCCTTAAATACTGGCAGAGGGAAATCATACATTAAAGATTCAGACTCTTGCCCGGCAGGGCAAGGCTCAGTGGTTGAGCTTCGACCTAGGATCCAGTCGATTGGGGTTTGATTCCCGGTCAGGGCACATTCCCGGGTTGCGGGCTCAATCTCCAGTGGGGGCATGCAGGAGGCAGCCGATCAATGACTCTCTCATCATCGATGTTTCTCTCTCTCTCTCCCTCTCCTTTCCTCTCTCAGAAATCAATAAAGATATATTTTAAAAAAAAAAGATTCAGATTCTTCAGGAAAGCTGTGGTAGGCCTCAGGAACCAGGGTGAAGCAAGACTTTGTAGCCAGGCCAATTGTCTAATTAGAAAAGCATTCCAGGCCCCTGAATTGTCAGTAGGGCTTCAGGCTTGAGAGACAGTCTGGGCCATTGCCACATGACATGACAGCAGGATGCTTGCCCAGCATGGATTTGCTGCAGGCCCTGGAGATATGTCAGGGAAGTACTTAGAGTCCCCTTTATGCATATTTCCTTGGCACAAGACTGAGAACCACAGATTCTTGCCAATCCTGAGGCTATAAGCCCATGGCACTTTATCCACCCTCTCTTCTGGTTCCCTCTCATTTTTTAGACTAGTAGGATGGGTCTGCTTTGAGACTGATAAGTCCGACCAAGATTGGAATGTAGTGATTAGATAGACATTCTCATAGAACCAGCAGTAGTTTCTTCTACCGTATAACTAGGGAACAGAAAAGATAACTGACTCTCCCTCCCCTTAGAATATGGGATAAGAGCATTTATACAGCTGAGTAGGGAATAGGAGCCTTTCATGTTCCTTAGTGTAACAGGCTGATTTGGGGACAGTCTGATCTTCTTCCTGCTAAAAATAACCAGTGTCTTTGGCTGTTCTCATAGACACAGGCTCAGTCATATCATTCTCTTCCGTGTGTCCCCAGGCCTGAGCTTTTAAGAACCCAACTAATGTAGATGTCAGAGAAACAAAATGCATTCTGAATCCTAGTAAAAAGGCTTTTCATTTATTATTTGAGATCCATTAGGCATAATAACAAAGGACAATGTTGACACCTTGCTAAATGTCAGCTAGCAAAACATCTGCTAGCCAGGGAAAACAGGGCCTTCTCCAGAGCATGAGCTCACCTTAGCACCTGCTGTGAACAGCTAGTGACTTTTCAGAATTCATGCTCCAGCCAGTTGGAAGGAGCATCTAATTGGATTAAAGGATAGCGTTGTTTTTAGCTGATGTGACTGTGTTTCAAGTGGTTTTCCATGTATTTGAATAGTGGACTTAGAGACCAAGAACCCCTCACTTTTCCATTTTGTGTGCTGTTGTTATCATTCAAAATAAAAGACCTGAATAGGAGATAGAGTGTTCTAGTTGGAAGAGCTTCGATTCAGGAGTCGGGGTTCTAGTTTCAGTTATGGGGAAATGCTTTGTCATGTGACATCGGATTAATTCTGAGATTAGTTTATGTAGAAAAAGGACACGTATCATTTAAAAATTTTCTTATTTCTAATAAACTGATGTTGGTGAATGTGGTTTATATCTGTAGGCAAGTAGGTTTCTTAATACCAAGTTAAAGAATAAGAAAGACTTTCCCTCTATAACCCCAGGCAGTACTGGGCCAGGACAGGTCTTCTCTACTTTTGTAAGAGCATGGACTAACCCTATAAAACATATGGGTAGTTCTCTAATGGCAGAGGAAACTGAAAGCTAGTAAGAACCTCTGTGCTAGAGGAGACTGGCTTGATTTGGAGTGATATATATATCCAGGGGTATTGTTAAAAACAATAGCAATGTCAGTGGCAAAAAATTAGAAAATCAACTTGCCGTACTGGTTGAGGCAGCCACAGGTCAACAGAATAATCAGACACTTAATAGGGAGATCCAGAGAATGAGGTGACCATACTGGACCTTGATAAGCTACCACATCTCCTGTCGGTCCGAAAGGCTACACATATGTGCAAGTCTACACGAATACCCAGGAGACACTGGCGAGGGCCTAGCGAACTATTCACCCACAGGTGAATATGAGACTAGTGAACTCATACAGGTGACCTAGGACAGCTCATCGCAAAGTGCACTGGGCAGGTTTATAAACCGTTTGAATGTTTTCTCCAACTTACATACAGGTCCATCAGCAAAGGGCAGAAATCTTACTAAATGTAGGTGTTTAAGTGCTACTTCTGACCAATCATTGGCTAACCACCAAGCTAGGGCAAACCCTAGGAAGCCAGGATTAAAAATAAAAAGAGGAATAAAATAAAAAAACTGAGTAGAGACATTAGCATCTGCACAATTCGGGGGAGACAAATTTTATAGAATTAGTCCAGTAAAGTCACTAAACAACAACAAAGTGAACAACAACAAAAATGCCACAAAACAACCTCTGGGAAGGATCAGAATAAAAAATTCCTACATCTTTTATCTAAAATGTCAATTGATGAACAAGAGAATTACGACATGAAAAGAAACGGAAAGGAAAAAAATCGTAGTCCATAAGAAGCTGCCTCTGAGGGGCTCAGATTTGGACTTAGCAAAAATTACTTGCAATCTGCTATTGTAAATATGTTAAGGTAAAAATAAACCATGTTTAAAAAATAGGGAAAATATGCTGACACTGACTCATTAAGTAGAGTATATAAATAGACATAAAATATTTTTAAAAAATAACCAAATGGAAATTCTGGAGTTGGAAAGTTCAGTAACTGAAATGGAAAATTTACTAGAGAGGCTCAGGCAGATTCAAGATGTCAAAAGAAAGAATTAGTGAACTTGAAGATAGATGAATAGCATTTATCTGATTTGAAAAACAGAAAGGAAAAATAATAAAAATGAACATAAGGGTACAGATATCTTCATGAGTAAGTGTCTTCATATTTTTCAGGTCAATAGCCAGAAGAGCAGTTGCTGGATCATATGTAGTTCTATTCTTAATTTTTTGAGGAATCTCCATACTGTTTCCCATAAGTGGTGCACTAATTTACATTTCTGCCAACAGTGTATGAGGGTTCCCTTTTCTCCGCATCCTCTCCAACACTTGTTATTTCTTGTCTTTTTGATAATAACCACTCTAACATATGTGAGGTGATATCTTATTGTGGTTTTGATATGCCTGTTGCCATCTGTATGTCTTCCTTGGAAAGATGTCTTTTCAGGCCCTCTGCCCACTTTTTAATTGGATTGGTTTGTTGTGGTTGAGTTGTCTGAATTCTTTATACAAGGTGGGGCAAAAGTAGGTTTACAGTTGTAAGTATATGAAACACAGAGTTTACTCTTGTATTATTATTAATTATTGCATGGTATATAAATTATACCTCAATAGAGCTTAAAGAAAACCTAGCCCAGCACAGAGTATTTACTTAATAAATGCCATTTCTTCTCTCTTCTCTTAAATATAGAGAGGCAAAATTGCATTGCAATGAAGAATTCAGGCCCTAAAGTTGAACCTTGGCTTTTCACTTGCTCACTAGGTGTGTGTCTTTGGAATCATTACTTAACCTCTCTGAAGCTCAGACTATCCATTTGTAAACTAAAAATAATAATAGCTATGGAGAGTTTATTTTTAAAGAATTCAATGAGATCATGAGTATAAGGCGTGTAGCACATAGTAAACCCACAATGAATCGCAGCAACATTGTTTTCCAGATTCATCACCTCCTATCTGCTCACCCCTTGTCTTTAGCAACAGTGGTTATAACAGAATTTCCTTTCCTCTGGTCCTCTTCCCCCACAACCCTGGGGTTTTCTTTATAGAACTGACTCAGTTTCTAGGTCTGCAAAAAGTCCAGGCTTGAAATATTGCTTAGCATTACCTGACCATGGGTTGCTTGCCACTTATATGAGAGTGGCACTTGGAAGTAGATAAGCAACTGTAATAACATTCAACATGCATACTCTGTTGTATGTACTTGCATCTGGGAAGCTCTCTGCCTTTTTACAGATGTTATCAAATGTCTCCTGCAGCTTTCCTGTCAGGTAGAGGGAGTGAGAGCCTCCCTTGGCACATTGGCAAATTGATGTGCAGAGAATTGGAGAGACTTACAGGAATAACATGGCAAACTGCTGGAGAGAGGTCGCTGATAGGAAGGGGGCCCTTCAGGTTTTCTCACAGGTAGGGCTTTAAGAAACACACCCAGTTTCAAATGGAGTGTCCGTGATGTGTGGTAGCCTGGAAGAATGCTAGCTGTTATCATCATTGTCCCAGTCATCATCACCACCATCACCATCACCACCACCACCATCACCATCATCACCATCAACCATCACCATCATCACCATCATCACCATCATCACCATCACCACCACCACCACCATCATCCCTTAAGGGGGAACTAGTGTGAATTTGTATCCTACACCTCTATCAGCAATGAGAGTAAAATTGTCTCCTTGTGATGCTTAATATACTTCTTCAGAGAGTCCCATTTTCACATCATAAAACAAATGACAGAAATGAAGCCCCCAGCCAGTAGAGGGCTGTGCCATCACTTATAGACACCGCCAGTGAGCACACACATATGCTGATGTCTGTTCATAAGCCCACTCTGGCACGCACATGCAGTTGTGCTCTAACCGCCAACTCACAGTCTCTCATGTTAGTTGTGGTCATGGGCAAACTGCTTTTATCTCAGATCTTTGACAGATGCATTGAGTTCTGCATGGCAGGAGGACAACAAGGGACCTGGCCCTTGAGTCTGGATGATTTGACCTAAGTCATTTGCATCCTTGGACCCTGCTAGGTGACCTGAAGACCCGGAGCAGGGAAAACCCAGATCACTGCTAATTGGAATCTCAGTGTGTGTTGTTGGAGGGAGAACCCTCTGTTGGAAGGCATGCCAGTACACTCAGCAGGATGTGATGGGTCCAAACAGGTTATCAAAGCCAAGGTACGGTGTCAGATTATTACCAGAAAGCGAGGAGAGATGAGACAGAGGGGCTGCACGTCAAAGAGGGAAGGACAGGAAGCAGGCCAATGACACCAAAGATGGGGACTTTGGTAACAGGGCTGGAGCCATGATGGCTACAGCAGAGTTTTTACTTTTAAAAATTCTAGCATGTGTTTGCTTTAGCAAAGCAAATTTATTCAGTGAACATTTATTAAGTCCCTGTTGTGTGCCTGGCATTGCATTAGATATTAATATACAGTGGAGAACAGGAAAGACAAGGTCTCTGTCTTCATGGGTGTAGAGAGACATTAAACGTGAATCACAGAACGGACTCCCATTGCAAGATGTTGTAAAAGCTAAAAAGGGAGCAGTCAGGGTTCTATGAGAGAGGAAAATGGGCATTGGTTGAGTGATCGGGGAAGTTTACTCCAGGAAAATATTTAAGCTGAGACTTGAAGGACTAGAAGTATTTAGCTAAGGAAGAACAGAAGCAGTGGTGAGCACCAAGAAGAGGGAACGGCGCACATCTGAGACTTAAAAGGCAAGGTAGAGAGAGTAACAGCCACTCTAGAGGACTGACCCTGGGCAAGGAGGATTATTTAACCAGGATATCTTTTGGCTCAACAATTCCACCTCAAGGAATTTATCCTTGGGATATAATCAGACAAAAATGTTCATTCCAGCATCGCTTATGATAACATGTTAGAAATATAATACATGTCTAGCATGCAGGATGCTCATAACTGATTTTCTCTGACTACTTGTCTTTGCCATTGGACAGTTTGATGATGATATATGTAGATGGGGATTTATTTTGTATTTATCTTACTTGGGGTTCATTAAGCTTTTTAAAGCTTGTATATTAAGCCTCTAATGCTTGAGATTTATAGTATTTCACCAATTTGGCAAAATTTTGGCAATATTTCTTCAAATATTTTTTCTGCCCTTTCTCTCTTTCTGTGTTGCATATACACATTCACCACCAATTTCAGTACCTTTGCAAAACAGAGAAGAAATTAAGTGGAATAATTAGTTATTTCTACTTACTGTTGCTTAGAGATATGTTGCAAAGTTTTGAAATTTGTTAATTCTTGGACCATGTATAATTGCTGCTTTGAAGCTTTGTTCTGCTTAATCCAACATCTGGGACACTCAAAGACAGTTTCTGTTGGCTGCTTTTCTCACCCAAGTCTGGGTTCTACTTTTCTGTTGCTTTGGTTGCCTCATAGTATTCTTGTTGAAATCTGGACATTTTAGATATTATATTTTAGCAAGTCTGAATTGTTATTTTTTGGTGTATTGTTTGCTTCTTTGTTTAGTAACTTGCACAGGCTAAATCTGTGAAATATGTCTCTTTTCCCCCACAGGGTACAGTTGCTGATGTCTATACTCTTAATTTTTTTTTTTTTTTTTTGAAGCCTAAATGTTGCTCTGTGTTTGCATAGCTTTGGGGTCATCCAATGATACAGAGGTGGTGTTCGAACACTGCAAGCCAGGAAGGCTTTCCTTGGAATTGTGTGTGGAGAGAAGAACACATTTAAAGTTCAGGTATTTCTCAAAGCTGCCCCTGGCTTTGACTTCCCACTGTGTATGTGCTCAGTCTCAAGATCAGCCAGGAGTGTGTGAGCAGTTGGGCCCTGTGATCAGCCTCAGCCAGGACATGCTTATTTCAACCATGACTGCAACCTGAGCTCATGGAGCCATTGGCTGTTCTTGCTGGCCACTTCAAGGGTCATTGCTTTTACTAAAAACACCCATGAGGGGAATCTCCTACTCCCTCAAGTCCAGGGCCGCTGGTCTTTGAAGCCTGCCCTGCCCTCCTAGAGCCCGAGCAGAGGTGGGACTGGGGACACACCCAGGCAAGGATGTGAGATTCCCACTGCTGTGACCTGACCCAAAGTTGAACAGATTTTCTAGCATAACTGTTTTTCAGATTGTTACATACTGTTGTCGATTTCCAGAGTGCTTTCAATGATTGATTTATTACTTTTGTCCTGCTTTAGATGTGTTTTGGAGGGAGAGGATTTGCCCATCTCCCTACTTGGCCATCGCCGGAACTCATAGTAGACAGTGGTACATTCAGGCAGTAGAGTACCTCCAGGCCACTGGAAGAGCTCCGCAGTCATTGACTCAGATATTTCCATAATAGCATAAGTAAAAGAAGCAAGTTTCCAAATAAAAATGAGAGCTGCAGTGAGTGTATGTGACCGTGGTGAGCCTCTGCTGTGCCCGCACAAATGCCTGGGAAGCCTTCACCAAGCATGGACGGTGGTCGGATTTTAGGCAACTTGTATTCTCTTTGTGTTTTTCTGTGCCACTTGAATTTTGTGCATGTACATTTGTTATTTTATAACTGAAAAGAAACCAATGTCGTTGTACTCATTTGAAAGAAAGAGAAGGAAGAAAGGAAGGAGGGAAAGGAGGGAAGGAGGGAGGGAGGGAGAGAAGGAGGGAGGGAGGGAGAGAAGGAGGGAGGGAGGGAGAGAGGGAGGGAGGGAGGGAGGGGAAGGAAAAGGGAAAACAGCATCATTGTGAGGCTGACAGGCTGCTTCTATGGTTGTTATTGGGATCAGCCTTCTGAATTCACACACCGGAGCTCAAAGACTTGACAAGAATGCCCTCAGTCTCTTTGCCATGATAAGACAGTCCCCTTTTCTCATTACTTTGAGGGCAGGATCTGCCCGTCAAGACTGACTGTGCAGATCATCCTTTACACCTCCCTCTCTGTTAGGCCCTCTGTCCCAGCTGTCACAAAGTGCCATTACCTCTTCCCCTTAAGGAACCATACCAGCTTGCCTCTACTCATTGATCCCTCCTACCATCGGATCCTCAGTCCCTCTTCCCTGCACCATCATAAGGCCTCCTACTGGTCCTCGTGCTTTTGGTTCTGTAAAGCTCAAATCAAATTCTACATATTACAGCCAGCCCATTCTTTCTAAAATGTAAATCTATATGGCACTTCCCAGCTTAAGAGTCACAAATACACCCCCATGGCCAAATAATGAAGTCAACAGTCTTGAACGCGGCCTCTAGATTCTCAGTGACCATGCAGGGGCTAAGGCACTGATTAAGGAGTTCATAGCATAGTTTCACTACTTACTAGCTGAGTGACCTTGAGCAAGTTCCTTAACCTTCTCAGTTTTCTCTTCTGTGAAATGGGGATGATTATATTTACTTGTACAATTACTGAGCACATGAAATGCATTTATATATGTATATAATCACTGGGAATAGTGCGCACAGTAGGTATTCAGTAAATGTTAGCTTTTATTATTGCCTCGCTTCCATGATTCCCCATTACTTAATTTTTACTCCAGCTAGACCATCATTTTCTAAAGCACTTGCTGTTTTAAACTTCTGTGATTCTTAATAATGCTGCTTCTGTTGCCCAAAATGCAAGGTCCAGGCACTTGTGATCTCTGCTTAAAGCATTACCGACTTCCTGAAATAAGCATCTCCTACCGCTGTTTCCAGGCTTCTCTCTGCATATGTTCATGGCTACACATTGTGAGCGTCTACAGGCAGGGACCTTGGCCTGTTCATCACAGTGCCCATCACCTGCCTGGCTCATGGCTGCCATTCAGCAGACGTTCCTTACATAGGTGAAAAGGGGAGGACCCCATTCTTGAAACTTGTTGAGCACCGTAGAACTGATTTTGGTACTAAAATTTGCTTCCAGCTTGCATCTCATCTTCCTGCCTCGATTGTAGCCTCTTTTGTAGTTGGATGACCCTGATGTATTCCTTAATCACTTGGCTTAGGACTGTAGATACACCCTACATGGGCTCAGTGCTGTTAATACACTACAGTTACACCATTTCCTACATTGTACTGTTGGTAGTGCATGTAACTAGTCCCTCTATTCAAAGGTGTATTTTCTCAAAGGTATGAGCTGCCTTGTTCATTTCTCTCCCAGTCTCCAGCATATATTGGTGACATAATAGAAAAGGCACTGGGCTGGCATGGGAAGGTGTCCAGGGGACTGGACAATCCAAGCGTATGTTCTTTTATAAAGAAGTATAAAGAGGCTTTTCCCTTTAGTACGGTAACTGTGCCCTAAATTATGTGAAGCCTGTAGGACCTGTGTCATAACAAACTGGTACAACTTCTTTATAGCCCAGCGACTTGGTTTTAGGTGCAAATGCTATGCTTGGGCGATAAGAGTGTGATTGGCTTTTAGTGATGGAGTTAGAGCTTTGGAGGGAAACTTGTCCTGGTGAGGTCGGGCTGCTCCCCATGGGAACTATGACTGGACCCTACTAAACTGCATGAAAGGTTGCTGTCTGAGCCTCAGCTTCTTGGAGAGGCTTTCCCAGAATGCCCTGCACACATAGCCCTCTCCACCGTGCCCCGCCCACACCTGCTTTGCTTTTATTTATTCCACTTAATTGTGCCCCTCCATTGTGATATTTTCTATTTCTTTGCTTGCTTATTATTTATCTCTGCCATTAGAACGTCAGACCAGTGAGGACAGAATCAGCCTCTGTTTGGGGCACCGCTGTGTCCCGAGTTCCTGTGATAGTGCCGGGTACCTGGTGGGAGGCCCCCAGGATGTTGTCTTATCCAGAGCAGCCTGAAGCGGCAGGGAACCTCCCTGCTGTGCTCCTAAGTCAGCTGAAACTCTCTGGTAGGAGCAAGGCCCCTCCTTTCTGGGGTAAGAGCTTTTCAGAGACCACAGACACCTTCCACCACCCCTCCGCCCCATGACCCTTCCCGCTGCTGCAGCCGCCTGCTGGCAATGGTGATGACGGCTCTGCCTCAGACCACAGAACCCCTTGTTTCTCTGCCATTGGGTCTCAGGGAGGCTGCAGGTGTCAATTAAGCTTATTTTTGTCCATTCATATTTGAAAAGGTCTGTTTCTCTGTGGAAGGGGCTCCTTCCAAAAAAAAAAAAAAAAAAAAGAAAGAAAACCTTTTAGGAAACGAGTCTCTAAATAGATTGAAAGAAATTCTTGAAACAGATTGAAGTCTCCTGGAGTGTGAAGACTTGCCTTCTGTCCTTGACTGTTTCTCCAGCCTTACTCACGGACAAATGACTGACCACCCTGAGCCTTTGCTGCCCTGAGCTCCTCCGCTGAGCAGGGGACAGGAGTGCCTTTCTGCCCGGCTCATGGGAGGAGTTAGCCCGAGCCCTGCTCGGAAAAGTCAGGGTTCTGGTGACCTCCAGATACAACGCACCGCAGAAAGCATCGGCCCTCGTGTACCCTGAATCCAACCCACTGTTCCCCACTCTTGCAGCTGCTGTCACATTCAGGGATGACCAGTGAGAAGACTAAGGACCCACAGGCTCTGTCACATTGCTGCTACTGATGACAATGGTAATGGCTATGATGATGCTGTCTTTTGACCTTTTTTTGGGTGAGATTAACCTTTATCTAATACTTTCTCCAGGCCAGCCATTGTGCTAGGCACTCTGCAGGCCTATTCACATTTTCTTATTTTTTTAATCCTTACCAGATTAATTTTGTTATTGATATTTAGAGAGAGACAGAGAAAGAGAGAGAGAAAAAGAGAGAGAGACATCTATGTGAGAGAGAAACTGATCTGGTGCTTCCCATACCGTATCCAAGATGTGGGCTGAGAGTCGTGGCTGTTGACAGCCCACCTGGGGATCAAACCCGTGAACTAGGTATGTGCCCTGATCAAGAATCGAACCCACAGCCTTTTGGTGCATGGGATGGTGCTCCAACCAACTGAGCCACCAAGACAGGGCAGGCCTATTAACATTTTCTTAGGGAAAAAAAACACTTAGAAAAAAAATGGAAGTTTGTGATACAAACAGTGAAGTCTTGAGAGTGCACTGCTGTTCTGTGTGCAGCATGGGAGCTTTTACGCCTGTGCAAACTCACATAATCACCACATCAATGTATAGAACTTGTCCAGCATCTTAGCAGTTCCACATACGCTCCTTCCTTCTCCACATGCACAGAGGCAGCCAATGTTCTGAGCGTCAATTAGTTCCGACTGTCCTTGCACCTCCCACGTGGAATTATACAGGATGTGCTCTTTGTCTCTGGCTTCTTTTGGACACCATGACCTCTATGGGCTTCATTCCACATTGTGTCTGTAGCACAGTTCATTCCTTTCTGTAGACTTGAATGAGTCCTTAGAGTGAGCCAGAAACTGTGGTAAGTATTTTCCTTGTACCATCCCGCTTAACTCTTCACACTCCCCTGACGTAGGGACTCCTATCTCCCTTTCACAGGTAACGCTCAGAGAAGTTAAGTAACTTGCCTCAAGTCGCACAGCTGTTGAGGGGTGGAGAAGCAGTTCTGGTTGCAGAGCTGGAGCTTCCTAGCACAGGCAAGAGAATGAGAGCCGGTCAGATCTGTTCCCAGTTCTGTACTGAAAGTTGTGTGTCAGTTTCTGGCCATTCACAAAGGGGTCCCTATAGGAGCTCTCATTTCACCTGAATGTGACATCAGAATAGCTCCTCCCTCTTGCTTCATGATCGGGCGCCTCGCTGCTGTGTCCTGGACCTGACGTGCTTGCCTGTCTGCGGCTCCATGGCTTCGGGACCCAGTCGGCCTTTTCTGCAGGAGGCTGCCTTCTCGGGCCTTGCCTGAAAGATTCAGCTGCTTAAAGATGTCCCCCTCTTCCTTCTGGGTGTGGTCTTTGATGAAGGAACCAGAAGGTGCCCTCCCATGTCTGGCTGTGTGGCTTCTTTTCCATTCTCAGCTTGTGGGGGTTTCTAAGGAAACGGGGCTGAAGTAGATTTTTCTTTCTGCCTTGTGTCACCTGACTTGCTGTCCTCCCACCCTCCAGTCTCACCTTGTCCCTGGGGTGATGGATCGCCCTGGTCTAGGGTGAGCTTGGGGGCGGGACAGCCTTTGGCAGAGCGCAGGGACCATCCCAGATGCGGGTGGAGAGTTGTGGCTCTGGACAGCCCAGGCCTGACCCCGGAGCTCACAGGAGTTGCCTATAACCTCACTAGACTTCTCTTTTATAAATCTATCCTCTGAGTTCATATTTCCGCTGTGTATAGCTTTCCTTCTAAGCACAGTATTCATGCCTCTCCCCTGGGCTCTGAGCTAATCCATTATGTTTGGCTAAGACGGAGACAATGGGTAAATGCCCTTTTGCGGGCTGGAGAATTAAGTGGATAATCTGAGCTCTGCCTGGGTCTGTGGCTCAGCGTTAGGGGTAATTGGTAAGAGGCTTTGGCTTTCCTCATGCAAATGGAGGGAACAGTGAAGGCTAGGAGGTGGAGGGTGAGCCTTTTTGAATATGGCTTTAGAGTCACTGGGACAACAGAATGTGGCTTTTCATTTAACCCCTTGTGGGCCATTGTTCCTTAGCAGCTTCTCTCAACCGAGAAAGATCAGCAGTTGCACTGGTCGCACAATGGATTCCTTACCTAGTGCAAGTTCCACACACGAAAAACTGTGCCTTGTTCATCACTGTATCCCCAGTGCCCACAAGTGTCAACTCAGAATAGGCATTTAATGAATATTTCCCCCATGTCTGCAGAGTCGCTCATGAGCAGTGTAAATGCTATTTGGGCAGGGAGCTGCTTGCAATGCAGTAGAAAGATCAATGGGGGGAAAGATGACGTAAACCACTGACCGGGGAATCGTTAAGGCTCTCCCAGATTTGGTTCTGGAATCCGGCAGCTCATAGTCCATGTGGTTAAGATGACTGAGTTCTGCATCTGTTCCCTGCCTTCCTCCCCAAGCCTATTCTCTGTGCCCAGGACACCTTCATTTCAAGCCGCCCCCTTCTTTACAAAGCGCTCAAGCAAGAGGCCCCATGGTGCCTGTGCCACACCTAGGGGTCCTGTCACTCAAATCCAGTGGCTCAAACCCAATGAACCCACAAAGGAGGAAGCCACAGATCTTCACCAAGAAGACAGGGCCTGCTGCCAGCTGCAGTTTCCTCCCGCTGGCCTCAGCATGGCCTCCGAGAGCACAGTGGACACAGAATTACAATGTCATCACACAGGCCGGCCCCCATGGCGAGGGCAGCCCCGTAGGCAGGCACACGCCAGGGGCAGGGAGGCACAAAGGCCGCTCTGAGGCTGAAGTCGCACGTGTTTATGGTTTCAGCAGAGGGAGGCTGAGATACGGTTTCCAGGAAGATTGCGTTGTGGGTTACTGCTTGAGAAAGCTTTGGCAAAGGACTGAGGGGGGGGCTTTCTTTTCTGAAGCAGGCTTTTTCCTCCACAGGGGTTGAGGGAAATGGGAAGAGAGAGCAGGCTGCTGCTTCTATTTTCTGAAGCTGACTTGGGATGCCGTGGTGGTAATGTGTGACAGTTTCTTAAGCAGATGTCCATGTGGCTCTGTGTGTGTGTGTGTGTGTGTGTGTGTGTGTGTGTGTGTGTTTTATTTGAACAACTCAGATCCAGTTTGGTTGTCAGAGCAGACGCTGTTACTACCATTTTACACAGCGGAGAATGAAACTCAGAGAAGAGAAATGGCTGTGCTCACATAATTAGCGAGTACCATGGTCAAGTCCAAGTTCCTACACACAGCTTACAAATCCCTTGTTCTTCTGGCTCTTACTTATCACTCCAGTCTTTCTCTCGCAACATTGTTTTCTTTTCAGGCGTAACTTCTTCCACAGTCAACTTGAACACCCTTATGTATCAAGTTCTTTCTTAACCTCTGGACTCTGCACATGCTGTTCCTTCCTATCCAGCCTGCCATCTCCTTCATCTGCTACCTCCCTCTCCTTCAGGTCTCACTGCATGCTGAAAGGCTTCCCTGACCTCTCAGGAATGGGGTCCCTGCCCTGTCTCTATGACACTACATACCTTGGTTCCATTTATTAACTCCTGTCTTTCACATTAGGCTAGGTTATCTTGGTGGAAAACCAACATCCTGACTGCTCCATTGATAGTGAGGGGAGATAGAAGGCGTAGGAGGGAAAATGAAAGGGTTTAGCATGCCGTGAGAACTTAGCTGCACCTGAAACGTGCCCAGATTGGGAAGGGCTAAGGGCCAGAATGATACCAGCCACCTCAAAACAACTTACTGCCACCTAAGTGGGTTCTGACTTCATTCTTCCACTTAAGGCTTTACTTGGGACCAGTCACTTCCAATTGAGCCTCAATTTTCTCATCCAAAAATGGGAAAGAAGGTGCAGATAAAGTGAGACAAGAATGGTAAAGTAAGGTATAATGAGCCCTAATATTAATATTATGCAAAATTCTCCAAGATACTATTGACTAGCAAAAGTCACACGATTCAATGCGTGTAAAATATAGTTATGAAAAGGACGCTAGCATTTTGACAAACTCTGGGAGCTGAATTTTAAGAAGTATTCTATTTCTTATACGACAACAGGCAAACAGCAAAATGGACAGAAGAAATGTCACTATCGGGAGGCCTTGTGTGCATTCCCAAGTGGGAGAATCTCAGACACCACCAGGAGTACTGGTTCAGAAGAAGCTCTGCCTGGAACTCTTTCACTGTGAAGTCATTCACTGAGTAAATGTGTGCTGAGTCCCACCCTGCCCTGAGCGCCTTTGGTGTGCTAGGCATTGCCGTAAGCGCTCCCTTCCCCTCAATGCCACTCCTGTGTCTGCCGTCATGCCTTGCTTCTTCTGAGAACCTGACCTGCAATGCTTGTGCTGATTATTAATGTATTGGCACTCAGCTACATACCCATCTGCTGTACTCAGCTTTGTGACCCTGGGGCTGAGACAAATTCACGTTTCTGCTTTACCCACTGGCTCCTCCTTAGGCTCTGCCAATAGGGGGTGCTAGAGGGAGACATGTGCCATGGCTGGATGGGGACTGATGGACTCTTGCCTTCTGGTTTGCTTCCTAATCCTCTCAGCATTAACCTAGAACAGGTTCCTCAGCTGTGACATGATTGGCATTTTGGACTTGGTAATTCTTGTTTTGGGGGAAGGGCATGCTGTCTTTTGTATTGTAGGGCGTCTAACAGCATCCCTGCCCTCTATCTATTAAATTCCCATAGTGACAATTAGGAATATCTCCAAACATCGCCCAAATCCCCCTGGGTTTAGAACCACTGATCCGGGGATCTAAGTGCAGACCCTTCTTTACCTTGGTAGCTGCAGTTCCTTCCTGCACAGCAGCTGAATCCAGGGTGCACTCCTCCCGACACCAGCAGAACCAGCCTTGTCATGCCTCAGCAAGGACACACTAGCATCACCTGGCCAGAGCCCCGTCCTCAGGAGCGTGGGCTCAGAGACACAGCCCTAGATGCATAGTGCCGCCTCGGAGATGAGTCCCACTGCCACATACTAAAACTGTGTTTTTTTCCTCTAAATTCATGTTTTTCTTTACTTCTTCAGCTGTAGGGGTGGTAGCTGCTTCTTGATAGTGCCTCAGAGCTCCTTTTAATCTTTCAGTTGCATAGTTAATCATTTTAAAACTAAGCCTTTTTTTTTGTTTTTGTATTAACGCCTCTATGCTAAAGTAACATATTTTCTCCTGACTGGACTGACTGATAAGATATTCTTTTTCCCTCCCCTTCCCCCTTCTCCTTTCCCCCTTCCCCCTTCCTCCTTCTCCCTTCTCCCTTCCCGCTTCCCGCTTCCCGCTTCCCTCTCCCCCCTCCCCCCTTCTCTTCTGATCTCTTTCCTCCTTCTATCTTCTCTACCTTGTAAACTTCTCCTTTTTAGAGCTCTGACAAATGCCACCCTCTTCTGGAGCTTTGCTGCACTCTGTTCGCAGAGGCAGTCACTCCCCTGTAGGCCCGGGCGCTTGCTGCAGTGTTTCTCACTGTGGGAGAGCCCGTGTGTCCACCTCCGCCTCGCCTATTAGACGGTACAATCCCTGCAGGAGGAGCCACATAACTTCATTTCCGAGTTCCTAGCGCAGTTCTCTGCACATATTTAGGCAGGCCTGCCGAGTGAATAAGTGGGTGGATTGATGGACGGATGGACAGATGGATGGATGGATGGATGGATGGATGGATGGATGGATGGATGGATGGATGGACGGATGAATGCCACAGGACTTCTGTCTGTTTCCCCGCCTCACTTGATGTCTAGATTGCGGTCCCAGCGAGGGCCAGGACGGTCTCTCCTGCGTTCCCTTCAGTGGCCAGCCTGTTGCTCTGCGATGACGGCATTACCACCCCCTAATCGTGTTGAGTGTCTCTTAGCTGGGTCTCTTATGCTCAGTAGATGTTGAACTCCTTGAAGATAGGGTTTTTGGGCATACAGGAGTTTCTTACCAAATATTTGTTGAATGATTTGCTGACGGGACCTAGAGGAGGTTTCAGGGGAAAGCTCTTGAAACAGGAGGGACTTTAGAAGTGGAGCCTTCGCCGTTGGTAGTGGGGGTGGGGACGGTGTGAGGAGATGCAGGGACATTGTTTAGGGAATCGTGGATTCCCCTAGTCTAGTAGGCTGCGGGGCACATGGAGAGGGAATTGGGGAGCAGAGGCTGCAGAGGTAAGTGGGATGTAGACGTGGGCACCCTGGGAGCTGGCTTAAGCAAGGTTTGCGGCCTGTGCTGGGAAGCCCTGCGGTCCTGGTGTAAGGGAGTAGCGTCCGCCGACTTCACTCTGGGGAGGAGCCCTCCAGGTGCCACAGGGGAGACTGGTGGCGGAGCCGCGCGGGGAAGGCGGTGCGCTGTAGAACCCAGGGGTTACCGCGGAGGGCCCCGCTCCCACAGCCCTGACAGTTTTTCTGTTCTCAGAGAAGCGGGTTCGTTTGCGGGGGAGAATGAATGCTCCGCGCCGTAGACAATGGCGACGGCGAGGAAGTGAGAGACGGAGAGAGCAGGAGGAGGAGAACAATCACCCCAGGTTGAATGGTTGAGCATCGGCTTTTTTTCCCTTTTGGTCTAATTATCACGAGTTTTTCAGAATTTGATGTATTTTGTAAAATATAAAAGATAATAACAAAACACTGTCTTGGCTTTTAAGTGGACTCGCGTGGCGGGGCCGGCAGCAGTGTGTGGAATTCAGCTGGGTTCTGTCCCAGGAGGGAGCACGAGTCCATTATAATTCTTAAAAGAAAGAAACCGACAGCAGCCTGGGTGTGACCTGCATATCATTGTCTGTTAAATGCAGATAATGATATCAGCTTTCCTTTATGTTCCGGGGCTTTTCGGAAAATCAAATAAGACGAAGGATGTAGAAGTACTTCGCAAATTATTAAGTGCCTGCAAAATCCACCCATTCACCCAGCGCACACTGTTGAGTTTGTCCGATGCAACAGGAATGGAGGCAGGCACTTGGGGTGCAGGCACGAATGGGACCTGGCCTCTTTCCTTCGATTTTCCCGATGGACTGGCGAGCTTTGACAAAGACACTTGCCGTGCCACAGGAGAAGTTTCGCTTAATTTGCAAGGGATTGTTATGAATGCTGCATTTAGGAAGGTGGGCTTGGTTGCTAGTGGCTGCCACATGGATGTTTTTCGTTTTCCTAGAAGAGAGCTCAAAGAGGCAATGCCATGGGGTCAGAGGGAAGGAATTGGGCTTTGGAGACAAAGGATGAGCTTGTGAGCTTATCTTCTGCCACCTGCCCACTATGTGTATTTGGGCGAGCCCCTGGGCTCCTCACCTGCATCACTGACGTCACTCTTTTCATCTAACCAGGTTACTGAGTTCACTGTATCAGCTAACAGATGTTAAAGTGCTTTTAAAACTGTAACATACTGCACATATGTTGTGGATCATTTATTAAGAATAATAGGAGAAATTGGCAATATTGCCTTCCACGGCCATTATGAATGCTGTTTAATTAAGGAGACGGGGATGGTAATTAACATGTATAACAGGGAAATGCCGTATGTCAGACACTGCAATGGGCTTTCACGTGATCAGTCTCGTGTGATTTTAATAGCCCTGTGTGATAAGCATTCTCCCCATTTTACAGATGAGGAGACTGAGGGAAGAGATTTTCACACATGCGCCCAAGGTATATAGGTGGCCCTTAGAAGAGCCAGGAGTTGCCCTGGAGGACGCCATGTGCCTGATGAGGCAATGGGCAGTGTCATCCTTCAGGCTTCACTTCCTTTTCTCATTTCCCATGGCTTTGCTTGGGATACGGATTCACCATGATGTTTCTCTCACCTTTCTTTCTGATCAGGCACTGGCAGAATGGAGCATCTCATTAGGCAGATGACTGCCTGAGGGTCTGTTTCTCACATACATAGACAGGGACCCAGGGGTGATGAAAATCCACTTTGCAGAGTAGGGGAGTGTAGTGTTGCCCCCCCTGGGCTTGTGAGAATTTCCTTTCCTACTGTTATCCTTTTCAGTGCACCACTAGGCCACGTGGAAAGGGGTAGAAAAGTACTGGTTTTACCCTGTGTTCACCCGATGCTTCTGGTGACCCTCCTTCCCCACTCCCCACCCCAACCCTTTCACACTTTGAGTCACTTCCACCCTGGAATCAAACCTGTTCTCATTTCCATACTTTTGCATATCTTCCTCTGACCGACCGACCGACCGGATGACCGACCGGATACTGTTCTGCTGCTCACATCTCTGATGGAGACCTACTTGTTATTTAAAACTCAGTTCAAGAAGCCCTTTCGCCCCAGAGTTGGTTGTTTCCTCCAATATTCCTCCTTTTCCTGTTTATCCAGATACACACACACACACACACACACACACACACACACACACACACGGTGTGTTTACTCCCTTACTAGAAGGAACTCTCTGAGGAAAGGAGTTGTAGATTATCCTTCATCGTCAGTATCTAACAGATGCTTTGCACATAGTAGGCCTTCAGGACCCATTTGCTAAGTGAATACACAAATGAGTACATGAGCTCGTAAGGCAATGCTCTGGCCAAGGTTATAGACTCAGAGAAGACATTGCTCTGATGGCCTTTGAAGCAATTTTATTTTCTCCTATGGAAATTATCAAGAGAATTGATACTTTTTGGTTGACTTTAGAAATGCTTAGCAAGAGCCATGGTCTTTATATTAATGGGTTGGTGGTACTTACAGCAAGGGAGGCCTCCCACCCCAGTTCCCCCTTTGTCTTAAGTTTACATATCTTTGTATTTTACCTGAAGGCAAATTCAATGTCTTGGGGGCTGTGAGTCCAGAAGGAAATCCCTCTGGGCAACTTGCCACATCTCATCTGTGCTCCTTTCTCTGTTGTAGCCTGTCACTGAGTTGTTTTGGGCAAGGTACTACTCTGCCGAGAGAAGCTGTGAATAGAGGATAGGAAAGAGCTATGATGATGCCCAGCTCAGACAAAGGGGATACTTCCTTAACTGCTGAATTCTTTCATTTCGCCATTGCTTTTCAGTTTCGTAGGATCTTAGCAGCTGTGAGTGCAAGATCTGGGCCCTTAGAGGTTTGGAACTGGAGGAATGTTTGTGTCCCCCCAAAATTCATGTTGAAATCTTAATCCCCAAAGGTGATAGTATTTGTAGGTGGGGCCTTTGGAAGGTGCTTAAGCCCTGAGAGACTAGTGCTCTTATAAAAGGCTCCAGAGAGTTCCCAGCCCCACCCACCATGTGAGGACACACTGAGGAGTCCGAGACCCTGAAGAGAACCCTCACCGGACCATGCTTGCACCCTGATCTTGGACTTCCAGCCTCCAGAACAGTGAGAAATAAATGTGTTGTTTATAAACTACCCAGTCTGAGGCATGTGTTATAGCAGCCAAAATGGACTAAAATGGGGATGGTGGGGGGATGGGAGTGTGGGGGCATTGTAGGAAATTCCTGGGCTCTAGAGCCAGGCATACCTGGGGTGAAATCTCAGCTTTGCAACTTCCCAGCCATTAAGCATGGGTGAGTTTGTTAACCTCTCTGGGGTTCTCTTTCTTTATCTGTAACATGGGGACACCACCACTTATTCTGCAGGGACCCCTACGACTCAGAGGTAGCGCAATTGTAATACCTGGTTCATAGAAAGCCTTCAGTAGATGGAAACTCTTTGGTCACTGTCTCTCTCCCACTTATTTTTGCGCAACCGTAAGAATTTTCCTGGAAGCGTCTTTTAACCTTGCTTTGTGGCCAAACACATCTCCAGTGAACAGCTGGCTTAGAGCCACCATCCCAGGAGTTGCTGCTATTCCGGTTGTCCTTTACGTTAGCTACCTTGATTTCAAAATAAAAGTGTGGCGTTTTACAATTAAAACCCTATTGATCAGTAAAAGCCTGCAAAAGAATAGTGGGGCTGGGGTGAGGAGGGGAGCGGAGAAGGAGGCTGTGTGACAACTCTGTCTTTGGTAGGAATCACCTCCTGCCTTGTAGCAGGGTGTGTGCTCAGACGCCGCAGCTGTTGGCTTCAACACACGGTTGTCAACTGCAGGTTCCACCGGTGCTGTTTTGCCCTGGGGAACTGCTTGAGCTATGTCAGGTTGATGGTTGAGGGCATGAGTATGACTCTTGTCAAATTCGGGACCTGGATCCCTGTATGAACCCAGTTTAATATTCAGAAAATATATTGATAGCAGCTGCTGTCAGGGCAACTATCACCAA
Source organism: Miniopterus natalensis (assembly GCF_054644295.1). Classification (NCBI taxonomy): domain Eukaryota; kingdom Metazoa; phylum Chordata; class Mammalia; order Chiroptera; family Miniopteridae; genus Miniopterus; species Miniopterus natalensis. The sequence continues at coordinate 34,856,861 of NC_142089.1, read as the reverse complement.
GGGTAGACAGTTGATGGCTTCCTTCCTGTTCTGTGTCTCTGCTAAACAGCCTTAAAAATAGCACCTTCCCCTATCACCACCTCTTTGGAAGACAGAGGGAAATAAGTCTTTCTTCTCTCTGTGGCCAGGAACCCTCCTCTCCCCTCGCCATGATTATGTGATGACGACCAGCACCTGTGTTCTTCCCCCTCCTAGAAGGCAGCCACTGTTATAATCTCTTATTCACATGCATTCCATAGGCCTTGTAACTCTAGGAGCTCACCACCTGATGACCAGAGAGAGATAGAAAGTAAGTAAGTAGACAGACAGACAAGATACTTCTAGTTAGGGAGAAGTGCTATGAAGAAAATGGAAGAGGGGATGTAATGGGGAGGGGTCTGTGGGGGCTGCTACGACCGCAGGGTGAGCAGGCAGGAACTGTGTGTGGAAGGGGTGTTTGAGCCAAGACCTAAATGACAAGGAGAAGCAGCCCCGTGAAGAAGTGGGAGGAGGAGCGTTCCAGGCGGTGGACTACCTGGCACCCCGAGACAGGAGAGAGCGCGGTCCCTGTGATGATCTGAAGGAAGGGATGTGGTCTAAGCGTCAAACACGGGAGAGGGAGGCAGCAAAGGAGGTCAGAGAGGCAGGGAGAGGCCAAACCACGTAGGACCTTGGAGGCCACAGTAAAGAGTTCAGAATGTGTTCTAAGAGGGCGGGAAACCGTTGGCAGCTTTACAGGGGAATAGTATCATTTGATGTATATTTTGAAAAGATCACTCTGGCTGCCATGTGGAGAATACCCTATAGGGGTGAGAGAGTGAAGAAAGGAGACCAGGTAGGAGACAGGCAACAGTCCCAGTACCAGGCAGCGGCCAATTGGACTAGGACATGTGTGGCTAGTGGTGGTGGTGGTGGTGGGGTGGTTGCAGGTGGTAGGTCAGACCGCAGACAAGTTGGGCCCTGAAATCAGGAGTCTAGGCAAGGCCATTTCACTGATTTGATGACTCCATAATGTTTTCCCTGGCTTCCTGAACTTTGAACTCTACTTGTTGTTGGAAGCAAATGCAATAATGACTGCTTTCTTCAGCACTTAGGACTTGGCTTTTTTGTCTCCAGCTATCACAGTTCTTAGTGAAAGATAACCGACTTCGGAGTGAGATAGACCTGGATTGGAATCCTTGCTCCGATACTCACTACATGGTTGACTGGGTAGTTTTTTGATTGAATATCTCCAACCCTCAGTTTCCTCAGCTGTAAATTGGACTTAATACTAAAGCTTGCTTTTTGGAGGCACATGCTGAAGCATCAAATGAGATAGTATTTGTGAAACTATCCAGCGCATAGTAGGCTTTCAATGAAAGTGATTTGGCCTTGACACTGAATCATCTCTTTCAAACCTCTGCCTTCCTAGACAGGGATTGGGGGCCAGATGTTTCTGCTTAAACTCCACCCCTATGTCAACACTGCACTAGGAAGTGGTAGGTAGACTTGGCTTTCTATTTCCCTTCTTACAAAACACTGAGTGACTTTGGGTAAGCCCCTATCCCTCTCTGGGCCTCAATTCCTTATTTGTAAGTGAGTAAACGGGGCTAGATAGTAGGTAGTGTTTGCTACCAACATTAATTCTAACAGCAGCCCTTATCTAGGATGGAACACCCCCTGGGGGCCAGACAATGTACATACATGTCACATATAATGTTTAAGACAGTCTTGTAAAGGGGGTGCTATCGTTCCCATTTTACAGATGAGAAACCGAGGCAGAGAAGCGAAAGCATCATATCTTGCTGACAGTAGCAGCCAGACTCTGTGCAATTCCATTCAACCAAACTCTTTGGGAGTTTCCAATGTGCCAGGCACTGTGTAGGCTGTGCAGCTGCGGGTAGGGACCTGGCCCCCAGAAACCCCATAATTTGGAAGTCAGGATAGTCATGCAAAAGTCTGGTTCTTGCATCCTCCTGCAAGAGGACACGTCGCTGTGCAGAGGATGTCTGCAGTGGCATTTCTTGGCATATGAAGCTGGTTTGGGCAGGTTCTGTTCTGCAGTACAATGTGGCCTTTCTGCATTGAGCAAGTACAAAAGGTCTCCCTCTCCTGTCTGCATTCTCATGCTCCACTCCAAGCTCTCGCCCTCTCACTGATTATTGCTTTGTTTCTGTTTCTGTTCATTTTCAGTAGCACTTATTTCTGGTTCTTCATAATTTTTCCTCTTTTTTTTTTTTTTTTTCTGTGTTAATTATAGAAGGAAGAGTCTGCTAGATACACGGAGCTCTGTCTGCAGAGGAGGCAGGCTGGAAGAGCAACAGGGGCTTTTGCCTTGCTGGGCCTGTTTGCAGGCACTGTGACAGGAGGTTGCAGGGGCTGCCTCTGACCTGGAAATCTGGGCACTGAGGTTCTCAGTTCAGGCTCTGCTCCTCACTGCCGGGAGACCCTGGGCAGATCACCTACCCAAGCAGAGCCTGACTTTCTTTCCTAGACGCTGCTGCTCTCAGTACTAGTGGAACCACAGTGCTTGGGTTCACCTCTTCCATTTACCACTCACCAGCCACGTGACCTGGTGTGGATCACTTTACTTTGTTTACGTAAAATGAGGATGTCCAAGAGGCCTGTTATGAAGATTAAGTTACATAATCCCTGTTAGGGGGTTGGCACAATGCCTGGTATATTGTAAGCTCGCTATAAATATCAGCTATTAGTAATCGCCATGCTGGCTTACTGACGTAATGAATGTAAAAGCATTTTGGAAACTGTAAAGCACTGTGCGAATGTTAGTTATTATCTTGGTGATGACTGCCATTTTGAAATAAGAGAGAAAGGACTTTTGGTCATCTTTACTTGCCAAGTCAGTTTTGTAAAAAAAATTAGTTTTATATTTATCTCCCTCAATGACTTGCTATTAATATTATATGAACTCCTTCTAGAGCATCATTGTTCGGAATCTCGGGCAGTGGAGGCCACGCCGCGCCTTTATATGCGCAGAAATGGGAAATCGGCCAAAAGGCTGTGTAATTTCACTTTACCCTTTGCTTCTCGCATTGAACTTGGCAGTTCACATCTAAATGAACTGAGTGGCTGAGCTTTGAATCGTTTCATCCAGGGCTCTAGCAAGCTGGTGTACATTGTGATTAAAATGAACTGACCCTCCTTAAAGAAGTAAAGTGCAACTCAATAGAAGGAAAGAATTAAATAGGAAAAAAAGGCAGTAAGGAGAAAAAATACTCTGGCAAGATGTCATTCTATTTGTCATGAAAATGTGATGTTGTGAAAAAAAAAGACATATACAGATATACAGTACTATGAGGGGAAAACCTGCGGTAGGGAGGATCTGGGTCATAGGGCTGTCATCTTTTGTTTTGGACCTAGCAGTCTTTCTTGAGGAAGGTAAAAACTGAAACCCTTTGAATGCTGAAATCGGAGGAAAATAATAGCTTTCAGGACAGCTGTGCTAGTTCATGCTCTTCTAGGTGGTTTTTGTGTTCCTCGGAAGAGGGTGCCGACCTGCTCTATATTGGATCCACAGAATAATAAACGCTGTTATGCCTGCCTCCTGAGCTCAGAACAAAGTAGCTTCCATCCTCAGAAACAGCATGATACAGAGATCTCAGAACTGTCCGACTAAATACCATCCTTAATAATGAAGAGCTCCTGGCCCCGAACATCATAGGAATGTCTCAGAAACAAAGCAGTTATCAACTAAGTTTGAACGAGCACCTGCTGTTAGCTGGTTTAAGATGCACTGGAGGGGTGGAGAGCTGGTCAGTTCCATATACAGCTCATCATTAAACAAATTCCATTCAACAAAGCATTTTATTGAGGCCTACCTCAGCGGGGGGGGGGGGGGGGGGTGCTGCCAGGTGCTATAGTTTCCTGTTCCTACCAGTAAATAAGCAGTGGTCCTCAGACTTTAGCATGCCCTACAATCTCCTGGAGGGCTTGTTACAGTTCAGATCACTGGGCTCACTCCGAGTTTCTGACTCAGTAGGTCTGGTCAGGGTTGGTTTGAGAAGGGAGATGGCAATAATTTGCATTTTCAATGATTTCCTGGATGGTGCTGATTCGACAGGTCCAGGATCACTTTGAGAACCACTCTTGTAAAGAACTTAAAGTGCTTCTCAAGGTAAGTAGTACAGACGATGGATTCGTATAAAAATCAGACTGTTAGGATGGAGGCATAAAAAAAAGGCTCTGGCTGCGAGAGAAGGGAGCAGTTTATGTGCAGTGGGCAGTTGGGAAAGGTGGAGAGAGGTGGGGGCCTGGGAAGGAATCAGGCAGGTGATAAAAGGTGCAGGAGGTTTTTCTGAAAGGTAGCAGGTTAGGGGAACAGAAACCTATGCTATAAAGTTTCCTGCTCTTCTTTTTCTTCCCTAACCCAAGGGAATGGAAGGCTGCAAAGGGGTAGATCCAAGGAAATCTCTCCCTTTGAATTTAAAAGCTCCGATTTTGGCTCTCATGTGGGCAGGGATGAGACTGCAATTTTAATGGCTGTGCCCACCTCCCCTAGATCAAAGATGAAGAAACTCTATTTCCTGCAGAAACAAAAAGACCATCACTCAGCCCCCCAGGGAACCTCAGAGGAATTAAAAATGGAATTAACAGTTCATCTGGAAACCTTCTTTTTAAAAATCATATGCTTAGCTCACTGTTCCATGAAAACTGTTTCTGAAACGCCAGCTTAACGCTCCTGGCATCATATTGCCAACCCCCCCCACCCGCTGAAGTGCAGAGACAGCCTAGGGGCGGGGGCTGCAGCTTGGCAGGAGAGATGACCAGGGTGAGGGCATGACCCCTGCCCGCCATGGACAAGCCTACTTGTGAAGGGGGTGTCCATGGCCACCGCCATCAGGGCATGGAACCGACAGAGAGGCTCCTGAAGGAATGGCTTTACCACTGGCATGTGAATGTTGGTTAAGATTTAGACAGGCAGAGAGGGGGAGAGGAACCAACATGAACAAAGATACGGTGGTTGACAAGGGCCAGTCCCCTGCTGGGAACTGAGTGGAGGTATGTTTAACTGGAATCATGTAAAATCAAGTAGGAAAGTCTATAGAGGAAAGAAGGTGGTATGTACTTTCTCCACAAATGAATTACTTGTAATTCCCTGAATGTGACATGTTATATATATTCCACCTCTGCACCTTTGCACAAGCTGTTCCCTTTGTCTAGAATACCCTTCCATGGCATTCCAGCAACCCTCTGCTAGGCTCCTATTGTGCCTTATATTTCCTTCTAGCATAGTATGTAACATTGGAGTTATCTATTTACTTATCTCCTTCACTAAGCACTTTAAATTTGTTCAATCAATTATTTATTCATTCCTTTAACAGATACATACTGAGGACTCACTGTATGCCAGAAATTCTGTTAGATCTTAGGAGTATGAGACAAACAAACTAAGCAGCCTCCTCCTTCACAAACTAATAGGCCAGTGGGGGAGATAGGCAGTAAGTAGGGAAGTACCAAAATGGGTATATAATTAAAATTTTTCTCAGTGCTCCTATGAACTCCTCAGGGGGAGTAGCAGAGAAACCAGGGAGTGGCATTGGGTCAGAGGGAAGTGCAAGAGCAAAGGGAAAGTTTCACTTGGTCCACGGTGCCTTCTTATTTTCATGCTCTTAAGGATTATTTCATTCTTTTCACTATGTGATGTTATTCAAGGTGATGGGGGGAGACAAATGCTGCAAACATCAGTGCTTTGCAAACACATAGACATTGCCTTTTGCAGCTCTACTAAATATGATGCTTCCCTTTGAAGTTAATGCTAAGGTTATAGTTGTGACACCCAGTTCTATTGTAGGACACTTGGGAAAGAGAGTGTAATCCCTCTCTCCATCCTGATGTGGCCTCTTAACCAAACAGGGATGAATTTGCCTCCACAGAGAAAGACCTGTGAGATGGGAGGGATGGGGCTGCCCCTTGTTAAATCTTGGTAAAAAGGACATTACATGTGTGGATTTATGATAAAGAGTGATGGTGATGGTGTGGGTGAGCCTAATCTTCCAAACATAAAAAAAAAATATGCCATTACAGAAGGAGTCTCTGTTTAAGGGAACCCAGACACCCAATGATTGTTGAGAAAAAAGAAAGTGTTAAACAGAGCCCCATTACAGAAATTAGAAGATCTTATTTAATGATATAGTTTCCATTTATCCAACATCTGCGATGTACGGCCACTTTGTATGTATTAGCTCATAGGAGTCCCATAGCATTCCTGAAAATTACTGTTATCACCATTTTATAGATAAGTTTGAATACAATTAAGTCACTTGCCCAGGGTCTCACCTCTGAGAAGTGGTCTGGCCAGGTTCAAATCAGATTAAGCCTGATAGCAAAGCTTAGGCTTTTCATAGACTTTGTATCAGAGCTTAGGCCAGTATTCAGTAAATGAGATGAAATGACAAAACAAATGACATATTTTTACAAAGTGATGTGCAGATGAATGGAGAGGTTTACATATTCTGGCCTTTCTACCCAGAAAATGGAATAACGTGGAGGCTGCCAGATCTATAATGACTGGTTTTCATTGAGGGAAAAAAACCCTAAAATGATTCACACTGTTGGTGGAGTGCAGAGGAAGGAAAACGTACCCCTGTAGAGAAATTCCAGTGCAAGTAACCAGGCTTTCACCTGTCCACTCACCCCCCTACCCATTCTTCCATTCATTCACCCACCCATCCATCCACCCGCCCACCCATCTAGCCGCCGCTTGAGCAGCTTCACACTCTTCTCTCCCTTTCTCTTTCACGCCATCACCACCCTGATTCCAGTCTCATTTCTTCTTTTCTAAAGGCATCTCTTAAATGTTGTCCTCCTAAAGTATCTTTGTCCTTCAAGCTTCTATCTTTTTCACCACCAGACTGAATATCTTGAAAGCATGGATTTTATTTTACTACCTCCCTGCTCAAAAACCTTCAATGGCTCCCCATTGTTCCTATGGTTGAGAGCAGGTGTCCCAACATGACGCCAGCCTGCTTCTTCCCAGCTCATGGCTCCATCACCACAGCCCACTTATTATTTCCTGAACTTGGCTCATGCCTCCCTGTTTCTGTGCCTTTGCTCAAGCTGCTTCTCTTCCTGGGGATTCCCTATTAGGCCTTCTCCACCTTCAGATTCCTACCTTTTCTGGCTGGAATTCTATTCTGTCAGTCTTTCTCTGATCCCCATAATAAGGAGTTATTCTTTCTTCCTTTGGAGCCCAGACTGCTTGGGGAGGAAGCTTAGCCTAGTATGAGCTTTGAAGTCCAAGAGCTCTGGGTTAAAAATCTTGGTCCTGCTACTTAATATCTATGTGACGATGGGATAGTTACATATCTATCTGAACTTGGTTTCTGCACCCATAAAATGCAGGTGGAGAAGATAGTAATATCTGCTGTATAAACTTATTATGAGCATTAAAGGAAAACATATGAAAATGCCTAGTTGATATTCAAGAAATATTTGTTCATGGATAAATATAATCAGGCCAAAATTTTTCCAATATTCACTATTATATTTTTAAATGAAATTTAATATTGTTTTTATGAGGAAAATATTTTTTTTCAGGCCTGCCCTAGGCTGGAGCTACAAGTCTTGACCAACTGGTAAATGTCAGACCATCTCCTTCCCACAATCTTTGGCTCAGATGCATGAGTGTGCCTCTGGAAGCACTACATGCTGAAAATGATGGCAACTCCAAGCCCTGTAGAACCTTCCTCTCATCTGGTGGACTGTTCTTTATTGTGACACTTGGATATGTAACTTGCTACCATGGAGTAGAACTCTAGTGCAGATTCACTCTTATGTTGTGTCTAGAGATGAGAACGTGCTGATGGAACAGGCAGGGAGCTTGGAGTTCTTTGGGATCTGGTTTAGGATATGGCTTAGAGTAGGTGCTGTGCTAGGGTTGGCTAGAAGGAAGGATAAATGGATGGGGAGATGGATGCGTGGATGGATGGGTTGGGTGGGTGAACGGATGGATGGATGGATGAATGGGGGGTGGGTGCATAAATGAACAGTGGATGGATGGATGGATGGATGGTCTATGATAGATGAATAGCAATGAGATGATCTCTTGAGTTTGTTAAAAGGTTGAGAAGCCAGGTAATAAGATGTGCAGTAGACTAAGAAGCAGGGGTATGGGTTTCAGGCCAGCTTTTTTGGCATCTTGACTATAAGACCCTAGTCTGAGGAGCCCTTCTCTTATCTATAAAGCAAAAGACTTAGATAAGATGATCTATATGGCCTCTTACAAGTTCATAGTCTGTAGTTCCATGACTTTGTGAAAGAGATGTAAATCAACATATGTATTTTTTATCTGCTTTTAAAACATAGATATAGGAATACAAACATTTAGTTTTGTTGCTTTCTCAGAGGCCAAGCACACACAGTTCCTGATTCTCGGTTCTGTGCACCTCCCACCATTCTGCCCTATCTGTCCTGTGTCACCTCTCCATACCCTCATCAGCAACGAAAGGACCCCAAAAATGTCTTACTTCTCACGCATAACTGGGAAGGCAGCTTTTTTTAGTGGAGGTGACTCAGACTTTAGAATCAGACAGAGGCTAGAATCAAATTCTGGATTCTCTACTTATTTGTAATATTTGGCAAGTCACTTACTTCTCAGGCCCCCTCACCTGTCAAATGGTGTCACAAAATGCCTCATAGGAAGGATTAAAGAGAAAGCTGTGTCAGGAGGTAATAGGTCTTGATAATGCTGATGAATGGGAAGCCTCGCCGTTACCCCCTGCTCTGTGCAGAGAAGCTACCAGTTGCCTGGTCGATGTTCTGAAAGCACTTGTTGAGTCAAATGGATATGAATTCCATCCAGCCCCTGGGTTTCACTTGCTTTGCACCTAATGCTTTCAATCTATCACCAGCAGAGTAGGAGATGCAAATGTGAAACTTTGGAGCTGGTTTCCACACGTTATAAATCTGGTATTTTGAGGGTATGGCTGCGAATCGTGAACTCAGCTTTTATATCATGTGGCCCGATACGAATGCAGCCCTGTGTGTTAGGAGGCCATTAGACACTGACCCCCACCCCCCCGGTGTCTGACAGACGTGGACTTTAGGCTAGTAGTTGTGGCAGGTGGGGGACATACTCAGGCAGCTTGGAGAGAGACCCAGCCCCAGGTAAGTTGCTTCTAAGTCACACTTGAAGAGTTAAAATGGGCAGTTAGTGGCGAGGGTGCCTCGCCCACCAGCAGTCTCCTTGCACAGGCTGCTCATATGCTTACCTCAGTTTCTCCCATCTGGGGTACTATTACCCTGGAACCCTAAGTCCCAGATGGCCTGCTTCTGAATGGATCACCTGAGAGCTGGGCACTGTGATGGTTTTCTGTCACACTGCCTGGTTCTTTCTTTCCTTTCCCTTCAGCACTTTGTTGTAGTGGCCTGGGTATACTTGACTGGTGTCTGGCGGTCTCTATGCTCCCACCATCCAGCCCTGCATTTCACACATGAGCAAACCAAGCCTGGGAGAATGGCCCAGGGTCACACAGGGAGTTGATAGCAGAGCTGGGGTTGCAACCCAGAGGTCCTGAATGCAAGACACAAACCCCCTCAGCATCCCATGGCTTATGACTGTTTTTCCCAAGGGTCGGGTTAGAAACCCTGTGATCTCTCTCTGAATCCCTCAGCACCATCCAGAATTTCTACATTGTGTCATTTCATTGGTTTAAGGCATTGTTTTCTGATGTTTGCTCATCTGATGCTCTATGAAACAAAAGGAGTTTGCGACCAAAAAGGACTGAGAAACCATGCAAAAAGATGTTCCCCCTTTCAGATTCATAGTGCATTGTATGGTAGCTAGTCAGAGTGGGGGCCTGCTCAGCAAAGCAACTGCATTTAACTTTGCTACCCCATTTTTTCTTAAGTTGATTGGACCACAGAACCTTACTTTCCTTACCCCTTTGCTCTTTAACTCCTGTAAATACCTCACAGTAGCAGGTTCAGGTACCTCACTGTAATAAACGATGGTTTAAACCATTGAGCACCCTCACTGGTGTGTCTGCTTTGCTTTAGCACGGTCATAATGATGATAGGAATTCAGTTTCCAGAGCTCTTCCATGCCTATTATCCCTCTTGCTGTACAACAGCCCTGTCAGGGAGGGAGTGCATTGTCCTCAAACAAAGAAAACAGACTCAGATGCTTGACATTGAAGATGGGAGATGAGGTTGGAGTACAGGTTCCAGACAGCACATCTCACGGTCCCCTGCTCTTCCAGTTCCCCTCTTCATGGTGTTGACTTCTAACAAGTGGATATGTCTCCAGCAAAATGGGTTTATTTGGGAACAACCAAGAATTGTAATTAATGGCAAACCATGTTTCAGTCCAGAGAAACAAGGGAGAGAAACACTCTTTTATGAGCTTGAGAGGGGCTGTTGTAAATGAAGAGTCAATACTAAGTTCAAAGTACAGTGACTTTCATTGGCTGAGCTATGGCTGTCTCCCATTGGCTGAGCTATGGCGGTCTCCCATTGGCTGAGCTATGGCGGTCTCCCATTGGCTGAGCTATGGTGGTCTCCCATTGGCTGAGCTGCTACTGGACAAGGGGGAACCTTTTCTTCCTCCTGCCGAGGTAGTTTAGTAAGTAGTGTGACTTCCCGTCAGAGATGCAAGGTACCCCTTTTCTTGTCGGGGTTAGTAGTGGGGGTTGAGTGACCAGTGCATGAGGCTTCTTTTCCAGCCCCTCCACTCTATTTAAATGAGGTTTCTGTTTATTAATTTTGATACTAGGAAGCCAGCTCCCTTAGTCCATCTCTACAGACCAGGCACTGTCTGTCTCCTAGGCTTTGAGTCAATAATAGACTGTCATTTTTCATCCTACTTCATTTGACAACAAAGGACAATGAGGCTCAGAGAGGGGAAGTGATGTGCCTAAGGTCGCACAACTAGCCAGTCATGGAAATAGAAACAGAGCCCCAAGGTTCTGAGAAGTGAGTTGAGGATAGGACCCTATATGCATTGGGGAAGGGGAAGTGAGGTTGGAAAGAAGTGCAGAGCATGAAGAAAGGGGGAAATGAAAGGCCCCAAGGGTCAAATTGGCAATGTTGCTTATCTCCAGCTCCATGAAGGATAACCGCGTTCACTGATGCTACCAAGCTGGCTGTTCTTCTGCAGTACCTGCTGCCAGGTGTAGATGGGTCAAAGTAGACCACTTGGGAACTTGACAGGGTCACCTACATGTCCACGGCATTCCTCATTTATACAACAGCTTCATCTATCTGAGAAACAATCAAGAATCTTGAGTAAGGATAATAGGTCTCTGAGAAACTAAAAGAGAGCCATCAACTAATTGCTCAATTACTAAATAAATGAATCAATGAAAGAAAGAAAAATGTATGAAATGCCTACTAACAGTCCCTGCTGACAGACAGAGGTAAGTAAGTAGACAAGTTCCCCATCCTGAGGGACCTTAGAGCCAACGATGGGAGAGAGACATATAGACAAACAGAATGAGCCTTTGTGACAGATGTTAGGAAAGAAAATTCTGAGCGCTGTGGGTCTCTGAGAAAGGGTATCCAATCCTGACAAGTCAGACTAGGCATTAGGATGGGAGTCCTGGAGCCTGCAGTTCCTGGGTGGAGTTTGAAAGGATGAATTAACTCAGTAATGGAGAGAGTAAGCAAAAGAAACATAACCTCTGTAGGAAAGTGCAGAGGCATAAAATAGCAGGTGTTAACCAGGCAAGGGTGTAAAATGTGTAGTGGGAAAAAGCAAGTGTTGAGACGAAAAAAGTGGTCAAGTGACTAGACCAGAGAGCCCTCGGGTGCGAAGCTAGGCTCTTCCCCAAACCATAGCAGCTTAGATGCTGAGAATCAGAGAAGAAAGGAGGGGACAGAGACACATTTAATCTTTAAGAAATAACTAATAATGGCCTATCAGTTTGCGTGTAAGCACAGATTTGTCCAAGAGAGTGTAAGCTCATGGGAAGATGCAGAAGAAAGCCTACTGAGAACTTTGAATTGAGGGTCACAAAGTTGAGCTAATATTATCCAGATCTGAAAGGGTGGGAAGGTCAGAGCTGGTACTAGTTATGTTCACCCACTTTAATTATGTCGGCGCTGAGGGTGGGAACTGCTCCTTGAGCTCTTTGTTAGGCTGCAAACCTGCTAGGAGAGTTTAACCAGGAGTCCTGGGCAGTCCCGTCCATGCTGTGTCTCCCCTGTGATTCAGTCTCATACACTCTCAGAGCAGCTCTGGGTCCTGTGTGCACTGTCCTGTCAGGTAGTCACTGCTGGGGAGAAAACTGCAAGGAGCCTAGGGCCCCTCCTCAGGGCGACGTTGAGAGATCAGGGTTATGCTTCTCACGCGACTACAGGCCCATTTTCACAGCTCCCTGCCTGTGTGAGAGGGAGAGGAGCAAGACAGTCCACTTTGTGTGTGTGTGTGTGCACCTTTATGCTCTACTCTCCTAGCAAATTTCAGTTATATAATCATGTTATCAACTATAGTTGTTATACATTAGATCCTCAAGTCTTATTTTATAGCTGAAACTTTGTACACTTTTACTAACCACTCTATTTCCCTCACCCCAACCCTAAACCCAACCCCAACCCCTGGTGACCATTTTTCTTCCCTCTCTCTCTGACACATATAAGTGACACTTGCAGTAATTACCTTCTCTGTCTTGCTTATTTTACCATAATACCCTCAAGGTCCATCTATGTTGTCACAAATGGCAGGATTTTCTTCTTTCTCGTGACCGAATAATATTCCATTGTGTAGTAGGTAGATATAAATATAGATGATATAGATATAGATGATATAGATATAGACCACATCTCTTATCCATTTATCTGCTGACAGACCCTTAGGTTGTTTCCATATCTTGGGTGTTGTAAGGCTGCTGTGAACATGGGAGAGCAGGTATCTCTTCCATATCCTGTTTTCAGACAACCACTCGGAAAAGAATGAACATGGGCCCCTATCTTATATCATGCACAAAAATCAACTCAGAATGGATTAAAGATTTGAAAGTAAGACCGGAAACTGTAAAACTCTTAGAAGAAAACATAGGGGGTAAGCTCCTTGACATTGGTCTCCATATTGATTTTTTTTGGATCTGACACCAAAGCAAAGGCAACACAAGCAAAAACAAACAATCCACTTTTAAAACCAGTATTTTGAAAAAGCTGGGCTCCTTCCAAATGAGCGCTCATGCACTGTGTTTCACTTTCTCAGTGCTCTGGAGGGCTCAGGGGTTCAAGCTGAGCCTCAAAGGATTTCCCCTGCCTCCAGCCTGTGGGGGGCCCTGAGGGAGACTCAGTAGTTTCAAGGGGCTGCTGTGTTCCCTTCCTCATTTCCTGTTATGCTGACAGGAGGCTTGGCCCTGGCCTAGTGAAGGGAGTAGCAGGGCAGTCATGCCAAGAGATCCCTTTGAGGCCTTTCTCCCTGTGGGAAAGGCCAGGCTGACTTCATTCTAGGACCAGCTCAGAATGATGCTTGAAAGTTCTTTTTCATAAAGACGCAGAATGGTAGAGGCTAGAGGGATCTTAGATAGTCATGTTCAGTGTTTCAGAAGCACCCCTGCTCCCTTCCTCTGGCTCCTCATGGTGACAGTCTGTCCCTTTCTCCTTCATGGTGCCTGCGATAGAGATTTGAGATTGTTTACTGGCCTCCCCCACAGTTGGGGTTGGTAGTACTATCCTAAATGGCCACATATTTCTTGTATTCTCTCACCTCTGTAGTGTCCCCATATATACAACAAGCTGAGTGTGCCTGACCCACGTACTTCATGGAGATCAGCAGGAGAGAATGTACTTAAAGTCCTATGAAAAGTGCAAAGTGAGCCCTAGCTGGTTAGAGTGTCGGCCCACAGACTGAAGGGTACCGGGTTCGATTCTGGCCAAGAGCACGTACTTTGGTTGCAGGCTCAATGCCCGGCCCCAGTCGGTGTGTGAGTGGGAGGCAGCCAATCAATGTGTCTCTCTCTCATCAATGTTTCTCTCTCTCCCTTCTACTTTCTCTGAAAAGCAATGGAAAAACTATCCTTAGGTGAGGATTAAAAAAAAAAGTGTAAAGTGATATATAAATAGTATCAGAATGTTTTTAGAGTTATCATTGTACTCTATTCATAGAGCGTTCTTAAAAGAATGAAAGGGCTTATATAAACTAGGAATTGAATTAGGCCCAGGATAAAATACACTGAATTTCAAATGGAACTAAATCAAAATTCTTTTGTTTTAAGCATTATACTGATTAAAACACAAACAAATAAGCAAAACCTATTCAACACAATGAATCCATGCATAATAGTACTGAATCCTTGGGCTATTTCAAGACCATTGAATTTTCTTCTGAATGTACCTTGAGCTAGTTAATGTCATTCAATACAATCCCCTAATACAATCATTCTGTATTATTTTCAATTTTTATTTCTTATTACCACATAAGTATAACAGAAAAATAAGAAAACAGAAAAATAAGAAGACCCCCTTGATTCGAATATAACAGTAGTAATAATAATAATAGTAATAAAACAGTGACAGAGGGCGCCTAGAACCAGACCCATTCTCACTATATTCTTGGCCTCATACGGTAGCAGTAACCATGTTCTAACTGCTGAGTAAGTGTTGAGCTCATTGCTAATTACTTTATATAGCCTCACTTGATCTCACTTAACCTTCTGGTTAGTTAACCTGTGAGGCAGATGCCATTATTACCTCTGTCTTATAGATAAGGGAAATAAGGCTCAGAGAGGCAGAGACACTTGCCTTAACACACACAGTGAATAAGCAGCTGGTCGCATCCAGCTGCACAGTACACAGTCCTAACAACTATGCCAAATCGCTTCCAGGTATAAAATATGAGGAAACTCTAAGGAGAAGCCAAATGTCCAATATTTAATCATTTATCTGGTGTTTCTGAATATCCCATTGCCTGTAATTAATCAAAAATATACAAATTGAAAAGAGCAGATATCCCAATATTATTCAGGTTGACATGTGTCCCGGCAGAGCATAATCATCTAGACACAGGGAGCTCCCCATCTCTCTAACCTGATAGAGCCCCTAATTCATTACTGAAACACAGCCCAGCGTAGCCGCTGATGTTGATAATGATGCCTCGACTTTTTAAACCATGCAAGGCGGGCCGGAAGTAGGTTTACAGTTGTGAGTACGCAAAACAGAGTTTATTCTTTTATTATTATTTATTAATTATTGTATTATTTTTTCTTACAAGCAACTGTAGACCTTTTGCCTCACCCTGTATTTAAGGAAGCGGGACAAGAAGAACATATTTTAGAAAGAATGTTGTTTTTTTAACATTAACTTTTTAGAGTGCTGGTACTTCAATCTGTCGTTGCTCATTACTGTCTGAGTTCATGAGTCTGGATCAGTAAGGTCTTGTAGGTATTACATATAGAAATCTAAGATGCTACCGCAGGTCCTCAAATAACATCATTTCATTCAATGTCATTTCATTATAATGTTGATGAGGAACAAAATAATCGATTACTGGCCCGGGCACCGTCTGTGTGGAGTTCGTACATTCTCCCACGTCTCCGTGGGTTTCCTCCCGCACCCGTGATGTGCATGTTGGGCCCATTGCCCTGTCTGAATCGTCCCGAGATGAGTGTGGGTGGGGGTGAGTGGCCCTGCAGTGAAATGGAAGGGCATCCTTTCCAGGCTGGGTTCCCACCTTGCTCCCTGAGCTGCTGGGATAGGTTCCGGCCACCTGTGACCCCAAACTGGAATAAGTGATTTGGAAAAAAATGGTCTTCCTTGTTTTTATTTATCTTTCTTAAATCTTTATTTAGAAGTTTGTTGATGTTTTGTGACTAGAAATATGCCAAAGGAACTTGGCTCTTGTTTATTCCAGTTAGCATATGGGAAAGTTGGTTTTGTTATACATCATTTCACTTCAAGTCACAATTTCCAAGAGCCTTTCGATGGGGTTGAGTGGGGACTTGCTGTATACATAACCTGCTAGCAACTATTTTCTTGCCCATGCTATTTATGTGCATCCCAAAGCTTACTGCTACAGGACAATGACACATAAACATATACACACAGACAAATATATACATAGGCGCACATCCATATACGTATGTTTGTATATTCACAGTAGGTGAGGCTGAGATGACGAGTCATCATGAAAACCTAGATACTTGCACTACGTATTTTAAAATAGTCTGTGGCATTTCTATCATTCATGTGATATTCATGACAATGCCTTGCATCAAAGTTTGTGTGTATGTGTGTGTGTGTGTGTGTACTTGCACATGGCTTCATGTAATAATGTGGGAAGAGAAAGGAGTTCGGCAGAGTATAAACCTTACTATCTGGGTGACCTTGGTCAGTTTATTTGGCCCCACTGAGCTCCTATAAATGAGGTCAATCATAGTTTTAGAGGGGCTGCTTATCCTGCATGAGTTCCCCCATTTCTATAGAGGAGGGAGCTTCCATTCCTTCCCCAGGAAAGGAAAAGTGGGAGCAGGAGACTCCTGACCTCTCTTCATTTGCTCCTCATGGCCCCCAAAGGACCTGGAGTGCCTTGCCTGCTTCCTGAGTTGAGTGAAGAAACTGTCCCAGAGGGTCCAGCCTATCCAGGAGCTCACTCTGCATCTGCTGGATTAGAGGACACCTTCGTGCAGAAGGTCTCTCTTCAAGGGGGAAGTTCTAGGAAGCTTACTTTTGGTCACTGGCTGGCATTTTCTCCATCCAGCTTCATCAACAGTAAAGCAAAGAGTTTGTTCTCTCTCTGGCTGACTTTTGTATGGATCTCTCAACTGGTTCTGGACTTGGAGGTGTGGCAGGAAATTGATGATACTTGCAGGTGTGGCTGGGAGTGGTGATCACCCCTTAGCACTCCAACATTCACAGGGCTGATGTGATGGTTAAAACGAACATTTGGATATTAAGAAACCAGCACAGTGTGTTTCACATGGTAGATGTTTGGTGACTACCAGACTTCTGGCTTCCTCTCCTGTGTACGACTGACTGCAATCTGAACATGCCCCAGCCTGCGTTTTACAAATGGCTCTCTCCTTCCCCTTTTCAGTACTTAGCACTGGGTCTCAGATATGTGCTGAATACTTTTAAGAGCCAAAAGCAACACAACATATCAACTAGTCAAATGTCCTCATTTTCCAGATGGGAACTTTGAGGACCAGAGATGCTCCATACCTTGCCTGAGATCACACAGCTGGTATGGGCACACCTGGGCTCTTGTCACTCAACCCTGAATGATTACACAGAACAAAGGGGAACTATAGCTTCTGAAGAGGGTAAATTACAAGGCTGCTAAAACCCAGGAGCTTTGTCAAGGTAAAATGTTTTCATTCTGATGGAAGAACAAGAGAGCTCCCGAAATACTTTTCTTTTGACCTACTTAGCTATTATTCATCTCCCTCCCACCCCCACCCCCAGCCCCATCACATATTTCTTCTGCTTGGAAAATCCTGTAAAAGTTTATCGTTCTATCTGTGGCTCTGGTTTTAAAGATGCCCTCAGGTACAGCAGGGACGAGAGAAAGCAGGCCCAGGAAGGCTCGGAGAGACAGTGGGACCGTGTTCTACCTGTACCTGAGCTCCCTGAACGACTTGACACATCCTGATCCACTTGTGGAAACAGCTGAGGAACCGGAGGAATGGTGGGCACTTTTCCGTTCTCCTGGTGTCCTTTCTGCATGGGCCCAGACTATGTCATGCGATTACTGGCCCTCGCAGTGACCAGTCAGAGGCGGGCTCTACAGAGCGACGATAGCCGTACTGAGCATGCACATTTCGTCCTGCCCTGGCATGAACTGTGTTATAAACACACGATTTCATTCACCTTAAGTATCTCAGAAATGCAACAGGAAGGCAGATGTTTCTATTCCCATTTTCCTACAGGGAAGCAGAATGAAGAGAAGTCAAGGGATTTCAAGACGTTCTGACTTCTGCCACTTGCACAGTCCTGGGACATTCTTTCCCACTTAATTTCCCTGGAAAGCTCCTGTTCAAAACCAGCGCCTTGATAAAACGTGCTTCCTCCTTAGTGTTCTCACTGCAATTTCTGTGTCGTGTCCGGTACAACGTTTAAGTTGCTGTGCTTTGAATTCATCATCGATATGTTTCTCTTTCAGAAGTGCTTTTGCCTTTAATAATGGTCACAACAATCTTATCATCCCCATGTTATAGAGAAAAGCATGACGCTCAGAGAGGTTACATGTCTTACTCCAGATCACCTGGGCGGCAAGTGATGGGGCCAGTTCTTGAACTCGGGGAGGTCAGCCCTGAAAGCCCAGCCTCGCTGCCATGGTGTGAAGCTGCCTTCTTAATAACAAAGATCCAGATGCGAGGATGCATTTTACCCTTAACTAATTCCTAATACCAATAACGAATCACTAACTTCCATCGATAGGCTGCTTTATGTTTGACAGAGCACTTTTCCGTCTCTATCATCTTACTCGATCCATATAACAAAAGCTGCAAGATGAGACTGCTCTAGTGTTAAAGTTTATTGCTTTACAGTTGAGAAATGAAGACTCAAAGAAAGGATTTGCCAAAAGCCATTCTGCTATTTTGCAAGTTAGCAATTTGCAGGAAATTAAACCCGCATCTCCTAACTCCAAATCGCCTTTACCATGTTGCAACAATTAATTCAGGTCCACAGTCGGTTTAACATGCAATCGTGGCAGAATCTCCAAATAAATAAACTGTGCAGAGTATTTAGGAGGCTGAGACATTCTCTTTGCTTCCAAATGTCATCAGATTTTTCCTCCTCTGGCCAGGGTGTGGGACAGTGAACAGCACAGCACTGGCTGATAGAAGAACCCCGGGCCTCAGAATGTGATCAAGAACTTTTCTACTCTTGAGAACAAGGAAAATGCTAAGTCTTCTGTTCATTTTGAATATTTTTGTTTGTTTGTTTGCAAAGTGTGGTATCTTACAGGAAGCTTCGGACATATGCCATAACTTGTTGGGACACACTTGTGTCGTGGGATGCAGTAGTAGAGAATAGAAAACTCACCATGGCAGGGCTCTGTTCTCAAGCAGCTTACAGTTGGGAGGGCAGCAGACATAGACCATTGACTATCATTCAAGATAGCAAGCCCCAATCCTGAGAATCCTTGCACCAGCAGTGCAAAGAAGGAAGGGGGAGGGTGTTTCCTGGTTGGGAGAATCCAGCACACTTGGATAGAAAACAGAACCTTTGGATGGAATCTTTAGGGATGAGCGATGTGTTCATAGGTAGTAGGAGAAACTGAGAAAGAAAATGGAAACATCATAAGCATCATGATAATTTCTGTTGGGCCTGAGAGAATGTTAAATAGCCCTGTTACAACCAGAATAGATGTTTGGAAAGAAAGTGGTAAGAAATGAGGTTGAGACATAGGTAGCCCTTGAACGCCATGCTGTTGTGTTTGGGTGTGATCCTACGGATGGGGAGTCGTGCAAGATTCGGAGTGGGGCATGCCATGGTCCAGCGCATGGTTTTGGAAGATTACCCTGCAGCTCTGATCCTATGGTGTTGATGATCATAACCTCACAAAGAATCTCGCCTTTCAAAGTGGAGAACTAGAAGTGCTAGTGGATGAACTGGGGGGGAAAAAAAATCAAAGATCTCATTTTCCTACTTGTGTCAAGTCAAATAAATGGAGCCAGATAAACGTGAAAAAAAATCGAGATAGTAGCAAAATTGCCTGGAAGCAGAATGTTTTTCAAAGTCCCTAATGAGGTGTCAGTGAACCTAACGAGATGAAACTCCCTACCCTGCACCTAGTTTTTCACGGTGTCCTTTTCATCCAGTCATAATTAAGTTGTGCGATTGGAATTATACCCTATCATTAAAGGCGAGGCCAGCCCGCCGGCTCCTGCTTCTCAGAAGGAGGTGACTGTGAGACGCACCCTCTTCCGATGCGGCTTCTCCCACGCGGGCCTCCCTGGCATTGCTGCAGGCCAAGGCCGCAGCGGCTTAGATTCTGACTGAGAAGGGCCGGCCACAGGGCTCCTCTGCATTGATTCCTGTATTGGATTCTGTCACTCTTCGTTAGGATTTACTAGGCTGCTGAGGTTGAAAGGCAAATGTCATAGGCTTTTTGGTGCCATTGGCTTGTTAGGCAAAGGGCAGGGTAGGCAGGGGGAGAGACACTTCCACTGTGGGCCAGACACTGCGTGGAGCTCTCTAGACAGATCAGGACCCTTTTGATTCTTTCAGGGCGTTACTGTGACAGGAAAGCATTGTTCCCATTTGTATGGATATGGCAACTGAGGCTCACAGGGGTTGTTGGCCTAGAGTGATGTCCACCAGGCTTATCCCAAACCCGTGCTTCTTCCTCTCCGCTGTAATAAAGATGGTGAGTAGATTTGTATACTAACAGGTTCCACCAAGAAGAAGATCAGCTCCATCAGTCACCACTCAGTGAGTGTCTTACAGTGTCTCCTGCACTTGGCTGGGACACTGGGAGATGCTGGAACCCTTTGAAAGGGAATTCTTTGCTCCTTTCCATGAGTGAGCTAATGGTGGCTCAGAGAGTCTCAGTGATTTACCCCAGATCACATAGCGAGGAAGTACAGACTCCACCTCACTGCACTGCTTTCGAGCTGAGATCTCTACAGGATGAAGTACCCAGTCTTGAAGGGCGTGACTACTAAGGGACACTGTGGACCCCGGGACAGCTGGCTGTATGAGAGAGATATCTGTAAGGCAGACTTGTTGTACCCTTACATCCTGTACTGCAGGGGTAGGGTGAGGGGAGAGATGGGGGGGCCATCAGAGGCCGATTCTGTACAGGGAGGCAGTAGCTCTGTGCAGCACCAGCCTGAAGTCCCAGAAGGGCATCCACAATAACGAAGTCACTAAATAAAATAAGAGCATCATGTCCCTTTCCCTGCAGGACTGTTTAAATAAACTCACTGAGCAGTTTCATAAAGCAACGACTGGGCACGTGGCTGCCTCAGGAAGAGCCCTGCTGCACACACTCCCTTGTCCTACTGTCCGGTCTGTCTGCTCCCCAGGGGGCGGCTCCAGCCCCACCTCCGCTCCAGCTTTCCTGGGGAACTACTGCTTTCCTCTCCAGCAGCCGTGCTGGTGAGAACTCACACCTCCAGGTCAAGCCTTGTTCTCCTGCCCTGTCCATCACAGCCAGCCTGGTGTAAAAATGCAAATGCAGGTCTGTGATCTCCTATTTGAAACCTTAAGGGCCAGATGTGTGTCAGACATTTATAATGTTTCAGATCTGAGAAATGCATTATGATATGTATATTACATATTATGGGATACCCTCTGCCAGGCTTGGGGCAGCACCCATAATCAAACACATTAATATCTCTGCACTAAAGTGTATAATAAATAAATGTAGGGTAAATAAACACTGTAAGTAGTGTTCTGTCAGCTCAAGTCAGTGTGTACCACCAAAGTAATACAGATCAGCTTAGATTTGCTGTCAAAAGGACTTACACACACACACACTCTAACACATACACATACATTCACACACAAAACGTGGTTTTCAGAGCTTTCTGGGTTTTAGAATTCAGATAAGCGATTGCAGATAAATATTGTTCAGTGCCTACTACTGCTAAAGGAGTAGCTCACGTAGCTCGAGTGCCCGTTATGTACCAGGTACTATGCTAAACAGTTTACAGACATTTACTGCATGAGAGCCTCAGAGCCTGTGATGAATATAATGTTATTATCTGCATTTTGCACTAGGGAGATGTGCTGTGCAATCACTAGCCACTAGCCACATATGGCTCTTTGCATTTAAATTAATTAAATAAATTTAAACTGCTTTAAATAAAATAAAATGAAATGGTTGCTTGGTTGTACTGTCAAGGGTATGTGACTAGTGTGTGGTAATGGCTATGTATTGCCCTAGCTGTATGCGCCTAGTGCCTGCCACGTTGAGCAGCCCGGAACATTTCCTTCCGAGCAGCCAGTTCTATGGGACAATGTTGGTCTGCATGTTGTGGGGTGTAGTAGATAAGAGCATGGATTCTAGCACTGTACTGCCCAGTGCCACCATGGCCCACATATGCGGCCTTGGCCAAGTTTCTTTACCTCTTGGCACCTCAGTTTTCTCATCTATAAAAAGGGGACTAAAATAGTGCCAATTCATTTGTTGTTTTGAGGATTAAACGGGTTAATACTGTAAAGCACTCAGAACAGTGCCTAGGGCATGAAGTTATTTCCAAGTAACTATGACCTGTTATGATTATTATAAATAGAGAAATCAAGGCCTAGAAACATGCTTTAAACTCCACCTCCTAGGTTCTTCTCTTAAGCTGAAAGTGCTATAGCCTCTCCAGACCAGTGTCCCATTCGTCTCTGTTCCTGTGTTGCTGAATGAGTGAATGCGTAAATGAAGGAGAGGGTCTGAGGGAGGTGGCCTGGGAACCCAGAGCAAGGAACAGCTGTGCGATAGCCTGGTCTTTAGGGTCAGGCTCAGACGTGGAGACTCTCAATGAACCATGGTTATCCTTTATCGATTCCTCAGATCAAGGCTTAATTTATATATTTTCTTTCTACTTTGTTCCATTTTCCTGTTTCTGATCTTAATTTTTTGAAATCAGCCATAACTAGGCTATTGTAAGGCATCGAACTTGCTGTCAGGACTATATATTTGAGATAATATGTTGAAGCTTCATTGATTCTGTGTGACAGCGGTCGAAACAGAAATAGAGTGGAGTGCTGCCTGGAAGTCGCCCAGTGAGGCACTGGATCACTCTGGAGAGAGGCACCTGCCAGATGTGCTTGGATACAAATGTGAGCAACCCCTGATATGTAGCAACTGTAGTGGTAGCATTCACCACAGGACCTCCAGGCCGGGGTTCAGTTTCCATCATATTGCTTAAGCTTTTTGAGCCTCAGTTCCACCACTCACATACTGTCACAGAGACCAAATGCAAAGTAGATTAAAGCACTTTCTTAATTATAAAGCATGAGCACACCTAAGTAACTTTTAATACAGGCAACACATTTCTTCTGGTAGGAAGGGAAGCCTCTGGCTTTGGAAGAGGCAAGTGGAAATACCTGGTGTGTATTAGTTACTGACGTTGCTTGTTAAATGTTAGTCATCATTGTCTAAGTGGAAGAAAGAATGTTGCACATACATGTTATTGATATTCATTGATAGATGAACAAACCGTCTTCATGGAGCAAGTAAGTATGCTAGTGTTGGCACTGCTTTTGGGGAGCTTACTTCGGCGTTGGGGAAGGTATTATGCTTTAGGTGTTCTTTTGCCTTCTTTATAAATTTTGAGTTTTATGTTTTGAATTTGCATCAGTAAGAACTGCCTCACTTCTAAGCTTCTAGCTTTCCTTTGATCAAACAATTAGAGTTACGTCATCATTCCCTCCCTACCCTCAACTACCAGGTGGCTCATCATTATTTTAATGCTCATTTGCAGTTGTTACCCTGATTTTTCTTTATGCAGTTTTAGAATTTAAAAAATTAAATTACAGAATGAGAGAACCAAAGGGAAGAGTAGAGACTGAAGTCTAGCTTCTTTATTCAAAGATGAAGAAATTGAAAATCGAGAGAGAGCAAAAAGGATGCTCAGGGATGGAAGGTCAATCAGGGATAGAACTGGGCTGTCTCAGACTCACAGCCCATTCGTCAAGCAAGTTCTAATAAAAATTATGTGGTGAGCACTGAAGCAGATCAAGAGAATTAGATTAGTCTAATGTATATTGGAAGAGCTTGATGTAGCCATCTTACCATGGGGATGATCCTGCTAATAGGACCTGAATACTTGAGGCCAGTGGCTACTGTATCAGTTAGGAATATGTGCAGCACCAAATCATGGCTCCCGAATAATAGTGGCTTAAACAAATAGAATTTTATATTCTTTACCTAGGAAATTGTTAGCATTTGTTCAATTTTTCAAAGGCGCCTCCAGGGACGTAGGCTTTTTCTATTTTTTTTTTTCTACCTCTTGTTCACAAGATGGTTGCCTCAGCACCAGGCATCACATCACTGTCCAGAAAGGAAAAAGGAAGAAAAGCTAAAGGTAAAGCTTTCCCAGAATCCTTTTAGCAGACTTCCACTTCCATTTAATTTTTTAGAACTGTCTCACCTGGCCACATCTAACTTAAAGGGGGGTTGGGAAACTGAGTATTCATCTTTCTAGCCTCTTAACCATGAGCGGGGCAAAAGCATAGATCAATCACAGTGGATGCCAACTGCGAGCAATTGGCACAGTTTTAACAAAATAGATGGAATTTCAGCCTTGCCTATCGTAGAAGGTAATCAGGGAAAGGAGTAAGAACTGGTGTTGAGTAAGTCTCAGTAGTGTGTGGTGCTGTATAATGCTCCACATCAGGGTCAGCTAGGGTCAGCAGTAAATATTTTAGGCTTATGATCTCCTTGCAGTTACTCAACTCTGCCATCAACGTGCACACGCAGCCACAGACAATACATAAATGAACAGGCATGGCTGCGTTCCAGTGAAACTTTATTTACAGAAACAGGCAGGAGGCCAGAGGGAGCCTGTGGGCTGTAGTTTGCTAACCCCTGCTCTGCATTCATCTCCACATTAGGAATGGCCTGGCACTGAGACAGAACACCAGAGGTTGGTTACTTCTAGCTATCTCTCCCCAGGGGTATCCAAATGGGCATTGCCAACAGTTTTCCATGTGAACTAGACAATTCTCCTTCCTGTTCTAATGAATAGAGGCCATTTCTTTTTCCTTTGGACTCTACATAATCTGCCATATACCTATCTATTTCAGTTTGGGGGTACCTTCCTGTATTACCTAAATATTGTCATCTCGAGTAGTCCTAATGCTTGGGAGACTCCATAAAATAATAATTATGAAAGTGCGTTGTCAGTTCCAAAGCAGTCTACGAGAACTACTCAGAACAGCCCCCTCATCCGAGATGCTCCCCATGCTTCAAGGACCTTCTGTACTTTCCAAGGACTGTTCAGATTTCCTGGCATCACATCTGCCCCGACGTGAGTGCAGCTTATCTTTCCTTCGCAACACAGTCTGCATAGGGAGTGCATTAATTACCACGATGGGGTCATTGAAGTGAGTGCTTCGTGTACAAGCACCCCCCAGGGATCCCAGGACACAAACACATACCCGCACGCACGCACTCTCGTTAGAACTGTTTGCCATTCGTGTCTCAGCCTTTGACAACAGACTCTTTATGGTGGCAGAGTGGGTGATGCAGGGAAAAGCTAGGACTTTTAAGAATCAGACCTTTGCTAAGGACAAGTTGCACAGTTTGGATGTCAGTCATAGGCCAGCCGGTCGCGGAGGGGAGTTTGTGTGGCACGCCTGGGTACCACGAGCCACAGGATGGCCCGAACCAGAATCCTTTACACCACCCCTAACATATCCCTCTCCTGTGTACCTTCCAACCAATCAACAGCTTGGCCCTTTCTGACCAGGATCCTGCCCACCCCCTCTCCTCCCTGCTGAGCCTTCTTCATTCTTCATCTCAGTCTGGGCATCACTTCTTCCAGGAAGCATGTCCTGTACCTGTTTCGGGCACCCCTTTCTATGCCAGACGGTGTCCCCTCCATCACTCCTCCTACTGTGCTATCATTGCAGGTTGGTCTGTTTCTCCTACCAGGCAGTGGGTCTGTGAGGACAAGGAACTTGTATGTCTCACTCATCTTTTATGCCCAGCGTGGCGACTGGCACGTAAGTGGAAGTCAATCGCCATGTTCCCCACTCCTCCTCCCACGGGCGGGGCTGCATTTCAGAGCTGTGGTTGCTCCCTACTTTCAAGAGCTTTAGGGAATAGTGTCCCACAGCCTTTCAGGGCTTTCATTCTCTTGGTCATCAGGCTCAGATCATGCCACCTACTTGGAGGGATTGTGGCAGACGTTGAGAACATGTGTGTGGTGCTCCACATATCTGATTGGCTGGGGCGTTTTTAGAAAAATCACTCATTTTACTCATTCATTCAGCCAACAATCATTGAGCCTACTCTGTGCTGGGCACTGCATTAGGAACTGTGGATTCTGTGAATAATGCCATGGAAATGAAATTATCAACTATGTGCTGTATTTGCCAGGCATTTTTGCTAGGAACATATTAAAGGGTCCATTTAATCATCATTACACATCCGTGAGGTGCCTACTTTCAGCTCCATTTTACAGAAGAGAGAATAGTATCAGAAAGGTTTGGGATCACACAGGTGGAGGTGGAAGTGTATAAAACATGGCCTCTATTTTCAAGAAACTCAATGGTGAGGACAACACCCATTCATTCAGAAAGTATGTACTGAATGCCTGGTTGGTGCTTGGCGCTGCTGTAGACTCTTGGGATACAGCTGTGACCAAGGAAGACTAGGGCCTTGCTGTTTTGTAATTCCTGTTCTTTCAGAAAGGAAGTAGGCAATAAATAACTCAACATGCATGTGAGGAAAACACTGGGATGTGCAAATGAGTGACTGAGGGATGCAGGGACACTCCAGCTGGAGAACCAGGATGGCCTCCCTAAGGAGACGATGCCGGAGCTAAGACCTACACGGGGATAGGTGATGTGAGGATCCAAAGACAGTGGGAATGGAAAGAAGTGGGTGGGTCCAGGATGGTGCCAGGGAAATAGAACTTAGTGAGGTAAGAGCAGGCAGTGGGGTAAAGAACAGTGCTCTCCGGGATCACAAAGGAAAGCAGAGAAGAACATTGAATCATTCCTGATCCAGAGTTTCCCCAACTATGTTCCAAGAAAACACCATGTCCTGTGGGATGTTGAAAGTTATTCTTAGAAAAAAGATTAAATTCCTTTAGGGTAATAAAAGAAGTCTGGACAAGGCTGCCTCCTGTGTTGCATATTGGTGATGAGCATCCCAGGACTAATATATTCAAGGCTCCAGGAAACCCATTAGGAATGAAACCAATTTAACTTTAATGTGGCTTTTCTGAAGTTTATTTGACCCCTGAACTCCTTTTTCACAGAATTGCCTGTGCTGTGCCAGCATTCCCTGGGGGAGGTCTGATGGATGGGACAGGATGCTCTAGAACAGCATTCTTATTTTCATGGTAAGATGGTGGCCCAGAGAAGGGAAATGACTTGCCCAAGATCACACAGCTCAGTAGAGGCAGAGCCTGGCAGAAATCATAGCTTCTCTGGCTTCTTTTCTTCTACCCCACAGAGCCATCTGCATCTGCACAGAAGATTCATGCTGTTGTATTGATATGGTCCTGACAACACATAACACACACCGTGGCTGCTGCTCGAACAAAGCACTCTGCCCACACTCCACCTTCCCAGAAGGATCCTAACTCAGAAATAGTGACGCACTGTTCCCTGGTCAAGAGTATAAATTCTTACCCTAATGAACATCAGAGAGCTGTAAAAACTGCACACAGAGAAATGCAACAGTTATGGTGGTCTGAGGGGTGGAGAGAAATATTGAAACATACTGAAAAATGTTTGCAAACTGTACTCCCCAGAAACATTCTAAATAACAATGGCCTGTAATGAGGTGATAATTAACATAGAGTCTAGGCTCAGCAAAAAACAACTCCTCCACCGCACACACAGAAATCCAAAACTACATTTTAAGGGAGCAGAGATGCAACCTGATTGTCATTCTGGATAAGTTCCTGGGGACCTGCCCATCATTGAAAAGAATCAAGAGTCCCCTGTGCTTCTGGCTTCAGAGCAAAGAAAGTGTGTTTCAGGGTCAGATTTTAATCCAGAATTTGCCATTTCCTAGCTGGGCAATTGTGTGCGAGTTACTCAACTTGTCTGGCCTCACTTTCTTACTGATGAGATGGACATAATATATCCTTGCAGGGCCAATGCAAAAAGTTAAGCAAATTATGTGTCAGGTGCCTAGCATGCCTGGGGCTTGGTAAATGAGCTATTAGAATTATGCATTGGTGGTACCCTCCTCTTCTAAACACCAGATCATTCTGATGGCATTTATCCCAAATGATCTGAACACCAGATCATTCTGATGGCATTTATCCCAAATGATCTAAACACCAGACCATTCTCGTGGCATTTATCCCAAGTGATCTTGGCGTTTAGCTACTTATTCACCTAAATTGGTAAAGATACTTTTGATTGCAAATGATGGGATCTCACTTTGAACCAACTTAGACCAAAGAAGAAGGGTTGTGTTTTGCTATTTGTTGTTGAAAATATTAGGTTATCTTATGTGATAGTGGCAAGGGCAGGGGTGTAGCTTGGCTTCAGGGACAACTGGAGCCCAAGGCTCAAACAAAGCCACACTTTCTCTTTCTCTCAACTCTGTGTCTTCATTCTCTGTGACCAGCTTTCTGACTGTGGAGGGGAATGGCTGACAATGATCCTTGAGGACTCAGTTTAAAGTTTAATATCCCAGGGAGAGTCCCCGATGGGCCTAGTATGGGTCAGGTGCTCAGCCCAGGACTAATCAACTGTAACCACGGTGAGTGAGCCTATGAGAACATGCTACCATCTGTTCACATCACCGTTAGAGGAAGAAGGATTATTAGGGAGAAGGCTTCAAGCTTGGGAGCCGATGGGCATGAAAACATACGTATATATCTCTGATACCTGCCTTTTGAAACTAAGCTTTGTGGGAACTCTAGTGGGCAGCTAGTCTTTTTGCTTGTTGAGCTTCTGTTCCACCTTCCTTTGTCAAAAATACTCTCCTTGGCATTGGAGAACAGCCTTACCCCTTCCCATGTGCTTCGGCCAGGACCATAACGTATCTTTTCTAGAATCTACTTTGCCATCAGGCTTTCTATGGTCTCACATTTTTGGTCCAGGTGAATATCATTCATTCAAGTTGGGTCAATCAGTGTTTTCCTGAGTGTTTGGTTCTTGAGAGGAATGGCTCATGGATTAGAGCAGAGTCGTTCGGTTGACAATCTTAACTCTGTCCATCAGCTTTTCCTATTTTGATCCCTAGAGCTCCATGGCTCTTGTCCAACCTAAAGCCTCATTGTTCAATTCTCTGATCCATTCTCGAGATCCCTTAAGTTATCTTCTAGGAAATCTGACTACTTGTTTAGGATAGCTGGGGCTGATTTCTGTTGCAAACAAAGATGCCCAATAGATGCAGGTGGGTGCTGTAGATTACTCACATTAGTTTCCTTCTCATCGCACTGATTCCGCCTGGTATGTAAATGCTCAGAAAAGTGTGGTGCTCTTGCTAACTGTATAAACTCCTTTCTTTATTTCTCTTCATACCTCCCATCCCCTTTCTTTCAAATCCAATATGTAAGACAATTGAAAGAGAAGGTGGGCTACTGGGTTGAGGAGGGCCCAAACCCTGAAGGTTCGGCCTCTCCTTTGCTACTTTTTAAGAAACTCTGGTGGTCTCTGGAACACAGCTTGAAAACCCTTCGACTTGAAGGTGTCTCAGTTTCCTGCCAGTGCTAAGGTTCTTCAGTCTGACCACATGCCAGGGCTTCTAGTGCATCTGGGTATGTCATCCTCCTTCAGCTCAGAATCATTCTCTATCTCAAGCCCTTTCCATTTGGGGTCCCCAAAGACACCTTTCTCTAAAGCAGTATCTCTACTTAAAAAGTGTCTGTGAGTCTCATTCTCAGCTAAATGTTTTATATGTACTTGTCACTGGGGTATTTCATACTATTTGGGACATTCACATGTCATTAAGCACAAGGCAGTCTAGGTTAATTGAAATTATTTTTGGAATTGAAATTATTATTTTTTTCATTAATTGAAGCTGTTCCCCAGAATAAAACCATCGCATGCTTTGGAGTTCACAGCAGCGGCTCTGAAGATTTAGTGCACATTAAGAGCTCCGGATCTCAAGAAGATTTGGGGTTAGTACGGCTCCAGCAGGGCCTAGGAACCTGCGCTTGTAAAATAGGGGGAAATAACTGCACCGGTATCATCAAGCTTCCATTCTTAAGTGCAGGCATATATTTTCAGTTCTTTGCCTAGTGCATGTCGTTATCCTAAGGACTTGATAAGTAAACCATGATTATTTTAGCTTTGTTTATGATACAGTGTTCAGTGGGCTTATCCAATACTGATTTAAGCAGTTGTTGAAATCAACAAGCAGCCCTAGGGGTCGTATCTCTCGATCCTATCTACCCCCCCTCGGCTGTACCAGTTTAAGTGCACGTCATTCCACCTCTGTGTCACTGCCACAGCTCTTCCTACACCTGTTCCCCCTGACTTCCGTCTCCTTATTCGAGTTCATTCTCAAAAGAACGGTCAGAGTTATTTTACTGAAAATCAAATCTGAGAGCATGGCCTTCTGCTGAAAATCCCTCCGTGCCTCCTGCTGCTTTCAGAATGAAAGGCGAATGTCCCACCTGCACTCCCAGCCTGGCTCCTGAGTTTCTCTCTCTTCACCCCCCGCCCAGCCACTCTAAACAAACCGCGGGCCCCCCAGCCTCACATGCACCCTCTCCAGGCTTGGTGGCCCCCTCGTCCTGGCCAAAGGCCCCTCTGGTGTCCTCTTGACTGTTAGTCCTCTGCAAACCCCTGCCTGGCTCCCCAGAGGCTGGCTGGATTCCTTTTTATGTGCTGTCACGTCATCCTATATTCCAGGGTTATAGCACTTATCACATTATGTTGAAATTATCTGGGTACTTTTCTCTGTCGCCCACTCGGTACTGGCCTCCAGGAGTCAGGGACTATGTCTCTAACACCCCCTAGTCTTCAAGGCCCAGCACAATGCCTGGCATATAGTGGATGCAGTTGCTCAATAAATGTGAAGGAAGGGAGGAAGGGAGGGAGGGAAGAAGGAAGGGGGGAGGGAGAGAGGAAGGGAGGGAGGGAGGGAGAGAAGAAGGAAGGGGGGAGGGAGAGAGGACATTTATTTAAGCTGGACCCTAGATAATGATGGAAGGTACAGAAATGAGAATCCAGCCCTACAGAGAAAATAACTTTTAAGAGTTGAGTGGAGTCGTGGTCTCAGCAGAGTGGCTTAGTTCAAAACAGGGCCTCTGTCCTAGGAGACACCCATGGCATAAGAGAAAAAGCATTGGATTTGAGTAGTAAAGTCACCATTTCAAGGTTCCTCTGTCACTGAAAGCTCCATGAGTTTGCAAGTCACTTTATTTTCCTGCGTCCTCAATGTCCTCATCTTTAAAATGGAGCTAATCATAACTATCCCAAGCAATTGTTTTGAGGATGAAATCGACTGTTATTTAAAGTGCTTTGCAAATTGCCAAGCTGTGGTTGTCTTTGCTAGGCTGTAAGCTTATTATGGGCAGGAGATTGGACGAGATTTACCTCTGTTTTCCAGTGCCAGGTACATTGAAAATACTAGATGAAGTTTTGTTGAATAAATCAATGACTTGATTAAAAGGATAACTAAATGAATGAATGGGCAGGGAAAGTCTGGCACACGGGGATGCCCAAGCAGGGGATGGCAGAGAGGCTCCGAATAGCCTTGTCGGGTGAGCTGCATGTACGCATTGCTTCTTCCCCCTCCCCGCAAAGTCCCTTGAAGTGGGGACTGTTGCCTAACGCTCTCCACCACTCCTGGTGCCTTGCAACAGTCTTAGTGTTTAAGAAAAGCCTAGGGACGAGAGGTGAATTGGCTCACCACCTTATGATTTTCCAGTGGTGCAAGGTAAGTATATACCTTCACCCCCATTTTACAGATGAAGAAACTGAGGGTCAGAGGTGTTTAAGTGAACTTCCCAAGTTTGTATGGCAGTCAAGGCTCAGAACCCAGGATTAGAACCCAAGTCTTCTCACTCTTAATCTTCACTCTTCATCCAGTGCTTTTTCCGCCAGAGGGTTTGTCTCTGCCTCCGTGTCTCCCCGTGAGTAGGTTTCTGATAGGAAATGGTGCGTGCATGCACCCCGCACCCTGTGGGCCCTGCAGCACTGGCAGCCCTGGGATAATGCGTGGTGAAGATCTCCAGTAAAGAAGATCCCTCTAATGGGTATTCATACATGCTTACAGATGTTGTCTTGCTTTTCACAAAATGAGACCCAATTTTAAAGAGCATTCAGTTATTTTTAAGTCCTGATGGCATTTAGAAATGACCATTGCTTACCACCAAAAAAATTAAAAAATCATGTTAAGGGGCAGGAATGTTCTACAACCTTAAGACCGTGGCTTCTTCAGCAACCATCTTTTCACGGCTTGATCTCACAGGGGGATGCCAAAGCACAAAATTTATGGAGCCCTCAGAGCTTTTGTGGTCACAAATCACAAGACTTTATCAAACAGAGAGGGAAGCTTGGCTTGGAGGGTCAGAACGAACTTCTCAGACATAGCGATGGGAATACAAACAGGCCAATTCGATTTCTTGCAGGGTCATGGTTTGTGGCTTTATTGAATGTGCGACACTGCGTTCTGAAAGTCCACGGGATGTTTTCACTTCAGAGAATAATTCCCACATCCCATTCAGCACCGAGAAATGGGTAATTATTATATCACTTGGTAGTTATTTGTCGCAGTTTGAACAGAAATAAATGGCTTCCAAGCGCAATCACGCTATGTAGTTACCTGTCTGCCCTATTTGTCTTTCATTTAGTTTTCTTTATTTTAATGTGCATACCAATGTTTGTCACCTGTCTCATCAGTCTCTGTCGTAATTCCTCCAGTGGAATTAAATATGTTAAGAGAAATTAAATAAACAGGCTGTAGGGAGGCTCAGGATTTGGGAAACGGTGGGTTAGCCGAGAGCAGTAATTTATTTCTGAATTGGCTGTCTCACTTCCCGTGGAACAGGAGCATCCTGGAAATCAAAAATGGATTTTCCTACAATAGACCAGCTAGTTATGGGACAAGTGGTGATGACTGTTTTCTGGGTCCAAGGCTACCCACAATGCCCACTTTATCAATTTTTTCCCAGTGATTTCATTTCAACTAATAAAACCCACAAAATAGCACTGCTTTTCTCTCACTTCAAGGGCATGAAATCAGTCTTCCCCAGCCTCCCTGTTTCTGCCCCAGTCATCTACACTCTGAAAATCTAAATGAAAGGGCTCATCCACTTCACTGTGACAAATAATGCCGAGGGCTCACTGTGTGCTAGACACTGGGATTTGGAGGTCCTTGTGCTGAGGGTCTCCCGGGCCGGCGGGGGAGGCCTCTGTTCATTTTCCTTTTGGTGCCTCGCATACTGATGTTGGATATGAGGAGACAGGCAATTTTCTTATCAGTCGGTGGAGAATTCTTCTTAGGAGAGCTCTGCTACTTTGGGAATATCTAGGTAAGACTTCTTGAAGCCAAAGCTGATCCTTCAAAGGGTCTGAAGGTAAGAACTGCCCAACCCAGGATGTGGGAGGGATTTGTTGTTGCTCCCAAGTGGGAGGTAAAGGGAGAAGGTGAGGGGGCAGAGACAGGGCCCTCAACAAGAAAATGTGCAGCCAAGCCACCAGGACTCAGTCTGACAATGAATGGGGCCCATGGGGAAACTGGACAAAGAGCTGGCTCAAGGAAGAACAGAGACGAGGGTGCAGGCTTGGGAGCCTGAGGCAGAGTCCAAACTAGGGCAAGGCAAGGGAGGCACTGGCTTTGCATACAAAGTTTAAGACCTCAATAATCAAGATAAGTAATTTTGAATGTAACATTTTAAAAAATCACAGTCCCAGAAGTTCCATAATGAGCATATTATCAAAAATTGAAATGGTGACAAGATCAGTTACACTGTTATATGGAGCCATATTGGAGCCTGAGGCAGAAGAAAAAATCAGTAATACTGGTCTTTTTGTTATTTAATTATCTCACATTTTTATAGTGCTTTTGTTAGTAGTTTTAGTGGACCACAGCCACACCTGTTCATATACATTGTCGATGGCTGCCTTTGAGCCACAACATAGAGTTCAAGTAGCTGTAACAGAGACTGTTTGGGCCATAAAACCTAAATTATTTATTTATACTCAGATCTTTACATAAAATGTTTGCCCACCTCCTGGACTTGATAGGTGATCACTGGGTTCCCTACTGGTTCTAACATTGGAAGATTGTGTTTTCAGTTGATTTAATTACTTTTGATGCAAGATGGACCCTAGCTTTTGAGAGTATTTCATTTAATATCTTGTAAACATTGCATTTTTGTATTACATTAGATAAACTTTAATAGAAGGCCTACAGTGTCTCAGCTACCACACGGGGTCTTGGGTGGTGGCTTAGTGCACTCAGCACTGTCTCCACTTTCCTCTTGCTACAACTGTGGGCTCCTTGAGGATCCATGGGACATTCAGTCAGTGTTTCCTGAATGTACCTGGATTGACCACCACTGGTTCTCAGCCTGGGTTAGTCCAGTCCCTCTAGGAGGCATCTGGAAATGTGTGGGGTGGTTTTGGTGGTTACAGTGACTTTAAGTGGGCAGGGGTCAAGGATGCTGAACACCCCATAATATATAGAATAGTTCCATTCAGTGGAGAATTGTCCCTCCCCAAATGGCAGTGGAGTCTCTGAAAATCACTGAGTAATCCTTTGTTCCTGTAGGTAACCCTGTCTTTTCCTTCATCTATTGCCAAATTTCGCATAATTTTCCTGAAGTTACAGTGAAATTTTATTTTTGCATAAGGTTATACCACTTTAATGGAAATGCTGGCTGCAGGAAATATAAAAATGATTGGTTAAAATGCCTTGAATGATGCTTACCAGGCTGTTCAGTTATGTTTTTACTGAGTTGTATATATTCTAATTCATTAAATTCATTAACGAAAAAAGTCTATGGTAATTGGTCAACTTTCTATTTTCCATCATTATTCAAAAAATATGGATTTTTCTTGTTCCAGTAAAAAAAAAAAATCTTTTGGTAGGCTGACAGCATCCGTTTTTCTGGAAAAGTCCTGGAAATCCTAACTGAGCTGAGGCAGTGGGGAAAGAACCCGAGTCAGGTGTTAGGGACAAGTGGGATGGGTGCTGGGTCCTACTGGTTGGGTTTGGTCAATGGGGAGCACTGGGGGTAGAGGAGAGTGAGTTGGGGTATTTATTCCCTGAGTTGGGCTCCTGGCTGGGTGGCTTTCCAGTCATTCCTCTATTGTCCACCCTGTTTCTCCATCTGCACAATAGATGGAGGCATATCCTGTTCCCCTCCCAGTATGGCCACTGGGCTGTAGACTTTGGCCACCTCTTCAGCCTCATCTGGTGCTTCCATCCCCTTGCCCTCTGAACACTGCCACACTGGCTTCTTGCAGATTCTTCCACATTTCATGCTGCTCTTGACCTTGAGGCCTCTACACTCATCTGTCCTGGAGACTCATCTCTCTCCACCTGGTGAACTCCTGCTTGTCCTTCAGAACTTGATGCCAACAGTTTTTCCCCAGGGAAACACTCCTTGACAAGGATCGGATTCCAATCATGTCTTCTGACCTT
Source organism: Miniopterus natalensis (assembly GCF_054644295.1). Lineage (NCBI taxonomy): Eukaryota > Metazoa > Chordata > Mammalia > Chiroptera > Miniopteridae > Miniopterus > Miniopterus natalensis. The sequence goes on along the minus strand of NC_142089.1, from coordinate 34,821,751 downwards.
CTGGAACTTTCTTAAGTCATTATTAGAATTGGGATTAAAACAGTCACTTAAAATGAATGTTTTACTTCTGTGTTTTCCATTACAGTCAGACACCATGTAGTGATGTTCCAGTCAGCAATGGACCACACATAGGATGTTATCCTCTGCACCTCCATTTCCTCACCTGTAAAATGGGGATAAGAATAGTACCTACTTCATACGGTCATTGTGAATATTAAATGTGGTGATAAATGTAAAGGGCTCATTACAGGGCCTAGCACACAAATGCTAGCAATCGCCACTGAATATAGAGAGATTAAGAGTAGACTGTAGTACAATATACAGATGATAGATTATAGAATTGGACACTTGAACCCTATATAATTCTATTAACCAATATCACCCCAATATATTCAACAAAATTTTTTTAAAAAGTAGATTATGGGACAAAGCTAAGGTGAGGCCTGCCCACTTCAGAATAGTCTCTGTGGTTTGACAGATGGTCACAGATTCACACAACACTGGAGCCTCCTTGGCAGCACTTACTGTGCTAGGGGACATGCCCTGGAACATCCCCTAGACATAAAGGAGTCTCAAGTGAGAAGCCTGGCCGGTCTCTCCTGGTTGGGACTGCCGGATCCATTGTTTGGACAGTGGTGCGGTTCACCTGCCTGTGAAGCAGCCTTAGACCCCTCCACATCTGGTACAAGGCAGCCTCGAAGTAGAGGTAGCAGAGAAGTTGGGGCTGTTTGCTGTATAGACATAGGGAACTTGGGGAGTGTTGGAAGTCCACACATTCTTTTTATGCTCTGTATCTGCCTTCACACTGTGGCTAGAAATCAGGAGGCCTAGTTTCTGGGTGTGTATTGTGGTGGAAGTTGTCCAACCATCTAAATTTGTGGTTTTTTCGTTCATTAGATAGCGAGGAAAACACAGTACCACTGTCTTATTGATTACTTTTATATAGTGTCTAATGACCTCATTAACAGATATGTAAATAAGTGAGTGCACACACACACACACACACGCACACACAAACGTTCTCACATCAGTGCTAAAATAGCTGGTACAAAGCACGTGCATTAAATCCCATCTTCATTAGTTAGGGAAGTCTCTCTAAGACCATTACTTGCGATCAATTTACACCTCCTTTGCAAACAGTTATCATAATCCTGATTATCTGGTTTCTTGGTTTGAAACAAATTTGAATTTGGTAGGCATGGTGGACCAAACAGAGGCAATGGGAAAGAGATAATACTGCTATAAACAGGGACAACAACCACACAGAACCAACATTCATTTTAAATCTGTTAATTTGGGGTCCTTTTCTCTTAAGGGCAAACATTCTTCCAAATCTCTTTGATGATATCATTGTTTTGTTTTTAAGCAAAATTTTAAAATCAGGAGTCAAATGATGCTCTTGTCTAAAACCTTCATTTTCTGGTGGGAAATTTAAGGCTTAGGGTAATGAAGACACAAAACTAGCCTACAGCTGCATCAGGGTGAGAGCCCTCCCCCCCTTCTGTTTTACTTTGCTCTCCTTTTATTGGTTAGCACATACAGAACAGACACCATTAAATGCCCCGATCTCTATTGGACACAGAGCCTCTGACCTCCAGGGACTTAGAAACTGTCAGGCATCTTTCTCTGCATGAATGTCACTGCTAAATTATTAATACCTTTTTAGGCATTTTTAGATATGATAATTGGTACCTTCAGGCTCAACTTCTCCTACATATACTCTGAAGACAGAGATTGTTAAGATGTTTTCCTGTGACCCAGATTCACAGCAATGTGTGTTAAGGGTAGGATACTTAAAAATAACAATCAGAAATACTTTGGTTAGTGCTTACCATGTGCCCAACACTATTATGGGAATTTAGAGTGATCAGGAAAAGTAAACAGACTGATATGATTCCAGCTCTCTAGGAAACTTTAATATCCCCAAGGGAAAAAAAATGGTAGGAGGGGGAGCCTCCAGGGCAAGCTGACTGCCAGGTGGTAGAGAGTATGGACTCAGAAATCTCCCCTGACCTGAAACCTGGCTTTCCTGTGACCTGTGGATGCCGGTTTAACCTTTGTGAGCCTTACCTGTAAAATGAGCATAATAATAATACCTACCTGTTGATGTGGTTGTGAGCATTAAAGAAAATCACATCTATCAAGTACTAAGAACATTTTCTGGAACATAATGGTATATACTCAATAAATATATGCTTTAGGGTTTCTGATTCTATAGTAAAGACTGAGTCTACTCTATGGGTTTGCTTAATTGCACACCGAACATTTATTGGGTGGCTGCTCTGTGCCAGGCTCTGTGCCAGGCTCTGTGCTGGTGAGGAGAATCAGGAGGTCAGTAGAGTAGACCACATCGTGAGACAGCTTATGGCCTAGAGCAGGAATCAGCAAACTCCAGCGCTGGGGCCAAAGCCCACCACGACCTGTTTTTGTGAATAAAGCCTCACTGGTAGAGTTGAGTAGTTGCAGCAGAGTCAGAGCGACCCCCAAAGCCTGAAATAATTACTGTTTGGCCCTTTACAGAAAAAACCTGCCAACCATCTGAGTTGAGAGTTGCCACTGTAGGTGTGGTCCTGGACCTCAGCGTCAGCATCAGCTGGGGACAGTGCTAGAGAAGCAAAATCTCAGGCCCCACAACAGAGCTTCTGAGTCAGAATCTGTGTTTTAATTCAGTCACTGAGTTCTGAGAATGCACATTAAAGTTTAATAAGCACCGCTCTGGAGGAAGTCAGAGACTATAAGTCACGTAGGAACAGTGAAGAGGTGTTATGATAGATGCAGGTATAAGGGACCATTTCTTGAGCCATTACTTTGTGTCAGGCTGGCCTAAATGTGTTGGATATGATACCTTATTGAGTCCTAACAGTGGTTGAGAAGAGGATACTGCTATTAACCTCAGTTGAAGAAACTCACACTTTATATAGAGGCTGGGTAATTTCAACCAGCAAAAGGCAGGCCTGGAGTTTGAGTTCTGGTCTCCCAGACTGCCAGCCCTTCGCTCTACATCATCATGTTATTCTGCTGCTTAAATGCACACAAAAGAGGGAGTAGGGAGGGATTTCACAGAAAATCTTACAGATTATCTCAGTGCCTACATCACTCTGGGTCCAATCAGGAAAACAAATCCACTCGAAAAATGTAAGACAGAGGAAATTTAATTCAGAGAATAGATTACACAGTGATGGAGGAGCTGGAAAGCCAACCGGAGATTGTGAGGCATTCTGCCATTAACAGCAACAGGAAGCTGCTACCACCCTTAGCCTGGAGGGACAGAGTGAGAGGGTGATGTCCCTAGAGCCCAGCAGCCAGTCACCTGGAGGAAGCTGAGCCCCAGTGGCTCCCTCCAGCAGTGCGTCTAGCCACAGGGACACAGAACTGCTGCTGGTGCTGCTCAAGGCTGAGCTGGAGGGAATCATGAGCTTCTCCTTCCTGTCCTCTGTTTCCACACTCACTAGAAGCCAGCTCATGTAGGGGCTCAGAAAATATGGCCAGCAGGGAGCAGGATTCTGCAGTAAGAAAAGAGCAAGCAGAGGGCAAGCAATGCACCTGGAGCAGAGGGCCCTGGAGGACCTACAGTGCCTTCAGTCCCCTCCCCATGTAAGAAGGCCCCAGGCATTATCTCAGGTCCCTTCTCCAGAGTCTCAGGCAGCCTCGCAGAACTCTTTCCATGCCCCGTATCTGTGCTCTTCTATTGCTGTTCTTGTGCTTTGTCTCTTTTCCTTTTTCTTTCAGCCTCCTGAATATACCCTTTATTTAAACTGTCCTGCTCCTAAATCCCCTCTGTCCCTAGCCACTGTCTTTAGCTTTCCCAGTTGCATACTGAGCTGCCTTTGGTCAAAATCACCATTCCTCTGTGCCCAGCAACTACATTCCGTGCTTTGGGCCTCCGTGTGTCCAGGGGCTCAAACAGAAGCTCTTGAGTGGGGCCTTGAGTGATGATAAACAGGGCTCTTCAGGCAGAAGGGCATGATCTGTGTCCCCAGCGAGAGGGGTAACTAACATACAATGGGAGGCAGATGGAACTCGGGGTCTGTGTGGGGGCTGTATGCCACCCGAAAGCGTTTGGTTTTATTCTGGTCGGGAGCCACTGGAATATTTAAATAGAGACCAGATATACTTCTTTTCGTATTATGCAGACTTCACTCTAGCTGCAGAATCGGTGTTGGAGTAGAAGTTATTTTGGGAGTAGAGAGCCCAGCTAGAAACTCTTGCGGTAGTCTGGGTGAGGGGTGATACGTGACAGAGCTGTGGGACGTCGGGGTGAAGGAGGAAGAGATGGCTGTGAGGGCCTGTCACAGGCACAGTTGGCTGCCACCCAAAACTACCTCCCCCTGCTTCTTCCTGCTGACAGAGACCTGATTCCACTTGGGCGCTTGCCCTCCACTTAGGACTCCAGCCGGGGACCCTCCCCGGATTAAGAGTGACTCTTGACTAGATCAGTCACGGCCACTGGCTTCTTTTTACTGGTGTTTTGATGAAAAAGGACCCAGCTCAGTACATTATACTCATCTAATTGTCCCTCTTGATTGAAGGGCCAGCCTGAGGGTTCAGAAGTGGGGCCTAAGGGCTAAAGGTAGGACTGGGTGCCCATGAAAAGGAAGTCGTAAATTTGGGGAAGGGCGAGGGAAGGGGAGATGGGCATGTGAAGACTACATTTAGGGGCAGGAGCCTGGTGGGAAGTGAAAGGGAGCAGGGGTCTGCTAGAACTGGAGGGGAAAAATGAGATGCAAAAAGTGCTGTGTCCAGGGTCTTGCAGGCAGCAGCACCACCGTGGACTTTGTCCAGCCCTCTGAGGCCAAGGCACGCAGCCCCTGTCCCCCGCTTCCCTCCCCGGTGGGCTGCAGAATGGGCACGGGGCTGCCTCTCCAAAAAGGCTTGTTGACTGAGTGATTGAATGAAGCCCTGTTATCTTGATTTTTTTTCTAGATTTCAGCTGCTTGTTTAAATGATGTTTTCCTGACCCCTCTTGGCATTTCAACCGCACAACATCAGTGGGCTACACGTTGTCACGCATCCACACAGGCGCCTCCTTCCCTCCCCCGCCTCCCCCATGCTGGTTCTTAGTGTCCGAGATCAAAGAGAAATATTGTTCAAACTGCAGCTGAAGAAACAAGGCGGCCGCCTTTGATGTCGGGCGGCCGCGGTGTAATCCGTGCCCGCGACCTGCTTTTTTACTGCCCAGGTTTTCAGCTGCGATGTCAAGTCTAGGTAATTGTTTCTACAACCCAACGCCACTAGTATTTTTTATTTAAGTGAATTTTCATTTAGCTAAATAAACGGTTCCTGTCTGCCCCCAGCGGATGGTGGCCCCGAAACACGGGGAGCTGGAGGTTTTCATGAAAACAGCGCGCAGGTAATCAGGAAGGCCTAACAACAGGCCATTATGTAGAGTGCACCCTTCTTTAACCGTCCCTTTTATTGGAATAGTGTAATTTCAGTTTCATAAATACTAAGAGGTTTACCGCTGGGCACTGGGGCTATCCATCTCATTCACCTTGGAAATTAAGGCTGCTGCCTTCCCTGCAATGTTTCTCTTTGTCTCTAATATCACTTTAGCTGCCTCTAGGAATCAAGCCAGGATGTAAAGAATTCAGACCATTTTATTTTTTTACAAGGTCAGATTGCTCATGATTCCTAATAGAGAACATTGAAAACCTTTTCTATCGAGAGGCAGTCTTTCTCCTAATACATCTCTCCTTCCAGAAACAGTTGCAGTCAAAGACATTAACTTAAAACTTCAATCTTTGTTCAAATAATAATAGCAGTCGAGTGGCAATATTAGTGGCAGGAAATGCCCTGTGCTTGTAAACACCACAGACACAGTCCTAGGCACTGCGCACACACTACCTTATTTAACGCTTGTAACAGCTCTGCGAGGCAGTTATTGTGGCTGTCTTACAGAGGAGAATGCTAAGCCTCAGGGAAATTAAGTGCCTTTCCCAAAAATGACACAGTAAGAGGGAAGCAAAGCCACTATTGGCACCTCATTTTTCGGCTGCGCTTTGGGACTGCGTTTCCTAGGCTAGGGTGGGGAAAATAGTGTGGATTTTCACAAGTCACTAAATTATAATCAAGTCAAAAGCAATGACATGTGCTAGGTGGTGGAGTAGGGGGCCCATGCCCCATTTTGCTGAGCTGTGGCTTACAAAGCACTTGAATGTTCAGTTATCCCGTGCCGCCTTCCTCTGCTTGGGATGTGCTCCCCACTGTGCTGCTCTTTGCCCCCTGCCCTGGGCTCCTGCCTGGGGGTCTCCCCGGATCTCATAAACAGCCCCTCCCACGCGCTGCTGTGGCTGCTTTGGCCGACCTCTCTCATGGCGCTGTCACATTGTCTGTAGCCTCGATTCTCCCACCAGGCGGTGAGCTCCTGGAGGGCAGAGATGGTGTCTTGTTTGGCATCATGTCCCGGAGCCTGACACTGTGCTTGCTGTGTGGACAGTGCTCAAGAAACATTCATTGAATAAATGAACAGAATAAATAAATATGTGAACAGCCTACTGTGTCACCACTGAGAGAGTTCATTTTATTTCCCATCACACCTGGTAGAGTATAATTCTAGAGTCACACTTATTTCCTAGAGTGGGTATCTCTGGTTTTCCTGTTTCCTGCCCAAAGATGCCGTCAAAGGGGTGCTCCATATCCCTCCCTGATGCCCATTTCCCAAAGGGCACTGTTCATATTTTTTTTACCAAAACGCTTTGGGACATAGGATAGGGACGCATTTTGCTGAGAGGAATCCAAGTGGGAGAGAAAGATCTATATTTATTCAGCATCTGCTTTCTGTTAGGTTTTATGGTTCTTCAGTATCTATAAAAACTCACCTTCTGATTAACACCCATGTCTCATATTCTCAGTGTCTTTCAAGATGCTCTCCACAAAAATATTAAGACAAAGCTCTTGTTCAAACACACCTTAGTCTCCTACGGTTAGAGAGAAGAGCTGTAAAACAAGAAAGTCTTCTTGGAGAGAGGTTGGAATCTTCAATATTAATGTCTGAGCTCTGTGTGTTCCCTGTTTGAAACTATAGTTTTCTGTCTGGGAATCATGCTGAATTCACAGCCGATTCCCCCAGCAGATGTGACTGGCATTCATTAAGCCCCAGTGTCAGATTGAGGTCCCTCAGTCCTAGCTTCTTCCCATCTTTGGGGCCTTCTTGAAAAAGCCTGTGTTTGGCAGAGTGACCTAACAGGCATGTAATTATCTATATCTATAGATATACGTATGTATATATGTGTGTGTATATATGTATATGTGTGTGTGTGTGTGTGTATATATATATGTGGTTTGTCACCACACACACACACACACACGCACCATGACGAACTTCAGTAAAAGGTACTGAGATGGAAATTTGATTCCAGGCAGTGGCATTATCAGGGGAGGTCAGCCCACAGCATTCAGGGGCTCTGCTAATGAATTCCTTTCCTAGACCCCCTGTTTGAAATGGAACATAATGAGAGTGATGATTCGGCCCCATGCAGGGCAGACTTGGAAAATAATGCCTTATCATCATCTAATTAAAAACATTTAAATACTTTAGTGGAAGCATGTAGCATACCCCAACAGGAAAAGTAGAGGAGGGTTGGAGGCATTAGGAAAAAAATGATTTCGTTTCGCTAGAAGATTTTAGCACTTTTTAAAGGAGACTGGTCATATTTAAAATATGAGGTTTTATATAGCGATTTAAATTAAGAGAAATATAACTATCAAGAACCTGCAGCCACTGGATCTCTCATTTATACAGAGGGCAGAAGCCTCATGGAATTTGCCTTTTTGTTTGTTTGTTTTTTTAGAAGGAACCTCTAACCCAGAGGATTCTAGAACAGATCACATAGTGGGGGTGGATATAGACATCACCCTGTGTGCACAGGACCTAGTACTCCTGGGTAAGAGGCAATTTCACAAGCCAACAGTCCAGCGTCCTCTATAAAAACAGGTTCATTTGTTTTTCCTCCTGATTAAATACTATTCTTTTATTTCACTGGCTCTCATTAAATGCCTAATATAAAATCCCAGGTGCATCCTACCCATCTGCTTTCAAAGGCAGTCTCACGACTCTGTCGCAGATGCACCTCTGCTGCTAGCCCGCTGTGTGACCCTGCCCTTTGTCCATAGGTGATTTTCCCCAATAAAATCATCACTTATTTGACATTTCTGCATAATCCCACCTTTATGCAACTTATATATGTGTGTGTGTGTGTGTGTGTGTGTATACACACACAATATATATATGTATATGTATATACACAACATATCTATATTGTGTCCCAAAAAATGTATACGCACTTTAACAGCTGATAGCTCAATATTGAAAAAGAAATTTTTGAAATTTTGAAAAGAAACACTGCCGTAATAATTATTCAAAGTGTGTGTATACTTCTTTTGGGACACCCTGTATTTTTTTCTCTCCTTCTCTGAGGTACTGTTCATTTTTCCACTTTACAGAGAAGGGACCTGAGCTCAGAGAAGCTGCCCCGTAACTGGGGGCCTCAGGCTGACCCGGCCGCTGACAAGCCTCTGCAGCGCACTAGTACCCCACACTCGGAGGAGGGGTGGCCCCCGATCCCGGCTTGTTTACAGGCTGGAACTACATCGCTCTTGTCGCAGCCGGATGTGCAGCGCTCTCCTCTTGGACGTGGCTCATCAGTGAGTCACCTTGTAAAATAGGACTGCTTCCAAGCAACTCGGAAGCGATCTCCTTTCCTTCCCGAAGCCAAAAGGAAGGCAGAGCGGTAGGAAGGCGACAGGGGAGCCCAGTGACATCCGTATCCACAGCAGAAAAGAAAGTAGGAGGAAGGAAGCCCTGAGCTTCATATAAAGAAAAGAAAAAATAACAATAATAACAGCTATAACAATGGCTAACCTTCACTATAACATTTATTGAAGTTTTTCTTGTGCCAAGAGCATCTCATTTGATCTCAACAATCCTACGAGGTACAAACAATTATTCCCATTTTATATATGAGAAAATTGAGGCTTAGCAGCTCAAGATTTTAAAAAGGTACTTAAAGGCTTTCAACATGTAGTTTTTAAATAGGCAATTGGAGGCCCCTTCTGGCCAATTTGGATCTCTCTGACCTACGTTTCTGCCCTGCTGTCTCTTCTCTGGCCGCAGTGAACTTTTTGCTCCCTGACGACACAGGGAACAGGGAGCCTTCTCCAGGGCCTGCCCTGGCCGGCCCCCTCTTCAGGATGTTGGGCTTAAACATACGTTCGCGGCTCGCTCCCTCCCTGCCTGCTGGTCTCCCAAAAGCCACCTCGCGGGGGGAAAACCTCCCTGTGCCCCCCGGGCCTCCCTCTTCCCTTCCTGTTGCTTGATTATTTCCTCTTTAGAGAAATCATCCTACCTCTCCTTGTATCCTGTGTGTGTTCACCGGCTGCCCCTCTCTAGAACACACACGAGCATCTTGCCCAGTTTATTTACTGATGCGCCATGGACGACTAGGACAGTGCCTATCATTTAGGTTGAATGAACGATTGCTAAACGCACATTGAAATGTTACCGTAGGCTGAGTTCACTGTAGGAACTTTCTCACAACTGAAGTCACACAATAAGGACCGGGCCCTAAGTTTGCGGTGTCTATTCACCGTCCTTTCCATTGTCTGGCACTTACCGAGCTCCCCCAACACCAGGCTCCCCAGGCACAGACAGGGAGCTCTGCCTTCAGGGGACAGAGTGCAGCGCTAGAGAAGGCCCTGGAAAAGACGGGCGTGCTGGGTGTCAAGGAGCACAGGGTGATGGGGACTCCCGAGGAGGACAATGTGGCCTTCGGCCCAAGGTCTCATACCGAGTAACTGAAATCTATTTTGTGTTCTTTAAGGTGATCGTGCTTATTCCACAATTAGGAAAACAAGGAAATGAGCAGCTGATGTGACTTTGTTTTTTCACCAGAAATATCCCCCCTGCAGAGGCTGGATGGGGAAAGAGCTATAAGGAATCCTGCGCCTCCACTCAGGGAGCCGAGGAGAAGGAAGCAGGGGCTTGTGCTGCTTTATTGATGCCCAAGAACAGCACTTATCAAAGACCACAACTTAGAGCTTTATTGAAGTGTGTTCATTTTCCCCTCTGAGCTACTTGACTGGTTTGTGCCAGAGAAGAGTAAATTTCAAACCCCTTACAGCCCGTCTTCCCACAGTCTACTGACTAGCTGCAACCATAACAGGGATCCCACACCTTCAGACTTTCAGATGATTGATGGCGAGACTCCTGGGCTTAGCTCATCAAGGCCTGGAGATTTGGCCCCTGCTTACCTCTCAGTGATATCCTGTCCCCTCCACAGAGATACCCGGGTCCAGCTGTCCCCTGAATGAGCTGTGCTGTTTTTCCTCTCCAGTCCTCTGCCTGGGCCCTCCTTCAGCCTAGACTGCTCTTCCTCTCTCCTGCCTTTGACTGTCTCCCCCACTCTACCCCATCATCTTTCAAGGGTTCAGTTCAGGTGAAACCTCCTCCAGGAAGTTTTCCCTGACTGCTTCCCATCCCACCCCTTCTCCTGCCCCTACTCCCACTTTTCGGCTCCCATAGCACCCTCAGAGTAACTTGTACTTAGCCATCTTGATGCTATAATTTGTCTGTGTACTCACGTCTCCTTCCTCACTAGACAGGAAGCTCTTTGAAGACAGGAATTTGGGTGTTTTTTTTTAAAAAAAGTTTAATCTCAGATTTCCTAGAATCTTTCCCCAGGACCATGTAATAAGGCGTATTTAATTAGGCCTTTGCAGACTGGTTAAACTATAGATGGCCCTTTATTTTTCCATACTCAATGAGTGAGGAATGGTTTTGGGGTATTGCTAGATCATTGGCTCAAGGGCTTAAAGGAAAAACAGCTTGCCCACAAGCCAGTCTGGGTGGGGTATAAACACTCCTCATAGGAATGAAAAACCTACAGCATGGTGTGGCTGAGGGGCAGGAGAGCACTAAACTCTGGTCTTGGCCTTGCCACCATCTTGCTGTGTGACCGTGGGCAAGTAATGGCCCTTGTCTGGCCTTCTCTTTCCTCCTCTGAAAAAGTGAGCCCATGGGCTGAGGACACTGGGATCCCTTGCAGATTTAAAATCCCCCAATTCTATAATCCTTCTCATGGCTTGAACACCTTTTTCACGGCTTCAAAGTTTGTGTTACCGTTTTAATGTCTTGCCATAGTGAAAGATATGCTTCCTTCCAGGGTCCTGAACTGTTGGACTAGGCATGCAAGCCTCTGACCTCAGCAGGCACTTAGAAGTCCCCACAGTCACAGTTCTCAGAAGAAAGTGCATTCCAATGGGGGCAGAGAAAAGAGATGGAGAGTTATTTATTAATTGCATTTTAAGGCTCAAGAAGTAAAGTTTATTCTTTATGCTATACTTTCCTACATATTTTCTCATTTCCTACCTATTTTCTCATTTAATCTTATTAGCATCCCTTTGAGGTAGCCAGGATGGGCAGCTAGGTAGCCATTAATACCATTCACGAAAACATTCCAGCTCTCTATTCTTTTAAGAGCATAGTAGGAGCAGGACTCCTGGACGGCAGTGATTGGGGAGACGATGCAACCGGTTCTGTCCAAGGACTTGTGAGGTCCCAGAAGTCATGTTTGTTAAGCTGAGCAGCAAAGTGCAGGTGTCCAGTCCTCTTGGGTTTTCTGTGTTCTCTGCCCAGGGTGGCCAGAAGCATTCCATTGGGCTGCTATTCCATCATCCCAGGTCCTGGAGTGAGGCTAAGATAGAGAAGAGTGTCCAAATGAACTGAGAGAGACATGAGCAAAAAAACCGACAAACATCTTTATTGCTTTAAGTCATTGACATTTTGGTGCTATTTCTTACTGCATCACAACTTAACATATCTTAGACTGACACTGGCATTAACCCCATTTTTCACATGGAGAAACAAGCTCAGTGAAGTAAAACACACAGACTTTCTTAGGGTCATAAAAATGTCATAAATGCCCAAGGCTGGGATTTGAAGTGGATCTTCCAGACTCCATATTAGTGCTATTTTTCCTGTACCACACTGCTCCCTTAATTAGCATTAAGTAATAAGCTTGATTTCATTTGAGCCCACTCTGTGGGCTCTGGTTTTCATGATGGATATATAGAAAGTAAAAAGGGATAGTGAAAAGATCATAGGCTTTGGAGTGAAGCAGATAGGAGCCTGAGTCACAGCTTGGCTCTTTAGTAGCTGAGTGTCCTTGGTGCATTGTTAGAATGTGGCCTCTGAGGTCTCCTGATTCAACCAAGACTGCAGAGTGGAGATTCTTAAAAACAGGGAATCATTGCTGCTAATGGAATAATATCAAGCATCAGTGGCAGGATGGGTAGATATTTGGGGTAGGGTCTGTCTTCTCAACAGTCCTCAAATCAGAGAGGCTAAGTAACTTGCCTGGGGTCATGCAGTAAGCAGCAGAGGAGAGCCTCAATCCCAACCCCAGACCTCTCTGATTCCTTCCAGCATGTCTCACTCCCTCCAAGGCATAACTAGCTCTGCTCAAACCCTATATCAGTGAGGAAGGAGAGGCACAGACCGATTTTAATGATTGACTTCAACATGGAGAGCCTCCCTGTGTCTGTTCTTGTTTGCCTTGGAGCGTCAAATTGATTTGCTCTTTGAATATTCCTCTCTTTTCTCACACTCTGGCTTAGTGTTGAGAACAGCAGGCATTGCCTTGGCAAGGTTACAGGATCAACTCGCTGCTTTTAGGACATCTGCATCCAGCAAAATCTTTATTTTCTCTCCCTTGGGCATCATCTTGGAAAAACACATCTGTTATTCCGGATGCTTACCTAGCTGGGCTTATTTTTCCTCCCTTGGATGGCAAAATATTCTGTCAAGATACGAGGAAGAGTTTACACACCCTCTGAAGCCACAGACCTCTTGTGCATTAAAAAAATATATATCCCTCAGAGTCTTGATTGAGTCATAAAGTTTTATTGAAAAATGAGAGTGCCACCTGTGTCCCAGAGTCATCTTTAGTTCCAAGATGTCAAAGTCACTGGAGATGTTTCCAGGGTCTTTTTCTATTAAGTCACTGTGGGCAGTAGAAGACAAAGTCTACATTTCATACCTGCCCCAGGACACATGTCCTCTCCCCTTTCATTGGCTGAGCCACATTTACACAAGGGTACCACCAATCTCATCCTTCCCAGTGAACATTCCAGTGCCTGGGGGAGAGAAACAAAGACCAAGGTAAGAGCTGAAAACTCAGTTTTACCCCATCCATCCATTCATTCATTCATTCATTCATTCATTCATTCATTCATTTATTCATTTTAGAACAATTACTGAGCACCTAGGAGGTGCCGGACACTCTACTAGATACTGAACACACACTGGTAATCCAGTCCCTGACCTCACTGAGATCTTAAATAGTGGAGATTTGAAAAGTGATGAGAAAATTATATGGTGTGATTAATTACCTCATTCATTCAGCAATATTGAGTGGTGATCATATGTCAGACACTGTTTTAAGCACTGGAAATCTATATAGCAGTGAGCAAAATAGATGTACACCCCTGCCCTCATGAAGCTTACCTTCTGATGATGTTGGCCAATAATAAAATAACTATATGATGCCGTGGTGAGTGGCAGTGACGAGCACCATGAAGCCAGGATGGTGCAGTCGGCAGAGTGCGATGGCGGGTGTTGTTTAGCTAAGGTGTCCTGGAAAGGGTTCTCTGCAGAGGGGAGGTCCGAGGGAAGCCCTGTGATGATAGCAAGGCCACGAGACCAGAAGCACAGCATACTGTGGGAGCCACCTAACCCGTGTCTGCTTGTGCCTTTGGCCAAACCACTTGACTTCGCTGAGCCTTTGTCTCTTCGGATGAACCTTGAGGAGGTTTAATGCCCTGCCCGCCCACCTGCTATGATTGTGGCTGTAGAGACACGTCCTGAATGAGCTGCCTGGCTCTTCTTACTTGGGTCTGTGAATTAAGCAGGTTTCATTGCCCTGTTCTCCAGAAAACCTAGGCTCCTAGTAATCTCAGCTTCAGTGGTACAGCTCAGTCACAGACTCAGCTTTGAGTCTTGGCACCAAAGCTCAGGTGTCCCAGCTTCCCTGAGCCTGAGTCCTCTGGACAATGGGGACAATGAATAGGCATGTTTTTTCTATTATTGTCAGGACTAAGTGAGCTTGTGCATTTAATGTCCTCTAGTGGGAGCTGCCCTGCCTGGAGTGCTCCCGCCCTGGGTTCACTCCACTCATGTCACTATCATTTTATGTATTTACTCATATTTAAAAAAACAGCAACACCTGTGGAAGCCTCACCATATGTCTAGCATGTCACTGAGACGCAGCAAACGTTAGTGCCCCTTCCTCCCTTCCTCTTCCATCTCACTCTCTTCCCAGTGATGCTCCCCGCTGTTCCGTTTGATCCAGAGCAAGGTTGCAAAGAGCTGACGTCTCAGGTTAGGCTCAGGGGAGGGAACAGTCCAGAAAGTCCTTAACTTCCTTCTGAGAAACTTCCATTGCACTGCCATGGAACCCCTGGCTCTGTTCCAGTCACTGCATACGTATTAACGCGTTTGATCCTCACCTGAACGCTATAAGGAACACTTGTCGATTGTCCCCATTTTATAGTCATGGAAACTGAGGTACAGCTATGTTAAGTAACTTCTCCAAGGCCCCTGAGCCGATCTGTCAAGGGGCTCTCCAGACCAATCCCCCAGAACAAAGGATAGATTTAGGGACTCAGGACAGCAGTTTTTCAAGGAATTAAGAAGAAAATGGGTAGAAGTTCTCAGTGCTGTGTATCCCCGAAGCCTGAACGTGGCAGATGTGGGTACTGAACCTGATATGAGGAGGCACCCCATGCTGGAAGGCACGTGGGAGACGGGTGCCCCTGTCACTTGGGTTCTGCTTACCCTCCCTGACCTCCCTCCCTCCCTCCTTCCCGGGGGCTGGCAAGCATGTCCAGGGACAGTTGTAAATTGCTGATCTCTGAGACAGGCGCTGCGGAAAGACAAAGTGAATCATTAAAGAGAAAAAATGGAGCCGGCTGTGTTTGAACTCTCAGACTCGAGCGTAGCAGTGCTTGGAGCCCAGCGCCGCGCGCGTCAGAACCCCAGGATCAATAACGGCCAGCTCCCTGCACCCTGCCCTCGGAGAAGTGAGGTGGCCCCTGGGCCCTCAGAGCAGAGTGTGGGCTCCCAGGCACGGAAACTACACGAGGGGGACTCGGTCCCCAGCCTTTGGAAACTGCTGATCTTTCCTGTCCCTCTTTCTGCTTCTGGAGAGGCAGCTGGCTTTGGGGGACAGGGGGAGCACTCAGTCAATGAGGCTGCTGGCACACCCATTGATCTTTGGGGAGCTGAGGTCGGAAGAGCAATTACGAAGCCGGTAACCCTCCTCCACCTTTCTGTCCTCCGGACCTGTTGGAATGGCATCAGCTTGTCAGTGCCAGCTTTGTCCTAGTGTCTCTCCTCCCGCTATTGCTCCCTCCTATCCATCGCGGCCTCTGGCTCCTTCATCCTCATTATTTTCCCGACTTTCCCTCTTTTCTTCTCCTTCTCATCTAGGGAGTAATGAGCCCATTTGGTCAATCTCAAGGCCATTCCCTAGCCTGCTGTGGATCATCTATCCACTCGGGTGACAGCACTGTGTGGGGGAAAGCTTGGGGACTCGGATGTGAATTCAAATTCCGGTTTGGGGCTTATTTGCTATGTGACCTTGGGAGAATCACTTAGCCTCGTCTCTCCCTCTTTAAATATGGGTAGGATCAGCAGATGGGTGTGTTCGCGACTGTCCATAGCGAGTGATCTGCAGATGGTGATTATCACCATCTCTGTTGTTGTTATTACTCCCTACAGAGGGGTGTAGGGGTGAGGTCAGTCCCTGCCGCCCCAGCCCCACCAGGTCTCAGCAATAACCGTTGCTCCTTAAGGCTCTGCTTCTCAGGGCCGGAGCCAGTGAGAACACAGCCTGATGGACTCTTAGGAGCTCTGTCTTCAGAGAAAAGGTCCAGAAAAAATCAGATGTGCAGTTACCCAGAGTGAACACAGCCAAGGAAGAACTCTCCCCACCCCCCCAGGAGCAGCACTGGGCTGCAGCTCCCCAACCTGACATCTTCATGGCTGTTCACTATGACCACCTGGCCTGCTCCCCAGAGCCTGGTTTCTGCTCCATTGTCCTGCTGGGATGGGAGCCTGGCCAAGAAGCCCCAGCCTAGTGCGGTCTCAGCTCCCTGCCAGCTCTGAATTCCAGAGCTCCAGGCTTCCTCTTCTTTGGTGTGGGGTATAGATAACACTCAAAAGCCTGGTGCCGGCCAAGTGTGGAAGGCCTGGAGGTCAGCTTCTCGGCTTCCCCAGTGCCCCTGCATGGAAGGGGCCTCTGTCACTACCTTCCAGGTTGTGGGTGATAAAATCATTTGAAGGTGTTAAGAGGGAGGGAAACAGGGTTTATCTGTAATTCTTGACATTGGCAGAAATGCCTTGGTGTAGTAGAACTATAAAGAGTGCTGGACTTGGAGTCAGAAGACTTGGGTCTGAGTCATGGCTCTGTCATTTACTAATTATAAAAACTTGGGCAAGTCATTTACTTACTCAAGGGACATTTTTTACCATTAAGTGATAACAATAGTTTAATGCGGATGCATCCAGCAAAGTGCTCATTAATGCTGGCTCTTTTCCTTTATTAAAACACTCTTATAGGATTGGGAGATGTTTGTTATGGACTTCTGCTCTGTTTGGAGAGACAAGGTGCTTCTATGATGCCAATTATAATATAAAAGGTGGCATGGCCTTGAGGATAGTGCAGGACTCCTGTGGGAGACTGTCTGGGTTCACTTCTCGGACCTGCTTGTCAACTGTGACCTTGGGCAAAGTATCTACCCACCAGGTATGTCCATTTTCTCATCTGTAAAGTGAGGCTGGGATATTAGTACCTGCATCATAGAGTTGTCCTGAGAATTATGAGAGTTAATGGACCTAAAACTCTTAGAACCATAACCATCACAGAGGAGTCTTTGTCTCAGGGTTAACTACCATTATTATGTGACCAACTCACCATAAGCGACCTTAAATGCCTCCCTCATCAACAGACGTTTTCTTTCTTTCACTCCATGGACGTATTTGATTGGACTAGGGTGGACCCCAGAACTAAAAAGTGCCCATACTGTGGTGGACTTTAGGGTCATGCAGGCTAGAGTCTGTGTCCTTGCTTTCTAGGAACAAAGTGAGCTAGTGAATGGCAAGCACCTGGCATATGACATAGCACTGGCTAGCTGTCGAGGAAATATTACTTGTCTTTCCTTATCTCCTTACACTGCAATCTTCTTTTTTCAGTTACTGCTGCTGCAAAGTTTTCTTCTTATTTTCCCCTGAGGAATCCAAACACTTCATATTGGCAGTATCATGGAGAGCCATGTGATTGAAGGGTTTGCCATTTTACTGGGAAGACTAGTTTAATTGTTGGCATAAAGTTCGTTGCCTTGGTGTTATAAGCCAACAGACTTGAGGCTCTGAGATACCATCTGTTTCTAAAAGCGTTTTTTTCCTGAAATCTTCCCTGAGAATATCATTCCCACTTAACTTCAGAGATACATTTTTTTTTTTACCTATTAGTGGAAATCTTGAGATCTTATTATGTTTTTCTTATGAATAGTAACCTGTAAAACTAAAGACAAAGAGATATAGGTACAGAATAGTAGTTGAAGAGTGAGAGAGAGTTGTTTCTAAACCACAGCTCTGAAAACAGCTTTCCTCTGCTCTAAAACCACCAATGGGTCCCCAATGGTCACAGAGTGAAGTTCAGGTTCAATTCCAGTAACATATCCCATGATGTTTTATACTTCTCCACTTCTTGTTTTTGCCCATATCATTACTTCAAGTGGTACCCTTCCTCCTGCTAAAATCAGCTGGACAGAAAAGTATTTAGAATCCATTTGGTTGCAAGTAATAGAAAACCAAACTCAAAGACTTTAAACAATAGTGGGATATATTGGCACTTGCACTTAAGAAGCCCAGAGGTATGGGTGAACTCAAGGTTGATTTAAACCCGTGATTCATCAATATCACAAAGGTATGTCCTTTCTGTCCCTTTGACCCACCTTTTATAGAATTAATTTTATCTCCTGGAGGTTTTAAGATAGTTGATAATATCCCCATGGGCTACATGCTTCCTTCTTCCCTTACGGAGCAGAGTAATACTGTCATTCATTCAATTTCTGAACTAATTTCCAGACTTTCTGTGATTATACCTATATGAATCAGTTGCCCTCTCTGAATGACTGGCTAGTGTAATGGGTTGACTGAATGCCTTCAGCTTGGATTATGTGTGCATTCCTGAACAAATCACAGAGAGAAGTTGACTTGGGCCAATCATCTCCCATTCCTACCCCAAACCCTACCTGAATTTCCTACTTTGAAATTCCTTAGTTGAAATTTTCAAGTCTGTAAGAAAGGACCCAGGAAAGCATGCATGCTGGGGCTGCAACCACCAATATATCTAATACTGTCCTTACACTAACCTTGTCTATATACTTAACAAATATTTATGGAGGACCTACTATGCTCTAGATACAGTCTCAGGCTTAAAGGAAGTCACATTTAGTGGAGGGGAGGGACAGATACAGAACACTTTGGGTGTCTGTTCAGTTGCTATGATAGAGGTAACATGACCAGAGAAGAGGAGGGAACAACCACTATGAAGTTGGGAGGTGGGTGGGATCAGAGAGGGCTTTCCAAGGGAGATGATGCTGAATTGAGTCTTGAGGGGAAAATCAGATTTAATTAGGTGGGGATGTGGAAAGAGGAGAAAGGAAAGGATGGTATTCCAGACAGAGAGCACAGTATGTGTGAAGGCAGAACAGTGGGAGAAAGCACGGCGATTTGAGTAATGCAACTAGTTTAGTGTAGCATAGGGTCAGGAGGGTGGAGTCTGGCATTGGAAGGCCTGGTTCTGCTATTTAGTGGCCCTGTGATGGGTAAGTTACTGGACCACCCTGGATTTTAGTTCCCTTGTTACAAAATAGGTGTAATAATAATAGTTACTACCTCAGTAAGGCTGTTAGTGCGGACTAAATGAGTTATGTATAAAGTACCTGGACTATGTTCTACCATAGAAACATTGGAAACGTGTTGGCAAATATTATCATGGCCAGGGCTTTGAGCATGTATGGGCACATGTGCTTACTATTTGGAAGAAACAAAACCTGGGAAGTGGCTGGGGAACCTGGGGAGATGTGATGTTACATATAATACAGTCCTGCTTTCCTTTTGGTTTCAGCCCTGGCAGAAATTCAAGGTCTGAGAGCTATAAAGAATGTCATTGTTCTTTTCTAAATTGATGGTCTGGACTGCTGAGTCAGGGATATGTTGCCTGATCACATCAATGCTGTAATCTTATCATTGCTGTAATCACTGCTGCTTAGCAATTTCCTTAGCTCAAAAAATGAGTCAGGATAGTTTGTCCTTAACTGTTTGTGCTTTGGAATAAGACGGAACTATCTGGTTTGACTCCTACCTTGTCATGTGTGTTTGTCTTTAAGTTCTCAGGCCAACTCTGGGAGCTGGTTCTTGTCACTCCTATTTTGAACACAAGGAAATGGAGATTTGGAGAAGTTAAGCAACCCACCTACTGTCATATAGATGGCAGGGCTGCACTTAACTTCTGTGGTCTTATTTTTTCTTTGTAATCTTTAAAACAGGATAAAGATCTTAACTACCTTCATATTAGTCTGAAGATAAAATGAGACAGTGCTTGTAAACCAATCAGCATCACGACTGGCCCAGAAATAGGTCTTTGATAAATCAGCTCTGATGATGATGATGACATTTACCTTTCTCATGTATTTAATAGACTGGTCATTGAGGCTGTGATGAAAAATGTTCACGATCATTAATTTATTTAAGATTGCATGCCTCCTGCATTCACCACCTCTGTCCTGCTGTGTGTTTTCCCAGGAAACTTCTCACCATCTGGCATACTGTATTTTATTTAGTTACCCTTTTATTTTTGCACGTTCCCAGTATAAGCTCATGAGGGCAGGCATTATAGTCTGTTTTATTTTTTCTTATGTCCTCCCCACCCTAGAACAGTGCTTGGAAATAAGTGCTCCATCAGTGTTGACAGAGTGAATGAATTAGCTTGCAAATTCATATATCAGTTAACAATGAGAGAAGTGACATTGCAGGTTCCTTCCAGTTCTGAGATTTGAGGATTCTGTGGGTTTCCATGACCTTCTCAATCATTTCCACCTTTGAAGGTTAGAATAATGGGCAGGTATCCGCCTCAGTTATTTTGCTGGCAAGGCCATGGGTACTTCATGAATCTCAAGCCTGTGCAGTCGGCAGCATTATTCTTCACGTGTCCATGGGTCAGGGTCAGGCATGACTACTTGCATATCTGGTTGGCGTCACCTGTGTGTCACACATGCATGCCAGGTCAGGGCAGCAGCGCTGAGCTTTCCCCAGCCCGTGCTCTTGGAGGGACATCGCACCGCAGTCCGCGCACTCTGCTGTTAGCAGGCGGGCAGCTGGGACTCCACGGTCTTCTCACTTCTCCTTTGGTCTCGACAGAGTTCATCTGAGTTGTTTCTCACATGGGCGCCAGGCCCTTCCCCATCGTTCTGTGGCTTCCCAGGGTAATACAGACCGCACCAGAGATGTTTTCTGAGCTGGATTAGCAACTGCCTTCAATTCTCCATGAGTACCCTAAGGGAGAGAACTTAGACCTTCATAAGCAAATGCAGACTCTTCTCGTTGCTTCTCCTTCTGGCCACTCATGATAAACCTTTGGGGGGCTCTTGTTCTTCTGGGCGATTCAGAGCTCTGTGCTGCACTGTGCCCCTCTCAGGGCAACTCCATTCCTCCCTCGGCTTCAACTACCAGCTCCATGCCGTGGTGTCCACAGTCCGGCTTCTCTCTGGGGCTCCAGACCCTGATTTCCATGGCAAACTGGACATCTCCATCTGGACATCCCACAGTCTCAACAGCTCACAAGGCATCATCTGTGCCCTGAAGACTGTGTTCTTATCTCAGTGAATGGCAGCACCATCCATCTAGTTGCAGACGCCAGAAACCTGTCATCCATTAATTTTTCTCTCCTTCCCACTCCCTCCCCACTTCTTGGTGTCCAGTTGGTCTTCTAGAGCTGTGGATTCAGCATCCTGATGACCCACAAATCTAGCCAGCCCCCATGTGTATATCTTAGTAATAGGCCCTCATCATATCTTGAACATATACTTTTCAACTCCTTTGCCTCCAGTATTTTCTCAGATTCATTCAGTTCACAGCAACAGGGTGATTTTTCTAGAATACAATTTCAACCATTTCACTCTCCTGGTTAAAACTGTGACTTCTGCAAGCCTGAGTCCAGGCTTCTTTATCTGGCTTTGAGCTTCCTCTCTGTCCTGTCTGCCACCATGATCCTTAGTTTTCTCATCTACAAATTACAAATGGTAATCCCTTTCCTTTGTAGGGTCATAGTGAGGATCAGATGAGCTAATTCATGTAATATGTGTCAGATTTACCAGCACAGTCTGGTACGTAGTAGGTGCTCAATAAGTGCTAACTGTCTTCCTGCCTTCTTCCTGAAACAAAATTGGAGTAGATCATGGA
Source organism: Miniopterus natalensis (assembly GCF_054644295.1). NCBI lineage: Eukaryota > Metazoa > Chordata > Mammalia > Chiroptera > Miniopteridae > Miniopterus > Miniopterus natalensis. The sequence continues at coordinate 34,800,228 of NC_142089.1, read as the reverse complement.
CTTCAGTGGAGATTTCTTTCCCGTAAACTGAGACTGAAGCATTCCTACCTGCCTTTCCTTTGCTGAGGCACATGCTGACCCCTCCCCCATTCCATCTCTGTGATGACAGATCATCAAGTAATTAGGGCAGCAAGCATTTGAAATTATGTCAGCTCCCTAATGGTTCACTTTCTAAGCGCCTGGCCTAGTACTGAGCAAGGCATGTGCTTCTCTCCGTGGATCTTCCCTAAGAACCCTGGGCCTCTACCTGGGATGGGGGAGGGGAGGAAGGAAAAGGGAATCCCTGGTGTGCTGATGCCGTGGGCAAGGTCAACAGCTTTCCTTCTCTGCACAGGAGGCTTTTTAGGTGGGTGTTTGGTAGTGAGGGTTAATGAGAAAAGCATGAGTGTTAGAATCAGAAGGTGTGGGTTTGAGTCCCGGCTCACACCCTTACTACTATGTATCTAGTACAGGTTTCCTAACCTTTCTGAGCCTGTTTTCCTCAGCTCTGAAATGGGGATAATACTGTTGATCTAACTGGGTTCTTAGAAAGATCAAATTAAATAATGGATGAATTACATAAGATATAGTTTCAAGGTGGAGATACTAAATATTGATATTTATTAGTATTGATATTTAGTATGCTATACTGAATAAACACCGAGGAACATAAAATGACATTCTCAGAGCAGACTTTCTTTTCTACTTACCCTCTGGGTGAACTGGGTGAACCTGTTCATTATCATCTCTGAGTCTTAATATATTTATTTTTAAAACAGAGATAATTTCCCTTATGCTTCATAGGGTGGGCTGTGTATACGTTCTTGGTAAACTGTAAAGTACTAACGATAGTTACTGTTGTAATGCGTGCTGATAGTGGTGGATATGCGTATCTTTACTGAACCTGAACTGTGAGTAACACTGTTCTCGGAGGACAGCGCCCCTGTAGGAAGGGATAGGCAGGTCACTGGAGTCTCTATGTCTGTTTCTTCAAATATCAAGTTAGGAGGATCAGTTTGCTGGACACCTCAAATAGGGCCTGGCACCCAGTAAGAGTGCACTAACTGGAAACAGAGGAAGTGCTTAATAAATACATGTTGGATAAATTAATGAGTGAGTGGAAAATGAAAGCCCTTGCACGGGGTCTTGTTGAAGCCTCTGTGGAATGAGAACATGCATCATGTACCGTGGATTGGGCGTGTGTGAGGGAACAGTGTGATATGGCAGATCAGCTACGCAGCATGCCTCGTGTTCTCCTGCCACCCCCCCAGAATAACTGCCTTCCACATGCCTCTGTGTGCCCTTCTTCTGCAGCAAAGCTGGGCTCCCGCGGCAGCCCTCTGGGGACAGGCCCAGGCTGACTGTGAAGCCCAGGGAGAGCATGGGGCTTGTGTGATGACAGACAGACATGGCAGTAATAAACACAGTGGAGATGCCTTTGCCTTACTGTATCCTAATCTGTTCACACAGTCCAGTTGGGGAGCACAATGAGTCCCAAGGTCAGAGATGTATGATGTCTTAACCTACAATGTTCCTTTTGAGGTTCTAGAAAGTTCCAGAAATATGTGCAGGCATCTTTTTAAGCTTTGTTATGTTCCTGATAAATGCTAAATGAATGTCTCCTTTTTCTAAATGCCAAATTAAAGAAAGAAAACACTCCTGCATAGAATTTGAAAGCGTTAGAGAATCATAACTCAATCTTACAGACCCAAGGACCCTTAGATAAGGGCTTCTACCGCAACTTCTCACCCAGTTTCTTCGATCTCATCCTGGGAAGGTCAAGCCTGTCTGTCCATGCTTCCAGAGAAGAGACACTGCTGTTTTACGTCGCCTCTCATCTGATGCTGAGTTGACATCAGCCTGTCTCGAATTTCGCCGTCCTGGTTCTGCCCTCTGGAATGTCATAGTGGACACCGCGCCCCTCCTTTCGGTGCCCACACTTCAAACATGCCCTTGCCCCATCTTCTTTTCTTCTTGCTGAGCCTGTCTTTAAATTCTTCCTGCTGTATGCTCGTTTGCGATAATAATCTATGACGTTTGTCGATGTAAAGGTTAATGTGTGTCAGACTCTCTCCTAAATGCTTTGCTTATGTTTCCACCCTCACCCGTGGCCCATGAGCATGAAACTTTCATTACCCCAGTTTCACAGACGAGGTTGATGTGGCCCAGCCCAGGCCAGCTAGCAAATGGCAGGGCTGGGATCTGATTCCCGGGTGTTGGCTGCAGAGTCTGTGCTCCTAACCTCTAGTCCATCACCGCCCTCCCCTCTTTTTTTGGTAATGTTACTAATAAAATACTATAAGTAGTATTATTATAGGTGCCAGTCATTGATGCCTGCTAATTGTCTGCTAGGTATTTTGTAAACATTAGCTCTTACCCTCACAAGAACTCTGCAAGGAGATCTCACTGTTTCCAGGCAAGAACCTGAGGTTTCAGGAGCCAGCCATTGCCGTGACCTCCCTCTTCTGCTCTATGGGTGAAGCACCCATTCACCCTTGCGCTCCACAACAGTAGAGGAGAGCCAGGCACGGTGCTGGGCACTGGGATGTACAGTGATAGACAATACACAGTCCTCTCCTCATGGTAGCAGGAAAACTGGCATCAAACCGCTAATTATGCATTGCTCATTTAGTTTACACTGTCATTTAATAGCTCAAATAAGGAATTAACATTATATTCGGTGCTATGGAGAAAAAGTGAAGTGTGTAGAGAGAGGGGACCCAAGATTGTAGGATGGAAATGAATTAATTAGTCTCAGGAGGAGCAGAGTTGGGGGAGGGAGCAGAGGGGACAGCATGAGCAAAGGCCCTGAGGTGGTATTGGGGTGTAAGGGGAGTTGCCTGTAGGACGAGGCTGGAGAGACAGGTGCAGGGGCCCTGAGGGCCAGATGAGGAGTTCAGCTTTTGAAATGGTGGCCTCAGGGCCTGCCTTGCGGGGAGCCCACCAACCTGCGACTATGTCTACTGCCCTCTCTGAGCTGGAAGGAAACCACTCTAACCCTCACCCCACTCTAACCCTGTATGTCAACACACTCCATACATAGAATTTCATTTTAGCACAAATCAGAGTCTATCATGAATTTGATTTGTTTATTGCTTGTTTCCCCTCGCCCCCAGTTCCCTTTACTAGAATATCGGATTCTCGTCCGCCTCGAAGGCCCCCAACAAGTATCAGGTGAATGTACCTAGTGCGATACCATGGCTAAAAGTTCACTCAGCATTTGAAGCTGAACTTCCTGGGTTTCAATCCTGACTGTGACTGTACCAGCCAGTGATCTTGCACAAGCTTTTCAATGCTGGGACCTCCCAGTGCTTGGCCTACAGCACGTATAGCTCGGAGTAGGTGCTCAACAAATCTTAGCAGTGAAGACTCAGTTCATTCACGGGGGTGTCGTGAGGATTAAATGAGAGAATGCGTGCACATTGCTTAGTTAGCACAGTGCCTAGCGCAGAGTGAGCGCTCAGTAAATGTATCTGGTGGCATCAGCAGTGGTCCACACTTAGTGACTGGAGAGCAAGTCTGTGTCCTCAGCTTCAGCGTCCCCTGCAGCTCCAGGCACTCACCCTGCTGAGTAGACTGGAGGCGCAAAGTACAGGCTGGCAGGTGGTGAGCAATCACCCCCTCCCGACCTCTCGGGCAGAGCGGCCTGCCTTTACTCTAGATCCCTGCACGGCCTGCCCAGTGCCAGCAGACACAACACTTCACATGCTCCTTAACAGAGGTGGTTTGAACCAAATTTCAGTGTCATCTCCGTTGCTCAAATGTGGTCTCCATGGCTACTCCCAGCCCAGCAGTTTGAGGAAGGCACTTCCAGATCTGGGGGCTGGTGTACCGCAGCCTCCAAACATGTGCCATATTTTTTCGCCTTTCTCAGACAGATTGTGGGTTGCATGTTCATTAATTAAGATGAGAGTAATTGGTCCTAGCAAATACTCTGCACATCAGCTTGAAAATCGTGTGTACAATGAGGCCCCGTGGTTCTCTCTCTCCCATCTCATATCTCTGTAGCTGGTTCTGTGGCTCCTGACGGTTTCCCCCAAATCCCCAGGCCCTCGTTTTACTGTAACAGTTGAAAAATAAAGGGAGAGTAGGATTCAAAATGGAATTTCCTTCGCTTATTGGAAGCCTATTCGTGCCTAGGGAGGAAACAAATACTGAACCCCCTCACATGTTTGTAATACTTTGTGATTTTTAAAAAATGCCTTCACATATGCAATCTCGCTTGCTCCTCACTTCCTCACCAGGAAGCAGCTATTATTACTGCTCACAGTGTAAAGAACTCAGGCTTTGGAGCCTGACAAGACTAGGAGATAGTCCTGTCTCTTCCACTCAGTAGCTGTGGCAATGGCAACTTGTTTGGGCTTTTCATGTGTCACTTTCTCAATGTAAACTATCATGATAACTTAGGACCTACCTCACAGGATTAAACTGTGGGCTAAATGAGATATGCATGGAGTTCACACAGTGGGCTCTCAAGGTTTTTGTTGTGAATGTACCCATTTTACAGATAGGAACTAAGGACTCAGATGCCTAGTTACTTGGCCAAGATCTCTAGCTTGTAATGGGTTTGACAAAAGTTTAGACTTCAAATGATCTGGTTCTTAAATAGACACTTAATACTGGCAACCTGGGCCAAGTGCAGACTTAATGTGGTGCCTGGGCTTTACAATGAATTTCGGTGGTAGTGGTTTCCAGGGTGCTCTCTGAGAGGCTGCTATGTGCAGGGAGACTCCCTCCCTTGGAACATTTCCTGTGATTTTTTTCTCTATAGATTAACTAGCAGCCATTATAAAGGTGTCATTTCCCCCCTCTCATGATGGGATGACTTATACCCTTCCATAGATGTTGTACCCCCAGGCCATTTTAACATGCTGTTATTTACAGCATTGTGATCCCAGAGCAGCCAAAGGTTCTGCTGCTTGCCTTACTTTCTGTAATTATTTTTGTTCTTTTCTGTCCCTAAAACTATCTGTTTGGTCCCAATGGATGCCTTTCTTCTGACATTCAGGATCGAGGACCAAAGTCTCCTGGGGCTGGGGCATTGCTGGACAGTGCTGAGCACAGGGCTTGTCCCTCATTGGGACTCGTGTGGATGAATGAACCAATCATTCTTATGCTGCATGAGACAGACTGTTCTGAGAGGAGACATGAGCAGCTATGTATAGGATATTTTAATATAAAAAATATTTATCTATGAAATGGCTTCTCAGAAAAAATTAGTTGAAGCCCAAGGCTAGTCATTAAATCAGTAAAGTGGTTTTCTTTTTGTTGGCCTCAGTTTCCTTACTATTTGAAATGGAAGTTAGATAAAATGGTCTTTAAACTCCTAACAGGGGCATGTTAGGATACTAATTTTGGTTAATTTGTGGATGGCAAATTGGCTATATGGGAGAGAAGTCTTTCTCCATCTTTGTGAAAGGAAATCACATACTCTGACTCCTAACTGCTCTTTGTCAGGTACTTACCGCCCCAAGTCACTTAATTGTCACACGTCCCTATGGAGCAGGTTTATTATCCCTGGATCCACTGAGGAAAAACCAGCCTCAGAGAATATGATGGGTTAAATATCCCCCCTTAATTTATATGTTGAAGTCCTAAAGTCCACCACCTCAGCATGTGACCTTATTTGGGAATAGGGTCATTGCAGATGTAGTTAGTTAAGATGAGGTCATTAGCATGGGCTCTAATCCAATATGACTGGAGTCCTTATAAAAAGGGAAAATTTAAACATGCATGTGAAGTTACACACACACACACACACAAACAAACACACACACACACACGCTCACACAGGCTGCCATATGAAGATGAAGGCAGAGGTTGTGGTGACGCTTCTGCATGCCCAGAAATGCAAACAATTGATTGCCTGCTAACTAGGGGAGAGGCATGGAGCAGATTTATCCTCACAACCCTCAGAACGAACCCACCCTGCAGACACCTTGATCTAGGACTACTAGCCTCCAAAACTGTGAGACAATGAATGCTATTATTTAAGCCACCCAGCTTTGGTACTTTGTTATGGCAGCCCTAGGAAACTAATACCAGAGATGCTGAGCAGCTTGCTGAAGGTTGCAGAGCCATTACTCAAATCCAGATCTATTTCATTCCAAAGCCCGGGGACTTGTCCTTGCACACACCTCCCTAGACTGGACCGTCAACCCATGCGTGTGAAGGAATGAGGCCAGTGAGGGTGCTCTGGACTTAGTCTCTGAGCCTGAGCATCCCCTCCCTGCAGCCCCTGCTGGCTCCTCTGCTCTGCCTAAGGACAGGGATGCTGTCCCGGTGGAGCAAGGGCCCTTCCTTCTCCCCCTGCCTTCTCGCTGGCGGCACTGGAGGAAGCTGGCAGCCCTGGCTTGGCCGGCTTCCCTGCACAGCGGCCTCCCGCAGCTAGAACGTCACATCCTTCTGCTGGGGAACCAGGCGCCCCACATCAGAACGTGATGTCACGGCGGGAGCGGTTGTCCCGGCAAAGGTAACCGGGGAGAAGCTGCCGGGCTCATGTCGCCTTTTATCTCACAGCCGTGCGGTGCTCCCGGCTGAGGCAGCTGAGAACTGCCGTTTCCCCGGGACTTACAAGCAAGCGCTTAGGAAACCGGAGGCGAGCTGCTGTGGGCAGCCCAGAGCTTCATGGGCACGCGGGCAGGCTTTCCCGTAGGCCCACAGCAGGGGGGAAGGGGCTCGAGGGGAGAACCCCAGATTAGAAAGAACACACGAAACAAACCACCTCAGTCTGCCCCCTGTGAGTCTCCTTTCCTACTCACAGGAACCCACTTCTGAACCTTCTGGTCACCAAATATGTCAGACTGCACAGGCGAAGGGCTCGGTTAAGCAAGACTCCTTCCCCGCAGTCCAGACGCCCCTCAGAGGCTACCCACAGCTCCTGCTCAGCATGGCTGCAAATTCGGGGTTCCCATCACCCCTCTTCGGGTTCAAGTTACTTGCTAAAGTGGCTCACGGAACTCAGGGAAGCACATATGCCAGTGTGTTGAAGGACGTGATAAAGGGCACAGATGAACATCAGATAGAAGAGAGACATGGGGCAAGGCCTGGGAGGGTCCCGAGCTCAGGAGCTTCTGTCCCATGGAGTTGGGGGGGTGTTACCCTCCCAGTATGGATGTGTTCAGCCACCTGGAAGCTCTCAGGAAGGGATTCTTTGGGATTTTATGGAGGCTTCCTCGCTTAGGCATGAGCCATCATTAACTCCATCTCCATCCCCTCCCCGTTGCTGGAGGATGGGGCTGAGGCACAAAATTGCAAGCTTCTTATCATCGCTTGGTCTTTCTGGCGGCCAGCTCCCATCCAGAAGCCATCCAGGAGCCCACCTAGAGTCTCCTCATTAGAACAAAAACACTCCTATCACCCAGGAAAGTCCAAGGGACTTAGGAGCTCAGTGCCAGGAACCAGGGTCAGTGACCAAGTATTAGAACAAAGGCGCTCTCAGGAAATTACATGGGTTTTAAGAGTCCTGTGTTGGCAAGTGGAGGCAGTGATATCACTGCCCCCACTTGCCAACACAGGACTCTTAAAACCCATGTAATTTATATATATATGGTGATTATATATATTATGGTGATTATATATATGGTGATTAGAGATATATATGGTGATATATATATATATATATATAGTGATATATATATGTACACACATATATATTTTTTTCTATGATCTCACAGACCCTCAGAAGGAAATCATCCCTGCTGAGCACCTGCTGTTCCTCACTAAACGCTCCTACCCCACAGCTTTAACCAGCCCCTCTCTGCCCAAGGGAGAAAATGAGCTCAGAAACGTGAAGTGGGTTTTCCAGGGTTACACAGCAAGGAGCAGGACACCTAGGATTACTGCTCTGTCTGCAGGAGTCTCTGTGCTTTTGTCTCAGCAGCACAGGCCGTAATCCAGAGAAGTAGTTTGCACGAATCTGGCTCTCTCCTCTCCCTGCTTAGAGGAGAGAACTCCTGTCCTGGCAGACAACGGGGAGAGAACTCGGCACTCTGTGGGAGGTAGTTTGAACTCTGGTTTCCTTTCTAAATTCCACATCTAACCATGTGTTTTAGCAGGTGGGCCCTTACTGGCTGCGGGAAAAAGTCTGGACCCCTGAACCTGCACACAGCCTGGCTCTCAGCTCCTTTCCCACCCTTCCTCCTCCTCCCCCCTCCAGCCCCCGACATCCCTAATCTAACCCACTTCCCCTGAATGTGTGCTCTCCCCACTTCTTTGCTCAGGCTGGTCCTTCCTCTGGCTTGGTGTGACCTCCCCTGTATGACAGAAATCCCCCTCAGGTGTCAAAACTCAGTCTCCTTTGTGCACAACTTTGGAGATGTTGCTTAACCTCACACTAACTTTATTTTTTCATCTGTGAAATGGGGATGGTGACGAGTGTCCATCCCACTGAGTTATTAGGAGAATTAAAAATGACAAGCATCTACAACTGTAATTGAAAAATAAAAATAATATTTTCATTAAAAATTTAAATTAAAAAAATGACAAGCTTGGAAAGGACTCCATTTAGTACATTGGCTTATTATTAATTCTTCCTTGCTTGTCTGTCCTGTTAGAGCATGTGCTCCCGAAAGGCAAGGACTGTGTCTTATTTACCTGTGTACCTCCCATGGTTCCTAACACAGAGCCTGGTGCCTGGTTGATAAATGTTTGTTAAACGAATAAGTAAATACATAAATAAATAAAAGGAGATGACCAGATGTACAGTGGCATTGTCCTGTGTGTATCCCACATCAACCAGTTGATAACATTAATAATAGCATCAGCTAATGTTTATCGGGTGGCTATTATATGTCATGCACTGTTTTAAATACTTTGCCTGTTAACTCATCCAATGGTCTCTACAACTTTCTGAAGCAGTTACAGTCATTTTCAGTGTCATTTTATGGATAAACACAATAAGCACCTGGGTTTTCACTGACTCCCCTGTGACTATACAGCTAGAGTATGGCAGAGCCAGATTCAGCCCAGGCTGCCTGGCCCCAGTGTCCCTGCTCGTGGCCACTCCATTGTCCTGGTTCCAAGGAAGCCAGAGGAGGATCCTGAACCAACAGCCCATGCAGAGCAGCAGGATGGAGTGAGGGAGGCAGGGTGGGACAGGGCTGTGTTTGGAGCAAGCAGGTGACCCTAGTAGGTTCCTCACTTTTCTCTGCCAGTCAGTCTTATTGTCTTAAAGGAAATGAGGTAGAGCAGATGGCCATCAGGTGGCAGGTGTGGTCCTACCTGAGGACAGGACGATGGACAGGATGACTCCTTCCTTTTGTTTTGTGTTGTGTTCCTAGTGTCTTGCAGAATACTTGACACATAGTGCATATTTAATGTATGACAGTCGAATGAATGCATCAGGACTTGGTAATTCCAAGATTCAGTAGCATGCACAGGTATCCAATTTCCATTTGTGTTACCGTAAGCCACTTCTCATCTGTATGCCAGAAAGCCCGGGTTAGGGGAGAGGGGCACAGCGTTGCCTGATGAGATTCTGTTTATCCAAGGAGCGTGTCTCCCGCCGTCGGCTCCTGCAGTGGCCATTCAGAGTCCCGCGCTTCCGGGGCTCTGGCAGGTGGCATTGCTGTGAGTGATGAGGCCCCCAGACGGTCTCCATGGTGGGTAAATATTAACACTTTGAATCAATTGCGCCTTCCTGATGACCGCGAAAAGTGTTTGGAGGCCAGCAGAGAGTTATTGTGCCATGCAGCAGTCGAGCGTGGGTGATGCAGGGGGAGCGGGCCGCATAAATGAGTTTAAGGCAAAGATGGATTTGCACTTGGCAGCCGGAATCATATGGTGGGTTTGCTGGTGGAATTGCAAAGTGCCCCTGGAAGGGCGCCAAGAATAATGCAGATGGGCCACTGGCTGTCTCAGCCCGTTTTCTGTCATGGCCAACTGTGAAATGGGGAAATTAATAGGACCTACCTCATAGGGCTGCAAGAGGCAGAAGAGTCAATACAAATAAAGCATGTAGACCAGAGCTGAGTATGTTGTAAGCACTCGGTGAGCATCAGCATTAATACATTCCAGGGACCACTAAAAAAATGAAGACTAAGAGACCGGGCCACATTGTCCTCAAAGACCTTACAGTGTGTGAACCACCAGTCACATAACTGTGTGCCGTGTGATTGGTGCCGTGTGGGCACAAATACAGGGCACTGGGCAGCTCAGAGAAGGGTTTCCCTCGCAGGACTTGGGGAGTCAGGGAAGGCTCCGTAGATGAAGTGTCATGATGGAAGAAGTAAGCAGGGGGGTCAGCTGGGGGACCGGAGAGACGATGCCTCTAAGCAGGGGCAATTAAGACCCGGAGGTAAGAAAGAGTGTGCTGCAGGGGCTCAGAGTCCCAGCTCACGAAATACCACAAACAGAGTGGCTTTAAACAATAGAACTTTATTCTCTCACAGTTCTTGCGATTAGAAGTCTAAAACCAAGGTGTTGATGAGCCCATGCTCTCTGAAGATTTTAGGAAGAGCCCTTACTTGCTCTCTCCTAGCATCTGGTGGCTGCCACCAGTCCTTGGCAGTCTCTGGCATGTGGCCACATCACTCGTCTCTGCCTCACTCTTTACATGGCTGTCTTCCCTCTGTGTGTATCTCTGTTTTCTCTTCTTATGAGGACATCAGTCATTGGATTAGGCCCCCTCCCCATCTATTATGACCTCATTTTAACTTAACTAATTTCATTTGCAAGGACCCTGTTTCCAAAAAAGGTCCCATTCTGAGGTTCTGGGTAGACATGAATTTGGAGAGGATGCTATTCAACCCAGCAGTGAGGGTAGCCAAGGGGAGTGGGCATGAGTGCGATTAAAAAAGGGACAGGAACCAGACTACGGAAGGGATTAATAATAAATAATAATAGTAAAGTCGTTCATGAGCACAACACTGTCTGTCAAGCACTGTGGTGAGCAGTTTACACATATAAAATGCAGGCTCCCTTTGAAGGCGGGAGAATCAAGCTGAGTGAGGCCAGAGGGAGAAATCCGAGCTCTGAGTTCATAAAGTGTATCATCACTCAGGGTCCTGGTAGGAAACAGATGGCGTGCTTGGCTTGGGGTAATTCGAGGAGGGTTTAATGAAGGGACTGTTTACGGAGGTATGAGCAGGGTACAGGAAAATCACAGGAAATGCAACAGGGCACCAGGCTGTTGCATGGGTCTGAAAGATGGAGATGAAGGAACAGGTACTGGGGTCCTGAACCAGAACATTGTGTGGAGAGGGCCACCTTGAGCGGAGCTGTGACCTTGGGCCAAGGAGGTAGCCAGCCCAAGTTGACCACAGAGGGAGGGAGCCAGGGACATAAATACCCTGACTTGATTGCTTCTTTCCTCTGGCCTCTTGTTGAGACCCTATTGGCCTAACCCCAGCTGGAGGCGCGAGGACAAGTGGGCCCACTGGTGTGGTCCACATGTGTCAGTCCCCTGGGCACTGAGCAGAGTGGAAAGGACTAGAGAATGAGTCTGGAGAGGCAGGCAGGCAACATCTCACACTAGGACAGTGACAAAAATGCAGAGCCAGAAAATAGGCAAGTTACCCTGTGATAGAAAGACGATATAACCCAACATTAAAAATGAGCATGGGATCTGGAGTGAGACAAGCTTGCATTCAAATCACTAACTCCCTCCCTCCAACTAGCTGTGTGACCTTGGGCATACACCCCCGCGTGCCGTCACTGAGATGATTAGACACACCAGTACGACTGAAGTGTCTGCCACAGTGCATGGCACTTTCGGTAAAGACCCAACAAGCATCACTACTATAGGCATTCGTATGAGCAGCACTGAACAACAGTCTTTTGCATTGAGGCCTCTCTTGAAGGCCTGTGGCAAGTTGCCATCACTCCATACAGCACTGATTTTTAAATTTGTACATGGATCCATTAAACAGGTACTTGTGAGCATCTGCTGTGTGCCCATCACTGGACTGGTTACCAGTGCAAACCAAACAATCAAGCTTCTCTTCCTTTATGGAGCTTCCATTCTGATGAGGAAAGCTGACAATAAGTAAGAAAAAATAGACTGCTAGAAAGGGGTCAGTGCTGTGGATAGGAACAGAGCAGGGAAGGGACGTGGGGTGGGACTTGAGGTGGGGGTGCAGGTTGAAATACAGTGACAAGCAGGATTACCGAGAAGGTGATGCGTAAACAAAGATCCGAAGGGAGTTGAAAGAGGAAGCCGGAGGGCCCAGGGTTCTCAGTGGAGGGAGGGACAAGTGCAGAGGGGTGAGGCTGGGATGCTCTGGAGCACCTGAGAACCAGCAAGGTTGGGGCACTGTGGGCAATGAGTGCAAGGAGGTCAGAGAGGTAACAGGAGCCAGACCTGCAGAGCCCGTGGTCTTTAAAGGGCTATGTTCCATGCACAGCACCAGACTCTGCGTCCCTGCACATCTCACATTAACTTTGATCTTCCATCTGTAAAGTGGGTATGGTAATCCCCACTTTGTTCATCTTTCAGGTGATTGTAAGGGTCCAGTGAAGAGATGGGCTGTGACGTGTTGAAAATAATTACTAGGGGGAGATAATGTTTTTATTGCTTAGTGATTTTGCTTCAGGCTACCTGCTGCTGGCTAGAAAGACTGCCCATGCCCTTGAGACCGTAGCCGAGCTGGGCCATTGCTTGACAGCGGGTTGTCATCTCTTTTACACACAAACTCATCATCTTCCTTTGCCTCTTCAACCCTGGGGCCTGGTTTTTAAAACAGCAGTTTCTTCCCCACTGTGCTCCTCACCCCAAACCTCCTCAGTGGGATTATAGACCAGTAATTCACGGAGACCTGTTATTTATCCTATATGCAATAAAGACTTTCCATAGGTTATAGAAAATAAATGTGCTTTTTACTGTCATCCGTGGTTCTTATTAAACTTATCCCCTCGGTGGGGAAATATCTTCGTGGTAGCAAGCAGTTTTATGTCCAAACGGCCAATGAGCTGATAATGGGTTTTATGTGGAGCTGTAACCAGCGGCATTGCAGGCGGCCCTTCCTTCATTGCTGTCAGGACTAGTGGGCTTCTCAGCCCACAGCATGTAAATACTTCTCATTAATGTGCTGGTCTGTGCTTGCAAATAGAGAAGCTGGCATCCCCGTGCATATCTGCTGGTGGGAATAGGGAATCCGAGAGGCCTTAATGCAGCTGAAACCTGGACCAGGAATGAACGGCATGAGGTTATGGAGCAGGATGCAGCAGGAGGAAGAACCCTACGCCCTGGTGGAATCGTCAAGCCATGAGGAATTTTCCCCCCATTGTATATGCAGACCTGCTCTGTTACCTCTCTTGGTAGGAGAGTGGAAAGAGCAAAGACAACTAAAATGTATTGATAATTATTCTGTGCATCAAGCACTTTACGTATACCATGCTTTTTGATCTACCAGAAAATCCTAGTCAAGTTGACATTCTAATCCTAATTTTATATGTGATGCGAGGGGAGATTCAGGATTAGGAGACTTACGGTTGATATGTAACTGAGCCAGAGTCGAAACACAGGTGGGCCACGCTGAGTCGGAGAGGCCAGCTTTGCATCCCAGAGAGCTTGGTAAGCCCTCGTGTATGGCAATGCCACACCTGCGGGTCTGTGGCGTGAAGGACCAGCATGGGGCTGCGGTGTGGTTCCTGTTGGGCAAGAAGAAAGCCCTGACTTCTGGCCCCAGCTTTATTGTTCTTTGCTAGCTTCTCTCTCTTTCTTCCCTTCACTGTTACATATAAGTGAAAATAAGCAGCAGGCAGTGATGTGGGACCGTGGCTTGGGTGAGATGATGGGAAGTGAGATCTCAGGCTAGGTATTATCAGTAGAAAGCATGCATGACACTGTGGAGCCTCGGACTTGGTTTAGTATCACAGTGTTGGTTTAGCTTGCAGCGTGGTTTCATAGAGAGATACTTAAATGTAAATGTACAAATCGGTTTTCTTTTTTATCACAATTGGGGACGGGAAGAGGAAAGTGAGTCAGTAGGCATTGGTACCTACCATGGGGCAGCTACTTGCATATATTACCCTCATCATATTTCAAAGAGAATGTAAGGTCCACAAGGGCTGGGATTTCGGCCTGTTTTTGTCCGTTGTGGTATCTCTAGCACCGAGGGCAACGTGGCACGTAGTAGATATTCAGTAAATATTTGCAAATGAACTGTGGCTATTTAATTATTTATTTATTTTAAAAAACTGTCTTTATTGATTTCAGAGAGAGGAAAGGAGAGGGAGAGAGAGAGAGAGAAGCATAAATGATAAGCGCCTCCTGCACGCCCCCGACTGGGGATCGAGCCCGCAACCCGGGCATGTGCCCTGACCGGGAATTGAACCGAGATCTCCTGGATCCCAGGTCCATGCTCAACCCCTGAGTCACACCAGCCGGGCAGACTGTGGCTATTTAAGTAACAGCACAGCACCAGGCAAAACCTGTCAGCCACAAGCCACTGAGCAACTCGTGAAGATAAAGCAATCTGGTTGATTCTCTCTCCTATTCCCCTACATATTGCTGACGTTAACCCCCTTCTCTCTATCGCAGTGCCGCATGCCACATCTAAAAGCCCATTACATTTCACTCTTATCCCTGCTGTGGCCTTGACTCTCCACACCATAACTGACTCGACGTCTTACTATGTATCCAGAATGATGTTTTAAAAATACAATGTCACTCTCCTGTTTAATATCCATCAATAGCTCCCTGGCTTCTGAATATTGGCCTAAACAAAAGCTCACAAAAGCTTGCTGGATCTGGCCCACTAGTCACTAGAGCCCTGTGGTTCTCCTCTTTCCATTCTGGACTTTTTTAGGTCCTCAATTGAGCCATGTTCTTCCTTGCCTCAGGACCTTTGCACATATTGTTTCATCTGCTTAAAACTTCCCTATCCAGCCCCCATACCTCTCCAGCAATCCCTTGTCTAGATGATCTCTATTCATTGTTATAGTCTCCATTTAATATCACTTCTTCAAGGGGCCCTAGTTGAAATCCACCCCATAAGGTTCCCAAATTTATGATTCCATAGTGCTCTGCATGTTCTCTTTTCAAACATTAATAGTTTTTAAATAGTTATTACCCTACCAGGCTTAAAGCCCCATGGAAGAAGAGATAGGCTATATCTTGTTTACTGCTATATATATCGGACCTCATGTAATACCTGGCATATATATGTGCTCAATAAATATATATTAAATAAATAATTATCATTTAACACTAGAACAACCTGCAAAGCAAGAGTCATTCCCAAAGAGATTTAATTTCAAACTCAAGGTCACATAGCAAATGACATATTTGAGTCAAATCCAAGTCTGACTCCAAAGTCCATGCTTTTTCCACTATTCCAAAATGAATTATTCCAGCAAATCCAATATTCTGCTTACTAGGAGGTTACAACATATGTCATATGCTTGGTACCAATTTACAAAGAATCAAAATACACCAGACACAATCGGTTCTGGTGACTCAAAAGGCCCTGCAGAGCCTTTGGGGGTGGCTTGCTCAATGACTGAGCATTATTATCATTGGGAAGGAAAGTAAAATGGTTCAGGTTATTTACGTGTTTTTTTTCTTTCTTCTAGGTTCTAGATAAACAGTCTTTGACTAGACTTTCAGCTCAGAGAGATGACCTAATTTACTTCCTGGCCTGAGACACTGTCAGGAGAATAGCCTATATATGGGATGGCATGAGGGTCTTTCATTCATTCTACCATGGCTTACTTCAGCTCCATCCCCTTAACTATGTTTCAGATTTAGACATATGATAACTGCTAGTAGGTCACTCAGGGCTTCAGTTTTCACCCATCTCACCTATTCTGTGTGATGCCTCATTTATGATCCACCAGTAGGCAGCAGCAGCAGAAAAGGCAGCCTCCCCCGTGCCAGCTCCGTACCTCGCAGTCCAACATGGGAGCCATGGGCCACACGTTGAGCACTTGAGCTAGTGGCACGTTAAAATAGTAATAATTGGTTATATTTGGTTAAAGAAAATAAATTGTTTTAAAATGTTCACCTGTTTCTTTTTACTCAAATGTGGCTACTAGAAAATTTAAGATTACATGTGTGACTCACATTCATGGCCTGCATTATATTTCTATTGCATAACATTGCTTGATGTAATCCATAGAATAATAAAACAGAATTTTCAAAATTACTAAAATTAGAATACAGTTTTCAGTCTATAAATATTCTACACAAATATTGTGATGTGATAAGAATTAGAATCTTAGAACTTATCTAGAATGTCTTAATTTTATGGCTTAAGAGACTGAGGTCCCAAGAAATGAAGCAGCTTTGCCCAAGGTCAGTGAGTAAGTGATAGAGCTGGGATTTGAACCTAGGCCAACATTCAGTTTCCTTCATTCAGTGGGTGGCCCAAAGAAAACAGACGCTGTGGAACATAGAATGTACCCCTGAGAGCTACCCACCTTTCTGTCCCCAGCACCGGTGCCTGACATGTGGCAGGAGCACTTTTTTTTTTTTTTAATTTAATACCTACTCAGTCTGAGATGCTTTCCAATACTGCACAAAAGTTACCAAAGTAAGTAGTACTCAGGCTCTTTTCTCTAGAAATTCACACAGTGGTAGAGGAGATACCAGATGAATAGTAACCAGTTAAAATAATAAAACAGATACAGCTAAAAGCTAACCTGGAAATATATTCAACCTCACTAGTAATTAAAAAATGAAATAAAAACCATGATGTTTCATTGTTTACCTTAGTCATATTCTTTCTAGTTTCAGAGGGATTTACAGTAGTTCCTAATCCTATGTTAGAAAAAAAAATCAGACTCAATAGAAAAAGATATCGAAAAACACAACAGTATTCTTTCTGTGCACATGTGCAGTGGGGGACTACAGGCTTTAGCCTGAGTAAGTGGTTTGGACCATATGAACTTTTCAGTTACCATGGTGTACTTTACCCAAGTTTGTTTGGCATTAGAAAAATAAAAGTTAGTTCTGTGCCATTGGATATTTACTACACACTGGGCAAAACATTAACCTTCATTTAGTTTTAGAAAATCCAAAATTCCTTGGCTTTTTTTTTAGGATCAACATGAGTAAGTTCCTTGAGGGAAGAAACCCAGTCTCCATCTGAGCCCAGTGTGCTCCATGGGACTTCACACAAAGTAAAGTCTCAAGTTAGTGAAGCTTTGCTGAATATAAGGAGGGGCCCTCATTACTGTGTCAGTTATGCATCCACGCACTTTACAAGCCTCTTCACATATGAGCCCATTTAATAACCTCAGAATCCTGAGAATCTGAGTGTTAATTTGCATGTAAGGAAACAGAAGCTCCAAAGGTTAAGAAACGTGTATCACATCCTTGTCTACCAGGTAACAGAGCTGGGATTTGAACCCATGATGGATCTGATTCTAAAACTGTGTCACTGTGTCATGTAGAGGAACAGAAGAATAAAGGGGAAAGAAAGAGAGAATTAGAAAGGAAGGAAAGAAGGGAGAAAGAGAGAGAGAGAGAGAGAGAGAGAGAGAGAAAGGGTGGTGTAGGATGCAAGAGAGAGGGGACAGAAAAAGATGGGAGGGAAAGAAGGTGAGAGTGAGTGTGAATTAAAAGACTTTGGCCATAGTCAAAAAAAAAAGACAAAGAGAAGGGTCAGAGTTTCCCTGGAGAAAATGATTCCTGGCAATTTAGAGAAAAATTTTCTAAAATGGCAGGTTAGGAGCTCAGTGGCTGTTGAAGGCTTGGCTCTCCGAAGGTCCCCCAGGACGCCCTTTTCTCCTGCCACCTCATTACTGCGGGAACAATCTGCATGGCCAGTAATGAGGGAATCTTAATGCCTGCAGTCTCAGGAGTGGGTAATAGCCTTGCGCGCCAGTCTCAGGTCACAGGTTCAGGCCTGGATGCTGTGGAGTGAGCTGTGGGGAGCTGCCAACTGTCCCCCTGGACTGACAGTCCATTAGCCCTTACCCCCTCAGCAGGGCAGTAATGAGAAGGCGAGCCCACTCCGCAGTGCCCTGCCAACAGATCGCTGGGGTGGGGCTGCCTCCCCAGCGGCAAGCACGTCCTGCTTCGACCCTGAGAGTGCTCTAGGTCTGCCTGCAGGAGCAGCTTCTAACTCTGCTCCTAACAAAAGCACATGCAAATTATTAGGAAGCCAGATAACCCTGGTTTTTCATCTGTAACATCCTTTACAGTCTCCAATCCTGTGCTTCCACCTGTGAGACTGTTCTGCATAGTGGGAAGAGCAAAGACATTGGAGTCAGTTTTAATCTCAGTATCTTTCTCTATTAGCTATGTGACCTTGGGCACATTACTTCATGTCTGTGAACCTCCGTTGCTCACACATCATGAGGAATAATGATGCCAGCCTCACAGGTTTATTTGTGTTTTTTGTTATTAATAATCATAGCTAACATGGAGT
The DNA here is from genome assembly GCF_054644295.1 of Miniopterus natalensis. Classification (NCBI taxonomy): domain Eukaryota; kingdom Metazoa; phylum Chordata; class Mammalia; order Chiroptera; family Miniopteridae; genus Miniopterus; species Miniopterus natalensis. Next base: position 34,781,932 of record NC_142089.1, on the reverse strand, counting down.
TCTTTGTGCTAGGCCTATGCTAATGGCTTTATACGTATGATTGATAATCAGAACTCTACATGTAGGTATTGTCTTATCACTAACTTACAGATGTGGAAACGGAGGCTGAAGCTGAGTTGGTACATGCCAGAACTAGGACTTGAAGCCTGGTCTCTCTGACAAAGTTGATAACCATTAATACTATGCTGTACTGAAATTATGAATTAAAACACCAAGAGCAAGAGCCAGACAGAGAGCATTTTTTTTTTTCTTTGACTAATATATCAGATAGAATACAGTCAAAAATAGAAATCTTTCTAGGTATTTTAAACAGAGGGAATTTAATAAAGGAGTTTGTTGCATGGGTATTGGAAGAGCTGAGAAGCCAAAGGGAGACATTGAAGCAAGCCAGATATCAGTGCTGGGAGAAAGCCATTGTATTCCTTTTTTAAAAAGAAAACATCACCATGTTTGTTTGTTTTTCTAAGATTTTTAAAAATTGATTTTTAGAGAGAGAGAAAGGGAGAGGGAGCAAGAGAGAAACATCAATGTGAGAGCAGAACATCTATCAGCTGCCTCCTGCAGTCCGCCTACTAGAGATTGAGCCTGAAGCCCAGGCATGTGCCCTGACTGGGAATCGAACCAGTAACCCCTCTGTGCATGAGATGATGCCCCACCAACTGGGCACACCAGCAAGGGCACCATTGTATTCTTTAGGCTAGAGGAACACAGGGAAAAGTTGGTGCTACCAAGTTCCAAAGACCAGGGTCCGCTTCAGTATCTAGAATTACAGAGGAGCCACAGAAAGAAGCCAACTCTCCTAACGATGTGATCCAAAGCCAGGAGAGTTGGGTGTAGAAATATCCTGACTACTTTTTTCCTCCTACCCTTCAGTCACCCCACAGTGCCTTAAATTGGTCACCCATACTCAGAAACTCTAGAGCAAGGAAGCTTAGGAAATGTTTCCTGCAAGCTTGACAAAGAAGGACAGAGAAGATTTCTGAGATCAAATAGGCAGGTGCCTGGTGCGTCTAACAACCCTATGAAATAAATAGGTTGAGATTATTCTATTTGACTCTGCCAAGTCGATCCATGGCACAATAATGATCCCATTTTACAGATGAGAAAAGTAAAGGCCAGACATTAAGTAGTACAGGGGCTCCAAAGGTGGAGTGATTAATCCTATAGGATTCAAGACAAGCTTCAGAATGAGAGGGGCTTTGCGGATATCATGGCTTCTTAACGAGTAGGGTGTTGTGAGATGGCTCTGCTTAGGAGCGCACTCCAAGCAATGGGAACAGGAGGGATAAAGATATGGATCCATAAACTGAAGAGTTTGGGTGCTATAGTCTCTGAATTTCCTGCCAACACTAACTTTTTTTGTTTTAACCTTAAAATTCTCTTGGAGATTGAAGAGATGTATAGTCCATATTGTTTCATAGTCCCTTAAGGGAGCCACTTTCTAATGCTCAATTATATCCCTAGACCCCTGTTTACATTAGCTCCGTGATACCCCTGCAGGCTGATGGATAAATTGATAAGGTAAATGGTGAGAATGTTGCTAACAAGATGTGCTAAAAAGGGACAGAGAATTTTGGTCTCTCATTTGCCTTCTTCCTGCCAATGTGCTAACACTAGTGTTTCAGTGACCGATTCATTCTAGGCTATGTTGTTGGGACATTTGATCCGCATATTTCTATTACACACTCCCTTGTACTGAGGGTGGTGGATAAACTGTGCTACTGATGTCATGTTCCCCTTTTCCGCTGTTACCGTGCACACCCTCCCTCTTGGAGTACCCGCCTCCAGTTTCTCCTGGTTCCAGTCATCACCCCACACCCCACACCCAGGTGGCTGGACTGCTTTTTCTGAAATGCAAATCTTATTATTACAAAGGCTTCCTCACCCTCATTTAAAATCCCCATGCCTTCAAGATAAATCTAAGCTCCTTAGAATATCTTGGCTCCCTCTTGAACCTCCGGATTCCCTGTCCTTGAGCTCTGAGTTTCAGGTATGTTGAACTTCTGACCATATTTCCATGTGAAAATCCTTTGCACATGCTGGGCCCATTCTGCCCTGTATCCTCTCCCAGCTTCTGTCCCTGGCAATTCTGTTGCTTCCAAGGGGATTTCCCCTGCCCCACGCCCTCATTTTTGTGTGTTTTCAGTGCGCAGTGCCTACGTTGCCAGCACAGAACCATCACTCACTATTTGTCATTGTGTGTACAACCTCCTTGAAGGCCCCACGCATAGTAGCAGCTGGTAGAGAGTAGCTATTGGGGGAAGAGTTGCTATTGCTTTGTTCTATCCATTTCTGCCTCCTGGTACCTAACAGAATGTGTGGCACACAGCAGGTGTCAGAGAAATGTTTATTGAATGTTTCAAGAATTGGAGATTTAAAAACAAAAGTAAAACAGAACACTTTAGACACCTCCATTTATTGAATATAGTGCTGTTAAAAGACTGTTCTTAATTCAGGCCATCCGTGGCACGCCCAGGGAGGAGCACGCTTCCCAGGTAGTCGGTGAGAAGGTCAGTAGTTCTTTGTCGGGGGGACGTTAAAAGAACCAGCATCTCCGTATGCCTGGCCCTGTCATAGTAATCTACCACCTTCGCTCCTCAGCCCGGCAGCCACCTGTGACAGGGCCCCAGGTTAACAAGCAAACCATCTTCCCATCTTCCTGGGGCAGAGCTGATCTGCCCCAGGACGGAAAATAAGAAAGAGCCTTGGCAAATGAGGGTGAATATTTGTGCTTTCTGCTATTTATCAGCCATCCAAAGGTCCAACCATGTGGCCTTTTAAACCGCCTCCGCTGGGATATCGTTGCGGGGCACAAGCCCCTTCGTTTGCAGCGATGCCTGCTGACCGCCCAGTAGTCACACCTCGGTGCCATCCTGTGTCTCTGGCCCCGGGAGGGGCTCGCTATCAGAGCCCTCTTTCCCCTCCAGCCCTGAGGCAGCCTCCACGTCCTGCACAGTCCAGAGCACGCGGGGAGCCAGCGCCAGCCCTCGCACACTAGAGGAATCTTAGTTGCCCGTCCCAGGGCGTTGTCACGGAGCCCCTTCTTGGTGAGCAGGGTCAGGTAGTGTTTAGGGGCCTGTGCTCTGCCTGGGCTGGAACCCGCACTCTGTACTCCAGCACTCGTTCATTAGCTGCGTGACCTTGGGCGGGTCACCCCACCCCACAATGCCCTAGGTTTTGCAGCTGTAACGTGGGGATGATCTAAGAGTAGCTTGGGTGTTGGGGTTTTAAATGAGTATATATAGAGGATATACTATATACAGCTGTGCCTGATGTGTAATAAGCACCATATAAATTTGGCTCTTATTAGTCATCCCACAAACATATGCTGGGAGCCGGCTATATATATGACAAGTGTCATTCTGGATGCCATGCAGGGAAACAGATGAAAAGATGGGCTTCTGAAATCCTCAATAACGTCAACCTACAAGGAGTGAGAGACAAGTAAGCCAATTATGGCAGTAGTTTGATGACTATAAAGTGCAGGCTTGCACAAGATTCCCTGAGAGCAGAACATCTGCCCAGAGTCATCAGGGAGGTCACTGAAGGCTTCAGAGAGGAGAAGACACCGGAGCTCACTCTTTTTTTTTTTTTTTTTTTTTTAATAAATATGTTTTTATTGATTTCAGAGAGAGGAAGGGAGAGGAAGAGACAGAAACTCCAATGAGAGAGAAACATCCATCAGTCAGCTGCCTTTTACACGCCCCCTACTGGGGATCAAGCCCACAACCCCGACATGTACCTTGACGGGGATCAGACCTCCTGGTGCATGGGAGGACACTCAGCTAACTGAGCAACAGCAGCCAGACTGGAGCTGACTCTTAAAGGTGGAGTGGGAGTTTGGCAGGAGGACTTATAGGAGAGAATATTCCAGATAGGTAGTAATGCATGTGCAAGGATTCAGAGCAAAAGCCCGGTGGCACTGTAATGTGTCACTCATACCTAGGAATGACAAAGCAGGGACAGATGAGGTGTTGCAGCCAGCCCTTGGGCCTCAGGTACAACTTTTAGGAGCTTGGACACAGTTTCTGTGGGTAATGACGTCTCCCCGAGGGCTGTGAGATTCAGAGAAAAAAGAGAATGGAGATGGATGTTTCTTGTTGCACTTTGAGCTATTATGTTTATTTTTAAGATCAAAAAATGAATGAATCAAAAGGGAAACTTTTGCGAGTTTCAATACATTTAAATAGAATATTGGCACGTGAGCTACTGCTTCTCTTTGGACACGTGGCGTATTTTTAACTCTGATTCTTCTGACCAAGGCTCTCAATCTAAAGGAAACTCATTTAGTCTGAAGGTTCTGCACCAATTACATAGTTTTATAAGGTTGAAATAAAAGCTGGGCATCATTTCATCTTCATCTGTACTGGTAGAAATTATGGGCCCAAGCTGTTTTAATGAGAAAAAGCACCAGGCAGGGGATGTGCAAATGGAAGTGTCAGCACCATCAGAGAATCCCCTGCGTCCCGAGGCCGGGAGGCGAGGCCGGGCTGGGCTGTGAAGCCCTTTGACAACGCCGTCCCTGTCCCCGAACAAGTTGCTGGAGCTTCAAGAGGAATAGACTTGAAACACAACATCCTTCCACCCTTATTAAGATTTAATCCTGCTTTCAACAGGATGGCAATGTTATTAAATTAGATTTTCTTCTTCTTCCTTAAAAAGGGATTTAGCTTTTGCTTTCCTGACATCATAATCAACATGGAACAGACGCAAAGGGGAAATTGCGTGACCATTGGCGATGCGGGCCTATGCTTAACATGTAGCATGTGAAGTTATTAAAATGGAAATTAATTCTCTGTATTACAATCATGCCCTATCAATTAATTTGGTTGGCGGTGCTTATGAATATGCAATCGTCCCCCCCGGGTGCCGCCCCCACTGTGTGTGGGAAGCATTGGCAGAACGAGAGGTAGCATTGGGCTGGTGTGGCCCGCACCGCTCCTCTTTGCTCCCTAACAGTGCTCACGATAATGGTGATGAGGAAGCGTCACAGAATTCCTCCTCAGTGCCCAGCTCTGTTCTAAGTACTTTACATTCATTGCCTCACTTAATCCTCACAATGCATTGTTGAGAGGGGTACTTTTATTATCCCTGTAGAGGCAGAGGAAGACAAGGCACAGAGATGAAAGCATATTACCAGGTCCCCCAGGCATTCTGACTCGAAAACCTGTGCTCTCCACTACTGTGCCCTCCTGCCTCTTAGGGGTGCCAGGGGAGGGACTGAGACAGGGCATGAGTAAGCTGAGAAAGGATGTGGGCGACCTGGGATGGGACAGAGGGCCCTGAGTAAGGGGCAAGTGCTTTATCATATAGATTTTATTATTATTATTATATGGCAAAGCCAACGGATCAGGAGAAGGCTGCCATTAATAGTTTGTTGCTCACAGATCCCAGTAAGAGAAGGCACAGCTTATCCCAGGGTTCATATGGGAAGCTCTAGCCTTGGTCAGAAAGGGGAAGCTGGGGGTGGGGAGAAACCATGGGCAAGAGTCTTTATTGTGGTTTCCACATGAAAGGGCACATTCATTCAAAATAGGACCATTGAAGGAGTATTTTTTCCAAAGGCGAGGGTATAAGGAATCCAGAAGTAATAGCATGAGTGTGTGGCATTCAGCTGATACCACCCAGGCTCCAGGAGATGAAAGGAGCTTGCAGCTGCCAGAATCCAGAATGTGAAAGTCCTGTAGCGTCGGTCTCCGTGAGAGAGTAGGATCTTCTGTAGAGGGATACAGCCAGCTCTTGTCAACCTTGTAGGAAAGAGCCCACAGAATACATACTCTGACCTCACTGCTCTTCTCCTGTCATCCCCTGCCAAACCCAGCTGGAATCCAGAGGACCTGGGACATTTGAGCTGTGGCCCAGACAGCTGAGCATCCAGGGACACAGAGAAGAGTGGAAAGGTTGGAGGTGGACCTGGAGGGGCAATAAGAAGCTGTCTGACACGATGGGGTCAGCCAAACCCATTCCAGGGGAAGGGACAGTAGTGAACTGAGGGAAATGTAAAATGTCCTGATGGCTTTGGACTGACAAATGTGACCTGAAACAAGAGGAAAGGAGGAGCTGAGACTAGAGAAGCAGGCAAGGGTCAGATGGTGGAATCTCTGGGTCTTTTGCAACATTGTCATAACCAACCGGGCCAGTCCATGCCCACGCTGTGTTCAGATGGCATCTCTGTAACATAGATCCAAAGACAGCATCCCCAGTCAAGCTGAGCAGAAGAGCTTGACTTCTACCCTGAAGGTGGGCACATGTGTGATCTGTGCATTATGTACAGGGTGGCTGTGATGGGAAGGATGGGTTGACTAGAAGGGGGCTGGTTCAAATCCCAGCTCTGCCCCTCCTGCCTTAGGACTTTTCATAAGTCCTTTAAAATCTCTAGATCCCAGTTTTCTGGTTGAGAAGCATGGCCGGCGACTCCTACTACATAAACATGGTGATTCGATAAGGTAGACATTTTAGAAAAGACAAAATGATGGACATAAGTTATTAGTACACAGTTCAATATTATTTCAGTTTACAGAAGAGGAAACAGAGGCCTGTTCTGATTACCGATGTTGCCATGCACTACGCCTGGGGGATATGAAGGTGAGTAAGAAATAGTCCTGGTCTTTAGGAGATCGTAATTATGGGTGCTTGACTCAGATCTGTCTCCCTACATTATAATGTGCACATGATTCCCCACCTGGCTTCTTGTTAAGCCTCTGACTCACTAGTCCTCAAGTCAGGCAAGAGATTCTGCCTCGCTAACATTCTCCTAGGATATCCACAGTATGTGGATGCTGCCAGTCCTTGGACAATCATTTGAAAAGCAGAGTTTAGAGGGTCCGATTCACACACTATTATCAGTATTTGCAACCAGGATGCATTGAAGCAGAGGAAAGATCTTTGACAGCAATTCCAACTTTAGGAAGTAGGGGAAGTAAAAAGGGAAAACCATGGACTCCAATGTTTGCCTGAACAGCAGCTACTAAGGCCAGGTTTCTGCCTTAAAGTCTAAACCTTCCCTTGTTTGGGCTGAGCAGGATATTGTTTTTCTGCCCCTTGGATATATCCCATTATGAGCTTTGATCAAAGCAAACCTTTCCCTTTGAGGCTTAGGGCACATGTTAATGGCTTTGTTACTGGCATGTATCTGCATATATTTGCAAAGCAATTCAGCTGCTTCTGAGGGGTAGGAGGGGTGGGGGCTGGGGGCTGAGCCTGGGATTCAGGCTTCTCTCTAAATAAAGCCTGGTCCTTAGCATTTCAACTTAAGGAAATCCAGCAGCAGAGAGCTGGTGCAGTTCTGGTGATGAAGGAACTAAGAGCGGAGTTTCCAGCTGCTGAGTATTCCCAGCCATTCCCTGGAGACTTTGCCATGGGGAGTTTTCCCACTCCATGTCCTGCCACCCCTTTCCCCATCCATTTTGCCCATTGCTGCCCAAGTCTCTTCATAAAGCATTTCTCTGAACAGGGCGCTCACCCACAGCAAGGCTTCCCAGCGTTCTCCTTTACCTACAGGGGAAAGCAAATCTTTCCCTACGTCAAATCCCTCCCTACGTCAGCGGGCTCCAGGTATGGCATCAGCCTCCCTTAGGTCTCCACGCTTCAGCCAAACTGAAGCATTGCTTGTTTCCTCTAAGCCTTTATGTTCTCACCTTCAGGACTTTGCTTGTGTCATCACTTCCATGAGATGCCTTCTCCTCACTTTCCTCACTCATGTTCAGATTTGGTCCATCCTTTAAACTCTAGCTCAAAACCTGGCATTTTATTCATAACTTTCTTATTGCATGAATCCTTTATCTGTTTATGTATTAGAAATATCACAGGTCATAGCATGTCTTGAAAGGCTGTCCATGCCTAGCCATACATACATACATATATATATGTGTGTGTGTGTGTGTGTGTAGAATATATATATATATATATATATATATATATATATATATATATAGTGCTTAATAAACCTTTGACAGAGTGCATGAATGAATGAAAGATAAGACAGATGGCTTCTGAACGGTGCTTTTATGGCAGCATATTTTTCCAGGGATTTGTCTTTTCCGTACATATTTAGCGAGCTTCTGCTCTGTTGCAGGCACAAGGCTCTGGCAGTACAGAGTTTAGAGAGGAGAGTCCTGGCCTCCCAGGGGCTGTTCTGGGGATGGGGCCATCTCATGTTCTTTGTTTAATTAAGTTGGCTACACTCCAACTAGTTGCTTAATAATAAATGATTTGAAAAATCTGAAAACATCTGATATTTTTACAGATCAGTGACCTGTTAGATGAACAGGCTAAATCTTGTTTAATCTGAGCTTCTGTTCATCAAAGCAGTCCTTTGGGTGGAGTATGACCGCAAATTGGATTGTACTTTCATTGTGCTGTTGCCACCCCACCTTAAAAGTAACAATAGCGTATATTTATGGTAAAACCTTGGAAATAGAAAAAAAAAATGAATAAAAACCACTCATAATTTCACAAAAACGGAATCAGTGGTTGTTAACATCTGGCCTGTTCCCTTTCAGTGTTTTGTTTTTAGGACTGCACACAGACAAACACAGTTTGAACCATACTTTTTGGATCCTGGTTTTACATTTTTTAACTTAATATTGCACTTTGAGTATTCTTCCATGTTTAAAACTCTTAAAAATGATTTTTAATTACATTAACATTTTATTGTATGGATATGTCATAATTTTTCAACCAATTCTCCGTTATTTAAAATATTGGAAACAACTATATTATGCATCAATGTTTTTCCTGATGTGATTTCATTATTATTCTTGAAGTGGAATTAGTGAGTTAAAAGGTATAAACATTTTTAAGACCTTTTTTTTTTTTAGTGATTCTTTACATCAGAGATGCTTAATTCTTCCAATCTGATTTGGATGAGTCTGGCCTCAATTATTAAATACCTTTTCGTAATTAACACAGAGCCTGTAGGCCCCAAACCCCCTCCCTCATTAAGGCACAGCAAGTAGCTTTAAGATGGCGTTTGAGACAATACCCACATTCATCAATATCAACACTGCTGGCTAATGCTGCTGCTGTTGATATTTTGTGGCCCTGGACACCACCCTTGACATCAGAGACGCTGTTCTTGGTGCATCCAACCTGCATTTTGATCTTTCAACTAAAATATTCTGTAAGTTCTTCCTTTACTCTCAGCACCCATGAAGAGTAATCCCACTGAGGCCGTGTTGAATTGGTTTGAATCATTGCTTGCTGGGATAAGGGCTGCCCAGCCATGGACATGTCAAGGTCCCGGTCCTCGTCTTTGTTCAGTGGTTAGGCAGCTTTATAGAACCCAGCTACTGTAAATAACAAGAACCGACTGTATCTCCTTTATGGGGCTGCTGTGTATGTTGAGTAAAGCTGTGTGTCAGATGCCTAGTGCGTTGGTGCTCGTAGCTCTTTTCACTTGCACAAGGATCCTATAAATAGGCATTATTGTTATTGTAACCATTTTAGAGACTCAGAGAAGTTAAATAAATTGCTGAAAGTTACACAATTTAGAAGAACAAAGATAATAATTCAGGTCTTTCTGATTCCAGAGCTCCCATTCTCAGTCTTAACATCAGAGAGTCACAAACTCTGGGGGATTTTATAGATGAGTAAAACAACCAACAACACAACAACAAAAAGTGGAGAAAGACATAGAGTTGTTGACTTTTATTTACCTAGGTAAGGACATTAAAGAAAAAAGTTGGCATTGACTGTCATCATTATTTTATCAAGAAAAGTAACCTCAATATCATAAAAATATGAAGAACTTAACCTCTGATTTTTCAAAATCCAACCCTTTCAACTTTATGAAAACCTCACAACATTGTCTTTTTATTTTTCATTTCACCCAGAACAGGGCTGCCTTTGCCACAGATATGTGGCCTTTGGCAACCACAGCTTTGTACATTATTCTAAGTTTCCCCTGATGTAGGCCTGAACTTTGTCGCACATCCAGGGCAGAGGATTGGATCAGATGGTATCTAAGATCACTCTTCAATTCCAAGGATGGTTTTAGAGTTTGGCCCATTTCTCCTTCCAGCCCAGAGACAAAGAGGAGCCCAGCCTTGTGTGCACTGGCTGTCAGCTCAGCCGTTGCTGGTCCATCCATCTTGCCCTGGACAGAAGCAGGCCCCTTGTGAACTGACCTCCAGGAAAAGAATGAATGCTCAGTGGTGGCAAATAAGTTGCTTGAGCTATTGGGAAACAGAGCACACGCATAAATCTCTTGTGGATCTATATTCCTTGAGGAAATTCATCAGGGAAGAGAAGCGGCCCAGACAGGGCATAACTCTCTGTCCCTCTCCCCAGGTGGACGCCCTTTAGAAATAGAAATGGCCCACGAGCTGAGTTAGCGTGAGGACTCTTCCACTTTCCCACTCACCCGCAGAACGGGAATCTTCCATCGTCCCAACCTGGGCTTACTTGCTAGCACATCTGTAAGTAAGTGTAAGAATAACAAGGAAGAGCTAAAAACAAGTACAGTTTATTACGAAAAGGGGATGCATCAGATGATGTGCTGAATTCTTAGCCTATTAAAGCTTCAGAGCCTTGTGAGTCGTCCTGTCATCATTGTCACTCACAGGTGAAGAAAGGGAGACACTGAAAGGTGAAGTAACCCGCCCATCGTATCACGGACGAGCAGGAGAGGTGTGAATGGAGCCCAGAGGTGTCTCTCCACAGCTCCTGTTTCTAATCAATACACGGTGCTGTCAGGCCTACACCCTGTGCCCTCTTTTCTTATCATTTCCAGTTTTTGCAACTCAATGTTCAGCTTTTTTTAATTTTTCCCTTTTGGTAACCATATAGGAAAATAGCCTGATACAGAGCTTTGGGCACATAGGCATGAAGAGGAGACCTCTGCTTTCAAGAAGTTGCTGTTCTTTAAGGGAGACATGCACACGGGTGGCTCTGACATAGAGCAGCCTGTAAGAGGGGCCTTAGGGAAGTCGCATGGATAGATGCCATTTGGGCTAAAACTTGGAGGATGCGTGTGAGGACCAGGTGGAGGTGAGAACAGGAGCAATGCATGGCGTCAGAAAGGGACCCATGCAATCTTTGTGGTGGTTGAACCGTGAGATGTGTGTGGGTGATTGTGGTGAAAGATGACACTGCAGTTTTCCAAGGGTTATATTTTGGAGGGACCTGAATGCCATTCAAAGGAGATTGGATTTTATTAATTAATTAGGCAATGGGGAGACCTTGGAGGTGTTTGGACATAAGAGAAACATTATCAGAGATGAATTCAGGATAAGTATATCCAAAAGTTATGGTCCTAGGCCTTATATAATATCTCTTTAGCTCATTTAATATCTGCGTTTAACAGGAGATGAGAGAGAAACCAAATCTATGAACTGGAGGTGGTGGAATTTCAGATACCAGGGCAGACCCATGGTTTCTAGTTCTTTTAATCAAACCACTTAGGTGGGTAGTGCCCAAATGTGGTTAGACAGTTGAAGTGCTGGGAAAACCATCTTTCCAAATTCCTGGGCTCTGCGCTCTCATGGTACTGATTCAGAAGATCTGGCCGTGGGCCTGGGCCTCAGTGTCTTTAAAGCTGGCCAGATGATCTAATAACCACTGACTTACACAACTACTTCTCATGGATGCACTGAAAACACTTCTAGCAATGTGAGAAATTTTACTTATAGAGGATTATCTCTGAAGCCCCCTAAAGGATTTATATTGCTATGGATATGCATTAGTCAGGGTTGTTCAAAAAGAGAGAACCAATAGGATACACATACACACACACACACATCCTATTGGTTTTGTGTATGTATGTGTGTATATATATATATATATATATATATATATATATATGTGTGTGTGTGTGTGTGTGTGTATACAGGTGTCCCCAAAAATGTATACACACTTTAACAGCTGACTTCAACTACATTTTGAAAATGAGATGTATTTTAATAAACTCTGCCTTTACAATCATTCAAATAGTGTGTATATATATAATTTTTAATTTTTATATATATTTACACATAAGTATATATGTTTTAATTTATATTATCTAAAGAGATTTATTATAAGACTCGCTTACACAATCATGGAGGCTGATGGGTCTTAAGATCTGCGGTAGACAAGCTGGAGACCCAGGAGAACCAGTGACGTAGCTCCAGCCCAAAAGGTGGCAGACTTTGTTCGACTCCAGTAAGAGCTGATACTTTAACTCTGAAGGCAAGAAAAAAACGATGTCCAAGCTCAATGCAGTCAAGCAAAAAGAAAATCTCTCTTTCTAAGCCTTTCTGTTCTACTCAGGTCTTCCAGCTGACTGGAGGAGCCCACCCACTTTAGGGAGTGCAAAATCTGTTTTCTTTAGTCCACCAATTCAAATGTTACTTTCACCCTGAAATTCCTTCATAGACATACCTAATACAGGAGTTTATAGTCATATCTAATTGCACACGACACAAAGAGGTGAACTAACCTGTCCAGGGACACAGAGTAAGTGACAGGCCAACTCAAACCCAGGGCTGCTTTTGTCATCTTTCCACTATATGACACTAATTTATTGCACATTAATTACTGGCCAAGGCATGCAGGCCTTCGTGATGTCTTCCCTGACCATCAGCAATTTTCTGATTTTATATCTCGTGGTGTCTCTACATATAGGAGAGGCACAAACAAACAAGTGAAAACCAAAGGATATGTTTGTACTTAGCGCTACTAATAGGCAGCATAATTATAAGAGAGCTAGAGAGTGTAGCTTGACAAACAAAAACTCCCGTGCCAGTCTCAAGTATAAATTACCCAGTAGAAGGCAGGGAGAGGCTGCGTTGGACATATGTGGGATAACAACCTTGAAATATATCTGCACTATGTGAGGGGGCTTTGGAGGTTTGTCTTTTGAACTCAGTTAAGAACCATGCTAATGAACCGTCTTAATGGTCATATTTTTGCAGGACCCACCTATATTTCTTCTAAGGCCAAGTTTTACCACAGTTGGGAAAACTGCTTAGTTAGATGTGGGGTTTTAGTCCATTTATGCTCTTAATATAGCTAAACCTGTCCAATTAATCAGAAGTCATTAGATTAACATATAGTTGTTTATCTCATAACATTTTCTCACAAATTTCTATAAGTAGACTTATATAAATTATTCTTTATATTTGTGTTATGCTTCGTAGTTCTTTCAGTTGACAACTATTTGTTGAATGGTAAGTAAGCTTTGCTAACAACTTGAGTTGCAGAGAAAACCTGTAGTTTTTGCCAACTAGTAGTTCACCACTGTGTACAGTGATTCTGCATATTAGGTCACCCAAGAGCATTCAAGAAATGCTGATGCCCAAGCCCCAACCCAGAGATCCTGATTTCCTTGGTCTGGAATAGGGCTCAGGAATCAGTATATATTTTAAAGTCTTCCCAGATGATTATAACATGCAGAACTCAGATCTGGCAGGGGAACAATTGTATGAACAGGTAAGGTGCGGTGTGTCAAATATAAGAAGAGAGATGTGTGCTCCTGGCTGCGGGGCAGGAGTGCTGAGTTCCTGCAGGGAGGACCTGGAAAGGTCTTACTGGAGCTGTTATTTATATTTGAGGGTATCAGAGAGGGTTACTTTTAATCTTTAATGCAATTTTATTATTGTCTTATTTGAGTTGCATCTGGAGGATGGTAGACATGAAGGAAAGGGGAAAAGAACCCCAGCGATTGTATGCCAAGGCACTTGGGGAAAAGCTGTGAATGTTCAGAGAATTTCGAGTTGTTTAGTGGGGCTGTTTAGTAATGAATGTATGAGTTATCATTAATTCATTCAAACAATGTTTACTGTGTATCTATGCTGTGTGAGTCATTATGTTAAGTATTCAGAAATAAGACAAAAGAGGTCCTACCCCCAATAAACTCAGGGTATTTGAGGAACATGAATGATGATGATGGTGGTGGTGGTGATGAGATGATGATGGTAATATAGTAACAGGAGCTTAAAATTGAAATTTGACTAGATATTAAGATATAAAAGAAATGGGGTTCCAAAGTGAAGTGCCAGCTTATATTGTGCAGATGTTTAGAGGAAATGTCCTAAGGTTGAGAGAGTGGAAAGGGAGGGATGGGTGATAAGATTTCCTTGAAGAATGTTCTTGCAGAGCCCCCACTGAGGAAAGGGAGGAGAAGTGGGGGCAGTGGTCTACCTCCTGACCTCAAACCAGGTGGCAGGTAGAGGATCTTCCTCTCTCCTCAGTCTCAGAGGGAACAGCCTGTGGCGGGAGCTTAGAGAACTGGGTTCTGATCCCCTTAGCAAACTTATTTTGTAAAGCGCTAGCTAGTAAATTGGGCTTTGCAGGAGGCCTATTATCTCTGCTATATATTCTTTGTTTCTTTTCATCTTTTAAAAATGTAATAACCATTCTCAGCTTTGTGGGCTGTCATTCGTTGATCTAGAACAGAAAGAGCTTGAACCTTTGAGTAAGGAGTCTGAAAACAAAGATGAGGAGGGATCCACCCAGGATAGAAAGGTACAGGCAGGGTGGCCATGTGATTCATTATCCAAACAAAGATACTTGGGAGAGAGAAAGGGGCACTAATAACCAAGTAATTTAAGGAGTAACAGAGCTGGGGCAATGGGACTAAACCAGAACTCTGTCCAGCAAACTGGGATGTGTGGTCAGTCACCTAGTATATGGGCAAGGAAGCTGCAAGCCAGAAGTCTCCAGGGATGGGGGCCTCTAACTGTGCTGCCCAATTCGGTAGCCACCAGCCACCTGTAGCTATTGGTTACTCGAAATTTGGTTTTCAAATTGAGACGTGTTGAAATGTGAAACATACCTGAGTTTCATATTAAAGGCTTAGGATGAAAAAGAGAGTGTAAAATGTCTCATTAATCTTTTATATAGATTACATGATAATATTTTAGATATTTTAGGTTTAATAAAATATATTACTTAAATTAAGTCAGTGTTCCTTTTTACTTTTTAATATGTGCCAACTAGAAAGTTGAAAATGACATATGAGGATCCCCTTTGTGGCCCACATTATATTTCTCTGGGACTCTACTGCTCTAAAGTCCTCAGAATTGCTCATTTGCCCAAGAAGCAGGCAACCTTAAACGTTTGCAAGACCCAGAGACCCTCAAGCCAGTTTGCCATTCGGTGGCAAGGACAAGTCAGATCATTCCTGCCTCTTCTTCCTCCTCCACTCTCACCTGCCACCCCCAGTTGGGGAAGGGAGGAGAGGGAGAGGGGGCAAGAAACCATATTTAGCTCACAAGTAGAGGCAGATCAGAGAAACAAATCAAAGGGAGCTTCAGCCAGCCATGTCCAATCCCTTTCTCTCTGTGAGTCTCCGTCCAGAGCTGAGAGATGGAAGATCGGCACTAAGTCACGGTCAGGCTTTGATTTATCCCCAGGACTGGACATTCTCATTTCTGAACTGAAACTGCATTCGTGACTTACAGATCCTATAGAGCGGTCTGTTACCTGTGAGTGAGCAGGAAAGTCACGGAATTTTAATCTAGGGGCAGGGAGAGATTACCCCACTGAATATATTTGTTTTCCATTCTATTATTTATTTCTTAAGTTTTTACCATGAACATTTTAAAACATGCATTAAGGTAGAGAGAATAGTACAATAAACCCCCATTTGCCCATCACCCAGTTTCAACAGCCAACATTTTGCCAATTTTATTTTATCCATTATTTGTCTTTGGGGAGTGGGGGAGGGACTCAAGTATTTTTAAACAAATTGCAGACATTATATCATTATACTCAGAAATACTTCAGTGTATAAAGGATTTTGCTTTTAACACAACTGCTTTTATTTCAAGGGGACAAAAGGACATTAAACAGTAAGTGTATTTAAATATACCACAAGCCATGCCTGTCAGCATACTGGTATTGACAGTAATAACAGTAACAGGCGAACTGCAGAGACCTCACAGGTCCTTTAGGCCTGTCCTCTTTTTGAAGCTCATGGTGGAGAAGGGACTTGCCTGGAGGCCCTGGAGACCTGGGACTCAAACCCAGTTCACTGTCCCAAGACACAAACCTGCTCACTTGAATCTCACCTGGAGAGGTTTGAACTTGGCTTCTAGAGGGCCTCACCCGAGTCTCTCTAGCACCTCCTAAGCATCTCCTTTGCATTTCTGTCCTGCAAACTGAGAATCAAAGAGGAGCTCCTCAAATGTAATTTTACGAGCAGATTAAGTTTGGAGGTCTGCATGGGGCAATTGTTTGGTACTTACTGTCTTGGAGAGCCTTTGAATAATGCTTCAGGAAAAGGTCAAGAGCAGGAAGACCCTCAAGGCATACAGGTGTTTTGAGGTTAGAAGGTTTGCTTCTGAGGAAGGTTTGTATTAAGTTATTTGCCCTTGGACTCCCTTTCGGCTCCTCAGAGAGGGCACCTAGTAGCCTGGATTCTCTAGCAAGATGAATCTTCTGCCAACCTCTTGGAAGCCATCTTTCCCAGGCTGTCAGAGGAGAAAGAGGGCAATGTAGACCATCTGCTCCTGGTCCTCAGCTGCTGGTTCCCCACAGCTTCTAAGCATAATGGCAGCCTCACCTCCTTAGTTCACATCACTTCAATTTAATTGGATGCTTCATATGGCTTAGAATTTATTTTGGATCCACTGCTCCCTGCTTTCATTTTACCTGATTTTCCAATCCTCCCACTGTACCTACTGCTACGTTTGCCTCCAGACTTCCATTCTCTGGGGCCACTTCTGCTGTGACAATACAAGTTTCCCTCTTGTCACCGTCCTCTGTTTTGGTCTTTGGCCACATTCCATGCTTTTCCCATTTTTGCAGCTATGGCTATCATATGCACCCATCCTTCTTACTTTTCCACTTGATTCTTTGGAGCCCCATCTATTCTTACCAGTAGGAATTTCCGTACCCCCCTTTAGAAGTCTCTCTCCCAATAGTTTTATCTGCAATATCTGGAGCTCTATCCTGGCTCTGCCACTTGCCACCCATGTGAACTTGGGCGAATTACTGAACTTTCTAATCTTCAGTTTCCTCATCTGTAAAATAGCAATAATAAAGTAATCACCTCATAGGATGAAGAACCAAGCTATGAAAAACATTTAGAACAGTGACCAGCACATAGTAAATTGGTAGGTTATACACACATTCAGCTCCTGTGCTCAATGTATGACAATCACACTAGGAAGCTCAGGCCTGGAGGGGCTTCCAAATCTCCACCATGTGCTGGGTTCAAGTCAGTCTTTCCCATAGACCTCCAAGTTATGGATTTGAGCTTGGGTCACAAGTTCAAATGATCTTTTTCCTGGGGCATTTTCACTTCGGCAACACTTGCTTTGTTGGTTGGCATCATTTGGGAACTTGCAGGGTCCTGGTCTTTTTCTTCTCAGGAGACCCATTGACTCTCAATTTTACTCAAGTTCTCAGCCATGCTGTCAGGCCACTTGGGGAGAGAAGGGCTTTGTCTGCAGGGCCTGCTACACTCTTTCCCTGGGAGGAACCATTCACAGAAGTCCTAATCTGAGTTGAAGTTATTCATTTGTTGGAGATAGAGCTGGAATTTCTCTTCATTAAATAGTGATGAAGATGCTGAGTTTATTTAATGAAGCATTCTGTTACACAGACTTCCTTACATGGAGACATAGTCTCTGTCTTCAGTTGATTGTCTAGTGAGAAAGCTCAAATATACTCAAAGCTCCTTACAAGAATTCTAGAGCTAATGGCTATAAAAAAGCAGAAGAAAGAGTGATTTTAGGTGATTAGTGGCCATGGCTTTGTGTAGAAGTGGTATTTAAGCACTTTCTTGAACATATCCAGCAGAAAGGAGGAAGCTCGTTAGTAAGCAAGGTAGCCTATTTATGTTGCCTAGGATTACAGGTGGGTATTTCCTGCACTATTCAATTAAATTTCACATTCCTCATTTTACCTCCTGGGATAATGAAGTCTTAATGCAGAATCATAATCTGTGTTCCAGTAAGTCACCATCTGAATGGAATGGTGATAACTGTTGGGGGAGGACTCTTCTGTGTTTGAGAAAGATGTTATTTTTCTTGGGGAAAAAAATTTGTAGAAAATATTGAAAAAGAAATCACACATTGTAGCTTCTTGGGAGGGAGTGATCAGTGATATTTGCTTTTTATTACTCTACTTGCAGTGACTTAAGGTTATAGAATCACTGACTCTTAGATTGAAAGGGACTTCAGAGTCCAACCATTCAGGATCCACTTCAGGACAGTGATCCCCCTTACAGCATCTCTAATTGCTGCTTGATTAGTCCCAGTGATGGGAAGCCCTCTACTTAATAGGAACATTTCAGAAGTTATACTATAGGAAAAATATTGGTGTGAGTATCAGACAGGACCCAGGTTCCAATTTACCTTATTAGCAAATGACATTGGACAAGTCACATCCTGGTGAGTCTCAGATATCTCATCTATAAAATGGGGAAAACAATGCCTACCTCATGGTATGGTTATAGATATGAAGTAATACAAGAAATATCTCTGACCTAGTGACCAACTTATAGGAGGTACTGCATATATGGTAATTAATAGTAGGTAGGCAATAAATGTTAACGTAGCCTCTTCTTCCTGTGCTAAATATTTCCTTGCCTTCCGGGGTTGAAAAATGGACCACATTACTGAATGTTGTTAATAAGGCTATAAACACAAAAGCACAATTTTATTCCCTTTCTATTTTCTAAATTTAAAACCTAATGGTATAGCTTTGAAGTCATGGGCATTTTTTCCAGCAGTGAATGGGGCCTCTAGAGCTGGCCAAAGGAACTTTCCTATAATTTAAAGATAAATAAAATATGAATTGCCCTGGTAGTCTGAATCGCCCTTCATTTTTTTGACATCAGAATGTCCTGAGCCGTTTTATCATCTCAGAATATTAGAGCTGGGAGTCATCTTAGAGGCTATTATACATGGGCCATTCATTTTATAGATGAAGAAACTGAGGCCCAGGAAAATTAGGTAACTAGTTCAAGGTCATGCAAAGAGCTTGTGGTGAAGCTGAGAGTTAAATATAGGTCCCCTAACTCCAAATACCATGGCTTTCCCATTGTATCAAATTGCCTCTCCCTAGAAGATAGATATTTTCAAAGGATACCTTCATTTACTGCCTAAATGCCAAGGCAATTATTATACAACTGGAATTTTTTTTCTCTTCTTTATGCATCGTCTCTTACCCTGAGTCTTGCTCTCAGGAGTTTGGCAACACAGTGCTGCTTCCAGTTTCTCAGACACGACCAGAAAGGGCCTGGAGGAGGGAGAAATGGCTGTGTGGGCTTGGAAACTTGAAGTGATTATGAAAACAATTAACACCTTTTGATTCCAGAAAAGTGATTAATAAGGATTTAAATAGGGATTGAAGGTCAAATGTAATGAGTACAAACATGTTTGCAAAGATACATTGACTCAGATACACTGGAACATGTTTTCATCCCTTAGCGAAACAAACAACTGTATGGTAAGACTTCAACTCAGTGTCACTTAACCAAGGCAGCCTGAGACCTTGCTAGTTTTGTGTGCAGTGTAGTAAAAAAGAGCTTGCTGAGGAATGTTGAAAAGGTGTCCCACTTTCCTTTCAGGCCCAGTTGAGGTGGGGGGTTGGGATGGCAATTTGAAATGATGATGAAGAACCTGTTGAATTTGCCTGCTGTGTGCCAGACCCTGCGGGAGGTATCAGGAATCGCTCTGTGCTCATTCATTTAGTCACTCAGCGCTCGCGCTCTGTGCCTGCGGGACGCTGGGGACAAGGTCCCGTGTTCCTTAACCCTTTCCGATGCCTTCGTTTGTTCATGCCGTAAACACCTTAGCATGCTCTGCGCGCCGGAGCCGTGCTGGGCGGTGCAGAGGGCGTGTCAGGCTTTCTGGATGAGAAGGATCTATCTACTTAAGCCGTGTTTTTCCCGCTTTAACATCCTCACTGCCGCCACACCCAGAAGAAAGTCCCGAAGGTAATACCACCAACTGGATTTGAAGCCAGTTCCTACCATGCCACAGGCATAGTGTCCCAAGTTGGAATTTGTGACTGGCTTCTTCCAGCTCACAGCACTGCCCTGCCTGCTCTCTATGCCATGTGTCTCCCTAACCTGTTTAATTTACGGGGTCCCCCAAGTTTGGGGCTCCCCCTCATTCTTGTCAGCTGCTGCCCCGCCCCCACCCCCAGCCAGGTACCCAAGGAGCAGCCAGCTCTGGGCCTACCTGTTATTCTAAATCTTAAACCACTCCCAAAAGGACTGCTCACGGTGGTGAAAGCTGCCAGCTACCCACCTGGTAATAGTCAGAATGGGGTTGGGAGGCCGAACCAGAGTGGCCGCACGGCTAAGAGCTTAAGCTCTGAAGCTGGAAACCTGGGCTCAAGTCCTCCCGCTTGCCAAGTGTGGGTGTTACTTAATCTCTCTGAGCTTGTTTCTTCACCTGAACGTGGGTAATTACCACGTAGGGCCATGATAATTAAGTGCAATATGCCTGTGAAGCAGTTAGCGGGATATTTGGAACAGAGGAGACGGCCCCGAGGAGGGCCGGGGCCCATCTGGGCTGGGCTGAGACACCTAAGCTACTGAGAGCCCCTCAGCACCCTCCTCTGCTGGCCTCGCTGAGAGGGGCTGCCGGAGCCAGGCTGGGGTGTTACCCATGGCACAGCAGGGCGATGGCTGCCACTCCCGGAGCCCACCTCAGGTGTGCCATGCTCTTCCTGCTCCGCAAGCCCCCGGGCTACCCGAGCAGGTCAGTAGCATAATTCCAGTTCAGAGGTGAGGCAGAGGCAAGGGGAGAGCTGGAAACTTAACCCGGAGCCGACTCAGCAGGATTTATTTTTATTTTATTTATTTATTTTTTAACATATCTTTATTGATTTCAGAGAAAGAAAAGGAGGGGGAGAGAGATAGAAACATCAATGATGAGAGAGTCATTGATCGAGCCCGCAACCCAGGCATGTGCCCTGACCAGGAATCAAACCCTGATTTTCTGGATCCTAGGTCGATGCTCAACTGCTGAACCACGCCTAGTCGGGCTCACCAGGATTTAAACCCAGTTTTTCCCGGCTCTAGGGCTACATTCCTACAATCACCCTTCCACCTCTGAGTTGGACGCATGAAGAGGAAGATGCAGGGCAGAGGCGGGCAGAGCACGACTTTGGAAGGAGCACCTTGCTGAGAGCTCCCTGCACCCTCCCCCCTCCCCACCCCTAGCACTTGGGCTCTCATTGTTTCTGGGAGAAAGCCCTGCCTGGGCATCGGTGGCAGTCCTGTTTGGCAGAGAGCTGAGATTGACCGATTTCCTGCCTGGGTGTTTTTACAGCCTGTGTCTGATTGCACAGCTCTTGTGCTGATGAGGCGTTTGTCATGGGCTCTTTGCCAAAGTGAGATGGAGGTGTCATCCTGGGTACTCATTGATCAAGAATTCCCCAAATGACAATGTGGTTCAGAAAGCACCCTGGTGCAAGGATGGACAGGAAGGGAATAGGGGGAGTGCGGAGGGCCTGGGCTTTGGTGTGGGGCAGATCTGCCTTCCATTCTGGAGCTGCTACCGTGTGCCACTGTGACCATGGCAAGTGATTCAGTCTTTCTTAGCCTCAATTTCTTTTATCTAAGAATGAGATAATAATACATGCACTCTGGTATGCCTTCAAGATCAGAGCTCTCCCTGCAGAGCCTGGCACATAGGAAGTTCTAGTAATGGCAGGTACCAGCTATTATTTATTGTATACATTAAACATCCTTTCCTAAGCTCTGTGAGGGCAGAGATGGCATCTTCTTTTTGTGCATTTTAATATTCTCATTTCCTGGTATTATGCCTGGCAAATAGTTTTGGATGGATGGATTGAGAAACAATTCACAGGTAGGGCTGATAGAACATGGTGGCTGGCTGACTAATAACAGGCAGTAAAGATGAAAGGGGGTGAGGGTGTAGTTTGAGCAGCTTAAGGTGATGGTGCCACTTGCTAAGTGGGGAAGATGGAATCAGCTTTGAATATGTTGACTTCTATATGCCTGTGGGACACCAAGGAGATTTTGATCAACAGACACATAAAAATGTGTATATGGGGTTCAGTGGGGTGGAGGGGTCAGTAATGTACCCTTAACTTTGGGAAACCATCCTTGTATCGTTTAAAACACTGTGAGCTGCAAATGAAGCACGCTGACTCGGGATGACTTAAACTAAGATTGGCCGAACTCTGGCCCACAAGCTCCTCCAGCCCACTGCCGTTTTTCTGAGTCTCATGTTTTATTGGAACACAGCCACACCCACTTATTTATTGTTACGGCTGCTTTCATGTTACTAGGGCAGAGTTGCTGTTTTAGAGACTCTATGACCAGCAGAGCCTAAAATATTTGGCCGTTTACAGGAAAAAAAATGCTGAACCCTGACTTAAACAATAAAGACATATATGATCTCATTACATCACAGGACTTGAGGTCAGCTTGGTTCCTTGGTTTAAAGATGTGATGGGGCCCAGGGTCTTTCCGTCTCACTGACTCGATGTCCATCTCCGTGTCCAGTTTCCATCGAACACTCCACCCTCCCATGTCGGCTTTGCCCTGTGCTGTCTCCCTTCATGATCACAAGACTCCAGCAGCAGTTCCCTGTGTCACATCTAGAAATGACACATTCTGATGCCGAGGAAGGGCTGCATCTCTTTCTTGACTCCTTGTAGAAGCCCCCATTTTCTCCTCAGGTCTCTTGCTCTATCACTTCATTTCAGGCCCATTCTCTTGCAAGGGAAATGGTATTTACAGACTGGCCTAGGCCAGTGATTCTCAATGCCAGCCATACATTACAATGACCCTTGAGACTTTTAAAAAGAGAATCTGCATCAGGCACAGATATTGGATTTTTAAAAAGCATACTGGGTTATTTGAAGGTGCAGCGAGGGTGAACACTGAGTTAGACAAATCATTTGGGGGAGGCATAGATGTTGGGGACAGAAACGTCATGACCAACACAATCTCCATGGAGAAAGCATGGAGCCTGGGTCCTTGCTCAGGACATGCTGGTCTGGGGCCATTTTGGTAGCTGAGCTGGACTAGCCAAGGCCTGCTTAAGACCAAAAGTGACATAATCACAAGTATACACTGTGATCAAGGAGTAAAGGCAGACTTTAGAGCCAAGAAGCAGAATTAATTATCAGATCTAGGGGACAAAATGGAAATAGGGAGTAAGAAAATGAGCCAAGAGTGTGAAGAGGTAAGAAGGGGGTAAAGAGGGTGGAGGCGAGAGGTTCAAGGGGATGTGAACAACAGGAGTGCCAGAGACCAGACGTGATGCAAGGCAGACTCTGAAGAGGAAAGCGAGCTGTTCTGTAGAGTCTTATGGAAGGTGCTGGACCAGAATGGGCAGGACACGTGCCTCTGTCTCAGGCCCATGGGCTCCATTTGGCAGTGGTCAGGCCAGCTGCCTCCCTGCTCCCTCTCATTTGACTCTGGATCTCTGGCTAGGTTCATAAAAGGAGCCTGCAGTTGTGCTAATTAAAAAGCATCACATTCACAATAGGTTTATGAAGGCAGAGCTTAGCACGGGCCCTTGGCAAATGCCATAAAGAAGTCCAGGTTGTTCTCTAGTGACCACAGCTTCCCTGTTCCATGTCCCTTCCATCTCTTTTTTTGTTCTCTCCTTTCATGGGGGCCAGACCTTTCTCTGCCAGCCTCTGTGTTCCTTCCTCGTTCAGTCAGGCAAATCCATTCCTTCAGCTCACTGACATCCACTCAGTCATTCATTAAACAAACATCTTTAAAACGTCCACCATGTGCCTGGCACCAATCTGCTCTGCTCCTGAGGCATGGAGATGGAAGACCTCTAAATCTGCTGTCAAGAGACTCACAAGATATGATTACAGTATGATCTTTCAAGCTCTAAAACTAAGCAGTGTGTTGGAAGACCCGGGGTCCGAGCGGCATTTGCACCTGCCATCTTGGTTTGGCGCAGGCAAACCACCCAACTGCAGGAATTCAGCCTCCCCTTCGCCAAAGAAACGCCTCTGAGGTGGCCTCCTAGCCTCGCCCACAGTGACCCCTAGTGGATTAATATCCATAATGCGTGAGTGTCTGCAAAATTGTGTAACCTTCCACAAAGACAGAGGTATTTAAAGTATTTTATTGTTCTTCCCCTTCCTGGGTAGAAACAAACTTACTGGAGCTCAAACTCTCCTTTTATCTAATGTAACGGCTTGTTTGTTGATTTCTGTGGCATAGCACTCCCCCCGTGGCTGATTTCAAGCTAAGGGGACATCACTAGAGGATTTGGGAAGCTACCTGCATGATATGCACAAATGAGCCGGTGCACACTCCCTTGAGTTGGTACAAGCCAGCTCTGGCACACCGTTGACTGTTATTAATATTATTCACATAAGACTGGGGCGGTGGGACAGAAGCAAGGAGCAGCTGTGTGCTGGAAACAACCATCCAGACATCCGGGAAGGAGTCCTAGCCTGATTGTGGCTGACATTGACTGTCTGGCGGGCTCTTTGCTGGGGATGATCACTCATGTCTTAATTAAGGAATCGATACACGTGTACAGGGTTGTTATTATTAACAGAGGAAGACCAAGAAAAACTCCAGTCTTTTGTGGAGTGTGAGGCTCAGGCCAGCACTATCTTGGTCTCTCTCTGGAAGGTCCTGAGTCTCTTGTTCAGCAACCCACCATGGATCAGAGGAGCTGTCCTTGTCGCCTCTATGCAGGCATACCTCAGAGATATTGCGGGTTCAGTTCCAGACCACCGCAATTAAGTGAGTATTGCAATTAAGGAAGTTGTAATCTTTTTGCTGGTTGTAATCTTTTTGCCTTCAATTTGTAAAAAATGCAACATTTGTGAAGTTCAAAGTGAAGTTCAGTAAAAGGAGTTATACCTGTGTTTGGATCCCAAGTGCTTTTCTAGGGTAAAATGAATAATGTTAGCCATACTACTTCAGATCATTTGGGGGTTTTGATACCCATTTTGTTATTTGATCCTTATGGCAGGGAACTATGATTTCTATTAATTTAGAGTCAAGGAAATGGGATATCTATTACTCAGGATAATTTAGCCAGCGTTGCTATAATAAATAATCTTAAAATCCCAATGTCTTAACACAATGGTTTATTTCTCACATCACAGTCTGAAATGGGTTGGGGGAACCTCCTCCAAGGCATGACTTGAGGGCATTCCATTGGCCAGAATACAGCCACATGGCCCCAACCTCTAAGGAAAGTTGGGGGATGTAGTCTTTTGTACTAAGGAAGAGTAAGCATCTAGTCAGTCTACACCCCAAAGGCTCAGAGGTGAGACTGGCTAGATGGCCAGTGGCATGTAAACCTCACACAATCTGCCATTCCCTCTCTTTTCCTGCTTATTGGTGGGCCAAATGGGGGGAACTCAGCAGAGGAGTCTGTAGAGGCCCCAGGGATGGCAGAGATTCAATATGGAAGGTCCTGAGTCCCTGAGTCATCTCATGGAGTAGAGCCTTCCAACTCATCTCAGGTTGTGATGTGAGAAGTAAACCTTTGCTGTGCTAAGCCTCTGAGATTTGAGGGTTGTCGTTTCCACAGCTATATTAATTACACAACATCTGGGTTCTGGACCCACTCAGAAGTAGCCTGGGTAATTAAATATATATACATACAGTCCTATATTTATTAAAAATACATTTGTATGCCCAATAAAACACTTTTAAAGGGAGGTAAAGGAAAAAGAAGGTAAAATAAGAAATAAATCATTGTATGTTTGGTCGATTACCTAAATATTTATGTTCTAAAGGGAAAAGGGAGAGGAGATCAGAAAAAATCATTCATGTTCAGGCTTATAAGGTAGAAAGATCTGAGTTTGCATCTTAAATGTCATTAAACTATGTGACCTTAGGCAAATTGCTTAACCACTCTGTGCCTCAGCTTCCTCATGAAATGAGGGTGATAATGGTTACCTCAGAGGCTAATGATGTGAAGATTAAATGAGATGATGTTGGGCCTTGATTGAAAATGAGGTGCTTGGACTAGCTAATCACTTGGACTCCTTCCAGAGCTAACAGTTTCATTGATAAAGTACAGAATAAAGGTTTCTGCACAGGCTAACGGGAGAACATTGATTTACCACCTGGGGTCAGTCGAACCTGGTAGAGATTATTTTCCTTCCTCCCTTTTGCATTACCCCTCAGAGGCTAGGAAAGCAGACCAATGCTGGGCCGGGCCTACAGGCAGTCATAAAGCAAAGGCCTGGT
This sequence comes from Miniopterus natalensis, assembly GCF_054644295.1. Classification (NCBI taxonomy): domain Eukaryota; kingdom Metazoa; phylum Chordata; class Mammalia; order Chiroptera; family Miniopteridae; genus Miniopterus; species Miniopterus natalensis. The sequence goes on along the minus strand of NC_142089.1, from coordinate 34,755,828 downwards.
GAGTTTTATACTAAATATAAGAGGCCAGGGAGACTTTTCATTAGTGTCAGATCTAGCCATTGGGTAGGACACTTTGTGTCGGTGAGCCACAGTTACCGCCTATATAAAAATGGAGATGCCACAACCTCTTAAGAGTTAAATGAGGAGGGGATTTGCAAGACAATGTCTAACACTAGGATGGCAAATCAATCAGTTGGTAATGGTTGCCTGGAAAGCCCTACTGAGAAAGATCTTGAGGTTTACACTTCCCAGGCTGGGTGTGGGGTGGGGAAGGGGGCGCTAACCAATTAGGGATGTCTGTGAAAGCCTTGGGGGGGAGTGGGGGGGGAGGAGCCCACGTGTTGTGTCTGTGAGGCCTCTGCAGGGCTAGGACATGATGAAACATCAGTAAATGTTAGTTGAGTCGAGTGGAATTTGAACACAGTCATTGTGCCTCTCTCAATTTTTAAGCAAATAATTGAAGTGGAATATAAAGAAACTGAAATGGGATATGGGGAAATTAACATGGAAATCACATTGCAGGCACTTGACAAAACTAATTAAACTGGGAAATGCAGCTAGATTTTTTTTTTTAATTTTTTTTTTTTAGTGCATAAACATTCTTCTCTTGCAACAAGGGGGTAAAACCGACAAGTGTTCAAATTACACTTTTATGTGTGTGTTCTTCCAAGCATGTGTGGTGCTTTGAAGAAGGTTCTGTTGTGTTTGGAGCAAGAGGCTCTGTAATTGCACTGAGAATTCCTGGACTTTTTCAGATATGTGTTATTTTTACCTGAGGTAAGCAAAACATAATGCTTCCTTCTGTAATAAAAAATACAGCTGCTTCCTAATCAAGCGCGTGGCCTTGAGCCTTGGTGTTTTCATCTCTAAGGTGGGACTCATCCTGCCTACACTAGAGGGTTGTTACAGGGATTGCATGAGGGAATGGATGCCACGACAGCACTTAGGAACGATTCAGGACTGTTCACACATTCCGGATAGGAGCTGTTAACAGAGCAAAGCATGGGGACACGTGCCAGACCGCCAAAGCTGGAGTCCCCGGTCTGCCACTGACTGGCTGTGCACAGTCCCCTTCACCTCTCTCTGTCTGCTCCCTTATCTGTAAAGGGGGGAATTACTAGCAGCTACCTGCTAGGGTTGTTATAGAAATTGCAAGAATTAATAAATACCAAAACACTGAATGAGATACCTGGCACATAGTAAGTGCTCAACCCATTCTAGCAGCCATCATTATCATTATCATTAAATATGGGGGATTATAACTTAATTCACTAAACTTCTGAGTTTCTTGGAAACATCATGTGCCATTCTGGGTGGTCTGATGATGTTAAAGACAAGTAGGACATGCTGTTAACCCTTAGGGAGTTTATATCATAGTGGAAAGTAGAGAACAAGTGTACAAATAATTAATTATCTTAGAGAAATTTTTTCTAACTTTTCCTCTGAAAGGGGAACAGAGCCTTTTCTTTTTTATTTTTTTGCAATACTTTATATTATCAGATTTTCACATACGCTATCTCATTTTATCCTAACAACCGTCTATTTGTAAACAATCACATACCCTATAAAATGGGTAGGTTGAATCCCAATGACGTATGGTCCCCCGCCAGCTGCGCCCTGCACGATGCCCATGTCTCAGCATTCCTCTGCCAGTACCTAGTGTGTAACAGGATTGAAGCTGGAACAGTGCTAATTGTCCCGCAGACACTTCTGAAGTGTCCCACAGCATGCAGACTGAGAGCCACCACCATTTAAATAGCTAGTGCGAGGCAGTAGTAATATATTGGAAAGAGTACTAGATTCAGGATAACTATGTATTTCTGTTTTCTAGAGCTTGTTTTTAAAGCAATTTTTTTCACCTTCCCCTTGTATTTCAATTAGCTGTCACATGATCCCTACATCCCAAGTGTTTGTAGTTTGGAGTTGGAAAGAACCCTGAACCAAGGAGTGTGGCAGTTCTGGATTTGAATCCACTGTTTCCTAGCGGTGTGATCTGGGGCACGTCAGACTGTCTGCGCTTCAGATCTCCTGTCTGCAGGTGGAGATGCTGTCTGCCTCTCAGGGTGCGGGGTTGCCGAGAGTTCTCTGCAGTTTCTGACACATGGGAGCCCCTCCGCACGGGGTGGTTCTTTCTCTCTTCTTCCCTCCACTGGAGAATAGGATTTTGTAGGTTACTTGTTTGAGTCCCATGCCCAGCATTTGGCACACAGCGAGTGCCCCATACCTATTATGTAGGTAATGTAATTATGAAGTAATATAATTTATTTGATTATAAATGAAATAATGGCCCCCAAAACATAAGCAAAACTTGAACTTTAAATGCCCAGTGTCACTGTAATTGGTATTTTATTGCACCGTCTGTTTTGCCCTTTCTCTTTGGGATCCGTCGTGGGGAAGGAGCGCCTCCCAGATCCTCACGGCTTTTATTTCTCCTTCAGCTGTGTCATTTTTCCCGAGCAAATCTCTGAAGACGCCACAGTGTCCTGTCTTGAGTACCCTGGGATATGCTGGGATATGCTAAAGGCAGGTTATCTCCGGGAAAGGGGGTGCCAAACGTGACTGGCAGGACTTCCATTCCTGAGCCCAGCGCCGCCGCCCCCTGCGCATACGCCCAGGGTGCAGCTGGACTTGAACGCGTCCTGTTGCTTTTGCACTGAATCAGTTCTTCATCTGTGGCTGTTAAAGTGGGAAAGAGAGATTAATAAAGTACAAGCTGAAGCCTGAAAGAATAATTAGCGGGAAGTTATATGTTTTGGCTGCAAAGCCATCTCCACATTTAGCAGAGAGCAGAACCTTCCTTCTAATCCTTCTGAGGATGAAGGATTGGCTCAAACTAAATTGGTTTTCTTTGTGCATCTTGAGATTTTTTTTTTAATGTTATCATTTTTAAAAATTATTATTTTCCAAATTTCAAGTAAGCTTTTAATCAGCCTCTTTGTGGCATCTCGTTGTTTCTGGCTTTGCCATCACTCCGTCACGCGATTAGCTGCCGCTGGGGCCCTGATAAAAGAAAACCCTTGAATTGTGGGCTGCACGGAGCTTAAATCACACATCTTTCACAGGGCGCATTCCGTCGCTATCAGGGCTGCAACGGGGGCTGCTAACAGCCCACCTCGCCGGGAGCGGAGTGAGTTATTGGTGTACATAATAAACTAACATCTGTACCCTGCATCTCAGAATGGGTGTCAAGGAAGCTGGAAGACAAAGCAGGATGGCATCATTAGGGCCAGATTTAAGGCTCCAATTTGTGTAGCATTTGCATAACAATGCACAAGGGCAACTATTCACTGTTCCCTTTCAGAATTCACGTGTTTCACCTTCACAAGAACAGTCCTGAGGGAGGGGAGGCGGAGAGGAGAGGAGGTGATTGCAAAAGGGATTCAGTTGGGCGGGCAAGCCTCCCTTTTGGAGGCTCTGGATTCCAGGTGTAGAAAGGATTCCCCTGCCTCTGGACCCCCTGAGCTCCCCATGCAGTCTCCCCAGGGGCCGTCATAGGTGCTGTAGGACCTGGTTTGTACCAGTACCTTCTGGCTCTGAGGCAGCTCCAGACATGCTTTTCAGTCAACAAACATTTATTAAATATTTTAAGGTCAAGTAAAAGCCTTGGAGTTTCTTGAAGTACAGGGATAGGAAGCCACGGACCGCCCTGGCAACCTTCGACTTTGGGCCCTTTGCTAAGATGGTTCACCTTTGTGAGCTGAAGTTCCATTTCTGCAGTAGGGACATAAACTGTACTTGGAAGAGCGAGCAGCCGTTGATTGCCAACTGTGGGAGGCAAAATGCTCAGCAAGTTTAATTCTCACTGTAACCCTCAAGTTGATGCTGCTGCTGCTTTTTATTTTTTTACATATGAGGAAACTGAGGCACAAAGAAGTCACTTGCTAGTCACTTGACCTCTGAGTGACAAAGCCAGGATATTTCAGTGTCTTGTTCCCTCACATGACAGAAGCTCATCAATGTCAAAGTGATAACTCCTTACTGACCACCTCGGGGTGTCAGGCATGGCACCAGGTGCTGGGGAGTCCGTGGTGAGCAGAAGCAGACATGGCCATGGACTTCATGGGACTCCCATGGGCTTCAGTGATAAACAGATGAAGACAGACTCCCTAAACCCTAACATGTTAGTCCCATGCACCCCATCACTATTTTGTCACTACTTTGTTACTTGGGGAGAACACAGGCTTTGGAACCAAACAGACTTGTTTTTAAATTCTGACGCAGTCACCTACTTACTGTGTGTACTCGGGCAAGTCCCTTAACATCTCTGAACCTTAATTTTCTCATGGAAAAAAATAGGAACAATAAGTATGCCTGCCTCAAAGAACTGTTGTGACAATGAAAGGATATTGTAATAAATGGGACATAGATTTCTGAGCATAATGCCCTGGCACAAACTAATTTCTAAACAATGGTAGCTATTATTTTTATTCATCAACCAACAACTGGCATGTAGCTGAGCGCCTCTGACCTGAGGAGTCAAAAGCGATGGTCTTGCTATTTATGTCTCATTCAGTATCTTTAGCCTTGGATCTTGAGGCATTGCTTTTTGTTTCCTTTTTTGCCAAGGCCAGGCACACAGAACCCCTCCTGGCCACAGCCAGCTGTCTGGGCATCATGACCAAGGATGGCCGCGAGGATGTAGCATTGTTCGCTGGTTTCTCTTCAAAGCAGCCTCCCTTGATGTTGTTGTAGTAGCAGAATCACAATGTTCTCTGGCCACACACTCCTGAGGCCCTGAGCTGTGTTAAGGGATGGGCCTCATGTTGCTGAACAACAGCGATCCCCTCTGGCCGCAGCACCAGCCCAGGGTTCTGAGTCTCAGACTCTGGTCTGGGCATTTGGAGAGACTCGTGTATTTCTGCACTGCCAGTCATGCCTCCCTCTGACCTTGACCCTTTCAACCCTAGTATCATCTTGGATAGGTCAAATGGCCGTGGGCACTGGGGATCTTATTGGAGTGATGAAATTGTTCCGAAACTGATTTATGGTGCTGGTTGCACAATTGTGCAGCTTGCCTAAAAATCATTGAGTTGTGCACCTGAAATAAGTGAATTCTATCATATATATAATATAATGCAATGAAGTTAAAAACAGAAGTGGGGATATGCATTTGAGGATGCTGAAGCTCACTCTAGTCTGACAAAAGTCTCAGTTTCCTTACCTGGAATTCCTTGTAACAAATGGCTTGCTTGTGGCTGAGAAGGCTGTATATACATTTTATTGTCAGTGGGAGGAAGTGTAACTGTGTTAGAAAAGGAAAAACAGGGCTGGGGGGAATTGGTGTATGACTGTTTATTTTGCATTCCTTGGGAGTTTGAAATGCATGTGCGTATTTTAGAGGCCCTTTTTTGCGTACCTCTCTGACGCAGGCCTTGGCTGCCTTGGTCGGTCCTCGTGACAGCTCTGTGTGAACTGACAGTGACAGAGCAGGATAGGTGGATATGTTTGGGGTGTTCACTGTGCTCCAAGCACTGTGTAAACATTTTTTTAAGGATGATCTCATTCAGTTCTCGCAACAACTCCATCGGGAATGTTCTGCTCTTTCACAGATGGAGAAACAGAGGCTCAGAGGTTAAGCAGCAACACCAGGGTAGGAGGAAGTAGAGGCTTTTCTCCCTCCCGTAGGTGCTTAGGGACCCCACAAGGGCACATACTGGAAATGCAGATTCTCAGACTCCCTGACTCTACTGGATCAGAAGCTTTGGGAGTGGGGCCTGGAAGTCTGATGTACACTCCAGTTTGAGAGTCACTGCCTTAGCCATGCTGTTTGTCTGGTCCTGTGTCCAGGACTCCGCCACAGACTAAAGGAAATCATAGTGAGAGCCAGCACCTGTGCGGAGTGGATGCCTGTTACTTGGAGCACCCCAATGCTGCCATGTCTGTGCCCCAAGAGCAGGTCCTGTGCCACCTGTGAGATGGCAGCTCTGCCTTTAAAACCAGACCAGTCTCAATGAAACTGTTCATAAAAATCAACTTGACAGTCGCAAGAGTTGACCAGCAGCAGAGTCAGGCCAAGTGTGAGTGAGAAAAAAAATGACAGTAACATTTATCCTGTGCTCATGGAGACACAGGCACTGTTCGAAGAACTCTATATGCATTATTTGGTTTAGTTGTTCTAGCAACTCTATGCGACCGTGCCATCATTACCCCCGTTAAACAGATGAGGAAATTGAGGCAGAGAGATTAAGTGGCTTTCATTCTGGTTAGTAGCAAAACTAAGAGGTGAAGCCCAGTAGCCTGGCTCCATCTGCCCCACAGCCTGTGTCCTGAGCGTTGTCCCAGCCAGTGGCAGCTGCCTGGGCGTGTTCTAGTCACACCCCAGGGGTTTGCTCCTCTGTGCTTTCCACAAAGACCCTCATCCCTTATTAGTAAGATGCCAGGGAGAGAAACTACTGAGTCACTTTCTTCCTACTATGTGTCCCAATGAGCCCCACCTACCTTTTCCTCTGGATTGAGGCCAGGGACTTTTGGGTAAACCAAAAGCTCCCAGTGGCAAGTGGCACAGTATCCCCGGCCCTGGCCTGCCCTGGAATCAGAGCCACACTTGAATCTCAGCTCTGCCACCAACTCACTGTGTGACTCTGGCCAGGGCATGTAGCCTCAATTTTTGCAACTGGAAAATATGTAAATATTTGTATAAATATCCATTCATATACACATACTTATGTATAATGTATGAAAAATAATGCATATGATTACTGACCTCTCTGTAGTGGCTTGGAAGAATGAATATAAGAGTGTAAGTGAACCCTGGCCAGTGTGGTTCAGTTGGTTGAGCAGCGTCCCATGTGTCCCATGCACTGAAAGGTCACCGGTTTGATTCTGGTCAGGACACATGCCCGGGTTGTAGGTTCAATCCCTGGTGGGGACGCAACCAATCGATGTTTCCCTCACACTGATGTTTCCCTCTCTCTCTCTCTCCCTTCTTTTCTCTCTAAAATCAGTAAAGAACATATATTTTTTTAGAAGAGTGTAAAAGTGAGAGAGCCTTTCAGTAAACTGAGAATCACTCAGCCACATGAAGTGTTGCTCTGGTCCCTGCCTGTTTCTCCCAGCGTCTCAGTTCTGATTCCTTTTGTTGCTCCTCTGCGTGGCGTGGTTTTATCTCAGTCCCAGAAGCAGAGCTCCAGCTGGCCTAGCACTAGGCCTGGAATGAGTTATACATGCTAATTTATTTCCCCAGTCTTCCAACCCCCCCCTCCCGTCTCTCAGCCTTGAGCTGGGGGTGGCCAAAGAAGGGAGAGGCTGGCAGAAAAGGGAGATGTGTTCCGGACAGGACCAGGCAGAGCGGAGCTGGACAGGGCCGAAGAGGAGCGGCTGTGTCAGTTTCTGCTGTCCCTTTGTAAACTTCACGGCCAACAGGTGCTCAAAGCAGTCATCTGACAGTGATGACCAGCAGCATTTCCCATGCGGCTGCCCTGCTTGGGAGGCATCCATGGATGCCAGTCAGAAAGCAATGACCCAGTGGACTTTCGATCTAAGCTGAAGGCGCTGACATGGACCCAGGGTGCAGGGGGGGCCGGTTGAATGCTGAAGCTGACACACAAAGAGCAGAGCAGGCCTGACCTACACAGGTGTCATTTATATAATAAAAGGGGCCCTAACAGGTTGGGTTAATGAAAGTTTCCTCATTTGAATCATATTTTAGAAGGAAGAGGGGAATTGTATGTTTATAGAAATCCTTTGGCTAAATGAAGAATTGTCTGGTAAAATGAAGTCTCTCCAATCCAGCAGTGCAGATTTTAAATAATGTCAGTTGGACTTTCATACAGTTGAAGGCCAGCTAGCTAAAACATGTCCATAAAGAGAACCCATCAAAATCAGATTTATTCCTTGAGGTTTCTTTTGTCCATGTAGCAGAGAGGAGCACAATATACTCCACAGCCTGAGGATAAAGGAGCTATTAGGATGCCTACTATGCTGTGGTCACAATGCCAGCCACTGTCACACATGGGACTTCATCAGATTCTTACGATTACCCAGTGAGGGAGGGACAGGTACCCTGTCAGGGTACTTGAGGTGCAAAGAATTTAAGTGATTCTCCCAGGAAGTTACAGGTAATAAAATGAACACAATAGGATGTTTACTAATAATCCTTATAACAATAACACACACTATATGCCAGACACTCTCATCAGCACTTTCATACATCTTAATTAATCCTTAAACAATAAGCAAGTATACTAAAGAGCATTGTCCCCATCTTCCAGATAAAGAAAAGGATTGAAAGGATAAATAACTAGCCCAGATTTAGAGAACTGGTAAGTGGTTAAACTAGGATTCAAACCCAGGTCTGCCTAGATTCAAAGTCTTATTTTTATTTATTTATTTGTTCGATTGTTTGCTAGATATATGCCTTCGAATGCTTTCCATATGCTCTGTGTCATTTGGTGTCAAGTCATTTGTTTATTTAAGATGTATGGGCCCCCCTGGATCCTATCCCTCACATCCTGTTTGCTGATTTCTTTGCCTCAAGTACCTAAAGAGAAGCCATTATCCCTGCTTCATAGATAATAATTCAGAGGCCTAGAGAAGTGTAATAACTGTGCAAACCTCACAGATGATGAGCCCATAAGCCAGGTCTGCTGGACTCAGAGCTCTGTTGTTTGCTGTATCCCAGTAGACCAGGGAAGAAAAGAATGGATGGATATTATAAAGTGACAGAAAATAGGTAGGTTTAGAAATTTACTATATTTACGAACTGTAGAATTAACTCATAACCTATCGACATCAAAATATGCCAAGTCCCCACAAGTGTAAAAGAAAAAACATTTTCTAAGATCAGAACACAGGTCCCTGTCAATTCGTCAGTTAAGAGAGATCATCTAAAGATTCAGATCTTAATGTTTTGGATGGCTGAAGTCTCAAGGTCAGCATATTCGTTTCCCGTGTCTGCTGTAACAAATAACCATGAACTTGGTGGCTTAAAACAACAATAGTTATTCTTTTACAGTTCTGAAAGGCAGAAGTTCAAAATCAGTATCACTGGGTCAACATCAAGGTGTCAGCAGGGCAGGACTCCTTCTAGAGACTGTAGGGGAGAAGCTTCCTTGCCTCTTCCAGCTGCCAGTGGTTGCCAGCATTCCAGGGCTTGTAGCCACATCACTCCAGTCTCTGCCTCAACCTCCCTACTACCTTCTCCTCTCTGTGTCAACTCTCTCTCTGTCTCCCTCTTATAAGGACATTTGTGGTTGCATTTAGGGCCCACCAGGATAAACTTCCTATCTCAAAGCCCTCAACTTAAGCACATCTTCAAAGACCCCTTTTCCTCAGAGGGTAACCTGCACAGGTTCCAGAGAAGAGCACTTGCTATCTTTGGGAGTGATTATTTTATTCACCCTAGTCAGAGACTGAGGCCATGGTGCTTCTAAGCAGTGGAGAGACAATCTCCTATCTTTTTATGCCTTCACATCTGGGAGACCCCTGCTCTCCCAAGGGACAATACATACTCCCTTTCCAACACCAGGCATCCTCACACCGCCTGGGAACTCGGGAGAGGTATGGCTCTGAGAGAGAGCCCCTTTCTTAGAAGGTGAAGTGCTCACTGAGGCTTAACTGAGACAGAAAGAAGGGAGGTGGGTGGAAAGAGCAAGGGAGGGGCATGGGAGAGGACTGGAAAGTTGAGGGTGCAGGGAGAGGGAAGGGGGAGAAATGAAGGAAAGAAGGGGGAGAGGGGGAGGGAGTAAGAGAAGGAAAAAAGTACCAATGGTTGAGGGAAAACTGAAGAAAAATAAAATAAAAAGAATGAGAAACTGGGGAGAAGATAGGGAGAACCAAGAAAAGATCATGAGAAAAAAAACCTAGAGAGAGGAAAGGTAGGAGAGAGAGACTGACAGAGGCAGGGAGGAAATAGGCCAGAGAGGGAGAGGAGAGGGGAGTGAGGATGAAGGGCAGGAGCCGGGAGGAGGATCAGGGAGGAGAGGCTGGGGGTGGGAGGTGCCCGGCAGGGAGAGGAGGGACAGCGGCCTGCTCAGGCTGGGAAAGAAAACTCCAAAGGCATTTGGGAGGGTGACAATGGCCTATATGTTAATGTGCTGAAATAAATATAGCGCCTCCCTCAAGTTACAAATCACCGTCCTCATCGGCTGTTACAGTTTGGGGACTGTCCATTCAGATATTTTCTTTCTGGTCCCAGACCCGGGCTTATCAGGGGACAACATGCTTTTGAAATGCCATGTTATTTTGTAAGGACATTTCACGTCCCAAAGTCTCGCCAAGTATGATATACTGAAGACGTATTTAGTTTCTAGCCTGCGTGGCTCCCAGGCTTCAACACAATGGTTTTAAAATGGCCATTTTGGTCATCAGTTTCCTGACATCCAAGGGCAGGAGACCTTCCCAGTGACCGTTCCTCAGATCAGTCATTTAGTGTCCTCCCTCCCTCCCTCCTCTCTTTCCTTTCTCTCTCTCTCTCTTAAGATTTCCTTTTTCCTTTCTTCTTCCCTTGTTCTCTCTCCCTCCCCTCCTTCCCCTTTCTCCCCCTTAAGTGTCTTTTCCTGAGGCAGCGTAACATCCCACAGTAGGTTTCTCAGCCTGGGCACCGGTGACAGGTCAGGCTGCGTAATCCTTGTGGAAGGGCCTGTCCTGTGTGCGGTGCGTTTAGCAGCACCCCTAACCTCTACCCACTAGATGCCAGTAGCACCCCCATCCCTGAGTTGTGACAGCCAAAAATGTCTCCAGACATCACCAAGTGTCTGCTCAGGGACGGAATCACCCCTAGTTGAGAACGACCCTGTCCTGTAGTCAGGTAGACCTGAGCCCAATCCCGCTCCCAGGCGCCCTGGCTGACAGACCTGCGGATGCATCAGAACCACCGTCAGGCTTGTTAAACACAGGGGGCTGCCCCCACCGCTGGAGCCTTTGGTGCAGTAGACCTGGGCTGGACCTGAGAATGCGCATTTAGAACACGTCTCAGGTGCCACCGCTGCTGCTGGCCCAGGACCACACTTTGAGAACCACTGCCCTGCCTCTAACCTTCCCGATCTTCAGTATCTTCACCAAAATACTTCCCTCTCTGGCTTCCCTCTCTGGCTTCCCTCTCTGGCTTCCCCTGCAGATCCAGAGGAATAGGTACCTAGATGGTGAGCACAGGGTCCTGGACAGGGGCAGGTGATAGCTAAATGGCAGCTCAGAAAGGAGGCCCTCTAAAAGGCGGGTTGGTCTCTGACAGGGACTGCGAGGATTAAAAATGTGCTTGAATATATTAACAGCAGCACACAAATGCTACCATTTTTTAAGAAAAGAGTTCCAGTGGCTCTTTAGTTACAAAGCATGTATGCTTATTCATGTCTCTCTCTGTGGGATCACTCCCCTGCAGTAATGAGATATAAATGACCGAAGCCAGCATTGCACCTTAGATCCTGGAATCTAAAACCGATACACATGTACACATGCTTGTTAATAAGCCCGAGCGTTAAATCTATTACTAATGTCCAAAAGAAGGCGCATCTGTGGATATTGTTGCCTAAAAACCCTCTGATATCCTCTCCCCCAGCTGAAAGGGAGTTAACATTTATCTTGCATCCACTATGTGCCAGGCAATATGCTGTTTTATATGCCTATGTACATTTATTCCTCCACGTACTCTAGAAAGTCTCATCCTTAGTTGTCACATGAAGAAACGGGGGCTCAGAGAGAGGTTAAGTAATTTGCCTGGTGCCAAGCAGCCAGCAAATGCTGTGCCAGAATTGCACCCCTGCTCCACGCCATTCTTTGGTACTCTGCTCGCTGTGAGGTGCTGGCAGGTGCTGGGAGGCTCAGATAAGCACCTTGCTGCTCAGAATGCTCTGAGCCCAGTGCGCTGAAACGCTGTTTACATGTGTGTTTCTCTAGTTGGGATTTTTGTTCCCTGTGTGAGAGCAGTGGGTCTGTTCTCTGTCGTTCTGGAGCCTAGCATAGTGAGTTGCACATGATGGGCACTCGGTGCTGGTAGGGCGAATGAATGAATAAAGAACTGTCTCAATCAATCAGTGAGGAAATGCCACTGAAGCAACATCAGATTGCATGATGGGAGTTCTGGGCTCTGGGCTCAATTTTCCGCAAATTTATTATGTAGCCTTAGTGAAGAAGCCACTTGCCCTTCCTGTATGGACTGAATTGTGTCCCCCAAAATTCACATGTTGATGCCCTAACCTCCAATGTGACTGTATTTGGAGTTAGGGTCTTTAGGTAATTATGGTTAAATGAGGTTGTGAGGGTGGGGCCCTAATCCCACAGGAATGGTAGCCTTAAAACATGAGGGAGAGAGAGAGAGAGAGGTATCTTCCTTTTTGTACATAGAGGGGGAAAAAAAGGTTATGTAGGACACAGAAAGAAGGTGGCCACCTACAAGCTAGGAAGAGAGCCCTCACCAGAAATGGAATTGGCTGGCACCTTGGTCTGGGATATTAGCCTGCAGAACTGTGAGAAATTAAACTTCTGCTCTTTAAACTACCCAGTCTATGGTATTTTATTATGGCAGCTCAAGCAGACTAATACACTCCTGCAACCACATTTTCAACATCTGTGAAACAGGAATAATTTAGGTTAGATTACCTGTTCCCAAAGGGTTTTTAGACAATGCCAGTGTTCAGCACAATGTTAATGGGTGTGCTTTCAAAAAGATTTCTGTGGTTAAAAGAGTTGGGGAAACCCTAAATTTTCTATCTCTTTCCTGGAAATCTATGAGCATTTATAAAGTTACAGTAATCTTACAGCAGAAACAAAACTCAAAAACCAATCAATACAAAAACTCTTTTAACTTTATCTCAAATTTTCAACCTTGCTAGGTAGGTGATATATTATCCCTCTGATCCCATCTTCTTCTTTTCTTGTTGTTATTTGTTTGTTCTTAACAGATGAGGGAATTGAGGTTAAAGCAGATTGAAAAGCCTCCACCGGGCATATAACCAATAGGTGGCAAGTTCAGATTCATGTCCGACTATCTCTAAAACTCAGGCTCTTTTCAATATATCATTTAGCATCTAACAGACAGACATCCCAAATGCTTCTCCTGTGAGGGTTTGGGGCAAATGCACAGAGTATTGATAATAATTTTTGTTAACATTTATTGAGTATTTACTATATTCTAGGCACTGTTCTAAGTGCTTTAAATGTACTAAGTCATTTGAAATTCACAAATAGGAAGGAAGGGATTATTATCTCAGCTTTACAGCTGAAGAAACTGAGGCAGCAGGTGTTAAGTTGTTCAAGGTCTCAGGCTAGGCTAGAAAAGGTGGAATCAAGTTCTGAGCCCAGCCCATCCTGGCTCCAGGTCCTACTATCTTATCCCTATATATCTTTAAACTATGCTACCTCTGGCAGTGTACACAGCATTTGCAGAAGTACCAGGGAGAAGTTATAAAGAGGCAGCTCAGCACAGGCAAAAACTTTCTAAGGGAATGTATAAAGGGCCTTCACTCCCTTCCTGTCTTCTTTCTTCAGAAGGCAGGCAGAATAGAGGGTTTTCTAAAGATACTACTGTATTTTGTTTCTCTTCTGGCACTGGTCATATTTAATGCAATGATTTGTTCATTTTCGAGGACTGGAGGGAAGAAGTGATGTATTCAGATCTGTATTCCCCCACCTAGCATGGTGCCTGGCGCAGAGAGTACACTTGGAATTGTCTAATTGAATTGGAGACCTATGAACTTCACCTCACAGCAGCAATGGGTCATTATCTGAGAGCTAAATGAGATCTCGATGGTCAGGATTCTGCGTTCAGTCAGTGCTCTCAGAGTCAGGTTCTTCTGCTGGTTGGAGATTCCAACTTCCTCTTGTCCTCAGTCCCAAACCCTGTTCTCCCCAACCCTCCCCCTCAGCTCAGCAATTTTTCTCTAAGTTATGTTGCATTAAGCTCATCACTGGGGGTATCCTCCCCTAACCCTGATCCTTTGGACCCTCCAGAATCACCAAAAGCAGCTTTCTCCCCAAGAATACCCTGGCTTTAAAACAAGTCTTTAAAGAAGAGAAGATTCTAAGAACCTACTATTTAAAGAAAGAGTTGTAAAATACTCAGACAATGATTGGCTGAAGTTTGTGGGGAGCTGGAATAAGAATATAGTTTTCTCGAGTCTCAGGTGTACGTTTTTCCACTCTCCAGTGTTGTTGGCCGCAGTCAGAAGTAAGATGCCATCAAAGTGATCTGACAGCTATAAAATCAGTTTAGGTCAACCAGAAAGGACCAATGTAAAGGCTCATGAATGACAGTCACAATTTTGAGAAAAGTTGAGGAACCTCAATTTCAACCCAACAGATGAGTTTAGTTTCGAATATTTGGGATCCTCAGGGAACAAGGCTTACTGTTGCCTTCACTACATTAACGGAATAAACATTATTGTTTATGGGATTAAGCCTGAATGATCATTTATCAAGCATCTACTACGTGTCAGGAATGGCACTAGGTTTTTAAAAAACATGTGATCTCATTTAACCCTCACTCCAACTCTGAATGGGAGATATAATTATCCCCATTCTTCAAATGAAGGAACTAGGGCACATAGAAACTCAATGACTTTGCCAACGTCATGCAACTTAGTTACGGTCAAGTTCTAGATTCAATCCCAGGTAGTCCATGTTCTGGTCTGCTTGGGCTTCTAAACCTTTTTTTCCTGAAAACTCTGAGACTCTTAATAACAGTTTGAAGACACCCACTGGCCTCAATTTCAAGTCTTTAAACTTTCAAAGTTTTCAAGGTTGTACCATAACTGCCGAGTTCCTTTCCCTAGAGGGTCTTGATCTTGAGAGCTGCAAGTTAGGGTTTGTTGGAACAATCCATTAATGTGGAGAAAATTAGCTTCTCATTACGAAGTATTCTGTGTCACTTTAATACTAATTACTCTAACCATATTTATTGAGGATTAATGACTGAGCAATATTTTATTAATGATGAACTGGCATTTATTATTGCATAAATAATAAATAGAGTGCCTCATTAAATATAAATGCATTTTTTATTTGGGCACCTTCATTGAAAGTGTTGCCAAAAATATTTGCATTGATTAAAAATCTCATTAAAACAGTTGGCTAATCTTGCCTTTGTACTCTCTCCCCCCCCCCCCCCCCAAAAAAAAAGAGTCCCTGGCAATTCCTGCACAATAGGTAGACTCGGGGATTATTCATCAGCCCGCCAGGAAAAGCCCTGTAACAATGCACAGCTGCTATGAATCCCGGTTGCCATGAGAACCTTAACTTTTTGCTCTTCTCTCACTTTGTTATGTTTACATTTGTAACCCTCACCGGGTATTAGGAGGTGCCTGCATTTACAAGCTTCAGTACCTATAAGTAGCTCATGGACCCAGAGGAGTAGAAAAGTCTTGTTGAAATGGTCTTGCCTCGAATTTATAGCCAAGGAACTAAGGTCCAGAGAGGGGCAGTTACTTGCTCCACATCACACAGCTATCAGCAAAGCCAGGGCCAGTACAGATCCCCTGGCCTGCAGTGTTCTTTCCACTGCACCACACTGCTCCACTCCAGTAGTTCTTTCCGCATATTCTCAACTTGTGCCGAGTGTCTCATTCATTTGTCTCTCTCTCTCCTGAGTTCTTTCTGTTTTTTTTCTTTCTTTTTAAAAAAAAATTACTAAACAACCCAAATGTCCCAGAGCTGCTTCACCTCGTTAACAGTCACATTCAAAATTTTCAGGCTGAAAGCCACTCCCCCAAGAATTCCATTAGCTTTCAGAGTTGTACCCACTCTTAAGAATCTACAGGTGGCCCGGCCGGGCGTGGATCAGCCGCTGAGCATTGGCCTAGGATCCAGGAGATTGCGGCTTGATTCCCCGGGACCTCAGCAGTGGAGCCTGTGTTCCGAGCCTCCCAGTCTCCATGCGCACAACTGCTTCCGCTTCTCCCCTCACCTTTATGCCCATGTGGGCTGCACATTAAGTGGAGGACAGATGTCATCCTCTCCCATTGTCCCCCTCTTCACCCTGAGGTCTCTGGTCTCAGATTTCTTTCTCTTTCAAGGAAAATGCAAGTCTTCACAGATGTTATCCAGATAAATGGGTGACCAGAAAGATCTCCAACCCGTCATGTCCGAGTACAGACAAACTGTGCCTCGGTTTTGTCTCAGCTGGGACACCCTGTTCTATGTACACTTCAGTCCCTTTGCCCGGGCGCTTTGCTGTGAGTCTTTCCTTAACAGTCAGAGGCCCTGCAGCCTCAGCTCTTGCCTCTGCTGGTTCACACCTGGAATTAAGGCGCGCCTCCTGTAAGAGTAGGCTTCCCTGTGTTCCCAGCAAACTGATTTGTTTTTTAAGGGCAGAGATTTTGTTTTGTTTTTATTTTTATTATTTAAATCCAGTGACTTCAATACTTAGCACAGGGCCTGGTACATAGTAGGACTTCCAGTGATGCTGCTTAAATGTTATGGAATGAATGCCTCAATGCCTGTTTCTGACGGGGTTGGGATTGAGGGAGCCAGTGCAGTGAAGCTTCCTTTCACCTAAAGAATGGGCTGAACCTTTGAATAGAGCTCTAGTCCAATTTCCAGCCTTAAGCTGCACAATGAGCTCTAAAACGTGACATTTGCATCTATTTCACTAAGACTCTTGCACTCTCTCTAACCACCCCTGCCCTGAAATCCTGCAACAATAGAAGTCCTCATTCCACTAAAACTGTGTCATTTCTTTAGCGTTTTGAGGGTTAGAAACTAGGACAAGACTATCGGGCAAGTGCAGCGGGTACCGGTGTACTGGCTGTATATCTTATCAGATATTCAAGAATGCAGCAAGAAATGTCACGGGGAGCTTTTGACAAAAATATTTAATTAATAGCAACAGCTACAGAAATGAATAACTGCATCCAGGCAATTACAGTGTTCAATAAAACAGCTCTCCGAGGATGGGACAGCGGCAGATTACTGACTGATGGACTGCATTTGAATATGCTCTCGGCTCATTGGAAAGACCCCGTGGATCCCTCCCCTCCAGGCCATGGTCAGCAATAGTATTATTATATCTGCTTTTTTTTTTTTTTTTTTCCTTTTCCCCTAAATGAAGTAACAAATTGAATTATTGGGGAGAGTGGTCAGAGATTTCTGACACTCTCTGAAATATTCATCATTTTTTTGACCCTACCATAGAATATTGGGAGCAACTGGAAGGATAGTGGAAAGAACCAAAATGTGTTGTGTGTCAGGATTAGAGTGTTCATCAAATGTTAATTGAGGATCGGTGGGCAAACTTAAGGCTCCTGTCCTGGCTGCATGGCCTTGGATAAGTACCATTGCTTCTGTAACCTGTTCTTTTTCTGCCTTGTAAGAAGGATACTGAGACTCACCTGGCATTGTAGCTGTGGTGAAGCAATACTCCTGGCATACGGTAGCAGTTCATTACCTGGTAGTTCCTCTCGCTCAGGTAACTTCTTCAGAGCTGGGGAGGTGGAATTTGATTTCCTGGCCACCGAGGGATCCATGGTAGGGACACTGACCCAGCTGAAATAAATGGGACCACTCTAAAAAGAGAACACAGCATCTAGAAATATGGTAAAACACCATTATAAGGACCCAAGGGGAATCTAAAACTTTCACGTAAGACACAGAAATGCATTATTAAAAGGTTAACAAAATGGCCGGGTTTGTGTCCTGCAGAGAAGAGAGCCAAACACCAATCATTTTATACCTAAATTTGCATTCCATAGGACACATCTCTGTGGGGTGTTACTCTAAAGAACTTGCAACTGGTGGGAGTCCTAGAAAGCAGCCGACAGCCGGAGGTTGTAGGGTCCTGCCTATTGATGTGATTCAGAGCAGGACATCAACACGTGGGGGACTGGAGAGTGTTTCAGGGTGGGGACATAGACCCAGAGTATCCAGAAATAGACTTTGCATGGAAGCATGTTCACTTGTGTCTGTGTCATCTGCTCAGCTGTGAGTTCTATTCATTTGACAAACACCTTACGGGAAAACTATTGTGTGCCAATCAAAATACTAGGCACTAGGGATACAGTGGTAACGACCTAGCAGGAATGACTGACATTAAACATGAAATTGCACAAATAATTAAACATGTCATCAGAGCCATGAAGGAAAAGCAATGCACTACCAGGTGAGCATGTACCAGGCGAACATGCACCGGGAGAGGACTGAGCCTTTGTCTGGTCAGCCTCCTCCATGACTCTGTGTAGTAGGTGCTTGGTGAGTTCTCGTTGACCTGAATTAAATGGAAATAAACAGCAAAGCTCCCCATTGTTTCCCATATCGTCTGCTGCCTTCTCTCCTGATCCTGTCCCATCGTCAGTCTGGACCTCTTGGGAAAGGCACCAGGTCTTGTGGACCAAACATGTATTTCACTCTTAGAAAAACCTGTGTCGAGGCCCTTCCTCCACCTCATAAGGCTGACTGCCCTTCAGTGAGTGGATTAACCTTCCTAAACTCAGTTTCCTCATTTGTAAATGAGCCTCTGTGTGTGGTCTTACTAGGATAATGTTGTGAGGATAGACAGAGTGTATGTGTGTAAGACACTTAATGTTGAACCGGGAAAGGACCTGACAAGTGGATGCTGTTTTGCTTTGGGGAAAATTAGACCAAGGTGGACTTTGGAAGTGGTAAAGGGCATAGGATTATAAGGAACTGTCTGTGAGGTTGAGTCTCATTTCTGTCATTTACCACCTGAGATGCCATCTAGGGGCAGGTCACCTACCTCTAAGTCTACCTTGCAGGCTGGTTGTAAAGATAAATGTGATGACATGTGTATGTAGTAAGAGTTTAATAAGTGCTGGGATCGTATCAGCAGCAGCATTATTTTGGACTCCTGTGAAGTCCCAGTTTACCATCACCCTCAGATACCGGCTCCTGGGAGCTGATGACACCTCTGCCATCTGACCAGCTCCCCATTCCTGGCTTGGCTTCCCCCCTTCGGCACCTTCTCATCGATGCGTTCCCAGGATGCACTGCAGCCTGGCTGGCTGAATTATGATAGTTGGGGTTGCGAATGGCAAGTGCAGGTCCTGACACATCACGGAGAAATGGTGCATCATTTATCTCATTCCCACCAACACTTTGAGTTTTGAGGGGAGAGAGAGTAGGGGAGGGGGATGTAAATAATAATGAAATGTCTCAGAAATTAATGAGGTAATGGGTGAGCACATTTCCCTCCAAATGAGCTGGGGTCATGTTCCCGGGAAGGAAAGACAAAGAGGGATAGCGGACTGAACAAGCTCAAATCTGAAATCAAGCAAACAGGCTGAATAAGTCTTTGTCCAGTTGAGTCTTATTTGTGGCGATTACTCCTCTGAGCCTCTAGTCCCCAGTGCCCCATGTGTGGGCCACAGGCGCTCATTTAGCAGCCCTCAGTCTGACATCTTAATGTTTCCCTTCCTGTGTTAAAAATGGGTATGTGCTTCGAAACTCATACATGTCGTTAGTGGTTCCGTCAAAACCTTTCTGTTCATAGAAATGGAGTAAGAAGAAAGTCAGAGATGAGGGTGTCCTGGTGCGGTGGAAGGACGGCTACCCAGGGGCCATGGCAATGAGCTTGCGTCCCGGCTTCATCCTTTGCTAGCTGTGCGACCCAGGGCAGGACACGCCTCTTGTCAGAGTCAAAAGAAAAACAGGTTTCATCATCCCTGCTCCTTTGTTCTCTTGGTCATTCGTTTCTCACATGGTTGTCAAAGGGCTTCCTGATGATGACAGAATGAAGAAGGCGTGTTGGGAGGTTCCACCAGGTGTGGGGGCTCCAGCCAGAGGCAGGCTGAGCGGACAGCTACAGGCCAGGCGCTGTTTCTTTTTTTTAATATGTCTTTATTGATTTCAGAGAGAGGAAGGGAGAAGGAGAGGGAGGAGAGAGAAACAGCAATGATGAGAGAGAGTCATTGATGGGCTGCCTCCTGCACGGCCCCTGCTGGGGATGGAGCCCACAACCCAGGCATGTGCCCTGACTGGGAATCGAACCGCGATCGCCTGGATCCTAGGTCGACACTCAACCGCTGAGCCATGCTGGCTGGGTGGTGCCGTTTCTTACATTGACCCATTTAATACTCAGATCTATTAGCATCATGATCCCATTTTCATGCAGGGGCAGACTGAGGCCTAGAGAATTTAAGTACCTTGCCCAAGGTCACATAGCCCATAAGTAGCAGAGCGAAGGTTTGGAGCCAGGCCCACCTGACTGCAGAGTCTATGTTTTCCACCGGGGAGGCCTGGGGACTTTGGACGACCTCTGAAAATGCTTTTTGGAGTTGAGGAAACCAGGCTCCTGAGCAGTGTGGAGATGCAAGGGCCCGTACCTGAGCCCTCTGAGGTCTGCTTGGCTTCCCAGCTGCCCTCAGCAGAAGCCCATGTTGGCAATGCCTGGTGATTTTAAATCAGACTTATGTTCATCTCACTTTGTGAAGAGGCTCTTGAGGACTTTGGCTGTTAAGCAATTAGAAGTCTCGGGAGTACAAACTGCTTTTGCTCCCCAACTTCATCTCTCTCCATCCCCTCCACACCACCCCAACTTCCCCCAGGAAACTTGTGGACTCTCTCAGCCCATCAGCACTGAGCTGCACTTGAATTCCAATCACAGGAGGTAACAGGCCCAGGTGATTCCACCTTGTTAGATGCCAAGGAGCACTTGAAGGGAAAATGACTCTCAGTGACAGGGGCCTGTCCTAGCTCCGTGTGTGGGCTCCTCCCAAGAGGAAGGAACTCAAGCTTCTTGGGTACCTACCATGTACCAGGAATTTTACATACGTGGTTATCTTTAATCCTTAATCCCCCTACCTGAGATGCATCCCACTGGAAGGAAATGAAGCTCAGAGAAGTTAAGTGACTTGCCCAAGATGACACAGCCATGGCTACGTGAGTGAGGATTCAGAGCTGGAACCTAGGTTCGTGTGATTGCGAATGCTCTGGTTTTCTGCTCTGGGGTCCTGCCTCTCCTGAGGTAGCCTCAGGCTCGTCTTCCCTGGCAAGCTTAGTCAGGAGAGGGGCAAGCCTTTGGTCTTCTCCCCACCCTGCCTGCCATGCTGAAACAGTCACCTCACGCACGTGGTCTTCACCCCTCCAGGGCATCTTCATTTTTAACAGAGATGAGTCTCTTCTGGGAGCAACTGCACTTGTGAGTACTCACCTGGCCTCAAGCTCAGTGGGGCAACCCAATTGTCAGTTTTCTCTCATATTAGCAACTTAATTGCAACCTCAGAAAGGAAAGGACACGCGAATCCTACCCACTGATGCTCCAGGCAGGCGGCGGCATCCCAAGTGTACTCATTTTTGTGGCCTCCCCCCCATTAGTAACCTCAGTGTTATTCTGCACAGAAATCCTCCGATTTCAAGGGGACACTTCACAGCACTCCCATACTCCCCCTCCAGCTCCTCCCCCAGCAATTAAAACCTCTCAGCACCAGCAGAGGCAGGCAGGCATCTTCTATAAATGGTGATTGGCACAGCCTCAGTACAACCTCGTGGTAAAGACCAAGGCATCTCTTTTTCTGAGCTGAGCACCGTTAGCTTTGTTTACATCGCTGAAGGAGCTTATCACACTCTGCCGTGTATGGTTCATGGTTCATTTGTTCATTCATTCATTCATGCATTCATTCATTCATCCATTCATGCATTCATGCATTCATTCATTCAGAAAGGTTTCACAGCACAGTGGAAGGAGCACGTGCCTTGGCGTTAGACATGCCCGAGTTTGAATCCCGGGGTCCCCAGCTCTGCTCTTGACTGATCATTAGTCCTTGGACAATAAACGTCACCTTTGCGCCCTCGCTTCCTCACCTCTATAACTAGGGAACAAATACCATCCTCATATCGTTGTGGTGAGGCTGAATGAGTTAATGTCAGTGAAATGCATCATGTAAAGGGTAAACAGAACACATAATCGTGGTATAGCATTATGGAAAATAGAATCCAGGTATGTCTGAGGGCTGGGGAATTTGCCTACCGGAGGGGCTGATGCTGGGCATGGAGCTGGAGCTCCCATTATCTGAAGAGCAGCCTGTTAAAAGAGCGGACTTGTTATGTGTGGTTCCAGAGGGAGGACCATGGCCAGTAGATGGAAGTTCCTGAAAGAAAGATATCAGTTCTATTCACACACAAAAATTTTATAGCACAGCCATCCAAGAAAGGCGATATTGAACAGCTTGTGCATGGGACCCGGAGTTAGGAAACCTAACGCGGAGTCTCAGCTCTACCCCTTACACACTGAGTGACCTTGAGCAGTTTATTTAAACCCTCTACCCCTCACTATCCTTATCTAGGAGTTAGGGATATTAACATTAACTCTCATGCGTTTTGGTGCGGATTAAATAAGATAATGCATGTAAATCCCTGTGCCCAGCATGTAGTAAATATTCAATAAATGGTAGTTAATTACGATGCAAATAAGAGTAACAGTTGCTAAAGGCCTTCGAGGTGTTAAGCTCCCTGTGGAGAGCCATGGAGAAGACATAGCAGTGCAGCAAAGATAGCACCCTGCTGAAGCTAAAAAGTAGGAAGCCTCCTGCTCTTTGTCGCAAGTGGGAACTTTCAGAATTGGGATGTCACCTCTGTGGACCTTGTTCCCCAGGAGAAGAGAAGGTGAAGCAGCAGAGAACACGTGGCCCACTGTCAGGGAGGCAGGGGAGGAGGCAGGCTTAGCGGCAAGGACAGGGGTCCCTTCCCTTCCTCATGCCTGTAGTTCCCAGGCGCCCGGGAAGCTGAGAGCCATCGGCACAGCCTGGACAGTCCACTGCTGGTCTCTGCGTCCAGCATGAAGGCACTGCCTGGAAAGACACATGACGACTGTGTGGCAATTTGAACAAATCGTTTCACCTCTGAGCCTCAGTTTCTTCAGTTATTACAAGAAAGGGTAACACTACCTCCCTTACAGGGTCATTAGGATACAACATGCTGATCTGATTGATGGGAAGTTTCCAGTGCAGGCTCGGGATGTTGTTAATCTTGCTGACCGGTCATGAGTATACACATGTTTCTGTGTCCTAACATTGCTGACTGGTCACAACGGAAAAGTAGGCATCCGCATGGGGGAGTTCTGGCTCAAAATAGCCCATCAGCAAGGTGTTTAACATGCTTTCTAAATACACCGAGAGCCCCTGGGTCATGGACAGTATTTGAGTTTCTGTGCTGGTGGTTGAAGAACACTGGCCACAGTCTTCTCACAGTCTCCACTATTTGGTCAGTGGACAACTCTGCCCAGGCAACTGACTTCCTTCTCCAAGGCCTAACAAATCCTGGTGTAGCTAATGCTCAGCCATTTGTTTTCTCTTTTCATTTTTTGAGAGTCTGCGAAG
The DNA here is from genome assembly GCF_054644295.1 of Miniopterus natalensis. Lineage (NCBI taxonomy): Eukaryota > Metazoa > Chordata > Mammalia > Chiroptera > Miniopteridae > Miniopterus > Miniopterus natalensis. The sequence goes on along the minus strand of NC_142089.1, from coordinate 34,732,633 downwards.
GAACCACACTAGAAACTTTCTATTTTTTTCACATTGAATCCTCACATCAGCCATTCATTCACCCATTCTTTTTAAATTATCATTTTCTATTTAAGATACTTATTAAGTACATACTTTGTTCAGTGGTGAGTAGTAGAATCCAAAGATAAATATCACCTATTCTCTGTCTTTAAGAAATACCATCTAGTAAAGGAATTTAACCACTAAACACAAACATTATAATATGGGTGTCATTATTTCCACATTACAGATATAGGTATAAAGATACTAAAGCAGGTTTTCAACCCAGTTTCTACTCTGCTTCCTTTAACCCTGCCCTGAAAGCTGTTGTTTCCAAAATTGCTTTATTGAATTATATGCTTTCCAAGTTGAACAGTTGCATTGGGGAAGGAAAGGGAAAGAGAAGGTAGATGAAGAGCAGAGAAATGCAGTTTAGCCGACTTACAGGCCCGTTTAAGCGACTGATCTTTCTGCTTTTTGCAGAACCTGTTGGGGTGCCCAGATTACTGACACGTAGTTGGGAAATGTGTTTCTCAAATGCAAAGTAAAACACCTTGCCTCCCAACTCTAAGATCTCATTAAATGAGCTAACTCACCTACTGCTTAATTTGCTAGAAGCCCTATGAGTAATTAGGCTGCTGACATCTTCCAAAATTATATTCTTAATTGTTGCATTCTTTTGCATCACAATGAAGCTGCCCAGCCTTCCTCCCAGACTGCCTTCCTCCTCTCCCCGCCACAGCTCCAGCTCCCTGCAGAAGAAAGAGGTGAGTTTTGCATTTTGCACACTTACCATCATGAACATAATTAGTGGGAGATATTAATTAGAAACACAAGACCACCCTGGAGATCCAGCAGAATATTTGAAACAATGGATTTGGTTGTTTTCGTTTTTCTTTCCTAAAGCTCGTCCTGAGCCCTGACATACTGCAGCTGCTGTTTTACCAGGGCGAGCTTCTGTTTCTTGATATTGTTTGCAACAATTTATAAGTGCTTACTGGAGCGGTGCTGCATTGCTTTGGCTTGTAACCCACAACACAATATTTCACTCTTGAGATGTTACATCCATTTGTCATAGTAAATGCGTGTGTGTGTGTGTGTGTGTGTGTGTGAGTGTGAGTGTGAGTGTGTGTGTGTCTATACTCTGGGAAAGCGCAGCATTTTCCTTACACAGATAACACTAGTCTGGGGGAAATGTACACTGAGCCATATCCCGGAGAACCGCTGCAAACACGTTTTGGGCTCACTGTAGATAGGCTCTAATTGCTTTGAATTTACTTTAGTACTTTACTGGGGATTGCTTTGAGGTGATTATGAAAGAATAAGGAGGCTTCTGCGAGGAGAAATTAGAAAGAAAATGCTTAGGAGACAGTCTATTTTTGGGTTTTGTGTGAGTGAGCCTCCAGTTGCTGACAAGTGGCAGCGACATCCCTCCCACCAGAACTGTGGGGCCGGGGGCCTCCTGGGCAACTCTTGTTTTGGTGTGACCGGTTCTGTGCCCGCCCTGCCCCGCTCTTGCGCTGCCTGTGAATCTCCTTGCTCCTGCCTCCTGGCGGCTGGGGTGCTGTTCAGTACCCACCTTTGTACTTGGAGGGCAGTTCTGTGCCCGGTGCCCTGCCCAGTGAGCTCACTGGCCGCCTGGGATTTCCATCATTCAATGCCCAGAACATGTGGTCTGGATTTCCTCCTCAATCTTTCAGTTGGCTTTATTTTTTAAGTAAAAAGAATTTTAATCTTACCACCCAGTGATAACCCATTGAATGCTTGGATAAACACCTTTCTAGGTATTTATTCTATGTATGTACACACGTAACTTTCAGTTGGCTTTAAATGAGGCTACGCCCATGTTTGAGAAGAGACCCTTTTGAGTTCTCACTCCTCCACAAGCTTTCTGTGTGGGCTTGACCACGTCATTCAAGCCCTCAAGGCTTCTGTTTTCATTTATTTAACATGCTAAAGGGCAAGGCTTCTCTCAGCTTTGGATTTTAGTGGATGTGTGCATCTTGGGTGTCAGAAATCTGACTCAGGGAGACTGAGCATTGGAAGGCTTATCGCTCTCAGTCGTCCCTTCCTTGGAAAGAAAGGCCAGTGACCTAATTGAGTAATGAGAATAGACAGGAGGCCTCGGGTGCACCATAAGAGCAGGGATTTGGACTCTCAGACCTGGCTGCAAGCCAGCTGCACAACTTAAGAGCTCTGCGACCCGGGGTTCCTCCCCCCTCTCTGAGCCTCCATCCCCTCTTGACAAAGCAGGACCGTAATGCCTGCCTGGAGCCCAGCCATGGAAATTAAATAAGAAAATGTTAGTGAAAGTTATCAACACAGTGCCCGGCATACACAGGCTCTCAAGGAAGGTTAATTTTCATCTGGTCCTCTGCTCCATCTTCTTTGAAGGGAGGAGGTGCCAGAACTGAAATCAGAAACCAGACACTAAAATCAGTAACCAGGAGCAGAAGGCCATGAAGGGGTGTAAGAAATAAAGGGGGAGCCGTCTGACTTAATGATGGTAAATAGCTGCGTTTTCTCCAAGGCAGCTTAGGAAAGAGGAGGTGCACACCTCTCCCTTGTCTGCAGCAGGGTTCCTTAATGATGCTGAAACACAACTATAACACTAACCCCTGTTTGCTGAGGGAGGCAGTGGGCTTGCAAAGTGAGATACGCAGAGTAGCTCTAATCCCGACACCAGCTTCTGTTGCATTTTATAGAGTCAGGCACAGAGTGAGACATCCAAGAAGGAACAGAGCTAGAATGGTTTCATTTGATATCCAAGATTCCTGCTCTAGCTCTGTCAGATACAGGCTAGGAAAGCACAGTGGTCATTTAAGTGAACCGCACACCTGACCCTGTTGCTTAATATGGTGCTTTACCTAAAACAGATTCTGGTCTAAACGGCAATTCACGTTTGCATGCCCAACATCTGGTGCATGATAGCTGCCCAGTTAAATGTTGAATAACTAAATGAAAAACGGGATGAATCTGACTTAACTTGACCACCAGGATAAACCCACACCTCACCCGAGGAAAGAGACAGACCCTGTATCCTGAAAGGAACTTTTTATCACCAGAAGAGCTCCCTGGTAGGTAGAACACAGCACCACCATCCAGCACCTACCTATCAGCACCTACATCCAGGGCTCAGGGGCAAGAAATGAAGGCTGACTTCCTATCACAGGAGGAAGATAATTTTCCATCAACCGTATGTTGGGGATTGGAGTTTTACTTGAATGAGTTAGCTCTCAAGGAGGGACCCAGGACCACTTTCAAAGAGCAGATGGTAGAACTTGAATCTTACCCTCCTCTCTGCTCAGATCTCACAGATCCGTGGTGGCCAACATGTAGGTAGTCAGTAGCCTTTCTCTGTGGACCAGTGTTCCTCTCATCAATGTCCTGTGGACAGTTGACCCAAATGTGCATTGTGGGAAGCTGTTCCATGGAAGCCAGTGACAGAATGGGCTCTCAGAGCCGCTCTTTTTCTGGCTAACTAGGTGGGATACTTTAAAACAAAGCAGAAAGTAAGTGAGGCATGGGACAGGAAACCCATCTTTATTGAACAGTATTCTGTGGTAGGCACCATCCTGGCACCTTTAATAAAATAAGTCATGTTCTCCTTACCAAGATCCCGTGACATACATTGTCCCCATTTTACAGATGAGCATATACAGCCTCTTCAGTCAGTAAGGCTCATGGGCTCAGTATTGATTCATGTCAGGGAACACTAGAGATGAAGGGAAATTATCACTTGATTAGTGTCATATTTTTCAAGGTATTGGTGATACTGTTTGGGCAAGTATGGGCACACACAAACATCTATCTATATCTATCATCTATCTATCTCTATCTATCATCTATCTATCATCCAGCATCTATCTCCATTGATCGCCTCCACCTGGCACCCCTCCCAGGCCTTCTCCATACTATTTCCTGTGTCCATGGGTTTTATACACACACACACACACACACACACACACACACACACACACACAGCACCAAGACATTGAAGAATTACAGAATTACAGCCCCTGCACACACATAGTCTCATCATTGAGGTGTAACTATTTCTAACATTAAGTACAACTTCTTCCAGCATTTTTCTAAGATTTTAAATTTTTTATTAGATTATTACTATACACAAAATTTAGAATCCTGTTTTCTCACTGATCGTTAATTCATTTTCCGTATTATTAATTTAAACCCTGTAAACATTATGTTTAATAATGGCTTAATGTTCTAACCAATGGCTGTCTCTTCTAATTATTCTTCCCTCCTCCTGCTGCTGCTGCGGCTGGTGCTTCTTATTTATAGCTTATCTTTATGAGAGCTTGCAACGCCTTAGACTCCCAGTCCAACTCTTTCCTGTAAAATCTCATTCGATCCTCAGAGCGACTCTGTGCAGTAGGTCCCGCTATCATTCCTTTATAGAGACAAATACAGAGATGAGGAGTCCGAGGCACAGCAGGTGAAATAATTTCCCTAAGGTAGTACGGCTTCTAAGAAGTAGTGACAGCTTTTGGTTTTCTCTGAAGTTCCTAACCGCTGCCGCATTTTTATTGTCAGGCATCTAGGTTGATTCCCATCCTTCCCTGTCATATCATCCGTGTGTGTGTGTGTGTGCGTGTGTGTGTGTAGTTACCTTCTATTAGTTTCTTAAAAGAGAATTACTGAAGAGGAATGACTATGTGACAGAGTCTGAGTACTTCGCAGGCTCTTAATAGACGCGGCCAAATTGTTTCCGAAAGTTCCACCCACTTACACTTACGCCACCAGTGTACGAGAGCGCTCGTTTCGTCACACATTTGTCAGGAATGAAAAGGGAAACCAAAGAAGGAGCGAACGACCCTACGTGGCTCGCATTTCAGACGTGACAGCAGCCAGGGCGTGGCAGAGCCAGCCGCTCGCCTCGCGGGCCCGTTCCGGAGCTCTTGGCTGCTCGTGCACGGGGCGGAGGCCCGGAGCCAGTCCCCCCCGGCCCCGCTGTGGAGACGGCACATCTATTGTCTCTGCCCCTGAAGAGGCTATGAGTGCCATTGATGATGACAGAGCAACCAGGGAAACCTGAGTATCACTTATTTTTTTTACCGACTGTGACCATAACGACAGGCGTCATTTCTGGCACGATGCCGTTGAGCGGGCGCTGTGTAAGAGGCTCTGCAGGTCTCCTCTCCTGTGCAGACCCTGCGGGGTACGTTGCACCGGGGGAGTAATGCCTGGCAAGGGCTCAGGGCACTGGTGTGGAAATGGAGGAAGAGAGAGGCACTGGGAGCCATGCTGAAGAAGGTGGGCCTTGTCTTTGGTGCACTGGGAGCCAGCTTTGAAGCCAGTGACTGATAAGATCCTGTTGAGGGTTCAAGCTCCATCCCTGCTGATTGTTTAGGAAAGGAGCGGGAAACCGATTTAGGGAGTGTTAGGAAACTGAGGCAGCAGATTGGGGCGATCCGGATGACCTGGTAAGGGTCTAGACTAAAACAGTGCCAATGGTAATGGGGAGTAGGGGAGAAATTCAAGAATCATGAAAGACTCAGTCGGACTTGGTGTCTAATTGCATATGAAGAGCACAGGAAAGAGGTATTAGGGGTGGCGCCCACTTTCTGTCTTGTTTTACCGGGATCCACAGGTTGCTTATTTCCTTGCTTGTCTGAAAAGTGTATCTTTATAAAGAAAGTGTTTCTAGTGTTGGGGCCCGGAGCAATACACTTGTTCCTTTTCCTGTGCAGAGAAAGCTAAAAGTGTCTCTTAGTGGTAGGCACACGAATAATAAAAACCCAGATTCCCCTCTCCTCTCCCGCTTAGAGAGAAAGATGACTTTGCTCATAACTTTGATGAGCTTGATGAACATCCGGATAGCATCCCAAGCGCGCGAACCGCCCCGGCACTGGGGAAATTATTAATATTTTACTGGTGGACTTGGTTGAGCAAACACAATAAAAACAGGCGCAGTGTCATTGCATGCCGGAAAAGCAGATGGCAGTCGGAAGCAGAGCTGCATCCAGCAGTTTGAAATTTCAAATTACATCAATTTGAAGCTTTGCTCCTGCCTCAGGCAAGATTTCCCCTCAAATGAAGGAGACAGGGGAGGCGAACCCTTTATTCCCGGGCTGGTTTGGCAGCAGCTGCTGACTGGTGCACTGCTCTCTGCGATGCTGAGTGGCCCCAGAGCTGAAGGGCGACGGGCTGCTTCTGTCCTAAATTGCAGAGTGTAATCTGGGAACGACAATCCAGAGAAGGCCCCGGCTCTCTGCTCTCGCACATTCTGTTCTCTTGGCCTCAGATAGACCTTCTCTTTTTATTCCCTCCTCCCAACCTAGATCATTTCTATCCTTTAGGACACAGGCCATGCATCGCTTGCTTCAGTTTCATACAACTTTGTCAACCTGGCGAAGTCTCCTGCCCTCCCATCTGCATCTCTTCCACTGACCACCTTGGACTGCAAGATAAGTGTTGGTGACTGGAGGCTGTGAGCTCTGTGGAGCTGGGACTAGGCCTTTCTATCTTCAGCAACCCAATGACAGTACTGAGAACATAGCAGGCACGTACCGAATGGTAGTTTTGTTACAATAATCATTACTGGATAAAGATCAGCATATTGTATTTGTATACGCAGCGTACGTAATAAACACAGAAAAGGTTCGGCGCATAAATGTGGATGTGATGTCTGGTAGAGAAGGTGTGTGTGAAAAGGATGCAGATGTGGGGCATGGGCAGGTGTCCAGGGGGTTTGCACGTGGGTGAGATGTTTGAGTCAGCTAAAAATCCTAGCTAGCTATCCAGTCACACTAGGGGCTTTTTCAAAGTATAAATTGAGGAACTCGACTGCCTGGAAATTCATGAAATGGGTAATTTTTAAAGAGCTTCCTGTATAATTCAGATTGCTAACCAAGACTGTGAGCCATTCATTAAATTGATCAACATTTGTCGATGGCCCAGTGTATGCTAACACTTTTGTAGACCCTAGAGACTTACTGGTGGCCTAGCCACAGTCACCGCCCTCGTGGTACTTGTATTTGTCAGGAGACAGGAGGTGAAACGAGCAGGTCAGTTGATGAGTGCCCAGCAGACTTTAAGATGGTGCTGTTGTCAAGAAAATAAAATAGGTATGGACATAGGTAATGACCGGGGTGGCCAGGGAAGTCCTCTTTGAGGAGGGCATATTTGAGCTGAAATCTAAGTGATGTGAAGGGGACAGTCAAGCAAATACCTGGGGATGAGACTTTGAAGTAGTGGGGACTGCGGACCAGATGGCCCCGAAACGGACGTGAGCTTGGATGTTTCGCGGGCAGGAAGAGGCCGGCGCGCCTGGACCTGAAGGATGGTGTCAGGGCGGAGCAAACGAAGTCAGAGAGGGGCAGGGAGGTCAGATCCTACGGCATGTTGTAGGAAATGGGAAGAAAATTTATTTGAAATGATGGAGAAACCATGTTGGGAGGATTTAAAGTGAGGGGGTAAAATGATCCCGTTAAGGACTTTAAAAGACCACTTTGGGTGCGGTCTGGAGAAGTCATTGCAGGGAGGCAGGGGTGGGAGCAGAGCGACCGGGGTCTAATGTAGCAATCGGGCTGGGAAGAAGTGGTAATGACTCGGACGAGGAGGGTAGCGGGGGGCGGAGAGAGGCGGGCAGGTTGGGGGGAGTTTGGAGGCAGAGCTGGCAGGACTCCCTGATGGACTATGTAGGATTTGAGGGCAAAAGAGAAACTGAAGGTAACACCCAGGTTTTGGAGCAACTAGATGGACCATGATGCCATTCGGTAGGATCCATCGACGGGGGAATGCAGGGAAATGTGTTTATCGTGTGTTAGGGCTTTGCGCACTCACGGCTGACGTGCATTTGAGATGCCTGTGTGTGCATGCGTGTAGAATGCATGTTTATGAGAGACACATTGCATTCATTTCCCGAGGCCGCTGCGACATGTGTGACAACTCGGTGGCTAAAACCACAGAAATTTATTCTCTCAACAGTTTTTGAGGGCAAAAGTCTGAAATCTTTTTGAGCGGAAATTAAGGTGTTGGCAGGGCCATGCTCCCTCTCTTCCAGCTTCTGGTCGCTGCTGGCGTTCCTTGGCTTGGGGCCACACCACTCTGGGTTTCAAGGCCAGCATCTTTGAAGCTCTCTCTGCTCTATCTTCATATCACCTCTCGTGGGGGGGTGTGTGTGTGTGTGTGTGTGTGTGTGTGTGTGTGTGTGTGTGTGTGTGTGTGTGTGTGTGTGTGTGTGTGTGTGTGACAGAGAGAGGGAGAGAGAAGGAGGGAGAGAGATCTGCCTCCCTCTTATTAGGATTTATGTGATTGCATTTGGGGCCCACATGGGTAATAAGAATGATCTCCCCATCTGAAGATACCTAACTTAATCACATCTGCAAAGACCCTTTTGCAAATAAAGGCAACATTTACAGGTTCTAAGGATTAGGACCTGTGTACATTGGGGTGTATACCATACAGAGAAGAGTGCAGATTATAGCTCAGTGGTGTGCGTGTGTGTGTGTATGTGTGTGTATACACTCAGATCACATGTATACATGGCTTTCTAGGGCTATAGGTGAATGTGAGAACCTCTTTGTGTGGTATGTACCTCTCCTGTGTACCCACACCACGAGACTCTGCCAGTCACATGGTTGTCGCCGAGAAAGTGTTTGTAAACAACATAGGCCTTTCTTGCTTCCCCTGCAAACCCAGGTTAGCATTAGCTCTTGAGGCCATCCCAAGAGGAGCCCTCCTGTTTTGGATATATTATAACCTTTGGGTTGTCTATGTTAGTTTTGAAAATGTTTTCAATTTATTTCCCAACATTTAAGTTTATGAAGCTCCCCTTCAAGGTAAAAAAAAATTATGTGCCCTTCCCTACTTACCATGAGAACAGTTGTATATGTTTAGTGTCTGTTGGCTGAGAACTGTACACTAACAAAAAGTTAATACGAATTTGCTTATGCTTTTGAATATATGTTTATTAATCTCAATGTCATCTACTTACACTAAAAATACTACTATCTGGATGTACGTGGCATTGTTTTTTAGGTGATAGATAATGTTTCGTGTGTATATATATTCATGACTCTTTGAAATAACGAGAAAAAATACCAAAACCCTTGGGGGATCTGTATCCACAGTTTGTGAGATGTTGCAGTGGAAAAGAGACTCATAAACTAGTGTCCCACACACCCAATTTGACCAGCAGGTGTGTCTGGATTGGCTAGCAGATTATTATTCTTGCCCAGTTAAAACATAAGGCCTTTGGTAGGACCTGTGCTCTCCTGTAGGTTCTAGTCCCATCACTCACAGTTTTACTAACCCTGCCTCCCGCACTCCTTGATAACCCAGTTGGCCCTGGAAGACTTTTGGTTTGTGATCCCTGGTATAAAATGATTATATACCTTGTGGAATGCAGCTATCTACAATTGGTAAAGTCCTTTGATATCTCTGATCTCATCATAGCCTCATAACCCCCACCCCCACCCTGTGATGAGGCGAGATAATATCATTGCTATCTTAAAGATGAGTTAATTGAGACACAATAGTTTTAACAACATGCCCAGTGTCCCCAGCTGGTAAGTGAAATTGAATCGCTGGAATCTAGGCCTCTGGACTCTTAGAAAGATGCCCTTTTTCTCACACTACACTGTCTTCCTTACAATTTGCCTGAACTCCAGACAAGCCAGATATTACTGTCCATGGATAGCCATCAAAATCAGATCGGAGGAAACAGGAGTGAACAGCTGACCTTCAACAAAAGCAAGGGAGGAAATCTACTTATTTCAGTTCAAGACGCTGAAAAGTGGCTTTTGGCAATGTACGAGAGAGCAGATAAGGGAGTTTGCAAACAATAGAGTGACTCTACCCAAGCTGAGAGAAAGGAGAGATTGTTGAAGGCGAGAGCAAACAGTAGATACAATACAACTGAAGAGGCCAGAAGAGCAAAACCTTGACTTGCTTGCGCCTGAACAAAGTCACCTCTCAGGGTAATTATTCTGTTTTGTGTTATTTCTCATGGTTAAGTAGGGAGGCTCATTCAATGCCCATTTCCTTGGATTGCCATCGTGAGTATAAAACAGAATCATGGAGGCAAAATGTTCTGCCGATAAAACAATGACTAATAACTCTGTGACCTGAAGCCCAGAAGGCTTTCAGATAAGCATTTTTTTTCCTCCATGGGGGATTAATATTTAATCTATGTGGTTATTGAAGTTTTTCTTGTCTCTCATAGAATATTGGGTGTTTCTTATTAGGCCCTGGCTCTCTGTGACAGACCTCAAGACACAAATAATGGAAAATTGCATAGTGAGTTTCCATGAAGGCCTCTGGGCCAGACATCGACTATATCCAAGTACCTGTTGGATAAAGAATTGCAAATGTTTACTTTAGGCAGTTAGACTCTGGGAGGCTGAATTTGAAACTGAGTGACTGTCTTAGTCTGTTTGAGCTGCTGTAACAAATACCACAGAGTGGCTGGCTCAAACAACAAACATTCCTTCCTTACCATTTGGGAGGCTGGGAAGTTCAAGGTCAGGGCACTGGCAGATGCCTTGTCTGATGATGGCTCACTTCCTAGTTCACCAAAGGTTCATCTTGCTGTGTCCTCACATGTCTCAAGCAGTGAGAAAGCTCTCTGTGGTCTTTCTTACATGGGTACTAATCCTAGCCATGTGGTCTCTGCCCTCATGTCCCAATCACCTTCTAAAGGCCCCTCTTTCTTTCTTTCTTTCTTTCTTTCTTTCTTTCTTTCTTTCTTTCTTTCTTTCTTTCTTTCTTTCTTTCTTTCTTTCTTTCTTTCTTTCTTTCTTTCTTTCTTTCTTTCCTTTCTTCCTTCCTTCCTTCCTTCCTTCCTTCCTTCCTTCCTTCCTTCCTTCCTTCCTTCCTTCCTTCCTTCCTCTTTCTCTCTTTCTCTCTTTCTCTCTCTCTCTCTCTCTCTCTCTCTCTCTCTCTCTCTCTCTCTCTCTCTCTCTTTCTTTCTTTCTTTCTTTTTATATATCTTTATTGATTTCAGAGAGAGGAAAGGAGAGAGAGAGAGAGAGAGACAGAAACATCAATGATGAGAGAGTCATTGGGGATTGAGGCCGCAACCCGGGCCTGTGCGCTGACTGGGAATCGAACCCCGATCGCCAGGATCCTAGGTCAGCGCTCAACCGCTGAGCCAGGCCCAGCCGGGCAAGGCCCCACTTTCAAATACCATCACGATGGGGATGAGCCTTGAACCTATGAATTTTGGGGATGTAAACATTCAGTCTATAGCAGTGACTGTGGTCTTTGGATTTAGAAGGACTATATTTCTTGCTCATGTTGAGTCATCACCAGGTTTCTCCTGCATCTTCTGGGTAGTCTATTAATTTTAGCTGAAATGCTCTCCAAAGGTGACAGGTCACCAGCAATGACAGTTTTCCTCAGGTGCCATAGAGATGCTTTTCTCATGCTCTGGTTTCTAGATTTGGATGTGGCTTCAGAACATCTCAGCAAGGAGCTTTGTGAAAGTCGGTGAGGGGCGTGGTGGGATTTTCTGCACGTTGTGCAGGCTTATGAGTAATCCCACTGGCCAAGTTGAACCTCTGAAGGAGAGGAACAGAGATGGCTGTGATATTCTCTGCCCATGCTTTTTTGACTGCTTCTGGAACAAAGCTCTCTCACCTCTAGTTGGGATCTATTTTTCTTTGCACTCAGGATTTATTGACTATAACCCCTAGAGCACAAAACAGATCTAAAATGGAAAGGTAGTAAATCCCCATATTTTTCTGAATCCAACTAGGCAGAAAGGCAACTAGGAAGAATTTTGCTCTCAGAGGTGCTCTGGGATGATTGTTGAATTGATTGCAGGACTTAAATGAGACAATATATTTTAAAGTAACCTTGAAATCTTACAAATAAATAAGCAGTTTCTAGACTATCTTAGACTCAGGACTCCTTTTTAACATCAAGGAGTTTTGTGATACATGGTAATTGTTATACTCTGGTGTCTCTCAGATGAGAAAAGACATGATACTAAGAGATACAATGAATAGTACAGGCCAATGCCAAGTGGATACAAGTATCACATAAAGAAATACACACGTAACATTTATGGGACTGTACCCATACATGTGAAAAATATTAATTTATATATCACTAATACATTATTTTTCCAATTTACAGACAATATTTGATGGGTATACAGATTCTCGAACTCCTTGTAAAAATTTCACGACTCTTCTGGGCTGTGTTGCCCACTGGTTGAGAAATAATGAATTCTTAAATTATTTTTGCTAATTCTTTGAAAAGTAAACCTCTCTATATAATATAATATGTATGATGATAAGGTAAGTAGACTTAACAGCTTATTTCTCAGTTATGCCAGATAAACAAGAATGATGAAAAAGTTTAAGAACTTATATGTGAAAGAAGGTGAAGGGATTAGCCAAGGAATACGTGACATGGACACAGACAACAGTGTGGCGATGGCCAGGGCTTTGGAAAGGGCGCGTGGCTGGGTGGAGGTGGGGGACACGGGGCATGTATAATATGTGAGCAATAAAAGTGAAATTTAAAAAGAACTTATATGTGTCATTTTTGGCCTCTAATCACTCAGGAATTCAGAGGTATACAGATGACGACACGTATGGCACTTGAAGAGGTTTTCAAGATGAGAGGTCTCATGATGCAGTGGAAGAACTCAGAAAGACCCACATCCACGCATGCTTGGGCTCTGTTGTTTGCACGCTTTGTCTCTTTGAGGAAATGAAGCTTTCTAAGCCTCGGTTTCCTGATTTGCAATTTGGGCATATAAATGCCTACTTCACAGCATTGTTGTGAAGCTCCGCATGTGAGAAATAAAAGCTGTATTTTAACCCAATCCCCATTTTACAAATAAGAAAATTAAGGGTCAGACTTATAGGACACACACACACACACAGGCTAGTTTGTGACAATGCAAAGCAGAGACCTCCTGACTCCTGCACCTGTGTTTTACCACAATTCTAAAATCTATACTTTCTTATTCTTACCCTTAAAACATTCCAGTTTTCTAAGCTGGAATTGGCAATGAGCCGACAGATGAGAGAAAAACTTGTAGCATCTTTTAAGCAGATTCTCAGAATGGTTTCCAGTAAGTGCTACTTTATCCCAGGAACTCAGATGGTGGGTTTCTGCTCCTCCTGCTTTCCCTGATTCTGTTAGCACTTGGCAAGCCCTGTGGTTCACAGCTAATTAAAGAGGGGGGGAGAAAATTATACCTCTGTTGATGCTACTGTTTTAATCTACCTCAAAAGTTTCTTAAGAGCAAGGCCACAAGCAGTAGCTAGGAGGTAGTTCTCTCTGACAGAGAGGGCATAGGAGCCCTAGAATGATTTCCATGAATCCACTATCATTTCATTGACTTCTATAATTTCTGTTGTTACAGATTCACACACGCACACACAGACACACACACACTTTGAGACAATATTCTAGGATCTGATAAGTCTTAGGAAAGCAGGGAGACCCAGAAGAGAATAAAATACCACTTATATCATGTATTTATTATATGATTTGCTCCATGTTTCCATTCTCATTTCCTCATTTAATCCCCACAACAAGCACATGTCCCATTTTATGTAATAAAATACCAGGACTTTGTGAAGTTAAGATGACATCGCTACTTAGTGTCAGAGCTGGGATTCAGAACCATAATTTTATCATCATCATTATAACCAGTTATTATCATTGTCATTCACCATCTTCATTAAAATGCCTCACATTTATTAAGCATTTTCTATGGATTGAGCCCTCTTCTAAGTCCATTGAACATATTAATTTACTTCAATACACTTTGTATGTATTTAACCAGTTTGTTTCTCTTAAAACCCCTAAAGTAGGTATTATTATCATCCCCAAATTTTCCCAAGATGATGCAGCTGCTGGCCCGATTAGCTTAATTCCAGTCGCTGCACTCTTAACTGCACTGCTCTGTCTGAATCCAAACCAGATATTTCCCAGCTCTGTACCTTGCCTCACTAGGATTTGCAGGGCTGGGAGGCCTTTCAGGAGCCTCCTGGAAACAAGGAAACACACCTCCTGGAGAATATGACCCGTTTCAGGTATATCTAGGCTAAAATCCTCCCAGCTATTGTAACAGTATTCATCACAGCCTGCACTAGTAGGGACACTGTTCAGAATCAAACAGGGGAGCATTGGTAGGTTATCTGGGTCCCTTGTTGCTTAACAAAGGTGATTTTCACCCAGGACAGTGCAAGTTAACAGGAACTGGGACAGGCATGGAATCAGCACCTAGGACAGCTCCGGCGGCTCCCTAGCGCTGCTGAACCGCAACGGGCAGCACTTGGCCCTAAAGCTGAAACTCGGAAAGCTCTTGACATTCTTGCCCTAGACTCAGAACAGTGGTGATTCAGCTTTTGTGGTTATATGGTGACCTAAAATAATAACAATATATTATTTCTCATGATTTTGTGGGTTGGCTGAGCAGCTCTGCTGGTTTCCCTGGGCAAAGTTTGTAAGTTCATTCATGCAGCCGTGTTCAGCTGGAGGGTCAGCTGAGCTGAAAGGTTGAAGGTGGCTTCAATCACATGTTTAGTTGGTGCTGGATGTTGGCTGGGCTGCCTCATTTTCTCTCCATGTGTTTTCCTACCCTACAGTAAACCACACCAGCGTCTTTACATGATAGCGATAAGGCAACATTTCTCCTCTCAAGACCTAGTCTCCAGAACTCACAAAAATTCATTTCTCCCACATTCTAATGGTCAAAGCAAATGTCAAAACTGTCCTAGATTCAAGAGGTCAGAAAAATCGACTCCACCACAGTGAAACAAGCTGCAAAAACATTTGCAGCCATATTTAATTAATGATCCTCCTTAAAATAACCGGCCAAGATCTATCACAGTGAGAAATAGCAAAGTTCTTCCCTGATACTCAATGCAGCCCCACCCCAGTTCACTCTTCATGTGACACTGCTGAATTTTGTTTGTATCTCTTGTTATGATACCAATCTATTTGTGCATCGAATAAGCAATTATTGAAGATCATTTGTGAGCCAGGCACAGTGCCAGGTTTTTAAATGAACATTAGCTCATCAGGTTATTACAAGAATCTATCAGATTTTATCATTCCCCTCAACCCTCATTTAAAGATGAAGACACTGAATCTCAGAAAGTTGAAGAAATTGGCCTCAGTATGCAGTCAGCCCATGGCAGTCTTCCACTTCAGTAGTTTGTTTGTCATTGGTATTTAATCTACTGCATTGCAGTTCTCCATTTACCTTTCTACCACTCCTAAAAACTGTGATCTTCCTGAGGACAAGACTGTGTATTTCTCCCTTGTGCGTTACCTGTTTATTGAATGTTGATGGAGATGATCTGTAGCTTCTCAGTAAATGTTGTTTGATGGAGAGATGAATGGACTTCCAAACTGTAGATGCTATGTTCGTTCCTCTATGAGTGCCTCCAGTTTATGTTATCTGAGCCCCTGTGGCTGAGAATATGATTGGAGATAACAGTGAATGACATTCATCAAAAGCTTATTAGATACCAGAAACTGTTAGAAATTTTTTACACATTTATTTCATGCATTCTCACCACCTGAGATAGGTACTGTCCTCTCGATTTTACCTGGGAGGAGCCAAGGGGTTAGAGAAGAAAATTAGGTTGCCCAAGGGGATACACCTACTAGGAGACAGCACAGAACATGAACTCGGGACTGTCTGAATCCTGAGGCCATGCTCTTGATGACTGAATTATTCAATTCACCCAATCCCATTGCCTTTCTGCGTTCTTTTTCTGGAAGAAAAGTTTATAAGTTCGTGTGAAAGGCAATTTACATGAGATAAACCTCTCCATCCCCTACCGAATGAAACAGAAGGAAACTCAAAACTCATTGTGTTCTGGCTCCAAACCACCTTTGCAGCCTTGTTTGCTTCTGAGCGTATCTACAGATTCAGTGTCCCTGCCACAGTACTCACCCTTCCCGCGATGTGGCCATCGCTCTCCTATCTCTTCGCCTTTGCTGATAACGTTCCCCTATTCTTCACTCATTGAAATTATTCTTAGTCTACACAACTAGCTTAAGTGACTCTTCTTTAGTAAAACATTTTAAAAAAAATTTGTCAGTGTTTCTCCAGCAAATAATGTATATCTTTATTTAACCTAATTCCACCCAGTTCACTATTTATGCCTGCCTTCCACTAGACAGCGAACTCCTCTCATCTTTCTCCCAGTAGGTTTGACCCTCCCGCTCTGTCCCAGGCACTACGCTATAGCCCAGGACTTTAGGAGTCACTAAGACGTCAACCCCACTCTCAGGAGACTCACGGTGCACACCAAGAAACCGCTGAGCAAGGGAATAAGTGAAGGAGCTCGCCTGGGGGGAGCCAGGGCTTTAAACAGCTGCAGTATCAAATTTACACTAGAACCGTGGTGCTGTGCTTACACCATAGACATTTGGGAAATATTCACTCATTTATATAGGTTCAAATCCTATTCTTTCTCTCTTAGTAACTGTGAGTCGATCACATCAACATTCTGAGGCCCAGTGATCAAATCTGTGAAACAGTCAATAATACTGACCTCACTGGGTTTCTGTGAAAATTAAATACACAGCAAATGCCATAGTAAGAGTTCAATATATTTAAGCATTCTAAACTTCCCCCTAACTTAATTTCAGAAAGACTATGTCAGAATTACAAATACATTGTCGGGTGGATGGACAAATGAATGGATGGGGGAATGAATGAGGCAAGACTTGAGGGGAGTAAAATTTCAGGGCGTGATGCCACAGACGGGCCCCCAAGGCAAGAAAGCGTCAGCTCCCTCCTTAGGGGCTCTGAGCCACCAAAGCCCTGGAAAACACCCTCTCCTGCCTCCCCGGCCCTCCCAGAGGCCGTGCCACAGCCCATCCCCTCGCAGGGGCCCAGCCAGCTTGCCCTCCCCTCTTGGTGGGCTGGGGTCTGTGATTTTACTGTCAGCGTGGTGTTTCTAATGAAAGGCAAATGGTGTCCAATGTGACTTGGAGAAAAAGCGTACCAACAACAACAAAATTATATGTTCTTTTTTTCTGTAGTGTTCGCCGGGAGAATATGTGACTTGTTTGCTGTCAGTACGGCTTCTAATGACATGGTGCACAGAAGCACTGCCCATGTGCGCGGCGTGCGCTACACACGGGTATTAAATGCAACGCGGGATGAGTCGGCGGGGCAGAGAGCTGCCCTGGGGCTGACGTGGAGGGGGGCGGGGCAGCAGGGTGTGTCGCGGCCGTCCAGCATTTTCAGGATGGATTCTGGGCTTGGTAGAGAGAACATGTGAGAGCTCAAAGATATATCTTTTTTCAGCAGCAATAACAAAAAATATCACGAATAATCAATTCTTGAGCCCCTACTAAGTACCAGGCTTGTAACAGGCCCTGGGAATGTGGTGCTTCACCAGCCTTAAAGAAGTTCTCAGGTTAGTAGCAGAGAGAGAACCAAGCAGAGAGAGAACGACAGCACACCACGAAAAATGCGACACTAGCTGCAGGCTAAGGGGAATATAAAACTGCAGAGCAGGGCACCTACACCACCTGCGGGCACTTCCTCTGAGATGCTTTCCCTGACCCCTCACGTGTGACCAGGCCACCCTGCTGTGTGCTCTCCTGGCGCCCTGGGCTTTTTCTTCTCGGCACTGGTCATACCCTGAAGTTCGTTGTGTGTTTGATCATTTCATCAGTGTCTTTCCGGCTTCTAGGCTCTAAGCTCCATGCAGGCCGGGGCCTCATTCGTTGGGCTTACCTTATGTCTCCAGCACCTGGCACAGTCTCTGGCACACTGTTCATGCTCCAATAATATTTGCAGTTGAACGAATGAATAATTGGATACTGTCATATATGATGTTCATCTTGAAGGACGTGGAAGAAATTGACCAGGTAAATGGCTGACGGGACAGGTGAGCCAAAGATAAGGGCCTGAGGCATGTATAAAGGTATATGAAATTACGGAAGGGACAACGCGCAGGATAAAATTGAGGGGGGATCAGTAAGAATGAACTGCTGGGATGGTCCACCGTATCTTTCACGTTTCCTCTAGTTAGGCAAACGCTTATGTGAGAGGCCAAACCTCACGGGTCGCCTCTGTGAGAAAACCCACAGGAAGCACTGGACTCAGTGCAAATGTAATTTGGGAGGCAAATGGGACACTGAGCAAACGTTTTGGTGATGAGCTGGGCAGAAAAGGCACTAGCGTGGCTGTGGAATCATCTTCAAAAGAGAGTGTAGCTGAAGAATGTATGAGAAATTCTTCTCTAAGTGGCAGATGACAATAGGAAGGGGCTTACCCGTTGCCTGGCTGATGAAGCTCATTGAAGGAAATGGCTCCAAAGGAACAAAATGGCTGTGAATGAAACGGCCTCATTAAACATACGTTCATACCCACGGGAAAATAAGAGGAGTAGCGTTAACATTGACTAATGTTTTTTGGGAAATCATTATATACCAGGAAGGTACAGTGATAATTAGCTTCCATGTGCTCTCACATTCAGTGTTCACGGCACCATAAGGCAGGCACTGTAAAGATCTCACTTAAAGATGAGATGAGTAGGAGACTTAGTGAGGTTAAGTGACTTGCTCAAGGTCATCCAGCGAAGCGGAGGCAGAGCCATGATTTGAACTGAGATCATTCGATTTCTGAATCCACTTTTTTAACCACCCTGTTGCTGAACCAGGCTGTAAGACAGCCATGACAGAGTCCCTCGTTGTCTGGGCTTAAATTGAAGCACACTCTGCTCCCTCATCCTTGAGCTCAGAATTAAGTAAAGAGCAGTTCTTGTCCATCTGTTGACCTTTCCCTAAAATGAACTGGGCCCTAGTATCAGTTCTTTATGGAATTTTTTATGTGCTTGCTGTCATCACAACCCTCATGAATTTGGAGATTTGCACAAGTTTTAGGAAGTAATTCTTGGAAATATTCAGCCTGACAGGAGGGTGAGAGATTCAGGACCAGAGATGATGCTGGGATGGGCAATGCTGGGGGTGGGTGAGTCAGATCATGGGAAGTCTGGGGTGTCACGAGGAGGCTGACCCAATGGATACTTTTTAAACGGAGGAAATTGAAAATGTCAAAGGTTAAAGGATTTCCACAGTACTTTGTAAAAACTATATATGTGTGTGTACATACATACAAATGTATGCACATATATATGCACGCCCATATAATATAAATATACACACTCGCATCTGTATAATATATATGCACAGACAGGGGTGGGCAAAAGTAGGTTTACAGTGGTGAGTATGTGAAACACAGAGTTTATTCTGGTATTATTTATTAATTATTGTATTAGTTATTTGTATTATAGTTGTAAACCTACTTTTGCCCACCCCTGTATTATATATACACACACACACTATATAAACACATACGCATATTTTCATAATTATAAAAGGTAAATATACGTAGACATATTTACCTTGAATTATACCAGTTAACCTTTATTGAGCTCATATGTACCTTTTATGCTAGGCCTTCCCAAGCATTATGTCATTTAATCTTCACAACAATCTGAGGAAGTAATTGTTATTATTTTTCTTTTTCCAATGAGGAAAACAAGACACAGAGAGGTGAGGCCACTTGCCAAGGCCACAGTGTCAGTTACTATGTGAACCAGTTCTTTCCTCAGTCTGTCCAGCTCCTCCAGCCGTGTGATTCTGTCTCTCTTACCTGCCGCTACCTGGTCTCAGGTAGCTCTGAAAACAGCTTCCCCTGTGAGCTGGCTCCTCAGTGAGCTTCTGAAGGTCAAAGCCGGAGTCCATTCAGCTGTGTGTCCATGGGGTAGCCCTCGCCTGTGTCGACACCTTGAATGCTTGTGGAGGGAGTGAAGGAATGCATTGCCTCCTTGCACCTGGGTGGAAGTGATGGGGCTGGACTGGAACCAGACTCCCCAAGCGGAGCGTGAAGGGCCTCTTTCAGCTCCCCAAATTCTCTGTTCTCTGAAATCTAACACTTAACAGCCATTTCCCCTTTCTGGGTGAGTCACCAGATACTATCCTGTGGCATCTTTTATGGTACTTTCTTAATATTTAACATGAGCATGGCTTTCCCTTTCTGTGAGTTTGCTTCTCTCTCTTGCTGGACCATGGGCTCCTCAGGAGTTAAAGGGAGAGAAAGGAATTCACATTTGTTGAGCTCGTAAAGCATGCCAAGCACCAATCAAGGCCGTCACAAGCACAAGTCTACTTGATCTTCATGACAATTCTTAGAAACAGTTATTTTCGGCCCTCTCAGGGGAGCCGATTTGGGCTCCGAAAGTAACATAATCTGAGTGTTAACACAGCAATCGCAGGCAGAGCTGGGATTTAAACCTGGGTCTGTCTGATGCCAAATTCCATGGCATGGACACGGACTTTTTCACCTTAGCCTCATCGCCGCATGGCCCAGGCTTCCTCTGCCAGAGCCCACCCCTCCCACGCTCCCCTGTCCGGCGGGGGCGGCAAGCCCGCAGCGGGCGGGGCTGCAGCAAAGCCGCTCTGGCCGCGGGGAGTGCGCGCGAGGTGTGCCAGCCAGAGGAAGAACAGTTGGTGAACAGTTGGCGAATGGATATTTTTATGCAAGGGCTGCCTAGAGAAAGGGGGGGAAAGCGAAAAAAACTGTTTATAAAGAAGCCACAATTAATAAGGTCTTTGTTAGCTTTTTGGATTTAGATTTTCAAGTCCATTGCTTTGGGTTTGGAAGGAACAGAAAGGTCCCCGAGGAGCCAGGCTCCCCAGCTTCCGCAGCGTGAAGGCTTTTAGGAAACCAATCCAAGGCTGAGTGTGTCGAGGATTTTAATTATTCAGCAAGAGGCTCTAAATTCCCGTGGACAGCTTCTCTTCTGGATCGTTTATATCATGGCATGCTTGGTGTGCTGGCCTCAGAGTTAAAGGCTGACAGAGGGAAAAGCAGGAAAAGGAAGAGAGAGCACCGTGCTTAAGATATGTGGGAGAGAACGGTAGCGCTCTAATCCCTTGCCTGCCACTTTGCATCCTTCCCTGGGCCTCAGTGTTCTCATCTGTAAAATGGGAATAACAGTATCCATCAAAGTGGGTTATTGTGAGGATGTAAACAATGCCCTCGAAACCTTAAAACCATTTTGAAATAAGAATACGGGGTTGTTTTAGAGCACTTTTTTTTTTTTTTTTTTTTATAAAGGCCTCCACTTCCCTTATCTTGTTTTACTCATAAATTTATTCTGCGAGCAATTATAATACTTATCATAGTAGTAATAGCTGCACTTTGTCCAGTGCTTAGAATATGCCAGGTCCATATTTTCATATATTTGACCCCTTGCAGCGGTTCTCTGGGGAAGGTCCCATTTTTCAGCTGAGGTGGGAGCTCAGAGAGGTGACATGGTATAAGCCAGGTCGGTAAGAAGGTGCCTCTGCACTCAGAGACCGTCCTGGAGCGAACAGGTTGGTCCAGAGTGGGAGCACCAACCACATCACAACTCGCAGTAATCATCACAACAGAGTGTTTCGTACCTTGTATTCAAATCCTTGTTCAGTTAGACGCAATTATGAACAAGTTTTCAAACACTCATTGGAAGTCTTGTTTTATAGATTGGTGCGAAACCCCAAGGCCCTAATTCTTACTCATACTTAGAAACCATGGACTCACCTGCCTGCCTTCCTTCCTGGTCTCTGCCCATAGATTGGATATTTCCTTTTCTGCCTCACCAACCACTGCTTGGTTTTCCTTTACTGGATTTTTTCTCATTTTTTCAAACATTAAACCCTGGAGTGCTCAGTATTCTGTTTTTCTCTGTCTAGACTCCTGTGGCTTTAATACTGAAATTTATGTCACCTGCAAGGGACTTCTGCACTGAATTCCAGACTTGTCTATCCAAGGACCTACTTAATTTGCTGACCGGCTATGTTGAGCCAGAACTTGCCCATGTGGATGGTCAGCAAGGCATCTAAAATTACTTGCATCAATGTAAGGGTAGACACGAGTTATCTCGTGACCGGTCAGCAGTGTTCAGGCGCAGAGACACGGATACACTCATAAATGGTCAGCATTTCCTCTTACCTATTTTGGCCAAACTTCATCTGAATGAGGCTTGCCTTGTTCTTATGGTTGCAAGAAGGTAAACACCCTGAAATCCCCTTACCCTGTCTGTTTCCGAACGTCTTGGTATGCTGGGTGTCTTCTCTCAACAAGTCATCACTCGGTCATTTTCTACTCTGCGCCTCCCCCAGGAGACTCGCCTAAATGAAATGCATTAGTGGGCTGTGGCGCCCTGAGGCTTCTGGATGAGGTGGAGAGTGAGTCGGGGTATTTTTTTTTTGGTTCCCTCCCTGTGAGGTCACCTTGGACTGATTGTGTCCCAGGTGTCACCAGTCCTTTAGTGGAGGCCACTCTATAGAACTCTGTCTCATTTAGGGTTCTGATAAGGTTCTCTCCCAACTCTCCCAGTGCAGCTGGGGGTACCGACCTCCGCTATTACGAGGTGTGGGTTACTGCCGTACCCCTTCGGGTTTCCTCCCCTTGCCTGCACCTCTATTAATAGTCCTTCCTGGAGCTGTTCTCATTTGAGTGTTTCACTGGTTTCTCCCTGGGACCTTGACAGACATACCTGGTCACTTGTGAATGTTCTCCTGTTTTATTACATGTTATCTATGGCAGTCAGACCTGAGAGGCTCCCTTGCTTTGATACAATAGGGTTTGTTTGTTTGTTTGTTTCTAATGAATAATACTCATCTGAAGCCAAACTGACCCGTCTAGTGGTCTGGAATCAGACAATGGCCAAGTGCCTTAACTTCATGGCATTTTAGTCTCCAGCAGATCTTGTATGTTTTTAAGTGAATGGGATTTATATGACTTATATAGATTGGTGCATAGTAGGTACATTGCAAATACTAATGAATATTCTTTTCCTCCACCTGGTGCATGTTTTTCTAGCTTTTTTTCCTGCTTCGTTTTGATTAATGCAGTACCTTAGACTCCGGCGGGGCTCGTGGAGAAGCACAGTGTGTAATTTGCAGTTGGATAATTTCCTCATCAGTTGGCTAATTTGGGCTGTATCCTCTATTTCTGTCCTTTGTCTCATTTGTAAAGAGCATACTGTATTGTTCCAACTTCCACGCTTTTATTTTTTTTTATGAGATTGTACTTCGTGACTGAAAGTGAGACTAGAAAATCTGTTCCACCCTAAGAGTGTCGATTACAGGGCACGTATGCAAAGAGGCACCCTCGTTAGGGAAAATCTAAATGCACCAATTTCTGAATAGAGGGGTCTTTCTCTGCTTTTGCATTTAGCCTTGATTTGCATGCACTGGAGATACTGTGGAAAGAACTGGAAGTCAGGTTAACTGGGACCTCAGCGGCCTGGCCTTCTGGGGCTGGAGTCCAGTTCATAACAAGCGATGCCCAGTGGATCTGCTCATGGGAATAGTTTAGACAGAGATGATGCAGGTGAGGCAAGAGAGGTTAAATCAGGAGGGAAAGACGAGCCACAAGCATCAGCATAAACAGCACACCAAAAAGGCTCCAAGCTGAACACCGAGAGCCAGAGTTCAAGCTGGAGGCGGGAGTAGACCAGATGGTGTATCCTGAGGTGGGGAGCATAAACGGGATCTCCAAACATAGGGACAGTGGCAAGACAAGGTGTGGATATAAGCCCAGGTCTGTTCGGGAACACACTGTGTGAACACAATCATCGTGCCTCTCGAAGGGAAGGCTTCACATGGTCCCACCAAGTTAAATACTGAAAGTGGGACTCTTGCCCCTCTGAGCCCTAGGGATCATTTCAGTTAATAGGAAATAATACTCCCTGCCCGGTCTGTCACCTGGGCCTAGTGTGAAGGTAAAATGAGATAGTAGGTGGGAAAGCATTTTATGAACTACAAAGCACTACACAAAGCCAGGATCCAGCAGATATTCCACCATACAGAACTGAACACTTCTCTAAGAAGTCACAGCCCTGGTCAGCTGGAGTCAGACCAATGCTGAACCCCATCTCCATGAGGGGTGTACTGGTCGAGAGCAACTATACTCAAAGGAATTTAAGCAAAAATATCCACTGAGGCTTACTGCAGGAAGGCAGGCTTGTGGTTGGGCCAGGGCAACAGCAGCCTGGTTTTCAAACACACAGTGGCCTTGCTCCATGTGGACTCTGCCTCTGCCTATGGTCCAGCTGCACTGGGCTCTCTCATAGCCCAGCCTCCTTGAGAAAACGTGTCACTGCACCTCCCAGACCTGCTCCTTCCCAGCATTACTACCCAGAAGGAATGGGCCCTCTTCCCTTCATTCCATTTCAAAAAGTCCCCGGAGAATTTGTGCTGGCTTGAGTCCCATGCCCATTTTGTGCCCAGGGGGTACTATGATTGACACTTCTACATGCTTTGGGTCAAGGAAGAAGCTGTTCCTCAACTACTCCTGGAAGGGAGGGTGCTGGAGGGTAGATATAGACAACCACTGCAAGCATCTAATCAACACTACATCCTGTGCACTAGGTTTTGAAGACCAAGGCGTCTGGACATTTTAGGATGGACCCCACTCCCCCACTGGAAGTGCCTCAAGAAGAAGATTGATTGACAGTGAATTAGTCAGAGTCCTGGCAGGGAACCTGGTACACTCAGAAGGGGGATCTGAAGAGGCTTTATGGAAGGGACTCTTTACAGAGGTGTGGGAAGGGTTAAGAAAAACCAAAATGGAATGGTGAAGTACCCAAAGGCTTTTGCCAGTGGGGAGCCATTTCTATCCCTTGGCCTTTAAGGGAAAGGATAGGGGTGGGTTACCTGAGCCCACTGAGACACATAGCTATAGGGGGGGGCCTGCTTACAGGAGCCCTGCCTTCAGTGTAGGGACTCAGCCCTGCAACTGGCAGACCAATAGGGAAGGAGCTGGGGTGCAACAACCTCCACCTCCTTCTACCTGCCTGTCCTGTGCTGTGCCTCTCATTGGCCAATCCCAACTAGAAGTCAGAAGTCGAGGAGCTCAGCTTGATGCGGTTCTGAACATTTAGATTCCCAGGTACAGAGCAAGGTGGGAAAGGATGGAAAGGTGGTCTGCAGGGACAGAGGGAGGGTATGCAGCACAAGGGTACATCTGCTCCCTTCGGCTCAGAACACAGGCTGCTCAGAGTCCAGCTGGTAAAGTGGACAGTGTAAAAGCATGGGATTTTAGGACAAGGGGCACCTTGGGCTCACTCAGACCAGAGGTCACAAACTTGCCTATATCTAGCTTTCAGTTATGCTTTGCATGGGCCACACCACTTTAAAGCCAAAAACCGGAAAAAGTAAACAATAGGCCAAAACCCCCTTCCACCTTAGCATTGATGTTCTTACATTAAGGATGTACTTTTCGGTTTCCCACAGTCACCATCGTTCCCTGCTCTCTGATACCTGCCACATTCTTGTCTCCTAAAGTATGTTATTTGAGGGCCTGTGATTAGAAAATTAACTTGTTTGCCTGTAGTTGTACAGCTTTGGTGGAAATTCTCTTTGCACAGGCAGAATTAGAAATGTGTGAGTAGGGGGAACAGGTGAAAGAGTTTTTAGTGTCCACCTTCACACGTGGGAGCAGTTGTCATTTGAAGGAAGAATTGTGTAAGGATTCAACTTGCTCTGTGTGGCCCCAGGAGACGGGACCAGAACAGTGGGGAAGTGATTATGATCAGCGCAGGTCAGGGCTCGGAGGCAGCTCTTCAGAGCAGGCTGGGCTGCCTCTATCTGCCCCGGGTTCCCACCTGTGCAGATGGTCCACTCACAGAAAGGGAACTGCCCCTCGGTGAGGACACATTGGTCTCTGTCCTTGGAACCCTCCACCTGCCCTATGAGCTGAGCTGATGCTGAGTTGAACTGGAACGACAAAAATTCGTCTTCTTGGCTCTTTTTCCTGGATTGTCTTTCATTTCATTCCATTCTCTGTGGGTGGCCCGTGGATTTGGTGGCTTTATTTCACCCTCAATTCAGAATCCTTGCCCTTCCGCCCATCAGGAATCTAGAAGAGAAATGTCATCTCTTTGCCTTTACCCATTCCTCTCAGATACTCATCCACGTTTCCACTCAGATTAGCCTCTTCTCTGTCCCTACACATGGTGGGCTCATTTCTAGCTCTACATATATTCTCAGGTGTGATTAGTTAGCACATTGGTTTGGTTGAAACAATAGAGCTCAAATAGTAGAGACTTCACAAGAAGGAAGACGCATTGCTTTCCCATGTAACATTTTGAGCTGTGAGCTGTCCACATGAGTAGCACGGTTGTGTTCCACCAGGTCGCCAGGAACATAGTTCGTCCTGTCCTATAGCTTCACCACCCCCATGGGCTGCATGATCAAAGACGACCCTCTACCACATCCCCAAGGCCGTTCTCACAAAGGCGGGGGGAAGACATGCAGAACTAATTCATCTAAGGAAGATCTACACTTCTTGTCATATCCCATCACCCAGAGCCTATCATGTGGTCATGCCTGGCGACCAGGAAGGCTGGAAGGGGTTTCTAGTTGGACAGCCACGTGTCCAGTTCAATGGAGGAGGAGGCGTGTTGGTAAAAGAAGGGATGAAGGGATGTCAGGAGCCTGGTAGCACGTGCGTGTTGTATTTTCTAACCAGAATGGTCTCCTTTTGCCCTCTCTGAGACCAAAACTCTTCATCTTTTAGGTACCAGTATAAACGTGCCCCCTCTTAAAGCTTTCCCAAGAAAACCATCCTTCCAGCCTGTCCTCAGCGTTGTGAGAGGACCAGGCTGAATGCCGTGCCTGAACCAAAGGAACACCTGAAGAGTTGGTTCAAAGGCTAACCCCACCATCACCACCTTTGTGATTTACTGGGCATCTGCCAGGCGCTGTGCTGTGTTCTGAGCATCACCTCACCAGATCATTGCAATTGCCCTGTGAATTATACTGATGTCCAGTCGCTAGATGAGGAAACTAATACTTTATGAAATCACTTTTCCAAAGCTCTCCATCTGGCAAGTGCCAGATTCAGAATTCAAACATAAAACCTTCTGGCTCCAAGGTTTATTGCTCCTTTGATCACACTGCAACTTTTCTATAAAGAGCTTTGAAGGAGGAAGCTTCACAGAACTAAAACACTGGGTAACTCAGTGTTGGGACAGTGGACAGACTGGTAACTGGAAGAAGATACACACGGTAAAAATCCCAGCCCCCTTGTCCGTTGTGCTCACTGAATTTCCAAAGGGGATGTACTGCAATGTTCCTTGTGAATCAGGCTTCTCTTTCTCCATGCTACGTTTTAAGAAAGTAGTACAGAGGACTTATGTCTCCCTCCTGTTTTTATTCTTCCTTGATTTCTTCCATGATTTTCTCTTGGGGGAAAGGAGCAGATTGAAAACTGTGGTTATATATGTAACCACTGAAATAGATGCTCTGCCTATAAAAATGAACTTGTGCCAGGGTCTAATAAATTATGTACTAATATGCCAGCTCCCCAGTCAGCAGGGAAATTACATTCATTCTGATCAGAGGAGCATAATTCCAAGCCTCTCTATTTGTACATCCCCTAACCCAGCACAGCTGAGGACTCTATCTGCATTCAGCTTAACAAACCTCCCTGAGTATCACAAGGTGCCTGGTTGAGAAACAGGACGTGCAGGTGAGCCGTGGGGAAAACACCGCTTTGCCCTCAAGGAGGTAAAAGCACAGATGGGCCTGGGGAAATCAGGGAGACCTGTTGTAAAGCAGTTGCATCGGTCAAAGATGAGAGATACAAGGTGTACAGTGTCTGGGAAGTGAAGCTGGACAGGGAAAATAGTGACATTTATTGAGGATTTACTATATGCCAAGCACTGTTCTGTGTTCGTTGGTATGATAACTTTTTCATCCTCACAACACTCCAAGGAGGTAGATACTATTTCTGTCCCCAAATTACAGATAAGAAAACTTAGGTATTGAACCCAGCTAAAAAGTGGCCGGACCAGGATTCGAACCCAGTCTAGCCTCACAGCCTCCTCTTTTAAGCACTGAAAGGAGATGCTTCAATATGCTTTTCTTACCAAAAAATTAGGTTTGCTGAGTTCCCCTTTGAAGGACATGAGATGACTGTCTGGAAGTGAATTAGGAAAAGGGTGAACAAACATCTGTGCACTTGACTCGCTCAATAACCTTGAAAACATAGTAATCCATGTCCTTTACTTTGAAATGGAGATGATCCTGTGCACGTCATAGGACAGTTCTGAGGACAAAAGTGGCAGTGCACATGCAGTCACTGCCCCTGAAACTCAGAAAACGGTTCTCAGCTACTAGTTTATTTTTCCTTCCTCCCCCTTGGAGGATACTGGCACTTTTGTAATTCCTATTCAAGTTTTTTATAGAGATGAAAATTCTTGGAGTGCTGAAGATAAATGAACTACAGCTACCTCTAACAACATAGAGGAATCTGGGAAAACTAATGTTGGTGAGAAAAGCAGTTCTCAGAAGACCGCCTAGGGTATGATTCCATTTTTATAAAGCACGAAAAACACCATATCTAAATAATGTATTGTTTAGGGATATGTGCATACGTGATAACATTTTTTTAAAAGAATGGTGATGGATAGAGAGGAGGGGGTGGGGGCGGGGCCTGGGTGGAGCGGGGAAGCAGGGGAAACAGGGACATCTGCAATAGCATCAACAAGAAAGGTAAAAAGGAAAAGAAAAAGGAAAGGATTGCTTAACACATTAAGGATGGGGATTGCTGCTGGAGGGGAAGGTGGGAAACAGGCTGAACGGTGGCACATAGTGCAGTGATGAAGGTGTGTTGGTGGTGAGCAGGTGGATGTTTATTTTATTAGTAGTGTTTTGTAGATTTACAGTAATATATGTATTATATTTAACCAGAAAATGTAGGGGAAACATATTCAGGGAGGTAGATTAGGCTTTAGGCCTGGCTTGATCCTGGACCCAGACAAGGACACAAGGCCCTGCCCCTTGGCTCTGCTTCCTCTAGGTTAACAGCTCCTCACTCTGGACAACGGTGGCTCCCCTCGCAGATCCAGGCTCAGGGAGCTCTAGCGCCCAATCCAGCAGAAGAGAAAGCATCCGCTTCCTCATCAGCTGAAGTAAGCGACTCGGAACTGAATGGCACCCGCCCCGACTGGCCTGCTGTTCAGGTCCAGTTCTGGAATCAATCCCTGAGGCTCAGGCTCGCCTGGATTGACTTAGTCTGGGTCATAGGCTGGACTCATGTGGCCTGAGCTGCCATCAGCTTGACTCGAGGCACATTGGTTACGAATGAGGGAAACTCTGGCTCCTCCAAAGCCAAATTAGGATGTTAATGCCACACCAAGGAGTAGATGTCAATGGTAAAAACAGCAAATGCCCACAGGAGCTGTTTAAAATACCTTGTATTTTTTTTTTTTAATTACACAAGCAATGCATGTTTATTATAGGTATTTTTTAGAGTTTAGAAAATTCTAAAGACAAAAATAACAGCCACCAGCAACCTTACAGCTCTGCAAAAAACCAGTGGTAATATTTGGACTACTGGTTCCTTCCGATCATTTCTCTGTGTGTTTTGTGACACTGGTGATTGTGACTTGAGTTATATAACCTTTCTTTCACTTACTAAATACATCATTACTATTTTCAACAAGCTGTTACAACTCTGAAAATTTCACTCATTCAGTTTTTACCAAATAGCCATCACTGAGCCGCTGCTGAGTTCCAGGTGCCTCGTTGTGTTTGGAGACTGAAATGATGGCCACAGTTCCTGCCCTCAAGCTAAGCAAATTGATGGTCTACTCCTGTATAAGCAGTCACAGGGAAGAGATATATGAAACATTATTATGAAACCACAGAACAGGGCCTCCTACCCCAACAGGGTTCTAGAGCTATGCCTGGGCTCAGTCTCTAAGGCAGGATAGGATTTGGGGAAGCTGAGGCAGCAGGTGAGTGCAGGTTGTAGAGCAAAGAAGGATCCAGGCAAAGGGCCCCGCAATGATTAAGGGCACAGAGGTGGTTAATAAAATTATATAGGTTTCAGGTGTGCAGTTCTATAACACATCATCTGTATATTGTATTGTGTGTTCACCACCCCAAGTCAAGTCCCCTTGTGTCACCACCTATCCCCCCATTCCCTCTTCTACCTCCCCCACCCCTTTTGCTCTGGTCATCACCATGCTGTTGTTTGTGTCTATGAGGTTTTTTTCTTTGCATAATCCCTTCACCTTTTTCACCTACCCCCCCCCAACTCTTATACATTCTTTAAGGCAAAGTAATGAGCTGCCCGCTCCATAAAGCCTCCTTCACCCAGCTAAGGGGAAGGCAACTTCCTCCAGCCTCCACGGGCATGGACCTCTCCCTCTTCTGCCATGGTGGGCATGTAGTTGATGGGTGGGTATTTGTTGAGTGCACTACTCTAGATTGTCCTCCCTAGATGGATATTTATTGAGCGTATATTAGGTGGCAGAAATGGTACCAATTGTTAAGATATAGGCCTGTATATAGGGAGGGAACAAGTTAACATTAATTGAATGAAAGGCATTTACTAATCATTATCTGATTTAATCAGGAAACCAGCCTTGCGAGATGGACATCATCTCCCTCTTAAGTTTATAGCAAACAGGTTAAGCAACTTGTCCAATGTTTCGAAGCTGTTGAGTGTTGGAATTTTAGATCTAAATTCAAGGTGGAATCACTCCAGGGCCTGTGCTTTTCTCTACGTGGAAGTTTGTGCCCTTAAGGTGACTACAGCATTGTGTGGGACCCACACATGTAAGAAAAAAGCTCCAGGCCTGTTTGTGGTGTAGTAACAGGGTGGGGGTTGATGAATAAGTAATGAAGAGCCAGCCAGTTCCAGAAGACTTGCTCGAGGAGCTGGTATTGGAGCTGAATTCAGAAGGAGGCATAGATGCAGACAGGATGGAGACCAGGAGGGTGAAGCAGGGAACTCCAAGCCCAAGCAACAGGGTACCAGGCAAGACAAGTGAAAGGTAGTCCCAGTCTGAGGAAAGACAAAGCCAATATGGTGAGCATGGGATTTGGCTATGGGGTTTGAGGCTGGGAGAGTCAGTTGGGAAGAGATTATGAAGAACTCCAAATGCCTTGGCTTGAAATCTGGGCTTTAATCTAAGTCAATAGGAAGCCCAAGAAGGTGGCCAGCATTTGTCTGACATGCTCAATTTGTGTTTTAGAGAGAACTGCTTCCTAAATCTTAGAATGGTGGGCGAGGCAGTTCAGCATTACTCCCAACTCTGTCCTTTCCTCAGCAGGAGCAGGCTGGGTCCCTATCAGCCGTGTCCTTTCCACGGCAGAACTCTCCCTGGCCCTTTCTCTCATTCTGCATGTCTCCTTATAAATCAGGAGAAGATGCCCCAGGCCCAAGCATGGCTTTCTTGTTACTATAAATCTTGGGTGTGAGTGTGGTGGATGATAGATTTAGGTAATTGTATAATATAAAACTGCTCTTGCCTTTCTCAAGTCTAAAGAATTGTTATCTGTGTATCTCCCTCTGCAATTTATGGCCATTCTGGATGATGGGGAGCATTCTCACAGTGGTTGCCTATAAATTATGTGCTTTCCCACTGGTGAATATTCCTGATGGTTAATGACTATTATTTCTCTTTCTATAGGCTGTACTCATATATACATAATAAGTATAGGCATGTTGGATGATGAGGACCAATTTATCATGACTCCTTATTTAGAGGGCAGGGCCAGTGGGGGTCAGGGTTTGCGCTTCTCTGAATAGGCTCTTCCCATGCGATACGGGCCTTGTCCAATGCAGCCTCAGGAACCCTTTGCCCTCCAACATGCACCAGCCTATTATAAATTGGTTCAGCTGTAACAGCTCAAATAATAATTGCTTGTGTTGATTTTTTACCACATAATTGACTGTGCAATTAGGTTTACTCTTGCATTATATTCTCATTGTTTCTTGATTTTTAATCACAGCATTATTTCTTAAGAAGACAATGTCTTATAGTTCAGTATCTCCAGCTCTTGTTTGATGCTATGTAGATATAGCAGAAGAAATGTAACTTTTTTTAGACAGGCATCAGGTTTTCATTTTGGTCCCTGATCAGCCCTTTATTGGCTGTGTGACCTCCAGCAAGTTACTGTTTACCTCTGAATTACCACCTCCTCATCTGCATAATGAGGATGTCACTAATCTTTGGCTTCAAATTGTTATAAGAATTAACTGCAATAATGTATGTGAGAATGACTTGCATAGTGCCTGATACTTTATAGATGCTCAGTAGTATTTAACGAATTAATTAATTAATGAGCCCCGATTGCAGGCTATTTATAGCTTAACATAGAATACATTGTGTTAGGGCACAGCTAAGCCCAAAGTACAATGACTCAAGCAAGATAGAACTTTCCCTATCACCAAATCAGAGTAAACAGACCATTCAAGGTAAGTTGCCCTGTTCTCTGTCATCCATGGCCCTAATCCCTTCCGTATTGTTGCTCAGCCATTCCCCAGGGTAATGCTGTCTTCTGAATGGCCAAATTTGCCTCATCACTACAACATCCAGGTTCCAGCCCATGGAAAGAGGAAAGAGGAAGTGGAAAACAAGCAGGGTTTTTTTGTTTTGTTTTTTTGTTTTTTAAAGAATAATGCCCACATCATTTCTACTTCTTTACTGGAACTTAATCTTATGATCATACTGAACTGCAACATAGCTGGACAATGGAGTCTTCTGTTGGGTGGTCATATGCCCAATTGAAACTTAGGAGGTCATATGAGTAAATACAAGAAGAGAAAAAGGGCTACAGGGGATGATTTACACTCTATAGCCCATATACTTACCAACATTTCCATTTGAAGGTCAGCTCTAATTCTACCTGAAGACAGAGTGCTACCTTGTATAATCAGTTGTAGTTTCAAATGCATCTGTCTTATCTCTTCTCTAGAGTAAAATCTTGAGGGTTTGGATCTTACTTATTCCTTTTTGGGTATATTCCCAAGCTTAGCATAGGATCTGACCCATTGCAGCTGCTCAGTGTTTGTTGACTGGCCAACTGATTGATTACAATGTGCGATGGGATGTGTGCTAAGTCAGCCCACAGTATGGCTTGTGAGGAGTGATGCAAGGGTGGGCATTGATAGGAACTTGGGTCTACCCTGCAGTTAGAGCAAAGCTGGCCCAGAGGATCCTGGTAGCCAAACAGCTCCTACTTTACTGGTAATATATTGAACATGTGTCCACTTCATGCCTCATCTGCCTAGAAAAAAGAAAATGACAACACTTGACCTAGACCACATTACAGATAAGAAAACTAAGATCCTAGGTGGTTAAGTAATTTGCCGAAAGTTACCTAAAGAGTTATTGCATTACTGAGATCACTATCCAATTCTCCAAACTCCTCAGTACCCTTTACACTACCCCATAAGATTTGTTACACCACATAAAAACAATGTCAATCATAGCAAGTGTTTTGCTTTTCACAGTTTCTACCATGGGTCACATTCATGGTCTTATTTAATCCTTATAACAGTTGTTGGAGTTAGTATTGTTATTAATATCTCTCTTTAACAGATGAGGAAACAGAGACCCAAAGAGGTGATAAAATATTTTCTACCAGTAAGTTAGATGCTAAACCTAGACTCAATTATTTGTATCCCAATCTTGCTGGGCCTTTGCTCTGCAGATAAAGTGGTAAACACCAAAACACATTGTAAACTATACAGCCTCTCTCACATCAGGCACTGGTATTGATATGTTATTGTCAGGAGACCAAATCTGCACTTGGGAACCCTGCAGCATATTTTAATTATAGCCACTTGATAATCCTGGGGTGTTGCAGGGGTGGTGAGCTGTCCTATATCAGGCCTAAGTGTCCTGAAGTAGGGCTCCAGGCTCATGAATATTCATTATTATGTTAAACCACAAATTGCATTTTCTTCTACTCACAGTGATGAGATGCTCACCGAATCTCTGGAACTTGACAGTCGCTAAGCAGATGGATAATAAACCAATATTAGGCATCTCTGCTAGGGTTTCTCTCCTCATCACGTGGTGATTCCAGTACCCAAACCAAGCACTCCCGAAGAGAAAAGCTGCCATTGCTTTGCAGGAAGGCTGGCAGGCATCTATGTATAGGAGCCTCACACTCTCCTGTAAGAGCTTCTGGAATTGGGTGTTGCAGGGACTCTGTCCTTTTATTCTCTTTTGCCTTTGATTTTCACATTAGAGGAAGTAGGGTGGGGGAGAACATAACAGGGATAGGACCTGGCTACTCACATGTGATCCCTGGAGCATGGCATCGGTGTTACCTGGGAGCCTGTTAGAAAGGAAGAGTCTCAGGCTCTGCCCCAGACACACAGAATCAGAATTTGGCTGTTGGCAAGGTCTCAGGTGCTTCCTTTGCTCACTCAGCTGAAGAAACCCTGGGCGAGGAGACTGAGGTTCTCATTCTGTTCGCTGTCCCTCCCTGGCTGGGTCACCTTGGGTAAGGCACTTCTCTCTGGACCTCTGTAAAGCTCTTGGGACGTTCTCTGTTGTGGGCTAAATGTTTGTGTCCCCTCCACCCCAGATTCATATGTTGAACCTCTCTGAGTGCTGGCCCTCGTCCTGTAGTTTCTCCAGGTCACCTCCCATTTTCTTCCCTCCAGCCTTCTCTCTGCCCTCCCCCCCCCCCCCCCCGCCCCGCTTCCCTTGGATTTGGATTCCCAGGGGACTGTGCAGGTGCTGAAGATGCCGGTGGCCTATCTCCGACATGCAACTCTAGCTCAGCCTCCACCTTCGCTCACGAGCACAGTTTTGCCACTCACCTTCTGATACAAGTGCGATGCCAGCTGAGACTCCAGGCTGGACTGGCGTGGCAGGCAGAGCTGATCAAATCGACTTCAGGCTGCTCTCACCGCCCTTTCCCTCATCCCAAGCAGCCCAAGACGGATCAGCTGGGGATGGTCGGGCAGCCCACACCTGGGCTCCTTCCCGTCTGGCTGCACCCACTACCATGTAGTTCCAAGATTAGTAAGATTTATTTGGGCCCTCTATAAATATTTACCAAGCACACACTATGTGCCAGACTCAGTTTTAAGCACAGGAGTATGGAGACACACAAGGCAGGGCCTCTGCTCTCCTGGAAATTACACTGTAGTCAGGCAGGTCAGCAATTAGGAAGTTAAAAAAAAGACTGATTCAAAATAGTATCCAATAGTGGCCTCGAACAAATGAAACAGAGCAATGGAGCAGGGAGCGAGCTGAGGGACTAATTAGCATTAGTCAGGGAGGCCCTTTCTGGGAACTTATTTGGGCCAAGACTGCAGACAAGAGGGGACAGCAGTGTAAAAACTTAGGGGGCATGCATCATAGACAGAGGGAAGAGCTGGTGCAAGGGTCCTGAGGTGGGAACAAGCTTCACTGTGTGACAGAAGAGAGAGAAGGCCAGTGTGGCAGGAGCGAAGGGGACCAACAGCAGGATGAAGGGTGCTGGATGAAGTTGGAGGAGTCACCATGGCTCAGAACGTGCTGGTGTTTTAGGCTCTTGAAAAGAGTTTGCATCTTATTGTAGAAGCAACTGGAAACCACTAACAGGTTCCAAGCAGGTGAGTGATGTGATCTACTTTATGTTTACAAGTAAAAAGGATTATACTGGGATAAAGAATCAGAGGAGAAGCAGGAAGACCTGTTGGGCAAGAACTGATGGTGGTTTGGACCAGGAGAGGCAAAGGAATGGATTAATTCAGAATTAGTCTGAGTTAAATGTGACTGGGGCCCAGACTCCAGCCCATGATCACAGATGGAAAATCAATTAGCAAATGTGAGCTACAGCTGTAAGAGCCTTCCATCCACTGCGCGGATTGTTTAAGGGCTTCTGTCTTCTTTGGAATAACTTGCCTGCAGGGTTTTATCTTCCACACTGTAGTTGCCTTTGTAATCCTCCAAAAAGGTGCCCATTTTCCAGATAAGAAAACTAAGGTTCAGGACGATCAAGTAACAGTCTCAAGGTCCCACTTCGGGAAAGACAGGCAGCCTGAGATGAAAAGCAGGCCCTTCAAAGACTGAGCCCATCTTTTTCCTTTCACATCTTTCTTTTACATTATGCTCCACCCACTGCAAAATCTGAGATCTGTTTTTTAAGTTTCCTTCTCCACCTGCCAAGTCAGAGTTTGTCCCCAGCTCTTCCAGCAGCTGTGGGCAGATCTGCCTATGGGAATTTTTATTTGCTTATTTTTCCTTTCTGATGGTGATCCTGACTCTGACTCCTTACTGCCCTTGGTAGTTACTTAACTATCTTGTGACTTGTTTTCCTCATCTGTAAAATGGGAACACTAATCATTATAAATACATAATTATTATACATATTAATGCAATTAATCCAGCATTGAGCTGGCATCGAATAGATGTTGGTTCTCTTGTTCTCTGCCTAACATTGACCTGTCACCGTTCACTGCTCCTGCTGCAGCACTCATTTTCATTGTTAATAATCACAATGAAGACAGACACCATTAAACAACCACAATAACAACATTTGACATTTCTTGAGCACTAGGTCATGAACTATGGTGAATATTTTAGTCATTACCTCAATTAATCCTCACAAGAGCACCACGATGCATATGTTAGGGTTATTATGCCCATTTTACAAATGCATAAAATAAGGCTTAGCAACATAACACAATTTCCCAGAAGTTACACAGCTAGAACATGATAGAGTCAGGAGTCACCTGCAAGTCCCTTGGACTCCAGAACAGATGCTCCCAGCCACCCATCCCTGTCTCCCGTCCGACACTAGTGGTGCTGTTACAAGCGCCAGGTGTTGCTCTGGTTGTCCTCTGCGGCAGATGTTAGACAGCACAGGGCCTGAAACTGGAGGCAGGAGATTTATGTCTCAATTAGGCCTTGAGTTTAACTTGCAGAGAAGGAACAGAAGATGGTGTCTCAGAAGTTGCTAAGTGAATGGAATTGAAACAGCCAGCAATGACTTGCCTCAGGGTCACAGAAATTTTGTTTCCTCTCTCCAGCAGGGTGCTGAGCCAGCAAAGCCCCGCGCCTGCCTTACAGTTTGCTCAGATGGGAACTTTAAAGAGGCTTGGAAGTTTGAGCTAAATGCAGAGAGAAGGATCCACAGCACGGTGCCTTCCGTCTCAGGATGTGCCTGTGACAGTGAGACAGGGCAGTGTCGTGTCCTGAGTGTGGGTCTTAGTGTTAGACTGATGTGGGTTCTCCCTGGCACCATCATTTACTAGTCTGGGTAAATCAGATTCTTCATCTGTGAAATATGACATTCAATACTGACTCAGCAGAGTTGTAGAGAAGATTAAATTATATTGGTAAAGTGCTTGATACTTAGCACATAGTAATCACTCAATAGGTGCTGGTCACTGGGGGTTATGCATACAAAGAGCTTGCAAGGGTCCCTGGGACAGAAGCATATTCCATCAGCTATACTTTTTGACATTGACAGAACATGACTTTTCTTCCTCTTAACCCTCTCTTTTACCAGACATCCAAAAAAAAAAAAAAAAATGCAACTAGAAATATAACTCCCTGAAAATTTCTGTGGCACAGAGATATTTCATTTAAATTTTCAGATAACGTTAAGTCTTTTAAAAACCCATTTCTCACAAGAAGGTGCACACCCACCAAAATGGCTAAAATTAAAAAGATTGACAACACCAAATGTTGACAAGGGTTTAGAACTACTACTACACTCAGACATTGTGGGTGAATGTATAATACGGTGCAGCCACTTTGAAAAGGGGTCTGCTAGTTTCTTATAAAACTGAGGATACACCTAACCTGTGACCCAGAGGATCTGCAACTTGCCACTGGCTTAAGTGGTAGGTATATAGGAGCTTATTACAAAATTATTCTGTATGTTTGAAAATTTGTACAATATTGGGGGGAAAGCAAAAAAAATTTTAAAAAGCTACTAGCCTTTCAAATTAAGACATTATTCTAACAGTCATTTTGGAAGCCTAAAACATTTGCACTGTTGTAAGGAATGAACTTTCAGGTCTGTTGCAAGTTTTAAGTTGGTAAGCCCTGACTTATAGGCCACTTAGGATTAGAATGAAATGTGATTTAGTGAAAGAATTGGGTTGACAGTTAACAGTCCTGCATTCCAGTGCCACTAGAGAATTTATATAAAGACTTTTTTTTTTTTGGAGCAGGTTTAGGTTCACAGGAAAATTGAAGGGAAGGTATAGAGATTTTCCGTAGACCTCCTGTTTCCACATGTGCATAGACTTCCCATTGTCAAAATCCCCCATTAGAGGTACATTTGTTACAACTGATGAACCTATACTGATCCATCACTATCACCTAAAGTCTGTAGTTTACAATAAGGCTCTCTTGGTGTTGTACATTCTGTGGGTTTAGGCAAACATGTAATGACATGTGTTCACCATTCTAGCATCGTACAAAGTAGTTTCACTGCACTAGAGTTT
This sequence comes from Miniopterus natalensis, assembly GCF_054644295.1. Taxonomy (NCBI): domain Eukaryota; kingdom Metazoa; phylum Chordata; class Mammalia; order Chiroptera; family Miniopteridae; genus Miniopterus; species Miniopterus natalensis. The sequence continues at coordinate 34,694,409 of NC_142089.1, read as the reverse complement.
TTGCCACCAGTTTGCTCCTGTTGAATGAGGAGGTGACACTGGTTAGCTGTGGATGGTCCTTCAAGCCTGATGGTTACTATCCACTTACCCATATGCACAGTCAGCAAGGGGCACTGAGACTGGAGCTCTCACCCCGAGGGTCAGCTGTCCTCTATCTCCAGACCTCAGGCTGCTCAGAGAGAATGCTGCGGAGCTGGAGGAAGGTGCCTTCTTTATGCAAATGAAGAGAGTGTCCCAGTTCTTCAGGTGCAAGAAGGAGACTGTCCTGAGTGTAGTGCTCACTATGCGCTTCACTGAGTGGTCGGGAGGTGGTCATCATCAACCGCGTTTCATAGATGAGGAGACTGGAGAGCAGAGAGACTAATTGAGTTGCCTGTGGTCACATAACTAGGGAGCAGCAGAAATGAAACTTGAACTCAGCCTGCCTGGTTTCCAAGGTTGTGACCTCTGATTACTTAAGGTTGCTGGAAAGGGAGATGTCTTTTAGGGCTTAAAATCTGGAATGCATTTCTCCTGAGAAACTATATTATCAAAGGTGATTATGTTTAATGAAAATTGTTCCTTTATCTCTGTGGGGTTTTGTTTTTGTTTTGAATTTGGGGCTAAGTGGGGTTTGATAACTTGCCTGGGAACCTAAACCCTATGTATGACATTATTTTGAGGAGAGTTGATGTCCCAAGATTTCAGCCTATGACTTACAAGCTTTTGAGATGAGCTTGCATCTGTGATAGTCATACCTGATGCTCACACATGGCTTTGCTATTCACAAAGTTCCTTCAAGTCTGTGTCCCAGTGCAAGCCTCACAGCCATACTGCCAGACAGCAAACAAGGATAGCCTCGTTATCTCCATTTGATAAATGCCAGGAAGACAGGAGAGAGGTCCAGAAGGGTGCCCAAGGCCATACAGAGCCAAGGGACAGAGCCAAGTTGAGCGTTCAAGCCCCCCTGACACCCAGTTCCATATCTCTCACACCTCACTCGCTTTTTGTGCTTTTTGTCCTGTTTTGGCTCCAGACCTCTGGGTCCAGGCTAATTTACATGTGAAACCATGCAAGTTCTTGGTAGGTGACCAATATATAATGTGTATTTAATGAGATAAAGTACAATTTCACTTTTGTTACAAAGGAAGGGGAACTCTCGAGGGGATCGTAATGAATTTTACAGGCCTGGAGAAGCAATCCGTCCTCACAATGGACCAGTGTGCCTGGGAACTCCCATTGTCCTCCATTCTGTGGAGGAAAGAACATTAAGAGATTTGGCCCAGGGTCACAGGCACCCAGGCCGTCAATCAGAGTCTCAGAGGCAGAGCAAGGAGTGGAACCGTGACTCCTGTGACTCCCCATCCGTGAGCATACGCTCCGGCTATCACATCGTGTAATGTATTTTTGAATACCCCAAAGAGTTCCTGTCAAAGAGCAGAAATGGACATCCCATATGACACCCTTGAAACTCATCAGCAAGCCCCATGTCCAAGGTCAAAGGAGATCAGGGTAGGCCCTAGAGAAGCCCAAGATCTCTTGATATCGTCAGCCTATAAGCATTTCTAATTTTTATCTGTGAAGGATCATAACTTACTTTTCAACCTTAATTGAATCACTTCACTTCTTTGAGCCTCGGTTTACTCCTCTGGAAAATGCCAGTTGGACCCGATGTCACGTATTTTTTTGAACCATGAAGAAAGGAGATCCTTGCCTGGAGAACTTGTGAGTGATTTCCTGAAACTGAGATCAAGGTTGTGTTCTGTGCTCTGTGACCCCATGTCTAGCCAATTTCCTGACCCATAAATGAGGCCTGATGAATGTTGAGTGAGTGAGTAAAAACGGCACTGCCCCTGTGCTTAGGACGAGCTGCGTTTCATCAATCTTGTACATCGCCTGCATGTATTTCAAGTGTGACCCATTTCGTGCTGGAGATGCTGGTTGTTAATCATCCTGGAGACCTGTCAGAATATAACCACAGGCTCCAAAAGATCCTCATGACGTGGAAGGCCAGGACTTTCTCTGTGGCTCCAGAAGTCTAAGCAATGACTGATGGGCAAAGTTAGACAACAGCAGTGGGACTCAACTCAAGCCATACTTTCCTAATTGTGACAGGTCCTTAAGGGTTAACTTTTAAAGTAGGGAGTAAAAGATCTTGGTGAGAGGCAGAATGACCACTGGCCACTAGAAGGGAAATGAGCCAATGAGCACTGAGTTTCCTTGCACGGTTTCCTCTCATGATTCTGTGTTTACCAACCTACATTTTCACATGGGAAGTGCTCAGCTATTGGTCTTGGATGGTATTGCTTTGAATGCTATTCTGAAACTTACCAATCATGTGACTTTAGGTAAATCTAATACCGGTACCATGGATGATAATGTTAATAATAAAAACGTTAACATGATAACTGGCATTTATGGAGGGGCTGTTTATGTCAAGGGCTTTGTTAACTTTTTTTTAAAAAAAAACAACACTTTAATGCATTTGAAGGAGGACCAGTTATTGCTGTCCATCAGATGATTGGATTAAACTGAGGCACAGAGAATTTAAGATGCTTATACCAGGTCCCCCACTGAGAAGGTGGCAGATCCAGCATGTCACACATCTGGTCTGACTCCAGAGTTGTTGTTCTCCATCAGTAACACTCTGTCCCTCAGTTTATTAGACAGTAAAATGGACATCATAATACCTGATCGTTGTTACATGGTAGTTATAAACTTCAGATTGGGTAAGTATCGAACTGTTTGTCTCTTCCATCAGCCGGCCAGAACCTTGAGGTGCAGGGTGTATCTGGAAATTCTTCCCAGTGCTCAGTAACTGCTTTCTGAAGAAATGCACAGATTAATGGAGAGAGTAATACGAAGATGCTTTATGAAGAGTCAAGCGTTATCCAACAGTTATTTACTTATTTTTTGATGTTTCACACGTGTGCTCAGCCTTGTTCAACATGTTTTGCACGTGCAAGGTGGCCACTGAAAGAAAGGTGCTTGGTAGCCCAGTGACTTAGTGCCCCATGTTTGTCTGCTATGAGAGTTCTCGCTCATTCGTCTCACCTCGCTGGGCTTATGCTTGATTTGCATTTGGAAGTGAAAATGATGGCCTGTGTTTGCATGTCCTCACTTCCTACTGAAATTGCGTTCCATGTTTTGGAGGTATCTATTATTTATGCTATTTATTATTTATTAATGCTCTTTCTAGTAGGAGGAGAGACTAAAAGTGTTTAACACTTAACAAAACTCTCATAATAGCCCTGTGAGGTTTGTGTTTTAGCCTGTTATACACAGCACGACTCTGAGACTCAGGTTCATTCACTGCTCTTATTTATTCACCCACCGACATTCATTCAACCATACTGCAGGGACTGTCCTGGGGTTTGGCATATGACGTCACATCAGACTGGCTCTCTGCCCTAAAAGAATTTCGCAGAGGACACTAAGCATTCAGTGAGGGAACAGTTTTTACCTCACCTAATGAATTACTAATTGCCAGTCGCAGATCCAGGACCCCAACCATGACTGTGCCTGATGTTCCTCACGACTGATGTCCCTAAGTCATGGACACGTAAGTGGAGAGGTATGGTTTGACAGCCTGGTGCCATCAATCTGGTTGTCTCAGGAGGTCTAAAGCGTGTGTCAGTTTGGCATACAAGGGCTGAAACAGGCATTTCCCGCTGAAATCCAGTCCAAGTGGGAAATTATTTTTCCTGAAAATAAGGAGAGAGCGAGTAAGTGTATCTCCCAGTGACTAGTGTGACACACCATGTAAACAGATTGCCCGTGTGTGATCCAACACCCAGGAGCCGGTGATACCGCAGCTCACTTTTCTCACTAAATAATATATCTTAGCGATTAGTCTGCACCAGCGCATATAGAAAGGCTTCATTCTCCTAACAATACAACAGTGTGTTCTATTGTGTTGCCATGTTATAATGTGTTTAATTAATTCCTTCTGAAGGACATTGAGGTTGTTTCCAGTATTGTTAAATTACTAATGATGTGGTGATGAATGATATCGTAGAGCGTGTATTATACACGCGTGGAAGTAGAAGTGTACAGTAAGTTCCTAGAAGTGGAATTTGTGGCCCCAAAGGAATGTGTACATTTAAATGCTGGTAAAAGAAGATGGGGCACTGTGTCCACCCAAATGCCAGTTTATAGCCCAGCAACGGTGCACAATGATACCTGTCAAGGAGAAAAGCCCTTATGGTACTAGTGAAACTAAAGATAACGGGGGGGGGGGGGGCTGATTTATATTAGCCACAGTGCTTTGATATCTATTATTTAGTCACCTACACAACTTTAGAAAGTAGAGATTTTGTATCCTAGTTTTATACATGAGGATCGGGAGGCTTGGAGAGATAGACCATTTGTTGGTGTAGCTGGGATTTATACCCTAGGCCCTCAGAACTGGCCGTAGACCTGGGGCCTGACACATCAGGCTTACTCAGTGGGGAAGAGGGGAACACAGGACAGCCCGAAGAAGCAGGGCAGACACATTTAGAGAAAAGGGTCAGGCTGGCCTGGCTGGTGGGTGGGGACCATTCCTTCTAGGGACGACTGGGAGGCAGTAGAGCTTGGTTCCTGGTGTGAGTGTCACACTGCCCAATTCCGACTCTGGCTCCCCTACTGATTAGCTGAATAACCTTAGGCAAGTTTCTTGACCTGTTTAACCTGTTTGTGCTCCAGGTTCCTCATCTGTAAAATAGGGCTTGTTATTATTTTCTCATAGGGTTATCTCGACAACTAAATGAACTATACTTTTATTTATTTATTTATTTTTGTTTAAAATATTACAGATGTCCCTTTTTCTCCCCAGGGACCCTTTTCACCCCCTTAAGAATAGTGCCTAGTGAATAGTGAGCACTCCAGACACACTGATTGCTATTATTACACATTAAGAAATATTGCTTGGAGCTAGAATATGCAAGGGCTTGGATGCCAGGCTGTGAAACTCATCCTAGATTCTGTAACTCTCGGTTTTGGGCCTGACAAAATCTGGGCTTTGGAGAGGTTTACCTGTGTTAAAATATATTAAAGTAGCTGGAAAACTGGAGTCAAGAGAGCAGGGAAGGGGCTGCTGCCAAGGTCTTTATGGTAATTTCATTGTCTGGGAGAGAGGAGGGCCAGCCCTGCTGACTGCGTTGCTTGGCCAAGCCTGTCAAATCCCTGGCTCGGAGGCGCCTGATTGGCTGTTACAGCCCACGCTGCCCTGCCAGGGGGCACTTTTGCCCATTACTTTACAGAAGCTGGGGATCATTTTCTCTCACCTGGCTGGGAGAGTGACTGTCTTTGTGGAGCAGAGAGGGAGAAGCACAGAGTTGCCAGCTCAAGATCTGGCAGCAGGCTGGAAGCAGGGTCCCCACCAAGCAGCTCAGCTGAGTGGGGCTCTATTTTTAAGGACGTCAAAGGGCTCACCTAGAAATCTCCTCCTGGGAGACAGCCTAACAGCATGTGATTATGCTGTTTCTGGGTAATGGTAGGCTCCAGACTTGGCTGCAAAGACAATCTCTCCCAAGATTAACTCCTGCCACACTTGCCGTCCTCCCTCTTCTTCCCATGACAATAATTGTACAGTCTGTTGGGAACTGGACTGCAGGGGCTCTGAGCTGATGGGCTTCTTGGTTTCCTTTCCCCCCCAGTGTCATGCACATGCCCAAGCCTTTAATATACTTTGCGTGGGCTCTCTGACTTTGCCCCTCTATCCTGAGCAGGGCTTTGCTTAAATGTGATGCCCAATAACTTCAGGGGATCAAGTGCTTCCGTGAAATTTTTCTCCTAAGAAGATGAGCTGGGGGAAATTGAAAGCAAGGCTGCCAGCTTTGATGTCTTAAGTATGAAATTTCAATGGCTTACCAGCCACCAAGGTCTGGTGTTAGTGCAGATGGGGTAAGACTTAAGGAAATGATTGCATCATGTGCCCTATGGGTGAAAAGAAACCCAGGGGAGTGGAGGTCAGAGATCCTGACCTGGTGTTTTCAACTGGCCTGGGCAAGCTGCTCAGTATCTTTTTTCTTTTAAGGCATAATTTGGTTTGGTATTTTTTTCCATTGCAAAAATACATGCTTATTATCAGAAATTCGGAAAATATGGAAAATCATAAAGAAGACAAAATAGAAATTTTGCCATTCCTCAAAGAAACATTTTGATGTATTTTCTTCCATTTCTTTTTCTCTGATTAAAAATAAAGTTGATATATTAGCTTTTTTGTTTGTTTACTGTTCTGTATATCTATCTGCATGCTTATCTAACGTAACTATATGATTGCCCTTGGTTTTTGTTTATTGGTTTGGTTACTTTTATATTTGTTTTGCCCAACCACAATGGTAATATACATTTTTCAACTTAGTGCAAAATCTCTGCAATTTGCATGAATACTTACTTGTTGGACCAGGGATTCCCAAGAGCTAGGGTGTACAAAAATCACCTGAAGAACTTGTGAAAATGTGGGAGTGGTCTCTGGGAATCTAAATTTTAACAAACATTCCATGTGATTTTGAGGCACATGGCTCATGGACCACATTTTGAGAAACATTTACATCAGGCCAAATATCATGGTTATGTTGCTCCATTGAGTGGATTTTTCATATACTTACCCATTTTCCTCATAGTGGGTATTTAGGTCATTTATAGCTTTTCATTAAGTGTAAACAGTGCCACAACGAACATCTTTGACCATTCATTATTCATTCATTTAACAGACATTTTTTGAGCACCTGTACAAGGTAAGCAGTTTTCCGGGTGCTGTTAAGACCAGTGATCAGAAAGACATTTATTGCTTCTGGTCTTATTGCTGCTTTTGCCTAATGGAGAGAAAGACAAACAGAATCACAATATTCTATTATTGCAAATTGTGATGAATGCTGTGCAGGAAAGAATGCTATGGGGAGGCAAGTCATTTAAACTCAAAGACCAGAAAAGCCTCCGTGAGAAGCTGACATGTAAGTAAGTGAAGCTTGAAGGAAGAATAGGAGGGAGCCTAAGTCACTTTTAAGATTTCAGAAGGACAATTATTGGATTAAAGGATATTGACTTTTAAAACAGCCTCTTAATCTCCCCTCCCCCTTAGGTTGCAGTGTCCACGTTCAAATGTACAGGATGCATATTGGCCAGGGTCCAGTTGGGAGAAGACAAACCACATTTGGCATTTCATGCAGGGGGTTACTCATAAATAGTTTAAAAGAAAAAAAGAGGAAAGGTGAGGTAGGTCAGAGATTAGTAAGTACAGGAAGCAGGTAGCACAAATGCTGCATGAATATGAGGAAAGCTGGGGTGATTCCAGTGCTGGGCGGTTCCCTCCTGCTAAGCTGCACAGCCAAGGGCCTGGGGGACCAGCCTGCTCTGGAATCAAAAGGGTTTACCTAGGTGGGTACCACATGGCTTGCGCTGGGACATCCAGATGCTGGGCTGTAGTGCTGAGCTGCTGAGGAGGGTCCCTGGTAGGTGGTGCAAATGATATGCTAACACTGCATGGCTGAGGTTGGGGTCCCAGGGGCACCACTTGGCTAGTGCTGAGGTGGAGATGCTGCTAAGCTCTGGCCCTGGGATCCAGGAAGGGACTTTGCACTATAAGGGAGGAAACTGCCAAAAGATGCCAGGGATCCTAGCTGTCCACTGCTGCTAAAAGGATGCTGGCAGAAACTGGAAGCAGGAAGCGAGTTCCTTCTCCTTTCTTCCTGCCTTACAATATCCTACAAGCTCTCCCCATTGACAAAACCTAAGCAAAAGTCTTCAGGCAAGAGAATGTGGAAAATGCAGGTTTTGAGGTCCCAGGAAGAAAAGAACAGAAATGGGACCTGAGAATAAGCAGGCATATGACCAGCACACAGAGATAGGAGACTTCCTTTCCCCTGTCCGTCTTTATCCCCTGGCCCTGAGCACTGTTCCTGGGGTATTAGACTGGTTACTGGTCATTCATTCCACAGTTCCTCTCTCCTCAAAAATGTATTACTTTTCCAAATGTGTGTGCGCATAAATTGGACTCTAAACTATTGAAGTCAACACTGTAAAAGCTGATGTATGTATGTATGATGTACAGACGGATGGTGAATGAATGAATGGTGGCTGCTCCTAGGTATTGCCAAGAATCTGGTACCGGGCTAAGTGCCTATGATCATTTTCAAAACCACACCTCACATCTCCTGTAGGTGGGCATTCTCACCCTCACCTGGCAGTGACAGTGACGCTCCCAGGAGGAAAGTGACTTGCTCACCATTGCACATCTCCTAAGTAGTGATGAGACCCAAGTCCAGGTCTATTTGCCTCCACGGCTGCTACTGCTCTAGGAGCTTCTATAATATTGCTTCTAGGCCCACATGTAAAGGCCGTTCTTCAGTGATGCTCAGAGGCAGGGGGAGAGCTGCTTGCTGAGCATACCCGAGTTTCCATGAGGGTGTGTCGGTGGTAGCTAGCTGCCCCTGAGAGTCCACTGGAAGTGACAGCCTTGCCATTTGTGGCCACGAAGTGGCTCCAGGCTCCTGTCTGAACACCCTCTCCTGACCTTTTCCTCACACTTGGCATTTTAGTGTTTCGTTGATTACAGATCACTTCTATGTAGCACACAGCTGACTGTTAAAATGGAAAGTAGGGGGGGGTAAGAAAGTACATGCTCGCCAGAGCAGTGCTGTGGAACGCTTGTTCCCTCGGCATTCACCTCAGTACCTCTAAGCACCTCTAATTAAACTGGCTTTGGAGCAGTGCCTCCTGGGTAGGGCCGAAGAATCAGTGCTGCAGCATTTGGACCCTGTTCTTTATACTCACTGCTCAGCACTGAAGGTGTTCAAAAAATACCGGATGCTGGGGCTCAAGAATGCAATTACCCGCCTATCAGGGTGAATGGATGATGATCTGGTCTTGGGGACATCTGAGCTCTGGGTAGCAGAGGGAGAGAGACGAGTAATGAATATAGTGACTTCTGATTCTCTGTCTGTTCCCCAGTCTCATTTCCTTGCTGGAAGTTTTATTTTTGCAACCTGGATGCAGCGATCACTGGGTAACTTTCTGTTAAACAGCTAATTAATGGCAACTCAAGTCAGCTGTCCTATTTATGAGACTCTGGAGCAGGCAGAGACACGCTCGTCTGGAAAAATGAGTTGGGCTCAAGCTGCATCTTCTATATAAATATTTGAGCACTGCTGTCAGACGCCAGCACCAGCCAGTGCTGTCTGCCATCGCATGAATCACTGAAATGACCCGAACCTTCAGTCTGAGTTGATTGTAGCTAATGTGAGCCATATAATCTCATATGCTCGGAATGTCTCGTGAACCACGCATGCTATCAAGATACAGTTTTAATTAACATTTGCTTTTTAGATAATATACGCTATTTATTTTGGCAAGAGTTCATTGAATGTAAAATCTACATAATTAAGATACTAAACCTGCAATATTTTTTTTTCTTGGCAGTATTTTTTGCTAAATGACACAGATTCAGCAACAGTTATTACCCATAGATAGCAACAATGGGCAATCACAATGTTATACTTTCTTCTTCTTCTTCTTCTTTTTTTTTTTATGTGCTTCTCTAACCAAAGGATAAATGTCATATAGTCAATTTTGTTCACTTTTTAGATTCAGGGGTATGAGATCTTTTCGTTCAATTGGACACTGAAAATAAAGCAAAGAAAACACATTTGTGATTCTCCTGCACAAAAATATTAATATTTTATGAGTTTATTTCGCTACATTTTTAGCACCATAATGGGACTCTGGGCATGATCACCTGAGAACGGCCACCTGGAAAAGACCTCAAGGATTATGAAGTCCTCATTTTATGAAGACAGCCATGGCCACTGAGTCTCAGCATGGAAGTGGGACTTGCCCAAGGTCATACAACACAGTGGAGCCAGAAGCAAGCCTAGAACCCTTGACTAGCCCAGCTCATTTTCGACAGTGCCAGCTGGTTTCCCTTTAAGTACCATATGCCCTTTACCCACTAGGAGCCTCTTCCTCCCTCATCAACTCTGTCTCCTAAACTTGGAAATGCCTCTGCATCATGTGAAATAGACATGTTTTTAAAAAATGGGAACGAGACCTGGTTCCCAAAACACTTCCCTGAAATGACGAGCAGCGCAATGGCCGAATCCCAACTGCTTTGTTCTTTGTGATAATCCCTATAATTGGGTCAGAGGGCTAATGACTTGGCTTCGTGCATCCCAGCCATACGCCTCCGCGACTGGCAGACAGCTGCACGCCCGCCACCAGGGCTGTCGCTGATGGAAGCCCAGGGCCTCCGCCGAGGGAAGCAGCAGCCAGACCGAAGCTGGGAGCGAGAAACTGCAACGGCCCCTGGTCATGAGGCCATTTTCCATGTCCTCCAGCCACCCCTTCCAATCTGCGCCGTTTCCGAGCTGCCAAGTTCTTCCCAGACGGGCCCTTGACAAGGGCCTTTCCTGAAGACTCCGACGCCGGGCCGTGGTAGGCAGGGATTGCGCCGTGTCAGTCTCTCCCCTCAGATCTGCAGCAAGCTGCTAATTAGTGTCAGTAATTGCTGGCGGAGAGGAGAGCTGGCTGCCCATCAGCATCGGGGAGGAAGGGATGCTGGCGCCCCCCTGCCTCCTGGCTTCCCCCCTCCAGCACGGAGCAATAAATCCATATCTGTTGAATCGGCTGCTGGGCGGCTGGTTGAAAGGCCGTCAGTGGAGTCATGTCAGGTTAATGGGTTTAGCTAATGTATGGGCGTAAGGATGAGTAACCCGATCAGGCGCAAGAGCCGCGGGCGGGAGTCGCCAGAGCAGGGGGCTCGCAGCTCCCCTTTGGGTGAGGCCCTGGGCTTCTGCGAGAGATGCTCCCAAAAAATCAGTTTTTTGGGCAACCCTTCTAAAGGAAGAAGAAAATAGTGTTTATCTCTGTCAGCCACGTGCCCACAGATGGTGGGGAGGGATAGAGGGCTCAGATTTCATGCAGCTCTAGGGCCTCCTACTGCTACTGACAGCTCTGACCTGCAACAGGGGCTGAACGCTAAGCCTCAGCGTTCCGGTCACTACGATGGGTTGTCCAGAGGTGAAAATGAGCTAATACACATACAGTGCTCAGTGCAATGCTTGGTATATAATCACTGTTCTTAAAGCGGGCACTTATTAAATCCTGTGAATTAGGTTAGAATATGTAACACCCCAGGCACATGGGAGCCTGTGCTGGTAAATTTCAGTTCCTTTCACATAGATCCTGCGGTGCTTCTGTAGTCAGGTCAGGAGGCCACGCGGTTTCTGATCGCCCCACGGTCAGTTCTCTCCTCACCGCTCCTCTCGTATGTATTTGGCATGGGTATGTGAGAGAGAGGTGAAGGAATCATGGTCCCTAGATAACTGCTATGTGCAGCCTCCTGCATCTGTGTGTGCACCATGCATGAGGCAGTACTGAGAGCCCTGCTTATGTCCTGATAAAGTGTTCTAAGAGTACTGAAAAACCCCAAAATTGCATACAGACTATCCAATGATATGGAGCAGTTGTGCTTTTGTTTTATATGCATGTGATATAATTATAAAATAATGCTATTGATGGGTATGTATATGTTTTTACCTTTCTCCTCCCGAAAACCTAGGTATTCTCTTTGCCTACAATATCCATTTGCTTAGCAAATATATAATGTATATTAGATTCTTATTTATATATGTTTGCTAAGAAAATGTGTATTGCCTATGTGCATACACTTCTATTCATTTATTCATTCAACAAATATTTATTGAGCACCAAGTGAACTGCAGAATTTTAGAGCTGGAAGGGGCCTATACAGTCATTTTATTCAGGGCTCTCAATGTAAAGAAGAGGAACCTGAGATCTTAATACGACAAGGCCTACACTCCTGGTGGGAACCCTCCTCCCCTGTTTTCACTCAGAGTCCATGATCCATCAATTTTATCACTCTAGTTATAGGCCTCAGTAATTTTTCTTCTCTACCTCTGTCCCACTGTGCTGTCCAGACCACAATTCTGGGGAGTCAGGCTGTCTTTCCCTCTGTGTGGCACTAGAGCAGCTGCACGTAGCTGAGTTAAAGCACACAGTCAGGCAGCCTGATTATATTTCATGACAGCAAACTTTCATCTCAGAGTGTGGCAGAGTAGTTAAGAGCTAAGCTGCATTGCCTGGGTTTGAATACTACGTCTGCATTATTCTAGCTGTGGGACCATGAGGAGGGATTTAACCTCCCTGTGCCTTATTTTTTCATGTAAGATAAAGATTGTAATCTCTACATCATAAGCTTGTTTGGAGGATTAAAGAATTAAAAATATATAAGGCAGTGCCTAACACTCTATAAGTATGTGTTCGTTATTATTACTGGACACACTACATTGTTGTGCAAACTCCTCTATATACACAATGGCTGCTGGGGTTCCAACCATTCAAACCACATTCCAGGCATCAGTCATGGCAAAGGGATTTCTGCCTGTTGAGTCAGCTCTTTTGAGGACCCTTCTCTGAAGGTTCTCACAACGCTTCTGTTTATAGAACCTGGCTTCATGGACATACTTAGCTGTAAGAGAGCCTTGGAAATGAGACCTTTATTCCAAATCTTACTGTGCCCCAGTGGGGATACTGCTACCATGGAAGAAGGGAGCATGGAATATTTTTAAGCAATGGGAGACTCTGTTATATCCACAAACCCAAATTTAATGGATTCTTCTCTGCCTTTCTCACTTAACTGACCAAGACCATTCTGCCCACCCTTCTATACACACTTATCTACCTTAGCTTTTCCAATACCACACCCTCCTGGTTTCCTCCTACTTCTCTGGCCACTTTTTATCAATTTTGCTGACATCTCCTCCTCTTCCCAGTCTCTGTATGTCAGGGAGCCCCAGTTTCACTACTGACCCTTCCTCTCTTCTCTAGCTACACTCACTCCCATGGTGGTAGATACCCCCTCATGCTGGTGATTCCCAAATGTGCATCTCTAGCCCAGACTTCTGCTCTGAACTCTGGACTTGTGCCTACCTTCACCTCCTCTCCACTTATATATTAAACAACCATCTCAAAATTTACTTTTTTCAAGCATAACTCTTGATTTCCCTTCACATGTGTTTCTCTCCCCACCTTCCCCATCTTGGCACATGGGCCCTCAAAATCTACTTGAAGTCCAACACTCTAGAAGTCAGTCTCAATGGCTCCGTATCCTTGGTGATCAGTGCTCTGGTCCAAGCCAGCAAAATCCCTCACCTTAACTGCTATGAGTCTCTCCTAATGAATCTTCCTATTTCCATGTTTTCTCCCTTGGTAGAGCATAGTGGTTTAGTGCAAGGACTCTGGAGCCAGACTGCCTGGGTTCACATCTTAGCTCCAACATATATTAACTATCTGACTTAGACAAGATTATGAACACTTTTTTTGTCTCAACATTTTCAACTATAAAATGAGAATAATACTAGTACCTATTTCATGTGGCTATTATGTAAACACTAAATGAAGGTTTGGCAAAAGTAGGCTTACAGTTGTGAGTATACAAAATAACTTATTCTTGTATTATTATTGATTAATTATTGTATTATTTTTCATATGAACAACCACACACCTACTTTTGCTCTGCCCTGTATGTCAGTACTCAGAGCAAGGCATGTAATAAGCACAATCAATAAATGTTAGTTTATTATCACTAGTGATTATTACCATACATTTTTCTGTGGAGCAGCCAGAGTGATCTTTTAAAAACATAAATTAAATCCTATCATTCCTTTGCTTACAACTCTCTAGTGATTTCCCATTTCAGTTGCAATGAAATTCTAATGTATTACCATGGCCAAGGGTCTTACACTACCTAGCACTTCACTCCCCCCATCTGTGCTCAAACTAACACAGAAACCACCAGAGAAAGGTATTCACATCTCATGTAAAAGTCCAAGCAAGCATGGCTGCTTTTTTTGCTGAATCTCTCAGGGGCCTGACCCATTCTAAGTAGCCTGGAAAGGTGAATTTCCCTTCCCTGTCCTGTGATAAGGTTTGTGTGAGATTCTGAGCGGCCACTTTGAGCTTGGTTGAAGTAATCATTCTGGGGCTGCATCCCACAATAACTAGTGAGCACCTTCTACCTGCCAAGCACCTTGCTGAGGGCTGGGGACGCAGCAATGAGGAGATATGACCCCATCCTTCCAGCAGCTGGGCATGAAAATGGGCATCATGATACAGTTTCAGATTCCTCTGTGTGACCTCTCAGGTTTCCCTCTCAGGAATAAAAGTCAGCAGGAGATAGGAGGTGTCAGGAAGTGAAGACTCAAGCATCCAAAGTTGGGGAGAGAAAGAAAGGAGAGGAGTTAGGAGACTTACCATTTTCCCCTTCAAGGTAGTCAGTTGGAAACGGTAGTGACAGCCGTGGATTCTAACACACTGAGTAATACCAAAAGGAATCCATGGGTCTAAAGTGATACTAAAAACTGGAGAGGGACAGGGGAAGCTCTTTTTACAGGCGAAACCAACTAATGCATGAGGAATGGCAGAATTAGAAAACTACTATTATGCAACCACTGGCCTAATAATTGATTTAGGTAAGCATAATTAACAGATGCTTAAGGACAGTCATACGGTCTCATATAGCAACCCACAGAGTACTGATTAAATAGGGAAAAGGTACCATTACAAAAAGAAACCTGGTGAACACCATATTAATGTGATAAATTTAATGTCACCAATGGTGGGGCTAATTGAAGTCATGTGACACAAAATGAGAATCTCCTGAAGAATGACTGGCTTATACTATTCAAAAGTGTCAATGTGATGAAAGAAAATGAGCTGAGGACCAGTTTCACATTATAGGCTAACAAGAAATGACAACTAAATGTAACACATGCTTCTTGACTGAATCCCTACATGGGAAATAAATATTTAAGGATTATTGGGACATTTGGGGACATCTGAATACAGACTGTACATTAGATGACAGCCTAATGTACTGAGTGAGATCATAATAGTGTGGCTATTCAGGAAAATGTCCTTGTTCTTAGGAGATACATGCTAAAGAAATTTTTTTAAATTTATCTTTATTGTTGAAAATATTACAAGTATCCTATTTTCCCCCCAAATGACCCCCTCCACCTCACTCCCACCCCCTCCCCAGGCCTTCACCCCATCATTGTCTGTGTCCATGGGTTATGCATATACACCTAGAACTTCTTTGGTTAATCTCTTCCCACCCTCCATCCCCCTTCCCTCTTTCCTCTGAAATATGATCATCTGTTGCATGCCTCAGTGTCTCTGGATCTATTTAGTTCATCAGATTCTTTTGTTCATTGATTTCTTCTTAAAGAAGACCCTTCAACATTTCCTGTAGTGCTGGTCTGGTGGTGATGAACTCCTTTAGCTTTTCCTTGTCTGAGAAGCTCTTTATCTGACCTTCAATTCTAAATGATAGCTTTGCTAGGTAGAGCAATCTTGGTTGTAGTTCCATGTTTTTCATCACTTTGAATATTTCTTGCCACTCTCTTCTGGCCTGCAAGGTTTCTGTTGAGAAATCAGCTGACAGTCACATGGCTGCTCCCTTGTAGGTAACTAACTGCTTTTCTCTTGCTGCTTTTAAGATTCTCTCTTTGTCTTTAACATTTGACATTTTAATTATGATGTGTCTTGCTGTGGGCCTCTTTGGGTTCCTCTTGTTTGGGATCCCCTGTGCTTCCTGGACTTGTAAGCCTATTTCTTTCCCCAGGTAGGGGAACTTTTCTGTAATTGTTTTTTCAAATAGGTTTTCAATTTCTTGCTCTTGTTCTTCCCCTTCTGGCACCCCAATAATACAAATGTTGGGCCTCTCGAAGTTGTCCCAGAGGCTCCTTATACTATCTTCATATTTCTGGATTCTTTTTTCTTTTTGCTCTTCTGGTTGGGTGTTTTTTGTTCCCTCATGTTCCAAATTGCTGATTTGATTCTCAGCGTCCTCTGTTCTACTGTTGATTCCATGTAAATTATTCTTCATTTCAGTTTGTGTAGCCTTCATTTCAAATTGGTACTTTATTATGTCATCGATTTTCTCAGTTGTTTTCATAATACTATTACTAATATCCTTGAGCATCCTTGTAAACAAAATTCTGAACTCTGTATCTGTTAGCTTGCTTGGTTCTATTTCATTTAATTCCTCTTCTAGAGATTTCTTCTGTTCTTTCCTTTGTGACATGTTTCTTTGCCTCCACATTGGCTGCTTCCTGGTGTTTGTTTTTATGTATTAGGTAGAGCTGCTATGTCTCCTGGAATTGGTAGAGTGGCTTTGTGTAGTAGGTGCCCTGTAGGATCCAGTGGTTCAGCCTCCCCAGTCACCTGAGCTGGGCCTTCTGGGTGCTCCCCTGTGTGGGCTGTGTGCACTGTCCTGTTGTAGTTGAGCCTTGGTTGCTGTTGGCGTCACTAGAAAGAATTGACCTCCAGACCAATCAGCTGAGGACCAGCTGCAACTACAGCCAGAGAGCTGCTGTGCTGGAGACACCCCTATGGAGCAGGATTTACTTCAGTGGAGCTTTGGTGTTCACCAAGTGCGCCCCTCGAGTGTTGCTTGTGGATGTGGTAGGGTTGTAATCCAGCGTGGTCGAGTCTGTCTCTGTAGCCTCCTGGAGGTGCAAAGTCAGCCTCTGCAAGTACCTTGCCCAGGGCTACCCAGCACGAGCTACACAGCAAACCGTAGTTGGCTGCTCCTTGTGCTGGGCTTGGAGGAGCCCAGGAGAGGCCAAGCTATGAGCCAGTGCAGCTGCCGCTAGTGCCAGGCCGGGGGCCGCTTATCAAGCCGTATGGGGCCCGCTGCTGCTTGTTTGAGAGATTTTAGGAAAGTCCTAAGCATGAGGCTCGAGAGGCCACTTGCACAGAAAAGCCCCTGGAAATGGCCTGGATGAGCTGCAGGTGGGGAGGGCGGGGCCTCCGGGAATCACGGGGCGGGGCCAAAGGTGGGAGTCAGGTGCTGGCGATTCAAACATGGCGCCTGCCTGCCGGCTGTGTGCGGGGAGGACTCGCCACAGGAGCCATGGCCTCCGCCAGCCCGTCTGCCTGGGAGGAAGCTGCCCCTCCAGCTCTCACCTCAACTTCAGGCAGGTTAGTTCCCCCCCGAGTGTCCCAGGTCCTTTCAGGCTGCTGCCCGGCGCTGAGCTCAGAGGGAGCGCATCCGAGTGAGTCTGTGCCGGGCCCTTTGAGAGGAGCTGCTGGGGCTCCTGCAGCCCCCGCCACCCTCAGTGACAGTCCCTGCGGGTTTCACAGCCCGGAGTTGTGGGGACATCTCTTCTTGGCCCTGGAGCCCTGGGCTGGGGGCCTGCTGTGGGGCTGGGACCCCACCCTCCTCCCTCCTCCAGGAAACCTCCACCCCGAGGTGCCCTCCTGGGTTTCAACCGCGGCACCGGGTGTGGGCCCGCGGCCCCGTCTCTGTGATTCAGCCCCGATCCGCCCGCGTCTCCGCCCCTCCTCCCGGTCTCGGTGCTTCTTCAGCTCCCTGGTTGTGGGGCTTCTGTGCAGCTGGATCTCAGGAGGCTCTGAGTGATGGTGGTTCTGTATTTTAGTTGTGATTTTGATGTGGTCTCGCGAGGTGGCGGGTGCAGCTATTACCTACACCACCATCTTGGTTCCTCTCTTCCATGCTAAAGAATTTAAGGATAAAGAGTCATGACATTGCCAACTTATTCTCAAATGGTTTAAGGAAAAAAATAAAGGGAAAGAGATAAGACAAGTGTGACAAAATATTAAAAGTTGATGAATCTAGGTAAAGGGTAGTATTCAAGTGTTCATTGTGTTATAATTGCGACTTTTAAGTAGGTTTAAATTTTGTTTTAAATAAAAAGTGTTTTACTATCCCTGATGGTTGATCCTATATAGACCAAGTTTTGTGTGTATAATGAATTCCAGAACTGACATTGTTACTGGCAATGTGAGCTCTTGGTTCTTGAGTTCGGCAGAGAAAGAATTCAGAGTCAAGAACTCTAATGCAAGAGGATGTTTATTTTAGCATGCAAAGCAAAAGTGTGCTTGAAGAGAAGATCAAGAGGGCTGCTCAGAGAGCTACCTTGGCCTTTTAGAAAGAAAGCCACAGAAGCAGAAGAAGTGAGCCAGTTGGGCTGCATGGACTCAGGAAACAAGTTAGAGGCAAAAGAAGGGCCCTTGGAGACAGGTTCAGGGGACTAACCCTGGAGGATCTGCTGCTGCCTGCTGCTTCCCTAGTAGGAAGTCTCATGGAGACCCTTAGAGCTGAGGAGAAAGAAAGCAAAGATTCATGCCTGAAGACAGAAGGCGTGGGCATGCTCTAGAGAGAGTGTGCACTGAGTCATTTGTCTTAAGGGTTTTTATCTGTTTTCTAAAGGCAGGAATTTTAGGGGAGGTCTCGGGAAGATCTCAATAGAATATCAGTTTTCCAGGTTTGTCCTTTAACATGTTGATTTATCAAAATGAGTGTTTTGGGTCAGGGTCATGATCTCTACTGATTGGTTGGCACTAGGGTAGGGGGTCATTGGTCATTGCATCTGGTCCTGAGGCAGCCATGGCATCACTTCATCTGGTTTTGCTGTTTTTCTGGGCCTGGAGTTGAAACACAACTGAGGCCTAGATGTTATCTCTGGTTTGACCAAAACTCTGTCTCTGTGGTCAACAGACCTGAGGCTTTGTTCCTAAGATTATTTGATGCTGATCAGAGCCTCATTGTCCTGAGGTCTTAAGCCAGGAAGAAGGAGATGGGTGAGTCAGGGTGCTGGATGAGGCCAGTTTTTTCAGCTCTCTGTCTCAGTTTTCCCATTCCACTTGCCAAGGAATTTTTCTAGCTTCTTACTATCCTGCATCAACATCACTTGGGATTTGGTTTAGTCTGGCTGCTGGCCCATCAGCCTGCATCCCAGGAAATGCGGTGGGCTCTGAGCAGAAGTAACAGGGAGAGCTGGGGTTTGGCGGCCTCAGGTTTAGTCTCTGTCTGATTTGTACTCACATCATCAGCCTTCTCTTTGGAGTCTCTGAACTAACAAGCCATGAACACAGGGTCTGGCAGACTGAGAAGCACTGGTGGTGAAAGCCTGCTGCCCTTTTAAGCAAAATGTGAGACCTGAAGCTGCCTACGGTGTCTAGATCCCTTTCCTGCTGATTAGGGAGGACCTGGGAAAGGAGTAGATCACCAGGCTGGGATGGGATTCTGGGGTTTCATTTGCAGGGGTGGGAGTGTTCCTGAGGGGAAGGGAGATAAAGATGAGATGAAATTACAATTGTGAGAGTTGGGGAAGTGTGGGTTTCAAAGAACATTTTTAGTCACAGATGGTTGAAGAGAAATACAGAGAACAGGCCCCAGCACCTCTTCCTCCTAGCTGATTGCAGGGAGGGGGGACTCGCTAATGAACACATTGATTTCCCAGCTCCTCGGAACAATAGCAAATGCTTTTCTCAGTTATCAACTGGAACCCCACAGCAGGTGTGGGGGATGGAAGGAGCTGGTGATTCTGATTTTATCTTTGGGGTTTAGGTGAATAGAGAGATGATTTAAAGAGCAAGGAGGAAGGTCACGTAATTGTAGCAAGTGAGCTGGACTGAGTTGTCCCAACTTGACTAATTCTCCACCTTGTTACTAGGCAGCTTAACCTCTTTAATTTCTAGTTTATCTCATTGGTAAAATTAGAATAATAATTTTCCTTTCCATGGATCGTGAGAGAACTAAACACATAGTTAATACATATAAAAAGTACTTTGCCTTAAAAGTATTTTGTCTTTTGCCAGTCATTATTCAGAAGTGTTTATTAAGCACCTACTGTGTACCAGGGCTATGCTAGGTTTGAGGAACATTACAGTAAAGTGGAAATTATGGTCCCTGCCCCCATGGAACTGGTCACCTAGCAAGGAAGAAGGGTATTGGCCAAGTGATTACAAATGCACTGAGGTATACCAGCTGCTACTGGGAAGTCAGGAAGGTCTTCTGAAAGAAGAAATAGCATTAAGGAGACCCATCATAAACAGTGATACTACTATCCATCACCATGGAGCAGGGTCAGGGACTTAAACACTCACCCTGGTTGACCAAATGGACAAAGGTCTAAACCTAGTGAAGGAAGCATATTTTTTCATTGAGGAGATGCAAGCCAGTGTGTCCTCAGAGCGACCCCTGCAGTCTTGCTAAAGTTGTCCAGCTTGTCTGCTGTGCAGACTCCCTGGAGACTGGCTAACATCCTAGAACAAGCATTCCTCACTCTTGGAGGCTGACACCTTGATAACAAATATTGAGCTTTCCCAAAGTGGTCAGGTAATTCCTATCCCTGCCCCAAATAAAGACGTAGCAGGGAACTGAGGTCTTCTCTTGGGGCAGCTAACATCCCACAGCGCACAGCCCAAGCACCACCTCTCCTTGGGGGACTGCCTCCCTCCTACTAGGCTTGCCTTTTCCCTAATAACTCTGCCATGAGCCTGTGCCTGGTGGCACTTGTGATATTTATCCCCAACCCTACCTCAACACTGCCTTTTACAAACCCGCCCTTGAAAAACAGGAATTCTGGAAGCTGGCAGGATAGTCTAGGATAGAAAGCACATGCTGGGGAGACAGAAGGTTTGCACTTGATTCCATTGGGAATGTATTTCCTGAGCAGCCCCAGAGAGAAACTCAGCTATGGGCATTGCATGTCCAGAAGTAAATATATTTGCCGAGTCAGGGAGCAGGGTCATGAAACAAAGGCTGTGCTTTGTGCAAGAGTTAGAGTAAAGGTGGAATGAAAGTATCACAGGGGTTCTGAAGAATCGTTTTGGCCTGTCACTCACTACTCCGTGGTCTGTGCAGATCAGCATGTAATTGCCATTTTATGGTGTCTGGTTCCCTCCTCCAGTGAGGTGGTGGTGGTCTGTGTATGTGAATGGTTTGGGGTGGGGGGGGCATCGAACCTAGTGACACCCAAGACACCTTCCATTGCTTTCCCCTTTGCTCTGTTAAACCTTCACCTGCCCTAATTGTTTGCCAGTATATAACACAGGGACAAACACAGCTTGTGTTCTTTCGAGAGGTGTTTGCTGAATACGACAGAGAGAGAGGATTTTCTAAGGACTTCCACACCTGACAATGAAGTCAGATCATACACTTTTCATTTTGCCTGCAGGATCCAGAAGCAATTCTCATCCCTGTTGGTTTAGAACACATAAACCTCACACACAGATGAAATGAGGAGATGGCTCTATTTCATAAGGAATTTTTTTTTACCACGCACTCTCTATTGGAGACTTCATAAAAGAAAGCGAGGAAGAAAACCCTCACATTTGTAAGAAACTGCTGGTGTCCTTGAATATCTTCCCCACAAGCAGGGAAATCTGGTATTGAAAAAATTGAATTTTCTACATATGAAAGAACCCACTTATTGATGATATGGATAAATAAAACTGTTATGCAAATGTCAGTTAAGTTGAAACAAAAAACTCCACCCTTATTTCCAGTCTCTGGGACAAACCTTTCCCACAAAGGGCATGGAATAGATGGGGAAAGATTTGAGTGTGTTTTCTGAGTTAGGATATACACACAAAAATGTAGATTCATGCCAGGAAGGTCAAAGGTCAGCTGGTTAGATGTTCTAAGCACCTCATGTGTATGGATTCACTAAATCCCACAACAATCCTATGAGTCAGGTGGCTATGAACATCCTTTTTTCACAAGTGTGGAAACAAGCCAGTAAATCCCTGGGGACTGCAAAGCTGACAAGCGGTGGTGCTGGAATTTGAACCCAGAACACGGATCTCTAAGGTCTACAGACTTAACCACTGTATGGGCTGCTCGACAATGCTTTTCTTTTTATTAAGTCTCCTTGGTCCAAAGTCTCCCATATTTGATATAAAATTTTCATTAAAAATTTGACTATTATATACATGGGACCTTACTATTATTTCTTAAAATTTCATGTGAATCTACAATTATCTTAATAAAAGTTTTCTTTTAAGAAAACTTGACTAGCACCATAATGTCTATAAGCAGTTTCTAATGTATGAGTGAATTAAAAATTAAGGTGGGAAATGACCAATTTTAGAGTTATTATCACTTTGTAAATGTAAAAAAAAAATTTTATGGATTTGTTCCAGCAGGTGGTTGTGGTAGGCATGAAAGTGAGGTGGGTTGAAGTCCCAGTCACACTTTGTCTCGGGAAGGCCCCTTCACTTGTCTGAGCCTCAGTTTCCTAAATATGTAAAATGTGATCATGATGCCGACTCCACCGCATTGTGAGGAAAAGGCCGTTTGAATTCAGGGTTGCGTGATTCCCAAGTTGCTTGCTCTCTGCCTGGCTAGGCCGCCCTGAGTGGAGGCAATAAGTACCACCTGCAAGAAGAGAGCCTAACGCAGCTTGTCTGCAGTCCCCTGCCTGCTATCCCATCAGCCACTTTCTGTACGTGGCCTGGGAAGCAGTGTTTTTCTGTAGGACCAGTTCTCAGATTGTATGTCAACTCCAGTGGGATTGAAACCTGTGCTCTTCCCAGTTCAACTTGCTTCTCTTTCCCTTCCCAAATACTGGATTCGGAGTCCAAAGATCTTCTTTTATGACCTGCTTTTGCTGGGTAGCTTCCAGGAAGCCACTTCCCCAGCTGGATCTTGGGTTTCCCATCCATAACACAGTGCTTCTTATCTGCAAGCTGCCCAAAGCCCCCTCCTTTAATGTGTTTCCATCCTGTAGGGACAGTGAGAAACGGTTCCTCCACCTGTCTGTGTAATCCCAATGATGCTGTTGTAAATAACCTGGTTATTAATTAACAGGGAAGGAGCAAAGTGAAGGAAAATATTATAGGTATGCCCAGTAAAGTCTGGGTGAAATAGGGAAGATACTTGTCTGTCAGTCATACCTGGGAACAGGTCATTGGCCAGAGTAGACATGACCACTGCAAGCAGGGGAATATCTGAAATATATAAACTCCTACACAAAGGAGTTCTCTCTCGCCCTCTTGGTTCACGCTCCTGGCTACAGGACTCTCACACTCCTGCACCCTCCCTCATGGCCCACAGCCATGTGGACCCCACACACAATGGACTAATGGACTGCAACTAACTTAATGCTACACTGCATCCAGCTCCACCATGGAATGGAAAGTCTGGACACTGGCTTTGCTTCTAGCTCTGCTGAATCCCTAGCTGTGCATCTTCCAGGCCTGGTTTAAGGGAAATGGGATTTTGCAAACCAAGACACTTAATTCCATGCAAATAAAGCCTTTCTACAACATCTCATCCTCCTGTGGGGGCCTCCAGAAATGCTTATTCCAGCAGCATCCCAAGAACCCCACTTCCACTAGCAACAGAGAAAGTCCACCCATGCATTTTCCTAATAATACCAAGGATGCATCTCTCATCATTGATGTTTCTCTCTCTCTCTCCCTTCCTCTCACTGAAATCAATAAAGATATATTATATATACATATATATATTGGCCCAGAGGAAGGGAGAGGCACAGTCATGAGACTGCAGTGTCCGTGAAAGGGGACTAGCTGTAGCTGGGCAGCCCACCCCTACAAGGTGTGAGATTTCTTTCACGAAGGCACCAGGCAGGCTCTAGCCATGGAAATCAAGATGCTATAATTGGAGAGACTCAGCGTGGCTAAACTGAAAATTTTGTGAAATCAATTGAGAGAAAAATCAATATGGGATTTTTTTCTCCACAATGAAAAGACAAGATTCCCACACAATTAAGAATCGGGCTGCAGTTTCCACTCTCTGCCTGTCATGTTCTCTTGTTTCTGTGCCACTACTGTTCATCAGAAATAATTAAACATTTTCCCATGGGCAACAATTACTTGCTTAAAATATTATGAGTAAGGAGAATACATTTATAATTACCTAACCTTTCTGAAGGTGAAAATATATATTTTCCTTTGATAGAACAGAAGAAGGAGTTCCCGGATATGCCAGCACACTGTGCTCCATCTCCCCCGATTACACTAATTGCCTTGAGGAACGGAACAATACGTTTTTACACACTCAAACCTTCTCTTTCATTTTGTGTCACTTTTAGGCATCAAATGATGGTTCCTCTTTCTTGTTGTTTTTGTAAGTCATTAAATAGCCAGCCTGTAGCTATTAGGATTGCCAGACAGCATCTCTGAGTTGCCCAGTGCTAGAATATAATGAGAGGGGCAATTCTCTCTCTTCTTTGGAGTTGGTTACAGTGTTAGCCACATGCAGACACAAACCAGGAGCCCAGTGTTTCATGCTTTTGCTAATTTCCTTATTTTGCCTTAAACACACAGTGAAAAATCAGAATAATCATCACAATAATTAACAATTATTTAGCTCTCACATACTGTTAGGCACTTCTAAGTGAATTACATATACCATCTCATTTAATACTCAACAAGTCCACAAGGCAGGTTACTGTTAACACTCCCATCTTAAAAATGAGAGAACTGAGACCCTTTAACTACTATGCTGTCTCTCAAATTTCTCTATGAAGTCACTGTGGTCCAATAGTTTCTGTTAACTGGCACAGAATATATTTCCTCTATAAAAAAGCTGACTGTAATCATGTTTTAATAATAAAGTCATTTTTTTCTAACTTGTTTGGCCTTAACGCTAGTTTTCAAATCTATAAGCATGTAATAATAATAGTAACAGTAGAGGTATTAATATTAGTAGTAGCAATTACCACTTACTGAGTGGGCTGAGCATTAACTTAGGATCACTCTGTGCCCCATACCCAGATAATGATGCAGGGTAGACTATATCATGCTTGGTTTACACGTGGAAAAACTGGGACCCAGAAGGGTTAAGTTACATAACAAAGGTCACACGACCTGTAAGCCATAAAGCGGGGGCTTCAAGGGATAGGCCCATCTCACTCAGCCTGCTTTATCCCGTGAATTGTGTGCCAGGCACTATTATTGGCTCTGCCAATACATGGTGAATTAGGTCTTGTCCCTACTGCCAGCCAGGAGTTTGGTTGGCTTATACACCCACCAGGTTTCAGAGTCAATAGTTTGGTGTAGCTACATGCATGCTTTCCTCTAAAATGTTCTCTCCCTTATTTTAGGAAAACTGAGTTTTTGTAACTCTTCTACAGGATCTAAAGCTATGTAAAATTTTGTTGAGGTTCTGCAGAGTCTTTTAAAAGAAAAAAGCAGTATGCATTTTTGTGTTTGCATGCATCATTGGTATGAGGATATTGTCGAGTACTCAGTTCCTATCTCTGATTTTGTTTCTTTCCTTTACTCCATAACAGTGGGTAGCAGGCTCAGTATCTAGTATCAGCTTATCATCAGAACTAGACTACTCTGTGACACCAATTATGCTGGGAGTACAACAAAATTTAAAATATGGGGTCTCCCTCTCATTGAATACAGTTACTTATTTTGCAGATTTTCTAGAGGCCATAGGACAGGGGTTAAAGCCACAGCCCTGGAACCGGAGTGCCTGCCTTCAAGCCTCAGTTCCAGCACTTACCGGCTGTGTGATCTTGGCCAAGTGACTTACCCTTTCTGTGCCTCAGCTCCTCATTTATCAAATGAGGATGATGAAATCATAGTGCCTGCCTCATGGGTATGTCCTATGGATTGAAGGAGTAAATATGTATCACAGCTTAGGACAGGGGGCTTGGTGCATGGACACTATGTAAGCAATGGACGCTGTGCTGGCCATTGTTATTGACAGTCATCCGTAGACTTGAGTTTCATTTATAATTTGAAAAGGACTTATTTTTTTAGAGAAAAAACCCCCATAGTGCTTCGCTATGTTTATTCAGCTCTCGAAGGACCACCATATTCTTTCAGTCTTTTCTTCTGGGAATAATTAATACATAGCCACCCATTACAGATACTTGCAATGTAAGCTTTGCAGGCTTTTCCAGTGAGCTAGAGTTCTGCATTGCAGCAACTTGCTACAATTATCTCAGACCGGTTTACTATGTTGTCTTTAAACAGTATAACCCAAGTGTATTATTTGAACAGGCTGTAAAGATTTAATTGGTGGAACTGATAAACCTCTCCTCCCTCCCTGCCCCCTCCAAGCCATTAGGCGTTTTATGCTGCACATCACGTAGTAAAATTAATCCAGACTAAGTTTACCCCTTTTAAAAAAAATTATTTTTTTATATTTTTATTGTTGATAGTATTACAGATATTCCCCATCCCCCCTTGCCCCTCCTCCACCTCCAGCCTTCACCACACTATTGTCTGTGTCCATGGGCAATGCATATATGCATTTAAATTATTTGGTTTAAGCCAACCTCTAGTCTTTACCAGCTGTGTGACCCTGAGTAAGGTATTTAACCTCTCTGTGCTTGTTTCCCGCCTTCACAATAAAAGTGATAATGCTAATTGCCAATAGTAACCTACTTTGTAGGGTGGTTGTGCTGACTAAAGGAGTTAATACTCGTAAAGCACTTAGAACAATGCCTGGTTCAAGGTGAGCACTAGGTAAGTATTAATTGCCATTATTGTCATCATCTGATTGCAAGCTAGGCCTATCAGATGCACCTCATTCCTTGGGGCAGGCGAGTGAAGGGAGGTTATTTAGGGGAGGTTCCCACAGTAGTTGATAGCAGATCTTCCTACTTACAGGATGGTTCCTGACCAGCAGTGTCAGCATCTTTTGGGGTTTGTTAGGATGGCAGAACCTCAGGCCCTACCCCAGTACTGAATCAGAACCTGCATTTTAACAAGACCCCTAGGTAATTCTTTTGAGCACATTTTAAAAATTGAGAGGCTGGAGAGAGGGAGTGTATGTCCATGGCTGCTGTCCAGATTCCCATCACAAGATCCTCAGGGTGGCACCACCCCCTGCTTAAATTACCACTTACCCTCCTCCCCCCACCATGAGACCCACCCCATTCTTCCTGCTCCCTCTCTTCTTTCTTGTGTTCTGTTTTTCCAGCTGTTGCTTGCATATTTTTCAGCCTTCTTATGAAAAGAAAGACCATCAACCAATCAAGATATTTCTTTACTCCAGTGATTTTTTTTTTTTTTTTTTTTCAACTTGGGCTACACATTACAATAACCTGGAGAGCTTTGTAAAAACTTTCCAGCGTAAAGTGTCCACCCCCAGAGTCTGTGATGCACTCGGTCTGGTGGAGCCTGAACTTCAGTAGTTTGCAGTGTTCCTCTGGTGACTCTCACATGCAGTTTGAGAACTGCTGCTTCACTCCATGTGCAGCGCCTCATGTACTCACGAGGGCTGTGCAACCTGCTCACAGAGGCCTGTCCCTGGCTCCCCTGCCTAAAGGCCCTGAGTTGCTCCACAAGCCTGTGACTGCAGAAGGCTGGTCACTTGATGGCCACCAAGACTTGGCTGTCGTCAAGTTTAATGAGATAGTCCTCAGCTTGTTACACTGTTGTCTTGTTCATAAAAATTATGTTTCAGCCCTCTGGACATCTAATTTTGCAAATCAGTGTCAGGTATGGAAAAGACCCTGTCACTTGAAAACAGTACGCTCAGTAATTTTAAAGGTCAAAGACGCACGTGGAAATGAGCTTTCAGCTATTGAAATACATGGACTTAAACACACAACAGAAAATGTGGCCTGATGGCACACTGGTTATTTATGTATATATAAATTAGCCCGTTAGAGTACTGAGGACCGATACCCTGGTACTACTCACTGATTATGGTGCTAGTGTGGCAGGGAAACACAGGTAAAGGCAGAAAGGGGTTTCTGTTTTAAAGACACTGTAATAATAGCTCTCATTTATGGTGTGTCTACTTTATAACAGGCAAGTTATTTAGTTCACCTCAAATCCTCACAACAACCCTGCAAGAAGGAAACTCAGGCTCATAAAAGGAATGAAACAGTTACTAGGATTCCATGCCAGGCCGTCTGACTCAAACACTCCCAGCTCGGCAACACACACTCCTTATGGTCAATGACAACGATGTCCAGGGAGCGTGCTCCGTGCAGCTAGGCACCCAGGAGCAGGGCTACCCCCAGGGTAGAGAAGTTACACCAGGCATTATTTTCTTTTCAAAGGGTATTGCTGGCTTAACAAGTGAAATATGATGGGTCATGTTAATTTTTTCAGATGTTGGTTCTGATTAATTTCCTTATTTTTGAGCGATCTGACTGGAGTGCGTTGCATTGGGAGTAATTAAAAGACAAGGATGGGTTGCTTTGTTTCTTTGAACTATTAAGCTGGGGAAGGGGAAAAGAATCATAAGCTTTTAAGCCCAGCCAGATGTGGCTCAGCGGTTGAGCATCAACCTAGGATCCCGGAGATCCAGGTTCGATTCCTAGTCAGGGCACATACCCGCGAGTTGCGGGCTCCAGTCCCATTGAGGGGAGTGTGCAAGAGGCAGCCGATCAGTGACTCTCTCATCATTGATGTTTCTATCTCTCTCTTCCTCTCCCTTTCTCTCTGAAATCAATAAGGATATTTTAAAAAAAAATCATAAACTTTTGAGCACTGATTTTAGTGATTATACTCCTTTCAGTTATCAAGGCAGAGAAATACAGATTCCCAGTCACCCACACCAAAAGACTGCAACACGTGTTTTGTTTCTTTTTTGCAGTTGGTCAAAATTGTGTCTCCTAACTGTTTTGTGTCTGGGACTAAAACTGAGCTCACTTAGCAAAATGTCTGTTTTGATAAATAGGGAACAAAAAGACCAAAACTAATGACTTCCACAGAGGAAGGTGCCCTGGGAAATATAATATAGACTAGTGGAATCAGGGGCTGGTTTACTGTGATTCTGTGTACCCATCTGATGGGGAGTATAAATAGTTCTCTTTACACAAAGGGACCCAGGGAACAGTGAATCAGGGAATAATTGACTTGTCTTGGTATGTTTGTGAATGTGCATTTTTATCTGATGGCAAATATGCTGTTGGCCTTTGAGTCAGTCACCCACCATAAAATTCCCTCAGCCTCACAGGCACCAAGATAATGTGCCCACCCCCCAACCCCCCAAAGAAAACATTTCAAATTAGCATTAATCAGCCAATGTCATATTTGGGGGCCCTACAGTGAAAGCCACCTACTGCAGCTGAATGCCATTCAGCAGGCAAGAAGTGATTTGCAATATAATTTAAATGAAGAGTTGGCTTCGTTTCCCATTTAGAACACACCAGTATGGAAAACTGATTGTCAGACATTCTGGTGATGTGCATCAACTTGGCTATTCACTCAGAAAATGAAGTTTCCGGAGACACCGGCACATTTAATTTATTTCCTTTTTCCCTGTGAAGTTAACTTCGGCTTGTTAAATACAATGACTACCCAAACCACAGAAAAACCAACACCATTAATTTTAATGCTCATAACGCAATGGAAGGAGATTATATTCATCTGGGATTTTCCCCCCTATTAATAGAATGTTTACTTGCCCCTCTCCTTATGAGTTAATTATTATTTTCCTTCCACAATGCTCTGCTTATATCTGAGCAGTCAGTGTGCCTGTTAGTGTCTTGCGTTTATGGACTGCTGGTGATTCTACCGTTTTGCAGTGTTGATCGGTAGCTCGGCAGCCTGGGGAGTGCATGTGTGGCCGACAGCAAGGCCTTGGGTCCCTGACTGAACCCTCTCCTCTATTTTTATAAAACATTTAGTTTTAGTAGAGTTTCTTTTCTAAGCTTTGATTGAGAGGTTGAATGACTCATTTTCAGTGCATTCTACAGTATTGAGCTAAGAATAGGTAACTTTCCCTCTCTTATCATTTGAGGCATTTATTTATTTGTTTGTTTGTTTGTTTATTTATTTATTTAAAGAATAGCTTATTGATTTTGAGAGAGAGAGAGGAAGGGAGAAGGAGAGAGAGAGAAACATTGATGTGAGAGCACAATATTGATCAGCTGCCTCCCACACACCCATACCAGGGATCGAGCCCGAAACCCAGGCACGTGCCCTAACCAGGAATCAAACCTACAGTCTCCTGGTGCACAGGATGACACCCAACCAACTGAGCCACACCAGCCAGGGCTGACTATTTATTTTTAATACATCTGTTTATTTATTTAACTGACATATAGTGAGCACCCCGTTTGTGCTAGTAGTGTACTAAAGTATTAGGGATTTAAAAATAAGACATCATCGCCACCCTCAGGGAGCTCATAGTTCCGAGCAGGAATTGTAACAAGGAATTGCAGCATAGTGAGATGAGTGGTACAAGAGAGCTGGGCACAAAGTAATAGAGGGGGTGAAAGAGGGCACTGTCCCTGGAGAGGGGGCAGGAGATGCTGGAGCTAGATCCTGGAGACCCAGGCCTTAAGTTCTTTGAGTGGGCAGTGAAATGATGGGTGAATGTGGGGAAATGTGGTAGAGGCAGAGGGACAGGAATGCAAAGTTGTGAAGCAAGCCTTTTGTTGGAAAACCTATATAGCTATTTAAATAATCATATAAGCTGGCACTTAAGTGCTCACCATTTGCCACACCGTGTTTCAAATCATTATATGCACAAACTCAGTTAAGCCTTATAATGACTCTTCAAAGTAGGTATTATCAACATCCCCTTCTCCAAATTAAAATTGATACCTGGAGATATTAGGTAACCTGCCAAATATCCCACAGCAGTAGGATCAGGACCAAGAGTGGAACCCAGGTTCTTTAACTTCAAAGCCTACATGTTTAAATATTATGCTCAAAGCCTCTTTGCCCTTTTGAGCCTTCAGTCCAGCTGTGCAGGAAAGACCTGCAAGTATGACTGACATTCATGACTGTGTCTAAGTAGGGATAATAACAGACCGATCACAAGTGGAGAAGATTAACTGAGACAGAAAATATATAAAGTGCTTAGAACTGTGCCTGGTACATGCCTAAGCACTTGTTAACTACTGGTATTATGATGATTAATGTCTTAAAAGTAGTAGCCTCCGATAATCCTTAGGAATTCAATAGTACTTAGGAACTCAAACCACTTAGGGGCAGGTTCTGCAAAAGGCATTGGTCAAGAAGCAGTTTGTGTAGTTGGTGGCATCTGATGCAGACCTAGCTGGCTTAACAGTAGAATTCTTTTTTATTTATTTTTTTAAAGTTGATTTTACAGAGAGGAAGGGAGAAAGAGAGAGACAGAGGGAGAAACATCGATCTGTTGCCTCCCACATGGGCCCCTCCTAGGGATCGAACCCACCACCTTCCAGTGTACATGACGATGCTCTAACCAAATGAGCACACAGGCCAGGGCAATGGTAGAATTCTTACAGAGAGGACTCGGGGGAGTATTTCAGCAAGAGACGCTGGGATGCAGAAATGCGAGCGGACTGACAAATTTCATCATGTTTAAGAAAAGTAAATACACTAATTTGATGAAAGCAGAGGGTCTCTAAACACAAACAGGGAAAAAGGTCAAATAGGTAGGTAGACATTGTTTATAACTAATGATATTTATTACTTAGTTGTTATAAAATCTTTCTGAGTTTATAGGCTCATTTTTTTCCCCATTTGAAAAGTTATATAACTTGCTTAAGGTCATCCAGCTAGAGTGAGAGAACTTGGATTTGAACCAGTCTTTGTTACTTAAAGTGCCATGCTCTCTTGACTGCACCACATGTTCATTTTCACAGCTCTAACCATTCTAATTCATCATGAACATTTATAGAATGATTTTTACAGTGAAAGAGGTAAGAAAAAAATATGAAAAATGTGTCAATGTGTTCTCAGAGTTGTGCTTATCAATCACTATAGCCCAACATTTTCCCAGTTAATAGCCTGTGTCTACTTTCATTAAAATGAAAAGAACTGGTCTCTCTGATTTCCTGTATATACGTCCCCACCTCAGGTTTCCCATTTGTGTGCACCTGTTATAACACATACCATAGATAACATCCCACCTCCTGGAATAATTGCTAATGGTTAAGAGTTTGGGCTTTGAAGAATTGCCAGGTGCCAGGGTGAGAATCCCAGGTCTTTCCTTCATAGCTGTGGCCATGAACAAGATTCTTAAATTCTCTATTTCCTTATTTGTTTAAAGATGATAATAATGGTCCCTACATCAGTGGGTTGTTGCTAGGAATAAATGGATTAATATACAGAGAGACTAAAAACTGTACTTAAAATGCTGTGATCATTCTTTAAGTATTAGTATTATGACTGTCACTGTTATGCCTTACGTCTCATGTCTCTTTAAACAGAGAACTGTGACTGGCTCTGTTGGTGAGGGTGTGGGAAAGGTATCTTTTCATATATTGCTGAAGAGAGTGTAAAATTGTACAGACGTTGTGGGTGGTAATTTGACAGTATCTATCAAAATTTCGAAGATGTTTCTTTAACCCCATGATTCTACTTCTAGGCATTTATCCTATAGATAGATTCACTCAAGGGAAAAATGTATAATTTGTACTTTTTGAAATTTAGCCTGTATAACCCAGTCCAAATTCTTAGACTAAAGACTGATGGATGTTTTTTGCTTAGGTTCTACCCTCCACATTGCCTAGCACGATACTAGGCGCAGAGGCGCGGGCAGATCCCCTCTGTTTAGCCCAGCACGGTTCTCACAATCTCTGTGCCCAGGCTCACCTCATGTGTCACATACGCTCCAGAAGGACGCTGCGCCCCGAGCCACTCACTCCGAGCTCCACTGCGACAGCTCCGTGCTTCCTCCTCCTTCCTCCTCCGTTGGTTTGCTTTCAAAACTGACATACACTTCTTTCATTGCAGCTATGTCCTTGGCCTCTCTCGATGACGATTCCTGACTTGCGGCCCTGGCAGTCTTGGGAAAACATCCAATTTCTTCAGTCCAGACCTCGGGGCCCGCCTTTCCCCAGTGTCGCCCCCACCCAGCCTGGACGTATTGGCCAAGCCGTTCTCTAGGACGCGTGTGAGTCAGATGCTTCGTTCTTTTATGAAAATAGTTCCAATCGCCCCTTCTCCTCCCTCTGCACCCTCCACTTTTGAGCATGATTTTGTATCTCTCGAAAGCTGTTGTAATTCTCTCACTTTCTGGAACTAACTGCCTGCCCTGTACTAGTTAATTCTCTCAGGTCCATTATTTGTTTAATCACTGACTTATTCAAGGCAGTGCTGGCCAGTAGAACCTGAGAACTGAAAGGCACAAGCCTTTGTCGTCCTGTGTGACTCCATTCAGGGTTGCTTGTCTCTGACTTAGATTGGAGACTAAATGGATTAGAATAAAACCAATTTAAGGGAAAAAAAGGAATGTTCACAGACACAGAAATAGAGATTCCTGCTATCTTGGCTGCCTAAGATCTGCAGGCCTCACCAAGGAATTTAAAAAGTAATGTTTCTTATCATAAGTGACAGAAATATGCTGCTTTCTGCATCAATAGATATGAAGATTAAAGGGTCCAACCGTATTAAACAATTTTGCACAGCACCAGGCACTCTGGGCTCTGCTCTCTGCCTTATTACCCTTCATCTTGTGGCTATTTCAGGCCCAATTTAAGAATACAATGCAGTCTGGCTTTGCAAATTGACATCCTTTAATTTAAAGTGTCTTGTGGGAGAATTAAGAAATTATGGACAATTATTCCCCCTCAGTTGAAAGCTGGATGGCATCCTGAGATCCTTGTACATTAGCCATTTGAACTGATTAAGTCACATAATTGAATTACACCTTTGCCCCCCATAATATCGTGTGGCAAATATGTCGGTGTTTTGTGCTGGGAAATGCCTCCATAAAAATGAAGTAGGAGCTGGCGTTGGAGATTGACCCGGTGTCAAAGGAAACATCAGAGCCGAATGGGCTGATGCTTGAAGGTTTTGTCGGGGAGGCTGATTAGCAGAGCAGGCGTTCCATTTAGGATTTACATGGAAATTCACAGATCCAGACTGCGAACATGACACGGGGAGGCAGGCATCCTTCCCTAGGTTCCCTTCCCATCATCTTTCAGTGTGCAGCTCAAGTGCCTGCTGCTCATTCTCAAAGCTTTTTTTTTTTCTCTTTTTAACATTGCCCATGAACAGAAATGGTTGGTTTGGTGTACCTCCCTTTATCCTGCATGGCTTCCCATATACACGTCAATCCTGGCGCCTCCCACATGACGACAAAGCTCCTTTCCCAGGCTTGGTGGCTGGGCTAGGGACCATGTCCACGTCACCCAGGATGGTCGTAGTGCTCAACAACTGTTTGTCAGATGCGGATTTACTTGGAAATCTCAATCGTTTCATTTCTAAGCTCAGTTTTCTTTTGTGGAATGGGAATCAGAAGGAGGCGGAATGTGTTAGTAATTTTTAAAGCTCGATTCTTAAGTCGGAGTTTTGCCCCACTGATAGCCTTAGACCATTTCGTCAAGGATTTAGTAAACACCAACTCTATTGAACAGATGTTTGCTAGGCACCTGCTAAATACAAAAGCTACGGCAGGTGCTGAGGGACAAAAAATAGCCAAGACCTATTTCCTGTTTAGGACCTGAAACTCCAGTTGGGGATTGGAGAGGCCTGCGCGGGAAATAGCCCTGGCGACTGAGAGAGCAGGCAGGGGGCTGATGAATAGTCCTGGACCATGACAAGGGCAAAGGTACCTTCCACTGCATCCCTCTCTGGTTTGTACTGCTGTTGGGCTGCCCCCTCCTACGTCACCCATTTGGGAACCCAGCTGAGAAGAAAACAGACTAATGTGGTCTGGCCAGAGGTGTGCCTTTCATTTGAAAACCCCTCCAGAGGAGAGAGGTTTTACAGCACTGATCTCCCCCTCTCACCCCACCCCAGCTCCCAGCTCTCCAGCACACTGCGGAGCCTTCCGGGTCTTCGGATTCTCTGCCTATCCTGCGTGGCATGAGAATCTCTCCCCCTCTTTGAAAGCTCTTTACCTTTTCTTTACCTCTATCAAACAGCACTCCTGGAGCTTTAAAACCCAACTATAGCTATCTTCCTAAATGTTTCTGTGTGGAAAAGATTAATCAAGCCTGTCGAACATTGAGCTGGAAAACCTTTAATATTTCTGAAAGATGTAAAGCTGGCATATTTATCACATGCATCATTGAGAATAATCTTTTTTTTAAATAAAAAAAATAAATGCTTGCTGTAAAATATCGCGGTGATGAGCACAGTGGGTAAAAGGCTCGTGCAGGGGTCCCATTGTGATACTGGGATAGAGATTCGTGCAAAATCTTTCCCCGCCATCACTCCCCTAGGAGCCACCCATCATCTATCACATGCCTATTTATTTGTATGAATGTTTCATATTGTGGAATTCTAGATTCTTGGTGTGAAGAGGAAAGGGAAGTAGGAGAAAGAGACTAATTTTTGTTGAGCGCCTTCTATGTATTGCATCTGTGCTTTACGTGGGCGGCTACGTTCTAATTTCCACAACAATCTTTCATAGGAGGCACTATTACCACTGATTTATTGACAAGGAAACAAAGATTTGAAAAGTGAAGCAATTTTCTCAAGATCACATAAATATTCATTTACAAATCCAGGACTTGACCATAAGCCTGTAATTCTTTCACTCTGTATGTGGTGAGTGCCTAGCTAATGCTTAACAAATGTCGGTGCCCATGAAAGGGTGGCCCAAGTTGTCAGGAATGTTAGTGTTAAGTTTCCTGGGGATTCTTAATAAAGGTCTTTATTCTACAGGTAGGGAGGCTGTGGAGATGGGTGGGCACGAGCCTCAGAATCTGAGCTGTATGTTTTGAGATGTGTAACCCAGCAGTGGTGATGGTATTACCTGAGTCCGAAGAGACTCACTCACTCAGGCTTTTTTATAAAGATAGCTAATGCGAACCCTGAATTTCATTATTTATAAAGTATTTCACAGGCACGGCCCAGTTTAATTTACTCTGCAGCCTTGTGAAGTAATATCATCGCTACTGCCATTTTACAGACGGGAAAACTGAGGCCCAGAGACATGTCGGATAAGTCCTGCCCAGATCACTCAGGCAGAAGCAACTGAGTTGACTGTGTAAAGCCACAATCTTCCCACTATACTGTAGTATTTTTAATTATTCCCAAGTACTAAAAAAAATAAAATTTTGAAGCTTGAAAAGACCTTAGAGACCCATCAGTCTTGTTTCCCAGATTTGACACCTGCGGCCCAGACACTACAAGTAGTGTCTCAAAGGCCCATGCTACGTCCAGTGGCAACAGAGAGGAAAGGTGGCTTCATTTGGATGGGGACAAGCGGTTAGATGCTAGGGGCTACATATCACACTTAAAACCAGGGAAGGCTGCATGGAGGTGGTGACTCTTAGTAATATCCTAGAAGGAGGAGAAGGATTTTAACAGAGGGAGGAGATTCAACAAGTGATACTAAAATGGAAGAAAGGAATGATTGTGCGGCAAAATGACAACATGGTGGTCCCATGGGCGGGGGCCCTTCAAGGAAGCTAGAGTTTGTTGTGTCATTATAATTAGTTGTGTAATTGCATTCCCAGACTGCCACCGTAAGTGCTGCACACACGGGTAATTAAAGCTCCTGCCAGCCAGGCGGTATCTTCTGCACGCCTCCACTTCTGCTCCAGCTTTGCCTCAGAGGGAGCAACCAAAGGAAAGGGCCTATGGTTGGGAAGATTGACAATCGTGATCTCACGTTCCCTATAAGTATACCACTCTGTGTTTACCAAATGTATTGGGGGGAAAAGATACAAGACTTAGAAGGAGGAACAGCTTTGTGCTCCGGGTTGCTGTGAAGGCAACAGGACCATTTCTGGAACTCTTTTGTGTAGGCGAGATGCTTCCCCAGTTTACACTTAGCAAACTGTAATTAGCGTCAGCAGAAGAGAAATAACTGTGTTAGGGAATACCACTCTCCTTTGCACAACAGCCTCTGTTCTGAAGGACAGTCCCCAGCACTGGGCTTTTCTTGTGGGGAGGCCGTGTACAGATGCTTGTTCTGGGGTGAAGAACATACGTGCAGTAGGGGGCAGAGGCCAGCTGATGATCCACTTCAGATGCAGAGTCAACCTTGCTTAGGTATCGGCCAGTTGGAGTCACAAGGCTCCTGTGTGGTTTCATTCATTCCATAAGCATACATGAGCCCACACCCAGGTAAGCCCTACTGTCTGCTGAGCACTGGGTTAGATGCCAGGGGCTCTGTGAAAAGCCGTGCTGGTCAAAGAAGTATTTATGGCTTATACACAAAGAACCAGCTGAGGCTCTTTGATTTGGGGACCATGCGCAAATCAGATACTCCCTGTATTATTTAGGACAAGTTATGGTAGTTGCCTTAATCAACAACCCCTCCCAACCTAAGATTTAACACAATAAAAGTGTATTGTTGTTCTTCATGCAGTCAGATTTTTCCTGTCTTATGTATTTCACTGTCATCTTTAACATGTGGCTTATGAGGTCTCTGAAGGAGAGAAAAGGGAAGATGATGCCTGCAAGATTTTTAGGGGCCTTTTCCGGAAGTGGTATACATTCCTTCTATCCATGTTCTGCTGGCCAAAATTCAGTCATCTGCCCCAGCTTAATTGTAAGAGGACTGGGAGATACAGTTTAACCATGGGCCCAGTCTAGATAAACACACCCATGTCTTGATATGATCCCTTCAACTCAGTTTCTAGTCAAACAAGTGCAAGATGATCTAAAAGACTGCCCTTCACGACCACTTTGAGGAGACCCTCCAGGAAAAATGATTTTTCAGTGTAGAATTGAATGCTACTGGTAAGAATTTAATTCATATAAGTTATCTGGGAGAGCCTGAAATGACTTCATCACTTTTGACTTCAGAATGCCTTTTCCAGCATTCCATCCTAAAAATAGAAATTACAAAGCTTTGTGAACAAACAAGTTTATCTCCACATTACTTACAATTTTGAAAAAGGCAAACAACCCAAATTTCCTAAAATATGAGGAAAATGTTTTTCTGAGTTTTTCCACATTCAAATAATGTAGTCATTAAATAAAATGTTTATAAAGAGTTTTTGTTTTTAATGGCATATACATATGAAGGTAGGCTTCAGAACTTCATATACAACACAGATCCAAAGTTGTTGCAACCCTGTGTTTAGGCATTCAGACATAGACATCTATAAAAGGCAAAAGGCAAAGCATCCAGATATTAGGAATAAGGAAGGCTTTCATTTCCCTCTTGATATTTTTCTTCTAAATCTGATATTATGATGAGTATGCAAAACTTTTGTAAATATAAAAGTAAATCAATTAAAAAAATTTTTAAATGTGAAGTAGGAAGAGGAATACCTTTGGATGGGGACTGAGTCAGGTAGAGGAGAATGATTCCAAGTATCTCAGGAGGGAACAGCCAGAGGGTGTCTGTGTGTATGCAAGCTATGTCCTAGAAAGTGTCAAGTTTAGAGGGGGAACAGCAGGCTGGAGACCAGAGGATATCATCAAGTTCAGGATTTATGCAAATAATTTTCTTAAAGAGGCTAAAGAGCACAAATCTCAACTTTAGCCTTCAAAATAGGAAAGCTGAATGGATTTAAAAATTCAAGATTAGGGCAGTGGGTTCAAGCCCTGGCTCCACTAGCTGTGTGGATTGGGCATGTGTCCTGTACACTATGAACCTCATTTTTAAAATGAAAATACTACCACTTTCTTTATGGTCTTGCTGTGACATTAAATGTGATCATATTTTCATATAGTTGGTGTGTGCACATAGTAAGTAGGCCCCAAGGGTCAAAATATAACAGTTGGGTCTATGAACATACTCTCTATGAATCGCTAGAAACAAGGTAAGGATGGAATTGTGATGTCTGTTACTGATGGTGTCAGACAACACTTTCTATTAGCTGTGATTATTTTAGCATCTGAGGAAACAGGAGAGACAGAATCCAGTGGAAGCTAAAGCCTGACACCCTCCACCAAGCTCAAAGGGGTGCATGTTGGGATAAAGCCCCTTTCTCATTGCAAATTTTCATAATCCTCTTCAGCCTTCATTTCCCACCTCCATCTCTATCCCCCACCAAACTATCACCTGGAGCTTTAGCCAGGAGGGGGGTCTCTGTTGCTATGACCATTACCTGAAATTTGGGGATGTTTATCCTAGGGAGTCTCCTCCATTTTTTCTTTGTATGTTCAGCTTGTCATCCAAGCAATCAAGGCCCACTCCATGTCCAGTCTGCATGTCCACTAGGAGAAAGTGAAGCCTTCCTAATGAAATCTTTTAAGACACATATTCAAAGGCAGAGGGCTTATAGTTTTTGACCAGATGATTTTGGGTAAGGAGGCATTCAGTCTGACCCTGCACCTTACTACAGAATTAAAGGAAAGGAAAGTCGGTCCCAGAAGCTGTGATTTCACATAAGGCTTAGTTAGCTCAAGCTGCTATAACAAAAATACCATAGGCAGGGTGGTTTAAACAATGGACATTTATTTCTCAAAGATCTGAAGGCTGGGAAGTCCAAACCAATGTGCTGGCACACCCAGTGTCTGATGAAGGTTTATTTCCCGGTTTGTGGATAGTCATCTACTCTTTGCATCCTCACACGGCAGAGAGAGCAGAGAGGAAGCCATCTTACTGCTGCTCTCTTCTTAGAAAAGACACTAATCTCATTCCTGAGGGCCCCACCTTCATAACCTAATTATCTCCCGAAGTCCCCACCTCCTAAAACCATGGCATTGGGGATTAGGATTTCAACATATGAATTTTGGGGACACACAAACATGCAGTCCATACCACATCCCTGATGCTTAAACAAGAGGTCTTGAGCCATTTTCCCAATTCCATCTGAAGATAGTCTCAACAGATCATCACAGCCATTACCTCAAGGAATGAACCCATATATGTGCCAGATAGGCCCAATCACCGTCACACCCAATACGTATGGCTCTTTCATACTGTGTTTCCTCCATCAAGAAGAGTTTTGTTTTTCTCCTCTGCTGACTGTTTCTCCCCCACCCCCACCCCGGGCACATCTTTATTTTCATGGCTGCTAAACTGAGTAAAGATGGGATGGAAGTTCCGGGAAGTGCTGTTGGATGTTATTTTGGCGGTCTATACCCTTTCCCTGCACAGTTGAAGAGTACAGATTTGTTGATTCTGAAATGTCCTTGACATACAATAATTTAAATAGTGCCCAGTGACTTCTAAGAGAAAAGAGCATGAAAGGAAATTGCTCTGTTTGCAGCTTAGGGATTCCCCCAAATTCTAGAACATTCTCTGATTTATGCTGCCGAGAAGCCTGTTGCTGATTATGCCGGGTGCCCCCTAAATTAATGAGGGCTGAACTTGGAGGTGACAATGATCACTGAGTCTCTGGAGCAGAAAATACAACACTAATATATATGTTTCAGAAGTGTCCTTTCGTCTATATGTTTGGAGGAGAAAGTGCTGATGAGGATCAATTTTATATTGACTTTAAAATTTTCAATTGACCCAGAGCTCTTTTTATTAAGTAATGTGCACAAAAACATTTCATCCCAGGCCAACTTGAAGGCTTGGAGAATTCCCTTTAGAATGTGGCAACCTGGACAGAATTAAAAATGCAATACTGTTATTCTTTTATTCAACCTTTAATAAACATTTATTGAGTACTCGCTGTGCGCTCAATTCTAGAAACTGTGCTAGACTATGAGCAAGACACAATCTGCCCTCAGGAATGTAACATCTAATGAGCTTAACAGATACATCAATGACCAGTTCTGGCCTAGTGTGAAATGTTTTGTTAGATGTGAGTACAGAGTATGTGGAAACACTGAGGAAGGACTCACAGAAGGTATCTTGTGCACTTTGTGAGAACTGAGCTATTGTTGAATGAATGAATGAATGAATGAATGAATGAATGAATGAATGAATGGGAGAGATGGCTCTGGACCTAAGATTTGAAGGGAAGTAAAAATTAGCTAGACTAAAAAAGAGGTAAAGGGCATTTGGGGCTGAGGAAATATCATGTACAAAGACAGGAATGTGTGGTGTTTTAAAGATAGCCCAGGTGTGGGGGGAGGCAGACAGTGGGCTCCAGGTAGTCAAGAAATAGACGTGAAGAGCTTGGCCATTAAGCCACCCCTTGTGTAAATAAACATACTGATGGGAGGCAGAGTGGACCCAAGGGAACTTTCACCCGTCTAGAGGGCAGGTCTCAGCACACAGGGAATGATCACCTAGATGCATTATTTTTTGTTGTTCGAATTGGAGATTATACATAAAGGAGGTAGTTACACATGAGCTCACCTCCTTTGGACACTTCCCTGAAGAGGCAGCCCAGTAGGACCATAGTGCCTATTCTTCCTCTGTTGGTGTTGCAGTTTTGTCTTGTTTTTGTTTTAATCTTGCTTGAATCCTCAAGCCAGTCTGGGGAAATGCGAGCATCCCTCTTCTGAGCATGTTCCTCTGGGTTGTGGTTTCCGGGCTTTGGCTCACAGGTCAGAAATCCTGTCATGCTCCCCTGAACTTGACTCACTGGCTGCAGTGGCCTGGCTGATTTATGGCTGTTTCTTCCCACGTTAGATCTTAGCAAACAGACAGCTGTGATGTAGTGGCTTCATTCTACTCACCTGCTGGCATCTTCATGTTTGGGTCTAATAGCTTGTTAACTGCTCTGAGGACAGGCACTGCCCTTCCTGGCTACCATTGAGCGTGGTCTCTATGGAAACCACATCAGAGCGGGGACCAAGTTCATTCTTCAAGGCTTTCCTTCTCCATTTTTCTCTGGTGGCTTCTGGGTAACCTATAATGGTTGCAGCCCTGCCTCACCCTGCCAGGAAGCCACTGCTGATTTAAAGTTTCTCGAAGGAGCTTAATGAGACACTGCCATCCTCCGGCCTTGTTGCTTATCCTGCACTGCGCTTGGCCCAGGCCTGCAGGGAGCTGTCTCTTCTCCTTTATCATCTTTCTCTTTGGCTTTCCCCAGGTATTGCTCTCGCTCTCGGAAAGCTTTGACATTGCTTCTCCGGATATCTCTGCTCTCTGCTCATTAATGTCTTGGAACAATCCCTTCTGAATCTTGGCATTCAATATCTTTTTTGTTTCCTCTTTCCCCTTTGTTTAGTCATTCACTCATCTCTTCAGAAGTGGCTCCCAAGCTCTCTGGCCTCCATCTGTACCAAAGAAATTTGTGTCAAAGATTGTCGTGTAGACACTTCAGATATAATAGCTGAAGGGACGACCGATGCATGTGTGATTGGACTCTAGAGTGTTGGTTGCATTCAGGATGCCACAAGGAGACTACCGATAACAGCGAACATTCACGTAGAGCTTGTTATACGCCAGCTCTTGGTAAGCACCTTACGACTTCACGATAATCCTACAAGATAAGTCCTCCTATTGTCCTCATTTTGCAGATGAGAAAAGTGAGACACAGAGAGCTAAGGAACATGGCCTAGGGCCCCCCAGCTGTTAAATGGCAGATCTAGGACTTGAACTCTGACTCCAGAATTGTACTGAACCGTGGGAAGTGACATTTTCTATAGACGTATGTTTTCACCACCAGTAATGGCTCATTTTTTCAAGGCTGAATGCCATATGCAACACCAAGATTAAGTGCCACCTGCTTTGTGAAACCACCCACCTTCCTCCACATTAAGGATAAGTTCATTTTTTTTTTCATTTGGTAAATATAAAAATTTAGTGGTTGTAGCCCTTTCATTCACCCGTTCAGTGAGGGTTTATGAAATGCCTCAGTGTTCTGTGCTACATGCAGTGGCTACAATGATGAACAGAGTACAAGCATACCCAGCTCTCACCCTACTTACCTTTGAAAAAAGAAAAGCAAACCAGAAAGTTCATAGACAGAAAGACAGACAGTTAGAGATAGCTTTATACATATGCATTCCTGTAAACTATAGCTATATTTATATATTCCTATATTTATCTATTGGTCAACCAGTCCATTCATATTAGAGTTTTTCTAATTAATTCCTTATATGACAAAGCTCCCCTTGTCAGCCTGACATTTAAGATCCTCCATAACCCATCCTCGGATACCTTTCCAGGCTTATCTCCTACTAGTTCTTGCCTCCTGTTCTCCAACTACCCACTGCAGACCCATCTCCCAGAGAATGTTCCTTATTGGAAACCATCCGAGAGCAATCACACTACCGTGCTTTAGCTCAGCCTTTTCTTCTCTGCCTCAGGCACCCTTTTCAATTTCCCTTCTCACATTTCTCCTTACCTGAGCCCTTTCCAAACACCAAGGCCAGGCTTAAAAACCCTCCTCTGAAACTTCCCCAACCACATCCTTATGCACACACCTATTAATCTTTCCTCTGCGCTCCACATACACGAGCACACCCCTCTGTCCCAGGGCCTGCGACTCTGTCTTACCTGCCCACTCACACATGCGCTCTCCTCACTAGCGCTGTGAACCCCTGGAAGGTGAAAAACGGGCCGTATTTCTGGCTGCATTCCAAGAACCTAGCACAGTGTCTAGTATAAGCGAGACTTCTATTATTATTATTATTACTATTTATTACTATTATTTAACTAAAAATAGTAACTTTTAAAGTGTCTGAATGCAAATGCTACCTGGCATTCTGTTATTTCAGCTGTTCTATTTTGGTTTTCCATCATAAGAATGTTATAATATAGATTATTATAGATACAATTACTTACTCATTTACAGATGAGAAATGAACACTTAGTTAGTTTCCCCAGATCACACCACCCTCACTGGCAGAGCCTGATAAGATCCCACCCAGACTTGCTGTCAGGGATGTGAGAGCAGAGTGCCTGCACTTTGCTCCCCATTGTTACCAGCACAGTGACACTGAAGGCATTTGATAAAATCCTGAGAGTGTTCTCTAACTGCTTCACTTTGCTGTTGGTAGAGTGAACAAATGAACTAACATCTTGAGTCTGGAGGAAAGAAGAGACCTAGAAGTGTTTTCACTGCCAGAGATAGTCACACACGCACACACACACACACACACACACACACACACACATTGAGGAAAAGAAAACTAGAGAAGGATTCTATGAAATTCTGATGCAATGACCATGGGCTGCAAGCTGTATGTTTTTATTTTTTGTAGGAGGTGTCTTTGGGTTTAGGTGAGGTTCCTGTCAGATCCAAAACAGTCTTTTAGATGTTTGTAGGCCAGACGGGTCAGCTTTTGGAGTCATCAAAACCTGTTTGAACCCCACCCTTGCCCTGGCCTCTCAGTGACTTTGGGCCAGACAGTTAACCCTCTAAAGTTCAACATAGTGATTGATGTGTGGGTTCCGGAATCAGATGGCATGGGTCTAAATAACCCAGCTCTAAGCTTACTAGCTGTGTGTTTATGAGAAAGACACTTAACT
Organism: Miniopterus natalensis; assembly: GCF_054644295.1. Taxonomy (NCBI): domain Eukaryota; kingdom Metazoa; phylum Chordata; class Mammalia; order Chiroptera; family Miniopteridae; genus Miniopterus; species Miniopterus natalensis. Next base: position 34,650,557 of record NC_142089.1, on the reverse strand, counting down.
TCTTCGTGTTTCCGTTTTCTCTCCAAAATAAGTATAATAATAACATTTGGTTGATGTGACAATTAAATAAATCAACTCATTTGAAGCATTTAAAGCAGTACTGACACCCAGGAAGCTATTATTAGCTCTTAGAAAATTATATCTATTTCAGAGGGACGTAGTGAGAATTAAATGGTTACCACACCCCTTGAAGTGCCTAGTCTTCTAAAACTCAGGCCCAGCATCACCTCCACCACATTCTGTTGGTCAGAGTCACAGGCCAGCCTGATCCAGAGGCTGTGGAGGGGATGGAGCGGGGCTGTGAGTGCAGGAGGGGTGGTTGGTCAGGGGCCTTGAAGGAGCCACTGCCACAGCACTAGTAGCAGAGCTGACTTGGACAGTAGAGCTGGGTTGGTGTTAATGGGTGGGAAGCAGGCAAAATAGCTACCAGTAATTTCATCCATCGACACTCACTTAGTCCATTCTTGGAAGAGCCAAGGCCTTCCCCTCAAAGCCTCTTCCTCATTTTCTATAACATTCTAACCAACTATTGATGTATGCTTTCTAAGGCCACAGGAAATCAGAAGGATGCTTGAGAGATGAAACTCTTCTAGAGAGAGCAACAAAAACGGAAAAATATAACAGAAGACAAAACATGAAAAGTTATAGCGAGATGAAAAAAATCCTAAAATGGAGAGCAAATGAGGGCATGTAAAGCAGACTCGCACACACAACGTGTATAGTTTGCACATATGCAATTTCTTATTTCTGTCAGCAGGAGCTAGATCGTGACTCCAGTCTCTAACCTTTCTGGTCCCTTGTCAGTGATGATGGAGAGGAGGCAATATTGATGTTTCTCTTCCAAGGAGGCAGGGAGTGTCTCATTCACATGGAATCCCCACGACCAACATGCCATAGGTGCTTTATGAGCATGTTAATGGTATTGGCAGCCATTGATTGAATGGTTTTACTGTTTATAAGGACTACACTAAATGCTTTCCACTTACCGTGAGACTCCACTTTGCAATTTACAAATCATTTTCACCGAGGTCAACTCTTTTATCTTCATTATGATCACCCTGTTACATATGAGAAGGTTGAGACATGGTGATGGGAGTTTGCTCAAGTGGCAAAGTTGGGATGCAAACTGATATGGCTCTGTCTCCTAAGTAGTGTTCTTATTTCCCCTGCCATCCCAGGTTGTAGTGAGCTCCATCCAAATCATTACTCATTCAGCACATTACTGTGCCAGGGGCCTGAAAGGGTCTTGGATCAGCCTCTGCCTCATGCTCAGTGATTTTGCTCTTACTATGTGCTATGCAATTTTGTATACATGATATAATTAATGCCCACAATAACCATGTGAGGTAGGGCCTCTTGCCCATATTACAGATAAGAAAACTGAGTTCGGAGAAAGTGACTTAATTTCCTAAACTCCTCCATTTGGAAAGCCCCAGAGCTGTGATTCAAACACAGGTCTGTGTGATGCCTACCCATGGGGTCTTCCATCATATCACGGTGCATCTTCCACCTACAGAATGGCCTCTCGGCTGTTCTCCAGCCATCTTCCTATCATGCTGGTCGCAGACCTCTTTCCAGTCCCAAGTGCAGAGCCTGGAATTGAGGCTGCAGATGTGTCAGCACTCATAGGCAGGACCAGAATTTTCTATGGCAAACACCCAGACATCCACATAGGTGTAGGCTAACATTCGCTGTGTACCTCCTGTATGCACCTGGCCTTGGACGTGCCGTGTGGGTGCACTAATACATTTCATCCCCATCAAACGTATGAGGTAGATACTGTTTCCCTCTTCTATAGAGGAGGAAACAGAGGCTCAGAAAAGAGAAGTATCTTTCCCAAGGTCATCCAGTCTGCCTGACCCGAAGCACCATCTACTCCATCAGGCTGCCTCAGAGAGGGTTTGACTTATGCAGAACATTGTCTGGAAAGACTTCATGAAAGAGATGAAATCCAAGCTGCACCTTGGAAAACGTATCACACAGCCAAGATGAGAATACGGAGAACCGGTGAGCATGTGATTATCATTATGATTAGGTTCCCATGTACTTCTCAAATAAGATGTGTAAATATAATCAAAAACATTTCTCTCTGCAGCACAGACCTCCAGCAGGTTCCACCCAGCATCCTAGTTCCGAGGAAAGATAATAAATTAGCTCTAATTAGCTTTCCCGCACGCGGAAGCAAGTGTCTCCTGTCACCACTCTGTGAACAGGAGAGAAGGCTCTGCTGGACTTCTCCCAAGGAAAGCGGTCTGTGGGGGGTTGCGGGTAGCAGCCCCACACATGACTTTCAGATCTGGATTACCTCGCGTGACTGTGGACAAGCTATTTGCACCTCCTGGCCTTTGGTTTTCCCCTCTGTAAAATGAGGGGCTCAGACTAGATTCTTTCTTCTATTAGGCAGCAAGAGTCCATGGCTCTAGTGTGTGGAGAAGGTGCCAGCCTGAGGCCCCAGCTTCATCTGTGCTGTGGAGTTACTCCATGTCCACTCTGCCAGCTCTGACCCTGAAGCTGGGGATGTAAGGGCAAGGAAGAAATGATCTCTGCCTGGAAGGAACGCTCATTCTAGTAGAGAGAGGAAGAAAAACCGCTGCTTGCTCCTATGTGCCAGGGACTGGACCATGCCCATCAAATCTGTTCTCTCATTCAATTCCTGCAGGAGGCCTTTGAGGCGGTGCTATTGTTGTCTGCATTTTAGTGATGGGGAAATAGTCTCAGAGAGGTGAGTCATTTCTCCCCAGTTTTACTGCTAGGAAACGATGGGACTGTCATTTCACTTCCAAGCCCAATCTCTTAACCACTCGGTTATGTTATTTCTCTCAGAAAGTGTTGGATGCCACAAAAGAAACAGAGCAGGTCATAGCAAGGCCGTGGGATGGTGAGATGTGTTCCACGTGGGTGATCAGGGATGGCTTTCGTTAGGGTGGTGCTTGAACAGAATGTGGAAGGAAAGAGGGGCTTTTAATACATCGAGATGGGGAAGGAAAAATACTTGAGGTGGAAGAGCCAAGACCTAGAGGAGGAAAAGGAAATCTCTGGGCACGGGCGAGGAAGAGTGTGTTGTGTGAATGAAGCCTAGTGGAATGGGAGACTGGGTTCCGTGCCACAGTCTTTCAATGACAGACTGTTACTGAGCGCCTACTATGTGTCCAGCACAGTGATGGCCTCTGGGAATAACACAGGGAACAACATAAACTCCCATCCTCTAGGGCGGCGGCTGGACCAGGAGCAGGTTTGTCCCCCAGGTGACGTTTGGTGGCAGCTGGAGAGAGTTTGGCTGTGACAGCTGGGATAGTGCCCCCGGCATCTCGCGGGTAGAAGCCAGGGTGCTGTACAACATTCTACGACGCACAGGACAGTCCCCCGCAGCAGACACTTATTTGTTCCTTTTCAAATGTAAGTAGCTCTAGTGGAAGCTTGTCAAGGTTGGGCCAGCTCATGGAGAACCTTGCAGGCCAGGCGGAAGTGCTCGCCGTGCCTTTTCCAGGTCAGGTGGCCTCACAGAACCCAAACGTAACAGGAATGATAACCACAAAGCATTTTGGTTGCAAATGACCTCCCAGCACAAAAGAAATCAGTCCAGTTGCCTCAGCTCTTTTATCACAGGCCTGGAACGGCCTGAAAATGCAATCCTACCACCTCTGGTTCCGCACCACTCGGGGCTTAGGAGGATGTACGGCCCAGCACCGAGGAGTGTCAGATGCCTTCTTCCTTCTTAATCAAATTAAGTAAATTGTGCCCCGGCGGAAACTTTGCACGGCTGAGGAATTCATTCCAAGTTCCGTAATCACATGGTTCTCCCTTGAAAAGGAAATAGACTAAACCACGTCTAACCCTCTTTGCCCTGAGAATCTCAAAGTACCGGAGCTAGGCAGAGCCCGTTTATTAAGTTAAGCGATATTTACTGGGTCTAGCTTGCAAGTATCAATGTGTCGGAACTTAACTGCCTTTTGAAATGAAAGTCTGCTTTTCACGGTTAGCTCAAGCGCACCAGTGCTATTTGATGCGGGTCAAGAGGAAAATAGGGAGTCAGCCATGGCTTCGAGGCACCTTCAGGTGTCAGCGAAGAGAGACAAGGAGACGATGAGGGCGCTCCAAGGCAGGCATCTCCGGAAGGGCACCGGCTGGCAATGCTGCCTGCCTGTTTGGATACCAGCTTTGCCTTTTGCTGTGCAACCTCGAGCAAGTCACTTACTTAACCTCTCTGAATCCCATCTCTTTACCTAGAAGAATGGAGAGCCAAATGCCTCCTGGAACTGTTAGTAGAATAATTGTGAAGCGGCATAAAGCCTGGCCCAGAGCAAGCCTGAGTAAATTACAGCTGATGGTGTTGGGTCATTTTCTCACCCAGGTCCGGCTGCCGGGGTGTGGGGTATGGCAAAAACACGAGGATCTGCAGTGGAGGCCTAGTTATTGTTATTGTCAAGGGCAGAAGAGAAGGGAGATTTCTTATGGTCTACAGGCTTCTTAGCAATTCATATAGTTCAGGCCAAGACTCCGAGTCCAGGCAGAGGTTGGCAGGTAAGCTGCCTGCCAGGTCAGAGGAAATAAGAGGGAAAATCAATTAAAAGGGACTTTCAGGGAATGAGGGGTGGCAAACACCCAGGGTTAATCCCAGTGGGAGACCCATATTTCCATAACAGGCGAGGCCTTTTCTTTAACCCATTGGCACCGCGAGTTGGAGTTTTCTGGGGTGAAGTCCATTACTGGCATTGGGTGTGCGCGTGTGATTAATGACCCTGGTTATGGGCCGGTTAGCAATGGAGAGCTCCATCCATCTCACTTCATGGAAGCATCACACAGCATTTACTGTCTGCAGCCAGGATGTGTTCCTTTGCAATTAGGTAAATGCCTTCTTTAGTAGATGTGGTAATTCCTCCATCAGTGCCCCCATACCCCACCCCACACCCAATGGCAAGGGAAGGGGAGCAGAAGAGAGGGGAAAGGATGGGAAGGGAGGGGATGGAAAGGGAAAAGAGAAGCCAAAGGGGAACAGAGATGGTGACTGTGTCAGGTGCTATCTCATGATCTCAAACAAATGAGGCCCAGGAGCTTTTGTCTGCTCTCAGCTACCTCCTTTCAAAAGGACATTCAGTCCAGGGAGTCTGTAAATATCATGGCTTTAAAATCCATCCAAGGGACAGAAGGAAAGGCACTGCATGGTAAATGAATCCTGCGCTCATTTCTGTTGTAAAAAGAAACCCTCACAACTAATTGTTTTAAACAACAGCCATCATTTATGGGGTGCTTCCCCTGTGTCAGACACTGTGCTCCCCTCATGAGAGCTTTGTCAGTCATGCCCTGTTCTCATGTCCAACTTACAGCCAGGGCCACTGAGGTTTAGAGAGAATTAGCTTCCTCTGGGGTCAATAGAGAGTAAGCAACCAAGCCAGGACCCACCACCTCACTGGAGCTGTGCGCCCCACTTCTCCGTGATTCTGTCTCATTCACAGAACAAGGACTGGCACAAAAAGTGACAAACCACAGGTACGTGGTTTCTTTCAGAGAGCATGCCCTAGGTCAGAAGGAAGGTGTTAATTTATTCCACAGTTATTTATTAAACACCCACTCTGGCCAGGCATGGTGCAAGTCCTGAGAATACAGTAGTGAAGAAAACTGGTCACAGAGCTCCCCCTCTGCCTGTGAGGGGGCTGGTAACATAACAACAGCCTCCATTTGTCTTCTCTTGTATCCCTTGTATTGCACCAGGAATTTTACAGACATGATCTTTTTTAATCTTCACAGTAATCAGTGAAGAAGGCGTTATAATTACCCATATTTTGCAAATGAGGAAATGGTGGCAAAGAAAGTTTAAATAGCCCGGCCATGTGTCAGGGTCACAGTCAGGAGAGGACCTATGCTTTGGAAGCTCACAGTCTGACCCTAGCCTGTGCTTTTAGGAACTGAACAAGTAATTACAAGTGTGCTGACATTTCCTGAGAGCATGGCAGGGGGCCGATGGGGGTATGGAGGTGAGGAGCACTTAGAGCAGGAGGAACTAGCTAGTCTTGGCTAAAAGGAGAGAGTCAAGGGTTCAGATAGTCATGTGCCCAACTGCAAGAATTCTTCAAATCATTCTGATGGTCCAGTATGCAGAGTGAGTGATGTGAAAAAAAAAAAAGTCAGGTTCTGCCTGGAGCACTTCAAGGTGTTTTATCTCTATGTAGCACTTTCATGGTTTACGTGAAAGCGATGTCATAAGCAGCAATTGCAAAAAGCAAGGAAGGAATTAGAGACAGTGCAGGTAACTGGAGTAAAATAACTTATCCCAAGTCATACTGCTGGAGCCTTCACAGACCTGTGCTCCCTGACTTGCTCGCTGGATGCTTCCGAGCTCAAGACTGAAAATCAGACAGACCTGGTGAATCTGAGTCCCTTCCTCAGCTGATTATTACCTATGTTTGTTTGGTTGTGTTGTTGTTGTTGTTTGGGGGAGGGGCAACTGACATAGCCAAAGTCTCAATTTCCTCAGCTGTGAGATGACAATAACACTAGCACTTGCCTCGTGAGTTTGTTATAAGGATGAATGCTCTTGGTCAAGATCATGGTGCACAGGAAAGACCCGTAAGTGGAAATAGTCTGTTATTGTTACCACTGTTTCATTAGGGACAGACTTATTTTAGACCCTGCTCTTGCACTGTGTTTCTTCTTAATCGCCCTATCCCTTCTTCTTCCAAAGGGAACCTTCTCTCCCACTCTCCACGTGGCCCGCCCTTTCATTTCTGCTCCAGTGCTCCTTGGTGGGCCTTCTTGACTACTGATCTCAGAGAGCCCCCTGCACTGGGCCGCCGTCCTGCCTGCCTCCCTCTCCTCCTAGCACACGTCGCCTCCTGACACTACACAGCCTTCACTTAGGCACTGACGTTCCATCTCATTCCCCTAGAGTGGGAGTTCCATGAGAGCAGGGCTGTTATCTCTCCTCCACAGCTGTATCTCCAGTATCTGGACTGGTGTCTGCCATGGAGAAGGAGCCTGGTACATGAGATGAATAAATAGAATAAATGATGATTTTATCACACACGCACTGCGTTCCAAGTCCTAGCTTTACTTCAGATCTCACTGCTGCTTTTTTTCCCTCTGTGGTGTAGGGGATCATTTATCATCCCAAAGCCTGCATACACACTTTATTCTTTCTCTTCTCTAAAAGCTACCTCCACGTCTCTAGTTCCTAATCTGCTTTCACAGAAACTCTGTGCCTGAGACAGGGGGTCTGTAGCCTTCCTAGGAAGGGCGACAGACCCTATCTTCAGTGCTGCACAGTCCCCTGTGGTATTCATTGCTGGTGCTGTAGAACACACGCACTTCCCCAGTCTCTAAGTGATGAGAGCCTGCAGACTGGAATTAGGGCTCAGAAAACTGCACTGGGCCACAGGGCCATCTTATTATATGGTCACATGCTCCCACCAGGATTTTTAACAGTTTTATTGAGGTATAATTGATGTGTGATATATATGTGTGTGTGTGTGTGTGTGTGTGTGTGTATATATATGTATGTGTATATGTATATACATATTTAAAGTGTACAGTTTCATGTGTTTTGACATATGCATACAGCTGTGAAACTATCACCACAGTTAAGATAATAAACCTTTCCATCATGCCCCAAAGTTTCTTTATGCTCCTTTGTAACCTAGCTGCCTTCTCTGCATCCTTCCCCCCCAACAAATACATGCAACCCCCAAACCCAGGCAACCACAGGTGTGCTTTCTGTCACTTCAGTTCCTTGCATCTTCTAGAATTCTGTATAAATGGAATCTTACACTATAAAGTCTCTGGGTTCTTTCTCTCACTAGTTATGTTGACCTGCATCCATGCTGCCAGTGTATCAAAGTTTGTTCCTTTTTATTGCTGATTAGTATTCCATTTTATGTCAAATTTTATTTTTCCAGAGCATTTCTAGGTGTATATCACAACTAGTTTATTCATTCACCTGTTGGCCACTTGGGCAGTTGCTAGTTTGGGGCTATAACAAAGTTGCTGTGAGCATCTGTATACAAATCTTTGCATAGACATATGTTTTCATTTTCCTTGGATAAATGTCCAGGAGTGGGACTGCAGGTTGTATGATAGGTGTATGTTTAACTTTCAAATTGCCAAACTCTTGTCCAAAGTGGTTGTACATTTCACATTCCTAGCATCCCTGTGTGGGAGTTTCAGTCGTTCCTTTTTTCTTGCCAACACTTGGTGTGGTTAGTCTGTTTAATCTTAGTCTAGTGGCTTGTAGTGGTACTTACTGTGCTTTTAACTTGCAACTGCCTAACAACCAATGATTTCTCAACATCTTTTCATGAGTTTGTCATCTTTACATTTTCTTTGAAGGAAGACCCATTTTTAATGGGGTTATCTTACTATATCTTACTTTTGAGCTGTAAGCATTTCTAGATATATTCCAGATAAAGTTCTTCGTCAGATAAAAATTTGGCAAATATTTGCTTCTAGTCCGTGACTTGCCTTTTCAATTTCCATTCCACGTTCCCCGAGTGGGGCAGTTCTGTTGCATTTCCCTTCATAGTCCTAGACACTAGAACACAATAATCTTACACCTTGAAAATGTTCAGGAAATTTTGGTTCTACAAATGAGACAAGCTCTAACTTCAGATACTTTAAGCCAAACACATGAAAGATGACTGTGTTTCCTCCATGTATCTGTCTGTAAAATCAAGTTAATATTACCTAACGCAGGGGCTTAGTGTCAGAATTGAGTGAATATGAATAGATTTCTGAGACCAATGTTAGGCATAGAGCGAGAGTTCAATACCTATCAGAATTATTTTATTCTCTGAGCCTAGAGAGTGGAAGTGGGGACAAAGGTTAGAAACTGTAGGGAAGCAGATTGTCTCAATTTAGTAAATTTAATGAATTATTTACCATTACTGTCCCATAAATGGAATGCAATAGACTGCCAGATAAGCTGCTGAGCTCCCCATCACTGGAAGCATTTAAGCAGAAAGGGAATAACCATTTGATCAAGGTTCTAGGAGAGATGATTGTTACCTTGAGAAAAACACTGAATTTCTTGTGTCTCCCCTGTTTCTGAAAAACGTTTGGCTTCTTGTAGGAAATAACAACAACATTTTATTTTTAATATATTTTATAGTATATACATTGTGATATTTAATGTAAAATACTATATTATACATACTATACAATATATACAAAGTTCTTATTATTGAGTGTGTACTATTGTGCTAAGCATTATAAAGTGTTCCTTAATCATCACAACCACCACCTAAGATAATGAATGTCATCTGTACTTGGTAAATGAGGAAAACCAGTTCAGACCTGGTAGGTAACTTGCCTGATAACACAGTCTGGAGAAGCAGCGCCTTGAGTACAGGTATGTCTGAGTTAAGTACATGTTTGCAACCGAGGTACTCTGTGGCTAGTTTCCTTCTGCTCAGTCGTAGCCTAGGGACAAATGCTGCTGAAACTAACAGTTCCAACACTTGTATCTCCACACTGCCCCTCCTGCTGTAGTGTGTCTCTAAGTCGGCGGAAGTACATATTTAGGTTTTGGCCCATGGCTGCAGGATTCCTCTTCTGTTGGCTCAGTGGGTCACCCATGAAGTGGCCAAAGACCAGGACAGCAGTGCCCAATGTCAGCGACCTGACTCACTGTCCCCCAGCTCTCTCAGCTGGACCTCGGCTCCCTGGGGAACGGCATTCACCATCTCCAGCTGGAACAGGACCTTGCCATGCTTTTCCTTCTGGCATATGGAGTGTTTATTTGTTTGCAAGTCCTCAGAAGTGCCAGCTTTCTCATCACATGGCAGTAGGGAATGTCCCCATTTGGTGCCTGTCCATCCAGCACATAATATTTATGTTGTCGTTGCTAAGCTGTTGGACCCTTGGGTCCCAATCATCCAGAGAGACTTCTGCGGCTTTAAACACCGAGCCCAGTGTTCTGACAACAAGTGTCTGCCTCACCGCCATCCTGATCGCTGGCTCCTGTTGGCAAGATCACCACGACAGTGCTCACCAGATTGTGCCAAACAGACGTTACCTAGCAACCACCGGGAGTGCTGGGATGTGTCCTTGTGTTCTAATCCTGTGTGCAATTCTTCAAGCATCTTGGATTTATGTAGAATAAAAGCCATAAGGAAGCCCAGAGAAAACAGCTTTGGAGTAAGGTGCCCTTGTGACTCTGTGACTCCTATGGACTTGGGCAACATCGCTAACTCTCTGAGCCTGTTTCCTAACCTGGAAAATGGAGAACAGCAACGGTACCCACTTCATGCGACTGTTGTGAACATAATATATAAATGTAATGTATGAGCAGAAGATGCAGGGGTAGTAAATACCCTATATAAGTGGGTATTCAACATATGTTAGTTCCCTTGAAAATATATTTTTTCTGCGCTGCATTGGATAAAAATATAAATCTAAGCATCTGAGGGACCAGGATCTAGTCCCCTCTGTGCTATATTAGTAAATCACTGTGTCCTTAGGTAGGTCTCTTAACCCTTCTTTGATTTACTTTCCTTCTGAAATATGGGGACAATAATAAGTGTTCTGGAGCCCACTTGAAATTAGGGATAAGACAAAATTCTGAAAATCAGAATATAAACGTAAGAGCTGAATTAAATGTATTGCTGGTGTTATCTTTAGTTGAGGGAGGTTAGCAGCACTGGGAGTCTAACTAGAGGCCTTTGCCTAATAGTGGTTTTTATTCTTATCCAATTCTGGCCCTGGTGTTCATGTTGGTGAAACAGACATTTGAAATCATGTTGAAGCCCGTCTACTTACCCCCACCCCTGCCTTTTTCACTTCAGTTTCTATCTTAGTTTCAGTTCATGTATCCCATCTCTAATACCAAGAGAGCCAGGGCAGATAAAAGGGGTCAAGGGAATGTAGTTGTATTAATTAGGTTGGATGTCCAAGAGCAGGACGACCCAAAGGATAGATGTAAACTCTATAGTATCGTGCAAAGTTATCAGATTTTGAAGTGACGTAGACATGGGTTAAAGTCCTGCTGGCCTACCACCTTTTTATCTGTTTTCTCATAAGTAAAATGGGTAGAAAACAACTTATCTTGCCCGGTTGTTGAAAATATGAGGGCAATGAATGTAAGTTGTCTATTAAGGTGACTCGGTATATTATATGCGTTAATATAATATTAATAACTGCAGAATAACTACAATTGGGAAGGAAAGCAGAGCCCAAATTGAGGAATTATTCCAAATGTTTGGTCTGAGCAGCAAATATGAGCCATTAACAAAAAGTAAAGGTGAGCGGTCAAGAGGCAGGGAGATGAGAGAGAAGTCAGCAGGCAGGCGATAGAGACAAATAATCTGAAGCCCAGGCCAGAAAATAAGTCCATGTTTTGTCACCCAGCTAAATGGTACAGACATCTCGGCCACTTTGGGAAGCTTTCTCCTCATGCCTTTGCCTTTATAGGCCATTACTTTCTCCTTACGGACTCAAATGACAGCCCCTTCAGAGTGCCTGATAGAAAACAGGTTGTTAGCAAGAGGGGAGACAGGGGTGCTCCGGACACAGGGTTCTGACCAACGACAAGGGTGCATTCCGAACTTGGAATCACAGCTCTCAAATGTCAGGGAGTGGGGTTCCCCTGAGAGTTGTGCACGTGACTAAGTGCTCCTCAGGTGAGTGGAGTGAGCCATTTTTCCTGCGGCAGTTTCTTCTTAATCAGGTAGAATCTCAGCACATCTAAGATACCTTTTGGCCGTTGTCTGACTGACTTTTTACCTCAGGGAGCCCCATTGGAAGGGGTTGCTGGAAGCAAAGAGAGAGCACTTGAAATGAATTTTGTGAGCCAGTCAACCCTAAGTTTCCCAGCTTTCCAGCTGGCCTGGATACCACAGCCATGCCCTGAAATGCACCTGTCTGGCAGGGGTTAGGTGCAGCAGCTGGAAGGTGGAAATCTGTGTCACTGAACACATCGAAGAGAGTGGGTTTCTCGTTACATCTGAGTACTGATTATCACCTGTCCACCCCACAGAGCTCAGGGAAGTCATGCGGCCTGAGACCCCACACTGCATACAGGTGCTTTGGAGAAAAATAAAGCAGGGACAGGTACTGGGGCAGGAGGAGAGGCTGGGTTACCTCGTTGCCCATAAAGCCATATGGTGACTAGAATCTGGGGTTGACCAATGGCCTGGAGCCCTGGACTTACTCGTGTGTGTGACTTTCTTCCTGATGGCCTCAAACAGGATGGCAGTGGTGAGATAATGAGTGATGGAGGGAGGGAGAAGTGGGATCCATGGGTGAGCCATCTCTATTTTTCTGCCGATGGTGATATGAGGGCTGATGAAGGGGTGATGCTCTTTGGATCCCCAGGTCCTCAGGATCCCTCCTGAGTTTTACCCGATGAAGGAAGAGGGGAACATGAGGAGATGTGGAAATAAATATGGAAGTGTTTGGAGCATGGAGGAAGGCGGAGGCAATTAGGAAGGAGTCCTCAAACTAAGAGGCAGCATAGGAGATGGCCATCCATTTCTGGGATATCAGGGACAGATACATTCTAATGGCAGAGGGAGCAGCACCTGTAAAGACCTGTAGGCGTGAAGGCATCTGGGGGACTTAAAGAACCGCAGGTGGTTCATCCCGGCTGGAACCCAGGATGCAAAGTGGAGTCAGGAGGTAAAACTGGAGAGAGGTAGACTGCTATCATGAAGGAACTTGCATGTCACATTAGGATTATAGCTTTCACACCTCCAGCACTGGGGAAACATTCCAAGAAGACAATGACCAGATTTTGTGTTTCAGGAAGACTCTTCTAATGTCTATGTTTTTCAGGCAAAAATACTTATTGGGAGGAAAGAGATGCCTTAACCAGGAGCCAGGGGAGAGGGTAGTAGGCAAGGAGAGGTAGAGACTGGCCTAGCAACATCCAGTACAATCCCAATCTTCTTCTGCTCAGCAGACCAGTAGCTATTCCAAGACATGCCTGGAGTCTTTTCTCCACCAGAGAAAACCTTCCAATTGCTAGGGTCAGCCGATCGCAGAGGCTGGCATGAATATTCAGGGCTTTCATAGCTGGCTGTGGAACATGGCAACTGTCCTTTCTCTTCACTGTCCTGTTGTCCTCTCCTAGAAAAAATCATCACCAAAGTGAACAGGTGTTGCTAATGGTGCTAGAGAATAGGAGAATCAGGAAAGAACAACTTCAAGGCTGAAATAATAACATTTTAATTGGAAATCTACTGTGAAGAGACTAACCTATGTAGATATATGCAAATCCTATGCAAATACACATGTGGTCTTCTAACTATTGTCAGAACCTTGATTTGACCCATGGGAATGCTTAATGGTAGATGCTAGCTTTCAGCTGAGGCTAAGGGCTGTTGATGAACAATTCTAGGTTTTACCTATGTTTAAACCATAATTAAGAAATATATTGATGGCAACCTGAACTTAATTAGCTTAATTGAATGTTGGAATTGATTGGCTGTTGAGGGAGCCTCATCTGTGAAGCTAAGCCTTAGGGAGTTTTGCAGGGGGTGGAAGGAAAACCGAACTTAAAAGCACCTAGCAGAAATAAAAAGGAATGGGCGAGGAGCCATTGGGAGCATTATTAAAGCAAAAAGTTTTTTATCAGAGAGTTGAAAGAGGAATGCTTCAATTTCAAGTCACGCATAGCCGTTCTAGGTCAGATCACTCAGTCAAATGGGAAACAAACTGATGTTGGAAAGCAAGATTTTGTGCTTCAAAACGGGGAAGCATCCTTGTGTGGGAATGTATCACAGGAATACACAGTTGCATCAGACTGTTGGGGATCAGCCCAGTACACCCAGGCCGGGTCAGTGGGCTCTATGCAAAACCCTAAGGTCACACTCTAGCACCTGGGGAGGGGCCAAGGTGCCTAATGGTTAAAAACAAAGGATTTCAGCTATTGTGATGCTTTCTTTTGTCTCTATTAAGAACTAATTATGTCAGCTATCAAGTTACATTTTATAATAAATGGCCTAATTTTTCCTTTAAAAACAACCACATATCTGGAGTTAGGTGACCCTGAGATTAAACCCCAGCTCTGCCCCTTTTACAGTGTACCCTTGGCATCCCTGGGTTCAGTTTCCTGACCAGATTTCCTAGTGTATATCCAGTCCACGTGGAGGTAGAAAGGAGCTAAACCCCTGTGGTACTGATCAATCCCTACCTCATGTTCCTGGGAGGTCCTGGGGTTTGTAAGTGGTTTAGCTGAGGTTTAAGCCACTGTACCATGTTCCAAGCTCCAGTTTTTTCCATTAGGCCCTCCTGCCTTCATCCCCTCTGCCCTCTACCCTGGTTCTCCCCTTCTTTTCAGAGGAGCTCTTTGAGTTACTTGTCCAGAGATGCTGTCTCTCCTTCCCCCATCCCATTCTTTCCTTGGTGAGGTCTGCTCCACCCGTGTGATCTTGCCTAATGAACAGGGACCTTCTAGGTAAGTTCAGCATCTGCTTTGCTGTCTATATCTCATCTCTTCCATAAAAGCTCCCCCTTCCATACACATAATGATAAAGTAAATAAACTAGGATTAAAAAAACACGAATTGTTTTCATTTTGTTTTTATAATTATGTACCTATGCATACATACACATCTAAGTACTCAGAGAGAAAAAAAGAAATTATTGGAAGGAAAAAAATCTACAGTGTTACCAGATGTTAATTCTGGGTATTGTTGGGATTTTTCAAAGTTGTCCACAAAGGATATATTAGTTTTAATTGGGAAAAATAAATAATGATCTAAAAAATAAACAAAAAAAGTGACTGCACTCACCTGGGAAGTCACTTAATCTTCCTCTCAAGACTGTTCCTTACAGCCTGTGCCCTGTCCCTTGTGAGGACACTCCTGGTGACGTGGCCCTCCAGGACCAATATTGGAGAGAAACCTAAATTCCTCTGACTGTCTCAAGCATCCTGTCCCAAGTTTTAGCTGCATGAGTAGCAAGCCCATTTTCAAGAGGATAATAGCTGAAATTTACAATATTGCAGAAACAGAATCTTCATCTCTAGAGGATTCGAAGATTCCCTAGAGACAACCTCAAACTTTCAGGGCTGTCTTCAGACAGGACCTCCAATCCTGATGTGGCATTCTCTCCCGTCAGGTGTGAGGGTTACAGCTTGGAGTGGACTCTCCTGGGATTTCCAGGCTCTGTTAGGTATCCACCTCATCTACAAAACTGGGATCATGTAGTCACACCCACCTACACACACACACACAAACACACCCACCACCATCACTGCACCTCCACTTCCACCATCGCCACCCTGCCCATGACCACCGCATGCAGCTTCAGATGCAGCGTGAGGTCTTGAACTCACCTTGATCTGCGGCAGTGCAGACCAGCTTGGAAGGTTTCTTCAACCTTAGTTTGTTTTGCTACTAGTCTGTCTTAGATACTCCTGATCACTTCTGCATTGTTCTGTGCCTGGGTCATTGTTTTTGGTAACTTGTGTGGTGTAATAGCCCCTTCTGACTGGATCTCTTAACACCACTCTCCCCCCTCCCCCCAACTTCATAAGGTTACAACTCAGTAAGAACAAGTGATCTATCAAGGTGACCATGGGGTTTTCTCCTTTGAATTACTGGTAAGAATAATATATTAATATAATTATCCCTGTAGTCAAGGATAAATCCCATTTGGTCCTGATAATTCTTCTAAATAAGTGGATGAAATAGGTTTGCAAATGTTTGATGTAGAATTTTGGCATCACTTATCTATGCTTGATACATGTGGTGTGTGTGCCCGAGTGAGCACACAGATGTGTACACATACACACAAGTTCTACCTTGCTCAGGTGTTGGTACCATTATATGTAGATTTACTACATTGCATTCGGATCATTTGAGCTACGCTTTCTGTCCATTCTGTTTTTTTCGAGGTTTTCTTTATAGCCTGGAATGTGATCATTTAGGATGGTCGGTCCTCGTTTGCTTTTAAAATGGCTTGCATTCGATCTTTGAGGTTCTTTAACACAATAGTTGAAAGGGCAGGCTCCAGAACTACCTGCCTTAGCTTAGAATCAGATTTAATCTTTACAGCAGTGCATCTGTGTAATCTATAATCTCAGGTAAGTATACCTCCTTGTGCTTCAGTTTTGTGTTTTTTTAATCTTTAATACAGCAATAATAATTTCCTAACTCCTAGGGCCATTGTGAGGATTAAATGAGATGATAGTAGGTGTAAATATTTAGAACAGTGCCTGGAACATTGAAAGTATTCAAGCTAGTTTTTAGCAATTGTTTTTAGATGCGGGTAGAACTTAATGGTAGTATTCTATTTTTATCTTTGTAGTTTTTGTTAAAGTCAAGAAAGTTATTTATCACTATCTCCTTATATTTCTGTGAGTTTTGGCTTCCTATGTTTTGCTACTATGTAAGAGTATATCTCATCACTTTATTGTAAAATGAGCCTTTTATCAATATAAGATAACCTTTGTCTCATGAAATACTTTTTACCCTGAATTCTACTGTGAAATGTTGCCAGTTGCTGCTTTCCTTTTGCTTGCTTTGGATATTTGATAAATATTTGCCCAACTTCTTTCTGTTTTCTTTTCTTTTTTACTGTTCATCTCTTGTAAGCAAGCATATAGTTGAATTTTGCTTTTAACGCAATCTGAAAGACTTGATCTTTTACTAGAGGAACTTAAACCATTTATATTTACTGTCATAACTAATATGTTTGGCCTTTCCCTCTTTTTGTTTTCTGTTTTCTCTCCTTTTTACCTTCTTGGGGCTTGCTTTGTTTCCTGTCTTTTTCTATTTGGGCTAGCATATCTTTGTACTTTTTTCCCCTCCTAGTGATTTAAAAGCCGAGTGTCTGTTTTCAGCCAGTCCTGGGTGAACCTAAAAAAATGATCCCCGAGCTACAATAATGACAGAAGTGTAACGGTGGCTGAGCAGCCAGGCCACTGAGCATGGAGGTCAATAAAATTGGTGTTAAACCTCGGGGAATAGCGATGGCCGCTCGCGAGCCACCTTACTCAGCTGTATAAACCCAAGCTCCTTAGCTCGGCGTCACATGCCTGTGCTTCACACCTCGGCCCCAGCCCACCTATTGAGCCCTATCTCCTACCAGCCCTAACTGAGTACCATGTGCTTCAGGCATATCAAACCCAAACCATTCCCCCAAACCAGACAGATTTTTAAACATCTCCACACCTTGGCTCAGGCTGTTTCCTTTTTGCCTGCAAAAAATCCAAGGCCTGATACATTGTGTATGGGGGGGAGTTAGGGGGGTAGGGGAGTTCCCTTCTATATCTCATTCTTCTGTAGGTAAAATTATGCAGAAGGACTTGGACAGACCTATCTGACTTTGAGTTACAGCTCTGCTCCTTATAGCTCTTTGTGCCCTGGATAAAAAAAAAATTTGACCAAGTCAAAGTTTCCTGGTTTGTGCAATGGGGATACTGACATTATGTCTCCCTTAGAGTGAGGACTGAATGAGATAATGAAATAAGCATGGGACGTGCTTAACAAAGTACATGGCACTACTAGGTATTCGCTTTTTTTTTTAATTACATTTTTTAAATGCTTTTTAAATTGATTTTTAAAGAGAGATGAAGGGAGAGGGGGAGAGAGAGAGAAACATAGATCTGTTGCCTTCTGCATGCATCTCTACCGGGGATTGAACCAGCAACCTGGGCATGTGCCCTGACCAGAATCGAACCGACGACATTTTGGTGCATGGGACGACTCTCAACCAACTGAGCCACACTGGCCAGGATGCAATATCTTTTTAATAAATGAACTAAGGAGGGAAGAAAGGAAGGACTGATTTTTAAATAGCTGCAGTATACTTTTTAAAAATCAAAGTAAATGAAATTTTGGTTTGTTTCAAAAACGCTAAGACTTATATGTCTGACCGCCTGCTGCTCATTTTACATCAGTTCTCCCCTCCACATGCCCCTGTATCTCTGGGCAGAGTAGCAGTCATGTGGCCCACAAAGCATTTCTCATGGACACACCATCTTTATTTATATTGCCTGCCTTGCAAAGACCCCCAGGCCTAGGGCAAATTTATTAAAGTGGAGTCTATTTATTCAATTTATTAAACAGGAATATTTGAAGGGTTTTCATTTAGAAGATTTATTCTGCTTGGCTTTAGAAGGCAGACCTAAGTTCATGGGGTAAAAGTTATTGGAGAGAAGATTTTAGCTCAACCAAAGATATAACAAAAGGTTTGTTGAAAGGGGATGTGTGAGTTCATTCATTCATTTGCTGTGCATTCATGAATCTGTTCATCAGTCAGGAGCCAGAGGAGAGGAACCAGCATGTCCTATAGTTCTTGCTCCATCTGGGACACTGGTGGGCTCTCCCACTTACTCTTCACTGTGTAAGGAAACATGGTGACATGAGCAAGCTGAACCACAGCCAGCATGTGATTGAGTCTGGCTTAGACTCAAATCTCTCTGTTCTCTGCACAACTCGCTGTCTTTCCACTTGACTGTGCTGTCTGCCAAAACAAATAGAGGATCAGATCTGCATGACCACCAGAAATTGGATGCAAGCCTGAAAAATCCATCAGCCCACTTCCCTCCCCCACCCCCATCATTCTTTCTCCTCTGCTTTCCTCCTGCCTATCTATCCATCTCTGCCAGCCCTCAGATCAGCCCCAACATGCCGTACAAAATTAGACACTTCACGGTCCTAACCATCCCATTGTGAGTGTTGTCAGACCACATCTCAGAAGTATTGCTCATCCCAGGGACACTTCCTTCATCACAAGGCCTCACATGTGAGTGGTTTGCTCAGTCAGAGTTAAGCTGGAGGTG
Source organism: Miniopterus natalensis (assembly GCF_054644295.1). Classification (NCBI taxonomy): domain Eukaryota; kingdom Metazoa; phylum Chordata; class Mammalia; order Chiroptera; family Miniopteridae; genus Miniopterus; species Miniopterus natalensis. Next base: position 34,631,840 of record NC_142089.1, on the reverse strand, counting down.
CCTTGGTGGTCCTCATGAATGAGACCTGCAGTAAAAGAGCAGCTGTCCCCTGATGATATCCAAGGGAGGGTGCCACTGCCAGGGACCTCATAGGAAGCCAAGTTCATCTCTGGTGGTTCAGATGGAGATACTTGAATACAGGAATCACTCGCAGAGCTGTGGACAGAGCTCAAGTCCACATGGATCAAGGAGGGGTGGCGAGGCAGCCAAGGAGTCAGCAGTGGGAAATTATTTCTACTTCCAGAGCTAGAGGGACAAGGGAGGAACAAGGGAGGAAGTCAGATTCTCCAAGAAGGTGAGAGTCTGGGCTGTGGAGGAACAGCTGGCCCAGACCTACATCCCCGATGGGCACAGATTCCACGGAATAGGCTCTAAGCAGAGAGGGGGAGGGGAAGAAGAGTACCCTGCCTCTCTTTCTCGCTGCCCCTTGACCTCCTGTCAGAGCTTCCCATTGGTAGAACCCAGCCAAGAGCCAAAAGGCCAAGGGGTCCACATGAAGCTGGTCACAGGCATCTGTCTCCCGGGCTACAAAACAGGGCAGAAAAGAGGGAAGAGTGGACGTGGCAGAGACCACACAGAACACAGCCAGTTCACCAGGGGAGGCTGGGGGATGGGCTGAATGGAGGGGGAAGGCCACTTTGAATCACTATGGCAGGGGCTCTCTCTGCTTCGCTAGGGCTAGCTTTCAGAAAGGAAGGGGTTATAGAATTCTGTCGTGTTTCTCTGGAGGCATTTATCATCCATTCACACTGCAGCCTCTGCCAAGTGCCAGGCTGGCTTCAGGGTGTCTGAGCCTCTTGAAGGATTTCTCCTGGATGTTAAAGAGTCATCATTCATTCACCAGAGATTTACTGTGTGCCATCCTTTATTTTAAATACTGGGCATACAAAGATGAAAAAGATATGACTCCTCTCCTTTCGCACGTCACTGTATACGAAGGGGAACAGATATGGGAATCAATTATTTCAACATGCTTGATGTAAAATAAAAGCATGAATGCTGAGCTGTGGGATTGCAGGTAGCAGGAGTAACCCTCCCGGAGAGAATTTATGAAGATGATGCTTGGGTCTTAAAGGATGGATTGAAGTTTCATTGTGGCAGGGCCATTCCTGGAAGACAGTATGACAAATGCTATGTTATATAAGATTGAAAAGAGATGGTGTGTGCAGGGAACAGCTAGAAAGTAATTGTGGCTGGAGCAATGGGCTCAGACTGTGTAATGGGGTTGGGGGTAGAGAGCATCCTGGGAGTGTCAAGATTGGTCAGATTCTTGCTTCCTCCAATACACCGAGTCAGGAGGAAATGTTTCCAAAAAGGCGAAGCACTGCCATTCTTGCCTGTTCTCCGGGAAGGGGGTCCCAGGGCCCGGGTGTTCAGCTGTGCAGCAGATGAGCTTGAAGGCACATGGGGGAAGCTCTTAGGTGAACCGAGCACGGGGCTAATTTTGTTTAGCTGATTTTTCTCCAAAGTTTTCTGTGTGCAGTTTTTCTAGAAAATACCAATATAGCATATGTCCCTGCCCTTAGGTAATTTCTCAATTGGTGAATCTTGGAAGGCTTCCTGGGAGAGAAAATTTTTGAACTGATGCCTATGTATAGAAGGAAGGGAACCAACCGTTGCTGAGGCTCTGCTCTGTGACAGATAATGCACTAGAGGCTTTTTTATATGTTATATAAGTCTTCTGATAATCCTCTGGTGTTGGTATTTTTAGCCCCACTTTTCAGATAGGAAACTGGGGCTCAGAGAAGTGACTTGTCCAAGAACACCCAAGTAGATAACAGCCAAAGCTGAATTCATGTTTGACTGGACATGAATCCAAAGCCTACATTCTCAGCATTGGCTGTGTTTGCCTCTAAAAGACAACGCAGACCACACACAGTCAGAGGGGGAGGGTTAGGGCAGAAAGAGGTTTTTCCTCTGAAAAGGATGCCATCCACTTAGCAAGGTTGTTGGGAGAACTTAATGAAATAAAACACGCCCTTGTTTCACACGCCTGTGCCTTCGCATATGCTGATCCCACAGCCTGGAATATCCCTCCTCCCACCCAGCCATTCCCCAAGGCTCTTAATGCCTAGGTTTTGCTTTTATCTTTCTTAATTTAGCTTAGATCATCCTTCCAGGAGGAAGCCTGGCACTCTCACATAGTACTGGATGTACCTCAGTTGTTTGCTTGCCCCCCCCACGCTGCACTCCCTCCTCCCTCTTCCATGTGCCTGCAGCACCGGCCACGAAACGTGTCCTGTTGGATGAACACAAGGCCATCCGAGAGATCCCACAGTACAGCAGGTGCTTCCTAGATGATACTTGCCCTTTCCTTTCTCCTTTGTCTGGAGGCAGCAGACATTTTAAATGAAGACTTAAAGTCCAACAGGAAAACAGTTGTCTTATTTGAGATGAGCCTCTCCCAGGAAGCCTCGCAGCAAGGGCGGCCGCTGTCCATGAAGGAGGTGAGCACTGAGGTGCGGAGCTCGCTCTGGGCCGGCTCTGCCCGCAGCTCTCAGGCCCCCCTCCTTAACCTTACATGGAGCGGGTGGGCCCCGACTGCTCAGGTGGCTGCCTCCCACCTGGTACCTGGGGCTCTTCCGCTTGCGGGGCACGGGCAGGGCTCGTTGATGGACTGACAAGAGCACCGTGGCGCACAAAGTAACAGTAAAACAGAATGGTAATGCCTCTCCTAATGGCCTCCTCCACAGCTGTGTACACCGATTTAATCTTTGCAAAGCACTCTATTGTTTATGAGGCCTCTGGGTACAATTTTATGCCTGACTGAAGAGGTTGCTAATAGCTGCCATATTTGTGTTTAAGGACCTGCAAAGGATTAAACGAAATATTTTAGACCAATGAGCCATAATAAACTAATAATATATTACAGATAATAAATGTTTTCTAGCCAATAATTGACCACAAATCTAGTGAACTTTAAATGACAAAAATACTAATTATAAATGCAGTTGTTGCCGGCATCCTTCCATCGGGATGGAAAATCAGAGATAGGCAACCCGAGACACTTCAGATCATTGCGGAAGGTGGCGCGGACACTGAACTCTTCCCTTGGTGTCATGGCTGAGAACTGTCAAAGTCACTTAGTGAAATGCTGGGTTTCATTTCCAGCGGGTGGGGATGGAGCAAGAGTCTCAGGACTAAGCCACCCACATAAGTTTGTGGGTGTGTGTTTTGTAACTTGCTCATTTCCAGGCCTAAGATTTCCAGTGCTTGGTTTGCATTTAGGAAAATTGCTAGAGAAACCCCCCCAGAGGATTTTGGAAATACAGGCTGGGTCTTAAGAAAAGGAGTTCATGTTTTCTTGAGCCTCTACACTAAACCAGCCTGCCCCCCCACCCCCACCCCCATGAGGAACCTGAGACACAGCCAGAGAGATGAAGTATTTTGCTTGTTAAGGTGTCGTAGTTGGTAAGTGCAGAGCCACAGAGTCAAGCACAGACTCTCAAGCCCATGCTGTTCTCACCAAATCTCATTACATCTCTTTTCTGAGCTCTTTGTGGGACTTAGAAGGGAGATTTTCTTTCAGTACTTTGGAAGAATAGATCTCTGTCCCTTCTCCATCTCTCAATCATACCAGTTATTGTTCCTCTCTAGTGGGCAATATACTTGTTATCTAAATTTTAGATCATATTTTTAAAAACTCAAGATGAAGATTAAAATCACCTGTAATATCATCCAAATAAAATATTGTCAACTTTCCGTTTGTATTTTCTTCAAGGATTCTATTCCGAATAAAAATAACAAAATAATGGGATCATATTTTATGACTCTTTGGTATCCCAATATTTTAAGAAACAGCATTATTTGATGCCATTGAGGTTCCCTGAAAAATATCTTATAATTACATGATATTCCATGGTATCTAGTCCCTATTGATGAATATTTAGGCAGTTTCCAATTTTTACCCCATCATTAAAATTTCAATAAATATTGAGTCTGGCACAGTGCCTGACATCTAATATACAGACATGTCTTATGTAAATGAGCAGATCAATCTTTGTGTGCATTTCTGATCGTTTCTTTTGAACAAACTTCCCAGAGTACGAGTTGTTGGATCAAGTTACCTAAATATTGCCAGACTTAATATTTATTTCCGAATTGCTTTCTAAAGGGACAATACCAATTCCCAGTGTACAATAAGCATTCATAAATTCTAGAACCTCTTTTATTTTTAAAGATAACTTAATTATTAATATGCTTATACTTGTCTTCCTATTGTCACATATTAAATGAAATACAGTTACCAAGTCTCATTCTTGAGGAATTCACTATTAAATCATACATACATATATATACACGTATGTTCACATATATATAACGTTTATTGAGGACTTACCGTACACTGTGTGCTTTTCTAAGCGCTTCCCGTATTCCCATAATAAACTTTTAACCTCTCAGCAGTTCCGTAAGGCAGGCGCTGGCACCCCGAGATGCTTGCTGAGTGGCCCAGGTATGATGGTGGGATCCACCCTCTATTTCACGCCTCGTGGGTGCAGGTGTGAATGAAACATAAAAAGTTAGTTGTGAGGCGAGCGTTATGCCAGAAGAAAGCGAGCAAAGCAAAAGAACACAGGGGTCGGAAGAGCTCCAGAAATGAGTCGCGGAGAGTATTAAAGGATAAATAAGGGTCTGCCAGAAAGAAAATGCAAACAGGTAGCAGGCAGAAAGAACAGCAGCTACCAAGCGTGGGCTGTAGAGGGCCGCGGCGGGCGGGCGTGGGGAGGCCGGGAGGAAGCAGCGGGCTTTCGGGAGCTCCAGTGCGGTAGGAAAGGAAGGAGGGACAGCTGAGGTTCCCGGCCCCCGAGCTGCGGTGCCCGGTTCCGTTCACATCCAGCTCTCGCGGCCATCAGATGCTGTCTGTGTGAGGCTTTGCAGAGTGCCTGGCACAGGGTAAACACTCAGTAAGTGTTCACGGGTGGTGGTGCTGGTGGGCGTGATCTTATTTGGAAGGAGAGGGATATTTTAGGACAGGAATTCCTGAGATCCTGCCATCTGGGCATCTACCCACTCTGTATACAATTAAGGTCTGATCTGATTTGGTGTGAAGAATATTCATGTTTCAGGCCAAAGGGGAACAATCTGGAAGTGACGTTGGCCAGGCCAAACAGAATGATGGGCAACCTGGAGAGCATGGCATAAGGGTGGAGAGGTGAATATGTGGAAACGGTCCACCTACAAAAAGAAGCTCTGGGGACACTTTAATGAAAAATCAATGAAGAACCCTTGGCCCCGTGTTCATACTAGCACCCACTGAACAGGAAATTGGTGCAATCAGATTTATGTTTTTTCAAACCTCCCTCTGATTACTGCCTGGAAAATGGGTGGGGAATGGAGGTAGTGGGGTGACCAAAACAAAGGCAGGGGAGAGAGAGACCTGTGTGACTCTCTCTGTTCAAGAGAGAAACACTACTAGTTTGGACTAGAGCGGTGGCCGTGAAGATGGATTTGAAAAACATTCAGGAAGTAGATTTTGATTTTGAGAAGAACTTACTGGAAGTGGTGAAGGAGAGGGAAGAGCCAGGGATCATTCCTAGGTTTCTGGCTTGAGGAACTGCATAAATGGATATGCTTTTTCTGAGATGAGGACACTGGAGGGAGATCATGTCTTGGGGGCGGTGATGAAGTGTTCAGTTTGTTGGATGAATGATGAAACTTTCTCTCACAGATCAGGACATATTTCTGGCTTTTCTCTTTTAGTAGGGAGATGGGAAGGTTGTAGGAGGAAGGTGTGGAAGGCTTCGAAACAGGGAAAAATGCAAGATCTCTGCTAGCTATTATGTGCGGCAATAACGCTTGCTGTGTTTATTGCCCATTTAATAGAGTGTACATTACAACCCACAGTGATAATCAAGAGATGGGGGATACCATAGGTGGGAAATTTATTTCACTGCAGAAAGGTTCTCATTTATGAAAATGAATTCTGGTTAAATCTCAGTCCCTGCCTCCCTCCATCTCTCCTCCCCTCATCCCCCAAAGAGTTGCACAGATGGTTTTTGAGCCAGAGTGATTAGAGACAGAACCTTTGGAAAAGACGGGCACCATAGGAGAGATGGGGATAGGCTAGGATCAGGGGTGACTTATCAAGGGGTTGTAGAGTCAGTTATTTTATCCGATAGGGACTGGCACGCTAAATATTGAAAGTCATCTTTGCTGCCGATTTCCTTGAAAAAGTACGGGCATAGAACCCTTCAGACCAATAGTCAAAAACCCTTATTTACCCCAAATTAACTATATTACATTTTGATGAGTTTCTTTACTTTTCTAGCCTTAGTTTGCTCATCTGTGAAACAAGGATCATAACTCCTTGACAGAGTTGTTGTAAAGATTAAATGAGACAATCTTCACCAGACACAACATGCCGCTGTGGAAATGCAGTGAATGTCCATTCCCTCTTCATTCTTCCCATCGTTTACTCTCCCTACTTTATAGGTTCGGACTTGGCCATGAGGCATGACTGACCTTGAGTTGGGTTTCAAGTGAGCGACATGGAGGTGGGGAGTTCTACTGTCTGGGATCACTAATCACCCATTTATCTTGAGGCCTTGATCCAGATGGGTAGAACGCCTATGTCAGTAAAGGATCCGGGTGGCTGCTAATGGATGACACAGGACATTGATAGTCTAGGCAATCCTCCCAGCAGTCCTCAGAAGCTTGGCTGTTTTCAGGTGTCTTTTGGAAATAGCAGCATCTGGTGGCTGCCTGCATAGTAACCCGGCTGTAGGCTTCAGGGGGAGCAAATCATAGCATCTGTGTTTCTCCAGAAAAACAGCAGGGCTATTAAAATAGCTCTTAGGCACAATCTATCACTGCACCGTCTCCCTTGTTTGCACACGCTGTAGCTGGAGAAGCGAGAGCCTGGAGACAGCCTGATGTATTGGAGACCAGAAGGGGAGTCGGGAGGCTTGAGTTCATATCCAGGCCTTGCCAGCCATTTACTGGGTCCACTTGGACAAGTCACTTGGACTCTATAGGCCTCCCTCTTATGATCTTAAAGTCCCCAGAGGCATTCTGTGGTTTATAATGGCAATTGCTGGTTGGGGAATAGGTAGGATTAATAACAGAAGGTTTCTTTGATATAAGACCTTGGAAAATTGTTCAATTTCTCTATGATGTAGTTTCCTAATCTGAAACCAGGAATGATGATCGCTACCATAAATGTTAGCTGCAAAAATGGACGAGATGCTGATTATACCATTCTAGGCATGGTTCCTCGCATATAATAAACACTCAGCAGATGTCAGATTCCTTTCTGCCCCCAGGTTACAATGTTGCCTGGTACCTGTGCTGAATTATTGGGGCCTCTGCTGTTCAATCTGAGCATAGAGTCTAAAATCATGTTAACGGTCACTATTACCAAACGTGATATGTCTATTATTACCACCCTACACTCTCACACATTAATTTTTTATAGTTGCTTCTGCACATATTGATCCATTCGCCAAAGAATGGCCCTCCTTCGGTCATTCTTCATGGTTGGACACAAATGGTTCTCTTTCATGAAACTTTGAACCCTCTCTAAGGAGATCTGACAGCTATTTTAGTGAAATTAAAGTCAGACCCCTCAAGTTGAACAAAGGATGGAGTGCCTGTGTTATGCTTTTGCCTGAAAATATTTCTGTCAACCACATGGGAAGATGGGGGGTTGGCCTCAGCCCTGGGAGACGTTCATGGCCACCTTTCTGTTTCTTCCGCTCCCTTGTATATATATTCCCTTTGTATCTTGGCATAAATAGCCTAGTGCCTGACACATAGAAGATATTAATGAATGTTTGGTGAATGAATGAAATATGCATCTAATTCCACGATAATTATTCATTGAGCATCTACTGTGTTCAAGGAGGCAGTGAACATAAACTTTCTTCATATCATTTAGCTATGCCTATTTATTTTCAAAATGAAGTTAATTGATTCCTTTTAGTGGGATGATGGGAGCATGGGCAGCACAATTTGTATTTTCTTAAAGCTCCATTTTGTGCTTCAAACCAGCATGCCTTCCCTCACTGTGGTATTGTAGATAAAACTATGTGAGTTTCTTGCAATCTGAAAATCGCCGCCTCACTATTACAGGGCTTATTATTATATTTGCAGTTGTTTAATGCCACTTTATATTTCCCCATTTTGTGGTCTAATGCATTAGGCTACAAAATATTCCAATTCATCTTCTTCTGTTTGGGATTTTAAATAGGTTAATAGGATGCAAATATAAGGCGCAGTTTTGCATTCTGTTACAAACATTGTACAGAGATATTGCCATGCTGTTTGGGCAAAATGTAATGAAATGTAATTTAATATGATACTTTCAAGCACATTAGATTGTTCCTGAGGGCTTTATGGCCATGGTCCTAAACTGTGTTAAACCATAGCTACAAGTCTGAACAAAATGAGTTTCTTTCCTCATTTTACTGGCCTCTCCGAGTTTGATGACTTTTTGTCGCCATGCCAAACGATGTTTGGGGTTTCATGTGCTGAGGCCAGGCTAGAAATGAGTTTGAAAATATTCAGATCTCCCCGTGAGAATGTATTGCTGTTTCTCCTTTTAGCCTGCTCCTCAGTTCACCAACCATTCTATTTATTTATTAATTCACCAAACTTATTCATGTATTTATTCAAATCTGTGCCTTGCTCCATGCTCCCGGCATTAATCTTTCTGTTTGCCCACACACTTCCCCCAGATGTAAGCATGTGTGGTCCAGGGCGACTGGCTTAACTGGAGCCTGGGACAGTGCCTGACTCTTAGACTGTGCTGACTGCACGAGAACCACAAGATTGGATGTGAGTTTCTCTTTTATACAGTGAAGTTTCCTTCATTATAAGGATGAAATGAAATGTAATCTATAAAGTGTGTGATGCAGTGTGAGACAGGCAGCCCTTAATCCTCATAGGGAAAATGCCTAAATGAACTCATTTCCAAATCTACAAAATAGGAACTAAACTCCTACTCATAGATTTGTTTTCAGAATTAAATAATAGGCCAGTAGCACCGGGATGGGTACCTGGCATATAACATGTGTTTAATCAGATCTTTCTAAAGAAAGAGAGTGTGATTCACCACCCATAATACACAACAGCAATACCCAAGCAGACTCACTGGGGGATAGATTTATAAATTACCTTTGAATATCCTGGCAAAGGACTGTGAGCACAGAGATTTTCTTATGTCCAGTCAGTACTGCTTAGGAAGCCCTCCCAGGCTCACTCAGCGTCCTTTCCCCTCGGCCACCCTGAGCCTCCCTCCTTCCAGCCGGGCTCACTAACTGCAGGGTCAGGCTGTAGTGCAGGATTCGGGGGGAAAGGGAGAGGAGAGGGGATTTGCACAGCCCTTTATCCCTCTCTCCCAACCCCACAATGAAACCCTCAGGATAGTTTTGGATGGACCCTGGGCCATCTGTAACCCCTGTCCTGTTACACTCCCTCCCCTTAAAAAAAGTGCCCAGGTGTCTGAGGCCAGTTCCCTCTGCAATGCAGACAAACCTCCTCCTTTGAGGAAGGAAAGACTCAGGAGAGAACAAGCAGAAAGGCTGAAGCTCCTTTGACTCCCTCTATCATTTCTGTCTCTGCCCCTCCACAAATTGAATCCTCTCCATTGACTGCACATCTGCATCTCAGCAGGCAGCTGCAATTCATTCAGTGACAGCCTGCCCTGTTTCCACCAAGGAAGGTCCTCGGCTGGCCGAGATGACCCAGGCGTGACCATCCCCTGTCGGCAATGCTGGGAAGAAGCATCTGACTTAAACTCATGTAGCAACGGAGAGCACAGTTGTTTACCAACCTCATCAGTCATTCAAGACTCTGGGCCGAGATCTGCCCCACAGAGGGCCTACAGAAACTTCTGGAAGATTCTTCTTTCCTGACACCTCAGTAGGGTCTCATTCATGGCTCTGACAATGACCTTGTGACAAGAAGGGCTCTCCAGTTGTCACTTATTTTATTTTCAATTATTGGCCTAGGTTTTAAAGTTTGGAAGAGAGATGAGAGGTAGCCCCCCGAAAGTCCTGCTCTTCTGTTTCCCAGCCTGCCTCACCTAGGTGATTTGACTTGTCCTTCAGACATCAGCTCCAATGTCACTTCCTCAAGAAAGTTTTCTCTGCTGCCTCTGTTTAAGTCAGACGAGGCTGCTGTCCTCTGATAGGGCTTAGGATGCTTTCTCTTTTTATCTCAGATCACAGTTTATTTTATATACACATGTATGTACATGGTACATATAGCTTTACACATGTATGTATATGACATATACATATAAGTATATAGATAACTTACTGTATGTTTGTCCTAGTGTGTGATCAGCATGTGTCCTCTCCACTGGAATATAAGTTTTATTTCTAGCACAAAGTGCCATCCCTGGTATAGAGTAAGTTCTTGATGAGTACTTTTTGAATGAATGATGGGGCAAATAAAAAAGATATGGTCAAAATAAAAATAAAAGAAAGTGTCAAAAGGAACAAACTCCCAAGTATAAGGTAAATAGGTTCTGGTGATAAAATGTATAGCACGGTGACTTTAGTTAACAGTACTGTCACATATTTGGAAGTTGCTAAGAGAGTAGATCTTAGAAGTGCTCATCACAAGAAAACAATGACTGTAACTGTTTGTAGTAGATGTCAGCCAGACTTACTGTGGTAACCATTTCACAGCATATACACATATCAAATCATCATTTTGTACAACTGAAACTAATATAATATTATATGTTAATTATATCTCATGAGACTGAGGGAAATATAAATAAACATTTTTTAAATCTAAAAATAGAGAAATATTTACTATTCAGTTAATCTGAGGATTTTCTTTTCATAGCCTGCTAATGAGGCAGTGTTTCAAGGGTACCCAGGACCATCCACACAGTCAGTGATTCACAAGAAGGGCCCACAGCACTCACAGCTGGTCAGCCATGCTCACAGCCGAGATCTATTACAGAACTACAGTGAGAACTTGAGAACTTACAGCGAGATCAGTAAGTGAAAACCTAAGTGGAGTCCGGAGGATCTGTTTTCAGACTTGCTAATCTCTCTGCCTTCCATGAGGGGGTCTCGCAGAATGCACTCTACCCCCAGCAATGAAAAACATAGCAACGTTTGTAAGTCGTCTGTGGCCCAAAGAAACCCATTGGCACTAAGTGCCCACGGAAGCACATTTGAGACTTAGTGCCTACAGTTTCTATCAGGGGCTGGCCATGCCTGCACTCTCTCTCTAGCAAGTACCAAAATTCCATTAAAAGAGAAAGCAGGTGTTGAGCATAAACTATATTGTTTGCATAAGCAGTCCAGGTGCTTTGAACCAATCTTAACAGGTAGAGACCGTTTGAAGAGCCAAGTTTTCTGTCATCAGTCAAGGGCCAGTCTTGCAAGAAGGTCCTTCTAAAGAGAGCAGCCTCAGGCCTGTATGCGAATTCTTTCCTGCTCTGAGGACTACATCTTATTTTTTTCATGTGTGTGGAGAGACACATATACTCACATACATGTGTACACACTAACCAATAACTGGGTGAGAGAGGCTGGTTAGTGAAGTAGGAAAAGGGCCAACTTTGGCATCAGGCTACTTGGATTGAAATCCCAGCTATACTGGATATGTTGCCGTGGGCAAGTTTCCTTACCTGTGCTCATCATTCGTGTAAACCAGGATAAGTACTAGACCTGTCTCCTCGTATTGTTGCAGAGATTGAACAAGATCAAGTCCTCATTCAATAGCGCTTGATCGGGAGGAAGTACGCATTAACTGGTGGATGGGATCATCATTATTATCATTATTACTCAGTGACTTTCTGATATTTAATGGTCTTTCTTAGCCCAGTGCCTGTAAACGGAGTGACTGAACGAATCTGCAAGTAACAAAGCACCTAGGTTCTAATTCTGTCTCCACCAGTCACTTAAAACGTAATAACAAGCGCATTATTCAGTTTCCTCATCTTCACAATTAAGACAGTGATCCTTGTCTGGACAATTCCCTCAGCAGAGTGGGAGAGAGTAGAGTGTCGTGCGGAAGCATTGGACTTATGGAGTCAGATATAACTGGTCATCTCCCTCTGTACCTCTCAGCCTCCCGGCCTGGGAAGTGAGGCTGTAGGCATGGTATCATACTGCTTAAGTGTTCGCTGTTATTATTACTAGCATTGCAGTTACATCCAAGTTCAAATGAGATCATGGATGTTGCATGTTCTGCATTTACCCATGTAAGGCATTGTATTATTACCAAAAAAAGCAATTTGGGGCTGTAGTTGTACTTTAAATAAACCTTACCATGTGTTTATAAATCTTTGACTGGGGTAGGAATCTCTAGGTGGAAGAAGTCAGGCTGAGCAAAGAGATGATGGAGTGGTTGTTAGGGAGAGAGGGAGATGATAGATTGATTGATAGATGATGATAGATAGATGATAGATAGATAGATAGATGATAGATAGATAGATAGATAATAGATAGATAGATAGATAGATAGATAGATAGATAGATAGATAGATAGATAGATAGATAGATGATAGATAGATGATGATAGATAGATAGATAGATAGATAGATAGATAGATAGATAGATAGATAGATAGATAGATAGACAGACAGACAGAAAATATTGTGCCTCCACTGGACTATGAGTTTTGCAGTCCTAGAGATTTTCTTTTCATATTGGGTCCCTGGCACCTACAGCGTCTGTTACCTGGCAAGAAGCTCTCAGTAAATGTTGATGAGTAAATGAATCCTATCAGCTGAAAGTATTATTACTCTTGAGAAAACCATTGATTGAGAGTGTCTACTCTCTACCAAGCACTTGGTGGTGTGTGTATGACCTTCTTGCAGCATAATAGCAGTCTTCCAAGGTAGACATTCTACTCATCTAATGCCCATGAGAAAGCTGAGGCCCCGTGAGCTAAAAGTCAGAAAGCGAATAAAGGACAGAGCCAGGATCCAAGCTCAGTTCTTTGAGGCTCTAAAGTCACAATATACTCTCAGCCACCTAATGCATCTTTTTAACAAAATGACTAGACAGCAATCAAACACAATCTCATAATTCACATTTACAGTTTACATGATGCACCTTGGCAAGGGAAGAACAGGCCGCAGTGCAGACATCGCAAGTGGACTTCTTGCCTGACCTTTAAGGCCGTCACTCAGACACAGTTTATTCCTTGAAGGGAGGGGGATTGGAGGGAAAATGAAAGATTTATTAAATTATCCAAAAGAGCGCTCTACTAGGCTTCCTTAGCATGTGCTTTCAAGGTGATAGATTAACTGAAATAAAATTATTGAGTTGAGAAGCCATTCATTAGCAAGGGGATTTCAGGAAACCAGAATGCTTTGGATAATATTACCGCTGGAGCTGCCTATTAAATGGAAGTTAAGTGTTCCTCTACAGTACTGAAACCTCTGGTTTGTCATCCTTTCCTCCCAGCCTCCTTTCCGATGGTGCAGAAAGTTATAATTTACAACTTCTGATATAATTGGAAAGTTAATTAGTTTCTTCAGATTCCCCCTGCTTTATTTTATAACCACTGTTTTCATAGTCTTTTTTTTTTTTTTTCCCTGATTGTCAGTTATGTCAAAAGTGCATTCCTTTTCTCCCTTGGTCTTTCCTTGCTGTCAGTTGAAATCTAAGATTCAGTACGTTAGCCAAGTCAGTCTCTGCCTGCACACCCTGCTGCATCTCTTTTTGTCTCACTTTTTCTTCTTTGATTGATGCCAATACCTCAATCAACAGGCTTTTGTTGAGCATGTACTATGGGCTCTTATTGGAACAGGGGAGGGGGCAGAATACAAAGAAGAAATGAATGCCCACCTTTGACCTCCAAAATTGTTGACTGGCAGGGAGATAAGAAATTTGATAGAAGAAAAGCTATAAAGATGTACACCCAGAATGGTGGCATTTGTTGTGCAAAAGCAGGGGATTTGAAATCAAATGGCTACTGAGCTACCATTTCTGAACAGTGAGAACCTTTGCCAATGTGAAGCCTCTCTGAGCCTCAGTTCCCTCCTCTGTGCAATGGGGATAATCACATCCACATTATTGGAGTGTTGTAGCAAAAATAAGGTAATGCAGATGGGGCCTGGCTTAGGACCTAGACCACAGCAAGCTCTCAGGACTTGTCACTCTCCCCTCCTCACTCCCAAACTAGTGCAACCTGCGATCCCTTCAGGCCGATCCAAAGGAGTGCAGAGGAAAAGCAAGCTTTGTGGCTTCCAGGGAAGTCAGGAGAGGTGAAAGTCTTGGCTGTTGAACTAGACATTGAAATATTAATAAGACAGTAGTAGTAATAGTAATAGGAGGGAAAGGAGGAGGGAAAAAGAATAACTACTAATTACTGAACAGTAAATATTGCTTGGCACTCTGCTATATACCTTCAATAGGAGATAATTTATTTTTCCCAGTACAATTTGATGAGATGGATGTCGTTATTTTTGCCATTTTAAACATTAAGAATTAATTCCACAAAGTTTCTTTGCCTAAGGCCTCAGAATGGCTGAGCAGCACAGCTGGAATTCAAGTGCAGGTATGTTGGGCTGCAAAAGGGAGACTGAGCCACATCGAGTTCTCCCAGGCACAGATACCGCCTCTCTTACTGTCTTTTTCTTCCTGGCCACTAGGCCCTGGTGGATTTCCTATAGTAGTGGGACCTCTCAGCAGTGACTGGAGCCATCCTTCATTCTGATGGGTGCTTGATGTTCTGTAGGAGAGGGGCAGGTTATGAAGGGGAAGCTGGCATAAATGTCACAAAAAAAATAAAAAATAAAAAACTGGAGCTGGCCTTTGGCAGCATTAATTTTTCTCCCAGTAACTTATCTAAGATTTAGCTCGTCTTATATTAAACAATAAGGAGTTACCATGGCAACCTCATTGCCATGTAATAACACTCACATCCTTCCCAACTGTAAAATCAAAGCCAGAGAGGCAAATAGAAACCATCAAATTACCAAATAGCCGCCTCCTTCGCCTCTCTTTTCCCTTCGTAGAGCGATTATTGATTGCTTGCTTTATTGTCGGTCAGCGACACTAGTACTAATTTCTCCTCCCTGCCCCCTTTCTCCTGCCCTCTCTGTGAATGAGCAGGGCCCAGCGAGGAGCACTCAGCGAGTTCCTCCAGTCCTCGGGGTTGCACAGTGCCTCTAATTCCAGGAGGGCGAGCTTGAGTCGGTGCCATCTCCTGCCAGCTGCTGCCAATATTGCTCTGGGGGCATTTATTTCTCTTGCTGGCTGCAGAATGCTTGATTAACCCCGTGCACTTGCCACATCTGCTCCGACTCCTGCTCGCTGTATCTCTTCACCTTCTGGCAGAAATATGCCATCCATGTTGGAGCCCTGGGCAGCGGTATCTACAACAGATGTCCCATCCTTGGTTCATAAAGTGGGGCAACTTGCTGCCCGCCCACCGCCCCTGCACACCTGCCCCTGCTTCACCGCCCTCTTTTCCTTGGACTATTCCTTGTTTCCCTTCAGGATGCAGGTCAGGTATTACTTCCACCAAGGACCCCTCCCACATCCTCTCAGCTTGGATAAGATCCCCCTTCTCTGCTCTTCTGCAGGTTCTATTCATCCCTCTATATTGCACCTCCTCACATGCCAAGCACATAGTAGGAACTTAATAAATATCAAACACCCCTCTTCTTTAACTGTGGATTGCACGAAACGGTTTATTGGCACCAACATATGGGTAGTTAATCAGACTGACTGGTCCTTCGTTTTCTTCTGAGATTCTTACACGTGAATAAAAGTAGATGGTCTGAGAAGCAAGTTTGGTTTATCTGCTGTATCTCTAGCAAACCACATCTTTTTAATTTCATGCATTGGTGGAATGATATGTCATGCCTGTTACAGTGCGACAGCTCGCTACCTTGTATAACCCAACATGCTGATGATGCAGCTGGGCATGTGAAATTATTCCGAGAGGGAGTCACACCCAGGAAATTGGAAATGGTACCAAGTTTCCCAAGGCAGTGTTTCCTTACCTTTTCTTCATGACCTCATCCACCTGTGGGATCCAACTGACCTAAACAACATTGACACATTAGCTCGGTGAAGGGCAATTATGTCCTTTAACTAGACACCAGATCCTAGAATCAAAATGTTTAATGAAGAAAATGTTTCTTATTGGGACCAAATGGTCACTTATTCAGTCGACAGCTATTCATTGAGGACCTCAATAAGTGTTTGTATAATAAACGAGTGAAAGAGTGACATACTCACCACGCTATAGTCCAGTTTCTGCCCTGCTCCAGATCTGTTCCTCTAAAGCCCACTCAAGTCACCCCCTCCCTGGCAGGAACACTTGTGAGAATAATACTTCATCCTTTATAGACTAAAGTCCAAAGTTCTCAACTCAGTAAGGCACTCAAGTATTTTCACAATCTGGCTTTGGTTCTTACTACTGCTCCAGGTTCCTTCCTCTAAACAGCCCTGCCTCCTATTGCTCTCATTTATTTGTTTTCTAATGGATGGCAGTCACTCTCCAAAAGAATGATTCTTGAATGTGATATCTTACAAAATAAGTTTCTCTTGAGCATCCAAAATCTGCTCTCTCAGGCTGGGTGAGCACCTTCAAAGATGGTGGAGATGCCGGAGTTTCTCTTCTAGGCAAGCCAGGGGCCCTGAGCTCTGACTCAGCCTGGGATTCCCAGGAACTCAAGCTTTTCTTGGGAGTGGGCATGAGCTTGAACAGCTCAGCAGAGAATTGGAAGGATTCGGAGTGAAACTGAGCCAGCCCCTTCCTGTTACTTCTGAGAAAGCTGAGACCTGGACCAGTGAAGTGCCTTGTCTGAGATCATCGGGTTCAATGATCACATGGACACTAAAACCCAGCCCAGGCCTTTTCCCAGTCCATCTTGGTTGACATTCAGCTCCCTCCTGGAAGGCGTCCCCTGAGGCCACTCATCTGCAGAGCTTGGGGACATTCATGTTTCTCTCCAGGCAGGCCGCTTGTCAGCTCCTTCTCCCAGGAGGTTGTGAATTTCTCCCAGAAACTTTAATGCTCTTCTGCCTAGCTTCTTCTGGAATCCCTGAAGCTTGACAAAGCTTTCTCTCTGCTGGCTAGTGCTAGGGATGAATGCCATAAATATTAGCTGTGGGCAACGAATGACTGATACAGGGAATAAATATTTGTTTTCTCTGAGAGTTTACACTGTGGTATTAGTTAAGAGGCATATTCTACTGTTGGCTTCTGGAAAAATTGCTACTGAATATCTGACATATATCAGCCTCCATACGTGTTATTGTTGAGGTCAGATATTAGTCTTGTGCTAAAAATATCTGCATGTTGCACCCCCGCCAATAATGAAGCTCCCAGGCTCTCCTCTAAACCCATTTTGAGGTAACTTGTCTTGGATGCCCTCTTTCTTTGATTTACACCCTGGAAGAACAGTCAGTCAAATCTGAAAAGCAGTCTACCATAGTCACCAGTTCTAAGGAAAACATTGTGCTTTGGTCTCCTAGGCAAATTCCTGCCCTTCAGCTTGACCTCATTCATAGCATATAATGCAAAGCCTTCCCTGATAATCCCCTAGGGGAGTGAGGGGATAAAACTCTGGACTCTGGACCCAAACCACCTTAAATCCCAGGTCAGCCACTCACGGGCATTGTGATCTTTGACAAGTGGCTTGAATTCTCTGCACCTTAGCTTCTTTTATAACACGGAGATCTTAACACCACCTACCTCACAGGGTGATTATGTTGACTAAATGAATTAAAGTAGAATTACGTGCTTGGCACTGTGTTGGCAAGTTAACAAGTAGTGTATATATGTATTAGCTATGAACATCATCATCATCACCATTACTATTACTACTATTATTAGTCCTGTCAAAAGACAGTCACCAACTGGCTAGACAGCAATGAATGGTATGATAGAAGGAGCATGGGCTTTACACCCAAATAGGCCTAAGTTCAAACCTCAGCTTTGATGGTTACTTAGCTGGGAAGCCTTAGGCAAATTATTTGACCATGTTGGGTCTCTGCCTCTTCATACTTAAAGTAGAACCAGCATTCCCTACTTCAGTGTTATTGTTTTAGATGACAATAGTTCACATGGTGCTAGAACCTGGAGGCCTCCTGCAAGTGATAGTTACCCTCCCTTCATCCCAGACCCAGTTTCTTTGTACATCAATCCCCGGAGACTCATCCACCCAGCAGTTGTGAAGTGACCACTCTGCACCAGCACTACGCTGCATGCTGGGGATACGGAGATGAGTGTGCTTGGACCTCATGGCACTCACACTCTCATCCAGGTCCTGTTTTATTCTGTTCCTTGCCTAGAACTGTAGATTTGTTCTCCTACCTTCTGTAAGTACATAGCCTGCTCTTCCTTCCCCAGAAGGTCCTCCATTCAGCCACTTGAAGGACGCGTGGGACCCAGTGGGCTGGTGCTGGAGACAAGATTTAGCCCTTGCTGAACCTCAGCTTCCCCCTCTGTCAAGTGACTTTGAGGATTAACCTCTGCCTCACGGCAACTGTGCACATTTAATAATATCATAGTTACTAGGTCCCCTTTGGAGTAACACCTATAATAGAGGCTCTGTTAACACTTTTTCTAATGCTGTCTCCTAAAAGCAAGTTCAGCCTGTAAAATACAGGAAATGGGTGGCGTATGATCTTCTGGTGGTTGTTTTTTACTTACAATAGAAAGGCTGCTGGTACCTCTGCTCTGTCCTTTGTTCTTGGTATAAAGAAGTCTCAGCCTCATTGGAGTCTTCTGTATCTAACCTGTGGGGAGAGTTCCGTATTCCACCAAGTGAGAAAGTCTTGCTTAAATATCCTCTTATTGAAAGGATTGTTTCGATATTCTCCCCATACACCCCACCTGCTTTCCAAAGCAGAGAGAACCTCATGGTCCTACGACAGCCGTCGGTGAGCGTGATGACCCAGACAGCTGCCGATGGAACCTGTCCCTTTGGGGCATCTGTGCCTCCTAAGTAATTGTGAAAGCTTTAATTAAACCTGTAAGGGGAAAGGGAGAAATTCCCCTCAAATACGTAACCCCTACCTCCATCATAGTCGTGACAAATGACCACCTGACAGTTCAGACCGTGCCAATTAGAAAGCTGCTCATCGCCTCTGCTTTTGATAGACGTCAGTCCCTGCAGGGGCTGGAGGAGCTGCTCCCCAGTCGTTTCCCAGGACGCTTCTCCCTCCCATTCCTTCTCTCCTTCTTGAGTGTACCTTCTGGCACCAGCCATACGTGCTGGCTGCATCATTAAGTGCCGAGACTTTACATCTTAATTCTGTGTGAGAGGTTTTCTCTGGGGGCGATGGTGCATCTGTGGAAAACGAATTTCAGTGTACAATGGAGGTGATATGTTGGATGGCATATTTAAGAAAACAGCTGTCCGGAAATTATTGTGGGGTGGCGGAGGGAGAAGAGAAGGGGTTGGCTTGGTTGGGTCGTCCGCAGGCTCAGGTGGAATGTGTTGCTTCGCTTAGCGGTTTGCTGGGGAAAAGCCCTGAAGTACTTAGCTCGAGCAGGAAAGAACAGGATTAAGGCCGGGGGATAATTTACTCAACTTGTATTCTCTTTATATCTGGGAGGCTCGTAAGCTACTGAGCAGTATTATCACCCATTTCCACTTTCAGTGGATGCCTCTTAATGTTATTTAATACTCTTTTCGACAGAACGGGGACTAACCCAGGATAAAATTATGGCTTAATTTTTTTTTAATGTAATTCCTTGTGAAACAAAAAGATGTCTGTGTTCAATAGCTGGGTAAATGTATGGCAAATAGGGGAAAGGCAAGCTGTGTAACATTAGGACCAGTTTCTATAGCAACAAAAATGTCAGCCATCCTTTTGGCTGATCCTATTAATCTGGAGTAGGAGCAATGATACTGACACACTCGAAATGTATTTAAACCCAGAAGGTGAAGACATAACCCAGCTGTAGATTTAAAACAGAGGTAGAGTGAGGCACCGGCGTGATGCGACCAAAACAGATATGATGTAAGGGAACGTGAGGAGCTCCCAGACACAGCTTTTGCATTTTATTTTCTTTAAAGGGATTCAGGTTTTTACCAGACGTCATTCCAAACATTCTTGGACCCAAGTGTAACAAACAAGGAAAGACCCCTCGGCGTCTATCAGAGCAGAGCTGTCTGTTCAACTGTGTTGGCTCGGAGTAAACTCTTCAAATTAATTGTTTTGAAGATGGTGAGATTTGTAACTTTTGAAGCCTCTTCCCAGAAAGGAGAGACTAGATTTCAGAGAGAAAAGTTCTGGTTTTTGCACCGGAGCGTGTGGTTGTGGTTTCTGCTTTTTTAACCACTTGTGGGGCTCGTGGGAGGCCCGTGAACGTCACTGATTTCTATCCATGAAAGTGACGGCCGTGGCCACTGTGAGGGCCACCTGAGATCATGGACGTGAAAGTTCTCTGAAGGCAGAAAAAAGTGCTATAGAGATGTAAAGTATGATTATTGTCATTACAGAACAGCCAAAGAAGTGCTCCTTCCTAAAGAGCTCCAGCTGCACACAGAGTTCAGAAGGCGAATGATAAATTCTGACTATCTGGGTCAGCGGTTTAAATTTTTTTTCCTGGGATACTCTAAAGCTATTATTCTGTGCTGTTCCCCTTTGGTGCCTCTTTTTACTTTCGAGTTATTTAAATGTCTAAATAGTTTCCCACTTCGCAAGGTAGAATGACAGTCCCCGGTACGTTTTGCTGCTGGAGAGCACAAAATAAATGGGGATGCGGGTCCACGTCATTATGATGAAACACCATCTTTTCATCTTTATCTTAGAATCCCAGCCTCCTCGGGAAAGATGCCCACCTCTCGTTATGGAAAATGAATTTGCCAGGAAAGAAAGCTGTCCCTTAACTTGTACTTGGGTCCTCCTCTTTCCAAAAGCAGAAAGAAAAATGAACCATCTACTATTCTTGGTTTAGTAAAACTGTTTCCCTTCCCCAGCCATTCCCCCAAATCTCTAAATATGATTGTGGAACAACAGAAGAAAATGAAGAAAAAAAACAGCAAGAAAAATTTAAAGGGTACATCGTGTCTGATAAGCAAGATAGCTTCTGTAAAGGAGTAGAATCTGTGTTTAGAAATGAGTAGCCAGAGGTCTTGCTATTTCTACCCCTGTGTGGATATACTTTCTTACACTTCAGAAATAATTAACACTCTCAAAGCAAAGGAGACGTGCCTTGAAAGAAAATGTTTTTGCACAAGCCGTGGCTGGGGATACGTAGCTGTCACCTTCAAACACTGCATCGTGACTGATGACCTCCAATGTCCCCCAAATCTCAGATTTTTGTCTACCTCCGTCAGTCAGCAGTCGAGTATGTGTCTAACTCTCTGGTAGCCTCGTGGGGATAAAAGACAGGGAGGGTCAGGAGAAAGAACCTAGAATCGTTTCTTTTTACATTTACCAAATTTGTGGCACCGAGTTCATTTTATTTGTTCATTAAATTAAAATACAATGAACTTCAGAGCCTTGTCGAACTAGAAAGGCTGATCGATTAGTTAAGAGGAACAGGTGTTTACATTTCTGTTTGTCTTTGAGCGCTCACCTCTTCTGCGAAGCTTCTCTAATTGCCCCTTTATGCATCCCAAGCCTCCTCTATAATCGATATAATGCAGTGATGAGGAAGACGGGTTTCGTAGTCAGATACAGGTTCAAGTTCAAGCTCCATCACAGACTAGCTGGGCGACTCTGGGTAACTTACATGAGCATCCATTTCATCTTTTCTATAATGAAGACCAATAGATCCTAATGCCCCTGGTTTCACGGTAAGAAATGGGTTTAGGTAAAGTGGTTGGCCAAATAGGTAGCACATAGTAAGAATCCAGTAAGTGTTAGCAATTATGATTATCATGACTGTGAATAATATACCATAGTATTTTGAACCAGCCTTTTTAGCTTATAAACCAAAGAAACATGTACTACCAAGCAACAGGTACAATAAACACCCTCGGGTGCCTTGAGAAAAACACAGGCAAGGGAATGTTGGGGACGTGGGGGTGTCAGATGTAGTGGGAATCAGGGTCAGTGTGGGGCTCAGCAGCGGAGGAAGGATTGTGCATGTCGATTGCACACATTCATTTTTTTTTAATAGTATTTTTTATGTTTGGCTCGATCCTTTTGATATTCCTGTTTTCAAAGGCCTTGCCCATGCTTTAATAGGTACTGGTCATTATGGTAACACTCATCATGCTATGTTATTGTTTTCACCTCTGTTTCTCTAATGATTAGCCTGTGATAGCTACAGAACAGATTGCATATTATAGTTTCTAAACTTACTTAATGAAGTGCTTGTTCTAGTGATTTAGGAAGCATTGATTGGATGAATGAATGAACCAAATAATGAAAAAAACAAAAGAATAAAAGTCTTCATTTAAAAAAAAATTTTTAGGATGCATTTGAGCACCACTATGATCACATGATAATGCCTGGATATTAGTGCATCTGTGCTTTGAATCAGCCAGTTTGCAGCGAGGCAGACAGACGGTGCCTTGAGACCTGCTGGCTGGTGGGCACTGTCTAACACCATTAAGTGGCCATGTTCTTTCTTCAAAGTCTGCTTAGGTATTGGTGAACAAGGCAGTGGCTGACATTTCCCTGGCCTTGAGGAAAGCACAGACTCAGGGCCTCCGAGAGAGTGTGAACAGAGGACCCTGAAACCATACCATTTCCATCAGGGATGAGTAGCTGTTCCCTTTGCAGCTCTAGCCCTCATTTCTAATCCTCATAGTCAAGTCAGTTAATTTGAGTGGGCTGCCAGAAAAGCAGCCAGCAGATCAAGTGTTGCCTGAGGAGCCCTTCACCCTTGGCTGCGAAGAAGTGTGACCCTCTGCTTTGACTTTGGCGGCCTGAGCCGAAAGCCGGAGGCAGCTCCTCTCGAGAAGCCAGCACAGAAGATTCCTTCTAGCTGCAGAGAGAGAGGACTGGAGGGGCGAAGACACCCAGGGATGGCTATCCTCCGTGGCAGCTGGTCATAGCTTGGAACGGACATCTCAAAAGCAATCAGAAGGATATTTCTAGCATCTATTTTTAGTCCAAAACCGCCTCCTTCCCTTTCCACACTTGGTCCAGGAATCTACACATCCTCAACCCTCTGGGTCTTCTTTTCCCTTTGAATGACCCATCCCGATGCCCCCTCCTATCCTTGCTTTCTGCTCTATTGTATCTGCTCAGAAGAAATAGATACAGATGCCAATTATAATGTAACAGTAATGATAGCTAATGTTTACTTAATATGTATTGTGTAGCTGGCACAGTTTACGTGCTTTACCTCTCCCTTTACTCATTTTATCTTCCCTACAAGGCAAGGAAACAAGGTAAAACATGTGACCAAAAGAAAGAAATCAAGGTGTGTACGTACAGAGTAGGATGAATAATGAATTAGCCTGTGAGGGGTGGGCCTGAAAGGACATAATAGAATTTGTGAGTGAATTTAATCTGGAGATATTAGGAAGCGAATGGGGAGCATGCATGCCAATGGTCAAAAGCAGAGGCGTGTAAAGCATGCCTTGGTTTACTGCTCATAATTAGTACAGTACCTGGTACATAACAGGCACTCAATGAACCTAGGTTGAAATGAATCAAATGATACATTTGGGTGAACACTACGAACATTGCAGAACAGAGCGGGAGGCCCGAGGTAGGAGGCTTAGCCTGGTATCAGTCATTTTCAGGAGGAGTGGGTGAGTGATGGAGCTTTCTACAAAAGCGAGAGCAAATTTTATGACTGCAACTCAGAGATTTCTCATCATAATGAATTCTCCATTAAATGTCCTCCTAATCCACACTGGTTGATGGATGAACCCCTGGAACAGAAAGTTCCCAGCGAGATCTATGGGAGTAGCCACATATCAGAGGAGATGAATGCAGTTAGTCATCAGAAATTACAGGATCAAAGGGAAGATGGGCCCATTCGCCTGGGCTCTGTTTGAAAGCCAGATAACAAATGAGGACCCCAGCTGTGTGTTGTCAAATGTTCTATTCATATTAGGCATTGCCTCATTCACCAATACCTTAGCAGGCCCTGTGAAAGAGCATAACAACTCAATGAAGGTGTTGGCGTATGCCTGAGAGAGCACCACACTGGGAGTTCTTGAATGGAAGAGCTACATGGGATCTTAGGTGTCATCTAGTCAAATGAAATCTTAAGGCAGAACCTGAATAAATAAAACAGGTGAAAGCAGTGAATAGATTCATCTGGCAGTTAAAATCTTCGTTATTTGGCAGGCAAGCACTTTTCCTTGTTTGTGGGTCTCCCAGAGCACACATATGTGTGGAAAACACTGGTCTGAGTTCAATACTCTAATTTTACTAATGAAGGAAACATAGGCACTGAGCTGGCAGATGACTCCCTCACTATCACCTATGTGGCCAGTGCCAAATTCTGAGCCCAGACAAGGTTCCAGAAATCTTGCTCTCCTTGTTCATCCAACAGTAATGTTAATGTTCTTTTGTTCAAGACACATTTATCAAGCAGCTACTATGTAAAGGACACTGCCTGGAGGGTACATTGAAAGATTAAGTTTTTGTTCTTAAGAATGGGGGGGTTGCATAGACAATTCTAATTCAGTGTGAAAAATGCAAAACTGGAGGTGCGTACAGATTATACTTTACCCAAATTATCACACATTCAGAGGCTTTCAGGGGTCAGTCATTTAACATGGGTGAAACATGCTGAGGATAAGGCATGGTGGCCATTGAGGGAACTGGAACATTAATGCCCACTGAGTACATTCTATTTTTTTTAATTTGGAAACTTCCACTTGATAAAGAACATTTACAAAAAAAACCTATAACTGACATCATACTTCACGGTGACAGTCTTAAAGCTTTCTGTCTAAGATCAGGAACAAGACAAGGATGTCTCCTCTCACCACTGAGTTTCCGCATTAGACTGGAAGTCCGATCTAATGCAGTAAGACAAGAAGGGAAAAAAAAGGTATACAGATTAGGAAAGAAGAAATAACATGTGCTTGGATTATAGATAACATGATCATCTATGTAGAAAATCTGAACAAGTCAACAACAAAAATACTGGAACTAGTACGCAATTACAGCAAATTTGCAAAACACAACTTATACAAAAGTCAATCACTTTCCTATAAGCTAGCAATGAACAAGTGGAATTTGAAATTAAAAGCAAAATACTATTCACATTTGCATCACATAAATGAAATTTCTACTTATAAATCTAACAAAATATTTACAAGATTCATATAAGGAAAACTCTAAAACTGGTGAAAGAAATCAAAGAACTAAAGAAACGGAGCGATATCCCATGTTCCTGGATAGGGAGACTAATATTGTCAAGCTGCGGATTCTTCCCAACTGGATCTATAGAGTCAATGAAATCCCAGCAAGTGGTTTTGTGAATATTGACAAATTTACTAAAGTTTATATGGAGAGGCAAAGACCCAGGATAACCAACACAATATTGAAGAAGAACAAAGCTGGAGAACTGACACTACCCAACTTCATGACGTACCATAAAGCTACAGTAATCAAGACAGTGTGGTATTGGTAGAAGAATAGACAAATTCATCAATGGAACAGAACAGAGAGCCTAGACGTAGGCTCATAAATACAGTCAACTGATTTTTAACAAAGGAACAAAGGCAATACAATGGACAAAAGATATATATTTTTTTAACAAATGGTGCTGGAGCAATTAGACATCCAGATGCATAAAAACAAATTTAGAGACAGACCTTACACTCCTCTTAAAAATTAACTCACAGTGGATCACAAACTTAAATGTAAAATACCAAACTATAAAACTCCTGGAAGATAACATGGGAGAAATTCTTGGGTTTGGCAATACAACAATTTAGATTTGTATTTAGATACAACACCAAAGGCATGATCCGTGAGAAAAAGAATTGATAAGCTGGATTTCTTTAAATTGAAAATCGCTGTTCTGTGAAGACACTGTCAAGAGAATAAAAAAACAGGTCACAAATAGGTATAAAATATTTGCAAATCTGATATATCTGACATATCTGATAAAGGGCTCTTATCTAAAATATACAAAAGACTCTTAACACTCAACAATAAGGAAACAAACCACCCCATTAAAACATGGGCCAACGACCTTATCATAGACCTCATCAAAGAAGATATATATAAATGGCGAATAATCATATGAAAGATGATCCACATGGTATGCCAACAAGGAAATAAAAATTAAAGCAACAATGAGATACCACTATATGCCTATTAGAATGGCCAAAATCTAGAACACTGACAACACCAAATGGTGACAAAGATGTGGAGCAACAGAAACTCTCACTCATTGCCTGTGGGAATGCAAAATGGTATAGCCACTTTGGAAGACAGTTTGGTAGTTTTTTATAAAATGTAATCTTACCATATGATACAACAATCATGCTTCTTGGTATTTACCCAACGCAGTTAAAGAGTTATAGCTACACAAAAACCTTTACATGGCTCTTTAGAGCAGTTTTATTCATAATTGCCCAAATTTGGAAGCAACCAAGGTGTCCTTCAGTGGGTGCATGGATAAATAAACTGTACATCCAGAAAAAGGAGTTACTCAGTACTAAAAAGAAATGAGCTATCAAGCCATGAAAAGAGATATGTATTTCTAAGTGAATGAAGGCAGTCTGAAAGGGTTACATACTGTACGATTCCAACTATATAACATTTTGGAAAAGACAAAACTATGGTGACATTAAAAAGATCTGTGTTTGCCGGGGTTTGGGGGAGGGAGGGAAAAATAGGTGAAGCATTGAAGATTTTTAGGGCAGTGAAACTACTCTGTACAATATTGTAATGATGGATAGATGTCATTACATTTGCCCAAACCCATAGGATGTACAGCACCAAGAATGAACTGTAACATAAATTATGGACTTTGGGTGATCACCTTGGGCCAATATAGATTCATCAGTTGTGACAAATATACCATTGTGGTGGGGGATGTTAATAAGGGGGGAGGCTATGCAAGCATGGGGGTGGGGGGTGTATAGGAAATCTCTGTGCCTTCTCCATTTTGCCGTGAATCTAAAACTCTCAAAAATTAAGGTTGTTATTTTTTTCGTTGAAAACACTCTGCAGGCAAAACCAAATACATTTGTAATCGCTGGGCCATTAGTTTGCTTCCCTGCTTACCGTCCCCTTACATTTTACAAAGCTCTTTTATATGCTATAGCCTTAATTCACAGAAACAAATGCTTTTAACCTAGCAACCTAGTACATACATATATACATACATACATAAAAATGAGACAAAAATATTACAAAGCTGTAATTACTCTAACTATATGTGAGCAACTATCCATTCTGTTCTGTCCATCCCGTTCTATTTTATTCTATTCCAATTCTATCTTGTTTAAAAATAGTCATTGTAATTCACTCGACTCATTTCCAGACACTAATGGCTCTTAAACCACAGTTTGGAAGCCACTGCGATAGCATCGGCATCTCCAGCAACCCTGTGAGGCAGATAGTGATTGCTCTTCCCAGTTTCCTCATGAGGGAACGAGCACTCACGCAGGCTGCGAGCTTCGCCCGCCCTCGCACAGGGAGCCAGGGGCAGGCCCAGGCTGCAACCAGAATCCCCCAGCATCCGGGTCATGTGGCCCTCTAAGGAAATCAGTTTGCCTTCTTAGACTACAGGACACTAATAAGCCTGGGTTTCAATTCAGACTCAAATCTTGATTTTTGCATTGCTCCCAATAACAAGAATTTTCTTAATTTTCCAGTCTGGATTACTTATTCCCATTTATCTGCTGGTGTGGCCCCCTCTTGGGCAGTCAGCATAGAATAGCCTCTCAGGAAGGCCATAGACTTAACTATGGAGTTGACAGCTCTCACATTCTCTTCATTGTGCGCTGTGTGCAGTTTGAGAATATCCCAGCAAGCTATTTTCCTGCTGTTTTGAGGCCATTTCCTGACCTGGTGAATGAGTATATATTTTTCTAGAAATTTCTAGTAGTTGCTGTCAGGGTGCTGGCTAAAGGAGCCTTCTCAGCTCCGTATGTAAATCCTGCTGCGGCTGTTTTCCTGCAAGTTTAATAAGGCCAGGGCCATAATTGTAAATATTTAAAAACTTGATGTGTCGCCACATGGATTCATTATAGACTATATCTATGTTTAGACTCATCTTTTCCATCTCAGCATCAGGTACGTCCCTCAGGAAGTCCCACAGGGTTCAGGATCAGACCTGCCTCTAAGTGTAAAGGTAAAACATTCACTTATGATCTCATCTTCAACTTTACTGACAGTTCTTCTTCTGTAGCCTCACCCAAGCTGAGATGGGAGCCTGATAAAAAAAATAATAGGTATAAATTGTGCTCCAGTCATTGGCTGTTTATCTTAAGAAGAGAAACTTTTCCCTGAGCTTCCTAATCATTGGACATCTAGAAAGTTCACTGAAGATAGAAGAGGCTGGGATAGTGCCGAGTGAAAGAGCCAGAATGTTTATTCCCTTTCATTAGAGAGAGGGAAGAGGCCACCAATCCTTTCATTTCCCCCAAGTTGTGGGTTATTTTGTTTATTGAGTAAGACTCTGCTCCCTAAACAGCCTTTGAATTATCTATGAATTCTTTAAGCTTTCGCGCATTAAATATCTCATATTTGACTCTGTAAAGAAGGTGGAGAGCTGTCGCGGTCGCCAGGGGAAGGGATCAGAACCATGGGGAGAGACTGGAGTCCTCCCTTCATTCAGTTATTCATCCTTTGGTTGACTCAATAAACATTTGTCGAACACTTTTCATCCAGCCAGATAGTAGGGCACAGCACTGTCCCTTGAGCCTAAGCATCAGCTCCACCAGAGTCTCCTCTGAATGAAGCCTGAGGTAGCTGCCCCTCCCACCCAGTGTTCCCAAGGGTTAGTGCAATGGAAGCACCTGTCGCATTGCAGGATAATTGCTGGATTTACAAGTCTGCCTGTCACTTTGATGTGAGCTCCTTGAAGACACAGACAATGTCTTAATTTGCCTTTGTGTCCCCAACACTGTGAGTGGTGCTTACCATCTAGAAGGGTCTCGATGTTTGAAATATCTGAGAACATGATGATGGGTGAGTCGTTGCTCTGGAGGAGTAGCACACATCCTAATTAACAGCTAGCCTTTCCATCCAAAAGTATCCAGGGGCTCTGCATTGACCCTTATCATATGAATTTGTCATCATTTTTCCATACCTTTAGTTATGAAGAATAAAGAAGGGCTTCCCTGCCATTCATATGAACATAGTACTTTTCTCTTTGCACTATTTCAATGCAATCTCAAGTGCTTTCCCATTAGACCTGTATGTTATAGGTGCATTTAAACATGTCCCTTTTCAGAATATATAATATACATCATATACATATTTATATGTGTATGTGTATAATGGGGGTGTGTGTATGCACATACAAAAAATACCATATATATAATTTAAACAACATATACACAGCGGGGCAAAAGTAGGTTTACAGTTATTCATATGGAAGCCAATACAATAATTAATAAATAATAATACAAAAAATAAACTCTGTGTTTCATGTACTCACAACTGTGAACCTATTTTTTCCCACCCTTATATATATGTGTATATATATAAGATAGGATATGATCTTTTAAAAGAATAGATTGAAGACTGTCTTACACGTGGTGGTGGCATAGACCGCACAGCAGAGCAGGGGTTGGAACAGTCCGCCTAGGCTGAGTGTGCGTCCACAAGCAGCGGTCCACGCCCTCCCTGGGCCTGTTTCTTCATCTGTGATGCGGAGATTATGAGAGCTGCCAGCCTCCCTCCGAGGAGTTGGTGTGGGTCTCAAGTGAGAGAGTGGATGGGAAAACCCTTTGCTGGTTGAATCAATTAAAAGGATTAGCAAATGCCAAACAAGTCATGTTTATGACAAGATTGGGTTTGACAATGCTGTTTACTGTTTGGGAACATGAATGAGAGAAAAAAAAAAAAAAAAAGCCCTCTCGAAGGTTCCTGGCACCAGGCAGTGGTTCTGAGAGCGATGCTGGCACTGCCTTTTCACTTTTTCCTTCATGCTGAACATATTCC
This sequence comes from Miniopterus natalensis, assembly GCF_054644295.1. Classification (NCBI taxonomy): domain Eukaryota; kingdom Metazoa; phylum Chordata; class Mammalia; order Chiroptera; family Miniopteridae; genus Miniopterus; species Miniopterus natalensis. Next base: position 34,601,901 of record NC_142089.1, on the reverse strand, counting down.
CATTTGCTTGGCAGCTGCAAATCCCACTTGTAAAGTCTCGTGTTGTCTGTTCCCTGCCTTTCCCTGCCCTCTACCCCTGCCCCCCCCCGCAGGCATGCATGCACACATCTTCACATCTTCACTTTAGAGGAGCATATGCTCCTGCTCCTTTGTGGTCATTTCTGAGCCCCTCTGTATTTCTGAGAGCCTCCCTTCTTGCACTCTGCACTCCCGGAGCCTTGCAAGAAAACCCAGGGTGTGTGGATTTCCAGGGACTATGGCAGCTGTTCCCAGGAGAAAGATCTAGGGTTCTATCCCTTTGGAATACATGAGTCTTTGGTTTATGCAGGGACTTGGTTTTTCTAAACTGGCATCCTCCCCATGAGGCTGCCTCAAATATGTGTCCCAAATATGTGTCCCATTCTACCAACCTACCCCCCCACACACACACATACACATTTAGCTTACGTATACTTCCTAATTTTCTACTTGGCAGATTTCTACTCATTAACATTTAAGATTGCTCCATTCCTTCTCTGCAGAGTTCAGCAACAGGCCCTCTTAAGGAAACCCCATTCTTGTTATTTGAAATCATAGAAGTGGTGTGTTAGGAAGTTGCCTGGGCAGAATTCAGTAATGGCCCTTACTACCACCTTTTCCCTCCTCTCCTCCTTGGGGATCAAAAGCACCCAATGTGGGAAGGGGAGCCTTTAGCAGAACCTTTTGGCAGGAGCAACTGGGCTGGAAGCCCGTCAAGAAAGGCTTCACAGTCTCCCAGCGAAGCCCCGTAGGCTGGTGAGTTCAAGTCCTTGGTACAGGTGCCCTCCTACGGGAAGACGGGAAGGCCCAGGAGGCCCTTGCGGACTAGCTGCGTCTCTCAGGTCAGGTGGCAATTTTGTCTTTGGTGCTGCTAGGATACTCTGAGAGCCTGTAAGGAGAGGCCTGGCGGGCAGTACAGATGTTCTGTCGCATGTGACACCTAGGTAAGAAATTAGGCTAATTAGCTCACCTTCCTCCTTCCTTCCTTCCACCTGGAATGGAGGCAAACAACTGTGTGATCAAGGAAGGCTTTCTCTTTTTCTTTTTTAAATTTTTTAACTGGCTGCAAGACAGATGTAGGGAGGACCCATCTACAATGCTGAGTGTTTTATATCAGGAGGCGACTGTCAGTCCTTAATTAATAATTCATGTTTTCATTAGGAACAATAATGAGAAACGGTTGACATGACAGGCCCCTAGTCTTACTGGGAACCCTAAAATGTTCATTTATTCTTTGACTAGCAAACCTTTTAAGGTAGAGGGAGCACTAAACTTGAAGCCAGAAAGATTTCACTTCGATCCCAGCAGCCACTTAATAGGTTGTAACGGAGCATTTACCTGAACTCTTTGAGCATTGGTTTTCTCATCTGTAAGATGGGGTGATACCTCCCTTGGGGGTGCCTAACGGTTACTGATGATAAAGATAAAGCCCTTAATGCGGTGCCTGACACGATCCTTGGCTCAAGACAGCTGTTCAATAAACAGTGCCGTCAAGTGATAAGAAAGTTGAGATGGACAAGTGCCCTTCCGGCCGGCTTCAGCTTACTTCACAGTCAACCCTCCTTCGGGTTTGAAGGTTGAGTTTTCTGCTCTTGACTCCAGAAGCTTTTGGGTATTTGAAGATAGAATTACCAGTCTGCAAATGGACAGGTATCTGTATGTAGAAAGTATTCACTGTAATTTTTAAATCTGAGGGCATTAAGTTGCATTTACTAAACACCCCTCCAATCCTAGAGTCATATTTTCAGAGATTTTTGTGATTTTATTGTTTTGTTTTGTTTTTCCCAAGAAGTCTGTAAGGTGGCTTCAGTCCTTGGGGACACTAACCCTGTATTTCATTACATTTGTTGGGGAAAGAAAATTACACCTGCTCCTAGAGCTCACACACACATTGGAGTGGCAGTCTGGTTCACAAGCATCTGAGTTCGGCAAAGAATACGTGACGTGAAACCTGCTCATGGTGCATGGTTTGCCAAAGTGATTCTATGACTTCTTTGTCCCTAAATAATTGGAGTAGAGTCAAATGAGATAATGCAAATGAAAGCATTTTGAAAACGAACGTTTTCATTGTGATGGATCATTATTGTTCTAATTACTACTAATATGAAGAACCTAACATAACACGGACCAATTATCAAGATAAGAGTATCTATGATGTTGTGAACATTTGGTACCCATTTGGTATTTAGTTTTCTGCTGTTTTGCTGTGCCCTCTAATTGTTTCACACATTTTAATCTTACCCCTTTACCCCAAGTAAATTGTTAGCATCTATTCAGTACAGTTCACTATTTTAAAGTCTCTTACTGAATGTTTAACATGTGCCAGGCACAGAGCTAAATATTGTAGCCCAGGAGGTGACCAAGATGCCTTTCCTACCTTCTGTGAGCTTTCTCTCTGGTGCAGAAGACAAGCAGGGGAAATGCTAAAATACAGGGAGCTGAGTGCACCGACATTGGTAAGCTCCAGGGTCTCGGAGCAGGAAGGACGGGCGAGGACTGGGAGGATGAGGTCAGTTAACCAGGCAAAAAAATGAGAGGAGTAGGAAGGGGGGAAAGTAGCACATGAAAGGCTCAGGGGTGTGTGTGCATGTGTATGTTTATTAGGGAGGGAAGGAGGGAGAGAGAGAGGAAATAATACATTTATAGAACTGTAAAAACTCAGTTTGGCAGACAGAATAAGTGGAGTTGGTGGGGGCACTGTTTGGGATGAAGCTAAACATGTTTCAATTATGTATTGCTACATAACAAGACACCCCAAAACTATATGATATAAACACACACACACACAAACATTTAGCTGCTCATGATTCTTCATTTGGGTCAAGGGCTCTAGGGGAAACTTTGTGCTGGTTGGTATTGGCCTAGGCTCCATGTCGCATGGCATCACTTTTGCCACATTCTATTGGTCAAACAAGTTACAGGGCCCTCCCAGATTCAGGGTAGAGAGACATAAACACCACAGGAGCAGAACTAGTGTCAGGGAGGAATTGTCAGCAGCCCCGACCACAGACAGTCTACTACAGAACCGTGAATATGCCACGCCATGGAGGGCTTGGCTTTCTCCCAAAGCCTGCGGGGTGGACACTAAAGGAGTTCTTGACTAGGGGAAGGAAGAGTTCATGTATTTTTAGAGAGCTGACACCTGGAAGCAACTTGGAGCACGGATTATGGAAGGTAGAGCCAGCAATGGGGGACAGGGACAGTTAAGAGCTGGTATTATGGTATGGAGAGAAGTAATGATCGCCTGGGCTAGGACAGTGGCAGTTGGAATGGTAGAGGAGAGTAGCCATAGAGTCAGTCATTCATTTTTCCACTCAACATTTATCGCATTACTATTATCTGCAGGTGTGCTGAGAATTCAGCAATAAGCAACATCCTCCACCAAAAAAATTATTTTTTGCCCTTGGGACCTGACATTGTAGTGGGTAAAACAGAAAGCGAGTAAGTGAAAGATGCAAAGCATAATGTTGTAAAGAGTAAATATAAAAGCAGGATCGGGGAAAGAACGTATCAGAGAGTGTGTGTTAATTTTTGGTAACGTACTCAGAGAATGGTTTACTGAAAAAGGAGCTAAGGGAGGTCAGAAACCATGCCATGTGGTTCTTGGGGAAAGAATATTCCAGGAGGGTGGAACAGCAAGGACAAAGGCCCTTGGATGAGTGAGTGTCCTGGAGCTGCCATCATAAAGTGCCACCAACTGGGCGGCTGAAACAATAGAAATGTATTGCCACTCGGTTCTGGAGGAGAGAGGTCTGAGATCAGCTGTTTGCAGGGTTGGTTCCTCCTGAGAGCCACGAGGGAGGATCTGTTCCAGGCCTCTCTCCTCGCTTCCGGTGGTTTGCTAGCGGTGTTTGGCAGTCCTTGGCTTGTAGCCACATCATCTCAGTCTTTACCTTCATTTTCGCGTGGCGTTCTCCTGGTGTGCGTGACGCTCTGTCCAACTGTCCCCTTTTTATAAGGACACCAGTCTTGTTGGATTAGAACCCACCCTAATGAACTCATTTTAATGTGATTATTTCTGGAAAGTCCCTATCTGCAAGTAAGGTCACATTCTGAGGCACTGGAGATTAGGACTCAAACATTTTTTTTTGAGGTGAGGGCACAATTCAACCCATAACAGGCTCCAAAGCATGAGCACCATGTGACTGGGGTAGAGCGAGCAAGGAAAGAATAAATACTTAGGGTGAATAAATACTGGGGCCCAGCTCAGGTAGGGCCTTTAGGTTGTAGGAAGACTGTCGGTTTTTCCTACATGTGAAATGGAAACTGATTGGAGTATTAAGGCAAAGAAACCACATGATCTCTCTTATACTTTTCTAGGATCACAATAGCTAATGTATTAGGAATAGACTGAAGGGGGCAAAGGAAAATGAAGGGACAGAGTCAGAAAGTGAGTGTGACTTGAGGGAGAGACCGTGGCAGTAGGACCAGAGTAACAGCAGAATCGGTGAGAACGAGATTCAGGATACATTAGTGTCCGCTGATGACTCAGGCGAAGGTCTAGGCGTCGAGGCCGAGTGCAAGTTTTGGAGCCTCAGCAGTGGATAGATGGAGGCGTCATAAACTTCAGGTTCAGGGCATTGTACCAAGAGCTCAGCTGTAGACATGTAAAGTTTGAGAAGCCTCTTGGATACCCCAGTGGAGGTGTCAAGCACACAGTTGGATATGCAAAGCCGTAGTTCCAGAAACAGTTTATACTGGAGATAGAGATTTGGAAGTCATCAGTACATGAACAGTGTTTAAAGGCAAGCAACACAGGGGTGTCTTGAGCAGTAAGTTACCTTCTCTGAGTCTTTTTATGCAAAATAAGAACCATAGCTCTTCCCTCCAGCATTTGGTGAGGATCAACTGAGATGGAAATTCAAGGGACCAACAGAGAAGGTTTTCAATAAATGCCCGTGACGTGAGTTGAATTTTAAAAAAGCAAAATCTAGGTGACTACACTCTGAATTTTTGTCCCCTGCTGCTTCCTCCTAACGACTGGGTTCAGTTCCCAAGCACCTGGAGCTACCTGCATATTTCCTAAGGAAAGCCCACTCCCGCAGGTGGATTGAACAGCCTCGCCACCATTGCCCACCCAGGGTTCAGAAGTGATCCAGAGAAAGTCCTCAGCGGCATGCGGAGGGTTAACCCGCGCCAGTGGGGGTGTGCAAACCAGGAACTGTTCTCAATGCCACATGCTGCCTTAGGGATCATCATGTACTAAAGCCCAAGATAAAAAGGCCTGACAAAGATTATCGACGGTTTACCTTTTAATGAGCAGCTGGGATTGATTCGGCTCCCCTCTGGGATGGCTTTCTCTGTCCTTCTTTTACCCGAGAGACCACAGAGAACAACAACAACAAAAAATACAAATCTCCAATTTGAATAATTGTAAGGATCCTGTTTCTAGCAAATAAGGTTTCCAAGGGTGAGAAATGGCTCACAGCTTTAAAAATACATATTTAGAATTATTATGATTATGATGATTATCATCAAGCACTCCTCGTACACTGGATATTTTCAAAGAATGCTGGTTGCCTCTAATTGGATATTCCTTGCAGTTTCCCTCTGGGTAGGTCATCGGTGTTAACTCTTAATCATCCGAGGCAATTAAATGCACGCAATTCTAACCTATGCATTAAAGGCTGCTGAATTGTTAATGCAGTGATCATGGTAGAGCCAGACACAAGGGTGCCATTTAGGAAGAAGGAGCTGGCAGCCAGCTGTGTGAGCCTTGCACATCTGTTTTGGGAAAGGAACATAAGACATCTGCGAACGGCAATGGGCAGCGGTTCTGAGGATACTGACCTGCAGGCCCACCCCAGTGTGCTTCGCTCAGATCTGATTCTGCCCTTTGCATGGGGCCAGCACTGCAGCTGAGCCTCTGAGTACTTGGCTGAGGTTAGCATGAGGCCTTCACATCACAACACCTCTGGTTTGGTTATGATGGTGACTGGAAGTAGTTTAGAGTAGGAAGAACCAAAGCGGAAAAGAAGGAATTTTAAGATACTCTTTTCAACCATTTGACTATGTTAGGACTCTAAGAGAAGCAACAATTACATTCTACACCAGCTTTATTAACCAGCCAACCTTGAATTCACACCATCCTTTGTCTTCATCTCTGCACCCCCATTCCTGATCCATTGTAGAAGTGGGGGGGATATCTGTAATACCTTTCTCTTTTCTTTTTTTAATATTTACTCTTCTTTCTAAGTTTTCAAAATTTGGTGTGTATTTTTGTAATACTTGTTTCTTAATTATTTTCTATAACTTCAAAAGCGACGACGATACTGGTTTCAGACTTTTTAGTGGGACTTACATAAGAAATATATTTTACATTTTGACTCAGTGCATATACACATGAGCAATTCAAAGTTTCAGGTTCATCCCAAACAATAATTATCTTTTTTGACATGCAGTGCACTCTGATAGAATCTGTTCTATACCTTTTTTTTTTTTTTAAAGTTGTCCATGACGACTTGCTTTCAGAGCCTACTAATAAATTATAATGCATAGTTTGTAAAGCACTGAGTTAGAGGAAAAGGCAAGGAGGTCTCTGGCCTTTGGGTCTCAAGAATCAATGAAGACGTGGATAGAGTAGCCTGTCCCAAGGGCAATAGAGCCAAGCCAAGAGAGACTCATAAAGCCTTTCTTCCTGCTGCCTTTTCCAAAATCTAGTCCCAGTCCTAAAACCGACAATAAAGAGGTCATAGGATTGCACTGTAGGCTCTTAATTTTGCTCAGACTTTATCTCTGTGATCTTGACCTCTGTCAGTCATCTCATGACACTTTCAGTCCTAGATCCCATACCAGAGAGTGCTGGATATTTTGTTGTTTGCCCCCCCAGATCTGCAGCCTCCCCTTCCCCCGTACTCTGCACCAGGGAGGCTGCATCAACTAACATTTCCAGTCCTCTGGCTTCCGTTTGGTTCCTGCACTGCTAGGCACAAGCAGGGAAAGGAGGGTAGGAGGAAAAGGCCAGCACCTTTCATTCCCTAGCTCCCTCCTTCCAGGCTATGGGTCACAATTGCTGTATTCCTCTGCCTGAGGCCACAGCCCTCACAGAATGGCTTCTTTCTATAATTGGAGCCACTGCTGCAGTCCTCGCTAGGTTATGGCAAGTGCCACTTTGTCCTTGAGGTTTATGGGTACAGTTTACTGCAAATTACAAGGTATAGTGTAGCACCCTTGTGAACTGTACCTTTTCTGAACTCTCCTCGATCACCCATCTGTGCCGTCAGTTTCGTACTGCGTCTTGCGGACAGCTCAGGCGTTCCTTCAAGGAAGGAGGCGCCCCCGGCTATGTGGAGTGAGGTCAGCAGGAAGCCCCAGCTGCCAGCATCTTTAGGACCTGCCTCATCGGCCGAGGCCACCTTGTCCAGGTCATGCTCTTACCAGCAGCTCCCACCTGGTGACTGAGAAGCAAGAAAGCAGGCATATGACGATCAGGCCATTTAGGTCCGATCCAGGACAACCTGGACAGGTAATATTCACTTTCGAGCTCTCTGCCAGGATGAGCAGCCTCCACTGGGCCCGCCTCACAGTTCACCTTCTCCCTCTACCCAGCCCTGCTCCTCTCCTTTCCTTTTTAGCTGTGGGTCTCTATGTAACATTTTGTACCTCACTATGTCTCTGTATCTTCCCCGGAGAAACTCCTCTGAGACAGGAAACTGACACCCAGGGTCATAGAAGGGACCATTTTAGCAGTAGAGATAGCTCCCTGTTGGTCTTTCCACCAAAGGACAGCACAAAGCAAGTAGCCGCCTCCCCCACCTGTCTAATCTGCCATCGTGAGGCTCCAGGCAGAGAAAGCTGTGCTCAGAGTTGGAGCCTCCTTGGGAATGGCGTGGCTTCCAGGGAGTGCTCATATGTTAGGTTTGGGACCCTTTTTGCACATGACTTGATTTCTGCTCAAAACTATTTCCCCAGCTTGGTCAAGAGTGAATTCAAGGCAGTGACTCTTAAGTTTTATTCGAACCAGAAATAGCTCAACCTGTGGCAAGGGAGAAGTGTTCTTGGAATACTCCCCAGGCCCGTCCTGAGGGAGAGGCCTTCCTGGGTGCGTCAGACACGGGGCTCCGCTCCGAGGGACACAGCTGCTCTGTCCTGCTGAGCAGACGGACTTAGTGCAGTTAAAAGGGACGAAGCTGTGAACGACTTTATCCAATTGCCTTCTCTAAAAGTTCATTCTAAGTATAAGTATTTCCCTTTTTTTTTCCACAACACTAAACCATATTCCACAGGCTTCCTTTGTGAATGGGAAAGAATGAGAGGCCCCGCTCCTGGCCCCTCCCCAAGGCAACTAAACATCGCCACCTTTGTTTTTATGCTAACCCAGCCCGTCATCTTACCGATGAGAAATCAAAGGTCCAGATAAGACAAGTAACAATTCATATCAGAGTCAGAAATAAACGCAGGCCTTCTTGCTCTCTCCATTACCTGTAGTTCAGTGTGATATTTTCTTATAGATTTACCCATCCAGACATATCAGTGTATTCAGACCGGGTGAGTAGAAGGTAAGGGGGGCGCACGTCTCGTGATGGAGTGATTGGGGGTGGGGGTTGTGTTTTGATATGTGTGGGATCTCCTGATCTTATTTAAAATCATATATCAGAATCACCACTTTATCTATAGGAATGTGATTTATTTTCCTTTGGACCTCTAGCATCAATTTTGGACCTGGCATGGAATAGGTTCTGTGAATGAATAAGTGAATTTGTAAAAATCCCTAAAACCAGAGCTAGGGCATTGTCCTTTAAGGGAGGTTCTTATCTCAGCTGACGCCTAATATTTCAGGTGAGCAGCAGGAGAAGAGCTAAATTATCTGCTAGCAGGTCCCTGGATTTGATGTAAAGGAGTTGGGGTGGGGATGAAAATTAGACGTAAGTCACCATTAAGGCAAGTAATCATGCGATGTGATATATTTCTTCCTGAGACTGTAGCTTAAATCCCAATTACCTTCTTGTGACAAATGAACTCGCTGAGTAATTCATTTTGACTGTGGGAGCTCCAACCTTCTGTGTTACCATCGCATGGGAAAGGTGTATGACAAATTTCCAGATTTAATTTTAGTGCTTGGGAGCCCAAGTGGCACAATTACCAGATCAAGAGTGATGACAGAATACTAACATGAGGAGTTCATGCGAAGCTGCGTGTTAACTAAGAATTCTCAAACTTGGACTCTTGCAAGCAGTGCGGAGCTCCAATGGGTCTCAGGCATCTAGATCTTAGGAATTATTCCCCTGCCATTCAAAAGCCCTCAGAGTTCTGCCAATTTTATCTCCAACATACCCTTTGTATTTATCCCTATCTTCCATCCCCCCCCCATCTTTCATGTTGACTGTCAAAGGCAGTGCACATAACGATTAAGCATCCATAGGAGCTCAGCTCACACCTCTGCCTTGTCATTCCTACAGAACCTTGACCAAGTTCCTTAGGTGCTAGTATAAAGTTGTCCTGAGTATTAAATATGATTATAAAAATAAAAAGCCTGGCAGATAGTAAAAGCACAATTAACTGTAGTTTTTATATTAGTATTAGCATCCCAATCTTGGTCCTGTCTACTGGTCAATCACTTTCCTATCCAGGGACAAGCACACCTTTTCTGTCAAAGGCCAGATAGTACAGAGGTCCTCAAATAATGTTGCTTCTTTCAACATTGTTTCCTTATAATAGTGATGAAAGATTGTGGGAACTTAACTCTTATTTATATCAATTAGCCTATGGTAAAATTGGTTTCATTATACATCATTTTGCTTAAAGTCACAAAACCTATTGATGAATTAAGTAAGGACTTAATGCAAATATTTTTGGCTTTACTGGTCATTCGGTCTCTGTTGGAACTACTCAATTTTGCCCGTATTGAAAAAGTGACTAGAAAAGATAAGTAAACAAATGGATGTGGCTGTGTTCCAATAAAGATTTCTATCTGAATTTTAAAATTTGAATTTCATATAATTTTTACATTGTCATAAAATACAATTCTTTTGCTTTTGCTTTCCAACCATCTAAAAATGTAAAAAACAGGTAGGCACAATGGGTGAAGGTGGTAAAAGGTACAACCTTCCAGTCATGAAGTAAGTCCTGGGGATGTCATGTACAGCATGGTGACAGTAGTCAACAATACCAACAATACTGTATTGCATATTTGAAAGTTGCTAACAGGATAAGTCTTAAAAGTTCTCATCCCAAGAAAAAAAAAAATTCTGTAACTATGTGTACTGCCAGATGATAGCTAGACTCATTGGGGTGGTTATTTGGTAATATATACAAGTATAGAATCATGTTATACCTCAATTAAAACCAATAAAAGTTAATTAATTAGTTATTTAATTAATTAAAATATAAAAACCATCCTTAGCTTGCAGACTAAACAGATGGTGAGCCAGATTTGGTCTATGGGCCGGAGTTTGCCGACCCTCATTCTGATCTCTCGGCTTAATCTCTCTAAAAAAACCAGGGCTATATGACTCCCAACCTCAAAGTGCTTTCAAGACTGAACTGAACAGTTCTGATTTTAGGCATAGAGTCATTGAAGGTTATGAGTAGAAGAAAAATGATAGAAAGGACTGGGGGGACCCAAAAGGCTCTAGGAAGATGCAGTGATGGCAACAGCCCAGCTTCCCTAGAACAGAGGAGTCCATCACAGTTGTGGGCTCTGAGGATGCCAAGGAAATCCCACCCCACCTGCTCTAATAACGGCTCTACCTGGCTTGCTCCCGTGCCTAGGACTCTCCATTCATTAAATCTCATCTCACCCTCGCAAAAACCTTATGATGAAACTATATCCTCATGTTGTAGTCAAGGAAACTCATTCAGAGAGGCTATGTAACTGGCCCAAGGTCACACAGCTAGTACATGGAAGATCCAGGACTTGAACTTGAGCACCAAGAATGGGGAAGCTCATCCTCTCACCCATTACCTTACATTGAATATTTTCTTTCATGACAGCTGGTGACCTTCCGAGAGCAGCTTCTTCAACTGAGAAAAATAAATGTTTCATTATGTGCATGAAGGCATATGTCATATCTTCCCTGAAGTTACATTTCCCCTTTCTGTCCCACCCAATGATAACAAGAGGAACACAAGATACCTTATTTACAGTTGCAAAACCATACTGTTCCCTAATCCACACAGACAGTCTTGAAAGTGAACCCAGACATGGACGAAAAGCTGCTTTGGATGTATGCTAGCCCACAGTGAGGATTCCCCATCTCCCTGCATTATTGTCATCAGAGGACACGGTTTCCACAGAAAGGGAAAAGCTGCTAACGTGAATTAGTTGAATTCGTTGCAGGGTGAGCCTGCACGGATGTAATGCGCCTTGACGTGAAATGGCCAGCTTCCTTTAACAGGACTAATTTGAGCTGAGTCAGCATGTTGGTGGGGAGAGTGTGAGGCGCTTGCACTTCTGTTCTCTGGGCCTTGAGATCTCTGAGAAACCTGGTTTGGCAGATCAAGCATAGGAAACAAAGTGCCCGAGGCTGTCTGCCTTTGGCTTCCTGACCCCTGATGAAGCAGGCAGCCTGGCAGCTTGAAAAGCTCCCTCACACCCTTGGATGTAAATAGGTGTGACAAGGAAAATTAGTTTCAATGGTCAAATAAGTTTGGAAAATACTGGATTAAGCAAATTAAATAGATGTGTTTACTCACCAATTTTTCAGAACCTTTGATGTGGTAAGTGACATTTATGGCTCCTAGAGGGAAATAGAATGTGTTCCATTTCCCACCTTATTTGACCATGGGACCATTTGTGTCAGTGGTCTCCGGTGTTACTTGTGTTCTGTGAAGCACATGTTAACACTGCCACCTTAATCGATGACTCTGATGGATGGGAGAGAGTCGAGCTATGACATGGGTCATTCCATTGACCACTGGGGTTGATTAAGCGGACTGGATGGATGGATAGTTACATCCTGGCACTACATGCTCCGGCAAACATGTGATATTCCCATAAGGACCATTATTAGGTCAAGTGACTGTGGTCCCTTGAGATCCTGATTTCTGCTTGAGCGCTACTTGCCATAATTCAGATATCTGTAGCCATAAGTCACGATGGGAGGAAACCAGGTTAAAGTGAGAACTGTGCCCTGGAAACTAATTTCATTCATCAAAGCAGCAAATACTTTTGAACACCTATTAGGACTCAGACATCATGCTGTGTGCTAGGGATACAGCTGATAAATACAGCATAATCACTGCTCTCCAAGGGCTTGCAATCTAGGGTGGGGGGAGAGAAGTCTGGGAAAAGACACATAAAGAGAATAAAATAATAATCTAATGTGGTGTTGTATAAGACATATATGGGTAGATACAGTGGAGGCACAGAACAAGGACTGCCATGGTCTGACCAAAAGGGTCAGAGAAGGCATTGAAGAGAAAGCAGTGTCAAGGATGTGGCTTGTGAAATGAGTGGTGTTTTTGTCTAATGAAAATGCAGAGTTTCCCAAGAACAGAGAAGAGCATGTGCTCAAGCAGAGATGTCTGAAAGGACATGGCATTTTCACAATCAAGAAATGGCATGACATGGGTGAGATACAGAAACTGAGGATGTGTTGATGTAGCTGATGTCAGAGAGGCATCCAGGAGCCAGATCACAATGGGCCTTGTGCCCCTACTAAGGAATTTGAACTTGGCCCTGCTGGCAATGAGGATCTGTCTGCTACTTCCCTAGGCAGTTTTGATTTCCTCCTGCTCCACTGATGTTGACAAAAAGCTAGATTGTAATAGGAGCAACCAGCAGCTAAAATTGCAGGTTCCCAGGGATGAGAGGGACTAAGATGCAGCCAGTCCAGGGGTGTATTTGACCAGAGGTTGAGTTTATGGTTCAAGGAGGATCCAGTACCATGGAGCAAAGTCAGTGAGGGATATCAGGACCCCAGCCTAGCACCGAAATTTAGGTGGTGCCCTAGTCTCATCAGGGCATCCAAAACTAATCAGGATACTAAGATGCATGCTGAGCCCTATCAAGTAGGCAAACACTTTGTGGATTCAGAAATGGGCTGCTGGTCATGGGACACTCTGAGAATCAGATGACTCACTTTAGAGGCCACCTCCTTTGAGGGCTGAGTGCTCTTGCTAATTGCCTAGTGATTTTCAATCATTTTCTCATTTAATTCTCACAGCAACCCTAGAAGGGGGTTTCATGATTGTTGTTCCACAAAACCAGAAAGCTGAGGCTTTGCGGCATAGTGAAACTCACCCAGGTAGTCACAGGAAGTTAGAAGTCAAGCCCTGGTCTGCCTATCTCTGAAGTCTGGTATAGCTCAGCCACCATGCTACCTGGCTTTCTGTTCTAGCTCCCCACCTTCCTGCAGCCTCAGTCAATGGGCCTGAGATTCCCTTGAAGTTTCTCTCTGTCGACAGCAGTGCAGGACTAGAGCCAGTCATGGCCTGTGATATCTACTGGCATTGGCACTCAAGGCCCACTTATCTCTTCTTCATGGCCTCTTCACTTCCCTGCTCACCCCTTGGTTCAATCAGCATTCCTATGACACCTTCTTTTGAAGGCTTGACTACATTATGAAAAATCTATCTCATTAATCCCCAGCCATTCCTATGAGGCAGCAGTTATTCCTAGTTCCTTATTTCCAGGTATCCAAGGTAAGGCATGCCAACATCAGAGAGAAAATTTGTCACAACCTGGGGACTCCAAGATGTACACCTAGGAAGAATATCCTGTTCATTTAATTTTCCTGCCTACTTGAGGCTTTGCATCCTATTGTATACCTTAGGCCTCCAGCGTAGGCATTATAATTGAATCACTAAAACTACATAATGAATTCATCAGCAAATTCATACCAGATACCAACAACTCAGTTCAGACTGTGGGCCTCAGAGCCAACTGTAGGTAAGACGATTCTGCGCTTGGAACATTAGGTTCTTCATGTATAGTGATGAGATTAGCTTTGTAATCTTTAAAATACTATTCAACAATGTGATTCACATTCATTTTACAGATGATGAAATTGAAGATCATGAGGCTAATGGTTCAGCTAGGGAATTTCAAAACTGGAATTCTAGCCATTTAGCAACATATTTTTAAAAAAATCAATTGTTAAAAAAATATTTATTGGAACTATAAAAGTAGTTACATATCTGAAAATCCAACATATTTTTGTGATGTTATTAATACTTTATTGCATATTGAACATTACTAGTACATAAAAAGTATTTATTGAACACTTATTAAGTGCAAGGCACTGTGCTGGAAGCTAGGAGTACATAAGTTAAAAAAAAAAATCCCTGCTGTCTGGACAAGCATCAATTTATTGGGAAAGAAATATGCATTAAAAAAATACAACATGATGTGAAAGAAATTAGAGGGAAAGCATGAATGAGGTTTCATAAGAGCAGAGAGAAAAGAGTTGTTACCTGGGCCCAGGTGTTTAAGAAAACTTACAGTGAAGGTAACACTTCAGTTGGGGAGGGAGAGTTGACCCAGGAGTTAATGAAATTGACCAATGACCATTTGCTCTTTGACAGCTTGTAGTAAAAAAACATCCTAACTTTAGTTTCACTGCTTTGGAGTCTAAAAAACTTCAGCAAATAGAGTCTTAGGATCTTCCCAGTGGAGGGAGAGTTGTAAAGAGACAATAGAAGAGGACAAATAGAAAGAGAAGGCCCTCAGAGACAGAGGGATGTCCACTTGGAATCCCTGCCTGCCATCTAGCAATAAACATGGCTGGCATAAACATAGGGAGGGGAAAAGTAGGTTTACAGTTGTTCGTATGGAAGATAATACAGTAATTAATAAATAATAATACAAGAATAAACTCTGTGTTTCGTGTACTCCCAATGGTAAACCTACTTTTGCCTCACCCTGTAAATTTGTGAGACAAGAACAAGGGGAAATCAAAGAAAAAGTCATTGAAAACAACAGGAACCTGCATATTGTCCAAGTTATCCCCCAAGCCTGGTGAGGTTCGAGTAATTTTAAAAGGCAAAGCCAATTTGATAAAGGAATGCCAAGATGAGAATCGAGGGCACAGTAGGGGTAGAGATAAATGATGTGTTTTGCAAGTACATGGCCAATAAGCCCTCAAAGGAGGGGTTGGTGGGGCCTCGGCAGGTCACCCTATATAATTTACTGACAAGAAGTAGACACTCCTTTAAAAAATTAATTCTTTGCCTCGGTGATTGTTAACAGGAGTGGTTGGGAGATGAATGCTAGGAGTGAGCATAAATTCCCTTCAGGGGGCGAGGGAGTAGCACTTGGAAGAAATAAAGGCGAATCCTGACAAGAGGAAGTTGATTAAGGATGCTCAGAGGTTGAGAGTGGTCAGGCCTGGAGTGATTGGTTAGAGAGGCTCGAAAGGCACATTCCAAGTTGGGTATCTGAGCATCCCTGGACTTCCAGTGGCGGGGGAAGATGAGGGTCAGGAGCCCAGGTCTCATGCGCTCAATGAACTGCTTCCCCTTGGAGGTGCAGGAGATGCAACAAGTGTTTGTTGAAAACAAATTACATGCTGGGCACTGTGGTGGGTGCTTTACATATATTGTTGCATTGATTTCTCATCAGACCCTGCAAGGTAGGTGTTATTATAAGCAACCTGAGGGTCAGAAAGGTTAAACCTCCCGTCCAAGTTCACATGGTAAATAGTAGACCCAGGATTTGAACTCCAGTCCATCCGATTATAAAATCTATATGTTCTTTTCACTTCATACCAATGAAATAGTCATGTCCTTGTACAGTTGCATAAAGGATGTGTCAAACCTAGTAGGTGGTAGGAACCCAAATAATGGTAGCTAGCAAAAACAGAAGTAAGAAGAGCGAGAGAAGGGGGGAGGTATATGTAAACATAGCACAACACCTGTCTGAAAGGACTGGTGTGAGAAGCAAGATAATCAGTGTCAAGTTCTACATAGGGCCTGCGGCATAGTGAGAATTTAAAAATTCCCAGAAAAATTTACTACAAATAGGGCCTGTCTTTCTTTTGTACTATTTTGTATGATATGTTTCTGTATGTTTTCTATAGGTTTGAACATCTCTCATAGGCTTAAGCTCCTTGAGGGTAGATGTTTGCCTAATTAAAGTCAATTTCTCTCACGATTTTACACATACAGACGACTGCAGGTCAGGACAATAGTATAAAAATGCTGTACTTCTCTTTACAGTTACTATCATCATTAACACTGTTATTTTAATTATTCCTAAAAGCACATCTAACATGCTAGAAGTACACACACGTGTGTGTGCGCGAGCATCTGTGAGTGTGTGCAGCGTAGTGTACCAGGTGCTTTATATACATATAGAACCAATTAATTGAGGAATCCAAACTCAGTGATACACAAAGCTGATTTCCCCCCCTCCTCACTGCCTGCCACATACTTGTAAAATCTCATTTTCTCATTCCTTAATGCTACCTTGGGCAGAATTCAGAACATTCCCATCATTTTCTGGTATTAACTGTTCATCCAATGTACAACTCTAGTCTCATACTGGGTTCCTATGAGCCCCTCCCTTGTGCTGCCAGAATTGTGGTTCGGGGGCCTGCGGGAGAAAGGTGTTTGGGGCTGCCTCTCAGGTCCTTCTCCCCCGCTTTCCAGTGCTCATCTCCTCCAATGTTGGAGGCTCCAGGAGCAAACATTGCTTTCTTACTGGCTCTCAATAGTAGTGGTTCCCTACTGGTTGGTTGGTGCTGATTCCCTGGGGACCCTCACTGTCCCTCTGCACCTCCTGTAAGGCACATGGCTGAGGGTGTGTACGTGGGGCTCTGAGGGGGCCCGGTGCGGCAGGCTCGGCACTGCTTGACCTGTCGTGGCACACCCTGCCAGGCTGCACCAAAGCCTCTTGCCACTGGGGCCCTTTGCCTGGTGAGAAATCCTCTTGGTCAGCAGTCAGGACATTTTCCATGACCTTTGACCACAGGAAATCATTCATCCTTTCCAAGTCCAATCGTGGGAGTAAGGGGTGATTTGGGGGCCCTCCCTTCTCCCCACCATTTCTCCCCATTTCCCCCCCTCAGTGAGCCTGCTGTGTAATTAGTTGTCTAAACAGAAGCCCAGGCTTCGCCCATTCTCTGCCTTGCGGGGACGCAGCTGGTGGCTCAGGGGGCAGAGGAAAAGCTCCTGCACCAAGCTCTGCCCCTTCCAAGGCCTCCAGGGACTCCTTTCTCAGCACTCCCGGCCTGCTGTGTTGCTGGGTTTGTTAAAGAGAAGGTGGTAATGGCTGGGGGAGGGAGGACAATGGCAAAGTCAGTTTTGGGGCTTTGTAGCGAGTCCTGAGGGAAATGACTGGTCTCACCTGTTGATGGCAGTCTTCAGATAGGGATCCTTTTGTCTCAGCTTTGGGTTTCACCGGCAAAAGGAAGAGTCTCAGTCAACATCTGGTGGTACATACTTACAACATACATGTATGAGCCCTATGGAGTAAAATTTATCACACACACACACCCTCCCCATCTCAGGAAAATCAGTTCAGAGAAGATCAAGTGGGTTGTCCCAAGCCACACAAAATTAAGTGGCAGAGCTCACATTCAAATTAGATCTGCCTGATCCCAAGTTCACCCACAGGAGCAAAGAGATGCTCCCTTAAGTAGGGGTGGGAAGTAGAGGGGGAAGGAGCATGGGTGGTGGGGAGACACAGAGGGCCTTTCCTGCACAGCGGGAGAGAAGAGCTGGGAGAACCACACAGGCAGCCAGAGACTGGCTCTCCTGTGGGCTGCGTCCAGGGCCAGGGCTCCGCCAGACAGTGGCAAAGAGGGGATGGCACTCTCCCGGGACACAGCCTCAGAGGGCCCCAGGGAGCCAAGGCAGAGCCCCTGGGTGACAGCAATGGCTGAATGGAAAAGGCCGAAGGCCAGCACTGCGCCCCGATGTGTCTGTAAGGGACAAATAGCTACAGCAAGAGAGCCTAGTCCAATTCCATGTACTGAGTGCCCCCCATATTAGTTAGGACAGTGGTTCTCAAAGTAGGGTCCCCCAACTAGCAACCTCCACATCACCTGGGGATTTGTTAGAGATTCAAAGTCTCACCTGCTCCCACTCCCCAGACCTCAGACGATGTCAGAAACCCTGGGGGTGAAGCCCAGCAACCCATTTCAACAAGCTCTCTAGGTGATTCTTTTTTGTTTCTTTTAAGTCAGGGTTCCTGGGGTATAATGTACATACAGAAAGCAATCTGCCCTTATTGGATGTAAAGTGTGTGTAGTTATAATACATAGGTACAATTATGTCACTAGCACCAAAATCAATATGTAGACTCTTTCTGTCACCCACAGAGTTCCCCCATACTCCTATGTATTCAGCTCTGGCAACCACTGATCTGATTCCTATCCCTACAGTTTTATCTTTTGTAAAAAGTCGTATAAATGGAATCACACCGGGTGTAGCCCTGCATGTCTGGCCTCTCTCACTCGGCATAATGCTTTTAAAAGTACCCATGGTGTTCCACATAAGCAGTTGGCTCATTCTTATTGCTGAGTGGTATTCCATCGTATGAATGTCCTCATTTTTTTAAATCCATCTCCCGGGTGATGGACATGGGTTATTTCTACTTCAGGGCTTTTATGATTAAAGTTGCTATAAATATTCACATACAAATCTCTGTGTGGACTTATGTTTTCATTTCCCTTCAGTAAATACCTAGGGTGGGATAGCTGGGCAATCAGTTAAGTATGTATTTAGCTTTATAAGAAACTGCTTAACATGTTTTCCAGAGTGAATGTAATATTTGCTTCCCACCAATAATATATGAGAATTCTACTTGCCCCATTACTTGATACTATTATTGTTAGTTTTGTTGTTGTTAACTTAGCTGTTCTAGTAGATATCAAGTGGTACCTAATTATGGTTTAATTTTTATTTCTCCAATGATAAATGATGCTGAGCATCTTTTCATGTGCTTATTTGCCATTGACATCTCTTCTCTGATAAAGCATCTATTTCAATCTTTTCCCATTTTAAAAATTGTGCTGTCTTCTTATTACTGCGTTGTAAGAAGTCTTTGTATTCTAGATACAGGCGGGTCCTTTAACAGACACGTGTTTCTCAAATATTTTCTCCCACCCTGTGCTTTGTCTTTTATAACCTTCATAGGTTTGTTTGTTTTCAAAGAGCTGAAGTTTTTAGTTTTGATGGTTTATCATTTTTTTAAATTTATGGTTCATGCATGAGTATTTTTTTCTGTCCTGCATGAGTATTTTTTTCCTAACCCAAGATCACAAAGATTTTCTCCTGTGTTTTCTTCTGGAAGTTTTATAATTTTAGATTTTTAATTTAAGACTATAATTCATTTGGAATTTATTTTTCTATGTGGTGTGAGGGTTTTGTTTTCTTTGCATATGGGCATCTACTTGTCCTGGCACTATTTGTTGCAAAGATTATCCTTTCTCCATTAAGTTACCATTGTACCCTGTCAAACAATAAGCTGACCCTATATGTGTAGGCCTCTATTTGGACTCTCCATTCGGTGCCACTGGTGTGTTTGTCTCTCCTCATAGCGATACCACCCCGTGTTGAGTACTGTAGTTCTCTACTAAGTCCTGAAATCAGATAGTCTAAGTCTTCCAACTTTGTTCTTCTTTTTCAAAATTGTTTTAGCCAGTCTAGTTCTTTACATTTTTCTATATATTTTATAATTAGCCTGTCAATTCCTTTTTAAAAGTACTCACTAGAATTTTGATGGAAATTGGATTGAATATATAGATTACTTTGGAGATAATTGATTTGTTAATAATATTGAGTTTTCCAATTCATTTTTCCTCATTTATTTATGTTTTTTTTCTAACTTTTCTCGTCAATTCTTTTTATGGTAGCAGCATACAAAATTGCATTAGTTAGATTTATCCGTAAGTATTCCTTTTTTTTTTTTAATGCTATTGTGGAGGATTTGCTACTGAAAAAAACAGTAATGGAATTTTATCCATAATATTTTCCCCAGAATCTAGCCATGCCCCACAGCTGTTAAGGTGAGGGCTTTGCTCTCAGGCTGAGCTCCATCCAATAACAAGGATTAACCAGTTTGAGAAGCATCGCAGTGTAGGTCCAGGAGCCTGGATTCCAGAGTCAAGCTGCCTGGGCATGAAGCCTCACTCCACCAACTAGCATTCTCTAAGGTTCAGTTTCTTCATCTATAAAATGGGCACATATTTTACATCTATAATAATACCTATCTCATAGGTCAAAGGATTAGATAAACAGTGTCAAGCACATAGAAATAACTGTAATCATGTTAACTTTTACTGTTTCTTGCTAGCTGCGTAACCTCGGGCAAGCTTGTTTTGAGAAGATTCTATCTCCACATTTATAGGAATAATGATGGTATCAATAGAATTGTGTTGAAAATTAAATTAAAATAAAGCTTTGGCAGCACAGAGACAGTGCCTGGCACATAATAAGCCCTTATTAATATTAGCTATTAATGGTATCTATGTTAATACAATATCTGACATATATGAACATTAATCAAATTAATATTTAAAAGATAAAATACCTCTGAACAATGAATAATAGCATTGCAGAAAACTTTATGGGAAATTTAAAAATTGTAGAAGTGGCTGTTAGAATATATACATGATGCACAGACTGACTTATTGAATACTGGTTGTTTTCAACCATTCGTGCTAAGTGGTTGTTTTGGGTCATCCACAGAACCACCCCTCCCCTTACACTGTCTCTACTCATTGCACATGGTGACTAGAATCAATCTGCTTATTGTAATGACTTCTAGTTACATACACCCAATTACCACTGTCATTAAGAAAGCGGTAGCTGCCAATATTGGGTAGCAATGTGACATTAGGTGTTCAATTCATCAGCTTCAAAGCATGACCTTCATACCTGGAAAAATTAAAAAGCACCCAAGATAATACCTTTTTTGTCTTTAACTCTTCTCCTATTTTGTTTAGAAACAAACAAACAACAACATAAAAACTTGGCCAGCTTACTAATG
Source organism: Miniopterus natalensis (assembly GCF_054644295.1). Lineage (NCBI taxonomy): Eukaryota > Metazoa > Chordata > Mammalia > Chiroptera > Miniopteridae > Miniopterus > Miniopterus natalensis. Next base: position 34,581,008 of record NC_142089.1, on the reverse strand, counting down.
TTGGGCAAGAGAGATAGGTAGGCTCTAGAAGACATAAGCACTGATGGGGCATTTTAGGTTATGGCATGCTTGTAGCATAAATGGTAACATAATCTCTATGGAAATTAGCCAGTTTGATCCTGCAAGCACCCTGGATAATAGGGGAAATCATACATCACAGATATGTAACCAGGAACGGTGTGTCAAGATTTAAGCCACAGGTTTGAATGTTGGCTCTGCAATGAGATTTGTAAAGCTGTGTCTCTTCGGGCCAGTCATCTGCCCTCTCTGTTCATGTCGTTCATCTGTAAAATATGGGCCCAGTGTAATGAAGTTGACTGGAGCTTAATGATTCTGGTTTTATCCTCTGGTTTTAAGAGGACTCTCTGCCTTCAAGCTTGTTGCCTTCTAGTTGGAAGAAAAGGAGTTCACCTGAAAAGGCAAAAAATTATCCTAGATACTATTGGACTAACGGTGAGATTAATAACCTCCAAGGTAGTAAAAGTCAACATTACAGGGAATAGGAATTAAGTTAGCATTGCAGAATGTGTTCTCATCTGTAAAATAGGTTTAATTATAATTGCTTTGCAGTGTCTCATATTAGCGAGTTAATGTTTTTCTAATTCCTAGAATATTGAAAATATATTAAAAGTTAGTTGCTTTTCCTTCAGGACCTATTGTCTATTTCAACTTCCCAAGATTTGGTATCTTGACATAATAAAGAAAATTGTGCCCTGAAGACATTTGGATCATAAATCTGCCCAGAAAGGTAAAGATCCAAGTCAGTTTTACTATCTTCAAGGGACCAAATTGTTCATTATGTTTAATATAACCAATTTGCCCAGTTTAACCAGCACCAAATCATCTACTGTGCTTTTTTCTTTACAATTCTTTTGACCAAATCCAAAGATCCAGCTTGATAATGATTCCATATGGGATCCGGTAAAACATTTTGGAATCATATCCACCTGTGTTTAAATATCATCTCTGCTGTCTACACAATCATATGATTTTGGTAACATGCTTATTTTCTGGGAGCCTGTTCTTCCATCTATAAAATGGGGATGTACTCAACTTATAGGTATTTTTGAGGTTTAAAAGCAATCAAGTAAGTAAATATTTTAGCCAAATGCAAGGCATAAAATAGCCACCACCAAATCATACCCCTGCTCGGGCTGCTTCACAGCCCAGTGAAGCGGCTGGGGGTTCCTGACAGTTGCTCTCCTTCCACACCTCATTCCTTTGGCTACAATATTGGATTCTTCAAACTGCTTCAATGGCAGTGGCCTAAGTGAAGGCCCTTGATTTAACCCCAACCATAGAGAATGGTTATATCTATGTGATAGGAAGTTATTCTGTTATAACAATAATTAAATAGTATGAGATATGTAATAAGGAAATTTGAAAAATAATTAGGCATAAAAAATGTACATATAGTATGATTTCAAGTATATAAAATATGCATAGAAAGAGACATGCCGAAGATTTAAAGTGGGTAGTCGTGGGAATATGGTAATTTTTTCTCCTTTTGCTCCTTTTCAAAATAAGTGCCAATTTTTATACATTTTAAAATACGCATGTGGTTTTTTTTCGTTTTTGTACTTTCCACTTTTCAAAATTTCCCATTTTTTAAAATAATGAACATACATTAAATATAGTATAAGATAGAAAGCCACATCTACTTGAATGCATAGTAAAGAATAAATCTGTATACATTAATTGTTAAAGAAGATTCCAGCATAGTGAGGAATTCCTAAGACAATACCCGTCTCTGACAGGACTATGCTACTTAGTAAACAGTTTTAGTTTGATGAATATTTATCAAATTTTCTCATAATCTATTTCAATTATTTTTATTGCTTTCCCACTTTTGCCTTCTCCTTGGCATAACTTTATATTTAATTTAAATGCCTGTGCTGTGTACAGTTAAGAATGGCAAGTGAGATCAATGTGTTAAAAATGTATGAGAAATATAATTGGCCTACGATTGACACAATGTGTGTATGTGTGTGTATTTAAATGGAAACTTCACATGTTCAGAGTCCTGATGGTTCCAGCAGGTTGTGTGTGTTTTTTTGTGTGTGTAACAGGATACTCAGTTTGGAGCCTTGGTTTTCCCACCAGGACCTCTAGAGGATTGTCTGTCTGTGCCCATCCCTCAAGCTTAAAATCCATTTAATAAAATGTGACTTTTTTCTTTTATTTTGTAAAACTTCATTTTCCTGTCTCAGGATTAGTCGTTGGTAAGCAAGGTAAAGTGATCAGAACTGTCAGGTAAGAACAGAAAACGACTTCTGTGGTCTCCGGCCTCTCTCTTCTTGTTGGGAATGGCACACGTCTTTGTAGCTCAGCTAGAAAGGGAAGGTGTGCTGGGGAAACTATCTCTGGGTAGAAAGTTTTCAGACTTAGCATCAATTTTTAACCCACTGAAGATTTTCCTTTTTTCTACTCAGTAATGGTGAGGAAACAGCCACGATTACTGGGCCCATGTCTGACTTCTCAACACGGTTTTGAGATTCAGACAGTCCGGGGAAATCTTATCTATTTTTGTTCCTCAAATACATATAGTACCTACTAAATCAATATTTGTGAAATTGATTTAAATTTTATCAACAGACCTTTAAAATTATAACACTTAAGAATTTTCGCAAAGGAGATAGAATGATTTTGAAAAGCCAGAAATCGTATTTTGTCATCACTCCTCTGCTTTCAAAACAGAATAGTAAAATTTCTGTGATCGCTCTCATGGCACTTAACCCCTAACTTTGGCCTCTAGGGCACATGTGAACTGGCCCCTCCGTACCTGTCTCTCCAAGTGTATCTGGTACCACTCACTGATCTCCTTTTTTATTTGCACCCATCACACTGGCCTTTCGGTTTATAATAAATGTGCTCATTCTCACGGCAGAGCTTTTGTCATTACTGATCCCTCTGCCTGGAAAGCTTTGTGCTCTCTCGCTACTTTCTTGGTTCCTTCTGGTTCAGGTCTTAACTCCAGCGTTAGCTCTTCAGAGAAGACTTTCCTAGTGGCCAAATGTAAAGTTGTTTTCCTCAGTCCCTCTCTGATCACATCACTCTTTTATTTCCTTCATAGAATTTTTCGCTATCTGAAATATCTTCTTTATTTATTTGTTTTCATATATATCCTCACCAGGAGGTAAACTCAGTGCAGGCAGGGGCTTCCATGGCCTTTACTACTGACTCTACACCGCCTGGAGAATACTTGTGGAAGAGAAGGAGGGAGGGAGGGAGGGAAGGAGGGAGGGAGGCAATTTCAATCAGGCAGTCCTTACGACTATCCTGTGTGGTAGAATCCATAATCTCAAATTTACAAATGAGTAAACTGAGGTCCAAAGAAGTTATTTATCTATGTAGTGATTGTTGCTAGTGAATGGTAGAACTTGGGTTCTAAATACAATCTTTTTGAATTCAAGCACAGCTCTTTTAGTTATCTTAAAAGACATTCTGGAACTTCTGTTTCAACCATGTTAGACTTAACTGTTGCCAGGTGTCCCCTTATGCTGTAAACAACGAGAAAACTAGACAGAGTATAAGAAACAGCTGAGTTTTAGACATGAGGCCATTGGCAGCTCAGGAATGTGATTCCTGAGAAAAAGAAAACAACTGAAGTGAAAACAATATTTGCTCTTGCTTTCCTGGGGTCACTTTCTAGATTAGAGCAGAGGGAGGGAGAAAGCAAGCATACCGTGGCAAACTCAAGAGTTGGGGAGGTAATGATCATTGTTCAGAGAGACTGAGGCATCTGAAAGTAGCAAGACAGGATTTGAGAGACAGAGAGAGAGAGGAACAACGAACTCCAGAAATATGCATATGGGTCCTCATAAGACTGCTGCTGAATACTAACCTAGGTAATCACAAGGTAAAACTGTGCTCAGTTGGATAAAGGACTATTAAGCCACACAATTCCCAGAGCTCACAAAAGAGTTTGCGTTCTGAGCAGCAAGAGTAGAGAGATTTCAACAAACACCCAAGAAGGGTCACACCTTAGGGACTGAGCTAACCTCGCTCCAGAGTAAAGGCTAACCTAGACTTGCTATAACAAGGTCTAAAAAGAAGCCTTGAAGTGATCAAGCTGATTCGCAATTAACAGCCGGAACAAACTTCAACACTATTTAAAGAAAGAAAGAAAATCTGGAAAGTAAATAAAAAATGTATATGATGGCCAGCATCCAAAAAGTAAAAATAAAAATTACAAGTCATGTGAAGAAGTAGGAAAGTGTAAACTACAATTAAGAAAAAGTAGTATCAGACCCCACACATGGCAGACATGATGGAATTAGTAACAAGGACTTTAAAATAGCTATTATAAATATGTTCATGGTTAAAGGAAACCTTGAAATATTAAGAAAAATGAACTATATATAAAAAAGACTCAGAGAACTTCTGGAATTGAAAAATAATAATATCTGAAAATTAAAATACACTGAAAAAGCTTAACAGCAGATTAGACACTGCAGAAGAAACAATAAGAGAATCTGAAGACATATCAATAAAAGTAATACAAAAAGAAGCACAAGAGAGAAAAAGAATTAAAACATTTCCCAGTGACAGTGGCAGGGGGGGCAATATTCAGTGATTTAATGTATATGCAATTGGAACCTCAGAAGAAGAGAAAGACCAGGAAAAGTATTTGAAGAAATAAATACTGAAAAAATTTAAATTTGACTATAACCACAGATTAAAGAAACTAAATAAAAATCAATCTAGATAAACAATAATAGAGCTATGCCAGGGCCTATCCATCAAATTTCTAAATACTGATAATAAAATTAATATCTTAAAAGAAACCCAAGCAGAAGGGCATATTAACTATACAGGAACAAAAGTAAGAAATTCCACTCATTTCTCATGAAGAAGAATAAAATCCAGAACATAATGGAACATCTTTAACGTGCTTTTTTTAAAAAAAGACCAGCAACCTAGAATTCTATAGCCATGAAAGTACACTTTGAAAATTAAGGCAATATTGAGAGTTTTTCAGAAAAACAGAAGCCGGAAAAATATATTGCCAGCAGACCTGAACATAAGTAGTTCATAGCAGTTTTATTCACAATAACCCAAACTTGAAAACATCCCCATTGTCCACTGACAACTGAAGAAACAAATTGTGGTAAATCCATAAAATCAAATACCAGCAATAAAAAAAGGAATGAAGGATTGATACGCACAGTGTGACTTGGATGCCTCTCGAAATTAGTGTGGTGAGTTCAAGAAATCAGCGACCAAATGCTACAGGCAGTATTACTACACTTATATGATTTTCTAGAATAGAGAAAAGTTTCTGTAATGACAGAAATCAGATCCGTGGTTTCCTCGGGTGGGGCGTGGAGAGGGGAGATTCACTGGAACACCTTGTGAAGGCGATGTTCTGTATCTTGATTGTGGTAGGGGCTGCAAGGATAGACGTTTGCATATAATGAGTGAGTATATGCATACATAGTAATGACTATACATAAAATAGGTTCATTTTACTTCACATAAATTATGCATCATTAAAACTGTTTTTGAAAACATAACCACCTATTACTGGATGTCAGGAACCAGCCTGAAAGACGAACAAACCTGAGTTTGAGCAGTGGGAATTAAAGAGACAGACAAAGTTATGGGATCAGGGGGGCTGCCCTCCAATGAGGTGCAGCACCAAATGGCTTCAAAGCCTTTCTTATATAGCAAGTAACAAACAATTAATAATGAGGTGGGGGTGATACAGAGTAGTTCCTTCAAGGCCACATGAACGCTCTTTCGGAGTAAACACCCTGCCTCCTGCATGAGCTCAGACCTTGGTAATTATCTTTATCTTGCCTTCTAATGGGAACTTTTGGGGAGGGTTGAGTCCTTGGCTCCAGAGCCTCAGACTACGTGGAAAAATGTCCAGACACGTAGCGGGCTCTCAATATCAGGGGTCATTGTGAGGAGGTCGAGTCCCTGACTCCAGACCCTCAGGTGGCGTGGACCATGTCCAGACACGTCACCGGCTGCCAACAACTGGAGTGAAACCCCTCTGGGTTAGCTGCTCTTTCCTAACTCACACTTAAGTCAGGCAGCATGAGAACTGATCAGCACAGCACCCACTGATCGCCCCTCCCAGTCCTATCATAGTCAATCAGAGCACTTCGCTGCTAGGAAATTTCAGGACCCATGATATAGTGTTAATATTTGTATTTATATTTATCAGTGGTTGCTAATTACTCTATTTAACAGATATGGATGATTACACCCTTTTCTGAATTTTGCTGGTCTTGTAGCTTTTATAAATGATAAACTCCTCGTACAAACTTGATTGCGGTATAGCAGAAAGAGCTGGTGGGCTTCAGTGCTATTCAGCCTGTGGTTTAAATGCTGGCTTTGCCACTTACCAGCTGTGCAAGTTCATTCCTTCATCAAAATAGACATATATAGCCCTGACCACTGTGGCTCAGTTGGTTGGACCACCAACCCCTGCACCAAAAGGTAGGGGGTTCGATTCCCCATCAGGGCACACACCCAGGTCGTGGGTTCGATCCCCAGTCAGGCCGCCTGTGGGAGAGCTCCAATAGTTTGCATTCTGGTGGGGAGGACAACAGAAGACTAAATTGATATTTTGTACAATCATGCTCATTGCTGTAGCGATGGGAACATAGTGAGAGTTCAGAGAAGGAAGGGAAGCTGCCCTATAACACAGAGCGGTCAAGGCCTTATTGACAAGGTGACTTTTGACCAGAGACCTAAAGGAAGTGAAGGAGCTAATATGCACATAGTATTTAGGAGAAAGAGCCTTGCAGGCAGAGGAAATGGTAAGTGTGAAAGCCTTGAGGTCCTTGTGCTTGGCCTGCGTTAGAAATATGTGGCGGACTGGTGTGTCTAGAGTAGATTGAGCTAGAACCAGAGTAGTAAGTAGGAGATGAGAGATTTCTTGGAGACTTCGGTTTTTACTCTGAGATATGAAACCACGGCGGTGTTCGGGCAGAGAAATAAAGGAACAGTTTCCTTCTTGCTGTTTCAAAAAGATTGCTCTGGCTATTGGGTGGAAAATCGATGATAGGGGAGCAAGGGTGGGCCCAGGGAGGAAAATCAGGTAACTTGCAACAATCCAGGTAAGAGATGAGGGTGATGGTGCCGGAGCTGGTGAAAAGGGGTTGGACTCTATTTGGAAGGTAGAGTTGATTGGATTGGGAAGTTGTCGCCTGAGAGGTGATAGGTGATACATAAGCCATAAAACTGGCTGAGATCACCTGAGGTGTGAGTCTTGGTACAGAAGAAAAGTGTTTAGGATGAAGACCTGCACAACCCTGATGTTTAGAGTTTGAGGAGATGAAGAAAAGGAAAACCAAGAGAGCGTGGTGCCTGGAGGTCCATTGCAGAACGTGCTTCCACGAGGAGGTGACCAGCTGTGCTGCGTGACGCTGAGCCCGCGCATTCAGCAGCGTGGGGGGCGCTGGTCACCTTGACAGAAGCTGCTTTGACTTAGCGAGAGGGCGAAAGCCTGGCTGGTGCCGGGTTAAGAGAGAACGAGTCACCCCTGGATATGCTGTCATCTGAGTGGAAATGAAATCTGCTTTCACACTTCTCAGCGGCCAGAGTCCTCTTCTTACAAAACCAAAGCTCAAAGGCTCAGGGCTGTAGAGGCAGCAAATATGAAAGTGAAACCTTTGAACTTGGGAATAGTATTAAAGTTGTCCTCTAGGCTTGAAATGCTGGAGTCACAGCTCTTGCTCCAGGAAATAAAATAGGCCAATTTGGGGGGCTTTATTCTGGTCCTTTGCCTAAGACTACAGTTAAAAAATCTCCTTTATATGGTTGCCCAGGGACTATGTCCCCACAGCCTCCCTTGACAACAAAGTGAAGTACCCTTAAAAGTCTGGACTCTGAAAAAAAAAAATCTGTCCTTCCCTCTGATTAAAATGTCTTCTTCATGGTTCAAAGTCTCCTTCATTCGCTCGTGTGGCATCTTCTCTCTGCCTGCTGTGGCTGGCGTGCACATTGGGCTAGGATGCTGGAGAACTGATTTCTAATCCCTGCTCTGCTACTAATTTGTTGTGCAAAAATAATTATATCCTCACAGCCCTGTGTACCTCAGTATTTCGTCCAGTTTGGCTAAATAATTTCTGAATTCCTTTCTAAATCTTACATTCTCTGATCCATTCTAAAATTCATTTATGTTTTCCAAGTTTCTAATTTCTTATCTCTTCTGTATACCAGTCATGGTTCCCTCCCTCACAAGAGGAACAAGGCACATTTTCCAGACATTCAATTATTTTTATGAATGTTCTGTTAGTTTGGGTATCCATAAATTGTGGAGAACAGCGTTTAATCTTGATGTCTCAAAAATTCAGGACTGAGTAACAGAATGGCAACTGAGACCTGGAGTCCTCTCCCCTCTGGGACTGAAACTGGTGGCTTCCCAGTGCTCTGGGACTGGTTGCTTCCTTCGAACTAAAGTCAGTGAAGCCAGGTGCTTGCTTGGCTGGCTTTCCATCCTTTGTCAAGGTAATTAACTTTCTGTGCCTTGGCTTGTCTGCTGAAGGGGAGTATCACCATCATGTGCTGAGAGAACATATACATAGTCCTTGCATCTTACCTGACAGTCGCTGTTACTTACCTAGCTAGTTACGTGACTGACAACTGCTAACTGTAGTTGCAATATATCCACTCAATTCAGATTTCACTTTGCAAAACTAGCCCTAGAGGTTCTCTTAACTCAGCACTTTAAACAGCAAAAGAAGTTAAATGAAAAGCAGGCATCCTATCAAGCATGAAAACCCTCCTAAAATTGTCTACAAATCTGCAAACTATACAGTTGACTCTTAAGATCAGCTCCTCATTTCCCCTCCCTCAGATGGTGTAATCAGGAGAAGCACTTCTGTTTGGGTGTGGTCTGCACCTCTCCTCTAGACTCTGCTGGCTGCCTCCCTTTGTCTCAGGCTGTTCCTTTTCAATGCATGGCTTGGCACTGGCTGCTTCCTTTGGGCTCTTAGTGCTACAGTGAGTGAAGTCCCAGACTTTGCACAGGCAAATTTTTAAAAGTACTCTAAGAACTGAGTCTCACCCTAGCTTGGCAGAAGAGGCCCGGGCCCCTGCGGTGAGGTCCGCCCACTTCCCGGCTGCATTCTGAGTGAACTCTTTCTGTACTCTGTCCCACACTCCTAAAAGGAGCAGGCATTTTACATTTATTTGGGGAGGAGAGTTCAATCATTCAGTCCTGCTTAACGTTCTCCACATTGAATAGAAATACGGATTGTTGTAATATAGCCTCTGCAGCATCATTCGTCATTTCCTTTGCTCATCTGGCAACGGGGGCGAGGGAGTAGAGTGGGCGATGGTGCCCACTTAGACCATTCCTATTGTCTCTTTCACTACCGTGTGAGCCCCTTAAGGGAAAGGAGAGCGCATTTCACTTCTCAGGCCTGATGCCGAGCTCAGGGCCTGGCCCACGTGCAGGGCGTTGTCAGTAGCTCTCGGAAGGAATGGCTGCATTGAATCCACCATCCTCGCCCTGGGGTATAGTACCCATGTCACAGCATAGTGGTATCAGAGATAAAGGACTTCCTTTAGGGTGGTCCAGGAACAGAGATGGGGAGCAATGGACTCTGCTCTGGGAATCCCAGAGAAGGTCCCAGTTTCCTGAAGACTTGCAGGCTGGGCAGGGATTTCCTACTCTGACAACAGTGGTTCTCAAATCCTTGGCCACTAGTGAAATGAAAATGAAAATGGACAATGTGGCAATTTTTTTAATAAAGCTAAATTTATGTTTTTAATCTGAGTTTATGGCCTTCTGAATTTTTTTCATGTCCTGCTACACTGAAATAACCTGTTTGAAATTATGGCGATGGCAAATGGCAAATGTCTTTCTTAATGTTACTAGTTGGGGGGAACATTGCTACCTTACATTGCCTCCCAGTTCAGTTTTCAGTTTAGTTTAGTTTTGTCATTTTTCTGCCACCTGCAATTTCTCTAAGGGACACTGTTGGAGCTGTGGCTTCTAATGAGACAGGGACAATTTTGGGAATCTGAGCTAAAATTTTAGACCCTTTCTGCAGAGAAACCCGTGTATATCCACACACAAACTTTTGCAGGTAATTTTGGAGGGTCCACGGGCCTCTTTAAGACCACCATTGGGCCCCTTAAGAGTCTACAAAATCCAGATTAGGAATTCCAGGGCCAGGGAAGATAACAGTCTACTTCTGTGATGGAAAAAATAAAAAATAAAAAAAATTTTCTTACTTTATTTGCTTCTTAATGACATATTCAGTATCAATAAAAAGTTTTATATCACTACCATTTGTAACATTGAAAGTCCAGGGAACCAAGGATCATGATCAGGGGTTTAATAGATATTTTGCAAAAGCAAATGGCACTCTGTGCAAGGCAGCTGACAAGCAGCACTCTGGGCACAGTGGGTGCAGGAGCCCCTCTCCCCTTTGGCATTTTTTGCTGAGCATATGTTATGACCCATCACTGCTGACAGGGCTCTGTGCATCTCCCAGGCTGTCTCGGGGAGTCTTTTTGAAGGCATTTCAGCCATCTGTTAGGGTTTCCTGCTCTCCGGGGTGCTCTGATGCTGTGAGGAGATGTAACATGACATTTGGAGTCTGGGCCCATGTGTCACGGTGCCAAGGGCAGGGACAGCCCCAGGGTGACTGGCTCTGGCCCGTTTTGTAGAATGAGCATGCCAGTCAAACACATCTGGCTGGGGAGTCATACTGGCAGCTGGGCCGCTCAAATATGGAAGGAAAGGGGCATGAAAGGTCTAAGAAACCTTCAGAAGAGAAGGGCGATCCCTTGGCTGCTCGTCTTCCTGTGGAAAAGCCTTGGGGTGGAAGTAAAGACCACGGCCGGGGCAACGAAGCTGGAGCCATCGGCATCTGGGGGCCGTGAAGGGAATCACAGCCGGGGTTTCTCAAGCTTGGGTTGTTCAAGCCCACAGCCACGATCCTTCACTATCTGCGGGTCACCAATAATTGACTTTATATTTTCTTTAAATGGGCTCACCTTTTATTTACATACACGTATTTTAAAAGAAACTGTATATAACCAAATAAAAGCGAGCATCACTTGCTACACATAAAATATAGTAAAAAATAAATAAAATGGAAACAAAGCAAATCCTAGCTTGACACTGTGGCCTTCTAGCTCGTGGTTAGGCTGAGAGATCAGCAAGGGTTGTAGGGTGGTTAAAGGCACCAACCCAGACTTACTCCTTGATGGAGCTGGTGATTTTGAAAACAAATCAAAAGTAAATCATCCATAGCTCTCCCCCTCCCTCTCCCTCTCCCTCTCCCTCTCCCTCTCCCTCTCCCTCTCCCTCTCCCTCTCCCTCTCCCTCTCCCTCTCCCTCTCCCTCTCCCTCTCCCTCTCCCTCTCTCTCCCCTTCTCTCTCTCCCTCCCTCTCCCTCTCCCTCTCCCTCTCTCTCTCCCTGTCCCTCTCTCTCCCCTTCTCTCTCTCCCTCCCTCTCCCTCTCCCTCTCCCTCTCCCTCTCCCTCTCCCTCTCCCTCTCTCTCCCCTTCTCTCTCTCCCTCCCTCTCCCTCTCCCTCTCCCTCTCCCTCTCCCTCTCCCTCTCCCTCTCCCTCTCCCTCTCTCTCTCCCCTTCTCTCTCTCCCTCCCTCTCCCCCTCCCTCTCCCTCTCTCTCTCCCTCCCCCCCCCCTGTTCATCTCTCTTTCTCTCCCTCTCTTCCTCTCCCTCCCACTCTCTCTGAAAAGCAATGGAAAAAATATCCTCAGGTAAGGATTAGACATATATATATATGTATATACATATATATATACATATATATATAAAATAAATAAATAAGAAAAAAGACTCTTTAAAATAAAAAGTGAATCATCATCACTTCCTGTGTTTAATGTCAGTTACCACCACGCCCAAGAATTCACTAGATTTCGTGTGCCACTTAAACGTATTTCACATACTACTGAAAGGCTGAATTTCACACTATGGGACACATGGATCTGGCCCAGACTTTTAGAGAGTGAGCACACCTGGAGAATGGAAAAGACGTGCCCAGGGTAACTGTGGTTCTACAGCCTTATACATATACTGTTTGCCAAGCTGGAGGCAGATTGCACTTGCTGCACCTTGGCTTTGGGCTCTGCCGTGTGACTTGCTTTGGCCAGTGGGGAGTGACGCAGATGCGGGCTTCACACGGACCTGTGGAGCCGGGCTTGCTTTCCTGCACTTGACCGTCCATCACCATGAGGAGGGCATGCCACACGGTTAGCCTGTCGGGGTAAGGAGGGTGGGAGACATGTTGAGCAGCCCTAGATTCTATTCGCAGAAAAATTCAGTATTGGGCTCCTGGCTGCCGAACCCCCTTTATGGTGCAGTACAGAGCATGTGAGCGTGTGTGTGCATGTATGTGTGTGTATGTGTGTGTGTGCATGCTCGTGGGTGTACATGAGTGTGTGCGAGAGAGACAGGCAGGAAGGCAGAAAGAAGTGGGGGAAGAAGAAAAGAGAAGAGAGGAGAGGGGGTGGAAGGGAGGGGAAGGAAAAGAGGAAAGGAAAGGGGGATAGGGAAGGCCCGCATCTTTAGGACCTGGGCCGCATCGCCTTCATCTTCCGTATTCCGAAAGCCTAGCATAGGCTCTTCAAAATACTGATGATGAATAAATGCTTTATCTTTTATTCAACAACTGTCTAAATTCAAGTATTTACCAAAAGCTCTGTTTTATGCATGGGACTGGGCTAAATATACCCAGGGACACATAAGTCATTTCCGTGCTGTAGGACATTACCATGGGCTTCCGTGGGAAGGCCACACTTGCATAACGGGACTGAGAACCTCTCAACGCTGTATTGTCCCCATGCATATCGCCGACGAGCAGTGTCCCTCAAATAGGACGGCGACCTCTCTGCCACGCTGTGGCTGTGCTGCTCCCCCAGTCCACAATGCATTTCACCAACACCCCGTGGAGGGTTCGGGTTCCCCACAGATCTGCATTGTCTGTCTTCTTTTCCTTGCAGGTATTTCCATGGCTGTCCTCTTTTGTTCTGTGATTTTGCTCCAGAGTCTACACAGATACCTGCATACACTTCAGTGTGCTGGTCTTCTGCCTGGTTGGTCTGGAACCAGGAATGGTCCCTCACATTCCTCCCTCTAGGACTGAGTCCCGGGGTGTCACTGCAGTTTGCATGATGAGTCCGTTTTGCTCCATCTCCACTGACCACAGTGGGGGGGTCAGTGCCCCTGTTAGGGCATTAGCTTTCTTACCTTCCTTAGTCTCAACATTGCCTCATCTATTCCCCAAAGAATAGTTGTTGTAACCTTGTAAAATGCTAATCTGATCACTGAACTTCCCTGTAAAAAAAACACCCACTAAAATTAGAAGAAAAGCCTGGCCAGCGGTTGAGCATTGACCCAGGAACCTGGAGGTCACAGTTTGATTCCCGGTCAGGGCACATGCCCGGGTTGCGGGCTCGATCCCCAGTAGGGGGCGTGCAGGAGGCAGCCGATCGATGATGTTTCTCTCTCATCAATGTTTCTATCTCTATATTCCTTTCCCTTCCTCTGTCTCTAAAAATCAATTTTGTAACATTTTTTAAAATTAAAAAACAATATACTCTCATTACTCTCTGCCTTATACCACTCTGCATGTGGACATTGAATGGTTCCATTTCATAGACGAAGTCAAGGAGATTCCGCAGTAAGAGACAGCATCTTCTGACTTCAGGACTGTCTTTCATTCTTCATGCCAGATGTTCACAACTACAGCCATAATTATCATTTCTTGAGCACATACTATAATATACACAAAATTACGCTCTTTATACATATTAACTTCTTTACTCCTCGCAACAATTCTATGAAATAGATACTATTATTATCTCAATTTTATTGCAAGGAAACTGAGGCACAGAATGTTTAAACAGTTTCCCCCAAGGCCACACAGCTTGAAAATGACAGAACCAGGATCAGAACCCAGGCAGTGTAGCTTCCTTATCACTACTTGGTCTTGCAATGACCATAGAACTGACAAAAAAGACAGAATCTGATCAAATTGCCACCTGCTTCTCTATCACTATTATTTTTCTGACTAATCTGTATCTTTTGATAGCTCAAGTTGGCATCATTTCTTCTCTCTCAAAAGATAGCTGAATATAACAGCAACAGCAACAAAAATTAGGAATCGACTGTTTGAAATTGATCAGGTCTCTGAAGGCCTGAGATGGTCTCCTTCCAAGGAGGTAGTTACAGGAACACAGTAAGGATGGAAGACATTTTTCAGAAAACAGAGGATGAGCAGTCCTAACGGAAATGTCAAAAGGACAGCGTGTTTTGCAAATGTTTATTGCAAACAGACAAAAGTAGATTCAATTACTCATTACAACCTACACATTTCTCTTTTTCTTGGCTGGAAAACACTCAGGTGTTTTGTGTGTTTTTTTAAAAAGTATTTTTCAGGATGGCATGGAGGTATTTTTAGCTTTGAAATTTTGATTGTGAATTGCCATGGCCTATTTAAAAAATGCTAAGGCAGCCTTGAAACATGAACAGGGATGACAAAACCTGGCAGATGTGAGGAATTCACTGGACTTCATACATCAGTTGTCCTTGGCCCCTCCTACCTCCAGTCCTAAGCTTTCTGAACACCTCATCTGTCATTGTGGGCACTTTAAACTAGAATCTATATTGAGCTCAGGTTCCTACATGATTAAATAAAAAATAATCATCCTTCTCTGCTGTTGCCTCTGAGGGAGAGAGTTTGTGACTCCACCCCCACTGCCAGCGCCCCCTGTCGGGGCTTTGGAGAAGAGTGGATTTTAAATCTTAATAGTGAGACTCTGTGTCAGTTTCTTATCCTTGCTGAGTCGCCAGTTCTTCAGATAACAGTAGAAACGATGGTGCCTGTATCCCAGGGCAGGCAGTTGTGATGGTTGAGATGTGTTTTAGGTGACCTCTGCCTGGTGTCCTTTAATTAGGATGGTTTGGACCCTTATTTTGTGCTGACGTTTTACCTTTATTTTTCCATTTAATTTAACTCTGTAGAGGAGGTATCATTATCTCTCTCTTCAGATAAAGAAACCAAGGCTCAGAGAGGTGAAATTTTGACAGTTACGGGTTGAATTGTGTCTCCTCCAAAAAAGGTATGTTGAAACCCTAGCCCCCACTACCTCAGAATATGAGGTTGGCCCCAATCCAATAGGACCAGTGTCCTTATAACAAGGGAAGAGTTAGATGCAGAAATACAGAGAAAGACGTGCACAGAAGGAAGACAGTGCAAGGACACAGAGGGAGGAGACACCAAGGAATGCAGGGATTGCCAGCAAATACCAGAAGCTAGAAGACACAAGGAAGTCGGTACCATATTCTCCCCCAGACCCATCCGAGAGGCCACGGCCCCATTGAATGCCTTGATTTCGGCCTTCTAACTCCAGATCTGTGAGACAGTCGCTTTCTGTTGTTTTCATCTACTCAGTTTTTGGTATTTGTTATGGCAGCCATAGGAAACCAATACATCCCTCAGGGTCACACCATGAATAAGTACCAACGCCAGGGTCCAGTTCCTGGCCTGTCTGACTTAGACACTGGGCCGATAACCACTCCTCTACCAGTGCTACTCAAAGTGTGGTCCCTGGACCAGTAGCATTGGCCTCTCCTGGGAACTTGTTAGAAACATAGAATCTCAGGCCTCACCCCCAGAACTACTGAATCTGCATCTGCATTTGAACAAAATCTTGGGGGAATTCTGATGCACTTGAAAGTCTAGGAGAAACACTGCTATGGACTACCTTCTATCGTTACCAACCAATATTCATTCCTTCCTCTTCCTTTATCTAGCTCCTCTTTGGTGTGCTCTTGGAAGTGGGGCTTTCCATTTCTAGTATGTTCTCTTTCCAGTCCATTTCCACTCTACTCAGCATCCTTCCTTAATCCCCTAAGATTTACTTCGTTCTTTACCCATGGTGGGGACATTGGGTGCAGTAGAGAGGTGACAAGCTTTGGACCTTATTGAACTTGTTTCAAGATCTTGCTTTACCACTCAATGGGAATATGAAAGGGCAAGTCACTTGTCTTTTTTGAGCGTTAACTTTTTCATCTATTCCTAGTGACGTTACCGTAGTAGAAGCTGTTATTGCCATCTTGTGCCTGGACCACTGAAGTGGCCTCATAAGTGACCTCCCCATGCCGATCGATCTCAGTCTATTCTCCTTACTGTAACTTCAGTGATCCCTCTCTCTAAAACATGCAAATCCAATCATGTTATTTCCCTGATTAATGCCTACCATGCCTTCCCTGCCCTTAGGATAAAAGCCTGAATTCCTGAACATGGCCTACTATTCCCTGCATGATCTGCCCATGTCTATTTCTCCCATCCCTTATCTCATGTCACTCACCTCCCTCACTTTCTTATTTTTTCTCTCGGCACACTAACCTTCCTTGACTCTCTCAAGAGAGCCATCACCTCTTTCAGGTCTTCCCTGCACCACACCTCCCTCCCTAAACGCCTATGTCTTGTGTTCCTTCTCTATGCTATTTTTTAAATCAGAAAATTAATCAAGCTCTTTATTAATTGCATGCTGGTTTGTCTGTATTCCTCACTAGACTACCTGAGCATGGAGGCAAAGACCATGACTGTCTTTGTGTCCTGACCTGTAGCCTGGCATTAGTATCCAGTCAGCTCTCACTACGCATTTGCTGAATAGATGAAAGGAACTGGGAGATGACCCAGACTTCAGGCAAGCATTGTGCATTCCCTTGAAGAAACATTTCTTTCCAAGGCCTTACTGCTGTTTTACAGATTAGGTGCCAGTTGTAGAGTAAGTACAGGAACAACCAGTTTATTTTTTCTGAAGTTTCTTTGTTCTTTCCCACATGCTGAAGCCTCCTAGATCCCACCTTGTTGAACAAAGCGAAAGTATTAACTCTTAATTGCTTTAAGTAAGGCCCGTGTGATCTAACTGCTAATCAGAGGCTTGCATTTAAGAAGAAAAATGACTAATTAACAGGCTCTGGTACCGCCAATATTCAGGATCCGAGCTCTGTGCCTGGCAGCCTGGTGGAAGACACTCCATGAGTTCTGAAGGGTCTTTGGGGTTTAAGTGGTTTTTCACTCCCAGAGAAGTTGAAACAACACCCAGACCTTGCAAGGAGGAGGCATTCTGCCAGAGGATGAACCCATGAGTCCTGGGAACCTGTGCCTCCTGTACATTGTCAGGAGCAACAAAAGCTGAGAGTCTGAAGTAAAAATGTTAGAAATACAACAGGAAGGCTCCTGAGCCACTTGGTATAAGAATAACAAAAGTGTTTAATGTTTGGAAAAATAGAAAAGTATTCTCACGGGATGGGCCAATTTTGGCTTTGCACATACCACATCCTCAATAACTTTTGTTGAATGAATTTCTGGTGTGTGACACTTACAGAAAAATATATATGTAAACACTTATTGAAAAGCATGAAAGAAACCCTGAATAAATGGAGACTATAATCCCCTATTCATAGTAGGAAAACTCAGTGTCATAGAGATGCCACTTCTCCCCAAATTAACCTATAGATTCAAGGCTAGTTCAGTCAAAACCCCAACAGTGTTTTTAAGGAAAGTGACAAGCCAAACCGAACATTCATGTGGAAGAGTAAAGGGCCAAGAATAGCCAAGTGTTTTTGAAGTTGGAGCAGATAGGAAAGAAAGAGAACCAACTTCCTTTAGTAGATACCAAGGTTTACTCTAAAGCTCTGTAATTTTGAGGAATGGTTTTGTTTTGGTGTTTGCTTATTTCGAAAGCTGGTCATTCAGTGAATGAATTCTTGTCCAACTTTCCTAGTGTTACTCTGCACCAAGGGTTTTTAATGAACAGTGAAGGCCTACATGAATCTGCTGCCTTGGAGCTCGGCTGTAAGCTGCAGCTCAGGGCAGGGGAAAGAGCATGGGCCAGATGTACCAGGACTGAGCCTCTGCTCTGGCCTCATGACCTCATGAGCTCTGAGACCTTGGATAGCTGCTGAACTTCTGTGAGTCTCAATTTCTCCATCTGTAATTTTTTTATACATTTTTATTTATTAAAGGGAGGGAAAGAGAGAGAGAGGGACATCGATTTGTTGTTCCACTTATTTATGCATTCATTGGTTGCTTCTTGTATGTGCCCTGATTGGGGACCTTCTTCACAGAGTTGGAGGTGACAAGAGTGATTGATAATAAGCTATTCAAATGTTTTATAAACTGGGCAACAATGGGGAGGGTTTTGGATAAACATAATGGAAAGGGATGTCAATAAATGGTCTACCAAGTCCCAGACACTAGTACCTACACTGTTTGAAAATCCAACTTTCCTGGGATACAGGCCCTGCTGTGCTCTTTTATAACTGAGAAAACTGAGATTACAAATAGCAAACCCAGGGATCGAAATCTCTTCTTCCTGGTCCCAAGGCCCATGACTTATTTCTCTACCTGCTCTTTCCTCAGATGGGCCAGCTACATCCAGTGCTGGGAGCCTGACATTTGTCTCCAGGTCAGGGGCCAGGCCTAGAAGGACCAGCTGAAATCAAGAGCAGCAAACACATTTCCAACAGCTTATCAGACAGCAAGTAGATTCCTGAAAATGAGGTGGCCAGCCATATTTGTATGGAGCGGGATTGAGGGTTTTCCCCACACCTGCTGTTTTAAACGTCAGGTGGGGGTGGGCAGCCTGGGACCTAGATCGTGGGCAGGAGAAGGCCACAGACCCCCGGTGAACTTTCTCCTGACTTAGGCAGAGAGCAGCTGCTGAAAGGGATCGCCTCTCATTCTCTTTATGAAACCAACATGCTGTTCTGGCCCGGAGGAACACAGGTCAGCAACTGCGTGAACTACCCTTTTGTTTGCAATCCAGTTGGAGCGGTGAAGTACTAGGTTGTCTAGGGCGGGACTCTTCCTGGCTCTTTAGTTATTTAAATTATGAAGTTTCCTTTTTGGAAGGAAGGAAGATTTATTGAATGCCTACCTAGTGTCAGGTGTAGTACCATGCACTTTCACTGAAGATTTTATTTAACCCTTACAGAAACTGTATATGTTAGATTCTTTACTTCAGTTTATCAGGTGTTAAAAGGGAAGCTCAGGTGGGATAAATAAACTTACCTGAGGCCACAAGTTTAGTAAGGGCTCAAGCCAAGGATCTGAATCTCCACTCTTGGACTCCAAACCTACCTCTTTCCACAACACGGGTCTGCCCATCCATTGGACACTCATGACAAATATGCCTGTACAGTCCAAATAGAGTTTCATTTGTTAATGCTCTGCAATGGGAGAGGACTGCCAGCCTAGCCAGTAGAAAGCTCATTTGTTTGGTAAACAAAAATTTATTCATTTGCTAATGCTCTCTCCCAGTGAAAACCTGAGCCAATTCTGCCTTTAATGTTATTATAGCTTGAAAGCAAAAATGTCCCCACACTCCGTGTCTTTGAATATCCCATTTGGGACACAGAGGAATGGTGCTTCCTTTGTCTCAACATCAAAGCACAGTGTATGTCTTGACAGGTGTATATATGTGTTGAAAAATATAAGTAAGTACAGAAAATCAAACCCCTAGGGTTGCCCAATTGTCCCATTTCCCAAGAAAATGAAAGCGAGGATAACTTAAAATGAATAAATATATACTTCCCATTTGGAAGTCTGAAATTGACAGCGTTTACCAGAAATTGTATGAGTGGGGAACTCATGCTTCTATTTCACTGTGGCTTTGAATCCGCGCCTGGGCTCTGAGATTCTTCCTCCGTGAGTGATTGCTGCTGCTGGGGGATTTGGCAGTGTGACCAGGCCGAGGGGAGGCATAAAATGATTAGGTCCAAGACTTCATTGCAAAGCTTCTTCCTCTGAGATTTAGAAGCCATCTCTCTTTCAGCCTCTTAATGTTTCCTGAACACCGTGAATTTCTCCAGGGGCTTTATGGCCAGAACTGATCACATTCAATTCTGCAGGGAGGAAATAGGCAGGTTTGTTTCCTTTCTCCCTCCTTCCTTCTCTCTCTCTCTCTCTCTCTCTCTCTCTCTCTCTCTCTCTCTCTCTCTCTCTCGTAAAGAACAAGAAATGGGAAAGAGAGTCCTCTTACCTTGATTGCAGTGGTTGAGAACAGTGGAAACCCTGAGAGTGACCGGCCCTCATCCCGAATCTCCTCTATGAAGTCAAACTGCCCCTACCTCACCCTTCTCATTCCTCTTTATCTCTTTTATCCCATGCCCCCCCCCCCCCCCTTTTCTCTTCCTTCCTGGCTCTAATCTTTTGCAACAGACTTTAAGCCTCTGATGTGGTCAGCCTCTTCTAGTTGAAAGTCACCAAGTCTCACTCAAAGTGTCACAGGGAGAAGTGGTTGTATGGTAGGGACTGGAACCAGAAAGCTCTCCGGGCTGAGGCTGGTGGCTGAGCAGGAGCCTTCATCAGCCACCTGCTCTCAGGAGCCCTCTGGTGACCCTTTCCAGATGCATCAGTGGTGCAGTGTCTGCTAGTCCCCTGAACTTGGACTTGCCGCAACCGGTTCCTCAAGTTTGTGACTCTTCTTCACGGCCCTGGCTCCTCCTTACCTTTTTCTCTGGTTCCTTTCACTTTTATCTCCTGCTTTTAACTATAGCATGCTGTTCACAGTTTCTAGTTCAGATCCCAAACAAGGAATCTGATTTTCCTGTAGTAGTCAGGGCTCTCCACAGAAACAGAACCAAGAGGATATGTGGGTGGGTGAGTGGATGGGTGAATGGAGAGATGGATGGAAAAATATATATCATATCTCTATATATGTCTATAAAGAGATGTATTACAAGGAATTGACTCAATGACAGGATGCTAAGTCTCAAGTTCTACAGCTGGAAACCTAGGAAGAGCTGGTGTTTCAGTTCAAGTCTCAAGGCAGGAAAAAGCTAATGTCCCAGCTCTGGGCAATCAGACAGGAGGAATTCCCTCTTTCTGAAACTTTTTGTTCAATTCAGTTCTTTAATTAATTGGGTGAGGCCCACCCACGATAGGGAAAGCAATCCGCTTTACTCATTTATTGATTTAAAAGCTAAACTCATCCCAAAACACCCAGAATAAAGTTTGACTGAATATCTGGGTATCCCACCACCCAGTCAGGTTGACACATAAAACTAACCATCCCATTGCCCCGGGTCATCTCTCTGGTGCTCTCTCTCCTTCCTCTCTCTTCCTCCCTCTCACCGGGCTGCTCCCAGGAGGTTGGTCTGTTCAGACTTTGGGTTGGATGTCATAGGGCCAGGTGTTCACCTCTCTTCAATTACCTGAGGCTAAGAGGTAAGCTCTGGGGATACATTCACCAGCCACCTATGGGCAATTTTCTTTAGAGGAGCCTGGGTTGGGACTAGTGGAATGATCATATTGTTAAGAGCAGCCCTACAGTCTAAGGCCTCTGGCATGAGCATATGAGGGGAGTTTGAATGGCTAGAGCTGCCAATTTGGTGATGAAATCAGGTATTTTGTCGAGCCACAGAGGGTCATGCCAGGCACTGTGGATACAAAGATAAATGGATGTAACGTATGCCCCCAAGGCCCTCACAAGGGGTAAGAGAGGCAAATCAAGGACCCCAGCCTGGTAAATGTAGAACATTTGGCTACAAGACATCTTGGAGATCTAGTCCAACCTCCTCTGTTTTCCAAGTCGAGAAATGGGAGCCCAGAACTTACCTAGGGTCACGCAGCTAGTTATAGGTAGAGATTTCATTTCAATTGCTAGGTATTAACCCTTTGTGGTCGTATTAAATTTGGACATGGGTGTCGTACTGGTCAGAATTAATTTCCATTGAAAAAGCAGTGATACATAACATGCAAGATTATGAAGGATAAACAAGAGAAATTATGAACTGATACATGAATGGAGTTAAGATTCGTACGGTTCCTTGCTGTGGTGGCTGAGAGCAGACATACTACCAGGACGGTAAAAAAGCTTTGGTGGCTGAGAGTAGACCAATGACCTCAAAGGGTTAAATATATACCATGTGCTAGAAATTGAGCTAGACCTTTTCATGTTTATTTTTTCATTTAACCCTTTTAACAAGAATGTAAGGCAGGCTTTATCCAGAGGCAAGACCTGAATTTCAGAGAGGTTGATTGACTCACTCAAAGTCATACAAGTGGGTCGAAGAGAAATGAAAGAAGGTCTCCTGTGATATCAGTGTTGCAAAAAAGGTGGCACTATGCTAGTAATTATAAGTATAACCTCAAGGTATCTTTAAGAAAGGCATCCAGTGCTCACCAATGTGATACTTTGTTTCTTTCTGGAAAAACAGATATCAAATGGATAGAAAAAGAGAGGCAGGGAGGACATTTTTGAGAGGTTGGATAAGAAAGGAATGTGAGCCTGGCCAGGCGTGGCTCAGCTGTTGAGCGTCCACCTAGGATCCAGGTGATCGGGGTTCGATCCCTGGTCAGGGCACATGCCGGGGTTGTGGGATCGATCAATGACTCTCTCATCATTGATGTTTCTCTCTCTCTCTCTCCCTCTCCTTTCCTCTTGCTCAAATCAATAAAGATATATTTTAAAAAAAGAAAGGAATGTGATAGAAAGAGAAAAGAGATGAAGTGGACATCAATCCCCATCAATGAAAGATGTTTTCGTTGAGGACTTTGTAATATCCCAGGAAAAGATCCATTTTATAGGTAAATAGGATAATTCAGTAACAAAGAAGAGAGGGAAAGAATCAGGGAGGGCAGTGAGGTATGGCCCGCTCAGTGCACCAAAGAGGCATTCCGTCCTTACTTTCCTTAACCTGAAAGACCCAAAAGCCTGGCCAAAGAGCCATTTAAAATATCACATGTGAAATTTTTCCCCAGGCTCGGTTTGCAGTCTTTCCTGACATAAGAGCATTCAGACCAAAATGAATACTGAGCTCCTGGCTTCTGCAAAGCAGGCAGGTTCTCCTGGTCAGCGGAGCCGCACGCAGAGGCGGGGGAACGTCTCTGGTCACGGCGAGTCAGGCCGTCTTCTAGAGTTCGGTGTCTTCATCTCCCTTCTCTCCCCCATCCCATTCCCCTCTTTCCTCCTGTTTTCTGTTCTTTCTCCCATCGTTCTCTATTTCTGGTTCTGTATTTTTATAGCATCGTATAGAGAGTAGGGATCATGACTCAAATTACTACACAGGCCAGAGGGCCACTAAAATTAGGATGTAATACTGTATGGAATGGAGAGGCCTGCGGACAACTGCAAGTGCAGGCCTAAGCTGCGAGGGGCAGCGTCTGCTCAGCAAGCCCAAACCGTTGCCACATCTGACTGCGGACTCTGTATTGCCAAGTCCCCCAACTTTTCAAAAAAACCTGAAAATCTATATTTGTCTTTTATGAAATACCCTGATTTTTAAATTTTATCAGTTAATTTTGTTCTTTTTCAAAGTCTAGCAGGCTGGTAGTGACCTATAAACCACCAGCTCCCGACCACTGGTCGACAGCAAACAAAGTCCATTGCTTCTAGCTGTGTGGCTCTGAGAATACCTCTTAACCTCTCTGAGCCTTAGTCACATGACTATTAAGTAGCTAGATGATATATTAAGTGCTAAGCTTACTGTCTCACACAGAGTAGATGCGCCATAGATAATAATTCCCTCCCTTCCCTTCCGCTCCATCCCATGACCACGGAGTTTTAATCATGTGTACATCTGATGCTCGAGAGGGGTATGCAGTCTATGACAAGACCAGTGGCTTCTGCAACGTCAGCCTGAGCTCCTTCTGCAAGTGATTAAATCAGAAGAGCTCACAGTGTATTCTTACACTGCTTTGTTGCAAGCCCTTTTCCCAAAATGCATTTTACATGGGCAATGAGTCTCTATTCATGCACAATTTCACATGAAAAGATTTGCCCTTTTCATTGTACGCATGGGTTGAGTCGGCCAGCCAGCATGAAAATATTTCCATTCATTAGCATGCCGAATGATGTCATTGGCCTGGAGCTCGGGCAGATATTGCCATGGACTGAGTCAGGATGCTAGCGCTCTGAGGATCCTCATGGGAGGCCCTCTAGTCCCGCCCTTCACCCAATGGTCCTTTAAATGCAGCTTAAAATATCTTCATAAGGTGGTGAGGGCTCACTATTCTGAGAAGCTGCCTAGGCTACTCCAGTTATTTGAAATGTTTTCCTTATATCAAATTTAAATCTGAATTTCAGTAACTTCTGCCCATTGGTTCAGATCTACCCTCCAGCAGTACTGAGAGTAAGTCTAGCCACAGCACAACATGATATTCCATTAAATAATCATAATAGTGAGAACTTGCATAACATACATGTCAGGATTGCTCTCAGTGGTTTACATATATTGTTTAACATTCACAAAAAACCCACGAGGCAGATAATAATAAAGCATCCTCATGTTAAGAATAAGAAAACTTGAGGGGCGGAGCAATTAGGTGACATCCCTGAAGTCTCAGGGCTTGTAAGTGGAGAGGCAGGAAGGAAGTCATGGCAGTTCATGGCCTTGGGGACCACATCCTTGTGCACCCAGGTCTAGTGTGCAGGATCGAGGACTTTGATGTCACCCAGGGCCAGACTCTGCCCCTATCTCTCTGAGTAAACTCAGGAACGTTGTCCATATCCCAGACCTTTAATGAGGGTGATGCCCCCTCTCAGGGTTGAAATCTCCTTAAATTATCTAGAACAGTGCCTGGCAAGTAGTAGACACACAGTAAGTTTTTGTTGCATAAATGACATTTATCAAGATTCCAGACAATGCATCACCAGGTCTTTCATCTTTTCTTCTGTGGCAGACTTTCCAAGAGCCCTGTTCTTATTACTGCTCACCTTTCTTTGGACACTCTCCATTTCCCTCTGTTCTTCTAGCATCATTGAAGCTAAGACTCTGCCAATACACTTCTTTCTCAAGTATCTGTTCTGTTCCAAGTACTGCTAAATATATGAGGCTAAATATATGAGTTAAGACAAAAGCTTTGCCCTAAGGGCCCTCAAGTGGAATAGGATTCGTGATACAGACTCACGGAAAGGATGAAAGGGGGCGTGAAGGAGGGAGGACAGTTCTATCCAGGGTGGGGTTAGGCACACATCATTTTTTGAGTAAAAAAGAAGGAAGAGAAAGAAGGAAAGAATATGGGTGGTTTAGAACTTTGGGAGAATCTCAGTGTCAATAAACATTAAAATCATTACACAAACTCATGGAAGAATATCTAAAATGGGTTACGGGGAAATATCTAAAAATGGGTTACGGGGAAATTCATAAATATGACAAAAAAGTATAACATAAAAAGGGTAAGATTAGTACATTTTACTACTTCAGAATATAGAATGACTGTATCACAAAAAAGACAAACACAAAAAACTGGTGTGTAACAAAAGATGTGGGTTATGAGATCACTCACAGATTCAAAGATACCTACAAAGGACAAGTATCCAGAGAAACAGAAAATCGGTGACTAAAAGCCAAAAATATACATAGAAAGTGAGGAAAGGAAGTGTATGGGCAAGTCACTTAAGAGAAATCTTAAATGCCTAATAAACAACCAACCTTAGTAATCTGGGGAATTCAAATTGAGATAATAATGAGAAAGACAATTTTTCACCCATCAGACTAGCAAACATTTAAAGGTGTGACAAGATCAAGTGTCAGTGAAGGAATAAAGAAAGGAAAATCATCATGAATTGCTGGGGAAATATACATTGGCAATACACCTGCAAAGAGCAAGTTGGCTGTCAGAGTGTACACGTTCCCTATGACCCAGTAATTTGCATATATATGCATATATACATCCATCCATATATACACTTATATACATATACCATCTACATATATACGCACACATATATGTGTATATTTGTCCTCAAGAGAATATTATGGACATGTGAACAAAGAGACATATACCAGAAAATGTATTGCAATTTTATTCACAGTAGAAAAAAATGTAAACCACCTGCATGACTATCATTTGAGGACTAGATGACTAAAGTATTTATATAATGGAATACTTAAAAAGAATAAATTAATGGTGAGACCTGAAACACGAAATTTAAGTGAAAAACGTGCCGGATGATATTTAGTGCGTGCACAGCACGACATTGTTCATGGCTTCTCTGTTAAACCCAGACAGACATAAAACACCACCGTATGTCCTTCATACATAAAATGTACAAAAAACGGACCAGAAAAGATATACCCTTGATTCATAAAAGTAGTGGCCTCTAGACAGGGAAGAAGAAATGAGGCCATCAAAGAGAGCCAGAGGGGACTTTAATTTTCTCTGAAATGTTTGATCTGTTTGTTAGGAAAATGTTTAAAGCAACAATGTCAAAAACGTTAACAGCTGTCCATTATTGGTGGTGGGTCCACGGATGTTTGTTTTATATTTTGTTGTCATTTTTGTTACTTTTATAACTATCTCAAAAATTTGAATTACGATACTAGGAGAGGCAGAGCTACTTTAAGCGGCGTATCTGGCTGGTGGGTGAGGGTGGGATGCAGGTCAGTTCCCCAGGCGTCTTGCCTTCAGATGGCCCTGAAATAAGCCAAGCTCCACCTTGTGAGAAAGAAAAGTCACACAGCAATCCACGTGCTTCTGAGGGTCATGGCTTGTGACCCTCACAGGAAACAATAGTGGGACTTTTTGCTAAAAATCAAATATGAAAGGTTAAGTAAAAGAAAAATTTACCTTTCTGTGTTCAAACTCAATTAAAGCATCAGTAAACATCGGTGAGCACCTTCCCCTGCAGCCCACACTGTGCTGGGTGGAAAGACCCACAGATAAACCTCTTCTTTGGAAGCAGGGAGCCGAAGCTGCGTTTTACCGAGCGCATACCCTTGCCTCCAAATGCCTCCTCCAACTCCTCTTTTGTGAGCATTCCACACAAAAATCCCGAGAAGTAGGTATTACTATCCCCAATCTACAAATCCACTCTCCTGAGATTGAGCCAGCCCAAAGTCACAGCCAATTACTAAGTGGCAGCGTGAATTCTCAGGCTCAGATATGCGACATGAGACTCACCGTGGCTCAAGCAGACGCTGGATATTTTCAGAGAAGTGAGATTGGTGCTCTTTAGAGAGATGTGCAATGTTCTATAAAAAGCAAAACTTCCTAACCTTTGCTTTAGTCCTTGAAACTGAGAAATAAAATTGTAGGTGGAACTAATGGCCTTTGGCTGACCGCCTGCCTGCCATCTAGCTGTTGTTCCCACTGGGCGGGAACCGTGTCATCGGCGGTGGTTGGGGCTTGGGTGCTGCGATGCCGAGTGTCCTCACAGAGTGCAGGCACCTGCCAGCGACGCATCGTCATCTGGGAAGCCTGCGAGCACCTAATTGACTCTTCGTTCAGAGGACACCAAGGTTTCCGTCCAGCTTCCTCTGTGACGTTAGCCAGAATGAACTTTCCAATCCTTAGATCTCATGCATTTAAAGTAGTTCCAGTTCTTAGGTCGACAGTACAGGGAGGGGACTAAGTGAACGGGATATGCTGGATAACAGAGTGATCGCTGAGCATTTTCAAATGGTCTCTCTTGATCCTCAAGGCAGTGCTGTGGGGGACAAAGAAAAATTCCTGAAACCTCCGTTTCTCAGAGGACAGTCAGGCTACAGAACACTCTGATAAGTGGGTCTCTGGTCACCAGAGCTGTTTTTGGACTCTAGAGTATATATCGACCTTGACAGGCTAGGCAACAATTATTATTCTCATGCTCTGACGACAGCTTTCCAAAGCTGCCCGGTGGTTTGGCCTGTTCCCCGAGGCAGGCGTGGCTCCCCCTCACACCCGCAGCCCTGCTCGAGCACCGTCTTCGCGGGTGATACCTGGACAGCACACAGGGGCAGTCACTAGAAGACCTCACTCAAGCTTCCCTTTCTTAATGACACCTGTGTGTTTAGACCTCTTTTAACTCAGGGCAGCATTGGAGCATCTCAGGGAGCAGATATGACATGGAATGGATTACTTATATGTCACCAGTAACTGACAGGTGCACCACGTGCACCAGGCATGCTGGAGGATACAGTGGCGCTCACTACAAAGGCATAGCTGTAGCGTCCTTTGGATATTACCTCTCTGCTTGGCACAGGGGCCAGACATTGCTATTCCCCTTGCTTCCACATTTTCACAGTTGTGGTTCTCTACGCCCCAAGTACCATCCGGGGTCACCTTGGCTTCCCGTCCCACCGTCGTCGTGTAAGTGCTTCCCGGCCCTCCTACCTCTGGATTCGGTCATCCCCACACATACTCCCAGAGAGCCCTTTCTTCTTCTTACATGACATGAAACTTGTCACGTGGCTGATCATTGTCATTGTCTGAGCTGGAGGAGGGGCAACAGGCCTAGAGAGAGCCAAGAATTTCTCTAGTACATAGGTTTACACTTATGTGTTTACGCAGAACCAGCTCCTGCCTCAGGGCAGCCCCCCGGGCCTGCTGCCCCAGCACACCAGGCAGGGACTTCCCTTACCATGCCATCATCATAAGGAGAAGGGCAGGGAGCGCCAAACTAGCTGCCCGTCCTCTCCTATTTTACCTGCTGACACCAGCCAGGGTTAGGGTGACATGGCTGGGTTTTCGCTCTCCCCTATCCTACCCATCCTACAGTTTGATAGAAAACTCTTTCCCTAGATTCATTGTCAACATTGTTTCTAAAATACCATGCCATCTATTTTTATAGTTTTATCTTACAGTCCACCACCTGCTTCTCCCTGGGCCTTGGTTTCCCCATCTGTACAATAGGAGAGTTGGAGAAGATAAATCTCCAAGGTTCTTCCCTGGGTCATGTTCTGAATCTGTGAAGCACCCCCTTTGTGGTGTGTGGAGCCCAAAGAAATATCCCCCTATTATAAGGGCCATGGAAGGCAGTTTAAATGAATACTATTTACTGTATCCCAAGATTCAGTTGTCCGACTTATTTATCTCCCCTTCCAACCTGCTCCAGGTGGTCGAACCTCCACCCCCTGGGCCTCCTAGAGGATTAGTGCTCCTGCAGAGATCTGATACGTATTATTTAATGAAAGCCATAACACAGAGAAGTTAACAGTGATTAGAATCTATTTGCCTTCACTTCATCTTATTACAGATTATACCTGTATATTAAATCCATAATTCTCTGATTACCAAGGAGTTCAGCTGAGGTCCTGGGCCTCTTCAGTCCTCATTAGCCTTGCCCAGCTGAGCTCCTGCTGGACTGAACCCTCGCCACAGCCTTTCTCACTGGGCAGCTGGAGCGAGAATGATTCATTCTGGGAACCGTGTCTCCTTTGCTGTAAACTATTTGCATAGTATGTGGACTTGCACAGACCTAGCCTATGCCAGGTCCCAGAGAGGTCTGGTCTCACTCTCCACCCCCACTGCTGCTTATCTGAGAATGACTGTACATTATTCAGTAAATGGCCCCATCTGGAGAATTGACACCGTTTTCTCATTAAACAGAATTTTAAATTTAGATATTTTGAGAGGCAGCATGCTATAGGGGTTGTGTACAAATTCTTGGGACAAGTGGGATGTGTTTTATGGTTGATGGTTGATTTCAGAAGAGTTACCTAAGCTTTGTAAGCCTCAGCTTATTTATCTATAAAATGGGAATATTAATAGTGCCCACTTCCTAGAATAAAATGAATTATAACATATAGGAAACATTCAATATATGCTACTTTATATTATTGTTAATATTAATTAGTATTTTTCTGTGAAATAATAGAATAGCATAGAGGCAACAGAAAAAACAATATTTATTTTACATATATAAGGAAATCAAGCTAGGTGAAGAGAAGTGACTTCATACTTTTTATAAACTTTTATGAAGCACTTACTGTGGGCCAACCCCTCAACATTCAAAAATCAATGTCCAACACCAGTCTGTGCCCCTCAAACAATAAGTAGCCATTAACTGTGCCTGTGGGACAGGGAAGGCTTCCTAGAGGAAGTGTCGACTACATTGGTCTTGATGAATCAATTCCATACTTCAATACCTCACCTCAATCTTTAAAACCACACCTAATGTCACCTCCTTCGTTAAGCCCTCCTCAATTCCCTCCTCCCTGGCTAATATTAATTGATGATTTTATCTTCTAGCTGATATCTGTACTTTGCCTATACTGATGTGTTTGCATATGAAATGCACATAAAAAGTGGAGACTTTTAACATCTTTTCAGTTTTCTACATCTCGAGCACATAACCTGCTATCTGGAACATAGCAAAGGTTATCCTAATTGCTGACATCTATGACATGCTTACTGTTGATAGGCATTCCTCTAAGTGCTATATTTACATCAACTTACTTAACTTCCTGGAAACTCTGTGGGGATGCTGAGCCACTGAGAAGCCTAGTGATCTTCCCATGATTACTCAGTAGCCAGGATTGGAACCTAAGTAGTCTGGCCCCAGAGCCCTTGCTTCCGGCCGTTGTATAATGACTCTCCATGATAATGGTCACCGAGTGCTGGGCCCTTCAGCTGTACAATCTTATTTAATTTTCACAACAATACTCTGATGCGAGTACTATTCTAATGTTCATTTTACGATGGTGTAAACTGAAGCCAAGCGTTTTTATTTGCTTTACCTAAGGACCCATGGCAAGCAAGTGGCTAGAGTTTAAATTCAAGCCTATTGCCAGAGCCTGAAATATTATCTACTACCCCAATACCCCGTAAAATAGTATATGGAAATCCGCAGTAGTATATGAGATTACTTTTATGTGGTTCATGGTTTATTTTAATAATGATGTATCTCTTTTAATGTGCACCACCAATAATATGACTAGAATTTTACCTGTGACATTATTAGTGTAAATGCTTAATATGAGGTTGGAGTAAATATTTAAGAGTTAGAATGTGTTCTTTGAAAAACTGCTGAGATTGTAGATATGAGAAATGGGTACATAGATGACTTTGAGAAGCTCTGTGTTACAGCCCCTTGCCTCCCCAACATGTGGACAGGACAGTGAGAGGAAACATGAGATCATCCCAGGTGGTAAAGCACCAGCAAAGCTATGAGGTTTAGAAAATACTTGGCAGTTCCACACAGGTATTGTCTGGATTTGTCTGCCTGTGATTCAAACTTTATTCAATAGAAAATAGAGCATCTTCGGAGCTTTAGGAACATGACATTGCCTATTAGTATTTATCTTTTAAAGTCGTGTGTCTTTATTGTCCATCTGGATTTATAAGAGCCTGACAGCATCAATGGGTAATCACCGTCGCGGGTCCGGGCTGCCAGCCGCCCCTGACACGGTGCTCGGGAGGGCGTGCGGTGAAGCCCGAATGTGCTGCCGCAGCTTCACCGTGTCTGTGTGATGCAGGGCCCGCCTCCGCCGTTCACCTGCGCATCTTGCCAATTAGGGCATTAGCCTCCGTTTAGAAAGTTGTTTCTAACCACCAAGAGTGGTAATCTTGCACCCTTCTCTACTTGAAATCGTAAAACTAATTGAACAATTCATTGAACCTAATGGCTTTAGAAAAATCAATAATTGCCTCCCATTATTGATATTGTAGAAGCACATGGAAGAAATTACCCAATGTAGAAATAAGCCAGTTCAAATAAATAATTCAACAAGCTGCCTGGCAATCTATTCAGATTTTGAACTTGAACGATTACGTGGGATTTCTTAAGTATAAATAATGAAAGAAATGTGCTCAGTGCTGCCAGGGTGTGGACTGAGGCTGCGGACAGCAAAGATGCCAGGTCCTGGCATTTCTCTCACTAATCCTGGCTGTGTGTGGTCAGCAAATAGTCTTGTGGCTGTAAGATGGGGGGCGGGGCGGTGTGCGGACACTGGCTTCCAATTAGTGTGATTAGCATTTGAGGTCAGAGCATGACAGTAATGATATGTTGTTAAATTTCTCTAGTAATTTACAAAGCACGTTCACCTAACTATAAGCCAGGTAGATAGTTTGCAAATGGGAAACTCAAGGCCCTGTTTTCTATCTAAGGAACCAATAATTAAGAAAGGAACTATAATTTGGTCAAGGTCACATAGCTCAACAGGATAGATAGAGTTCCTCTCTTATACTCCTCAGCCATTAGTGGGTCTCTTCCCAAGGCAAGGGGTGAACACCATCGCTGCTGGTGAGAACCTGTGATGTTCCGAAGTAGAGCACGGGATCGGGACTGTGGGGGACTATCAGCCAGGTCCTTAGACTGACCCACTCCTTTGCTCTGGTTCCCAGTTGTCAAGACACGAGGCACATGTTTGCCAATGACAAAACCTGTGTCCTGGGTCTTGTTGTGAAGACAAAAATTGTAGCAGGACTGTGTGAGGAGAGATCCTTTTTCCACTAACTCCCCTTTTCAAAACAGCCATGTCACAGGGCCCCGTCAGAGAACAAGAGAAAAAAGAAAGCATCAGGGGGGCGGTCCCATGTGAGTTGCAGTTCAGGACACTCACACATCCTTTCACTCATTTTTCTTGCTCACCACCGTGGCCCATGTATACAAGGCAGTGCTCAATACCACCCATAGGACGCACCAGGCACTGCTCTAAGCGGTTATGAATTAAGTCGTTTGACCCTCCCCATAACCTATGGGTACATACTTTTATTACAACCATTGCACAGAGGAGGAGATTGAGACATGGAAAGAGTAAGCCCCCATCCAGTGTACCGCAGTGAGGGTTCAAGGATTCAATCAAGCGCAGGCCAAGAGGCCAGAGAACCCATGATCTGAACTGCTGCACCTATTCTGGTCCTGGAGAGTCTGTGCTTCTGCAGACCCGGGCTCCATCCCTTCCACATGGCTCTGTGCCCATCTCTGTGGCCTGCATCAATGGCTTCTGGTTGGGCTTGGCCAAAGCGCCAGCAGGAAATGAGATGGAAGAAGAAGACTCGGGCAGTGAGTCTCCTGGCTCCGTCCCTGCCAAAGCCATGGGGTCCTCAACCTGAGGCCACAGCTCCTATTGAAAAGCCCCCTTCAGTAGCTATAGCTGCACCTACCATTCTCTCCTGGCTCTTCCCCTCGACCCTCCAGGCTGAATGGGCACCCCATTACTGTTAGCCTGGAGTGCTTCACCTTCCATGCAGGCTCCCCTTACCCTGTCTACACCTATACAAAGAGTCTCCTCATTAAACACCCTTCCATTACGTCATTTGAATGAACCGTTTGTTTCATGATGGAATCCTGATGGATATAACTGTCCTAGCAAATAAATAAATAAGACCCTTAATAAATATCAGTTGGAGAGAGAGGGAAGGATGGAAAGACAGTAAGGGAGAAATTAAAGGCCCCTGTTAAAGAAATTTAGAATGCCAGTCCACCTCCCCTCACCAGGATGAGTCACTTTCTTTTCTTACAAATAAGAATCACTTTGGTTATAAAGCTCTAAGAAATGTTATTTCATTTTTAGCATGTATAGTATCACCCCCGCTTTGCAGATCACAAAACTGATCTTCAAAAAGTCATTTGTCTAAGTTCACATTGAAATTCTGATTCCAAATCCAGTTCATTTTCCAGCTGCAATTTCGGGGCATTAGGTGTCTCCTCCCCCACAGTGATCCAGATGTGCAGGAAGTGAAAACCACCTTGGAGGAAGAAGGGCTTTGGTCATAACGAGAATTTGATTTAGGGTCTGTCACATCATCACTTAGTCTACCTTCTTCTCTGGCCCCTGTACACCAATCTCAAGTTCATCTTGGGGGTGGGGAAGGCAACTCAAGCAACTCGAGTGCTGAAAAATGTGTTTGTTCTACGTGGTTCCTTTCACCTCAGTCTTCCAAGGTAGTAGGCCTAGACCATTTTTATAAGCAGCACACAGCAATCGATGTAGAGATGCACTAGTGCACTTTTCTGATTGCCCCCTTTGAAAAATGTAGGTCTTTTGTTAAAACTTAGATATTGATATTTGTACAGATGGGTGCCATTTGAATGTATCACCGTGAAATCCCCTGAGGCCTTGGAAGGTCTCTCTGAGGAATGTTTATTTGAGGATCCAAAAGGCCATCACTTCTCCACATGCCGTTGGTTCCGTCCTTCTAGAAGTACATTAATCCTGGGCCCAGACAGCGCCTTTAAACTAGACTGGAAATACCAGTTATTAAGAAGCCACATTTTTTCCCGATAGGAGGAAAATATATGATTATGTCTGGGAATGTTTAACATTCTAAACAAGTGGCCAAATAATGAACCATATAAGCAGCTATAAGTGTGAACAGAGGTTCAAGATGCGAGACTGAATGGATTGTTTTGAACTAGACCAAGCAGTTGCTTCATTCTCTATGGACACTCTAAAATCAGGAATTTTCTAACTGAAAGGAAAACAACTGAACAGAACGGGGAAAAGCACACATATGGCCCAAATGGGGCGCGCACTCTTTTGTCTTCTCTCCACAGCCAGTGTCTTATTAGAGTGCCATTGTATCTTTAGTATCTTGTTTTCTATCTAGCTGCCAGTGTGCTGCCTAGCATGTGGTCAGTTCTCATTAAATAATTATTGAGTGATTGATTGTCTGGCTAAATGAATGGTTTAGTAAAGTTCATTCTTATTTTTCATGTAACCCTCAAAAATTCCATGAGATAATCAAGAGCAGGAATATTTCTTCCTCCCATTTTATAGATGCAGAAACTGAGGCCCAGATAGGTAACATATCTTGCCCAAAGTCACACAGTAAATTAGTGGCAGAGCCAGGAGTAAAAACTTGGTCTTTTAATGACAAGGCCAGTGGTCTTTCTATTTCCTTGAACTGGTCTCACTTCTTTCCCTTTGCTTTAGCCTTCAGCTGGTCTACAAAATTATACTGTGGAGTGGAAATGGCATTTGGGGACTAAAGGAACAAAAGCAAAGCTCTTCCTGTGTCAAAAGCGTGAAATCCCCAAATGAAATGGGAGGCATTGAATTCCCTGATATAGGGATCAATGTACTAGAAGAGAACTGAATGACAGATATGAAATTAATGACATTTAAATTTATGCAGTTACAATAGAAAACAATTCTTCTAGAATGCATTCCTGAGGCTTTAATACATGGTGGTAATTAAAAGAGCTCCTTTAAATAATTTATTATAATTATGTTTTAAATGATCCAGTCCTGAATATAGTTGACTTTTTGGTGTTTACTGGTAGCTGGTGACATTTGGAATTGACTAGAAATTGGCAGTAACTTGACTATATTTCATATACAGAGAACTGAACTGCCTCTTGCAGTTGAATTGGGAAAGCATGCCAGGCCTCCGGTCCACCCCTCACTTTTTGCCCTGTGTCAGTGATCTGATGAAAAAGAGTCAGCATGAGTTAAAGTTGAGCCTTAGGATCGGGCACATTCTGCAACTTTTAAAAGCAAAAGATTTTATGAGAAAGTGGAGAACTAATTACATGCTTTAGTTGGGAGACTTCACCCTCTTCAAGTCCAGGCTGATTGTGAGTGAAATTCGCAGAGTTGGCTAAAACTTTGTGCTAATGAGGTTGGAGTGATAAATTAAACCACAAGTGAGCCATTTTCCTTTCCATAGTTGTTATCTCTTATCTTTGCTTAAATCTTGTGGCTTACAGGCAGAGAAACTGAGGCTCAGAAAAGTTGAGAGTTCTGCCTATAGCACACAGCTCCAAGGGTTGGGGAGAGGTGAGCTACTTTTGGCTCTGGGTTACATGCTTTCTCCAGCTGTACCCCAAGGGTTGCTCATATGACTGTGATGTTTTACATGCAACATCACAGTGTGACACTTGTTGTAAAAGTGCACCTCCATTTGAATGGCGGGGTCCAGAGCAGTGAGTTGACTGATTTGCCCAAGGCCACAAAGTTGTAAGGACAGGACTTTGATCCAGGCTCCTGAGTCTAACTCTAGAAATCTCTTTATTAAATCACAGCTTCTTGACTTAGAGAAGACAAGCAGGAATATGTCCTGGATTGTCAGGGGACTGCGTGAAGGTCACGGTTGGGTTGGTGGTAATTCATTCCCTCCAGTTGTGGGGAAATGCTCATGTTTCCTGAATTCCTGAGATAACCTCTGGGACCCTTCCTGTTCATTTCCCTTCCCTGAACTTCCTCTTCCCAAAGTAAGTCGCCCAGAACTCTGCTTAACTCTCTCTGCTTTTCTTCTTTTTCAGACAGACTGTAATCCACTTCTGGAAAAACAGGTTTTTCTCTATATTAACATTTGGCAAGTGACTTGACCTCTCTGAGCTTCAGGTTCTTCATTGTAAGGGACTATCTCTAAATTGCTAATATCTAAATTGAGGGTGGATCCACTGATTTATTTATATTTGTGCCCTTAGCACCCAACTTGGCTCTTACACATAGTAAATAAATGACCAAATCTTGCAAGGTTTTTGTAAGGGTTAGAGGACAGATGTGTAACTGGCCTACAACAGATCTTAGCACTATTAGGTGCTTGATTCATTTTTTCCTGCTGTAGAAAAACCCGAGGGCCTGCAGGATGCTAGGAGTTGTTAGGCACACTGGATATAACAATGAACTAAACAGCTAAAGATTCCTGACCTCTTGGGCCATAGGCTCCAGGAAGGCAAGACACAATAAATAATAAACACACTAAATGAGGAAAGTATATAGTCTGTAAACAGGTAGTAAATACTATTGAAAATTTTCTAAATAAATTTGAGAAGTGGAGATCAGGAAATGGATTGGAGGGCACAGGTTGTAATTTAAATAGGGAGGTTTGGGGCAGCCTCCTGGAATAAGAAGCCTTTGAGTTCAGGAGTTCATTTATTTACCTTCATTCTTTTCTCCCTCCCTCTCTTTTTCTTCCTCAATCCAAGATCTTCCTATATAGCTTTTGTCCCCCTGACAAGATTAGAACGTATTGGAGAACCTAGGCACTTAGTCGTATTGTCCTGTCTGCAGAACTGACTACACAATTTTCAGGGCCCAGTGCAAAAGGAAAACCAGTGTCCTTGTTCAAAATCATTACAGATTTCAAGTCGGCGACGGCAGAGCATTAGGCCAGGTGCAGGGCCCTTCTGCGCAGACCACACACACATGAAGTAGCTGCCCGTGGCCTAGAGATCTGCCATGTCCTGGTTGCAATTGCACCGACTCAGGGTCGGTCCGTCCTCTGCTCTACAGACCAGGAGGCAGCCTCACCACCCGCTGTCTACCTGCACCTTGTCCAGGATCAGGAGTCAGCCCCGTTTCTCAGCGCCTTCCAAGGGCTAACCCTGGCCTCTTCTACTTCCCTGCACTGGGCTAACCCCACACAGGTACTGGTGGGTTTTTAAAGCCAACTGTCCTCAGGAATCAGTAAACCTTCCTGCCCAGGGAGTTTATTTTCTGCAGGTTTGATGGCCAGGGGACATAAGTAGGTGGAGGACTTCAGGATTTCTTTCTTTCTGATGACAAGAGTGCTCTCTCCAGTGGCGCCCTGTGCCTGATAAATCGTAGCGTTAGGTTTCAGTGCCGATGAGCCTCCGACCAGCTCAGGCACTGCCCCCGCCTGGCACCGAGCAATCTATTCCCACCGGCATGGCCCAGCACTGGATGAGCTGCTGAATAATGGAGCTGCCTTACAGGAGCCAGAACTTCGCAGTTTGCCCTGTTCTTTTACCTCACTTGCCCATGCCCCCTTCTCACAGGCGAAGGTACTGCAGTTCCAGAGGGGCGGCGTGACTCCTGCGATACCCACCGTAATCGCACTGGCATTTCTCAGCCAGGTCTTCTGAGTCTCCTGCTGCTCTTCTTCCCACTATTGGCTTTAGTTTTAATGCAGAAGAAAGAGGCATACACATCTGTTCTATTGCAGTCTCCTTACAGCACACCAAGGTCGGCTTAGAGTTCAGATCACCTATTATGGGTTAGGATCTCCCAAAGTGTCAACAGACCATCAGTATCATCAGCTGCTCCACAAGAAAAGAAGCCCCAGGTCAAAGAGATTTTGGAAGTGCTCCTGCCAAGGACTGGAAACGTGGCTTCAAGGACATCACCCATGAAACCACTCTGTTCCTGTTATTTCTGCCTCCAACACCCCAGCCTTGAAAATGAAGCTTGGCCAATCCTTATTTACTTGCCTCTCTGGGCTGTGCTAAATCTAGGTGTTATTGAAAGGTGCACTCAAGAGCTAAATGTAGTCATTTAGCATAATTTTCCAACCATACTCCTGTAGAGAGAGAGAGAGAGCAGTATTGAGATTTGGATGGTCTCTGGAGAAGCACAGCAAGATTTCTCTATATATACACATGACAGTGGCCCCAGGAACCAACAGCCGTTGTGGTGATGCAGACAGAATCCCATCCATCACAACCATGGTGCCGTCCCCTCCTGGCCCACCTATGATTGCAGCAGGTTACAAGGGTGCCGCCTACTAGCCGGAGGAAGACAGGAAATCAGCTGTCCTGTGGCCCCTGTGAATAGCAGAGCAGTTTTAATGGAAAACAGGGAAGAGTTATCCATGTTGTGGTAATTTGTGGCATTTCATCAGCCAACAATATAAATTAAATTAATTTAAAAGTATTGTACATTTTTAATTCCAACACTGGATTCACTCGATGGCCATGGAAATTTTAGAATAATGGATAATAGTCATCTCTAATTTCTCAACATATGTATTTTTTTTTTACTTACACAGCTGTGAAAAAAATTATATTTATATTTTTGTTGATGCATAATTTCCAGCCTGAAAACAGAATTCATATTAGCATTAAACTGCCAACAGGTGTCAGATTTTTTTCCCTCCTCTTTTCTAGTGAGCTGGAATAATCTCTTCTTTGGCAGGAAGTCAGTATTTTTTCACAGTCATTTTTGCATCCTTAAGAATGCCTTTAAAATTATTTTCTACTTGATGGAACACATCCTCTCTAGGCTTCATTATTTCCACCCTGGTGTTATCTGATTGAATACTTCAGTCACAAAGAGCTGGGGAGGTTGGAGTCATCCCCACTCATGACCGCATAGAACTATGGCTGGGTGTGCTGATAACATTTGGAAGTTTTTTTGCTAAGACATAACCATGACTTGAACGACCTGATTGCATTTTAAGCCTGACTACTATTTATTTTAACTATTGATTACAAAGTAGCTTTTAGGTACAAGGTAATCAAACCAAACACAACTGATTACAGCATTCCGATCAAGACTGCATGGAAGGAAAGATGGAATCCACGAATCCGCGAGACCTTGTCAGTTTGTTCAAAGTTGATTCGCCTCCTCCCAACTCACACAAAAAAATTTCTCCTGGACTCCAACAGAGTTTAAGAGCTCAAAGTAAAGTGCAGTGGAAGTTCGATAGGCGTCCTGAAATGTTAGCCTTTGCCTTGTGGACTCCTTCCCCGTTATCATTACATCATCCACCTTTTTCTCCCCGCACCCACCACACACACAATCCTAGATTCTAAAAGTTTTGTTTGTTGTTGACAGTATCACAGATGCCCCCCGGTCCCCACCCTTTGCCTCCTCCGTCCAGCCCCGCACCACACAACGGCCTGCGCCCTTGGCCTGTGCGTATACGCATATGTGTTCTTTGGTTGAGCTCTTCCTGCCCCTCCCCGAGATCTGTCAGTCCGTTTCGCGCTTCCATGCCTCTGGATCTATTTTGTTCATCAGTTTATTTTGTTCACTTATTTCCACACGTGAGATCATATGATATTTATCTTTCTCTGACTGGCTTATTTCGCTTAGCATAATAATCTCCAGGTCCATCCATGCTGTCACAAAAGTTAAGAGATCCCTTTTTTTAATAGCCACATAGTATTCCATGGTGTGAATGTCCCACGGCTTTTTTATCCACTCATCTACTGATGGGCGCTTGGGCTGTTTCCAGATCTTAGCTATTAAAATAATGCTGCTATGAACATAGGGGTGCATATATTCTTTCTGATTAGTGTTTTGGGATTCTTAGGATAAATTCCCACAAGTAGGATCCCTGGGTCAAATGGAAGTTTCATATTTAATTTTTTGAGGAACCTCCATACTGTTTTCCATAGTGACCCCACCTGCCTGCATTCCCACCAGCAGTGTACCAGGCTTCCCTTTTCTCCTCATACTCACCAGCACTTGTTTGTTGATTTATTGATAGTAGCCATTCTGACAGGTATGAGTGATACCTCATTGTAATTTTAATTTGCATCTCTCTGATGATTAGTGATGTTGAGCATTTTTTCATATGCCTGTTGGCCATCTGTATGTGAAGCCTAGACGGTTTTTAGAGGTCCTTTAACTGTTTTTTTTCTCTTGCTCCCCCCACCTCCCCAGTCACAGACCCACTATTATGGCTGAGTGCTGCTCCATAAAGGCACATTTAATCTAGACCATCTTGCTCAGTCCCCTCTAGAGGCTCTCCCCTCTCCTGAGGGTAAACTTGGCATTTTTGAGATGTACAAAATCCTTCAGGCATGACCTGGTCCCCTTTCCCCCTAACTCCTTTCCCAGTGTCATCCTCAGTAACTGACCTCTTGGAATCAATGTTGCAGCCCTGTAGGGCTTCCTGGAGTTCCAGGAACGAGTATGTGATTCCATTTCAAGTTTTAGTGACTTTGCTCAAGCCACCTCCCCTTCTTGGTTGCTCCCCTGCTGTATTTGTCCACTGTCTTCTTCCAGACCCAGCTCATGGGGCTTCCCCCTAGCAAAGCCTTCTCTGTTTTATCACCAACACTGTCATTACCCTTACGCCGTTACACCCACACTGTAGATGGAGTGGCTTTCCCCTCTGATGTACTACCTTTTTAGTTCAAAAGGGGGTGCATGAATATGTTAAGAGCTTGCTCTCAAGCACCAGGTTTTCTGGATTCACATCCCAGCTCTGCCCTTTACTAGCTCTGTGACGTTAGGTAAGTTACTTAACCTATCTGTGCTGTGCTTGATTTGTCCACTGAACACTGAGAGAAATAATTATACTTATCTGATACAGTACTTGTGAGCATTAAATGAGACAATATATGTAAAGTACTTAAAATAGTAGCTGGCAGGTAGTAAATCCATAACTAATGATCAGTATAGCTTGGTTCTCATCTCTGTAACTTTCTGGATTTGCTTAGGGCCTACTTCCCATACTAGATGGAGATTTCCTTGAGGGCTGGAATGCGGTTCCTTCCTCCTTGTATCTTGAGTGTCCGGTAGTGTGCCTGGCATATAACAGGTGCTCAGGAACAGGGGTGGGTGGGATGAATCAATAAATCAATGTAGACAGACAATCTGCAAATTCAGCGAGCAAAGTTAGACTTGTCCGTCCTCAGTCATATAATATAGTCGTGATGTCCCTGACACGTCTTCTTCTTCTTTCTATTCTATTAAACTAAAAAATTATTCTTGCCCAGCTAGGCATGGCTTGGCTATCGAGCATAGGCCTAGGGTCCAGGAGAGCACAGTTCAATTCCTTGTCAGGGCACAAACATGGGTTGCAGGCTCAATCCCCAGTCAGGAGCGTGCAGGAGGCAGCCAATCAATGACTCTCATCATTGATGTTTCTATCTCTCTCTCTCCTCTCCCTTCTTCTCTCTGAAATCAATAAAGATAGATTAAAAAAAAAATTATTCTTCCCTGATTGCTAGCTAAAACCTGGGATGAGTGACTTGAACATTGCACGAGGGTTGGAGTCCAGCAGCCACACTCTGGTGTCCCGCCGTGTGCTATTTTGCTCTTCTGTGCCTTTGCCAAAACGCATATCCATTGCTGGGAGTTCTCGTATTCATCACATGCAGCCACCAGATGGATCTGAATAGTTTCTCTAACAACCAATTTGCATTTGGACTCTGCTTCCGAAATGCCTTCCCATTATAGCTCCCACTCACCCTCCCTGCACTCTAACACCTTCCACTCTGCTCTAAAGGCCACACCTCTCATTTGGGAAATCATGGATCAATTTGGTACAATGGAACTGTACCAAGTTCCAACAAGAATTGTGTCTGATTGCCAAACCGTGACTTGCTCACATAGTTCAACCACTACCATGTCATCTAACAAAATTTTTCATTAGAATAATTTTTTGGTAGAGAGTCCCTAAGGTATTATTGCAAGACTGACGTACCCCTTCCCCTCACCGCTCCTAAAGCTTCCTCTCTGAGTTACGTTGCCTAGTGGGCCTGGCTCTTGAGCCAAGATCAGCTTGCTAGGGTCGTTATGCTTATTTGGGGCTCTGTTAGGTTTCCTGAACTTAAATGAAGAG
Source organism: Miniopterus natalensis (assembly GCF_054644295.1). NCBI lineage: Eukaryota > Metazoa > Chordata > Mammalia > Chiroptera > Miniopteridae > Miniopterus > Miniopterus natalensis. The sequence goes on along the minus strand of NC_142089.1, from coordinate 34,539,136 downwards.
TAGGTAATACATTCATAGAGGCAATTGGGTTAGCACGTGATTAACTTCCCGGCTGATGCAGGCGGGTGTACCAATGATGGAAACATGTGCTTGTATCATGATGAAATGCAGATTAGAGGCCCTGGAGCCAACCCAAGGATATCTGCCCAAAACTGTTTCATCTCTGTCAGCTTTAATCTGATCGAAACAGAGCATGCTTCAATGCAACGGGGGAAAAAATGTGAACTCCTAAAATAACCAAGAGACATTTTCTTTTCCATTTAGAGGCTATTAAAATTCTCAGTTTTCATTGTGGTAGAGTGGAAAGCATCCTGAACTATAATTCAGAGAACCTGAATTCAAATCTTATCGCAGTCTCTAAATTACGCTGTGAAACATCAGAGGCCGTTAGTTTCTGCATTTGTAAAATGAATGTGGTGGGCTCGACGAATGGTTTTCAATAGGTTTTTCCCTCACAAAGCAAATGACAAATGATAACCACACACTCCCATGGGCAGCCCCGGGGTTATGCACAATTACCCAAGTACTAGTTAGAGCTCAGTGCCTTCCCTCCTGCTCAAGTAAAGCATATCAGAAAGCACATGAGATTGACATTTTAAGATAACCTTGAATCCTGGTCTGTCTAATTTATTTTAAAAATTAAAAATCAAATAATTTGGAAGCTTGGGTACATCATTATTAATTTTTCAAAGGTGATTTGCTGCATAATTCCCAAAAGGTGTGTCACAAAACTTGATTTTAACATTCCCTTGTGATGCTATCATTCTATATCTATGTGAGCTAATCAAGGTGCCAGCAGAGAAAAGCCCAAGGCCTTGTGCCTTCAACTATTTGAAATAAAACAAGGGACACATTTCTGTAGGTAGCCCTCACTTTAGTGGGCATTCTCACTTCCCCTTGGAGAACTGCTAGTGGCAATAGTAACTTTCTGAATCTTACATCAGCAAGTTAAGTAGAGATGTGTTTCTAGAAGGAGGTAATAATATCATCACTTGAAAACAAGATGAAATATTTTCTGAGATTTGAAAAGATATAATACTCGACTAAAGCAGAAGTGAGTCATGTGGAGGAATGCTTCATTGTGGAATATTTATCTGCAGGGAGAAAAACACACCAAAAGTTTGTAGTATAGTGGCTATTAAAATTCTGAGAAACACCAATTGGTTGCCTCCGGTATGCACCCAGACCAGGCATCAAACCTGCCACCTAGGTATGTGCCCTCACTGGGAATTGAACCTACAACCTTTTGGTGTACAGGACAACACTCCAACAACTGAGCCACCCAGCCAGGGCTGGATAAAGTCAACTTTGTAACTGCAAGACTGAGCTTACAAGAAATAAAGGGAAACTACAGGAGTCCCAAAACAAAGAATGGACCAAAAATAAAAACCAGCAAGTTGGAACGATGACAATAAAGAAAGAAAAAGTGCCAATACCAATAACTTGGGGACGTAGGTTTTAAGTCCCCACTGGAAAAGGGACTTGTCCTTAGGCTTTCTCATGTTTAAACTGAGAAAACCCTCATAAAGCCTGACTTTATGTAAAATAGTGGATTAAGAAAACTCTACCTATCAGCACAGAAATACAATAGAAGATTTTGTGTATCTTGTTTTGGGTTATGGATGGTGAAAAAAAAATGCTTCAAGAATTAAGAACCATAGATAGAATTAAATTGGAAACTTAAATGCTTCCTATCCCATACTATAAAACTTTAAAGCAAAAACAAAATTGACCTGGGGTACCTTGCAGAAGTCAATAGAAAACCTCTTGAGGATATGTCTTCAACACAGGCTTCCCAAGATTTCCATAGAAAACTATGATGATAAAATCAAAATCCAGAATTACAAAAACATATAAGGAAACACACTACCATGGGTGAAAGTCATCAGGCACCAAACAAAATGATTAAATACCCAGGAACTTCAGGTGATGTAAAGGGTAAATGGAGATTATAAAAGAGAGATGTTTAAATTAGTAAAATCATATAAGACAACTAGAAATATAAAAACTAATGAGGAGACATGAAAAAAGAAAAGGAAAATCTTTGAAATTATCTAATGGAATTTCTACAAATGAAAGATGTGGTCATTAAAACACACTTAACAAATTGGTTGAACAGTAGTGTAGCATAGTTGAAAATATAACTAAGTCTATTGGTGTACAGAAATACCTGCAAATCACAGAGAAATAAAGAGGTGAAAAAAAAACACAAGAAGAGAAAGAAATAGTTGTGGAGAATAGGACATAATGTTCCAACTTACAATTTAATGGCATTTCCAGGAGGTTAAGATAGAAATAAAATGAGGTATAAAAATATTCTAAGAGTTAATGGTTCAAATCTTTTCAGAATTAATGAAACTACATGAATCCTCAGAATCAGAACACATATAAATATATAAAACATATAAATATGTACTTATATACATTGTCATGTAAATATAAAATGATACAGCAATTCTGGGAAATAGTTGGGCAGTTCCTTATAAGACTAAATATACAATTACCATACAACTCATCAAACACACTCCTGGGCATTCATCCCCAGAGAAATGAATACTTTGATCAATACAAAGACATGTATATGAATATTCATAACAGTTTTATATTTAATAGCCAAAACTGGAAAAAATACACTTCAATAGTGGAATAGTTATACAAACTGTGGTACATCTATACCATGGAATGCTACTCCACAATAACTTTAAAAAAAAAAAAAAAAAGGTATGAACTGTGATCTCAAGAACATGTTGCTGAATTTTTTAAAAATCCAATTTTGAAAGGTCACATACTGTGTGATTTTATTTATATAGAACTCTCAAAAAGACAAAATTATAGATATGAGAGCAGATTAGTAGTTGCCAGGGATTGAAGAAGGTTGGGGGTTTGGGGGTGGATGGGGATAAGTGGAGGAGGTATGAGGCAGATCTTTATAGTGATAGAATAGTTCAATATCTTGGTTGAAGCGGTTATTGTATGAATCTGTACATACAATAAAATGGCATAGAACTCTATATACATATCACAAACAATATCAATTTTCTAGTTTTCATCTTGTACCACAATTATGGAAGATGTAATTGTTATGGGAAACTGGATAAAAGTTAGGTGAAATCCCTCTGTACTATTTTGAAACATTTTATGAATTTAGATCTATTTCAAAGCAAAAACTTAAATTATAGGGTAAAAACACTGTAGACTAAGAAAAGATGTAAAAAGTGACCCAAGGAAAAATCAAATTATTTATGAAGAAATGACGGACTAACAGCAAACTTATTAAGCATAATGATAGAAATCAGAAGGGAATAAAATAATATCTTCAGAGTTCTCAGAAGTAATAAGTATGAATTTATAATTTTATACCCAGCTAAATTATCATTCAATGTAGGGGTAAAAAAATATTTGCAGACAAAAAGCTTAGAATGTTTGCTAACAAATTTAAGCTGTATGCTTGAAAACATATTTCTGAAAAAATAGTATAAACCAGTGAAAGATGATGTAAGAAAAAATGAGGAAAAAAGATATAAATATCTAAATAAACCTCATTTATTTATTTAGTCCAGAATTATGTGTTAAATACTACATGTTAAGAAGCACTGTTGTAAAATTGTGTACAGCAGTGTCGTATTTCTGGTAAGAGAGAAATATGATAAAACTAATCACTATTTTGTGGATTTAAATATATATATATGTATGTGTGTATAATACTAGGCAAAAATAAAAGGTAAGGCATAAAGAAAGTGATCAGAGTTAAAACAAGTCTAAATTCCCTTTTTCTTTTTTTTTTGAGGTAGAGCTTTTTTATTAACTTTAGATTTAAATTCAAATATCCTTATTAAAAGACTGAAAATTAATATTTTCTTAGCTGATAGAGATTAAAACAGGAAATAAAGAAAACATAATGCTATAGAAAAGAGAAAAGAATGGTGACTATTCTTTTAACCCATAGTAAATAGAAAACACAAACTATTGTAATAAACCCACAGTAGTCACAACATATATAAATAGGCTGAACTCAGTTAAAATATACTGGTCACATTGAATTAAAAAGCCCAACTACATGTGCCGTGACCGGTTTGTCTCAGTGGTTAGAATGTCGTCCTGCGGACTGAAGGTCTCAGGTTCATCCCTGCCCAGGTCAGGACTCATGCGGGAGGCAGCCAATCAATGTGTCTCTCTCATGTCAATCTCTCTCTCTCCCTCTCTCCCTCCCTCTCTCTCTCTCTTTTCCCACTCTTCCCTCCCTTCCACTCCCTCTAAAAATCAATGGAAAAGTTATCCTCAGGTGAGAATTAAAAAAACAACAAAAACAACTATATGCTACTTAAAGAAATTTACCTAAACTGTCAGATTAACAGTTTAAAAAGTGGAAAAATATATAAACCGCTGAATACTACTTAAAATAAACTATCTGGATTTACAAAATATCAAACAAAATACACATTTTTACTGAAAAAAAAATTAGGAAATTAGGTAGTCATTATATAATAGCATTAGAACCAATTCCCCAAGAAAGTGTAGCAGTTACAATTTCTATGCACTTAATAATATATGCTTCACATCAGTAAAGCAGCTAGAAAGGCAATCTGGTTAATGGTTCAGCACACACTCTGGAAACAAATCGCCTTGAGCTCAAATCCAGATTTCACCACCTACTAGGTATGTGACTTTTTCCTCATAGTTTCCTCATCTGTAAAGTGGGATAATAGCTTTAGCACTGATCTTATAGGATTATTATAAGAACATTTACATACATGCATATATATTAAAGCTGTCAGTTAGCAAGTGTTGTTTATATCATCATCATCAAACAGAAAAAAATAATAAATCCAAATTTGTGCAGGAGATTCTCATCACCTCTCAGTAACTGATAAAACAATTAATTTGCTGATCATTTGCCTAATTATTTTCAGATTCATTCCTTGCCCTTGTCTTCCTCTACTTGTAACTCTGCTCTGTATTATAGGAAACTGTATTTCTAAATTTTCTTGCCTATTGGCCTCTAGGGAAGCACTGACACACAGCATATAGAGTGGGAGGAAGAAAGAACATCAGTATGTCTCCACATGGCTCTAGCATGGTGTCTCCTCCTTGGCTAAAGCTCCAACCACCACCCCTCCCTTCATGGTCCCCATTCCTACTGGGACTCCCTGATGCCATTCTAGCTTCCACTAGATGGCCCCAGCTTCTGGACTCTGCTAATACTACTTTAGAAATAGTTGTCTATTCCTCCTACCGCTCCTCAGCTCTTCCTTACATAACCAATTCCCTGGTCTAAATAACTAAAAGGGTATCTGTTTTCTTGACTGGAGCCTGAATGATATAATCAGTAAGACAAAACGCTAAGAATACTGAAAATTGCAGTACCCTATGAAGTAAGCTTGAACTAATAGACATCGAAAATTAATAGTAGAGTGAATTCCAAATGAAGTTCCAAAAAAATGACCAGTTCTAAATTGTTTCATACTTTTATAGGCAAGGGGAACTATCTGAAAATTATTGTTCATAAGAGTGTGGATACTGTGGCAATAAGTAGAGAGAATAATATGGTAGCTTTCTGGTTTACTATTACCCACGTTTATAAACTAGGACCATTTCTTCTTCTCCTAGATGACATCTCTATGGTGCACTTGCCTTTCCTCCATCCCAGAACTCATCCTGAGACACACACATGCCAAACTGATTTAGTCAAACATATTTTTACTTTCTAGGAGTTCATAACTTATTTGGACAGATATTTACAGATAGTTCCAATGCCTAGGAATGAGTGAGAAGTTCTAAAAGAGGTAAAATCACAACTCACAAGAGCATAGGAAGGGGGAGACTCCAATTGTGAGGATGTTGGAAGACAACTATGAAACTTCATCTTTTCTTTGCACTGTAGATTATATATGCTTCCCTGGCATTATTTAACTTGATTTTGAAGTGTAAAGGCAGTTATTCTTACTATTTTATCATCAAATATTCTGAGATATGACCGGAAGGCAAGCCACTTAATGACTTGGAATGGAAAACCAGTTTACCTGGCTCTTAGAGCAGTCATTTATTCAACAGATTCATTGAGTACTACTCTGAGCAAAACACTATGCAAAGGACTGTTGGGTGACATAAAGATGATGGGCCACCACTTGGGACTCCTCTTTTCTTATAATTTAGTACTCTTTCCATAACACTACAGTAAAGAATACAGATTTTCCTTTCCCAAATCACCTACATCTTTGGCTATTGAGGGGGAAAATCACCCTTTTGTACTGAAATCATCCTTTGTGCCTCTTCAGGTGTATACATGGAGTTGTGAGGGAAGAAGGTGATCCTCCTAGTCATATCAGTCAATTCTGCTCTGGAACTCAGTGGGGCACAGGTATTATAGCCTGTAATAGCCAGATCACCAAGTCAAACCCTCATTGTTCAAACCAGGCCCTTAATCTGCACTCTAGAAATTCCAGTTAATATTTACATTTTTTAAAAGAGGGGGGGAAAAGAAAAGAATCTTTTCAAAAGAATCAGGGCATTTCAGAGCCACACTAACATGTAAAATATGAAGTTTAATAGTTAATAGATTATTGGAAACATTTGCATAATGCAATTAGAGACCATTAGAGACCATTGTCCTACCTTTCAAATTCCCCTTCCTATGTCAGATACGTACCAAATTACATATCGATCAACAGAGAAATAGAGTCTGTATTACTTTCTTGAATTGGCTCCTTCACCACAATAAGTTCTCATAAATTTGTATTTTAAGTGACTACTTTTCAAAAGACCAAATAGGAAATGATATCTTGACTTACTCTGCTTTAGAAAGGAACACAAAACTGGGGTTGCCCAGGTTCTTTGCTGACCAGGGTTGCTTTTTGTTTGAGAATGGTACTCAGAGTTATAGCACTTCAAAGCTGGAATAAACCATAACTAAAATTGATTTCAACTCTCATCTCCAATTGATGCTGCAATTTTGTGTTACAAAACAAAAGTCCATCAGATCCAGGCAGGTAACTTACGTGAGTGAACCTGCCTGGGAGTGCACAAGAGGGGTTGGTGGGGACTGCAGCAAGCTGGAGAGTGCTTAGCCCTTAGGAAATATTTCCTGTAGCAAGCATAGGAGTTTAGGTCCCATTTTGAGATATCTTCCATTTTTTCAGAAGAAGCTAGAAATCTGAATTTTATAAAGAATTATCTAACTTGTTAAAACTAATTCAAAAAAATTAGTGTCTTCCATATGCCAAGCATTGTCTTGATCCTGATGATAGAAAGATAACTAAAGCATGGTCCACATCCTCAAGGAGCTCAGACTATTATAAAGTAAAATATATAATAAAGAAAGTAAAGCGATTCTATAAGTGCTAACATAGAGATAGATGGGAAAGTATTAGAGGAAAACATGAGAATTGGAGCGATTTTTCCAAGTTGGAGGGATGGTAGAATTTCTTCCAGGAAATAGCTTACTGGAGGAGCTATACCTTTTGAATTATGCCTAAGAAGAAGAAAAAGAAATAAAAGGATACTTACTTTTGTATGAGCAAAGGAATAGAATTATAAATATCAATGGCATGTACAACAAAAGATCAGAGGGAGGAGTAGATGGAGATGAGGAAAGTGAAATAGGTTAGCAGCTAGGTTGGGGATGGACTTATATTTTAAGGGAAGTAGCTTGTTCCCTGACCTGGGAGAATGAGACACATATAATGATTGTAGCCAGAATGGTTATTTTTGTATTAGAATTAGTAGTAGTGTTTTATTTGAGAAAATACCATGATGGTAGCCAGGAATACAAATTAGGGATATTAAACTGGAGATAGAAAACCAAATGAGAGTTAAGGAAGGTCTGAACTCAGGTAATAACTGTGGGACAGAGTGGCGAAGACAGGTTCTAATGGCCAACTGTGCCCAGAGGCAAGCAGAGGGAGAAGTCAAATTAAGTGGAAACTTTAGCACCAACAAAGTTAGAAAAAGAAGTGGGAGAAGTTTAGGAAGGGAGGAGAGCAGAAAAATCGCAGGTGGTGGAAGTGATAATTCTATCAAAATGCCATCTTTGAATTTTACACCAGAATGTTTCCTTATCATTTCTATTTATGGTCCTCCTGTTTGCTATTTTAAAATTAGGATTCCTTCTTCTATGAAACATCATCTCCCCATTTTGTGTTGCGTCTTCATCATCACAACAGTCCATCTGAAGCCTTACTGATTATGCGTGGCAGCCTCATTGGGGGACATCAAAGGGGTATTCACCAGCTCAGGGTGATGAGTCTTCTCTGTCCTGGGGCCTGGAAAAGTAATCCTGGAGAGGGAGCCACTTTTCCAAAAGGTAATCTAGGACAAGTTTCTGAACTTCTCTTTGTCTTAGCTGCTTAACTGTAAAGTAGGAATAATAATAATAATAGCCCTTATTTCAAAAAGATGTTGTGAAATCTTAGTGAGTTATATAAGTACTTACTACTGAGAACATAGGAAGTAACCAAGAACTGTCAATTTATTGGTGACGTTATATGTAGTGAATCTAATTTAGATCATAAATAATGTAGACCCTAAAGTAGAATTTTGAAGCTATCCATTCATTCCCTTCTGAATTTAGGAAAGAAAAAGAGAGGAAGACACATGGCTCATGGTCAGACCATGGGGACATCTGTGCCGAGGGAGCCACGTGCTGATGAACTTGCTCATTCATTGCCTTGTCCACTTTTCAATTACTTATAATCTCTGTCTACTCATTGATTTGCTCATTCAACAGAGAGCTGTTGCAGGTCTACCATTTGCCAGGCAGTGGGCTACACATTAAGAACCTCAAGCAGACATGAGCTTATTGGAAATGTAAAGGAATAAGTACACAGAATATAATGTAGCAATTGATACATGGAGCTCCTCCTCCCCTTCCAAAAAAATCCATAGTGAACACAAAGGAGTGATTTGTTTTAGCTGAGGACAAAAGTGATTTGAGTTGGGACTGAAAAAGGGGAGAAGTTTTTCAGGCAAAAAAGGGGTAAAGTCTTTAAGACAAGAAGATCTGTCTCTGTCAAGTCACAGAAGCACCCAAGAGCAGAGTGGTTAAGAGGAGTAGCCTGCATGTAAATTAGTTGGGAGAGGTGCTCAAGGAGAAGCGAGGAGCATTTAGGAGATGGAGCTAGAAACCCAAGGGCTTTGAGCTAATGCTAAAGAGATTGGGCTCTACTGTGGGCAGTGGGATATTTGAGTGAAACGTGATTTTAGAAGAATTTCCTTGATAGCACTGTGGATATTAAGGAAGCACAGGCTAGAGGCAGTGCTCAGGTATCGCTCTTCAGCTCCCCAAGAACACTGGAACGCGATCGTTCATGGAGTATGTTCGCTGAGCCTGTGCAAACAAGGAACTTACTAACTCCTCCTTCCCTTTCCTCCAAATCTTTAAAATTCAGTAAGTCTGTATTAGAGTCTGTCTTGAGATGTTAATGACTTTAACTAGTTGTCAACACTGGCAATTACAATGACTGATACCTTATCATTTCTTACAATGAGCAACACTAATTAAAATTGATTGTGCTAGAGCTTTAGCAGCAATTGTAATCCCTCCTTTTTTGTTTAAAACATGAGTTTATTGTGCTGATTTTGGTGAACAGCACAAGGCAAGCTTTTATTCTGGTGTTGATTTCCCAGTTCTGCTTGTGAACCACATTAGCAACAATTATGAGATGTCAGGGAAATAGGAGGAAGAACTGAATTTGTGACATAAGAAAGATTCTAATTTTTGATTGATTGATTGATTGATTGATTGATTGAGTCACTCATTCATTCATCTGAGAGAGCCTTTCTTGGACATCCATTATGTGCCAGGAACTGTGCTAGGCTGGGGGAAGCAAAGGAGAGAGCTATGACTTGGGGAATTTGCAGCCTACTGAGAAAGACAGGCTCATTACAAGATAATTGCCTATAGTATGTAAATGCCCCAGATGCAGACATTAACTCTGCCTGTGAGGGTGCAGTTAGATTTCACAGAGAAGATGACTTTCTCAGATGGGGCTTCAAAACATGAGCAGGGACTTCTTTATTTGACTTTTACTATTGCTATTTGTCTAGACCCAATGAACTTGCAAGAGTTTATAAAGTATCCCAAAAGAGGAGTGCATGTAGTATCATAATGATAAAGTAGCCAGAGGATTCAGGAATTATGACCTGGAAAGGAAAAGTGTCATGAAATCTGTAAACACTCAAAGAAGTTAAAGGAACTAATCCCATGTTCCAAGAAGGATGAGCAGACGGGGCTGAAGTGCCGGGTGCCTGGAGGCAGTGGCAGGCAGTCGCCCTGGCCATGCAGTTCAGTTGGAGGAACACTGGGTATTACGGGAGTACTCTGCCCAGAGCCCCTTTGAGGGCTGAGTTCTTCATAGTCCCCCAGGTGCTGGGAGTTTTGGCCAATGATACTTCCAGCTAAGTCCCTGCAGAGGCACTACCCTTGGCACAAGGGAGTTGCTTTGTCCAAGGTTAAGCCTCTGCGTTAACAAGTAGCTTTTATGCAATGACTGGTTGATGGGGGTGGGGCACAATAACCCAACCCCTCGCCTAGATGTGGGACAATTCTGAAGAATCATCCCAACCCCCCCAGTTCCCTTGTAGGATCAACTGAGGCCATCACAGTTCAATGCCTCCGTCTGCCCAGTCCTACTTACCACATCTGTTACAGAGATCTTTTCAGAGAGCAGTCCTTGGCAAGACTTCTGCCTGTAGCTCTGGGTCTCAGCTCTGTTCCCTTGGGAATCAGGTGTAAAACTAGCATCCACTATGTGCTCTATTTTGGGGATTCCCAATAAAAGAGAGAAGGCCTCTGCCCTCAAATCATTTACAGTTTTTTGGGAAGATAGGGCTTCTAAAGGCATTGCAGAGGCTTGGAAAATGGTTAAACCTGAGAAATACATGAACAGAAGAAGGAGAGAGAGAAAAGAAAAAAAGCCTTCTGAGTACACCATCTCAAATAATCAAATAATGCTCATTATAAGGTTCTCTCTGCATTCAAAATGCCTTAATGGGTGTGGGGTTATTAGGGACCATGGGGGAAAAAATATCCCTCCTAAGACAACTGGTCATACAGGTTTGTTCTTATTTTTACCTTTTTTTAAAAAGTACATCTTTTTTATGATTATAATATCTTCTTGAATGTTTTAAAGAAAACTAACGAGATTTTTTTTTAATTCTCTTCTGGTGACTGAATATTTCTGTGCCTCTATATCAGGACCTTTCTCTTCACTGTTACCAGTGTTCCCCAGGTAGCTGATCATCTTGGTTGTCTACTCTTGTTTCAGGCTGAGACGTTACAAAGCCAAATAAGGGCTCTGCAGAGGTGGGGCCTGCAGGCTGGCAGTTGTTGCTGAGATGATGGGGGCAGGCACCTGGCTGTTGGCTACTGAGGGTATTGGGGATATAAGGCTGACTGTTCTATCTATATGCTTCTATTTAATCTCCCTGTTTTCAACCTTACATCTCACTCCATATCTTCCATCACACTTACTTTTCTAAGTATGGAAGCTCTTGGGAATTCAGTAGTGCAGTAGGGTTCTCTTCAGTCATCAATAATCAGTCTCCATTCTCAGTGTTAGAGACCTTTTGAAATCTCTCACTTACTAATGGTTCCCTTTCTGTGTTTGATATAGTTTTGGTTTTACGCTCCACTTATTTCTTTACCATGTTTTATTCCTGCCATCTTGGACCAGATGCCTCTTCTTTTATTTGACTATTTTTATAAAGACCCCCCAGTTGCTCCATTTATCTTTCCTAATATCCTCATTGGTCACTGAAGAGATCCATAGATAAGACTGGTATGAGTTGAAGTATGTCCCCCAAACAAGACATGTTGAGGTTCTAACCCTCAATGCCTAGGGTCTTGCAATACCTCACTTCTAAATGTGACCTTAATGGGAAGTAGGGTTGTTGCAGATGTACCTAGTTACAATGAGGTCTTGCTGGAGTAGGGATTCCCTTAATCCAATATGACTACTGTCCTTATAAGAAGGCAGCCATCTGAAGACAGAGACACACAGGGAGAATGCCATGTAATGACAAAGGCAGAGATTGAAGCTATGTAGCTGCAAGCCAAGGAACACAAAGAATTGCCTGAAAACCATAGAAGCACCAGAAGTGAAAGAAGGATTCTTTCTTATAAGTTTCAGAGGGAGCATAGTCCTGCCAACATCTTGACTTTGAATTTCTATTCTTCAGAGTTTGAGACAGTAAGTTTCTATTATCTTAAGCACTGCAGTTTATGGTACTTTGTTATAACAGCCTCCCAAAACTAAAGCAAATAATAAGAGACAATTAAGAACTTAAAAGTATTCAATTTAAAGGTATGGAGGTAACCTGCAGAAATATGACTCCACTCCCCCACCCCCAATAAATGTTTAAAATTAGTTACCTCTGGAACGTGGGACTGGGGGTCGAGAGTAGTCACAGCACTGTTGCTTTCATTGTAAGCCTTTCTGTACTATAGCATTGTTTTCAGGCATGTTCTTGCTTCCCTGGGCATCATTCTGATTTATGCTCTTGGTTATCAACACCTGTAGCAGGCAGATGACTAGTTCCCCCAAAGATGTTCATGCCCAAACCCCCGGAACCTGTGAGTATGGCAAGGGAGAATATAGGTTAACATAGAATTAAGGTTGCTAATTAACTGACCTTAAAATTGGGAGATCATCCTCAGCTTAATGTAATAACAAGAGCCCTTAAAAGTGGAAGAGGGAGGTGTCCTTGAAAGGGAAAGAGAGAGAACGTCAGAGGCAGGTCACTGGGGTGGTGGAGTGATGTGCTGTGAGGACTCAACCCACAGTTGCCGGCTTGGAAGAGGGCGGAAGGAGGACCCACGCCATGCAGTATGGGTGGCCTCTAGGTGCTGCAAAAGGTAAGGAAACTGACTCCCCCCTGGAGCCTTCAGAAAGGAATGAGCCCTTCCAGCACCTTGATTTAGCCCGGTGAGGCCTGTGTCAGACTTCTGGCCTACAGAACTGAGATAATAGTTTTGCCTTGCTTTAAGCCACTAAACTTGTGGCCATCTATTACAACAGCTATAGGAACTATAGGAAACTAATACTCCATCTCTCCAGAAATGCAGGTCCACAGCTAAGCATAGAACCCCAGCTGGGAACTAGCCCTTGCTGAGTACCCTGGCGTTATCTTTAGTGCCCTGGATCTTAATCTAATTACATAGCCAACATTTGCTTTTGTAGCTGCCACCGGGTGCCATTTTCTCACACTAAACTTGCAGAAAATGAAAGCCCATAAAGCTGTTAATGTACATGGAGAGATGATATTACCATATTGCTGTTTCCATCATAGCATACTGGCTAAGGACATAGACCTTGGAGTCAGGGAGAGCTGAGTTCTAATCCCCATTCAACTACTTACTTAGTTGTGTAACCTTGAATGAGCCAGTTCACCTCTTGAAGCTTCACTTTCTTTATCAGTAAGTTATAACCAGTAACAGTACCAACAGCAGGGGATTATTGTGTTGCCTAAATGAGATGATGTATTTAAAACACGTAGTAGAGCACCTGGCCCACGGTTAGTGTGCAATAAATAGCACCGTAAGCTTGAAAAGTGGAAAAGGGGGCTGATGTTGGGTTTACCCCAGAAACAGTTTCCTGTTACAATTCCCAAAGGCTTAGACAGAAAATTGTCTGACTCTCCAACTTTGTTTTGTATGTTTGGGAATATGCGTGGTATCCTGGAATACTAAACAGGTGTGCGTGTGTGTGTGTGTGTGTGTGAGTGTGTGTGTGTGTGTGTGTGTGTGTGTGTGTGTACTGAACCCAAAACCATTCACAAATGCTATTAGCAAAACAAGAGATGATGAAGTTTAAATAATCAGAACACTTTAACATGAATTCTGTGGCTAGTTCATGATAACTACTTCCCCCCTCGCCCCGTCTGCATGGCCCTGTCCTGACGCCTGTCAGCAGTGCTCCGGGGACGGCTAAAAGGAAAAGCACCTGCCCTGAGCTTTCACCCGAAACCCCTCCCAAAGCCCGCGTTCTAAAGCCTGCAGCCCGCTCAGCAGTTAATAGACGCCAGTAGCCATCAGCTGCTGCCCACTCCTGAAAACAATACCCGTCCAGCGCCTACGGAACAGGCTCTGATTTCCAGACTTGGAGAGGGACCTGCTGTCATCACCTCATCCTCCCCAACTTGTCCCCCACCTCGCCCTCCCTTGAAAGAGCGCCTGAGGTCAGGAGAACTGGCTGTGGGGTCTCATTCTACACCTAACTTGGCCACTTGGAAGCTCTTTGCCTTTGAACAGCCTGCTCAGCTTCTCTGTGTACCTGTCCTTCCTCTATCAAATGGGGGTGATACTTGCCTCACAGGATGACTACTGGAGATGACACATGGAAAACACCAAGCAAGATGCCTGGCATTACAGTTAAACAATAGTAATAGTAATAGCATCGTTACTCTTTTATTGCTTCTGTTTTCCCTCCAAAGATACCCTCCTGCCTCCTTCAGCCCTCTTTTCCCAGCCTGTCCCCTCAGGTCCCAACTTTAGGGGCACTCCTCCGCTATGCAGAGTTACAACCCTTACGATAACTGTATAGATGGTCCCCATAGTTCCTGTTACGTGAGTTTCTGATTCAAGCAAAGAATGTACTTTAATATGGCATCATTTAATAAAAGTCTGACCTGCCCCCTACCTGGCAGAGATGACGGGAGCTAGTTAAGATAATGTCTTCCTGGTGCTTACAGCCCCCCGAAAGGCATTCACTAATAAACGGGCATTTGATGTGTGCGTTGTTCTAGTTCTTAACACACTCTCTGAGCTGTATTAATGGGTCCTCTGCAGTGCTCCTCACGATATGGGCCCTTGTTAAATGCCACTCAGTGCAGAGTGGTTGCGAGCGCTGTTTATTTGTGCCTCTGCCTTACTCTTCCCTCCCCCCTGCTCTCTCTCTTCCATCTCCTAAACCTGGAACCCCCCTCCCCCTTCCAGGATCCCAGTCCACTGATTTTCAACCTTGACTGCACATTAGAATCGCTTGGGGAGCTTTTTAAGGCTCTTGACAGCCAGACCATATCCAGGACCAATTAAATAACAGTTTCTGGAAGTGAGACCAAGGCATTAGTGTTTTCTAATGCGTCCTAGATGACTCCTCTGTGTAGCCAAGTCCAACTCCTACACATCCAATCAGACCCCAATCAAATGATACATGAGAACAGAAAAGTAGTATTTAATGTTTTATTTCCACTCAACTTGAGTTCCTCAAGGGCCAGTGCGATCTCTTACTGTTCTTGTCTCCCGGTGAGTAACAGTACCTAGCAAAGAAGGAACACGCAATACTTTTCTCTTTTTGGCTAGAAGCATACTCTACCCGGCCTCTGATAGAATTTCCCTAGGCCTCTGGTTTCTGTAACAGTTTATATGAATACCTCTTATTAATTCTAATTATCTATCAGTTTGGTTGTTCACATTCTCTCAGGTTAACAATGGTACTATTTAAAAGTAATTTTTATTGCACTGTTTAGCAGCAAGGACAGATTTTTGCCATATGTTAGGAAGACTGCTGTCACCCAGGGGTGTACCAGGTACCATGGTGACAGGCCAGAAAAAGGCCTGAGATGCAGGGATATGGAGTGGAAACACAGGCCTTCCGATCATAGAGGTTCAAATCTCCACTCCACTATGTGCCTAGGGGTACATTATTTCACCTCTCAGAGCCCTGGCCTCCTTTTAGTGAAAGGGGGACAATGATGCCTACTACTCTGGTGGGGAGGGTCACTGAAGAATGTAACGTAGGAAAAGAAACAGTGACTGTCTTAGCTCAGGCTACCATAACAAAATACCATAGAGTGGGTGGCTTAGAGTGGGCAACGTTTTTCTCTCACAGTTCTGGAAGCTGGAAGTCTCATATTAGGGTACCAGCATGGTTGGATTCTGGCGAGAGCCCTGTTCCTGGCTTACAAATGGGCACCTTTGCTGTGTCCTCACATGGTAGAGAGAGGGTAAGAATAAGCTCTCTGGAGTCTCTTCTTAAAAGTCCACTAATCCTATCATACCAGGGCCCCACCCTCTTTAACTTTATTGCCTTATAGTCCATGTCCCCAAATGCATTTACACTGGGGACTAGGGCTTCAACATGTGAATTTTGTGTAATATTATTGTCCTTACATTGAAAATAATATGAGGTCAACAATATTAGTATTCTCCCTCTCTCCCTTTACCTCTCAGTTTCTCTTGAGAGAATCAGAAGAACATCAGGGAAGAGAAATCACAAGTAGATCTTGTCAGTTGAGTAGGAATGTCTTAGGCCACAGAGGCTTTCCAAGCAGAGAAAAGAGCAATATCAAGTGTGTTAAAAGACAAGGCATATTTTGAGGTCATTGAAAACTTCACCAGTTTTCATCAGAACTTGGAGTTGGCAAGAGAAAGGTTGATGGCAGCGAATACAAGAAATGTAGTTTGGGGGCATATCATTAACAGTCAAGGCCACCACGCTGAGGACTTTGGATTTCCCCCTTGGGATCAAGGATGACTGTGCCAGTAGTTATATTTCTCTGATACCTCTGCTTTCCCCAGATAACTGATTGAATCTTTGAGAGAAAGAGTCTTACCAAATGTCCCTTTGCAATCTACCCCTGAGCCTAGGACAGTGCCTTAAAACTAACAAGAATTAATTACTCCATGGCCCTGGCATGCGAGAGCTGCCACATTTTTTCCCCAGTTGTTCAATTTGAGTTCATGCCAGAGGTAGCCTCCTTCCCACACTGGCATGAGATCCTGCATTACTCTTTTGAGGTTTCATCACCCCCACCTGCCAGACTGTCCAAGAACCCTGGGTCTTACCTGTTACAAACGTAAAGCCTTCTCTTCCCCAATGGGAAGGGCCCTGCTCTCTGCTCCCTGCAGCGGGTTTCCTCATTGCTCGGTGGGTGACGGTCAGCTCGGGGACGGCTCTGCTTCTCCTTCGTCATCTGTCTGCAGCACCTCTCCCCCCTACAGTGATGTCTTGCTGGCCTGTGCTGCCGCTGACCTGTTTCCCAGCCCAGGAAGCTCCACTCACCCCTCAAATGCTCTGCTCCACCCGGGAAGCCCTGGCTCCAGTCCTTAGTCTTTGATCTTTAGCTCGTGGTCCTTAATTTTTCTAAAGCCATGTTCTCCACCTCTAGGTGCTGCTCTGCTCCTGCCTTGGCTATCTGTCCCTTCCAGCTCTGAATTTCTCCCTCTCTCCTTTTGAGACTTGGGATATTTTTGTAAATAATCTTTAAAACACAAAGCTTTTCTTTCTCTCCTGCACTCGGGCAATCTGAGTTAATTGCACTGATGGGCCTGACCTCTGAAACACAAATCCCTATTTAAAATAAAAGGCTGATTATTACATAATGAACTATATTCAGTTTACTAAATAGTTAACTTAAATGTAAATATATGTATATATTTATGCTGAATAGGTGTATAATTTATGCTAATGATAATTACAAATAATACAAAGGCATAACAACCCCACCAAAGCTCTGGCACTCATTGCTGATGCTTCATTTCGCTGCTGCTCAGCAGCCAAATACTGACAATTTGACATGTACCAAGAACTCTGCTGGCCACTGAGGACATCAAGGTGGCTATGATACTATCCTTGTCCTCCAAGAGGTTTGAGTTTAGTGGGGAAGTAAGACAAATATGTGGTAATAGTTAATGTATTACGGACACCCTTATTAAGGAATGATTAGGCTGATGCTTTTTTTTTTTTATCTTAACTCTACCGAGCTTCCTTATTTCCTGTGCTGTTTCTCTGTTAGCCTTGTGTTCATCTTCTCCACATCTAGAACCTGCAGTGGCCCTTATTTCCTTTGTCACCTCCTGGTGAGGTACGACTATGCTGTGCTGTTGAAACAAATTAACTCCCAAATCTCTGGATGGGGGCATTGACATACCAAAGGCTTATTTCTCTCACTCACATGAAGCCCGATGTGATTAGGGAACACAGGCTGTGGTCACTTGAAGATCCAGGATCTCTGGGCTCCTTGCATCTTGTAGGGAGATGGTGAAGCCTGTGGTGTAATGGAAGGAAAGGCACATCAGCTTTTAACTGTTTTGCTGCCCAGAAATCACACATAGCATTTTTGCTCATAGGCCATTAGTCAGAACTTTGAACAGGGCTCCACTCTAACTATAAGAAAGGCTAGAAGACACAGGGGAGCCTATAGATTGGTGACTGTTACTGTCTCTGCCACTAGAGTAGTGATTCTGGAGCATGAGCTTTGAAGAATTTGGATCCTCACACTGTTAGTTACTTTTGGAGTCTCCAAAGGGAGGGCAAAATAAACAGCTGAGTTCTGAGCCTATTAAGCAAGAAACATGAATAAAGATGAAGGCCAAAGTGTCATCTCTATTAAGGACTGAGGACAGGTTATAGGATGTGGTCTCACTGATGGGATTCCAGAGTTGGGCTGAATCCTGGGCCAGGTAAGACTGATGGCATCCGAGAGAGAACTCACGTCTCCTACTAGGCTACTGGCTCCCAAGAGGAGGAAGCGAAGTGAGGGTGAGCATCCTTAGCTGCTCTTTGCGTGCTTACAAGTTAGGGAGGTCATCTCACCTCTCTGGAAGTAGAATAAGGAAAGGAGGTAGAAGAAACACTGATGGAACTCCTAAAGAAAGCCCAGAGTGAGGGAGAGTTTTTCATTAACTCCGACTAGTTGTATCATCTGGGTCAGCTTTTCTGACCATGAAGTTGCTCACCAATAAAATGGCCATTATAATATCTCACAGTATCTCAACTTGGGTCTTTTACAAATGAGAGACAGTAGAAATGTGCTCGACTTGTAGGGAAAGAGTTCCTCAGATGCCTTCTATAAAATACTCGTGAATATTTGAGATAGAATTACTTACAAGTTTATGAGACCAGATGCCTTTAAACACATCCCCCTCCCCCAACGTGCACATCATTTTAAAAATCTTCTGAGCTATTTTACTCTCAAAACCTGCCCGCTTATTACTGGACAAGCATTTCCTCAATGACCTTCTGGGGCTGTTCCTGTTCCTAACAGTCAATGTCTGAAACCACCTTTTCCAGCAAAACCCAAACTTTCCACTTAATGTCTCTCTGTGGAGGATTACAGCTTAACTCTTTCCTGCCTGTTTCCATGTGGGTTTTACTGGCACTCCAGAATAGAAAATACCCAAATCAAAATAGTCATCTTTAGAAAAGAGAGCCTATTATTTTCTTAGTGAAAGACTAATTATCTATGTCCCAGAGAGTCTAAGGTTGAGGGCTCTCAGATAAGAAATTACTTTCCCAATTCTAAAAGATTTTTTAAAGTTGAAATGTTTTAAATGAGAGTATTAAATTATACAATTACATGTGTAGACTCTGCCATTGAGGGAGTTATTTCCACGGTACAGGCTGAATCTAGCATAAAAATATTTACTGCTCTGAAATGTCAATATGAAATAATCAGAATCTAAAATTAAATATTTACTGTATAATCAGCCTGCATTCATCCATTCACAATATTCCCCGAGAAACACTGATTACACTGAATTTGTCCACCTGGAGTCTCCTAATATTTTCAGGCTTAGGAAGAACTGCCAAAGTCTCACTCCCAGGCTTTTCCTAACAACTTGTCAAGAAAAAAGACTCTGTAGAACAGGAAAGTATGCAATGATGATGACTTAGGTAAGTTCCAAACAACACACACACACCCCCCCCCAGAAGATGAATTACCGTATTGATCTACTTTGGCCACATCTAGGTCCAACTTCAATTCAGTAAGTCAACACATCACCACAGATCTGCACCAGCTTTGTGACAAAAACAGAACTAAGGAATAGGGATATAAATTTGGTCCATGTTATTGGGTTCAGAATGTAATGAGGGAGATGAATAAATAATCAAAGACAATGCATTGTGGCAAGTCTTATGTTAAGAGTAAGCCTAGTGGCAGAGGGTGACAGGGGTCTTGAAGAGGGCCTTCAAACCCACTCTAAGATATTATTCCAAACTGAAGCCAAAGGCCATTTTGTTTATTTTATTAATTTTACATAAGTGAAAGAACAAAACCCAATATTAACTATTACAAAGACCCCATTTTCAACTTTTATTCCAAAATTAAGTCTACCAATTCAGTGACGTGGAATGAGGTTGGCTCTAGGTGACGGCTTTGTGAATATAGAGACGGAAAGACAGGACCCAGAAAGTCCTAGACTAGACAGGAGGAGGTCAAGGTTTAAATTGGGTGACCTTGGGTTAAAAATAAATACTTTCTCATTGCTACTGTATTGTTATCTGAAAAACCAGGGAGCTGGACCAGTCGATCTCTTAGGTTTCCTCCACCTCTCAATACTTATGATATTAATACTGCAAACCATTCTCATTTAAAAATAAAAACTAATGCTAAAAATGCTGCAGCAGGGAATGGTATTAGCCTAAATCAAGTTACAGATTTAATTTGCTTATTCAACAATCAATGAGGCAACATAACAGGTCAAGAGCAGGGACTCTGAGGTCCCTCAGAACTGGATTTGAGATCAATCTTTGTCATTTTCCCAACTATAAAACCATGAGCAATTTATTTAATTTTTCTGGGCTTTTCATCTGTAAAATGAGGAGGTTAAAGCTTATCTCACATGGGAGCTGTTAGAATGAAACAAGATAATGAATGTAAGAGCACAGAACCAGACACAAAACACGCTCTCAATAAACAGTATTATTTTTAATGAGTATTTCTGTGGGCTGTACACTGTCCAAAGCGATGAAGAAAAACCCAGTTCCTATTTATAATCTGGAAGAGAGAGAGATACGTAAATCATCGTATCTTGTACACATATAAAGTATACAGTAGAGGCAGGAACAAAGTAATACCAGAGCACAGGGGGAGTGGTATGGATGAGAGCATGCGGTAGAGGTAGGGTCCAGAAAAGGCTACACATAGCAGGCAATATGGCAACTGGATTTAATGTGCAAGTGAATTATCAGGCGAGCAAAGCAGGAGAGGAAAAGAAAGGAACATGAGCAAATGTGCATAGGCCTAATGGTACATGTGATTAGAAAACAGTGAGCAGCTGATTGGCCTATAGGTGAGGTCAGCAAGGCAGCCTGGGGTCACCTTGTGAAAGGTCACACAAAGGAATTTGGGCTTCCAATAAATAGGGACCCCTCAAAAGTTGATTTAATACGTATTTAGTTTTCATTTTTTAGACTTCAGATTTTTATACTGAGTCAGACTTCTTAGTATTACTGCCTCGTTGGTCTAAATCAGGGGTAAACAAACAGCCTACAAACCAGATCTGGTCTGAGGCTTAAGCTAAGAATGGTTTTTACATTTTAAAGCAGTTACATGTTAAATGGTTATATGAGTAACTACATAATAAACTCAACTTTGCCCATTGGCCATAAAGTGTTAAATATTATCATTATTATTATTATTATTTTATTACTATTATTATTTGCCCTTTAAAGAAAAATTTTGCTGACCACTGGTCTAAAAGATTAATATTAAGCTCATAATATTTTTTTATTACAAAGCTGAAATGTCCATTAAATTTTACAAATATTTGTTTTGTGTCTACCATGTGTCTGCAATTATCTTTCTTCCTGAAAACAGTCTTTCTTTTTTTAATTTATCTTTATTATTGGAAATATTACAGATGTCCCCTTTTTCCCCCCATTGATCCCCTCCAACCTGCATCCACCCCACCCCCATGCCTTCCCCAGGCCAATGTCTGTGTCCATAGGTTATGCATATAAGCATATAAGTTCTTTGATTAATCTCTCCCCACCCATGTCCAACCTACTTTTTGCACTATTTAACAAGTTCAGAATTGAGTGACTAGCTCTCTTCTTCCCAGAATTATTTGACTTCTTAGATATAGACCTTATGATAATTAATTAAACTGGAAGTTTTATTTTTTTCACCTCTCCTTTTTTTTCCAAGCAGTTACCACAACAGTTCTACTGGTACCTTTTTTTTTTTTTTTTGTCTTTTTTTTTTTTTTGCTTGAAAATAAGAATTTTCCTCTTTTCTAAGTGATTTAGATTGCAATTTTGTGCAGGATCTACATTAGCTGGACTATAGATGATTAACCTTATATAAAAGAAATGCCAAACAACCAGTGGCTTAAGCCAAGTAGAGCAGATTTCTCTTCCTCACATAATAGTTCCAGGGTAGTTGGTCAAAGCTGGAATGGTGGCGGCTCTGCTCCATAAGGGTTGCAGGGATCCAGGCCTTTTCTGTCTTACTGCTGCTCCATCATTACGAGTTACCCTTTTCTGAATGGTATAAGATGACTCACTACCACACTGTTCTAAACACTTGGATAAAAAATGGTGTGAGCATAATACTTACCTTGCAATATTGTTGCAAAATTATAGATATGTGATGAACGCAAACAAGTGCTACAGCTAGCTATTGTTAGTAATAAATAGCTAAGGGTTGACAAAATGCCAATTATTTAGTATGTGCTGAATAAAAATAATTTCAGTGGAGCTGAATTGTGAAATAAATATAATGATGCATTTTTAATCCTCTCCATAATTCTGGGGATATGACTGCTATTATCATAATGAGTGTACCAGTATAGTTACACTTGAGAGGAATTTTTGTTTTGTTTTGTTATGAGCCAATGAGTGTGTTAAGGGTTTCAATTCTAGTAAATTCTGAATTCCATGCATAACTCAACAGCAAATTCTTTGAATCCTTATACTTTTTTTTCAGACTTTTTGCCTGTAGCAAAATCCTATTAAATATCTTTCCATGTCATGTTGTGCTTAAATAATGTGGCAGGACAGGGCCTTGACTTGGAAAATGACACCCTTCCTCCAAGGAGGCTTCTATCACAGCCATCTCATACAGAAATCAAATCTTGTATTTTCCCTCTGTGGAAATGGACAACATTGTTAAAAATTTATTTTTGCTGCAAGAAAATCTGATTCTTGGTTTATTGTGTCAAACACCTGCTGGTATGTGGTGTTGGGAAGCTATACAGCTGTGAGGTTCATATAAATTAATTTAACCCTCGAGTATGTTTTGAGGCCAATTAGAATGGTCCCTCCAGGTGCAGCAGGGAATTAGAACACTTTTCAAAGGGTGTGTGTGTGGGGGGGAGTCCAGATGATTTGATGATGCCAAAGTAACATTTTCCAAATATTATGGCAAGTTATCATGTAACGTATGTTTATGACAGCTTGAATATATATATATATATATACAGACATATAAAGAAAAATCATAGTAATATTATTATGTGTATCAGCTTACACAATGTGGTACGTGTTTTCTGCAGCAATTCAAAGCATTTGACCAAAATTGAATTGGAAAGTCACAATCAAAAATACTGCTCTTAAAAAAATTAAATAAAAAGTAAAATTAAATTTAAAAACAAATAGTTGAGCTAACATAGAAACAAACAAACTGTAGGGGAGGAAAATTTCCTCTACCCTGTTAGGTTCACTATGTGGGGCCTGCTAATTAGACTGACAAAAGACAGATTAACCAAAGAAAAGGCATACAAATTTTATTTTTTTAAATGCTGCTCTATCTCTTTCCTCATCTCCCTCTCTAAGCACTGAGGTAGGGTTGGATTGGCTAAGTCTTATGCATTGACTCCCTTAAAAGTAAAAATATAAAATAATATCTTGTGGACCTCTGATTTGCTTGCTATGCACCTTGATCCCTGGTTAAGGAGCATTGAATTGAAGGTTCAGTACTGCCACCACTCTAGGTAACTACTGGAACCAGTGTAATCATCATTCTAGGTAACTACTAGAACCGTAAATGCAGTCAAAAGCTGTCATGGAGCCCAGCCAGTGTGGCTAAGTGGTTGAGCATCAACCCATGGACCGGGAGGTCACGGTTCGATTCCTGGGTCAGGGCACATGCCTGAGTTTTGGGATCCATCCCTAGTAGGGGATGTGCAGGAGGCAGCTGATCAATGACTCTCTCTCCCTCTCCCTTCCTCTCTCTGAAGTCAATAATTTAAATTTAAAAAAAAATTTTTAAAAAAAGCTGGCATGGAAATCCCATAGTTTGTCTATTTATAAAGTGTCTAAATAATGATTTATAATATGTATATGTCTTTGTTTAGGGTTATAGTAAAATATTTTAGAAATTATCATATATGGAGTTCTCATATATCAAATAATAGGTCCAAAGAATGCTCCAGGGATCATCAGAAATGGAGTTTAAGAAGCACTGAATTGAATCAAATTTTAAAGTTGCTTATCTTAAGGTTAAATGGTCTCTCTTTTTAGGATCTGAAGATTTTCTTTTTAAGTCTTAAATTTCATTTCAATTGATACAGATTTATTACGAGGCGATATCGTATGACAGTTCAGAGCACAAGCTTTGGGGTGGGAAGGCTCAGCGTGAACTGTGGTGGTGTCCTTTGCTTTGGGGATGCTTTGGCTGCCAACACCTCCCGCCAGCTTCCCGTCTAAGATTTACTAAATCTACATAACTCTCCTTTAGAATTTAGTTCAAACGTAGTTCAAAAGGCCTTTTCTTCACTCAAAGATAAGAACTGGTCGCTATATCCCTGTACGCTCTATATCCATTAATAACGATAATAACCACAGCTACACTGATACACAGCAGGGATGCAGCCATGGCTAGCATTCCTGAGCAGCTGGTGTGTACCAGGCTCTATGCCAAGTGCTTTCCCCGTGTTAACTCATTTAAACTTCTCGATGCCCTGATGAGGTAGGTGCCATTAGTGACCTTTTACAGATGAAGAAACCAGGACAGTGCCATTCAATAGAACTATAATGCAAGCCACACATGTAATTCTGAATTCTCTAGTATTCATATTACAAAAGTAAAACGAATCAAATTTAAATAATATCTTACACAATGCAATGGTTAAAATGAAATATAGTCCTATAAAACCAATAAAGTTGAGTTAAATGGAAAAAATATTTTACACTGCTTCTATTTTAAAATTTAAATTAAAATACAAAATTTTAAATTTAATTTCTCAGTCACACTAGCTATATTTTAACTGCTCAATAATCTCATTTTGCTAGGGGCTACCACATTGGATAGGGCAGGCCTAGATGCTAAGTAACCAGCCATAGGTCATTCATACAATTACTTAGTATCTATTACAAAACAGATGCTGTTCTAATCTCTGGAGACACAATAAACAACACAGGCAAAATCACTGCTCTGGTGCAGCTTCCATGGCACAGTCGACCCTTAGACAACATGGATTTGAACTTATACATGGACTTTTTAAAATAAATACTACGAGTGTATTTTCTCTTTCTTATGATTTTCAAAATAACGTTTTCTTTTCTTTAGCTTACTTTATTGTAAGAATACAGTTATATAATATATATATAACATACAATATATGTGCTAATCAGCTGTTGATGTTATTGGTAAAGCTTCCAGCCAACAGTAGGCTATTAGTAGTTAAGTTTTGGGGGAGTCAATAGTTATATGTAGATTTTCGACTGCAAGGGGCTTGGTGCCTCCCACCCCCACATTGTTTAAGGCTCAACTGTAGTAGGAATGAGAGAGATGAAAAACAAATAATTAACTAAAATTCCATTTCTGGCAGCACTAAGTACTATGAAGAACAGAGCAGGTGAGATAGTGGACAGGGTATGGCTCCTTAGGCTGTGCACTGCCCCACGCCAAGGAGCACGGTTTACATTGACTGTGACCAATGCTACTCCCTGGAGGTTTGCAAAGCAGTAGCCCTGGGGGGGTGGGCTGAAACCTTATGTAGAGGAGTCAGAGAAAGCTCTCCAATAACGGAAGGTCATTTTAGCAAAGATTTGAAGGCAGTGAGGGAGCGAGCCATGCGATACCTAAAAAAAGTGCTTTCGATCAAGGAGAACAGCCAGCGTGGTGGACACAGCAGGTGGAGCCGGTGTCGGAAGAGCAGCCACGCACCTTGGACAAGGGGACCGCAGCGGGAGATGGGGCCAGGGCAGGAGCCAGCAGCTGGATCCAGGCAGGGGCCTGCTGGCTGCACGAAGCTCTTCGGTTTTTGTACTGAGTAAGATCAGAAACAATGACAGGAAAACTCTCTCATGGACATGCTGATGGGTTAGATGTCGGGTTTAAAAAAAGAAAAAATGAGCCGAAGTTGACTGCAAATATTTTTAGCTTGAGTAACTTGTAGAATGGAGTAGCCATGTTCTGACAGGGGGAGATTTCGGGAACACAGGGCTTTTATTAGAGGTGAGCCAAAATCAAGATTTATTTCTTAGACATTTAAACTTGGCTCTGACTATTAAATGAAGGGAGTGTTGGGTCTGAAGTTAAAGTGATATATCAGGCTGAAGATACAAACCCAGAAATTATCATGATATAAAAAGGTATTTATGGCCACAAGCCTGGTGTTAATAACCTAAAGGGCAAGTATAGTTGGGGATGAAAAGAGGCTGGGCATGGAGCCTCCGGAACACTGACCTTTAGAAACTCGGACCTCGGGGAAGACGGGGGAAGCAGAGCAAAGGAGGGATAGGGGAGGAAGCGCTAGTCTGGAGACCACGTGAGCCAGGGTTTGACGTGGGGCCTCGGGGGTAGAGCTGGGATTGCAACCCACGGAGTGTCATCCCGGCACCCACTTCACAGCACCCTGCAGTGGGGTCTCCCCCACTCGAATCCAAGACAGGGAAGACACCGTGGCCTGTCTGCTTCAAGATGCATCCTGCCTCCCGGCACAGTGCTGGGCACTCAGTGCAGGTTTGATGAATGAATGAGCACATGGCGTAGACTGGGAAACTGAGTCCCAGGGAGGTTGGCAATGACTTAGTGACAAGTGGGACTAGAGCACAGGTCAGCCCGCATCTCTCTCCCGGTTTCTGTTGTCCAGCCAACAAGCGTCCAAGCCAAGGCTTTTTCTTAGGAAGCTCTCTGGCCGGTTCCAACTCTGTTGGTCCCACACGTGGCCCCAGCTTGTCTTACAGACCTAGACTGGTCGCAGGAAGAACACTGATGGATTATGCTGCCTGCTTGGATATGCTATTTTAATGCCTTTTCTGTATGTTACAATCACCCTCCTCCTTTTTTTCCCTAAGCACACATTTAAAAGATAAAGAAATACAATATATCTTCCTATTTCCTTGCATGGTTCTCTACAGCTGAATATGCTCCCCATAAAACTGATTTACTAGACCTACCAGACTTTAAATTGACGGCAAACTACCTTTAACTTCTATTGCTTTGTTTTTCCTCTAGCAACTTTCTTAACTTAGAGAGTTTAGCGGGCCAGTAGTTCTCTAACTCTCTCTACATGGAAGGCTAAGTGCCTCTAGACTTTCCCAAGGGCTCAAGAAGATCAAAAATGTTTCTATTTTTATTTCATAGAGGGGTTTTTCCACATTATAAAATTAACCCATACCCAATAAAGAAAATTTGAAAAACACACACACGCATGCATTAAGGAAAACAGGCAGAGGAAAAACTCAATTTTACAACCCAAAGATAACACCTTTTAAAATCCTTGATGTATTTTCCTGCAGGCTATATTTCTATACGTGGGTGAGCATGAGTATGTATGAGTGTGCGTGTTTACGTGTGCACATACACTTGTTTCAAGTCATGCCTTTTTACTTAAAACATCATACACATTTTATTTTACTACGTAGCATTCTTAAATATTGCTTTAATAGCTATGTACTGTTCTCGTAATGAAAATGTCACTATCTCTACCACAGACAGGCATTTGTTTCCAATTATCCTGTCATAAATAATGCTACACTGAACATTTTTGTTCATAA
The DNA here is from genome assembly GCF_054644295.1 of Miniopterus natalensis. Classification (NCBI taxonomy): domain Eukaryota; kingdom Metazoa; phylum Chordata; class Mammalia; order Chiroptera; family Miniopteridae; genus Miniopterus; species Miniopterus natalensis. The sequence continues at coordinate 34,511,471 of NC_142089.1, read as the reverse complement.
TATAGATTCTGTGTTTAGAGTGATTTCTAAATCATACCCCAAAGTAAAATCATTCCCAAATTCCCAAAGTAGAATCATTCACTTAGTCAAAATTTATAAATGTTTAAGGAAGCTGATAAACATTGCTCATGTATTTTACAAAAATACTGCACCATTATAAATTTCTACCTATGATGTATGCAAAAATCTAGATCTTTCCCTACTAACACTGATTATTAAGTATTTGTCTCTTTTTATTTAAACTACTCTAACTTCATAAGTTTTTAAAAACCACCAAATTTTATTAACTTGCATGTATTTGATTGCTCTAAACTTGAATATTTTTACATACTTGTTCATTCATTGTATTAATTATTTCATTCGTATCCTTTCCTCACTTATCTATTAGTGTGTCAAAATATTCTTCCTTTCAATTTGCTTAACTTTTTATAGAATAAACATCCGCAGTTGTGAAATATTTCTATACAAATATTTCTTCCGGTGTTGTTTGTTTTCAAGCTGTTTATGGCATGGATTTTAATATAAATTTGAGAGGGCCAGTATCCTCTAAAATAAAAAATAACTTACAGTAGAAATTTTAGGAAATACAAATAAGCAAGCAAAAGAAAATAAAATTCTCCCTAACACATGATAATTATTCATAACATTTGGGGCATTTTCTTTCATCTTTTTCTTATATAGTTAAGTATTTTACCAAAGTCTTATACACTTTACTGTCCTATTTTTTTTTTTACTTAGAATGTTAAAAATTCATTTTAATGGCATTAAATATTTTTTATTATCCCTTTAATAAAATGGATATTCCTTTATAACATGAATATATAGAATTTATTTATCCAGACAATTGTTGTTGAACCTCCATTCTTAATATTTCACTGTTATAAAGATACATAGACATCTTTATGATTGAAACTTTGGACATATTCATAATTATTTAGAATAAAATAAAAGGGGATCATGGGTTTAACCAGATTTTAGAGCTTTTGTTATATTGCTCAAATTGCCTTTCAAACCTGTGTCTTAATATATGGCATGGGATTTATTTTGGCTTAAAGTTATAAATGTTTACATTAGTACTTAAAATAATTTTAAAGGAGCAATTTACCTAACTATGCATGTGTTGGAAAAGAAAGATAAATATTTCTACAATGTACCAGGAGCCCAAATTTCCACAGCAGAAAGCTCACAATTTATAAGTCTTAGAGTTACTTGAATATACATGTGTGGCTTTTTTCCTAATATACTACAGAAAATTTAGTTTTAAAAAATCAACTCTTTGCTTGTCTTCATCAACTTGTCCCGACAAAGACGTATTTTTCAGATCAACTGAAGGTGTGGAGGCAGAGGCTCAGAGGACTAATAACAGGTGTAATGGTTACATGTACCAAGCCCTTGCTGACATATGTTCTTTCATTTAATCCCAGAACAGCCTCACTTTATGAAAGAGGAAACTGAGCTTCAGTAAAGTTGAAGGTTTGTTCTAATTCTAAGTTACAGAATTGATACCTATTTCACTCCAAAGGAGGACACTTTTCACCACCCCAGGTAGCCTCCTCATGGACTCTGAGACTTCAGCATGGATTTTCCTTCTATCCACCTCTTCTCCTACCAACTAACATTTGCATTTACATTTATATTAAAAATTGACCTTTGAGAATTGAACTCAATTTCAGGTTGCAGCCTTTGATCCACTCTGCTCTTATTTATTTTAATTAGCCATTTAAAAATTGTATGTAGCACCCCAACAAAGAAGAAGTTTATATTAATGAAGATTAATCACAGGAATACTATAAAATAATATAAATTAACCCAGCAGTGGTTGTTTATATGACTGAGATATGTCTTAATATGCTTTTTATTCAACATTGAACAATGGATTGTGGTTTTTTAAAAATCATATGGTAGAAAATATTGAGAGAGAAAGCTATTCAACTCTCAGTACCATTGATAATTTAAAATATGTAGTTAACAAAGTAGTGTATTGCACAATGTAGTCAGTCTAAAAAATGAGTTATAAATATTCAGGTTACTGATGTTTAGTAGAAAAAGTTGATGATCTGACTTCTGAAGGTCTTTGAATCCCATCTTTACCTCTTACTAATATGTGACTTTGGACAAGCCCCTTTTTTACCTCTGAGCATCTATTTATTCACCTTTAGGTATAATGATATTTTTTTCAAATTCTTAGGATGGTTGAATTCAGTATCAATATGGTAGTTCAAACTCCAAAGTGATGTTAAACTATTGGCAGTGGGCAAACAGAAAGAATTTGCAATTTCAATATATTGGTCAGGAATGAATATCAAAGGATTTTCCCCAGCCTCGCGTTTCCCGTGGATTATTTGTACACATACCGCACCCTTTGACCCCTGAGTGCAGTCACCCCGAGCTCATCTCTCCATCATGACTGCACTATTCCCTCTACTCTCTAGACTGCACTAGTCTCTTTCCCATCTAACAGCCTATAAAACACAGCTCAAGAGTCACCCATTCCCTTGGAAACCATCTCTGTCTCTGTCTCAGATCTACCACTTGACTTTACAGTTTCCTCCCACTGTGCTTCCATAATCCTTCGTACGATTCTAAAGAGTGGTTGTCTCATTGCCCTACACGGCTCTGTACCAAATGAATGAGTGATGCAACAGTTTCTAAACAGAACTTCTTTTAGCTAATAGATCTATTTCACTTTGACTCAAAAAACTGGGGGAGAGGAAAGCACTTTAAAATAAATAAATAACCCTTTGAGAAGCCATGAATCTCTTTGACTCCCCAGACAAGAGACTAAATCTTCTTCAAACTTCAGAGTATTTCATTTTTACAGTTACTCTTAAGTCCCGTCATTCCTTCCATTCTTAAGGCTAAAACTCACCAGGACCTTTTCTTTCATTACTGCCCTCCACCGGAAGCCCACTGCACTGTGTCCTAGTGCGTGAGAGCCACAGCAGTGGCTGCACAAAGAGATTTAAAGACCCCTTGGGTGAAATCACCATTATTGCAAAGTTGCAGCATTTTCTCTCTGGGGATAATTCTCGAGAAAGGTTCACTGTAAATGGTGTGAGGGCAGGTGGTGCATAGTCAAAAAAAGTCAACGCAAGATAGAGATTATCCTCATTTTAGTTAGTTAAGGAAACCAAGGCTCTGTAGGATTCAATACCATGGCCAAGGTTACACAGGAAGAATCAGCATCTAACTGCAGCTCCATCTGGCTCCAAAGCTTCTCATGTGCTTTCCACCACACGACAGTGACTCCCACCTGTCCTGGTGGGAGATTTCGTACCTACACCTCTGAGCTTATGTTTTGGGGCGTTGATATGTGAATGCTGTTAGCATAATTTTTTGGTGTGTAATAGGCCCTGGATGAATGCGAGGGCTGTCCTTTTTTCTTCCCTTCATTTGTAAGGTGAATGTTGGATTAGATGTTATCTAAGATCTCTCCCATTTTTTAAATCCATTCTGGAATATTACAACGAATTCTCAGATCTCATGGATTTTCATTATGCATTCTTTGTTGACTAACTTCATAATAACCCAGGTTTGGTTTTCTTTTGATCCCCAGAATCATGAAATGTCATAGCTGGAATAATCCTCAGAGTAAAACCAACCCCCTTACCTTACTCACAAGTAAACAAGTTCATTGGTGGGGGTGGGGGTGGAGGTGGGGGTGGGGGAGGAAATCGACTTATCCAAGGTCACACTGTAAGTAATGACAGAGGAGAGAACACCGTCCATGCTTTCTGGCCCATCCTGAGGCTCACCACCCACCCCGTCCCCAGCCCCCAGCTGTCGCTGGTAGGCTCCAGCCTGCGAGAGCATGATTTGCCCATCTTGTGTTAACATTATTGTAGCATGAAATGTCTGTTTAAGGCAATGACCCGAGGAATACTTTATTTCCAGTGATGCACTGATTTTGCAGGGTTTATTCATTTTATTTATGTATTTGATCTCTCAAATGAAATAATAAACTAATTAGTGGAGCGATTTACTGGTGTGCTCCACCAAGGGTGGTTTACGGCCCCAGTGCAAGCTTGTTTAACGGTGGTGTCAGCAGATCTGCTGTCTGCCCTGCTGCCCTTTGTTTCAGCCACCAGACACTCGTGACAGGCAGTCCTGTGCTGGGTGCTTGTGCCTCCAGGTCACAGGGCAAAGGAACTTTTATCCAGGAGCCTCCCAAAATTCATTCAAGAGACAGGATGCTTCATTTGGCTTAAAGGGGTGGGCATGGGGCTCCCGGAGAACAGAAAGGGGCCAGTGCATTACTGAAGCACCCAGAATGAGACTTTCCGGAGAACGAAGGAAAGCTATGCGTAGACTAAGTGCTGGCAGGCACGGCTGAGGAGGCCATAGTCTATCAGGACCAAGAGCGATACATGATGGATGGATGGATGGATGGATGGATGGATGGATGGATGGATGGGTGGGTGGGTGGGTGGGTGGGTGGGTGGGTGGATGGACAGATGGACAAGTGAATCAATAGGTTGATAGGCCCTACCAACTGTGAAAATTTAGGATAAAATTATAGTAATTAAGGTAGTATAGGTATTTACACAAGGAAATAAATTGTTCTAGAAAACTAAACCAATGGAATAAAATCTAGAACCCAAAAATAGACTATTCTGACTAGAAACTTAGTATATGATGGATATGTTATTACAAATCAATGCAGAAACCCTGGACTAAGATAAATGGTACCAGCACAATGCATATCTATACAGAAAATTTACTGAATCCTGACCTCACATTATATAAAGAATATCAATTCCAAGTGGATCAAATGCAAATAGTATAACATTAAAAACTTTAGAATTAACTATTGAAGAATGTTTTTATGACCCAGGAGTAGGAAAAAATTTATTTAAAATAAAACAAACAGAAAAGCACCTACCTTAAAGGTAAATACTAATTATTTTATTAACGTAAAATTTAAAGAGTTTTACATGTCACTATAAATAAAGTAAAAAGAAAAGCTTTGGACTAGGAAAATAGTCACAACATATATAATTGCAAAAGGGTTGTATCCTAAGTGAGCAAGTTAGAATAGAACATAATTATAACAAATGCCTATGTATCACCATATATGTTGATCGAATATTATAATTTCACCATTTTGCACTTTTTTCCCGCGGCTTATGCCCACACAGATATTAAGACTTTGCTAAATGTCCCCTTCCTGGTAAGGTCTTTCCTAACTAACCTATTTAAAACTGAACTCCTACCCCAGCACCCTTCATGCCCCTTCTCTTCCGCTGGCTTCTCTATGGCACATGTGACCATCTGACATACTAGGGATTTTGCTTTATTTGTTTAGCATGTACTGTCTCTCTCTTGTAACAACTCAATAGAAAAATGGGTATATAAAAAAAATTGTAGAAGGTGAAACCTAAAACAATAAAATAAAAATATTAAAATAATTTTTAATCTCACTAGTAATTAGAAAAGAGTATGCTAAAATACAAGATTTAATATCCATTAGATTGGAAAAATTAAACATTTGACAATGCCAAATTCTGGTAATGATGAGAACTAATGCTGGGTAGTATGAATTGCCAGCGCCGCTTTGTAGAGTAATTTGTAACATTTGGTAACTTGGAAGATGCATATATGTATGCGTGTGACCCCGCAAGGCCACAGAGGAATCTCACACACAGGTGCTCACGGAGCACCGCAATGTCCATTGCAGCACTACTTGTATGGGCACAATTTGGAAATAGCTCAAATGTCCATCAATATGGATGATTTAGTCAGAATATAAACATATGATAAAATACTACCTGAATGCTAAAATGAAAGAATTAAAGTTAATTCTATCAACGTGGCAAAAACTTTAAAGCCCATTTAACAAAATAAACAGGCTTCAGATAGATGCCTACAGTGGGATACTATTTAAACCAAGTTTTACAATACGCAAAACAGTGCTACATGTTGTTTATAGATGCAAGCATGTATTAAAAGCAGAAAAGCATGCATGAAAATTTAGGAGAGTAGTTAGCTTTGTGGAATTAGAGAAGAATGCATGGGAGATTTGCTTTTACCCACAATTTTTTTTGAAGGGAAAGTCTGCAGCAAATATGGCAGATGATAACATGTGAGCAGGCTGGGTGGCAGTACATAGGCTTTTGTTATAATTATGTCTACTCTCAACTTCATGCTTGAAATATTTAATAAGAAAAGAAATAAGAGGCTACTTAAGTGTGACTATGAGGGAATAAGTTCAAGCCATAGCATATCAAATAATAGTATGTGTGAAATAACAAAATTGCAAACTGAATTTTGTTGTGAGTCAAAGACTGGGTGCAACTCTAGATTCAGTGCCTCCCTTTCATAACAATTGATAAGACTGGGATTTGAAACCAGACATTCTAGGTTTGAATCTTGATTCAGACACTCAGTAAATATTTTAAAATTGGGCATCAGTTTCCTCATTTTGAAAGTGTCAAAAGAAGACAAAATAGAGGACAGAAAAACAACAGAAATAAACCAATGAAGCCAAGAGTTGGTTCTTCAAATGATCAATAAAATTTACGAGCCTTTAGCTAGACTGACTGAGAAAAAGGAAGAGATTCAACTAAAATCAGAAATGAAAGCGGAGACATTTCTATCAATATTACAGAACAAATGATTCCATAAAGTAGAAAAATAGTACTTCCTCATAAAAGATATTAGGATGAAATGTTTGTAAATAAAAAAAATAAAAATAAATTATTTTTTAAAAGTCTTAGCAAGTCTTGCTCAGTGGTTAGAGCATTGGCCCATGGACAGAAGGGTCTCGGGTTCGACTCTGACCAAAGGCACATATCTCGGTTGTAGGCTCCATCCCCAGCTTTTGGTCCCGGCGTGCGCGGGAGTCAGCAAGGTGATGTGTCTCTCTCACATCAAGGTTTCTCTCTCCCTCCCTCCCCCTTCCACTCTCTCTGAAAAGCAATGGAAAAAATATCCTCAGGTGCAGATTCAAAAGGAAAACACAATGTTTGTACAGTGCTTAGCCTACATCATGACACCTCATGGGAAGGAAGCCTTGTGCATGTTGAAGAGCTCCAGGCATCGATGCAAACAAACATGAGCCTGAAGCCTGGTTTGAGTGCCATGCTTTCTCTGATATATATATATTTTTTTGTATAATAACCATATCAGGTTGGTGTTAATTTTATCCCATTTTATACATAGACAAACTGAGCCTTAGGGAGGTGAAATAACTTGCCCGAGATTACCCAGCTCCTAAAAGACAGAGATGGGATTCCAGGCAGGTCTACCTCCAGAGGAACATCACTGTAAATTATCCTGGCCGTAGTGCCCTCATTTTATGAATAAAGTAAATTGAATTTTTATAAAACATTACAGTAATCTATCCTGTAGCTTTTTTTTCTTTGAGCAGGGAGTCAACCAGTCATTGCTGATTAAAAGTAATAACAAGTATCTACTACTTAGTTTATATGTTAACTCCAAATGTGTAAGATAGCTGAGTTGCTGTAATGGAATATCATTGAAAGATAAATATTTCTGCCTTAAACAGACTCTTGGTTTTGGAATGCATTGGAAGATCAGTAGGCTGTGATATTCATTATGCTGAAGCTTTTTCGTGTTTTTTTTTTAACTGTAGGGTTTTTCTAGGTTCCACTGTCTTTCCTGAAAAATCGCTCTCTCTCTACTTGCCATAGTCTATCTTCTGTGAATCCAAATGGAACTTAACTTTTATTGTCGCTGATTCTTGTGAATGAACAGTTTTTAATGTAACTTTTGTCGTGTCAGTTTCATTTACATCTTTTATTCATTTATTCACTCACTCATTCCTTCTTTTATTCAGCAAACTTTGGTTGGGTGACAAGTATGAGCTCACCTCTGGGCTGGAGTCACAGAACCAAGGGTTAGACAAGGTGTGGTGACGTCCCCAGTGGAGCCGAAAGCGAGGGCGGCCGAGCTGGAAATGGGTCGTTTCCAGCAGCGTTGCCTTCCGAGCGGGGCTCCTGCTGGGGGAGCGGGTCCATGGAGCCTTCCATTGAGCCGGAAGGTTCAGGGAAGTAGCACAGACATGATAATGTTGCAGCTGAAACTTCTGTTTGTATGTTTGCTTTCTGTCTAGAAAAAGAATGCATGGTCTTTGTAGAAAACTTGGAAAGCGTAAAGAAACGAGAAAAATGACCTACAATCATATTGCAAAGAGATAACCATTGTGTTGGCATATTTTTAAGACCAACTTTTCCACGGATGAGCTCAAACAGTATAAACAAGTGTGTTATACATATTTTCCCATATCCTGAAAAAAGATTTTAAATTATTTTTACATGTGCATAAGATGCCTTTGCGTAGAAATACTAAGATCCACTTTATCATTCCCTGTTGGTGGTTTCCCCTCTTACAAATCGCCTTGTGATGACTGTCTCTGGGCATCAGCGTTGGCCTGCAGCCCTGATTGCTTCCTGGAGAAGGAATCCTGAAGGTGAATCACAGGTTACAGGGGAAGATCACTTTTCAGGCCCATGAGATTTTCTCCAGTGCCCTCTTCTTTACGGACCTCAAGGCAAGAGCTCAAGCCTTTAAGAGAGTCAGACAAGTTACAAGTATGGGGAAGTTCTTTCAAAATTCTTACATGCTTCTGTGTATGTGAGTGTGCGCACACACACACACACACATGCACACACACATCTCAGGAAGAAACACCCATAGACACACACACACACACATCCCGACTCCCCCCTACCTACCAGGCATGCTGCCCCACTTCTTGCCCGGTACTTACAATGGGCTGCATTTGTTGATTTTATTGGTGGTGTTTTTGTTTTATCCATCTCTGTATTTCCAGTGCCTGGTGTATGCTAGGAACTTTGAAAATGTGTCTTGAATGAAAGAGAGAGAAGAAAAATAAAGCCATTAAGTCATGAATGTTTACCGCTTGTTTAATGCTGCATTTCGTTTGTTTTTTAGCATTCTGCAAGACATGGTGGTGACCCCTGGCTCTCAGTCTTCCTGATCGAGGGGCTCCGTTGCACAGCTCGCAGGTAAAGCTCGCTGTCCTGCTGGTGTGAGGAAACCCTTCCTCTCTGGGAAAGGGTTTGCTCTCGGGTGTCTCCAGGTCCTCTGGAAGTGATGGCTTTTGCGCTTTGTGTTCCTCCCTAAAACACCCTGGGGGGCTCACCGAGCCTTTGGGAACTGGAGCTTAGGGTGGCTTTTCTCTGTGTTTGTGGTCAGGGAGAGAAAATATCGATTCTCTTTCTTTAAGTACCTAGTAAATGTCATTTGCAGCCTACGTTCTCCTGCCCATATTTGAGCCTCACCTATTAGGCTGCCTCAGATTGGTTTGATTGTTAGAATTCTTTCCTCAGATGCCCCTGTTTCAATGTATTTCCCAGAGGGAACCACCCTCCGGGAAACCACAGTCAAACCATATGTAAGATAAATGTTTACATGGGAAACAGACGCGGAGATTTACAAGCTTAAGGAGCAGGTGCTATTATTTTGAGGTCCTCAACTTTTAAATAATGGCTACGCTGAATTATGTACTTCATACGGGGAGCCAGGAAGACACAATTGAAAACGCCTATTCTTTTGACAAATTAGAAGCATTCATTCCAATATCTATTCCTTGTTTGCCAGGGATAATGCTGAATGAATCACAGGCTGGTGGATGGATGTCCCTTCCAACACTTTTAATTAGCAGCACTGCCTATTAGGATGAACGGAGTGCCGCTTCCCGGCCATAGATTACCCCCAGCCCCCTTAAATGGAATAGAAATCTTATGCTCCACAAGGTAATATTTATCTCCTCCCCGGCCAGACAAGCATAGAAAATTAAACAATGGTCCGTTAAAAAGCCCAGCTAATGTATTTATCATCTCCAGTTTATGTGAGTTTGCAAGGCAAATACGAGTGGGAGCTATTTGTTATGGGACCTTGGGGAACAGCAGGGTTGGAGAGGGAGCTGGGAGGCTGGAGGATCTGAGACTTGTAAAAATTCATTAAAAATATGAGGAGCTATTGGAGACAGAGGAAATTAATTACTCCGAGGGACTCAAATGTCACTACTTATTTAAGTGACCTGGAGAGGAGGCTGAGAAACCTGTTTTTCTGAGGGTTTCTGCACGGGAGAAGGTTGGGAGCTGGGATTCCTCAGCTGTCAATTTCTGCATTTCCTTGGTGACTTATTGACATGTTAACCTGGCTTGTGCCCCAGCCTCCTCTAATGAGTAGAGTTAAATGAGAAATGGAGGTGGGGGTGGGGGGCCCTCTCTCCTGCAGGAGCTCACCAGGCATATAAGTAACTGCCGGACCTAGGGGAAGCTGGTAATTTACCACGACGGAGACAAGAGGCAGATTGTTTGCAGCTGGACTGAGTTGGGTCTTTTATTATTGCTTTTACGTCCACAAAGCTATTCTCTGAGGTGGAGTGAATTTGGGAAGACAAATTAAAGTTTTCTACCTAAGGAGGACTGGGGAGCAGTAGCTTCTGAAAACAGTCATCTTTTCGAGACTGCTTGTGTAATAAATCTCTCTAATGCATTCTGCCCATAGACAGAGGTTGAAAATATATAGATATGTGATGACTTAAAAGTCTAAAATCGTTAAGCACCCAGAGTGTTGTAGTAAAAGCTTTCTCACACGTGTGCCTTACCTAGACTGAGGAATTAAAGGTTTTATTCTGAACTCTGCCACTAACCAGCTGTGAGACCCTCCACAAGACACCATAGTGCCCCGAGCATCTGTCGTGTTATTTACAGAATGGAACGATCACGTGTATCTTCTGTGATTGTTAAGATCAATGCTCCCAGAAGAGCTCTGAAGGATGGAAGTGTGATACAGGTGTGTGGTGGCTGTGTCACGTATTGGTATTTTCTGTTTCCAAAGTCTTGGTTTTTAAACATTGAGGCTGCTCAGTGGTCTGTGTTCCTACCTGGGCTAAAGTTAAGGGGCTTTGTACTATTCTCCTGGCTTGTTCACTTAGGGGTGGGAGCCTTTTTTCTGCAAAGGGCCATTTGGATATTTATAACATCATTCAAGGGCCATACAAAATTGTCAACTTAAAAATTAGCTATGAAAAAAGCTCTTAGATTTATTGAATTTCGAGTCCGGCTTGCAGTTGCCTTAGTAGGGCCAGACCAAATGATTTCTCAGGCTGTGTGCGGCCCGTGGGCCAGATGTTCCCCACCCTGACTTAGGAAGAGACAATCAACAAGCTAAAGAAGGGGAAACAAATGTTGCCCTGAGTACAGCTTTTGGGAGAGATTTCTCATGGTTTAGGGAAAAAATAAAAGAATGTGAAGCATAGCTTTGGAGGGAGTTGGAGCCCTAGGTCTTCACCTCCAGGAGCAGCCTTAAGGAGCTGCCACTTCTCCAATTCGTAAAATATACTATCCCTCTCAATACAAATCAGGCATTGAAGGTGGCAGAGATGTTCGAAGACTATTCATCTGTTCTTAGAAAGAGATGATGATGAAGCGAACTAGGGCAGGGTCAGTGGGGACAGAGAATGTTATGCAAAGAGCAGAGTTTCGAGAGGGCCTCAGCATATTGCTTGCCAACTCCAAAGAAATAATCTGGAGAACTGGCTGCAAAAGACATGAGTTTATTAGTACTTAGATGCACAACGGGGGCTGCCTGCTGGTGAAGTCTCTGCATCACAGTCTTTCTAAGTACGGGGCTATATAGAGTACAGAAAAGCAAACAAGATGATAAATTGTGTATGTGTATGCAGGGTGGAAATGCTCATTCGCAAGCTGTGCGAGATCAAAACATCAGCAGTTTACAATCCGGGCTCACATCTGGGGACAGTTTCTTTTTGTCCGTACCTTGACCAAGGAGCTGGCCAGGCTCCCAAGGTCCCATAGTACCCTTACAGATGGCCTTCAATATATTCCCACAGCATGGGAGGGGGAGTTGGAGCTTGGGAAGGGGCCCATATTCTCACATACCACACAGAGAAGAAGAGAGCATGTTGAGAGGCCTTGCAAAGAAAGGAACCCCAGGCTTTTCAGTAGTCAGGGTGGCACGCACTTAGAAGAGGGAGCCGTGCAGTGACTTTGGTGGGGAAGTGTTGCCAAGGCACTTGTAATGTCATTAATAGAAACTGTGTAAAAATGCAGGATACAATCCCTTTGCTCAAAGAGCTCAGACTGGTACACAATTAATAATCATACAGAATAGACAGAAATAAGCCCCGAAGAGCAATGCTAGGGACAGGACTGAGAGGGAGGGGACTGTTGAGCGGAGCTCAGAGGATGAGCAGCTCTGTACTGGGTGAGAAGGGGTTTGAGGCAGGACATTCCACAGAGCAGCTGCTCAAGGCAGCTCTGAAGCACAGCTGCCCAAGAGCGCAACGAAGTTGCTGGTCTGAGAGCCGCACACTTGGCTTGGCCCATCTCTCCAGCAGCTGGAGTTTTGCACACAGGATGCACTTGGTGATTTTCAAAGGCTTCTGTGCTGTTGCATCCTGGAGGTAGACTTAAAGGATCGCCTGTCTGTTCTCATTAACCAACCCTGCAGTGGCCTAGGGTCTGCCCTGTCCTGAGAATACTCAGAGGGCATCCCCAGGGACTCAATTCTGAATAATTGCTTAAACCACTATTCCCGCTCCTTTGTAGTTTTTTATAGCTCACCCCCCCCACTCACATTTTAAAATTGCTTGAAAATAGTCAATGGACATTACTGAGCCGTTGGCTATTTATTTATTGTGTTGATAAGATGTGTCTGCCTTTATATTCATTTACAGCCAACATAGGTGAGACATCATAATACCTTCCCATCTGGGTAATAAAATAGAAATAAGACGGGAAAATGTTTCCTGCTCTTCTTTCTCCCTTTTGCCACCTTTTTGAATTTATCCCTTTGGTGCCTTCTATATGCTTCCTCACTTGCTTTTATTTTCTTGGATTCTCTCTACTCTTCTACTTTTCCTCTTTCTTCTAATAGAGTCACATATGCTCCAACTTGGAAGGAAGTAGGAGATTCTAGATACCGGGAAGCTCAGCTGTAGAAACTTTGAGAAGGTTCTTAGCCACGTGGTAATTCCCCTTACCTGTAATGTCCAGAGGTGGTGGTGTTGCTTTTCAAAGCTGAGTGTCTTGCCTGGATTTGAATCTCTGCTCTGACACAGAACAGCTGTCTGACATTGAGCAAATCACTCTCCTTAAGCTCCCATCCTCACATCGGTAAAAATAAAGTAGAAATAATACTTTCCATACCAATTGCTGTAAGAATTTAATGAGAGTGCACATGAAAGGGTCTGACACATCGTATATTCTCAGTGACTGATGTTAGCTGTAACTGTTGGTTCTAATAATAATACAAGCTATTATAAAGCCTTAAAACACAAAAGGCAGACGTGTTGATCTTTGGCAACAAGGAAGGGAGAAGCTGGGGAGACTTTCCCACTCTTTGGTTGGTCTTAGAACATGAAAATTCCTAGGGACAAAGGCACTGAAAGCAGCAGCTGGATCTGTTGGTGTACAGACTGCCCCCCTGGCTGGAGAGTTCCCTGGGTGCTGAACAGTGAAAGGGCCTGCGGGGTCCCCTGAGCTTCTGCTGGGCACCCGGAGGGCATCTAAATCAACCCTCCCATAGATGCACGGTTCCTTCCCAGATAGCGGCGGCTCGGTAATATGCCCGCGTGGCTAGGTTGAATTACACTGCTCAGGATTCAGGCTCTGGTATGTTTGTCGTCAGGGTGGGCCACAGGGAGATTCCGGGGATATTTGGAAGATGGGAGGGAAGCAGCAGCCACTTTGTAGCTCACATGGGATTGCTGATCTGCTGACTCACCTGGTCTGCTGCAAGCAGCATCTGGGTCCTGCCCAGCTTCTCCAGCTCCTCATCCAGATGTGCGCGTTTAGCTACTTGAGGAAAAACTCCACATCAGCAAGCTGGGAGGCAGTGAAAACCATGGTTCCTGTCAGTTCTCATGGAGTTTCAGCTCATGCTTGTGGGTTCCTGGCTGTTCCTAATCTCTCCCTCTCTTTATACCCATTTTCCCTTGCTAACTGCCTGCCAGGGACTTCAAACTCCAGCATCAGACACGAGACAACAGACTAGTGGACTGCTTAACCAGCTGCTGCAATTGCATGAGGCCAAATCCCTCTATTAAATAAATAACACATATATGTTGATTAAATATATAAATAGGTATATATAATATATAATGTATTCATTCATTTATTAGAGGAACAAAGCCAACCACTAGGAGATTATGTGTGTGTGTGTGTGTGTGTGTATGCACATATATACACATGTGCAAACACACATGCATACACACACATATATACACAATTCACTAGTGCTTATTTCTGCTTCTCTGGTGGTAGCCTGACTGACACAGACAGTCCTAAGCTTTTTATAATGGGAGCTCTCTACCTTTCTACCTTCCTTTGACCATTACCCTTTTTATTAGCAAAAACAAAACAAAAAAATTAAACTTGTAACCCAAACACATTGTTTTACAGCCCAGGATGTAGTGCACTTTCTCCTTAGGACTTCTGTCCCTCTCATCCCTAAACCCTTTCTCAACCTCTCACTGCTGTGCCCCTCACCCACTGGAGTTTTTTCTCTCCAGTTTCTCACCTTTCTGACCTTCGGAATCAACCTCATAACCATGGATATCCTAGAGAGGTCCTTCTAGCCATTCAATTTCCCCAGTCCTATCTCCTTTTAATCCTTCCTGTGCCATTTGAAGACAATACCTTGATTCTGAATGCTTACAAGATGCAATGTGACACAAAGAGAGAGGGGTGGGAAGCATAGAATTTACAATCAGAAGACCTATGTTTGTGTCCTGCCAGCACAGAGTGTTATTTAGCTTCTCAGGGACTCAGTTTTCTCAGCTGTAAAATGGGGATACTAATAGCTGGCCTGCCTCTTCTCAGGCTTTGTGAGTCCAATGACACCTGAGCAGCTATAGATGTTTGAGGTCTTTTATACTTGAATCTGTTTCCCAAGTCTCAGATTAGCTTCTACCTGAGTAAGTAAATGCCAATTATGATTAGATGTTGAACTTTAGAATTCATAATAGATGAGCAAATTAACACACTCTTATTTTTTAATAAAAGAAATACCTTGAAACAGTAATAACCTAAATTCTTATACTAGTCAGAGTCTACCATAGTAACTTTTTGCCTAAGTTGTTTCTTGAAGAAGATTTACGTTAAAGAAATTAAGTGTATATTTGTTTTAAAAATGGGTGTGTGGTCTGGCCAGTGTGGATCAGTGGTTGAGCATCGACCCACGAATCAGGAGGTCACAGTTCGATTCCCAGTCAAGGCACAATCCTGGTCATGGGCTCAATCCCCAGTAGCGGGCGTGCAGGAGGCAGCCGATCGATGGTTCTCTCTCATCAATGTTTTTCTCTCCTTCTCCTTTCCTCTCTCTAAAATCAATAACATATTACATGTGGAAAAAAAATTTTAAATGGGTGTTTATGTGTGTGTCTTATAAATCAAATACTTATAAAAATGTTACAGAGTTGACCAAAAAAGGTCAAAACACTGACATAGGAAAGGATGACTAAAAATGATCTTACTTGAACCAAAATTTAAAACTAACACAAAAAGCAAATCCAGAAAGTAGAACAAGACAGGACATCCTATTAGAGAGCTGACTACAAAGTGGAGGAAAAAGCCACAGTGAAGGGACTTTTAAAAACTGACACAAGGCAGTGGTGAAATTGAGTGTATCCAAGTAAAACTGTTGTGGACGGATAAAGTAGGTGTCCACTCAAAGACCAGAGCCTCTGTCCTCTCGGGCAAAGGAAGGTGAGCGGAAGGGGTGACTCTGGAAACATCCTGTTCTTAGGTGCGACATTGGCAACCAATTATGAGCTCACAAACCTGCTTAGAAAAATCCCTGTAATTGGCAGGTGTATGGCTCTTAGACGAAGCGATGGAGAATATCGGTGACAGCTGAAAGCCACATTTGACATTTGTGGCCAAGCCTCGCCCTGCTCTCCTGTATCCATTCATCATTAAATAACAGCCACGGTGGAAGAAATAGCTGGCTTACCCTCTCCCCGCCGTGCATGAGTACACACACACACACACACACACACACACTGCCTGTCTCACAAGGATCAAATGAGTGCTATAGCACAATGCCTGGCACATGATAGGTCCTCAAAAAAACAATGACCCACATTTGTTGGATGGGTGCATGTATTAATGAATTGCCAAGGACTCAAGGGGAAAGTCTAGAGATGTCGGTAGACATTATGACAGCATCCTGGATGAAATGAAATGGAAAATAATGCCCAGGAGAATATTTTTAGTGAAGATTTAACACGTTGATGTTCATAACATCTCACCTGCCAAAGGTACCCTCTTCCAAATGAACAAAGCGACAGAGCAGGATTAAATTGGCACAGCTGGAGGAGGTCTGCCTGCGTGTGAAGAGCTGAATGTTATCTCCAGGCAACGGATGGAGTTGTAACATGAGGATTTTTATTTTTAGTGTTGGGGGGGAAATGAATTTGAATCGAGGGACAACTACGGTTGATAAGGGAAGATTGGGGCTTGAGGGAAGGAGTGGATGTGTAACAAGCTCAGACCAGGAAGGCTGAGCAAAGAACTGGAATAGAGGGGAGATGAGCGGAAGGGTACCTTGTTATTTCAGAGTGGCACCAGAAGGGGTAATGAGGTCCACTAGGGCATCTGGTCAACTCGGGCCCTCACTGCTTGGGACAATCTACATCAGCGTGGGCGCCTAAGGGTTAGGAATCAGCTTCCCATTAGGAGGAATCAGCGTCCCGTGGGTGAGGAAGACCCCTCCTGTGTGCACATGTCTGCATCCTTTGGGGGACAGGGAGGTTCTTTATTAAATCACTTACATGATGTATTACAATTGTCTGCATTTTTCTCTCATTCTCTATGTTCCCCTTTGGTGCCAGGACCATGTTTTTTGTTTTGTTCTATTTTGGGTTTTGTTGTTGCTGTTGTTATGTTTTTCTGCCCCCTTATTTATAGTGTTTAGCTCTGAGAATTTAAAAAAAGGAATCACTGATCATCCCCCTATGCTAATAATGATAAACTCCCTCTACACATGTAAGAAAGCTATTGTTATCCATACTCATCGGTAATGAAAAGAGGAGCAGCGAGGGGAAGGAGTTGGTTCATAGTCTCACAGCTGGTCATCGCTGAGCTAAGAGCTGAACCCAGACCCGTCTGGATGATATCTGTGGCCTGTCCACTATTCCCCTAAGTCTCAGAGCCTATAATCAAGTAGGTGCACCCTAAAGATTTCTTGGAAAGAAGGGAAGACAGAAAGAGGGATGACAGATAATGAAAGAATAGAGAAGATTTAAATACAAATAGCCAGACTTTCAGCAGATCTGTTCCAAATGGATCAGAGACCAATGTGCCTGACACAGAGATTACACTGAGTGATGGAACCACAACGGAGGCGCCTGGGAGACAGTTACACCGGTAACCTTCATAATCAAAGTCAGGCATGAGACGTTAGGTCAAAGTTGAGAAAGGGAATGCGAATCTTGGATACAGCAGAAACTCTGCTCGCTGGCTCTTCTGCAAACACCTAACCTCACCCACTCCGCCCAGCCCACCTTCACCCCCAGGCCTCGGTTTGCTAATTTTGTCCATTAGCCACCTTAGAGGAAACTCTTATGATCCTGTTTGAGGGATGAGAAAATCAAGACTCAGATTAAGAGTTTGAGGAGCTCACCCATGCCAGGTGTGAATGTAAATGCCAGATACCGGGATTCAGCTACCCAGGCACCAGAGACTGTGGGAGTGTCTCCACTTGCTGCAAGATGACTCTTCCAAAGGAAATTTCTGTAGGAATTTTGTCTGACAGCCAAGTCATTTAAGCCAAGCCTGTCTCTTCTTGTGAACATCATCAGCAGGGGAAAGGAAAAGACCATGCAGAGCTTGCCTGCCCCTCTATGTCTCACCTTTCTGTGTTTACCACGTGGCTCTAATGTTTCTCTAATGCTGGTGTCTTTACGTATCAGTGTCTCCTTGCTGGGGACATTGGTTCTGCTTGTCCCATTGAAGGTAATGCTCCCAGATGGCTCACAAATTAGGTTCAATAAAATGTAGTGATTCTTCTCTTTTAGTGAGTCTTTGGTGCTGAACCCATTTAACTTACCTAATACCCTATTTCAGCTGTTAAATCTAAAACATGGATTGATTGGGACAGGGGCCTTCACTCTCTGGTTAGTGCAGCAAGCTTTCCGAAGTGGATGGGAGGGCCGCTCTGGAACTAAACGCCCGGCGTGGGGTTCGCTTTGCCACTTGTCTGTGTGAATTTGGTTTCTGGTGTCGCCCTTCTTTCTCGCTCACGCAGCCTCTCGTTTTCCTGGCCTGTAAAAATGGGAATCAGAGGTGATTGTGAAAAGCAAGTGGTCACGTGTATGTGAAAATATTGGTAAAGTATCAGTGGTTATGGAAATGGAAGTTAGTATATAATATATTTAAATAAACAAAAAACTTGAAACTGGAAGCCTACCGTTCCATTAGAAATTTTTAAGGAAAAAAATAAATGGAATCAGGACAGTCTAGGATTATAAGGAATCACAGATATTAGCTACTTCAATGTCCTTTTTGACAGATTAGGAATTTGAGTCTCCAAGGGAGGTAGTAATTGCATTAAATCACATAGCGTATGATCCACAGAGCTGAGCCCACAACTCATGTCACTTGCTTCTCCATTCGCCTGCGACCCGCAGGTCTCTACCCGTCCCCCCCGTGCTTTGCACGCTGTCAGCTGCGGCCCTTGATGGAACTGCTCACACCAGGAGCTTTAAACATGTGAATGCCGGGGGGAAGGCCCATGCCCCTAATGCTTGCCTTTTCCAGTGGATTTGTGAGGATGCTTTTTAGCTGCAATTAGGAGAAAGGGTGTCGCAGATTTGGTGAAGACAGCTCACCCAGTGTGATTTCTTCTGGATTTTGTAGAGTTCGCCCTTCTAGCACTGAAGGGAGAGGCTAACGTATCTGTTGATTCCACCTCTGAAATATACACAAACATTTCCTTCCCTCTCCAACACATTACACTGAAGCTCCCTGAGGCCAGGAACCTTGTCTGTCTTCCCTTTTGTAATAAATTCTCAGCTCAAGGTTTGCAGATGCTCAGAAGGTATTTGTTTGATAGAAGAGTGAATTCCCACTGCCATTGCCTTCGTTCACGGTCACCTTGGTTGTCTTTCTCTAGAGCCTTGTAAGTACCTTACCTCCTTCCAAGCCCTCCTGCACACTGCCCTCTGAGTATCCCACTAAATTACAAATATGAAAAGGCCACTCCTGTGCTGAAAATTTGTTGATGGCTCCCCTTTGCCTAATGGAATTGGAAAAGTGCCTGAGTGGAGACTTTAAAGGTCTTTATAACCTGGCCCTGTACTGACTTCCCAATCTCATCTGTGGACTCCTCTCTCCCATCCCCACCTTCTCTCTCTCTCTCTCTCTCTCTCTCTCACACACACACACACACACACACACACCCCTGTCTTTATTGTCTTCTACCTGGAATGCCCTTTCCTGCCTTTACCACTTAGGGGTGTCCTACCTATTCTTTGGGCCCTTTCCAGTGTCCCCTCCCTTACCTGCTTTGTGCTCCTCAGTTATTAGGCAGACTCCTCCAGAGCTTGAGCTGCAGCTATAATCCCTGAGTTAGGAAACGGGGGAGAATCCTGACAGTTGCCCTTTCCCTCCAGTGAGCAGATGGCTGAGATGAGGTCAAGCCGAAGCTGCGCTGTGGGGAGCAGAGCTGGCCCAGGCCCCGCGGAGGGCCGGGGAAGGGGCTGGCGCCGGGTGGGCAGCGCTTGCTCACCAGGCCCCCGCCTGCCATCGCCGCCCCTCTCCCAGAGCTGCTGCAGGCGAGTGCTTCAGGAAAACAAAACAATATAAACACCGAGTGTTATCTTCTCATTTGACTCTAATAAAGTTATCACACGTGATTTATTGTTTTTATTAATGAAAAGTAAGGCCCCTGTCATGCTTTTGTAAGCAACTTTTCGATTGTTCATGTATTCATGAGTTTTAATTTAAAAACTAATCTAAACTTATTACATGGAGTTTAGAAATTAGAGGAAAGACCGCCTCCCCCCCAAAATAACAACAATCCATCATTTGGGTGTACTTCTTCCTGTCTTCGTGTAGATATATTTTATATGACTGTTGTATTTTACATAAAAGCCTTTTTGTTGTTTCACTGATGCAGTGAGCATTTTCCCATGGTGCTGTGTACTGTTGATATCAGTCACTTTAAATGACTGAGTAATATTCCATTGAGTAAATGGGCTGTTATGGGATAGATCCACCATAATTTACTTAGTCATTTCCCTATTGTTGAAGATTGGTTCCTTGTAATACTTTACTTTTTTCGGTAATATATGAAGATGGCTTTATACACAAACATGTCCCACTCTGGAGTTATTTCCTTAAAATGACTCTGACATCACATCGATTACTATGTAAATACGTTCCCATTGAAAACATTCAATGCCCCTTCACACCCTTCCTCCCTCCAACGTAGAACTTAATGCCTTACTTTTAAAAAAAATTTTTTTTTTATTGATTACAAGCGAGGAAGGGAGAGGGAGAGAGAGAGAGAGAAACATCAATGATTAGAGAAAGTCATTGACCGGCTGCCTCTTGCTTGCCCCCTACTAGGGATTGAGTCCGCAACTTGGTCATGTGCCCTGACTGGGAACGGAACCATGATCTCCTGGTTCATGGGTCAACACTCAACCACTGAGCCATGCCAGCCAGGCAAATCCCTTACTTTTTAATAAGGAATTTGAAGGCCTATATACCCTGGCCCTTTTCTAAGCCCCAGCATCATGTCTTTATCACTCCCTGCATCTCATGTCCCCCCAACCCTGTGACTGGCCTGTGCTTCTAACACATACTAAGCTGTCCTTTCGGCTCTGTGCTCCTGCTCAGGCTGGCCCTGTGACCTCACCCACCCTGCATACACTCACCCTTGGGCTCAGACTCATACCAGATGGCCCCTCCTTTGCTGGCTAAAGCACTATGATTTAGTCACTGTTTCCCTGGGATTCCCTGACTCCCTGAGCATATCTCTGTCATCACACTTACCACACTCTACTGAAAATACAGGACTCCCTAAAGCCGGAAAGTGTATCTTTTTCATTGTCTCCCTGTTGCTAGCACAGAACTCAACACATAGTTAGGTGTAGAATAGCTAATAGCAAACCTAACAATAGATTTGCCAACTGGGATGTCCCCGTAGTATGTTATAGAAAGAGTAAGTTACTCTATTTGCAAAGTATTGACAGCTAGTAGATGGCTCCCCCTAGCCCATTTTAAGCTGGCATGATATGTTATTCATAAAGCACAGCGAGAAGAAAAACTGTAAGTGGGATTGCTATAAAGAGACTGAGTATCGAAGGATACCAAAGACCCTAACTGATGTATGCACATCCTTATAAATATTTTACATTTTAATATTTAGAAATTTTATCCCGCCGTCCCATGGTTCGAAATGTCATTTACATGCTAATGATTTCCCCATTCTTATCTTCAGCCCTCCCACTCTCCTGAATTCAGGGCTCAGGACTCAGGGCTCCACCTACAACCCCAAACCTCTCCATTGGATGTCTGCTAGCCAACTCAAATTTCAAAAATCCAGACCTCAGCCCTGTTATGCACCCCAGCTGCTTCTTCCACAACCTTCCCCATCACGGTGAGTGGCAGCTGCAGTATTCCAGGTGCCCAGCCAGAAACCCTGGATTCACCCTGGACCCCCCCTCTCTTTCATGCCCCACACTCCCCCCACGAGCTTTCTTTGCTGCCTCCCTGCCTTCAGGCTGCATTGAGGATCAGCCACGTCTCACACAGTCTCCGCTGCTCCCGCGCCTGGCCTGGGCAGCCAGCGTTATTCTCCTGGGTTACTGTAGAAACCTCCTAACTAATGCCTTTACTTTCAACCTTGCCTCCATAGTTTACGCACAAAAGTAAAAGTGGCCTTTCGCATGCCCTGTCCTTGCCTAGAGCCTTTTACAGGCTGCCCATCTCCAGTTCCTAACGTGGCGTATCAGTTGGCTGGGGCTAGCATAAGGAAACACCGCAGACTGGGTGGCTCAAATGACCGATGTTTATTCTCACAGTTCTAGAGGTTAGAAGAGCCAAGATCCAGATGCCAACAAATTCATTTTTTGATAAGAATTCTCTTTCTGACTTGCAGACAGGTGCCTACTCCCTGTGTCCTCACATGGCGTTTCCTCTCTGCACTGTGGGGGGGGGAGTGGGCAGAGAGAAAGGAGAGCCCTTTCTATAAGGCTGCCAGTTCTATTGGATTAGGGCCCCACCCTTACGACCGCATTTAACCTTAAGCACCTCCAGAAAGGCCTATCTCCTAATACCATCACAGTGGGGGCTGGGCTTTAACATGTGAGTTTGGGGGGACACAATTGACTCCAACATTGCCTATAAATTTCCATGTGATCCATGGCACACTCACACCACCTCCCTCAGCTGCTCCAGCCAAACTGGGCTCCTTGCAGCTCCTTGAACATACCCAACACGCTCCTATCCCAGGGGTATCACACTGATTGTCCCTCCACCTGGCCTGTCCCCCTCGTGTCCTTCAGGTCTCTGCCTAAGTGGCATTTACTGGCTATTTCTTCCTTGACCACCTTCTGTAAAATAGCATAACTGCTCTACCTCAGCCCCATCCTCTTTACCTCACCTTACTTTCCTCTAAAGGATTCCCATTAGCTGACTTTATATATTTAGAAGAGGTCTCTTCCTCTTCTACTCTAGTGGTAAAACTGTAAGTTCTAAGAAGGCAGGAATTTTACCCGTTTTTTGTTTATAAGGGTATTGCTGGCACTTAGGACAGGCTGGGCACATGAGACGCACGATAAATATTTACTAAGTGAGTGAATGAATGAGTAGACGTTTCTTTCATGTGCATTATTTTATTTCACCCTCAAACCAAACCTGAAAGAGGGTGGGACAGATATTTGTTCTACTTTTACAGATGAGGAAAACTGATATTCATAAGAGATTTCATATATGTAGTGATAATTTCATTTATTGAGTGCTTAACATTGCCAAGGGACAGGCAGACTGCCATAGCTGTTTTCATTTAATCCTTAGAGTAATCCTAAAAAGATTATATATTATTATCCCTATTTTAACACAATTACTTACACCGTACAAAGGTTCAATAACTAGCCCAAGGGAATCACTACTAAGTGACAGCCTAGATACGAACCCTAATCTGACTTCAAAGAGCTTGTTTTTATCTGTTATTAGAGTTCACGTACTTTTAGCACAACACTGTTTGCTAGATACCGTGCTAGGTCTTACAATGACACTATAAAGTATGGACCGGCATTATCTTCGCTTTGCAGATGAGATAGCCGAGGCTCAGAGATGTTAACTTGTTCAAGGTCACACACACCCTGCTGACCCAAGAGTCTAACTGTCAGACACTAGCTGTCTCCCTCCAAGAGCTGGGTCTGGCGCTGAGCCCGGCTCACTTTCCCTTGTCCTTTCTCTGTGCGCTAACTGCCTAAATTAACCCCCACGCCCAGGGTGCCCCCACCGTGACACGCCTTTCGGTTGGTTTGTATTTGCAATTCTGATCTCAATAGAGGCTTGAGAAACAGAAAACTTTGGCTGGTAAAGCAAATCTATGAGTGGGTGAAAATATTGACAAATGTGATGTGGCCTAATCATTTTTTTTTTTTAAAGGCATCACCACCTCATTCAGTCTCTTTCAGGTTGGGTCTGCTTTTTTGCACGTGTTCTCTTTCTTCTTAGATACCTGGCAAAGTGTGTGTGTGTGTGTGTGTGTGTGTGTGTATGTGACTCAGCCTCTCTCCCTGCCTCTAATGGCAGAGCTTAGGTTCAATAGTGAAGAAGGATAATTGAATCTATTTTTCAGACGTTCATCTGTGGGCTCTATTCTGGGCCCATATTATTAGAATTGTGAGAGCCAGACATTTCTTTAAAGTAGAGAGGGTTGGGCTGAGCCAGGAAGATTATTCAAAGACATCACAATGCCGGCCGTGGAAAATATATAGGGCACCTAGATTCCTTGCTCTGGCCCTCCCCTTAGAGCACAAAGCCCGTTCAGACACCTTTTCAGGAACAGGCTTCTCCCCGTGGCCCATCCTCAGTAGCCTGCCCTTGGTGCTCACTTGCCCTCCACATGTCGGCCCAGCGTGTGTCACAGTGTGGCCCCAGGGCTAGTAGCACCAGCACCGCCTGGGACCTGGTGAGCGGTGCAAGCTCTCAGGCTCCTTCCAGACCCACTGAATCAGGGACTCTGGAGGTGGAGGCCAACACCCCACCTGTCTTCACATGAACTTTAGGTGATTCTA
This sequence comes from Miniopterus natalensis, assembly GCF_054644295.1. NCBI lineage: Eukaryota > Metazoa > Chordata > Mammalia > Chiroptera > Miniopteridae > Miniopterus > Miniopterus natalensis. The sequence goes on along the minus strand of NC_142089.1, from coordinate 34,487,194 downwards.
ACGCTGGCTCAAATCTGACAGCCATTGTATTAGAAGTGTCACTTCTCCAACCCATCTCCCCCCCCCTCCCCCAGGCTGGTCCTCTTCATGTGCCCTGACCAGGATTTAAACCACAATTTCCTGGACCATAGGTCGATGTTTAACCGCTGAGCCATGCCTGCCGGGCTACAATTTCATTATATTTTTATAAATTAGCATTTTCAATTGATGTTTGATATTATAGTTATAAAGTTTTGTATTTGAAATGCAAGTTAGATCCTGCCATGTTTGAAATTGCACTTCACTGCTCTCTCACTTGGGATGTGCTGAGTTCTCAGGTTTAAAACAATGATACCAATAATCACTTTGCTTTAGGGGCATGTAGCATCCTGAATTCTTGCCATGTACTAGGGATTATGCTGAACCCTTTGCACGTATTTAATCATGTAATTCTCTACCACTGTATTAATTAAATATGTACTATTGTTAACACCATTTTACAGATGAGGAAACTGAGTCACAACGAGGTTAAATCATTTGCCCCGAGTTCCACAACTATTCAGCACTACATAAAAGCACCTACATAGTAATCCCCTATGTATGTGGAGTCCTTCAGAGAGGACCTAATATTTAATCCTTTCAGCAGGTCTGCAATTTATGTATAACGGTTGCCCAGCCTCCCTAAGTCCCATGTACTCCCTGCAGGCTGTTCCCACAGAAGCCCACATTGGAATATTTGTTGTGCCTGACATCACTCTGTCCCACTTCCCTGATCAATCTATATGGCATCTCTCCTGATGCTAATGCCTGCTTATGGGCAACCAGAAGGCCCTGTATCTTGCAGGGGAGATACCAGCCTTGAATGAGAGAAAAGCTGGACACCTTTGCTTCTGCTTATTTGGGCTGCTGATTCCTCCTTTGGGTCCTGGTACGTTTCCCTGCCCAATGTCATAATAATTTCAACTTGGCTAACTCCATTTTGGTGATTACAATGCTGCAACAAGATAGTAATTTTGTTACTTCAGTATTTATTTTACATTCTATCAATATTTTATTTTGAAAGTGCACAGAATTTGCCCAGCCGGGCGTGGCTCAGTGGTTGAGCATCGACCTAGGATCCAGGCGATCAGGGTTTGATTCCCGGTCAGGGCACATGCCCGGGTTGCGGGCTAGGCAGCCGATCAATGACTCTCTCATCATTGATGTTTCTATCTCCCTCTCCCTCTCCCTTCCTCTCTCTGAAATCAATAAAGATATATTTAAAAAAAAAAAAAGAAAGTGCACAGAATTTATAAAATAAAAAGCTCAAAGAAACTAAATTATCTAATGTACTTTAAATACAAATACATATAAATATCTTATATACATTGGAAAAAATGTAAATTTACCAAAAAATTATAACCATAATATAAATTATTGGCAAATCAAAATTTATTAAGATAAATATTCAAAATATAAACCAAAAAAGCCCATAATGGGAAAATCTAATCAATTACAGAAATTGAAAATAAAAATATTATTTTCTCTTTTTAAAAATATGCTAGTTAAAAATTAAAGTGTGGCCCTAGCTGGCTTTGCTCAGTGGTTAGAGCACTGGCCCATGGACTGAAGGGTCTCTGCTTAGATTCGGGCCATGGGCATGAACCTCAGTTGCTGGCTCAACCCCCAGTCCCCGTCCAGGCTCCTGTGGGAGGCAACAAATCAATGTGTCTCTCTCACATCGCTGCTTCTCGCTCTCTCCCCTCCATTCTCTCTGAAAAGCAATGAAAAAAGTATCCTTGAGTGAGGATTAAAAATATTAATTAATGACACCCGTGATGTCATTGAATTGCAAGCTTTTCTTGCTCCTAAAAAGCTCTTGTGATTTTCTGACTAGAAGAATGGTGAGAGGATACTTAGGAGCCAACCCTAAATATTTTCCTCTGAATTTCATCTTCAAATAATTTTATCTCGTATTTGATTGTTATGAGGAGTTCTTTTCTGAGCCACTCCTCCTGTGCCGCCCATCCCGACAAAGACTGCAGGTTGTATGTGGATGAAAAGCTGTATCTCCGGCCCCACCCCCACTCCTGCCAAAGGAAACGTTTGGTTTGTCGTTATTTCCTCCTTTTTGTCATAGACGTTTGGTAAATCGGAGGCAGAAGTACCTGTGTTCATCTTCGTACTGTTCCATTCATATTCTGCCTTTCAGAAATTCTTTGAAGTGCATTCGTAATTATTCCTTCAATAGGAGCTTTTCGAGACCTCAGTATAGTTGCTCTTTGCAATTCACACAGGCCCAGAGCTGTCTAGACTTGTAGACTGCGTCAGGTTCCCTTTTCACATAATTTGAATAATTGAATCATTGGTCTTTCTCTCTAGATATTAATAACTTGAATTTCAGAATTTTTAAAAAAAAATAAAATAGCCCTCTGCCAAATATATGGATATTTCAGTACTTAAAAGTAGCCCCGTCCACTGTAATGCCATGATTTGGTAATTCTGCCTCCTTCCTCCTCATATGGAGTGCCCAGCGTGCTTTGAGGCCAGTGCTTCATCTTCCAAATGAGGACAATGGTGCTCAGGTAAGCGAAATAAGTATTTAGCCTGAGGTCATATAGCTAGCAACCACCCATGCTGGGATTCGAACCCAGTTCTTCTGGACTCCACAGCCAGAGCAGCTCTTACTATCTCTTAGTCAGTTTCCAGGTCCCTTTTATATAAATAGGCTCCATATCATCTAGCCTTTGGATGAAACAAGTGACCCACATTTTTCTCAACAGAACCTATCACTTGGCTGGGCTCTTGGAGGCATTTTCCTGAAGTGAGGGCTCTCAAACACCAGAAAGGGCCCTTGTGGCAGCTTATAAAATTTCTTCTTCCATTAGTCTCAGAAATAATTGAGATGAGGAGTTTTAAAATTTACACTGGTTCCAGGTGACCTCTCAAGGTCGTTCCCAACTCTGTGATTCTGCAGGTGTGTGAAAGTTAAGACAATTTAAATCTGAAATCAGTTCCCCTGATATTTGGTCCTCTGGCTGTTTGTCACTTTACTAATGAAACATCTGAATGACAGAACTGAGTGACTTTCCCCCTCTTATTTCGGCTCCTCGTGTAACCTGACTTTGTTCTCTGCTGTGCTGTTATCAAAGCATTCAGGTGGAAGGGATCGCTCAAGAAATTGGAAATAATCCTGGTTGTCTTTCCTCTATTTGCTCCTTTCATCTCTTTTTCTGTTTAATAAGCACAAAGTAAACACAGAAATGACTTTTTTATTCTGAAATGTTATGAACATTAAGCTCTGAGTATTATCATGGGAATGCATTTCATTTGAACTCCAAGGAGGCTTCGTGTAATTTTTTAAAGGAAAGCTCCAACATTAGTAATGCTATGCCGGTCTCTCGTTGCCATGGTGGATCTAAAAGGCCTCCGTCTGGCAGGTCAAATGTTTCCAAATCAGTTCAGGTTTTTTTGGGTCTTTGAGACGTCTGCAGAGCTAAGCCCTGGCTACCCAGGCAGCATTGTGAAAAATCTGAGACTTTGGATGTAGAAATTTCTATCATTTGTCAATCACCTACTGTGTTCAAGATCCTGCAGTAGGCTCTTTACATGGGTTTCTTCATTTAACTCAGATGTTCTTACTAATTAGTTCACATTATCCAATTTTACTATTGAGCCAGCTGTAATTCAGAGCAGTTAAATGACCTGCGCACAGCCATCCAGCCAGTAAGTGGCAAAACTGGGATTTGAATCCAGACTGTCTGGTTCCTGCATCAGGCTCTTCCCATACTGCATATTGTCTCAGCACTTCTGCTCCTGGCCATTAACCCGTAGTCCCTCACCTCATGTCTGTATGCCCGGGCTCTCGATCCGGACTTAACCTTGGTCACATCTTTCCTTTAACTGGGGGGCCTTCCAGCATTCTGCTCACTTGACTTGAAGATACTGTTTGTTTCTTTTGAGAAACCCAGGCACAGTCCATCCTGCCTTCATTTATCAGTCATTTTAAAATCCCTCTGTACCCACTGCACCGACTCGCTGCTGGCCGATGGGAATATAAAGAAGAGAGCCTCCCAGTGGAAAGTTCCCTGTCTAAGAATCACCACAGGGGGTGAATACAGCCTGGAGAAAAGGTAATTATAACACAGAGCAGCATGTGGCTTAAAGAAGAATAAGCAGTGTCATATAGGAATCTCTACAATTAAAAGTGCCTGGGAAAATCTGGGAAGGCTTTCCAGAGGGGGAGATATTGAAGCCAAGTTTTGAAGATGTCTGTGATGGTCTGAATTGTATCTCCACCCCACCCCCAAATTAAGGAGTTGAAACCTTAACTCCTAATGTGACTACATTTGGAAATTGGACTTTTAAAGATGTAATGAAGGTTAAGTGAGGCAATGTGGGTGGGTCATAATCCAATCTGACTGGTGTCCTTATAAGAAGAGGAAATTTGGACCCAGAGGCATCAGGGATATGTGTGTAAAAAAAAAAGACCATGTAAAGGCACAGAGAGAAGGTGGCCATCTGCAAGCCAACGAGAGAGGCCTCAGGCAAAACCAAACCTCCTGACACCTTGATCTTGAACTTCCAGCCTGCAGAACTGTGAAAAATGCATTTCTGTTGTTTAAGCCCCCCAGTCTGTGATACTTTGTTATGGCAGCACAAGCAAATTAATACAATGTCCCCAAACTTTCCCTCCTTCTCCTCTTTCTTGAGTTGTATTAGCCCCTTGACAGTAGGTCACCTGTCACTCCTCCTGCTCTCTCCCCTCCCTCTAGAGTGTCTGCAGGACCCAGGCATGTTTCTCTAATTAATGATAGGTAGGTGGGCTTTCATGTGAACACTCCAGCTAGTGGTCACAGGAAATCCCCACCAGTTTATAAATACTGATACTTGGCAGGGTACCAGTAGCTTCTGGCCATTTATAAGAAGTGGCTGTGTTTCTGGTGTATTTTCTATAATCTTTTCTAAAATGAGCTCAGAATTATTCCTACAGCATGTGTAACAGTGAATGGCCACTTTTGTGTAATGCAGCATAGGGCAGGGAACTGTTCGTAAGAATCGAACGTGTTCCTGAAGATTTAATTACTTCTATAATTTTATGCATTCCTACACATTTGTGTTTTTAATCAAAGGTTTGAAATTGGTAAGAACCATAAGAACTCTGAAACTAGAAAAATGCTAAGGAGACGTGTGAGGCGGGCGAGATCAAACAGACTGCTAATTAAGTAAACGTGCATTTAGTCTTGGAATAGTGCTGGGCATAGAGCAAGCATAATATAAGTGTTAGACATGATTATTGCTTTGAGACAGAATTGAAACTCTCCAAACACAAAGACCCTTGGAAAATATTGAAGGAATAGAATGAAAACTGGAAATGAGAAGAATAAAACTTCGTAAAACTAATTTGATAAAAGTGTCAGATAAAATAATCAATAAACTGAAACATGTTAAAACAAAATGGGAAATATAGTGGCAAATGTGAGCACTGCAAAGATATTTGGTAATGAGTAAAACAGATTTTTTTCAGTGACTAGTTGAAAGCTCAGATACGACCACATGAGATAGGTGTTTTATAACAATTTTCAATTCAGCTGTCTGCTTCCACAGTAGATAATGAGGTTCCTAGAGAAGGAGATTGGATCACATCTCACTCATTTTAGTATTTTCAGGGTCTAGTTCCTGATATCGAGTGACCCACTATTCATTGAATGCTTGATGAGTGAAGGAATTTATGAATGCATGAAGGAACGATTGGCTAAGTAAGCTTCATATATCCGACAGGAAAGGAGCTGGGAGGCACTCACTTAAGATAGCCGTAGTGTCTGCACCATTTCTGTCCACATGTGAACTGCCCATTTCTTTGTGTCTTCCACCTTTGACTTCAACCTGGCCTCTTAAATTAATAGTAAACCCTTGTGCAGCCTCTTACACTTTATAGACGCTTCTTACATGTCAACTCACTGAATTTGATCTTGAAGCACCCCTGGAGTGTTAGGCAGAGTGAGAGTTATTACCCCCTTGTACAGATGAGGAACCTGAGGCTCAGAGAGACTGACTTGCCCACGGTCACACAGCTCAGATCAGGCAGAGTCAGGACTGGGTTCCAAGTCATCTCAATCCAAAGCAGGTGTTCCTTTCGCTTTACCCTCAGCTGCGGGGTCCACAGGGGGCCACAACATTGAGAGGAGTTACAGTGCCTTGCTGGGGAGGTGACAATTGAACTGGACCCTGAAGCTATGTATGTAGCATCTTTCTCTACCAGGGCAGCCAGACACAGTGCAAGGAGTGGGGGATCTACCTGGAAAGGAAAACCTAGGCACTGGTACACAGTGGTTACAAGCATGGGCTGTGACTCAGGCTTTGGTTAGATCCCCGCTTATGCTTCTTAGTTGTTATGAGATCTTCGAGAAATCTTTTCCATTAAAACTATTCATTGAGCACTTACTATGTGCCGTTCTAAGACTAGGCTGTGGGTGTCCAGTGGTTAAAAAGGGCATTGCTTTTCCCATCATTAGTTTCCAATACTAAACAAGTATGGAATTTTATGAGCACACAAAAATTAATGCAAGGAATAAAGTTAAATGGGTAAGAAAGGAAAGCCCCTAGTAGATGCCTGGCACATACTAATGGCTCTAGCTATGGTAGCTGAATACAGGTGCTTAAGAGGCATAGGACATTTTGACCTGACCACTCACAACCCCCACATGGCTCCTTGTGGTCCTATTACCACCTATCTATACCCAACACCGAATTTTAAAATTAGGCCACCCTCTAATATTAATGATCCCTACAGTCAGATCTCAACATATCTTCAAATACCTTCATGTCTATTAGTAATTTTAGTTACCACCACCATCCACTGTGGTGAGTACAGTCATCTTTTAGTAACAGTTATGGACATGTAGGCCACCATAGTTGGTGACCTACAAAACACAGCATGCTGGAAGGGAGCCGCCTCACTGCGCCGCGTGTTCCTGCGGCCCCCCCGGAGAACACTAGCCCTCATCTTCCTAGGAACCTTCACTAGCTCCTCACTGCTTCCAGATGCAAACATCAGCTCCCTGGCCTGCACATAGTATTATTATTTCCCAAGCCCAGGTCAGTGGAACAGTAGTGATCCTGTTGGATGACACAAGTTCCCCTCAAGGATACTATAGGGAGCTTTACATAAACCTAAAGAATTCATTTAAAACTAATATCTTTATTCTGATTATTTATTCTAGTAGTTTTGGTGTTAGATGTTGTTTATTTCATAAAATTATGCTCACAGTTGGCATTGTTTTTTTAATGTCCCTTTTTAGTAAAGAAAAAGTTTGATCTAGCTTTTTTTTTAGCTTGGCCTGTGAGATCCAAAAGACAGGACTTGTGTACAGAGTCAGGACTGGTGTTCAACTACAAGGCCTTCTTCTGACATCCACCCCCCCCATCCTGTGTCTCCATCAACCCTCCCCCCCCACTCCCCATCCCCCTTCCCTCCTCCCCTCTAATCTAGTAGCGCCTGACCTAAGCTCTCCACTGTTCCTTAAACTCTGTGATTGTGTATGTCGTTGGCCTAGTCCCTGCTTATCCCTCTGCTGGGACAACTTCTTTTCACCCTATAAGATACACCTTAAAGCTGCCCCTTCTATTGAGCTTCCCTCCCCTCCCCCAAGACAGTGATAACCACTGTTCTCCCGGGTGTTCCCTCACTGCAGTGGAATAGTTCCCCTCTCAGCAGGATGGCTGCTTCTCTGTTTGCCTCTTCCATGAGACCCCAGCCTCCTAAGGGCCGAGAGAGAGCCACGGTCTACCATTCGTCCACTCCTGGTGGCTCACCTGTCCCTGTAGACCAAGTGGATGACACAGAGGAAAGCAGATGGAAGAAAGGAGGGGAGGACAGAGGAAAACAGACAAAGAGAAAAGAAAATACAGAGGCACAGAATAGACACAGAGAAATACAGACAGAGAGAAAAGGCAGAGAGAGCCAGGGATAGAAAGGGAAGGAGAGAGAAAAGAAATTAAGTAGAGATCGAGAAAGAAAGTGGGAGAGGGAAAGGAAACAGGGAAGAGAAGAAGAGAGGCATGTAATAGAAAAGAGGGATGGACCAAGAACAAGTGGGGCAGGCACGGGGAGAAAGGGGCGCCAGGGGGAAGGTTGCTGCTGGTAGGTGAGCAGTTTCCGCCCGCTCTGCACCCAGCACTCTGGCTCCCACTGGGTTGAGAGCAGCAAACCCGCCTTCTCAAGGCAAACAGCGCACTTTCCCATCCTTCATCCTAAACCCACCAGGGGGCCTTGACTCGTTCATTTTTCATTCTATAATTATTTGAATACATTTATATTCAATTATATTTAGATTTTTATCACCTCTATAGTTTCCTGAGATAAATAGAAAAATCTTCTTAAAAAAATGAAAATGCTATCGACAACATATTTAACCTTAGAAAACTGGTAATTCATTAAAGAAAGCATTTTCTGCTTTAGCAAAAATATTTTATTCCAGAGAATAGTTCTGCCAGTGAGTATATGTATGAAAACTCCCAAGGAGGTGTTAGAATGATGGATATTGACTAACTTAGCTCTAATTTAAAAGCTTTTCCTTTGGAATTGTTGTTGAAAATGTGTATGTTTTTGTTAATGCAGCTTTCTAGAGTACCTTGATTTCATAAAATTACATTATTTAACTACATATTGTCAATTTCTCTAAGTTTTGGTTTAAAAAAGTGAGTAAAAATTACCATTTCAAATTCAGTTCACCAAAGGGACACAGTGATAAACATATAGTTAAGCATGTTCTTGAGTGAAAGAAGGGCCCTCATTTCAAGTTGGGTGTAACCATTGTAACAAGTGCCATGTATGGATCATTTCCTTTTTAAAAAACATATTTTTCAATTACAGATGACATACAATATGTTATTAGTTTCAGGTGCACAGCATCATGATTAGACATTTATATATTTTATGAACTGATCACCCTGATAAGCCTGGTACCCATAGGACACGGTACTGGGCATGTCTTAAGAGCTTCACACACCTTGTCTCATTGAGTACATGCAACCACTGTGTGTTCCTTCTGTCATTCTCATTTCACCTCTATGGCAACTAGGCTCCCAGAGTTTAGGTCACTAGGAAAAGTCAAATTGATTTTCATCCTAATATCAAAAGTGGCCGAATTGATTTTCATCCTAATATCATCTAACATCGAAGCCTGGGAACCAAAACGTTCCTCCTGATGTGACAAAGACATACAACCTGTGTCACTATTAACCAAGGCTGAGATGGCCTGATCCACCGACCTCTATCTAGCTTCAGACACTGAAAAGATAAAAAGAGAAAGTCACTGTGCTTTATTAAATGCATTTCTTCACTCAATCCTGTGGACAAACTTGTATGATACCATATTTGGATATGTATCCCCTTGGACCTCCAAGGAAACTGAGCCCCTGAGAGGTTACACAGCTCTCCTGGGGCCCCCAAATGCCTCTCCAGTTATTCAGACTCCATAATACGGTAGGAGAGCCTGAAGTCCTCACAGCCTGCCTCACTGGAGAAGACAGAGCCTTTATTATTTTGTAAATTGTTTAAAAAGTTGAACTTTGTGGAATGCTTGCCTTGGGCTAGTGTTTCGTAAGTGAGTTTCAGGGACTCTCCCATGGACTCCTCACTTCTCATGACAGACCAGTGAAGGAAGCTCACTATTAGGCCTCTCCCAGCTTCTTTTTCACCAGAGCAGAGATGGACATGACCTCAGCACACAGAGGGGTAATAAGACAATAGTCCCAGGTACCTGCTGGAACTGGAGAATGCAGGTCAGCCCGAGGGCATTCAGATTCTGAACACTTAAAAACACTTCCCTGGCCAGATAAGCCTGTCTACGGCCTTTATTCCCTCAAGTCTTTTCCCTACCTCTGCCTAGAAAGACCCTGAGGGAGGGGACTGTAGCATGTGCTGCTCAGTTTACAGAGCCTGGCAACATCTTTCTTATTTTAACATAATACCATTGAGCCTCCCAACTTGGGTATTCCAGAATCATCCATTCCACTTTCCTGCAGCTTCTAAAGTAGCTACACACAGCGCTCGTGTTATTACAAGACCCTTAATTGTTATTAATTGTCGTCGGAGGGGATGATAATTAACGCACTATAATGAAGTGCCACCGTCCTGGTGTGTGCATTTAACCTGCGCTTGTCTAAGGAGATCAAGTTCCACAGAGACCTTTGCGCTTTGGTGCTGAAGACGAGACAGGCAGGTAGGAGTTAAACTGGAGACCCAGGAGCCTTGGGCCGCTTCTTGCTTCTGTGGGAAGAGCTCGCTGCCTGTGGCCTGTGCCTTCCTGCTTGCCTTCAGCTCAGGCTTCCAGCTGCCAGGCCGGTCCCCTGCATCCGAACACCAGGCTCCTGTGGTGACAGGCCAGCATGGGCTTCAAACACCAATTACCACATCGCCAATGACAAATATGAAGGGAAAGAAGCAGCAGTGATCGTTTAATACATTTCTTATGAAGACAAACGGCCCTTACATAAATCACCCTGCCTTATTATTGAGAAACCTCGCTTATTCAGACGTCAGACAGCAAGGGTTAATTTCAAAATTGTGGTAGCACAATCCCAGGTGGCCTTAGGAAGACGTTGAGTAATTCCTGTGGCCTGAGACCACTGGGCTCCAGAGTGAGGGTCCCCAGAATAAGACAGACGTTTGTTCAGCCCGTGTGCTGTTTTCTGGACTGCAAGGTACTGATGGTGAGCCATTCTTCGTTTCCACACCATGTAGAAGCGGCTAATAAACAGCCCAAAGAGAACTGGTCAAGGAGTGCGCACAAACACTGCCTGAGTGCTTGGTGGGCATTGCGATATGCCCTCTAGAGAAAATTTCATCCAGTCCTCCAGACCGCACAAGGACAGCAGTGGGCCAGCAGAATGATTGAGAACGTCGGCTTCGGAGTTACGTAGCCCTCATGCAAGTCCAGAATCTAGCAGACCTTAGCTGTGTAATCTTGGCCAAGTTGCTTAACCTCTCTGAGTCTCATTCCCTAGTCCATTAAACAGAGAAGAATAGTGGCTACTACACAGATTTGCTGTTGTTAGGGTTAAATGAAATAACGTGTGATAAATACCTAGCACAGAAAACACTGCACATGTTATCATGAAGTTAGTTATTTTTACCCCAGTTGACGCATGAAAAACATAAGCTCATCAAAGTTCAGTATCTCATCCAGACACACAGCTAATAGTGCAGCCTGGACTTAACCCATCTCTGTGCCCAGCACCCCTGCCTTTGTTTAGACCCTAAGGTTTTAAGTGTGCATGGGCATTGACGAAGTCTGCAGTGGCAGAATTTATGGGGGGAAATATATCTTGCACAGTTACCTTCATTTCATTTCAAACCACAGCGAAAGAGTTCCCCACCTTCAATGCCAGTTGCTTTCTCCTAATTAGTAGGAAGATGTAACCACCTCAAAATACATCATTAAAGATACAAGAGAATTATTTCTGAAATTGATTATAAACATGCACACTCACCTTTGTTCTGTTTTTGTTGCATTTTTAAAAAATACTTGAATATGAATGCCCGCCCTCCCAATCTCCTGTTTCTTACCACATGTTCTTGCCTCCACCTGGGGGTTACCTCGAGGACTGCTAAGGGCATGAGTTTGGACCCATTGCCCAGGCCTGCTGGTGGACTTCAGCTAAACTCTCGTTCCATGTCTGTGTCTTTACACACAAACAGCTCAAGAAAAGTATTCAAAAGATCGAATTTGATCAAACAACTGGGTAGTTCAACAAATGTTGGAGAAATATTTGAGGACCTGCTATGTGTCAGGCAGTGGACCTGGCAATGAAACCATGTAGAGGAGGAAGCAGCAGAAATGGATCACACATGAACCTTCCATGAAGGGGCCTGGAATTCCAGCCTAGGATCTAGGAGTCCTCAGACAAAACCTCATGGTGAGCAGCTCACCTTCCCCCTAACTCTCAGCAGAAACCAGAACTCCTAAATAAGCCCAACTCTTGTTGTTTAGAAATTTTAAAAAGTAATGGTGGTAGGTAGGGGGTGCTCTTCAAGCAAGAGGCTACCAGATTGTCAGTCCCTCACAACTCATAAGAGAAACAAACTTGTTAAGTCAAAGGAAGACCTCTTTATTTTTTGCAGGCCAATCCTCCCTGTTTCAAGACACACACACACACACACAGGTATGCACACACACTCAGGCTCAAGCATGTTTTCTCTTTCACACACACATATACACAAGGGTCTGCTTTCTCTCCCCCTCTCTCTCTCTCTCTCTCACACACACACACACACACACACACACACACACGCCTTTGGACCTAAGGCAGAAGGTGGCTGTGGGGAACTGGGACAGCCTGCACGCTCTCGCCGGCGAGGAAGCAGCAATGCGGAGCAGAAGGCGATGGGAACGAGCGCTCTGCCTTCTGTCGCTGCCGCTGATTTAGAGCAGTAGGTGTGTCTGCTGCGCTGCCCCCGTTTCTAGACCAGAGCCTGTGGCACTGCAGCTGTCGCCTGGTCCTCCTGGCCCCTCCCGCCCGCTATCTCCCTGCTGTCTCTGCCACCCTCCACCCTGCTCCTGCTGCTGCGCGCCCGAGAGGGAAGGCATGGGGACAGGAGACGCGCCCGCTGGGTGTGGGTGGGCCCTGCCCTGAACCATGTGCTGGGCGTGAGGTTTAGCATTTCATCCCCACAACAAGCCTGTGAAGACTGTATTATTATCTCCAGTTTACAGACGAGGAAACCATGACTCGGAGGAAGAGAATTCGCAAGACTACCCTGCGAAGTGGTAGAGCTTGGGTCTTGTCCCTGAACTCCTCCAGAACTTTCCCTAAGAAATTCCAAGAGGAGAGAAGGGGGGCTCCAAAGGAGGGATGGGGTAAGGAGGAAGGGGGAGCTGCAATAAACCTCACCCACTTCGCAGCTCCTTTCAAAGCTCATCCGGTTCAAAGCCCTCTTAATCCATCACCTTCCCTTCGCTGTCACTCCTGGCTTCTGCTAACAAATGTAGTTGGGTGTCTGTCCCCTTATGGGGCAAGTTCTTTTTCTGTGCATACTTGAAAAGCCTGGTTCACTAAATCATTAGTCATCAATTAGATAAGTATTTTTAGAGCATCGACCTCACACAAAGCTCACATTTTCCCTGGAGTCTTGGAAATAAGGCTGGAGGTTAGGGGCCTGTCTTTCTTGTCCAACCCTATGAATATCAGTCAAGTGAAGGGCTCCTCCCTCCTCACCCTGTGTTTCTATATAAGAGAATGTATTGGAACAGGCACACTCTTCGCAGAACTAAAGGGCCTGGTGTGAAAAGCCCAGACCCCTTTCCAGACCCGGCCCCTCTTCTGTGAGGCCCCCACTGGCTTCCCTCTGGGGCTCTCATCCGACACAGGACAGAGGGCAAATTCCCCTGTATTCCCTTTATTGCTAACCTTGAAGTCCAGCCCACAAACCTGCCTCTAAGGGAATTATCACTGGTCCCTGTTGAAAGCAGACAGTAGCAAAGTAACTAATGAAGCGAACAGAAGGATCCTGGGACCTGCAGACTTTCCAGCCATTGTCCTCTTCACCGGGCCTCCTTTTCTAGTTTGGATTCTGTAGAAGTTTGAGACAAGGGTTCTTGGAGAAGTGATTTGTTGGAGGAAGACTCTCAGGAGAAGGGGAGAGAGGAAAACAGGCTGGAACAGGGAGAGAAACCTAAGCAAGGATGCGGGCTCAGCTGAGGGCTAGCCTGTCCACTGGAGCATGAATCGAAGCCAGGCGGTCAGTCATTGGCTGTGGCCAGCGGGGTGGTGACAGTGCACAAACTCCCAGCCCCATGGCTCCTCTCAGCAGAAGGCTGTTCTTGGGAAAAGGGAGCAGCTGTGAGTCATTAGCAGCCAACACTCACAGCAGCTGGGAGGTGGGTCTCCCAATCCAGTGAAGGGGATCTGGGCAGGGCACCAAGAACGTCCACTACTGACACAGAATGAGAGAATGACGGCCCACTGGCTAGTTAGCATCCTTCATATAGCACAGCCCGTTCATTTTACAGGTGAGGAATCTGGTGTTTGACTGCTACTAACTTCTGGTCATCTGCCAGGCTCATAGCACAGCTTACATGTCGAGCCCTGCCTAGGCCTCCTTCCCCAAGGATTTCCCCTGCACCGTGCATTTCACAGCATCTAGAACGGTAGGTCCGTCACAGAGTGTCTATAGGGTATTGTAGCCTCTTGAAAAACAATCTGAAAAGATTTGTAGTCTCAGAGCAGGTGACTTGTAGGTGCCCACAGATTATCTATAACACTGCACCACCATTATGGATTTCCTTTAAGTACTTATAGAACCTTATGGATTTCTTGTAGAATCCCACAGATGGCCTGTGGTAATTATGCTGAGTTCAATAGTCATCCGTTTGACTATCTACTGAATGCTGACTTACTATATGCTAGACCACGTTGTGGAGAAACCAAGTGAACAAAACTGACATGTCCCTGCCCTTATTCTAAGTGTAATAAAAACAGTCAATATACTGGAAACTAATAAGAAATTTCAGATGGCGTTTAAGTGCCATGAGAGTGATTGGGGAAAATTCATAGGTCAAGGGGAAGGTTTCTCTGAGGAGGTAACATTTGAGCTGAGATCTGAACTGTGAGAAAGAATCATCTAGGAGAAGGTCTGAGAAAGAAGCCTTCCAGGCAAAAGAACAAGCAGATGTAGTGATCCCAAGGTAGGAATGAGCTCAACAAAATTCAGGAAGAAAAAAAACGTGCCAAGGTGTCCAGGAAATGGCGAGCGAGCAAGAGAGTGGTATAAAGTAAGAGCAGGTAGTAGGGATAAAGAAATAAAAGCCACGGTGCCTTCCCTCAAGAAACTCACAGTCTCGCTATTTCCATCGTCACCTGTGGGTAGTAATAATAAATACCGTTACAGATCACCTGTGGGTGTTCGTGGTCCCCTTTCAGTACTTCAGCCCTCAAAGATGAGCAGTGATATTTCACTGTGAACTGCCTGTGGGAACACAATGTGCCATCTCAAGTTGTTTGGATTGTTAGAGATGATGACCTGCACGTTCTTACAATCTCAGTATAGGTCCTTTGGTGTGTACTTTTAAACAAACATCTAGTGACGCCAATACATGCCAACAGTAGCCTAGCAGATGACCTGAAGTAATGGTGGTTCCGCTGTAGACCCCTTAGATGTTTTCCAGTTGCTAAAGCTTGAGGAGTATGTCTGCAATATCACTAAAGATTGCTTGGAGATTTTTTTTAAACCCAATAATGCCTCAATGAGCATTTTCCTTTGACTCAGTTTTCATTTCCTCTCATTGATTAACATGAGAAATGAATCCCAATACAACTATTTGGTACAAACAATAGCACCCAGTTAGAAACATTTCCCTAGTGTATCCACAAGGATTAGGTACAATCCCAAGTAACAGAGGCCCGCAATAATAGCGTTTCAACAAGATAGAAGAGAGAAGGCTGTTTCTCTCTTACAGAAAAGTGTGAAGTCAACGCTCCCCAGAAGCAGGCTGGCAGTTCTGTTTTGCGCAGTCGTCAGGGATGCGGGCTCCTTTCGTCTTTCTGCTCTGTCATCCACGACGGCCCTCCAGCCACTACACCCACATCCCAAGTAGCAGGATGGGAAAGAAGGAAAGAAAGGCAAAAGGTGCATGCTAGTTGTTTTTTGAGGGGAGTTTCAAGAAACTGTCCTAATATACGCCTGCTTACCACTGACCAGCACTCAGCCACAGGGCCGCTTGGCTACAAGAAGGCTGTAAAATGCACCCTTTATTCCTGGGGACCGCGTCCCTGGTGGGATATTCTCTCACTTCGCATGCGTAGAGATGCCCCAAACCAGCAGTTGCCAGCCCTTGAATGTTAAAATATGAAATGAAACAAAAAAAAACAAACCAAACAAACAAAAAAAGCAGTGAAACTAAATTTTAAAAGGAAAGGAATCCAATAGTGTTTCCAACTTTTAATTTTTCCTACTGAGGACTTGAAAAACAACTCACACATATTACCCACCATCATAATTGTCTCATAAAGGAAGACTTTAATCGCAACGAGAAAGAGGAAGAACTTAAAAAATGTTTCCAGTGGAGTAAATTTAGCTTTCGGTGAGAAGGTGAGATCAGCTTGTTATTGTTGTTTTCACTTTACCACAAGGCAATGAAAACTTCCTCATCGGCCAGTGTTATTAAATGATGCTTCAACCTGAAAGCGCTTCTTTGAGACAGGAGACATTTTCTGTTTCTAAACATTTCCCCGACGTTTCAAAAATAATGACCATTTATTTAGAGTACAAACCATTAACTGATGGACCGCAAACCAGATTCTATTCAGTGATGTTGTTTGACCTCATCAGTAATTCAAAACATTTTTAAAAATTCATTGTCAACATCGAAAGCCTAAGAGATTTCACGTTTAAGAAAATGTTTAATTCCTCTGTTGGAAAGTTGGCAGCCCCGGTATGTCCAGCCCTCATTTCCACATGGTCACCCCCAGCTGGAGGAAGCTCGAAGCAGCTGCCCCTTTCACGGGGCCCACGCTTGCCAATTCATTACAGGCCCCACCTGGCCAGTGTCTCTCCTTTACACTACCTGCCAGGCCCCTGTGAAAATCTGAGCCTGTGACTCTGAATTAGAGCTACTGATTTGTATATGTATTTCTAAACTTCACATCAACCTAGAAGCTTAGCATTATATCCCTATTTTTTAAGATCGAAGAAATGAGAGCAGAGGTGACTTGCTCAAGACCCCAGAGCTAATAGCTGCCCATCTGGAATTTGGACTCAGGCCTCTCTGGCTCCAACACTCATCATGTGTTTTCCACTGTGCCGCCTGCCTTCCAGTGGGCCTGTGACCCACAACTCTGTCAGCCCTCTCGTAGGTAGAATTATCCGTGCCATCTGGGTTGCACGGCTTCATTTGAATTAGCTGAAAAACAATTGAATTTCCTGTTTCCCTTGCAGTATTATTTTAGACTCTTTTTTGTATTTATTTTTGAGAGGGAAAAATAAATCCTGGGGAAGGAAGGGTGGTTCACAGGAGGCCAGAGCATCTCTCATGCAGACACAGCATGCATTCAAACAGCTCTGAGAACATAAATCGGTTACTTAATCGGCCCTGGCTAATCCATGGAGCTCAGAAGCCACACTGCATTGTGGGAAACAGCTTCTGCACGTGGGGTGGGCACAGCCTCAGAGCCCAGGGTCCTTGGAGCAGCCGCTGAGTGTGGCTCATGGCCTTCCTGACCCTGCCACCCTCTTAGGCTCCCAGTGCCTCATGTATAGGAGTTTCAGGTCATGAGAAGGCTCGCTTGATTAGAGACACAGCTCTGAAATGAAGTGAGAATAAAAAACGTGCATATCTTTTCATTCACAACTGGAATCCTTTACTCTTAGCCACATGCTGAGAGCTTCCAGTCAGATACGGAAAGACTGAAAACCCCACATACCTGCTCTACTCACTCTGCACTCAGTCCAGTTTTCCTTTAAAAGACTATGTACATATGAAACATACTTAACCACGACTTTATCAACTCCCTCCAAATCATTCGGTTTGACAAATGCAGTGCCACTTCCTTCTGTTCATTAAGTTGAGTTGACTGGTGTGTGACAGACAAGAATGGCAATAGAGCCCTGGCTGGTGTGGCTCAGCTGGTTGGGCATCCTCCTCCTGTGTGCTGAAAGGCTGCTGGTTCGATCCCCAGTCAGGGCACATACCTGAGTTGTGTGTGACCAGTAGAGCGATGTTTCTCTCCCTCTCTCTTCCTCTCTCTCTAAAAATAAATTTCAAAAAATCCTAAAAAAAAATATGGCAATCAATATACGGGTAGCTATAAGGTCTGATCTTTGCCCTCAAGCCTCTCTGTCTGGCATGGGAGGCACATACAAACGCATCACTCATGTATTCACCCACTGGCTCAACAAACCATTTTTGGATACCTCTTATGATCTACATGCCATGCCAAATACTAATCTCTGACTTCATAAAGTTTCCATTCCAGTGGAGGGTGGGAGAATGTTATATTCGTTTCCTATGGCTGCTGTAACAAAATATTGCAAACTCAGTGGCTTAAAACAACATGCATCCAACAGGAGTATCTTCCCAGCCTACTGTATGCTCAGAATGAAAAGGTCTCTGGCAAGCCTCTGACCTCAGAGTGCTCGGCACAGGAAGACAGATCAGCAGCAGCAAAGTGCTGTGAGGAAATCAAGGACTCTGAGAACAAGGGCCGAGGACACAGAGAGCCCCTTCTAGGTGAGAATGTCATAGGTGAGAATGTCATCGAAGGGTTCTGGGCCCAGTGCCCAGCACTTAGTGGGCACCCAGTAAACACTCATTTCTGCAGCCATTGGCAAATAGAACTAATTTTACACCTGGCCAGAGGGATTCTGTTTGTCCAGAGTGTTATTTTTTTAAAATACAACAGGACTTAATGTTTCAAACAAATTGATTGTAAGTTTGAGATATAGGCTGCAGTGACTAAACAAGATGTTTTATCGTCTGGAGTGTAAAAATAAGGTGGGGCCTGTGTTTCTAAGTTTATTTCTTTGCCATAATGCTTAAACTTCTGCAAAATATGTTGTTTGTTACAATAGCATTTTAAATCTCTTCTGCCTTTTAGAGTTTGCAAAGTCCTGCCCTATGACTTTATTAAATATTCACCAAAAGCCCAGCGAGTATCCTGAATTTTCAGAGGAGAAAATCAGGATCTATTTCTGCACACCAATGGCAAAAAAAAAAGGGAAATGTATGGAGGAACACTTTCTAATGAATATTTACCTTTTCTCTTGAAAGTGTGTTTATCTCTTCATAAGCTTCCAGCCTCTAGTCCAGGGATTGCACATACAAGTGCCTACAGGCGCTAAGCAGAGAACAAGAGGTACAAGTAGTCTTGGGGTGAGGCCTTGGGGAGTTGGAATTTGCTAACCATATACCCAAAGACATTCACGTTGCAATTTATATTTATAACTTGCATTTTTATGACACACAATTTTATCACAGTAGGATTGAGTTTGGTAGCTTGTATATTCACAACAGCTTAACGGCAGGAGAAGTCAGGAATTTCCCCCATTTGACAGATAAGGAAACTGAGGCACAGGGGAATTGACTTGAAGCTAATAGAAGGGCATAACCACTAGGTACTGGAATGTAGAGGTTAAGAGCACTTGGTTTGGAATCTGGTAGACTTTACATGGAAACTTGCCTTTGCACTTGCTTAGCTCTGTGATGTTGTGAAGTTGCTTCCCTTCTCTGAACCTTAGTTTTCCCTTCTGTGTAATGGGACTGATAATGCTCACTCTGCTAAGTTTTTTGAATACCGAACATGATCATATGTGTAAGCCTTTAGCCAAATATCTGGCTATCTTAAGCATTTAGTAAATAATAGTTAAATGGTATTGGTGATGGAAAGGGTTATAGCGCAAGTCTCTTTTAAGTGTGTGTTCTCTCCCATCGCTGACCAAACCCTCAGATGTGAGGACTCGAATGCTTCAGTGGAAATTCCTTCAGGATTCTCCCAGCAATGAAGCTCAAGCCCAAGGGGGCAATGCATAACTTTTTTAAAGTATCTGTTCAGCAGGTTGGTTTAATGATCAGAGAACAGATATAAATTTGCACATGGGAGAGAAAATCATTAATTATTAGAACTGGAGGTGACCTTAGCTTTCAGATGAAGAAATTTAACCAGAGTTAAATTATAAATATAGATAAAATAAATTATAAATATAATTATGTATGTATAATATAAATTATAGATATTCAATTTTTAAATTTCTATTCTTTTATGTATCACATGTGATCTGTATATTATATATATAAACTGTGTATATACATATATACACACACATAAATATATTTTTTTTCATTCATCTCTCAGTGGAGAGGGTCTAGAGGGTAGAGACCTTTTCCCCATGGGAATGTGTATGCCTGGCTATCAACATGTTATATGCTGCATGTGGGAGGGGAGGAAGGAGAATGGGTGTTGGCTAGCATTTCCCCTTTTTGGCCTCATGTTACACGCTCTTTTTTACCTGACAAATCTGAATGCTGGAGCCTTCATGATTTGGCCTCGTCAGGTGAACCCACTCCCCTCACTCATAACCAGACAGCTTAACCAGGGACCTGTCACCCAGCTGCTTATAGACTTTCTTGAAATTGCTTACACATCTCATGTCTCATTTTTTTGTTTATATCACCCTCCCCTTTTTGTTACTCTTCTAACCTTAATTTTAATGATCACATAGAGGAAGAGGAAAGAGATGTTTGTGGTCCAACTAAACTCTTCACATAGTCAAGGTTCATTCGAGCAGTTAAATGAAGTTTGAACTGAGCAGGGCTGAGCTCAAGCTGGGAAAACCTAATGCAAGGGTAACACCATGGTCAGTTAAGAGATGGCAAGAATCTGATCTAAGGTATGGGCTTTGGGAAAGGACAGAAAGGGATACATTTTGGTTATGTTTTCAGGTTGAATTAAAGCGATTTTATGACATATAGTTTAGATTTTAAGAGTTATGATAACTTTTAAAAATAAAGGCAGAAGGAAGAACGGATTCTAAGAAAAGATAATAACTTCAATTTGGCCATGTGGAATGATATTGGGCATTATAGAAAATCAATGTTTGCACATGAAAACTGAAGATCACACAAAGGAAAACAGTAGGACTAGTAGGGGATGTAATTAAAGAAATGCTCCCAGTAGTAACTTTTAAATCATTTGACTGTGACCCAGTATGAACTTATGTACATACATACACACACATAAAACAAAAAACAAACAGACACAAGACTCAAAATAATATCATGCCTTTAAATTTGACATACTATATTTTCTTTTATTCAATTTAATTTAAATAAAATTCTGATCATTACCCACTTAATTGATTTAATGACTCACCAATATATCATGAAAAATAGTGGCCTACAAGCTGTGGCTGCCTGAAGATCTTTAGGTACGAATGCAAGTCATAAATAGCCATCCATCAAGATTTGGCTCTGGGAATTAAACTGTGTTTAGGAGAAAGCATCAGTGTCCAGTGATACTAACTGAAGAAAGAAGTTCCCTGTAAAGAGGCTGAGAATTCACACTATAAGTAAGGAAACAAATGATCGCAAGTAAAGGAGTAGCCACAGCCTTTCATTTCTGAAGATCATCAAAAACCTGTTGGATTTGGGCAACATTGGGATGAATCCTCATGCAAACACGCACTGTGGCAAGAAGTGGAACTTGCCCTTGGAGTCAGGAAAATGTGCCTGTATAGTCCATGTAGTCTCTAAAGGCCTTTCCATTTGAGGAGGGGCTGCAACACAGCACCTTCTCGCTGAAGACACTGCTGTAAAGGACAGATAGTGCACGTGGTCCTTCCCTGTGTTGTTAATTGTGTGTCCACCAAGGGCCTTGACACACTTTCTGGGTAAATGTCTATGTGAAATAAGTCCTCTAATTCACTCCCAGTGTTATTTGCATTTCATTTAGCACTCATTTACCGAATATGTGTTCTATGCAAGACCATAGGAGATAGATGGAGATAAATCAGATCATTTCTGCCCTCCAGGCTCTCACTGTCCTGCTGGGAAGACAGAAACAGAAATGAGTAATTCTGGGAGCAGGCTGCCTGTGATAGATGTTCTGTTAGGTCTACAAAGGACAGTAGGAGAGCAGAGGAAAGAAAAATCATTTCAACTCAGGGAGCATTGCCTTTTTCTCCTTCAGTTCTTTGGTCAAACATCACCTCCTCAGAGAAGCCTTCCCTGACCATTCTACCAACAGCATCATGTACCCACTTGCCTAGTAACTTTGTCCCATTGGCCTGTTTTATATTTTTGATGGCAATTCTTCTTATTATTAAGAATTATCTTTATTATTTATTTTTGAAACCACACCTTTTTTGGAAAGATTTGTCCACGGCACCAAAAAACAGTAGATCATGTGCTTCAAGTGAGATTCCAAATCTGTGAAAAATAAGAAAGGAAATAGGTAAAAATCAGTTACACTGCTCGTGTGCCTCTCACCAACATCGAAGACATGAAATTGTCAGGCTATCACAAGGTTAGAACCAGATTTGTGCAGAAGAGTTCTCTTGATTGATAACCGAGTCCCCCTCCCTCCGTGGGAGGAGCAGAGATGCCTCCCTGATGCTCGGACCCTAGGAAGTGTTGCTCCAAGTGACTACCTAGAGAAATTGATGTTGCAATTATCTACTGAGGCATCACAAGCTACCCCAAAGCTTAGTGGCTAAAAACAACTTATTACCATGTGTCGTGAATCTGTGGATCAATAACTCAGACCAGGTACACTGGGGAAGGCTCATATCTACTAGGCAATGAAGTCTGAGTTCTCAGCTAGATAATTTGTACAGTTGGGGGCTGCTGGGAAACAAAGAGTCTCTCCCTCCCCCCCTCTTTCCCTCCCCCATCCCTCCAAGGCATGGACAAGCATGGGATTCCTCTTATTTAATTTTATAATAGAACAATAGAAATAAATATAAAAATGTGTTACTTTTCTATATAGCTTCATAGTTGACAAAGTGCCTTCACCTGTATAGTCTCCTGCACTCAAGACAAGGGGAACCTTATGTCATTCACAACTGAGGATGCCGAGCTCAGTGGGTGGAAGCAACCGGCATTACGGCAGGTGCCGGAGCCTAGGCCTGAACCCACTGTTTTGTGCCACCCGCAGCGTTCACCCCATGCCTGCCTATCCCACCCCCACCCCCATCATACCCACCGCAGTCACGGGGAATCACACCACTGAGTGGGCAGAGAGCAGCAGCAGGGGCTTGCTCGGGCCAGCGGGGGCTTCCAGTTCCCCGGGGAGATGCGAGCACGTGCTGACCTTGAGAAAAGTGGCTCCAGCTGGAGGGAGAGGTATCGGCATTCACAGAGGGAAACGGGACTGAGAAGCGCAGTCGCAGCCGGGCTCGACGCTGTGCACACACGTCTGATGAGGACGCAAATGTGGCCGGATCCAGGAGCAGGAGGCAAAAACCATGCATTAAACAGCAGTGCTGAACCACTTTGCAAGGGGTGTGTCCAGAAAATGGCAATGAAATTAATCCTCTTTGCCTACGAATTACAGGGGCTTTGGTTTCCATCCAAAAAAACGCCAGACTGGAGTTTGTTCTGCGTAGAGCCTCTTGTATAAACTGGATCTTAATGGAGAGGGAAGCTTTAGAAACCAATACAGAGTAGGAAGCAGTGAAAGACACAACTGAAAACTCACACTGTTAAGGGACAGCAGACTAAGGGCACTTCGGTTGTGCCTGCCAATCCAGGATGACTGTTCTGGGGCATCCTGACGGCTGGTGGACCCCTCTGGGATATTTATCATACAAGAAGACACATAATTGTGAAGATGGGCAGAGCGATTAGATCAGGCCTCACAGCGTCTGGCAGAAAGCTTTATAGAGAAAGGACTGACTGTAAGTGCTCTGTTTCTCCAGGCAGATGAGCATAAAGGCTGCCTCTCTAAAAATAATTCCAGACCAGATCCTAACATGCGTACGGATGATGATCACTTATTGACAGGTGCTGTGCCAGGTACTGGGATTCAGAAGCAAATAAGTCACAAAATTCTAGGCACTCATGGATTTCCTCAGGAGTCCATGGTAGAAATTCGTTATTTGGGGCCACCCTGTATGCATACCTCCTTCTTTGGGAACTAGCATTCACAATTCCTTTTGGGGGTTGACCTTGTTCTCTTTAGAAGCAGTCAGAAGGACTGATATTCGAGATGTTCTGCCCTCCCTACCCAATCACACTCCCTCACAGCATGTGAATCTAGGATAGTACACACAATGATGGAGACCTGGAGTGGATTTCCCTGGCTGTGATGTATCAGTTCTTGCTTCTTAAGTCCCAACATCTGTCCTATTTTCCATCTGTCCGTGAGCCTAGTTCTCCAGCCTCATTGCCAATTTTCTAATTACCTGGTATCCTTCCAGTAAATTTATGTTTCCATTTAAGTTAGCCAAAATCCATTCCTGTTGCTTGCAACCAAGCAATGCTAACAGACACACCATCATCCGTTTATTATTCAGCACCTTGCTGCAGGCATGGAGTAAAGAAATAACTATGACTGTCCTCAGGGAGCTCACCATCTGGGGGTAAAACAACCATATCAGTGACTCACTATGTATTACAGGATCTCGGCTGAAACTGGGACTAGAACAAAGAAGTGTTATGGGAACAGTATCAAAAAATGAGTCCTCCTGATGGGTGTGAGAAGGCTTCCCAAGTGTCATGCCATCTATCCTAATTTTTAAGGGGTGACATATAAATGAGGAAAGTGCCTAGATAGGGGAAATCACACACATAAAGTCTAGGAAGTGTACTGAAGCACAGGAGATTTATGGAAGAGATGGGAAATAAAAATAATACCTACACAGTATTCAAAGGCTAGTAGAAACAACACTGTTGACCCTGATTTTTATGCATTGAATACTGAGTCCCAAAATGTGAAAAGACTTTCTCAAGGTCACAGAGCTACAAAGCTATACAACTCCCAATCCTATCTCCTGTTCACCTCAGAGCACTTCTGTGACGGTCCCAAATGGAAGCAAAACTATTTGTTCTCGTGTCTGTCTCCCTGTCTAAACTGGGTCATGTGGTTCTTTTTCTTTTCTCAACCCCTAGAAATTACCGCAAAAGGAATTCAGTATGTTTGCTGAGTGAATGAATGAGTGAACAAATATTTATCAATCACAAAAACAAAAGCCAACATTTAGAGAGCATTTTATAGGTTACCTGATCTCTTAGTGAGCATCAGTCCTACAAGGTGCATGTACTTTCCCAGGGTACCTCCCTTCGATAGCGAAGTAAATCTCATTATTCAGATGGCAAAACTTAAGATTCAGAAATGTAAGACATTGTGCTAGCAAAATTCTAAGGACCTGGAAAGGCAGCCTGTGGCGTTAGGATGGGGTCCCTCAGGAAGGACAGAGTCCCTGAAGGTGGAGGAACTATTAGGTTCCCTATCAAAATAAAAGGCATTAATATGTGTGCAGTATTTTCTATCTAGTAACAATAGAGAATGGGAAAATTGAGGCTCTATGAAGGGAAAAAACACCACAGGGAACCAGCCATCATTTAAAAAACAACAACAAAAAAAACCCTTTCCCTTTTTAATTAAAATTAAATGTCCACTGTTAAGGGAGGGGGGGAAGTGGTGAGCAACAAATACTCACAGCCTTGTTTAATCACCTGTGATGAATTATAATTAGGATTTGAAAATTATTGAACCTTTTTCCCCCTGTTCACCTTGGAGCTCTGAAGGTGAATTTCAAAGAGCACAAGAGGAATGAATATTAAAAAGTTTGTTTTATACTTGAACGCCAGAGCTCCCATCTCATTTTTCCATTAAAGCTCAAATTTTTGAAATTTTTCTCCGCTTTGCAATAATTACATCTTCAGCGTGACAACTCATTACATGACAATGCTTATGCTAATGCAATTCTATAGGCGCTGGGAGAGGAAGGCTCTGGCTGTTCAGTGATGGGGAGTGAGAGTGCCGCTTTCTCTCTGAGGTTCAAAGAGGCCCTGTCTAAACCTATCCCACTCTGGCTGGAAGCACTTTGCTTTGACAGGCCTGGGTCCGGCTTCCCCACAGACAAACACATTGGCTGGGCAACCCTTGCACCCAGACACCTGGTAGCTGATTTATTTTATTTTACTTTATTTTATCTTACTTTCCTTATTTCACTTTAAATTCTGCTTTGTTCTGGAAAAGCTGGAAATGAAATTGTGTAAAGTTTTGTCTCAACAATGGGACAAGTCCATTTGTCTTGCTCAGCCTAAAGGTGTGACATTCTTTGTTCTTCTCACTACTCTTACTGTTATCCTGACCCATTCCACTTACAGCTCTGGTGCAGCTCCCACTCTGTGCCAGGCCCTGAACGGGGCAAAGGGAGAGAGGGTGGTGAACAAGGCTTCTCAGACATAGCTCCTGCCCGCACCGAACCAGCATCCTTGCGGGGGTGGAGGGGCTGCAGAGGTGGTGCAGGAGTGGACAGTGACACCATGGAGCAGGATAGGGCGTGAGAGTATGATTGCCACAGGCGCACAGCGACTCCACCTGGGCCTGGCGGTGGGAGGGAGGGCGGGGGCTTCCCTGAGGAGGTAACAGACGGGAGACCTGCTTAAGGATGGATGCATGAGCTTCAGTGGGTCAGGGCATGTGTGCTGTTGGAGGGGTGGGGAGGGAATTAGTGAACCCTCCTGGCAAAGAACTAGTGTAGTTAGAGAAGTTAAGTGAGTTGCTGAAGGTCACACAGCAACAGAGTGACAGAATCGGTTCCCTGCGGGCTGGGCACCAGCAGCATCACCTGGGAGCTTGCTGGGTAAGTGGGTCCCCAGAATCAGAATCTGCATTTTAACAAAAGCCCCAGGTGACTTGTGTGAATATTAAGTTTAAGATGCACTGATCTGGTAAAATGAGAAAAACAAACAAAAAAAACTCATAAATCTGCATTTAGAGCTCTGAATGAACAAAGGACCTACATTTGAATCCTGGCTTCGCTGCCTCCTTGCTCGGTGGGTGAGAAAATGCCATTGCTAAGCCCGTTCCTTATCTGCATTAATAAAAGAATCTACCTAGTAGGAACTGTGAGTGTGTAATGAAATCATGCCTGCAGTAGAAGTTAATATGGTCCTTAGTGCTAGTTATCCCCCTCTCGGAAGCTGACTTGCTCTTGAAACGTAGAGATTGTTGGACTCAAAGATCTCTGAATCTAACTTTATAGCCTTGTAGATCCTGAGAACACGAGAGTGGAGATGCCATTAGGCTCCATAGGTTAGAAATATGTTACCCTGTGGCCATCCGTTTTCCCTCCCACACCCACCGTGGCATCAGACTGCAGACAAAGCATTTGCCAGCCTTTCTCCCGTGTTGCTCAGCCCAGAGGGACTCTCCCCGGTTAACTCCTGCAGCCCTTGTTCACGGCTCTGACTCTTGCTCTCCCGTTTTTCTGCCAAAGATTTCAGAAAGAAGTGCATGTTGATTTGCTGCCTGGTTTCTTGATTAGATGGCAGGTTTGTAACTGGGGTGGATGAGACAATCAGGCAGGCTTTGATTAGATCTTTCTGATATGTAAATCCAGGTGGGGAAGATAAGTGGCTTTAGGCTGGGGCTGGCAACAAAGGTAGGCAGAAATCCCAGGTGCCTGGAATGAAAGGACGGCCAGAGCAGGGTGTTGGTGGGAATGACGTGAATTTCAAAGAGCCCGGGATAAACATTCACTTTCAGATGGGCTAATTTATGCAGCAAGTCATTTGAGAAGCCAATTCTCTCATCCCAGAGAGTTTATAGAAGCAGCAAAAAATGGTTAAGCACTGGAATGTAAACACTGGTAATTGGTAATTAATGGGCACACCTATGAGGAAGGCATATGCCAAATTAAATGGGTTGCTGGAATCATTCATTGGTTCATTAAATAGTATATGTGTTTTTTCAGCTCTTATTGCATCCGGACATTATGGTGGGTGCTGGGGGCTCAGAAATAATAGGGTTACAGTCGGCCCACAAATGAAGGGGATGGAGTGCGGCTTTAACATAAATAATTAACGTTCTCCCCTCTCTTCATTTATTCATTTTTGATTCCTGCTCTGGGCGGGACATGGGGCTGGTTTGGGGGAGACATGGGAAAGAGGACAGGCCAAACCACGGTCCTCCCAGAGCGCCTGTTCTCACACTGCCCCAGCCTCAGTGCCCAGGCAGTGGGCACCTAGTAGGCATGCGGTGGGCGCTCACAAACTGCCTGAACGGTGGCGAGGAGAGACAGCCATTAAGCAAAGCACTGCGCAGCTGATGAATTACCAACTGCCCCTGTGCAGGGGGCCCTGAGAACACAGAACAGGGGATCCAGAGAAGCCTTCGCCAAGTGACGTTTAAAATGACATCTAGAAGGTGAGCAACAGTTAGACGTAAGCATTTGGGGAACACTGTGCCAGGTAGGTGAAGACAGCACATGGGAAGACACTGAGGGGAAGGAGCTGGGTGCCAGGGAGGTGCTGAGACACCTGCAGGGTGGCAGGCCACGTTTTAACGGGAAAGTGAAATGAGATGAAGTCAGAGAGAAGGCAAGAGCCAGATTATATCCAGGGCGTAGATCATATTTAGGATTTTGGAATCAATTCTGAGCTTCCTATCAATAACTATATGTGGCAGGGCACACAGAGGCCTTTCAGAAGGAGGTGTGGAGTTAGCAATGAGGACTCCCAACGGCATCTGTAGTATCAGCCAGACAGAGGCAGGGCTAAGCACCTGTTAAAGGACAATAAAAGTGGATGTCTTGCCTGGGCTGGCCGTGGCTCAGCGGTTGAGCGTCGACCTAGGATCCAGGAGATTGCAGTTTAATTCCCAGTCAGGGCACATGCCCAGGGTTTCGTTTTCAATCCCCAGTCGGGGGCATGCAGGCGGCAGCCCATCAGTGACTCTCTCTCATCATTGATGTTTCTCTCTCTCTCTCTCCCTCTCCCTTCCTCTCTCTGAAATCAATAAAGATATATTAAAAAAAAAAAAAAAAAAAGTGGTGGCTTGCACAGGAAAAAACAAACAAAACAAAAACCAAGGCATGACATTTGGAGTCAGAGGAACCCACATTTGAATCTCAGAACTGCCACTCATTCACTTTGTGTGTGACCTTGGACAAATCATTGAATGTCTCAGTCCCCCAGACAAGGGGAGTTTAGATGATTCTTTGTGGGAAAGCCTTTTGCCTGGTGCTTACTGCATAGTAGGTGCTCACTTTGCTTTCTGTAGCTTTGCTCCAAATTAACCTAGAGATAGGCGCATAACTGGGTTAGACTGAGATATTGGGAGGGTGTAAAAATTTTATGTCCTCCAAAAATTACATTTCTAAAATATTTGTTCAGTGTTTACTTGATGTCGATTGAGAGAAACTGATTCTTTTAAATCAACAAAGTATTAGGACTACCTGGAATTGTGTTTAAAATATGATTTTTCTGAATCCCCAAACTTGCTGGGTTTAAAATTTAGATACTAGAATAAAATAAATCATTTTTTGCTGGGTAAATAGCATTGTGATGTGGATTATTTGGCTTCACAAAAACACCCTATGATACAGATGGTCACCAGCAAACTGTGTATTTTTATCTTCTTACAAGGACAGTACCCTTCAGGGAAGTAGGATAGCCATACATCTGTAGTTTTGTCTGCCTTTCATCTTCTGGCAACAGAGCCCCTTCTTCTTGACGGGAGCCTATCTGTGTGTTTCAGGATATAAACCCTTCCAACCCATGGCATGGCTGGGCTCACAATCCAGGCCTGACAGTCAGAGCACCACTTTCTCCCCAACAAAAACGATTGGCCCAGACTTAGGCCAGTCAATCAGACTTATTCTATGGGCCTTTTGGAAAAGCAGCAACATCTCCCTCTAAGATGGCTAGTTGTAGAAACAGTGTTAGCTGAGGACTACCAGAGCCCATCTTTGCCACCACTTAGGACAAGCCACGCAGAGAGAGAGGCAAGGCAAAGCACACGGACAACCATGATTGAAATCTTGATATAATTGAGTAGTCCTGATGTTAGCTGCTCTCCTGAATTCCCAGTTATATATGCCACAAATAATCCTCTTTCATGTATGTTCCATAGCTATATTGAAAAATCTTTGCCATACTATAATCTGAGCACATTTAACGTGTACAGTTTGATAAATGTTCACATTCGTGTACACGCAGAAAACCATCACCACAATCACAGTGATAAACATTCATGTGTCTTTTTAACCCATGTTCGTAGCAGCATTGTGAATGGATAAACAAAATGTAGTTTACACACACAATGGAATGTTACTCAGCCTTAAAAAGAAAGGAAATTATGACACGTTCTGCAACCTAGATGAAACCTGAGGACATTAGGCTAAGTGAAACCAGCCAGGTACAGAAGACCAACTACTATATGATTTCATTCATATGAGATACTTAGTAGAATGGTGTTTCCAGGGGCTGAGAAATGGAAAATTATTTTTTTAACAGATGCAGAGTTTTAGTGTTGCAAGATGAAAAGAGTTCTGGAGATGGATGGCGGTGATGGTTGCACAACTGTGTGAATGTACTTAATGCCACTGAACTGTACACTTAAAAATGTTTGACAGTGTTACAGACTGACTTGTGTCCTCTCAAAATTCATATGTTGAAGCCCTAACCCTCAAGGTGACTGTATTTAGAGAAAGGGAAAGTAAGGTTAAATGAGGTCATAACAGTGGGACCTTGATCTGATGTAACTTTGTACTTATACAGACACCAGAGACACCAGAGCTGTCTGGCCTTGCCCAAAAGGCCATGTGAGGACACAGCAAGAAAGGAGCCATGTAAGAGCCAACAAAAGAGGCCTCGCCAGAACTCACTCTGCTGATACCTTGATCTTAGACTACCAGCCTCTAGAACTTTGAGAAAATACATTTCTGTTGTTTGTGGTGTTTTGTTATGGCAGCCTGAGTAGATTAATACAGACGGTAAATTGTATGTTGTGTGTATTTTACCACAGTTGAAAAAACACAAACTAGTTTGACCCGGTTTTCTATTGTGTATGACCCAGAGTTTCATCGCTAAAATGCCAACCGATTTCAATTTCATTCGTCAAGTAAAAAATCCTAGGTAGCATCTTGCGTTACTTGGTACAGTATTTCCAAACATTCTCAGTGAGGTTTTGCTACTTCCTGCGCTTGGGCACCCCGCGGCTGTTCAACCTGGCTCTCGATGTCTGGAGGAGAGAAGTGACCCCAGAAACAGACCCAGTGGCTTTGTGAAAATCTGGGTGTTATGCCTTAAATGTATGATCCCCATTCCCAGAGAAGTCTTTCCAGGAAGACAGAGCCTAGGGCAGCCTTGAGAAATGAGGGCTCCTTTTCCTTGGAGCCTGCCTTTTCCATTTCCAGATGTTCCTATTTGGAAATCTTCCCTTATCTGTCTCTTTAAGAGCCAACACTCAGGAAGGGCCCAGCCCCAGTGACAGCCCAGAGGCTTTCTGCTAAAGGGATTTCACAGTATCAGGACTAACACCCCAGCCTATTAGATTGCAGAAATCCTTTCAAGGCAAGTTGGGGCTTATTTGTAACTTATCTGAGAAAAACATCACAGAGTGTATTTGTAGCCAGGGATCCTTGAGCGAGAAGGTAACAGACGAAATAACTTATTAATTCTCTGCCTTCCCATGATTCTCAAAAGAATGAAAGCCTTCATTGCACCTACTCTTCAGGGCTTTTGTTCTAGAAGGTTGCCCCAGAGCATCTGACACTGCCAACATTTGCACTCGCATCTGAGGCACTGGCAGTGACAAAAAATAGCTTCCACTTGCCGAGCATGTATTAGTCTGCCAGACAGTGTCTAAAGTGTTGTACTTCAGGTACTGATTACCTTATTTATGCCCTGGAGAAACACTGTGAAGTCAATCTGAACAGCCCCATTTTAGAAATGAAGAAACAAAGGCTTAGAAAATAAAGCACTCACCTTGTCAGTTGGCAGCAGGATTTGAACCCAGATCTATCTGCCTCCAAAATATAGACCATTTCCTCTAGGGCATACTATCCCAATTCAGAATTCCAACCTCTGTGACCTCTACCCAATAACTTTGATCTGGATACTCCTACACCTCGGTATTGCCTTTGTGAATCTGGCTGGTCCATTCACTCCCTGAACATTGATGGCGGTGATGATCATGATGGGATATCAGCCATTTCCTGAACTATTGCGTCAAGGAGTAAGGATATTTGTGTATGTGTGTGTGTGTGCGTGCATGTGTGCACACTATGGACTGAACTGAACTGCATTCCTCCCAAATTTAAATGTTGGAGCCCGAACCCTCAGTGTGCCTGTATTTAAAGACAGGGCCTTTAAGGAGGTAATTAATATTAAATCAGGTTGGGGCCCTAATCCAATAAGACTAGTGTCCTTGTAAGAAGGGAAGGGACATCAGAGATTTGTGCATGCACACCAAGGAAGGAGGATGTGAAGAGAGAGCGAGAGGGTGGCCATCTGAAAGCTGAGAGAGGCCTCAGGAGAAACCCACCCTCCTGGGACATTGATCTTGGACTTCCAGCCTCCAGAACTGTGGTACTTTGCTGTGACAGTCCTGGCAATCTAATGCAGTATATAGTTCTGTTTTGTTTTTCTCCTAATTGCTTTCCATACGTTTGGGGCCAATTCACACTCTCGCAGCAGAGTCTTAGAAAGAAGTTCCATCTATCTCCCTATAACTCCACAACTTGCTTACTCTAAGGCTTTTAAAAATTATTGCCCAATGAAAAATATGTTATTTTCATTTGCATTATTTCCCTTCTACTGAAGGGGAAATGTTTTCATAGTTGTGCTTGTCTTGGCTGCCTATATTTCTTCTTTCAAGTCTTTTGCTCACTTTTTATAGAAGAAACTTGGATTTTTTATTTCTTTGTAAAAAATCTATCAAGGATATCTTTTATATCTTAAAAATAATATCAAAGATCTTATCATTTTATCTTTCAAATATATTGTGGATATTTTCCCCAGGTTATTACTTACCTTTTGATTTCATTTAAATTATATCTTATCAAATCTATTAGTTTCTCTTTTTGGAATGATGCTTTTTAATGTCTTACCTGCCTCAACACTATAAAAATAGAGGAATAGTCACATGTATTTTTATCTAGTTGTTTTTTGTTCTGGAATCTTTTTTTCTTTTTAAATAATAGCAACCAGAATATGTATTTTTTTAATGGAAATTGGATGAGCCCTTTTTTAAAAGAAAAAATATGTCTTTACTGACTTCAGAGAGAGGAATGGAGAGGGAGAGATAGAAACATCGATGATGAGAGAGAGTCATTGATCGGCTTCCTCCTGCACGCCCCCTACTGGCGATCGAGCCTGAAACCCAAGCATGTGCCCTGACCGGGAACTAAACCATGACCTCCTGGTCAACGCTCAACTACTGAGCCACACTGACCAGATTGTTCTGGAATCTTCTTAAGGGTAACCTGTAAGGTAGTTAGTTATCTTCCCTTAATCATTGATGAACCAATTGTGCCTATACCTTTATTTTAAAATCCAGTCTTTTCTCCAGTTTTAAAATGCTCTCTTGAACATATGCTAAAATGTTGAGATATGCCTGGATTTATTTTTGGCCTTTCAATTCTGTTCCATCAGTTCTATTTTACTTAAGTTACATGTGAGCTATTGTTTTTCTCCTGTACTGTATGAGTTGGCTCCCAATGCTACATAAATAAGAAAAGGAGCCCCAGATTCCCTTACTTGTGAAGATTCTAGTGATTTTCTTAATTTGCTGAGCCTCTTCCCTACTGTACACAGATAAGGAGGGCACTCAGGGCTTCCTGGATGCACTCTAATGACGATAAGACGGTAACCTGCTTTGTATTCAGCATTTCAATTCTCTGGTATTTACTGGAATGTCATTAATCATTTTAATCACAATAAACTCATTTGATAGTAATGTGAATGTCCTAAGAATTTAGATAGCACTTCCATTTTAATTCTCCAATAATTAACTTTACCATTATTTTATAGTGTTATCAGTGCTGGGAATAGAACCTTGCAGATGAACTTTAAAAAAACACATGATTCCTTTGGGAGGAGGGATACAGGGAGAAGCAGAGTAACAGAATGCAGATGTTTCTTATTGGTCCTACTACAGCTGTGGGAAGCACTTTCCATGTTAAGCTGATGCTGCTCACAGATGGAGAAATAAAAATGACCCAAATGCTTGCTTCCTGTGTGTGTCCCCAGCCTTCCCTCTTCCCTCATAAATCATTCAGTAACAAAAGCTTCTGATAGAACTTCATAAATTGTTTAATGCAAATAAATAGGAAGGAGGCTGGGGAAGACTTTAGAGTGTGGGAAAGGAGAGTGGCCCCACAAGTCACAGATATATTGAATAAGGGAATGGCTGTTGACTCTGCTGAGGCCACAAACTCCCAGTTGGGGAATGGAACAGTACTTAGTGGTGATTTCTCCAGCACAGGATCAGGCTGTTCCCACAAAGCACGATCTATCTGCTAGTATGGCTTTATTATTTATTACATACTGATCTTGGCAAGTCTCTTGTCTGCTCTGAGCCTCAGTTTCCTCAACCACATATAGAAATGATCATCTCTTGGATGATGGAACAATTGGAGCAAATATTTTAAACTAATAAGCAGAGTGGCTGAAACAGAGTAAATCCTTTAAAAATCACATCTTCACCACTGAGATGATTATTATAATTGTGTGATAAGGGACTCATGGTAGAATGGAAAAGGTGGGAGGATTAAGGCATAAAGATTAGCCATTGAGTCTCAACTCTTATGCCCTTTATTAGCTGTGTGACCTGGAAAAAAGATTATACAATTTTTCTGGGATAGAGTCTCCTGACAGATAAGATGGAGACTAATAATCCCACACCAATCTTTGCCTCAGAGTTTTTGTGAGAATAAATTGCTAATGGTTGGGAAAGAGCTCTGAAAACACCTCTAGGTATTATTTGCCTTTCAAATGTGGGATAATATTATCCCTTGGAAACCTCTTAGCAACCCCTGAAGCTGTAGATGTGGCAAGCCCTGACTCTGAAATCATCTGATGGAAGAATCCTCGTGGTCCCAGCAAAGAACAAGGAATAGCTGGGGGGAGGTAACGTGAGTAAGATTTTAACTCATTTGGGGAGAACTTTCTAACAATTTAGAATGTGTAATAGAATTCATTTTAGAAAAGTTTCCAAATAGCCCAAGCTGCCTAGTGAGATACTGAGCGCTCCATTGTTGGCCATGCTCTAGTAGAAAGAAGAGAGAGAGTCATCTGTCAGTCATGCCAGAGAACAGATACTGGTATTGGTGGGAAATTTATTTACTTAGCCAACATTTCATATTTTGTCCCCAGAGCTCACTAACTGCCATATTCTATGACAGACACCAAAGTTCAGAGAGATTTGATACCAGAATTAGTTAGGATCCTTGGTATTAAGTAACAGACGGTAATGGCTCTAACTTTAAAAAATAAAATGGCCTGGCTGGGTGTGGCTCAGCAGTTGAGCATCAACCTAGGATCCAGGCAATTGGGGTTCAACTCCCGGTCAGGGCACATGCCCGGGTTGCGGGCTCGATCCCCAGTCGAGGGTGTGCAGGAGGCAGCCGATCAATGACTCTCTCATCATTGATGTTTCTATCTCTCTCTCTCCCTCTCCCTTCCTCTCTCTGAAATCAATAAAGATTTATTTAAAAAATAAATAAATAAATAAATAAATAAATAAATAAATAAATAAATAAAAATGAATAAATAAATAAGTCAATAAGGAACGTAGCATGCAAATTGTGGAGTTGAGGAAAAATTAGGCATCCAAAGGAGGAGAGAAGCACTAAGGACAGGTCCCTGGATCTCAGAGGCAGAAACAAATGGACCCTGCTGAAAGAATGATTTGGTTCAAATGCTTTCAATATTCTGTCACAGCATGCTACTTCCCTAAAGATGCAAATTCCCTGGAGGAAGAATCTGATCTAATTTCAGTTGCCCACCAGAGGGAGAATGTGTGTGTGTGTGTGGTGGAAGCCTTCACCAGCCATTTCATCAGGACCACATGGAAGGGAGTGATGGCATAATTCTTTCAAGAAGTGAGTGTTGTACCAAAATAATGGAGAGGAGATCCTGGGAAAGAAAAAGAAAAAAAGGTATTTATTACATTCCCAGTCCTCAGAAGTCACAGCACAATGGGGGACAAATAAACAGTGACTGTGCAGAGCTGCAGGAACACTGTGAAGGACGGTAATTCACCAGGACTTGGGGCTTCAGGAGAGGGAAGGATGAAGCTGAATTGTATTTTCAGAGAAGAGGGGTAGTTAGGTGAAGATGTGCGTGGGGAGAGAAGAGGTTCTAAGGCTCCTTCTGGCTCTGAGATCCTATGATTCTGAGCAATGGGCCCTGGATCTCAGAGATCTCTCTGTGCTTTGTGATGCTTTCCATGTTGTCTGCTTTTGCTGTTTCCTCAACTAGAACATCAACTCCCTAAAGGTGAGGGCCTACCATACTCCTTGGGTCAGAATGTATAGTTGTTGGAATGAACTCATAATCTCAGAGCCCTGGAATTAGTCCTTCCCTCCTCACTCCAAGCTGAGGAAATAGAAGTCCATTTGGCCCATGTAACCTTTCCACAGACCCACAGCAGATTCAAAGAACGGAAGTGTTCAAGCACTCTTAGAAGGTTTTATGAGTGTTTTCTTTTTATTTTAAAATATTGGTTATACCTACTTGACTGGGTTATAGGATTACCTATAATATACTATCTATCTATGCACTAATTATACTTTTATCAGGCTATAATATGTTATAGTCTCTGGCTTCGCTTAGCATGGTACAGACAAGACACGAGGGGCCAAAAGAGGTGCTGATCAGAGTACCAGAACTGGTTCTTAGAAAATAAAATGCCTCACGGGCTAGAAAGAGAATGTAGGTTAATGAAGTGGATGCAATCAAGGTCCAAGGCAAAGGGGAGTGTCCAGATTGAGGAGAACCAGACACCACATGCACCACTGAGGGGAGGAAGACTCTACCTCAGCTCAAGCCAATTATTATGCCGTGAAAGAATGTGAGTTCCATGCTGCCAGACCTTCTAAATTTTCAAGAGAAGATAAAAATCTGGATTTCTATTAGAAACTTATAGTTTTTTTTAATGTCGGCAAGAAACTAAAAGTGATTTTAAGTATAGTGCCATGTGGAACTGATATTCATTGGGTTCTCAGGAACTTTGAAAAAATGGCAAAAGATATTTTAATAGTCTTCCTAAATGACTTCCATTTGTCCAATTTTTATTTTTATGTATTTATTTTTAAAGTTTTATTGATTGATTAATTTAGAGAAAGAAAAAGAGAGAGAAAAACATCAATTTGTTATTCCACTTATTTATTCATTCATTGGTTGATTCTTGTATGTGCCCTGACCGGGGATGAAATCCACAACCTTGGTGTATTGGGACAATGCCCTAACCAACTGACCTATCCAGCCAGGGCTGCCCAAGTTTTAAATAAAAGCCCTGCCAATCAATTAAAGTAAAACATTTTCATTTTTCTTGATAACATGCCTATCAGGTATTGTGCTTTCCATTCATTCAATCAAATATAATTGACTTAATGTAAATATTAAATATATTATACTTATTATATTATACGTGATATAGTAAATATAACAAATATTTAATATAAATTATATATATATCAGTTTTATATAAATCTTACCACAATTCTGTGAGGATACTT
This sequence comes from Miniopterus natalensis, assembly GCF_054644295.1. Lineage (NCBI taxonomy): Eukaryota > Metazoa > Chordata > Mammalia > Chiroptera > Miniopteridae > Miniopterus > Miniopterus natalensis. Next base: position 34,450,044 of record NC_142089.1, on the reverse strand, counting down.
CACAGATTATGAAGCTGAAAATCAGAAAGATTTAGTATTTTCCTCACAGTCACTCAGCTCAAAATTAGTCAGCCCAGCATCCAGGCAGGTACAGTTTACCAGAGAGTTCCCATTGTATTCAAATCCTTCACAGATTTGGGACACTCACATATCCAGCACAGCCCACTCCTTTGAAGCTCACAGTGTAAAAAAGAATATATTTAGGTCGTTCATTTTATTTTTTGTTCCCCCAGAGTTTTCTCTGAAGTGTTACACTAAAAATATGTCATTCTATTAATGTCTTTTTTTTATTCCCTTTCCCAATCCTCCAAAGCTTTAAAAGATTTTACCTTTGTCAAGTGCAGAAATTGCCTTGATTTCTTAAAGGGACAAAAATATGCCTGGTGGTTTGACAAGGCGTGCCACCAACCTCACATACAAAACCAGCAGGTATTCACATCTCTGAAGCATCTCTGCAGAGGAGGCCCAGAGTGGGCTCCACAGGCTGTTAGACATCTCTCTTGCTTTGACTCAGAAACAGATTTTCTCAGTCATGACCCAGAGTCATTAGGTCAGGAAATGAAAAGCATTGTGGCCTCAACTCAGGCAGCCTTACTTTCTAATGCCAGTTCCTGGGGTACTGGCTGACCTCAGGCAAGTATCCTCACTCCTCTGCACCTCAATGAACCCATTTGTAAATTAGGCACAATAATACCCACAGCACAGGGTTGTTATGCAGATGGAATGAGCTGGCTGTAAAGCGCCATTGTGATGCTTGGTGGATAACTAAGCTCAGTGGTTAGTAGCTGTGGTGATTATCGGCTGTCCCGGTTCCGTGGCTGCTCCCTAGATGGTCTGAGCACCTTCTCAAGCCACTACCCTCTCCTGCTCAGACAAGGGTGACTGGGCAGCCAAAAGAGGAGAGGCGACCGGAATCCCTGACAAATAAAGACAGATCAGGAAACCCAAGAAGGGAGAGGATCCTGGCTTCAAATGCTGGAAGGGTTGGCACTGTGTGGAAGAAGGGTAAGACTTAGTTTATGTGGCCCCAAAGGAAAACCAGAACTAAGGAGTAGAAGCTGCAGGAAGACAGGTGTTAGGTGAGTATTAGGGAGAAGTTTCTCTCAGTCAGATGGCCGGGGATGCACGGGGTTGCCCGATGAGGCTGTGAGCTCTGTCTCCCTGGAGATATGCCAAGCAGAGATGGAATAACACTTGTAATATTGTGTGTGTGTGTGTGTGTGTGTGTGTGTGTACTGTCTTGGCCCAGTTTTTTTAAATATTGTGGTAAAATATGCATAACATATATTTACCATCTTAACCATTTTTAAGTGTACAGTTCAGTAATGTTAAATACGATTACAATGTTGTGCAACCAATCCCCAGAACTCTTTTTATCTGGCAAAACTAAAACTCTATACCCACTAACATCAACTCCACATTCCACATTCCCCCAGCCCCTGGCAACCACCATTCTACTTTCTGTTTCTATGAATCTGACTACTCTTTAGGTACCTCATATAAGTGGAATCATACAGTATTTATACTTTAGTGACTGGCTCATTTTACCTAGGATAATATCCTCACGATTCATCCGTGTTATAGCATGTGTCAGAATTGCTTCCCTTTTTAAGGCTGAATAATATTCCATTGTGTGTATGTACCACATTTTGCTTATCCGTCCATCCACCAATGGATACTTGGATTGCCACGATCTTTTGACTAATCATGCTGCCATCAACATGGGTAAACAGATAGCTCTTCCATACTCTTCTTTTATTTTTATTTTTATTTTTTTTCATTATCCTCATCTGACACTTTTTCCATTGCTTTTCAGAGGGGGTCGTGGAGAGAGAGAAAAACATCGATGTGAGAGAGACACACGGATTAGTTGCCTCCCACATGCACCCGGATCGAGCCTTCAACCGAGGTGCATACTCTTGGTCAGAATCAAACCTGGGACCCTTCAGTCCACAAGCCAACGCTCTAACCACTGAGCAAACCAGCTAGGACCAATACTCTTCTTTTAATTCTCTTGGGTATATACCTAGAAATGGAATTACTGGATTATATAGTAATTCTGTTTTTAATTTTCTGAGGAACCACCATTCTGTTTCCCATAGTGGCTGCGACATTTTATATTCCTACCAGCAGTGTACAAGCGCTCTAATTTCTCTACAGCTTTGTTGGTACTTGCTATTTTCTGATGTTTTGTTTGTTTTTGCTTTGGTTTTGATAGTAGCCATCCTAAACAGTGTAAAGTGGTTGTCTTGATCTGGTTTTGAAGTGTTGGCTAGAGCTTGCTCAGTTCTCCTTGAACAGCCAGGTAAGGCCACACCCTCAGTCACTTCCTTTTTTGGGCTCTCACTGTCCACCTGACGCAGCCACTCCAAGGCCAGCTACCAGACGACTAGGGACTTACGCCCCAGAGCCCGCTGAAGTGATTCAAACCAGCCTGTCCTAAACCTGCTTGTCCTGTCTCGCCCTTTCCTTCCAGCAGAAACCACAGTAGAGGCCCTTGCCCATGGTCCCTCTCTCTGTCTACCTTGTGACTGACCCCAGTGCTTTCCCTAAGTGGCCCTGGTTCTTCACAGAGTATAATAAAAACCTTTACATTTTCCATTTCGCTCGCTCTCCACCTGCCTTGTTAGTGTGATGAGGACACCACTTCACCGGATGGTGCGGAGGCTGCAAGTGTTAAGGGACTGGATCAGCGTTTCTCAGACCTGGCTGTGCTGTGAACCACAGGTTCCCTGTCCCCCACCCCAGGTCTGATTCAGTGGCCCAGAGGGAGCCTGTGTTTTAACCAGCATTTTGATTGCTTCTGAGGAGGAGGCCCATGGCTCTACTCCCCTCCAAACCCAAGATTCTGTAATTATTAGAAGAAAATAGAACTAAAGCGACAAAAATAGGCATGTTAATTAGATCTCTATAGAGCTCTAGTTTACAAAGCGCTTCCAGAGCCTCCCCCGACGTTCACCCTCAGAGCAGCCGCAGGGAGTGGGTAGTGTTACGTCACCCGACTGACCGGGCAGTGTGGGAGCATCCTCCTGGGGTTGGAAGGCCAGTAAGTGAAAGGGTAAGACCTGAACTCTGGCGGGCCTGTTTTCAAAGCCCTTTCTACCACAGAATAAGGAACCAACATTTAAGGAGCTGTCAGCATTTCAATCAGGAAAAGAGAACAAACCTGCTAAAAACAAAACAAACATTCTGAATTTCAGCTCTCTCTTAGCCACTGGCTCCCTTGACTCTATTAACCGCCTAGGCATTCCTTACTGGCATGGGGGAGAGCGCCTGCAATGGCTCATAGATTTCAGGTGGGTCCAACCTCCAGGTTATGTCGAGAACACTGTGAGATCTTTGAACACGACAGCGACCATCTAGCCACCCACCTCTTGGAGGTACTGATTCTTCCTTCATTCTGGTAAATCCCATCCAGCAAACGGAGTGGAGCTTTGAATGAAGACCAACTGCCTCCATGGCAGATTTTTCATTTACTCAGGCAGTGATTCAGCAGCAGGTAGCAAATGCCGACTGTCTCGCTTCAGAGAAATAGGAATGGAGTCAGAAATTTAGTCCCAGCCCCAGGGGAAGGGACAGATGCAAATTCACACAAACCCTCCTACCAGAAGCAAATGCATGTGTGACAATCTCATGTGTAACTTAAATTAAAAATTAAGTATGATGTCCACCTTTAACTATCCATCTACAAGCCTAATGCATCCGCCCACCAGCAAACGTGAGCTGACTTAAGCATACGCAGTACATGCTGAGCACCTGCACGGTGTGAACCACAGTGAGAAGGGCCCAGGTGGCCAAGGCAGTTGCCTCATGCCCCCCTGGCTTATCAGTGCCAGAGCCCAGGCTTGAGCCCCTGGAAGATAAGTTCCATGAAGACAAGGGTCCAGCCTGGGACAGTGCCACGCACAATGTTAGTGAGATCTAATCCAGACAAGCCTCTAACTCCAGGGCCATGCAGTTTTTCCCTTGAGCTCATAGGGCGAGACCTTAGTGGTCTCGCATCTGGATTCAGCAGAGCCCAAGCTGAGGTCTCTCTGTGATTCATCACCACAGTTCCAAAAGACCCGGGCCATGGACTTTCCTTGTGCCGAAGAAACGTGGCACCAGGAGCTCCTTGACTTGACGGAAAATTCAAAGATAGAAGCATCTGAAGAACCCCACTCTGGCAGTGGAAGAACCTTCTGGCACAATTTTGATTTGCAAGTCCCCGACATGACCTAATTTCACTCCTTTCATTTTCATGATAAATGAAAATGCCAAGACGGGGGCCTATAGGGTGCTTTCGCCTCCCTGACGGGCAGCTGGGTCCTCTGGCTGCCCTGGGAGGGGTGGGTGGTAGGAGGCGACACCTCTGAGGAACCCAACTGAGACCTCACGTGGTTCTTACATGGAGAAGTGTTGGCTCAGAGCCAGCCAGTGCATGTTTTGTGAGGTATTTGGAGGACATTTGCAGCTCCCCTAAGGACCCTAAGGAAGGGACAGTCAAGGAGCCCTTACCTGGGCTAAGGAAGAGGCAGAACGGTGTCCCCCAGACAACAGCAGCGTCTCAACACCAGGGAGCTCCGAGTCCAGGGTCCACCCTCAGAAGTGCCGGCTCAGCAGCTCAGGGTGGAGCCCAGGGCCCTGCACTTTCACCAGCCGCCCTCCTGCCGCAGTGAATTAAGATATGTGGGGGGAAGAGAACTGGGCTCTGGCTTCTGGCTCAGCTTCAATCTTGGTCCAGCCACCTACCTAATCATTTCTTACTGACATGGGTGAGAGCGCCTACTGTGGCTCACGTGATTTTAGGTGATCTCTGTGAGTCTCAGTTTCTTTAGAGGAATAACAATGCCTACTTCGTATTGGGTAGTCAATTAAAGGTTAGATAAACAACCGAATGTTATTTTTTTTTAGTACATTTTATTGATTTTATTGGAGAGAGAGAGGAAGGGAGAGGGACAGAAAAAAAACACATTGAGAGAGAAACATGGATTGGTTGCCCCCCACATGTACCCCAACTGAGGCTGAACTCAAAACCTGGGCATGTGCCCTGCCAGGAAATCAAATCGGGGACCTTTTGGTGCACTGGACGATGCCCAACCAACTGAGCCACACTGGCCAGGGCTAACAACTGAATTTTAGAAACCTGTTTTATTTTTGGAAGTTTCCAGCCACCCACTAGATCGAGAGGCAGAAGCTCTGTGTTGGAGGGCCCCGTTGGCATTCTCAGAGTCTAGGACAAGTTTCCCATCCTTTCAAAGCATCAGCTTTCTTCTGTGTACAATGGAAACCTTCCTAACAACCACCATCCTGGGTGGTTGTGAGGAGGAAATGAAAAGCCAGGTGTGAAACACACAGTATACGTTATAAAGCACTTTGTAGATTTGCTATTATCTGTGTAATAGCAAGAAGGATCCAAATGGTACCAAGTGTCCTCCATCAGTGGCCCTGATGGCCTGCTTTCCCGAGCATTACAGGCTCATTTTCAGCTGTAGCATCCATTTGTACGCGAACAATTACTGTGCAGTAGGCCTTCACCGCGGCTCCTGCACGGAAGGTGCTCGCTGCAACCTCGTTTACATTATTAATTTGCTTAGTAAACCTTTTCCAGTCAAGTTCGTGTAGAGGTGAACTGGGAAGCAGCCACAGTAGAGGAGCCTGCATCGGGAGGAAGAGAAACTGCAAGGCAAAGGGGCTGCTGGCAGGCCCGGTATGTATATAGCTCATACGGAGCAAGGAAGTCACCAAGTTTGTGGTTTGTGTCTTTGGCAATCTTCATCCCAGCTAAAAAACAAGCAAACAAACATACACCTGTATTAGTTTCCTAGGGCTGCAATAACAACGTGTTACCAACTGAGTGGCTTAAAACAGCAGATATTTATTATCTCCCAGTTCTGGAGGCCTGAAGTGTGAAATCCAGATGTGGGCAGGGCCCTGAGCCCTCTGAAACCTGTATGGGAGAGTCTTCCCTAGTCTCTTCTTAGCTTCTGGAGTTTGCCAGCAAACCTTGGCATCCCTTAGCTTGCAAATGCATCACTCCAGTCTCTGCCTCTGTCCTCAAATGGCCACCTTCCCCCTGTGCATCTCTGTCCTCTTATAAGAACAGCAGTCTTTGGATGAAGGCCCACCTACTCCAGTATGACTCCATCTGAACTTAATTACATCTGCAACCACCCTGTGTCCAAATAAATTTGCATTCTGAGGTACTGGGGTTAAAACTTGAACATATTTTTTTGGCAGGGGTTGGTGCGGGGGGGGGGGACACAATTCAACCCATGATACAGTTTTTCTTCTTAGTTTATTGGGAGAACATAAGCTTCATGAGAGCAGGGATTCTGCCCATTGTTTCTCTGGTGTCTAGATCAGAATTTGGTACATAAAAGAACTAAAAAAATGACTTCTTAGATGAATGAATGACTCACAGTCTGGGGCCAGGAATGAACATAAGGCTTTTGGGGGTCAGAAGATCTTAGCTTCATAACTTAGCCCCAGTACTCTCTTCCTGTGCTGGTTTCTTAACCTCTGGGGCTCTGCTTGACTCTTTCTGCAGCAGACACAGCAGCATCGCAGCATTATCGCTCTGATTGAACTGTTCTCGGGCCACAGCTGTACCAGGCTCCACATGCATGGTCTACGTCATGTGACACCAATTCTCTAACATCCAGTTTCACCTCTTTTCATCTTTCTGACCATGAGCAAAATGTATCCTCTCCTCTCCGAGTCTTTGTCTTACCATCTGCAGAATGGGGTTGAACATCTAGGCCCAACCAATTCACAGGATTGTTAGGAGACTGTTCAAGAGCAATGTATGTGAAAGCATTTTAGAAGCTCACTAGATGTAGATTTCTTATTATCAACATAAAGGCCCTATTAATACTATTCAACATTTACATCACTTCTTCAACAGGTTCAAAGAGCTTCATTTTCATTTGTGTTCATGATTCCTTTTCACAGATTATTTGACGAAAGCCCAGAGAGGTTAAGAAATTTGCATAAGATCACAGAGCCAATTGCAAGGCCAATGCTTAAAGCCTCCTAGCTCCTTTGCCTCCTTCACCCTGCCCCTGTTCTCTGCCAGTCCTCTGATCATATGGGGGAGACCCTGTAATGAGGCCAATGAGGCCAGAAGATTCATCCATTTCTGTAACCTCTAATTAGTACACTTCACCTCCTCCTCTCGGTCTTTCCTGTAAGGTGTCTTCCTACGGATGGGGAAGCAGAGATTAAATCGAGCAGCCAGAAAACAAGGACAGCAGGCCTTGCCTACCAGACCTGAAGACTAGGACTGTGTGATTGGGTTTCCAGGTACCATATGTGAGTCCCTGTTCCCTGTCAGCTGTGGGTTCATCTGAGCCCAGTCCCTGAGTCAATATGACTCAGGGGACAGGACTCACTAGGAAGAACCCCAGCAGCAGCTGAGGCTGGGGCTCTGGTCTATTATCTGCCTCGACTACCTGTCTACCCCACTGTAGCCTCTCCTCCTAATCCCTTCCTACCTTGATTACCCAGAACACAAACCTGGAGAGGAACCAAGAGTCCTGAAAATCTCATGGCCTTTGAAATCAAATGAACCTGAATTTGAATCTTGGTCAGTTTGTGGTTGTGTGATCTAAGGAAATTATTTCCTCTCTTTGTAGTTATTTTTTTAATCTATAACATGGAGAGCAAAAGAGCATAAAGATTAAATGAGATAATGTATGAATAGCACTTAGTTCTCTGTACAAAGCAGGAATTCAACAAGTGCTTGCTACTCAGCTTCGCAGTGTCCACTTGAACCAGGGCCTGCGCTAATTCACATCTGGAGGAGCAGCAGCCCTGAAAGTGCCCAGCCCCGTCCCCTCCTCCATGCCTCCTACACATCCTCTAAACATGCCCTCTCTCTCCTGTGCCCCAGACACTTGCTGAGGTCCTGGGGAAATGCTCCTACCGGATTGTGAGCATGTTTCTCTCCCTGGGCACATCGGCTTCTGGGTCCACCTCATTCTGAGTATCAGGATCTGATGAGTGGAACCCAAGTGTGGAAATATCCTTAGGACCTTGCAATATGGGCTTCTGACATCGCTCATGGCTGTCCTCCAGAGTGACTCTTCTCTTTCTTTCTGGCCATCATTGCACATCCGGGGTGCTTCACAGTACAAGCCAGGGGTTGTGGGATCACCTTCTTCCCATATCAGCCAAAGAGAACGTCTATTCCTCATAAGATCATCCCATTAATTCTTTACTCATTAATTCAACAAACTTTTTAGAACTTACTACATGCCAAGACCTGTGCTTTGTACTGGGGAAGCAAAATGAACAAAGCTGTGGCTAGATACCCTGTGCACGGAGAGGAACCATTGTGAGTGTGGGGCTGGGGCAGGCAGAATGACTGGGCTGAGCCCATCTACCGCCACGTGAGGCCCTGGCTCCTCCCTGCAGTCTCCAGCCCCCTGGCTGCTCTGACACAGGGAGGCTCAGCAGCCCAAGAAATGGTTGTTGGGCTCCTTCATTGTGACAGGGGTTTAAAACACAATGAATATTTATAGGACATGGCTAAGAGATTATCCTAATGTGTGTTGCAAGTCCATTGATGTTCAAACTCAGAGACAGACTCTGTTTGTTCAAGAGCAATAATATGCACTCACAGTGTTTCAGAGCAAACTGCTGTGTGGGTCCTGGGGGTTGCTGCCTCCTTAGGTTTTATTCAGTTCTGAAAATATTTGCGGATTCTCACTCAGGCTCAATGTACATTCGCTAACAATAATTAATTACAAAAAAACATGATTATGTAAACATTCCCATTGATTGAGTGCTTGCTAGATGCCAGGCACTAAGTATTTATGCAGATGGACTCCTTTGGTGCTCGCCTACCTATGAGGTAGGTAGGTTAGGCTCTGAGCCCCTTTGTATAGATGGGGAAATGGGCACAGAGAGCCTACCCCCTTCATCTCTTTCAGTGGGCAACAGCATCCACCCCTTGCATATCTAAGCTGGACTCTGAAATTATTCCAGACTCCTCCCTCTCCCGTTCTCCACTGGCCTCATACAATCAGACCTGCTAATATATCCCAAATTTGTCACCTCCTCTCCATCCCTAAGGTAATGACTTTATTGTCTGTTTCCTAGGTTATTATCACAAAACAATCTTCTTGCCTCCTGTTTCACCACCTCCAATCCTTCCTCCATTGTGCCTCTGGAAATGAAACATAAATCCGAATGCTTACGTTCCCTATATAAAATCTTTTCAAGCTCTCAATCACTTGCTCGTTAGTCAAGAAGGCCCACCTATAACTCCTCTCCTCCCTCACTCCCCAGCCTCGTCACTCACCAGGATGCCTCTCAACAGTCACTTTCTCACAATGACCTGTGTGAAGCATCCTGCGCACAAAATTCTGGTTCACAAGGCCATGCCCTTGCTTACACTGTTTCTTCTACCTGGAATGTTATCCCATCCCATCTGAAATTCGCCCATTGTCCAGTACTTTCTTCAGCAATCCTGTATTCCGGGAATTACAGCCAGGCTTCCCCCAAAGAGGGCTAGAAGCCCATCCCTTCTACTCGAACAGCACTGTCATTCCCCTCGACCTCCTCAACCCCAGTCACCCGGAGTGCTGGACTGTAATTACTTCTCTCTCTGTCTTTTATCCTTACCCAAGGACATGTTTTTATTGATTAGAGAGAGTGAGTGGGGGGGGGGGAGGAACATCGATTGGTTACCTCCTGCGTGCTCCCTGACTGGGTATCAAACTCAAAATCTAGGTATGTGCCCTGACCAGAAATCGAACCCTCAACCTTTTGATGTATGAGTGATGCTCCAACCAACTGCGACCCCCAGCCAGAGCTAGCTGATTGTTTTTCTTTTTGCCCGGACTCCTGGCCGGCCAGCTCAATGAAAGCAGGCACCCTCCCTTGTTCAGTTCTGTATCTCTGGTTATTAGCAAGATGCACACCGCCGAGTGCGTGCTGAATGCATTTTTATTGACCTCAATCAGATTTGTTAAGTCAACCTTACTCTGGGTTTTTGTTGTTATTGTTTAAATATACCTTTATTGATTTCAGAGAGAGGAAGGGAGAGGGAGAGAGAGACAGAAACATCAATGATGAGAGTCATTGATCGGCTGCCTCCTGCACGCCCCTCACTGGGGATCAAGCCTGCAACCCAGGCATGTGCCCTGACTGGGAATCGAACAGAGATCTCCTGGATCCTAGGCCACGCTCAACCACTGAGCCATGCCAGCTGGGCTACTCTGTGGTTTTTAGAATGAAAACTGACCTGTAGTAGGCACATCAGCAGGGTCGGAAGATGCGAAGCTAATTTTGGAATGTCCCAATTGTGAGAAAGACCTCAGCTGCGTCCTCCTGGCTGTGGCATTGCCCATTGTGAAGCCAGCCTATAGCAGTGCTGTCTTGACTACTAAGAGCTGCGGGAGGAATGCGGGAGGGGGTGCTGAGGAGAAGCTCTCCTCGCTGGGAGGGAAGTGAGTCCTCACGACTGCTCTGCGTCTCTCCTGTCTACTCTTTGTTTGAAGGTGTAATATACAGCATGGGGCAAAAGTAGGCTTAGAGTTGTTTGTATGGAAAATAATACAATAATTAATAAATAAGAATATAAGAATAAGCTCTGTGTTTTCTGTACTCGCAACTCTAAACCTGCTTTTGCCCCTTTCTGCCTTTTCTTTGCTGGTGGAAGTCATTCATTGCTAGTCCAACTCCTGCCTTGGTACATGACCTCAGCATTTGGCCCCCTGGTTAGTAATTAGGACTGCCTGCTTCAAGTCCCGGGAAAGAAGTTCCCCGCAATCACTTCTCTGCCACGTTTTGCCTATAAATTAATCCATCAGGAAGATGGCGTTTCCCCCCAGCTCTTGAGGGATTCAGACCACTTATGCAAACTCCTGGAGACTGCAGTCTGAGTTTAGATGACCTAATGAGCCCAGGAGCAGAGCTCTTTAAGCGGCAGGCCCGCATTTGCATTTAGAATGATGTTGGCGCAGGCAGCCCTGGGATCTCAGGTCCATTGTTCCCTCAAGTGGCCTCTGTGTCCTCACATTAAGAGGAAGAAGCTCAAGTGCTATATTAAGTTGCCTGAACTCTGTTGGCTAATTCTCCATTTTCACTTTGTAGAAGATTCCAGTGAATCTGAGTAGGTCAGACCTGACTCAGCCTCCTTGTAATACATTTAATAATTCATTCATTTATTCATCCATCATCATTACTATCATGTACCTGCTCCTTGCCACAGAACCAGCAGTCACAGGAGGGCAGGACTCCACCGAGGGAGGGGCTGACGACCTGGTTCTACCCTCTTCCCAGGCAATACTTACAGGCAACCTGTTCATGAGGTGAGGATGAGATGGTGGGAAAAACCACACTTATTCACTGGGTCAGGAATGGCAAATAGATGACACACCTTGTGGGCTTATCCCCACAGTGCTCACGGAAGGTGGTGTTGGTGGCGCGCAGGTGAAGACGCATTCGCTATTCCTCGTACAGATGGAGGGGGTGCGATACGGCAGAGGCGCAGGGTCTTGGTGGGACCATCTAACCCTACCGCTTTATGTGAGTTTGAGCGGGACATTTAACCCCTCTGAGCGTCAGACTCCTCAACTGCAAAGTGATAAAAATGTCACCTCATAGGGTTGTGCCTAAAGGATTCTGTGAACTAATGGATGCAAAGTACCTGGCACGGTGCTCGGTACCACCTAAGAGCTCAATAAATGTGACTCACTTTCTCCTCTACGCCACAAGTTTAGGTCCTTGGAGGCACATGAAGACTAAGACAAGATACTAAATACTGCGCTTTCAAACAGCTTACTAGATACTTGAGTTAAGAATAAAGGACAGTCTGTAATAAACACCAAGAAAGTAGTGCCTTCGGGGGGTTCCAGAGGAAACCTGGGAGCGGGAGAGGTAAAGGCAAGGCGGTGGAGGGCACCTAGGACAAACAAAATATGAATGAGACAGATGGGCAGGTGCGTGGTGAATGGAGAGTCGGGCAGAGAGAGAAATTGTTAGATGATAGATAAATAGTTCAGTGTAGGCAGATAGACTTGCTCTCAAAAGACCTTTGTTATTAGGTGGATGAGAGGGATGGGTGGATAAATGGTTTGTCAAAGGCCTACAGGCATAGATACTCAGTGGAGAGTAGTGGACTAAGTGTGTATAGAACGCATACAGATACGGTAAGAGAGATACAGTTGAAACAGTCATTTAGCAGCAGATGGTATAGAATCAAAGGACCCTGTGCCTGAGCTGCCAACTAACTCCGTTCCTGGACCATGTTAAGAGTCCTGTTGATAATGTCCCAGCAACTAGCAGAGCTAAGAGCTTCCTCTTCCCCTCTACCACTCTGTGGATGGTCTGTAATGCCATTTATTGGCGATCTGTTCAGTACTATGCTTTCTCTATACATTATCTCAAGTCCTCTCAAGTGCCCTTGAGGAAAATATTATTCTCATTTTATAGAAGAACAAATTGGCATGTACAAATCTTACAGCTAATTAAGGGACCCAGAATCTGCACCAGGTCTTCAGGACTCCAAAGCCTGCTGAGTCGGTCCAGTGTATTTCTTTTTATAGAAGAGACAACTCTTTAGGTGTCGGTCTTGTGCAGCCTGAGAAATTTCCCCTCAAAAGCCTTTTCTAGACTTAGCTGTAAAGAACGGCCCTGCCCCTTGTCTAATGCCTGAAGAATTCTCATTGATTTTTTTTTTCTGAATCTGGTACTTATAACCATCCATTTTAAATCTCATTTCTGTTTAAATTCTGTTTCATAAATTCTTTCTTTGTTCTTTCTTTAAATTAGAAAGAATTACCAAAAGCTAATAGAAATTTTAAAGACTTGCTGTTGCTCTCATCCATGCTGACCTGAAAAAAGGTCTATTATCTGTCTCGTTGCACAATCTAATGTCTCCCATCCAAAAGATATATTAGCGTCTTTAGCTATTCAAAGGATTCAACTGACTGGGCATGGTTGGGTCATTGTAACTTGATTTATCAGACTCTTAAAGGTAGTCCTTGGTAGACCAGGGCCTGCCCGGGGACCTACTAGGGAGCCTCTCTAGGAGCCATGCCATTGACCTTCAGGACTGAGAAGGTAGCAGATGATGTCATCACATTTGCTGAGCAAGGTTCCAGAGAGCAAAATGCCTTTGACATGGAGGGATTCATGAGTACAGCCGACCCATTCTTCATAACTTCCTTCATAGACCTCTGTTGTCAAGCCCGGAGTTAACCAACAAATTCAGAAAATTTTTATTGCAAGCCTTCTACATTTCAGACGTTGTGGAAAACACTTAAAATACCAAGCTAAGACCCATTTTTTGCACTGAAGAAACAGTTGCAGGCAAAAAAACAACACCACCACAGACAGGCTATTTAACACATATCTTATAGGTGATGACCATTGCTATTATAATGATCTGAACAAAGTGATCTGAACATGCAAAGCAGGAATATTCTCTACAATGTCCACACTATTAAGAATTGTAACCTCTATTTGAAAACCTCCAGTCACAGGACCCTCAGTATGCCACAAAACAGTCTATTTTTTTGAGGGGCAATGTAAAATACTGGTTAAGAGTATAGGTTCTTGCCTGGCTGGCTTGGCTCAGCAGTTGAACATCAACCTAAGCTCCAGATCAAGGTTCGATTCCCAGTCAGGGCACATGCCCAAGTTGTGGGCTCGATCCCTAGCAGGGGGCATGCAGGAGGCAGCTGATCAATGACTCTCTCATCATTGATGTTTCTATCTCTCCTTCTTCCTTCCTCTCTCTGAAATCAATAAAAAAATATATTAAAAAAAAAAAAAAAAGTATAGGTTCTGGAGCCAGACCATTTGGGCACATTATTTAAGCTCTCAATAATAAAATGAAATAATAGCACCTATCTCATTGGGCTGTTACAAGAATTAAATAAATTAATGCACATAAAATACTTAAGATAGAGGTTAGCACATCAAAAGCATGCTCGTTAATGTGAGCTACTGCTGCTTTGAAGAAGAAATGCTAGAAAACCTCCATATACGAAGTCTCAAGCAGCCTTGGTCTAATATCCACCCAATAGACCCAGTGCCAAATCTTCTGGGCAAAGCCTGAACCAGGCTCGACCACTGCAGGGGAACATTCAGAGCTAATTGGCTAAGTTATAAAGGAAGGAAGGTTCTGTGCTGTTCTTTTGATAAGAAACAAATGCTACTAACTCCTCAGGGAATGTAGTGATTATGTGGACTGTCCTAGTAAAAGACTGGAAGACCCGAAGATGGGGTTTGCTTGTAACTTTACTTGGCAGCAATTAGATTTCATAACTAAAATACTAGATTTTTTTGAGCAAATTCCATAAGCAGAAACCTCTGTTGTTAACAGGGTAAGAATGGGAAGGATGTGTAAAAAATGGTTCCTTGGAGTGAGGTTTAGAACTTGAACTCTGATAGGTGATTTAAATGTAAATCTCAGTTCTGCCACTTTCTAGATGTGTGACCTTGAGAAAATAACCTAAATTTACGGAGCTTAAAATTCCTCATCTATAAAATGAGGTGATCATAATAATACCTGTCACAGAGTGTGGTTGTGAGAAATAAATGACAAGATATTTTTAAGTTACTTCCATAGAACCTAGAATATAATAAATACCAAGTTAATAGTGAGTAATTATTAATACCTTACAAACGCACAGTCTGGTGGGGAGGAAGAGATAAAGACAGATGGATGCATAAATATCTATGATGGTAACTATGTTGTGCACATGTAAACACAGGTAGAAGACAATGGGGGAGAAAGGAAACAAGGAAGAAACTATGCTTGAGGAGAGAATGCTGCATGACCTGGTTGAGGCAGGTGGATAAGAAGTTTATCTATAATTCATTCATTCATTCATTCATTCATTCATTCACTCACCAGTGTCTCTTATATGCCAGCCACCATGCTGGAGGATAGGGATTGATCCTGGGGAGGGAGAACTCCCAAAAGAGAAAATAGGAGTGAGGCAAGAGAGTAAACAAAATGTCCAAGAAAGAGTGAAAATGCAGTCATGGGAGGGAAGCAGGCGAATGGAGACAGCAGAAGATAAATAGCAGAAAGATACTGAATGCCAGACTGAGGAATTTAGACCTTATTTTCTATGCAAATGGTTCTCAACTAGGGTGGTTTTTCCCCCCAAGGGACATTTGGCAATGTCTGGAGATAGTTTTGGTTGTTACAACTAGAGGAGTGCTACTGGCATCTAGTGGGTAGAGGCCAGGGATGCTGCTAAACACCCCACAATGCAAGACAGCCCCCCACTAAGAAAGTATTATTTTGTCTAAAATGGTAATGATCTGAGTTCTATGCAGTGGGCAGAAGAAGCAGGCTTAGGGATGGTAGTGAGGTCAGTGATTAATCTAATTCTCTGAGGGTGTAGGCTTGTAGATGCTGGAGCCAGGGAGACAGGTGAGAGAGGTTTGAGATGGTCTGGGAAGAGGCACTGATGAGGCACTGAGAGGAGAGGGCTCATGCGAGATTCACTGCAGGGGAATAGCCGCCTAACAGAGTCACAGGATTGGCTGACACGATATAAGGAAACACTAAGCACACGACAGGAACTCAGTAAAGTCACCATAGTTATACTTCCTTCCAGATAATTCAAGATAAACTTCCAATTTTGGATACTGTTAGATTTATAGAAATGTACAGATAGTACAGAGAATTCCCATACACCCTTCACTTGGTTTCCCCTAATGTGAACATCTTACATAACCATGGTGCATTTTTTACAACTAAGCTATAGACTTTATTTAGATTTCATCAGTTTTCCCATTCCTGTTTCAGGATCCAACCCAGGACTTCACATCGCAGTTAGCTTCCATGTGCTTTTTATGTGTCTATTTGTTTGTTGAAAAATAAATGTATTCACAATTGTTAAAGTCAACTTCTGTCCAGAGTTCCTCCCAGGAGACCCAGATGAAGTGAGATCTCCTGCTTTGGTAACATCAGCTGTGGGCTCCTCTCAAAGTTCTCAGTAGCTACTGTTTTGGCAGGAAATCAAATCTGCCACTGACACTTGGTTCTGTAAATGGAGTAACTAAATTAAGCCAAGATGTAGCTTTAAAAGATTTCCTTTTAGAAGAATTCAATATTTCGGTTTAGTAGTATGAGATTCAAATGAAAAGCTTCAAATTTCAGATTCTCTTAAAAAAGAAATTAAAAACAATTAACTCGGGTTATAAAACCAGATTGTTGAGCCAGTTCAAGCAATCCTCAGGACCCAATATATGTGCTTAATGTTTGTGAGATGGTGCTCCAATTAAACAACTTTTGTCTCTTCTGTCCTTGCCTTTTCGCTGTGGTCAGCCCTTTTAGAGTGAGCACAGAGGAGCCAGATCTGGGTAACCGATGGCTGCCTTCCTTTCTCCTGGCCTCTCTTGGTTTCAATTCTGGTTCTTCGTACTCCAAATCCTGATACCCACCTCAGTTCCCTTTATCTGTCTTGTTTATTTTTGTTTTTATATAAGATTATACTATTAATAGTCACTTACTGGAGAAAATTAGAACCTACAGATAAGCATAAAGGAGGAAATTGAAATTACCCACACTTCTATCACTATTAATATTCTAACATTCTGTTTTCTAAAATACACATAAATACATGCGTATATTCTTTCTAAATAGGCTCATATAGTGATATTAACATAATACTATGTAGGATTTGTGCATGTATCAAGTTAGTTAATCCTCACAATGTGCCATGAAGGGGCACCATTGTTATGTTCCTCTTACAGACGATGACACTAAGGCTCGGAGGGTGGCTGCCTTGCCTAATGTCGCACAGCTGGGAAATGGAGGCGCTAGGGTTAGAAGAGTCAAGCTCCAGAACCTGTGGCTTAACCATGATGCCAGGTCCCACAAAGCACTGTTTCTTTGCCTACTTCTATTTAAAATATGTGATCGACATCTCTCTATGTCAAAACATACCTTCTTATGCAAGATGCTTCAATAAGCATCCGTAACCATAGGTGTAGGACTCATCTGGAAATATTCACTCAGTACTTTCTTATTTTCATGACTCCTTTAGTCATCTTTGCTTCTGCTTCTGCTTTTCAGTCTTATAGCCTTCCTCCTCTCTCCCTGTACCTGCCCCTACCTTCCACACACACACGCACCCACACACACACGCACCCTGGTGCATTCCTTTGTTGGAAAATTCATAGTACTAGCTCCACACCCCCTGACAGGTGCACACCCAGCAGTCGTTCCATTAGTGGAGGGTAACTTTATTATGAGGGCTCCACTGTGGAGGCTTCATCTAGGCTCATACAAGTATTCTTGCAACAACTGTTTATCTGACATTCATTATTTACAAAGTTTTCTAGGGACACAAAAGTATAGCTCTCTACTGGAAGTTCTAGTGAATGAGAAAGACAAGGAGAACCAACTAGAATGCAAACTATTAGTAAAATGAAGGCATTAATAACACGAGGTGGGAGCCAAGAGGAGGCAGCTATGAATTTTGATCAGAAGTCTTGAAGCAGGTTTCCAGAGGAGGTGACCAATAACTAATTATCATGTGCTTGTCAGGTCTTCAGTGGGTGACATATATGATGGCCCGACAGGCTGGATCACCCAGGAGTCAGGGCCATGAGCCCAGTGTTTGAAGGGGAACAGCAGTAGGGTGACCCACCTTACTGATATGCCCAGGACTGGGGGCGGGTTCCCAAGACATGAGACTTTCCATGCTAAAACCAGGAGAGCCTCAGGGAAATGGAGACACGTTGGTCACCCTAAATAGCACTGAACAATACAGACAAAACTTACTGCCCTTGGAGAGCTCACATCCTAGAGAAGAGAGATGATTGGAAACTAGTAAAGGAATGATGGATGTGAGGTCAGGTGGATGAGTGCAGTGGAGAAAATAAGGCAGAGTAAGAGGGTGGAGAGGGACTGGAGTGTGAGGGTTTAGGGGAATGACCTACATTAGATTGAGTAGTTGGGGAAGGCCTTTAATTGGGTGTCATTTAAGCAGAGACACAAATGTAGGGAGAGAAGGAGAGTCATGGGGATACCCAGGAGAAAACACTCCAGGCCAGTGCAGTTGAAGTGTGGGAGGGGCAAAGTACTGGGTATAGGGTCTCAGAGAGGTATGTCATTATGAAGGAGGGTTTTTCCAAACTTCTCTGAGTCTCGGTTTCTCTATCCACAAAATGGGGAAAATAAAATCTGCCCGAATGGGTTAGATGAAGCAATACCATATTTTTTTAAAAAACAGTCCCTAGGCCAAGACTTGGCACGTACTAGTAGATGTTCAAGAAATGTTCAAGCCCTTTCTAGAACACTTACGTTCCACTTATTCTGGTCAACAGTTTGGGCCACTGAATTTTGCACAGCCGCCACTACAGCCACCTAAATGTGTCATCTGTTTATTAGGGTACAACCTCACTAATTAGGCTCCATGCTGGAAAATGAATCAGGCCGGGCTCTCATCTGTTCGAGCTTGTGTCAACTCTACTCTTTCCTGTCCCTGGAAGTCAGTGTGCCCGGGGTTGGCCCTGAAGATAAACTCTCTTCTCATTACTCACCTCACGTAGCTTCATTATTTATGTACAAGTCAGAGATGATCTTTGGCCTTTTGAAATTACATTTATTTTTATTGTCTTCTGTAACCCTATCATATTTTCAATTACCCATTCATTCATGTAGAAGTAGATTCACCCCCTTTGGCAGAAAAAACAAGTAATTTCACAAAGTAGCTCAAAGGTTCTTGTTCCAATCAGAATCATTCAGTTCAGCATTCTGTCCTCTGGTTTCTCTGAGAATATACAGAAGAAAGGTAATTTCTTAGTTAACAAAAGATACCCAGTCTTCCCTTCCTTGTCAGTTACACACGCAGTGACTCAAAATAATTTGAAATCGTATATTATTATTTTTGCCACAGCTTCGAGTGGTAGCAGGAAATAGTCTTTATAAAATAAGTGCTTGAATCAGCTACTTTATTCTTTCGGTATTACAATTGAACCCCTTCCTTCAAATCTAGAAAACCAACCCCCTCCTGCTTGAGATGTTGTTATTTTTAGAGCTTTGCAGTGATTTTTATTCATTTGTTTGTTTTTCCAATTCATCTAATCATCCAAGGCAACAATGGGGTGGCGAAACGTTCATTCTAAAGTACTTTTTGGAGAGAATCAGCATTCTGGTCATTAATGAGACATCGTCAGTCTTTACACACTGAGCCCATGTTGAGTTCCCACTGACTGTTCCCAAGAAAGCAGATGCTTCCCTTGAGCCTTTGAGAGCAGCTTAGCTGAGGCCTGAGGACCAGCATGAGGGGAGGGGTCCTGGGAGGGTTCAGAGGAAGGAAGGGATTACAATTGAAATGCTAAGGCTGCAACTTTGAAGCGAGACCTTAGCGAAGGCATGTCTCCCTTGTTTCCTGCTTTATGCTGAGCATGTGGCTGATTACTTGGGCAGGACAGATGCGCCTTTGGTCCTTGTGATGGAGGGTTGGAGGGAGGGTGGCCTAAAGGAAGGATGTGCCCAAAGGGAGGGTGGCCCGGCAAATCCTATAGTCATAGTGAAGGTGGAGTTTCTGTTGTGTTGCTGGTTTGTCCCACTCACATTATAGGCGAGTCATGTGAGGTCAGAGAGGGAAAGTGACACTCTCGAGGCAGTCAGTGGCGGGGCGGGGCTGACAGTGCAGACCTTCTGGCCCTTGGCCACTGTTCTGGGCACTGAGGAGGCTGCTCTCTGCCCCGTGTGCTGAGTCATGGGACTTGGGCTTAAGTCAGAGGAGGTGGCCGAGGGTAAATGCAGCTCTAAGTTTTCACTTTCATTAACTCTTTCTTATCTGCAACTTGCGTTTCTGTAGAATAAAAGGGGATGGTGAGGATAATGGAGCCGTGGGAGACTGAGAGAGCCTGGTCCTAACTTTTAGACGAAATTTCAGGTAGGCAGGGGCGAGGAATGCCACCTGCTCAGAAAAGGGGCATGGGGCCAAAAAATAAACCACATAACAGCCAGAGGTAGAAACGGGAGCCAAGCCAGGACAGAAAAGCCACGGCCAAACTGTCCACTCATGAAGGATGAAATGAGATCCCCTCATTGAGCCACATGCCTTAAGCCACTATGATGAGCTTCAGGATATAAGAGGCATGGTGACAACGAAGGTGCCTTCAGGGAACTCGCAGTCTAATGAGGGAGACAGAGAAGTGCACGGAAACTACAGGTGTGTGACAGGGCAGGGGCAGAGCCATGGTTTCCATCCTCGGCTGCACTTGAGAATCACCTGAAAATTTACATGCACCCCCATGTTCATAGCAGCACTATTTGCAATAGCTAAGATCTGGAAGCAGCCCAAGTGCCCATCAGTAGACGAGTGAATAAAAAAGCTGTGGGGCATTTACACCATGGAATACTATGCAGCTGTAAAAAAGAAAGATCTCTTACCCTTTGGGACAACATGGATGGAACTGGAGAGTATTAAGCTAAGAGAAATAAGCCAGTCCAAGAAAGAGAAATATCACATGATCTCACTTATATGTGGAATCTAAGGAACAAAATAAATTGACAAACAAGATAGGACCACAGACATGGAAGCACGAAACAGACTGACAGATCTCATAGGGAAGGCGGGAAGGAGGGCAGGAAGAGATTGACCAGAGAACTTATAAGCGTATATGCACAGCCCATGGGTACACGCAATAGACAGGGGAAGAACCGGGGAGGGGTGGGACATGGGGAGATGGGGTAAAGGGGAGAAAATGGGGGACATCTGTAACACTTTCAACAATAAAATAAATTTTTAAAAAATTCCTGGATTCTTCCCAGACTAATTGAATCCATCTCTTAAAGATGGGAAGTTCTGTATATTTTCCAGTCTCCCCGGTGATTCTGCCACCCAGTGAGGGTTGGGCATCACTGTTACAGAGGGCAGTGCAGGGAACCCAGGGCCTTCGTCTCAAACCGGGTGACAGTAGACACTGAATAACCTGGAGAGCTTCACAAAAATACATTCTAGGACCCCACAGACCTACTAAGTCAGAATTCCAGAGAATGGAGACCTGCTATCTGTCTTTTAGAAAAGCTCCTAAGGTGGTTCAATGACCAGGAAGGCTTGGGAAGCCCTCTGCTAGAGCAGTGCTGTCCAGTAGAAATGTAACATGAGCCATGCATGTAATTAGATATTATCCAGTAGCCACATTTTAAAAAGTAAAAAGAAATAGATTATTTTAATAATTACTTTTATTTAATATATCAAAATATTATCATTTAAAAAAATATTATTGCTTAGCTATTTTACGGTGTTCTCCCCCCCCCCCCCCCCATAGTCAGTCTTTGAAATCTGATGCGTATTTGACACTTACAGGCCCAGATCACACTGTCCACTTGCCAAAGGCGGGACGACATGGTTCATCTCTGCTGTCCGGCACCTAGGGCCAGGCCTGGTCTGGGCCTCTGCACTCAGAACAATGGGAACCTGGTGCACAGAGGCATGAGGTGTCCAGCAATGTGATAGACAGAGGAAGGCAAGTGGTGTAGGGAATGAGACTAGGGATGGAGTCAGGGCCCTACCCCAGAAGGGGAGGCCTTGCAGGACACCATTGGGTCTCCTTAATTCTGGCCAGTGGCTCTTCTCATGTCCTCTGGCTGGATTGTTTTTTAGTCTCATGAATTGACCATGGGCTTTAAGAGTAAGTGTGATGGGCCTTGGCCAGGTAGCTCAGTTGGTTAGAGCATTGTCCCGATATACCAAGGTTGGTGGGTTTGATACCCATCAAGGGCACATACAAGAATCAACAAATAGATGTTTCTCTCTCTCTTTCTCCCCCTTCCTCCCACCCTTCATCTCTCTAAAATCAATATATAAAATTTTTTTTAGAAAGGCTAAGTGTGTAGGGCTTCAAGTTTATTATTTCTTTTTCTGGAAGATCAGAGCTCTAAGGCCTCCAGGACATGGTGTTAGGTTTATTGATTGGTTGAGACATGCCTTGGGGCAGGGTGAATGTGGGCTTCTTTTTGTTGGGAACCAGGGCCATGGTAAGGAAAGACTTTGCTGACACAGAATCTGGTAAGCATATGCGTTTCCAGTTTAACTTCAACCTCAGATTTATTTTGTCAAGGTCCTTAGAAGCCTTACTGTGGGTGCATTAGATATATTTTAAACAGTAATAAAAGTGTTTCAAGTGATTCCCATCTGTTAGAATTCTTTCACAAAAATCTGTCCTGCTTTCTTGGCCCCCAGGCTGACCAAGTTTATTATGAATTGGTTGGCGGATATGTCACTGGCTCCCAGCAAGTTCAGAGACCAATGTTTCAATCAAGGATCTTGGTGATATATTTTGTGATGCAGTGAGACAGGGAAAAAAATAATTACGAAGCTGGAGAATAGTAGAAGAGATTGAAGTAAGAACACAGTCTAGAGTGGAGCTGGAGCTTGAGGATCAAAGGTGGATGGGCCATTGTTTACAGAGAGAAGTCCAGTCTAGAAGGCAAATCTCAGAGCTGAGGAAGCAACTACTCAACCTCTGGCTGCTGAGCCACGCTGCAGAGGACTCCAGACTTTTCAAAAGTATCTAAGAGGAGCCAGGTAAAGCTTGAGTTTTCTCACTGCTAAGTCAAGTAGAGCAGATCCATTTTCACCAGCTTTATCTTTTGAATTTTATCACAAGATTGCATTTAAAATTAATTAAAGGTCTCCACTGTACCCCAAAAGGCTTGAAAAGACACTATGTAGGCAATGGGTAGCATTATGGCTAAGCATTATCATCAAGAATGTCCAACACTATATAATAGTAGAATCCCATTAAGACAATAGGTTCTGCAGTGGTAACTTCAGACAACCAGATAGGTAGCACCAGAGACCAAGATCATTCATGAGTTCATGATTCAGTCATGAATTCCACAAATATTTATTTTCCCCCCGTTATAACCTAGATACAATGCCAGACACTAGGAACACAGCTGTGAGTAAAGTAGGTACTTTCCCTTCCCTCAGGTTATTTATATTACTGTAGAGGAGGCTAACAATAAACATGAACACAAATACATAAACATAGTTATGATAGCCTGAGGTTGGGAATTGATGCAGTGACAGGGAGTAGAGCCACTTTCGACAAGGTGGCTAGAAAAGGCTTCGCTTGGGACATGCCCTTCAGCTGAGTCCTGCAGGGTTTGAAGGAGCAGCCAAGCCGAGAGCCGGGGTTGGCATCCCAGGCAGAGCTCGGCCGGTGCAATGTCCTGGGGTGGGGTTTAGATCACAGGCGAGACTGAGAGGACCGTGTAAGGCTTGAACAGTGTTTGTGTGAGATGAGTGTGGAGCACAGACAGGAGTCAGGTCACACAAGTATCCTCTAACCACAATGGGAAGCCACTGAGAAGTTTCAGGAAGGGAGTCATGTTCTCATTTATGCTTTTCAGAGGCTACTTCCTTCAGCAGATGGCATTAGAAAGAGAGCAAGGGCACGCAGGACCTTTTCCTAGGGGCTGGTAGGCAGGTGACCAAGCCAGAGGCTCTGGAAATGAGGGACGCAACACGGGTCTCATTCTCAGAAGCAGGGCCGCAGGGAGGCACCAGGAGACATCCCCGCCATGCCGCCTGGCACACAGGCGAGCTCTCCATCCTGAGCCGGGGGCCGATGCCCATCGTCCAGTGCGGCTGAAGCCACGTCGGGCCCCGGCCTCGGGCAGAGCTGGGCCAGCAGCCGGGAGCGGGTGGAGCCGAGCGGGCGGGTCGCTCGGAGCCCCGGGGACACGGGGTCTGGGGGTTGGAAAAGGGCCCACCGGGGGACGCCACGCTGGCAGCCAGCACAGCTCACATCAAACCCGCTTTCCCCGCAAATTGCATCCACATTTTCGCAATTTGGTGTGTATTGATTTTCTCCGAAGGACCTCTCGTTGAGTTATTTAACTGCCACCGTTGCAAAGGGCAGCAAGTAATTTTCAGCGCAGACCCACTTCTTCTGAGAAAGTCCAGGCCAGGCGAGTGAGTCCTGTAATTTCATTTCGGGGCGCTCCTGGATGATTATGTTACCCAGATGTGGGCGTTACTGCAGAACCAATGGCTCGGCCACGGGGACAAGAGAGCATTAGACCTTCCCCGGCCAAATGCTCTGTCAGGCAGGAGCGCGACCCAGGGCTGGAGGAAACACGCTTTGTTTCTCCCTTGAAGCAAAGGTATAGAGGCCGGTCTCCTCAGTATCTACAATATGGGCACCTCCGGTTTTATGTGGGTAAATCCTGTGGTCGTTCTCAAAGAGGCCATGCGAAGCATTAGGATCATATCTGAAGCTGCATTTGCCCGCGAGCTGTTGTTGAAGACAATGACCATTTCTTCTCTCCTTGCTCCCCGTATACAAGATCCCATCCCCCAGAGGGCTACTGGGAGGCCTGTTCTCTCCAACCCCTTTTAAACTGGTAATGCGTTTTTGGTTATTGTACATGCATTCTTTTTCACTTTGGCTACCAGGAAGCAGATAGATGATGATGATAGATAGATGATAGATGATGATAGATGATAGATAGATGACAGATAGATAGAGACAGGATACATTTTAAGCTCAATCATAACAATCATATGACCCTTGTGATTTGTATATGTATGTGTGTGTGTGTGTGTGTGTATATATATATATAACTATATATGATTTTTTTACCTATTCTAAATTTTCTATTTCTTTTTTCTATTTATACTCACATATCCTGGCCCCAGTTATATACCCTCATTTTGATGTATCATTATTTTACTGTAAATGTTTAACTCCTCTACAAATATTATTTTTGGAAAGTACTAGGATATAAATAAGTAATAGTTAAGCCTTCCTCCCTTCATTCAGAAAATGCTCTGCCAGGTGTCAGAGGGCCTAGGTTCTGTGTGAGAATCACCGATCCTGAGTGAGACGCATGGTGAATGCGAGGCTGCAACACAAGTCAGGAAACACTGACTCTGAAATATGACAGGGGCAATGGGACTGCAGTCGAGATTGGACAGGGGACAGGGGTACCATGTGGACAAGAGATAAACATGTTCAGAGGGGAGACAGTGTGGTGATAATTGTCATTATATTACAAACCTTGGGAAAATTCACTGAGGTCTGGGGCGAAAGAATTTTGATATCACAAAAGACAACTTGATCCTGGAGCCAGACAGCCTGGGTTAGAACCTCAGCTCTCTCCCTTGTAAACTGTGTATACATTTTTGGCAAATTATTGGACATCTTAGGGTCCCGGTTTCCTTACCTGTCAAATGGGAACAATGGTAGATGATGCCTGATAGTGTTATTATGAGAATTAAATGAATTAATAATACACATAAAGTGGTAACAACAAGTGGTGCATAGTAAATATTCAATAAATGTTTGCTGCTGTTACTGTTGTTCTCCTTCTCTTGCTAGGCAGTACATGCCTGGTATCTTACGTTTCCCTCAGAAATGTATGAAGAGGACATTTTTATTCCCTCATTAAAATGAGTCTCAGAGAAGTTAAGTGAGCTGCCCAGAGCCAGAGTCAGGAAGCTTGGAGTCCAGTGGAGCTGTTTGACTCCAAAGGCCATGCTGCACCCCCTCCGACACACCCAGCACATCCAGAAAGATGGAGTAAATAGAAAGCTTCTTGCTGATACAGGCCACAGACTAGACAGAAGCAAGTTGTGGTAGGGTTTCATTCATTCAAAAATTATCTGTGAGTGCTTTACTTTGGGTCAGTCATATGGCAAAGATAAGGCTCCTTGCAGACTTTGCCCTCAGATGACCTCTAGCCTGGGCTTGAACCTGGGCCCCAGGTCCCTGTCTTTGCTGTTTCCTGTTACCAAGGCGTTCTCCATGGCACTATTTAGTGCTTTTTAATACCTTTCTTGAATTATTTAATTGGATTGCAGCACACTAAACATTTGAAAAGAATTCAAGCACCAGCTGCCAGGCTCTCTCTTAATGAACACTGTGTATGTCATTGTTTGCCAAGAAAGTCATTCATTGGATAGAAATCAGGAGGTTGAATGAAGAAATGAAAATACATATTTTTCTTGTGTTCCTCGCGACACAAGTGCTTGTTTCCACAAGCAATATTTCTGTCTCTATCTAGTCATGTGTGGACTGTTTTCCCAGGCACAGAAGAGGTTAACCGAATGGCTCTCCACATTTAATCTCTTGCCATTACATTCTATCATGTGTTAAAGAGTGGAAGATCCTCCTGGGTTCCATCATAGACTAAATTCGCACAAATCCTTTCGCTTAAACGTGCAGATGGCATACATTCTGTCTATAAAATTCGTATCAGTTCACGTGCCCAACGTGATGATATACAGAATGAAGCCAAGAGGGAAATGGTCCCTTATATGTCACCATTTGCATATTATAACATAGGGAGGGTAGAAAAAAAGGAACACAGACTCCCAATCTCTTCCTTTAGTACTTAAGAAAGCTTAGACCCAGAGAGACTGGCATACCAAATGTTGCAAAGTGTGTTTCTTTGAAAGTAAATTTTAATAGTAATACTTTTGGCTTTGTAGGACTCAATGCAGTGTTCCTTTCCTAGAAATTTGCACCAGATAATTTTTACATATCCCATTATTGTATACCTCTCAGGGTATAATATCGTAGATTTATTCTGGATCCTCTACTTATGAATGCTTTAATGATAAGGGGCTGTGTTAGTTACTCACTGCTTTCTCAGCACCTGACATAGGGCATGGCATAAAATAAATGTTGTATGAACTCATATGTCTAATAAGCACTTAATAAGTGCATATTGAATGAGAAGATAGTTGTGTATCTTTTTCCCAAAAAGATGCATGGAGAAATACAGCTAGAGATACTCAAACGTTAATCTATAGAAATATTTTTATCTCTCAGTGAATGAGCACTAAGGAAGAGTGAGAGTTATAATCACAAATGCAGCTTAGGATTCTTTATTCAGAGGTTAAATTTTACAGGGGAGCAGGATAGACTCCAGAGTCAGTCTCCCTGGGTTTGCTATTAAGCTCATGCATATTTGAGACTGTTATACCTTCCCAATGAATTGAACTGTATTATTATTATTATGAGATACCCATCTCTGGCCATACTACTTGTCTTCAAGCCTTCTCTATCAGATATTCATATAGTCACACCAAATTTCTTACATGTAGTGTTTGCATTGTACATCTTTATTCATTCTCTTTCCACTTGTCTGTGTCATTCAATGTAAAATGCTTTTTTTGTAAATGCCGTATAGTTAGGTCTTGCCTCATTATCCAATCAGACTATCTTTGCTTTTTACATGGTGTCTAGTCTAATTATATTTAACATAATTAAGGTATAGTTGGATTTAAATCTATTATCTAGATATTTGTTTTCTATCATTCTATCTGTTCTTTGTTCCTCTATTTCTCCCAGACTTTATTTATTTATTTATTTATTTATTTATTTATTTATTTAGGTTAGTCAAGTGCTCAGTAAAAGGTCCTCTGGTCATCAAGAAACAGTAGAAGCCTCAGCTTGAACCTGGGCCCCAGGTCCCTGTCTTTGCTGTTCCCTGTTACCAAGGCAATCTTTATGGCACTCTTCTATTGATTTGGGCTATACTTTTCTGTTAATTTTGAAAGCTTGTTGTAGAAATTAATTATGCACCTTAATGTATCACATTCTCCTTTCAAATAATATTATACTGCTTGTGAGATACTACTTTGTGAATAAGGTAAGAACTTACCAGTTTATAATTCTAGTCATTCCCTTTGCCCTGGCACTCTATTATTATATATTTTATTTCTACATATGATATAGACCCTAGAATATGCTCCCATTATTTTTCACATAAGATGTCAATAGTCCTTTAAATAAATACGTGTGTGCATCTTAATATGTTATCTATCTGGTAGCAATTCTCTTTAGCCTAAAAACTTCCTTTAGCATTTCTTGTAGTGTGATTCTGCTGCCAAAAATAGTCTCCACTTATATTTATCTTAAAATATATTTATTTTGCTTTCATTTTTGAAAAAAAATTTTAGTGCATATAGAATTTTGGGTTGACACTGGTTTTTGGGTTTTTGGGGTTTTTTTTTGCACTTAAGCACTTTAAAATATTCTATTGTTTTCTGATCTCCCGTGGTATCTTTGTGAGGTCTGCTGTTAATCTTATATACTTCCTTTGTACATAACATGGTAGGTTTTGTTTGTGTTTTCCCATCGGCTACTTTTAAGATTTTTCTCTTTATTTGGTTTTCAAGAATTTAGCTAAGATGTACCTAGGTGTAGTTTTCTTTGAACTTTTTCTTTTTTAAATTTATTTACTGATTTTTAGAAAGAGAAAGAGAAACATCAATTTTGTTGTTTTACCTATTGATGCATCCACTGGTTGATTCCTGTATGTGCCCTAGCCGGGGATTGAACCCACAACCTTGGCATATCGGGACAATGCTCTAACCAACTGAGCTACCCAGCTAGGTCTCTTTGAATTTTTTCTATTTGGGATTTACTGGGCTTCTTGGGCCAATGGTTTGCCTTTTTTAAAAATCAAATTTAGAAAATGTTTAGCTAATAACTCATCAATTTTTTGTCCCATTATCACAAAAATTAAAAGTCAATATTTGTGAGAGCAAGAAATTTATCTTTCTTATTTACCGCTATTTTTACAATACTAGGTGGCCAGAAAATATTTTCTAAACAAGTTACAGAGTTCTGTTTGGGTTTCCCTCAGAGTTATGGTGCTTTGGAAGTTTCCCCAAGACTTTCTAGTACAAGCTTGATGCTTAATTTGGTCCAAAAGTTAAATAAAAGTAAAATTTAAGAACCATGGGCTTTATTGGATGGATTCTGGAGAACTCAAAAGCCAATTTTCTGCTGGAAAGCCCAATCTGGCAGCATCCTTTAGCTCAGCCCTCTAAAATACCCCAAAGTTTGGTTTTGAACATTTGTTTCCACTTTTCAGAAACAGAATGAACTCCCACCAAAAGTTGGTTCAGGTGTTGACACTAATAATACCACACATACACCAACAAATCATGAAAAGGTTTATTCATATAATAAATCTTTCAGGGGAGATTAGGGCAGGCCACCCAAACTGGTCTGAAATGTCTTGAGAAAGTCAGCAAATGAAATTGGTTTGCAGTTGTTATGTGGTTAGGGTATAGGGACTGAATGAGGCTTCCCACACACAAGTGGAGGCTTGTATGATCTGAACCTCTCACCAATAACAAAGCCTTTCTTATCAGCTTGCCCAGATGTGGAGCAGAAGAGGGGAGGGGAGGCTTAAAAGCAGTCAGCAGCCAAACATGAAAAAGTGGAATCAGACTCCATTACCCTAGACAATTTCAGGTAGCTATGAGTTCTGTTTTTAAAATATAGGTTGATGTGGAGAAGTCTGTCTGGAGTTTGTATGGGGAGATGGCATAAGCGTAGCGTGAGGGTAGTTCTGTGTCAGCTAGAATGGTAGATGAGGCATCTCTGAAGAGGGGCCATTTGAGTTGACACCTGAGTGAGAAGATCAAAAAGAGGAAGTCCTCCAGGGGGGAGCGAGCACAACTGATTCAAGTGTAAAGAGATGACAGTGTAAGAGAATGGTATGCGACAGCCGAGACTCAGCACAGGGTAAAGATGATGTTGATGATGACAACACCTACCATTAGGTTTAGCAAGGAGAAGATTCAGGTTGCTGTATTTAGGTGCCTGAACTGCTATTTTACGGAACAGAGCAACCTGGTTCTGTTTGGCTCTGGCTTCAAAGAAGTTAGAGGGAGTCAAATGTCTTGTGCTCAATATAAGAAAGCCTTATGGATGGTGAGAACACCTTTGACAGGTAGTGAGCTCCCTGTCACTGGTGGTGTGCCAAGAGAAACTGGATGCTACAGCCAGGGAGGATTTCAGCTGAGAGACTGAGAGAGCTGGACCACGTGGCCTATAAGATCTTTAAGCTGCCTTCAGCTCTCAGTATAATCTTCAGGGAAAGAGACTCTGGGGGAGATGGAGTAGATACTTCAGAGGAGAATGTGTAGACTGCATGCCCTTTGCTGCCGTGGCTGTCCTTGTCACCTACACTGGCTAATGCTAGCTTCTTTCTAAGTACAGGGCTCTGAATGGCTATGGGGATTTCTGTTTAAACACTGTCGATTAAAGCCCAGCTCTAGTTAGTTGCTTATTTGCATGTCAAATTAGGGTTCAAAGAAATGCAAATATGGAGGCTTATTTGCTCGGATAAATTTGCTTTAGTAACCTAGAGAAGCTGTAGGGTCTAAAACATTCAAACTGATATTAATGGACAACTTTGGCCTCTCAAATCTTCCTTACTTCATCTTTTGTCTTTTCTCTGTTTCAATTTGCTTATATTCAGCAAATATTTAGGATGCCTCCCATGTGGAAGGCACTGTGAACAGAAACACACAGAAGCAGATAAGCCAAGACCTGCGCCCTCTGGTAGAGGAAATGGGCAAAAGGAAAAACTGGTTCGAGAATGCGAAAACTCTTACGTATGATAATAGAGATAGAAATAGATAACAAAATAATTAAACAAAGAAGTAAATGGCACCCATTGTGTGTCTGCCCTGTGTTAGGGACTTTGGACACAAACGAGATTTATTTTGATCACTGGGATAAGTCAGAGAAACAATTTATCAAACGAGTATATACTTCCCTTCCTCCCCTACCTTAGATTAGGTCTGTGAACTCCTTGAACATGAAGTCATTTCTCATTCATCTTGCAATTACCAAGGGCTGACACTTGGCAGGGTTCTCAGTACATACTTTTTTGAGGAGATGGAGGGATGGGTAAATAAATGAGTAACATTTGAGGTGGACTCCAACTGGAGGCAGCATTTCCATAGGGCAAGGTGATGATAAAATTTGCTCGGTGAGCAAGGACCAGATGTGTGGAAATCAAAGTTGGCATTTACAACAACCTCAACCGTCCAATGTGGTGCTTTATGTGCTGCATGGGAGGAGCAGCAGGAGGGAAAGTGGAAAGAGGACTAGAGGCTTCTTGAGAGACTGAGAATTATGGTGAGGAGTTTGAACTTCATTCTGCGGCAGATCACGAGAGCGGCCGCTGTTAGAAGTTTCTGTGCAATCAGATGACAAAACCTGAGTAATATGACTTTATTGTTCTCTACCTGTCATTGTATAAGCAATAGCTGTCATTAGTGACTAAAGGACCATCTAGTGAGAGATCAAGTTTTAGAGAAGGTTGAAAGAGCAGTTAACTCACAGGGGTGTGAATACATCATTTCTGTATTTGTGAATTTGCACATTCAAGAAAGTCTCTAGACTTAGGTCTCAGAATATCGCTGGTATAATCATCTCCCTCCTCCCCCCTCTCTTTGCCTGACTCTCACGTCTTATGTACTTTTTTTTAAGACTCTTAGGTGTTAATGGCCCGTCCCAAGTTGTCCTCTGGAGGAAGTCTCACCTCATGACACATCTGATGAGAAGTCTTACTCATTGGTCCCAATACCCTGTCTCCAGGGTTTTCCTGAATTCTCCCCTTTGCTTAGAAGACAGTTCTCGTCTCTGTCCCACCCAAAAGCCCCATGCCTGTGTGAACTGTAACATGTCCACTCATTTATTTGTGTGTATTCTCCCCATCTTATATCTTTTTGTAGAGCAAGACAGATTTCACATCATGAAAATAACTTAGATATTTCACTTGAATCCCTAGCAGCAGGATCTGGCATGTTGTACTCACCAAGTCTTCAATGGATAGGTGGGCGATTAGATGAAAGGTAGGGATGGAAGGAAAGAGAGAAAATTACACTTCTTGGTAGAAAACCTGGTACAACAACAACAACAAAAACCCCCAGCCCATCATTTCAATCAGCATGAGAACCTTTTAGACTGTAAATACCCATGAGGGTGGGGAACTCTGCACCCCCAGTACCTAATTCAGGGCCTGGCACAATGCAGGTGATTCATGAATATTTGTCGAAGGAAAGAACAAAGGAATGAATGAATGCTAACAGGTAACCCTATTCAGGTATATGTACCAGGTACAGTAGCCCACAGGCCAGACACTTCCCAGTAACAATCTGGTTAATTGCCCAGTTCTCCCTGCTGTCAAGACGAGAACTGTTGACCTTCAGGGTTCAGCTGGTACCAACAGTTTGCTTCAAATATTACATGTTGCTCTGAGGAATGAACCCCAGCCGGACCCTTGGTTCTGAGGAAATGAAGGGAATAGCCTTGATGGTAATAAGCTAATAAAGCTCACTTATCTCTCTAAATAAGTCAAATTATTCCAGCATTATTGCCCTATAATTTCTTACCTTTTTAACATTTCAGGGAAAGTCTAAATTGCCTCTTACAATCAGTGTCTGAGTGTCTGAACATATTGCTACAGGGCTTAATTTTTAACCCAGGATGATAAGAACACTGAGCTTTTGGTTTGGTTTCAGTTGTTTCTTTGCTCTATTTTATTTTTGTGTGTTTCTTTTCCTTCTCAGAATAATTGCAGCATGGTTGAGTGCTTTTCTAGGTGCCTGAAGAGAGATATACCTTGTTTTATGCCTTTTCATGGGGAAAATGTACAGCATTATGCTTCAAGGGAACTGATACTTAACTAGATAATGATAATAAAAGCAAGTAATTATATATCATGATGCGCCAGGCGCTGTTTTAAATACCTTGTACATAATAACTCGTTAATTCATAAAAAGCCCTATGTGAAAGAGACTTTTAGCATACCTATTGCACAAAGGAGAAACCGAGGCACAGGCAGGTCTGGCTGCTCACCCAGGTGCAGAGCCGTAGGGATGGGGCTGGCACTTCAGCCCGGACAGTCTGGCCCTGGCACCCCCGTTCTCTGTCCCATTCAGTGTCGCCGGCCCCTCGTTCTGACTCTTGTCTCCATAACTTCTCCCCAGCAGCGTTCATGGTGATGTCTTTGGTCTGCATACGCCCAAAGCGTTTGCAAGTTAAAATGCTCCCTTTATTCAACGCGTATTTATCGGACGCTAGCATCGGCCCGGCGCTGGGTTAGCTCTAGATATAAATCGGGAACAAAAGACAAACCCGCTAGTTCCATCGGGTTTCCATCCTGGCCTGAGGCAAGAGATAATAGGCGCAAATAAGCACAGCAGCTGCGGGCCTGCCTTGGGTCAGAGCGGGTGGGTGCGAGGGAGGAGCTGCTGGGAAGGGCCTGGCCCTCGCTGGGAAAGCGGCGTCCCCCAGGGCTGGGGCGGGCTGCGGGCGCCGAGCGGAGCGGGCAGAGCCAGGCTGGCAGAGGCCACCGCAGAGCTGAGTCCGGGGCCGGGCCCCGGGAGGGTCGGAGGGGAGCAAGGACGCCAGCATGCAAGACAAGGCAGAGCTTAATCAGCAAGACGATGCAGCCCGCGCCCTTGGTGCTCAGTGTTAGAGCGCGGCCCACACACCGAAGGGTCAAGGGTTCGATTCCTGGTCAAGGGCATGCGCCCGCCTTGCAGGTTCAATCCCCTGGCCCAACTGGGGCAGGTGCGGGAGGCAGCCAACTGATGTGTTTCTCTCACATCGGTGTCTCTCTTTCCCCCCTCTCTCTCCCTTTCTCTTCCTCCCACCATCCTTTCCACTCTCTCCAAAAAAATGGAAAAAATATCCTCGGGTGAGGGTTAACAAAAAATAAAAATAAAAAATGATATGATGGAAACATTGGAATAGGCTTTACAGTCAGATAAACCAGCGCTTACACTGGAGCTCAGCTGCTGGTTGTGTCATCTTAACAAGCTCTGAATGCCTTTGAGTTTGGTTTTCTCACCTGCAAAATGGGAAAACCAATATTCAGTCAGGAACTATGAGAAAGTATAGCAAGCCTGGCGCAGAAGTGGGAGGCATAGCCCTGGTCTGTCCTGACTTTGCAGGTGTCCCCAGACTGTCCTCCCAGAGAGAGACTCCATTTTCACCATCCATGGAAATGGGTCACGCCCCAGGAGGCAGGAGACCCCAGGTTCATCGTCTCTTGATGTCATCTAAAAACCATGCTCTAGACATAAATCTAGCATCTCATTTACCTTCCCATTTGCTTTCAACAGCCCAGAGGAAACTGGGGTCCAGGCAATGCTTCCAGCAAGATCGTGCCACTGGCTGCCAAGTAAAGAATGACTTGAGCTGCTACAAACAAAACAAAACAGCTTCCAAGATGTAGGCCTTTTGTTTGTGTGAACAGGGACATGAGCAAACACCGGCATGTTTCCATTTGAATTAGCTTCTGGAGTAATTGTTGGCACTGTGTTCCCTAATTACATAATGTCTGTCTTCTTTGGCAGTGACCTTGGTATTGTCTTTGGTGAGGAAAACATGAAGTCTAAGACTCCACACACTTAGCCTAGTTAGCTATTTTGTGTACCTATTTCTTAGAGCCATCCAACTGAATTTCTTTGTCTTGCTTTTCTTTCTGGCTGTTAATATTTATTAATGGGTTCATAAAGTATTCAGATAAACTTGTGGATGACATATTTATTTGTTCCACAAATATTTCTTGTGCATCAATTCTGTACCTAGTAGGGTAGATCCTTGGGATGTTGTATTAAACCTCCTGCCCTCGGAAAGGTTGGGAGAGACACATATAAGAAATTACAGTGCAACCAGATATAAGATATAAATCAGTGCTGAAGAGGATGACCTTTGGAATTAGTCAGATTTGAGTTTGAATTCCTGGGTCTACCTTATTTTGTGACCTTGGGCAAGTTGTTTAAACTCTCAGAGACCCAGTTTTATCACCTCTGCCATGAAAGACATAATTCCTATGTCCTAGTGTGATTGTATGGGTTGAATTAGACAATATTTTCAAAACACTGGGCACTACACCTGGCATAGAGTAGATGCTCAATAAACATGAGTGATTGTAGTTATTATTATTGGTGCTGTGATAGAGGTAGGAAAGAAGAGCATGAAGGAGTGACCCACTCCCAGGGCAATAGTTGGATGTGGACAATGAAGAGAGCATTACCAAATGGAGAAAGAGAGGGAAGACATTTAAGCTGTTGAATGGAGCTGTCGAGAAGAGGTTGTGTTGTTAGTCCATTTAACAAATATTTACTGAGCTGCTACCATGTGCTGGGCATTGCACTAAGTTTTAGGAACATGCAGTGAACGTGGCAACGTCTTGCCCTCACGGAGCTTACATTCCTCAGTAGTGGAAGACAGATCATAAACGTTAACGAAAAAAAACACAAGGTCATTAATAAACAAGGAACAGCTTGTTGTCATAATGTCTATAAAGGAAATAAACAGGGTGTTATCAATGGAATAATTTAGCACTTGTAGAGATGATATTATTTTAGATAAGATCATGGGAGGTCTCTCTGAAGAAGGGATGGTTAAGCTGAACCCTAAAGGATGGAATGAGGCAGCCATGGGAAGAGCTGACAAAGATTTGCGTTTCAGGCACAGAAAGCAGCAGACACCAAGGCCCAGCGATAGGAAATGGCTCGCTGGGTTTAGTCAACTGCAAGATCCTTGTGCTGTTTCCAGGGAAAAGAAGGAAAGTAAGAATTATTGAGTATGCATTATAGGTTAGACACTATATATGTGTGTGTGTGTGTGTGTGTGTGTGTGTATAGTGTTTAGCAAATAGAAAACTGAGAATCAATGTGGTGTGTACATGTGTGTGTTCTGTATACCTATCTACATATATAAGTGTATATATACATATATAAACATTCAGACTCACAAACACATTTCTTTTCTAACAAGATTTTGTCCCTGACTCAAGGAATTTAGAATCTAGGAATCTAGCCAAAGAGAAATGCTGCACACAAAATAATAGAGTACGGGTCAGCACAGTACAGTTTATGGACCAAATCCAGCCTCCACCTGCCTGTTTTTCTGTGAATAAAGTTTTTTTGCAGCACAACCATTCTCATTTGTTTACGTACTGTTTTGGCTGCTTTTGCCCCCCAGCAGCAAAGTCAAGTAGTTGCAGCAAGGTCTGTGTGTCCTGTACAGCCTAAAATATTTATTTATCCCTTTAATAAAAAAGTTTGCCAACCCATGGGATAAAATACAAGAAAAAGTTGCTAAGACTGAGAAGATGCAGCTCTCTCTTTTGTAGTGATCAAAGCCTTCTTCCAGGAAGCAGTGACATTTTAATTCCCTCCTGACAGATTCATTCCTTCATTCAATGAAGATTTTTTAGCATCTCCTACATGTCAGGCACTATTCTAGGTGCTGAGGATACAACAGTGTCCAAAATAGATGAAAGTCCCTCATGAGTCATTCATTCATGTGGATGGGTAGGATTTTGAGAGATGAAGGTAAAAGGAAAGTTTCAGAAATAGGAAGTAGTTCAGATTGACCCAAAGGATATAAAGGGAATCAGAATGAAGGATTAGACTATAAAGTAGTAGTTTTTCAAAGTGTGGTCCTCAGACCACTATTAGAATTTCCCAGGGAGCTGGTTAAAAATATGTGTTCTTGGGCTGTGGCGGTCCAGGCCTCCTAACTCTGAATCCCTGGGTGTAGAACACAGGACTCTACAAATTTAAGTTTTTCAGATGATCCTTAGGCTCACTGTGTTTTTAAATCATTGTGGTAGCAGTTCATTGGAATCAGATTCAGGTGTGTGTGTGTTTGGTGGGCTGTCAGCAGAGAGAAGGAGGTAGGAAAGGATGTGAAGACCCCATTTAAGACAACTTAGAACTCACCACTGGAATTCAGACTTCTCTGGGCCCGTGTGGGAAACCAATGGATAAGGTCACTTGTAAATGGGGGAGGCCATTTACAAAAGAGACTGTGGAGCCTCCTGGAGGAGAGCACGACCTTGAGGACAAGGAAAGAGAAGGGCTTGGTTGACACACACCCCACTTGTCAGAGGGAAAGCCTGGTGTGGAGGACATTGTGAGGACAACTGCGAGATTTGTCTCAGAGGACAGGTACCCAGGTGGGGCTGGGTGCCCAGAAATAACCTTGTGGGTTATGTGGGACGTAACTTTTCACAGCTAACAGAGAGGAATGAATAAGTCTACCCAAACAGCAGAGATCGCTGGAGCAGAGAGGCCCATAATCAGAGACATGTGTGCAGTAATGAGTGGATCCATTTGGCTGGAATAGAAAATTCATGTGGGGAAATTATAGGAGAGATGCCTGGAAAGGTTGTTTAGGACCAGATGGGGAAGGGCCTTGAATGCCAAGCAAAGGATTTTGGCCTGCATCCTGGAGGCAGTGTGGAGCCATTTAACTGTTTTAGCAGTGGGGTTTCAGGATTAGAGCTGCACTTCAGGGAAATTAAACCAGTGGAAGGATGGAAGATAGATTATGGACACGGGAGACTGGAGGTGAGGAGACTAATTAGGGGTTCATTGGAAAGGCTCAGGTGAGAAATAATGAGAACCTGAATATGGTAGAAGCAGTGGGAATGGAGAGGAAAGGAAAGAGGAGTTTGAGAAAAAGCACAGATAGAGCCGGCAGGAATTGGCAATGGGACAGAGAATGGAGTGTGCCAAGGAAGGGTCCACGGCCTCTCTGAATGTTTCCACCTGGATAACCGTGGAGACATTGGTGCAATTAAAGAAACTGCGAGGACAGGGATAGATAAGTGGAGAAGGTTTGCAGCCTGTTGGTTTGAAAGGCAAGTGGGCCAGCAGAGCAGGCAGTTAAAATGACAGGAACTCCAGGGGGAGGTCAGTGGTGGCCAGGTGGGCATGCGCAGGAGTTCCCTTCCCTTGTAGTCAAACATAAGGCCGTTGATTGAACTCAACATGGTAAATTAGATGTGGCCATTCTCTGTTTCTCTCTTTCTCTCTCTCTTTTTCTCTCCATCTCTCTCCATAAACACACACACACACACACACACACACACACACACACAGAGTCATACCTGATTCAATACGAATACACTGGGAAGAAAATCTTGGGTTGCATGTATGGATAGAGGTTAGTTTTGTGCACTTCACCCCATGGGTAAAACTCATGCCAGAAGACATAAGAGGGAAAACACACACACACACAAACCTGATAAAACAGTGTGAGCTCACAGGGAAGGATACTCACAACTGATTACTTCTCCAAAGTTCCTTTTTTAAATCCTTAAAAAAACAACAATCTGACCAATGCTTTCATGGAAAGAATATAAATGAAGTTGGATATTGATGTAAAATTTCCCCTTTCTCCCATTTTTTCCTTCTATTATTTCTTAACAATTCAATGCAAAATAGGACCATTTCAACAGCCCTGCTGGACTCAGGAGGATGCTGGCGCCTCAAGAAGTGCTTCCTCCCAGCAGAAGTTACCAAGTCAAAAACGCAGCAAAAGGCTTCCCTTACGTAAAAGCAGAGTGGAAAATAAGATATGGTTCTGAAAGTTGTTACCTAGAGTGGACTAGGAAGTTCTTTAAAGAAATTAAGTAGTGCCCTAGCTGGTTTGGCTCGGTGGTTAGAGTGTCAGCCTGCGGACTGAAGGGTGCCCGGTTCAGCCCCAGCCAAGGCATGTACCTCAGTTGCAGGCTTGATCCCCAATCCCTGTTGGGGCTCCAGCGGGAGGCAACCAATCGGTGTGCCTCTCTCATATCAATCTCTCCCTCTCTCTCTCCCCTCCTTCCACTCTATCTGAAAGCAATGGAAAAAATATCCTCCGGTGATGATTAAAATAAAAAAGAAAAGAAATTAAGTAGTCATTTCTAAAGCAAAAGCGTTGAAACCAGAACATTAGTGGGTCAAGAACCCTAGAAGTGCACGAACTATGGAAGGAAATGAAAAGTATTTGAATGCCTGTGGTTCAGTATATGCAAACAGGAACACCCACCATCCACATCTTACATAAACATCCCCCACTGCCTTCTCTGGCCACTTGCTCTCCAAGGGAGAATCCTTCTTGTCCTAGAGTCACAATATAGGGCCATCAAATGATCACAAGGTTTGGAGGCAGGTACTCCTAGGCTTGAATCCTAGTTCTAACATTTGAAAGTTGTGTAGGCAAATCTCTAAGTCTCTTTGTGACCCAATATTCTCATCTGTTGCCGTGAGAATTAAATGAGCTGATGTGTGAAAAGCACCCAGTAGAGTGCCTGGTGTGTGATGGACAACTTAAAAAATTAAAGTTTTTATTTTAGAATAGTTTCATATTTACATAAAATGGCAAAGATTATACAGAGAGTTTTCATATAACACAGACCCAGATTCTCCTATTATTAACATCTTACATTTATGATACATTTGTCACATTCAATGAACCAATATTAATACTTTATTGTTGACCAAAGCCCATACTTTACTCAGATGTCCTTAGTTTTTTCCTAATTCTCTTTCTCTGTACCAGGATCCAGTCTAAGATATTATATAACCTGTAGTCCTCGGGTCTCCTTGGCTGTGACAGTTTCTCAGACTTTCTATGGTTTTGATGGCCTTTGTAGTTTTGAAGAGTACTGGCCGGGTGTATGTAGAATGTTTGAAAGTTGTGTAGGCAAATCTCTAAGTTTCTTTGTGACTCAATATCCCTCAATTAGGTTTTGTCTCTTGTTTTGCTCACAATTAGACTCAGGTTATAGATTTTTGGGGAGGAAGACCACAAATATACAGTATCATCTTCATCACTTCATATGAAAGGTACATACTATCTACACATATCCCTGGTGACCGTGATCACTTGCCTGAGGTCATCCTTGTTCATTCTCTGTCCATGCTGTACTCTTGGGAAGGAAATAATCACACCCAGTCCATACTTAGGGAGCATGGAGTTTTGCTCTACCTCTTTGAGGGCAAAGTATTTACAGAAAATATTTTAAATTCTTCTACACCAGGGATTTATCTGTTCTCTCTTATTAATATATTCAATAACTTATTTATATTACTATGGGCATATGGGTACTAATTTTCTACTTTGTGTTAAAATCTAATACTCTTTTATTTATTTTGGTGCTCAGGTTGTTATGGTCTTGATCAAGGAAAGCCCTTTCAGTTGGTTTCATGCCCCCTTGACATGCCCCATCATTGCGTGTCCTGCTCTGTTTCAGCGCGTCCTTGCTTCCTGGCGCTGTGAGGTTCGCTGGGCCCATCTTGTGCACGGCCTGCCCCACACCTAGAATCAGCTCTTCTTCCAACAGATCCTAATTCATTCTATTGAAATGGATACTTTTTTAAGGTCACTTTTTTTTTTGCTTTAAAGACACACAACAAAGACACTAAGACTTCATTATGGAATTGTTAAACAGTGTTCACCAAACAGGCAATTTGGTGCGTCAAACTAAACAGATATTTACTCCAGTGCCTCCGATGTACCAGATGTGGAACGAAGATGTTAAGGTGATACCTAATACTCACTTCCCATGCGCACTGCTACTATATATTCTAAGCACTTCACATGTGTTACATCATTTAAACTTTATAACAGTCCTATAAGGTGTAGATCCTATTTTCATTCTCATTTTATGGACAGCAATGACAGGGTGCTTTGCTGCCCAGGGGTCACCTTCTAGTAGACAAAACAGACAAGCAGAGGATACTAAGAGCAGGAAAGAGACAGCTGGTTCAGCTGTGGGATTAGGGAGAATTTCCTAGATGAGGTGACCCCTGAACTGAGTCCTGGTGGTTAAAAGGAATTGTAAGTTAATCTGTGAGGTAGCATTTCAGGACGAAGGATCCTGAGTAAATCCACCAGTAAGTGAAATAGCCCCAGGCAAGGGGACTGGTAACCAGTCAGCTATTGCCAGAGTAAGTGGTGTCCGGTTGACAAGGAAGTCAAGGGACTGGGTCTTAGAGTGCTATGCATGTTCTGGTAGCTTGGGCTCCCTTGTAAATGACAGGAAAGAAGGGAGTGATGCGGTAAGATATGAGTTCTAGACAGATCATGCTGACACAGTGCAGATGACAGGTGGGAGGTGGGAGACAACAGGCAAAAAGACTAGTTAGGAGGTAACAGCAAAGGTCTAGGGGAGAGATTTTAGGGGCCTAAGCACTGAACTGTCAATGGCAGGTCAAATTAGGGAAATTACATATATTAAATTGACAGGAGCTGGAGATTGAGAACTATGCCCTTGCGTTTTTTTTTTCTTTCCAGAATGTGCAGTCTGAGTTCCAGGGTGATAAAAGAGAAGCGATTCAAGGATCATGCTCTAAGCAGTTCATGAATTTCACTAAAGCATCCTATCTTATTAGTTGTGGGAACCCAAATTTGGCAGAAAAGAGACAAAGATAGCAGAATCTTAACATGCATGTACCACTGTGGCAGCATTCGTGTGCAAAAGTTATTAAATGCAATTACTATTATGTAAGAATGAATATGTTAGAACTCTACCGAGGCTGAATTCTACCTCCTCTCCTTAGCTGTACTATCTTGCCAAAGTCTCTATGAGTCTTAGTTTTCTCATCTGTAAAGTAGGAAACAGACTGTGCCTCTGGATAGCGGGAGCATGGGAGTCACATTCCCAGGGAGCATGCCTGCCAGGAGGTAAGGGATGTATGACTATTCGTCTACCTCAAGAGATTCTATACAATATTGTGAAAGAACATTTCTCAATTATTAATGTAACATAAATTAAGCTTTACGTTTTCAGGTCGAAAACAATATTTCCTTTGACTCGATTCTTAGAATTTCATTTATCAGGAAAAAGGGTAAGATGCATTTTGAAGGCTCTTGCATTTCGGAGTGTACTTAGATGACCCTTCTCCATCTCGGCTTTCCAAGTCAGAGGAAATTCAATTGGCCAACCCAAAATAAACAGGTTAATTACAATGCTCCATCAGAATTAACGGCAGGATTTTTTTTTCTAAAGGAATAGAGCAGCTCAGTGGCAATGAGTTGGGTTGTTCTATATCTGATTACATTCTCCTTGGCATAAATGAAATCTTGGGTGAGGAGTTGGAGGCAGACCAGATTTCAGATCCATCTACCAAACAAATCCCTTGTGATTTGAATGTATGAATTTGTTGAGATTTCCTGATGGCTAACAATATGCCTTCATGTTAGCAATGACAAAAAAACTAATAGCTGGGCACGGTATTAAAAAAAGGCCTCCTTTTCATGTAATTGGATTCTTCAATCTTGCACTGCATTCATGAAGAAGAACTCTTGGGATGAATTTCTTTGAAATCTCTGCTACTGATTTTATTTTCTGATATGTTGACCTTCATCTTGAGACATGTTGCGAGACTGGCAGGCTTCGTTTTCTGTGCATCAGATACAGTGAAAGCTGCGTTAAGGCTCCTGCCGGTGAAATTTATTCAGTGTGGATGCTAATGAAGAATTTTTAAGCTATCTAGTCTGGTTCATTCCTCCTTTTTCTCATTTCTCTAGAAGGGGGAGAAATAACAGCTCCTTAGCAAAGAGAGCTAAAAAAATAATGACCGCGTCTCTCATCCGGAGCTCAGGCTGGTTTTCAGCTCATTCTGTTTATTTTATTTTGAGAAGGAAACCATAAATCTGTATCAAGGATGGTGGCGATTATTATTTTTATTATTAGAGAATGGATAAATATCTTACTGGTAATTGCCCTGTCCAAATGTCTTCCACATGCATCAATTTACACAACGTATTCATTTACCACTTATCAGGCATCTGCACTGTGAGAAATGCCGACGCAGGCGCTGGCAATGCAGATATGAATTAGTCATGACCCCTTCCTTCAGAGCAGCTCGCAGGTAAATATAAAGGGTGGACGTGAACCAAACTGACCCAGGCAAGCATAAAATCTCACCTGAAAAAGTAGTCCAAATAAGAAAAAATGTCTTCTATCCAGCAGGTAAACATAATGAGGAATATGTTGTTTATTTAATATACTGTCTTTAACATATTTGTCACAATCTTTAACTCTCTTGCCTCTCTGTTTTTTTATCACATGTTTCTGGGGAACAACCAACCTGGAATAAGCCAAACCAATCTTCTACTTGGTTTTTATGCCTGCACAGGTGACCAGAGGGTCACTTCAGTGGGTAGACTGGCATGACCACCACCTCAAAAGAACCTACACTCTGTTCAACTTACTGTCACACTCTCTACAATCAATATTTCCACCTTTCTCTACTATCCTTGTACCCCCAACTCCCTCCCAATCTTTCTTTCCCACCTATAACTGGCTCCTACTTTACAGGCAAAATGAACCTGTGAAATGAGAACTCCCTTAACTTCTTCCCAGTAAACGTACAAACGGACCTCCATCTGCAGCACCCTCCTGCCCCCTTTCCCTCCTATTGCAACAGAGGTGGGTGGTCTTGGTTCCTTTGCCAAGGCGAATTCCTTTACATGGGCCTTGAAATGTGTCCTCTGAAGTGGCATTCCTTCCCATCACCGTTTAAACGTGCTCCAGCCCTATCGGGTTTGAGCATCG
This sequence comes from Miniopterus natalensis, assembly GCF_054644295.1. NCBI lineage: Eukaryota > Metazoa > Chordata > Mammalia > Chiroptera > Miniopteridae > Miniopterus > Miniopterus natalensis. The sequence goes on along the minus strand of NC_142089.1, from coordinate 34,406,942 downwards.
GCCCCCGAACTGAAGGGGCCCAGGTTCGAGTCCAGCCAAAGGCACGTGCCTCAGCTGCAGGCTTGATTCCCGGCCTTGGTCAGGGTGAGTGCAGGACTCAACCAATCAATGCACCTCTCTCGCATCTATGGTTCTCTCTCTCTCTCTTCCCCCCCTTTCCACTCTCTCTGAAAAGCAATGGAAAAAATATCCTCAAGTGAGGATTAAAAAAAAAAATGTAAACATGCTCCAGTCTCTTCAGTCTTGAATCAAATAAATAACCTTCTGGAGACCCCAGCCCACACCTCCCACCAATTATAACCTTTTCTTTCCCTCCACTAACTTCACATGGATTCTTCTGAAAAGACCTGCCTTCCATTGCTGTGCCCATCATCTTGGTTTTCTCCTGGTTTCTTTTTGCATCATCCCACTTGAATGGCCTCACTGAAGTCAGTGAGCGGCCTCGGAGCCGATGAACAGAGGCCACTCCGCGCCCGTCTTGAGGCGCAGGCTGCCGTGTTTGGCGTGGCTGATGACCTTTCTCCATGGAACACCCTCCTCCCTCGGCCTCAGTGGGACACATTTCTCCTGATTTTCTCACTTATTTCTGGCTACTCCTCTGTGCCCTTTTAGGTCCATCCTTTGCTACCTGGCCATTAAATGGTAGAGTTTCTAAAGTGCCACTGTAAGCCTCTTCTCAGACGACCCTCTGCACTCTCCACACCTGTAGCCTCGAGGACCATCTAAAACTGTCCAGACATATCTCCAGTGCAGAGCCTTCCTGAGCCCCAGACCTTTATTTCTTGCTATTTCATATCTGCACTTAGATGTCTCAAAATCAACTCAAATTCAACATGTCCAAATTAGCATTCGTGACCTTGCACTCTTTCAGGATTGTCCATCTCTCAGTCACTACCTTTCATCCAATTTTATAAGTGGTATAAATATATATACATATACATATTTCTGATTGTCTTTTTTTTTTTAATTTATTTTATTTTTTTAGAGAAAGAGAGAGCAACATTGATTTTTTGTTCCACTTATTTATGCATTCATTGGTTGACTCTTGTATGAGCCCTCACTGGGGATTAAACCATAACCTTGGTGTATTGGGACAACATTCTAACCAACTGAGCTACCTGGCCTGGGCCTGAATTGTACTTGACATACCCTCTTCTTCAGTCCTCACATCTGATCCCTGACCAAATCCTGTAAATTCTAAGATCTTGGTCCATCCATTTATTTTCACATAAGCCACCGTCACTTCCCCTCTGGGTCTATTGCAGAAACCTCCTGCTTAATTATTCTGATTCCACCCTTACCTTCTTCCACTTCATTCTCCAAACAACTATGAAGCTGACTGTTTAAAAATACAGAACTAAACAAAAAAATATATACAGAACTGAACCTATTACCACTGTGATTAAAATCCTTCAGTGGCTTCCCATGCCCACAGCTAAAGGTGAAAATCCCTAACATGTCCCTAAGAGTCTTACACGTTCTGGCTTCTACCCATTTCCCCCTCCTCTGACGCCTGCCCTCCACCATCGCCCCTTCTTATCACAAGAACCTATTATTAGTGTTTTCTGTCAAAACACTCTTCCTCTACTCTCTTTACTAGTTTACACCCTCTTATCTCTCACATGTGTCCACAGAAAATTACCTCCTCAGGGAAATCCTCCCATAATCTCAAGGCTAGTTCCCCTCTCCTGATTACACACTCTTACCATATATTCTGTGATTATTTAATCACTGTCTACTCTCATCACTAGATTAAAACTGTGTGAGAGCAGAGGAGCGTGCCTTTATGACTCGCCGCTGTTTTCCCAGTGCCTATCCCAGTGCTGGGAACATAGTAGACACTCAAAAAAATGTTGAGCACATACTATGTGCCAGGAATTCTTCTGGTGGTGAACAAAACAAACGCACACAGTCACCGCCCTAGCAAAGTCTATATCACATTGGAAGAGATATAACAGTAAATGAGTATGTAAATACTTAATATTAGTGCTATAAAAATATAAGTGCTGTCAAGAAAATAGCAGAGCAAAGGAATTGAGAATGTTAGACGGTGGTGTGTTGGGGCTCTTTTAGGATCTAACAGGCAAATCTGGATAGAGAAATCCTTTTTTACGAGGTGACATTTAAGCAGAGACTTGAATTAAGTGAGAAAACAGTCATGAAAAAAATTTCAGGGAAGAGCTTTCTGGACGGAGGGAAAGCAAGTACATCAGGGAAAGAGTATGTTTGAAGGATAGCTAAAAAGATTGCGTGAAATGAGAGAGGAAAGTTATGTCAGTAAAAAGTCAGGTTGGAGAGGAGGGCAGGGCAGATCCCACAGTACCGGAAAGTGTTTGCATTTAAAGATGCGTTCCTCAGAATTGGACCCCATGAAAAAACTGAAGGAAGCACTTTTTCAGAGTCTAGCTCTCTGGGGTCCCATCCCAGTTCCGCCACCAGCAGCTGAATGGTGCTGAAAGCTAATCACTTGCTCTCTCTGTTCCTCAGTTTCCTCATGTGATAAATGAGCGTTTAGGACTAGATTATCTCTAATGTTCTGTGCAGATCATAAAATCATTTTTAAAAAAATGAACATCATTTGATAAGGAGAAAAACTAAGGTTAAAGGTCTTAGTTTGCCACTGTGATTTTGTGCAGGCTACTTTTTATTTCCTAGTCTATTTTAGTGTTTGAAAAATAGGAATGAAAGAGCTTCCTCTCCGGTTTGCATACCAATCAAAGGACACGGTGAAAGTGAAGGCTCCTTGAAAATTGCAGCATGCTTTACAAGTCTGTAGCTAAAACTTACTGAGAATTTATAGTGTAGCAGGCACTGTTAGAGGTTCTGCACATGTGTTATTCCATCCCCACAGCAACCTTAGGAGATAGGTCTATTTCGGTGAGATCTACAGAGTGAAATCTCAAGTTCCCTTAGGCAGCTAAATGGCAGAGTTAGTTTTACACCCAGATCCAGTTGGCATCAAGGCTTAAAGGCTCCTCATTAGAACACAGGGTCTATATGTGTGACTGCAAGGAAGGGGTAGTGGGGGGAGCTGTTTGAAATCCAGTCCCTGGGACACTGTTGATGTAAAACATTTTTAAGTGACGCGATATGTTTATTTCAGTAAATAAGACTGCTTGACCCTCATTACATCCTAATAACATATTTAAAAATTCTTATTAGAGAAAACTGTTATGTAACCCAGAGTTCATCAATGGTACATAGTCATTTCTTCTTGCATTTATTCATTCATCTATTGAGCACCTCCTATGTGTTAGGAACCACCCTGGTTGTTAATGGGGCAGAAATGAAGAAGGCTCCCTTGACCTCAAGGACCATACATTTTCTAAAGTGAACAGGGGAGTAAAGATGACATTGCATTGCGACAGCTGGTGTAGACAGAGCCATAAGCAGTGTTTGGAGAGAACTGAGGGTAGGCTGTGCATAAATCAGGAAGAGCCTTGCACATGGTGTTTTGCTCAGAGCTCAGAGCCCTACTGACGATGTAGGATTCAGTGGCACTGAGGAGAGCAGGCTTATCAGCCCCCCTTGCTTTGGACCCAATGCTATATTGCATAAACCCTAACATGCACATTTATTCCACATTTTAATGTCTGAAAAATGAGGCTACACCGTAGAATTGCTGAATCGTATAACTGCTGCTGGCCAGCAGGCAGTCGTTGCTGCCCTGCTCAGGCCTTTGGTCAGAGCTCATGGCTCCCCTTTGAGTTATGCTCGTGGCCGGGACTCCATGCGCTGAGTTGGATTGACAGTTAAAGGAGCTTAACAAAGATTATACTATGATTCAGCTTTGAAATGAAAAGTAGTCAGGAAAGCAGGGAACTAGAGCAGCATGATATAGGATACAAATGCATCGTAAAGATTGCTCACTAAGTATAAAATACAAATTCTAAAAGACAAGAACGCATTGTCATACCTTTTCATCAGTAGCATCATTTTCCCCCTTAGGAGTGCATAAAATAATAGTACTCCTTACAACTAATATCTCCTTAGGTTAGGTGAGATGTTGAATTTCCTCGATTAATCCAGGCAACTCTTGTATTTTTTGAAGCCCTATTGACTCCCGTTGAGCTGGGGGCCCACTTTATATAATCCAATCTGTTTTGTGCACCCCTGCCATCCCATCTCTATGCAGTTAATTCTTTGAACCTACCTTCAGGACTTCAGATTTTTTTTTCCTAGTGAAATGGCACCAAGTTAAAATCAGCTCAGTGTTCCAGGCTGCAGGGAATGACTCGAATCGTAATTCAGTTATGCCCTAGATTAGCCACAGCTTGTGTCATCCATGTGGACGGTTCCTGGTCACCCAAGGATGATCTTATTATCTAAGCATGTTATTTATAAGGAATTTCACAGCTGAGGCGAGGTACAGAATGACCTACTCTAAAAGAGGAGCGATTAACAAGTTTGGAGCGGAGCCAAACTCGAGAACAAGGTTGTTATTGGCATGATTTTAATCATGATAGACAATTAGCCAAGCTTAATTATATTGAGACGGAAAAGGAGAATGAGTGGCAGTAATGAATTTCTCCGGGAACTCTCCTGTGTCTCCAACTCAAACTGGCTGACCTATAAAGGGTGTAAAATGATGGAAGATGTTTGCCCACATGTACAAGCTGTGTTTACCTCGAGGAGCAGGCTGCGTGGGGAAGGGGTCTGAGGGACCCCCTGTTCCGGGGGGACCGGGAGCCGAGCGCGAATGGATTCTCAGCTCCGCTGCTATGTTTTGCTTCAGGAAAGAGAGGCAGAAGAGAGGAAACATATTTTAGCTGAACTTGGGTACATTAAATGTTAATGTGATTATGTAGCTGGGGATTCTTTAAATGTCGCCCGTGGCTGAAGTATTACTGCAGTTGTGTTAGCACTTTTTGGTGTTATAAAGGCCTCGCATTTTCACTGACTGTGTCAAGCCCAAATAGAACATCAGAAACTTCAATAGAAGGCGTGACTGGAATGGAAAAATGTTCACAATTTGACACTCCTCGCCTCTAGGTTTAGAGACAGAATTTAAAAAGAAACTTTCCGTAAGTCTCAAGCCTCTTTTTCCATTATGGCTTTTAATTGACTTATTATAATTAAAACACAAGAAGAAAAAGTCTGGAGAAGAATTAAAATCTCTGTAGTTCCCACAGTTTTTCGGGGGGGGGTGGGTTCTTTCTTTCTCTCTCTTTCTTTCTTTCTTTCTTTCTTTCTTTCTTTCTTTCTTTCTTTCTTTCTTTCTTTCTTTCTTTCTTTCTTTCTTCTTTCTTTCTTTCGAGTTCACAGAGTGTACTGGTACTCAAGTCTCACTCCAAACACACACACTTGCACCACACGCCTGGGAAGATGGAACTTGTCACATTTTAAAGATGAGGAAGCTGAGGTTTGGGGTTTGTGACTTATTCAAGTCCAATGGGAGAAATATGCACAAGGTTTCTCATTCGAAGACCAGGTTTTAAACAATAATAAGGAAAGAAGGAAAGAAAAAGAGGGAGGGAGGGAAAGGAGGAGACATTTGAGGTGAGGCTGCCCTGGGCTCTGCAGTGCGATGGGCACCCTCAGTGGGACGGCAGAGGCCGCCTGGGTGCGCCTGGGCTTTGAACGAAGCAGCCTCCTCTTGACCTCCCTCTCTTCTTTCTTAACTTAATCTTTCCCTCTCTCTTGTTTATTTAATATTTTTACTGGATATCTCCCATCTTTGCAGGAACGGGACTTGGTGCTGAGATGCCATTTCCCTCCTGTGATGAGTGAAAGGCCTTTTATCATTCCACACCCTTTATAGGTCAGCCAGTTTGAGTTGGAGACAGAAAAATACACAAAATTCGATCCCTTGTACATCCACGGTCATTGCAGCATTATTCACACAGCAGCCAAAAGGGGGAAGCAACCCAAACGTTTATCGATGAGTGAATGTATCCGCAAAGTGTAGTATATACATACGATGGGAAATGATTGAGCCCTAAAAAGGTAGGAAATTCTGAGACACGCCCCAACATGGATGAGCACTGAAGACAGTCACAGAAAGACAAATACTGTATGATTCCACTTATACAATCTACTTAATGTAGTCAAAACACAGGGGCGGAAAGCAGAGCAGTGTTTTCCAGGGGAGGGGGCCTGTGAAATTATTGGCCAATGGACACAGAGTTTCTGTTTGGGGAACATGGAAAAGTCCTGGAGATGGATGGTAGTGATGGATGCACAAGAATACAATGTACTACAGTGCATGCTTAAAATTGGTTAAAATAGTAAATTTTATGTTATATAATTTTTACCGTAAAACAAAATTCGATCCTGCCCTTCCGTGAGTGCCCACCGCGTACTAGAACCTGCTCGGAGAGGGGCTGCAGCAAGGCGTGTGCTGTGACGGTGAGAATCGGGGCCCCTGAGGGCACAGAGAGGGCTCAGAGCCGCCTAAGGGTCAGCACGGGGCTGGGGGCAGCGGCGCTGAGTGTGGGCACAGGCCTGAACTAAGTCTGAAAGAGATTTTCATTTCCCCAAGCAAAGTCAGGAACAAAGGTAGGTGGTCACGTCCTGCAGAGAGCTGCAGGTGCGGAAACAGAGACGCGGGACAGCGTAGCGTGGTCTGGCAGATGCAGGGCGGCCTCGGTGGCTAGAGCCCAGGGTTCAAGGACGTCTAGCTGCTGTGACAAATACGTGCTCTTCCTCCTCCCAGAGGGTTAATGTGACTGGTTCACTGGATTAAAAACATGTTTGAAACCCGGAGTTTCCCCTAGGTTCTAGAGCCGTGCTGTCTCATACGGCGACTTTCTAAATTTAAATCTAATTATTGGAAATTAACAATTCAGTTCCTCAGGCACACCGGCCACACTTAAGGTATGGCTAGTGACATTCCTCACGTGGCTAGTGAATACCAGTTTGCACAGCACAACTATAGAGCATTGCTATCATCGCAGAAAGTTATGTTAATAGCTGGCCGGAGAGATTACTAAGGAATTCTCTATTAATTGATCTGCGTATGTGGATATCACAAAAAATCATGACATTATTAGCTGCAGTGCGTAGAAAAGGGCACTGCCGCTCAGCCAGGCCGAGTGAACCGCGGCCGGGTCCGCAGCGATCCAGCAGCGAGGCTGCGCATGAAGCCCCGGCTGCCGAGCCGGCCGCGCTCTGCCTTAACCCACGGCCCCCCAGCGCCTCCAGCCTCGGCTTCGCTCCTGCTGGCCTCGAGGCCATGCTTCCTAAAAGTCACCTGCCCGCCGCTCGTGCCCGGGGCTTTCCTCTGTCAGCTGGAGAAAACACAGATGCCTCAGTTTGACAACCAAGGCCTTCTACGAATCAGAAGAAGCACACTTCACAGTTTCTTCTTCCCCTCCCCCTTTTCCAATACTCTCTCGCTGCTCCAGGTGCGGACGATATCAGTCACGCTCCAGCCTCCGAGCCTTCGCTGTCCCCCATGAGCCTGTCTGGACCACCAGTCCCATCCTTTCGGCCCATTGGAATCGCACTTAACTTTCAAGGTCTAGTTCATGACTCACCTATTCTAGATCATTTTCCTTGACCAATCTCAACCTGGGATGCAAAGGGCTCCTTTTCCTCTTGCCAGGAAGCATCTCATGTGTTTCTTCATGGGAAAGAGGCCATTCTTTCTCCTCCAACTACTGCTACAAAAAGCTTGGCATTGCCCGTGTGGGCCCTCATATGGACCACACTCCTCATTGGTGAACCTTTGGTCCTGGTGTGCACCCTCCTTGGTAGCTGTTCTCAACTTGGCTCTTACTACTTGTTGAATTCATTTTAGCCACATTTTGCTTGATGTCGGCTCCATGGATACATGCCAACCATTGTACCAGGCACTTTTACATTGTTTTATATGTTGTCTTCCAACATATGAGGAAGATATTTTTATCCCTGTTTTACCCACTGAGGCTCAGTGGAGATAGATGAGTTTCAAATTCACACAGATGTGAAGAGGGAGGGTCAGAATTTGAACCCAGGTCCAAAGCTCCAAAGCTCATACTTGGTTTTGTTGCAGTACAAGCCTTCCCTGCGGGTGGTTGGACATTTCAAGTTGTTATTCTGAGTATGTGGAAGCTATGTCCTCATCTGAAAACCTTCTACCTGTATGTTATATTCAACACACGCTAAATAAGAATCTATTCCAGTTGTTACTCCAAAACTCGGCAAGTTTCAATTGTATCAGCTCTCCACCTTGGATATGCCATCAGATTTCAGATACTATCAAGGTGGGCAGAGGCAGGAGGAGCATACAATTCAAAACCCTCACCTTGGTTTGAAACTCTATGACTCACTGTTTAGACACCATCTGAATAGCAGTAGTTATGGATTTTGAGTTTTTGTTAAGTGAATGACATTTTCTATCAAAAACCTGGGGGCTTCTCCAGTCCTTGTGAATGGACTCTCTAGTTTGTAAGCCGAAACTGAAACAAATATTCTTCTGTATAACATGACAACTTAGGAGAAAACAATCACAGGGGAAATGTATGGGTTGTGCTGCAACAGCAAACAAAGTAAGCACTAAATTGGGAGTCAGAAAGCCCAGATCCTGGTCTCAGCACCTCTGCTAGCTAACTGTGCAGCCTTGAGACTGTACTTAATGTACTTGGACCTCAGTTTCCTCTTTGAGAACACAGTAACATTAGTTGAATAAATGCATAAATTAATACATGACAGTATTGAGAGAGATATCCTCTAAAATATCTCCATGGGAGCATGCTAATTATCTATGAGTCATATTTTCAACTTAGCAGCATTTATGAAAAAAAGTATTCTGAGTAAAGGAGGAGGCTTGTACCTTACATTAGAGTATTTAATCAATTTAACTATATTAAAAAACAATTACACAATTCCGTTCCACTCAGCAAAGGTTTCTTGGCTTCCTGCTGGGCAAAAGACAGGCCCTGGGCCCCACACTCTGGGACTACAGCAATCAGTTAGACATGAGGGCTGACTGTGGATGTAGACACATGTAATTGGACCACAGAACAGATTGTGGGGTTGTGGTTCCTGGAGGCTTGGGGAGTGTGCTGGGGAAGATGGAGCCTGCCTGGAGGATTGGGGAATGGGGATTGGCTCTTTCGAAGAGTACTTAGAGGCAAACCTATTTCTTAATGCCCAGTGTCTGCAGAGATGCTCACTGCCCCTCTTTGTAACGAGAAAGTTTGAGAACCTAGAACCTAGTAGATTGGGTGCAATGGCTGAGATCTGCCAACTGCTGAGACTCCAGAGAGGGAGGTGCCTTTAGGAGTCAACTGTGTTTCTCCACCATGTATTTAAGGGCCTGGCCGGGGATTTTTTTTTCCTAATCTTGCCTCTATCTCAGCACAAACAATCCGTATAGATCTGAAAAGCCAATAGCTTCTTCCTACTAATGCTTTGGAAATAAAATAACCAATTACAGAAATCGTGGAACTGCAAAGTGGCAGCTTATGCTGATACCCCACTGTCAATATTGTGAATTGGAAGACTCAGAAGATTCCAGCGATCTGCACAGGCTAACACCAAATGATGGGAGAGCTGGGGTTAGCCTGTGGGCCTTTCAGCCATGTGCCCCTGGTTTTTATTTTTCTGCTAATTGTAAGTTTATGATGTGTCCTTTAGTAACAGCAAAATAATAAAGAAGATGTAACAAGTATTAAGCTTCTAGTTTGTGCCAGGTGGCATGCAGTTATTACCTTTGTGCTTCAGAATATATATTATTAGTTCCATTTTGTAGATGAGGAAATTGAAGTTCAGAAGCCTAAATAATTTGCCCCAATTCAACAGCTGGTGAGTGTCAAGTTAGTCTAGCTATAAATTTTACTGTCTTACATCAGGCAGTACAGAGCCTATAAAAATGTTCGATGTGCATCCCAACTGGCCCAGCGATCCCATGCTAAGTCAGTCAGTTATACCCAAGCACCCATGGGCCCACTGAAATAGCTGCATATCTTCAATATAAATAAGATGTAAGTAAGGCGCAGCATGTGAGTACATATGTATAAGGATGCTTATTACAATATTACTTATAATGGTCAAAGAAAGAATCAAACCTCAATGTTTAGTATGGTCATGGTTAAATATCTTACGGTAATTTATATTATGGAATATTATTCAGCTATTAAAAGGCTGTGTTGATTCTCTGTATATATATTGCTCTAGAGAGACATTCATGATACGCTGTCAAAGTGGGGAAAAACAATGCAGAGCAATGACTATTTTGCCGTCTCGTTTGGTAAACAGAGGAGTGAAGATCTGCATTCAGGTCTCCCGACCCTGTGGTTCTAATCATATCCTCCTCCTGGGGCTCAAAGCAGGATGGAGAAGGGCAGACCATGGGTCATGGAAGAGATCCAACACAAATGCCCATAATGGGTTCCCTGCTAGCACAACGCTGAACACTTTACATGTGCTCTCATCTGATATAGGGGTCAGTTCTCATGTCACCATCAGGAAGCTGAGGATCATAGAGGGTAAATCACGTGCCCAGAGTGACACTGCTAGTAAAAATGTTAGAGCTTCCACCTCAGATCTGACCCCAAAGAGCAAGACTCCTCCTCGCACTACACTTTCAGGACCCACCATGTACACAATGGGGTCCTTGTCCCCTCAGGGAGCTCAGTCCCTGGAAGCGCAGTCAGACCTGGAAGCAGCACATTTCAGTGCTGTGAGAGAAGAGTCATGCTCAGATTTTCCCACTTTACCTCCACTCTCGCCTTGCGTGTCCCTACCACCTTACTCATGCAGTCACCATAACACTTATCACTACATGAAATATGATTTGATCGATGGATTGATTGATTTCCCCACTGATTGCCCATCTCGCCTCTAGAATGTGCGCTGCCTCGGGGCAGGGCTTCATTGGCTTCTCCACTGCCAAGGCCCAGGGCTAGAACAGTGCCCGGGACATGGGAGATACTCAATGGAAAAGCCGAAGGAGCACATCTCCCTTTTCAACTGTAAAAATAATACATGTTTGTAACAGAAAGTTGGAAAATAAGTGGTCTAAAAAATGAACACTGGTATATTCTCTTCTCGTCTTTTTCCCGCACGTATTTTTAAGTTGACGTTATTAGGCACAGCCAATTTACGTCCTATTTTTTTGACTTGCCGTGTCATAAGCAGTTCTCCACATTGTGTTCGATGTTTCACATAATACGTGCCCCATGGTCATTAATTTCCTTCTTCCTATCTTGATTTCCTTCCTGAAACACACCTGCACAGATACCCACTCTGCGCTGCGGTTTGTGCTTAACTGTGACAGCGCAGCACAACTGAGACTGTGCAAACAGGAGCAGTTATTAACCTTTCTAGACCTCAGTGTCTTTATCTACAAAATGGGGACAATAAAACCTGCCTTGCCTAATTTATAGCATTGTGCAAAGGTCTAATGAGGTATTGGGCAAACATCGCATTAGATATTAAGGTGAGTGTCTTTGTTTAAAACCATAGCGCAGTACACGTGTCAAATTTACAGGAGGGAACGTGACATACAGCAATCTGTAAAGCAATTTGAAATTCGTGAATGAAAGAAACCTTTTGGCAATTGTTCTGCACTGAGTGGGACAAGTCCTAATGTTTGTATTTAATATGCTAAACAGTTGCCAACCTCTAATTCTAGGTTTGTACCCTGCAATAGCTTTGGGGGGATTTTTTTTTTTTTTTTTTACAACTTTCAGCTGTAAAACTGCGGTCAATTATTTTTAGCCATTTCTTTTGCCTGTCTCATTAGCAAAGTACTTTGAGGTAATGACTTGGGCATAGTTGATGATTGTTCATTTGAAAAGATGTCATTTAAACACTTCTCTGGAAGTTTCAGATCTGCCTGTGGGAGATCTGTTTTACGCCAAAGTGTCATTGCAAATTCAAGCCGACATACTTTTACTCTCGGCCCTTATAAATGTTTCACAGCACCTGCATTTTTTATCACGGCCCTTTCATGTAAGCTTGGATTTTGTGTGGCTCACCTCCACTCTGTCTGAAGGGGAGAAAGGAATATTTTTGAATGGCCTTATTTTTTCTTTGTCAGAGGAGATAAAATTCCCAAATTATTTCCCCCTAGTGCATAGATATTTATATTAATATTTTAAAGAACGGTTTCTTTATAGTGTTATTCATGAGCCCATGTGTTAAATTTAAAACAAATGTGTCCTGAAAATGAATATTTAATCTGTGTTTAATACCTGAAACGAGATTCATGTTGACTTAATTTCTTTGGTCATAAAAGAAATTTATGAAATGATTCAGATTCTTTCATTCATTCAACAAATATTTTAACAAGCTTATTGAATATCTCCTACATTATCTCTTTTAATCCTTATAATAATATGGTAGTTGAGGTATTACCATCATCATCATCATCAACACCCTCCCCCCATATTATGGGTGAGAAAAAAGACTTAGTAAAGTCACTGATTAGATAGCTCTCAGCTACAGTGTAGGGCCTGAGGTTTGGGCAGAAGATGCTACCAGAGTGAAATCCTTGGCGCAAGCACTTGGGGAAAGTACAGTAGTAAGAACGAGAGAGAGAGACAGAGACAGAGACAGAGACAGAGGAGACAGAGAGAGAGAGACCTCATAGAAATCTGAAATGGGAGAGATTAGATTAGGAAGAATCTAGGTCATAGCTCCCTAACTTTGCCTCACATTGGGATCATAAGGGAATCTTTAAAAATTACTGATGCCTGGCTCCCACACCCAGACATTGTGATTTAATTGCTATGGGAGGCAACCTGGGCACCAGGAATTATTTTTTTTAAACTTTCCCTGATGACTTTCATGTGCAGCAAAATTTGGGGGCCATTCATCTAGGGGGTATCTGGACTACTGTGTGTAATGAAACTGAATTAACACAAACTCCATTTTGTTCGTACCTGATTCTTGATTCCAGTGGGTTCTGCTGGGTTACAGGCCTTGGGGTGGACAGAACGCTCACAAGTAGAAAACCCAAATCCCAGATCCCCATTAGAAGATGAAAGGCAGTGAGTTTTCATGGGCAGAGGGCAGGCTGTAGACTCTCAGCGTCTCTGAGCCACAGTTTCCAGGTCCTCAGAATGGCTATTCCCATGGCCATCTAGTAGCGTTGTCGTGAGAATTAAACTAATTACAGTGAAATTCCTCTTTCCTAATGATATCAGGAATCTGTAGTCAGTTATTTGAAAAAGCACTGAGTTAAAGCAGGTGTAGTAGTAATATTTTCCAAAGATGGCCAAAGTATCTCCCTCCCCATGCTCTTCTTGTGCTGGGGGCCACGGTCCTTCCTCTTGAACCTGTAAGTGCCCCAGTCAGTACATTACAGTGGGAAGGACACTATGAGCCTTAGCAGCCTAGATCGCAGAAGGTACTAGAGCTTTCGCCTGGCTCACGCTCTCTTGCCACATGCACCTCGGGAGCCCAGAACTGACTTGTGAGAAGCACGGCTACCCCAAAGCCACCATGCTGGAGATGGTGGGGAGAAGCCACATCGAGATAGAAAGAGATGCCCAAAGGGTCCGAGTTGTGCCAGTGGTGGCTTTTTGAGCCTTCTCAGCATCACCTGCCACATATGTGAATTTGCCATGAATCAGGTGAATTTGCCAGCCTCCACGTGATTCCAGCCCCATCGCAGCTGCCCCGGCTGAGGCGGGCGGAGTCCAGCAGAGGTGCCCAAAACGCAGATTCATGAGCACAGCAAATATTATTGCTACTTTAAGCCCCTAACTTTGAAGTGTTTCACTCTGCTGCGTTAGGTTATTAGAATATCAGAGAGTAACAGCAAGTAATATACACAGATGTTAAACAGCTTATTTTAAATTAAATATAACATTTTAAAAAATTTGGCAGCCTTCTCAGAGAATATGAGCTCCTGACCAGAACCCTGGCATAAACCATACCTATGAAGCATGTTGTTAAGATTTTCAGTGTCAGTTACTTTCAAGTAGAATGAGCACTTAAAAACACTTCAAAAAATTACCACTTCCCTCTGTCCCGTATAGTTGTCCTATTCCAATTTTATTCAACATGTTTGAGGTAGTTCATTTATTTGACTGTGTCTTCCCAAAGCATTAAACTTAAATTTCATAAAGAGAAAACGTTCCTTTTGCAAATATATTGCATCAATGTACAGGTTACTTGGTAGACAGCAGGATACAAATAACAAGTGTAACTTGAATAAACAACTATATGGTGAGCATGTAGTTCAGCTGATGTGCAGAGAAGTACACGGGGAATCTAAAGAGAAGTCCGCCAGCCACTGGTGTAGATTTTGAAAGTCAGATCCTGCTCAGTAGATTTTTCAAGAGAATGGGAACCCTGTTAATCCAGCACGTTGATTATGTGACGGTTGTTTATTACAGCTTGTATTATAACATGGATAAAACACTTGTATACAGTAAGCACTCAGTACATATTAGTTTCTCTAACCATTAAACCCTAATTTGCCAAAAACAACAATAACCCTGTTTGCGAATAGTCTCTGCCACCAAATGGCAGCAGAATTTTATTAACCAAGTAGCCTTTGAGAGCCACTACATTTCATAATATTGCAGAAAATGCATTACATTTCTATTTACGAAAAATCATTTCCCATGGGTTAGAGTTCAGATCAGGTGCATAATACTTTCAAATCACTTGCTAAAAATAAAATACATCATGACAAGCCTCTCTAATGCTGTAACTACTGAATGTGCTTACAGTTAGAAAGCAAACCTACTCATGCAGCCCTGAGAGCCTGAGCTTTCTGTGGATCTCAACCACATCTTTGTACAACCATAAATGGGAGAGAGAGTCCAACATCCTGGGAAAGGCACTGAATTTTAGGATGAGGTGCGTAATTTGCTGTAAAGTTTATTGTAATAGAATCTAACAGTTATTCAGAGCTTTTGTCAAATCATAACTCCACGGTGCCCCTCCAGTCCTGGCCTCTGCTGAACCTCCCTGCACACCCCACCAGAGCAACCACCAGACCCTTAAACAGGTCACGTCAGAATTCTGCAGTTTGCTCAGTGCCTGCAGAAGGAGTTGGGCCTCTGTGACATGGTTTATGAGGGTCTGTGGAATAAGGACCCTGACTGTCTTTTCAGCCTCACCTCCAATCATTCTAATTTATATTAGGGCCCAGGACCAACCACAATGTGTGGTGTGATCGAGTTTTGCCCTTCTATGGCCAACACCTCAGCACTCAGTGTTCTCAAATCAGTGTTTTCCAAGCTGGTGGTCTTGACCCAATAAGGTATCATGAAATCAATTTAATGGACTTTAACCACTATTTTTAAAAAATTCAAATAGACTTAAATGGTATAGGCCAGAGTTGATTACACAACACACAGTAACAGTAAATATTCTTTTCTGAAACATCGGTTTCAGTTGTGTGTGTGCGCATGTGGACCGAATTATGATGTAAAGTATATTTTTTACGGTGGGTTATAAGTTCAAAACACCAAAAGCCTCACACCTCTGGACCATTTTTCAGGCTGTTTGTTCCACCTGGACGGCCTTCGCATGGAATAGCTCTCTGTCTCTCTGAGAACTCCCTAACTCGCTGTCCAAGAATACAGCTGCTTCTTGGAAGTCCATTTCACTTTGACTATGTGTTGGTCAATGAGCTAAGTACGTTAGATGTTGTAATGGCATTTTCATCTTCAGGAAAAAGTTATGATGCTGGAACAGTTATTAGCCCCATTTTATCAGCAGGGAAATGAGAAGTGAGAGATGCATTCAATAAATTGCCTGAAGGCACACAGGTGATGCATAGTCAGGCTGGAATTTGAGCAGGGGCCCTCAAATCCTGAGCCTGTGCCCTTAGCCACTACATTGAACAGTTGGCTTCTCCCTAACCCCTCAGGCTGAGCCCAGCAGTTTTCTTCTGTGCCCTCTGGCACATAGTCTTCACAATACCACTTTCTACACTGTGTTGCAATTATCTGTTTATGTCTGTCTCACACACTAAGTTCTAAAACCCCTGAGAGCATGAACTAGGTCTTACTTGTCTCTGTTGCTTTAGGACCAGGCACGTATATGTGTGCCATACAGAAAGCACTGATAAATATTAAATCAATAAGTGTCAGTGTGAGGCATCATCACCATGTCCCAGATGAAGAAACTGATATATCTAAGAGGAAGTTAGGCCCATTGTTCCCTGTGGCCATTTTCTATTATAACCAACTTGTTAACAGAGTTTGGTAGGAGGGATCACTTCAGAGATCTTCACAAAGGTTTGAGGAAGTTTGTAGATAGACAAAGGCACTATAGGAAATGTTATAATAACATAAAATATGCTTTTTTTCCCATTTCCCATTCATGGCCACACTTTTTATCAGCATATCTAAGAACCAAGTTTATCTTAGTTACCATTCTGTTCAGTCCACTCACTCATTCATTCTTCAGCAAATATTTTTGAGCCAAGTCCTGTGGTTTGTCCTGGAATGTAGTGGAACAAGACAGCTCCTCCCCTCAAGAAATGCACAGCCTGTGAAGAAGCTGAGCTAACAAATAGGTGATTATAAAATGATGTTGACCAGTGTCACTTAGCAGTGAAAGGCCAGGTCTTAGGAACTGGTCAGTCCTGGGCTCCACGCTGGGCTCCATCATTGAGGACCTGTAACATCTTGAAGCTACTTCAGTCCGTTTTTCAGAGCCTCAGTTTTCTCATCTTATAGGGTTGCTGTGAGACAATATGGATAAAGCACATGGCACTCTGTAAATAGGTACATAGCAGGTTGATGACCAACAACAACATTTTCATATGTTGGGCCTCTGGCAAGTTACTTGACACTCCTCTCTCTGCCTCGATTTCTTCATCCAAAGTATAGGCCTGTGAGTCAAAGTCTAATTACTATTCACTGGCCACCCTCCAAGTGTCAGACATAGGCAGGCCTTGTGCTGAGCCTTTTCCATATGTCATCTCACTGAATGCTGCTAATGCTCTGGAAGGAGAGGTAGGCTCTACCGTCTTGTGATGCCAATTTTTTTCCTGGGTTGGGGACCTAGGCCAATGTCCTCCTTACTTACCTTTCATCTTCCCTACTGAGCACAGGCCACACTGCTCGTCTCCTCAACCCAATAGCTCTCCTCTTAGTACCCCAACACTCCCAGGTTTCTATTACATATTTTTTCAGAGCATCTTGCATCATTATATTACATATTAATCAGCATTTTCATATGATCACACCTTTCTGCGGACACTCCCCAGTACACCCAAGAGTCCTTGTGTGTTTTTCTACTCCAAACACTAAAGTTTCTGAAGGAGGGTCATGTGCTGGAATGTGCCCTTCTTTCTATGAGGAGTGCCCTTCTTTGCCCAAGGGTTGAATTTCCTTATAAACACAACACCTTTATTTCTCACAATGAGATATTTCTTTTTGGCTAAATGCTATCCTGCAGAGCCTGGACACCGAGCCACTTCTCCCTAACAGCCTAGCCTGGGCTTGTGGTGCCCTCTGGAACAAGCAATGGGAAGTACAAGTCATGCTTCTTAATAGGAGCAAAAAGTGAGCCCACGTTCATCAAAATAGCTCAGTGCGTGTTTCCTCTTTTTGGATTAAATAAGGTTTGAGCTACTTAGTGACATAGTTGGGGGATGGTAGAAAGAGGCACAATGGACTTGTTTTTACATCTGTGAACATGGAAACAATCCAGCAGCACCATTAAGTTGTGTGTTTTTTTAACAAAAGTGTCCCATGAGTCATGACATTGAATCATCAAGTGTCAGGATCTTGTTTAATTTCATTATGTATTTACGGTAGCCTGCTATGGGCTGCACAGGGGAATCACACATTTTAAAAGTACAAGTTCAGCTATTTGAATTCATCAGATCACATACTCAGTATTAACGTTACTCTAGTATTTTATAGAGAAGCGAGGAGCTACTTTCAATATATCAATAGCCCATTAATGTGGTTACTTATCAAACTATAGTTTAAATTATAAACCTCTGAATAGTTTAATGGTTTTCCCCTACATACTTCCTAAAATCTATAACGCTATGCATTCATTGTTCTTTTATTGTTTGTTAATAATAAATCTGAGAATAATTTGTGTTTAAGAATAAAAGCTATTTTCCTTCTCTCCACTGTGGGCATCTTGTCTTCAGGGATACCAGAGACACGTTTATGGCTGCCGTGGTTAAAGGAGAGATGGAAATAGATGGAGGTGGGTGTGGTATCTGGTGATGATAGAGACAGAGACCAGTGCAGACACCTCTGTGGATATTCACGGTACTCGGGTCAGGCGCATAGATCTCCTGTAGCCTCACTTTGTGTAATTTATTGAATATCTCATAGTGCCAGCAATTGGGATAAAGGTTCCAGATATGTGGCTAATAATATGATAATAGCTACTATTTGGAAGTGGGTCCCTCACATCAGATAGTGTGCAAACTGCTGTATCATTTAATCTTCGCAACTCTGCCTTAAGTGAGTCCCCTAGAATCAGAGCCTCAAAGGGATTTTTGTGCAAGCGATTGACTGGGGCTGTGTTGTCGGGAAAAGGGGATTGAAGGAAGCAGGGTAGGCCAGAAGAAGAGGCTACAAGGGGGTGGCCTCCGGAGTTCGTACACAGGGGGCCTTGCCTTGAGTTCGTGGCCATGGAGGAAACCTCCTGAGTAAAGGGCTTTCCAGTGGAGGAGGGGAATTGGGGATGAGCGCCCAGCCCAGGCACCAACAGCATCTGCTACACATCTTTCAGGCGGCTGTTATTGCCCCATTTTGTAAATGAGAAAACAAAGGCACAAAGAGTTTAACTTGTCCAAGGTCACTTTTAGAAGACTGAAATTTGAGCTCAGATCCTTCTGACTGCAAGCTCTTGATCCCTGAAATACAATCGGGGGGGGGGGGGGGGGCTCTGCACTAAATCCCAAACAGAGTCTAGAACTGACCTAGAAAGACGAGCGATGAACTTGCCGGAGACTCAGTGCTGCGTGGAAAAATAAAGCAAGCCCTTCCTGCTCGATACGTTATATAGTAGATGACTAGGTTCTTAAAACCCAAAGTCATAAAGGCAAGGAAGAAAGATTTTAGTGTATTTTTTGCTGCAGAATCCAATTCCTTTGTGTACCATAAATATAAGGTATGAACATGCTTAGCAAAATGAGAGTAGAGTATTGTTTCTAAGTAAAAATATGCCCCTAATTACATCAAGCTGGTAACAGCTCTGCTTCTCTTCCCCGGGAATGACCCTCCATAGGTCTTAGAAGTTGAGGCGGCAAATGCCACTGCTCCTCTCGCTGAACTGTTCTAACTGCGCAGGCCAGGGCCTGGCTGCAGGCCAACTAAGTGTGCAGGGAAGAGATCCAGCTTAGGAGTCCATTCTTTTTTATTTTATAAGTTTTTATTATTGTTATTTTTATTGTTTAAAATATTACAGATGTCCCCTTTTTTCCCCATTGACCCTTTCCACCCCGCACCCCCCCCAGTCCCTCTCCGCACTATTGTCTGTGTCCATGGGTTGTGCATATATGCACATAAGTTCTTTGGTTAATCTCTCCCCAAGCCCCACCCCCAGCCCCGCCTTCCCTCTGAGATTCGTCAGTCTGATCTATGCTTTCATGTCACTGAATCTCTTTTGTTCATCAGTTTATTAAGTTCTTTAATTCCACATATAAGTGAGGTCATGTGATGTTTGTCTTTCGCTGCCTGGCTTATTTCACTTAGCATAATATTCTCCAGGTCCATCCACACTGTCCCAAAGGGTACGAGATCCTTCTCCTTTATAGCTGCATAGTATTCCACGGTGTGAATGTTCCACGGCTTTTTATCCACTCACCTGCTGATGGGCACATGGGCGGTTCCCAGCTCTTAGCTATTGCAAACTGCGCTGCTATGAACCTTCTTAGTTTCCATTCTGACTCTGCCACTTACTCACTAGGTGACTGAGGCAGCATGTGTCTGGGGGCTTCATTGTCTCAGCTGTAGAAAGGAAACAGTATCTGTCCCAGTCTCCTGCTTCCTCTGGTTTTAACTGCTCCTACCCTTTTTCCCTCTTTGCAATCCCAGATTTTCTCTTCTGCGTGACTCGATTTCCCCAATCCACGCTATAGGCCCTTTCCAGCCATAGCTACACTTCTCATATATTAACCTTGACAAACACCTACGTTTACATTGAACTCATCTAAAATGGCTTTGGCAATGTCCAAAGTGGCGTGTAATACAGATAGATACATGGCAGTTTTGGAGGTGACCAAACACATGCTTCAGGATTCTAATTCCAAACATTATCCAACAACTATGAAGTGCGCTAGGCATTCTGACCTGTGCGTTAAGGACATTTTAACTTCATCTCTAGCTAGGACGTGTTTTTTATAATTACACAGAATATAGTCATTTTACAGAGTGCCTCCCTCTCCTTGCCCCCGTTTGGAAGGAGTGGGTTTGTTTTACAATTGACTTTAGTCATTGCCGTCTCAGTTAGCTTTGAAGCGGAGTGATAGATCACAATATTGGGTAATATTAGACTCACTTGCTGATCTTTCTCTGGAATTTGACTCATTACCTTCTCCTCAAGTATTTGGTTAAAAAAAAAAAAAAAAGAAGAAGAAAAAAAAGGAATGTATGAGAAAGTAGGATGCCAACTATCTGCTCCCTTGATTCAACTCCAGCATGGCGATTAAATGAGTGTTTGCCTTGCTGCAGATCAATTATTCTGAGGACTCAGAATTTCTTGCTGTGTCTTGAATTGTGCTGATGGTTTTTAAGTAGGTTATAAAAATTCCTGCGAATGATTTGTTTAATTATTGTCTTGTTCCTCATTTACATTTTTATCTAAAACTCTGAGAACTGAAATCTGTATTCAATTCCATCTCCTGTGAGCTACAATTTGCCTTGTTGGGGGAAGTATCTGGACTGTGCTTTGTGTGTGGAATATGTCAGCAGGCGCAGTCTGAGATGGTGCTTGGGTGGCTATAGACTGATGTTTCTAGGGTTTAGGACAATATTTGATGGCTATTTAATAGCTTGACTCATTTACATCAGTTGAGTAATCATCAGTTTAAATGTGTTCAGACTTTGTTTTCTGGATTAGGTAGGCCTTCTGACAATGAGGGATATGACACTACAAGACTGGTTTTTATTGACTCTTTTAGGGGCTATCCCCTCCACGATTGCCTAAATAACCAAATGAAAAGTAACACATTGTGCCCAGCTGGCGTGGCTCAGCAGTTGGGCTTTGACCTATGATCCAGGAGGTGGTGGTTCCATTCCTGGTCAGGGCACATGCCGGGGTTGTGGGCTCGATCCCCAGTAGGGGGCGTGCAAGAGGCAGGCGATCAATGACTCTCTCATCATTGATGTTTTTATCTTTCTCTCTCCTTTCCTTTCTCTGAAATCAATAAAGACTTTTTTTTTTAAATGGTGTCATTTTGCTTCATGAACATTTCTGTACAGTTCAACAACAGTGCCTTTGAAATTCTGGAGCCTTGACTGAAATAAAAACTGTGAAGAAGTGAATTCTGGGGTGAAAGCTGCAGTTGCAAAAGAAACAAAGCACAACATTCCTGAGACATTTCTACCCAAACTGCCAAGACTGCTCATGTTGATGAAAATAGTATGAGTGTGCATCAGAGTCAGATTTGGCTGAGGAAAAGCGGATCATTTCTCCGACTCCTCCATGGAGACCGAGTTGCAGTGGGGCGAGCGAGATCTCTGCCCAAATTCTCCCAGGAGTTAGTGGCACGTTCAGAAGAGGAAGGAGCGATCTTGATTCTGTGTCCAATGTTCTTTCGCCCCCGGAGTGCTGTAAATGTGACAAATTATCTTATTAGTTTAGCCTAGTTCAGCATTTCCTCAAGTGTGGGATGTTAATAGGTGTTACATGAAATAATAGTTTCATGGTCAAATGAGTATAGAAAATGCTGTTAAATAAAATTAAACACATTTCTTCATTTTAGGCTTCTCTGAACCTTTACTATGTTAATATATATCTTGACTCATAAAGAGGGAAATCAAATAGACAGCATTTCCCAAAATTATTTGACCACAGAAACTTCTTTTTCACAGAATAACTCATGGGAGACACTTTTAGAAGGAAAAGTAAAAATGAATGTCTTTCTACAACTCAAAGACTGATAGAAATTATAATTCAACCTAGATGGTTCTGAAGATGAGGTTAGTATGATGGTGTATGTCAACTGTAATTGAAAAATAAAAAATGATTTAAATAAAGAAAAACAACAACAACAACAAATAGATGAAGCTAACAAAGGGACTACATACAGAGATCTGAGCAGAGTTAAGGAAACCAAAACAGGACAGTGAGCCACCCAGGCGGGGACAGCAATGCAGGAAGCACTCCAGCTGCACTGAAGGAGCAAGGACAGGAGCCCAGTGCCCGCTCCAGAGTGGAGCTGAGGCTGTAGGTGGAACCTAGCATCTCAGGGATGTGGCTTCTGCAAGGGGCACCTTGATGAAGGAGGGAGGGAATAGGGAAGAAATGGGGAAGAAATGTCCCAATTTCTTTGTCTTCTCCCCCTCTGATTCTGTGGGTGCCTCCTGTTGGTCAAATGTGACTGAAGCCAGCCAGCAGCGTAGCCTAGGCTTTGCAGCTTCTAGGTTCAGCCTCTCAAAACCAGAGTGTGCCATGCACTTAGTCAGGTTGTGCGGATCAGTTCCTTACATTTCACAACAACCCTCTAAGGTAGGAACCGTGCCCATTTACAGATGAGGAAACAGACACACACTCACATAGCGGGCGAGAGATGGATTCAGCTCCAGGTTTAGCTGCCTGCCTTCCATTTTACCACATTGCTGAGCCAGAAAATAGCAAACACTTAACGAAATCTTAAAGAACTTGCAGAAGGAGTTTTTCATCTTCAGTTTTGAGTGATTTCACCTTATCACTAGCAGGATTAATCCTCTAACAGAGTGAATAAGTTTGATTTGGAGGGTTCTTTTCCCCCAGAAGGAGAAAGGCCTTATTTTATTCATCCCTATAATCCTAGACCCAAGCACAGTGCCTAGCACTGAGTGAATATTTGTTGAATGAATGCAAGAATGAATGCATAAGCGAGGAAACTATAAATCAGCATTCCAAGGACATTTTCTCACAGCTCTGTTGGGACAGATTTGGCCTATCAGTCTATTTTTAAATGTTCTGGCTTATTTGAAATGGGAAATTTTCCATATGGAGCATCTGCTCATGGCATTTTTTCTTGGATGGCTAGGATACCGCTCTCCTTATAACCCCCAAATACACACATTAAACACACGTGTATGTGTGTGCACCAATGCATTGCCTTCCTGCCTGCATCTCTGCCGTACTAATCTTTTCTGTTCAGTCATCAGGTCTATAAGATTGACCTCTAGAAGTGCTGGAGATTACCAGCCATATGCCAAACCTCTTCCATTTCCCTCAGTCTTATAGTAGCTCCCTGTTGCTCATCAGCTTACTACCTATATGTTGAATTTAACTGAAAAATTCATTTTCCACTCTACAATTCTAATTGTCCTGTAGTCTAGCTCCAATGAACCTTATTCTATCCATCCAGAGTGAACCCTCCTATCCGATCAGGCTGGATTTCTCCGTCGAAGACGCTGTGGTCATTCTCCCCCCCCACCTTCATCCACTTATGTTCCCCAGACAATACCCCTTTTCTTTCTTGCATTCCTTCATCTGTTCATTTATCTACTTACTCATTGAGCTCTTACTATATGCCAAGCGCTGTTACGCTGAAGCAAATACAAAGAAAAATGTAGCTTGGGCTCCAAGAAGTGCCAAATCTTTCATGGGAGCCTGAGACACTGAGCAAGGACACACATTGCAGTGGCCGAGCGCTGCAGTGAAGCCACGAGGCCAAGGGAGCGAGCCAGGGAGGGACAGTCCAGCAGTTCAAGAACCAGGTCTGTTCCAAGTGCCAGCGCATTGTGAGAGCTGAACAGATATTTGTTTATTGAAGGGATGGAATAACATTTGAAGTAGCTTGTAAAGAATGTCCATCTCTATCCTTTAAGAAACAGCTCAAAGTCTTCTCCCTGCCCACTCAGAAATAAAATGCTCTCACAGTTCTTAGGGTGTTTTATCAAATTTGCTGCCTTGGATTGTTCTGTATTTTATGCATCCAATAACACTGTGAGCTTCTATTAAACCCAGATTATAACTTACAGTGATTTTTCACATATCATCTAGCACTGTGCTGGGTGTACAATAAATGTGGGATAATGGTTGGGAATTCAGTTGAATTGATTCTAATAAAGTTGAAATACTTGCATATAGACACCCAATTGGAAGGGGTAAGTACACATAGCATTTTAGGTGGGGTGATATAGATCCATCCTAGGAGAGCTTCCTAAAGTCATGTTACTAGTAAGCTAGAGATCTTGTTACAAAAAAGATTCTGCGTCAATTGGGTGGTACCAGAAATTCTATATTTCTAAGATTCTGGACCATGAACCACACTTTGAGTTGTAAAATGTTTGAGGAAAGAGTGACAGAAAATTACACTTAATTGAGTTCATGTTATGTATCAGGTACTGTACAAGGTTCTTTGACTACATTAACTTAATGGTTTCCACATATATTCATAGATTGGTACAATCAGATTACCTTAGGATGTCTTTATACAAATTCTCAGGACTCATTTGTAGAGATACTTGCTCAGAGATCCTGGGGTAGACAGAAAAATCAGTATTTTTTAAAAGCTCTGAGGTGATTCCGACACAGTGTAGCAGTCAGAATTCTCAAGATGACCTTCAATGGCCATTACTTTTTGTGTAATTTCGTCCCCTTGAGTGTGGATGGAACCTGTAAGTATAATGAGATCACTGTCATGATTGTGCCACATTATATGGCATAAGGAGGATTATAGGGTGAGTCTAATCTAACCACACAAACTCTTTAAAAGAAGAGTTTTCTTTGGCTTGTGGCAGAAGAAGTTGGAGGGATTTCAAATGTGAGAAGTCAATATACCATATTGCTGACTAGAAGGTGAGGAGGGCCCTGGAAGAAGAAATGCAGGTGACCTTAGGGGCTGAAAGTCATGCTCAGCAGAAAGCCAGCAAGGAAACTGGAACCTGGGTCCTACGACCACATGGAATTGAACTCTGCCAACATCCTGAATGAGCCTGGAAGCTGATTCTTCCCCGGAGCCTCCAGATAAGAACATGGCCTGGTCAATACCTTCACTCTGGCCTTGGGAGACCCTAAGTGGAGAACCCAGCTTAGACTTCTCACCTACAGAACTGTGAGAGAAAAAATGGGTGTTGTTTTCAGCTGCTAGGTGTATGGTAGTTTGTTATGCAACAATCAAAAACTAATGCGTAAACAGGTTTGAGAATGACTGATTAACATGCTCTGATATATAAGCATTATTGTCCCCACATCATGGATGACCAGATGGGCTCAAAGGGAATATGTTCTTTTTCTACAGTCTGACACCTAATGGTAGAACCATAATTTGAATTTATATATATCATTTCACTTTCAAGTACCCTAACTCTCAAAAAATAAAAAAAGACAGGGATATTAAGCAGGAAGGAAATAGGAAGACTGGATGAAGCTGAAGTAGACATTGAAAAAATGACTTCTACTTCTTTGATGTGCCCACAGAAATTTCAGACTCCAATTGGTCCCTATTAAGGCAGCTCCATGGGTGGTTTGAACAGATCAGGGCGGGCTGGGATAGTCTTTCAAGCTTACTGTAGTCACAATTCGTGAATTGGAGATACTATACAGTCAGATTCTCCTGACAGTGGCTCTTAAGGTTGGCAACGCAATAATTATGCCTGAGGGGCAGAGACAAATGTCTGGGCTTGGTCCTTACCCAGGGTCTTGCATTCTCCTGGCTCTCTAGAGATAAAGAGAACCCTTAGGGCAGGCCCCCAACAGTGTTTCACCGGCTTCCGAGAAGAGACCTCAGTACCTAGTGATGTCAGCTGGGGTGCGGAACGTTCAGACTCGATGAAGCTCTGTCCGCTGGCTATTGAACCAGGAGCGGTCCGTCCTGGTGAAGGAGCACAGTGTGATGTGTGCTTGCTCCCAGCGGGTCCTCTCCTTCTTGCCCTCTGCTCTCCAGACGCTAAGGAACGTTGGGACCACGGGAAGACGGCCCGCTCATGGGCTCGCTCATTCGCACATTCTGCCTGCACAGCGTCAGCCTTCGTCGGTGTGCTCAGTGGGACGCCGAGGCAACTGGGCTTCATCAGATCACCGTTTTAACGCAAAATTAAAGGCACCTTCTCTTCGGAAAGAGTAAAAATAAAACCTATGCCCGATTTTGATTCCATCTTTTGAAAGAGTTTTAAACTATATTAATACGTTTGCATGGGCAAGTTCCAAAAGTATGTAATAGAAACTCTACAGAAATGCATCCAAGAGTAACTAACTGAGTTCAAGTTTCCAAATAGGGGCGGCGCTGACTTCGCTCGTCCCTGTTCATTCGCGTCGTTCATTCCTTTGCTCCAGGAATCTACAGCGGGCACCTCCGACGTGCTGCAGAGGGAGGAAAAAGCACAGCGGTGAATGAAACAGAGCCTTGCCCTCAAAACCGAGCCCAGGTCACTAGACGCACGCAGGATGCCCCACTCGGCGCGCCAGCTGCCCTGACACACGGGACCCCTGTCTGTGGCGGCAGAGCCTGAACACCAGAGGACTGTGCCAGGAGATTCTCTGCCAGGCTGAGTTTTTCTCCTTTAATCTGCTTGTAAAACCCTCGCTTTCCATTTGCACAGCCACTCCATCAGGATTTTGATGAAGCCGAGGACAGGAAGCCCATCTGTATGTAAAAAAGGAGAGGCACCGCTCAGTGCCTTTTGGATTTCTCCTCTGACAAGTGGTTGGCATCTGCTAACAACACTTCTTTTCCTGAGCTTTGTAACGTTGCCACACTGAGAACGGAGCTTTGAAAAAGGAGACGGAGCTGTTAACAAACGCCTTTGTTATCTGTGGAACTGATTATTGTACAGTGGTTCACAGAAAAAAATTTGATGCGAACCTTGTCTCAATATTTACCTGCTCCTCCCAGGAAATACTGTGGTAAGAGAAATTCCCGCGGTACAATGAACATCAGCGTGCCCGAGGTGAATGGTGCCATTCACCGACCCGCGGGCCCTTTCCCGTCTAGGGAAAGCACGTGATAAGGCCCCAGGAAGAATTTCTTATTAAGTGCTCGGAGATCTTTTGAATCTGATGGCTGTTTGAACTGTTGAATATACCTCCCCCACCTCTTTCATTTGAGAAATACTTAT
Organism: Miniopterus natalensis; assembly: GCF_054644295.1. Taxonomy (NCBI): domain Eukaryota; kingdom Metazoa; phylum Chordata; class Mammalia; order Chiroptera; family Miniopteridae; genus Miniopterus; species Miniopterus natalensis. The sequence continues at coordinate 34,379,856 of NC_142089.1, read as the reverse complement.
TGAAACCTTCAATACGCCAAGCCCTTTGCTGGCATCTTGGAATGTACGAATGAATGAAACAAAACCAAGACAGGGTGGCCATCGTGGAAATAATGTCGGGTGGAGGAGAGGAATGTTTTACAGTCAGTTCCAGTGCATGTGATAAGCGAAGATTGTGGAGTACCTGAGCAGGGGACACAGTGCAGTTGGAGATCGAAGGCAGCCACTTCCAGGAAATGATTTTTAAACTAATACTGGAAGGATAGGTGGGAATTAGGAGTAATCCAGGCACTTGGGATGGGTGGGTAAGGGGGGACAGTGAGGAATAGGGAAGTGGCATTTTCTAAGCAGAGAGGACAGCACATAAGAAAAAGTTGAGGTGAAAGAGAACATGGCAAATAACCTTGGGCAAGTTGCTGAACTTCTCTAAGCCTCAGTTTCCACATCTCTAAAATGGGGGTAATGATAAGGCCTATCTGGTAGTGTTGTGTGGGTTAATTGGATGGTCCGTGTAGAACCTTTAGTTTGGTGTTTATTAGTATGTGCTCACGGCATGTTAGCATTTTTTTCGTTTACTGAGGAGCGAAGAAAAATCCAAGATCAGGATTGCTGAGCTTTCCGGATTCTCTCCCAAGCTTGTACGCCAGGCTTCCTTTACAACCAGAATGTAGCCTATGTTGCATATAAGAAGCTCTCCCATGTACAGATGTAGCAAACATTTGTTCTTTACATGTCTGTACCTGACTCAAAATGATCAGTTCTTTGCAGACAAGTGCTAGGTCTTATTTATTTCTGTATCCATGAACATAATATAGTGCATGGTACAAAATAGTTTTTCAATAAATATTTCATGAATGAATGAATAAATAGAAGAGAATAGAAGTCATAAAATAGAGTACACTAAAATAAAACAGAATGGAGACCAATAAAATCCCCTTGAATCCTGGTGCTGAGCTAAGTGCTGCAGGAAACTCAAAGAATAGCTCTTGAATTCAGTCACTGAGATATTTACTGTGTAAGGACTTAGAAAATTGCTGCCCAGGCCACCAAAAGTTCAGGACAGCAGGAGAGAAAAAAGCACACTCACCCTACATTTCTTCCTCCTTGCCTCTGAGAACAAATGGTGGGCATCGCATTTCTTCTGTATGCCTCTCTTGAGGCTAAGCTATATCACATGATAATAAAACCTAAGACCCTTAAAATATACATTCTTATTATATTGTTATTTCAAGAATTATATGTTCACACTTTTACAATATGGGTATTTTTGAAAACATTTGAAATGTGCCCAAACATAGCAGTAACCTCTGTGTCTTTGCCTTTCCCTATAAACTGCACATTTTATCACTTGCAAGTCGCTATCATTAATCCTGCTCTAAAGATGGGGACACTGAGGTTCATCACAGCCAAGGGAGTGATCCAGAGTAGCACAGTTGGTAAGCAGTACCGCTGGGACTCAGATCCTGACAAGGTCCTTGGTATGCCACGACAAAAGGGTATGGATGCCTTCTAAAAATACAATATGAAGCCCTTGATGTCTTTGGGTTTGGTAAACATATTTGCTTTATATATCATATTCTATTCTATTCTATTCTATTCTATTCTATTCTATTCTATTCTATTCTATTCTATTCTATTCTATTCTATTCTATTCCCTTTCTCCTAGGCCTAATGGTTCTCCCTCACTGATCCATTTATCTGGATCCCACTCTTGTTTGGGGATTTAGCTAAAGTTGTATCTCCTCCAAGCTGCCTTCTTGAACATGCCAAGCCAGACTAATCACAGCCTTCTCTGGACTGTGTATTAGGCCATTCGTTTTGCACCACTGGCTTAATGCTTCGTAAACACTCTGTTACATACGTAGCTATCTTTTTATTTACATGCTAGGTCCTCAGCTCAAAAATAAAACCAGCAGGTGTTAGACCTGGGAAGCCCCTTACTCTGAGCTCAAATCTTAGTTTTGTCATTTTGGATCTGTATGTCCATGGGCATGTTATCTAACTTCTCTGTGCTTTAGTTTCTCATTTTAAAAATGAGACTAACACTGCCTTGTCATATGGGTGTTGTAAGAAGGAAATGAGTTCATGCATTTAGAGCATCTGGCAGTTTTCAGTGGCTATTAACTATTTTCTGAAGCCAGTGCTTAAAGACATAGAGCTTGTTCTTCATATTAAGGCGAGTCTGAGGAAGGAAGGTGCTGGAGTTCTGTTTTACCCACCTCCTTTGTGGGCAATCCTCATGCCACCGGAATCACTGGAGCTCCAAATATCATAGTTTAAAAAACCCTAATTCACCCTACATCCTGTCTGAGCTAAAGAAACAAAGGCCTAAAGAGGGAAAGTGACTTGTCTAAGTTCACACAGCCATAACCAGCGGGGAAGTCTGACCTCGGGCCGGTGTTCTCTACACTTGCACCACAGGAGACCACATCGTACCATCAGTTATCCTTTGTATATTCTTTTCTCCACCACCCAGCCATACCCCCAGTAACAAGCCATACATGGTTTCATTCATCCACTTAGTCAAGTACGACTAAGCCTAGTCCCTGCATTTACGGAGTTCACACTACTGGGGGCAGGGGATAGAAACATAAGTGATAGTTACGATAGAAGAGAATCGGTGTGATGATAGAGGAATGCACAGAAGCACCGATGGAGGGTAATCCATCAGCCTTGAGCAAAATGTGAGAGCATGAGTAGGAGGTCACCAGGCAAACTGAGCAGTGGGAGGCATTCCTGGCAGAGGGCACAGCTTGGGCAAGCACACAGGGGCAGGGCACAGCGTGACATCTGAGAGGAACTGCAAACAGTTTCCTTTTCCTGCTAGAGTATGGAGCCGCAAGACAGAAAGTGGGGAGGGATGGGCCTGGAAGAGAAAGTGGGGGGTCACTTACAGAGGCAGGAGCAGGGTCATGCGTTAGAACCTCTGTGGACTGGTTTTGGTTTTCAGAACTACACGTTTCACTTTGAAGTTGAGAGGGTTTTATTTGTGGGGAAAAGAGGAAAAACAACCCATGTTTTTGAAGGAGCATTAAAACAGAGCGTTACAAAACATATGTTTCTATCTTCTAAAATGATGGAAAAGGGAAAATTCTCTCCAACATCAGGCTGGTGCAGAAATGCTGAGAGTCAACAAATAAAGACATTGACCAATCGCTCTGTGTGTTGCTCTGGTCCAGATCCGCTTTGCTAAATGGAGATTCAGCCATGAGGGGAGCTACCAAATACTGTTCAAAGCGCACTGTGCTCCATTTCTAAGAACACATGTTTCAGATCAGAAAAGGTGGAAATTCTAAAGAGCTTGAGAAGAGACAATTAATTGATGTGCTTAACTCTGGCCAGGTGTGGGAGCTGACAGTGAGGCACACCCTCCCTGTGTCTGCAGGCCCTCCCCAGTGATGCTGAGGGCTGGGGGCTAAGGGGAGAGAAGGAAAGGGCCTCTGTGGCTGCAACAAGGAGTCCTGGCAGCTAAAGTCTATTTATTAGTGTCTCTGCTCCTCCCCTGCTGTTATATTAATATAATGAATTGCTCACAGGTGCATCAAATGAGGTTTAGATGATAGCTGGGAGCTTTGTTACCCAAACAGGCCAAATTAGGAAGAACAGATGCATCAGGCAAACTACAATCCCTCAGCAGAAGTACAAAGCTCGAATTAATGAAGGTCGGTGCTCACATTTGGCCTTGATGGCCTTCACAGCAGTGGGATTCGGCCCCCTATTTAACTCTCGCTTGCCAAGAAGTACTCCCTGCCTTCACTTCTGTGGGGATAGGACAGATGGGGTGAGTTTCCCAAGGATATTGTCTTCTCCCCCCAAATAATAATGAAAATAAGAATAGTGATAAGAATGACAGGTGCCATGGGCTGGGCCTTACAGTATGGTTGAGCAGATTTTCCCCTGAACACGAAGGTTCCAAAACAAAGGGACAAATAAGGGCTGACTGCATCCTGTGTTCAGCTCCCTACACTGTGTGCCCTGCATGGGCTGTGTCCCCTACAGGAAGGAGCACTTTTTCTAACCATTTAATCATTGGCATAACATTATCGTCTGTTCCACCAATGGTGCACTCCAGCCTTTGCACCTTGTCAGAGGGAGAGATTTTTTCTAACCTTCATGAAAGCGGCCTATGAGCTAGTGGAGGCCCCACAAATATTATCTCTAATCCTTACACAAACCCTGTGAGGTGGGCATAGTGTTAGGATCTTCAGTTTACAGGTTAGAAAACTGAGGACCTGAAAGACTGAGCAACATGATGATCGTTACATGTGGCACAGCAAGGATTTGACCTGAGGCGAATTCCACTTCCCTTCTGCCTTAAACTAAAGTGAACAGTTTCTTCTCTCCATCTCTAACTCCAGGAAGAGGAATGAGAAGGGAGACAGAGAAAACATTTGTGGCATGAGAAGAGCTGTGTAGTCAAGAGATCTAAGTTGGATCTTTGTTTTGTGTAGAACTTGCTTTGAGTCCTGGAGTCAGTGACTCCTCTGTATTTCTGTGTCTTCCTTTAAAATTAGAATTGCACTGGATGGCTCGTCTCCAAAGTCCCTTCTAAAGTTTAATGTCCAAGAACTCCAGTGGTACACTTTTTTCTGTAAGAAAATATTAATAATATATTGACTCCATGTATTTTAGAAGGTGATCTGGCAACACGCGCCCAAGACCATAAAAATGCTTATGCATTCCCTTAGGTACAATCATTGCAACTCTGGAGACTATCCCAAGAAAAGTATAAAAGAGAAAAATAAAGCTCTGACTACAAAGTTGTGGCATTTGTCATCATGACAAACTGCCTACACCTAAATGCCCCACAATGGGAAACATGCACATATATATTAGAGCATATATATGGGATGGGATGATTTCCCCACCAAATCTGATACCTCTCCATGTGGAAAGATGCATATGTGTTTGTGAAATAAAACAGAATGGAAAATAGAGAATTTAAAATTGTTTGTAAACTACAAGCATAAAAACTATTTACAGATTGGTTGATTGAAAGAGAACTCAACATAAAATAGTTTAATAGGTTTATGAGTAGTTTACAAAATTATAATTTTTGTCCCACTATTAATTTGATCAATTAAAGTTATTTCCTGAAACCTTTTTAACTTACATATTTATCTTGTGATTTTAAAAGTGATGCTCATGATACAAATGTTCTAGATTTAAAAAGTATAAAGAAAGGGAAAACATTCAAATTCCACTAATCATAGTAAAGGATCTTGAGATTTTGGTCTTTTTCTCATTTTTTAAACATTGATTTGGGTTTTCCTTTAAGTGGGTAGATCATTCTCTTTATATAAATCTGAATCATGTTTTTTTATTTGACTTTGTCATATTTTTCCATGTCATTAAAAATATTTATAAACACATAATACATTATTTAATCCATCACTTAATTCAAACTCTGTTAGATATTTAGGTTATTTCCAATATTTCTAGAAAATTCTGAAATGGTCCTTTTAATGTGCATCATTGTCTTAATTTTGGATTAAGAGTAAATGTCTTTTTTTCAATTAAAGCTTCTCATTCTTGGGTTTTATAGTCCATGTTATTTGAAGTCAATAAGGATTATTCTTCAGGACATTTTTATTTTTATTTTTAGGTAGGGACACATAAGCGGCATATTATTTGAGCCCTTACACACCTTTTTTTTTTTTTTTTTCACCTTCACACATTATGATAGTTTAGCTCATCATAAAAGTCTTGAGTTGCAACTTTTTATCCTGAGAACTCTCTGGGCTTTTCTTCATTGTCTTCTGGCTTGAAATGTTGGAGACAAGTCTGAGGCAAGCCTGCAAGTGATCATCTTGAAGGAAACTGAAGATTGTGTTTGGTCAGAGCACATTTAGGATTTTTAAATTTATAATTCAAAATTATTGTCTGTATCATTTAATCCAGCAATTTAACTTTGACAAATGTTCCTGATAGAAATAAACAGAAATGTAGTTGTTTATAGTTAAGTTTATAAGAAAGTTATATTTAGAATTATGAAAAATTCGAATTATTTAATGACCAACAATAAAGCATTAAATAATTTATGATATGATGGACTACTATAAAAATATTTGAGAATACTTAAGGACTTGAGAAAGTGTGACACATTGTAAGTTGAAAAAAGAAAGCTACAAAAGAATATGTATAGGAGATAGATAGATAGATGATGATAGATAGATGATAGATAGATAGATAGATAGATAGATAGATAGATAGATAGATAGATAGACAGATGATAGACAGACAGATGATAGGCTACATATAAATTTATGTGCCTGTACTTATATATGGAATGTCTTACTGGAAGGAGAACAAACACACCCGTGCAAACACCAAAATATTTACCACAACTTATTAGTAAAGCTGTGTGAACAACCATTTTTTCTAGGCTCTTCATAGGTGTGACTTTTGGCAACTGATTTTACCTAAAATATAGTAAGCTTTTCTAATTTATAGGTCCAAATCCTTGTGTTTCGTTGTTGTTTTTGTCTTTCAGAAAAATTTTCCTCGATAATATCTTTGATGATTGCTTCTGTTCCTCAATTTTATCTTCTGATTATTACTCCTTTCGATTGCCCTCATTTGCTTCTCAGACACACCTCTGATTCTTAGATTGGATGCTTCTCTACTGTTCTCTGTCTTTATCATCTTCCTTGCAATTATTTTTATCTGTTTTGCCTTTTTTATCCCTCTGGGAATTTTTCGAACCTGTCCTATTCATCAAAAATCCCTTTTTTCTCAATGTCTGTTTTATTCTTTACTATTTCCAATGTAGACATTATTTTTGTTGTTACATTTTTAGTTTACTTCCATTTTTTTCTTCTTGTGGCTTTTGGCTCCGGTGTCATTGAGATCATACCTTTTTGCATACACTGAGGATGCCAAACAGATTTTCAAAATTATTTCTTCTAGAGTTCTTGTAGTTGATACTTTTCAGAAGTCCTTTGATTACATAATTTCTTTCCCTTATTCTATGGCACTTTTTTTTTTTTTTTTTTTTTTTTTGCAGTCCCCATGTTGATATTGTTCCTCCTTTAACAGAAAGATCTATTCAGATCTAGTGTTTGCCAACGAATGTAATACGTAGATTTCCCTTGACCCCAATTTCTGTCCACTGACAAGCTGGCCTAATTCCTTTAACATATCTGCAGCTGGAAGGCAGATTGATGCACAGAGTTCTCTGTACAATTCTTGTGTCTACTGCACATTTGTTTAGTGCTGAACTAAGACAGGCTCTTCCCTCTCCACCCTGCTCTCGAGGCTCCTGGACACTCTAAGCAGGTGAAGTATATGGACAACAGCCCTCAGGATTCGCTGCTATGGGCTCCCTGTTTCCTCTTCTGTCATCCGTGGCAATTTAAAATTTTCACTTGTGGACGTCATACCTCTTCAGATTCACTGCACCACCATTAACGTTTTGTCTGTCTTTCTGATTCCAGTTTCGTTTGTTTGTTTTTAATTCTGGGATTTATGGTTTCGAGTGTTATAAAAAGAGGATTCTAATATGGGAGGAACTCATTTAGAAGGAGGACACTGGCCCACTGTTCAAGTTGAAACACCTTCCTTTTCTGGAATCAGAGGGGAGATAGCTGGGAAAGGCTGAAGAATTGTCCTTTTAAGGAACAAATTGGTGTGATATGGTGAGAATATTGATCATATTGTCAAACAGTTCAATGCTCATAGGTAATGAGCAGTTCTTGAATAATTTGTCACTATCTTGACACTAGTTATTGGTGTGTTTTTATGAGTTTTTGGATTTTCTGTCTTTATTGGATGATTGAGAGAGGCTTCCTTCAACTACTTCCTAATATTATTTTCAACCAAAGGCCTATGATTACTAAAATTCATATAATAACTTTGCTTTACTGTTGAATATAAATGTACATGTTTTAAGGCATTTTTATTTTAAATTTACTCTGTGATTTGAATTCTAATATAGAGTCCATTCCCGGTGATCGGATACCTCAGAGCCCCAACATCTGCAGTCTTTCTGATTATAGCTGATTTGATTTCTGGGTCAGTCTTGGACTTTGCTAATAGTGAGAGATGCTGTATTTTTTTCAATAATTTTTCACAATTCCTTCATTACAAACTGAGTAGCCACTGGCAGATTTGACTGCTGTATATGAAAAACTGTTGAAGAAACTGTTTAGCTTAGAAAAGAGAAAAACAAAGAAAACACTTGAGAGCTGATCTTTCGGTATTTGAATTGCTGCCATGCTTCAGAGAATAAGCTCACTCTATATAATTCCAAGGAGCAGGACTAGGGACAATAGGCGGATGTTATAGGGAAAGAAGTTTGAATATTAGATTGCAAGTTTCCGAAGGATCCTGTTGGCTTTGTTCATTGTATCTACAGCATCAAACACAATGCCTTAACCATAATAGATGCTTAATAAATGTTTACTGAGTAAATGTTGTTAATCATTTGAAATCCATTTTTTTATAATGAATTCAAGCAAGGAATGTGCTATCATTCTTTGGTCTATAAGGAATTCCTGACTGGAGAAGACAGATGTACTGAATCTACCTAAGTCTTCCAACTCTAAATTCTGTGACTGGGGGCCCCAACTACAGATCAGAATAGAGGGTCTTTACTTTTAATTCCATATTTAATAGAATCATGAATGATACAGCGTGGTGGAGTAAAGTCCAGGGCCCTGCTTCCTGGTCCCCCCTTAGCTGGCTATGTCACCTTAGGTAAATTGCTTGATTGTGTTGGGGAAATCGTATCTCCTACAATAGTTTTCGTCTTCATTATATCACCCTGATGATTAATGCTGATCTTCTAAGTGGTTTTCTGCCTCCAGGCACCCTTCTCAAATCCACTGTGGTTGGAGGGACCTTTGTTAAACCTACTCTGACCAGAACTTTTCTCTTTGGAATTCTTCCCCATAGCCTAAGGATAAAGTTCATACTCTCCATGTACCATAAAGAGACAAAACTCCAGAATCAAATTAGATTTTCATGCTGCTAATTCCCAGCTGTGTAGCTTTGGTGTGTTTCAGTGTCCTTTTCTGTAAATTTAACATAATGAATATTACTACCTCAGGTTTACAAGAATTAAATTACTCTGTCTTCTCTTCCCCCACCGTGTGTGTGTGTGTGTGTGTGTGTGTGTGTGTGTGTGTACACACACACACATGTTGGCTGCTCCATAAACTGACTCTTCCCTTCCTATCCAATCTTAGCACTGCTACAACTACTTCTAATCCCCTGTACCTTCCAAGAAATAGTCCTTGTCTTTGAACAAGCTTTTTCCCATCTACATGGAATCTCCTTGGATCTTCCTTTGGATCATGATCCCCTTTCATTTTTCAAGACCCAGCTCTGCACCTTCTCCTCTTCTTTCCCTGCTTGTCCTCTCCCTGCTCAATGAGTTGTCCCCTCTCCTTTATATGCATTATTATTCTTTTCACATATCTTTATGAAGGTACTTGCGACACAATGTTGGCATAATTTGATTATATTCTGCCTCCTCCACTGGACTGATCTCTCTTTGAAGATAGAGATTTTCATGTCTTCATGTTAGGACTTCCAGAGCTCAACTTAATTCTTGGTGCATGATAGGCATGTGCTAAAGGTCTGTTCAATGAGTGAACGAATGAACAGAATATAACATTCTGGGATCTCTAACCATAAAGGTAACTTTTTCTTTCATCTAGACACATATCACCTTCAAAAAAATATATTGGTTTATGGATAGCTACCTCATTACCCCTATAGCTCCACCTCCAAGACAGGCAGGACTTAGTTTTATCAGTATAAGTGGGAAAAACAGGAGCCCATTTGCTATTACTCATCTGAGGGTCTGAAGAATAGCAGTTGAGACTGGGCACAGTAAACCTGACCCACAAGTACCTTACCAGAGGTTTGCAACATGAAAGGTGACTGGCTCATAAGTGTCCTCTCTTCTAGGTTGTCAGGGCTACTAGCTATTGGGGAAGACTTGTCCCGGAGTCTGGGAAGAGCTGCTTCAATAACCATTCAAGAACTAGTAGAGTTGAAAAGATTATCTTCTTCCAATGGCACCATTTCCCAAACTGAAACTAATCAGCCAGATTTTGTTTTTCTTCTTATGTGTGCTTGGAGAAATAAAGTCATGTCTACCATAAGCAGCTATAACTTTTTTTAATGCGATAAACTAAAAATACATACAATACTCCATAATGCATTTACATCTTAGGTTTGTAATTAATGCAAATTATGCAAGATTCATATACAATGTGATTAGACTCCTCCAGCACATAATTTATGGTTGAATTAACAAAGAAGCTGATTAAATGAGAAAATGGATTTCTGTTGTTACACTTTTTTTTTTTTTTTTGGTTATGTTTTCAGCAAGAAATGACTGAGTACATGAAGAAATTAGATTACGAAGTTAGAATTGTGGTTCAGGGTAGGGACCCTAGGCTTGGGCTTCCTTCTTAGAGATCAGCAAACCTGCAGAGCTATATTATACTTTCTGATAGTATACTGTGAGGCAAGTTTTTTGTTTTAAAATATACCTTTATTGATTTCAGAGAGAGGGAAGGAGAGAGAGAGAGAGAGATAGAAACATCAATGGCGAGAGAGCCATTGATGGAGCCCGCAACCCGGGCATGTGCCCTGACCGGGAATCGAACCCCGATCGCCTGGATCCCAGGTCGATGCTCAACCGCTGAGCCACGCCCGGCCGGGCTGTGAGGCAAGTTTCAATGAAACAACATTTGGCTTTTGCAGCTCTGACGTATGAACACATGGGTGATTCGCCGACTCACCAGCACACATTGTTTCCATTGCTGATTGACCAGGGGCATTTTCCTGACACTTATTCAAAATCACCTCAGCAGATTTTTCTCAGATACAAATACAGAAATTCTGTGTGTGGCTAAATTAAATCTTCTTGCTTGTAATTTGAGTGGTAGAACTGAATATAAACTTTGGAATAAAAAATAATTGGACACTTTCTCATTCATTAAAAGGGTATACTCTGTAAACTGATGATAAGTATTCAGAGACATGGGCTTTCATCTCCTAGACAAGAAGACTCTTGATGGCCCATGTCTGCCTCTTCTTAGTTTCTCTTTATTTTCTCTTCCCATGTAATCAGTGATCAGCTCTCAAATTCTACCAGTTCACTTTTACTTCTACAGTATTTCCTTCCTTCCTTCCTTCCTTCCTTCCTTCCTTCCTTCCTTCCTTCCTTCCTTCCTTCCTTCCTTCCTTCCTCCCTCCCTCCCTCCCTTCCTTCCTTCCTCCCTCCCTCCCTCCCTCCCCTCCTCCCTTCCTCCCCTCCTCCCTCCCTCCCTCCCTTCCTCCCCTCCTCCCTTCCTCCCCTCCTCCCTTCCTCCCCTCCTCCCTCCCTCCCTCCCTCCCCTCCTCCCTTCCTCCCTTCCTCCCTCCCTCCCTCCCTCCCTCCCTTCCTCCCTCCCTCCCTCCCCTCCTCCCTCCCTCCCTCCCTCCCTCCCCTCCTCCCTTCCTCCCTTCCTCCCTTCCTCCCTCCCTCCCCTCCTCCCTCCCTTCCTTCCTCCCCTCCTCCCTTCCTCCCTTCCTCCCTTCTTCCCTCCATTCTTCTTTTCCTCCCTCCCTCTCATGTTTATTGAGAACCTACTCTGGACAAGGCACTAAAAATACAGGGATGCATGGAACAGACAAGGTATGGTCTCTATTCACAGGTGCCTGTTACAGTGTCCTTTATAGTCTGCCTTTTCTTTAGAAGTGCAATGAGAAGTTCACATTGTACCAGGTAGAGCCTGGGACATAGAAAAGTGAGAGTCTGTGATCAGAGAGTCCTCGCAAGCAATGGTGGCTGCATAAACTTCACCTTCCTAACCTTGTAGACAGTTGCAGCGGCCCGGAAATGACATGAACAAGCTATGCCCGGGGACTGCCGGGGCCAGGGGAAAGGATGGTGTTGCCCCGAAAACCGAGCTCTAACGTTTTCAAGCTCTGGGGCTCCGTGCTGGTCGCTCAAGTTCCCTTCCGTTGCTCCAGCTGCAGTTCTCATCGTGCAGGGCTGTTGAGAGGATTCTGGGGAACTTAGGACTGTGTCTGCCCATCGCACAGGCCCGGGAAATGTTCAGTCCTGACCCTCTGAGTTTCCCTCCTCTCCCTGGAAGTTGACAGCATCTTTCCAAACCAGAGAAACGTGTATTCGGGGTTTCTTCTATTACAAAGCCAGCTGCCCTGGCTCCTGAGCTGTCAGCTGGGTATTGCGGCTGGGAGTAACTGAATTAAGGGCTTCATGGAAATGGCATTTCAAAAACAAACACTCAAGACTCTTTCTTGAAACGTCCCCCACATGCTGTTTGCTAAACATGGATTCTTCTGATAGTTTATAGTCTGGTGCAATCACAGATGTATGGTCTTTACCTCTGGGAAGCAGTGAGGGGTGGGGTTGTGACCTTAGGGACATGTTTATGTCCTTGGAGCAGTCATGCTATGTTAGAAAGACATTGGTTTTGGATCCAGACAGACCAGAGTTTGAATTCTTACCTCCCCACTACAAACTGTGTAGTGCTACAAATGTTATTTTGCTTGCTGAGTTAACAATAATGACGGCACTGGATAGACCTGAAGACCCCAAAGATTAGATGCACGTTTTCTCCTTGTTTGGGACTCTTAGATTCAGAGGTTGAGCTTCCTGTCCCTTTGAAGGATCCTCGTGTGGTATAATCTCCATTCACAAAACCTTCATCTCCTTAGGTGTTCCCTGACACTGTTATGTGAGTAATTGATATGACTAATTGCATTTTTAGAAGCTAAAGAACCCTTCTATAAACCAGAATGAAGCCTCAGTGTTGGAATTTTAGCCTTGGTTAGTCGATGAGGAAAGGACATACAGCCAAGCCAAGACCCTCCTGGCATTCCCTGAAACTCCTCACAGGAAAGATAGTCGTCTTCCTGCTACTTGTGAGGGTGTGTTCAAGATCACAGACCCTGGGGTCAAGCTGTCTGAGTTCAAGCCCTGGCTCCGCCACTTACTCACTGTGTGACCTTGAGCTAATTAGTTGGTTTCTCTGTGCCACAATTTCATCATGTATAAAATGAAAATAATAGTGAGAACTGCTTTGTAGAGCTACTGTGATGATCAAATGAATTCGTACATTTTAAATGCTTAGAACGGTGTTCATTCAATATTATGATTATTGCTATCCATAATCAAGCCCGAAGCATGGATTCAAATCTAGAGCCTCGGCTTATGTCTGTGTGACCTTCACTGGGTCATACAAATTCTCTGAGTCTCCAGTTCCTCATATGAAAAATGAGGATAATAATTGTGGTCTCAACCTTCTGAAAGAGTTGTGTTACTGGTGAACAGAGCAAATGTAAAGTGCTACCTTAGCCTAGGAAGTAAGGTTACTGTCTGAGGGTCCAACTCTAAGCCAACACATATCAGATCAAAATAGACGTATATGACATCACCTTAAAGTAAGAGATTTCACCTCCCAAACCAGAAAAAAGCTGAAGTTACACCTTATTAATTCATGGTAGGGGTGGGGGATCAGTCAAAGAAAGACAGTAAAGAGAGAGACATGAGGGTAAGTCTCCATGGTGCCCATCCAAGCACTAATTGGGACAGGGACAGGAACCCCGCTCAAGGACCACCAGCCCTCCACCACCCTTCAAAGATGTTCTTTCCATCTACAGGGTGAATGACTTGTGGCAAGTTATTTCATTTCATCTTGAAAGTCAAACCTTCTCCTGATAACTTGGCTGCCCTGGAGCAAAATGTCCTGGTTATGCTGATTTAACAGTATCACCCTAAAATCTGAAGTTGGAATTCACATGTATTCACCAGTCTCCTGTAAGGTCTGTTGTTGGCCATTACTCGTTCCCAAGCCTGCTCACTTCTAAGACAGACAAGATGTGTTTTATGACAAAGTCTTGGGGTCAATCATTAGCTTTTGGATGACTTGTCCAAGGTAAATGCCGCTTCGGGGGTTCTGTGGGAGGCCAGTCAGTCTCTCCTCGGAGGGTGGCCTGGAAGAATGTGCCATCTTTCAAACATCCGCAGGTGGCACTGAGGGTCACGTGCAGTAATGAATGTAAAAAGGGCTTTGTCAACTATAAAGCACTTTGTGCATATAAAGTGGGACGTGCGTGAAGAGAGGGACAGTGCTGGTCGGGGCATGAGCTTCAGGTTGCAAAATGGCCTGGATGGATCTTCTTGTAGATGACAGATGCCAAAGTAAAGTGATAGCTCAGGAAGAGTTCCAGGTGACAATTCCAGCCTCACCCCTTTGGAATTTGGATAAAGAGAGAGAGACCCTCATTTTAAATATCAAACACTCCCTGCTGATTCCTTGAAGGCCTGGAAACAGCAGGTAACAATGTGTGACTTTGAATTAAAACTGAATTCTCTGTGTCCTTCGATTCTCCCTCAATTGTGGACTGATTTTCTAAGAATTTAATTATCTAAGAACACAGCATCAAAGATATTAGACCCTTGTTAGTGTTAATTCAGACTTAATGTGCATGAGATTTAGAGATCTTGGGTACTAGGAAAATGATTTCAATTTAAATAGCCCTCTTTGTCCTACACATCACAAAACATCTTTTAACACAGTTTTTTTTCTTTTTTAACAGAATACTCTATAACCCAGGTCTCTCCCACTAAAAATAGATTCTCACTATGGAGAAGTCAGATGTTCTATAAATCAGCAGGGTGTGGTAGAAAGAACAAATATGGGTTTTAGTGCCTTAGAAACCTAAGTCCAAATCTTAGAGGTTCACCTTTCTCCATGCATCTGTGGGCATCTTTGAACCCCAGTAAATTAACCTCCTGGCAAGGACTCAGAACTGACAGAGGGCAAGTGGGGAGAGGAACCAAAGAGGAACAAAGGCAGAGGCGTGTGGAAGCTGGTGGTCCTGCTGGAGCCCGGGGTCTAGAATCAGCTGATCCATCCCACGGGAGGAGGGGCCACGGGATGAATGCTGGCATGAGGACTGAACAAGCCCATTGGGCTTTGTGACCTGCAATGAAATGATGGCTGATATAAAACAAGATACAGCCCTGTCTTAGGACGTCATAACTGCTTTAAAAGCGTTATGGTGTTTTAAATGAAATATGTATCACATGTGTTAACTGTGGGGTGATTGTATAGCAAAAGCCAATCCTACTGGAACACATTTATTTCCAAAATGTGACGTAAGCTCTGTGATGTAATAATTCCTTTGAAAGGCTTAAAGGAATCCTCTGTTCCTATAATCTGAAAGCGTGGCTTTGGGCAAATTGAAGTTCACTGTTTTCAAGTTTAAGATTAGAACTTTGTCATTGAACTAACAAAGATTTATGTGTGAATAATTCATTTTAAATCAGTGTCCCAGCTTACACGTGCTTCATTCATGTTTTAGATTGGAAATAATTTGAGGTATCCACTGTGGTGGAGCAGAGTTCCTGCCCTATTTACACCTCACGTCTCGAGAGCCTACCATCAATCGTGCCTTCCTAATACATGTGTAAGAGAGTAGGGCAGAACAGGTGATCCCTTTTCTTAAACCAATAACTTAAGTCCCAGAGAGACTAGGGGCCTTCTCAGAGCCACGCAGTGAAGTAGTAACACCCAAACAAGAACCCATAACTTCTGATTCCAAACTTAATATTCTTTTCAACAAAATAATATGGCACAGGGCCCACCACAAGCTTGGTCATTCAGTAGTAGGCAGTTTCTCCCTTATAATGTTGTTTCTCTCTGCTGTGATTGCCCTAAATCAGAAGCCAGTGTGCCCTCCTCTTTGCCCCTCCCCCTTCAAGGGCTTTGTTCCTAAAATCACATGCAGGTCCTGGCCAGATAGGTCCCTTGGTTAGAGAGTCGTCCCGGTACGCCAAGGTTGTGGGTTCGATCTCCAGCCAGGGCACATAAGAAGTAACCAATGAATGCATAAATAAGTAGAACAGCAAATCATTCTCTCTCTCTCTCAAATAAATCAATAAAAATAAATATATAAAATAATATTCAGTGTCAGTTTTTTACACGTTAGTGTAATTTAAGCCACTGTGGCCTCTCTCCCTTGGGCTTTTCTATTTTAGTCATTTTCTTCCCGTTGAATAATAGCAAGGCTCTATCTCCTATTATATAAATTTCAGGAACATAAGGAGCTTTAACAGTAAAGGCAACTAAAACTGTCCCCTCTACTAGAAGCCCTTAGTTAAAAACAAGAGCAACAACAACAAAACGCCTAGGATATAGCCAAGAACCTAATCTATAAAATATATTTTACCACAAGACTGGAAGCTACCTCAAGGAAGGAACCATAGCTGTCTTACTGGCTCTCGCATCCTCAGTGGTTGGATACAGAGGTCTGTCATATATTTAACACTAAGTAGTTCTAGAATGAATCAAATAAACCTAACAGATACAGCAAGTCATGTCAAATGTGTCACATTTTTGTAAACTGAGTAAAAGAAAGAAGGCACTAAATGGCAGACACATTTGAAAAGAGTTTCATAGCCATTGGGAAGATTGGAAAAGAGTTTTTTAAGGCACCTAAACAGCCCACCCTCTGCCTGAGAACCACCCATGGAACCAGGTCCAGGGACACTGTGGTATAAAGAAAGAGGCAGGGACCCCAACAGGGACCTTCGCGAGACGGCACACCCACACTTTCTTTGCTTTCGGTCCCTATGCCAATATAATATTTGCATGTTTTTAAATGCCATAGAAGAAGCAGAGTCCTGGCTGGGCTTTCCGTCCTGTCATTCCTTACATTGCGCGCGTCCCCTTGGAAGCGCGGGCTGGCGCCTCGCCTCGCTGCGCGCTGGGGCCTGAGTACCCCGCGAGCGGGCCGGAGCAGCTCCCCCGCCTGACACGCAGCAGCCTCTGCACCCGGCTCCGGGGGGCAGACATGCAGCCCCGCCAGCTGAGCCCATGCGGCTCGGGAGGAGTCAAAATCCTGCTCGGAAGTGGAGCCGTGCGTGTAAAGATAGCTATGAACGAAAGTTCTCAAGGAAGGAATGAGCCTTAAGGCAGAAGTGGAAAGGTGACGACCTCAGCAACGCTTGGGGTGACAGAATATGAGATTTAGTCACCTAGAACTGGGGTCAAGGACAGTGTAACAGTCTTCATCAGTGTTTTCAGTGCGGGGTGTGTGTGTGTGTGTGGAGGGGCGTAGCTTGATAGCAGGATGCAATGAGACAGATTGAATTGTGTCCTGTGTTGGTTTTTATTTTATGCTAGTGAGACCTCAAAAGAAATGGAACTACTCTGCTCCTTGAAAGCAAGGATAATATCTTGGACAATACTTTGTTCTTGTTGTGTCTAATATATGTGCTCAGTAACTATTGGTTGTATTAATCAATACATTAAAGGAGACAAAGGGAGTGATTATTTGTCAGGATAGTAATGCGACGCTCAGATGTCGTTAGGTGGATTGGGTTACTTGGAATCGCCCTCTCCCAGTTGTTGGAGGGTTGTTTTCTTTCATGTAACTAGTTTATCGCCTAGCAGAAAAGAGCGGTTGTGTCATTTCTTAACTGGTTTAAGATTTTTGTGTTTTGTATTTTATTTTGCACAAAGGAACAGAGTAACATCAACATCTGAATTCAAGACAGACTACATACATGAGTGAAAAAGGTATGACCATAACTACGCATTTCCAATAACTTACATATACATGCACATGCATGTGCATGCTGGCTGGGGTGTAGAGCATGCTATTTTTATAAACAATCAGGCAATTCGGGATTTGTCAAGATTCCCAGTTATCTGAGAATACTTAATGGGTTGTCCATGGGATAACTCAGGGGGAGGCTGTCTTCAAACCTTCTGATTGACATTTTTACCAAAGTAATAATAAATATATAAATATATAAATATATAAATATAGTAGAGATCCTTTGTAGTTATATTTTTAAAATTGATTTTGAGAGAGAGAGAAACATAGATGTGAGAGAGAAACATTGATTGGTTGCCTCCCATGTGTGCCCAGACCAGGGATCAAACCCACAACCTTTTGCTGGATGGGACAAGGCTCCAACCACTGAGCCCCCCAGCCAGGGCTGTAGCTGCATATTTAAGGCACAGTTATGTGAACATTTTTGTTACTAATATTCTCTTCATTTTTTGTTTCCTGGTGTATGGCCTGCCTAATTAGAATGAAGGGTTTTGAGGAAGGAAACTCAGTCATATGTGGATTTTCCTGAGATATTTGCTCCATTCAGGGAATGTAGAATAAGCTTCTAAAAGTCCTGATGGGCTCTTATCACTTCTCCATGAAAGCCCCTCAGTGACTCATCCGCCCCCAACCTAAAGCCTGGCCGTCTCCAGTGTGGGAGGGAGTTTCCCTAAGAGACGCTGCTGCCGAGAGGGCAAGGGCTCACCTTGGAGGCCCATACATGAGGTGACAGACACTGGATTTTACCCTGTGGGCAGTGGGGAGCCATTACATGGTTTTACACAAGGGCATGGTATAACCAGGTTTGGGTTTCAGGTTATATAACCATCATAGAATATTTTTTCACTTAGAATCCAGTTCTTTGTTGACTTCTTTGAAAACAAAGCCCACAGAAGGAGTAAATCTTTCTCTGAAAACGGATGGAATACATTGAGGCGTTAACCGAGTGCAAATTTGAACACAAATAAAGGGACAATAGTTATATCTCACCGGGGCAGTTGCCACATGGTTGCCCAGAGAGAGATAAATCTTCACAGGGCTTTCTCTCTTTGGAACTTCTTTGAGAATTTTAACAGGGTGACGGGTCACCGGAAAGGGATTAGTTGGAGAGAGCCTTTGAGCAGTGAAGCATCCCGTGGGTGAGTGGCTAAGGGATGAGATGACCTTTGTCCTAATGCACTCACAAGTCCCCTTCTTTTGAAGCCTGCTGATCACTGCCCTGCCCCTCTCTTTGGGGAGATGGTGGGGGGAGACATTTAAAACCCTCAGTAGTTCCCTCAGTTATAGTATTTAGGACACTATTTGCTTACTTGTCTTTCCTATTGTTCTGTAAGTTACCTTGAAACAGAATGAATCTTTCATTTCTTTAGTTCCTAGCCCAGCATCAGTCACATGGAAGACACTCAGGAATTTTTATTTATTTTTTGATAAATGAACATATGAATGATAAAAATAGGGAGTTTATAAATGGAGCAGAATAGTTGTTTAGGGCAATGGATTTCAGGGGAGATTTCTGAACGCTCCAGTCCCAAGGATCCTTAGGATTATAATGGATGCACTGCCCTAGGTGCGGGTGACTCAGAATCCAGCTGCAGCTGTGAACGTCACTAAACGGCGTTCCGGATTCTGCAGCTACAACTGGATTCCCCAAATTTAGTCACATACAGTAACTCCTAAAGAAGTAATATCCCAAATTTTAGCAATCATCCAGTTCATTTTGTAGACTGCTTAATGGTACATCTACACCGAGGATGGAAGTATTGGGGACAGAAAGACAAAAAATGATCCAGTTGTGGAGCCAGGCTATGTAGGTTGGCATTAGTACTGATTGAATTAATACCTGACTGGCTGGATAGCTGGCTGGGTAGGTGACACACAAATAGGTCAAGTTGCCTACATTATAAAATTAAACTGGTGAAATAAAAACAAATTCTGATTCACAGAGCTACACTGCTCATCCTCATAGGGAGACAGAAGAAGGAAGGAAGGGTCGATTGAAGATATGCCTTTTGCACTCATAGAAACAGATGCAGTCTTTTCTGCCCTGAAGCAGGTAATGTGTGGGAAAGTGCTACATTTAAACCACAATCATTTGAGAACCCTCAAGTGGAATTATCCCTAAATCAGAAATTAAGTGGGAAAGACCTTACTTCTGAAGACAGTTGGTTTATTTTATGCATTTTAATATATTTGGGGGGAAATTCTTAAATGAAGAGATAGTGCCTGATAAGCTGCTTAAATATTTGAATGCCAGCGATGAAATCATAACTAAACCAGGTAAAATGTAACAGTAAATGTCTATCTAACGTTGATATTCCCTGTTGGATTCTTAGAATTTGAAGGGATAAAATTTTTATCTTACAATTCTTGGGATTTAGTTCAATATTTATTTTGTTATCAGACCTACACATAATAACTAGTTTAATGACAATGAATGCTGGTGTCTCTGACTGAAGACAGCAACATATCAAATAATTTAAGTAAGAATGATGTAATTATACTTAGGGAAGATAGTCTAGTAGAGACTGGTATAGGAATTATAGAAATAAATGCAACTTTCCCCAGTTTGAACCTGCCATGTGGCCTTGGGTAAGTCAGACAACCTTTCTCGATTCTACTGTTCTCAATCATAAAACAAGGAATTAGCCTAGTTTAATCTTTAAGTTTCTTTTGCATATTGAAGCTCTAAAACTGTTATCTGCCTACATTTTTATAAAATGAGTTTCAATTCGATAAAATTTAATAAATAATTTGAATACCGACTGTGTTGTATTTACTGTGATAAGTTCTGGTATATAATGATGAATGTGCATGGCTTTTGTTCAGTGAATGCTCACTCACTCATTCATTCATTCATTCATTCAACACATAGTGACTGATCAGCACTAGGAATAGGTAGGACTGTATTCATTTCCTAGGGCTGCTGTAACTAATTACCACAAACTTGCTAAACTGGAAACTAAAGACTATCTTTTAGAGAAATAGAAGTACTTTTATTGCCATTTTTTGGGTGAGGAATGGAGGTTCATAGGACTCTTAGTTGGACGAAGATGAAACTTTCTCTAAGAATATCATATATGTCAAGAGAGAAAAATTACCTATACTGTATGTTATCATAAAAATCCAGGAGCTGAAGGGATGTTACTCTCCTTTCTGGACAGGACAGGGGGTGTCATCACTGTGCCCCTGGGCAAGCTGGTTCAATTCTTCCTCCCCATTCTCCTCCCCCTTCCCCTTCTTTCTTCTCTGGAAAACTAGAGATAATAGTAGCACTCACTTCACAGGGTTGTTGAGAAAATTAAATGAGACATTTACAAATACAGGTGACCAAATGCCTTTCCACTCATTATGTGCTAAACGCTCAAAACAGCCAGGGAAGTAGCTGAGGGCATCCAGTCCGAGATGAAATTACTGAGGCCTAGTGTGGTCATTAGTCACAGGAAATGCCAAAGCAAAGTTTGTGACTCCAAGCCTCTCCCGCTCCCTTCACTGCCCTGTGCTGGTTCTTAATGAGATCCCCAGCTCTCTGTGTCTTCGCCTTGCAGTTAACAGGGTCCACATCGAGGGGGCTACACATGCAAATTATTATTAGCCTGAAAACGGATAATTACTATGTTTTTAATATGTGCATCATCACAGATGATTTTCCTGGTAGACATTCTTTAGCGCTGAATGGTTGAACCAAAGGGCTTGCAGTTCATTCAGACCGTCATTAATTCTAAATAAATTTATTTACTGCCATTCATGCTGCTTAAACAATGCAAAGCAAAGAGTGACAACAGAGCAATCTTAGCCTGGAAGGGCTGGGAAGAAAGCTGGAAATCACCTACCTCAACCTTTTAATTTACATATGAGGGAAATGAGGGCCAGAGAATGGGGAAGGTTACACAATTAATTAGTGGCAGAGCTGGGGCTAGAACCCATTTTCTTTCCTTCTATGCCAAAGTCTTGTCATTAAAGCATAAATGCTGCTCATCTGACTTCTATTGGGTTAGGAATTACCTGTAATTTAAGTTGCATTGAGGGCACAGGATAGAAAGACACTTAATGTACTAAAGGTTCCAAAGTGAGAATATATCATGAAGCCTTCACAAATTCCCTTGTGCTATATTAATTTTATCTTGCAATTTCTATAGTACACTTCTGTATGGGGGGGGCATATCTGTATATATGAAAGAGTCTCATTTGAATCCTGTCAATGCAAAGGTATGAACTAAAAACATTTTACATTAAAACAGAGCGAATTGCTTATGGTAACCATTGCATAATGAAGGCACACAATGAAGAATTACAGTTCAAATTACTTATCAGGTCTCTTCCATTTTCTAAGTTTTTAAAGTAGAAAATTACACAGTATAATTACAGTAAGTTAATTTGCATTCATATTACAATTCAATGAGCAATTACACTCTTTTTTTTTATTTAAAAAAATATATAAAGTGTGATTTGCATCAGTATGTTTCCAGGAAAGAGTGGCAACTTTTTCCTTATGTGGTTTTCTTACAAAGTCAGGCATGTAGGACTGTCTGATAGAGAGCTGTGGCCTCTTATTGGCTTTTGGGGAACCATTTGGGGTGTGGCTATGGTTTCAGTGCTTTTGGACAAAAGTTCTTCAAGGAATCATAGAATATTATGGTTTGCAAGGAGAACTTAGAGGCGCTATTGCTCAAGACTCCTTGCTTTCATTCACTTCCACCATCTGAAGCTTTAGTCTCTATCCAATTCCCTATCAGGCCATTATCCAACCTATATTTGATTAACTCCTATGCCAGGAAATCTTTCATGTTCTGATAACACCCACATCATTGCTGGCTGGTGCTTTCATTTTCTGGAGCTGCCCCATTTTTGTCTAACCCTTCTTTTTCCCAATATTATTTTATGTTAGTTTCAGGGGTACAGCATAGTGGTTAGACATCTTTATAACTTATGCAGTGATTCCCCCAATGAGTCTAGTACCCAGTTGGCACCATACAGAGTTACTACAATATTATTGACTATATTCCCTATGCTGTTCTTTACATCCCTGTGACTATGTTGTAACTACCGATTTGTACTTCTTGATCCCTTCACTCTTTCACCCATCCCCTTAACCCCCCTCCCAGCTGGCAACCATCAGTTTGTTCTCTGTATCTATGAGCCTGTTCTTATTTTATTTATTTTGTTCTTTAGATTTCACATCTAAGTGAAGTCATATGGTATTTGTCTTTCTCTGTCTGACTTATTTCACTTAGCATAATACCTTCTAGGTCCATCCATGCTGTCTCAAATGGTAAGATTTCATTCTTTTTTATGGCCGAGTAACATTCCATTGTATATATGTACCACAATTTCTTTATCCAATCATCTTTTTATGGGCACTTGGGTTGTGTCCATAGCTTGGCTATTGTAAATAATGCTGCAATTGACATAGGAGTGCATGTATCTTTTCATATTAGTATTTTCGATTTCTTCAGATAAATACCCAGAAGTGGAATTTCTGGGTTATACGATGGTTCTATTTTTAATTTTTTTAAGAAACTTCCATCACCTCACACATGTCAGAATGGTTATCATCAATAAATCAACAAACAACAAGTGGTTGGCCAGGAGGTAGAGAAAAGGGAACCCTCATGCACTGTTGGTCTAACCATTCTTGCATGAATATGCTTTAAAGGATACTTTTTTACACATTCCTCACTTTAGCAGTGCCATGCATGACATAGAGTACTATTTTTATATTTGAGAGTATAACATGCTCCACTTTTTCTGTGTCTGCTTTTTAATTTTTTAATTAAGATAAAATAGAAATATTAAGATGCATAGATCTTAAGAGTAGTTTGATCTGTCCAGCTTTTTTTACTCAATATGTTTTTAAGACTCATCCATTTTGCAGCATATATCAGTAGTGTGTTTTGTTTCCTGCTGAGTAGTATTCCACTGTATGATATTCTGCAATCTGTTCATTCATTTTACTGTGGAAAGACATTTGTTTCCAGTTTGACCTCTTAGGAATAAAGCTGCTATAAGCTTTCTTTGTGTGTGTGTGTGTGTGTGTGTGTGTGTGTGTGTGTGTGTGTGAGTGTGCACGCACATGCTTTATTTCTCTTGGGTAAATATCTACGAGTGCAATACCTACAATTGCCCATAGGGTAGATATATGTTTAACTTGATAAGAAAGTGCCAGGCAGTTTTCCAAAAACATAATACCATTTTACATTTTCATCAGCTCTACATGAAAGCTCTACATCATCACCAATATGTAATGTTGTCAGTCTTTTATGTTTTAGCTATTTTAGTGGGTGTAAAGTCATATCTCCGTATAGTTTTAGTTACATATTTCTCATGACGTTGATCACCTTTTCATGTGCCTTCTGGCCATTCATATATCTTTTTTTGTGAAGTGTCTATTCAAGTGTTCTGGCCATTTTAACTAGGCTGTTTCTCTTTTTATTACTAATTAGTAGGAGCCCTTTATATTTTCTGGATTAAAATCATTTGTCAGATATATGTATTGTGAACATTTTCTCCAGGGTTGTGGTTTACCATTAATTTTCTTAATGCTATCTTTCAATCAACACACATATTAAATTTTTATAAAGTCCAATTTGTCATTTTTTTTCATGTTCAATGATTTTTTTGTGTGTCCTTTCTAAGAAATCTGTACATACCTCCAAAGAGTGAAGATCCTCTTTAAGGTTTTCCTCTAGAGCTTTTAGCATTTTGGCAATTACATTTTGTTCCATATATGGTGTGAGGAAGGGGTTGAGGTTAATTTTTTTTCATATTCCAGTACCATGTTTTAAAGACTTTTCTGTCCTCTATAAATTGCATTGGCACCTTTGTAAAAAAAAAAAAAAAGTCAATTGCATATGTGTTGGCTTATTTCTGGATTCTCTATTTTTTTTCATTGATCAATTTATCCTTAATGCTAATGTCATAATTATTGTAGCTTTATAGTAAGTGTTAAAATCAGGCAGGGTAAGCTCTCTAATTTTGCTCTTCTCTCTCAGGATAGTTTTGGCTATTCCAAGTCCCATTGCCTTCCTATATACATTTTACAATTAGTTTATCAATTTCTTGAGAAAATGAGCTGAAAATTTTATTAAGATTGTATTAAATGTATAGTTCAATTTAGGGAAGATTGACATCTTACCAGTATTGAGTTTTCTAAACCATGAACATGGTATGCTTCTCCATTTATTTGGGTCTTTTCTAATTGTTTTCATCAATATTTTTCAAGTTTTGGTGCATAAAACTTGTACAACTTTTGTTCAATTTATTCCTAAGTATTTTGTGTTGCACTATTGCAAATGGCATTTCAATTTTTCTGTCTGTCTGACCAGCTTTGAGTAAAATATTTAACCTCCTGAGTTCATTTCTAACCTGTAAAATCTGAGTCTGTGTTCTTAGAACAAGGCAAAATATAAATATATACAAATAGCTTTGGGGAGTTCTTTAAGTATTACATTGGATAACACATAGACCATTTCTTATGCAATAGTTAGAATATTAGACAAAATTCTTTTGGTCAAAAGTGATGGGGGAGGGGAACTCAAAATGGCTTAAGTAATAAAGGGAATATTTCAGCTGATGTAACTGGAAAATCTGGGTGAGGGGATAATAGTTGGCTTTAGGCATGGCTAAACTAAAGCCTTTCAACAATGTCCTCATAAATCTATATATTTTCTTAAGATCTCTTAGTCTTTTTTCTTCTTTATTAGTTTCATGCTCTAAAGGATTTTTCTTATGGAATGGGCTCTGGCAGATACAGGCTTAATATCTTTCCAATTTCCAGTCCAGTGGTAAAAAGATAGCATTTGTCCCAGTTGCTGTCTCAAAAGTACACAGGCTAACCATTTGACCATCCCTGAATTGTGGCCCAGAAATGTGTTGCACTGTCCATCCCCAAAGCTGGCGGGGGTGGAGAGTCAACTCTACCTGAGCTAAATAGAAAAAATATTATTTCATAGGAGACTGGTTCCCCAAAGAAAGCTGAGCATTGTTTACAGAAGAAAGAGGAATGGCACCATAGAGGCAAACAACAAATACCTGTCATACCATTAACATAGTAGTCACAAAACACATGGCTGCTGTGTCGCATGGTGTTCTGATTCTTCTCTGCCCCCGATATGACCTAGGCATCAGAAACTCAGTCATTTTCTGATAGCTTTTAGTCTACTCCTATTTTCAAGTACTAACATCACCTTAAGCTCTACTTTATGAGTGAAAAAAATGGGGGGTTTGTTCTGGGACTTAAGAGCCCTTTGACAATCACTTCAGCTCTCCACTTTGTTTCTACTGTGCATTTAGCTAAAAAGAGCAGATTGGTGGCGTAAATTCAATTGC
Source organism: Miniopterus natalensis (assembly GCF_054644295.1). Classification (NCBI taxonomy): domain Eukaryota; kingdom Metazoa; phylum Chordata; class Mammalia; order Chiroptera; family Miniopteridae; genus Miniopterus; species Miniopterus natalensis. The sequence continues at coordinate 34,353,957 of NC_142089.1, read as the reverse complement.
AGTGTTGCTACTCTCCTCCACCCCCTCTTTGGAAAAATAAAAGGAATGCTATTTATAGTAACTGCAAACCGCAGTGGAGTTCAGCAATACTGCCCTCCAACCTTTCCCTGGAAGCAAGCAAGGGCAATATCATGAAAGCAGGGGTCTTCTATTTTGATGAAGGCACAGAGAAAATTTTTTCATTGCTTTTTTGACCTCAGAAGAAAAATGTCAGCTGGATATTTTACTTGTGTCCAGGGCATATAAGAAAAGTATCTGAAGTGTGGATAATGTAAGGTTTGCAAAATATTTTTCCTACTATTTTTTTAAGTGGACCCCTTAACTTTCACACTAAATCCCAGAGTCCTAAACATGGCACACCAGACCCTTTACAATGTGTTCTTTTTTTTTTCTAGAGTCAACTACAGCCACCCCCAGAGAAGAATCTCTTCTATGCATTCACACATTCTCTTTTCTTTGCCTGAAATAGTCTTCCCTGCCTCAGCTGGTTACTAGTTATCTTTCAAGATGGCATCCCTTCCTTTATGAAGTCTTCTTAACATCCTACCCTGGGTTAAATACCCCTATTTAATGCACCCTTAGCATCCTGTATTAGCACTATCCTAGCATTTATCACATGCAATGTGATGGTGTATTTCCTTCACATGGCTATGAGTTAAGTTTTTAATTTTTTCTTTTCTCCTCTGCCAATGCCTAACATTGTGTCTGGTACAGAGTAAGCAAACAGTAAACATTTTTTGAGTTAGGGAATATAATCTGAGTTTGAAAGTGAACTTGAATGATAAGGACTGTAAGAGGCTTATGCACCTTTGTTATTAGCCTTTGCTATTTGTGCATTCTATATGTTAGGATACTTTGAACACATGATGTCTCTAATAAGCTTGGTAGAAATGTTCCTACTGAACATTATTAAAAATTTTATTAATTTGAGAGCCTATGTGTTCAGAAATATTAGCATATTCCTGACATATGCTAACGCAAGCACTACAAACTATTTAATAAATAGTGGCTATGTAGTAATTTGTGTTTGAAACCCTTTGATCTTATAGCACCAATTCATTTTATTGTGCTCCATCCAATGAGAGGTATATTTCAAACAATTATAGAAAGAAAAAGAACTTGAAATAACATAGAATACACAAAACAAGCTACTTTATATTCCCTTCTTTGGAAGAGGAGATATTACTAGTTGAATTTATGATTTCTGACATTTGGTTTTATACCCAATCATGGGTCAGTCTCAAACAGCACTTAAACAGGTTGCCCCTCTTACTATCCTGAGAATTATGTGCATGAGATAAATTACGTGAAGTTCAATAAAACTCCTTTTTTCCCATCTGCACACTACCCATGTCCATGTTTTTTAACCCACCTGACCATGCTTCTCAAAGGCAAATCTGTTTCTGATTTGTCATTCCCAGTGCCTGGCACAGCACCTGATATATAGAACAGACTCTGTGAATGTTGTTGGTTTTCAATGAACTGGTTTGGAATTATTCTGGAAAGAGATGTTTTACATGTCACTTATTCTGTTCCCGCCAACCATGTCCAATGCACTATCTCATTTAAGGCTCACAGCAATCTCATGGAGCAGGTGTCTCACCAAGCAGTTAGCACTGTTGGAGAATTGAGAATTTTGAAGTTCACAGAGGCAAGCAACTTGTCAGAGATGGCTCAGGCCCATCAGATTCCAGTCTATATTTTACCCAGTACACACCAATAAGAGTACCTTTCTCACTGGGCTGTGGTGAAGGTTAAAGGAGTTAAGGTATGGAAAGCACCCAGAAGGGTGTCTGGCACATAATAAGCAATACATACATCTTTACTGTTCTTATCGCTTTGTTGTTTCTCAGAGTAAATGATAAAGGAATGCATATTGATATTTTCCTTATGCCATACTTAATACAAATGACATTGTTATATAAGTGAGGAAAAGAGAAAAAAAAACACCCTAAATATCAGATGAGTTGTTTCTTGACATATTTAGCATAATAAGTTAACAACGTATTTTAAATTTGGGGTTGACTTAAACCAGTAGACTATGAGGTCCTTGGGCATTTGGATGCAGTTAGAATCTACATATTATGCTTTCTTTCAGCCTGGTGCTGGAAACAGCTGCAGCTCATTGCCCCTGTTGGATTTAATGGGAATTTGCTCAGTTTCATGGTGGACCACGTCCAACACTGAATAGAGATAGAGTTTTGCATGAGCCTCTTCCATTTCTATTACTCGGCCAACTCAGTGTCTCACACTCCCTTCAATTCTGGAATCATAATGTCAACTGAAAACACAACAATGTGGAAGTGGGGGGGTGAAGGCCCCCGCTCTCATATGCAGGGTCTTAAAATGTACGTAAATGGTTTCAGTGTTCCCTGGCTGTCCCCTAAAGCAGTGAGAAACTTTAGAATGATTTTTTTGGTAGGATCAAGGAAGAGTTAGGCCTGTTTGATTACCTAAGGTTTGGCGTTTGCCCAGATACCTGAAGTACATAATAGTTTTCTATACTCTTTCCTCTCATTCCAACCAAGTTTTCTTACTTTGTCAATGTCCCTCGTTTTCTTTATACTGAGTTCAGATTCCTGAGGTCTGTCTTTATAGATGAGGAAACTGAAGTGATTTATTGATCTTAGTAGAGTTGCCAGGTGAACCTGAACTTCCTACTAAAGGAATCAGTTCATTCATTGGCAACTCTTGTGACTCACTAAAACTTCGCAAAAGTTGGAGAGACTTGAGCCAGTTTTCTGGTCCTGGCCATTAGATTCACTGCTCACACCCAGGTGTAAATAGAAACAGTCTATGGAGGGCCGGGTGTGTGTACCTCCCTCCCACCTTGTTGGGCGTTTCCTCTGATCAACTATTCTCCCAAGATTGCATCCTGCCAATGACCTCGCACATGTTTCTTGCCTCTGTGTAAATTGCTATCTTTTCAGGAGGTGCATGACAGCCTCCGTTTGCTGGTGCCTCCATTTGTACAGAAGCTGTTATTACGGAATAAGTTTAATGGGTCGTGAATTTTGCCGGGAAAGGGAGGGTCTCTCCATGACTTTGTATGTACCAGGCAGGACCTATTGGCTCCACAAGGAGTGCATTAGGCTAAATATTTTTAGCCCATTGACTCTGGAGGTAATAACCCTAAATGCTTCATTAAATTTTCATGGGTGACAGAAGCTATGAGGGGAGAAAAAACAAAACTCAAATCCACCACATTAGCTTTATTATGACACAGCTGGAGGGCAGGAGTTTGGACCCTAAAAAGAATAAAAATAAACTTTTTAAGGAACTGCCCCCCCCCCCTTCCTGCTCCAATGGAGCAGCCCTTGATTTTATTTTCCCTCCCACACCTGGCATTTTGGCCTCTGGAGGCCCGTATAGCACAACAGGCGTTTCCTGGGGTTGAATCCAGCCTCAGGGTAGAAAAATTTCCAAACAGACTCAATATTTTCTGCCATTTATTGGATCTTTGTAAACTAGGACCAGAAATAAGGAGCTGGGGCCCTGCGCTCCTGCTCTAATTTGAGGCTTGCGCTCCCCCAGGCATTCTAAGAAAGAGGGTGGGGAAGATGGGGAGGAAGGGGAAGGGGTGGGGTTTAACTGAGGCCTGCACACCCTCAGGAGTATGATTCCCCCCCCCGCCTCCCCCCCGGACTGCTGAAAACGGGACAGATGCGAGTCCTCCCCTCACCCCAGGCCAATATTTCCTGGGAAACCTCAACGAGGACCAGAGCTGCCAAACCTGGTTCGGCTGCTGGGAGCTAGCGCCCCCTCCTGCCAAGGGGCGTGGGGGCAACACGCCCTCGCAGGACCTCCGTTTTAGTTTTCGCACCCGGGCACTCTTGATATTTGGGTGTGCGTCTGTTGGGAGGCTTGGATAAAAGAATAGGCGCTGGAGAAAAATGAGGGAGGCCAGGCAGGGGCTGCTCGTGGTGACGGTGACGAAAACACTGGACACTTTGTGAAACCCAGGCCTGGCGGATTTCCCCCACCTCCCCCTCCCTCGGCGCCCGCGCTACGGGGGCGGGGACCCCGCGCTCTGCCGCGCTCTCCCTCTCCGCGCCGGGATGGGGAGTGAGCGCAAGGGCTCCGGAGGCGCGACCGCGAACCGCGGCGCCCCCGCTCGCTCGCCGGCTCGCTCTCCCTCCTCCTCTTCGCCGCCGCGACTCCGCTAAGCTGTCGGAGCGCTGGGGCGGCGCGGAGAGCGCCCGGGCGGGAGCGGGAGCGGGAGCTGGAGCGGGAGCCGCGAGGGGTGCGCGGCGGGCGGCCGGGAGGCTGCGGCGGGGGAGCCAGCAGGTGAGCAGCGCCGCGGGGCGCCGGGCGGGTGTGGGGTGGGTGGGGCGGGGGCTGCGGGAGGAGGCGGGTCTGCGCGCGGGGCGGTCTCCTCCCCCTGCTCTGACGCGAGGCCTGTGGCTCTCGGGGAGGAGGGGCCCGGCTCCGCGCTCCCCGGGCTTCCCCGGGCTGGAGAGCGCGCCCGAGTGCCGCCGCCCGCACGGGGAGCCGCTTCCCGGCGGCTGCGGCAGCGCAGGAGGATGCTCGCGGCGAGCCGAGGTGAGGCGCGGCGGGGCCCCAAGTTCGGCGCTGGCAGGTGCCCGGCGGGGACTCGGCGCCCGGACACCCGGGGCCCCAGGGAAGGCTCCTGGGGCGCCGCTCGAAGGAGTTTGGATGAGGGTGCCGCGGGGACGGCGGCTGCAGTTTTCCTCCACTTGCTGGGGGAAAGAGGCGACCTCTGCTCCTTCCTTGTGGCTCTCCCTCAGAACCCCAATCTCTTTACTTCCGACCGCGCGCGATCCTCCTGCAGCCCTGCTCCCCCAAACACTCGTCTCTCCGGGACTCCCTGCACCCTCCTTCCTCCTGCGCTTTCGGCTGTAGCCATGCATGCGCCTCGGTCTCGCGCTCCAGAAGCCACTCGGTGCTCCCGAGCCCTCCTCGCTGCGTCGCTCGCGGCGCTCCCCGGCCGGACCCGCTCTTCACTCCCCTACAGCCCCGCAGCGCTACGGTTCTGCCCGACCTGCGGGAAAACCGGCGCGGTCTCGGTTACCCCTGTCCTTCCGCGGACAACCTCAGAACTACACTCCGCGTCTTCCCCGACCCAGACCCTTCCCTGGCCCTCCGTCGACTCAGTTCTGGGTTGCACCCCCCTACATTCTTCTCCCCAGTTGTCCCGCAGCCCCTACAGGTCGCCTCCCCAGCCCGTCCCTCTGGCTTGTTTCTGCTCCAGACTCCACGCTCTGCTTCGGATGCAGAGCTCAGGGTGTGTGTGTGTGTGTGTGTGTGTGTGTGTGTGTTTGGGTTTTTCCCTTCCCCTACTAGGGAAACTTTAAAATCCCTGTGGTTTGGCTCCTAAAGAAACCCTGCGAGGAGGGCTCAGCCGCGGAGAAAACCTGGAGTCAGGGAGTCAGAGATGGGGGGAGGTTGTGTCTCGGCGTCGGAAAGGGGCCGTTGGCTGAGTGTACAAAGTATATTTCCAAACGACGGTGCTCGCCGCAGCCGGGACTCTCCCTCCCCCGCCGCCTTCGTCCTGCGAAGTATTGTGACCCCTGGTGGGAGGGCGCGTCCTTTTGGTGGTGCTTGCGGACCCGGCCGGGTTGGAGGGGTGGGGGTGCCCCCGGCGAAGCTGACTGTCGCGGCTGCTGCGCTTCGCTTCTGCATAGCGCTCCGCAGGACCCGCCAGACTGCACGTCTCACTCCCTGTAAACTCCCCTCCACCCCCAACTGCCGCGCACAAGTCTTCATTGTTGGGGGTCTGTCTGGGCACTTCCGCCTGGGCTGGGCGAGTCTGAAGGAATGGGGTAGGGTAGGGGTGGGGGGCCGGGGGACTTGGCGACCGCGGTCAGGCTCCTGCCGGCTGCTCCTGCGCGGCCCGCGGAGGGGAGAGCGCCGCGGCGCGGGCGTGTGCGGGCTGCGGCGTGTCCACAGGGTGGGGTGCGCGCCCGCGTGGGTGCGTGTTCGGAGGCCGGCGCACGCCTGGGCTTAGCTCCTTTAGAAGGAGGGTCGAGTGGAAAGCTTGCAGAAGCGAGCGCTTTGGCTGCCCCGGAGTGGGGCGGGCGGTGGGGTCCTCCGAGGTGGGAGCTAAAGTGTGGTCCGGAGCGAGTTGCTGGGACCCGAGAGAGAGGACCCGCTGCCCCTTGTCCCTCCCTCCTCCTCTCCTACTGGCCCGTTCCATACACTTTCACGATGTTTATGGTTTTGAATAAAGGCCTTGTGGGGGCTCTGCTGACACTTTATAACGCTTAACATGCTTTTAAGTAATCATATAAATTAAAGGTAGCTTGCGTTCAGAACCCCCTAATTATCCGGTTCACGTCTGTACATTTATGCGCCAATTATAGGTCTTTGGGAAATCCATAACATTACAAACCCTCCCCACCCCCCGAATTAGCGCCCATTGTTTTTGTTACCTCTACGATGAGGGATTCTGGCTGGAACCCGGAATGGCACGCGAGTGCAGGTAGATGCGTGGGGGGAGGAGAGGCTGGCTGGAGCGGGAACGCTCACCGCCCCCACCCCCACCCCCCTCTTTCACTTTCTATCCTGCCAAGGCATGGTGACAGTTCTGGGATCTAAAAGGGATCCGGGATTTTCTTGATTTCCTATTGAGAAGGGCGAGCTAATCAAAACTGCATGAAAAGTCAACTTCTGAGCAATCAGAAGCTGTCTGCTGACGTCCTTGATTGAAACCCCGGCATCCAAATGGCGAGTTGAAGAACTCGGGGACGCGGCTTTTGAAGCGCCTTTGTTCTTCCCGTACACTGAGGCCCCGTAAAGGTTTAGGAAGTTCAGAATGTGGGGATGTGAAAGACTGACATTGTAACTGTTTGGCCTCGCTGAGAGGATCTAAAGGGATGAGAGAGGAGGCCGAGGCGGGAAGTGGAAACGTTGTTACTGTCTTCTTGGGAACAGTGCCCCTATCGAGTGGGAATTCAGTTCTACACATCAAATTGGCAATTAAAGCTCTTCCTACAGCAGATTTAGAAGATGGTTTTTAGTAGGTTTTTTTGTGTTGGTTTTTTTTTTTTTTTTTTTGGCGGTGGTTTGCTTAAGGTCTGAATAGGCATATCTGAAACATTTAATCATGTTCATTGTATTCAACAATAAAATCTGAATAAAAATTACTTATTGTTGATGAAGCTCATCTCTCAAGCTGTGTCACAGTATGTTTCATTTGCAAGACGTAGCATTGTGCGAGGCTGCCAGGAAGAGATGCTATCACTCATTGTTCATTTTCCCTTCCCAAAGCCAGGCAGGAATATGCTGCTTCGCTCCCCTTTGCCCTCCAAAGTAATTTTTCTGAAATGGGTGGGTGTTTGGCGTGGTACCTGATAGTACCACTGCAATCTTACAAATTGCAGTTGGTGGATTTCCGATGCCTGGAGCCACCCTGCAGGCCGATGAAGAATCTAATTGAGGCAGCATTTCATTTTGATAATTCACTCAAGTCAGACGTTTTGTTTTTGCTGGGTTTTAATCCTTCTCTGAAACTAATAAAGCTAACGAAGCCGGAAAATCACAGTTTATGTATTTTGGATGGCACTTTTAAAAACTGCCTAAATCGAAGGCCGCTTTCAATGCTGTTGAGAAAGAATGACCACTAGTGATTGAGGATAAATCACTCAGAATCTCAGCTTCATCATTTGCAAAACAGGGACAGTATTATCTACCTTGTGGGTCTTTGAGCAATTTTATAGGGGAAAGTGCCTCACTGGATGCTTTGGTACACAGCAGGCTTTCAGGAGAGGGTAACTTTTAGCAATAGAGAGCGTGGAATTCTGCTGTGGAGAGACAGTGGCATTTGGAATTGGAAGGCCAGGGTTGAATTCAGGTACTTTCTGACTTTGACATGTTTGGCAAATCACTTTTCTTATTAATAAAAACAAGAATAATTAACCTTTTTGGTACCCCTTTAAGTACTTTGCATGCATTAATTTATTCTTTAAATAACCCTAGGAAGTGGATACTCACATTCTCATTTCCATTTGATTGATACGGAACCTGGGAAACAGAGAGTTGGTAACTGGCCCAAGGTAACAGAGCTAGGAAGGTATAGAACTAGGACTTGTATTCGAGCATTCTGGTCCAAGGTCTGCCCTAATTACTGTTTTATGCTGCCTCTGAGTGAAGAGGTGATCTCAGCTATCTCCCAGGGGGTTGTAAAATCGAATGGGGACTAGTGGTGTAATAGGTGATTAGGAGTCTGGACTTGGGTACTAGACTGCCTGGGTTCAGACCTCAACTGCCCCAGTCCCGCCGGCTGTGTGGCCCTGACCAACTTACTTAACTTCTCTGTGCTTCAGTTTTCTTTATCATAAAATAACAGCACCTGTCACGTAAGATTGTTGTGGGGGTTATAGGACTTAACACAAAGTGCTTAGAATAGTACCTAGTGTGTAATATTTAGCTATTAATATTATACTTTAAATGAGATAAAATCCTTCCCTGTAAAAAAAAATGTTTTCTATTTGTAATTGATACACTGAGCCCTAAGTATCCTAATAGTATCTTTTTTTTTTTTCCCCTAACCATGGGGTAGAGAATAAAAGATATATTTCAGCATTTCAGGCAGAAGTTTTGTTTTATTTAGTATTTCTTTGAATATTATCTCTCTTTATGAAGAGAATCTGGACACATACTTAATGCTAAAATCTCCCCGCTATTGCACTTTTCAGCAATTATTTTCAGGGAAATAAAATGACTATTTGACTGATTGAATTCTAGAATCAGATTAGTCAATTCTCCCAATTTACAGATTGGAAAACAAACCACACTTGGGGAGATACATAACTTTACACCTGAGAGGCACTATCAGAACCCAGAATTATTGGACTCTTTGTCCAGTGCTCCTTCCTCAGGACCAGAATGCCTCTTCTACCAGAACAGAGAAGTGGCTTGAAAATACACTGTAAAAATAAAAATTGGAGGTGGGGAGGTATTGCCAGGCTAAGAGCAGGAGCCAGCCAGATGTTCTGTTCTGAAAAAAAAAAAGAGTATCCAGTAGAAAAATGAAACCCCTCTGCTGGTAGTCCAGTTATATGCATGAGAACTAGCACTGAACTCAGTCAGTGAAACGTGTGTCAGGGTAGGAACCTGTGTTAAAAAAAATAAACAAACATTAAGTCACCCAATGACTTGAACACTTCCCTTAGGTTGGAGAGCAAATGATCGGGCTTCTTTTTCTGTGAGATGCTTTTTGTATATTTCTTTCATTTAGCCCTCAGACGGGGGAAAGGTTTTGGTTCAGAAATCACAAAACTCCTCTGGCTTCTAGTTCATGAAATATGCAGCATATTCTATTGGAAAGAAATTGCCAGCTTGCTTTTATTATTATTATTATTATTTTATTTTATTTGAGCCTGACATATAGCCAATCTACAGTGCCAGTGGGGGATTCTCATAAAGAAAAGGGAAAACAAATAAAATTCTGCTGAATAGAAGAACTCACAGCTAAAATGATAAAAGTTTTGTGGCGGTGAAGATGGGTTTAGCTTATGGGATGAAAATGAGAGGAGAGCCCTTTCAGATGGAGGTGACAAGTTCAGAGTGAACCCAGATCAGCTGTGTGTCCTGTCTGCCACGAGTCTTGCTAAGTTACCAACCCCCTGTGCTGGCTGTGAGCTTCATACCAATTTCTGATTCTCTCTGTTGGTCACTCTCTTCGTTTCTTGATTGGACTCATGATTTATTGGTTCATTGACCATCAGTTAGGCCATTCCTTTCTCTTTCTCTCTCTTTGTTTCTGCCTCAGAGTTTGTCTCTCTTTCATTTATTGTGTTTGTTTCTTTTCTTGTTAGTGTCACAATTGACAATAAAGACTGAAAAGTTATGAATATATTGAGAGTAGCTGGGAAAGGGAGGAAGCCAACTCCAGTCATGCACATAGACATCACTTCTATGTCCTTTGGACGCATATTTACTGAGCAGCTGCTTTGTGTCTGTCTGTGGCTCTGTGCTAGGCATTGTGAACGTGAACGGTGCCAAAATGCAAAGGTGCAGTCTCTGCCCTCTGGGCACCCAGCCTTCTGTACCTCCAGTGTGAGATGTGGTACAGAAAATATCTATACAGCACCGGAAGCTTCCAGAGAAGTGTTCCACCTGGAGGAAGGAAAGGGTAGGGAAGTACTGCAGAAGAGATTGCATTTCAGCTGGAAGCTGAAGGGTGACCAGGAGTTTCTCAGGGGTCGAAGGCATTCCCGAAGGAAAGAACTACTTGGGTAAAGACAGGAGGGCATGAAAGTTCAGTATTTGTTTGGAGATGGGCATAGCTGGGTGTGGCTATCATGTAGAATATGGGGCCGAAATGGATGATTTTATAGAGCATTTCCCAAAGCTACGTTCCAGGGAACACGAGTGTCCCCCAAGTCAGTTGTATTTCAAAAGAAAGAACATTTGGAGGGAAAAACACTCTGTGTTAAGAATGTTTGGACAGTACTGAGTTATATATCCCACTCCTAGTAAGACATGCTATTTACTCACATACCAGAGCTTCGGAGATTTCCTGCAGTAAAGAAACTCATTTACCTCATAAAGAATTTTCCACACTTCTTTGCCATAGAACCTTTGATTTCAAGGAGCCCCCTCCGTGTCTTATGAGATAGATTAGGGAAAATTAGGTAATCACTTATGATTTTTAGGAAGAATAATTCCTAATAATTTTTAGGAAGAATTTTTATCATAAAGTAGTGTGTGATTTGAAATGTAGTATAGTATATTTAACACATACAAAGAATATAAGTAACAATACTGTAAAAAACAAACAAAAATCCAAAAAACTCTGTACCTACCACTCAACTTAAGAAACAAAGCTGTAGAATGGAAGCTCCTAGTACCCTCTCCCTGATCACCTCTTTCCCTCCTCCCAGAGGTAAGGACACACTTAAAAAGAATTCCATTGAATTCTCATCCAGTTTATAGCTCATCATGACAAAGATAATAAATAGTTTTTTTATCCAATAAATGTGCAATAAAGGACATTATAAATTCTTTAAGGGAAGGAAATGTGGCTCCTCCTTTTAACAACAGTTCCTGAAATGTAGTAGATACTCAGTAAGTTTCTGCTGGGTTGAATTGAATTAAATGTGTGCAGCCTGATGTGCTTCATCAAGTTCATGCGGATAAAGAGATTGGTGTAAATTGTTTTCCATTGATAGCATTGAAATTCTTTGTGATCCGAGATCTTGAAAACATATTTTTGCTGTAATTCTTTTTTTTTGTAACCTGGATTTGGAAATGAATAGTAATAGATATTGAAAGCCATGGCTGTGTTTTCTTTTCTTCTTTTAAATTTATTTTTATTGTTGAAAGTAGTATAGATGTCCCCCTTCCCCTCCCCCCGCATTGATTCCCTCCACCCAGAATCCACCCCACCCCAGGCGTTCCCCATACTATTGTCTTTAAAAATCATTGATAGTCACTACTTATCCACATCTGTCCTGTTAAATAGCTGATTCAGTGGAGGTATCTACTTCCATTACAGAAAAATACGATAACTATAAGTGCTTTCCAACAAAAAGGAAATTTGTAAATTACAACGCTAATTAATTACTTAGTACCTGGACACCAAATACTTTGAGTGTCCTATCCTTGGGGTTCTGGAGAAATAACTTACTGTCCGTAATAGAATGTTACAATTAGGCACTCTCAGGCCAACAGGAGCATTTCTCTTGATGCATGCGCAGGATAGCCTCTTGAAAAAGCTCACATAGTCTAAAACATATGTCCTGTTTGGGTGACATTTTCCCTTTCTATTCTCTTATCCTATCACATATTGCTGCATGCATGTCAACATGTAGAACAAACGTTAGAATATTACGTGGGAAGCATGGTCGAAAGAATGAGAGCAGAAAGAAAGTGGAAGACTTCCAGGATCACTGGGGGAGGCTTTTTGTACTAAATCATGATTATTATGGGACAGAGCCGATTAGCTTTTCCCACGGGGATTGAAGTTGACCATGGCCGAGAATCTACCCTTAGGGTTTCTGCCTTTGATTTCACTGGTACAGATTCTCCTAGTAGCTTTGGGAGGAGTAGCAGTAAAATCATAGCAGATAGCAGAACAAGAGTTAACTTCGGGTGTGAACAGCCATAAATGATGCAAACACTGCACAGAGGGTAAGGGAGGGAAACCATGCGATTGCCCAATGACGGGTGCTGGTGCTTGTCCTGAACTGTGGGACACATTCTGAGCAGTGTTCCATGCATGCTAACAAAAGTTCTAAATATAAAACACAACCACTCAGATATACCCAAGTTAGACCATAAATGCTGATAATCCAGTTGCGGATGAAGTCAGAGATGGCCAGCCATATGCTGAATCCGAGCTGTGGCATGTACTGTGAGAACATCGTTCCAATGAACACACTAAGGTTACTGTGATTTATCCCCTTGAGGAGCTGAATAGATTTATAGACCACATAGAAGTTGGATTCCTGCCAACCTCCTGCTATCCAACTTCCTAATTTTAATGTAGTTGAATTTATCAATCTTTTCTTTTATGGTTAGTAATTTTTATGTCTTATTTAAGAAAGCCTTTTCTTTAACCTTGATGTCACAAAGATATTCTTTTTTTTATTATCTTCTAAAAGCTTTATTGTTTTGCCTTTTGCATTTAAGATCTATAATCCATGTGGAGAGAGAGAGAGTGTGTGTGTGTGTGTGTGTGTGTGGTGTGAGGTAAGAATGTGTTCTCATTTTCTTCCATATGGGAAAAAAATCATCCTGACACTTAGGGTCAGTTTCTAGGCATAGAAACTTTGCCCACTCTTTTGTCCACTCTTTCGCCCAAACCTCACGTCTTTATTCTTAAAGCTTTACAGTAAGCTTGGTGTCTGGCAGGACAGCTCCTCCACAGTGTCCTTCTTCAGAAGTGTCTTGGCTTTCCTTGGCCTTTTGTCTTCCATATACATTTTATAATCGTCTTTTAAAGTTACACAACAATAACCTTGAGCTTTGATTGGAGTGAGCATGGAATTTAGAGATTAATTTAGGAAGAATGACATCATGATGACATGGAGTGTTTTTTACTCATTTATTTGGTTCTTATTTATAACCGTCTCTCAATACCCATTATAATTTCCTTCATAAAGGTACACACTTTTGTTAGATTTATTTCCAGGTGCTTCATGTATTTTCAGTTGCTATATTGTAAATGCTAGCTTTAAAAATTATGCTTCCTACTTATGTCTTAGTTTTCCTCATGCTGCACCTGCCTTTCTTATTCCGGCTGGTGGGGGTGAAAGGGAGGACCCCGGCTGGTGCCTACTGAGCGCTTCCTAAGCATAGGTGCTTGACACGCTCTCATCTGAGACCCAGATCAGCCTCAAGGGAAAGGCTGTGGGTAGCCCAGCACCTCCGGATCACTTCCCTTCTTTATAGACTGACAGTGCAGAGGACGATGTCCTTTGTCCCCATGGGCCGTGGGAGCGCAGAAGTGACAAGTGAAGCCAGTGAGGGGGTGATCCATCCAAGTAGCAGCCAGTCTCCTTGTTCCATTGGCGGAGGTCTTTGAAAGACATCTCTGGTTTCCCATGGAGAGTGAGGGGATGTGCGAGGATGGCACAGACCTCTCCTGATTAGATACCTCTGGCACAAGTGACATGAGCCGGGGCCTGAGGGCCAGAGTCTGGCTCCAGACACACTGGTCTGGCACTGCAGGCAGGCCGTAGTCACCTGGCTGCCTGTGGCACACATTTCAGCTGGTAGGTACAACCTTATTTGACTTTCAGGCCTATCTCAAGTCAGTGAATATTATTGCCCCTTTCAGATGGGGAGCCACAGATCTAAGAGGAATGGAAGATGTGGCCAAGTAATCAAGCTGAGCTGGACCAGAGGCTCAGGTCTCCTTGTACCCATACCAATGCTCTTTCCACCTCTTGTTGACTTAAAATCCTCAAATGTATTATGATGATATTATAGTGAAATACCAGAAGCACTTTTCATTGGGGAGAAGACTATTATGCATGGAAATTATAGCTTATTCCTGTAAAAAGGGGATAATGGGGGAGATGTCTGATTATGGCCCATGTGTTGACTATTACTTGCCAATTGCTTCACCCCCCCCCCCCCCCGTCTCTCTCTCATTCCTTATGCCATTAATTCTTTCATAAGTCCACTCCCGCTCCTTTTGTCTCATTCAAATAATATTTATATTTTAGGATGTAGGGCAGATACTCAGTTCTCTCCAAAAGTTACCCCATGGCATCAGTGTTGATAAAATTTCAAATTGTCAAGTGCAGTGCCTCTTTCCCTCTTTTCTCATATCCGATCATCAGTGCATTTCATTGTCTTTTCTGGAATGAAGATAACACATACCATGCTAGTTTAGGTTGGTCTAAAAGAGGATCTCTCATAGGAAGCATGACTAGGGGATAGACCACTTGGTTAATTTGACAATACTGTATTTTCTCTTTGCCATATATGTGGGTTCATACCTGTGGGGTCAGACACCATTCTGTATACATTTGACGGCTGTAGGTATATCAGCAGAGAGCAGAGTTTTGATTGAGTAGCCATAAATCAACACAGCGGGAGGAAGGGGTTTGAATCCTGGACTAACGTTGCCCTCTTTAAAAAAAAAAATGACCATTCAGCATAGGCTGAGTCTAAGTGTGCCGCTCCCCTCTGCCTGCGTCTCCCAGCCATGGGCCTCCTTTTCGGGCTTCTTGAGCGCCAGTCTCTATTAAACACCACACTTCATTAAGCCTGCAATTGTTCTGTTACCATGGCCTCTTCTAAAGATGGAGAGTGCCTCAGGGGCGAGGTAGACTCGTCCTTCATGCCCCATGTGCTTGCTTTTGGAGGAAGTTCACCTTAAATACTCGCTGCCTTTAGTTCTAAAGTCCAGCATCGTTCCTTTATAGTGGAGAGAAAAGCATCTTTATAGTGAACTATTTTGAGTCTATGAAAACAAAGTAAATGCTTTCTGTTGTAATTTTAAACAGTCCTTTTGGAACATATTTTTAGGCCCATTTATTCCAAAACTGCCTTTTCTGTCCTGTGTTCCCTCCCTCTCTCCTTTTCCTTCCTTCCAGTTTTATACAATCAAATCAACAACAACAAAAGGGTTCTGAACCTAAAGGTTTATGGTGTGATTTTACAGCTACTCACATGTGCTGTTTCCCTCTCTTTCCCACACGCGCCGTTTCAGTGCAGGAGGAAGTATCTGGGGAGCAGTTGGAGGTGGACCTTGTAGTTCTGTCAGATCCTATAGTAACGTAAGGATTGTACATGGGATTCTTCGCATGCCGATCGTCAGCAGCTGACTTAAAATCACATCCTAGAGAGGAAACTCTGCCAGTCAGTATGTGTCAGGGGTGCAGAGCACCTCTGTGAGCCATCCCTGAACATACACCCAAGCCCGCATCAGCCACACCATGACTCCCAAGCAGAAGTGAACACTTTTAATCATATACACTGTGTCAGTGACAGTCTACTCAGGAGACAAGTACCAGGTGGCTTAAGAGAAAGAATTTAATGCAGGAAACTGGTTACAAGGTGCTGGAAGCCTTGAAAGTAATTGTGACAACGAAACAAAAGACCAAGACCCGCTCCAGCTCTGCAGGCACTGAGGGAGGCACCGAGAGCCCGGGAGGGGGGCTGGGGGAGCACAGCAAAGGCTGTGTGGTGGGAGCAGGCGCCACAGAGGATGGGCTGGCACCCGGCAGACACTCGGCCAGTTCTGGGGATGCTGCCTTGAAGCAGAAAGAGAGGGAGAGCAGGAGAGAGGGACCCTAGTTTCCCCTTCCCCTTCCTTCCTGTCACCTGCCAGGCTTTCCCATTAGAGCGACTCTTACTGGAAGCCATTGACCTGGGAGCCTGGGAAATACAGTTGGGATCAGCCTCCGGCCACACTCAACAGAGCAGGGGAAGGGGCCAGGAGGCAAAGAACTAGTTCACATGCCAGGAAAAGAATCTCTGACAGAAGTGTTTGTTAATATTGCAGAGCTAAAGAAAAACAATAAAGGGAAACACTTACTGCTCCTCTCCCCTCTCCACCCCTTTCTCTCGCACTTCCTTTGCAGAAAGCCGGGTTAGCTGTTTCAGTGCTGGGTGCCTGGTGAGTAGTGTATTAGAAGGAGGACCATACAGTCCATTTTCTGCAATTCCAAAATCTAAAAGCCTCTGAAAACTCTAAAAGCCTCTGAAAAAGAAGGGTTTTTTTTGTTTGTTTGTTTTTTAATAACTCATTTAGTGGCTAAACCTGATCTCTCCTGAACTGTCATGAGACTACTTATAATCTTTATTGACCTCTCTGAGTCCTAATAGCCCTACACGTGCTCAAGAGGCATTAATGAATTTGATTGCCAGGAGCCACCCCAAACCCAGGAAGGGGTGTTACAAATAAAAGGTAAGTGTGTGGTATAGGATATGCTGCTTTTCCAAAAGGCAAAATTAAACCTGTGTTCTGAACACATCAGACCCAGAGAATTTGAATGCAGAATAGTGAACCTGTATTTTAACACAACAGGGGGAGAATGAATGGAAACGTGGCCCTGTAAACTTGCAGTTCTGGGGTGGTGCCTCTCTGGAATCAGGGAATGCTGAGCCAGTTGACCCCTGGAGCCTGGCAGAACGGCCCGCTCGTTCTGTGGAAGAGGAGACTGTGAGGTTGGAGGCCTCGCACACCTGTCACAGGAGCACCAAGGGGTTAATAGTGGAGCTGGAACCATTTATTTCCCCTTTGCAGTGAGTGATGTTTTAGGTATGATCCTTTGGTTATGTTCAAACATTAAAATACTCGACATTTAGCTGGAATAAAGGAAGCCAGCAGGTGTACATCTTATATTTCAGTAGTATTCTGTGTGTGCATGCCCATGTGTACACACACACACACATACTCTCTTCAGATATCTTCTCCGTTGCTCTTCAGAAGAGCCCTGTCAGATAGGCAGGATGGGCATTATCCCCACTTTACAGATGGTCAAACCAAGGCTTGGCGTGGTTAGCAACTACTAGCTCTGTGGCCATGGGTGAGACCCTTAACTCCCGGAGCCTCAGTTGGAAAGATGAGTTCTTACAGGGTTGTTTCATAAATCAAAAGAAGTAACACCTGCAGCGCAGCGTGCCTGGTGCACGCTGACCTGGCACACATGGTGGTTCTTGCTGCCTCACCCCTCCACCCTCAGACAAGGGAAACATTGCAGAAAGTCACCCGGCTATGCCCTTTAAAAAGGACGTGCTTGAATACAATGAAGAGAACACTCTGTTTTTTGTTTGTTTGTTTTTTCAGCTTTAAGAAGACAGTCTTGACCTGATGCCACCCTGTGCTAATTTTCTCTTCCTTCCGAAACTGGGTCATGGTTTGCTGTGACCTTGGTGGCATCTCCTGTCTCCACAGGCCAGGATACAGTTTGGTACTTTGTCTACTCCACACCTGAGGGCAGGGGAAGCAGCCACCACCACACACAGGCAGTTTGCTGCAGAAAAGTACTTTATTTCTTGTCAGCACACAGGGGACTTGGTTTATCATAATTCACGTCAGATGGGCAAAATAAAATATTTTCTTTATCTGAATATTTTGTAAGATTAATAGAGCTGCATTCTTAGGGAAAGTTTATTAATCCATAACTTACAGAAAACTCCAGAGAAAGAAGATGTGAGCTCTGCTCTGCGGGTAGAGACGCCAGGCATGCCAGCGCTGGAGCTGAATTACGCATACATTATTCAGCCAGCTGCCCTTGAGGTGCGGCACAGGTTGCTGATGGGATGGCGACTTTGTCTTGGGCATGGTCTAAACAAACAGTTGTTTGCTTTTATTTTTAAATTGGGAGCATGTGAGAGAATAGGTGGCAACAGGTAGAATAATCACGGTCATCAGGATGGTCCTTGCCATCCCCTTGGCTGTGCTTCGGCTACATCGGACACAGAGGCATGTGCGTGGACCCTGGCTCCTTGGATGATGCCGCGGGCCCTGGGTTTCTGCTCTCTGCCCGATGGGGGTGGTGGTGCTGGCGGCAGTGATGATCGTGATGCTGAGGATCACTGTCATTTCATCCATTTACTCAGCATTTATCGAGCATTTGCAGGATACTGGCACAATGGTGGGCTCCGTGGTTATAGCCATTAAACAGGCACAGGCTCTCTTCTTATGACCCACAATTAGTCTGAGAAGCACAAATGAACAGCTAATATTGTGGTGACTAAATATAACCAAAAAAGTATTAGTTGAGATAAAAATTAAAAAAAGACATGGATTTTGCCAGGGTAAGGAAAGGTGAGCATTTAAGTTTTAAATATTTTGAAGGTGACTTGAAATTTGCTGGTGAGTCTTTTATGCAATAAATATGTTCCAGGTACTGTGCTGGGCTTACAGGGTGAGAGTGATAGAAACTATAGTTGCTCATACAGTATGTAGAGTCTACCAGGGAAGACGCCAAATTGATGGAGGCATGAAGGAGGCACGTGGTCAGGGGACCATGATAAAGGTTGAGATGGGCCCTTCGGTGTATGGGGAGCCCTAGGTAAGTTACTATGAATGGATCACAAGGTGGTGGGGTGGCAGGAGCCAGGGAAGGTGAGGCTGGGAGGTAAGCAGGGCCAGTTCAAGGAATAGTTCATCACCAGGTGTTTGCCTGAGATTGTCATTGGGTGAAATAGCCTTTTCCTAGTGTCACCTTCTCTGAAGTTGCTCAATTCTTCTGTTGCCTTGGGTCAAAAAGCAATCTAAAGAGAAATATGGTTATATTAGGTGAAGTGAGGGTGTGTCTGTGTGTATCAGGTGTGGTGCATTTTAATGGTCTCTCAGGCGTCTCCAGGTATGAGAACTGCAAGCTCAGGTGCCTGCAAGGGCCATGCAGTTGCTATTGGTGAGTGAAACAGTCAGGGGGACAGGCTGGGGAGCACCGGGTAAGCCACCATTCAGCTCAGCCGATAGTTGCAATGAGGGAATGCTGGACCAAAGCAGCCAGGTCTTCAGCTTTTTCAAGAAAAGCTAGGAGTCTCGTTTTTTAAATGTGACATCCCTCCGTTTAAAAATTTGGCACTACGATAAAATAACATTGATCGTCAGCTGTAATTGAAAAATGAGAAAAATAAAGTAAAAATTTGGCACTAAATCAGTTAAAACAGTACACACAAAATACATTTGTAGACTAAAGCTAACTGGTCTGTTGGAAGGTCAGTCCGTATACCAAGGGGTAAAGTGGGCGCTTCATAAAGGACGGTTTCTGCAAGACAGTTGAATGGTGGAAACTGGTCGCTCCTCATTTATTTTTGTGTTTCCTTAGTCACCTTGTTTGTTGTTCTTGATCAGATGCTCCTGATACAGGGTAAAACGACAGTAAAACCAGTGTCCATGGCAAGTCTGCCGTGTTCTTAGCTGTTCGCTGGACAGCACTGAGCCTCGGATCTAAGTCTCGGGCTGCCGTAATTAAGCTCGTTATGTGCTGCTAGCAAGGCAGAGCCCCACCGTGAGTCAAAGGAGTAGTTTAGGGTCTGTCAGTGACAGCCGTCTGTGGCTCTCTCATTTAAGGTTGAGACTCCCAGCCACTAAAGTATGCACATTTCAGATCAGAGTGAGAACATGAGCAACTGAGTAGTTATTGTGGAATTGAGCGAATGTCATAAATATTTATTTATCTTTTTCATAGCTGGCATAAAAATGTTAGGATATAAAAAAGTTGTTCAGTATAAAAACAACAGGAAATTCATTGGCTCTACATCTCCTGAGTGCGTGTGTCTCTTTGGGTTTTCATTAGCGTCTAGCAATATACTTTGAGAAATTAGATTTGAGCAGAAGCTCCAGCAGAATATGAAAGCTCCCAGTGTTCATAATTAACCCGTTATCAGCAAGGATCCGTTGCACACCGCAGTCATCCTTTGCCCATACAGGAGTGGTAGTCAAATTCAATGAATTTTTCTTTCAGAGTTTTTTTTTCTCCTTAAGAAATAATCTTTTGTTTAGTGAGTTTGGGAAAGACAAAAGAGTATAAAAGAGAAAAAAGTCACTTATAATGTTTCTAACCAGAGGCATCCCTGTTAATGTTTTGCATTGCAGGGGTAAAGAGGCTGGAGTTTGAGGTCAAACGAGCATCGATGGGTCTCAGTCCAGGCTCCTCCATTTATTTAATCTTGGCAAGTCTTATTTTTCTCATCTGTAAAATAGAACTAAATATATTATTTATTTTATTCAATATTTTTATTATTAACCCAGATAATGCATAGTGAGCATTTAACATACTACTTGGCACATCAGAAACATTTTTAAAATGAGCTATTATGATTATTTTTCTATTCTTTTTGCACAAACAGCTCTGTGAAGTTCATTTTGTCAATACACTATTTTTTCTTTTGTGAAAAAACAACTCACATTGTTCCCATATCTTTTTAAAAAAACATTATCTAAATGTCCTTTTTAATAGTTATATAATATTTCATTACATGCCTGTGTCGTCATTTTACTCTTTCCCCGGATATTTAAGTTGGTGTTCATTCTTTTTTATTACAAATATTTTTTTGATGAATATTTCCGTTCATAAGTCTTTTGTGGCAGCTTGATTTCTGGTGATTAGGGTGTCTACACCATGCAGGTGGAATGGGCAGAATAATGCCAGCATTTCCCATTGGAAATTTTGACGATGGTGGAAATGTTCTGTATCTGCACTGTCCAGTTAGCCCCACTTAGCTAGTGAGCATTTTAAATGTAGTGTAGTTTGTGTGCTGACAAACCGAATTTAAAAAAAGAAATGAACACTATTTAATTTTACTTTAAATAGCCCCATTTGTCTAAAGGCTACCATATTGGACAGCATGGGCTTATAGTGTCCTGGTTCAAAGTGTGGAGCAGACTTAGGCTACGATTTTGTTTTTTTATACAGACATACCCATAGAACATTTAGCTTTTTCTTCAGGCCTTTTAATCTCTGATGGACTGTCTCAAGATACTGTATCTTCCCTTTTTGTATGTACATTCTTTTTATTTTGATGGAAGGTTGGTAGAGGGTGTCTCCCATGCCTGCTACCATGTTACGTTAGAAATCTGAATTTAAAATGTTGGCTCTGTGCGGACACTTCAGGTTGTCAGGGACAAGAAGTTAACTCAGTATGACTTCAGTCTAAAAGGGAATTTCTTGGCTCATATAACCAAGCCCAGGTGTGCTCTGGCTGCAGGCTTGGTTAGTTAGAGGGGAGGCTCAGTCAGCCTTGTTTCCACGTGCCAGCTTTGCTTTCTCTGTATTGGCTTTGTCAGAAAGCTGTCCCAAAGCAGGGACAGGCATGGCCACCAAGAGTACAGGATTACATCTTGCTAGCTTAGTAACCCTGGCACAAGGAGAGAGCTTTTCCCCCAATAGATCCACAGAACGATGTAGGGCTGGCTCTGAGCAGACTTGTTTTAATTCCTGAATCAGTCACTGTGGTCAGGTTGGGGAGGTAGCATTCATGCCCGCTGGCCAGATGGTGAGGTCAGCCCCACCCAACTACATGCACTAAAATTGGGATGAGAGGATGATACCCTAAAGGAAGATCAAAGTGGGAAATGTGTGATTGGCAGGCGGGCAGACGCAATGCAATGATGCTCACTGACCGGCATCTTTGACGCGTTCTTGGTTCCCCCAATCTCTTCTTAGGGAAGTCACTTTGTTGGAGGAGGGGGACAATTTTCTGTCGTGCGAATTGCTATCAATTTACATGGCGGGCTTTTATCATTTAATGGGACCATTTCCTTATCTAGAGGAGGGTCCTGAGATGCGTCTTCCAGTTATGAAAGCATCGGGATGTTTGGATTGCGTCTGGTCTTGCTCCCTCTGTTTGTGCCAGTGTGCTCACAGGCTCATCCCTCCTCTCTAGGGAGTAGGTAACTATGCTTCAGAGAGTTAACAAGGTAAGTAAATCGATGCATCTATTGTGATTATTTTTCTTTATGAATAAGGCAGAAGGTATATTGCCTGAACCCCTTCCTAGAACTATGGAATGAAAGCTGATGGGATTTGCATGTCGGAGCCCGGATAATCTAGGAGTCCGTTAGAGTGGGGCCTCCAGCCCCCAGCTGGTGTCTCGCAGCAGTATCTTGGGACTTATGTGCGTAATTAAACCTTTCCTATTAGTAATTACAAAACGGGCCTCACTGCCCTTAAAGGTGACTGTACCGTATCAGATCTTCATAAGAGCATGAAGCTATTTATTTCATCAGAAAAATTCATGTAAAAATATTTTATTAATATTCCAATTTTCTGATTCCGCTCATTGTGCAATAAAATGTGGTGACTGAAACAGTTTCCTTTTTACTGTTCTTGCTCAGCTTCGTAGGAGAGGTTGAAGTTTTGTCGTACTGTTCGTGTCAATTTTCCTTTAAACTCTCCAGCATAAAGCATGTCAGCAAATTAATATTCCCTGACTCCGAGATGAGATTGACCTCATAGATATAAGTTCGTTTCTTGTCCTAACATTTACTGTACCGTGAAATTAGGAGTCTTTTCCTTTATCTGGCTATATATTTTTACTTCATTTTCTTTGTGGCAGGAGTGGTGGTAGGGACCTCAATTTAGATACTGTGTCACCCTAACGTATTATCAGCTTTTAACTAGTCAGTCGTCACTGTACAACGAAGCAGGCAGTGCCGGGAACGCAGCTCACTTTTTAGTGCCCTTCCATTCCAGCTGGGGTATGGAGAAGCTCCCCATATTTAAAGGGGCTGAAAACATGGGACTCAATCTTACTGAAACCCTGGGGTCCTCTGCTGAGTCACCTGTGCTGAACTGAGTTACCTATGTACAGGTAAAAGAAATGAAGCGCTGATGGGCTGTATCTCAGGGAGTCCTAGGCTACAATAGAACATTCGGGTTCTATTATCAGATCAGTTAGAAGATCTGTGTCCGTGAGCTACTTCCACGACTTCTTGGGGCCTTCACATTCTCAATTGAGAAAGGAGGGTTTGGATGAACGATCTCTAACATCCCTGCCCACTGTAACCCTCTGATTTTATACACACTTTGTTCACCTGTAACAATACCTAATGACTGGTGTATAGTTTGGAGTTACATGCACATGCCCTCCCCTCTTCCTCTCTAGCTTCCCCAGGTTCCCTCCACCTAGGCTCTGTCTGCCTTTGCTCTTAATGTACTTATAAAAAAATCTTCACCCAAGGACATGCTTAGAGGAAGTGGGAGAGAGAGAGAGACAGGGGAGGGAAAGACATGAGAGAGGAGGAAGGAAGGAAGGGAGGGAGGGAGGAAGGAAGGAAGGAAGATCGGTCAGTGTGAGAGAGAAACATCAGTTGGTTGCCTCTGTATGTGCCACAACGGGATAGAACCACAAACTGTGTATGTGCCCTGACAGGGCAACCGGCAACCCTTCGGTGTGCAGGACGACACTCAACCAACTGAGCCACTCTGGCCAGGCCTTAATGTACTTTTTACAAATGATTTCATATATCACAGTGGGTGTTTTTATGTGTCTTATCTTCCCCACAAGGCTGTGAGTTCCTTGAGGGCAGGTGCTTTTTCATATATATGTTTCCATATATGAAAAGCATTTTGCTCTGAGACTCCCAATACATATCTGGCAACCACAATTTAGAGATCTTACAGGGAGAGACAAAAACAAATACAGATACAAATATGTGTGAAAACTCCTGTATAGTTTTGGCGAAATTGCTTAGGTACTGACACCATGTAAAGGTAGCTCAGTAGTTTCTCGGGGAGATTTCTTTTTAATGTATATGACATGCCCAGTTTTTGCAGTTGCTTGGAGAGGTAAATCATTTCATGCACATAATGGAATCCTTTTCTACATTTCTGATTCCTCAGCGCCTTATGGTAGGGCCATGCTCTGTTATTTTCCATCCTGTCTAAATGTGACCTTTTGGGGGATCAGGTCATTTTGGTGCTTTTAAGACAGAAAAGAGAGCTCCCTTCTCCCGGGTGTATTGATGTTCTGGGATTGTTTTTGCATGGACTCCAGGAGAGCTAGTCGGCAAAGCAAGACAATGTGAACGCATCTCCCCAAATCAATGCGAATTGAGCTGTCCTCTAGAAAATTCGGTTTGAGCCACATCAGCGTCAGTGCCTGAGACTGAATAAATCCTGTTTTGTGATTGCACTGTGTAAGAATGGTGTAATGCGTCTAGATGGGCACCAGCCACGACCGCCTCTTTTTCCTCAGCATTACTAAGTGGTAATGCCGTGGGCTCCTGTGAGAAGTGTCGCAAACACAGAGCCCGGACTGCATGAGATAATTTAGGGCCCGCACTTGGGAAGTCTCCGTGGACCGGTGTAAGATGTTATCATTAACCAGAGACAATGGGGAAAACATCCTCCGTGGCTTTTTTTTTTTAGAAAAAAGACTGATACTGGCAGGGAGCACTTAAGTAATCTTGCCGCACACAGTGTCCTGTAGGTTCACCACGTTGCTGTGGAAAGACCCTCCAGCGGGGGAGGTCAGGGGTGGGTCAGGGCCTTTCATAACCTTTGTTCCTTCAGCCCCTTAAGGGAGTGCCTACTACTCGCCAAGCACCATTGGAGGTCCAGGGGGTGGGGGCTGGAGTGTTTGCGTAGTACCTCACAGCCTGAAAGCCTGGTTTTTCATCTTCTCCACCTCCAATGCTGAGAATTAACCAGAAAATAAGCGCTCCAGCACTGACGACTGTTCGTGTCTCACACAGACTTGCCGCCCCTCGGGAGCGGTGTTTCCCAGCCCCAGCGGTTCATACTGGGAGTGAGCTCTCCCAGGGATGAGCCCTTGGAGCTGTCAGACACCAGCTCTATTTTAAGTTTGAAAGGAATTTAAATGGTAATTTTAAAGGCCCTCTTATCTCCTAATCCACTGAAAACTGCCCATAATTTGAATTCCTTGAGTGCTGGGCCTAGGCAGCCACGCGGTCAGCCAGTGAGGACCCGGAGTGATGGGAAGGTAGGACAGGCGTGAGAATTCAGTGCTGTCCATTTTAGAGCAATTAGCCTTTTCATTTTAACACCGGCTCCTGATGTCTTAGATTTGCAGGGTCTTCATTGCAAAGCAAGAACCTCGCAGTTAATTGAGTCCATTCGGTCTGTTATGACTGGAGTTGATGCCTATTACTTTTCTACCCTGAACGTGAATGATCAGCTTTCATGGAGAAACAGCAGTAGATTCGATCTGAGCTCTGCAGCTTACTAGCTGTGTGTCCTTGGGCAAGTCACTTTACTTCTCTTGGCCTCACTTTTCTTATCTGTAAAGTGAGGGCCTTTTACCTTTGATGTTCTAGGGTATAGAGATAGGATTCTGGTCGTCAGCGCTGTGCTCCTTAGACCAGTGAGCTGATGAGAGGCCTCTGGGTCACATGTACTCTACGAGCTACTGGGGTTCTCAGCCTTGGCCTGCCTTCTAAAGCATATATGCCTATTATCCAAGTACATATGCCTGCCAGTGCCCTAATTTAGTTCACAAAATAATGTAAGCCTAAAATCCCAGGCTTGAATTCATATTAAATTTTTATTTAATTAGGGCAATCTCATTTTGAGATCAGGAAACTACTCCATCCTTCCATTCATCATGTTAGTCTCTTATTCAGTATTTATTAATATTAAACATCTGCTATATGCTTGGTGCTGTCTCTGCACAGTGCCAAGAAAACAGAAGAAGACACAGCCCTTGTCCACAAATCTCTCCTCCTTTACAATGGCGGAGACCCTCATACCACACGCCAGTTGCTCTTAATTGCATTTCCTTTTGGTTCTCTGGGGCTGGAAGGATGTTTAGGGTGAGTCAGTGGCCTCAAGTAGAAAAAGAGAGGAAAAAACTTCCTGAACCCTGGCTCCTGCCAACATCTTTAATCATTTCAAGCTTAACCTGGAGATTGGATTTCAGGGAAGAGCTGTGAAAAGCCTGTTTATACACAAAAGTCCCACCAGGAGTCAGACAGCATTTCCCCTGATGACAGACCTCAATATTGGAAGAACACACATTCAAGACTTCAAGTAAGTGTTCAAAGGAAGTGAAAGGCGACACAGAAAAGAAAATGTAATAGGGCGCCCTGTGAGGAATGGAACAAAACTCAGGAGGCCTGGACAAACGTCAGGGTGGCCTGTCCCCAAGCCCGGAGCCCGCACCTGTAGCCTTCCTGACAGGAGCAAGCATCCACATTGCTAAGACATTCAGGATTGTGAAGCAGAGGCTGGAAGGGGTTGCTCCTGACTGTGAACATGGGGTGTTTTTGCTTTGTAATTTAAAAGAAATAAATTTTACTGTAAACTGTCAAATCACAAGTTGGAAGTGGAATGAACTGTCCATAGTTGAGGAGAGGTTTTTGAGATGACAGTTAACATACTGACTACTTCTCAGGAAAGTTTCCAGGAGGGAGAGTAATATTACAAAACAGACAAACAAAAAATTGTTGTGTCACTTGTATCACTTAAAAACCCGTTTCCTGTAAGTTTCTGTTATCTCCCTTTCCCCACCACTGCCCACTGAGCTCCTGCTTATCCGTCAAGGCCCTGGTCCATTGCCCTCCCCTCCCTCGGGCCTTCCTAGATCCCATCTTCTCAGGCGGGATGAATGGCTCTCCCGATCGGGCTCCACAGCACCAGCATTAGGCCCCGCATTCTAGTTGTTCATCTACATGTGGTCACATCCTTAAGACACCAGTGTCTCAAATGCAGTGGCCGTGCCTCTTTCACTCTATAATCCTCTCCCTGCCTGTGGGCCTTGCTCGCAGAGGCACTCAGTAATGTTGACTGAATGAATGAATGGAAAACCTTAAACATCTAGTATCTCTGCTAAACTCGAGCAGTCTTGTGGAGGTCATTTTGCTGCGAACAATTTCTCAGGGATTGGGAGAAAGCGGAAAAAATACCCCTGCCTCATTGGCAGATAACACAGAGACCAAAGAGCCAAGATAACAGATCTTCACACACACGCAAGAAGGGTTGATTGAGTCAAATAAGGTGAAATATTAAAAAGCTAATGCAAAGTCTTTCCCTGGATGCAAACCATTAATAGTGAAATAGAATGTAGTGACTATCTAGCCGTTCTTGTGAAGGAGATGGGGGAGGGGGGGAGGGAGTTGATTTAAGATCATAAAAGTCACCAATAGGCCACTCAAGATGCCTCATCAGTCTTGAGTAGTGCCTAAAGAAGTTAATAGTGAATTCCTGTCTGCCCTCTGGAGGGCCAATCAAAAGTTCAAGTATGTGGGGACACGTCTGTCGCCCATACCAATGGTGACTCCATGGATGTGGCATGGTGTCTTTTAACTCAGCTCCCTTGTCCGGCCTGAGGGCCATATAGGTCAGGCCCTTCCAAGGCAACCACAGGTGAGACTTGAAATTCAATCCATCTAGGAGCTTTTTTTCATAGCTAATTCTTTTAAGTTGATAATTTGTATGGCCCGCAGCAAATGGCATTGTAAACATTCCAAATGGCCCTTGGCAAAAAAAGGTTCCCCACCCCTGTATTGTTCCCTTGATTAGTAATATGAGGTAAAACTCAAGGTTTATAGTGGTTTCACATTGCCTCTGTATTTAGGAAAGGAATGCTATCAATCTACACTCTCCAATATGGTGGTTACGGGCACGCGTGGCTGTTCAAATTTAAACTGAATAAAATATAATAAAACACCCAGTTCCTCAGTCACACTAGCCATGTTTCAAGTGCTCAGTGGCCTCAAGTGGCTAGTGGCTACTGCACTGGAGCTAGTGGACGGCACAGATACAGACCATCTCCACCACGGCAGAAGGCTCTCTCAGCACTGTTCTTGAGACCTGAGTGTGGATTGAACCAGATAGGCATGAGTTCAGTGCTGGGTATTTTGTAGTTGGGACAGTTACTTTCTGGCCTCTAATTTCCTCATCTGCAAAATGGGAATAAAAAGTAATTCCTTTGCCGATTGCCCTGAAGATTAAATGCAATGTCATATGGAAAGCAGCTCTTGATTTGCAGTAGTGGGTCAAGGGACATTCATTCCTTTAGTTACTCATGATATGTGACATCGAATTTGATAATTTAAAGCTGGTTTGGTTTGTAGGGCTGAGGTTTGCAAAGACAGTCTCCTAGCAGTTGTCACCCTTGGTGTTGAGTGATGATGTCAGATTTACTTGAACAATAGCAGTTGTTTGCCCCTTTAGTAGGCAGAATGGCAAAAGACAAACAAACCCAAAAAAAACACCCTCCTAATTTTTAATGAGTAGGTGCTTTCTAAGAGAGTATATAAAATAAGTCATGTCTATCAGGAAACATTTTCATAATCTGAATATTATGTTTTCCAAGCTACATTTCTAGGAAAATCACACCCTTGGATGGCTTTCTTTCATCAAATAAATTTGGAGAACTCTGAATTTTCTGTTTGCTCTTAGAGATTCATAATGCACAATGTAAAAGCTCTGAGAAGTCCTGCTGGAAAGAAATATGTTCCAGTGCTGTGAGCTTTTATGGACATGGACCCCCTTTGTGCTCTTGTAGAACACCTATTAAAATAGTGTTCACTAAGCAGTTTGGAACATACTGCTCTCAGGGCCTGGGCAGCCAATATTTTCCTGAGGCATCTGCAGGGAAGGCTCATTGAAAAGCACTTCCTTCGGTACTAACCCCTAATTCTAACACAATAAAAGGGAGGTGGTGCATACAGCTCAGTCTCTTTCGTAGCTCCTTAAGGAAAGGATAAGTCTGAAGCTAGTTCAGGACCCGAGAGTAACCTATTTTATCAAGGTTTAAGGTTCAGTAAACAGCGATTGAGATCTCCTGTATTTCAGACAAGCACAAAGACTGTTTTTGTGCTTCAAGACTAGAGGCTAATGTAACTGTGTTTCCAGTGGAAGGCGGGCATTTTCGAAGCCTTCTGCCTTCAGCAGTTGGTCTTTGTAGCACAATGCCCACTGGGTCTGACGTCTGATAGAAAAGGGGAATGTAATTCAACCTGTGTTCGTGAAATGATTGCTTTGAATAAAGCTCCCCCAGTGTTGGTTCTAATCATCGGCCAAGATCCAAGGTAATAGTTTTAACTCTGTTCTCTCCTGCACCGCATATGATAAAAGCTGACAGACAAATCCACGCAGGTAAGCAAATCACAAGACGGTAGAACAGCGAGAACTGCTAGTCTAAGCTAATGGCCAAAGCAGGAAAGGGTAACGAGCGAATTACTGAATCGAGTTCGTGGATTAGACATCCGTGTGTCTATCTGTGTGACGTCATCTTTCCTTATATCATTTAGTCATTTATCTGGGGTTCAGCACACTCTTTCTGAAAGGAGCGAGAGTAAATATTTTCTGCCTGGTGGGTCCGATGGTCTCTGTTGTAATGACCAAGGCTGCTCTTGTAGCTAAAAAGTAACCACAGACAAAACACAAATGAATGTGTTCCAATAACACTTGCAGAAACAATCAGTGAATGGGGGTGGCCCAGTGGCCCACAGGTGGGAGTTTGCTGACCCCTCATCTTTGTCTTTGACGGTCCATGTGAGCGGCAGTTACGGGCAGTTCCTGAAACACTTGCCTGAATCAGATCCTTACGCTGAAGTGGGACTTCAGGAAAACCAAAAATCCTTTGAACAACCCAACATCCTTTTAATGAGCCTCTGGCAGCCATGACCCTGTTAGAGGTGGGTCGTTATTGCAAATATTCAGTGATCGGGCATTATTCTAAATGCTCATTTAGCTGTCACAACAACCTCCTGAGGTAGTTACTATTATTACCATCTACACTTTGCACAAGAATCTGAGACTGAGGTGTTAGCCTTCTCAGGGTCGCACAGAGAAGTGCAGAGCGGGCTGCTGGCCCCCAGGCCCCGGCCCCTGCCCCCAGGCCCCGGCCCCAAACTCTCTCTCAAGGGAATGTCAGTAAAAACCAGTCTCCCTAGTTGCTGGACAGCACGGTGCGGGGCTTTGTGACTTTACAGACTTGCTGCTGTCTTTCTCTCTATCTCCCCAGCCCCACAGGCAATTTTGCTGGGACCACATTGATCTTCTGGCTATTTCCTGACCATGCCAGGCCCCTCACAAATCCAGGTTAGGAGATGCTGTTCCATGGAACAGGATCACATTCTCACATTCACCTTCTTTACTGTCTTCACCATTTTTACTCATATTTCAGGACCCATCCAGATTATCTCAGTTCCTGTTTTCCCAAACTTCTCTGGGCAGAGAGACTTCCTCTTGTCTTTTTTTTTTTTTTAAACCCTCACCTGAGGATACTTTTCCATTGCTTTTGAGAGAGAGCGAGGAAGGGAGATAGATAGATAGAGCTAGAGAGATAGAGAGAGAAACATTGATGTGAGAGAGACACATCTATTGTTTGCCTCTGGGGATTGAACCTGCAACCAAGGCACGTGCCGCTGGCCGGAATTGAACTCAGGACCCTTCAGTCCGTGGGCTGACGCTCCAACCACTGAGCCAAATCAGCTAGCGCCTTTCTCTCTTCTTTTAGTTCCAAATGCATTTGCTAAAATTGAATAGATAGGTTTGGTGGTTTCCTCTAGAAGAGCGTGAGCTCCTGGTGGCCAGGAGCATTGTCTCACCCATCACCTAGCACAGTGCTTAACCCAGGAGTGCTCAACAAATATATTTTAGATGCAGGAATAAATGGGTGAATGAATTTACAATCAGCCCAATAAGTAGGAGTGTTCATCACAGGCATACCTTGCTTTATTGTGCATCACTTTATTGCGCGTCACAGATGCTGCATTTTTTTTTTTTTTACAAGTTGAAAGCAAAACCCTCCACCAGCAAAAACATCACGACTTGCTTTATTGTGGGACTCTGGATCTGAAGCCGCAGCACCTCCGAGGCATGCCTGTGCGTGCTTTATGTTAAACGATGAGGGAAGTGTGGGCTCACTTCTGTTTGGCGAAAGTGTTTTTAACATGTGCCTAAAAGAGCCTGTTCTGATTTATTAAAAATTATTAAGGAAATAGATGGACGCTGATGCGAACTAAAGTAAGAGAAGCAAATGTGTATAAGAATTGTGATAGGAGTTATGCTTGGCATTAGCACTGTATTAACTTTAAAAATGCAACTTCCCAGCAATATCAAGTTGAATTTTGTGTGTGTGTGTGTGTATGTTATGTATTCATCTGTAAAAGGACTGTGCAGAATGCATGGATAGAGTAACACTTTAGACATCCTCTGGAAAGTTATTTTTGCCTTATAGCCTCAAGACTCATCTCTGGGATGATGAACTGCTTTACAGTCTTTTTTTGTTTCCTACAGCCTATCTTTGCACATAGTAGATGTTCAATAAATGTTGGTTTTAAAGTAAACAAATGAACCATGAATCACACAGCACTCATGCTCTTAGAGCTTCCAGCTTCACTAAGTAGATGGAAGCATTAACTAACTGACTTTTTTAGGGTGCCTTCCACATGTCAGCAGTGAGCTTGATCTTGAAGATACACCTGCTAGCATGACTTGAGGGCTCTTCTCGATTATCTGATGTGCAATAAATTCTATAATAAATACTGTGACTTAGTATACTCATCAGTGCTACATCCCTCTGCAAAATATATCACGAAGTAACAGATGCTTCTCTTGTAGCCTCTTCTTTGTTCATACCTCTCTGGGTGTTCTTTGTATCCCTTTTACCTCTTAAAGGGAAGGTATCTCTTAGAGTATCCCCAGTGCCAAGCATAGTGCTGGGCTATTAAATACTTGTGAGTGAATGAACATTCTTGCAACCAAAAGCGTCGAGCTACTGTGTTATTCTGGAATGAGCTGAGGTTCTGGGTTCTGGGTGAGGGACCTAGATTCAGATCCCAGCTCTGTCGCTGATTGGTTATGGCGAGGCTCAGATGAGCTCCCACACAGCTGGAGAAAAAGCATGGGTGCTGGGATCAGAGTTGAAAGACTTAAACTATTTCCAAGACATGATCACATGGATCCTTTGAGGACAGAAGGATGCCACTGAGATGGTTGTGTGAGTCATGGGGCATGCAGACCTGGAAGGAAAAATAGCCAGAGCTGCAGGTCAGGAATTTCGATACCCAGAAAACAGGTTTCCTCTATGGCATCAGCTGGAATGGTAGTAAGCAGGGTTAAAGTTTGTGAAAGGGAAGTTGGCAGAAGATGGAAAAGAGCAAAAAGGAAGAAAAAATAATAAAATAAAAATTATGAAGGTCAGGATAGGTTGAAAAATGAAAAGGAGCCAAACCCTGCTTTTCTTTTTTCTCCTTGAGTTTTCCTTGCGGCATTCTTGGGGGAAGCTGAAATCTTGTCTGCAAGGCCCTTTCAAGGGAAGATTTGAAAGGAGGAGTAACTTTATCTGGGATAAGACTGAGATAGTCCAGGGATCTGATTTATCACGCTGCCGGGATAAATTCAGGGCACACTCTTGCGGTATGCCAGTGTCCGTGACTTAAGGAGCCCCCGGTGATCTTCATACCAGGAGCATAATCATGGCTAGTTTGGTATCTGACCAGAACTGCTAGAATTAGAATGAGTACCTTTTGCAAATATTTTTATGGACATTACCTAATTTATACTTGAGAGCATCCCTACGGGAGTAGGTGCTATTATCTCCATTACAGGCAGTAATTGAGGTCCGAGCTAAATGATTTGCCTAAGGCCACACAGCTAATGAGTAACAGAGATAGAACTTGAATCCCATCAGGTCTTCTGACTCACACTCCATATGTTTTTCACCATGATGGGCTTCTGGAAGAATTTTATGGCCTACTTAGGTGGGCCATACAGGCCCAAAACTTTCATCCATAATAAGACAGTGAGCATGCAAGATATTGAGGACTCATTGAAGAAAGTTTAGTGTGTGTTAATAGCACCACTTAAAATAGCAGACCACAGATGCAGTTAATAGCATTGGTTTGGGGGTTTAGAATCTGGCCATCCATTCAAAGCTGTTTGGAATTAAATAATGTGTGTGTGTCTCCTCACCATTTACTGAGGCATAAATGAGTTAATACAGATCAAGAACTCAGAAGTTTTCTGGAGTGTGATATATTAGGTATGATTCTTACAGTATTATCATGCTGGTTGATATGGGGCATCTCAGTATCCCGATGACTGTGTCACGGGAGGTGCAGTCAGTCCTCACTTAACATCATCAGTAAGTTCTGCGACTTTAAGTAAAACAATGAAACCAGTTTTACTGTGGGCTAACTGATACAAACAAGAGTTAAGTTTCTATGGAATCTCATCAATATTTTAATGAAATGAAAACCGAACTGACCTTATTAGAGGACTTGGTGTGTAGGGCTAGTTGCCTACACCATCCGTTTCATTTCAGGAATAATTTAGTTATAACTGATATAGGGATCCTTATTGCTCAGGAGGTTACCTGAGTATACGATGCAGTTGTTTTTTCCCTGCCTCCCTCCTCTCCCAGCTCTCTTTCTTTTTCTGTCTACCCATCGTTTCTTTTTTCTTTTTTTGTTAATCTTCACTTGAAGATATTTTTTCCATTGATTTTTTAGAGAGAGTGGAAGGGAGGGAGGGATGGGAAAAGAGAAAGAGACAGAAAGACAGGGAGAAACATCGACGTGAGAGAGGGATGTCGATTGGTTGCCTCCTGCAAGGGCCCCGACTGGGGCGGGGATTGAACCTGCAACCCAGGGACGTGCCCTTGACTGGGAATTGAACCCATGATCCTTTGGTGTGCAGGCTGGTGCTCTAACCACGGAGCACACCGGCCAGGGCTGCCCTTCATTTCTTTTGTTGAGCTGAGGCTCAAATAAGATCAAAGATAAAGGATCCTAGGAGTTCACCGTCTAGGTAATGAGGCGGGAAGGGCATTCCCAGCAGAAGAGCACCCTGTCAGAGGCCTGACAGAGGGAATCACCCGTGTATTTTCCATCGTGGCGCCCACACAGGTGCGCAGCGGTCCACCTTGCTGTTCTCTAGGGAGCCTGGATGGTGCTGAGGAGAAATTTGGACTTGCCCTGGTAGGCAGGGGCCGGATCATGAAGCGCCTTCATTTCATACAGGAGAGTTTTGACTTTATGTTGAAAGTAATGGGGAGCCATTAGAGCCTTGTAATCTGGAAACTTAATTGATCAAATTTGCTTTCTGGACCCTGTCTAGAGTAGAGGGTGTGAAGGGCAGGTGGAAAAAGACAAGACATAAGTCAGGGGTGTGAGATAGGGGAGCCGGAGAGAAATAATTAGGATCAGAGTGGAGATGGCCACGCAGGAGTGGCGAGTAGAGGATGAGTGTTGGGGGTGCGTAAAGCAAGGTCCCGGCTACGTGTCCTACTTAGGAGAAGGTGGAGTTGGGGCCTGGATTCACAGGTACCCTTGTGGTGTGAAAGAGGTTATCTCCGAACATTTTTCTGCAAGATGACGCAGAAAGGAGGCTGGCACAGTTAGAACAGCTTCAAGGGCCCTACATGAAAGGAGCAGCAATAGAGCCGGTGACGTGTTTTGAAATAATGTTGAGGCTTCCGAGTGGGTAAGACAAGGTAAGTTTGTGAGGAGGCTCAGTATTGGGTGCAGATGAGAGACTCGGGGTCACAGAGAAGGAACGTGATACAGTAACAAGGGACAAGCCCGAGGCCTAAGAAGAAAGCCAGTCAGGGCCCTTTTTTCAAAGGGTAGAGAGAGAAAACAAATTGGCATTCTGTTGGCCTGTTGTATAATTATGTCTGTTTGACCCACTAGCCTGGGGGCTTTTTGAGGAGAGAGGCCTGTGCCTTATTTATCTTCCATGCCAGGGTCTGGAACAAGGCCTGTGAAGTGCCTGATGAAGGGATGGGTTTAAGTGGATGAATACCGTCCCTAAGGTTCACGACCTGCTTGCCTTGCGCCAAGCACTTGGCCTCCGTCACCTCACTTAACTCGCACAACCACCCGGTGAGGTGGGGGCCGCCCTTTTCCCCATGTTATGCTTGTAGACACTGACGCTGGGCAGCTCGGCCACTCGCCCCCGACATCACACCTAGGGAGCGACAGGGTTGGGATCAGGACCTTGGCTGTTGCTGACTCTCTACCCCATGTTCTTAAGTCACTGGAGTGTGCCTCTCTCGAGAGGTGGCTAAGGACATATTTAAATGCCTCCCAAGGGGAGTGATCAATGAACCGTCCACTTTTTGTAAGCAAAATGAAATCAGCAATGAAGTGAAGCATGATTTGGTCGTCTCCATGGCACCTTGCCATTTTGGAGTCTTTTTTTAAATGGGACGCACGCTCACACGGCTGGAGTTAAAATTGCGCTTTGTTCTAACCCAGCAGCTTCTTAGCCTCTTACTCCCCTTTCCGTCTGAAGTCGCCCTCGCCGCGCTGTTTGCTCTCTCAGAGCGCCTGCTGCCTCTTGCCTCTGGATTCTGCGCGTCCTGAAATGTAAGAACAGCTTTGTCTCTGACTCCTCAGCTGGACGGAGTCTCCTGTAGGCAGGGCTGTGTCTCATTTACCTACCTGTCACCGAGGCCCCGCCGGCGGCTAGCACAGGGTAGTTGCTAACTAAATGTTTGCTGAGCGAATGCGTTAGAGATGATCCGAAAGGTGATTTTTCTAATGCCCAGGCCCCGCACAGAGAAATGAGTGTATGAAGCTGTTTTTGTTTTATATAGGCCAGGCTATGCCTCCGGCATGAATTTCTCTGGAATTCTGAAGAACAAAAAAGGGCTAATACACATCCATGGAAGAATTTTACGTAGAACACCTAGACTCAAGGTTGTCCTAGGCCTACCTTTTCTACATACTTTATTTGCGATGATTTCCAATGTCTGAATAATGGCTTATCCATCAGTTCTTCACTTGGGCAGTGGGAGTACATGGCCTGCCACACAAACCTTGGGAAACTGTGTCCAGTGGCCGCTGTGACCCTGGGCAGACAGCCGTCCCCTTTTGTGAGCTGTTCATTATCTGGGAGGGTGTTGTGTTTCTGTATAAACCGTCAGGTCTCTGCAAAGAGCACCTCAGAGCACGGGGACAGTGCTTACATTTCTAATCTGCTTTACAAACACCCTACATGTACCTCCTTACCAACCTTCATTCTTATTTTTTTAAGTTAAAAAATTTAATTGTGGTGAAATACATAGAACAAAATTTACCATCTTAACTACTTTTAAGTGTTAAATATACTCACATTTTTGTGCAACAGATCTCTAGGATTTTTTCCTCTTGTGAAAATGAAACTGACCCATGAAACAACTTCCCAGTTCTCCCACTCCCTAGCCCCTGGCAACCACCATTCTACTTTGTGCTTCTATGAACATGACTACTCTAGATAGCTCATGTAGGTGGAATCATACAGTATTTGTTGTCTTGTGACCGGCTTATTTATTTCACTTAGCATAATGTTCAAGGTTCATCCATGTTTTAGCAAACTTCACAGTTTCCCCCCTTTGTAAGGATAAGTGATATTCCGTTGTATGCATATCCCACATTTGCAAGTCAGTCATTCATCAGTGGGCAATGGACTGACTGTCGTGAGCGATGCTGCTCTAAACATGGGTGTGCACATATCTCTTAAGACTGGTTTCAGTTCTTTTGGATATGTACGCAAAAGTGAAATTGGTGGATGATATAGTAGTTTTATTTTTAATATTTTGAGGAACACCATACTGTTTTCCATGGTAACTGAACCGTTTTACATTCCCCCCAACAGTGCAGAAAGGTTCCAGTTTCTCCACAGCCACTCTAACCCTTATTTGTTTTTGTTTGTTTTTTTGGTAGTAGCCATCCTAATGGATGTGAGGTGATATCTCATTGTGGTTTAGAATTGAATTTCCGTAATGATAAGTGATGTTGGCCGTTTGTGTATGTTCTTTGAAGAAATGTCTGTTCAAGTGGTTCATTATTAATTGAGTTACTTGGTTTTATGTTGTTGCTGAGTTATAGGAATTCTTTATATATTCTGTATATTAACCCCTTATCAAATTTATGACTTGCAAATATTTTCCCCGTGCCTTTTTATTCTGTGATTGTGTCCTTTGAATGTAGTCTAATTATTTATTTTTACTTTTGTTGCCTGTGACTTTGGTGTCATATCCAAGAAATCATTTCTAAATTCAGTGTCTTAAAGCTTTCCCCGTATGTTTTATTCTAAGAGTTCATAGTTTAAGGTTTTACATTTAGATCTTTGATCCATTTTGAAGTATTTTGTATATGGTATAAGGCAGAGGTCCAACTTTATTCTTTTGTATGTGGATGTCCGGTTTTCCCAGCACCATTTGTTTTATAGATGTTGTTTCCCCATTGAATAATCTTGGCATTCCTGTCAAAAATCATGTGCCGGTGTGTATTCTGTTGATTGTGTCCTTTGAATGAATGAATGAGCCCCACATCAACATTGGCAGGTAAGGGAACAGACTCAGCGAGGTAAGGGAGCTTGGCCGGGGGCACGCAGTCAGTGACCTGCGGAGAAGGGCCTCATCTCTCTGCCTTCCAGCCATTGTCCTAGGCTTCCTTCCTCGCTGTAGCGTGAGAGGGCGTTGGTTTGGCGTGGCTCTCCTTGACCACACTGCGCGTTGCCTTGTCGGTTCCCATTCAGACAAGGTGGGCGGCAGGGGTGTCTCACACCCGAGGGGGGGGATGAACTCACTGGTACGTCCTGTACCTTAGAGACATATTGCAAAACAGCCTCAGAGCACAGGCTCTGTTCTCAGGACAAAGACACCACCCAGGAGCTTCTCCGTTGTGACCTTCAAGCAGCAGCCACACCTGCCTTCAGCATGCGACTCGACTCGGAAGCCAGCCTTGGGGAAGCTCTCAGGGTCAGGTCATCCCAGGCCCGGAGGCGATCATCAGATCTGGGAAAGCAGCGAGCTGAAAGTTTAATTTTACACCATCAGTTCTGGGAGAAATCTTGACACCAGTGCCCAGCTGTTGACATTAAAGGTTGGTATGGACAGAGGGGCTATAAAGTCGTATTCTTAGAGAACTGATGGTACATCCCCAGATTGATTTCGGCGGGGTGTGGGGCTGCTGTCCATGGCAGGCTAGCTAGGGCAGATGGCCCTTGCAGGAGAAAATAGTGGGGGAGGCTGGTTCCCTCATGAAAATTTTCCGTTGAAAGCTTTGCTACAATGCGCTGGGGATGCTTGCGGGCCCTGAACAAAATAGAGACCATCCATACGAAAGAGGACACAGGGCGCAGACTGCGTGAGTGACACGCTCAGCTCCGTGACCCAGGCAGTGTTTAATCTCAGGCATTGACACATCGGTATTTTAGGAGTAACATCCTCTGTATAGAAATCCTCAATAGCCTTATGCTTTATGCCCTGGACTCCAGAATGATTACACTATCTCCAGGAACACATGTAAGAAGCCTGGATTGATTACCCAAGGCTTGTTTCCTGCACTTCTGTTTCCCTCTCATTTGACAGGTACCAGTACCCATTTGTTACATTATAATTCTGAGTTTGAATTGGAAAAACAAGCTAAATCAGAGCAGTCTTTCTCGAGTTATAAAACCAACCATGTGAAGATGCTTCGAGTGCCGTTCTGCTTGTACGTAACTAAGAGCCAGCTCCTCGCGGTAATTTTGCAAGTGATTAGCCTGTCGTGCAGACGCCTCCCTTTGGGAATGACAAAGGAACAGTCGGCTGTGTTGCTTTACAGTAGCAGATTACTCAAGAGGATTTCTCTCTCCTCGCCACTTTCTGGAAGTTTCCGGAATGCAGATATTTTAGAGAGGGATGACGCATAATCTTGGAGGAGGTATAGGGCGCTCATAATCATCAGCCCTTACATTTCAGATGTGACCAGCATGCTTTCATGTGTGTGCTGGGGCTGGGGATTTGAGTAGGATGTAGACACAGCCTCTGTATTGGGAATACTCTTTAATTTGTATTCAATAAACTCCTCTTCATCCAACATTGCTACGTGCCATAAATCAAAGGCTCCCTCCTCTGTGAAGCCTGTCTTGATTTTTCCTGACAGACACAGGTCTTATCTTCTGCTGTAACACATTCGTTAGCATGCTGGACGCTGGTTTATGTGTCCCCACCGCCTCTCCCTGCCGCTACACGTAGCCCTGCATGAGCAGAGAGGCCTTTGCTCTGTCACCTTTGTATCCTTAGTATTGGCTCACAATAATAATAATAGTAAATGCATTATCATCATCTTCATTCTCATTCGTATCATCACTGTGTTCCTGGCTTTGAACTAAGCAGTTTATCTGAATTCTCTAAAATGCTGGTCACTTTAAATAAAGTTACTCAGTAAGTAAAGACATGGGTGTTAGACATGGTAAAAAAAAATACAAAGGTGGTGTATGATTGATACTTGGGAAACAATGTACTAAGCAGTGTGGTAACATAGTAGGTACTATTTGTTAGTCCTACTCAGGGCTAGATGCTTTATATACATAACACCATGTCCGCTTCCAGGAAAGAGAAAGCTTACTGGCTTTGGGGCAGCCAGTTTTTAATCTTTAATTCATTATTAATTTATTTAAGTCTCAATTTTCAATGAAAGTAATAATACCTACTTCAGAGGGTTGCTGTGGGGTTCAGTGAAATGATGAACAGGGTCTAGCGCCTCATAGGTGCTCAATCAATGTTTCTTGAATGGTATGTTAAAACTTTGCAAAGTGCTCGGCACATAGTAACTTATTGACAGCTACAGTAATAAAAGCCGTAGCTAGTATTGAGTGTTTACTGTGTGCCAAGTACTTTTCTAAGAGCTTCACATGAGTTTACATATGACCTGATGTCACTGGTTCCACTTGGCGAGTAGAGAAACTGGGATCAGAACGGTGAAATAACTGACCCAAAGTCACGACATTCATGAGTAGTAGGCCATGTTTCAAAGCAAGTCCTTGACCTTGATTTCTTTCTATAATGTCTCAGTTTCCCTGTCTGCAAAATGCTCAGAGTCGTAAATCATATTCTACATGTGATCAGCCTTTATCCAGCGAGTGATGCTGAATCTGCCCTGGTTTGAGTGGTGTGGGAGGAAGCTGTTCAGCTGGCCAACGGCAG
The DNA here is from genome assembly GCF_054644295.1 of Miniopterus natalensis. Taxonomy (NCBI): domain Eukaryota; kingdom Metazoa; phylum Chordata; class Mammalia; order Chiroptera; family Miniopteridae; genus Miniopterus; species Miniopterus natalensis. The sequence continues at coordinate 34,314,198 of NC_142089.1, read as the reverse complement.
GCAGCCCCCTGCCTGTTACCTGGGGCCCCCTCTTGGTTGAGGGATGGGACTGGCTGGCCTGTTTCCATCCACAGGCAGTTGCTAACATGTAGTGATCAAATTATTGCTAAAGTAGCTAACCCATGCCTGGGGAGAGAAGACCCAGTCTATTTTTATTCTAACAAATATTCATAACAAAGTGCCTGAGAGCCACAGTATTAATTTCACTCTAAATAGATGATTCTTACTCTGTAGCTTTATTAAATACGTTGGTTCATGCTTTATAACTAGAAGGTAGATTTGGGCAAGTACTCCTAATCATCACAGCTCCTAATGCAGTGGTAGTGACTGAGTTCATAAAATTATCTTATGCCACATTTTGAGGAATCTTAGAGACCGTCTACTTCAGAGTGGTTTTTGTTCGTTGCGTTTGAAGCAGTGGAAACCTGTTTAGAAACGAGATTTCACATGACAAGTGTAAACAATCACCCCAGGGCCACCCACTTCATACTTTGGAAACTCCAGGTTAGCAGCTTCCATCCTCAAAGTTTATAGTTCAGCTGGTGACAGAGACAGCATCTAGAAGCCAAGTTTTTGGACATTTCTCCCAGTGCTTTTTTTTTTTTTTAATTCCACTACAATTAATTTATTTACAAGGGAAGTTAATCAAAGGTAGGAAATGTTTAAAGTAGCAACAATTTTAGTAAACAATGACAGTCTTCACTCTTCTCCGTTTGGGTTCATGAAAAAGATGTTAAACGTGTGTCCTTCGCCCACCTCTGATTCACTGAGGCATGCTGTGCTGCTTTGCCAAATTTTGTACGTTCCAGTGACCCCTTCCCCTTGATGCATTTCTAAAAATAGAGAAACTTGTGCAAAAGCATATGTTGTGGTTTGCCTTTGGTTTGGACACAGATCATCCACGTGTGAAAACAAAATTGGTTGCTCTCTCTTGCTCATGCACAGATTTGCACATCTGTACTGTACTGAGTGGGGGCAATTTTAACTTACACTTTATAGGGCTTGGCAGTTTCACGAAGACACCTAATATCCACTATCTCATGTGAAGATTATGGGAGACAGACCAAGGTAGGCAGAGGTGATGGTTTTATTTATACCCATTTTCTAATTGAGAAAGAAATAAAATTTGGGGCTCCATTTCATAGGATTTGAAACTAGGAATTCAACTCCAGAACTTCTCTTATTTCTTTGCTGACAGCCTCCCCCTCATTTTTAGGTAGAAGTGGAACGTTAGCAGTTTTGGTCATTAGCAAACCAACCGTGGGTCTGTGGGTAGGAATGTGGCTCTTTCGGTTGGTGATTGTCTGGAGGCAGTTTCCCTTCGGCAGAGGAGTCGCAGATGCTCAGTGTCTGTATTGAATTATCCTGAGAGATTTGGGGGTTTGTACTGAACACCTTCCACTTGCCCCTCCTTTAATAAAACTTGGCGGTGATGGCAATTGCTCAGGAAGCTTTGTGTGTTGCTAAGTCTCTGTCTTAGAACAGTTTTCTCTCTCCATCCATCTCTCCATTCACCCACTAATTCATGAAACCTTTATTAAGCATCTATTGTGTGCCAGGCACTTGGCTAGGTACTGGAGATGCAAAACCATACCTATCCCCAGGCAGCTCACAGGTAGCTGGACAGACATGTAAACAAATAGGTGCCGGTTTAGTCATTCAACAAATATTTATTGAGCACCCGGCATTTGCCAGGGACTGTTCTAGGCGCCGGGGATACAGTAGTAAATAAGAGTGAGATAGCCCTACATTCACAAAGCTTACATTCTTGCCTTGTTAATCCCCTAGCAGTAAGCTGTGTGGTGAGGAACTAAGGATGGGATTTCTCCGTATCCCTCTTGGAGGCTAATGGACCTTTATAAGCTAGGGCTCCGCGGGAATTACCCCACCCGGCAGCACCAGCATCACTGTGACCGTCTCCGGCGGCGTGCAAGACGAGGTCTCGATTGAATGAGCTCGATTCCCTCCCCATTGAGACAATTATTGCAAATGTATGAAGATTGATTAGAGAATCCCAGGGTGGGGAGTAGCAACGACTGGCTGTGTATCTCAGAACTGGGGTGTGTTTTGGAGCCAGTTCTAGCACAGAAGTTGGTTTGGGGGAAATATTTAAGAAAAGTACCAGATTGGCTGAGTTGACAAGGAAGACAATACAGTGGAACCCTAATAAAAGGAGACTTGGGTTTTCTGTGTTGTTATTTATTCGCTTGCAGTGCATCCCTAGCACTTCGTTCATGCCTCGGTTAGTACACTCATTATAAAAATACCATAAAATAGTGTGTCCATGTCTCTGCAGTTGTAACATAAACTCCCAAAGGCAGGGACTCTGATGAGCTGATCTTTGTGGAGGGCTTCTTTTAAGGTAAGCTCAAGACCAGGGCCACGAGAATCTTTTTGTCCCCATCGGATGCTACGTGTGCCATTCTGTGACACAGCCGGGGGTAAAGTGTCCGGACCTGTCCATCGAGGTGGCCGAACAAGCCCTGAATGAAGGTACTGGCATTGGGATGAGTGTCTCTAAAACCTGGCAGAAACCTGTGACCTTGGACAAAGTGGGAGGTCCTAGCAGGACGAGCTACTAAGAAATGGGATGCTGGACCCTGTGAGAATTTGGGCAGCAACTTTCAACCTTCCAGTTCTAGAGGCGGGGCTTCAGGCACTCTCGTGAGATGAGGCAGAGCCCCCAAGCACTGAGTACACATTAAATCTTCTTTAATAAATACCTGTGTGCAGGTCGGTTCCAAAGTAATTACATCATTGTCATGGGGAAGGTCCGACCCAGGCAGCTTATAAAAGATCCATAAATGACTGCAGCGTGCAGCCAGGGTTTGAGGGCTGCCAGGCAGAACCTTCAGGCAGGGCCAAGCTGCTCTGTTTAGAGAGGAGGGGTCAGGGTGGCTCCGGGGGGGGGGGGGGGGGGGGCACAGGAATGAGGAAGGACTTGGCTCAGCCACTCAGGGAGGGTGAAGCTCTTTGCAACTTAAACACTCTATTTTTTTATTTCCAAATAATGCAGCTTTGAATTTATTCAGCATAATTAAAAAGGTGATTTACTCTGGGATAAATTTCCTTTTCTGTCAGGTATTAGTAGAATGGTAATTTGTAAGATTACTCACTTCCACCCAAAGCTTGCTTTCCAGGCAGGAAGTAATACTTCGCTTCATGTAGAAGTTTTAAAGAGATTAATAAAGGTCTACGTGTTCTTGATTTATTAGCAAACAAGGCATTGAAATTACAAAACTTTTCCCGTTAGGTGGCCTATGTTATAAATGGTTTTGATAAAAATGTTACTCATTCTTAAGACTTTTTTGTTTATACTTTTCTTATTTACTTTCTGCCAAAACATTTAGCCTTGTCATCGCTCATGAAATATCCATTTGTTCATTTATTCAACAGATACTTCCTGTTAAAGCAAAGGTTTTTGCTGGTTGGTTGGTTGGTGTGTTCTAATTTGTCATGAGAACACTTAGCATACCTGTATCAGCAAATTCAAATTCCAGCAAAGGGACCTGTCTCCCGGGCTGTGCAATCAAGAATTTTCCTGGCTTAAAAAAAAAACAAAGAGCAAAAAGCACATGTTTCTGTGTTCCCTTTGGGATATGCTTCCTGGAGGGGTTAGAAATAAGGCTGGAAGCATTATAACCAATTTTTTAATAATCCTTTAAGTATCTTCCGATATGCGTTTCAGAATGATGCCATAGATATGACATTTTCAGTGGGAAAAACTAAACTTGAATGATAAGAATCTAGTGATTACGTTCTTGAAGCCTGTTCATGCCTCTGCCTGTGGTGAGGAGAGCCACCCTGCCCGCTGCATTCCCCTGGACCAGCATTTGCAAGTGCTGATTTCTTTGCATCCACGTTCCTAAAACATTCAGGAGGTAATTTTCAGATGTAGAAACAATAGATAATAGATAATAAAAGTAGAGCATAGGTAATTTGAGAGGAAGATAAACTTAAATAGTTGAGATCTTGTCACCGTTTTGCACTTGTATCTGCTGTGCATTATTGTCTTTCATCTTCCATTAAATACAGATGCTTTCAACTGGGCCTCGAGGGCCAGGGAGTTGTACCAGGACTGCTTCTGCTTCTGCTACACGCATACACACACCCACTTACTTTTTTTCTGTCTTCTGGAACTTCACATTTGCTTAACTGCTCACTTGGCTTATCAGCCTGGTTACCTGTCGTTGACCTTTAATCACTGTTGAGCATCATGAAGGGGTCACAGAAGCCGGGTCAGAGGAGGCGGAGGGATGGAGCAAACCTACCAGCGGCTGAGTATGTCAGTCAGTGGGCACCTGGATTTATTTTTTTTAAGGTAGCCATGGAAGGGAAGAGAGAGTGTTTTTTGCTTGCAAAGGAGATGAACCAAGAAGGTATATTATATATTCATTGTAAAGGTCACATGTATAAGCAAAAAGATTTCTTGAGGACAGTATCATATTATTACAAGATAATCTACTGTACATTCCGTGTGTGCAGGTGCTCTGAAAGCAAGATGATATTTTTGCCTGGGCTCTTTAGTCTTGATGGGAAAAAACAGGAACTTAGATGCATTTTTTGAAGGCAGCGCCTGTGAAAACCCTTTTACGGCACTTGTGTGCTGTGGCATGCCGTGCAAAGTCAGCCGGAGGTCATTACCGCTTTTATTAGGTGATTATATTATAAATATGAGTTGGGCCTCAATCATAAGCAGAGCCTTTATGTGTGTTTCTGAACATTCTGGCTCTAAAGTGCTAAAGTCCAAATTGGAATATTGATTGTCTGATGCCTGAGTTACAGGCTTCTCCATACCTTGAATGAGGCCTCAGGGCCCGTGTGTCTTTCTGGAGATAAGTTCTTTTTGTAACTGGGAGAGGGAAGGTCTTAAACAGTGGGCCCCACATGGTGGAAAGCCAAAGGCAGAGGCAGGGCCGTACTCCCCCTGGTGAGGGGGGAGGTATTACACGCAGTATTTTATGGCATGTATAAAGAAATTGTCATCAGTTGTAAATGTGCCCGAATTTCCTCTCGGGCAAGGAAAACATTAAATGCAGTCCTGCAAATGTTTATTATTTCCATGCAAACTCAATTGAATGGTTTTTCTTTGATTCTTTAGTTTTTTTCCTTTCACTTAACCTCAGGCTTCTTTCCTAAATTTTCCAATTCTATAGGTCTCCCTGAGTTTTAAAGTTTAACCCTAATATTTTGAGAACAGTCAAACACACTTGAATCGGGATTTCTCAGTCTCAGGACTGTTAACGTTTTATGCCTGGTGTGTTGGTGGGCTTTTGTCAAACATTGTAGGATGGGTAGCAGCAATCCTGACCTCTACCCCGTAGATGTCAGGGGCACCTTCTCCCACTTGTTATGACAACCCCAAATATCTCCAGATCTTGTCCCCTGGCAGGTAAAAGAGCCCCTAGTTGAGAGTCACTGCCTTAAAGGGGTGTCCAGTCAAGGCTCGTCCACATTCTAAATACAGAATGAAGTGAACCTCAGAGTGTAAAACAAGAGGCAGATGCGAACCTCAGTGTTATAAATACTGTCCATGTACTGACTTCCCTCTGAGGTGTGAGGGGAGGGCAGGGCTGTGAGTTTTCTGTATCCCTATAGCCTGGGGCTGCCAGCCAAGGCATGGGCCCCCAGCAACTGTTTGCTGGATGAATAAGAAAAATCAGTTACTTGCCACTAAATGTATGTTAAGCTTTCATAAGTGTATGTTTTAATGTATATGTATGTGCGTATGTATTGTGGATGTATTTACGTATTTCTATAAAAAACTTAACTGAGCATCTTTATTATTATTTTCTACCCCAGTGTCTGAACAATGGGCACAGAGCAGATACTCAGTAGATGTTGGTTGAATGGCTACATGGCATATACAAAGTACATTAAAATGATTAATTAACAGATCACTCACGATCCCATGCCATTAGAGATGTGTTTTGAGGGTGATCACAAGGAACTGCTGTTGGATGTGGGTATCCACAAATGAGCACCCTGAGAAGCCTCTTTGCTTGGCTTCCTTTGAACTTTGCATCTGATATCCCAGGTGTCCAGGTTCAGGGAGGCCTGTTGGATATTTGTGGGTCCCCACTGGCAGGAAGGAGAATGTCCTGGTTCAGGGGGGAGGCAATATTTTATATTCCCAGGTCATCACAGCTGTGCAGATAGGCGCTTCTTACTCCTAGAGCTCCCTGGGCTGCCCTGCCAGAGCTGTGACCAGCCGGCCTTCCCAGGATGGCTCTATTTTGAAGGCCTGCATTTAAAGTTATAAAAAAAAGTCAGAGGATAGCAGCCTTTCCCAAGATTTATGCTGAAACGGCACAAAAGTTTAGTGTTATTGGAAGGTATCTGAAATCACTTTTTAAACTTGAGATTTAAATTCATTCTCTAGGCTTTGACCACGTACAATGGTGTGAACTTTAAAAAGTCTGTAAAAAACATTTACAAGGTACAGTGGATTTCTAGGTCAAGACTCAAGGCTGGAGCAGGAAAGTGGAATTAAAAAGCCCTTCAGTGAAAATCAGAGAAGTTGGTAGAAATGACCTGATTCAGCCTTCTCAATTTACAGATGAGGAAACTGGAAGTCACTGGGAGATTAAATGATTTGTCCAAGGTCACAGGGTTTTTTAACTTATCTTTTAGATCTCTCTGTCCCTTCCTCTCTCTCTCTCCTTCCCTCTCTCTTCTCCACCCCATCACCAATAAAATTAGAACCAGATTCACATATACATATAAACAGTGGTTTTCCTAGATTTCCAAAAGATAGGGTAACTTAAGAAATAGTTAAGTGTGCCCTGGCCTGTGTGGTTTAGTAAGTTGAGTGTTACCCCATACACCAAAAGGTCGCTGGTTTGTTTGGGGGCTTGATCCCTGATGGGGGCCGTGCAGGAGGCAACCGATTGATGTTTCTCTCACATCGATGTTTCTCTCTCCCTCTCCCTCCTCTCTCTCTAAAATCAATAAAAAACATATATAAAAAAAGAAATAGTCAAGTGCAACTATTTTTTAAAATTATGAGTAACCAGAAATCCAGAGATGGAGAATTATGCTGTTGGGGGAGGGGGCAGCCAGTGACTAGTGAAGCTGCAACTGGAACCCAGGCGTCCTCTCTGTTCAGCCTTTCACTAAAGCATGCAACTCCCTTATCATTCTATTTTGCATTTTCCTTTTGGGAATCATTCATTTATTCATTAGCTAATAGTTCCTGAGCACCTGCTTTCTATTGGGTAACAAGACCCAGCAGTCGGCAGGGCATAATCTCTGCTCTCAGGAGCTCAAATTTTGGCAAGGAAACTGAAACAAGCAGAGGACGCCTGCTAAGCATAGTGTTAGACATGAGAGGACAGTGTTACGGGGCTGTGAGTGGGGGCTGCCTGTGAAGGTCCCTGTTGGAGGTGACTCCGGGAACGTGATGTGGTGGCAGGCGGAGTGTTGCTCATCACAGCGACCGAGAGGAAATGCTGAGCCAGGCAGAAAGCCTGGAGGGAGTTAGAGAGCACCGTGGAAGATCACAGGTCCGGATTCAACCGGGCTCCGCGACTTCTCAGCTGGATGGCCGTGGTTCGTTCATTCAGTGTTCTGGTCTTCCTTGGGTAGAATGAGGTAGATCATTATAGTAACACTTTCATTATATTCATATATATCCTCTCCTGAGCGCTAGGTCTCCAGTTCTGTGTTCAGTGCTTGGACATTCATCGTGACCACATGAGTTTCCTCCGTGTCCCAGAGAGGGAGGCTTCCTGTGGGTTCAGAGCAAAGCCTTGATTTCATCCCAGGTCTGAATCCAGAGCCCAAGCCTGCATCCTGTGCTGCCTCTGGGAGGGCAGGGCCATTCTGAGTGTTCGGTGGGCTGATGTCATTACAGGGAAGTAGACACGATATGAATGGTAATTGTTCTATAGAATACAATTTCCTTTGTGTCTACTTTGTAGGCCTAGGGATATATATGTACATCACTCATATTTCTTAACCACTAATGTTCTGTTCATGGTGGGTGGGTAAAATATGAAAAAGGAAAATGTTTATTAAGAATATCAAGTGCTTGGGCTTGTCAGAGGGAAAATATATTTTTTTCTGTAATTTTTTTTCTTACATAATGCCTTGAATTTGTATCCCCTTGAGACTACGTGAGCACCAACCCAGAGATAGAGGGTTGGATCTTCTTCCTGTCCCCCCCTTCCCATGGCTTGTTGGGTTTTTACTCCCATTGACTAAGCTCTTGCTCTGTGCTAGCCATTGTGATAAATCCTCACAGCCTTTATAACAGGAATGAGAGCATCAAGGCCTGGAGAGGTTGCCTGACCTGCTGCTAGCAAGTGGAGGAGGCAGGGTGCAAGGCTGGATCTGTCTAGCTTCAACATCCAAGCTTTAACCACTAAGCAATATTGCCCGTCCGCTCGATTTGAGTTCATTCTTTTGGGCATTTTCTGGCACCGCAAGGAGCAAATGAAATGTTTACTCTACTTTTAGAGCCCTAAGCTACATCCTTTCAATCCCCTTTCACCTATTCCCATCTGTGTGACCTTTTTCTAAGTATGTTTCTAGTGTAAGCCTTTTACTGGTTCCAGGGGGTCGGACGTAAAAATACCTCTTGGGTAAGTTCACCCATGTTCAGCGAGAGGGCAAATGCATGGCATGATGCTAGACTTGAACTTACCTGGTTTCTGTAGAGCTGCCACTTGGGACATTTGCTGTGCTGACTTGATTCTCTCTGCAGTCGGCTGAGGTAGACGTTACCGGTGCCATTTTACAGTGGAGGAAATGGGAACAAGCTCTTGAAATCACTGGTGCCCAACCTCAGTTAAGTCTCTGAAAATATATGTTGCTCAGGGTCCCAAATGTGTCGGGCAGTCTGATTGGAACTGTCTTTCAGACTCCAAGCCTCTTGCCTTTTTCAAGAGTATCACTTTGTGTGACCTTTCTGGTCATTTTGTATTCCTTGGCTTCATTCTGTCCATCTCGTCTAAGAGATGTTCTGGATAACATTGGGGTTGAAAACACAGGTGGCCAACAGCCTGGACCCCAACTCTGTCACTCCCCAGGTGTGTAATGTTGGGCAAGTGCCATAATCATTTTGAACCTCAGTTTCCTGTCTTTGAGGTGAGGATAATAATACCAACCTTTTGCTATTATTGTAAAATTAAATGCGTTAATATATGTAGGTAGAATGCTTAGAACCATATCTGACATCTGATAAGTTCATATGTATTAACTGCTATAATTATGAACTATTATTATTTACTTTTTAAACACTTAATAAGCTGTTACCATGTGCCACACACCGTGCTAGGTAATGGGATGGGCTCCCTGTGTCCCTTTCAGCTCCGACGTTGAGTGATGGATGTAAACACCCAAGCTCTCCATCACTGGGCGAAGAAGCACTGTGTGGTTAGCTTCAAGGGACTCTCAGGCTCTGCTTACAGATCGTTATGTGTGAAATGAAAAATGCATTTAGCTTTTACTTTCTTTTACCCATCTTGTTCACGTAGGTGGATTGTATTTTACTACCTAATTAAGAGTAATGGGGAAAAATGGAAGGAAGCACATTTGTAGCTTATGTGTGGGTTGAAATGTCCTGAGATGGGAAACAAACTCATAAACAGGAAAGACAATAGCACTGTTTAAATTTAGAAAACCCATGGATATTAGAAAATGCAGTCATGCCATTTTGCTATTTGGGGCTGAAAGAAGGAAGGCATGAACATATTTGCACATATTTGCACATACTGTCCTTGGAGAAAATTGTTCCTTCAAAGAGCAAGACACATTTGGAGATGAAAATGATATTCAGACTACCTTATTAACATAGTCCTATCTTTCTCTACATCTTTCCAGTGCTGCTTGTATTGGAAATAAAGTCCCTGACGTCATGCAAACCAGATCAAAGGGGATAAACTGGAGGAGCTTAGTATATCCCCTGTCTTTTGGAACTAGCACGTAAAAGCTGGTTTCTCCTTGTGTGCAGTTTACAGGATTTAGCCAGGCATGCTGGAAGGAGTCTGGACTTTAGGGTCGGACTGTTGACTCCTGCCTTTAAATTATAAATTCCTGGGCAACCTTGAGCAAGACACAGCATTTTTCTGAGACTCTCCTTTTTTTAATTTTTAAAATTAATTAATTAATTTTAATCCTTACCCGAAGATATTTTTTCTATTGCTTTTCAGAGAGTAGAAGGGAGAGAGAGAGAGAAACATCAATATGAGAGAGACACATTGATTGGTTGCCTCCTTGCATGTGCCCTGACTGGGCCAGGGATCCAGCCTGCAACCAAGGTAGGTGCCCTTGGCTGGAGTTGAACCTGGGACCCTTCAGTACGTGGGCCAATGCTCTAACCACTGAGCAAACCGGCCGGGGCTCTTTCCTTCTTGGTAGCATGGGGGAAGTAATTATAGTTGCCCTGCCTACCCAAAGCCTGATACACTGGGATGGAAAGTACAGGGCTTTGCAAACAGAGACCCCATTGGACTTGTGGCCCCTCCCCTCTATTGAACTGCTCAGAATCTAAGTTTCCTCATCTGTAAAATAAAACCAAGCTGTTCTGGGGTTTAATGGTATATTGTGTATTTGGTTGTAATGTAGTAGTCCTTTATAATTGAAATGTTAGAACCCTTTAGACCTTTTCTTATTGTGAAATACAGAACATGTACAAAAGAATCCATGATCACATATGTGGGCAATTAATGAACAATAATAAAATTAAAATAAAAACCCAATTACCCACTCCTCAGGCCACGAAGTAGAATGTCATGAGTCTCTGGAAGCTTCCTAAGGGCTCCTCCTTGATAGCACCCCCCTTTCTCTTCCCCAGGTAACTTTTAGCCTGAATTTCATGTTGCTTGTTTTCTTGATGTCTTTCCATAGCTCTCCCTAAACAATTTATTATTTAATTTTATTCTGCCTGTTTTTGAACTTTATGATTATATTGTGAAATAGTCTTACGACTTTGTTTTTCACTATATTTCCAAGATTTCTTGACATTGATGCATGTAGATACAGTTCATTACTTTTTACTGTTGTATAGTATTCTGTTCTAAGAGTATCCCTTTATCGATCTCTTCTAGTAATGGAAGGCATTTGTCTAGTTTCTGCTATTTTGCTGCTATGAAATGTGTTGCTGTAATTACTTCTGTCTCTTTGGTTCTTAAGCTGAAAAAGTCTTTCGAGAACGTTTGGTCTGACATCTTGCCTCTGCCTAGTTGTTTTCCTTATCTAAGAGATCAAGGTGATTCCCAAGATTTCTCAGCTAATAAATGGCAGTTTGGGGCCAATAACCCAGGCCTCTTGTCCCAGTTGGGCTCAGTGTTGTGACCAGACCATGTCTGATAGTTGGCCTTTTTATTTTAAACTGTTCCCCATGCTACTGATATTATAAGGTGGAACTTTTATTTGGGCTAGCTCTTCAGTACTCTCCTAGGAATATGCTTGACATTTGCTGTGGAGTTGACATATTCCCCATCCTCAGTGGGGGCACTGCTGGCTTCTCTTGGGTCCTGTTCCATTAATGCTGGCCCTGGACACACCCCATGGCTATAGGCCTGTAGCTAAGCTTCTACAGTTTGCAGCAAGAGCCCCTGAGACATGTTTCAATCAGGGAAGGAATCAACATAGACCCAAGGTGGCCAGGGGGAAAAACTGCTGAGGAAAGAGGATCTGAATCCTTACAAGGCACTTTCTTAGGAAATGTCCCTTTACTATAAATAGGAATGGATATTCAGTTTTAAGCCTTCTCAAAAAAACAACAACTCTCTGGGACTGAAATTAGACTTGAGGCTGATGGAATGAATGTAGGATGGGTGTTTCTGTGCCATGCTGAGAAACGTCTGAAAGTCTTGAGCAGCTGGGGCGGTGGAACAGCTGAGCCACAAACAAATACCAGCTGATTTTAGCACTTCTTATTCTAGATGCCCTGGTTTGTTAGCTCCAGCATTTGGCCCACTTGTAACTTCTCTTCTTGAAGCCTCTCAGCGTTTCATCTCACCCTGCCTCCGAGGAGCTGTGCAACCTTGGGCAAGTTATTCCTCTTTCTGGGCTTTAGGATCCTGCATCCCAACATAGGAATAGTAGTTACTATTTATTCAGAGCTTCTAATGTGCAGGCACTGTGCCAAGCACTTTTCATGCGTCACCTCTTTTAGTTTTCACAACACCATGCGATAAGAACTGTCATCACCCCATCGTATAATGAGGAAATGGAGCACAGAAAATTGAGGCACAGTTGACCCACCGATCCCTATTGAATAGGGGATTAGGAAACTTGCTCTGAGAAGGATAGGTTTGGGCCTTTGTCATTCATCCGCTGAATTGGAAACTATTGCATTTTATAGGTGTCCCCCTTCCCACATGTCCTTTCACCACTAACACCTGGCCATCACGTCATCTATGGGCTGTGGAACTGCAGAAGAAAGTGGGACTAAGATTCTGAATTCTTGATGTGCATTTTTCTGGAGTGTCCAAAGTTTCTGTCACTCTCGAAGGGGTCTGTCACCCCTAAAAGTTTAAGAACCACGTAATGACTTTGATGTTAAAGTGACAAAGATAACAAACAATGCAACCAACCTTTTTAAGACATGGAAATAGATCTGTTTTGTTTATGAGTGGATAAACTTTCAGAGGCTTATATTGATTGCTTTTTAATGATCCCACCCAACATTTTGGAGTTGAGAAATTACAATGGAAATTCTTTGTAAGGACTTTACCTAAGAAACAAAAATGGTAACCATCTATTGAGTTATACTTTACTTAGTCCAAATATTTCACCACTGTGTCTTTTCGCTGAAAAGTTTCAAAGGAATTGAAAACAACTTTTCTTATTACTTATTGAAATATGTTGACAGAAGCTCTAACAGTGAAAGGTAAAGGATTGTGTATATGTGTGTTTCTATGTTCGTGTGCATATGCATACATGTATTTTGGGCCGGTCATCCGTTCATAGTTACTCATAAAAAGAAAATTTGGTGTTTTGTAATTGGTGGCATTGCAAAAGTATAGGAGTAATCTCCTCAGTAAATCGTAACAGGTGTTAGTTATTGAAGAGTAAAAATAATAGTAACAGTGATTTACATTTATTGAGTGCATTTTGTGTTAGGCTCCCTTTGAAGGACTCCCCATGGATTAACTAATGTGATTATCACAGCTTCTGTTTGAAGTAGATGCAGAGCTAACTATCCACTTAACAGATGAGAAAATTGAGGTACAAAGAGCTTAAGGACTTGCCCAAGGTATGAGAGTTAAGCTAGAATATGTCCAATTAATTCTGATGGCAGGTATTTCATAGGGAACAAATGAATATATTCATGCTTTGACATGACCTTCATTATAATTGCTTAACTCTGAGACTTCTGTCTCTTCCCGTAAGGTCCAAGGTGAAGGAATCAAACATTAATTAAATGCCTAATATGAGACAAATGTCTTTACATATGTTATTGGTTCTTCAGTACTATCCCATGCATGCATTTATCACGCCACTTTTCCAATTGTTGTATCATTAGCTGTTGGACTTCTTAGCCGGTGATCTACTCATTCATCTGTGTATCGGTGAACTTTTGCTGTAGCAAGAAGCCACCCTCAAATTTCAGTAGTTATTCGGGGGTGCTGCAGGCCCACTCAGCTCTGTTCCAAGAGTCTCTTCATTCCAGGGACCGAGGCTCTGCGAGGGGTTCCACCTGGGCCCGTGGCCCTCACAGCAGGGGGCAGCTGTGTCAGAGTCTGGGCATTTCCAGTTTCTGTGAGGCTCTGGTGACATTATGGCCGCTCATCCCATTGGCCGAACCTGACTGTGGGGCTGAGGGGGTGGGACTCTCCGCATACCTTGAGGTGCTGGCCGTCACATGCCAAAAGGCGTGGCTGGGTGAGCCCCTCTGGGAAGGACTGGGATAGCTGGGAACATAATACCGTCCACTACCATCTGCGTGTTGCTAAAACTTCATTTTTATTCAAGAGAAAACCGAAGCCTGGAGATGTTACGTACGTATGCGATCACTTAATTATATGGCTTCAGCTAGCTTTTCTGATTCCATATACATGCTCTTTTTCCATCTGGTTTCCGACTTCATCTTTTTCTGCCCTGAAACATATACTCTGTTCTTGGGACACACTGGATTTTATGTAATTTACCAAAGTGATTCATGTATTCCTGACGTAGTATATGATGTGATTGCGTTTTCCTCTCACTATGCTGCTAAACACTCATTTTACCCCCTGGAAACTCGGGCCTCCTGTAGGCATATTTGTTTCTCCTAGGCAGGGCTGGGAGCCCTCCCTCGCTGCTCCATGGGGGTCTCTGTTGCCTCACAGTGCTTAGCCCTCTGGATTTTAGTTGTGTGTGGACTTCTCTCTTCCCCTAACTAGGCTTAGAGTTTCTGGAAGGCAGAGGGAGCTGGGCTGCTTTTCACCCAGGGTTCCCTGCAGTGGTACAGAGAAGGTACTGTAAATGTGCATTGAAATAATGAATAAATGAAGTTTTCCTACCAAAGAGTGACACTTGTCATTGTGGGGCCAGTAATCTTGCCTTTCATGTACATGTCAGGCCGGTTGGATTGAAATCGTTCCAGAACAAAGGACCCGGGAAATCAGTCCACTATCATGACTTACATGTGTCCTGTCTGCAGATTGTTCTTTCTCTGAAAACTCAGCAATTTTTACACAATGTGTTTCCAAAGTGATTTTTATCCCTCCATTTTCTGGTGTAAAATAGGCTTCAATTATTCTCTTTAATTAAGTGGTTTTATTTTATTAATTGTTCCTAACTTACAGAATTCCCCTGAGACCCTTTACATGTTTCCAAATGAAGCCGGGAAGAAAAGGCATTAATTATACACACAAACTCCTTTTGGCGAATTAAGCATGACGCACAGTGAACATGAAGTGGCTCGCCCTCCTGTGCTATCAATCTTGTCATTAGTGATGGCTTGTATTAGTAGTATTGACATGGGCTTATCCAAATTGGATTCTGCAAAGAGTCATTTTAATTTTGCACAAATGTAAGAAGACAAAGTAGTTTGACATGGTTTTTTTTTTTGAATTGAATTTATTGGGGTGACACTGGTTCACAAAACCATACAGGCTTCAAGTATACAACTCAACAAAACATCATCTGCACACTACATCGTGTGCCCATCCCCCGAAGCCAAGTCTCTTTCTGTTCCCATTTACTCCCCCTTTGCCTGCCTCTATCTAGCCCCAACTCCTTTCCCTCTGGTTGTAACCACATTGTTGTCTGTGATATGTGTGTGTGTGTGTGTGTGTGTGTAGTTTGTTTTTTTGCTTAATCCCTTCACCTTTCTTCATCCAGCCCCCCCAACTCCCCTCCCCCCTGACAGCTGTCAATCTGTTCCATGCATCCATGCCTCTGTTTCTGTTTTGTTTGTCAGTTTGTTTTGTTCATTAGAGTCCACATATAAGTGAGATCATATGGTGTTTGTTTTTCTCTTACTTGCTCATTTCACTTAGCATAATACCCTCCAGGTCCATCCATGCTGTTGCAAATGGTAATATTTTCTTCCTTTTTATGGCCACATAGTATTCCATTGTGTAAATGTACCACAGCTTTTTATCCACTCATCTACCAATGGGCACTTGGGCTGTTTCCAGATCTTGGCTATTGCTCCAAATAATGCTCCAATGAACATAGGGGTGCATATATTCTTTCAAATCAGTGTTTCCAGTTTCTTCTGATATGTTCCCAGAAGTGGGATCACTGGAGCAAAAGGCAGTTCCATTTTTTAATTTTTTGAGGAAACTCCATACTATTTTCCACAATGGATGAACTAGTGTGTATTCCCACCAACAGTACATGAGATCTCCCCTTTCTCCACATTTTTGCCAGCACCTGTTGTTTGTTGATTTATGGTGATAGCCATTTTGGGACTTGTGAGGTGATATCTCATTGTGGTTTTAGTTGACATGCTTTTTTTAACCCTCTCTTTTGCTGAGTGACTCTAGCTTTTCTATTTGTAATTCCAACTTAGCATTTTACGGTGCTCTAAGATTTGAACACCAGATGTTACCTTAACAAGCCACAGAACAACCCTAAGACATAGGTGAGTTTCACAGGTAAAGAAATTGAGACTCTGCAGCTAAAGGTAATGCCTCAAATCATATAAACAGAAAGGGGCAGAGCCTTTTGAATTATTAGCATGTGTGTGTGTGTATATATATATATATATATATATATATATATATATATATATATATATATGGTGTCCCTCAAAATGTATATGCACTTTGAATAATTATTAATTCCAATGGGTTAAATTGAAAAGAAAGAGCCATCAATTGAACTCTCAGCTGTTAGTAGTGTATACATTTTTTTGGGACACCCTGTGTATATTTTTTTAATGTTTCTTTGAGCAGGGATAGGGGTGGAGTTGTACCTAAGCCTCTTTCCTATCATTTTTAGTGGGCAACTAAAAGGATATTTGGATGTGTTTGTTACACTGTAAATTCAATAAGCATTTTTGGGGTACCTGATATGTTCTAAAATGTATTGATGAGAAAATACAACACTTTTCAGGCGTGTACTCTGTGCCAGGCATTGTTCTAAGTGCTTCACAGGAATGACTCAGTGAATCCAGGCAGTGACCCTGTGACATAGGGTCCTGTTGTTCCCCATGTGCAGTTGAGGCACAGGGAGACTGTTACTCCCTTAAAGTCACACAGCCAGCCAGTGGCAGAGTTGGGATACACACCCAAAAGCTGGGCCCTCGCTCACAGGCTCTTCCCCAGTGGTGATGCTCTTCTCTTCAGGTGCATGTGGTCTCCTGTGGGAGGCGGGCGGAATTGCAAAGCAATATTGTGAATTGCTGTGGTAGCTATATGATGATCTCATGGAAGAAGTTCCTTCGTCCCCCTGGGAAGTATGGGTACATGGCTCTAGGGCCCACATTGGCCACAGCTGAGCATTGGTCTTATAAACTGCTTTGTTTTAAAGCACATTGCATTTCTAAGACATCTTTCTCTCTGAAAGGAGTGTAGGAGTGTACAGGGTGAGGCAAAGGTAGGTTTACAATTGTGAGTATGCAGAACACAGAGTTTATTCTTGTATTATTATTTATTCAGTATTCTATTATTTTCCATACAAACAGCTGTCAACCTATTTTTGCCCCACCCCTCTTTTATGATGCCTAAGCATTTTTGGGGTACCTGATATGTTCTAAAGTGTATTGATGAGAAAATACAACACTTTTCTATGATGCCTAGAGGGAAATTACTCATCTTGATACCTGAAAAGAGAATCACTTGGGCTAATGGTTCTGATTTCTCATGAAACAGAAGCCATTCATTGAACCCCTGGTGTGTGCTGGATGAGTGAGACCAGGTCCTGGTCTTCAAGAGCTTTTTTATACAATATCTACAAAAACGGAACACAATAGTTGACATTTATTGAGGACTTACTAAAAGTCAGTTACTGTTGGAAGTTTTTCATGCAACTTTTTATTGTAACTACTTTTAATGTAGGTGTTTCACCTGCATTCTGCAGGCCAGTGAGACTGAGCAAGTTTAAGTGATGTGTCCACTTTAAAGGCAAAGTTTTTTGTTTAAATAAAATGCTGAGATGATTGAGTTTTACTGTCTTTGAAAAGACCATGTTATTCAACAATATTCATGGAAAGTCTACTATGTGCTAAATGCTGTTCTAGGCCTGAAAGACACAGCTTTGGACAAAACTCAAATCCCTGCTCTCAAAACTGAACTTAACCCTAACGAGTTTGGCTCAGTGGTTAGAGTGTCGGCTAGAGGACTTGGGTCTCGGGTTTGATCCAATTCCGGTCAAAGGCACATACCTCACTTGCGGAATCGATCTCCAGCCCTGTCGGGGTGCATACGGGAGGCAACTAATCAATGTGTCTCTCTCACATCAATGTTTCTCTCTCTTTCCTTCCCTTCCACTTTCTCTGAAAAGCAAGGGAAAAAATATTCTCGGGTGAGGATTTAAAATAACAAAACAAAAACCGAACTTACATTCCAGTGGAGGCAGATCAATGATAAAGAAAATTAATAAGTAAATCTTGTTAACTTAAAAAATAAAAAGCCTTTCAAAGGGAGAGGCAACAAGCATTTATTTGAGATCAAAAAAAGAATAGCTATTCAGGAAGCACTGATTCAGGCAGAAGCCCAAATAGTGTTCTGATTAGTAGACAAAGGCAAGGTTTAAGGGAAACAATTACATCTATAGAAAGAAGGCATTTCTATTGCTGCAGATAAGCTAACAAAGTGATGTCAATTCTAAACAGTGTTTTTAATCTTCAGGCCCATAGCCATCAGTCTGGTAGGCACGGCATCTGCTTTCTTGTTATCCTTACAAACAGTTCTTTGGACACAATGTTGCTTTAGGCCCAGTCCAAAGGTTAATTTGCCCAGTTTTAAACAGTATTCTAGGTCCAAAGGATACAGCAGTTGACAAAACTCAAATGCTTGCTCTCAAAATGGAACTTACATTTCCGTGGAGGCAGATAGGTGATAAATAAAATTAATAAGTTTTGAGGTATAAGACGTGCAAGACAGTTGCTCTGGCATAGCAGCTCTGGCTCCATTTTTTTTTTTTTAATATCTTTATTGATTTCAGAGAGAGGAAGGGAGAGGGAGAGAGAGAGATAGAAACATCAATGATGAGAGTCATTGATGGGCTGCCTCCTGCACGCCCCCAACTGGGGATCGAGCCCGCAACCCGGGCATGTGCCCTGACCGGGAATCGAACCATGATCCCCTGGATCCCAGGTCGATGCTCAACCACTGAGCCACGGCCAGCTGGGCGCTCTGGCTCCATTTGAAAGTGGCTCCATGTGTATGATATTTTACAATCTGGCACTACAAGGTGATAAGTGCAGTGGAGGTAAATAAAGTAGGGAAGGGGGATAGCTAGTAAGTTAGGTTGCAGTTTTAAATAGTGTGCTCAGAGACGACTGTGTGTGTGTGCGTGTGTGTGTTTACTGAGGTTTAATTAAAAATCTAGTCACCACCACTTCTGCTTAGGGGCTATTATTTCTCTCCATTGCCTTCATAAAATCCTGTGTACAAAGCTTTTCATAGCAGGGGCTTGTCTACCTCTCCAGACTCATTTCGTGTCACTCCCCTATAAATTGTTCCTACTTTACCTTTCCTTGAAAATACCATAGCCTTGGTCTTTATGTCACTGTGTGTGCTATTTCCTCTGCTGGCAACACATTCCCACCTCCTCCGGACCCTTCCCTGAGCACCACGTGCCCCCTTCCGCCGTGTTCCATAGCGCTGCGGTGTTCCTTCTCACTGTGCTGGGGTGCCTAGATGAGGGGGGGGTCTGCCTTCCAGGAGGCCCAAGTCTTCCATTAGGAAATGCTTTTCCTTTGTCAGTGCTTAATGAGTGTAGGAGGCGAGCACAGTGATACGTAGGTAAGAAAGAAGAAGGGAAAAGCAGGAAGACAAGCCAGAAAGGAAAGGGGGTTAAAGGAGGAAGGAAGTTAGGAAGAAAGGAGAGGAGGAAGGGAGAAAGGAAGGACTGGAAGAGGGAAAAGACAGGGGAAGGGGAGGAGGGAGAAGGGGGGGAGGAGGGGGGAGGGGAGGAGGGGGGAGGGGAGGAAGGGGGAGGGGAGGAGGGGGGAGGGGAGGAGGAGGGGGAGAAGGGGGGAAAGGGAAGGGGGAAGGGGAGAGGAGGGAAGGGGGAGGAGAAGGGGAGGGGGAGGAGAGGGGGAAGGGAGGACGAAAGAAACAACTCAGAGTATTTTGATCAGGCGTGACCAGATCAGAATTGTACTTGAGGGACGTTAATCTGGACACCACGGGGAGGAAGTTCTTTAGTCTGGGCCTGCGCCAGCCTCACGTAACAGATCTTTGCAGTTTCATTCTTCGGGCTGGGGAGACACTGAGTTTCCTGGCCCCTAGGACTTAACTCAGCTAATAGAAGGGGAAGGCTGGGCTGATGGGGGAATGAGCCTCCGCTAACTTCTCCCCCGCACCTCCCCCGCCTCCCGGAGCAGGATGCACCCTGGAATCCTGATTGAAAATTCTAATCACAGCTTTGCTGTCCTCAGACCCCACCGCTGACAGTCCTTCCACTCTTTCTCATGCCTGCTGCCCAGCCCTGGTTCTGGTGGCTCGTATGCATGAGTCTATCATTAGCAGACAAAGCATGATGGATTGGCCAGGGTTCCCTCCATCCTTGGAACCTGGGAAATGCTGCTTTTTTCAGACTCTCAGGACCCGTGTGGGACGGCGTCATGAGTGAAAGAAGAAAGTAATACGATATTGGCTGTGCCTGTGTGCTGCCAGGATTTAGAAGGAGAGTGATGCATTAGGGGAATGTAAGGATATAGCTAGCATCCCGGCCCCCACCTCCCACCCCCACCAGCTGATGCGGAAAATCAAGGATCACAATCGCTGCCCCAGTGGAGTCTGGCGATTTCCTTGAAAACATCAACCCTTTCAAAATCAAATAGTAAACACTTTCTAAAACTAAATCTCAAAAACAAAAAAGAAAAAAAAAATCAACCCATGTAAAGTCTTCAGGTTTTTGAAATGATCTAAGATCCAGAAGGATTAGGATTGACAGATTTGCTTCTTGGTACTGGGGTCACAATGGTCCTCAAATCCGTGGTCTCTTTGGATATGATGCTGTGAATGTCAGCCCAATACTAGTTTATTTTATTTTTAATTTGATTCTAGGACCCTGAGTCTGTATGTAATGTTTCAGTGAGCAGAACAGTTATGCTTGGCTCCAGTGAAAGATTGATAGGGGCGATTTTTCAGATGCGGAATCAAAACAGAGTGAAAAAAAAAGGCACGTTTAAATAAAATGCAGTACTTGCAGGCATCATGTGGTCTCATAATAAATGAATTCGTGGCACAAAGTTGACATATTTTGAAGGAGCATTTCTTTTAAAAATTTGAGGTGATTCATTTTTATGATTAACTGCAGTAAAAACAATTACTAGAGAATTTTTAAGTGGAAGGAAAAGAAGCTTTGAGGTGTTTATAGATAACATTCGATTGCCTTCATTTTTTTAATACTTTGCCTCATGTGAGCTCAGAAGTTGTGTGTCTATGGAGTTTGGCTGAAGGCCCTGGGGCTCTGGGGGTGCTCATTCATCCCAGGCCTCCTCTGTTATTTGCAGTTTGGGAGGGGTAAGAGCAGGGAGCTGTAGCAGAAGCAGTGGTGAGAAGCCTGCTGGCTTTGGACTCAGCCAGACCTGCGTGTGAACCACTATGTGATTGTGGGAAGGTGAGCAAACCTCCCAGTGTCTCCCTTTGTGTTCCTTAAAATTGGGACAGAATGATAGAGCAGGGACTGCTGAGCATCCAGCATAGGGCCTTGCACATACTCTGTAAAGGGTAAAATAAGCAACAAATAGTAGTCATTTCATCAACATGGATGGGCATTTACTCTGTCGTCTGTTGGGAGCTCTGTACTTGATGTTCTACAGAGGATGGTCACAGATCTTCAGGATCTTGTCATCCAGAGAGGAGATGGGTGGACTAACAAGGGATGGAAACCATGGGCAGACGAGGACTGGACTGAGAGTATCGTCTCAACCTTGCGATCAAGACTAGTGCGGTGCCTGGTTCATGTGGAGCACTCAGAAAGTATCTGCTGAATAAAATGAGTCGAAAGGGGAGGAATAGGTGGTGGGGGTAGAATTACAAGAAGCCTATGTATTAGGCAGGGTTCTCCAGAGAAACAGAACCAGTAGGATGTGTGTATCTAGGAAGAGGATTATTATAAGGAATTGACTTGTACAATTACAGAGTCTGGCAAGTCCAAAATCTGCAGTGTGGGCTGGCAGGCTAAGACCAGGGAGTGCAAATGAAGTCTTGAAGGCTGTCTGCTGGAGAACTCTTTCTTGCTTGGAGAGGCTGATCCTTTTGGTTCTAACTAGGCCTTTGACTGATTGGATGAGACCCGCCCACATTCTGGAAGGGTCGTCTCACTGAAATCATCGAAAACCACCTTCCAAGTTGACATAAAATTAGTCATTACACCCTGGAAGTAATGAATTCTAAACAGATGCCTTAACAAAAGCTCTAAATTACCAGGATATCTGAGTTTAAATCTTATACTTTCAGTCTCTAGCTGTGTTATCATTGGGCAGATCATTGAATTTCTGTGCCTTAGTTTCTTTGGCTGTAAAATGGAGGTGATAATAGTGCCACTCCACAGAGTGGTTGTGACATTTTAAGCGAGACAGTGCAAGTTTTTATCGCGAGCACTTCCTAAAGCAGAGTCGCTATGAGTGGAAGTATTAGAAATAGTTAAACATCTAAGCGTAGGCATACCCAATTCAAAGCTAAAACTCTTCTTATGTTTTAAAAACATATTTTAGGCAAAAGTATTTTTAGATTATGTTAACACAGTTTCATGTTGCTATGTAAGTATTGTTTGTCATCTACTGTGCTTAAGTACTGTATATGCATTTTAGGATTTAATCTTTATGGAAAACATGGCATTAAATACATTATTGTGTCTATTTTCTGATGAATTGAGGCTTGGAGGGGTTGAATGATGTCCCCCACACCATACGGGGACTCAGTGGCAGAACGTGGCCTCCAGCAGAATTCTGACTCTTCTTATCTGGTTCCTTTTCCATGTCATCCTGCCTGTGTGCTGTTGGATGGGACAAGGTCAGCCAGGTCTGAGTTTGCTGCCTCTTTGCATTTGGAAATACAGTTATTTTGGGGGCTCCAATCTGATAGTTTGCTTTTCATGTAAAGAGATTGTAGCTACGCACATTTTACATTTCTTTTTAATTCTTTCTCTACTTTGCTTCATGTCCTTTTTGACTATAGCCAGGCCCCCTAGAAAAATGACAGGTGCAAAACATGCCACCTTTTACGTGCTAGGTAGCTCGGTTCTTACATCTGAGTGGGAAGAAATGATTAGTAAACACGTGTAGGTTTGATATAAGCTAAGTGTCAGTAGCCTGGGCTCTTTGCTGCTGAATGGCCCCATGAAAGTCAATCACAGCCTTAGGTGAATTCTGCTTGTTTTCACAATTCTGCTTGTCTCACGCCAGGGATCCAGTAAAACTCAAATTAGTCCCTGCTCTGGGAAAAATCACATGAAAAGATGGTGTATGTGTAATATTCATGCAC
The DNA here is from genome assembly GCF_054644295.1 of Miniopterus natalensis. Classification (NCBI taxonomy): domain Eukaryota; kingdom Metazoa; phylum Chordata; class Mammalia; order Chiroptera; family Miniopteridae; genus Miniopterus; species Miniopterus natalensis. Next base: position 34,291,150 of record NC_142089.1, on the reverse strand, counting down.
ACGTGTGTATGTATGACCCTTTAGTCTGTTCTCTGCCTACATTTCAGCCCACTTGTTATCCCGATCCTAGTACCACTTCATGTAATTTCTCTACAGAATTCCTTGTAACTCCTTAGGGGACACTGTGATCTCTTAATGCGTCTGGGCTACTTAGTTCTTCCTGCCTTGAATGTTCAACTCCTTTAATAATTTTTTTATTGATTTTAGAGAGAGGAAGGGGGAGAGAGAGAGAGAAACATCGATATGAGGGAGACACATCGATTGGTTGCCTCCTCCACGCAGCCTCACTGGGGATTGACCCCACAATCTGGGTGTTATGTGCCCTGACTGGGAATCAAACCTTTTGGTGTATGGGTCGATGCCATAACCCACTGACTGAGCCACACCAGCCAGGGCTCAGCTCCCTCCTTTATCTGCCTGATGAACTCCTAGGTTTGCTTTGAAACCTAATTCAGATATCAGCCCTCTGAAAGATATCCTACCTTTCCTTTACACCCCCTAAATGAATTCCTTTCTCTTTGGTGGCTTTGGTCTCTCAGACTTGTGTACATCTCTGCTGTTGATTTTATGATGCTGCAGTAGAATTTCTAAGCATGGAGCCAGAACAACTTAGTGCTTCAGATAAAAGTCTTTGGTATCTGAAAAACCTAGGTTTCATTCCCAGATCTGCTATTTACTCTTTTTTTGAAACTTGAGCAAGTGAGTCCTAGATGCAGAGACAGACTGATGGTTACCAGAAGGGCTGGAGGCCTGGAGGGCTGGGTGAGAAAGGTGAAGGGATTGGGAAGTACAAATTGGTATTACAAAATAGTCACGGGGATGTAAAGTACAGCACAGGGAATGTAGTCAGTAATATTGTAATAACGATGTACGGTACCAGGTGGGTCCTGGAAATATCGGGAAATCACTTTGTAAAGTATATGATTGTCTAACCACTATGCTGTACACCTGAAACTAATGCAAAGTAATGTTAAATGTAAATTGTAATTTAAAAATAAAATTTAGAACAAAGAAGGTAATAAATGTGAAGCAACTAGCACGGTATCTGGCCCATGGTGAGTATATAAGGAGTGGGATGCTGGTGTAGCTACCTCAGTATGTTTGTCACTTGTTTCGTTTAAGCTTTTTGAGTTCAGAGGCCTTGCCTTGTTTATTTCTGTATCTCTAGTTCTAGCACAGCATGCTCAGGAAATCTGTAGTAAATTCTATGTGAGCTGAATCCATAGAATCATTTTCCAAACCCACAGGCTGCGGTTTACAAAGTTCACCGTAATCTTTCATTAAGGGGACATTTCATTTTATCTTAGTGTTTGGACATGTGACTGGCCCAGCTATTTTTCTCTGAAGACACCTGATGCTGAATGTTTTGACTTTGCATGGAGTCACCTGGAATTTGAGATTTACTTCTCTTTTGTTGCCAGGGTCATTGCCCCTTTTTAGTATCAGCAGAGGTGGAGGCGTGCCTCTGATTGGCTCAGCCAGGCAGGAACTTACAGTTCCTGCTTCTCTCCCTGAGAGGCATCCTGCAAAGTTGATCTCAGTACAGAGAAGCTCATTCTGTTCAGGTCTAGGGCCGAGTGGGAGCTGCACTGTGCTTTTCCCGGGTCCCTTTCACTGAACATTTCACACAGTCAAACAAGCATGAGCATGTGGTTATTACACAGCTTCGAACCTATAGGAGTGGTTAGCTGTGTCAGTGGATATGGAACATATGGAAGTAGTACCGAGTGATGAAATCAAACTGATCTGTGTTCAAATGCTGCCTGCCCCACTGGGAAGACCAGTCCTTAATCTCTCTGTGCCTCAGGGTCCTCATTAAAAAAAAAAAAAAAGAAAAAATAACGTCTGCCTCATAAATTCTGAAGTTAAATGACTTGATATTTAGTTTATCACAAGGCTCAGCATATGGTAAATTCCTGACAAAGGATTGCTGATCAGCATAGCCCTTCAGCATGATCTGCCACAGGCTATGAGAAAGAGCCCGGGCTCTTGGCAATGTGGCCACTTAAGGAATTCGTTCCATTTATAAATATTTGTGCCAGTTGCAGTGGTTTACTACTGTAGAGATTACTATTCTATGCCTGTCATTTCTTACCTATGAATAAATGTACCCATCTCAGAATAGCCACCCGGTGGGAAGATTCTACGGACATAATTGTTAAGGAAAAGAGGGCACAGTCAGCATTTTAGTCAAGTAAGAGTATATGCTTTTGGAGTGACCGTTGGACAAATGAACATAATTCATTTTTGGCGACACCTTTATTCCGTTTTGTTTCTGTCCCTCGGAAGGGAGAGCCCCCCATCCCGCGGGAGTCCCGCGTGCAGATGCCTGCTGCAGACCGTGGAGTGAAGCGTGTCGCTTTCCCCTTGCGGCTGCCTAAGTGGTGCTGCTGTATGATAATTGTCAGTCCTGAAAGGTGTCATTTAACAGCAGGGGAAATGTGTTCTTCTTGCATTAATGCAAAAGAGATTATTTTCAAACATTTCAAAACCCCAAGGACCCTCTTCAGGGAGCTTCCTTTCTCTTTTTTTCTTTCTTACCCACTTAGAGGAAAGGTACCACAGCTTTCCATGGTTTAGAAATACACCTACACTAAGTCTAGTAGAGGAAGCTTAATGTCAGAAAATTAAAGGCTAAATGTGGGATGCTCAGTCCGTGTGGGGTCTACACTAACCCGGACCACAGAGCCCTGCCACACACGTGCAAAAAAATAAACAACAGCAAAAACCCTTTACCCGAAATGCGGAAGTTATTCTACAAAATTAAGGCAAAGGTTGGAGAAGTGCTTAACAATCCCACCAGTGCCTGATGCTTTGGGTTGGAAGCTATCTGGATTTGAGTATGAAGGAGAGATGAAATCAAAAGTGAAACAAAGGAGGGCTGTGTAGGAGGACCCACGGACACGGGACTGGTTATTACAGTGGGATGCAGAAGTTCCCCCCCTCTTTAGAATCACACGGGGAGCGTCGGGATCACTTGCCCAGAACTTGCTTTCAGTGAGGGAAACACGTTTTCAGTTACCTTTAGAATGAGAGGCTGAAGGTTTTCTGTGTCCAGGTGGGAAGGAAATGGGTCTGAATTACAGGGGTGGGCAAAAGTAGGTGTACAGGTGTGAGTACATGAAAGAGAATTTATTCCTGCATTGTTTATTAATCATTGTATTGTTTTCCTTACTGTCAACTGTAAACCTCCTTTTGCGCACCCTTTGTATGTGGGCTCTCAAGGCCTCTGCTGCAGACGGCTGGACCCACCTCTCACCTCTGTGGCTGAGCACTGTGTTTGGGAAGATTGAGGAGCTAGGCCAAGGGCAGGTCCAGCTTCTTCCCTGGAGATCTTTGGAATCTTCTTAGAGAAAAGTACTCAAGCCACAGGTAGAGGGCTAAACAAGAGAGGTGTTTTCAGAGGGGAGAAACCAAGTGAGTGACATGGCTCAGGCTTTGGGTAATTGGTTCTGGTCAGACAGGCAGGAGAGCATTGTCTGCAGCTCAGATACTGAGAAGGCGTCAGGGAAGTACTTGGGGTGGAGAAAGGCATTCCAGTCAGCTTCCTTAAAGGGAGGTAGGGTTTCATTTCTGACTCTGGCGGGAGTGACGCGGGTAGAGTTATGTCACCTTTCTGTGCCTGTTACTTCACCTGTACAATGGGGTGATAAAACCTATGTCACCTGCAGCTAAGTGCTTAAATGGGGCAATAGTTATAAGACGTGTAATACTGGACCCCACACGTAAATATTAGTTCCTGCTGTTCAGCCACCCTTTAAGTATTTTGCAACCATTTATTTACTTTGTAAGCTATAGATTAAGGGTCATCTCCTACATGAAGAGTTCTCTTTCACCTTTTTACAAATTTACTTTATTTCTTATTGAATTTATTGGGGGTAAATTGGTTAATAAAATTATATAGGTTTCAGGTGTACAATTCTATAACACACCATCTGTATATTGTATTGTGTGCTTAGCAGCCAAGTCAAGTCTCCTTCCATCACCGTTTACCCTCCTTGCCCCTCTCCTCCATCCCCCACGCCCCTCTCCCTCTGGTCGTCACCACACTGGTGTCTGTGTCTATGAGGTTTTTCTTTTCTTTTTCTTTCTGGTTAATTGCTTTCCCTTCTTCACCCAGCCCCGCAACCTCCCTCCCCTTCTCTGCCCATCTAAACCTGCACACAGCCACCCCTTCTCTCCAGCTCGTCCTTCACCTTCACAGCTTTGCTGTAGCCCTGCGACAGTTTAGCAGATTTCCTAACCTGTCGGTGTCTGTTCCCTACAGCAGACAGTGAGCTTCCAGAGAGCAGGGAAAAGCCTTCACCTTGTTTGCTCTTGCCTTCGGAGTTGCTCCCCACGGCGTCAGGAACCTGCGGGGAAGCTCAGGCTCACTGCATGCCATGGCGTAGGCGCTTTATCAGCGCAGCTCATCACAAGAAGGGTGACTACAGTGCCATAAGATACTTAGAACACATCCACATACCTTTATTATACTCTATTTTTACAATTATTCTATTTTCTTATTAGCGTACCTAATTTAGTAATTAAACTTCCCCATCGGTGTGTGAGTGTAGGAAAGCACATAGTAGGTACAGGAGTTAGTACTATCTGTGCTTTCAGGCGTCCCCCGGGGGCCTTGGACCGCATCCCCACGGATAAGGGGGGCGACTGCACTCCCCTCTGGACTCCCATCTCTCAGTAATTGTCTGGCAGAGGAAAACCCTGGGTAAGTTTTGAATGTGTGAGTTTGTCGCCTTGGGCTTGTGTCGATGTGTCGTTTGAGGTGAGTTTCCGTTCCTGTTCTCCCCCAGACACCCCCCGATCGCTCCGGGTAATGGTGATCGAAGGGCCAAGTGCTCCATCTTGAAGGGAACCTGGACAATTTTCAAATTTCTTTCCCAGAGGTCAGAATAAGAACAAAGAAGTTTTGCTCTAGTGCCGAAGGAGTGCCCAGCCAGGGACTGCCGTGTGGTAACCCTTAGTTTTACTCTGATTCTCTCACTTACCTGGAATTTGCTCTTTTTAGCAGGAATATGGCTGCAGTAGGACTGGCAAGGCAGATCTGATACTTAAAAAAAATCCTAAAATACTGCCTAAAACTAAATGAGAATAGGCCTTTTGGATTAGCTATTTTTGTCTTTCATTAGTGCCTATAATTAGCAGAATTAAGGATGGGCATTTAAATTAGGCTTAGACAACAAAACGTCTCTCTAGGAAATTGCCATTCAACTTACATTTTCAGTGAGATCTTGAAATCACTTAAATAAAACGAGCCTGAAGAATGCTTTGATACTGGGGGCTCTGAACTCCAGAACCAAAGTGGGTCATTGGGATAATGATAAAACTCATTGTGATGACCATTATCTCACACATTTGTGCAGCAAATTAGAGTTTATAAGGCTCTTTCATATCAATAGAGTCTTAGCAAATTAGAGCAGGAAAGGATCACAGAAGTCATGTAATGCAGTCCCTTCATCTTGTGAGAGAAACTTTTTTTATTTTTTAATTTCTGTTGCTTTAAAACCACTTCAGAATGCCTAGAAAATTACAACTGCTATTACTTCAAAACAGCTTTACTTGGATATTCTTGTATTTTATTACAGACGTTTCTTATGAATCATTCTGAACCTGCCCATTTACATTTTAAATCTAAGTACTAACAATTGAAGCACAAAAGACAACCAGGAGTCTTATTTTGAGATGTAATTGACATATAACCTTATATTAGTTTCAGGTGTATAACAGAATGATTTGGTATTTGTATGTGTTGCAATCAATTTAGTTAACGGCCATCGCCATACATAGTTACAATTTTTTATCTTTTGATGAGAAGTTTTAAGGTCAGCTCCCTTAGCAACTTTCAAATATACAATACAGGATTGTTAACTATGAAGGAGGTTTGTACCACCTTCCCTCACTCCCTCCTCCTGCCTGGGAACTGGGCTATTTTGTTGTATGGTCACGGCGGACCTGTTTTACAAAGTAGGCAGAACAAGTATTATTATTATTATTATTATTATTATTATTATTATTATTATTATTATTGCTGTGCCAGGTGAGGAAGCTAAGGATTAAAGACGAGAAATGTTTGGGCCATTTTGACACAGTGGAGCAGGACTTCGCCACGGTCCTGCTGACCCCAAGTGCTCTCCCGGTTTGGAGAACCCATCCTTGTCGGTAGCTTCACCTGCTAGAGGGGCCTTCCCTGACCTTGAACTGAATTAGCCCCTTGTCTTCCTGTCTCTCCCCATCACTCTCTCTCCTTACCCTGCTTGATGTCCTCGCTCTTATCACCCCTTAATGTTATAGGAGGTGTATTTCCTTTTATTTGTTAGTTTTCTCCACCAGAATGGCTTCGTGGATTTCGTCTGTTTTGTTCACAACTAGAGTCCACGCACATGAAACGGTGCCTGACACACCATAGGCACTCACTAAATACTTGTTAAATGATTGGATGGATTAATTGAAGGAGGTAAATGGCAATGTAGATAGTTTGAAGGAAAGAGACTTAAAAAAAACTCACTATCTTTTGAGAACTTGATACATGGCTTCGTAAAATGACCTATCCATTTACTCTGTTGTAACCCCAGTTTTTAAATTAATTTGCTCACCTATTGAACAGGTATTTGGGAGGGCTTCCTGTGTTCTACACACTGTTCCAGGAATTGGGGAACTGCAGTGACAAAACAGGTTAGAAATCCTGTCAGAGGAGAGCTTCCATTTTTGGTAATCAAGATGACAGTAAATACATTAAATGTATAAATGGATTTATAAATTTGCACCTGTATGCCTGCTATAGTGATTAAAATGTAAGTAAAAAAGCAAAGCAGAGCTGAGAAGTGGGGGGGTTTCATTTTACATGGGGTGGCCAAGAAGGTCTCTCTAAAAATAGACATTTCAATATTTGATGAACACATGAATATTTTATCATTCATTGTTTGTTAAAAGGATGAATGTTTTAAAAAACTAATTGTTTCTGTGTCAAAATATCTAGGTGGTAACATTCCTCAAGTAAAATGCATGGAAGGCATTTAAGCTCCCAGTTAGGAAATCACGTGGAAGGTGAGAGATGATCTGGCATGTTGTGGATGCCTCCTCCGTCTTCTCCCTTCTCTCCCCCCTCCTTTCTCCTCGGAAATGCGCAAGAACTGTCCCCCTGGAGCTGATTGCTGGAATCCTTGATGTAGACGTCACTCAGCCTCGTTAAGCCCTTCCGTGAGTGAAAGAGCACAGCCTTGGCCGCATAACTGCGTGAGTTCCAGCCTCCCTCCCCTCTCCCGTTTTCTAGCTCTGTGACCTTGGGCTAGCCACCTTCTGCGGTCTCCTGGTTTTCATTTTTAGAAAGATGATAATATCTACATTAGCTGTGTTTCTAAAGTGCCTACTTGCCTTGACCTCTACAGCAGTGGCCCAGCAGATGTTCATCGCCTCCCCCCTTTTGTGTCTGCTGGGCATTAGCGTGGCCCTTGTTGTCGCGGGCTTAGAATACAATGCAAGTGGGAAAAAGAAGCCACCCGGAGTCTCCCGGGAACAGGCGCCAGCAGGAACTGCAGGGCCGTGACACGCGATAACCGTCTCAGCTCATAACCGATGGCGCTTTTTAATCAGATTTTAGATATTATGAAGGCTCCAAGTAATTATAGCTATTTTTGCCTTAAAGTTGAACTGCTGTTATTAAAATCCTTTTATTAAACTTTTTTTTTTCCTGTGGTAGTTATGAAAAATTGTAGAATTTCCGAGTCGGATGACTGTGCACTTGATGTCCCTTAGATCTAAGCACTGATGACTTAGGTACAGGAATGGCTCTGAAAGGTGGCATTGCTGACCTAGGATTGCTGGTTCGGGGGAGCTCGGAGGGGAGGTGGTGGCTCTTTTGGCGTCTCTGCTGGCTCTCCCTGACCCCTCGGCACCCCTACCCTGACGCAGCACTCTGTCTCCCCTTGCAGAGCACCCTCATGTCTGTTTGCTCTGAAGCAGTTACCTTTATTTTTATTTTTCTAATGAGAGATCAGAGGCTTGAGTATGTTAGTATTTGTTCATCAAAACCATTTACCGCCCGCCGGGGGGCTCACTGGTAGAGCATTGTCTATACACCGAAACGAATTGCGGGTGTGACTCCCGGTCGGGGCACGCGCCTGGGTTGCTGGTTCAGTCCCGAGTTGGGGCACGTACGGGGAGGCAGCTGATCCATGTTTCTTTTGCACGTTGATCTCTCTCTCTCTCTCAAATCAATAAAAATATCCTTGAGGATTTTAAAACAACAACAAAAACAACGCATTTACCAATGGTGTGCTACTTCTCAGACGCTGTGCCGGGGTGCCAAATGCTCTGTGCGAGTGCCCTGGCCAGCAGGAATGGCCCATCCAGGGTGGCAGTGCAGGTCCCCAGCCCAGTTACCCTTGTACTGACCTCTGCCCAGGACCTCTGACCCGCTCGAGTCTAGACTGTATTGTCACTAATATCATCATAGGTGATATTAAGAATAATCGTCCTGAAGAAGACTGGGCCCGAGGCTAATACAGACGCGCCGGAGCACAGAGGTGAACAGGACAGTGCGCCTGCCCTCAGGGTGTGCAAGTACCACCAGCATGGGAATGACGACTTCAGCAGCAACTCTTGAGCGGTGTCTTACAAGTGAGGCACCCTGCTAAGCATGTTTCACGCATGCTGTACAGTCCTAGCAGAGTTTATGATGACTCTACTGTTATTCCCATTCTACTGATGGCAAAACAAAGGTTTCGTGTCTTACATAACTCACCCCAGGCCATGGTGCTCGTAGGAAGCACAGCTGGGACACAAACCCAGGCTTGTGTGCCCCAAAGTCTGTGACCTCAGTGAAGCACTGGTGGTCTTGAGGGAGAATGCCATCTTCGTGGCATTACAGACTGGGACAGCACACTCCCATCTCAAGCCACTTGTACTTCTCTGTACCTCCTTTTGCCGGAACCTTCTCTGATTTCCCCCTTGGTTCATCGGGGTGACCAAGCTTCTCGTTGGAGAGGCTGCTGGGCATGCCTGAAGTAACAGCACTTGAGCTAATTGTGTACAATTTAGCATTCCCAAAGCACTGACAGTCCTCATTCAAACCAAGTGTGAAAGTTTTTAAATTAGCTTTCACAGTTTGATTCACAAGCAGCAAATGCAAAACGGCACAGGATTAATTTTTCCAACCACCGCCACGATGGCATAGCTGACGGCTATCTTAGCTCATTTCCTTTAACAGTGAGAGGAGAGGCTAGACAGAGGCAGTGGTCTTAGGGGAATGATGTTCTAGACAAGACCTCAGTGCTCTGGTTACAAAAAGAATCAGGTATGCGGGTTACTCAGGGGCAGCGGGAACAGCCTGTGTGAGAACAGGAACTTTGGAATCGGATGGTCTTGGGGTGCATTTGGTTCTGTTGAGCATCTTGCAGTGTTTTGTTCTTACATACTGGTTGTGTCAATCGGGGCTGGTGAGTTACCCTTCTTTACCCTCAGTTTGCCTCACTGTGAAATAGAGATAATGTTTCCAATGTCTGAAATGATGAGCTTTATGTCATGGGTTGACATAGTGGCTGACACATCAGGCGGATCTTAGTCAGTCAGAGCTATTATTAGTGTCATCTTTGAACTTTGTTTTCCTGCAACAATAGTCACTTTCATAGGTAGGGAGTTTTGTTTTTCCCCCCTAAGGAAATGTTTGTTGAGCATGTCCCTAATGCTGTGCTCTGCCCTGGAGATAAGCGGAGGTAGACACAGACCCATACAAACATCCTTGTCCTACAGCATGGTGAATGCTGTGGGACGCTGAGAAGGAACTAATGATCCACTGTGGAGGGAATGGGGACAAGCAGAGTCTCAAAAGATATGTAGGAATCATCCAGATAAGGGGGTTGAAAGGAAGTTCCAGGCAGAGGAAATAGCTCACCCAAAGGCAAAGAGGCAGAACAAGCCAGGTTCATTCTGGGAACTTCTAGGTGGTTCCAAAGGGTTGGGGCAAACTAGATGAGCAAGTTACTTAATCCTGCCTCAACTTCCTCACCTGTAAAATGGGCATAATGACAGTAGCTGCCTCATGGGGATGTTATCTGGATAAAATGAAGCAAGTGAGGGAATACACTTGGAATAATGCCTGGCACAAAGTACCAGAGAATGTTTCCAACATCAAGTGGTGTTGAACAATGCTCAACAGATGTCATTGCCTGAGAGCTTCTCAGGAGCCTCATAATGTCACTGTGTATTCTGCAGCATCAAAAGGGGTGTCTTGCATTCAGCATTCTCTAAACCTATTTGACCACTAGATGGGTGGAGAACATTTCTTTTAGTGAATTCTTGGTAGTAATCTTTCCTCAGCACCTTTGTACTCTAAGGTTTGGGAAATGCCTTGGTTGGATACAGCATACGAGATCTGTTTTCTTGTTTAAAATAAATCAACCCAGTTGAGAGTCTATGGCTAAAAAGAAAAAAAAAGAGAAAATATGAAGAGGTGTTTCTCTCCCCTCTCTTTTAGGGACACCTTGTATCCTATAGATAGATACATCAATACTTGACATTTGAATAAAAATGCACATTCAGAGGGGTTAAAACCTGAAGAATTTGAAGGAATCTCCCTTTGTTTATTTGAATTCATTTCTGATATTTGTCAAGCTACTAGTTTTATTGTTTGTGGGCATAGGCTGGACAAGAGAAATAAGTCCTATGGCTTGATTGCTTAGTGCTAAAACCATGGCTCGGAACCAGATCCACTCCCAGCTTCTTCCCAGCTGTATGACAGAGAACAAACAGGCAGACTGCGTGGACCTGAAAGCAGGGAGGACCTGGGGTGGAAGGGCAGGGAGGTTGGACATAGGAAGCCCCTGATCAGAGATGCAACATGGGAGTTAAGAACACACACTCAGATCAAACTGCCCACGCCAGAATATCTGCTCTGCCATGTACCAGCTGTATAACCTTGGGCATGTTACTTATTACATGGGCCCCAACTTCCTCACCTGTAACATGGGGGTAGAGAGCAGCAGTCCCCCGTGGAGCTGCTGAGTGTTGCTGGGTGAAGCTCTTAGAACAGCACCTGGGGTAGGAAGGGCTGTGCGTGTGCTGACCGCCAAGTGAAACCCAGCTCTGCCTTTCCCTGGGTGAATCAGTCACCTTCTCTGAGCCTCCACTTCCTGTGGTCATGCCAGTGTCCAGAACTGTTGGGAAGATGGAAAGGTACGGTGGGTAGGTGCTGAGGTGCTCAGGACACGACTTGGCCTGGAGGGCCCTTCCAGTGCAGAGTTCAGGGCTGGTGTCAGACCGACCTGTGTGCCAACTATGAAGCCTTCCCCGTCTGCTCAAACTTTGTGCTTCGGCTTCCTCAGTGCACACACCTCAGGTGGTTGTGAGGAATAAATAGTGCAGCCCATTCACCTAGCGCGAGGCTCGGGAGGACACTGGTGCTCAATAAATGTGACCTATTGTTTCATACTGAGCCTGCTGCCCAGAGATAGCCTGCATATTGCAGCCTCCGAAGGAATTGAAGCAAATGTAGATTGTGTCTCCGTGTAGCCTGGCAAATGGTTACAGTGGCTGTGTTTCCACGGTGGCCGCACGAATCAATACAGATGGCCGCCCGATCAATTCAAGTACACTGTATCTGATAGACAGACTTCACGGGCCAGGACACACAGATGCAGAGGTTTTCCCGAGCCACTGCAGCAGGATGGGGCTTCACTGTTGGCTTCTCCTTAGATCCAGGGTGCTCATTTTCCAACACAAAACTCATGCGAATTGACAGCAGGCGCATGCTTGCAAATGTGATCAGGAAGAATGAGCTTGTGTACAAGCATTAATTGGCCTTAGTTCAACATCAGGATTTCCAGAGTTTTGTGATATGTGATTTCCAGGGCATTTCCTCTTTCTGGAAAGGGGTTTAAGGCATATAAGTGGTGTCTTACCTGTTCTTCTAGTTTTTAAATGAATCAAATGAGGGTAAGGTGGCAGTAATGCCTACTGAGCAAATCCCCTTCAACTTGGGGTAACTTGAAGGGCACAAGGATTTTGCTTCTGCTCTCTGTCGTCTTCCATTCACGCCTGAAAGACCAGCATTGGAAATTTCCATCACAGAACAAATCTATTATGAATTCAGAGTGTCCCAGACCCTGCTCAGTCTCCACCATTCCCACAAAGCTCAAGAGCTCTGCCTCCCTGGTGGTCACTTGGAAATTAAGTGCTGCTTGAGAATAACAGATCTGTTGCTTAAACATTCAAACCCTTTGTTGACACTTAACTTTTGGGCACTGAATGTCATTTTTTCGTAGCTAGACAGTAAGGGCTGTGATAAGGGACCATATCTTAATTTTTTAATTCAACACATTTCTAATTATAATCCTTGAAAAATCTTCTAACATCTAATTTCGTTGTGTGCACGTAGTGTATGTTCAGCAAGTACTGGTTGGATTTTGGTTAAAGGTAACTTTTAAAAAATGAGTCTGTTAGTGCCTTAAACATATCAGCTCAGTTAAGTGTCAGCCTGAATTTGTTGACACTTCTTTTCATTCCCACTTTACATTCTTAAGTGTGCCCTTAGAAATAGCAATTTAGTAATAAGACTATAACAGAGTGTGTTGTTAGAGGCGTGTGAAAGAAATATGACATATTTCCCCAAAGACAGTGAGAAGATGGGCAGAAACATGGTGATGGACGTGTCCTGAGTAGGGGCGTGTGCCAGGATTTCTTATGCATCTTCTCTCATTGAATCTTCAGCCAGCAGTAAATTATTCAGCGTCCCTATTTTACAGATAGGGGAACTGAGTAACTTGGCTAAGGTAATATAGCTTCTAAATACTTGGAGTTTATAAATTACTTGGAAATATATATCTTATTTGTTCCTTTCAGTAAACTTGAAGTAGGAATTCTTATTAACTTTATAGTTGAGATAACAGAGCTGAAATGGCTTGCCCAAGGTCCCTGAACCTGTAAGGGGTGGGGCCATGACTAGTACACGGGACTGTGGACCTCCAAGACTGCATTTCAACGATAGCGCATTACATTGCTCACCAAATGATGATTATATGAAGAGTTATAGGTTTATGGGGTTCCAGCTTCCTCTACAATGCTAAGCAGAGTAGATGCATGTATGTGTTTAACTAGGTCCCTTTGCCTCTCTAAGGTTATAATAGACATCAACTTTTTCTTCTAATTTTTGAAAAGAAATTTTCAAAAAACTGAGCCTTGTATCCAGATGCTTGGGCTCAGGCTACCAGATAGATATTGAGAATGGCCAATGCAAGGAAGGGATTGACATGGTAAAGGACACATACCTGTTGTTTTTTATATACCCACAGCCACCATCTAAAGTGAGCAAGGGGTCTGTGTGTCTCTGATTATATTATAGAATTCAGGCTTTTCAAGTAAACTGTTCTAATTGTGACACAAGGAATGCAAGCAGGGGAGGGGATGGTGGGGAGAAAAAAGAAGAAAAACCTTGGGAGCAGGAAGACTTTGGGATCTGGAAGCTCCTGGGGAAACAGGGTGCCTGTGTGTGGTGGGTGCTCAGGGGAGCCCGAGCCGGTGCTGGGGTGCGCTTTCTTTCCTCACTTGAGCTCACGCACAGACTTGTTAGCACCTGCTCCTGGGACAGGCGCTATTCTAGGTGCTGAAGGTACAGCTGCAAATCAACAGTATCTGCCTGGTGGGTTTACATTATAGTTGGGAGGTTTGCACAGTAAACAAAATTGGTGTGCGAGTTTCATGGTATATTAGAAAGTATGATGAATAAAGACATAGCAGGGGAGAGAGATTGGGAGCTCGGGGTGGGGGTTGTAATTTCAAATAGGGAAATTGGGGAAGGGTTCCCTAAGAAAGTGACATTTTTGCAGAGTCTTGAAGGAGGCTGCAGGTGCCTGCTGTGGTGATACTGAGACAGGGTGCAGCAGATGCAAAGCGGGTGTGTGCTGTGTGTGTGAGGAATGGCACGGCAGCCAGTGTGCCTGGAACTGGGCATGAATGGTGGTCAAGGTGGTCAGGGAAACGGGGGCAGGCAGGAAGAGATTTATTCATAGAGAGCGGAGTGTTAGCTGTGCAGTTGCTGACAAGTTTGGATTCTGGCGAGTCCTTCAGGTGCTTATTGAGTTTGTGCTTAGGTGCCAGGCACTGAGACACGGGGCAGTGAATAGTGGGAGAATCGCAACCTTCAGGAGCTAGAGAATAACACACACTCGGTGTGACAAGTTCCTTAGAGAGACTGAGAAAGGGGAGGAGACACTGCTCTGTGAGACAAGGAGATTGGCCTTCAGGGATCCAGCCCTGCCCTGCCACGTGCTGGGAGAGGGGCTGGAACAGCAGTCATTTAAGCTTTGAGTCTGTTTTCTTGTTTATAAAATGGGAAAGTGATCTCTATTTGTTATAGTCCCCCCTCATCCTTGAGGATACGTTCTAAGACCCCCAGCGGATGCTTGAGACCATGGATAGTATGGAACCCTGTATATACTATGTTTCTTCCTATATATACATACCTATGATAAACTTTAGTTTACAAATTAGGTACAGTAAGAGATGAACAACCACAGTAATAAAATAGAACAGTCGATCTGATGACTGGGATGGCCGCTAGGTGACTAACCGGCAGATGGTGTTGTATACCATGTGGATATGCTGGACAAAACTATGATTCATGTCTCAGGTGGGCTAAAATGGGAAGGTGTAAGATTTCATCACGCTACTCAAAACAGCCTGCAGTTTAGAACTTATAAATTGCTTATTTCTGGAATTTTTCATTTAATATTTTCAGAGTACGGCTGACTGCAGATAACCCAAATTGCAGAAAGGGGAACCTCAGATATAGGGAGGACTACTGTATTTATTACATATATATAAATAACAAATAAAAATTGTTTCAGGAAATTCTCTTAATAAATAGGGTAGACACAGAGAGGTAATACTGAGGATGTGTAAGTGGGTGAATGATGCTGTGATTAAGAGCCCAGACGCAGAAGCACCCGACTCGCAAGCCAGACCTCCTCCAACCCTTATAACTTAGTAATCATGGGCAAATTACTGAATCCCTCTGTGTCTCATTTGTAAAATGGAAAAGGTGATAGCCCTACTAAGACTGGTGTCTGGATTAACTGGGCTACTCTGTAAGCGTGTAGAATAGTGCCTGACGCACAGTAATAAAGACTAGTCCCTGGTGGTGGTGTGAGTTCCAAGGAAGGAAGTTGTTCAGAATACCCTCAGATCATCATTAGCACATTTGAGCTGCCTTATACCCATTTCCAATGTGTCCTCTATTTCTGTACGTTCCAAATCCACATTTTAATGGTCAAACAATGTCATTGAAGCCAAATTCTTGTATTTGGTTCTCTGTTTAATCAAAGAGTCTCTTTAATTTCTTCCTGGACCAGTCATGTTTGCCAGCAGCCCTAAAAATACATTCCAGCCTTCCGAGAGAAGATGACAATTGCTGTAACAAAGTATTAGAGGTTGTATTCACTTGTCTTACTCAGAGTTAATGTGAAAAATGCGGAGAAGAAAATAACGAGGGGAAATTTGGAAAATTGGGCAATGATGTTTAACCGAAACGACAGGAGCGTCTCTGCATGTAAATGCACAACTGTGTTACCGCCTCGCCGGCTGCCTGCCATCCTGAGGTTTTATCACATCATAATGCAGTGATGAGGTAGTTCTCTGCTTTTTTTAGTTTCCCCACTCACAGATGCCAACAATGATTATTTGTAATTTCAGAAATAAAGATGCTCAAAAGCAACATCTGTGATTCCATATTTTTCTGTGAGATTCTGAATGCATGTCTTATTCCTATCTGTAACCGGGGAGTATTTGCAGTCCAACATGATTCCTGCGTGCTTGATTTAGCTCTGGTCCAGATTGACTAAAAGGTTTTGAGAGGGTGCCCATGCTCTCGGTATCTGCATGATGTGGATTCTCGACCCTTTAATCCCCATTTTCTTTAATACAAATAAAAGAGAGTTTTATCAGTTGATTCAGATGAGCGGGAGTGTGCCATGTAAATTTCAGCGAATTATGCACTAAATTACAGTACCCATTTGGGGGCTTAAATGTTACTCTCCACTACACACAACCGGCATGGATTTTATTTTAAGTGAAACGGCACACAGTGGCAGGCAATTATTTTTGTTATTGTATTTCCTACCCTGGCTTCCAGAACCTAAGGACAATGGAAGGGGATGTTCATTTATAATTTGACCTCCTGAATTGTTCTTGAAATGCAATTTAATCCTCATATCAAGCAAAGTCTAACGCTGTATTTGCCAGTAAAATAGTCATTTGCATTTTTTATTGACAATACAAATTGTGTTTAATCAGGCAGTCGGCGTGTTAGCATTTCCAAATGATTGAAGACCCAGTTTTGTTAAACTGCATTCCATTTTGGGTCAAATGTATTTTGTTCTTTTAAATGATCAGAGCACAAAAAGTTGCTTTTTAACATTGTGCTTTAAAAAAAGATTATCCAGGTCCCACATAGCTCTATTCACTTGTTTCCAGAAGAAAGCCAAGAAGCTCCTCATTTAAGTTTACACATTTACAGATTTCAGGCCAGTTCAGAAGAATAGTTAGGACACATTTCTTTTTAAAAAAATATGTTTTTATTAATTTCAGAGAGAGGAAGAGAGAGGGAGGGAGAGATGGAAACATCAATGAGAGAGAGACATCAATCAGCTGCTTTCTGCACACCCCCTACTAGGGATTGAGCCCATGTCCCGGGCATGTGCCTTGACTGGGAATTGAACCAATGACCACGTTAGAACACATTTCTACTAACTTACTTTATTGGAAAGACCATGGTTCTGGACCCCAGGTCAAAAGGCTGTGTGGTTGGATTATCAAAGAGACTATCACTTTTCCTGTTTCCAGCTAAGAGCTTTCATTTCTTTATTTAAAAATAGGAAAGACAATGTCCCTCCACTTCTTTAGGATTTTCATAAGGTTTTATCCATATGGTACCAAGGTTTTAGTTATGATACCGTAACTAAACTGGGTGAGAAGCCCAGCTCCACTTGGACCAGCCAGAAGACCTCAGGCAGGTTCACTAATCCCTGCCTCAGTTTCCTCATCTGTATACTGAGTGAAATAATAGCATTTATTTCACAGGGTTGTTGTGAGTCAGAGTTCATATATGGAAAGCTTAAAACAATCCCTGGTCCGTGGGAAGTGCTGTTTATGTTTGCTGTTGTATTATCATCACCATGCTTCTTATTAATCGCATTTCCTCACAGGGTTATTTGTAGGTTAAGTCAATTCATATTTGTAAAGTCCTTACAACAAACCCTAGCATTTGTAAGTCCTGTAAGTGTTTGCTATTATTTTTATTATTCATTACCTACCTTTTATTACTGTATGTAAGACGTTATGTTAGGAATCCTTGCAGTAACTTTTGAGGAAGGAGGGATTACGGACTTCACAGATAGGACAGAGGCTGAGTGGTTAAGCCGCTCGCCCAAGGGAGCCACCGAGGGAGCAGCAGTCGGGACCTGCGAGCAGGGCAGTGCGACCCCAAGCAGCGGCCTCTCCCGCCTGGGCTTCCTAGGGCCTCAGAGCCCTGAGCCTGCAGCTCACTCCAGCCAGGTGTCCTCCAAGCTGCATTCCAGGCTCCTGCCTCCCACACGGCTGTGTAGTGTAGTGTGGCCTCCGCATTCACCATGGCGACCTTGGCCATGTCACACCGCCCCATTCACACCCTCCAGCGCAGCTCCCCCATGTCCTGGTTTGCCTCACTTCAAGGGAACGGGTCCCCCAGTACCTGCTCTCGCTCTGCCACTCCCTTCCCTGCCGCCCAGCGCCACCTCTGCCCTGCTGTTTCCGCCACAGCGAGCGGGCCAGCGTGAGGGATCAGGACAAGGACACTGGCGGGCGGATTCGAGCTTGTTTTGGAGTAGACATTCAGGGATAATTGAAAAGATCAGATTTGTTTGGATTGGTCCACATAGACACAGATAATAATAATAGCAAACATTTGTTGAGAGTTTACTATGTGCCAGAACTGTCCTAAGCAATTAATACATATAAACTTATCTAGTCCTCGCGGCAGCACCAGGCAGTAGGTACTAATACCCTCTGCAGTCTGCAGATAAGGCAGCGGGCTGCAGCCCGCAAGGGGCTGGGTAGGCGCCTGAGGGGCAGAGCTGGCTGATCTCGAGACGTTTACTTCTGTGTATCCTTCTCTGTGCTAATTAGCGGACATTGTCCCATTGAACTTCCAGTTCATTGTCATTCTCTCACTGTTACAGACGAGGAAACTGAGTCTCGGTACGTTTAAACGAGTTGTCCAGAATTGCCCAGCTAGTGAGTGGAACAGGGGGCTTCTGATTCAGGTTTCCCTGATCCTAGAACCCGTGTGCTCGGCTCCCCGCCCTGCGTCCGGGCACCGGGGTACCGCACAGACCCGCCAGTGATGAAACGCAGCAATATCCCAGAGCACTGCCCCAGAGCAATATCCCAGAGCAATGTCCCAGAGCACTGTCCCAGAGCAATGTCCCAGAGCAATGTCCCAGAGCACTGTCCCAGAGCAATATCCCAGAGCAATGTCCCAGAGCAATATCCCAGAGCAATGTCCCAGAGCACTGCCCCAGAGCAATATCCCAGAGCAATGTCCCAGAGCAATATCCCAGAGCACTGTCCCAGAGCACTGCCCCAGAGCAATATCCCAGAGCAATATCCCAGAGCACTGTCCCAGAGCAATATCCCAGAGCACTGTCCCAGAGCAATATCCCAGAGCAATATCCCAGAGCAATATCCCAGAGCAATATCCCAGAGCAATGTCCCAGAGCACTGTCCCAGAGCAATATCCCAGAGCAATATCCCAGAGCACTGTCCCAGAGCAATATCCCAGAGCAATATCCCAGAGCAATATCCCAGAGCACTGTCTCAGAGCACTGCCCCAGAGCAATATCCCAGAGCAATGTCCCAGAGCACTGTCCCAGAGCAATGTCCCAGAGCACTGTCCCAGAGCACTGTCCCAGAGCAATATCCCAGAGCACTGTCCCAGAGCACTGTCCCAGAGCAATGTCCCAGAGCACTGTCCCAGAGCAATGTCCCAGAGCACTGTCCCAGAGCAATATCCCAGAGCACTGTCCCAGAGCAATATCCCAGAGCAATGTCCCAGAGCAATGTCCCAGAGCACTGTCCCAGAGCAATGTCCCATAGCAATATCCCAGAGCAATATCCCAGAGCACTGTCCCAGAGCAATGTCCCATAGCAATATCCCAGAGCAATATCCCAGAGCACTGTCCCAGAGCAATATCCCAGAGCACTGTCCCAGAGCAATATCCCAGAGCACTGTCCTAGAACAATGTCCCAGAGCACTGTCCCAGAGCAATATCCCAGAGCAATGTCCCAGAGCAATGTCCCAGAGCAATGTCCCAGAGCAATGTCCCAGAGCACTGTCCCAGAGCAATGTCCCAGAGCACTGTCCCAGAGCAATGTCCCAGAGCAATATCCCAGAGCAATATCCCAGAGCAATGTCCCAGAGCAATATCCCAGAGCACTGTCCCAGAGCAATGTCCCAGAGCAATATCCCAGAGCAATGTCCCAGAGCAATGTCCCAGAGCAATATCCCAGAGCACTGTCCCAGAGCACTGTCCCAGAGCAATGTCCCAGAGCACTGTCCTAGAACAATGTCCCAGAGCAATATCCCAGAGTGCTTCAAAGCCAACGCAGTACCAATACCGGTGCTGGGGCTGCTAATTTCATTTTAAGAAAAGGGAGAGCCCCTCCTTTGCGACTACAGTCAATTTCCACAGCTTGTCAGTGCTTTCCCAGCCGGGCGGATTTAGCCGAGTGGAGCTGTCCAGGTCGCTTAGTGAAGGCAGACGCCTTGATTGTAGTTCAGTGCCTTAGCTGTCACCGCGCTGCCTCCCTAAATATGATCCTTATTGCCCTGCTAACCCCTCTGTAAACACCACCGCAATGAAGGCATAAAACACGGAAAACATCCCCTGGGTGACTGCTATCGCCTTTTGAATTAACACCAGAAATGCTCGTTTGAGAGATGTGGTTGAACTCAAGCGATATTTCTTGACGGGTTAATGAACATCATATGTTATACTTTAACCTAATAGAGCACCATCCATTATTTACTTATTGATTGACCTCTTCCAGATTATTTAATAGTAGATTCTTCACTATTCAGGAGATTTAATGCTGAGCACTCCAGCTCCTTCTCTCTCTGTTACGAGTGTCCCCTGAATAGAGTTGTGTGTGTGTATTGGGTATATATATATATATATATATATATTCTGGGAGAGACAAATTGCAGAGCATCCTGGACTTAATGAACGTGATGCATAAATAACCTTGCTAAATCTACACATAAAGAAGAATGGAACTGCAGGTGACAGTGGAGAAGGCTTTCACAGAGGCAGATAATCAGGCCTGCACAATTTTAATCGCCGTTTAAATATGCAAAAAGCAGAAAGGCAACCCTGGAAATGGAGCATGGGTCGCAAAACTGGTGAAAATGTAAAATATGAATATAATGGCCCATAAAAGCATACCTGTCAGTGACTTCATAGCGAAGAACTAGAAAGCAGTGCAGACCTGTGTCCATTTAGCTTGTGTTATGGGACTCAGTACACGGTTCTCAAGGGCCTCCCATGGGCTGTGCAGAAGGAAGGAGGAGGAATCTGGAAGACAGGCTGCCTGGGATCCACTTCTTTTTTGACACCAATTCGTTTTGTGACCTTGGGATCCATTGGTCTGCTAAACCACGTCTCTTGACCTGAGTCTAGTTCTCCTGACACTGGACTCCGGCTGCTGGGTGGGTGTTGTTCTAAGGTGGGTGAGAATCGTGGAATAAATACAGCATATGAATCATACAAGTATAGAAAAATGGCATACTGAGATGACCGAAATTTATTCAGGTCAGATCAGGTTGGAATTTATCTCTTGAAGGGTTGTCAACATTAATAATTTTTCCTAAAGCCCTCGTTTTGTGTCAGCCATTAGCACTCTTCATATATTAATATTACTGCTGATAATTTTATCACTGATAGCTAGGATTGATCTAGTGATTTATAATTCACAAAGTAATATTTAGGTATATTATTTCATCTCATGAACCGCATGGGCAGACTTCAAGCAGGAGTCCAAGTTTTCTCCCCAGTCATTTTCAGTCAGTGATGGGAATGAGAATCCTGTCGTGGCCTTCAGGTGCTGGAACTGGTGGAATGGAGAGAGAACTGGTCGTCAGACAACCTGCTGTGAAGTCCTGGCACTTCCAGTTATTCATGTTGTGACCTTAGTCAAATCATCTAAACCTCATGAAAGTCTTCCTGTCCATATTTTTACAACCTTTGAAATAAACCTGGCCAAGAAAATGATGTAGGTTCATGAAAATGCTCACTACTGGGAAATACAGCGGAAATGTGTAGGGTTCTTCTAGCCTTGGCATGCCAAGTCCCAGGCATTTGGGAGACCACAGCCCACCTCCACAGTGGATGTCTCTAATCTCCTGTTCTTTCCCATGACTTGATGTGCAGCCTCAAAATTCTTTCCAGGACAACACTTGAGGTTGCCACTTATTACTTGTTTGAACCTGGCAAGTGAGATAAAAGCTCACATGCCCTCCAAGCCCTGGCACAGATGTGGGACCCAAGACTTGTCCCCAGCCTTCCTCGTTTTCTTCAGAGGTAGTCATTTCTCTTTGCCTCTGTGATCTGGCCCAGAAAACATGCAAACCCACCCAGTCCACAGAAGCTAGGTAGATTGTGTTCTATACAACTAGTTAGGTGGCACCTGTGAAAAATGTCACCCTGCAGGATGCAGCAGCCCTCATGGTTAGCAAACAACCTGGCAATGTTAAAACGTGTATTTTTAGACCCAAGAGACTCAATAACATGAGCTCTGCAGTGATTAGATTTCTTCCTCAAAATGTGACCTGTGGGGGTCTTAGAGACCCCAATTATAAAAAAATCGCTGAAGCATCTGCATGATCCGCATGGCTTATGGGGCGTGGGTAAACATCCGTTAGCACCTACTCTGTGCAGGGCATCTGACATATAAAGAGGAACAAACCTCAGCCCTGGCTCTCAAGATCTCAGCAATCAATGGAAACCCAAGTGCACAGAGAGCCTGGAGCATCGAGGAGGGCAGCCACCTGTGCTGTGCAGGTGTGGAGGCGAGTGGGAGGGGACTGTGGGCTTTTTCACAGGGTGCAGAGTGGGGATCAGAACCTTAAAGAATAAATGTAAAGTTAATGGGAGCAGAGAGAAGAGAGGGCGAAACCAGGGTGGTGTTTGAGCAGAGGCTTAGAGGCTGGGAAGGAGAATGGGTGGCTAGTGATGCGTGGAGAGACAGGCGGAGGAAAGGCTGGTGGGACCAACCTGAGAGCCTTCAGAGCCCTGCCACATGGAGCCATTTAGACTATGAGCGATTCCCATTTCTTAGCCGTTTCATCTCCAATCTCCACTGCTAATGGAATGTTTTTTTATGGACTCCAAGGCCCACATTAACACTGTCTACTTTTAATTCCATACAGTAGTGGGAAATCTCCTGCAGTCTATTGACTGCTGCTTTATCTGCCTTCACCTAATTGGAAAATAAACAGATAAAATGATACCTTTACTACGAATGAATAATTCATGTTCTCTTTGTCTTTTGTCATAAAAGAGAGCCTAGCAGATCTGTCTTTAAATTAGGATATCTGGTAGATGAGAGAAAAATGTGAGCGATTAACTCCAAATTGGGTTGAGTGCAGATTTCTGAAAATCAGAGCCCTCCTCCGTAATGAAGTTTAGATTGGTTCACATAACGGTTCACCTGGCTCTGGTGGAGCCCAAATTCAGAACATATGAGTGCTGTTGACCTGTTAATTTGGAATGTTTGAATCTGCAGGAAAATGTTTGTATTAATTGTCTCACACTAACCAGGGCTGACTATAAAAATGTCTGATTGAATTAGGCTGACTTTCCTCCCAGCCCTTTGCAGTTTCATTTTGTCCCAAACGTGGGTAACTTCCCCCCTTCATGCCAATCATCTGAACAGGTTGCGCTGTGTTGCTTTCAGGTTAGACAAAAACCATGCCCCACCTCCTGCAGATACGAATACCCATCATCCTCGCACTACGCACACTGCCTGACACCTCTCTCAGAAGTGTCCCTCCTTTCTTAGTTACCCTTCTTAGCATTTCTCCACCCCAGTTGCACTACTTTACATCATTTCCAAAACCTCAGTAACATCTTACACCAATCTGTTCTCCAAAAAATATTGCAACTGAAAGATCTGTTTTTAAAAACGTAATTTAGAATTATCTTGCAAATCTACTCTTAGGTCTGTAGTGGGCAGGACACCCCGTTGGTACTGAGGGCGTGGAATTTAGTTGAACCTGGCTCTGCCCTTGAGGAGGTCCTAGTCTGGTTCTGGTTTAAATGTACGGAAAGTTAAGCAGTGATTCAACTATGAGGGGAAATACCAGGCCAGATATATGGTTAAATGAGTGATGAAGTCTGAGAGGACTAATACTTATATTTCCTGAATAGGCCTTGTGTTTTGTTTTTGCACAGCCTCTGTGTGTGTCGTCGTCCCGTCCACCCCCCCCCCCCCCCGGTCCCCCCCGTCCCCGGCATTTCTGAGACCATGCCGCGTTCTTTGCTGGGCATGGAGTAACTTTCCTCTGTGTAACTCAGTGAAGCCACAGCCAGTTCTGGGAAGCCTTTCTTGGCCACCACCACCCCCTTTTCTGATTAGGTGTCCTCTTCTGGGCTTTCGTGGCTCCTCTCATAAATCATCATTGTGTTTATCTTACCATTTATTGTGTCTCTTTCAATCAGCTGGAAGGAAGGGTTCAACTTGCAATATACTCTAAGAAGGCAAGACTGGAGAGGGAATTTAGAGAGAATTAGATGGTATATCCCAGGCCTGTGCTTCTCAGTGTGTGGTGGGTAGACCAGCAGCATTAGCATCTCTTGACCGGGAATTAAAAATGCAAAAGCTCAAGCTCCAAAACAGACCTGCAGACTCAGCATCTGAATTTTAAGAGATCCCAAGTGATTCATATTTACATTAAAGCTTGAGGAGATCCGGCAGTTTAGGCTACTGCTTCTCTAACTTGGTTCAGCATTGGAATCAGCTTTATAAAGTACTGATGTTTGGGTCCTACCCACAAAGGTTCTGACTTAATTGGTTGGGGTGTGGCCCATTTAAAAGTTCTCAAGGTGATGCTAATTTGCAGCCTCCTGTGTGGCCTGCCTCTGGGCTAGTGCTTCCCAACTGTTATATCCCCATCATTGCACTTACCAGGCGGAATTGTCGTTTTCACTTGCCAATCTCCCCTTCCTCTTAAGGGTGGGAACCCCCTTATACATCCTGAATCTCTAATGTAGTATCTTAGTAAATGCTTACTTCCTAAAGTAATAGAAATGAACCTGAGTGGAAGCGTTTAGTGCTGAATTTGAGAACATTGGAGCAAACTTATTGAAATATACTGTCAATAGTTGGGATAAAGAATCGAGGCATGACTATTAAGATAGATGTCAGAAAAATGACTCAGAATGTTCTCAGTTGGCCTAAGTCAGAGTCTACAGGATAAAAGTCAAGTTGCTGGTGCTCATATTTCAGGGGAATAGGGGAAGATTTAGCATGATCTTTTTTAGTAGGAGGAGGGCAGACTTGCAGGTGTCGTTCACTTCAAGCCCTGGATGATGCAACAGTGGCATTTAACTGTCCACTAAGGAAATCACAATATGAATTTTGAATGCACTGATGGAAGTGCAGTGTTCACTCGGTCAAGGTACTGGGCTTCCGTGCGTCCTTTGGGTACCGTGTTTTGAGGACGTAGCGAGCATCGTGGATGATCTAGGAATCACGTCCCAGGAACGGGTGCCTGGGATGAATGGCTGGAGAAGGGGATGTGGCGAGGACATGACTGCTTTTTTCCGGACTGAGTGTTGTGCGAGAAGAGAGCAGAATTGTGCTGTGCTGCTCCACAGGACACGGCTGGGACCAAAGGAATCCACAGAGGCAGATTTTGGCTCCGTGCAGAAAAGACTTCATGCCAGTGAGAGCTGTCCAATAATAGAACCGGCTGCCTGGGGAGATGGTGCGAGCGAGCGAGCTCTCTATCTTTGGAAATGTACTAGCAGAGCCTGGATGGCCATCTGTCGCGGGTATTGTGGAGAGATTTATGCATTTGGTGGGTGAACAAGATTTTGTTGATGATGATAATGGTTGTAAATGTGACTACTATATACTGAGCGCCTGCGAAGTGCCAGGTACTGCTGGGCAAGTTTTTCCCATTGTCATCTTTAATCCTTCTACAGCTCTTAGGAAATGAGAGCTGCTACTCACATTTTACAGACAAAATGGGTTCAGAGCTGTGATTTGAACTCCAGGCTTTCTGACTTCAAAATCCATAATCTTTTAACTATATCACCTGCCTTCTATGGTCCCTTCTTTTTTTTTAAATTATGTTTTTATTGATTTCAGAGAGAGGAAGGGAGAGGGAGAGAGAGAGATAGAAACATCCATGATGAGCGAGTCATTGATCAGCTGCCTCCTGCACGCCCCCCTGGGGATCGAGCCCGCATCCCGGGCATGTGCCCTGACTGGGAATTGAACTGTGACCTCCTGGTTCATAGGTCGATGCTCAATCACTGAGCCAGGCCAGCTGGGCCTGTGGTCCCTTCCGTCACTAAGATCCAATGATTTCAGTTGTATGCAGACACTGGATTTGAGGTGACCTTTAGGCATCTATGTGGAAAAGTCCTCTGGAGAGCTGGACATGAAGGCTTGGGAGTTGAGAGAGTGGTCAGGATGGCAGATGTAGACTTGAGCTTTTTCTACCAAGAGGCAAGGGTTGATGCCATTGGGTTGATAAGATTCCCAAGGTTGTGACTGCAGAGAGAGGAGGTCAGCGTGGGCTGACTCCTTCATGTGTGCTGTGGGATACTCAAAGCCGTGGGGATAGCTGTGAGTCCTACTTTCTAAGGAGGAAGGATGGACTATTACTGCATGTTTGAAGTTTGATTTTTAACCCCAGTAAAATGTGAATACTTCTATCAGTTTCCAGATTCTGGATTGAGACTATGCAAGTCAAGTGCTAAAGGTGGAGTCAGTATAATATAGTGGCTCAAGGTGAAGCTTCTGCCTGGGTTGGTATCCGGACACTGTTGTTCCTTTAGCTATGTGTCTTGCCACAAATTATCTTCATATCCCTTAGTTTTAGCATCTGTAAAACGGGGATGATAACACTACCTACCCCATGGGTTTATCACGAAGCTGAAGTGAAATAAAGCAAATTAAGTACTTAAACAGTGGCTGACACGTGATAAGCATTTGGTATTCATATTCAGATTAGTTATTAAATCTCAGTAAACTCTAAAGTATCACAAATGGAATAGTCTACTTAGCATACTCAGTTGTCACTTTACTTAGATTAAGCCACACTGTAAGAATTCAGCATATATATATATATATATATTTAAAATTAAAATGCACAAATGATACTCTTAATTAAACATCTCAGCTTAATAGTTTAAGCCATTTTGTTCTAAACTTTATTAATATACTTGCTTACTGTAATACATAGTCTACTATACAGAATGGAGGCAGCATACAATAGCAATTAAAAGGACTGTGCAGTGATACTACCCTGGTTAAAATTTAACCTCACTGTTCACTAGCTCTGTGACCTGGGGTAATTGACTTAGTCACTCTAAAGCCTCAGTTTCTCTTGTATTAAGTAGAAGTGATAGTAATACCTACCTCATAGAGTTTAGAGATCAAATGAGATAGCATAGAAAGGTGTTTAGGGATCTTTGACACAGTAAGCATTCACAAGTAACAATGAAAATACTCTACATATATTGTTAAGAACTTAAAATGCCTTGGGGTCCTTTTTGTATGTATCAGTGTTGATTGTATAATCCCATTGTTTGTGCACATAATCCATAGGTGTCTCTGTGAGCAGGAGATTAATAGGTTGGATATGCCCATGGGTGGGCTTGTGGAGGGTATGTGATACTCCCAGAATTGCAGGCAAAACTTGGGTATGCATGCTTATGTGGAGACGATCGATGCTTCCATTCATTGGTCTGTGACCTTACCAAGTTTGAGAAGTGTTAGCCTAAGAATCTCAAAGTGGGACATGAGATTGTTAGGAAAGAGAAAATTGAACACCTGGCTAATAGTGACTTCAGGAATATAGTCATTTTGTTATATAAGAAAGAATTGAAGGTGGGTGGTCCCAAGATCCATGCAGTAGTTCAGATTTGTTATTTGGGGGGCTCATGTTTTCTGCCCTGTGTTATCCTTAGACTAATGGCTTCATGGTCTCAGTACAGCTGCCATAAAAACACGAACCACATCTTCATATAACCACTGAGAACAGAAAGAAGCCAAGGCAGTCAGGGTGATAGGATAGAGCTTTCCTTGTTTGTCTCTTATCTTTTATCAGAGGCAAAAACAAAACAAAACCCATTTCCCCAGAAGGAACTCCCACAAAGCAAGATACCTCTGATCCCCCACTTATTCTTTATTTGAAGGAACTGGATCGTATTGCCACGTCCAGCCAGAAGAGAGGCCAAGACAGTGAGTATTGGGCTTTTGCAGCATCTCTAAGGGAAGTGGGCAGTGTGGGTGAAGCAGCTTCTAGTGTAAATCAAAACATGACAGCTTATGTGCCGCAGGGACATCACACAAAGTATGTGAATTTTGGGGGGAGGAAGAGGAATTGGTAAGAAACAGATAACATCCAAAAAAGGAGCAGGGGAATCAGAGAGAACTTTAAATGCCTTCAAGGTGCCTTACCCTAAGCAGTTGTCATTCATCAGTCAGTAATACAGAGGAAGTGCCTGGGTTCCAAATATGTGAGTGGAAAACTGTCACCGAAGAGTCAGCCAACTGCTTTTGTTTGCAGCTGCTGATTCTGACCCAAATCTGCCCTCCCCCAATCCTCAGCTCTTGGAAGCTGGACCGGTGAGCTCTGCCAGGATGAAGATGCCCATCTCCATGGCTCTCCCCGGCTCTCCAAACAAGCTGTTCCTGGGGGAGGGGATAACACACACAGTGGTAACAGGTCTAGTAATTAGCAGCAGCCCTGGGGCCTTGCAACACTTCAAAAAAAACACAAGGTGATTCAATAAGATCTGTCACTACCCCTGAGAGTTTCCCAGATGGAGAGACAGGTGGGGATCCCCAATGCGAATAACATGGAGGCCTTTAACCTGCAGTTGTTAGAGGGCACGGGTTGGGAGGTGTGGGACGAAAGCAAAACAGGTGGATATGGAGTCTGCGTGTCTGATGTTGATGGAAGAGACTGTTTTTACATATCGTCTTGGCAAATTGTGCAAGGGTAGGCAGATAATCCATAGTACTGTGCGATCCAATCAAGTCCAAATAAACATGTAAAATGTGAAAACATTATGCAGCAAGCCCAAGCCTTGCCTCATCTCAACCTCTCAATCCCAGGCTCAGGAATTGTATGTTCATTTTTGCATATTAATTGGTAAATAAAAGGTTGAAATGTTAATAGCACATTTATTATACTGAGTCAAAATGTCATAAGTTGCTATAATAATTACTTTTTTCTAATAAAGAGTGGAAGGTAGAGTAGTGGAGGTGTCAGGTTATTTGTGTAGGGTATTTCAGGTGGAGGAACAACACCTAAAGGGCAGAGAGTTATAAAATGCAACAAGCATCTGACATTTTGTTTACTCAGAACTTCTTTCCCCTTCTCAGTACTTCTTTACCACGTCAACTGCACAGTTGGATAGGAGCTACCATTAAGCCGCAGCCCTGTAGACACAATTGTCTGTGCTGGAAATATGCAAATGATGTGTTAGGACAAATCAAAATCTTCCCTGGGATTTTTGAGCTGCAGCTGGGAAAGAGATTTCAGTCAGGCCCTCACTAGTGACAAACTGAGAGGTAAGGTGTAGGATTTATTAATGGCTCTGACCTGCAATTTGGAAAGGAGATAGAAACCTAGGTCAAATGAGCTTAGATCAAAATGGCATTGATTGTAAAATCTGAGTGTCTCCTGCTCTTCTTCAAGTTGTTGTTATTGCCAGTTTGTTTAGCCAGGAGGATCATAGGAATTTCTTGGCTTCCAATACAAATCAGGATCGGCCCAAATGGTTCTGATTAGCAGAGTGGTCTTTCGCTGAGCTTTAACTTTTGTGGTGGGTCCAAGCCTGTTTCTTCTCTTTAAGACATTCAGGCTGAGGCTGGGAGGCCACCTGAGAGCTCTTGGGCAGCTGAGCTCTGACTGACCCCCTGGCCATTTGAACGCTGCCAGTAAAATTGCCTGAGGAGCCTGCCAAGGAGCCAGATGCTGCTGCTGGAGAAACACCTTCTGTGGCCTGGTATTTGCCGGTAATTGCTCTCCAAGAGAAAATAAACTCTTCACGTCAAGGGGAGGTGGATGGCACCTGTCACGTATAAAGCTGATTTAAAGCAAGTGCTGCAAATAAAATGCAAAAGATTTTATTAAAAAATAGAAGACATTGGTACAGATCTAAAGTTAGACTTTTTTAAAAATCCAGACTCGGGAAATGCTTCCTGTTTTCCAGGCATAGACTGATACCCAGTGAACTGAATTATGTGCAAAATGCCTCACCTGTCCCCTCATGCCTATTCCTTTTGCAGCCACATTTCTTTTCAGTAGTGAAGCCACCATTTCCTTCTGTCTCACAGATGTATAATGTAGCAGAAACACTGGCTTAGGACTGCAGTAGGCTCGGGCAGTAGGCTTCACACTTACCAGGAAGGAATTCAAGCTTTTTCTACAGTTTTTTCATCTTTAAAGTGGGATAGTAATACTCCTGTCATAAAGCTGTTTTAAAGATTAAGTTAAGCAAAGTAACACTAGAAAAAGTTCCTGGCCACATAGTAGAAAATACTTAATTAACAGTATCCTCCTAGCTGCTGTATGTACAATAACACCACTGGGAGAGGCTTCAGTTATTAAGACCTCCAACATAGATGTGGAAACCAAGGCCCAGAAGGCTAAAGGGGTCTCCTAAAATCATACAATAGTTGTGTTCTATCCATCCACCCACCCACCCATCCATCCATCCATCCATCCATCCATCCATCCATCCATCCATCCATCCAATCACCCACCCATCTAACCACCCACCCAGCCAGCCAGTAGTTATTGAAGTGTACTCTCAAACAAGGTTTTAATGTTTTTTCTCATTGCTGCGGCTATAAAGATGAACAGGTCAGGAAAACTACCTGCCCTCAAGGGATTCGACAATGAACAAACATATTCTTGATAGATTTTAAATGAAATAACTACTGTAAAACAGATAGAGGTTGAAATGACAGAGTAACTGGTAGGAAGGCCATGGGGATGCTGTGGTAGGTTGGGTGAGCTGAGAAAGCTACTTTAAAGAGGTGCCATTTGAAGGGAGTCCTGTAGGATAAGAGGGAACCAAGAGAAGGAACAACAGATGCAAAGGTCCTGAAACAGAAAAAAACAACACAGAAAGGACGACAGGATGGTGGCATATCCCAGATCAGATGCAATATGTATAGTTATGCCAGGGAGAAAATTTTCTTACAAATTATGGAATTTCTGGTCATAAAGGTAAGCAGCTTTTTAACAGAGAATCTTTCAAAGTTTGTAATAGACTAATATATATTAAGATTTTTCAAGGTATCAGGGACCATTATATTTTGAAATATTTTCAGAACTATTTATCCTCCCTGCCTCCCTCCCTCCCCCCCTCCCCCTCCCCCTCCCCCTCCCCCTCCCCCTCCCCCTCCCCCTCCCCCTCCCCCTTCTCCTTCTCCTTCCCCTTCTCTCCATTATTTTTAAAGAGTATCCTTAAGTAACAGAGAGTTCTATGGGAGACTGGTAAATTACTTAGTGAATATTTGTTAAATACTAGAAGCCTCGCAGCATCCTTGACGTAGGCAGGGCTGGTGTCTCATGCTATTGTAAAGGGAATTGGGGCTTGGGGTGCAAAGCACCTGCCACACCTCTGATGGGTATTCAAGTTGGACCTGCAGCGTCATGCGTGAGACTCCAAGTTAAGTGGTCTATCCAGAACCCCACACCCCAGCTTCATTTGCAGCTAACAGAGACTAGGGCATTGGTTGTTATTTTAAGTGCTCTGATGTTTTTATGTTTTAAAAAAATTAATAGCAAAGATATGTTTTTAAAAATATGTTTTTATTGATTTTAGAGAGAGAGGAGGAAGGAGAGAAAGAGAGAAACATCCATGTGAGAAACATCTATTGGCTGCCTCCTTCACGCCCCCTGGGAATCAAACCCACAACCTGGACATGTACCCTGACTGGGAATAGAACTGGCGACCTTTTGGTTTATGGGACAGTGCTCAACCAACTGAGCCACACCAACTAGGGAAAATAAAGACAGTTTTGCTAAAGTTTCTCTGTGGTGGGAAAATGTTTTTTTAAAAGCTCATTGTCATTACTGAGCAATGGCCATGCTCTCACAGCTATTGGGAGATTCTGAGGAGTTGATAATGAATCTATTGCATAGAGAACAAACTCATGCCTCCTCTCAAAAGGCTCACAATTCTATTTTCTTTGAAGAATGGCCAAGTTATATTTTTTGAGTAATTACATTAAGGTAATATTAAGAGCCATCGAGTGTCTGTCTGCTGGATAGCAGCCGCGGTGCTACGTGAATTAAAGATTAAATTACTAATACAATATGCTGAGAGGTAGGTGCCATTAATTCCATTTTTCAGTTAAGGAAACTATGGCCAACTTAGCCATTAGCAAGCGCAGCAGTGCAGTGCCTTAGATCCCTCAGTACTTTTAAGAGCCCACAAAATATGTTTTAATTTCTTTTAAAATCAGAAGAAGGAAATGAACTTTCAGGACCAAAGATTATGTTTGTCTTCGTGCCAACACAGTCATAGAGTGTAATTTTTATAGGGGAAGAAGGGCTTGGCACCTCTGCAGGTCACAGTGTGGGGACCGCGAGAGGGCTCCCGGAGGGGGCAGCTTGCTCAGAGCCACGCAGGGGACACGGCACAGACACAAACCCGGCCCTTGCCCCCCCATCCTCACTTGCCCCCCACACACCCTCTAACTGTTAGCCGGAGCGCTCTTCCCACAGAAACAGTCGGCGCCTGAAAACTGGGGCACTGCCTCATCCTTTAGCACCCCATCTGCTCCGGGAAGATGACAGAAAGCGCAGAGCCCTGCTCTCCCCGGGCCTCCCCCGGGCTTCTGAGCAGCCGCCAGGCCGCGGGCCCGGCCTGGTGAACGGGGGCTCGGTCCCCAGCAGTGCCCGTCCCCTAGACGGAGCGCGGAGCCGGCCTTGCGGGACCCTCGGTGATGAGCGTGGGAACAGCAGCCGTGTCCAACTGAACACAGCACTCTGCCCCCCAGCCGCTCTCTAAATTAGAACCGTTGCAGAGTCTGGCCTCCGTTTCCCTGAGCAGGAGTCCGGTGAAGATGGGGGTCATTTTTCATTCAAGGCACGAGGCAGTTTCCCCCCCTCTCCTGTGTGAAATGAACTTCACTTTTGGATGATTCAGGATATCACAACAACTAGACTTGCTCCAGGGTACGCTGGGCCGTGCCTTGGCCACGTTCCCCATGGCACTGAGCTGGTGATGCCATTCTGTCTTTGACTGAGTTTGTATCAAGAAGTTTCTGAATTGCCCGGTCAGTGTGGCTCAGCGGTAGAGCATTGACCTGTGATTCAGGAGATCGCTGTTCCATTCCGGTCAGGCCACATGCCTGGGTTGCGGGCTCGATCCCCAGTGGGGGGCGTGCAGGAGGCAGCTGATCAATGACTCTCATCATTGATGTTTCTATCTCTCTCTCTCCCTCTCCCTTCCTCTCTCTGAAAGCAATAAAAATAGATTTTTTTTTTAAAAGAAGTTTCTGAATTATTATAGAAGATAATTTAGATAAAATTATATGTCCCCTTTTGAGTCTCTAGTTCCCCATTGGTAAAATGAGAGGCTTAGATTGCTATTTGTAAACTATCCTAGCTCTGGCATCTATCTTTTGAGTGACTACTATATGAAAGACTCTTAAGTTAAGGTCTGAGGATTTGTTGTAGGGATAAAATGAGACCACGGATGAGAAAGTGCCATGTAAATCTTACTTTATTTTATAGCAGCTCTTGGTTACTGAGGCACTACTATGGACCCAGGACTTTACATACTTTTTCCCCCGTAATAATATTGCAAGATCGGTATCAGTTTTCCCATTTCAGACACGAGGAACTTAGACTCAGAGAGGTTAAGAAACAGTAAAGTTTAGATCCGGGAATTAAGCCTAAACTTCACCTTATGGTCTCTAATTTTTATCACCACCATCGTCATCATCACCAGAGTATTCCTTGCCATTTTCCAGTCAGTTGGAAGGCGGATGCAGACACATAGGTGGTGCACTGACAAAGCCAGGAGAGAGTCCAGTAGGCTTGGGTTGAGGTGTCCACTGGTGCCACTTGCCTGGCTATAGATTCTGTTGGAAAGAAAAGGTGTAGGGCGTTCCAGGGAGAAAAGCAACCAGAATATGTTAGCTTCTTCTGATGAGTCCAACTGAATCTCGATTTATTGGGAGCAAGGTCCAGCGCCATAAATGTCTGCTCATCAGCATAACTGAGTGGGTGTTTTGTTTTTTTTTGTCCAAAGGAGCTGCAGGCAGGAAGCCTTTCTTTTGAGAAGGAATATCCTCTGCCATTCTAAGACAGCTACAGAGAATTTGATATCTCTCTCTTTTTCTCCTCCCCCTGCAAAACTTGACTTTTAAGAGTGGGGGTTTTATGACCTGGATGGTCGAGTTTCCCATCTTGATCAGACTTCAGGAAACTAGACTTAACAAGAGAAGCCAGATAAGTTTAATCTTGCCACCCTCTGAGTATAGACATCCTCACATGGGACCGCCCAGCCCTCATGAAGGGAGAGAGCACTTAGTTCCACCATCCCACGTGCCACAGCCACCGTGAGGCCACATTGCCCCTTTCATGCTGCCTGTCACTTCCAGCCATCATTTTCCTGGTGCCATCTCACAAGCAACTCAGTGCTGCGGCTTTTGGAGTCCCAAAGACCTGTGTTCAAATCCTGGCGCTGACAGTCCCTATACTTCCATGAGCAAACACTTAACGCTTCGTCTGTGACACGGAGAAGAAAATATTAAACCCACATGGTGGTTCTGTGGAGGAAGAGAGATGACACATAGGAGTCTAGCATTGTGAGGTCATCTTCAGGAATGATTCCGGAGCTGGATGAGTGGGACGGAGTAGGTGAGAGTGTGATTGCTCTTGTTTCACAAATGAGGAAAGAGAGCCTCACGAAAGGTTTCCTTTCCGGGTCGCCTGGCTGGTGAGTGGGAAGCCAGCTTTTAACTGTCAAGCCTCTGGGCAGAATTACTGACTCTAGTCTCCTGAGGAGCCAAGACCCTGCTGTTCTCTCTGCCCCGAGGGCCTGGCTCTGGCCTCCACCTCTGGGCCTCCCCCTTTACTTCTCTCTCCATCGCCCGTCTGTTCACACCAGTGTCCGCACTGCTCTTTGAATATCCTTCTGTCTAAGGGGTGTGGGGCTTGCTGCTTCCTCTGCCTGAATGCTCTCCCCCAGACACCTACCTGCATGGCATGCATCTTGACCTTTTAAAAAGTTGCTCCGGTGTCATCTCAGTGAGACCTTCCCTGACTGCGCATTTAAAAAAAAAAGTACCCCTTTGCAGCACTTCTTAATCCCCGGTCCATCCTTATGTTGCTTCATCTCGCTTCCCAACATCTGACTGTAAACTTGACAGTCATTTGTGCCTGTGTGCCTCCCCTGTAGGATCTAAACTACATCCCCAGCACAGAGCCACGCAGGGCGGACAGCCTGTGGGCAGGAAGTTAAACTGTCCTGGTCGAAAGAGTAAAGAAACGTGCTTAGAGTGGAGGGGCCTGTGTGTGAGTGCCCCTTGCCCCGATGGTGCTCCTGGCAGAGACAACTGCTTCTCCCCTTGGCTGCACTTTGCAGCTCCTCCTCTGGCAATGACAGCGACTCCCTAATCGCATCCCGGCTGTGTGTGTACTTTGACCTCCCCCCTCTGTGGCCGACTCTCCCTCTCCGCTCCCACAAGGGCCAGGGCAGCTGTCTCCTCAGGAGCTACGCTTTGCGACCTGATCACAGGAGTAATGTAACACTTACCTTAATTTTTTCAATCTCTGACTTGAGCTGTTCGTTATAGATTAATTTGCTCCGGTGGTTGGGTGGTGTTTGTTTTTGGCCTGGGCCTGAAGTCCTAGGGAAGTGCTTTCTAGAATGTCGCCCTGTGAAGCTGACGAGTACTGGAGCTCCGGGAAATCACCTTCCTTTTCAGAGCCTGGTTTCTCAGTCTTTAAAATGAGGATCCAAAATTACTATTTTCTGTTTTTCCAAGTATACTAAGAGAATGTTATTTGGACACACAGATGTGACAGTACCTTTTAGCTGTAGAATCCTAATATTGTTAGAAGCAGCTTCTTATTTGATTGTGATTTGTGGCAGTGTGCCAACAAAATGGGGGGATAAAAATGTGGAGAGACAGAGAGACAAAAAGCCATTGAACATCGTGTTGACCGTTTTTAAATTGTGCTTTAAAAATATATTTGTTTTACCTTTTATTTTCGATTCTTTTTTTTTTTAAATTCCCTACCTGACGTCTTAAGTTCTTGACTTGAGCTTGGGGAAGGGATTCATAGCTTTCATGAAAATTTTCAAAGGAGTATTTGATATCCCATTTTTCAAACTCTGTGATTTTTTTGTAGGTGTTTTCCCCTGGAATTCCTGAGGGAAGAGATCTTTTCATGTTTCTTCTGATCATATACCCCTCCCTGCTTGGATGGATATTAGCTGTGAATGCCTAGAGAATCACAAATGTCAAGTGAATGACTCTTTGCAGGACTGGTTGGCTGCTTTCTGAAAACTGCTAGTAAATGGGGATTTAATCAAGACTGGCACACTTTTTAGAGATAAACCCAATTAAAAATCTAGAGTAATTCCTTTACCAGTTTGGCTCTTAGAAGCCATGTAGTATTAATTCTGTTATCTTTATCTTGATCTTTTATCCCTAAAGAATACTTCTAATTTAGACTGTGAATTTGAATGACTGAAGGCTGAGATTCCCTCCAGAAAGGGAAAAGCCCCATGGGCTTTGGCCCAGGTGGCTATGCTAAGGTACAGAGATTCAGTGGACAGGAAAGGAGGTGTGGTTTTACCAGCCTGATAATCCGTAAGAAAGCATGATAAATACCCAAGAATCAGTTATGTATGTGCAGGGTACAAATAAAGGTCTTGGAATCCAGAAGGCATGGGTTGCTGTATTTTCAGTAATTCTAGCTGGGAAACCTGTGGCTAGAGATATCTCATCTCCTTATCCAAGCACAGCAAAATAGGGGCAGCAATACCTGCCTCACTGGGTTGTGGTGAAAACGAAGTGAGTGCACAAACAGGAAAGCACTTGG
Organism: Miniopterus natalensis; assembly: GCF_054644295.1. Lineage (NCBI taxonomy): Eukaryota > Metazoa > Chordata > Mammalia > Chiroptera > Miniopteridae > Miniopterus > Miniopterus natalensis. Next base: position 34,254,804 of record NC_142089.1, on the reverse strand, counting down.
CAAACCTTGGCAGTCCTTAAAAAGAAAATGTCATGTGTGTGCATAGACGAAGGGGAGACCTGAAGGCACCCTCCCAAGAAAAGTTGGAGGCCCCCTTCTTTCACTGCTGCTCTGTTCAGACAAGACTGGGCTTCCCATTGGATGAGAATGGGAGGTGAGTGTGGAATGGAGGAAGCGAGTTATTTGGGCCTCAGCCTCCACTGGAGCTCACACCTGCCCACCCTTGCTACCCTGCAGAGAAGGCAAAAGAGTTAATGATGAAATGTCAGAAAGGCACTTGGGGGCTTTTAGAAATACTCGCCAGGTAATATTCCATGCACATAATGTCAACTATATAGAGCTGCCGTGGTTGTGTCATTAATCATTGTATTGTGTTTGTTATTAGTAATAAAGGCTTTAACCAGAGAGTCCATTTTTTAAAATGTAGTTGTATATACTTAAGAAATGAGCATAATATTCCTTTTAAAACTTTGTATAAGAGAGTGCTACCCAGAATCCTCGTACTTGGCAGGCAGGAGTTAATCGAAACTGTTCTCCAAACTTACCAAGTGCTTGCCTGAATAGACAGGGAGCCTGGGGGTATCTCTTGTGGGAGTGTTGAGTTGTGAATCCCAGTATGAGATGTGTGTTAAAAAAGAAAAAAGGGTCTGTTTAAAGAGGCAAAAGAAGTTTCTGAATATTTGGCAGAACAGGTTATTTTTAAACTGAGGAAAAATAGGATTGTGGGAATTTCAAAGATTTTGTGATTCTATTTATCCAGCCATATGTGGAAGGTTCGTGCATCTCATTAGCACAGGGCAAGAGGAGATGCTGGTGAAAGAGAGCAGCATCCGTGCCCTCAGGTGGCCTTCATGCTCATCACAGGGCACAATTAGGAAGATTTGAAAAATGACAATGTATACAAGGCAGGATGGTCTTATGGAAACACTGATATCTGGAGTCATTTGCCGTCGGGTTCTAGATCTGGATCCAGCCTAGAAATAAGACCCGGGCTTGATATTTCATCAGTTCTCTGCCTCAGTTTCCACTACTCGAAGTGGAAGTACCAATACTTACCTTCCCAGCTTGTAAAGATGATTAGATGGGGAACATACAGTGCTTAGCATGCAGCGTGGCACGTACAGTACATCCTCACAGATGTAATTCCCCTTCCCTGTCCTTGCTGCTGTTTTATGCTCTGTCACAAGGAGCCATGTTGTCATGAAGTCCTTGGGGATTTTGAAGAATAAGGGCTGTGACAGAATATTTTACATGGAGGAGGGTCCTCACGTGGACCTTGGGGGGGCTGTCTTCCGCTTTCCTCTCGAGGTGCAGAGGGCTAACCTGTGTGGACCCCATGGGGGGCTTCCTGCCCCAGGATCAGCAGTACCCAGTTCCAGCGGGAGGCCGCAGGGCAGGGAGGAGAGTGAGCTTTGATCCGCTTTGGGGCTTCCCCCTGGCTGGGCTGCCTTGGCCTTGGTGTATCCTAGATTTAAGGCCACTGCTCCTTCTAAGGCAACTATCTCTACAGGGATCCCTCAGGGTTCTGGTTGCCTCTCCCTTTTCTCTCCCCTTTATTTATAGGTGTGGTAATAGTTCTACTAGCCTCTACCTGGGGACTACACTGTCCTTTGGGTTTCCTTTCAACACAACTCATCCTTGTGTAAATAATCCCTTTATTAACTTTCCTGGAAGAACCCTATTTTGAGTTTGTCACTTGTTTCCTAATGGGACCTTGCAGGGTGGGCTGAGTTTGAGGAGGTGAGGAGGTGTGGCATTGATGACCAGGGTGTGCCCTGGGGTCTGTGACCAACCTACTAAGGCTGTAGCATGTATTTCCTGTGAGGAGGAGAGTATCAGCTGTGAGTTTGAGGGAGGAATGCTGAAGTGGAGCCTGAGGCCAGGTGAACTTAACATGTAAGATTTCATATCGCAGTAGAAATAGTTGTAGGTCATTATCCTGATGCATTTTGACAGGTATGTATTGAAAAACTAATAGGTATATAGTATAGGAAATAAATATCAGAAATGTCTCTTTTTCTTCCAAAGAAGTATATACAAATGAAATAGAAGGAAGGGAAAGCAAATAGTATGTAATGATACCTCCTGTAGTACCAGACAGTTGCATGTATTATTTTATTTATTCTGCTCAGCAGCCATTAGGGGTAAGGTACCAATTTTCCAGCTTTGCAGAGGTAGAAGCAAAGACTCAAAGTCTTCAAGGGACTTGAAAATGGTCATATATTTGGAACTTGGTGGAGCCTCAATTTGAAAATGCAAGGAAAGTCTGTGAGTGTGATTTTTCATGTTTTTTTCACCTTTGCCAGGTACAGTATATGCATAGTGATGTACTTAAGGGTTCAGATGAGATGCAGAGGCAAGTCCACCAGAGTGAGAGCCTCAGGCTATTTGTTACAGCTCCCTGCCCCTTACCAGTAAGGAGGGTGTGGAATTGTGAGGCTACACCAACAGTAAGGCAGGGAGGAACTTCTCTGGAGTCTGGGAAAGAGCCATGCAGCCTGGCCTCAGTGACTGGGGCATGATTTCATAAAAGGAAGGATGCTGGATGCCTCTCCAGGATCAGCTTATCCTGTTCCACTGCACAGGACTTGGTTCACTCCTTGCCATTGGGTGTCCTCAGTTTCTACTTCTACTGAACACAGTCTTTTTCTCTCTCTACGTATTTTCTCTACCTGGTCTTGACTTCTGCTAACTCGTAACTTCTGCTCAGTCATCCCCTGTTGCCCCACTGCTTCTCCTTGTGCGTCTTTTCGCTCTGGTCTCGTTACCACTGGACAGAATCTGTATCAACGAGTTCAAATTCTTGAGAGAGAGAACATGCATATTTCCTCACGTGGCTAGTTTGGATCTAACTCTTCCAGTCAGGCCAGAATTTGACTGTCGGTCAGCAAGTGAGTTGCCCTTCGTAAGGAATCAACCCCTGTGCAGTCAGCTGGGACTTGGGTCCGGGAATAGACATCTGTGAGGGCCATGATTTTGTCCGTCACAGTCCACCCACTGGCACCCAAGATTCATGTACAGCAAAATTCCCAAATGCAAAATATACTCAAGGTCTCTCTCATTTCAAAAGTCCAAATTCTCATCATCTAAATCATTCAGGTGTGGCCGTCTTTGGAGGGCCATTTTCCTGCCTAGCACCAGCACTGACCCCTGTATGATAAGCATTTCATGTTGATATATGCCATTTGCTATATTTACTGTATCTGTCCTGTACTCTCGGAGCCACCACACTTTGCAGTGAATACGTTCAGGCTCCGGGGGGTTCAGTAATGGGCCCAACCCTGCTCCACTAAGGAGTGGGGTCATGCTGGCCCTGAAGCTAATGTGAATTGAGTTCTCTTAGCTGGTGTGCTTGTTCCCCAAACATTGCTGTTTTTTCCCAAACCGTGTTGCATATTCAGATCACCTAGGGGAGTTTTTAGCGCCCCAGTACCCAGGCTGCACCAGCTAAATGAGAATCCCATGGTGGGGACAAGCATCAATATTTTTTCCAGCTAAGTCCACTGTGCTGCAAAGTTCAGGAGCCTCTGCACTGCTGTGCCTTATGCCTCACTAGAGGGTGGTGTGCAAAGGGAAGGGTGCTTGTGAGGCTGGTGTGCAAGGGGAAGGGAGCTTGTGAAGCTGGTGTGCAAGGGGAAGGGAGCCTGTGAGGCTGGTGTGCAAGGGGAAGGGGACCTGTGAGGCTGGTGTGCAAGGGGAAGAGTGCGTGTGAAGCTGATGTGCAAGGGGAAGGGAGCCTGTGGCCAACGGGATGGGATGTTGCTGGGGCACCCAAGCAATGGACATAGCGATGGACTGTCACTGGAATGCTGGTGTGCAAGGGAAAAGGGGCCTGTGAGGCTGGTGTGCAAGGGGAAGGGGGCATGGGGCCAGGGACGCCTTCCCCAGGGAGGGGAGCTTGAACTGAGATTCAGAGGAGTTTGCCGGGGTAGCAGTGAGGAGGATGTTCCATGGAGAGGAAACGGTTTTCCGTGTTGGCGATTTGCTCAGTATTTGCCCAGTGTGATTGGATTTTTATGTTTCTGTGAGAAAGTTTAAATAAATACATTCACAAATCAGGAAACAAACAAAAAAAGGAGCCCTTTTGTCAGAGCATCCATCCCCATTTATGGCTTTAGGAAAACACAGCCCCACGGTTTTGTGCGCGCTTTTTGTGAGGGAGATAATTGTGGAAATGGGTTGCTTCCCATCAAACACAGATCCTTTTGTGGCGAAAATCTGAGCCATCCTTGAGTCCCGTTTTACAGTCCTCGAGATTGGGCTCGCCCATCATTAGCGAAGCAAAGGACGATGACCGCCCCCCCCCCCCTTTTTTCTCTCTAAAGGAAGGTGGTAAAAATTAGATGGTCAAGAAGAGAGAGAAGACTTCAGATAGGATGTGAGAGACGGGAGAAAGCGTGCCACCGGTGTCGGCGCTCTGGGCAGGGAGACGGCAGCGTGGCCAGCGGGGCAGGACGTTGCTGGGACACCCGCGCAATGGACGTAGCGATGGACTGTCACTGGAATGCGGCCGGTCGGCCGGGATGAGCCCCTGCTCGGGGCCCCAGGAAGCCAGGCGGCCTGGGGACATCTGTTGCCCTCCCGGGCTTGCCTCCTGCAGATGTTGGCCTGTGTTCTTCCCATTATCAACTTGGACGATAATGACATGCAGCTTGCGGAATGAGAGTAAACAATGGCTGTGTATATTTTAGGAAAATCAGCAGGTGAAGCTGCCAAATGCGACATTTGTTTATTTAAAATCCCCTTCACGGGAGGGCTTCATTAAATACTTGACTTTTTTTTTCCTGCAAAACCCTGGGGAATAGCAGTAGGTCCCTGTGAAGTCAGAGACATTGCGAGGGAGCTGGGATGGCAGCGAGGGCCCTCGGTCACCACGCGCAGCGAGCAGCGTCCCGCCTCGCCTGGCCGGTGGGGCTCACATCAGGGGCAGGAAACAGCGGGCCCCACGTGCTGAAAACACTAATGAACTATTTTAGGTTTATATACTCGTCGGTTTTTTCTGATACTCGGAGAGTTTATGTAATGAATGTTCGTGGTGCAATACATGCTTAATGAAACTTTGTGATCCGTTAGTTAAATGAAATGTTCATAAGTATGCCGTGTTGCTGTGACAGAAATGCCTTCAGATTGCTCAGACCTGGTTCTGGCTTTTCTTAGCCTTGAGTGTGATTAAAAAACACACTTTGTTCCTCCTCTCATCACCCTGCTGATGGCTAACTGATACCTGCACAGTAACAGTGCCCGCCATCTGGATCATAGCATTTTAGTTTTCCAAAGGTACCTTCACTTACCTTTCATTTATTCCCATTCTTTTAATTCCATGAGTTATATCCAGCCATTATCCCATTTTATGGATGAATAAAGTGATAAACTGTTTAAAATTTTTTTTTAATTCTACATTTTACCCTAGAAAACCCAAGGCTACCAGATAGGTATATCCCACTTATTTATCTTTCAATCTAGTTTTTAAAAGAAAGCGCTGTTCATAGAGGATTTAAAATGATTGGGTGGCTTGGCATCTGGGCTCAGTGGCTGAATATCAACCCATGAACCAGGAGGTCACAGTTTGATTCTGGTCCGGGCACATGCCCCGGTGGCAGGCTCAATTCCCAGTGGGGGTGGGGGCGTGTAGAAGGCAGCCGATTGATGATTCTCTCTCATCATTGATGTTTCTATCTCTCTCCCGCTCCCTTCCTCTCTGAAATCAATAAAAAACATACAAAAAAATTAAAATGACTTGGGTGGCATTGTTTACCTCATTTAAAAGTTTTAGTATTAAATTATGCTTTCAACATAAGTCAAGGGACATTGAAAATTCTCTCGGATTTTTTTGTAGAGACAGTGCTGATGTTAATACCCATGATAACACACAAGGTTGATTTTATGAAAGCCTATAGATTCATGCCATTTCCATTTCCATTTCTGGTTCAAAGGGAAAAAACTACTTTATTTGAGCATGGACTTTGTGAAACCTGTAACTGATCATATTTCTTTCTTTGCTATAGCCTCTTAACAATCTCATAGATGGATTTATAGCTTATCTTTTGCAACTGTACAGATTTTTTGGGGTGCCTTCTCCTTGCTTCTGCCCTCACCTTCATTTTCAATCTTTTCTTCCCCTTCACTTCAGTTGTACTCATTTATTAATTTTATCCTGTTATAGAGAATGGCTTTCTATAAAGCATTCTGTAAACAGCCTGAAGTTCTTTTTCATAATGTCAGGTTAACATAACCAACAAGCAACATATTGAACAGGAGCCCTCTGGCCAAGAGATGTCCCCTAAATCTGTGATTTTTTTCCCCTTTCTTGACATACACAGTGATGGCAAAACAGCATTGAGAAGGTCTACAGTAAGGTGGTTAATCTATCAACTGTGTGGCCTTCAGAGTTTTAGAGCCAGGGATATGCTCTATCAATGTATTATTTTTCTTGAAGGGTTTGATCAAAGCTAGTGATGGCTCTACATTCACTATGAGGATGGTGATACTTTATCAGTAGAGAGAGATGTAGTATTTTTGAATATGATTCTGCTAAAGTTCTTACAACATTTGCTCTTTGACACTCCCAGCAACTTTTAATAAATACTGCCATTGGGTTCCAGCAAAACTTTACCCTTTCCTATTTTCTTGACCTCGAAAAGGATACATATGCAGAATGAGCGAATTTTAAGCATTTTCCATAATACATATAAAATTGCTTCATAATTGCTTTGCCCATAATACGACCCAAAAAAGCTTACAAAAAAGAGTTTGAGGTTTGTTTGCAGCTCCCCATGATCAGCCCTGCCCAAGATTGAGTGTAAACAGTCAAATCTTTGTTCATAAATTATCTGGATTAGTTCTTTCTCTCCCACCCCTTCAGGGATTGTGTTTATGAAGTTCATGTGAAATACAATTGAATTAGTTTCAGTCGTTCTAGTTTTAGCCTTACCCCCACTTCCCATCCCTATTAATTTATTTTTTCAGGTCTGTAGAACATTAATATACTTTCAAATGTGGCTTGATGCAGAAAGCTGTACTCTGGGAAGTAGCACCCTCGGCCGTGTCCTTCTACCTCATCGCTCAGTCTCTCCACCACCCAGGATTGCTCTCCCCGTGGAGAAAAACAGCTTCCCTGTTTTCTGGTTTGCTTGGCCTGTGTTTCTTTTCAAAAAGATAAGCAGATTTTTGTCTCCTCCTTTCTTACACCAAAGGTAGCACACTGTAGATGGAGCTGGGCTTCTGAAGTGCCCAAATCTCATCAACTTGCCAAATTTTACATACTTGGTGGCTATCTTCCCATTTTACTGATGAGAAAATAGGCTCCTCATTTGCACTATTGCAACTTTTGTGCCATGTTGATAAATAGTCTGTTTTAGAGGTTGAATGAAGCTAGTTAAGATGCCCCAGATCACAAAACTTGGAGATAGTGGCATGCACCTTATAATCTATGCAATCACTGCCACTCAAAACCAACGTCATGATGCTGGGAAGAGTACCTCTTCTTCATCTGGTTTGTAAAGCTCGGTTGTCCCTTTAGACTGGAATTTGTACTATTCTTCACATATCACTTAATTTTTAAATCAGGGTATAAAACCTGGCTGGGACGGGTTTTTTGTTTTTGTTTTTTAAGCTCAGGTGAAATTCACATGATATAAAATTAACCATTTTAATGTGTTTAATTCAGTGGCATTTGTGCAATCACCACCTCTATCTAGTTCCAAAACATTTCATCACCCCCAAAGGAGGCACTGTTCCCACTTCCCCTAGCACCTGCAGCCACTGACCTGCTTTCTGTCACTGTGGATTTATCAATTTTGCATATTTTATATAAATGCTACTATACAACACGTGATCTTTTGTGCCTAACTTCTTTCTCTTGGCATGATGTTTCCCAGGTTTACCCATGTTGTAGCATGTATCAATGTTCCATTTCTTTTGATGGCTGAATAATATTCCATTGTATGGATACACCACATTTTTTTGTCTGTTCCTCAACTGATGGACATCTGGGAGGGTTTTGACTGAAGTAGGGGACAAGAGTGACTTGTACCCTGCCCTGTGCTGCTTATTAGTCATATGGCCATGGATAAGCTGCTAAACTGCCTTGTGCTTTCCTTTCCTCATGTGTCAGATGAAGATAATATCTAACTTTCAAGTGGCTGAAGGTGGGTGAGAATTTGATAGTATAGTTCTTGGTAATTAGTGGACCCTCATCAACAGTAGCTGCTTTATTACAGAATCGTATAAGCGGAGGGGTGGCTGGAGAAGGGAGTACACAAATGTGTGTGATAGTAGGTGTTCTAGTGTGCGTCTTCTGCTGTAGCTGCTCAAACCTTTGTTATTTTTTTAAAGTCCTATCTGTTTTCTCTGCTTGTGTTTTGCTGTTTTCCTCCCCTCCGATCGCCGAGCACAGGGTCTTACATTTAGCAGCCGTTCACTCGACGGAATGCCTGTAGTGGAATATTACATAATTCACATTTAGATTTGAAGAGCTTATTATAAAAAACCTGACACACTTCAGGAATATTAAATTACTGCAGATTGTGTGGGGCAAGGAAACATTATTGAAGCATTTTAAAATTCTCGGCAAGCCTGAATTTCACTGATAGGGTTTCGCAGCTTTTGCTGGGGAAAAATGATTTGAGTTGTCACATGATTTCTGGCCCTAGAGGACTTTAATCTCCTTAATTACAAAAAAATGAATTTCCTAAATAATTTGGAGTTACTTCACAGCATTTGCTCAACCTCTGGCTTTGGGGAAATTGAAAGGGGGCGCCGGGGTCCTGGCGAGGGTGCGCTCTCTCTGTATTGCAGCTCCCTCGCTTAAGATTTCATTCAGAATGATGCTGGCTTCCTTTCATTATTGATATAAGGGTGTACTTCAGAAAATCACAAGTAATGCTTATAACACTTGAATACAATCACATTTTGTTGAACAAGTGACAGTGGAGATACCCATAGAATAGGGACAGGTACTGTATTGTGGCTCATAAAATTGAAGGGAAGGAAGGGGCTTAAATCCAATCTAGTTTATACATCTCCTTTTAAGACTCTGATCAGTCTTGGCTGTTGGAAATGTCTCCACGGGGCTGCTCAGGACATACACCTTTTCTATATTTTCTGGGTGGCATCTCATACTTCAAAATAAGAAACATGGAAAACTAAGAGTTGACTTTTGCCCTTCTTGAAATTGTGTAAAATCCCTGTATTTCAGCTCATTTTTGTATTTTGAGATTAGGCACCTACTGTGTGCAAGACCAGCATGATGGGAATATCTTAGATTCTCTCATTCCCTGCAGCTTGTCCTTAGAAAGCCGATTTAACCTGCTTAATTTACTCCTCTGTAATAATATGGACTTGTGGTCACGTACCAGCCATGTGACCTTGAGCAGTTAACATAGGAAACTATTAGTGCCTAATGTTTACCAAGTGCTTGCCTGGTAACATGCTAGGTACTCTTTCAAGCATGTTATACATGTGATCACACTTGAATTTTCATAGCAGCTTTAGGAAATTGATATTGTTGTCCCCATTATAAAGATAAATAAACCAAGGCAAAAAGGGTTGAGTAACTTCCTCAGTATCCCAATGCTTGTATGTGGCTCAAACTATGAAGCTGGCCAAACATCAGATCATAACATAAGTAGGGAGAAATTCCATTTAATGAGGGATTAGAAAATATTTCTGACAAGATAAATTGATGAACAAGATAGGACCACAGACATAGAAGCATGAAACAGACTGACAGATCTCATAGGGAAGGCAGGAAGGAGGGAAGGAGGGCAGGAAGAGATTGACCAAAGAAGTTATAAGCGTATATGCACAGCGCATGGACACGGACGGCAGGCAAGGGAAGAACTGGGGAGGGGCGGGAGATGGGGGAAGGGGGTAAAGGGGAGAAAATGGGGGAACATCTGTAATACTTTCAACAATAAAATAAATTTTTAAAAAATCTTTCTGCCTGAGATATTTCTTTGAACTGAAGCTTGGGCATGTCAATAGAATATCAAGGCAGACTTGAAAAGAAAGATTGTATGGAAAGGTAGCACAAGGGAAAATTGGGAAGACGGGAAAGTATATCACCTCCTTACTACACTTACGCTTCCATTTATTAGTTTGGTTGTTAATTTCAAGCCTCCCTGCATATTCTGACCCTTCTGCCTGAAACACCCATTCATTCTTTTATTATACAGCATTTATTGAGTACCCATTGGCCTTTCCCTTATCACCCACTGGACAGAAGCACCATCCTTCAGCATCTCGCAGCGTAGGGCTTCGCTGTGAAACTGTGTTGGCTCTTCCAAGCGCAGGTGGATAATCGATCCTTTGTGCCCAGAATGCTGGGTATCTGCCTGTTTTGGGTCTGGTCGTGTGTATTGCAGTCCTCTACATGGCTGACACGTCTGCTAGACCGAGCTGTGAGGACAGGAATCAGGCTGTGCCTCTGTACTCCTAGCCACCATGGTGGCACTGAATGCTTGTTGATATGAAGGAGCCAGGATATGCACCTGGCCCATAGTAGGTTCTCAGTAGGTATTTGTTGTAACAAAATGATAGTTATATTAATAAAATTAATTACGTCCGTGTATGACTGACTTACGTGACTGTCATCTCTCATGGAACGTTGCCTTTTGGGGGAGAGGAGCGGCTAGGCGAGTGGCAGGGTGCAGATGGATGGCACAACAGTGGCAGAAAAGTTCTCATTTTTCTATGAATAATTTAATGGACCCCATTCCTGGAAGATAATCTTTCATTTTCCTTAGTTGTAGCCTTAGATCCTCTAGTTTGGGCACCTTTCATTCAGGGCTAGTGTCCTTTGAAAAAATAGCTTGTTAAAAACAAACGAAATATCTTTGAATAAAGTGGAAATTTCCCCCCAATTTAAGCCTTAACTATAATTTTATGTGGCTTTTATATTAGACCTTCTAGTTCAGCCATCTTTAGTTGTCAGGACTGAGAGGTTTGGGTCATTGTCCTTTTTGAGCTGAAAGGTCAACCTTTTTAGGTTAAGCAGTTCTAGATCTGTGGGATGAGCTAAGCATTGGGTGCACAGCCCGAAGATCCATGTCTAGTAGCCCGATCAGCCTGACTTGATCAGAGCCTTGGCAGCTTATGGTCTAGTATACTATTATCTTAATAGTATTTAAACATGGATAACTAATGGAAAGTTTATTTTCAGCTAAACTCTCAAATATAACTGTCAGATAGGTAGTCACTGGAAAAGACTGTTGACTCAACACAGGGAATACGTTCATTCAATTTAATGAAATCAAATGAGATAATGTGTGTGAAGCAGTGGCTGAGGGCAGAGTGTATAGTAAGTGCATAGTAAATACTAGCTGTAATTGAAGCGCTGGTATCATCATTATTATCTCTCCCAGCACAGCGCCTGAACTTAACAGTACCTAGCAGTGTGCAACGCGTGTTTATTAAAGGAAGAATGAATGAGACGTGTGCCTGCCTGCTTCTCTCTCTCCCCACATTAAATGCTTGTCTGCCCTTATAGCTGGGGGACAAGCTGACATAAAAATTGGCTTGCTGAAAGTTTCTCGGTCCCATTTGTCACCTTACCCTTGGAGCCCAATTGTATGTCAACTCCGTGTCCCCTCTGCTGCCTGCCAGTGAGGGACAGACCCAGGTCACTTCCCTATGATCTGCTTTAGCTGTCAAGGCTCTGGTCGAGCTTGGCTGATGGATGGGTGCCCCCTCTGTTAGAAACGTCTCCACGGGCTGCCCAGGAAATGTGCCTGTGCTATATTTTTCTGGGTGGCATCTGATGCTTGAACACTAAGAAACATGGAAAAGAAAGAGTTGGGTTTTGCCCTTCTTGAACATGCAGAGTTCCGAAGGTCTGTTTTGAGTTACCTGGTTTGAGAAACAGTTTTGCAGATAGGCCTCTCCTTCCCTTTGCTGAGAACCCTGTTAGTGGAGTGAGGAAATCATAGAGCAGTTTGCAGGTGGAGACCAGGATTTTCTTGCTTTTGTATGTTTGACTATTTTTTCCCCTAATTCCCGTTTAACTCCAAAGGGGTGGTGATTCTGAATAACCACCCTAATTATTCTCTTTCTTTGATTTGCAGCACTTGAAAGAAGTGAATGAAATGTGCAGCTCGGGGTGTCATTTCTGAAGGGAGGCGTCGTCGTCTTGGAGAGGAGTCCTCCATGAGCCTGGCCGAGGCCCTGGATCTGTGTGCAGTGGACTAAGGATTTAGTAGGATGTCAACTGAGACAGAACTTCAAGTAGCTGTGAAAACCAGCGCCAAGAAAGACTCCAGGAAGAAAGGTAGGGCTGAATTCGTTCCTTTCTTCATGGCTGCTTGTGTGTACAGGAATGAGTTTTTATCTCTGGAATGATACATCATCTATCTTTATGATTGCAAATATTTTTTAAAAAGTCACCAGCATTCTTGGGCATATTTTAATGGTTCTCCATTATTCTCTGGATAAAATCCAAAATTCTTTTTATAACATATAAAGCCCTTGCCCAGCCGGGCGTGGCTCAGCAGTTGAGCGTCGACCTAGGATCCAGGCGATCAGTGTTCGATTCCCGGTCAGGGCACATGCCCAGGTTGCGGGCTGCAGCCGATCAGTGACTCTCATCATTGATGTTTCTGTCTGTTTCCCTCTCCTTTCCTCTCTCTGAAATCAATAAAGATATATTTAAAAAAAAAAAAACACACACAAAAAAACATATAAAGCCCTTCCGGATATACCTTCTACCCATCCCTCTAGCAGCGCCTCTGCCTAAGCCCCACCTTAGCCCTGTCACCCTCCAGGCACTCTGTCCACTGTAGTTCACCTTGCACACACCGGTGGCTCTCAGACTCCGGCAGCACCAGAATCGCCTGGAAGGCTTGTGAAAACTCAGATTGCCGAGTCTCGTCCTCAGTGTTTGGTTCTTTAGGCCTAAGACAGGGCCCGAAACTCTGCATTTATAACAAGTTCCCATAAGATGCTGTTGCCGTTGGCTCAGAGACCAGACTCTGAGACTCATTTGACTCTTATTAATCCAGCCTGAAATCCTTTTGTCGCGCTCCGCTTTTTTCTAGATGGACTCCCCCTTACTGTTCAGTCGAGCTTAGTGGGACCTCCAGGAGCCAGGCTTCCCTTACTTCCTAAATTGGGTTAGTTCTTCCTGTGTTTTGCTTCAGTAGCACTTCGTTAGGATCTCAATTTACTGTATTAAAAATGTCTAGTGTTTTTGTCTGTCAGCTCTACTATATACTGTGCAGACCCAGACCCCTTGTTCACCCTTCCACTCCCAACACTTAGAAAGTGCTGGCACAGGAAGGCACACAGACGTCTCCGAATGAAGACTGCCGTGCACAGTGTTAAAATAAAATAACTCTATGCATTTCCATGTTTTCTGGAGAATTTGGTCCTATCGCTTTATGACTGTGCTTTTCAGTAAGTGTGTCTTCCTGTTGTAATTGGATGCAAACAGCTTCTTGCTGTGTGTGTGTGTGTGTGTGTGTGTGTTTTCTCCCCCTGGTTTCAGCTCCTTTCCCCCGTCTTCTCAGCTGCATGGAGCAGGATTGATAGAGCTCTTTCAGGTCTTGAAATCTGTCAATATGGGCTTGCAAACACGGATGCCCTTGGTTGCTTTGGATAGGCAGTGATTTGTTTGAGACTTCGCTGTGCCTGCCCTGTCATATTTGTGATGGCATTTGTCTGACACTCTCTGGAAACAAGGGACATAAATGTAATACATATGCAGCTTTTGGAGAGCCAAAACCCCAGGGAGGACTGTAAATTTTGTTTTAGATGTTTATTTGAAACACAAATATTTTGGAAGCGGTCTATTTTATTCCTGAAAATTTAATGTAAGCCTTGTTCTTTATGCATTGTGGTCTAAGCATAATAGAAGAAAAGCAAGCAGGTGAGAAAACAGGTCTTGGGAGAACTACATGGGAAAAAATTGCGGAATCTGGTATGTACGAGAATTTAAATCCTTTTGCAGTGGAAACTGACAAGTTACATATTTGCCTCAAATTTAACCTTTCCACTAAACTTGTGCCCTTGAATGCTTAATGCATTAAAAATTGTATCTTCGCACACATCTTTTCATTCTTAATTTTAACATGCAAAACCATAAGTATTCTAAAGAGAGGATTCAAGTTTTCAGAACATTGGCTTAGTTGAGGATTTGGGATGGGAGTGTGAAGGTGACCTTTTAATATCCTTCTCGTCTTCATATCCTGATAAGCTCTAAAACCAGCGCCATACATATGCAAGGAGTATCCTCTAGTGAGTGGCTAATCCCACGGAGCCTGGGCAGGCCGACCTGGCTCCAATTCTGGCTCTACCATGTCCTAACTGTGTGACTTTAGAACATTACTTTAGCCGAGCCTCAGTTTTCTCTCCTCTGAAATGAAAATATAGTATTATAAACCTCAAAGGCTCACTATGAAGATTAATTGAAATAAGGCAAGTAGAACACTCAGTATAGTACTTGGCGTATATATTAAAGGCTCAGCAAAGTTCAGCTTTGTTCTTCCTTTCCCTCTCTCCCTCCCGCTTTCTCGCCCCGAGTCTCTCCGTACCACCTTTCAACCTCTCCCTCTTTTATCATCTTTCTTCATTTTCTTCCTCTCACTTCTCTATTTCTCTTATTCCATTTCTACCCCACTCCTCCTCTCTGTCTTCTTTACCTTCATCATTGTCATCCTCATCTTGCATTGTTTCCTCTTATCCCGTTGTAGAGCCAAGGGGATCTTAAAAGGGATGTGGCTGACTTGTCACAGAACAAGATTTCAAAAATTGTTTGTAATTATGCAGCAGTGATAAACCATCTTTATTCTTGATATATGTGCCTGACCCAAGACACCATGAAACCACACTCGTGTTAAAGCAAGAAAGCGAACGTGCTGGTAACAGGATTAATTTATTTATTGTTCTTCAGTTTTGGCGATGGCATAATCAGTGTTCCACTAAACACATGTTAGTAACTGGGCCAAAACAAGTAGAAGTTTAAAAAAAATAAAGAGTTTACATATTGACCTTGAATCTTGAATATGATTGTATTGCTAGACTCTTACTAATACTTTCTCCAACTCCTGTTTGATTTTCTGTGGAGGCAACATATAACCATGTATGTAAGTTTCTGTCTTCCCCTGCAGTACTTAAGTACTTCTTTTTCTTATCTTATTGCATTGGCTAGGTGTGTCAGTATAATATTTAGTGATACTAGGTATCCTTACTTTGTCCTTAAACTAATGGAAATGCTTCTAAATTACTGTAAGTGTGATATCTAAGTTTTTGCTAAATATTCATTAGTTCTCCATTTATCATTTTTCAGGAAGTCTTTTTTAAGTTTTGAATTTACATGTTGAATTTTATTATATGCTTTTTAACATTTATTTCAATGCATATTTTTACTGTTTTAATTTATCTTGAGGTATTTCACTGATAGATTTTCTAATCTTCATTTCTGGGGTAAATTCTACTGGTTCATGGTGTATTGTTTCCTATATGTGGATTTGATTTGTTGATATTTTTCCCAGAATTTTGATATCTATATTCATCAACAAGATTGATATATAACTTTCTTTTCTTGCACAGTTTTTGTGCCTGGTATTAGTCAAATTTTATGTAATGCTTTCACTGGTAAGGAAACACTGAATAATATTTAGGCCTTTATCTGGGAAAATGTATAGGTTTCTTTTTTAGTGATTTCATTTGACTTTTTAAAAAGCTTTATATGCTTATTATTAAAACTTAGAAAAGACAAAGTAAGCATGCATAATCCCATCTATCAAAAATGACTACTTGTTAACATTCTAGTTATTTCCTTATGGACTGACTTTCAGAGTGACTTGAAATTATACTCTTTATATCCTGCTTTGTTTTGGACATTATATTGTAAATACATTTCTCATATTATATGATATTACAGACTAAAAGAGCTTTTCCCCCCTTGGCAAAATTCAGATAGCTCCTGGGGCAGATATTTTATTTCCTACAAAAGAATACCTTATGACATGCATCATCTGTTGTGGCTTAAAGAATGTTAAGAGGCCCTTTAGAATTACTCATAAACCTATCCCCCTGGTTCTTCACTCAGGCTGTTGAAACCAAGTCAGACAGATTTAAATGCAAGTCACGCAGGGGCATATTTCCCCATAAAATGTGTTTCTAGACAGGCCATGTATGAGAAATAACTAGAGTGTTCACAATTTAAATAAGGAAGGGATGAAAGCAGTGAGCAATAAAGTTGTTTTCTTCGTTTCATTTTTACTGCATTGTGTTGCCACACTTAGAGCTTGTCAAATGGTGCATGTTCCAGGAGTGGGATTTGACGGAGGACTGGAAGAGGAGGATGTGTACTTTCAGGTGTGTCACCTACCTTCAGAGGGGAGAGCAGTTGACATCATTCTTTTTATTTGTAATCCGGCATTCAGCCACCCAGTGGAAGACCGTGGTAGAGGAATGGGTCCCCTGATGAGCAGACTCAGACATTTTGGGGGGCAGTTCCTGAGGGTTTCAGCCAGCGCCATCTGGCAGAGCGCTAACTTTGGAGCCAGACAGAACTGCTTTTTAATACTAACTGTTCTCATTATCTGCTGTGTAACCAGAGATGGTTATTTAGCCTCTTTGAGCCTTGTCTTTAAGTGTGTGTGTGTGTGTGTGTGTGTGTGCGCGCGCGCGCGCGTGTGCATGCATGCGCACACGTGCTTGTTCCAAGAACAACTGGGAAAGTGGACAGGAAATATCAAGGAAAATGGACCATGTTGTCAAGCTACAAACATTCATTAATAGCCATCCTTTATTGAATGCTTCCTGCATGCTGGCCATTTTAGATAAATTGTCCCTAATGAGCCCAAATCTTACATCACCTCATGGAACACGTAAGAAACTAATGTTCAGAGAGATCAAGAGAGAGATCAGGAGACTTTCCCATGTCACATGGCTTGTCTAGATCTAGAAAGCACTAAATCTGCCCACTGTGGAAGTCTGTGCCCCTTTCCATGAATGCATTCTGTGGGTAACCTTGTGCCATGATGCTCAGGGTTGGAGAATGTGAAAAATTACAGGGGCTATACTGTTTTAGGGGGAGTGGGCATGGAAGCAGATTAGCCACGTCATGTAAATTTATGGCACCTTTGTCTTGGCAGGGGTTTGTATTTTGGCAAGCTAATCACTCCTCTGCTAACTCTGTGATTTGCAGGCTTTGGAAATGCAGAATCAAGGATTTAATTACAAGACCACATAAATTTCTCTGAGGTTGATCCATAAAGCTCTTGGGCTGAAGGGTTTGGGAGGGAGGGAATATTGTTTTAGGTCAAAGAGTTCTTACTTAATGGTCAGACTGTCAGATCATATGATGTGTGACTGGGAGAGACTTCTGTATCCTCCATGAGCACCTAGCCTTGAATTTCTTACAGGACACCTCCTTCATTGTGGTCATGAAGGCAGACTCATTTCGGGTTTCATTGGTGACTTTGTCCAGGGCCTCACTCTGACTTAAAAAATTCAGGCTTTCTTCAACTCCTTCACTCCTCTTTCCCCACTTGACTTTATTTTATAACCCTAGCAGTATACCATACAGGACAAGACGCCAAGCAAGCTTTTTGAGACCTGGTCCCTGTCACCCATTCTGTCACTTTGTCACACCGAGCCGCACAGAGCTTCAGGTCCCAGGATGCGCCTCTGACTTCTGCGCGCACTGTTTTCTCTGTTCAATCATTTTTCTCACCCTGTTCGCTTGGCTAGCTCTTGGGCACCCTTCAGAACTCATCAAGCACTTGGTTTAGCCACCATCCTTAACGTTTCACCATGCCATCGATTGATTAACCATTGATTGTCAGCCCCTGCAGCCTCCTAAACAGCTCTCGAATCCATTCGCTGCCTTGCCTGGCTGCCCCTCTCCTGAAGATGGTTCACGCCATCTGGGTCGCCCCACCACCCTCCTCGCTGGCCGTCAGGTTTCCAGTGCTCTCCATCTCCAAGCTGCTCTTGACTCTCCTCGCTTGCTGAATGTACTCTGTGGGTTCACCCTGTGCCATGATGCTTGGGTTGGGGAATGTGAAAAAATTACAGGGACTACACTGTTTCAGGGGAGATCTGATCGGGCCCCATCTCTGCTTCAGACTCTTCAGTAGTCAGCTCCTACTGCCCCCAAGATAAAGTCCACACTGCTTATCTGGCTTCAGAGGGGCCCTGTGTGGCCTGACCCCCCCTTATCTTCCCAGCCACCTCTCACCACTCTTCCGCAGAGACCCTCCACTCTGTGGCTCGACTGAATTAATGTCAGTTCCATGATCCTACCATGTGATTTTTCACATCTGGAATTTTGCAAATGTTTTTTGGGTTTTCTCCCAAGAATACATTGTTCTTTATTCTTTTCAAAGCTTATTCCACTTTTGCTTTAGTTTAAAGTTAGATATGACTTTTCCCAGAAATGCTTTGGTGATTCATTGCAACCACCTCTATGACCCCCATTTGAGGGTTATGACTGGTCCATGTGCTCTCAAAGCACCTCCTTTTGCCCATCATAATACATTATTTTAACTACCTTTTTATTCCTCTTTATCACTCACTAGGCTGAGAGTTTTGTGAGTACAGGGACCGCGTCTGTCTTGTTAACCTCTTCACTCCTGCTTCCAAGCTCCTTCAAGCACAGTGTTAAAGATGCAGGTGCACAGCAATGTTCGTTGAATGCATAAATGAGTTAATAAAGGAACTTATGACTCACAGAGCCTCACCTGACTGGAGTTGTGAGGGGTCCAGAGCATCCCATATTTATTCAAATCATCACATTTTGCTACATTTTTTCCTATAATGGTTTGCTTATTTCTCTGTTTGTGATTAGCTATGAGGTCCTAGCACAGCACCTGGAACATGGTAGGTACTTAGTAAATGTTTGTTGAATTAATTATCATAAAGTGGGGGGAGATGATTTGTACAAGGAAAAAGAAAATGGTAAAATGCTCACATATCCCCTAAATGCTGGCTCTTGAGATTCTTATAATGTTGCACTGAAAATTCCTCCATTCCGTGAGCTACTTCTCGTGTGATGTGTGTCCAATCACGTCTGTGCTGTAACTTAGCGTGATGTGGGCCGTGTTGGTAGTGAGAGCTGTAAGATTCGCCATAGCAGTTCATCCTGCTGCTCCATTAAGCTCAGTGTGCTGCCTCTGGAAGTGGAGGGGCCTGAATTTTGATGTTGGGGAGAACAAAGCCCTGCACATTAGCCCTCCGTGTCCTGGGCGTAGGTAAGGGTGCCTCCTTGCTGGGGTCGGAGAGGCTTCATTTTTGCAGGTACTTAGTAAATGCCCAGAGCAGAGGGTTTATGATCTTGTGGGCTTGCTGAGCAGACCATGTGCCCAGGTGTGCTGGGACTTCAGCAGCCCCCTCCCATTGCAGCACAGCTTCAGGGATGGTCAGGGTCCATGAATTGCAAGACTGAGCGTTTCTGCAGTCCATCAAGAAAACACCTGTAGATCAAAGGCAGAGGAGAGGGTGGAGTGGAGGTGCAGGGGAAATAATGCCTTTTGTTCATGTTATCTCATTTAAACTTGAAAATAACCTTTAGGCAAGTATTCCCATTTTACTTGGGAGGCAACTGAGGCTCAGAGAGGTGAGCAGCTTTCCTGAGGCTGCAAAACTTGTAAGGGAACCATTTGCATCTAGATCTCTGGCGCTAGAGCCTGTCCAGAAGCTTAACACTGGGTTAAGCTGCTCCCTACTGAATGGTGTGTCCTCTTATCAAGTATCAAGTAATGTGAACCCTGAAAGACACCTTCCTGCAGATGCCACTAGTAGCACCATTAGGTGGAGATGGCCTCAGCAAGAGAAAGGAATGATGACAAAATATGATGGAGGTAGAGGAGGAGTTCAAATGCGTAGGAAGCCCTAGCTCTTCACCTCCCTTGTCTGCGGCATGTGGGAAGTTGTCACACACAAGGGCTCCACATGATTGAGAAGGAACCATTTTCCTTTCTTAAGGATGTCAGTTGCCCTGTGTTTTTCAGACATTCAAAGGTAAAGGCTCAGTGAATTTGAAGGATTTTGATTGTGCATAAATCGAAATGCATTTCTAGATCTTAGTTTGGAACAAGCACTCCAACTTTGCAAATGCTCCCAATCTAGGAATATTTTAATCAGCCCATTTCACCTTCCAGTAGGCATCCCCACATCAGAAATGATAATGGAGATGCTGGTGAGGAAGGTAGTTGCTATCTGTCAGCAGTAACAAAAATATCAGGTGACATATTCAAACGTTTACATGTATTTTTTTCAATCAGAACAACCCTTTGAAGTAGCTCCTGTTTTAAACTCTCCAGTTCACAGACCAGGAGCTGGAAATTGGAGAGACGAGATGAAGTCAGCGCCATAACCCCACAACCCATGCTCTGAATGGCCCTGCTGTTCTGTCTTACTCATCCATTCAGTAAATGGTACTAGTGCCTTAGATGCAGTGTTTTGGGTCCTGAACACACTGACCTGCTTGGCAGCCCCTGAGCATGCGTCAGCTTGCTCAGCCATCCTCTTAGCCTGGGGAAAAAAACATCTCTTCTCTACCTGTCCAGGCTCACCTGAGCCTCTGAGACCCAGCTCAGATGGCCCGTCCATGAAACTGCTCCTTAGCATTCCCTTCCTCCCATTTGATTTAAGCCTTCCTTTCCCCATGATTGTCAGCATATTGGTGTATTTAAAAACATAATTTAATCCAGACAAAGCTTTTATTTCTTTCTTCCATCAGTTAGGACTTACTCAGGTACCTTTCTTCCTTGCTAGATTGAGTCTTAAGGAGAGACTTGATGTCAAGGACTGTGGTTTGTGCATCATTACATTCTCTCAAAGGCTGGGAGCAGGAGAATATTTAGAGTTCCGAGCAGGAAAATGGGAAATGACATTAATTACGTGACTACTAAAGGCAGCCGGAGAATATGAGAGATTTATGAAATTGATAATAATCCCATTTTTCAGATGTGGGAACGTAACTCAGATAAGTTCAAAATAAGTTCAAGGTCACCCACCATGTAAATGGAAGAACAGGAATTTTACACTCAGGTCTAAATGATCCAAAGCTTGGGATTTTTCTGCATTGCCATGTTGTTTTCCAGTAGTGGCCATGGAGTAAAACCTCAGTGAAAGCTCAATTCCTAGAGGCCTGGTTCCTGTTGTAAAGTGATAGCATTATATCCAATTTATTTTACAAAGAATTCTTAGCCCTGGCCTGTGTGGCTCCAGTGGTTAGAGAGTCGGGCTATGCACTGAAGCGTTGCGGGTTCAATTCCTGACCAAGGGCACATACTTGGGTTGCAGGATCGATCCCTGACCCCAGTCAGTGTGTGTGTGAGAGGCAACCAATGGATGTCTCTCTCACATCAATGTTTCTCTCTCACTCCCTCCTTCTCTCTCTAAAACTCAATGGAAAAAATATCCTTGTGTGAGAATTGAAAAAAATAATAATTTCCATATTGTCAGTCATTGTAGATTCACATCCCTCAGATTTGGGACTTTTGTCACTTGGGTCTTTCCACCTCCCCTCGCCCTTGCTACTGCTCTAGGGATAATTTTCTATCTGATCGTTAAACAGAGGCAAGAAGAGCCAGGCAGGAACTCGAGTTGGAGGAAGCCCAGAAGATGATGAATAGCAGACCTGAATCTTATCATGTATTTCAGAATGATGTACGGACTGTGGGAAACTGCCTTTGACAAATGTGCACGGGAAGGGGAATTATCTCCAACAATGAAAAATGCTCTTATTGTGTGATCCTAAAAAGGATCAGGACCCCTATCATTGGGAAAATGATCATCCCCGTATCCCTTATGAACAGCAGTGTGGAAGCGTGTGCTGAAGATGTTGGATGTCTTGCTGAAGCTCTGATGGATGGCCATGAGCTGCCGTCAGGTGGGACTTAGGAGAGCTAACTTGATGGTTGAGAGCAGGTGGGAAATGTGCGATGACGCTGAGGTCGCTTTTAGTCCTGGCTTCGTGAGGCCCTATAAGACTTGGACCTGCTGTCTTAGCCGCCTACCCACTGGCCTCTGGTCAGGCTGAAGCTGTGATTAAACAGTAGAAGGTATGTGATATAAGTTTGTAGGAAATAAAACCACTTCTATAGGTAGAAGAAGACTAGTGTGCCAGGCATTTTCAATATTTAACCTAATTTCATCATCACATTTCACATACATATGTGGGAAACTAGAGTCTTAGAGATTCAGTGACCTGCCCAAATGCTAGAAACTAGCAGAGGGAGGATTTGAGCCTGAACAATTCGATGTCAACATCCGTGTGCTTTGTCGTCAACATCCGTATGCTTTGTCGTCCATAGTAACTTTAATAAGTAACCTCCTGGTGGGAGTGGAAAACGGTAGAGATAAAAACAACACAGTGCATATGTGAAGGAGGGCGCCCACTGCAGCCTTCAGCAACAGAAGGTGTTCAAAAAACGCTAGTGGAATCGAGAACTGTCAACACAGATTAATTGTCAGGGGCCATAAAATGGTTATGAAGTTCTTTGCGTTCCATCCTTTCTTCCCTTTCTCCCTCTTTCCCTCGTTCCATTTTTGAGCATTTGCTGAATGTAGGCAGAGTGCCAGCCACAGGAGATTGTAAACACGTTCTGGGCTTAAGGAATTTAAGATCTAATACGAAAGATAGACAACTAAGAAGCAATTATAGTTTGATGCCGTAAATTGAAATCCCAGAGCAAAGATAAACAAGTATCCAAGGACTTCCCAGGGGCTGTGAGATGTAAATAAAGATTCTTGGAGTTCAAATTCGTTCTGTTTTATTTTTGTTCACTGGATGCTTTGTGAAATATCTCCTTTTAATTTAGACATTGTCTACCTATTAGATTTAAACCCCTAGTTATGAAAAGTAAGCTCTACCCTGTCCTCCAGTGAAAAGGAAGGGCAGCGATGAGAAACCTGGCTGGGCAGCAACTCGCTCCCCCTCTGCTAGAGTAAAAGCTCCTTCGAGTTATACACAATATTTCATTCGTTTCCTATTATGCATAGAACCAGGCACATAGTATGTGCTCATTAAGCATTTGCTGAACAATACAATAGCCTATATTAGTTAGGTAATTCTTTGGCCTTTGGCCCACATTTTCCTAGCATCAGTCATTTATATTCCATTACTTTTCCTTTAATGTTTTAAAATAATGATTACTGTGGCTTCTCCTCCTGCTCTCAAAGTTATAGATCGCAAATAGATTTTGTGTAATTTGTTAATGCCGGTATTTTAATGGCTGCTTGGTGCACTAGGTAGAGGATCCTGAAGTCATATCCCGGCTTTGAGTGAGAACAGTTAACACTCAGGTATATTTTCTTTCAGTCTTTTTTCCTCCCTGCACCAGTGTAGGCACACACAAGCACGCAGACACATGCTTTCTACTTATCCTCCTGCGTATTTAATTCTGAATAACGTTTTTTACTAAACCATACAATTTAAACTATGCCTGTGTCATTCTAAATGTTTACAATTATCGTTTTTCTTAAGTGCTACGATTTAATTGTCCTTAGCTTTTACTCACAGAGCCTCTTCCCAGCCCTTCTGTCATTGTTGCCATTTTCAATGTCTGTTCCTCAATTTGCCAAGTTTCGCTGAAGCCCTGGCCCACAGAGCTGCTTTCGGCAGTCAGTGATCATCCTGTTTTCATCCCGGAGCTGACGCCGTGTTTCTCGTCTGTATTTTGAGGCAGGGAAGGTCCTGACTTGTTTCCTGCAGCAGGAGGAAACCCAGACTTTTAGGGTGGGCTCCCCTTTGCAGGTGTCACCGATGGGGGCTGCCCCTCCAGTAAAGCAGTAGAATTAAGATTCGCCAGCGGGTGCCTCTGAGCTCGAGTGGTTTTTTGCAGTTCAAACCTTCTAACCTCAGCTTATCAATTTTAATATGTTGTCCTGGTGCCTTGATTTTTTGGTTCATCTGTTTTAATGTGATGAAATGTAAAAACGGAGCTCAGTTTTGTCTTCTCACTATGACTGCAGGGGTTTTCAGCTGATAACCTCTCCTTCGTCTGTTAAGGATTCGAATTTTAAACAGCCAAAAATACATTTTCTGGTATCTATCATCAAGTGATTAGTGCAACTATTTAGTTCTGGTCGTCTTTCCTATTCTTGGTAGATTTATTTTCTCTTCTTAGAATTCCTCTGCCGCCCTCTCTGTCTGGGAGACTGGAGATGTCATTTAAACATTGCTTATTAGGATTCCATTATTTGTCTCTCATATAGAGTCAGCTAAATCAAAAAGTCAGACGGTGTTTTTAAATTGCAAATTTAAATGACAATTTATAGACCAGGTCTACTGGAAATTTTCTGTCCTTGGCATCCATCATTGCCTGTGTGTATATAGTTTTATGCTCTCTCTTCCTCTCTCGTTTTATCTTCTTGAGAGCACAGCACATATATCCATCAGCAGGATCAGAACTGCCTCCCATCAAACAAAAAATGCAATAGAGATCCTGAGAGGAAATGAAGACAAACACCCTACCCCAGACCTACCTTAAATATTAGTTCTCTCCCTCCTCCTTCCCCTCTTGAAAAAGAAACTTAAGTTAGTCACTTGTTTTAAAGTGTTGAAACCTGTGGTTTAGATTCAGATCAAGTAAACATTCAGCGTGGGTCTGGAAATATGCTAGATACTGATACCTCAGTGCATCTGATGATAAACCAATGATAATGACACTTAATATTACGATAGCTAATATTTATTCAGCATTTACCAAGTGACAGTCACTGTTCTATGTGTTTTATGTGTCATAACTTATTTTAGATAATATGTGTTGATTTTTAAAAAAGGAAACTGAAATTCATGGGAGGCCCAAAGCTGAGTGAGGGAGGGAGATCCAGCTTCCAATTCAGAACTCTGTTCACCACACTCGCTTCTGTTTTCAGTAAGAAAAACTTGGGGTCTATTTAGTATCTTTGTTTTATAAGAATGACAGGTTGAAAAGTCATCTGACTGTGCCTTGCCTCATTTTAATTTTTAGCAGATTTTGTAAGAAGAGGTGGCTTTAAACAGTGAAATCACCTTCTTTCTTCGGTCCATTTTCTCTGGGATCAATGTAGATTGGCAAAGCATTATGATCTTCCATTTCAAAGCTCAAGGATTATCTATCTCGATGGGTAAAATCATCTCTGAAATCCTTCCAAAGCCCGCTGCAGTGGTTGGTACATTTCAGAAAACTCCTGTGCTACCCAGTAGCTTCGGTGATGAAAATTAATGGAGGAAAATTTGCATCTGGAAGGCCCATGTTTAATATGGTCCCACTGCATCCATTATGTCAGACTTTTTCATTTATAACAGGAGGCTGAAGGTCTTTCTTTCGGCCTTTGCTCACCAGGCTCCAATGTCAGCAGCCACCCAGGGAGTCAAGGGCTGGTGGGACTCCAACCAGACATAGGCAGTGAGGGCTTGAGGAGATGAAAAGACTTCCTCCAGCCTGGGAGGAGAAATGTGGAGGGAGCTAGAGGAAGCCAGGGAAGCTCTCAGATAACAATGCAGGTTTGGCCCACCGTGAAAGAGAGGAAATGACGAAAGGGTGGGTGGAAGCACCTTAGGCCTTTGTGAAGTCCTCGAGCCAAAGTTGCTCATCAGAGGAGCCCCATGTCTGCTAGGAATGGACCTTCCTGAGTATCCCTGTCCTGCTCTGCCACTTGCTGCCACCAGCCTGGGGGAGGTGTGGTTTTGGTGCAGACATGGAGTTGGATTTCTGAGTGCAACATTTGAGGCATTTGCTCAGTTTGTTTTTCTGCAGTTGGAAGTCTGCCAGATGCATTTTCATGTCCCCACATTGCATCAAACTGATGCTCAAGATACCTGAATGTATAGGTTGCTATGAGATGTCCTAACTTCAGCTCACAGCCGTTTAGTGCAAACTCACAATTCCGATTCCTCTCCCTGTGCCACCCCATGTCCCTCAGACAAAGGTGGGCAAATGTGAGCTTAAATATGCTGCTAATTGAAGTCTAAGTCCCAGATTCTCTGGCCAGTTAGGCTGGCAATCCCCAGGATATTTTGCCCTTTAACAGCCTGCAAATCCTGACTAAGGGGACCAAAAGCAGCTATTGGGTTGATAGCCCAAGAAGGAAACCCTTTTCATACCTAGTGTTCTTCCCACACAAACAAATGGAAAATACCCACCCAGTCAAACCCCACACCAATGCCAGGAAGGCCTGGGAGTCACATTTTTGGAGCATTTTTCTGATGGCAGAATGCATGGGGCCTTATTTAAGTCAACTCTGTGAACCTCACAGCAACTAGTGTGCTCTTTAGAGTATAGCCCAGTGATTTTGTTACTGTCTTCAAAATTACAAATTGATCCGTCACAGCTCTGCCTTTTAGTAATTAATCCATATGACCTTGGGCAACTTCTAAATTCTCTAGGCCTTAATTTCCTTACATGTAAACAGGAGTGATGAGACCCATCTCTTGGGAAGCTAATTCAGACCAAATGAAAGCATATACATAAGTGCCCCAGCATGGTGTTTGACATATGTGTGGTGACATGTTAGTTTGTTGCTCTTGTTACTATGGGAAACCAAAGCCCGGGTATCATGGCTGATTCTTGGGACACTGTCTCCATGTGTCCATCAGGGGCTGGTTCTGTTCTTGGGGTGGTGGTGGGAAGACACTAGCTGTACCTTTCTTGCCGTCTTAGAGGCTACCACTTAGCAGTCCAGTGTCACTTGTTGGTCCTCAAGCACGCCATGCAACTTACAGCTCCCCGCTCAGTCTTCACATTGGCCTTCCTCCAGAGTCATTTGTTGCTTGGAACAGAACCCGCTCATAAAAGAAGCAATCTGGAAGGCCAGGCATCCCGAGGACTGCAGCCTGGCACTGGAAAGCCAGGCACTGTCGGCTCCCCCTCTCAGCTCTCCAGAGCTATCTTTCTTTGCCCTTTCCAGACCTGCTTCTTGCTTGTCCCTCTACAGCAAGTCTCACCTTGGTCACTGTGCTCATGGCCAGCTTTACTGGCTTCTCCATTCAAGATTCCAACTAACTCTGAGTTAACAGAGTATCAATTCCAGA
Organism: Miniopterus natalensis; assembly: GCF_054644295.1. Lineage (NCBI taxonomy): Eukaryota > Metazoa > Chordata > Mammalia > Chiroptera > Miniopteridae > Miniopterus > Miniopterus natalensis. The sequence continues at coordinate 34,227,836 of NC_142089.1, read as the reverse complement.
TTTTGGACAAAAAAAATATGCGAAGCTCAGCCTAGCTGTGACGGTGGTCATTGCAGAATTCGGGACATAGAATGTGACAGCAGGTATTACAGTCCACCCTGTGAGTGATGGGTGGAGATCAGTATGGAAAGTAGTGAGACATGGGCTGAACAGGCACAATTACCAAAACGATTCAGCTGGATATCACTTCCTCCATGAAGCCTTCCTGGACCCAGTTGCACTAGGATAGTTAGGCCTCCCCTGGGCTTCTTGGATTCTGGGCACTGACTTCCGTTTCAGTAGCTCTCGCGATGTGCTGCACTTTCCCTGACCCCACGCCCATCTTCCCAGCGGGCCCTCCAGAGGGCAGGGACTGGGTCCGCTTTCTCTTTGCAAACCCAGGCTCTTCCCACCACACGGTAGGCACTTAGTAATGTTTACGAATTAAGTATCATTGGGGAAACAGACAAGTAATAGCAGTGCAGAATGAGTGACAACAGGCAATAGTTGCTTTGCCAGAAACCAGTTGTTGCAACCGCCTGCGCCCCCACCAAGGTGCAGGAAACGCCAGGGGGACGGGAGCAGAGCGGGCTGGCCTCGTTTCATGTACTGTCACCGTCCCTCTCTTTGATCCGAAACTCCTTTCGGTTTTGAATCTTAAAGAGCCTTCTGCAGCTACCCACTTAGTAGCCATCCGGCACCGGGTGCATTAATGCCAATTAGCCTGGGAAAGATGAAAACTTTGGGGACTTAATGAGCTGAGTTGGCACCTGTTCACTCAGCACTTCAGCCCGCGTCTCTGGAGCTGCTTCCACCAACTGGAAGGCATCGGGTTTAACCTTTCTGGGGAAAGGCTTACCGAGGCATTTTTGCTGAAGTTTTTTCCAGCTTTCAGTTTATCGTGGGTGAATGGACTAAAGATTTTGGAGTGAAAGCCTTCAGAGCTTGGGCCCATGCCATACCTGCACCTTTACCCCCCTCCCTGGGCACTACCCATTAGGGCTGGTGGTCCAAGGCAGGTGTGTTAGTCCTGGGGACGGCACAGGTGTGACCTTCCAACCGGCCTTTCCACTTAGGGGCAAGGTGATGGGGCCTAGCGCGGTGCCTGGCACTGAGGTGCTCAATGAATATTGGTGCAGGGGGTGTCAGCCAGCACACTGCAGCGTCACCACTGTGAGCGTCCGCTCCACCAGGGCACTGCTGTGACCATGGCAGTGTGACCAGCACCTCTACCAGTGCCTGGCATATTGTATGTGCCCCATAAATATTTGTTGAGGGAATGAATGAGCAAATGATGATAGTGATTAAGAGCTCTAGCAGCAGAGCCCGGATTTGAATCTTGCCTCTGCCTCTTCGGAGTGAAGCGAACTTGGGCAGTTCACATCTCGGACTCTGGTCCCCATCCTGGACTGGGAAGAGGCCTCTCGTGGTCTGGGGCTTCCCTGTAAGGCGCTCACTGAGCAAAGTGCCTGGCACATAGTAAGTCCTCATCAAACAGTCGATGTTCTTGGTAACTTTTATTATGAATGGAGTAACTTTACATAAATCCTTTGATACCAAATCTCATTCTCTTCATCTGTGGAGTGGGATGGAAAGGCTCTGCCTGCTGTACTGGGTGCTGAGGAGGAATAATGGGCTGCTGTGTAGGGGAATGTGGCTGGCTGCCCTCCGTGCTCAGTGACCGGGGACGATGCCATCGTCATTAGTAAGAGACTGCCAGGGCTCAGACAGCAGCCTCCACCCCCAGGGCGGAGGGCAGGAGGAAGCGGGCAGCTTGGGGAGGGTCTTGTCTGCAGCTCCAGTGTGTGACCACAGCTCTCATGGGCGGACACATGGTGCTCTGGCCTTTCCTTTGCCTCTTACCCTGAAAGAATTCAAGCTTCTCAAAGGGATCTCAGGCAGTATCATCAGATGTGCACTTAGCAAGCTGTCCTTCTCAGGAAACTGACTTTTATAATTCTCATGACCAAGTGCCAACCCTTCTTTCCCCAAAATCTCATAATCCTTTGATCTTGTCTTAGTCCCAAGAAATGATTGTTTGCTACTGCTTGCTGTATGATTTAAAGAGGATTACTGGACAGCATCTTTACTTTCTCCAACCAACAAGTCTCTTTCTAATAGGAAATTCTCCTCGTCTCCCAGTCCCGGAAAATACCCTTGGGAAAAAAAGAGCTGACTAAGCAAGGTTGCTTGGGCAGAGGCAAGGAGTTCTCCGGTGAGAGGTTGCAGGGGATATTCTAAAAGGAAGGCGGGGGTGAGTCTGGATGTACTGTACTGTCAAGTGAAAGAAAACCTACCCATGTGGTCGGACATAAGCAGAAGCACACCTGGGCTGCTCATCAACTAAACATCGTCTTGAGTGACCTGCAAGTCAGCTCTCTTCCTGGGCAAGAATGGGCATGACTCCAGGATGCTCTTACAAAACAGAGGCGCAGGGTTTGTGGCTTGCTTGTGGTCACGTGGTGAGCAATGGCCTGGTTGAGATTGGATCCCAGTTTCTTCTGATGGCACAGTGTCCTTCTGTCAGCAAGAGCAAGGGCTAAGAAGTAAAAGAGGCCATCACTCACCTGTTTGCTCCCTGATTCTTTCTCCACAGTGCATGGCGGGGTGTTCTGTGTATCCTGGAGAGCTAATACTCCCACTCTCCAATTCTCTGTGCTTTTCTGACAAAGGTTTCCCACTGGGCTCAGCCCTGGAAGGAGCCAGTGGGAGAGTGGAGGGTAGGGCAGAGGGAGAAGTCAGGACACTGCTCCTGACTGTGCTATAGTTGCGGCTCTGGCAGTCACTGTGTCTCCTCTGTGGATACAGGTCCTGCCCAGGGGCCCTCTCTTTCTTGGCTGCAACTGTCCAGGACAACCCTGCCAGAGTTCTGGCCACCTCTCAATGGATGGCCCCACCTCCTGCATTCTGGTCACAGCTCCTCCTTTCTTGCCCTAATCAGGGACTGGTAGCAGCTTCCTGCTCTCACGAATCCCTAGGCCACTTCCTTTTTCCCTGGCTTTTCAGCTTTTCCAACATCATTGTGGGTTCCCCACATTAAATTCCCTCTTTGAATAGCTGGCATGGGCTCAGTTAGTCTGATTGGCCCTTGACGGAGGCTTTGTGTCTGAAACCTGGCTCCACTATATACAAGAAATGTAACTTTGGATGAGCTACTTAACCTGCAGAACTTCATTGTTCACCCATACAACTGGGGTTTTAGAATCAGACATGATACATGTATAGGACCTAACAGAGAGGGCTTTGCACGTAGTAGGCGTTGAATGAGTGGCGAGTCTTATTTTTATATGACAAGTCACTTAGGAGGAGAGTAAAGACTTCTCAAGGAAGGAAAGTGGTCTTTTTAGTTTTCAACTCCTAGCAGGATGCTGCACACTTAATAAAATAAGTAAACTTAATAAAGCTATTGAACCTCAGCATCATTCCAGTCATTCCAAGATTCCTAACGGAGGATTAAAGAGAGTTTACTGGATTTTCTAGAGCAACTCTATCAATATTTTCACAGTGGAAGTCCATTTTAAATGTTAATTTGCCATAAACTTAACAAATAGAAAATACCACAGGGACCTTCGGAAGGTACTTGTAGCAGCAGCATCATTGGTTTTCTTTTTCTCTTTTTTGGTCACTGCTTTTTTTCCTTCCCCCAAAGAGTTGTTTGTGCTCAGTCCTGTAACAGTGGTCGTGGCTGCGCCCGGGCACACACAGACTGTCCCTGCATCAGAACTCTCAAAGCAGTGGCCTGCTGCTCGTCGCTTGGGGTAGGGAGCTGCAAGGTTTCATGGTCACATTTGTCACACTTGCTAAAAGTGTAAAGACTCTGGTGAGCATGTCTACCATGGGGGAATCCTTACATGTAAATATTTATGGGTTAGGAATCAAATGTTAAATATTTACTTCAACTTCTTGGAACCACAAATGACTTAATAAACCTGACGGAGAATTGCATGGCTTTAGTTTAGAACCAACTCATATATTTAATTGTTTCCCAAACCCCAGTCACTCCTTTAAGACAAGCAGCATGGGAGAGCGTGGGGCGCCCGTGGAACAGACAGAGAGCTCGACTTTTACGTTGAGGGTTGGTTCTCATTCTTACCCTTTCTGTGGTGGCTGGCGTGGGTCTCGGCGTGGGCATTCGGGTAGGACTGTGGGAGTAAACACCCAGCCCTTCAGTGCCGTAGCATCCCGTCGCACTGTGCACACAGCCACCGGAGCGTCTCACCAAAATCACAGGCGCCACGCGCTCCTCCAGCGCCAGGGAGCGGGCGTACCCACTGGTGGCGCTTGGGCACCGTATGCGTCAGAAGCTTGAACTGAGAAGCAATGGTGATGTCTCTCCACGAGGCAGTGGTCTCTCAAGGTGATCTTCCCATGGGAGGACCATGAAGCCACAGAGAGCACAGAGGCTTCTGGGTAAGATGGTCTGGGTCTGACTCTCATCTCTGCTGACGGACGGCTGCGTACTCTGGAGAAAACCCTTACTCTACTTAAATTTCCTCATCTTTGCAGCAGAGGTCAACGTCCTTTCTATATTAGTTTCCCGAGACTACTATAACACATTGCTACCAACTTGGTAACTTAAAAAAACACACACAGAAATTTACTCTCTTGCAGCCTGGAGGCCAGAAGTCCAAAATGAGGGTGTTGTGAGGGTTGCACCCCCTGTGGAAGCTCTAAGGGAGAACCTGTGCCTCGGCCTCTTCCAGCTGCTGGTGGCTGTTGGCACTCCTTGGCTTACGGCCCCATCTCTTACTGCTCTGTCTTCACATAGCTTTCTCTTCTGTGTGTCTCTTATAAGGACACTTGTCATTGGATTTAGGACCTACCCAAGTAATCCAGGGTGAAGTCCTCATCTCAAGATTCTTCATTACTTCTGCAAAGACCATTTTTCCAAATAAGGCCACATTCACAGGATGCATGCATTAGGACAAGACAGTGTCTTTGGGGGGCTGACATTTAGCCCATTACAGTATATAAAGGGCTGATGTTGTTCTATCACTGACAACAGTTCTGATTGGTCGGTGCCCATGCCGTAAGTTTACTTCGAACAAGTCTATTTTGTGGAAATATTGTGGGTGATTGAAATTATACGCATGTACCTGTGCGACTAGGGCATGGGAACTATTAATTAAACAGTAGCCTTTTTTTTAAATTAACCTTTACAAAGTATTTATTTATACATTACTCATCATGAATTCATTAATTCACTGTACATTTAAATAAGTTTATTGAGTACCTGTCTACCATGGGCCAGTCACTAGCCAGGCCCTGAGGATATAAAATATAAAAGTTTCTTTCTTGAGACACAAGCTGGTTGTGAGGATAGACAATGAAACGTCTATAGTCCGCTGTGATAAGCACCCCAATGAGGTATTTACCAGGGATGAGAGGAACCAGGGAGATTAGAGGCGGCTTCCTAGAAGAGGTGGCATTCAAGCTAGATCATGAACGTTGGTCAGAAGTTTGTTAAGGAGAAAGAAGATGAGCTTGTTTTAGCTGCTCCACGTACTAAGGCATAAGGAATCATTCATAGAGTTTGGAGGATGGCGGGAAATTCCGGATGCTGAAGCACAGGGCTCGTGCGGCGGGAATGAAAGAGCCATCGGAAACAAAAGCCACACTTCATTCGATGCTCACAAAGGGAAAATATGATTAACCCCATTTTACTAGGGAAGAAAGAGAAATGAACTTTCCCAGCATCATGTACCTGGTTAGCCCGAGACCTTGTGCCCAGTTTTCCACCTCCCCTGCTTTCTGGTAGAGGGAGAAAACAGTACCCCTCCATTGTCTGCTGCTGATTCTTTGCTTGTTTGCTGGTCCCTCTGTGTTTGGAGCCCTTTGATTTCAGGGACCATGCCTTGTGCCTGACACCCGCCGCTGGCCTGCCTGTGCCTGACACCCAACAGGCATCAGGCAGATCTTTGTTAAATGAGTTTTATTGCAGCAGAAATTCTGGCATCGAGCAGGAGAGCTGGATGAGATTCTTTGTTAAGTGCCCCCTGACCTCAAGCTTCTAGATTCAGTTTGCTCACATGGGAAGGTGAGATTTTCTTTTGGGGTCAAAATCCGTGGATACCACCTGGGACCTATTGTTGCTTATTTCCCGGGGGGCAGAGTGTATTTCCACACAGAACCTACTCTCCATCTGTCACATGCTTTTTTATTTGGTTTAACATGTATAGATCTATTTACGTTTGCCGTCCACACAAGTGCTGCTTTTTCAATAATTCATAGAAACGTCGCCCAAAATTAATCTACGATGAGAACGCGCACTTGACTAAAGCCAAAGCCCGTGCTTGCGAATGTCTTTGTTGCTGTCAGCGTATCCGCTGGAGCTCTCTTCGGTGTTTCTTAAGTTCCGAACTCTCCTTTAAGAAGAGCCAGATTGAGGAAATCATTAATCTCTGACAGTTGTGTAGATATAATTAAAGATACATGAATTTAAAAATACCTGCTATCTCAAATTACTTCCTAAAAGAGCAGGGAGGGGGGGAGAGAGAGTTCTATTTAAAATGTCAGATACAGACACATTAGGCTGGGTAGTCAAAGCACTGTACGGCTGTCACTCATGAGAACTGACAATTAGGTCCATAAATAGATTTTACAGGCTTCCGCACAAGAACGCACATCCTGCACGTCTTCGTGACTCATGGGGGGAGCAGGGATTGGGAGGTGGGCCATGAGGCCTTCGGAGCGAATCCGCTGCACCTGGGTGAGGGGCTCGTGGGTGGAGGGGAGCCCACTGAGGTAGGAGAAAGGCGTCACATCTCATCCTGGCTCTGCCACACAGCCGCCACTATATCCAGTCTCCTCCCCTCCCAGGTGGGGGTCTCTTCCCCCATCTGCAAAATGAGTTCAATAACAACAGTCTGGGCTATTCCCACTTCTAAGGGTTGTCAGAAGGATCAAATGACATTAGAGTAAAACTCCTTGGAAACTGAAAGAGACCGGGCATATGTAAGTCGTTGATTTGTTATTACTAAGATTACTGTTGTTGTTGATTTTGACAGCTGAGGTATTGATATAGACACCAGGAAGAGGCAGGGTGGGTGATCAGAGCACATGTTAAGACCAAGGCTTCAGCCAATCAGAGAGACATGCCAGAGTACAACTGAACTGTCCTCACTTTTGACAGCAGGAAACTGAGCCACAGGACTGTGTGAGTGAGGGAGACCGAGCCGGGGAGGGTGCAGGGGTGCGGTCCAGAGATCAGGAGAGCTGCTCCCAATGTCTAGGCCCCATGCTCAAGGGCCTTCACTCTGTAGGGGTTCAACTTTGTTCAAGGCCCATGACATCTCTGACCCTCAGTTTCCATCTCTTCAAAATAAGGCACATGATTCTAGAATTACCTTCTCCACGAGACAGTCACATAAAATCAGATAAAATCACAGATAAGCAATGGAAATTGTAATGCCAATATGAAGATTATGATTGAAAATATGACCATTTTCAGACCGGGAAGGGGTCAGAGGCAGGTCAGTTCCCATCCTCTAGTCTATCACTCATTTGTTCACTGATCTCATTCAATAATCATGTTTAACTTATTATATTTTTCCTATTATTGTTTGTCTCTTATTGATAGAATGTAAGTCCCACAAAGACAGGATTTTTTTTGGTATTTTGTTCATTGACGTGCCTCAAGCACCTTAGGAGAGGTATGAGACCTAGTCAGTGCACAGTAGATATTCAGTGAATTAAGTCTGTTGTATGGTAAGCATTGTGATGAGAGCCGGTGCCGGGGTACAGAAAGGAAGAGGAAAGACCGTGTTCCTTCAAAGAGTTCATGGTTTGGTATTCTCGCAGCTGAGGCGTCCTCAGCGAGCCCGTGTCCCTGGTATCTCGCATTCACCCCCCGGGGCAGGGGGCAGAGAGCACGGCCCGGGAGTGCGGCTCGCCTGCCTTCAGCCCAGGCCCCACCGCCAACAGCCGTGATCGGGAGTAAGTCCCCTTACCACTCGGATTCCCATTTTCTTCTTTCGGAGAACGTCGTGAAGAGGTACCGCAGTAGCAAGTGGAATGAGCATTATCGGCACAAAAGCTGGCTTTCTGTGAGTGACAGGTCAGGCCACCACTATTCCTTTGCTCTTCTCTCCAACCCTGAAAGAAAGGCAGCTTCTCCACATACCATGCCTTTGATATATGATTTTCCTCTTAGCCCCTCATAGCACTCAAGAGGTCTAGCACCTCGTCACTGCTACTCCTGTGGCTGCACCACGCTCCTGTGTGCGCTGCCACCACGGCCACCCCCACGGCCACCCCTGCTCTTTGCCTCTACCTTTGCTCCGTTACTGCTGTTACCCGTCTACCACTACTGATGCCGTTACTACCTCCCATCGCTGCTGGGAGCAGCTACTGTTAATGGGTACTTACTGATCCAGGTCTGCCTAAAGCATTTTATATACATCATTGCATTTAATCTCCATAACAGCTCAATGACAAAGGGGAGCCTTCTTATTCTAAGTTGATGAAACTTAAGACTCCAAGGGGTTCATTCATTTGCCCAGGTCACACTGCTCTTAAGGAACACTCCTAGTGCCTGGCACATGCGCGGAGCTCATGAAATACTTACTGCCTGGCTGGTGACCCATGCCCAAGCCCACCGTGTACTGAGCTACCTGGAAGGGGGACCTGCCCTGGTATTCTTGGAGCATGGGACCCATCTTTCCAAGATCGGAAAGCATTTCCCAGGGATCTTCTCCCCTAGACTCTGGCTGGGAGCCCAGACGTGAGCATGGTGTCCTCCTGCCTATTGTACCCAGAGGAGGAGGCTGGGGTGCTCTGGATCACATTTCACAGGATGGTTCAGGACCTTACAGAGGGGAAGCGGAGCCCCAGTGGTCAGACTAGATGCAAATGAGTCTCTTAGAGATGCAAATGACTTTCCTACAAAGAGCTCTGGGTAATTGCTAAAAGGATGTGTGACTAAAACCACTGACTACTAAAAAAAAGGAGGAAAAATTCCTTTGGGGACTAGCCAGCTAATTAGCAATGCCAGTCCTGCCTGGTGGTCAGCCTGCCAGCGGAGGCAAACTTGTGGGTTTGGTGCTCAGTCTTTATCTGGCTTTGGGGAGAGCACAGGCCCTGGGCCCCGAGGTTCCCCATTGCATGGCACCCAATGTTGCTAAGAGCTTTCTAAGAGAAACAAAACTTGTCTTGGACTGTTTTGCCTAATGATTGTATCTGATGTAATTCCAGTCTGACAGTCCTGGTTCAAATGTGGCTCCTGCCACATAAAGCTGTGTGGCTTTGAGTAAGTCATTTATCTTTCTGAGCCTTGTTTGCTCATTGGTGCCATGGGAATAACAATGCTCAGTGACAAGAGAGGTTGGGTATTAATAGATAGAAGCTGCCTGACGCATTGAATAGCTTCTCAGCCCTGCCCAGCGAATCCTTTCCTCCCTCTCTGATATGCATCCCTAGATTCCATCTGTTTTGATGGTCACTGTCCCCGTTGACTGGCTGGAAACCACCCTCCACCTTCTTCCAAATCCTCCTCTCTCCCTCCCTAGCCAGTAACCTCCCTGAGGACAGTGGCTGCACCTCTTATTCCCATTTACCCACTGCAGGTACTGGGTAGATGAATGACAAATAATGAATCAATGAGTGACTGTCAAGGCCCCTGTCATTCCATGCATGAGAGAAACAATAACATTTTCATACCAAGCGTCTGAATGGAAAAGTATTTTTAATGTTCACTTATTATGATTTAATCTGTGAGGCGAGTGGTTTTATCATCATTTACAGGTAGGAGAGTTGAAATGTACGGAGGTGGGAGCCACTTGCCCAGGGTCACCCTGATGTATATGGCACGCCTGACGCTTCATTCACTAGCCAGCAAGGGTGCATTGAGCACTTCCTACGTGCCCACTGAGCTAAGTGGTGCCTTCCCTATTTTCTCCTTTGCTATGGCTTCCTATGGGAAGCAGGCCTGATTCTTGCTGAGAACAACACTTAAATGAACAATTTTAACTGCTTGGGATTCACCAAAATAGACGTGGATCACTACCTACCTTCTTGGAGCTTACAGTCAGTCAGTGGGAGCCGAGAGCAGAGATAAATAAATATTTGTTAAATAAGTAAATGATTGAGAATGTTAGAAGGTGGTCCTTGAGATATATATATTTCATATATATATATATGTGAAATGCCTTAGAGCAGGGGTGGGGAACACCTGGCCCATGGGCTGTATATGGCCCCTGAAATCATTTGGTCTGACCCTGCCATGGCCTAACCAAAGAGAACAGTTCCAGCCATCACATTAGGGGTGAGTTAATTAAATATTTCACCAACTACAGCAGGCTAATTTTTAAGTTGATAATTTTGTATGGCCCACGAATGATGTAATAAATATCACTCTGAAAGGACTCTTTAGTACCTATCATCTCTTGTTATAAAACAAATAGTATTTAGTCACTGAGCGTGTCTCTATCCATTCTTTGAGGAGACCTATGCCAGATAACAAGAAGATACAGTTCAAAGTGTGAAGAATTTTATCCAGGCTGACTGTGTTTCTTGCAAAGGCTGGGGGGCAGTGGGGACCCCAGCGAGCTACCAGAGGACCAGAGTTTGCCGGTGTGTATGAACAGTCAGGAGGGTAGGTGTAGTAGTCATAAACATAGCTAACAGGTACTGAGTGCTTCCTATATACCAGGCACTGATTCAGTCCCTTATACCCAGTGACTCGTTTAATCCTCATAGCAACCCTCTGATAGCTATTATCACCAGCCTCCATTGCATGGAGGGAGAATCTGTAGCACAGAGAGCTTACTAACTTGCCCAGGATCCCACAGCAGACGATGGCAGAGCCAGAATGTGAACCCAGGCTGACTGTCTCTAGAATCAGCTGCTTTAACCATGCTACCATGCTGCGGGGTGGAAACCAGCTCCCTCTGCCTGGAAGAGCTGGCAGAGTGCAGCCGGAAACCTGCCCAGGCCCTGCTGATGGGAGCCAAGGAGTGATGGGGGGAGATGTACAGTGAATCACTCTGAGTATGAGAAAACCGATAGCACTGGACACCTCCAACCTGCTTTTTGGCCTTGAGTGAGTCCTCTGACTTCTCTGTGCCTCAGTTTCCTTATCTGGACCAAGGTGGGGGGATTGGATTTTCTGTGCTGTGTAGTCCCAGGGTCTCTGAGGTTTAGGTCATTTCATTGACTTTTAACCGTCAGTCTAACCCTTAGCGGCTAGGGTCCCAAGTTGTGAATTCAGACTGATTTAAGCTTGAGTTGCAGCTCTACATTTCCCTGCTTGGGTGGAGGGGATTGTGTGGGGTGTGGTTTGAATAGCAACTTAAGTTGTGCAAATTGAGCCTCGGTTTCATCATCTGTTAAATGGATGTGCCGAAAGATTCCCCTTCCACGGGGTTATTATGAAGATTACATTAGATCACGTATGCAGTAGGCTAGCTGTACTGCCTGGCACTCAATATTAACACCCAGGTCGCGGTGGCTTCATCTAGTTATAATGTCATCGGGCCTCTCTGTGGCTTACCCACCCTGAAGTATGACCACTGAAGGAAGGCAGGGACTGGGTCCTGTCTGTAGGCACCGAGCCCGGGACCCAGTGAGGAGTAAGGCTCAGGCGTGTGTGTGGGTGAAGGGATGCGCCGTCACTGGGTCTCAGGGCTGCAGGGCTGCTGGGGCCAGGCTCTCTGTGCCCCTGGGTTCATGCTGCATGGACTGCAGAACCCTGAAAGTCTCCAAGGATGCTTTCTGTCTCGAACTAACAATCAGGATCAAAGTTTCAGGTTTACAAACTGGTGCCTTTTTGTTTTAATCACCTCACTCCTTTCTTCCTCAGTGTATTAGCAAACAAGAAATGGAGGACAGTGGTTAGAAGAAAAAAAAAATCTGGAAAGCTGTGAAGTCCCTCTAAGACAGTGCTTGGTGCCCTGGCCTATTTAATCATTCAGTTCCCACACCAGGGTCACAGGAGCCCAGAAATCACTGGCAGCAGTGAGCAGAGGGAACAGTTTCTCTTAAAGCTGGTTAATATTCTTTTCATTACTTCTTGCGCACTAAGCACTGGTTTCGTTGTGACCCAAGTACATTATGAATCAGGCTACCTTCACGTGTGTGTCCTTCACTCTGTGTGTTTTGCAGTTTCTCACCATCACTCTGCTCACCAGGAACCAACAGGGCCTCAAACCTTCAGGAACATTCCATGTCCTCTCATTCTTTCGGTGTTTGCACATGCTGTTCACTTACTTAGCCTGTGATACTTTTTTCTTTGTCTCAAGGCCAACGCCTGCTTGCTGGTTAAGACTTAGTCAGCTACCCCTCATTCTGGAGTCAGATGCCCTGGTGGCCGAGCCCCGGTTTAAATTAGTAAACTTCCTCTCTCTTCTGGAATCTTCTGCTTCCCTCCCTATAGGCTTCACTTCACTGTTTCAATGACATCTTTACTGGTCTTCCTTTTGTATAAACTGAGTCTCCCAAGGACAAGGGCTGGGTCTGCATTCATTATCTCCCTAGCAGCTGCTTAACATATTTTTTTAATCTTTTAAAAAAAATTTAAATATGTTTTTATTGATTTCAGAGAGAGGAACGGAGAGGGAGAAATAGATAGAAACATCAATGATGAGAGTCATTGATCAGCTGCCTCCTGCATGCCCTCTACTGGGGATCAAGCCTGAAACCCGGCATGTGCCCTGACAGGGAATCTAACCATGACCTCCTGGTTCATAGGTTGACACTCAACCACTGAGCCACGCTGGCTGGGCTGCTTAACATATTGTGTTGGTTGAGTGGTTCATGAACCCAAAGAGGTCAGACAGGGTTCTGGACACAGAGAGCACCCTACACAGAGAAGGCAGGAGCCAAAGGATAGGAGGTTGGCAGAGGCAGTTTTGACTTGAGCTTCTATTACACAACAGCTGAATGTGTACCATCTTCCAGGTGTCAATTATCTGTGAAGCGTTGCTCTCCAAGGTGCTTAATCAAAACTATCTCATTAACCCTCTAGAAAATCTTCCAAGGAAGCAAGAAAGCAGAAAAATTCATTTTTTTTTAGCGTGAAAAAATGAGACATCAAAGGTGCTGATCCTGCACATTCAGAGGTTGATACAATTAGCTCCCCGGCTCCTGCGGGTGTAGGCGCAGAATTCCCTCTCCTCGCCGGGCCCACAGCTCGCCTTCTCTCCCTGGCATCACTCTGACATGTCTCCACCCCCCACCCCACCCCCACCTTCCCACTCCCATCTATTTATGACTTGCTGTGTCACATCCAGGCTCACAGATGATTTTAGAAGTGGAGAGTGAGCAAATCCAGTTGAACAATTTAACCAGATTCAGAAGGATTTGGATCATTTGCGTAATTGGGCTAGCAGATGGTGAATGTAGTTCAAAGTACAAAAATGTAGACTAATTACAAGGGGAGAAAGTAACGCCGTTTATGGATGAGGGAAGAGATTTGGGAGAAAAGCTCATCGGATCATTATGTCGATGCGTTAGAGGAAGACAAGCAGCGTAGCCCTGGGTAACAGGCGGAGCACACAGAGGACCTTGGTGGTGCCCCAACTGGCTGGAACACGGGAGAGGCCCTCTCTGTTCTCTAGAAGTGAGAAAGGCCATGGTTGGGGTAGAGGAGGGTGTGGGGACAATGGTGGTTGCTCAGGCAGAAAGGCACTCGTGGTCGTTTATTGGGTTCACATTTTACCTGCTTCCTTCTAATCTTGCCCCCGGGGTGAGAGGTGAGAACCTGTCTCCCCTGAGCCTCAGTTTCCCCTGCAATAGTATTAGCCTAATGCCTCCTTTCCTGCTACTTTGAAGAATACATGGGATCATGGATGTGAGAAATGTATGCATCTTGTTCTGGAAGCTCGGGAAATTCACTCTTATGAGTATTTTATATTGACAATGCTTGCTCCCCCCAAAGAAAAACCCAGTGCTTTCAATGAATGAAAATTAGAAATGAGTTATTTACTGGGATGGCAATCTGAGTAATACCTCCCTCCCCCAAATATCCTTGTCCTAATCCCCAGACTTGGTGAATGTTACCTCCTGTGGGACTTTGCAGGTGTGATTGAATTAAAGGTCCTGAGGTAGGGAGATTATCCTGGGTTATCAGGTGGGTGGGGTCTAAATTCAGAGTCCTTTTACGAGGAAGATTGGAGGAGACTTGTCATAGAAGACGAAGGCAATGTGGCCACCAAGGGGAGAGTGGAGTGACACAGTCACAAAGCCAAGGACTGCCAGCGGCCAGGAGGCGCTAGGAGAGGCATGGATAGCGTTCTGTCCCAGAGCTTCTGGTGGAAGTACAGCCTTGCTCATGCTTTGATTTCAGCCCCGTGAAACTGATTTTAGACTTTGGCTTCTAGAACTCTGGGAAAATGAATGTCTGCTGTATTAAAATCAAGTTTGAGGTAATCTGTTACAGGAAACTAATACACATAAAAAAAGAATCCGACCAGCACAGAAAAGGTCTGGGTCAAGTCCAGCCTTTGATTCCCACATGAACGTTGCCCTGGGTCATCTGTATTGACCTCTCATTTTCTTCATCTTTAAAATGAGATAATAGTCCATTTCTTACATGGATTATTGTGAAGATGTAAAGAGATAATGCATGTACCTCACCCACCATAGATGCATAAAAAAATGCTAGGCAGTTTTAAGTCTTGAACCAGGCAGTATTTAGTCAAGCACTCAGAATTCCAGAGTGGCTGACAGAGCACAATTTGGGGGACTGGAGAAACAGTAAGCATTGTGGAGGCAGCTGGCAATGGTGATGACACCTGGGCAGTTTCTCTATAGGAGGCAAGACCATGGCCATCAAAAAAGGGCTCAAGTCTGGCTCCTGTCCTAGAGACTGTTGGAAGGTGAGGAAAGGCAAGTGAGCAGAACCCAAGAGCTGGCACAGAGAGGGGGATATGTCAATTAGGAAAACAGAGTTTGGGGCAGAGCAGTCATCCTGGGGACTCATGATCCCATGTGATGGCCATGGAAGGAAACTCAGGTACAACTGCCAGGCCCAGGTCCTGGGTTTCTAAGAACAACTTAATGCCAAACCTAAGCTTTTGAAGCTGATGCTGTAAATCCCACCTCCTTCAGAATGGGCCCTGGGACGAGGGTGGGTCCAGCCCAGGAACAGTAACTGCCAGGCTGTAGGAGGAACTGCTTTGGGAATTCGGGCCACCTATCAAGGAAGTCTGAGCTGGACCCAGGTGCTTCCTTCTGCAGAGCACCAGGGTTTATACCACTTCAGGAAACATGAGAACTGAGCGGCCACTGCACATCTGAACAAGAAGGGAAATGAGAACTGGCAATTTTATTCAAGAGTTTGAGTCTGAAGGACAAGGCAAAATAGTAAAAGGAAGTGAGCGGGGCAGGAGGTTGGAATCTAGAAGGATCAGCATGTCTATAAAGTTGAGCGCCAGATGGGTGCTAGCAAGTGGTTCTGGCTAAGACTGTGGCCAGAGGCAGGACCTGGAGGGCCCTTTGTGTGCGTGAGTGCGGTGCTGGCTGTGGTCCATGAAGCCCCTGATGGACCTAGGACCTTCATCCTTGACCAGATTCCACCTCTGTTCTAATCAGCATCCTATTTAACAACTTTTGTGCTCTCTGGTTACACTCCAAGTCTTTGACCATCGTTTAAGGAAAGAATGTTCAGGGAGGAAGGGAGAACTCAGGAATAAGAAGTAATTAAACATAATAAACCCCTTGAGAGTAGCCATTAATTTGAATGTGAAATGTAAAATTGCCTTTAAAGTAATAAGGGATACTATTGAGCAATTGTAATCTCCAGCGTGGGAAATAACATGCTGATAGCGGTGCACAGAGCAGGATAATACATGTGGCAGGCCCCTGATTTTTGTTGAATGAATGATGTTGTTTTCAGTTCGCTGCTGATTTAAGGTATACATTTCACAAATGGCACATTAAGGCAAATGTATCAAAATTGCACCTAAAGAGCTGAATAGCTGGGAAATGGCAGCCCTTTGAACACAGCAAATTTATATTTTAGGTTTACTGCTTCATCAGTAGATATTTACGACTGACTGTATTTATTTTAATGCCTCGAAATGCCAGGTCAGTAGAATTGTCAGAAATATTATGAGGGGGGTTTGTGACTATGCTGGGGTAACATTTTAATTTAGTCAGTAGACTGAAAAGGAGACCAGAATACTCTTTAAAAAAAGACTTGGCAATTTTATTTAACAGAACAGAAGAGCTGGCTATTGCTTGTCATGGGAGAAGAGATGTGTTGTTTGGGTTTCATAGAATATGTATAAAGTATATAACAAAATGAGTTAAAACAATTTCAGTCAGAACCAGGTTTGACTCAGACTTTATTTATTTAAGAAGTTATGATGATGGAGGCTGCTTCTGACACACCAGTCTGCTGGAGCGGCGGTGTGATAGGCTGAGCACTCAAGCATTCTAAGGGGAAAACCATCTATCCATGTAGTCATTCATTCGTTCATTCATTCATTTGTTCATCTGTTTCTATTATTTTGTTTATCCATTCATCAGATATTTGTTGAGCACCTCCTATTTGCCAAGCACTGTTTTGCTTGTTGGGGATTTAATAGTTTTAAAAAAGTAGTCTCCTATAATCTATATTATGGACATAAGATAGTATTGTATGCTATAAGGACTTGACAGAATACTTAGGATCTAGATGGAAAAGCAGAAT
Source organism: Miniopterus natalensis (assembly GCF_054644295.1). NCBI lineage: Eukaryota > Metazoa > Chordata > Mammalia > Chiroptera > Miniopteridae > Miniopterus > Miniopterus natalensis. The sequence continues at coordinate 34,211,227 of NC_142089.1, read as the reverse complement.
GAAAGTCACCCTTTGTGACAGCATGGAGGGACCTGGAGAGCATTATGCTAAGTGAAATAAGTCAGTCAGAGAAAGACAAGTACCATATGATTTCACTCATATGTGGGATCTAATGAACAAAATGAACTAACGAGCAAAATAGAGACAGACTCATAGATACAGAGCAGGCTGACAGCTGTCTGGGGCGGGGATACTGGGGGGAGGGATTGAGCAAAAAAGAAAAAAGCAGAGAAAACTCATGGACATGGACAGCGTGGGGTGATTGCTAGGGGAGTGGGGGTAGAGGTGGAAGAGGGTATGGGGGGATAAATGGTGATGCAAAAAAATAAAAAGCTATTGAAAATACACGGAATTTTTTAAAACCTCTTTATAAAACTGGGTTTTAGCGTCTTTCACTATAAGTGTGTGTGTGAGTGTGTTTGTGTGTCTATTTGGGCAGGAGTAGAGGAATTAATTATTGGATTGAAATTTGCCGAATAGTAAATGTGTAGCTCTAGTTTTGTAGATTAAGCATATATTTTGTTTTTGTTTTTGTACTTGTATTGCTTTCCTCAATCAATATCCATGGCTTAGCAAAACAAGGAAAGGAAATGAGTAACCAAGGTGATTACTGGTTACAAAACTGACTGGCATGGGCGAGTGGAGGGCTTTTAGGATAGCTACCTTACATAGAAAACTTGGTGAAACAGTAATTTATTTGGATTCTTTGTTTTCCATCTGAATCTCCCCTTGTGTGAAAGCCAAGAAGTCCTCTCTCGTGTTTGGCACATTCTTACCTCCAGCAAGAGCAATGGTTTCTGCCTTGATTAAGGGATTTCATGCTCCTGAAGGATTATTGAAAAAATAGCCGCTTTTGGTAATTGATTATTTCATGTGTGTTACCCTAATGATACTGTCTGCAGATGAAATATCTTCTCTCGGTTTCCCAGAGCAGCCTTCAGTAACCCCCGTGGCCGTGGGCTGTCCTGTCGGGCTGTACCCGCCCCAGGCCCAGGCTCCTGCTCCCAGGCCGGGCCGCCGCCACCCGGGGGACCCGCCTGATGAACTGGCCCACGAGAGCGCCTGCGCTGGTCGTGGAGTTTGGAAACCATTAGAAAGCTGGGCGATTTCATTATTCATTCGCTTGAAATAATCCCGGGACTGCTTTCAGTGACATGGTTCCTTCAGCAAATAAAGATAAGCCAAATCCCTGGGCACTCAAAGAAGGGGAAGATTCTCTAAATTAATTCCAGGCTCAAATAATTCAGCAGTATTTGTAATCTGTGCATAAATTGGCAATTTGCTGGAGAGATCAGAGGATGATAAAGGCTTTTTCTCCCCTCCCCCTCCTCATTTCAACAACTGCTGAGGCAGCTATTGGGATAAAAGAAATGTTTTATCCTTAATAAATGTCCTATCAGGTAATGCGCTGATTAAGGGTGTCCAAACACGGTGCTTCCTCCCCCTTCAAAGCAATTATTTTTCATCAGAGAGACTGAAGTATATGGTGAGCAGAAGACGGTCTTAATATGCTTTTCAACATAAGAAAGTTTTATGTGAAAAATAAATAGTGATATGAAGAAATGCAGAAATAAGAGTGCTAACTTACAGGGTTGTCTCTGTTCAGTGTAAAGGCATTTTCCTTGTTTTGTTTCATCGTGGTTTTGAAAGATCATATGCTCTTGGATGAGACCACATCCTTAATCCAAATGTCAGTGTGTGTGCAATCTCTTTTCTCCTCGCACCCAAGGCCATTTGTTTATTTAGGTTCTTATTGGGAACCTTTGGGAGCGCTGGCGCATCATGTCCCTCTCCCTCTGCAGTTTGAGTCAACTGCCAACCAGACTCAGGGACCAGATAGTGAGAAAAATGCCCTCGTGTTGCCACCAAAGCTGGGCCGGAACATGTGGATTCTTCCTGCTTGCCCTCCAAGCTTATACCTGGAGACCTACTCGAGTCATAAGGAGGTCCACAAACAGTCACCCAGCCCTTCACAGAGATGAGGACAGTGCCCTTCTCATGTCCACTCCGAGCTGCCCCTCCCAGCACACACAGGGTCCTGCTTTCTAGTCTTTCAGGCGAGCAGGGTTTTATGCTCCTCTGTGATGTGCCTACCATTGCTCCCCCTATTTTATAACTGCTCCAGCTATACCAAGGTGTGTGTTCTTAGGGCCTTAAGCTGATTCTGCCTGCTCGGCCTTGGACCTTTGCTTCTAAAAATCATTCCCTTTCTCCTGGGTGGGTGCCCTTCTCAGTGACCAAAGCATCTGTATTTATTTTGCATCCTTTGTGTTACTTATAATAGCATATTTTCACTATTGGTATTATTTCTCTGTCTCTCCAGCTAGACATGTAAGACTTCATATTTGGCACATTGTAGCTACTCATTATTTTTTGTGGGAATCATACATGATTGAAAAAAATAGAGTAATAAACTTTACGTGGAATCCATCTGAAAGGAGGTTGTCAAGCTGATTTTTTGTTTTGTTTTTTTTTTCCATAGAAATAAATATTTCTTAATGCAAATATACATTGTTTAAAAGATATCTTTAAGCTAGGCATGAGGTTTACTATTATCATCACTAGAATCACATATAATAAGAGCCCTCACCTCAGCCAGGGTCCTTCAGGGCAGCCTCCAATACTTAGGTTGCGAGGACTGGTTTTACTTAGCTGAAATTTCACCTGCCTTGCTACAGAATCAAGTAAGAGAATATGGTCTGTGCGCCAGCTTCCATCTGAGAATTAGTGATGGATAAAAGTTTTTTTTAAGTATAAGGGAAAGGCAAATGAATGTATCTTTACATTGGATATAAATGGAATTTTCCCCTATTATTAAATCTACTCTTTTAAGTTATAGAGAAATCTTTGAAGTCTTTGACTCACTAATATCAGGGTAACAATGGCTGTGATTTATCCTTAAGGACTTACGGGAAAAGGAAGACAGCCGGAGGTGGGCTTCACTTTCATCTTGTAGGGGGACTCTCTCATGTGTTCTCCGGCTAAGGGGGAGCAGGTATGCTGGAGGCCTCCCCACGTATAGGGCCATTTCCTGTGAGTATGTCTACATCAGCTCACCGTGGGCCCCTCCCCAATCCTCTGATCACACAGAAAGTCCAACATTTTCTGTTTCCAAAATCATTGTCTCTAAGGAAAGAAGGAAACTGCTCTCAGCAGGTTTTGTTTGGAAGAAAAGGGGTGTCAGGGACAGTAAGAAAAAACAACAACTTTCTGTTTCAATAAGCACGTTGAAAGGGGAGATGTTTTTCTTTGCTTTCTGTTGAAACTGAGCTGATAAAAGTCCCCAAATGAGAAAATCAAGGGGGCAGCAGCAAGAAGCACTTGTCTAATGATGTCTCTCTCTGTTTCCTCAAGAGTGTGTTTAAACTTCTTCCCGGCTGTCTCGGTGTTCTCGAGGTTATTGGCTGCATAAAACGCTAAAGCTTTAAATACTTCGTGTACAAAATTATGCAGCTCCAGCAGGCTAGACAGTTTTAAAAGGTTGGTCTCTAAAGGAGCTGCCTGGGTATAAGATGAAGCTGTGTATGTCCTCGAAAAATATTCCCTAAGTCTCAACATTTTGATGGGCTGTGAGGACACTTGTGATTAACAGTGATATGGAAACAATATGAAATGACAAGGTTCTCAGAAACGGCCTGTACTGGGCAACGCCACGGCCTTTCTCTTCCTTCTTACAGCAAAACCTTTCACTTAAAAAAAAGTGTTTGCTGTCTTCCCTAGGTCATGACCTCCTTGTGCAGGTATATTGCCTTAGTTTTACATATTTTTATCTCTTAATAGTTGTAGCCTATACAAAAAAAGGTTTTGAAATATTAGTAACATAAATAATTGCACCACCAAACGCAGACAGATTGGTGTACTGTGTTCTGCCAACTTAGGTGCAGAACTACCATTTGTCTCCATACAGAACTCCTGCAAACCACATGGTCCATGGCAGTGAGTTTGATTTATCTGGGCAAAGGCATAGATCTAGTCTCAGCTCTGCTGCTAACTAGTTCTGTGGTTGTGGGCAAGCACTTTTATTTCATTGGGCTTTGACTTCCTCCTCATAAGTTGAGTCCAGGGCAGCAAACATTTGCTGAATTAGTGTGTGCCAGTCCTGGTTCGAGGCATGGGGACCTACAGGTTAATAAGACACAGGCCTTGTCTTCCAGCACTACCTTTGAAGAGGGGAGATAGATCTGTATATTCCTAATTATAACATGACTGATGCACAAGGAAAATTACTGCAAGGCACACAGAGCAGAACATGCTATAGTCAAAAAATAAAAAATAAAAAAATAGATGATCAGAACAGCATAATAGAAGAGGAAGTGCCTGGGCAGGAATTTGAATGGAGAGAGTAACTGTCAGATGCAGAAAGTTGAACTGATGGGGTGGAGTGATGGAAAGAGGCGTAGATCATTCTAGGCAGAGGGTTAGCATGTGCAGATTCAGAAAAAGGTATGTGTTCAGAGCAAATTACAAGTAGAAGAATTGGATGGAGAGCTTATTAGAGTGGGGGCATTATTTTATTCACTGATATATCCCAGCTCATAGAATGGGGCCTGGGAAATGATATTCAATAAACAAATGATGGAGTAAATAACTTGGCATAATGCAAATACGGATATTTTTCTCTATATATCCAAGGTCCACATCAAGATTCAGTGACTGTATTTCTTTGATTATTTATCTTATTTTCCCAGCTAGATCATAAGTTCCTTGCCAGCAAAAAGCACGTGGAAGGCCTTCAGTAGACACTTAACCATTGGGTCAAGTCTGCAGCATTGCATGAAGCCTTCAGGGAAGGTCTGACTTGGCACGGCCTATATCTAGGGATCGTGAGCTTAACATGCCTCCTTTGTTTGTGGGGCTGCAGAAATCAGGTGGGGTGATTCTGAGAATTATCCTGGGAAGTATGATAGTCGAGTCAATATGGCATCCGCAAGGGACGCGCCTGGGTTTCCTAAGAAGGAGGAAAAGTGTTCGGGAAAGATGCATTGGAGATTAAATAACACCCCACACACTATAATGAGGGTCTGAGCAACCGCAGATACCTGTGGTTAAAGAAAATCACAGCTCCTCCACAACCAGTACAATTGTGGGCGTAGGGGACCTTCCTGCTTCATTATTCTGAGGAATAGTATTATCAGGGAATTGCAAAGATTTGAGCTTTGAAATCAATGTGTGCTGAGAAGCACACGGTAGGAAAGCCAGAAGCTATAATACTTTGAACACTGTTTTTATAGTCAATTTTGAGAAAGTCCATGAATTCAAATTCAAGGACACAGTTTCAGCACTGGCACTTGTTAGCTGATAGATAGATTCATGCATTTTTAGTTTCCTTTTAGAAGTGTTTAATGAGTATTTACTATTTGCAAGCACTGTTCTAATTCTCTTGTGTGTGCAGGGCTGTGGATGCTGCCCTGAAGAAGGGTGCAATAGCATTAATTAGGGGACATCCAGCCCCTCTCATCCAAACTGTGTAATCATTCAAGAAAAATTGGAGATAAGTTCTTGCTCATGGTATTACTGGGCAGATGAACCAGTTGGTGGGCATCTCTTTTTCATGCAGTGATTTAGGAACACAGACTAAAGGAGGCCCTGCCGTTTTCTACTCTGAGTCAGTTATTTACTATCTATATCCATCTTTCCTTCATTGGTCCATTCATTAGTTCATTTGTCCTTTCTTTTAGGAAGCATGTCTTAATATTTATTGTGCCCATTGAAAGTGCTTACCACTGTGTTAGATATCAGAAACTGGATAGATGCAAGAACAGAGGAGACCCCAAGCAACAGAGTGGGGACAACGAGGGTGGGGAACCAAGGCTTTAGCTTTGAGCAGACTCTCCCCTCCCCATTCTCCACATTCTTCCTCCTCCCCCAAAACACATGTACGTGCACAGACACACACACACACACACACGCAACAGAAAGAGAGAGCAGTGGGCCGGGGAGGGGAATGGAGAGGGTTGGGGGGGACAGAGAAAGGGAGAGAAAGATTGAGATTCTGCTTATTGGGAGCTTGATGGATGTTTAGAGTTTGGTTAGATTAGTCATTAGGAAAACACACAGGATTGGGAGCAAAAAGTCTCTGGAGAAGTTGCTCTGTAGGTCCCTGTATATGAGCGTGTGTGGGAGAGATGCACCATTAACCACTAATCCTCTATAGATTTTTTTCTAAGTACATCTCAGCTGCTAAATTCATCCACAGTGATTTCAGGGAGCACTCATAGTTACACCAAGTAAGGCAGCCCTTAAGAATGATTAAAATAAAAATAATAATAATAAACATGTAAGTATTGATCCATCATGTCTGGTCAGTCATTTCTTTTCCATTTAGCTGGTGGGTAATTAGTGCTGCTAACATGTGGGATGGCTCTCGCCTAAACTAGAGTAACTCAGCGAGGAGGAACCTCGTACATCCATTTAGGACTCTCCAGCAACAACCCATTTCAAGTCAATTCAACAAGTATCTATTGAGCATCTGCTAAGTACCTAACTGTGCTGCCAGAATAACAATAATGAAAGGATACTGATCTGAAATTGCCCTCCTTGAAATTTTTCCAGTTGCTCTGTGATGTTCAGAATCGTGGAGCTAGAGCATGGCAAATGGAGACTGTCTGAAAACACAGTTCTGTTTAAATGTGTTTTGAAATGCTCGGTGAGAATTTGGGCTCTTTTACAAATGAAAAGGTTTAAAAGTTGTTTTAAGAATGGTCAGTAGATTATGATCTTTAGTATTTGATAGTAAATATTACATTTCTTAATAGTGACTTCAAAAACTGTTAAATAGGTTGGGAAAAAAAACTAAATTACATAGAAGAATATCTAAAAATTGAAAGCAACCAGCAAGGGGTCACATGCAAACTCAAGGAATTATGAGTGGGTTGCTGTTGTCCTGGTGTGTGTGTTTGCCTTTCCCCCTCCTCATGTTTTTACTTTATCCTTGAGAAGGGAGAGTAAGGAATTGTAAGGGCCAGTAGGTGCTGAGCACCTCCTTTAGAAAAGCAGCATCGCCTGTAGCCCAGGATCTATCCACCCCTCCCCCCCTCTCAAGAAGAAAAGGGCCCTGCCACTTTTTCCACTCCAGAAGAGTCTCTCTGACTCTTAGTGCCTTTGCCCAAGGAAAGCCCTTTGTGACCCCTTTGCTCAGAGTTAGAAGATTAAAGGCGGAAGAGAAGCATCAGAAGATGCTTTTGTCACCAGATTCTCTGAATCCCTGAAGGGTAGAAAGAACTGCAAAGATAGTTTTAACACTTAAAGTTGAAGGTTGCTTTTTTTCTTGGACCTTGGAGGTGGGCTTATAAAATACGTTGTCCTCCAACCAGTTTCAAGCATAAATTTATAACCATTTACTTGTGATAGCTTTTCATAGATAGTATCTAGAAAAGATAAACTAGCTCCCTCAAACCTAAGACCGTATGGTTGTCATAACTCAAGCAGGCTCCCCCATGAGATGGTCTGAGGCTTTCATGTGAGATGGAGAAGTGTAAGAATCAAGGGAAGTCACTTGACTGTGACTGGAGGCACGATTAAGGAGTAGCCATAGAGCCCCTGCAACCTGGCTTTCCTTCAGCTGTGTTACAATGCATGGGGGTGAACATGCCCACGGGGCCTGGCTGCAGAGTGCAAGCAATGGATGTGAGAAGCTCTGCAGGTGAGAGGAATAGGCCCCATGGCAGCCTTTCCCTGGCCAAACCCAACCAAGAGCTTACAGAAAGGGAAGTAGCCTGTTAATTCCCGGGGCAGGATCTGGCAAGGCCTGGACTCAGAAATCTATATAAATGGGTTGCATTCCCATTCTAGACAAGGAAAATATGTAACAAACCAAGTTGGCTGCGTAGTCCTATATGCTGGCCAAGTCCCTAGAAAGGTAGTCACTCAGTTATCACCTAGATGTCCAGCCCCCACTCTAAGCCCAGCAGATATTAGGTCTATGGCAACATGATCAGTTCCAGGCACTACTTGCTGGTGAGGCTGAGGGTCTATCTTCTGCTCTGGTTGATAGACTTTCAGACTTGATAAACTGGAACCTGGATGTTTTATAAAAGGTCTCAATTAGAGAGGGGCTGGAGAAGGGAGGGGCAGGTTGACACAGGACATATTGGTATGAGAAAGTATACTTCTCAGTTCTTTATCCCCGCTCTTCTCCCTCCCCCCAGTTGTACTGATTATTTGTATGTCCCCTTTTGGCTGTTGTGCAGCAGAGGTTGTGTTGATTGATAGTTGAAGAGGAGAACAACGCAGTGAAGTTCAGTAGTGTAGCACGCCTATATTGAGCAACGAATCTGCACCAGGCACCTTGCCAAGTGCTGGAGACACACTGGTGAGTGAGGTCATCTCTGCCAGATTTCTACATCCCACCCTCGGTTTTCTTTCTGAGCATACCCACCTTGCTAGTAGGAGCATATGTAGTGCAGACTCATGCAGATGTGACTATTGTCCATTATTTCATATGCCCAGATAGGCACAGCTAGGAAAATCCTACTGGGGAATGCAAGAAGGGGGGAGGTCCGCATTTATCTTAAATAGGGGTTCTTCCCAGAACAAAGGTAAATCCCAGAGGGAAGGTTGATATCATTAACCAAGTGTGGATAGTTAAGAGTGGTCCTTGTGGTTTAGTCACATAAGTTGAAGCTGCAATATAATCTCACTTTAATAATTACTGTTTTTATAGTAGCATGATGTCCATTTTCCATCTCCCAAGCCCATCCACCTCCGCTCATTACAGCCAGTGTTCATCATTCTTGCCTTTCGTTGGTTTACCTTAAAAATGGAGGCGATGTTGTCCAATAGAAGTAAGAATGGGCCTGCAATCAGAAGACTTGAGTTTGAGTTTTGGTGCCTCCAACTGATGGTGACCTTGGTCAAGCTAACCTTTTCTGAGCCTTGTTTTTCCCCATGTGTAATGTAGGGTGGTAATGCTGGCATTTTAGGAGTGGTGTGTTCAGTCAGATGCTGTGTGGAACCTGCTTAAGACTTTAGCTGTTTTTTCTAAATATCCAGCACTGTGTATGGCACATTGTAGACGATCAATACACATGTGCAATAGAACCGTTATTTAATGGATGAGTTAGGAGATTCCAGGATGCCTTAATGAGTGTTTCAGTTTGTTCTTTTTAACGTCTGTTCTCCTTAATCAGATTTTCAACTCCTTAGGGAAGTGCCTTTTACTTATATTTTTGTCTTTATTTTACCCCCACCCCAGGTCTTATTGCAGAATAGAAATGTAAGAAATGCTCAGCAAGTAGTAATATATTATTTCTCACTTCTTTTCTATCTCAAATTAATAATGTTTGTCATCAGTATGTACAAAGACGTTACTTCTCAGCTTACTGTGGTTGGGGCAGGGGCAGTGTGCCATAGACAAATGAAATCTACAAATGTGTAACGTTTCAATTCAAAATAATCAGGGTCAAGAGACAAAGAAGCTTCTAGAAAATGAAGGCTGTTTCCTTTCTCGCCTATGAATTCCTGGTGGAGGGACTGGCTCGAGACAGGGGCTCCTTAAAAGTTTGTTGGTTGGATGGATGGATACATTAATTAACCCACAAATGACCTGACAGACAGTAAAAAGTCTTTGAGAATCAGGAGACAGAGAATTTATTATTGAAATGAAATGTTTTTACTTTCTCTGAAGAGGAACTTAATTAATTGATCTGGGTTCCTTCAGGGTGAAATCATCTTTTGGGTAAAATAAAAAGAGAAAAAGAAGAGGTAGTTCTCCAGGCAGGGAAAAGAGAACAGGCGAGACTCCTGCTTTGCCTGAAATGCCTTCCTCTTCTTTAGTTTCCTTATGTTGAAATCTAATCCATTCTTCAACATTTGCACGTAATTCATCTTTACATCGGCCCAGAGTGTTTTCCATACACGTGATAGATGGCTTCTCAGATAAAGCTGGTTTTGCAGTCTAACTCCACCTCTTAGAAGCTTTGTCTCTTTGAACAGTTTGGATAATCTCTCTGAGCCTTTACTTCCTCTTCTGTAAAATGGGAGTGATGGTTTGAAGCCCACGAGGCTATTGTTGGAATCAAACCCATGGGTGTATGAGAAAATGTTTCATAAACTGCGAAGTGCTATTAAACACTACTTGTCTGAGCTATCCTTTCTTCTTAGATGCTTTCTTATAGTGAAGATACTAGAAAAATTGTAACTGTCTTTGCTTAGCTGGTTTAGCAGTAGAATATAGGAGTGACATTCCCAAAGAGAAGAAATCTGCCTACTTCTCTGCATAGAGCCCTGATACTGAAAAGAAATAAATTCTTTTAGATGAATGATAAAGGTAACAGGAATAATTTATTTTCCTATCTGGCCTACCTCCGGCCTATTAACAAAGCCTCGGAAGTGGTTCCTGTTTAATTGTAAAGCTTCCTTAGGGGAAGATGAATTGTCTCCCCATGGAGAAAGGTGCCTGGCATCTGGACAGTGCCTGCCTGAGCTCGCCATAGTTGTTCACATCAGAGCCCATGCTGGGCACTTGGGGTGTGCTCACATAGTAAAACACAGTCCCTGCCCTCCCGGAATTGAAATCCAGTGAGGGAGAGTCAGAAATGCCCCCGCAAAGGGACAGCCTGTCTCATCCCAAAAGATTGGGAGGCCAGAGCACCTGAGAGGAGGAAATGGAGAGGGAAGCAGCTGAGGACATTCTGTCACAGTCCCCACTCGCCACATGTGGCAAGTTTAAATGTTAATTACTGTAACTTAATTTAAATTGAAAAATCATTTCCTGACTTGCGCTATCCACACTTCATATGCTCAAAACTTCATGTGGCCAGTGGCTACCCTACTACAGAGCACAGAAGGTTTCCATCGTGGCAGAGAGTCCTGTGGGGCAGCCCTGGGAACCTGGCTCCTGCGCGTTCTCTAGGGGAGCCTAAGGGCCTGGCAGGGCCAATGCCATCGGTCTCCCACCAGCTCTCCGCCCCTTCAGTTTGACTCTCTACCCTGAGAGCAGTGATATGTCCTCTCAAATATCAAAACTTCCCATTTGAGATGAAAAAGAGTTCTTGACTTTCTGATAGCGAGGAGAAAAGATAAACCCTTTGCACGACATAAAAAGGCTATTGGGACGCGCTCCTCCCGTGCATTCCTGTCCCATGTCCCGCGTGTGCTACTGCTATCTCGCACTCGGCATCTTTCAGCCACGCCTTGTACTTTCATTCTCCTAGCCCTTTGCCCACAGTGCTCCCCCTGCTTTGCACCCCCTCCCCTGTATCCACATTCTGTGGGCTTATCCTTTAAGGCCCTGCCTAAATGTCTCCTGAAAGTTGGCCCCTTCCTTCCCATGCTTCTATAGCAGTTCCTCTAGCACTTTCCAAAACCTGTTGTAATGATCTAATTTACATGTCTCTTCTACTGCACTGTGAGCTCCTGGAGAGCAAGAACTGCACTTAATCACCTTTGAATGCCCCGTTTCTGATAAAGGGAAGTGAAAGTGAGTGTTGTGTGAATGGATTCCCACGTGAATGAAGAAATTGCTATGCAAATGGATGGATGGATGAGTGAGTGAGTGAGTGAATGAATGAATGAATGACAGAAACTAGACGCCCCAGGCCAAATGAGAATTAAAGAGCTTTCTAAAAGCCTTTTTGGATCCCCAGTTCAATTCTGTTTTCTTCTTTGCTGTAGAATTCTGGATGATCACTCAGTGTCCAGAGCCAATTACCTTTGAACTCAAGATGTTAACCTAGATACCAGGGCACTGCTCCCAAGTATGAGTTAATCATTTTAAGACTAATGTAGGTCAGGAGATAAGGAGACATGCTGGCTTCTCTTCAGACAGGTGTGGCAAACAGGCTTTGCGTGTGCTCCTGAGTGGGCCATAAATTGTGAGCTGTGCACTGCAGCAAGGTGGGACGCCCGCACTGTGATGAGTCGGCATTATTCTGTGAGGCTAGTGTTCAGAGGATTGAAGTGCAAGCCACCGAATTCTGCTTACTGTGGGGGATGCAACAGATGTGATTCAGCCATGCACCGGGCGATTGTTTTTTGAAAGTTTTGGGTGAAAAGCACAGAACCGGGGGCTAAGGTTTAGGTTTGAGCTTTGGCTCTTTCCTCGCTTAATGAAAGACATTGAGCGAATGACTTGAACCTTTGTGATTTGTAAAAGAGGTGATAATAACTCATCTCCCTGGCATGGATGCTGTGATGCTTAAATGAGATGACCACCAGCATGTAAACCATCAACTCCAGGCAGACAGGACCCAATGTATGTGAGGCACTTTCTTTGGGCCAGGATGTAGGACCTTTCTCCTCAATCGCCCCATTTTGGTGGCTGGCAGTGTGAGTCCAACATTCATTATATCTGACAGCTCTCAAAGCTTATGAATCAGCTCCCCAGCTCCCTACCTCCCCGCTCACATTCAAGTATGTAGTTTTTCTTTCTTTTTTTAGTTTGCGGAGGAGGCCTTGCCACTCACCTGACAGCAGCAGGTTTAAAATAAGTTTGTTAAGAATCGGAGCAGAGTCTGGAGCCTGCGTCTGCGGGATGGGCGAACCCCCTGACTGGGCAGAGCTGGAGGAAGGCAGAGAAAAGCATAACTCAGGGCGGGATCCCAACTCGGAGCGTTGGCGTTGGTGTTTCTTTTAGTCTCGGGAGTGGGTTCCAATGTCTTTCTGTTTTTCCTACTCAGCTCTATTTTTAAAATAGCCCCCCTTTCTTAAGACAGCCCACACAATTCTAGTAACATATCATGCAATGGAAACCTTCAAGGAGACAAAAGACGGCGACTGAAATGCCTCAGAAGCCTCCGCTGCCTGCTGAACATTTTACTGGACACGGTCATGCTAATGACAGTCCCTTCCTAAAAAATTTATGGGGCTCCTGCTGTCTTTCCAAAGAAATGGTGCTACACTGTCAAATTAGCTTCCACTGCTTCTGGTGGAGCTGCTGACAGTGGAAATGAGGACTGGGAAAAAAAAAATCTCCATTCCCCGAATGCCAAGCCTTTTGAAATGTCCCTGATTTCATGGCGCCTAATAAATGTCAGCTCACAGGTTGCTCATCAGATGGGCGCCATCTGGTGTATTGGGAAGAGATTTCAAAGGGGAATGGCAGAGAAAATGCCAGTTACTAGCTGTTTGACTTCTGGTCTCAGTTTCCTCCCTAAAACTGGTGTGTTTAGATGATCTCTAAGGTGCAGTTAATCTGTTAGAGCACAAACTATGTATTAAGAATGTAAGTTTCATGGGCGGCGGGGCATCTGTTTTGCTCTCTGTTGGATCTCCATCGCCTCACACTGTGCTCGGCAGGTAGCAGTTGTATAGTAAATAGATGTTGAATAAATACCTGCCTGCCTGCATGCATGCATGAATGAATGAACTAATGTCGATAAAACTAATGAAGACATCCTCACCTTATGTCACTGCCCATTTTTATGGGGTTTCTGCAAAAAAAAAAAAAAAATGCAGCTAATACACCGTCTTTGAAAAGTGTATCGACTGGTGGTGGTGGTGTGGGCGCGATAATGGATTTGTAGCTCTTGGGCTCATCAGACCCTTAAACATTTAGTCTCATTATCAGCCTTGCATGTTATATAAAAAAAGGGAATATAGGCCAGTCCGTGAATTCCATGTCCTGATGGACACGGGTGGCTGTGGCCACCAAAGGTGCTGAGAGAACTCAGAATCCAGAGGCTTCCCCCAGACTTCAGGTTTCAGCTGCTAAGAGCTGAAGTCTGCAGGGGTCAGGTTAAAAGAAATAGACTCCACAGGCCTAGATAGATGGTGTACAGGGCCAGTGAATGAGAAATTCCGGAAAAGCAGCAAAGAGATAGGGGCTTGGAATCTGATGTCAGAGAGCAGGCTGGGTGAGGCAGAAATAAATGCTTGGCTTCTTGGTTCCATACGTGAGGGTCTTAATCCTAAAAATGCTGATTTCCCTGCATTTTCACCATGTAGAGCTCATTCTGTAAGGTGGGTGATATAGATTAGTATAGAATAAGGGTTTTAGATTTAGAACAAGGTGAACACCCCTGAATGACATGTCTCTGAGCCTAGGCTTCTCCATCTCGAATCCATGGCTCATGATTGTGCCTACTTCATAGTGTTATCACAGGGACTGTGTCAGGTGATGTGTGTAAAGCACCTAGCTCTGTGTCTGCACACAGCAGGTCATCAGTAAATGCTTGTTTTGTTTTTGCTTTGTCAAAATTAGTTGTACATTAAATATTCATTGAACACCCAGAGTTTGGTAGGCACTGCACTTGGTATTAGGGTTAAAGACATGAAAGAAACCATCTTTTCTCTATCATGGAGCCCACAGCGGAGTGGAAGGAGCAGACAGGTAGCAATAAAGAAGATAGTAAATGACAACCCAGCCCTTGAAATAGCAAAGCCCTGGCTGGTGTGGCTCAGTTGGTTGGGTATCATCAGCGAAAGAGTTGCCAGTTTAATTTCTGATCAGGGCACATGCCCGGATTGCAGGCTTGATCCCTGTGTTTTGCACTCACATCAGTGTTTCTTTCTCTACCTCTCCCTTCCTCTCTCTCTAAAAATCAGTAAACATTTTTAAAAAATACTGAAGCATGAACTACAGGTGTCCAGAAGAAGAAATGCCCAGCTCTGCCTTGGAGAGTCAGGGAAGGCATCCATTGTACTTCAGCTCCAATATTTTGAAGATGCTTCAAATTTAGGAAAACAAAGTGTGCTCTGATATTTTGTATGTTGCTGTATGGGCTCTTTTTTTAAAAATAAAAGTTTTAATTCTACATTTGAGATGTAGGAATCAGGAACTCTTGATTGATGATCCACTGAAAATAGCAGCGAGGTCTCACATGTGTCCATTATGGGCATCAAGTGATGGTAATAGCTAATATTTATAGCAACTAAGAATAATACTAATAATTATTAGTTCATCTTTAAGATGTAACAAGCATTTTTCTAAGCCCTTTCATTCACCTCAGTTAATTCCCCACAGATTTCCATAACATACATACATTTTTTTATCCCATAACACTTTTATTACCCCCATTTTACAAAGGAGGAAACTGTAGTTTAGAGAAGTTAAGCAACTTCCACAAGATCGCCTGTTAGTAACTTGCAGAGTTCTGACTGGAACCCGGTTCTGTCTGGTTTTAAAACTCATGCTCTATGTGAGAATATCACGTTGCCTACCGAAATCTATTTAGAAAAGAGAAATAGCATAGTTGAATTTGTTAGCTGCAGATCCAAATTAGAACACTGGAAATGATGTTTGTTCATTTCTATGTAATCATTCAATTTTAATGATTCTATTTCCTTATCAGAGGACATTCTTTTTGAAGATCTGATAAGTACACTTGATAACTTTGTTGTCATTTAATTCATTTAACATCTGGAGCAGCTGCCTTGTTTTTTCTGGAGGGGTGGTAGTTGTTATCTTTAAGGAAAAAATTTCCCTTTTCTATACTCATCTCCAATATTGAAAACAAAGCAAATGGTTAAAGCAATCTCTGAGTCGTAGCTTACACATTTTCAGAGCAGTTGTTAGCTTGCATAAAAAACAGATAATATAGGCACTGTCAGAATGAGAGTTAAAGAGCTCAATTTTAGGTTGCAAGAGAAATCATCTGTAATCACGAGAAAGATTACTAGGGTGTTCATTGAGTTCAGAACTGAAATATAGAAGGCTATGCAAAAACTCATATGTTTGCCACGTGTTAGGAAGGAGAAATGTATACTTCAGTTAACAAGTCTTGATTATGAAGACCAAATAAGGAAGGTGGGAACTGAGTGTGATTCCAGCCGCAGTCAGTCTCATGCAAATTTCCCTGCGGATGATTGGGGAGCCGGTTTGGGCTCTCAAGTCAGGGGCTCCCATTCCAGACAGAGGCCAGTTGAAAGACACTTATTGGACTCGAAGGTACCCCAACATGGAAAAAAAAAAAGCAAATTCAGCCTCTGACAATGAGTGTAATGCAGTGTGTTTACTTTCGCTTGGAAGCGGAGCATGATTTTGGGAAGATGCATATGGCCATATATTTCTACAGATGGCCACCAAAATGCTGAAAAGTCTCACTTGCAACCAATAAAACCATCCGAATGTTCTATTGTTGCTTTTAAAATTATGCATATCTTAAGCATACAGGTAAATGTAAAGAATGATAGAATAGACATTACTGTACCCATACCCAGTACTGGCAAAGCATGAAGTTTTACCTTATTTGCTTCAGACTCTTTTCCTTTAAGAATTAAAATATTATAGACACCAGTAAAGCCCTCAGTGGTACCCTCCTTGAGCCTGTTCCATCCTTCCTCACA
The DNA here is from genome assembly GCF_054644295.1 of Miniopterus natalensis. Lineage (NCBI taxonomy): Eukaryota > Metazoa > Chordata > Mammalia > Chiroptera > Miniopteridae > Miniopterus > Miniopterus natalensis. The sequence goes on along the minus strand of NC_142089.1, from coordinate 34,195,003 downwards.
TAGAAACCAGTATTTTGAATTTTGTGTTTAATATTTCTAAGAGGGCTTTTAGATGTTATCTATCTAAAATGAAATGTACAAAACTGTACATTTACAAAACTTTACAAAAAATGCATTCACACTGGCCACGGACATGTCATTTTACTTTTTTGGCTCAACATTGTTTTTGAGATTTATCCATGTTGTTCTAAATCCATAAGTAGTTCTATTTTATTCATTTTAACTGCTATTTGGTTAAATGACTAGAGCAATATTTATTTACCTAGTCTCCGATGGTGAGCATCTAGGCAGTTTACAATATGGGACTCTTAACAACAAAATGCTTTGCTGACTGTTTCTTTATCCCTTTGGCCTCGTATGAGAGGACGTGCAAAGGAGGATATTTAGGACCAGATTGTTGGCTCTTACTATCTATGCATCTTCAATTTTAGTAGATATTGCCAAATTATATTTTATAGTAGGCTTCCCAGTTTACATACCCACCCGCAGGGTATGAGAGCTCCCTGCACTCCGTGCAAAAGGCAATAATGAAATCATTTAGTGCTGTTAGACTTTCAGGTTTTGCCAATATGATGGGTATAGAATGATTGCTCGTCTCTGTTTTAATTTGCATTTGCCTGAACACATTGGAGGTTAGCTTACTTTCATGTGTTTATTGGCTATTCAGGCTTTCTCTTCTAGGTTTCATGCGCATATGCGTTGCCCTATTTTTACCTTGAGTGGTTCTCTTTTTCTTATTGATATGTAGGTCTTTGTTTGTTCTATATGCAAATCTTTCCTTGGTACCTTTCTAAATAAATATTGTTGTTTTTGCAGACAGTGCAGTAAGTTCATTGCAGCTCGGATCGAAATCTTAACATGTGTGGGTGTGATTATAATTTGACAGATTATAAAATTTATATCAGAATGCAGGTGTCCAAGAAGAGTGAAGATTGTTTTGAAGTTGAACAAATGTCAGATATTCTACTCCAAGGTATTAAGTTTTACTGAGCATGCACTATGTGCCAGGCATGACTATAGACACTTCAATCTGTTAATATGATGAAAGGTTAGAAGCATTTCCCTTAATGCTTCAGGGACAAGAAGAATTTCTGCTGCATTTGTTTCAGGTTACATGGCAGGTGATACAACTAATGCTTCTAACCTCATCGTTCGCCATCACGTTTACTCCCACCTCTCAGCTCACACTAACTCGGCCTCAGTGTAGCTGGCCTCTTGCTGTTGCTTCCATGCATTAAGAATATTCCTTTCTCCTCCTTGTTTCACTAGTTGTCCTCTGCTGCTCCCTATCTCTTTACCCAGCTTTACTCTTTATAGCTTATTACCACTTGACGTAATCTATTTTGTTTTATCGTGTGTCTCCCTCATTAGACTATAAGCTCAGTGATGACAGGCTTCTGTGTTCATTGCAGAATCACCAGGTCCAGCATAGTGCCAGGCATGTAATAGATTCTCAAACAGTGTTTGTTGAATGAATGGAAGGGCGAATGAAAGAATCTGTAATGTACTTTAAAATCTTGTGTGTGTGAAATGGTATATTTCAATTCCACTAAGGCTTATGGTCTAAATTTATTTTGCATTTAAAGCACGGAATGGTTTCTTGGCAGCATGGGTTATGATTAAGAATATGGGCTTTGGATTCAGAAGGAGCTGGGTTTAAATCATTCTTGTTCTATTACTTGGTGGTGGTATGACTCTTTACTTAACCTTTCTGTTGCCTCACTTGTAAACATTGACATAATCTTACCACTCCTGAGTTCCAGGGTCGGGCTTGTTTTTTCAAAGGCTCACCCTGGTGGCGGTGTTGAGAATCCTTTGTGGTGAGGGGGTGCACGTGGAAACAAGGAGACATGAAGGAGATAGACAGGGCTTGGATCAGAGAGGAGGTGGTGGAAGGGCTGAGAAACAATTAAATCCCACACGGATTTTACAGATAGAACCTGCAGAGTTTAGAAGGACTTTGGGGCTGAGAAACTGGGAAGGATGGAGCGGCCGTGTACTGAGTGGGAAGCACTGAAGGTGGAAAGGTTGGGGGACTATTAGTGTGGACATGCAGTTTGATATGTGGAGCAGATGCACAAGCGTAGTATGGAGTGGGGACTGGGTAAAGGGACCTGGAGTTCGGGACAGAGGTCTCTGCTGAAGATGGACATTTGGGAGACTTTGTCATTTAGCTGCTTTGGAAACCATTTGAATGGATGGGAGTACTTAAGTAATGAGTTTGGGTAGAGAAGTGAAAAATTTCAAGGACTGAGCTACAGGATATCTCAACATTTAGAAGTTGGGGAGATGAGAAAGAACCAGGGAAGGAGACTAAGTAGGGATGTGCATTAAGGAGGAGAAATTCAGGAGAGAGAAAGGCCAAGAAACAAGGCGCTTCCAGGATGGAGTGTGACCAACTGTGTCCACTGCTGCTGGCTTGTCAAGTAACACAGGGACTAAGAATTGATTAATACTGCCCTGTCCAGTGTGACTCTGTTGGTTGGAGCGTCATCCCATACACTGCAAGGTCACAGGTTTAATTCCCAGTCAGGGCGCATACCCAGGTTGCTGGTTGGGGTGCACACAGGAGGCAACCAATTGATGTTTCTCACATCTGTGTTTCTCTCTCTCCCGCTCCCTTCCCCTCTCTCTAAAAATCAATAAAAACGTATCCTCAGGTGAGGATTAAAAAAAATTTTTTAAGAATTGATTAATATTAACTTAAATGTAAATAACTTTGCACATTTTATTTAAGGTAAATGGTGTGGTAGAGCTTGATCCAGGGAAAATCTGAAAATCCTTCTTAGACAAAGCACAACAAGAACAAAAACATTATTTCTTCCACGTTGATTTCTTTAAAATGCTAAAACAATTGTGCTTTTCAGGGAGGGTTAATTTTCAGCTGCACACACTAGAATTAGCTATCAAAAAAGAATTAGTTGTGCTTTTTTTTTTTTTTCTCCTTAGGACTATTTTTTTGGAAGCGCATAGAAGGAAGAAAGGGTAACTTACCTAAAGTCAGCTTGCTAATAAGGGGTGGAGTCCACAATTGAACCCAGGTTTTTCTGACTCTAAAGCAAGTTTTTCCTGCAGTAGCTCACTGTCCAGCCTGAAGAAGCAGAGTGGTGGGAAGGCGAAAGGCTGTGGGTCACGGCTCACCAGCCCCAGGGACGGTGGCACGAGGACTGACTCCAGCCCTGCCCACTGGTGGATGGTGACTGGCATGTTGATTGAGTGGAGCTGGGAGGGCCATTGAAGAGCCTCTGAGCTCATTGCTGAGCGGGGCTACCCACAGAATCCACTGAGGAGGGTTCCTCTTGGTGACCGGAGCTGACCTAACCCCCCAGGGTCCCCCAGCACCTGCCTGCCTGTCCTGCAAGAGCTTGGCCTCCCTCCACCTCCCCGCTGCTCACGGGCTGGGTGCCGTGGTAGACCAGGTCCCCTTTCCACTTGATGAGTGCCCAGCTCTGCTGAGCCCACGGACGAGAGACATGGCCCGGCCTGGTCACCGTCCCTCGAAGGGGAGGTGGCAGACATGGAAGGCCAGTGCCCTGCGCCGGCAGTTGCTCAGCCAGCCAGGCAAGTTTCCAGCGTCAGGCAGGACTTGGGCCACAGGCCCGCAGGCACTGTCGCCGTGGACGAGCGCCACGCTGTTACCACGCACAGAGCCTCTTCTCCAGCACCCTGTTTTGAAGTCCTGTTTTCATCTCTTCTCTCTTTCAAAACAAATTGAATGTGCTTTCGGAAACCTGCACTGTCTGCGACGATGTCCATTCCCTTCAGCCTCCCGGTCCCCTCCCCCTTTTGCTTCTCTAACAAATGACATCGATCCCTCTCTGAACAGCACTTGCCTTCGGTTTCTCCCTGGCTGAAGCAGGAGGCGCGCTTTCCGGGCAAAGGGATTATGTGAGGGGCTGTTGGAGATTTTCTCTTGCAGGAGCATCCAGAGAAAGCACAGGGGCGATTTCAGGCTGCTAGAAGTAACTCTGCAAGACTCCACGGAAGGGCCAGCAGGAGGCATCGGTGTGGGCAGCTGTGCCCCGATCAGGTGGGAAGTGTGTGGCGAGTCGTGCAGCTAATAACAAAGTATGAGCAGCTGCAAATGATTTACTTCCTAAAAGAAAACTTAGCCTGCATAGAGGGCTCTTTCGATCGTTAACTCTCATGATACTGGATTTCTTCATTTTTTCCTATTTTAATTTTTAATTATAATTTACTTTCAGTAGTATTTTGTATTGGAGTCCGGTGTACAGCATAGTGGTTAGACAATCACATACTTTACAAAGTGCTCCCCCCGGTACTTCCAGGACCCGCCTGGCGCCGTGCATAGTTACGGCAGTGTTGCCGACTATATGGCCCAAGCTGTGCTTTACTCCCAGTGACTGTTCTGTAGCTACCAGTCTGTACTTCTTAATCCCTTCACCTCTTTCTCCCAGTCCCCCACCCCCGCCCCCGGCAACCACCAATCTGCTCTCTGTGTCCATGAGTCTGTTTCAGTTTTGTTTGTTGGTTTATTTTGTTCTTAGATTCCACATATAAATGAAATCATACGGTATTTGTCTTTCTCAGCCTGACTCATTTTACTGAGCATCATTCCCTCTAGTCCATCCATGCTGTCTCAAAGGGTAAGATTTCATTCTTTTTTATGGCTGAGTAGTATTCCATTGTGATTCCTTCATTTCTTAAGTGAAGACTAAAGGGAACGGAGTAATAATTAGTGTGCACAGAATTGAGCATAATTATATTTACACCCATGAGAATGTGTTGCAAATGTAAACGTCTTATCTCTTTTGAGTCTATAAAAAAACAAAATGTGTGAGTCACGGGCTCTAGATTTGTCACTGCCAGTCTTTTTCACATTCGGCACCCAAGCATCCTGACGACTGAATTGGTGGTACCCTGAGCCTACTCAGCCCAAGTCCATCTGGACTGTGTCACATTCTGCCCTGCCCCCTGCTCTCAGCTGGGCCTTCCCCCGCTGCTCAGTCTCAGTGAACTTCTCTGTGCTCCCACTGCCCCTGTATTTCCCTCTGTCACAACTCATAGTAGCACTTTTATGTTGCTCACTGCACTGGAACTTGAACTCTTTAGGACAGGACCAGAACTTCCTGTCCTGGGTGCCAAAAATTTGTCCATGTATTTAGAATGACGCAGGGAAGGGAAGGAGGGGGGAAGGAAGGAAGGGGGGAGGGGAGGGGGAGGGGAGGGGAGGGGAGGGGAGGGGAGGGGAGGGGAGGGGAGGGGAGGAAGAAAGAAGGAAAGGAGAGAGGGGAAGGGAAGAAAGGCTAAGGAATTATATGTACTTAGGTCCCATCCACAGCTTTTCTGAGTCATCTCAAGCACATTTCTTCACGTCTTGACCCTCTGCTTCTTCAGCAGGAAAAATATAGCAATAACCATAATAATAATACTTTCCTCACTGAATTGTTGTAAGTTTTAACGAGAAAACATTTATAAAGGGCTTAACAGTGTTTTGCCCTTGGAAGGCAATAAATAAATAAATGCTAGTTCCTGGTTTGTTTCTCCCAAATGGTCACTTTGGGCAAAAATAAAAAATAAAAAGAAATTCATGTGAAAGGAACTAAGAAAAAAAATCTATATAAAATTTTTTTTTAAATCAGAGTTTAACTGTTATCTATATTAGGATAGAAAATTTTTGTTCTTTAAATAAGAAGCAGAGGTAATGTTGCAGTTAAGAGGTGATGTCTTGGGGCATTTTGTGACAGGAAAAGAAAAAGACGTATTTTTTGTTCATCCTTCCTTGAGAAAATTCACCGCACAGGATGTCTCTATTTCTCAAGGCCAAGGTAGGGAGGCTGTGAGTCTGTTGAAAACAGATTAAGTATTCTCGAGCTGTTGTCCTCAGAGGTCTTATCTCACCCCTATTAACGCAGTAGGGAAGGACAGGGAGATTAAGATTTCCATAAATTATGGGATTAAGCCCCAGGAATGCTGGACAGTCTCATTCCAGAGCATCAGGATTTTGTGAAAATGGCACTAGATTTGTGTAAAAGAAATGTGTCCTATCAGGTGACCTTGGGCATGTTTTGTAACTTTTCTAAACTTCAGTCTCCGTGGTTGTATAATAAATATACTAGTGATAGCACCTTATATTGTAAGATGCTAAAAGGATCAGATGTGATGATAGGAAGTCTTCTGTGAAATCTGTATGTCAATCATGGTTATGGTTGTTATGATCTGGGTCCCCCATTTCAGGCATCACCCTATTCAGCCCTCTTAGAATTTTTTTGTCTTAGATCTTAGGATGAAACCGTGCTGTTAAATGTCTGATTTACAGCTCAGAGCACAAAATGGATGGATTCTCTTTCACTAGTGTCCTCGAGAAGATCCTCTTGGCTTTCCAGAAGGATTATAGCAACTTGACTGCAGCCCAAGGGAACCCCTCAGAGGACTTTTGGAACTGTGAAGAACATCATATCATAACTTCAACTGCACGCTTTCCACTATTTCAGCAGCCGGAAAAACAGACAGTGTCACTGAAAGCCTCAAGTCAGGGCTAGTCTCGGTCAGTCTGGAGCATTTACTCCCTAGCATTTGTGTGCAGACAGCCATTTTAAGCCCTGTAAGATCTTCCCTCAAGAAGCTTGTAGTGTAGTGCATTACTCAGCTATTGCTGCATAAATTAGCATAAACTAAGCTGATTGAAACACATCTATCTCACAGTCTCAGCAGTTTGGGCCCAGTTTACCAGGTTCTCTTCTCAGGGTGTCACAAGGCTAGAAGGTGTCAGCCGGGCTGCATTCTTTTCTGGATCTTGGGTTGGTCTTCCAAGCTCACATAGCTGTCGGCAGAATTCAGTTCCTGTGGTCGTAGGACTGAGGTTCCAGTTTTTTAATGACTGCCATTCAGGGGGTACACTCAGCTCATCGAGTCCCTGCAGTTCCTTGCCATGTGGTCCCCTCACACCCTGGCAGCTTCCTTCTCCAAGGCCTACAGGAGAAGCTCTCTCCAGCCTGCTAAAGTGGAGTCTGATAGAACTTATGTAATCATGGGAATGGGTGACCATCCCATCACCTTGGCGAGTCACAGGACCTGCCAGTGCTCAAAGAGGAGGAAATTATTCAATGGCATGCCTCACTGTAGGTCACCTTAGAACGGGTCAGTCTCAAATGGTGTTGGAGTAGGACTTACACAAAGACATTTAAAAGCACTGATTAACCATCTCTGAACTGGACTAATTTGAAATAACAAAAATAAGTACAGTGCTGTAGGTTTTTCCTAAAACCATATTGAATTTAAAGGCTATTTTTTATTTTGAAATGATCCATTTATATTTTAGTGTTGAAATGCCTTTCCTCTATGAAATGACAGTTATACAGCAGGTCCTTGAATAATGTTTTGTTCAACACCATTTCGTTATAACATTGATGAGATGCTGTAGGAAGTTAGCTATTGTCTATGCTTGTAGTAAAAATTGATTTTGTTATATATCTTTCCACTTAAAGTCTCAGAACTTACAGGCCATGTTAAGTGAGGACTTACTGTAATACATATATTTTAAAAATATTCTTGATTGGTAAAATATAATGATAGGAACCCTATAATGGTCCCAAGAGTTTGTTTACTTGTTTGTTTATTTATTGGAAATTTCACTAATCCATAAAAGTCTAAAACTCTGGAAGTACTAGTTTAGCTTATTAGCTCCCAATTACTATCCACTCCAGGGTCCCACACTGTCTTATATCAATCTAATAGAATAAGGAAAGTTGAACTTGATTCATTAGGTTATTTATGGGCCAAGAATGTTTTTGTCAACACCTTTCCCAGCACACAAAGCTTTACCTTCATTGTGTATAATTCCACGCCAAAGCAGGATACTCTGATCTGCTCAGTAGGTCCCTCACCCATATCTCTGCTGCAGAGGTAAATGAATGAAGAATTAATTATGATTTGGCCCATGCAACCCGAATGCAAGGTATTTAAGGAGGCATAGCTGGGTATTAGGGGGATTGGTGGACGTGATCATGTCTTAGAGGAATTAGAATGCAAATTCAATGATTTAGTTCTCAGATTGGGGGGGTTATTGTTCCTGAATAAGAAAGTGACACCATCAGAATGGAACTTAGGTGAATAATTTTATTAGGAAAGTGAAAAAGTGACTACCCGCTTTCACATTCTGGGCCCCGTGACTCCTTGAACCTGCACTGGAGGTTTGCCAGCTATCTCCCGCGACCTCCTTCTGTCATCTTGTTCCCCTTCCCAGGCCTGTTTGCATCTCCTTGCTATGCTTCCGCGTCTTCAGAGTGTTGCTTCATATGCTCCTTCTGAGTTCCTACAGCTAACAGCTATAGTGACATTAACTGGAGTTAGCTCAATGTCATTTTTGGACCAATAGGGAAGCATTATACAGGGCATGTGCGTTCACCACCAATGGAGAGCCTGGCTTTGCTCGGACAGTTCCAGCAGGCTGACTTTCCCACGGACCACATGAGGTTGACCAAGCAGTACTAGTGCAGATCAGAATCCTTATTGCATTTCAGTGTCGAACTTAAATACATTGATTTTCATGTAAATATTATCTTAGAGGAGCTTTAAGAAGCCCATTAAGATATTAGGTCATTTAAGCACTGTGAAGAAAATAATGGGTATTTCAGGAGAAAATTAAAAGTGATGCTTTCCTTTCTGAGGGCTAGTTTTCTCTCTTTGGCACTCTTCCAGTATGAATTATCGGTGCCAGCCTGAGAAGGCCAGTTTTATGGGCCATGAAACAGAAGGGAGCCCACCCAAGACCCAAGGGCACAACTAGTGGTGGAATGAGAATCTCACCATAATACTGGGCCATGAAGGCCATGGGCAGTCCAGTAAATATCTGTTGAACAAATGAATGAAATTTACACAGCCTGAACTTCTACTGGAGCCTCTATAGAAGGACATCAGAGGAGAAACCGGCTTTAGAATAAAGAAAATCTGAGTAGAAACCCCGGTCCTGCTATGTATCAAGTATTCTGGGTCTTTGGGCAGTGTGCAAACCTTTCTGATTCCTGGTTTTCTCATATGTAAAGTTGAGGATAATAAAATATTTTGCAAGGTTATCCTGCAAGGGACTGGATATAAAAGCACCTTGCAAACTATGACGTGATATATAAATAAAAGGGGTATTATAAACGTATTCACTCTATCTTACTATCTTGTACTTTATTATAGGTATTTCTGAGTATGCCTTTTCCCCCCTTGAGGCTATGCCTAAACCCCTGCTGAAAATCTTATCCAGAGCCAAACTAAAGATGCCTTTTTACAGTGAAACTAAAGAGAGTACTTGAAAATGACACCATTCTAGGGAATCCAAGGCACACCTATAACTCTTCATGTCCCTTATAGGGTCTGGCATCATGTCACTACCTTAATGAGTATCGGTGGAATTGGAAGTGTATATATAATTAGATAAAGGACTCACTTTTCTTGACTACCTAATATGTTCTAGGCACCATGCTGGAGGCCTTACATATAGTGAATTCTTGCAGCGGTCCCAGAGAGGGAACATTCACTCTACTTTATAGGTGAGGAATCTGAAAGTATCAGAGAGGGTAAATAACCCACCAAGGTTACACAGCAACTAAGCGGAAGAGTAAAACCTAAGTGCACATGTTAGACTTTTAATGGTTATTGCTCAACCCCCAGCTTTTCTTTTACGTAGTCACATTTCCCCATGCAAACAGCACTGGGGATGTGCACAATGCCAAAGGTGAGTCAAGGGCGTCTGTTTCTGGAGTTGATCTGGTTAGTTCCTTACCATCTACCAGCTCTGGTCTGACTTTTTGGGTTCTCCAATCAGGGTGGCCCTGCCCTTCGTATCCCAGAGGGATCCTGGAGCCCTTTGTGGATGGACATGCTGATCACAATCAAAGGGCGCTTCACCTCACCTGCCCTTTTCACACACAGCTGCTGGCCTAGGCTTGGCCTTGTCCAAAAGGAACCTTCTGAAACACACTGACATTCTCCAGCCCCAGTTTGAATTTGCACAAAGGAAAGTCGGTAAGAAACAAGTGTCAGCTGAGGTCTGCTTGGGGAGGAATGGGGGGGCGAGGGGGCAATTTCTTAGTTTCAGCGATCGCTGCGTTTCCATTAGGCTGGGACGACCTTCTCAGAAAGGTTACAGAATCATTATTAGAGATGGTCAGAGCTGACTAGACACTGGATTAATGGGGATTTGGTAGATTTCTATAAAGAGCACTTGAAGGCAAAATTCATGGATCAACACAAAGACATTTTTTCAAACCTCAAAGACGATGTACTCAGAAAGTCCCTGGCTTCAGGAAGCTCCTCTGGGTTCCAGTGCAGCCTGGGAGCGGCGGCGCCCCTGCTTCCCCCTCTCCCACGGTCTGCGTAGTGGCACATGTGGAAACACTGAGTTTGCTCAAACAAGCCCTCGTGGGGAGCAAGTGCTCTTTTGTTTTTATTAAGCTTCTACTTGCAGAGTCTCCCGAGGTTGCCTTTACTCTCCATCTGATTTGGAAAACATTGCTTTTCCCCTACATTTTTGCATCGAGCTAATGTCAGGACTCCATCATGGTGTGGGAAGCTGTGGGATCACAGCTCAGGCTCAAACCCCAGCTATAACAGTCTTCATGGGGTGGCTGGACCCTCACAGGGTGAATCTGGGTTGTAGAAGAGCTTGTTATTGGGACCCGGGATGCCAGTGATACTCAAGTGATTATTTAGTTCGTTGGCTCTCAGTCTGAAAACTTGCCATTGCCCTTGCTGCTCAAATTTGCTTGAATCCTCAAGCAGTTTTCACTGTCTTTTGTTTTATTTTGTTTCTCTGATCTGAAACAGAATCTTAGGATGGGTCAGCCAACAGCAATGTCAAGTTTCCTTGCTTTGGATGGAATTTATCAACTCATGTGACCACAGTAGGTTGCCCTTGTTAAATGTGGCTACTAGAAAACCTGAAATCCTATCTGTAACTTGCATTCTATTTCTTTTGGACAGCACTGCTCTAGATCATTCGTCTCAGGCCCTCGGCAGCACAGTCCCCCCAGGACTTCTACTCATCTCCCACCTGCAGCCCTACTGCCTTCTAGTTCTCCAGGCTGGGGCAAGCCACTTCCCAACCCTCTTTCTGCCATATATCACTGGCCAAATCCTCAGGCCCTCTGTGTTACTCTGCGTCTGTGCCTTATAGCTCAGGGTAGGATGCAGAAGGTGATATGGAATTGCGGCCAGATCCACACCTGAGTCCAAACTTGGCCACTGATAAACAACTTAACCTTGGGAAGGTCAATGCACCTTTTTGAATGTTGGGTTCCCCAAGTGTAAAATGGGAGTAACAAGAATACTCTACCTGTCTCATAGAGTATTGTCAAGATAAAAATCAAAAAGAGTCCATGTGCATGTGCTTTATAAATAACAAAATAGCATGCATGTGTAATATTGCCAGTAATTAGGTTTTAGTTTTTATATCACAGTCATTATTGTCATTATCCAGCCCCTGCCTCTAACCCTCTGATCTTGGACCATGTGGTCCCCCTCACCGGGTGTCTGGTCATTTGTATAAAAAGGGATGGCTAAGCAAGCCTGCAGGTCTTAGAGTTTATGGCAGGCACAGGATGCTGTAACACAGAGAATCTAAGTTTGGGAATTACCAGCTGACTGCTGGGACCGTAGCTGGATCTCTCTCTGGGCCCTGCACAGGACGGCAGGAGTAGGTGCTATTCCTGGTTATGTGGACGCTCTAGTGTTCTCAGATGGCGTTGAAGGTGGCCTCATCTAAGTTGGTGTGTTGTATCATGGTCCTTGAGGTGTGGACCGCGTTTGGGGCCTTCCTAGACCATGGCCACCACTGGACCAGGTAGCTGATGAGGGACAGGTAAAGGCGCTGCCTCCGTAGGTCATGAAGCACTGAACAAGGATGCTCTTTGATGCCTGCAGCACCTTCCCGCCAGCTCGAAGCCCCACCTCTCAGAGCTCTGGGTAGCATCCCAAGGAGCTGCTGCTCCATGCCACCTAGCTTCACCGCCACTGGGGGCCACTCCCTGAGCCCGAGGGGCCCTTCCAAGGAGCTGGGAGCAGACCTGGCCTGGGGCCTCAGGCCAGTGAAGAGCATGCCCTGGTCAGCAGAGCCCCTGGAGGGAAAGAGGGAAGGACAGAGGGCCACACACATTTTTGGTTTGACATGCCCACAATATTTTAAAGTCAGTATTTCTGTAGACCTAGTTTGAAGATGACAAAATGGAGACACCCAGTGGTTAAGTGATGTCCCCTGGGTCACCTGTAAAGTGAGAAACAGGGTTTTGAATGCTCACCTATCCCTCTTCCGAACAAGTCATGTCATGTCTGATATAATGAGAAGAGAAAAACTTTCTTTCTTCAATAGTTGCGGTGTAACTTCTGCCACTCTCGACACCACACCGTTTGGATGAAGGTGTCCCCCCAGACCGTCCGTGGGGTCCAGTTTCAACACTTGAGCACTCGAGAGGCTACAGCTCTTCCCTCCTAAAGATCCCTCACCGAGGAGCCTAACGAACTCTTGAGGGTCTTCATTGACTTTTCTGATCTCCCAGCTCAAGTTAAAAGCATCATTTTGCTTCGCTGTCAGTCAATTTCAGTTTTGTGAGAATTTTAAAGATGTATAAGCCCCTAAGGTGACAGTCGCAGCCTGATGCTGTCACGGTGAGTTGTGTCATATTGAATTCTGTCACTGAAGAGAAACAAAATGAAATGCACCCAGGTGTAAAATCCCAGGCCTTGTTCATTCTTATCAATACCAGATTAGAATGGCAGAGTCTAATATCATGAAATTGATATGATGAAGATTGATGTTTAAACTTTAATGGGTTAGCAGTAAAATGTATCATTTGTATATTCATGTATTCATATAGACACACAGACAGTGAAAGCTGTGTCCTTTGGCCCCAGTTTTTAATTTTACCTGTTTTATATTGGCAATCAGAGTAAATACCTGTTAAAATGTAAATATTCTTTCTTTGCCCTTCTTTTGAAACCCAATGAATTTGATTGCAACCATATGGTGTTTTCATACAATTTACCGATAAGCCTATTGGTTTGAGATGAACTTTTATCGGTGTGTGCTATGTGTGCGTGTTTAGGTACATTTTCTTGTAGCATTCCTTGAAATTTAGGTTATTTTTGAGACAGCAAGTTGACAAATGAGGCTTTTGGTATACCACTGAGGAGACACGGCAGTCTAGAGACATGAGGTTTTTATAACATTGACTAAGAAATCACAACCCCGCGATCTCCATGCCCCCCAACAAGGGGGATTTGCAAGCTCCCACTGACTTGACCTAGCAGGACATAGACAGAAGTGTTTTATTTATTGTTCTTGAGTTCTATCATTATTCAGCGGAACAGTTTATTTTCAAGAGTTTTATGGCAGGAAAATATTAAATGACTGTCCTGTCTTATTGTCATGTTCAAGTACTGTTTCGGTTACATTTTAAAATCCTAGCAATAGATATTTTCTCTAAAACACTGATGGGAATATTATGTCTGTAAATCACACAGTAACGATCACTCTAGCTGCTTATTAATATCAACACTAGTGCTAATGAGAGCAGCTGCCACAGGTCAAGTTTGTAAGGCACTGGTTCAGAGAGGTTTTCTACCTTCCCATTTAATCTTCACAATAATCCCAGAAGTTCTACATTTTTATCTCAGTTTCCTTAATGAGGAAACGGAGGCTTAGAGAGGTGAGGTCATTTGACCAAGGCCACACCATCGGTAAAAAGCTAAAATGAAATTTCAATTTAGGTGCCGTTAGTCCAAGCTCTCTGACTTTTCTCACATAAATCCTTTTATAATTGCATAAATACCTTTCTTTATAAAATTGTGTTATGTTTGTATTACAGTGGACCAGGTAGGCCGAGAGAGCGCCTGCTGTGTGAGGGGAAGCTAGAGATGCAAGCGTTGGGACCAAAGGAGAGGAACAGTTGAGAGCCATTGAATTAAACATGTTGGAACGAGGCAGTTGCTGGTAATCCAGTAACAATAGTCAAAGTTCAAGAGCAGATTGAGGTCAAATAAAACAACAAAATGTTAGCTGTCAGACCTGTTCAGCTCAGTGATGGGAGATGGGAGTTATATTACAGGGTGGCCCCCTCAGCTCACAAAACAAAGGTGTGGAGTGAAATTGGAGCTGACCATCAGGCATCCACCTTCCCTGTGGTCAGGTCAAGGGCATTACTGGCAGCAAGGAGCACGCCCTGTGGTAGAGGCCAGTTTCCAGTAGAAGCCCCCACTACTGCTCATACCCAGTTCTCCTTGCAAAGCACAGGCTTCCCTCGATCCATGGAACTGTCTTTGCAGCACAGGGAGAGCATGTGTTTGAGCAGGAAAAACCAATGTGTTTAAAGCATACGGATTGGGCTTTCCAAATTTTGCTAAAAAACAGTGGTGTTCAGTAAATGCTGAGCAAAAGAATAAAAACCTAATTCAGAGACACCAAGGGCAATAATTTCACTTCCATGCTGAGTCACCGTCCTTCATGGCCTCTCATCTTGTCGCATCGCCTCCGTTCACTCTGCTGTTTATCTCCTGGTCTGTTCAATAAGCGCCCCTGGGACATTCACTTCATGCCAGGCCCTGTGCGGTGCTCTGGGCACAAGAGGGTGAGTCTGGAAGGGCTCTGCCATCTGGAGCTCCCCTTCTCAGGAGGAGCTAGCGGCTGAATAGTCTTCCTCATGTGGCCCAGCAACATCCTCTGACACTATCCATTCGTCTCTGAAGCCTGTAATGGACTTAAAATTCCTTGTAGCCTTGCCTGAGTGCACCCCCTATAATTCTCCAGGTTTCTGTTTCACCGTCTTGTGTAAAAACAGACGTGGCTTGGAAACAAACAACCCTAATTTGAATCTCAATTTTGCCACATTGGAATTCTCAGTCTTTATCTCTTAATTCCTCTTGGCCTCAGTTTCCTTATCTGTAAAATGGATATGAAAATTATTAGAGATATCATGAAAACTAGAAAAGCAAAATGCAGTGAAATCACTTGTCACAGTGTATGGCTTTTAAAAGCACTTGGGTAAGAGTGGACTTGTTATTTTAAGAAACACGTGCTGAGCATTTATCATGTGCCAGATACTATTCTGGGTGCTTCAGCTACAAAGGTGGCTGAGGCGCAGATGGTTTTGGTGGAATGCTGTAATAAACCCTGAGAGAAGGTGGGCCTAAGGAGATGGCTGCTGAAGGGGGAAGGCTGGGCCAGGTCAGAGGGGCCGGGCCAGAAGGGCGTTGTTCCTAAGGAAACAGTGTGACCCAGGGATCTGACAAGAAACCTCATTAGGAAGCAGGACAGAGGCTGCCAGGCCCCACCATATCCCTTGGCCTCTGCCCTTCCAGTGCCAGCTGCCCACAGCTGCATTGCTGTGCTGACTTCCTTGGAACCGAGAAGGGCTATTCTGCTGATCGGCATAGTTGGCATCTCCAGGAACAGCCCTTGACTGGGAGTTAATACCCCATCAGCGCCTTCACCCTTCAGGTGGGATAAAGTTGTGTGTTTTACTATGTCATCTAGAGTTTCCCGGCACCTGGTTTAATAATGCACCTCTGTCGGCTGGCTTTAGGTCAACACAAAATAAGACAAGGAGCATTTCCCCGGCTTGGTTTCCAAGAGGGTCGACTATTGGGAGGTCTTTGATTGTAGACACTTTTCATGTGACCTGACAAATCAGTCATCAACTTGTTTTGATCTGTGACTTTATTAAATTTTCAAACCAAGCCCTTTAAGATATAAATACATTGTCCACCTCAAGACTTGAAGTCTCGCCAGAGGAAATAAACATCTAGGAAAGGCAGGTTAAGCTCCATTTGTAAAGAGAGAGGCTATAAGTTATTTAAATTGTTTTATTCAAGTTTTTTCTGCTCTTCTTTTGGGGACAGCTCATAAACTGAAGAGTTCAGTTTTATTATCTACATTTCCATGTCTGGAGCAAATGGTCTTTGTTAATAACAAAAAATAAGTGTGGCTCTCATTAGAGTGCTCAGCACATGTCAGACATCGTACACAAAGCATGACACTTGTTTGTTATGTTACAAGGCACTATCTGACATGTGAGACTCACGGGCTAAAGGAGAGTGTAAACCAGGTCGTTCTGACTTCAGAGCCCTTGTGTGCTCCCCTGTTTCTATATACTGGCTCTTGGTAAGCCTTTGCTTGGGATTTGGTTCTGATGAGTAGACACAGGCCAGCAGAAGAACCAAGAGGACTATGGCTTTAGAAGGAAGAGAAACTGTGAGCTCAATATAGTTTTTTTTAGGAAACATAAGAACCTACGAGCCACAGCTTGGCACACAATGGTACTAATTCGTCAACTAAGAGGGACAACAAACAGGAAGTGACAGACCTGTGGGAGGGGACACACTGATCCTGAACTTTTAACTTAAATACAAAGGAGAGGTAAAAATAAACCCCTTGGTTTATTTGAAGTCTCTGCCCTTTTTATTTTGTAGAATCTTAGGCTGTTTCCATGTTGCACATCTTACCAATGAGGCAGCCAGAGTTAGGGATTTGTGGAGCTGGAAATAGAGCCTCCATCCTTTGACCGCCAAGGTCAGTGTTGTCTGGTGGATGGAGGTGTCATTTCACCCTCCAGGTTGGGGAGGAGGGTGGTGATGAAAGAGAGCATCTCCTGAAGCTTAAAATCTCTAGTTGCCTTCCCTAAGCACCCTTCCTTTCCCTCCCCTCTGCCTCCTCTCACCCTGCCTTCCCCACCCTTCTCCCCAAAAGCCTAAGAAACTCTTAGTTACCTCAATTACAGAACAAAACCAGCTTCCTGCTAACCCCTTTGGACTTTAATTAAGGGCACATTCAAATGTGTTCCCTTCTCCAGCACCATCAGCACTAAATAGCACACAAGCACTTTTGCAAGGGCTTAATGTAAACTTGATGAAAAATGGACATTATTTTTCATTGACTTGAAATTGGATAAATGCTCACTGAAAAGAATAAAGCATATTGGTATTGGAGAGAGCATTAAGAGAGAGCGAGAGAGAGCGAGAGAGAGAGAGAGAGAGAGAGAGAGGAGAGCCAATAAAGGCATGTGGTTTCTAAATGCAGATGCACTCATTTCTCTTTGCGGCAGCCATTCGGTCTGCACTGTTTGAATGAACTTGGAGACGTTGTACATGTTAATGAAATTAGGCTTGTGAAGCCAGCGTGCAGCAGATGCACATTGTAGTGAAAAGGCATTGCCTTGGCGATCAGACAGTCTCAGGTAGGCTACTTAATAGCATGACCCTGAGGAAGGGACCTGGCATTATTTGAGACTCAAGTTTTCTCATCTGTAGGACAAGGGAGAGATCCCCTGTGGTGGTTGTGAAAATGAGATGAGATCACATATTTACTCATCCTGAAGCCTTTGACAGATAGTAGGGAGATGATCAGTCATTCTTAGTTCTGTTTCCAGGTATGAAATGCTGCTGGTTTCTCAATCAAAAGGCTGACTCTTAGGGCTCTGGTGGGAAGAACTTCGGTACCCCATCCCCTGCTTGCCCTGTAATTAAGTGCAGAGAGGGTGGAGACCATGCCTCTTTTGTTCACTGCTCTGTACCCAATGCTGAGCCCATGGAAGGTGCACAATAAATATTTGTTGGAAAGAATGGTAAGTGACCTTATGCTGAGCCAGCCAACTCCTGTTGAGGTGGGACTGCCAGGAAACCCAGTTTTGTGGGAGGTTTTGGTTTCCAGGGCTCCTGGGGGCCCAGCCTCTCATTAGATGGCCTCACGAATCCTGCCGTGTTGAGTGCAGGCGGGCTTTCCCCTGTGCTTCATGTAGCTGAGGACCACAGCAATAATGAGAGAATACATGAGGGGTCCAGTACCTTCAGAAAGGAGCCCCTGCCTCTGAAATTCCATTAACACCCTGAAATGGGTGGGCTCTAATTTCTCACAAAGCAACCTTATTTTCCAAAGGTGAGAGGATCACGTGAGAAATTGTTTCAACCATCTTCTTTTCTTTGCATTGAAAGCTCTTTAAAATTAGTGTTGCCATTCGTATTTTCATGGGGGTGGGTGTTGAAGCATTATTGCCATATTTCATAGCCCTCTAGGCATATATCTGATCCCAGTGAGTGAAAGACGGCCTTGGTCATTGTAGATGGCAATAATAAATAGCACATCAGACTTAATCACAAATGCTAATCCAGCTTATGTTTGTTGCTTGCCTGTTATATGAAATACTTTACGTACATTTTATCTAATCCTCAAGGCAATTCCAGCAAAGCCTTTATTATGACCCCCACCATACTTAGAGGGAAACTGAGGCTATAGAAAGCTGAAGTGACTTCCCTAATATCATGTCATCAAATAAGTGCCCATACCATGAATCAAACTCCAGTGAATGTAAATCTGTGTCTTTCCCCTAATGTTTCCGATCCCGGTTGAGTGCTAACCTGCTAGACCTGCTGATAACAACACTTTGCACTTTTCTAGACTGATGTCATCACTTCTTATTCCATGGAGGTGCCTTGAGAGTGAGGAGGGAGGCCAAGGGGAGCCTGAGAAAATGGCACCCAGTGTTTACCACTCCCATTTTAAAAGAACTGTTTTACCTTTTTAGATGTTTGGGTTTCCAAGTACTATTTAATTTGGAAAAAAAAAAAATCTGCTAGTATCTTTTAAAAGCACTGCTCTAAGAAGACGTTGAGCCAAATCTAGGAAGACATCCTCCTTGTTGACATCAGTTTTCCAAAACCAGAAGAGGCTGTGTAATGTCCTTCAAGGAAACAGGTATTGAGAGACATGGAAGATGAAAAATATACAGCTATGGGCTTGGGTTCTACTGGAGACAGTGTAGTTCAATGCAAAGGCCACAGAACAATGAGCTTGTCATTGATGAATCACTTGGGAGGCCTCTTTCAATTGTCAGTAGAGATTATACAGGGATCGCCCCGGTCAACTTATTCTTGGTCAGTTTAACTAGAAACTGATGGAAGTCACCTTAGTTTCTAGCTATCACTACCACTGTCACATGTTCCACTGAGAGGAGCAATGTGCGCAGCATGGTGGCAGACAGTCTCATGGGCAACTGGCGCCCATCTCTCCAAGTCCCCTTCACTGTCTCGGGCAGTGAGTCCCAGCTCAGCTCCTGCACACACTTGAGTGTCAGGTCCCACACTCCCCTTTCCTTGCCCTCAGGGAGCCTGCAGTATCATACAGAGAGACAGATGTACAAGTAAAGCTTTATGGAGAAGCAGAGAGGGAAATGACGAGTGAGGGGGGACTTGAAGAATTCATAAGAGTTTACCTAGTGGAGAAGGAATGACAGGATCTTTCGGTTAAATTGCCCAAAACTTGGAGATGTGGAAAGTTGTGGGCGGTTATGGTTGTGGCTGTGGTTGGCGGCCAGGGGGTGCTGGTCTTTCTTATGTTCCCTTGTCGCCACTCTTGTTCCTGGATACATCCCTGCATCACTACCCCAGCCTGCTCTTCCAGATTTCATCTGCCTGCTCAGATCTCAACTGACAGAGGTCAGCTTAAGTTCCCTTTCCATCAGGACTCCCTATTTGGGGACTTGTGCTTGAGTTGGTTGTCTGTCTTCCCTTGTCCTACTGGAAGATCTTCGTCAGGAAGGATTGTGCGTGTATGTTTATTACCAGGAAATAAACGATGGTAGAGGGTATGGCTGTGAAGGTGGGTTAAACTCAGATATGGTGAGCCCTGACTTTGGCGTTCATCCTGGGAGCACAGGCTCCGTCCGAACTTACTAAAGTAGGGGAATTGCATGATCTGACTCCTACAGAAGAAAGATAATTGGTACTAGTATGATAATAAAACACAGGGTTTCAGTGAGAATGACAAGATGGATGGGTGTCTTAAAAAATGCTTTTCTAAATTGTAAAGTGCTATCCAAATGGAGGGTGTAGCTATAATATCCCTCCTTGTTATAGTATTTCAGTGAGTGAATCCCACCCCTGTTCCCATCCTCCAGTTTCTAATCCCGATTCAACAGGTAATTCATTTTCTCTTTTTTCAGAGTGAATGCAGGTAAAGGCATCCTAGTTATAGACCTGGCCTCTCTTTGCATTTCAATGGGTTCCCCAGTGGAACTGCCAATTCCACTGTGCTATTGAAACGGGCAGCACACCAACAAAAAATCTGTCCTCATCAAAAATTCAGGAAAATAAAATAAAAATATGTAAGGCCATATTTTCAAAGGATTGGGCCTGACCTCCTTGTATTTTTGTGTGTATGCAAAAATGTATTTTTTCGCACCTGCAAGCACAGCTGCTATAAGCCAATGACAACCTCCAAATTGCCAAGGCTTTAAAAAAAAAAAAATGCCTCTTAAATTCAGCCCAGAAAACCAGCAATGATACAGGGATGGGGTGGAGGGCTGCCCAAAACTATTTATAGGCATATCGGGGGAGATAATTACTACCTTGCAGCTTGTTCTGCAGTACCTCTGCTTGGCAGAAATACGAGTACCGCACAGCAGAGATGGAAGGGAATCCTTAAAGATGGCGGGGTAGTTGAATTTGTGACAATGGCAGCTTGCTTAAACACCTTCCTTTTCCTTAACCCATTTTTAGAATCAGTCTGTGTAAGACGCTTCGGGAATTTCAACTGCATTCATTCATTCATTGGTGCATGCCTGCGTTCCCCTTTCATCTGAACTTCCAGAGAAACTCACTCCCTGGGCACCTGCCAGGTTCCAGGCTCCGTGCTGTGCTCTGCAGATTTAGTGGTGAACACAGGCCCTGCTCTGTTCTCGTAGATCTTCCAACTGAGTGTAAGAGACAGCCAGCTAATGATCATTCAGATAACTAATTACAGAAATGCTCTATTATTATTAAAATATGTTATTGCAATTGCATAATAATTGCAGTAATTACTCTTGTGGTAAGAGTTCTGGGGGAATGTGCCACATTCCCCTGGAAAGGAAGTTTCCGTGAGGGCAGGGAGTTTTGTCTGTTGTGTTCATGCTGAATTCCCAGTTCCCACAACCGTCCTGGGGCGTATTTTGGCATGAATTTTGAAACATATCACTATCAGAACATGTATGAGAGGCCCTGATGTAGAAAAGACCAGGAAAGTGGACATTCTCAGGGAAGTAACATTTAAGGTGAGACCTGGAGAGTGACTAGGAATCAATTGATTAAGAGTGGGCACAAGTAGGGGATGGAGAGTGTTCTGGGAAAGAGTCTGTGGGACCACTTCACAGAAGACAGAGCTGTGAGCCCCTGAGGCCCTGAGAGAAGGCTATAGTTTTGAAGAAGGGTAGAGGGTGATTCTGGAGATGTAGGCAGGAGCCAGGTCACATGGGATGTGAAAGGTGATGAACAACATGCAGTGGAAGCACTGACAGGCTTCTGATCTGGGCTAATCCTGCTGATAGAATTCAGAAAACTCTCATTGTGTGCGCTGGGTCTCAATGGACTGGCTCCCGGGAAGGATTTGGAAGTTGATGGATAACGTCCATCATTCAGCAAAGACCATAGACACACTCACACTCCTCACTAAGCTCTGGTGTCTCCTCCTCTAGGAAGCCATCCTTGAGTTCCCTTCCCCAAGCTTCTCAAGCTGATACCCTTTCTCCTTTCCCCGCATACCACTTGGTGCTTACCTTGGGGTAATATCTGCTGTGAGCTTTCTGAGAGGAGTTTTAGTCTGGATTATTCTGTGACATCAAAGTTGATTTCAGCATAATACTAAGTACATAATACATAATTGTTTAAATAAATAAAAAATTAATCTACTAGAAGGAGATCGTACTTGAGTTTGCCTCATCTCTCTTTTCCTTCCCTTGGGGAGTCTAGATGAGTGGGCTTTCCCAAGTCCCCTGTGCCTTTTCCTCCCATTGAGCCCCAATGCTCAGCCTGACCAGAACCCCCTCGCAGACCTGGACTCTACCCAAGAAGTCTTGAGTGGACTGTAGCTGGTGTCTTGGCCTAATTTGGATTCCTCAGTATGCTGCCACTTATTAGTACTCTATCGCTTAGTACTGGGCTCTAGGCCCTTTTCATGTGCATTTATGTCATTTATTCCTTAAAATCATGCTGTGAGGGACTGGTCATCTCCTCATCTGACAGGCAAGGAAACGTGGGCTTGGAGACATGGGACCCTTTGACCCAAGGTCACAGAGCTGGTCATAGGACTGCAATTAGGCCTCATACATCTGACTCCGAATCCCATCACCCCCCACCCCTTTTATTACATTACTGAATCTGTAGTAGCAACAATTCTATTCCCCAAACATCCACAGTTGCCCTGTCAATAACCCGTGATTTCAGTACAGTCAGAGCTGTTCTTGTACCAAGGAGACGTGGAAGAAAAGGAGACATGGAGTAAATGATCCATGCACAGCCCACGCCCCTTCTGCTTACTCACAGCTGTCATGGATGCAGTTACATTTCCCGCAGCGAGACGCTTTCCCATAATGGTGGCCGCTGGGCCACCAGGAGGCAAGCTGGCTGTCACTTCCCTCCAAGCCCCTAAGTGAAGGTGACAAAGCGACCCCTCCCTCCAGGTGTTGGCGCACCTCTCTGGAGCAGCCCCTGATGGCCTGTGCTGGCTGCACACGGCACTGTCTGCTGCTCTCTTCCTTGCTGAGGTACCTTATAAATATGGATCTTTTAAAAGGTATCCATTTAAAAAGGTATCCTTTTAAAAGATACTGGTAGTTAGAATTCTTTCTTTGCCCAGAGAAGTTAATAAAAGTGCAGGAGCCCCATCCCTCTGAGTCCATTTCAGAAGGGGCTTCTCGACGGTAACCAGGCAGCTCGCCAGAGGCTCCGACGGGGTTGGGAGGACTCAGTTCTCTGGTGGTTTCTGGTCCAGGAGCCAGTCCTCGCTAAGTGTAGCCTTAGAAAGCCTTTCCCTTCCCCCAGCCTCACTGCCCTCGTCTGGACAGCCCTAGTCTCCCCACAGCTGCCAGAGGCTTTTGCTTTCAAAACAAATGTTCGTAAGACCAATGACCTAATTCCCCTTCTGCGGGCTCCTGTGGGGCACGCAGCCCACTGCAGGGGACTGACCTTGACAGCTGACCCTGGGGACCTGGGCCTTAACGGATGCCCCTGTCTTATCCCGCCCCGCACACACTCCGGCACCCCACCTGCCGTCGTCCTCACGCCCTGCTTTCTCCTCGGTCAGCACCTCCACCCGCCGGAGCTTCTGCCTCACCTCTGCCTCCCCTTCTCTGCACTGAAATACCTCGCCGCCTCCTTCAGACTCCAGCTGATATGGCCCTTCCTCGGGAAACCCTTCCTTCCTTCCTTCTCCCAGGAAAAGTCAATGCACGCGTGTGTGTGTGTGTGTGTGTGTGTGTGTGTGCACATGGGCATGGGCATGGGCATGGCACAGTCAGAATATAGGTGGAGGGGCTGCATTGCAAGTGAAGAACAGAGCGTGCAAAGGTAAAGAGGTAGGGGGCTTAGGGGACTGAAAGAAGCTGCTGTTCCTGGTATGTGGTGAAAGTAGTGGGAGATGAATCTCTGCACTTACAGCCTTGGGGGTCTTTGGGATTTTATTCTGAATACAGTAGGAAGCTTTTGAGAGGCTTTATTACACTCTGTTTAATCGCTTTGCCTTAGGACCATGTCTGCCTTCCCTGCCAGACTGGGAATTCCTTGGGGGCAACGCCAGTCCTTCAGCTGGACGTCCCTTTCTCTATAACTTGGCGGGTGTTTGGGAGATGTGTAGCATGTGGTAGAGCAGACACAAGGGAGGGGGGATGTGTAGATGCGCCCAAGCCTGCTGGAAGTTGCTTACATCCCTTCTCATTTTTTCCAGCTCATATTTTAATAACCTTCCATGTGATTGGTGTTGGTTTGGCAGACAAGAGTTTATGGGAAAAGCGAGTTTTCATTTATTGTAGTTTATGTTTATTGTATGTACTATATTCTCATTACTTTATGTGCAAAGAATGTTTCTTATGCGATACTCTTTGGGGAGATAATATGCAAAGAGATCTTCTATTTCATTTTTACTAACACCGCTGCAGCTTGCTAAATCATCACCTTCAAACCATAGTTTAATTTAATTCACTTTATTGCTTTCCAAAGCATTTCCTATGAGTAAGATTACATTTCCTGGGTTTTAAAAATAACCGACTCTAAATTATACTAGTGACGTTAAACAGGTGTTTTGTCCTCTGTTAAACGGGTGTTTCGTGCCTTTGGGTGTCTGTGTGCCTGTCTCTCCTGTTTGAGCCCTGGAACTTCCTGACTTAAGAAGAGGAATATATTCCAAGGGGACTTGAATAAAACCATGTGTTCTAATGAGTAGTTAGTGGATTTGGAATTAGGCGAATCTGGTTCTAAAATTTGGCTCTACTACTAATTAACAGCATGAGAACTTGAACGAATCCCTTACTATTTCAGAGCTTCAGTTTCCACATTTGTAAGATGGGGATAATTGGACCTGGTTCATGTTGTGATTTTAACATCAGTTTTTAAAAATAAAATGTATAAAGTGCTTGGCAAAGTTCTAAGGCACAGTAAGTGCTAAAGAAACAGTAGCGGTTCTTGTTAACAGTTAAAATGCTGCTTCTTGCTGTGTGGCTTCAATCAAGTTCCTGAACTTTTTGTGCCTCTATGTGCTCATCTCTAAAATGGGTATACTGGTTTCAGTCTGTAATAGATTTGTTGTGTGGATCAAATAAGCCTGTACCCATAAAATGCTTCAGAAGTGCCTGAAATATGGCAAGTCCTCAGTAAATATCAGCTTCTCTTATTACTAATATCAGTTATCATCATGTGTGTTTGCTTCCTGCTTTCAAGTGACAAATAAAAGTGAATTTTCCGACTACAGAAAGGCCAGGTTTCACCCAAGCAAAAAGGATTCTATCAGACATTATTGAGTCCTCACTCACTGTAACGTGCCTTCGAGTCAGAAGTATTTTCAACTTCTGATTTATCTGAATGATGGCCATTTTTGTGGTGATAATAATCTGGAGTTTCCATTGCCACTTAGCTTGGTTGACCCGGCCCATTGAGAAATGCCCGATGATTCAAGTAACAGAAATTACCTTAATTAAACACAATTGTCTAGATGAGTGTTGGGCTAACCCGAGAATTATTAAAGCCTTTTCATTAACAAAAACTTCTCCTTATTATGTTGTCCAAGACTTCATCAAGTGGTCAAATAATGTTTGCTAAGCTCCCTGGCTTGCCAAGCACCCACCCGCCTCCCCTGTCACTGCCTGGTCACCTCCTACCGCACGACAAACTAAGAGAGAAAAGAGATTTGCTGAGACAGGAGCTGAGCAACCTCCACTGCAGCTCTGGGTGGTGCCCCGGTGAGGAGGCCTGCAGTGAACACACGCAGGCAAAACCAGCCCCTCCTAAAATAGGGAGAACAGACTCACGGGCCAGAAAGGCTTTTTAAAAAATATATTTTTATTGATTTCTCAAGAGAGAGGAAGGGAGAGGGAAAGAGAGAGGAACACCAGTCAATGTGAGAGCGAAACATCCATTGGCTGCCTCCTGCACACACAGCCTGCCAGGGGTCGAGCCCACAACCAGGGCATGTGCCCTGACTGGCAATTGAACCAGCAACTTTTTGGTGCATGGGATGAGGCCCAACCAACTGAGCCACACTGGCCAGGGCCACAAATGCTTCTTTAAAAACAGCTTTATGGAGGTTTAATTGATATACAACAAATTGCACATATTTAAAGTGTACGATTTGATCCATTTTGACATATGTATGCACCTGTGAGGTGGTACAGCTGACATGAATTGTTGCATCTTCCAGGTGAAGGAGCTAAAACTCAAGGAAGTTAAGGGACCTGCCCCTTGACCTCTGGGAGACTATGACTTTTGGTATAGTCCTTTATACCAAAACAGCTTGTAATTCTGAAGGATCCCCCAAATCTGCATTTAGACGATCAAGTCATCAGAGGCCCCCCATGGGCAAAGCAGCACAGCACCCTTGGAGCCCCCTAATGGAGAGTCAAACTTAGAATTGCATGTGGTTTTGCTTCCCCTGCTCTCCCTTTGGGGTGATCTCTGAGTGGTGGGTCTGCATTTTGCTGAGCATTTCATCTTAGATCTATTGGATTTGGGCAGTAAAGCCTTGTGGAGACAGGTTGAGTTGTCGCCTGCTGGAGGAAAGTTCTGAGTAGGCATTTCACAGAAGACAGAGTAGTCTCAGGAGCTAATGGGTCTTTCTGAGGTTCACCCGGAGCTGGAGCTTTGTCTTAAGAACAACAAGTAGAGAAGTTTTAAGGTCTTAAAGACTTGGCTACTGATCCTGGCTGTTTTCTTTCTAGCCGTGTGACCTTGAGCAGGTCACTTCACCTTTCTGTGCCTCAGTGTGCTCATGTATAAAATGTGGTTTACAAAACCGGCTTTCATGCTCATTAGGAAGACTGTGACCATCCTGATGGGCTGGGAGGAATTCCACACATACTGGTGTATTGGTTACAGCTAAAGCCAACTTGGTCCCTAATTGCCTTTCCCTCTCTTCTCTGAAGCAGTGGTTCTCAAAGCATGGCCCCCGGACCAGAGATCAGTCCTTCCAGGACACTGTTAGAAACTCCCATCTCAGGGACCCATCCCAGACCTATTGAACAGGAACTCTGGGGATGGCGCCAGGGATCTGGTCCTTAACAAGCCCTCCAGGGGGCTTTAATGTGCACTCAAGTTTGAGAACCACTACTCTTTTGGGGTCTGCTCTTGCCTCAGGCTCCTAGACCTCCCCCTGCTCAGTCCTAGCATCAGCTGCTATCTACTGCTAGGTATCCTGCAGCGTCCCTCCGGCTATGAAGGATCCTCATGGTGGTTTAGTTTAGTTTATTTTTATCCCTTTGCTATTCCCTGCCGACAAATGTTGAAATACTTCCCAGAGCTGGCCAAAGAACCCAGTTTTGGACAAACCTCTTTGTCTTTTTAATTGATCTCCTTTTTGCCTCCCTGGAATACCTGTGCCCGACCATCCAGCCTCTTCTCCAGACGGTGGGTGGATGGGCCTAATTCTCCTCATCGGTGACAATGTGGTGGCAACTTTGTATCTCCAGGATCAACATTGTGACCTGCCTGCCCTTTTACTGTCACAGATGACAGGGGACTCAGGAAAGCAGGTGGCAAGTGCTTGGGAGAATTTATTAGGGTTAGTGATTCCTGCAAAACCATGTGCTCCAGACAAGAGATTGCTTACAAATAACCATCTCAACGACCCAGGGTCTGTTATCCACTAATTATTTTTGGATTAGAAAGGGCTAACAGGACTTGACCTTGGAAGGTCAGACTAATTTGAGTGGATAACGAGGTTGCTGCATTCCCTGGAGTAAAGAGGGATCTGCGAGACCAAGATTTCAGCACTTTGGTTGAAAAGAAACCACGCTCTGGCTTTTTCTCTAATAAATGTTGATAAAAGACTGCATTTATAGGATTTCTCAAATGTCAACTATTATGTCATGCAGTCAAGCCACTTGGAGAGCGATGCTCCTGTGACATCAACCTCAAAGTTCTTACGGTAGAAAAGGTAGAAGAGGCAGACTAGAGGCAAGGAGGGCCTTGGATAGGGCAGTGGAGTGAGGTGGGCAAGCGGCGTCCAACAGGCCTGGATTGAGTTTTTGTGCTACATTTACAGTGTGTGCATGTTTTAAAATGGTATGTGCATTATGAAGTTGTATCCTCTAAAGTGGTAAATTTACATCCTGGGATTTTTTTTGATCACCCCTTTTGGGGAGACGGCTGACAATAGCCATCAGACTCTGGTACAAAGTGGAAATCAAGCAACCTTGAGCTACGCTTCTAGGAACTTTCAAGACCTCTTCAATCGACAGTCTGTTACTCAACTGAAGAGCACATATTATTCCGTATGTAACACACAGAGCCATTTCCCAGCAAAACACCCTAAGACTCCTGGCAGGCCTTCACCAGGAACCCAGTATGTCTGTACTCCACTATCAAAACTTTGCTAATTAAAAAGTTCTTGAAGTTGGGTAATGGAAGAAAAACGTTTCGCATACATTACAAATAATGTGCCTCCGTGGGGTGAGTGCTGACTCGTGCGTTTCAGGTTTGGGCTTATTTGGATATTCATAAGGGCCCCTCTTTGCTGATTATGTCAGCACAACCTCGTTATTGAATTATGGATTGGGTATTTAATCAAGGCCGGTGCCTTATTATTAGCTATGTAACATTCCATTGTTTCAGTGGAAAATGGAATGCGTAGAACCGGATTCACATGAAAAGCTTTGGGCCCACTAATAAATAATGTTTCACAGGGTACTGTGTTGTATCCCTATAATCCTCATCAGCCAGGGGAGTGAGAATAAATAAGCACAATTCACGCTGATGGATTGGGGCAGAGAGGTGGCCAGCTGGACACTGTGTGTGGGTTTTCATGAACTTGCTTCTCCTGTATCAATCCTGGACTTGAGAGTTAGGACTGGTTTTGTGGAAGCATTGTATATATGTATTGGAGAGAATTTATATTCCAGTTTGATCGCCCAGTGAGGCAGTTTGGTGTAGGCTAGTGATTCTGACCCCTTGGTTGCACCATAAACTTACATAGAACCCTTAAAATACCATCACCTGGGCCCCACTTCCAGAAACTCAGATTTTCCTGGTTTAGGTGGCCCAGGTGATGCTGACATGCAGCCAAGACTGAGGATCACTGTTTTGTGCTCTCAGGAGGACAATAGTTACCCTGTTCAAGGGCTGTGAGCTGTCTCAGCTCCTCACTAGGGTCTCTGAGGATAAAGTCCCCCAGTTTTCTTCTGGAATCTCATACTCAGGGAGGCTCTTAAGGCATTTACAGCACAGGGGAAAGACTTCAACTTGAAGTCCTTGAAATACAGGTTTGCGTCCTGGTACTTCCTAGCCGGGAGCCCCTGGGAAATCTGCCTCACCCTCTGGAAGAAAATCAGAAAGCTTGTTTTATTGTGAATCTGGAATTGCTTACATGGGAGACAGCATCTTAAGTTCAGCGCCCAACTACGACCTCGTTTCTGCGGTGATCTTTGTGAGTGTGAGATGCCTCATTGCTGAGAAGGGGGTGGCGATTTTTAATTCTCGGGCTGTTGTGCTGATTTAAATTAGAGCATGTTGTAAAGGGCCCTTTAGGTGGGAGGTGGTTCATAAAGGTTTGTTCCCGTCTCGGCTCCCCGAGGATGCCTTCCTCTCACCTTTGCTTTCTGTCTTCTTACATAACCCTTGACTGTTTCCTGAGAATCTGTCTACCAAATGTTCCTTTCTCCGTGCCCAGGTGGCCCAGCCAGGCCACGTTAACCCTAACCTTCTCCACATCCTGTCCTCGTCTGGCCTTTGCCGCCATTGCCTAGTAATTGATAACTGGCCTCCAGGCTTTCTTCTGCCCGGATCCTCCTTTGGTAGCCTGTGCTACAGCCCTAAAATGAAATTATAGAGCACATGGTAAGTGCCGGGAGAGGGAATGCTGTGGGACCACAAAGGAAGGTCCTGACTCATCTGGAGGTGGGCGGTGGTGACATTGAATCTCAGAAGACTTCCTGGGAAAATGCCATCTCAGCCGAGCGCCGACGGTTTATTTGGAGTTAGCCTGGCACAGAGAAGGGTAAGAGTGTTTGGGGCAGGGGAATAGTGTGAGCAAAGACCTGGGGGTGAGCAAGAGCTTGGTGGGCTTGAGGGGATCAGGATGGCAGCCTCCTGGGGTTGGAACTCATTAACTCTGTCACCCTATTTCTAATCGCCTCCTCCCTTCTCTGTCATATCCCAGGTGACAGCAACCCTGTATGCACACAATTGTTGAGTCCATAATCCTGGGAATAATTGATTCTTCCCTTTCTCATTACACCCAGTATTGGTTTTCTGGTCCATCTCCTACATACTTCTCCACCTGTTCCCACCTCTCCATGGCTATAAGTCTTTACAGCAGTTTAACAGCTTTTTTTTTTATCCACTCATCTACTGACGGACACTTGGGCCGTTTCCAGATCTTGGCTGTTGTAAACTGTGCTGCTATGAACATAGGGGTGTGCATGTTTTTTCAGATTGGTGTTTCAGGTTTCTTATAACCTTTAATTTTTTACAATAACCCCAGTAAGGCAGTTATTACTCTCTCCATTTGATAGCTGAAGTTATACTCCAGCCCTAGGAAGTAGCTTAGCTGGGATTCAGACCCAAGTTCGCCTGAATGCAAAGCCCATGCTAGACTTCCTCACTATTGCTCTCACATGTCTTTGTACCTAATTCAGGTAGCAATGCACATATTCAATTAACAAAGCTAACCATGAGAGGAAATCATTTTAACACAGCCCACAGAATTTCCCTGAACTAGTTGATGTGGGAGACTGCGTATTGCATTCCTTATACAGTATTTCCATTCCCTGTTTGCAATTTTTAGGTAAAGAGATAAGGAAACATTTAATCTATTCTCTCAATTAGGTTGTGGAGTAGATTGTCATGGGCATTTTCAAGATAAGTGTTCGATGAGAGTGTTGTGAAGTGCATTGATCAGCTGTGTCTCTGAAGCTCATTGATTGTCAGATCTGCGTGCAGCAGAAAGGCAGCTAGGATCTGATCCTTGGACACTCAGACTTCAGTGTTCGAAGGCAGCTCTTGGGAAACCACAAAGTTAGGAGCTTCACTTTCCTCAGTGAGCCTTGCTTTTGAAGAGACGCAACCGAGGCATGGATTCTAGGCCCTTTAGTTGACACCACTGTGTTCCTTCTCCTCTTTAATTTCTGAATGTCATTCCCCTACTGCCTCTTTTATAGTGTCTGCTGCCTGCAAGACATTGGGGTACCTGCTCTGGAAAGACACCTGTCGCTGAGATAGGACTGGATATTTGACATTTGAGTAGAAAACAAAGATAAAATGCCCACACACAATCTGCTGCATTAGATGCTGATGTCCCCATTTTATAGTTGGGAAAACACACAAAGAGATTACATACTTTGCCCGAGATCACACAGCTCATAAGCGTCAGAGGTAGGATTTGAACCCAGGCAGTCGGCTCCAGAATCTTGCTCAGAACCGCAGCGCTATAATGCCTCCCCGTTATCGAACCTGACGATTACAGTATGAGGTTACATGGGATAAGTGGTGGTTCCCAAACTAGTCTGTATCACAGGATTACCCACAAAGCTTTTTAATTAAGACCATTGCTGTACACTGTCTTAGGCTTGCTGAGTCTGAGTCCCTGCGCGCACCCAGAAAATCATATGCTTTAAAAAAATACCTCCAAGTGATTCATATGGGTAGCCAGGTCTGGGCATTACTACCACAGGAAAAGAATATACTAAGTGCTATGACATTGGAAATGAAGGAATAAAAGAAAGGATCATTCTTCTGCAGAACAGTGGGATGGGGAGAGAGAAGGTGAGGCCAGTTTGTTCAGCTGCCTGGCTGTTTCCCATTCCACTCACCAGGGAACTTTCCCAGCTCTGACTACCCTGCCTCAGAAGTGTACGTAGGGAGCTTGTTGACATAATTTGCCATTGTTACCCAGGACCAGAGTTAGTGTAAAATACCTTGTTCTATATGACATGATTTTGGGCGGGACCTCCACAAATTTGCTTCAGAAAAGCTTTGCCCACCTGTCCACAAATCTTGGAATGTCTCAGAGTTCTGCCTTTGGTTTAGGTCATTGCTCGCTGCTGAAAAACAAAAAGTCCCTGATGGCTGACACATTAAAACATTAAAAACATTGGCATTGGCAGTGCAGCTGTTTTAACCTTCGGGGCATGTACCCCTCGGGACCTATCAGCTTTGGTGTAGGTGGCTGGCAATGAGGGAGTGATGTGAAAATTATTAGCCAAAATAAGGTTTGCATAGTTGAGAAAATGGAGTGAGAAGGTCTTTGGTGGGGATGGAGGAAGCTCGAGTTTAGGGGCTGGAGGACAAGGGCACTGCCCCCCCCCTCCCTGTCCCCTTTGCTGAGCTCTGTCACCTAAGGCTGGCTGTTTCATTTCCAAATCAAGTTTGCAAACAAAGTTGTTCCTGGAGCCTGTGGAAGGCCGAGTGGAGCTCTCCAGCTCGGTAGGATTAACGCTTCAGCCAAGGTGTGAGTAGCTTGTGTCAGTGGAGGGGCGCTTGCAGGGTTTCAGTTTTCTTTTTCTTTCCTTCCCACCCCCGCCCCCGCCCCCAAGTAGGACAAAACAAACAGAAAAGAAGGAAAGACGAACTCCAGAACCTGTCTGTGAAAATTGGCATGCTGCTGCATTCCCCTGCTTGACAGATTAATATCCTAAGGGTCAGTGTTCACCATCTGCCCCGGTTCTTGCCTTGTTTAAGTAGTACTTTTCCTTACTACCTGTAAAAACAAGCCACTGTGAATTACTCTACAGTTACAGGAAACCAAACTTCGATCTGCCTGCCCCCCCCCCCCAGCACCCACGCAGAAAAAAAGCCAGAAAAAAAACCCATTTCAGTTTAATAGCTAATCATTGTCTCACCTGCACAAAAACATGTTTCAAGTATGTGTCTTTTGAAAGACGATTTCACCGTTTTCCCCCATGGCTTTTAACACAGGTAGGACTGAGGATTCAAGGTGATTTATTTTGACGATTTCAGTAATAAAACTCAAGGGGGAAATTGCTTCGTAGTGAACACAGCCACTTTTCATTAAATGCAGCTAAAGGCCCAGGAATGAATCTGAAAGGGAGCCTGGATCTGCTATTTGAATCCGGCACAAATACACAATTTGCATCTGACATAAATTCTCATAGGGTCGAGTTAAGAAGGCGAAGGCGGGCGGGGAAGGAAAATGAAATTGACTCCTCACCTATTGTTGTCCCTCCCCAGCCCTGCTCCTCTGGAAGTCATTAATGGCTGCGGGGACAAAGGGCCCGATGTCGCCCTTTGGGGCTTCCAGTCACGGGGATGTTTAGCAGATTGCTGCTGTAGGCCTTGATCCGCCATCCACCTCGGCTGCGCTAGGGTCTCCTTTAAATAAAAGCAGCAGGGCCTCTTTGCGAGCCACCGCCTGGCAGAGCAGCCCCACATCATTAAACAGGGCGCCTGCGCCTCTTCTAATCCGCCCAAACCCCGGGTGCCCCTCTGCTGTGTGCAGTCTGAAGTGGAATTTCAGCATTTCTAAATGAGGCTGAAATCGGATGACACTCTCCTCCACAAATTTGAAAAGAATTGTTTCTCCTTTATTAACAGTAACCCAAGTAAGTTCATTGTTTTCAGTTAAAGAAAACCTTTAGAATGTGTTATATTCTGTGCCCTGTTCTCACCTATCCTTTCATCTCTAGGAGGCAGAGGGTGGGAGCTGGTCTCTCTTCGTTTTTACACCTAATAGGTATCGCAGATTATTTTAGGCTCATTATAAATGTGATCATAATTCTTTTTTTTTTTTCAGTGTTTAGTGTGATAAAGATACAGAAAGTATTGTAAATTAAATAAAACATAAATGGACAGTCTAATGAATGAATGTAAAATAAATACCCATAAGACACATACCCAAATCAAGACATTCTAACATAATTAACCCCCCAGAATTTCCCCACATCCCAACCATAACGACTCCCTCCCCTCTAACAGGAACTCCCGCATTTTATGATACACCCTTGCTATTCTTCATGGTGAAATCTATCAATAATGTTTAATTTGGCCAGATTTTGAATTTCATGTAAATGCAAGCCCACAGTGTGTATTTTGTCCTGCTTATCTCTTTTTGTACAACTTATACCTTTTTTCAAATGCATTCTGTAACGTCTGGGTCTGGAGCACTCGGAGCAGGGCTAGCATGACCATTTTTACCTGTATTCTGGTGCACATAAGCTTGCGTTTGGGCAGGATGGGTATGGGTCTACATATGTTCAGCTCTGAATAGGGTGTGCATATTTTCAGCTTTAGTATATATCACAAAATTTTCCCAGAGTGATTTCCAATCCTAGCACAGTGCCATCATGTTGGTCCCTGTCCTATCAACACTTCTACTTTCAGACTTTTGATTTTCTTAATTATATTTATTCCTATAATATTCTTCTAAGGCAAATAGAGCCCCATATACAAATGAGGAAGCCATATTATTAGTTTTTAGAAAAATATGCCATAAAACATATGAAACCTGGAAGAAACATGAAAGGGACAGAGTCTGTAACTGAATAGTGAAGGCATGGCGAATACCTAATGTTTCATTTGTAGCTATCACGTGATTTTAGGGGGTATATAATCTGTGGCACCTGGACATCTGGGCTATCTTGTATTTTATTTTGGAGGTAAACAGCTTTTGGGGGGGAGTCTTGGAATGGTGTGTCATTTGGTTAGGATGGGAAAATAAACAATGGAGAAAAACAAAACTGAAACAAAATAAAAGTAATGATGATGATAACCCCTCTGTGCGCCTCTTATGGAACTGATCTGGAGCAGATACTGGACTGAGCAGTTTCCATAGCTTTTTACCCATGTACTTTCCCATAACTGTGCTTTTGAGTTCTTGACTGATGTGAGAGGAGGCAGAGCCTGTTTGGTTTGCAGAGCCTTGGGAACAGTTAATATTGCTTTGGGGCCTGGATGTCTACTGCCCAGTGCTAAAGTCCACATTAGAAAGATAAACCCCCTTCTTTCGTCCAGCCCCTGTGACTTTGTCCCTCATACATGGTTGCCCTTGGAGGTCTCCTATCTTGTCTCGGTGAGATCTTGCAAAAATTTGCTCATAACTTGAAGGATCTGGATTTTACTAGACCTCTTGGCACTCATTCCCTCCCCATGTTAGTAAAGCAGAAAAAATAGTCATAGTAATATCGATTTTTACACATCACCTGCTAAGGAAAGGGTGCAATATTCTCAAACAAGATTCAGATGATGGCATAGGGGTTTTTGTCTAATATAGAAGGACACTCTTCTGGAACACTGGTTAATGCTGAAACTATCATGTCAGACCTCCATGGGGAGCCAAAAATATTCCCTCCCTCACACACATCTTCTTGTTTGGCCCTCACAACAACCCCATAAAATAAGCACTACCAAAACCACATTATAAATGGGGAAACATGGCATTAGAATGGTTAAGTAACTTGCCCCAAAAAATCACCCAGCTAGAATGGGGCAGTGTCTGCATTTGAATTCAAACCCATCTACATTGCTCTTCACTGCTATGCTATAATGCTTCCAATCAGGGAGGAAATTTCCAGATGGAAAATCCAGCCTATTCTGAACACCAGCCTGGAGGCCGGCTTTCCTGAAAGGCAGCTTTTCTGGGGGTGTCTTTCCTATGGGTTTTGAACTGAGTGTCCAGAGTTTGATACTCTCTGCAGTGACCAATAGTATTTAAGAGAATCCTGTTACCGGAGAGCAAGTGCCTATCCCCCTGGAATTTGTATAGGAAGGCTGGGGTCTTTCTGAGAAATTCTCCAGGTTGGGCCATTCTTATGCTGTTTTGGAGCCCTATTATTTCAGAGCAGATATGCTATATAAACCATTACTTTTTTCCTACTGTTCACCAAAGAGCTAAAAGCAAAGGCTGTAGTGGATGTAATTTTCTGTGATAATATAAATATGACTCTGTTTGAAGTGAGTTGAATTAGAAAATTCGTGAATAAATGCCTTGACATGATCAGAATCATATAGCAAGGAACTGACCTACTTTCAGGGAGAATCTCCCAGAGTTTCTTAGCTATTAGGATGTTAACCCAACAGAGAAATCTTCCGATAATAGCACTTAGCACAGGAGATTGGAACCTGTAGTTGGTCAGGTAGTCAAAAAAAAAAAAAAAAGAATTAAAGTCTGGAATCATAAAAAATGATTCATGCCTTCATTTAAATTTTATTTCAACTGAAAATATATAATAAATGTGCATCAATTTGTGAGTCTTTTGATGTCAGTATAAGGACTTCTTGGCCTTGGACTAGTTTTGCTAATTGGAACGCTGTGTGCTCTTCTAATGAAATCCACACCCATAAAACACATCTATGATTTCCAGTTTGGGTTTCTTTTAAGTGGCACGAGGATTTGAAAGCACTTGCAAAGTAACCAGAATGTTAGAATTCTTCCGAATCCATGTGTTTTTTCACTTAAAAATATTTGGTAGCACTTTCTTTTAACAACTTGTCCTTTCTAAAATTATTTCCAAGTATTAAACTTTATTTTCATAGAAATAACCCCCTTTCTTTTTGTGCTTATGTTCCACTGGTACATGTAATAATAATTGTGTACACACAATAACAAATATAACTCTCATAAACAGGTTTGGGAACAAAGGTGTGGGATTCTTGTTAAGCATCTAACACATAAGGAATGAGGCAGAAAACAAGTAGCCTACCTGGCGTTAGAGTTCAGAGCGAAGCCAGCATCAGATAATGTGAAGGGTCCATCCAAACCACCCCCTAGCTTAACAGGTCTTCTCCTGTACCCCCTCCTGCAGGGTCATTCTGAGAATCTGAGATAAAGTAAAGTGAGGCACATAACTAAAGTGACTAGCGTTCAAAAAAAACACAGAGACATATAATAGAAGCTCAGAAAATTAAAACTTAAATATTTCCTCTTGTCTCACTCTCATCCATTCAATCAACACATTTTTATTAGAAAATTATCATTGGTTTAAATCTTTAGTTCTTTTACTAGATGGTGAGCCTGCTGGGGACAAATGGCATGTCACAGTCGTCTCGCTCTCCTATATTGCTCAGCACCTACTAAGCCTTCTGAGAATGTGTTTGAATTTCTGCCAGTCCAATGAGGATGGGGGTAACTCTTAGAGGAGGGCAGGAAAATCTCGAACAAGGGCCCCGAGTATGGAGTTGAGATGCTAAGAGCAGGTATTTGAGGGTGTGGAAAGGTGACGCGAGCAAGTGTGAAAATACCATGAGACACCAAGAAGTTCTAAGGTAGACCAAAAGAGTCTCCTTTGTTTTTGTTGAAGTCCATCCTGCGGACAGCAGGAATCAATGATCACACTTCTGATGCAGACATTGCTACCAGGTGAGAGGATGCTTGCAAAAGGATCCAAGCATTATTCCAGCCCTGGGAACTTCTTAAGGGCTGTGACCATACCCTACTCATTTTTAGGTCTCAGTTTCTGAAAAGACAAATTAGAGATTTGATTTGGAAATTCCATTCAATTCCAGTCTTTCAGTTGAGGTTCAAAAGCCCATGCTCCACCAACTGCCACCACCCCTTTCTGGGTCGGACTACTGCAATTCTTCCTTCCGGGTAAAAAAATATGCTCTCCAATTGTTGGTAACTTTGTTAATAAGAATCAGACCTTTTTATCTAAATAGCATCTAAACAGTGAAATGTTTCTTGGGCCCTGTGCCAAGTAACAAAGAAATGAAATGGCCTTTATGGGACGTGGAAAGGAAGACCGTTCTTGCGTTAGCTGCTTTAATTTGAGAACGCGCTCTAGTGCGAGCCGCGGGATGTGGCCTCCTCTCTCATCTGCTCTCTGCCTGGCAATTAGACTCTCTCCCCACCTCGGGGCTGTCACTGGCTTTAATAACCCCATGATAGGGTATTCACACTGTTTCAGGGGTAAGTGGCTGGCTCCTAGGGCTGCGTGCCTCTGATCACTGTGCCTCTGACACACGGCTCCGCTTTTCTGATGCTTGGGGCTCGTTATGAAGGACTGATACTGGGGAGCAGTCATCAGTGGCAGCAGGTGGACCAGGTACCTGAGTGTTGTACTGTGGCCTTGATGACCTCCAGTGGGAGGGTATATAGTGGAAAGAGCATCGTCTAGATCGTCACATTCAGGCTCAGATGTCAGCTGCACCCTGGCTACCTGCGCAGAAGCGTTCCACCTGACTGAGCCTCTGCTTCATCATCAGTTGAAAGGGCAGCATAGTGTCTTCCCCCATGGAATTGTTTTGAAGATTAAATGAGCTGACATTGATAAAGAACCTGTGTCTCCCCCACCCCCCCAAAAAAGGTATAGAGGTGGGAAAAAAGTAGGTTTACATTTGTGAGTACGTGAAACACTGAGTTGATAAAGCTATTGCATTAATCATAACCTGTGTGTCTTTTTTCACACAAACAGCTATAAAGCTACTATTGCCCACCTCTGTATGTCCTAACTCCCGGTATCTCAGAATATGACCTTACTTGGAAATAGGGTCCTGGCAGATACAATTAGTCTAAAATGAAGTCATTAGGATGGGATCTAATCCAACATGCTTGGTGTCCCTACACAAAGGGGAATTTAGTACATAGATGCACGGGGAGAACGCCATCTCCAGATAATGGCAGAGTTTGGAGTGATGAATTTATAAGCCAAGGAGCACCCAAGATCTCCAGCGAACCACTGGAAGCTGGCGAGAGGCACGGGGCGGGGGCTCTCACAGCCCTCACAGGGCACCAGCCCTGTGGACACCTTACCTTGGACGCCCAGCCCCCA
The DNA here is from genome assembly GCF_054644295.1 of Miniopterus natalensis. NCBI lineage: Eukaryota > Metazoa > Chordata > Mammalia > Chiroptera > Miniopteridae > Miniopterus > Miniopterus natalensis. Next base: position 34,156,835 of record NC_142089.1, on the reverse strand, counting down.
GAACTGTGAGACTATAAATACCTGTTTTTTTAAAAGCCACTGAGGGTGTAGTACTGTGTTACGGTAGCCCTAGGACACAAACACAAACACACACCTGTCGCTCAGCGGTAGTTCTTTACCTTTCTTCTCCCTAGTCCCTTGTCCCCCTCATCAAATAAGTGTGCTGCAGGACCCCTCTGCAGGGGTCCACCAAGGTGTGCAGCACGTCCCACGTCTGATGCTCCAGACGGTACACAAAAGCGCTGTCCTCTTTTTGCATAGGATTCAATATGTGTTTTTAATCCTCTGGGCAGCGGCTGCAATAATTTTTTACACACGCATCGTGCTGCAGAAGATTCGACAGGAACTGCCCCATGAGGCCGACCTGAAAAGGAGCAGCAGATGCAAACAGGTTCCTGTCATTTTGAAGCAGCGTTGTTAAGGCATCTGAGAGCTGGGGAATGAGGGGTCCGTCGCTTCCAGTCCTGCTTCTCCAGCAGGAGCCTCGCAGGTGCGGTGGAGAAAGCAGCAGGGAGCAAGAGCAGCCTCCCCAGAAGCGTCCTGAGTGACTCGGTGCAGCATTAAGTAAACACAGGCGGCCTCACTCAGTTCTTCATATTAATTGTTTTTTAAATTCAAAGTGGAGTTGCATCTGGGTTCAAGCTCAAGGCTGTGCCCCAGGGCGTTTCCGTGCCCTACGCATTGGCCCTATTTGGTAGCGCTTCGCTTTCTGGTCAATGTTCTATGGGAAAACCTCCGCCTGGCCTGGCAGGGTATCAGTATCGTCACTCTGAGCAGCGTTGTTGTCAAGAAATTCAGACTCCACGAACCAGCGGCCCCGATCCACTGGCTGGGAGGAGAGTGTTCCAGCCACGGTACAAAGCACAGCCCTCTCTTCTCCGCGGAGCCACATTGAACCCTTTGCCTTGATCCGAGAACCTAGGGTCTCAGCGCCTGCAAGTGCCCCAGACAGCAGAGAGGGAGCCTGGACCCCGCAGGGCGAGCCGCCTGCAGGCTGCCAGGTCCCAGCAGAGAGGACCTTTGAAGGATCAGAAGCTGCACTCCGGTGGGCGATTCCCATCCGGAGACTGAGAGCAGGGGTAGCCGGCCCAGAGCTCTCCAGCACTCATCTTTGAGGAAGGAGCAGTCCCTTTTTGTCTCCCTAGACGTTGCTGGAAGTCAAAGAAGATGAGGTTTGTATGGGTTCGGGAGAGAAAAGAGACAAGGGGACCATCAGAGGGAGCTGGAGCTGGACTCGGACACGTGCGTCCCATTCATGCACCTGGCGAGTTACTAGGTGGGAATCAAACGGATCAGGCCCCCTGCGCCTGCCAGAGTCTCCGTTTCTTTATTTGTAAAGCAGGTTAATAATAAGTTCCTGACAGGTCTGTTGCGAAGATTCTGTGCAGTAGCGTCTGTGGATATGGTTGCACTTGTGTGTTTATCTGTCAGCCTGTTTTCTTGCTGCCCATCTATCATCTATCACATTTATTGAATGATTACCACGTGCCAAGCACTTTGCTAAGTATATTATATCCATTAATTACATACCCAAGGAAGGCAGTATGCTGCTAATGGTTAAGATTGTTAATGGTAAAAAAAAAATGTTACTTGAGCTCAAATAAAGTCAAACTATCTGTGAAACCTCTATAAGACTTGGTTTCCTCATCTGTCAAATGGGGATGATCACAGTGTCTACATTATAGGATTTTGTGAGAAATGAATGAGATGATGTTTGTAAAATATTTTCACAAAGCCTGACACATAGTAGAGTGATCAATAAATATTAGTAAAAATGACTTGTTAAAGAGTGAGTTTCCCTGCAACTGCTAAAGGGACACACACACACCTACCTGTAAGGTTCTTGATGACTCAATCTGTGACTCGATTTTAATTGTGTTAGAAAATGTGTTTTGTGAATTGATTTCTGTATGTGCCTGTTTTGGTTTATCTTTATTTCTTAAGAAACTGTTCGATAGGAACTAAAGAGAAAGGGGGATCTGGAAATGGAATTAATAGATTGTGTGTGGGGGGAGAGCAAGGGAGAAATAGTATTTTGGAAGGAACTAAATGTGTCACTTAAGAGAGAACTGGGAGGCAAGACTCCCCAAAATTTGGACTAGTGGGCAGAAGGTGGGAACAGGAAGGTGACAGCTACAGAGGTGGCCTGGCAGGCGGGATAGGAGAGACTCTTGTTCCAGAAAGAATAAATGGCATACCCTGGCTGGTGTGACTCAATTGGTTGGATGTGGTCCCTCCTGTGCACCGGTCAGGGCACATGCCAGGGCACATGTTGTTTGGGAGAAGGTGAGATTAGCAAGTGAGAAAAGAAGACCATGGACAGAGCATTAGAGAACACCTCCATTAAAGATCTCGAAAGAAAAGATGCATAAATCAGGAAAGATGGAGAACCGAGGTAGTCACAGAAGCATAAAAGGGACAATTTTTTCAAGAAAGAGAGGGGTGGTAAACTTTCCATTTTCATGGAGGGACTGAGGAGAGTGAGCATGGAGGAGACCAATACATGAAAAAATCCTTGATGACTTTGTCTTCATGCGTGCACAGCCTGCGGTGCCCACTCTCCACAGTGACCTTTTGTTGTAGTGTCTCACTTTTAGTAATTTTAGAACCAGATTTTTCAATGTGTGGGCTGCAAGATCCTGGTTGCCTTTCTGATTCTTGGCATCTCATTAATTCCTTTCCTAAAAGGGGGTAAAAGACCCGTATTCCCGGTGTCAGTTCCCTTACTTCAGCTGGATTCCCGCACTTTCTCCATAACAATAACGCCCGGAACAAAGACATCTTGAACACCCACAGAGAAAATCGAAGGGAGCATTCGCCACCCTCCAAAACCTGAGCCCGATGCGCAGGTCGTGGATCACAGTGGAAAGAACGTGAACTTTGGAGTCACGTGGACACTTTTGAATGCAGCACCCCCTCTTCCCGGCTCTCTGACTTGGACAACTCATGTCACTTTCTGAGTCACAGTTTCTTTTCACCCACAAGTTCCTGGTACCACTCCTGGCTCAGGAAGGATGCCCAGTAATAAGGAGTAGAGTTAGATAAAGGCCTATTTGCATCAGCTTTTCTGACCTTGCTCTTGTCTTTAACCCTGGCCGAGGGTGGTCGTCCATGTCCCCCACTTCACGTAAATTGGGCATGTCATTTGAGACCTGGCTTCAGTCCCACCTCTCCCTGAAAACTTCCTCTGAGAACCACACTTCAAAGTCCTGTGTCTTGCCCTGGCTGATGTGGCTCAGCGATTAGAGAGTCAGCCCATGCACCCAAGTGTCTCAGGTTCAATTCCTGGTCAAGGTCATGCACCTGGGTTGCAGGCTCGATCCCTGGTCCCGGTGGGGTGCATGCGGGAGGCAACCAAGCAATATGTCTCTCACACATTGATGTTTCTCCCTCTCTCTCCCCCCTTCCTCTCCTCCCTTCCACTCTCTCTCTGAAAATCAGTGGGAAAAAATATCCTCAGGTGAGCATTAACGACAACAACAAAAAGGCCCTGTGTCTCCTGCAAACCCCTGGGACACTGCTCAGTATAATATATATGCTAGTTATTCCTGGGCCAACCTAGGCCATGACTTCTATTGTTCTTATCTTGTTTTTCTATCTTGCTTTCTTGTTTCAGTTTTCAGAGGTTTATGTGTTACTTTCCTGACTTGATTGTAAGTCCCTCAAAGGTAGAGAAAAGTCTTATAATTCATTGCACCTGTAATTTATAGCTCTTTTTTCTTTTTAATTTTTTTGTCTTTCAATTCTTTGGAGGACATGGTCTAGTATGGAAAAATACATGACTTTAGAGTCAAAGAGACCTGGGTTTGAAATAATTGGCAGCCAAATGAAGACTGTGTGACATGGAAGAAGTTACCTATCCAGGGTGAACTCTACCTTCCTCATCTCTAAAATTGAAAAATATAATAATACCTGCCTCATAGGGTCATCGATGGCATTAAACATGGCAAAATTGGCCTTCAATTATGATGCTTGCCACCACTTCCCTGGGCCTTACTGAGTAGGTATGTGACAGTGAATGTTTCCATTGTGTCAGGGTTCCTTTAAAAGATTTGCTTTGCATCCCTTAGTCCCCACTGAAATGGACTCTTCCCTGGTGCTCTTTGCACTTTGCTGGCACCTCTATTTATTACACTTCCTTCTGCCTTTTATGAAACTATGATTTTTCCACTAGACTGGGGACTTTATTTTAGAGGGGTAAATCTGCTTTACTCATCTCCTCAGGGAGACAACTTAGGTAGAGTGGAAAACACATAGAGATGTGGAAGCAAGCATAGCTGGGGTGAATCCTGGATAAATCACATCCCTTATTGGCTGTGTGAACTCTGGACAGGCTTCTTGACCTTGGAAAGTCTGTTTTCTCATCTGCACAAAGTGAGGTCAAAATACCACTTAGGGCTGTAGCATGGGCTAAACGAAAAGTAATATATGGGAATGTTGGTCACTGTACCTGGAATCCGGTAGGTGTTTAACAAATGGGAGCCCCAGCCCCCGGCACAGTGTCAGTCACATAAGAGATGCTCATAAAATGTTGACTGAATTAAACTAAAAGGGATTTAATACTTATTTATGTTTTCCATTATATCCTACTCTTGCTGATGATGAAAATGTGTCTCATTTTCTCCCTGGCAATTGACCACAGTGGTTGAAGCAGCCTTCGGGTCACGCCTGCGACCACACCGAGCACTTTGAAAGGGAGGTGCTTTTAAAACCTGCAAGGCTGTGTAGGTTCATGACTCTGTTATCAGATCAAAAAGACCTGTGTGTTTTTTCTTGTTGACAGAAAGGGGACCCAAAGACCTTGTTTAGAAGATAATTGCCTCTTATGAATTAAATTTATTGAAATATAAGCTATTCAGGGAGATAAACTACAAAAATTAGTTTGAGAGTTTGAGGTCCGAGATCTTAGTGTTGAATACATGGGAAAGATCATCTCAGCCTCCAGTTTTTTCTTCTTTCCATGGTTTTTTAGCGGGTGGGATTCTAGGGAGAAAGAATTGGGAATAAAGCAGGAGACCGTGGGCAGTGAACTGGGTGCAGCCAACCCCATCCCTTCCCTTTAGAAGCATTCAGTGACCGTCTCCCTGCCACCCAGTAGTGGGTGAGGGACTAAATGTACAGAAATGCAAATCCATTATTAATGAAAATTTTCTAGTTGTGAGTAACAGAAGTCATCTTCAATGGACTTAATGTCACAGAGGAACACATCGCAAGGTCCCAGAGGCGTCTCACAGAACTTAAGGAATGTCATGTGTGAACTGAGCCTCTAGAAACTTGGGAGCCCAGGAACTTGGGATCAGTAAGAACGCCAATGATACTTTCTCTCTTTGGTCACATCTTTTTCCCATCTTTGCTTTTTCGCAAGATGGCCTTTCTCTTAGGCAGGCCAATGGCAGGAAAAGATAGTCCCCAGGATTCTACCGCCTAATGTTGCAGTCCTGGTCACAAGGAGAGACTGACCCCTCTGTCTGCTTCAACTCCCAGTTCCCAAGGATGGGCCTCTAATTATCACGGCTTGGACCAGGTGTCACCATCTGGTTCATTCCAGAGGCGCCGGAGGGTGGGGTCACATTGTATAGAGGTGGCCACCGTGACCACACTGTTGCGCAGGAGAGGGCGGCCAGCTGGGGGTTTAATCGGGGAGATCTGGGCGCTATCTTAAAATGTCTACTCTTGATGAATGAGGCGAAGTCCCAGCTCTCACACACTCGGCGAGGTAGAAGCAATAAAGAAAGCAAGAAGAGAAGAAAAAAGTGCTTTTATATGATGATATCATGCCAAGAAGACGGTGTGGTTTTTCAGCATTGACAGAGTTCAGTCTGAACTCCGGCGCTAAATGTAGCCTGGAGGGGAAGGAACTCATGTTTATGGAGCACCCATGTGCCAGAAAGACGCTTCCCCACACCCGAATTTCATGCACAGAGTTCAAGGTAGGTCTTCCCTATTCCATGTTGTAAATAGGGGGCTTACAGTGACTCAGTGAGGTCTGGAGTCCTCGGGGCAGAGCGGGGTTGGGAGTCGCATCTCTGCTCCCGCGGCTCACGCGCTCTCTGGAGTTTGAAAGGCCTTGAGTGAAACGCTGAGTCACCAGACCCCGTTGGCTCTGTCTCCAGCACTGATCGGGGTGACTTGGTGTCAGGAAGTGACTGCCTTGCGCTCAGGTCCCTCGCAGAGCCGGAGTCGCGCTCGCCTCCTCCCACGTCCCGTTTCTTCTGCAGACAGCCTGTGAATAAGCCTGCAGCTCCTGCCGTGCGCGCTTTCACTCAGTCCGCTTTTCCACATCGCTGCCCTCATGCTCACCTCGCCTCTCACCTGGATTAGCACCGTAGCTGCCGCTTTGACTTCGCCCCCTTTTGCCGCAGAGCGGTCAGAGAAATCCGGACAAACTGTGAGTCGTGCCCCTGCGTGACTCCCGGCGCTCGGAACCCAGCCGTGTCCCTCGCCGCCTTCTCGACAGCACTGGGGGCCCCGCCTCCCTTGCCGCCACTCCCTCCTCCCCCTTGATCTCTCCTCTAGCTTCTTTCTGTTTTGTAAACAGACCAAACACATTCCCTCCTGGCCCGACTGCCCTTTTCCTGTTGTTCACATCTCCTTTCAAATGTCATTTCTACATAAACGCCTCCGTGGGCCAGCCTGTCTAAATGAAACGTTCCCCACCCTGCCCCAGTCACTCTTCATTTCGTCAGACTGTTTTAATCACCCTCATAACGCGGATCGCTATCTGGAAGGACCTTGTTCATTATTTATTTACTGGCTTCTTAGCCCCTTTCGCTTTTAGATCAGAGGCTCTAGGCGAGGAGGGGCTTCCTCTCTCTCGTTCAGGACTGGACCCTAGGACCTGGGCCAGTGCTACATAGTAGGCGCTACACACGTGTGTGGCATGCGTGAACATCAGGCCGGCTGGGTCAGAAACCCAGGCCGGGCTGGGCCCTGGCATTCATTACCAGCAGGGTCTGGGGGCACTCAGTCACTGTCTCCTCCAGCACATTCCACTTAAACCCTCCATCACTGAGATTTATCTCCGAGTTTAATCAAATGTAATTTATATTGAAGCCTCCTCAGTAAATAATTGATTTGCCCTCTCTGTTGTCTTCATCGCAAATACTTCTTTGTACTCTAAAGAAATAATTGAATCAGTCGATAGTATACACAGCCCTCTTGTGTAGAAGGCAGATGAAAGATAAAGCATGAGTCTTGCTCATGCCAGAATAAACCGGGACCGAAATAATACCCCTTAAAAATTAGTCTGCAAACTAGCTGGCAGCAGAGATACCCGATTGAACCCTCTGGCTTTTTTCTAATGGAGATGACCCCTGAAAGTCTTAGCTGCCGCTGAAGAAAGTTCTTGGCCAATAGCAGCTGCCTGTGAAAATAGAAACCCTTGTTCATTCGTGGTTTAATTAACCTCTGTCTGGGTCCAAGAGCAAGCTTTCAAATGCTGAGTGCATATGCATAGAGGGTGGGACTGGGTAAGCCCTCCATACTGGGGGTTCGGCCCTGACCAGTGTGGCTCAGTTGGTTGAGTATCGTCTCAGGCACCGAATGGTTACCGATTCGCAGGCTTGGTTCCCAGTCAGTGCACATACCGGGCTTGTGGGCTCGATCCCCAGTAGGGGGCATGAAGGAAGCAGCTGATCAATGTTGATGTTTCTCTCTCTCATCAGTGTTTCACTCTCTCTCCCTCTCTCTTCTTTTCTCTTTTTAAAAAAAAATAATAAAAATTTAAGAACTGGGGGTTCGGCTGTTCTGTGCTATACTGCGACCCCAGCTCACGGAGGAAATCCAATTCTCCTGCTTCTGTCTTGGCTTAGCCGCCTGGCTTTCCATGGTCAACATATCCAGAGGGGACAAGATTGTTCCAAATCGTACAGTCATCTACCCTTCGCCCTCATGGGTTTCTCCCAACGAAAGACACTGGGAGAGGTCAATTCAGCTTCTGTTTTCCAACAGATGTCTATTCTGAGTCCACACTTCTCTGGAGTGGAAGAGGGGAGGGGAAAATAATGACGTGTTGACTCTGATAAGTGTAGAAAGACTCCACGCAGGCGTCCTCACAGGGAAAATCCATCTTCCTTCCGTCTTTCAAAGGAATTCTCAATACTCTTTCCTTACACAGTTTTAATTGGAAACATCTTGACTGTCCAATCATAGAGCATTGGATATGTAAATTATGATACATCTATATGATGGGATATTGTGCAGCCCCTGAGAATCACATCACAAAAAAATGCCAGTAAGGAGGAGACTATATACAAACACTGCCAAATGAAAGAAGCAAGCTACAGACTTCCAGTATGAAAACACTGCTGGAAAACATGTGGTTGTGTGTGTGTGTGTACACTTAGGAAAGAGTTCATAAGAACATATACTCAAATGCAACCATAAACAGCCCTGGAAGGTTTTATGGGAAACTTTCCCCTTTTTACCTTGCCTGCATTTTGCAAATTTTAAGGTTAGAGCACATTTCACTTTGTAATTAGAGAAAACAAAACAAGCAGTTGTTTTAAAGAATAGAAATAGGAAAAGTTTTTAAAAATGTCTCTGTTATTTTTCATTTGAAAACAAGATCGTCTTCACTTGTCATCAGCTCTCTGGGCTTTGTAGATGCCTAGTATCTGCTATCATTGCCTTTGCCAAAGGGAGACAAGGTGTGAACTTTAGAAAAGCAAATTGCACTGTACCTCCCACTTCTGGTGGCAGCAAGGATGCCTTTGGGTTGGTGATCACCCCGCTCACTCCTGTGGACTCAGCTGCCCACAACAGCTGGTGAGCACGCAACAGTTTACCAGGGGGCTCTGAGTTGCATTTGCTGGGAGGGTGTTAGCTCTGGATTTACCTTCTTGAACAGGCTTAGCCTCTTGGAACATCAATATCCGTTTTCATGATGTGAGCACTCAGGCCGCCTCTGAGCCCTGCTCCCATCTCTCTTAGATCATTGCAGGCACTGGCTGGCTGGCTTCTCCATATCAAGACCCTCTCTTTCAGAACACTCTCCCCCGAATGCATTGATTTTGTACTGACTTTGATCGGCTTCCCAGGAAACCAGTGGCGGAAACAGATTTGCTGTAGGAAGCTTATTTTGGTGCCCTCCAAATCAACCCCAACTGGGAGTGCAGGTGGCAGGACTGGGCACAGGGAGGAGTTGAATGGTGATGTGGCTACAACAAGGCCTCGGCTGATCCCACTGTTCCATGGGGAGCTCTCAAGTTGCCTTTTGGAGTTGTCTCAGATTGAGGCTTGGGGCCTGGGCCTTAATACCTAGCCCCGTCTAAGCAACACATTATTGACTGGAGCCAGCTATGGTGGGGAGAGAGAGTGGCAAGGGAACAGGGCCTTGGGCGAGGTGCCTCTCGGTGGAGGGCAGTTCCCTGAAATTAACTCACCCAAAGCCTTCCCAGGCCAGCATGTCACCTGAGGGGATGAGTCTTCAGACCTGAAACTGGGTCCGGGAAACATATTACATGTAGCCTGCAGTTCACAGGAAAGGAAGTGAGAATATTGTCAACATGTGATAGTGGCCAAGAGCTGCACTGTGTGCTGGGTGCTTTCCTTATATGATTGCACACGGTTTTTACAGTAATCCTGCGAGATGAACATTATTATCATTTACAGAGAGATGAAATGGCTTGCTCTAGGCCAAGAGGCTCCTAAGTGGCAAAGTCAGCTGAGAACCGAGCTCTCTCCTGGACTCTGTTCTTTCCCATTCTTTCCCCTGCCCCACCCTTCCTTCGACTGCAGGTCCAGTCCTCCCTTTGTACTTAATACGCTCATTCTGCTTCGCCTTTCTCCATGCGGGCACTAAAACCACAACATGACCCTTATGGTTGCAAAAGACAGAAACAAAAATAAATGGAATGACTAGCTTCAGACCTGTTCTTGCCCTGCCTTTTGCAGCCCTATTTCTAACTCAGCTTCAAGCTTCAGATGATCTCTCTTAAGGCTTCTTTGGATTAATTTCATTTATTTTTCAGTATTCCTGGCTCTGCCTTTTCCTAGCTCTGGATCTTGGGCCAGTCTTTACCTCCTGGAGTCTCATTTTTCTTAGCCCTACAAAAAGGGACTGATACCGCATGTCGCCCTGGGGTGTTGTAAGGACAATGAAGAAAAGCCTGCATGTTGCTCAAAGCCTATTCTGTGCCCTGCACTGTGGCCGCAACATGAGATAAAGTATTAGTTGTACCCTTTTTGCCCCTTGACCACCAGGAAAGAGACACAAGCCCAGCCATAAAAGGACCAGGGTAGTGAATGGTGTGCCCTGCCCTCGGACTCTCAGTAAGCAAGTGTGTACAAGGACAAATCAGGCTGGACATGAGAAGCCAGACTGGTCCCAGTAGCCCTTGATCTCCAAGTTAGCAGGATATACGGAGCTCCTTCATCTTCCCGGAGGGACTTCAGAAGGACTCAGCCACAGGGGATCACAGGTGTCTTCACAATCTTCAAACCAGGATGTTTCTCCTTTTTCCCATCTTGCTGCTGCTTCCTCATACATGAGGACAGGATTGGCCACTTTTCTATTACACCTGCCTTCTGTTTGTGAAAAGTGCTGGGAGTTACAGTGCCACTGCCACTGGTTAATAGCCCCTGAGACTTTGGCATTGCAACCAAAACGTAAAGTTGGTTTTCCAAAGTTGTAAGACACTCTGTCTGTGTGTTTTGCAAAAGGGATGTTGGAAACTGGGTTAAGAAAGTCACCCCTACTAAATATATTGACTTAGTCTGCAAATATTTTTTTATGTACTCACTATATGCCAGGTACTATCTAGTGTTTTGGGGGATGCACAGGGAGCACATGTCAGCCCTCCGGAAGCACACAGTTCAGCGAAGGGACAATCCCAGGCCCAGCTTCTTCCTGCCTAACATGCTCTTGTGCCCCAGGGTCACCATGAGGGGTGGGAAGCCAGCCCCACACTTGTCTGACATGGTCATCCCTTCACTTTTTCTCCAGAGAACCTTGGACGGGTGTTTGAAGGGGCACTGCTAGGAATTTGCTGGTCTAAGGATTTTTTGGAGTCGCAGGCTGTGTCTCATGATTGATTTCGTTTGTTATTAAGAGTTTATTGATGATGCCATACACTTTTTATAGTAAATTTTTAAAATTAAAATTTACAGAGACACAGCATGGGAAAACGAACAAACACCAGTAGACTTTTGTCAAGGAAATGAAAGAAGGACCAGCTGTCAGAGCATAAGGATAGGGTCGCTCAGTGGTTAGAGCATCGCCCCATGGACTGAAAGGTCAAGGGTTCGATTCCTGGTCAAGGGCACATACTTAGGTTGCAGGTTCGATACCCAGCCCTAGTCAGGGCGCATGCAGGAGGCAACCAACTGATGTATCTCTCTCATATCGATGTTTCTGTCTGTCTCTCTTTCCCTCTCTCTCTCCCTCGCTCTCACTCTCTCTAAAAATCAATGGAAAAAATATCCACAGGTATGGATTAACAAGAGAAAACAAAAAAAGGACTGGATCACCCACAGGTCATCATTGCCTTACACTTCAGTGGCTCCTCATCTGGCTTTGCCTCAGAATCCTGGGCTGGGCCTCAGCAGTGCAGCTTCCCGGACCCTCAAATTAGACCCTCTGGAATCCTAGCACTTGGCTTTGTACAGAAAGATGCCAGTGTACTCCAGGTGCCTTTATCCAGAGCTCTTCTCAGGAGTACCCGTAAAGAACATTTTTATAGAAATTGTGTACAGGAATTGTAGGTTGAATATGATTTTAACTCTTTAATTAGTTTACCTTTTAGCAATAATGATAGCAACCATGTTCATAAAAGTGCATTTTAACAGCCCCCTAAGAGTGTTGTTCCCCTTACTCTGCTCACTACCCAGCTAGGTAATTACAGCAAATCAGCATTCTCTCCTATGCAGCCAGCAGACGTAATTATTTGTCCATTGCAAATCAACACCTGGGTAATTGCACGTTAGAATTCTAAGTAAAATAAGTTATCTCTGCTGCTGGGCTCTGAGATCCGTTCCCCCACAATCTGTTCTAAAATTGGACAACCTAACAAACAATAGGGTGCTTTCAGCAGTGGACAGTATGGTGTTGGACAGGCTGGAAAAAACAAACTCTCTTTGAAATTTTCCTCGTCAAGATGGATAGCCTAGTGATTCGGATAGAGACACAGAAGGAGGAAAGATGTCTCAGTTCGGGTACTGTGTAAATAATTCATAAGGTGATCTCCCTACTGCCTTCAGGAAGGAACATCCTGTTCCTAATTGCACCTTTATTCCCAGGCAACCAAAAAAAAAAAATCCCCTAACAGCTGGGGCCATTACTTCTACTGCAGTATGACTTTGCCATGGTTAGCTTTGGGCCACTAGTGCTTACTGTGAAATATATTATATGGGGAGGAGGCTGGCAGTTAATATTTACTGAATGACTGCCGTGTGCCAGGGAGTGTGCTAAGAGCAAAACATGTATTATCTCCTATAATCCTCACTGTCCTAGATAGGAGTGCAAATAACTACAGTATTGTACAGGTGAAGAATCTAACACTCAGAAAAATTAAATGACTTTCCCAGTAACACATGAGCATGTGCACACACTCTCACACACACACACGCACGCACACAGGAAGTCACAGAGCTACTGCAACACCTTCTGACTCCAAAGAGCCAAGCAACTGTGTCCCCCTCACTAGCAGGGTGACCTTGCACCAGCGACCTCACTTCTCTGTGCCCCAGGCCCCTCCTCTTCTGAGAGGGTGTCAGTTCTGTCTCCAAGGCTGCTGTGAAACCTCAAGGAGACGCTTTCTGACAACAGGCCGTGCGTGCGCGCTGTCGGGTACTGTCAGTCCTCTGCTCTTCTTCCCTAATTCTAGCCCCGCCCCCTGTCCTAGACTCAATGTCTGTGTCTCTCTCCCCCCAAATTCATATCTCGAAGCCCTACCCCCAATGCGATGGTATTGGAAGTGGGGCCTTTAGAAGGTAACTAGGTGTAGATAAGGTGCTGAGGGTGGGCCCCCCGTGATGGGCATAATGCCCTTAAATAAGGGGAAGAAAGATCGGAGCTCCCTCGCACGCGCTCTCCCTGCCCTGCGAGGGTACAGCCAGAGGGCAGCCTGCAAGCCAGGAAGAGGGCCCTTCCCCAGACCTGCCTGCACCTTGACCTTGGACTTCCCCACCTCCAGAACTGGAGAAATAAGTGTTTATGGTATTTTGTTGCAGCACCTGAGCTGACTAAGAGACCTCTTTAGATGTTTAAGAATCTAAAACACAGAAGTGAGTCTTCCGCTTGACTGAAGACCTATGTTGAAGTTGACTTCTACTGCACAGGGACCTGCTGTAACTGTTAAAAGTTAAAAGAATTCTCCGCCAGCTTGACCACATTAGAAAAAGAATACTTATCTTGGCTCTTGTGTGGGTTTCTGTGGCCATGCTCATTACAATCTGTGAGGAGTGGGGAGATGAAGAGAGAACGATCTTGGGTGTGAAATATCTTTTATTTGGCCACTAGCGGTCTTCAGCAAATAACCTGCAGAGGGAGGCCGGTCGTGACTCCAGTCTGTTCTGTGGGCTCTGCCTCAGGGTCATAAAAGATGCTAATTGCCTGCTTCCTTGGATCACCACTCCTGATAGTGGTACTTGGCTTATGTTGAAGCTTCTGCAAGATCACTCCCAGTGTGGGACCTCCACATTAGCAGTGGCTTCTGCTCCAAGACAGGGACAGAGTGTAATCCCAGACAGCAGCCTTGAGGCCTGTTCAAGACCTAGAGTGCGCTCAGTGCCCAAGGGACTGCCTCCATTTACATTCAGCCATTTCCCTGGTTATGGAGTGAGAAGCTTGTGACTGCTGTTCTCTAATGGCACAGAGCAAAGGCGACGTTAAAATAACGGTAGGTGTGCATTTACTCTATCCTGTGAGGAACTGTATTCCTTGGAGACAGTGAATCATCCTCTTGGGATGGATGTGAAATAAGGTATCTGGGAGAGGTTTTTAAGTGACTCCGTACACTCCCCCACAGTGATACTGACTCCTGGAGTCCAGGAGCCTTTTTGGAATAGATACATAAATCCATCCCTTTATTTAATTAGTCAGCAGAGCTGGGCACTTTGGTTCCACTCTATCTATGCCAGACACCATGCTAGACTCACAGAACACAGATGACTCGATCCCAGTCCCCGTCCTTGTGGAGTTCAAGTATAGAGAAGGAGCTGCACATGAGGACAGAGTCAGTGAGGGCCAGGGATGCTGCGACAGACACTGAGGGAACAGAATAAAAAATGTGCCTGTGTGTCAGGACAGTGTCGTTTATTGACCTACACGATGATGCATGTGGGAGCAAGTGTTATCATCTACACTTTGCAGAGAAAAACACTGGGGTAGACATGTAAAGGAGCTTACGCAAGGGGACACCGATAGGGGCATGGGTGGGAGAGCTGGGACTCATCTGCTGGACCATCAAATCCTATTACCTCCTAGTGGAAGATCTCGGGCCTTGGAGCAGGACAGGCTGAGGTTCTGTTCCCAGCCGAACTTGAAGTAACTTTATTTACCTCTCTGGCTTTAGTTTCTTCCTCCATAGAATGATGCCAGTGCCTATTTCCAGTAACCCTGGAGGATTGAGTGAGATAAAGTATGAGAAGATTGGGCATAGCTTGTGTGCTTGTGATGCCATATTGTCCTAAGAGTGAGATACTATAGCCTCCAAAGACATCTGCTCATTAGCTGTGACACAAAGTGAAAAGTGGGAAATGCTATAACAGAGTATCTAGTAAGGTCACCAGAGGCCCCATAGCCTCATGGTTAAAAGCGTGATTGTTAAAAGCATGAAATTCTGCGTAACACTTGGGTTCACATTCGCACATGAAAAGATGCTCAATATCAATTGTTCTGAGGAAAATGCAGAGCAAAACCATGATGAAATATCACCTAAGACCCACTGGGATGGCTAAAGCACAAAAGACAGGCAGTCGGGAGTGTTGGCAAGAACACCTGGGAGAGAGAGGAAACCCTCCTACTTTGCAGGGGAAGGGGAAGGTGTACAGCCACTTCGGAAAAACCATTCGATAGGCCCTCAAAAAGTTAAACGTAGAGTTACCATGTGACCCAACAATTTCCCTCTTAGATATAATACTAAGAAAATTGAAAAATATTCCCACACAAAAACATGCACAAATGTTCATAGCAGCATTAGTCATAATAGCTAAAAAAATAGAAAGAACCTAAATGTCCATCTTGATGTGGGCATTTGATGTGGTATATCCATGCAGTGAAATATTATTCAGCAAAAAAAGGGACTTGAAGTACTGATACATGCTATAACATGCAATAAATAACCTTGAAAATGAGATGTGAAAGAAGCTAGTCACAAAGGCCCGCATATTGGATGACCCTATTTATATGAAATATAATTTGCCTCTAAGAATAGGCACATCTATAGAGACAGAAAATAGATTAGTGGTTGCCTAGGTCTGGTGGGCTTGGGGGAGATAGAGAGTGACTGCTAATGGATACAGGGCTCCTTTGGGGGAGATGAAAATGTTAAGGAATTGGCTAGTGGTGATGGTTGTATAGCTCTGTGAATGTACTAAATCCACTGACTTGTATACTTTAAAAAGGTAAACTGAATGGGATGGGAGTTGTATATCAGTAAAGCAGTTATTAAAAAATTTAGGCCCTGCTGTTGATGTTGAGTGTTGGTGTCAACTCTGTAGTCCAGGGCTCATTACAGAGCCTAACTCCAAGAGCAGGTGTAAGGATTAAATGGGAGATCGTAGGTAAAGCTCTTGCCACCATGACCGGTTTAGTCGATGCTTGATAATGGGTAGCGATGACGTTAATGTTTTTGCTTAAATACATGGCCTTTCTCTTGTCCACCCTGAAGCACAGGGTCAGCGGTGCTTTCAGTGAAATAAGCTGGGGATTCATGATCACTTAGGACGTGTGAACACTGACCCTCTCTAACACCTTCAAATAGCACGTGCCTCGGATGGTACGGCCTTATGGCTCTGATAGCTGTTATTTATTTCTTAACTAATATAACTGAGACCTTGCTCAAGATGTGCTCATGAAAAATTACCCTTTTAATAGTGGGACATTTAATGAGAAACTGGATTATCTACTGCATAAGTGCCCTTCATACAAATTAGCTTGGCCCTGGGTCCTAATCTAAATTGGACTCCCTACTTTTCTCCAAATGACCTAATATTTTCTTATTAATCTCTGCCCTTGCTCACCTGATCTGGCTCTGCTTCCCCTTATGAAGCGTCCTCCTTGGCAGAGCCCTGGGCCCTGACAAATGTTTCTTTGTGTCTGACTCATGGACAGTTTTTAGACATGACGTGCAGGCTGGAAACTGTTCCTTTTTTGAGCTGTTTTCCCAGTGGAGTTTTAAGGCTGCCAGTGTATTGAGCATCCACAGATTTGGGTCAGGTAAAAGACGGGGCTTTACAGGGGAGTTGGGGAGATGAGGAAAAGTCAGTCACAGTGGTGAAGAGGCCAGGCTTGAAAACACAGACCACAAGCAAACTGCAAGCCTGGGCTTCGGCGTCAGATAGATCTGGGTTCAGCTCCCACATAGTGAGTTTGAACAAGTTACTTGGTCTCTCAAACCTTCAGTTTAGAGCCCTGTCTGTAAATCCTGAATAATAGTACCCACCACTAGGATTCTTTTCTGAGGCTAAACAAGTTGGTGCATATATAGGCTTTGTACAAGACATGATAAGTGCTACCTGGTATTGCGGTTATAATTCAAGTTTGGAGAAGTCCCAAATAGTGAAAGGGATGTTAATAGTGATGAAATAGTGTCATGTGTTGAAGAGGCAGAGGTGGTATTTATGATAGAATAAGATGACCTTCCCAAGAAACAGACCAAGCCCTAGGCCACTCCTACCAAACTGTACAGAATAGTGCAAGGAGAGGTGACCTGTGGTACCATGGGCCCTGCTGTTTAGCTAAATGTCATAAAGGGTGTATCATGGCAAATGTTCTTCTCTTTATTCTTAGCTTTAGTCTCTGACATCTGCCCTCACTGAACCCTAGAGACTTAATTTTTATACTGATTATAAGTTCTCACTAATCATGTGTTATATTTGCTCTATGAAATATTATTCAAAGGCTTGAATATGCTAGGAGTCAGCAAGGATACGCTGGGAAAAACACCACCTGGGAGTTGAGGACCATGGGCCCAGGCCCGGCTCTGCAGACCTTTCTCCTCTGTGCCCTCCTGCCTTCCCATGGTATCTTCCACATGCTTCTTTTACTGGCCCACTAATACTGGTGGCAGCTACTATTTATAGAAAACCCGTGAATACACGCTTTGCACATACTATCTCATTTAAGTTACTATTCACAACAACTCTGAAAGGAGATATTTAATCTTCATGCAGCAGGCAAGGAAATTGAGGCTCAGCAGATAGTTTAGTTGGTTCACAAGTGAGAGCACTGTGACTTCAAATGAGGATGTCGGACTCTAAAGCTTATACCTTCTTATATACCCAGCACAACACACTTCTATTTGCAGTCACCAAAACGCACAACACATTTTTATTTGCAGTCACCAAAATCTTGAGCTCCCATGGGCACAGGCTTTGTCTCATTTACCTGTTGTCAGTGAGTAATAGCATCTGGCACAGAGGAGATGCTCAGTAAGGGATGGATGAATAAATGAATGAAATGCAAGTCATGTTCTGTCCTTCAAAAAGTATTGTACAGTGGTTAGCTGTTGCTGTTGTGTGTTTTTTCTATTTTAAGCATTTCCTCAAATAATACTCAACCCTGCCTTATGGAAAGGCCTTAGTTTGGCACATCAAATAGATAGAGTGAAATGGGCTGAGTTATCACTAATGTCCTCCCCTCTAAGTTTCTGGCTGATGGGGGAAGGCACGATAGAGGGGGTATAAGAAGTCAAAGTTAATGATGTTTTCGGAGATGAGTATCGGGAGGCGAGGGCATTCCAGGTTTTAAGAACCACATGTGCAATGCTCCCAACTGTAACTAGTTTGATGAGGTTAGAAATTTGAATTCTTGTGTAGTCATATGTTTTCCAACTATGTAAACTTGGACAGGCTACTTGCCTTCCCAGATCTTCATCTTTATCATCTGGAAAATGGATATGGGTTGAGTTGTTAAGAATGGGGATACAGTTTATGAAACATTTTATATGCAGCACATGCTCAGTTCACAGTAATTTTACTGTTCATATCTTATGCGGATGTGTTTGAACTTCTGGTTGATGTGTCTTAGCAAAATATTATGTTAATTACTGAGAAAGCCTGTTGCAGGGTGTGGGCACACCATACCAAGTAGTGTGGAAGTCTATTTCTTTACATACATGAATTATCAGAAGAGATATTGTAGAACCATTTTTTGATAATTGTCCCGGGTCATTACTTGATACAAAGCAATTACTCTGGAGTTTCACTATAAAACAGCACATGGAATTGGGTATAAGGAGGATCTTGGATCCTGGCCAAAGTCATATTAAACGCTAGAAATGCTAAAGCAGCTCAGTGCTAATGCCGTTCTAACAAGAATGTCAGTGGGTGATTATCATTTATTGAATACCTAGTGTGTATCAAACACTGCATTGGGTACTTTGCACATGTTGTCTGATTTATTTCCATTAATGCCCTATTGGGGGTGGTTATTTTTAACTCCTTTTTTTTCTGCCTAAGAAAACAGAAGCTGAGAGAGGAGAAGTAACTTGCCTTGAATTTTGAAAGGAGAGAGTCGGCATTTGCATCCCGAGTCCCACCGTGTTTTTCTACGTGGTCCAGTGGCCTGACCGTCCTGCCCACAGCGAGGAGCCCAGCGCGGCGCTGTGGGTGCCCACGGCCATCAGGCTGATCGCCTCCGTCTCTGAACCCTGCTCTTCTCTGTTTTAGGTCAGGATCGCAGCGAAGCCACTTTGCTAAAGAGGTTTAAAGGGGAAGGGGTCCGGTACAAGGCCAAGCTGATCGGGATTGACGAGGTTGCCGCCGCTCGGGGAGACAAGTTATGTCAAGATTCCATGATGAAGCTCAAGGTGCGGTGCGAACGTTTTACCTTAAATATCATGGGTGTCGTAGGGCTGAGAGAAATGATCACACAGTCGTTACGGGGGAAGATGTTACTTACCCATTTATCGGTAAGTTATTCACTCATTGGCTGGGTCACTGATGAACCTCCGCCTTTATTCATTGGGAAGAGATTTCAGGCATTCAGCAAACATTTGAGCACCTCCTATGTGGAGGTATTTTATGAGGCGCCGTTTGATCATTCAGTTATCACATTTTATTCAATTATATCTTCTTCATTCAATGCCTGCAAAAATAAAAGTAAAATCATCAAATTGTATAGTTCCTCAGATTTTATGAATTTTTACCACCTTATTTTAAATAAATTTTACTATATGATATATATGGTAAAAGATGCTATGTTAAGATGAAAGCTGATTTTATTCATGCTTATAACTTCTATTAATGTCCCCAAACACTATGACAAAGGGAAATATTTTTTAAGTAGTTTGTAACTAGATATTGGAATTTGGAGATATCACAAAGAGGCTTCTTATTTTAAATGCTTGAAAGAAACCTTTTCTTTGACAACTCTTAAGAAAGAAACTGGAAAAACTTTTAATATGCAAAATAAGAAAATTATAATATTAAATAGCTATTAAAAACATGCAAAAATACAATTGTTTGTTCCTAGATTGTGGTCTCTATATAGTCTGTGTTTTTTAAAGTGATCTAAAATATTTTTTAAAAATCAAATGGCTTAGCAACAACTCTATAAAATATCTTATGCATTTAAAAACGTATGATTTTACTGACTCTAGAATTCACAAAATGTTTATTGTAAAATATTTTGAAAATACAGAAAAGTATAAGGAGGAAAACTGAAATCATGCTCAATCCCACCACACAAAGAAATTCAGTGTCAACATTTTAAAAGTTTGTAATTTATAATCTCTTTGTATTTTATATACATTATATGAAGTATACATATATACGTAATATAATTGGGATTATTATTTATATAGTTTTATATTTGGCTTTTTTCTCATCTAATATATTATGAGCAATTTAAAAATCATCTTCAAATTGTCATGAGAATACAATGAGGTCAGTGTAATTTTTTTAAATGTAAGAAAAAAATAAATTTGAAAAAATGCTGGCCAAATGCCTAAAAGTATTGTATGGACAATATCTGCAGACACTGTCTATATTGCCTTTTCTTTAATATTTGCTTAATAAGCCACAGTTGTTATTTGTTTATACTATACAAATTTTGTCAGCAGTATAATATTTGCATCTAATGCTTATGTCTCTCTGAAGTCTGTCTGTAGGAATCATTATTTTTAAAAGCTCTTACTTTTCTAAGTGGCGTATACATTATTTTTATTTTTTAGCTATCACATAAGCCAACTTTATTTTAATAGTTATGTATCTATTGTAAGGTGTACTAGAAGAAGGTATAAAAGACACCCAAATTGTGATTTCACAGGCTCTCACCTTGGAAGAGGTTAATGTATCCTTTTTGATAATTAAGCAATGTTATGAGATTTTACAGCAGTCCAACAATGTGCCCTCTTCTACCAAGTTCAAATCTGATTGACAAATAAGCACCCTGGTAGGTAGCCACTCAGCAGGCGCCTGTCACAGAGCGCCCACTGGCCAGCTGCCTTCATGGAAGCACCAGGGTCAACGTGGACATGAGGCAGGAGTCGGCTTATGCTTCCTGACGGGTCATGTAAGTTAGGGCCATGTTAGCCGGACCGGACCTGACGATGACTCCCAATCTTGCACGCGTGTGTGTGTGTGTGTTACGTGCATTGAAGTGTCCCATCTGTCAACTTTATAACAGCAGGTTCCCAAAGCCCTGAGAGTTTATCCAACTATAACAGGCTCCTTTCCGATGTGCTAAACTTGAGGGGTTTTGGTTCCCAGACAATTGTGCTCACAGCCTCTTTCTCACAGGATGATCAGCTGGAGCTGGGGCCTTTTACTCCCCTGGCACATGGCACCCCGTGTGTGTAAACTCCTCCATCAGGATGCTGCCTGAGTGTGACTCCTTTCGGGAATGCCTGTGTCGGTCATTTTACACAGTGCCTAGCATAGAGCATTGCTCAATAATATCACTATTCGTAGTAGTAATAATGGCAGCTGTTAGTCACTGAGCTCTCCCCACGGGCTTCAGCCCGTGCAAAGTGCAGCGTGCGCGTAGCTCACTCTCAGGCGGCGAGAAGCGTGGTTACTCTCACCTCGCGACTGAGCCTGGAAGCTGGTGGCTCCACCTACCGATTTTCAGAACGTTTCTGACACTTGTAGTAGATTGTGTGGTCCATTTTTTCATCTGTGCTTCTCAAATCTTTACAGAGTGTTATAATAGGAGGAACTCCAACATTGGAATCTGAGAGATCGCTGTTTAAATTTCCTCTATGTCTTCTAAGTTCCTGGAGGTTTGGGATGGTCATCGGGCCCTCTGACCTATGTCTCCTCACATGTAAAATAAGGGAGGTAATTCTTACTTCCCAGGATTGTCAGATGGACTATATTATAAAACATGTAAAAAGAACTTCTACATAGTAGGTACCCAGGAAAATGTTTGATTCCCTAATTTCCAGGTTTCCAACAGTGACTTGCTAGGTCAGGTGGCTAACCCTAGGCACAGAGCCCCACGAGGCACCTACTTCCACATCTTCTGACTCCCCAACCAGAGCTGTCCCCTGACTCTGTTAGTTCTGTGTAATAGCAGTGAGTAACCTTGGGGGAGATGAGACCCGGAGGCAGCACGTGCTGTCTGGTGGCGGGCATGCTTGGACGTAGAGCAGTTTTTCAGAGTTTGGCTCAGGGCCTTGTCTCACAGGAGAAACATGTTCGATAAAGTTGGAGTTTTATTTCCCCAAAGATAGCATTGCATGGATAGTCCTCCTTGCTTTCATTTGTCACATAAAGCTACCGCCGGCAGCCCCAGCAGAAGTGCTCCTGGACCACGCATGTCTGCTCTTTTCATATTTTTTATGTTCAGCCCTATATCAGCCAGGGAGGTTTTTGATAGCTAAGTGGAACCTGGAAGGAAACGGGGGGCATTGCCTAGTCAGCACCACTGTGTGCCGGGAGTTACTACTGTTTGATGTTGCAGTGATTCTAAAACCTAGGGACTGTTGGGACTGTTTTAGAGAGACACACTGAAGCTAGATTCGACCAAAGGTGTAGCCCTCTCCGCACTATATCTGATGTCCTCACCTAGGAAGGGATTAATACACAAAGTGAGGGTGATCGAACGACCTCAAGACAATGAAAGCCCCTTGCTGTGCCTTCTGGTCATGCCTGTTGCTCTCTAACACCAGTCATTCTCGGAGACTGATACTGAGCACCTGCTATTCTGAGAGCAGCACAGACAACTCTTATCTCCTAGAAATATGAAATCAGTACTATTTTAGGCTTTACTGCACCTAAAAGCCCCAAACCATAACTGCTGGGAGTTGGACTTCATCTCGCCCTCTGCAGAGGCTAACAGTGATGAAGGGACTAGAAGCTTCAGAATTCCCAATGCAGTGTCACGGGCAGCCCTTAAGTAAATCCCTTGACCTGTCCTTACCCTCCAGGTTGTAGCCTAGCATGAAACCCATGCTTACCTATTCTTGGTCACCACAGAGGCTAATTTAGAAAGTGTCTTTACTCTTAACTTGTATCATATCAACTTAGGGGGACTCTGAGTAGCACATTCAGGTAACAGTAAGTTACTGAGAACCTCTTGCCCTCCAGGGATTGTCCTGGGCACTGGGGATAGAGCAGTGAGCAGAGTAACATCCCTACCTTTTGTGATGTTTACCTTCTAATTGATTCATATCCATACCGTCACTTTATAAAAAGTGTGGAAACAGATATATTGATAGATGGAATGCTTTTGGTAAATACTTTTTTTGAAAGCCCAGGAGTGATAGGGAAAAGAGTAAGGGACACTATAAAATGTCTGTGGGTAAATGTTATAAACCATCAACATAAACTATGATCATCAGATTTCCCCAAGCAAAAATTGAGACATGCAGTCTGGCAACAGTTATTATTTTCTTTTATCTCTAAACTGATTCATATGAAAACTTTCTCCAGAAGCATAAAAATAAAATCACATTTAGGAATATATTCCATGACTCACCGTTATCGAAAAGATTAAAACCATATGCAATGCAAAACCCAGTGAAGCTATTAATAAGGGGACTGCGGTGTGTATATCTTGGGATCTCGAATTCTGTATCTAGGCACAAAGTAGGCGTTCTATAAATCTTGGTTAGCCAGATGAATTGGTGCTCAGACATCTGTTTATACGATATTAGAACAGTGAGGATAAGTATTCCCCTAAAACATCAAGCAGATGCAAGCACATCAAGTAGGGAAACCTGGAAGGAGCAGAGAGAAAGGAGCATGTATGATTGGTGGCATCAGCTGATGGTATCTGACACACCTTTGGGACCGGAGGGCATTTTCAAATGAAAACACTACAGTAAAAGCCGTGTCTTTCCTTTCAACAGGGCGTTGTGGCTGGTGCTCGTTCCAAAGGAGAACACAAACAGAAAATCTTTTTAACCATCTCCTTTGGAGGAATCAAAATCTTTGATGAGAAGACAGGGGTAAGTGAAAGCACCACATGGCATTGTGAAATTGAATCCATTGACAGATGTGCCCTTAAAAGCCTCTCCTCACTGGGCAGGAATATCAAACAAGCATAAAAACACATAAAGCAGCTGACAAACTTGATCAATTGTGATCGTCCATCAAAGGGAGGCTTTTCCCGGACTTGGCCACAGTGTGACTGCACCATGTTTCTTACAGCATAATTGTGATAAAAGTGTCACACGGTCCTGGTAATCTAATGGGAGATTGATGAGCTTTGAAGAGTGGTGGGCAAGGGGACAGTTTAAGTTGGATTTCTTTGTGCGTTGGCAGCTTTAATGACATGCATCCTAGAGGGAAACACATCGAGCTCTTTTTGACTCGGTCAAAGCATCCAGACTCTCTTGAGTTTAACCTGTGGAACCTCGTAGATGCTGTAATCAAAAAGAATACGTGAAGTTTTCAGCCTTAAAAAGCAAACTCTATCACCGCATGCCTAGTAAATGTAAGTGCTAATATATTTGTTGAACAAAGCGAAGACGGGGTTTGTGTTTTCATCAGCCTCCCAGAGGCAATTAGCTCCCAGGTTCATCCCCAGGGCTAGCCTGACATTGTCGGGCCTGTGTATTGACGGTAAGGAGAAAACAGAAAAATATTCTATGATCTGCTTCGTTGAGAGGGCGGGAGTCAAAGGGACATATTTGTCCTTTCATGTATTCACCTCGCTGAACTTCACGAGCTAATTTATCAAGCACTGTATAAATAATACTCCACTAGCCAAGTTAATTAACCTTCACCATTTTGCATTATTTTTTTCTCCCCTTGGTTCTGACTCATATTAGGATGAAATGTAGGTAGTAGGGTGATCGTTTCACAGTAAAAGTGGGTCTTCTTGAAGAAAAGTTGCTCCTGAAGAGTTAGCCACAGGACAGGGACGGGCGCGCCCAGGTGCTTAGCAGCTCGCTTCGCAAAAGCCAAGGGGTGGAAGGACCCAGGCGACCATCTGGGGACAAGCAAATAGAACAGTTAGGTGGACTGCCTTGTGTGCGAGTGAGTTCACCGTTGCTGGGAGTATTCAAGAAACAGCCATCCGATGGGGAAGCTGTGGAAGGGAGTCAAGTAGAAATGAGGTTCTGAGCAAAGTCACATCTAAGGTGATGACTGAGACTAGTTTTAAGATTCTGTGTCTTCCTCAAAGTCATTCCTGTCAGTATGATTTATCTTCAGATAAATGGAGGTTTTACAAAACCTTCAGTGGAGATCATGAGCAGGAACAGCTTCCTAAACCTTTGTCATTGCCCAGCAGGGGACCGACTGAATTGTGCAGGATAAGAGTCTAAGTGAAGTATTCTATCCTAAATATCAAAGAAATGGAAAACTGGGTCTCTGTCATTTGGAATGACCGATTTTAGTTGTTTATCATGTCTGAAGTATTTCTGCTCAAGCTTGACTGCAGGTTTTTTTTTTTTTTTAAAAAGCCAAGAAAAGAAACATTTGCAGAACGTGACAATAGTTAGAATTTTAAAATCCAAAAGCTGTCAAAAATGTTTTGATCCCAATTAAAGAGACCCTTTGCAGCAATTTACACCTTGTCTTGAATTTCAAACGATTCTTGATCTCGATCCTTATATGAGTGAATTTTGTTTTATTATTAGCATGTTGCAGGGGATAAGTCAATATTGAAAGCTGTTCCTATTTTCAGATATGGAGATATTGGTAATATGTCAAAGGAATCAGTGAAAAGGCAGGAAATGTCATATGTAAATTCGTCGTTGTTGGTAATAGCAGGGGCAATATCAAATCGGGAACAGCTTCATAGCAATATGTTATTAGGTCCTCAAATCAGACCAGTGGACACCGAGGCAAAAGTGATGTCATGTTTATCTTGCAGATAAGGAAACGGGTTCTGGAAGTGGTCCCTGCCTTGGCTGCAGACCCAGAGTAGACTTTCCAACTCCAAATCCTGTGTCTCTTTCCAAGGAAACTCATTGAACTCACATCTCTACCCATTTACAGTTTTATTCCATAGAATTGTTATAACTTTATGCCATAAAAAATCGTAAATATTGCAGGACCCTAAAATAAGCCTGTTTCTCAGGTAGAGGACAGGGATCTGCATCATCTTTTCCAGATGATGTAGCCTCTTATTGCTGCGGTCACTGCAGACTGTTGGCAGGGGAACCAGGACGGGTCATGCAGCTGTGTGTCGATCGCCTGTCCTCCGCCGTGTGGCACTGCTTCCTGGGGCGTCACAGATGTATAATGTGTGGTCCTTGCCCCTGAAGTGGTCACAGTCGGGGGGTGAAAGCAGACTCACAAATTGAAGGGACAGCTGCTGAGACACAGGTGTGAATGGAGTTGTCAGTGCTCGGGGCATCGGGACCGGGCTTTGCCTAGAATAGGAGGGAAGGTTTTTACAGAAAAGGGCTCACTGATTTGGCCGTGGAGGAATAAGTTGGGGAGGACCAGATGAGCAGGTCAGGAAAGAGAAAACTGTATTTCTAAATGCACAACTGTCTAAAAGATAAAAATATGTGGGCTCATTCATTCCTCCCCTGAGGAAGCACTCGCTGAGCCCCTATCTAAACACACAGGTGAACAGGCCGTATTTTTTTGTTCATAACTTTATCTATCTGATTTACTTAATGATGTCCATATAGGTGATACTGCACAAAAAGTGGACTTACTGCTTGAGAACGGGCAGATGCACCCAGGATACCCAGGGCACAGCAGGGGAGATGGGGAGAATGGCCCAGGATAGAATATTGCCCATCATAGTAGAGGGGTCATGGTGTTTGAAATGCTGTGTGACTTTCTAATGTCTTAGGTAAATAAAACACCTGTTTTCTAACTACCTGAATCTAAAACCTTGCTCTATTTTAAATGTAAGCCACGTATTTCTGTACCATATTCAGAACATCGAATTTCCCAGAAATGCAACTAAACTGAGAGAAGGATGTGCCTTGTTTTGTCGGAACCTCATTAAGAGTCGTTCATCATTTTGGAAGACCAAGCCACTGTGATGCGCTTTATAGTTGAGTTACCAACTCAGCACTGCTGGATCTATTTCATATTCACCATAACTCAACTTACGTGGCTCTTCTTTAAAAATGTCAAATATAAAGAAAACAGTGTCAACAGTATTGAGTTGAATACTCTCTTAAACCCAAATTTATTCATTATAAGAAAGTGCACACATATATCACTGTCATTATGTTCTTTTATTGTAGTTGTAACTTAAGTACATAGGAATCCACATTATTTTTTTAACCAGAAATCATATTCTTCCCTTTTTCCTTTATGTTATAATTAGGCCATCTTGATTTGTCTAAACTTTATATGTGTAGATAGATTATATAATCACTTTAGATAATGAAGGAAGAATAACAAAATATTTGTTTTAAAAAGGAGTTGTTGAGTCAGATGAGGTGAAGAACTCCTGTCTAGACCCTGCTACCATTTTCATTGGTTCATTCATTCATTCATTCATGCTCCACATGCTTATTGAGCAAAAGGGGCATTCTACTTGGAGGATGGAGATGAACCAGTCTGAAACTTTTCCTTCGAGGAACTTACAGGAGGTAAGGCATATATAAATAGCTATAATTCATAGCAAGAATAATGAATACAAGAAGAGAAAGAGGTAAAATTATCATGAGAGTTCACAAGAAGAAATGATTTCTTTCAGCTGAAAACATATGGACTGATTTAGGACAAGGTTAAACCTCGAAAATGGTCAGGGTTTGAAGTTGGAGATAGAAGAAGACCAGTGTCCAGGCAAAGGGAGTGTTGACTAGGACCCTGCAGGGGGAAGGTCATGAAGGAGGGCAGGCGTGGAGAAAAGCGGGGTGTCGGTGTTTCCGCATAGGAGGAGGTGCGGTGGCTCAGTGACAGATGCACCGAGAAGGTAGGCCCGGGCCGCATGGTAGGGCCAGGAACATCCAACCAGAGACTTTTGATTGACTCATGTTTGTTACAGCCTCAGTTATGATTCAATGTGCTCTGTGGCCCTGAAGCTGTACCAGATATACAGAGGGACAGGGACAGTGACTGTAAGGCCACCCTTAGCTTTTAAGATGCCTTTGTGCAAATGACTCGTTGCCGTTTGTTGGGAAACCGTTGCAGTCACTGTGCACGTTGATGACCATACTGTGGCGTTTCCCCTGAGAGCCCTGCAGTGCGCGCCCTGCCTGGCTGTGCGCAGCAGATCAGGGGCATCGTCAGTGCGTGAGCAGAAGGTCTTGCTGTTTCCCGTGCACACCGTTCACAGCCCAGCTTTCGTGATTTGCTCAGGGTGACCCCTCCACTTGGAATGTCCTTTGCTCTTTTTACCCAGTGAGCGTGTCCTCATTTCTCAGGGTTCAGTAATGTCAACAACGACCACAACAGCAACACAGCGCAATTATCATTTATCAAAACGATTATCACTTCTCAAGCCCAGCTGTTTTATTAGAGTAAGTGCTTACACGTTTCATGCCAGGTCTGTCTGAATCCACAGCCCACACTGCTCACCAGTAAGTCACTGGTCCCAGATAGTGGATGCAGTGGGAGGAGCATGGACTGCAGATCCAGACTGCCCTGGGTCTAGTCCTGACCACTGTGTGGTTGTAAAGCAATGTTTCTTAGTGACTCGTGCCTCTTTTCCTCAACTGTACAATGGAAATAATGATAATACCTATGTTTAGGGTCAGCGTAAGACTAAATGAGCATTTAATTCAATTCCTTAAGACTTACGATAGTGTCTTATATAGTAAAAAACTCTAGGTGTTAAATAATATTATATTATTAGCTGTACTGTCCCCTCGCTGGCCCAGACTTCCTTGGCAGAATTAATTCCTTTTAATGCTCCTGGAGCCTCCCCTTCTCGCCTTTGTCATAGCCCATGATCGTCCGTATCGTAGTGAGTTCACTCACACTGCCCTCTGCCCACATACCCCCAGCATACCCTGTCTCATCCATCGCTCTATCTGCGGGTTGTCGCATAGGGCCTGTCATGTGACAGTGATGCTAACTGGACACTGAAGGAAAGAGGGTAGGCAGTCAGGGAGGGATGGAAACAAAGAGAGGGAAGGAAGCGGAAGTAATACGTCAAGTTATAATGAAATGCTAGTTGTCTGGAGCAGGTATTGGAGCCCAAGATGCTACATACCCAACATGCTAATTTTGCCAGATGGGCGGTAAGTACAGAACGAATATGTGCGTGACTCAGAGTTGCCCAGTCCTAGGATGTCAGGGGTGGATGTTTCCTTGGGCATCCACTAGCCCACTCATTAACCAAGGAAGAAACCTAGGGCCCAAAGAAGGTGCTGCCCTAGGCTTCCCAGCAAGTTACATGCAAACTGCCCGGGTTGAGCATCACCCTCCGTCGTCACTGCACAGGAGGTGGGAAGGGTCCTCGCTCCCCTTCCACTTTCTTCTTTGGCCTTTCTTTCCTCCTGACAGCCTTTCGCCCCCTTTCCCATCTCCATACTCTTTGTTCGTTCTCTTCAGTGTTCAGGCTCCCACATGCCTGACAACAGCCCCAGATCCATTTTAATATCAAAGAGACTGAACATCTAAGGGGAAAAATTGGGTCTCCGGATGTTTAGTGTCTTGTTGGATGATATTGAATTTTAATTTATCACCATAAAAAAATCAATTTATAGCTCAAAACCAACATTTTTTTAGAAATCGGAACTGTCAGGAAGCTGCCTCTGTAAGATAACTTAGACAGGGGATAATTCATGTCAGGGGAAAAGTGTGTTCACATCACCCTGCAAAGTGAGACCATGATTGTTTTCAAGCAGCTTCGGTAAACTCAGAAACGGGACTTCTTGCCCATAATAATCATTTTTATCAATTTTGGTCTTTAAGGCAGTAAAGAGGTAATATTCTCTGTACTGGCTGCTTTCACATGCTTGGTCTCATTAAATTGAATCCCATAAGAACTCAGCTAAGAAAGTATTATTATTCCCATTAAACAGATGAGGAAACTGAGACCCAGAGAGGGTAAGGGACCAGCACAAAGCCAAATATTCCACAAATTGCAGAGCTGGGAACTGACCCCAGAATGCATGGGGGTTAAGCCCATGTTCTTTGCCATCCTGTGGTGGTGTCTGTCCCCTTCAAGGGTACAGTAGGGCCTCTGCTGAGCAAGTGGCCATTCATTTGCTCTGGAGGGGAAAATTCAAACTGGCCTTCGGGCTGTCATTATGCAGACCAGCCAAGTGACTGAAGGTTCATCAGCTACTATTTAGGTCTCTGAAGGTGTGTGAGCCCCTTGGTCTCTAAGTTGCAGAGCTTGAATACACAGTGTGACATTGGGTGTAGTCCCTCTGCTTATTCTCTGTGACTCTGTGTCCTGATCTAGGAGCTCAGGGTCATTCTACAGGCTTTTCCTTAAAAGTCCAGATAGTAAACATGGTGAGCCCTATGTTTACTTTTGCTATAAGAATGGGAAAGCCACAACAGACAATATGTAAACAAGCTGGGCTGAGTTCCAATAAAACTTTATTTGTAAAAACACCTGGTTGGCCCACGAGCTGTCGTTCGCTGGCTCTGTTCTGGGTGATTATTAAAGAAGCTCCTAATTATCTCATTCAGACCCCACGATGAGCACTGGAGAAGAGTGGGATGAGCACAAGCTAGAGACGGTTGTTTATCTCTGGGCCCTTTGTACACTGCTCTCTGGTGGCCGACTTTTGGAATAGGCATAGGAGCACTTGTTATAAACCTTGAAGATAAATATTCAGCTCTGAGGAATTGTATTAGTTGTTGAGCACTGATTGCCAGACGCTGTGCTAAGTGCCTCGCGTAAAGTTTTGCCATTGAGTTCTTGCAATCCATCTATTAGTTATGTATTATTATTCCCATCTTACAGATAAGTGACTGAGGCTCAGGGAGTTTAGGTGTCTTGCCTGGGACTACTGTTACATTTTTACCTGTTCATTCATTCAACAAATACTCACTGAGTACCTGCGATGTGTCAAACAGTATTCTCAGGAATGTGCATATGCTGGTGAGTAAAGAGAAAGTCCCTACCTTATGGAGTTTGCTTTATGATGTGGGGAGTCAGAGAAGACACAGTAGACATACATGACTGATTTACTCTGGTTAAAAGTAACAAGTGCTCTGAACAAAGAAAAAACTCAAGCAAGGCCGTGGCATTTCTCCACCATGCTCTGTGTCCTTGCAGGAGGCCTGTGACATACATGCATTGTAAATCACAACTGTTACCTGCTCTGGGAGCTTCCTGTCATTGTGAGGGTCAGCTGAGTAATGGAGAAAGACACATCTGAAAATTCTCATCCAAATTCCAAGAGCCGTTGCACGATAAATCAGAGCTGTCTGTTTGGGTGTGTCTGCTTTTATTTAGACAACGGAATGCTTCCTTTGGGGTCTGCTGTTGATTATTTCCTATCTCGTGCATTTGTTTAAATTTTAATTTAGAACTCATTTTCCGTGAGTGTGCCTTGGTTATTTAATAGGTGCTTCTGTTTGTGCGAGAGCTGTGTGTATGGAAATGGTGATACAGGAGCAATTACGTGCAGCACCGACTCGATGGCTGTGCACTTCTCTGGAGTCTCAGTGGCGGCCCGAGATGGAGCAGCATTAATAGTTCTGGGTACAATAAAGGAATGTGTGTCATGGAAAGCGAGGAGTTGGGTCCAGGTGAGAGCCCAGTAAAATTCACCTCTCGGGAGAGGGTTCTGTCTTGGGAAGTGTACGTGGTGGGACCTGTGTGCCAGGCGACCTCTGTCACGGAAAACGGTCTGTGTTGATGTAGAAGGCCTGGATTTGAATTGTCACGCAGTCACAGCAAGTGCAGGTTGAACTGTAATGATAAAAACGACAGTGACAATAATAATGAAAACACTTACTGTTGTCCCAGATCTTACGTACATCTCATGTCATACTTTTATAAATCACCAAACCTCTTAGTGGCTCAGTGTTCTCTGGAGTTTGA
Source organism: Miniopterus natalensis (assembly GCF_054644295.1). Lineage (NCBI taxonomy): Eukaryota > Metazoa > Chordata > Mammalia > Chiroptera > Miniopteridae > Miniopterus > Miniopterus natalensis. The sequence continues at coordinate 34,125,349 of NC_142089.1, read as the reverse complement.
GAGCAGTAATTAGCTAGCCAATCTTTACAACAATCCTGCAAAATAGAGGCATTATTTGTTTTTTACACAAGATGACACTGAGCTCAGAGAGGTGCAGTGAATTGCCAAGAAGTCGCAGTGAGAGGGGCTGTGCCCACATTCTCGCACGCCGCCAGTCTGCTGGAGAAACAGAGAAACTGGTGTGTGAGTGCATCTTACACTGATAGTTAGATGGTACCTGGAACAAAACACTTGAGTGGTTTCCTGGTTTACTTTTCCATCAGTTCCTATAGTTAATGATTACGTATATTTTTAAATCTCATATGAACAGCGAGGTGAATCCAGTGCCCTCACTGTCTATCTTATACTCACTACTTCTTTCTTGCACCTTTCCCAGCTTTGCTATAGACTGAGAACATTTGCATGTCCCAATTACTTGCAAATATGAAAGGTGGGGGAGAATTTTAAACAAATAAACAAATGCTCCTCGGAGAAATTGAAAGGCAGGGGTTTCTGACCTGGTCATTCTTGTACCTCCCACCTTCTGGCACGTGGTAAGCTCCCAGCAGCTGTTTGTGGAATTGCATGGAACTCCTCACTTAGAAGTCAAGCAGCCCCTGACTCCCCTCCTCTAGCTGTGCTCACCCAGAACCTTTGGCCATTCTGACTGGCATCTACATCCTATCAACAGTCATCTTCCCCGAGAAAGAAAATAGCAGCTCCTTCTCCTCTGCTGGTGGCCTTCAGTGACACAACCCATTTTACTCCAGCCACATCTGTCCTTCCCTGCTTCCTTCAACTTCTAGATCAGCAATTTTTAACCGGTGGGCAGCAAGAGTTTTTAAAACATGCAATAGCTGACTGTTTAGTCAGGGACACTGATCTCTTTTCCCTTAGATTGTCAAATAAAGAAATGACAGCGGCCGGCACCACAGTAGCCATCCAGTGTGAATGAATCAAAATTATACCTAATTTTTTAGGTATAAAATGGCAAAAAAATGGAATTTTGGTGTGCCACAGAATTTTAGTAATTAATGTATGTGTTTCATTAGTTGAAAAAGGTTGAAAATCACTGTCGTAGATGAACAGGTTGTATAATGTGTACTAAAGGCTGCATATATATTTAATCTCACCTTCCAGTGTTATTAATGGCCTTAATACAACATAGCTAATTCTCCCCACTTTCCTTTCTGTTTCCCCATCCAGCTTGCCTTTGCCTTTATCTTTTCCTTATTTTTTTTTCTCCTGCTCTCATGTGTATGTAGATACAGTCACTTTTTTCTATGGCCATGTGTATTTTTCAGACATTATGAAGTACCTCCTATATGTAAGATATAAAGTATAACCTTCAATAAAAGAAATTTATTATGCAAACTGAGGGAAAGGTAGGCGCTAATGAAGGGTAGGAAAGGAACCAACATTTATTGAGCACCTACTCTATTTGTATCCCTACACTAAGATTGCTGTATAAGGTCCTGGAGGGCATAAATCCTTTCTTTCTTCCGCCCATCCTATGCCCTGCCGGAATGGGGAGTGCTTCCCTTGGGCGCGAGTCCCTTCAGGGACCTGTGGGGTCCCCACCTCAGAATTCTGATGGTTGGGCACCCTGGGTCCTGGGGCACGTGCAAGCAGGTTTTGATCCAAAGGATGAGAGAGAGAGCCTCGCAGAGCTGGTGAGGTGAGGGATAACCTGGGAGTGACCTAGCTACTGTGCTGAATGGATCACACACTGTCTCACTCAGTCCTTGCAGTGACACCAGGGACCAGGGGTGCTACTGGCCCCAGTCTCCGGAGGAGCCATGAACGTCGGGTCTGGAGGACAAGAGCGATGCTCTAGGCACTGAGCCCAAGGGCCACGGGCCTGTAGTGCACGTGGCTCGGGCCTGCGCCCGCACAGGCTTGCGGTGAGCCCAGCACCGGGCGCAGCGCCCAGCTCCGGCTGCAGCCGCTCTCCGCCCTGCCTCGGCCGAGCGTTTCCATGCGCTCACCGCCGGCCTCGGTCCCAGGGCCCAGGGACTTGCCTGCCAGACTGAATGTGCCTTCTTAAACTATTTAGGAAATCAGGAGAGTCCAGATCTGCAAGATATTACCGGGGCAGCATGGCCTTAATATTTAAATAGGAAACGCCTGCTCCTCCAGAGACTGAGGTCTGAATTTTTCATGATGTCTAAGAGATGTGCAGACTGTTTCGAAATTCTATATTTAAAATTGAGAAAATAAAGATTGTACTGTCAATTGTCTAAACTCAAGACGGCCATAACCTCACTTTTGAGGAGAAAGCACTTCATCTTCTACATAAATGGGCCCGAGGGGAGCGCCTGGGACTCGGATACGGCGATGCATCACCTGGTGACTGCGGTGTGACACGCCACCCGCGTGAATAGCGCGCCCGCCCTTTCACGTTCGTTTCTGCGCTGCCCAAGCCTGTGCTTATTCCCCCGCCCATCCGCCGCCTCTGGCATCTACCCGAGCACTTCACCAAAACTTCTTCATCGGGTACAGTGATAAAAAGGATCTCATGTACGAGAATTTCTTTGTAGTTTGGCAAAAACTTCCACTCTTTTTCTCACAACTGGTTTCACATTAGTCTTACGAGACATGTACTACACCTGCAGCTTTACCGGTGACAGACCCAGGGGCCCCAAGTCACACAGTGATAATTGATGGAGCATAATCCTTATTTGTATTTGATGCCTTTTCTACTTAGAGAAGTAGCAAATATTTATTATAGAAAATTTACAAAATAAAGAAAAGTTGTAAAGAAGAGATACAAATTATCTGAAATGCCACCTCTTAGACACAAACCCAGTCAGCATTTTGATGTATATAGCACCAGGGTTCTTTACACAACCATCGTTTTTGTCAAAATAGAAATTATACTGTACATGCTGCTTTGTAACATACTTTTTTCATTACCTACATCTTTTCTTTAAGTAATTCATATAACATCATTTTAAGTCACTATAAGGCATTCTAGCATATGAGTGAAGCATAATAAACACCATGTGGTTAGTAGCTGCATTTTTGGGAACATCTTTATACTCATATATGATGATTGGGTCAACACATATATATTTTTTTATTTTGGTCAAATTGTGTTCTAGAAAATACTGCCGGATGTACAAATACTATCTGTTTCACTACATAATTGTCATCATGGAGTATTACCATTCCTTTTAAAAAATAAAGTTTTAAGCTTTTTGATATTAAACTTTAGTTTAAGTGACTGTCTTAACTTCATTATCTGCCCACGATAGTCATTATAGGAAAGCAATATAATTGTAGAGTCTTTTATGCTGATAAGAATAATAGCCCTTTGGCTTTACCTGCAAATCCGCATGATGCCAAAGGGCATTGAGAATGGGCTGAAATGGGATTTCTCATAGACTTTGACTTATTAACCCTCAAGGCGTTACCTGTCTAGACCACCATTTTGCCCTTGGTAGAACACTTTCTCTGGCCCGTGTTTAGGGCAATATTACCAATTCTTCATGTGTGCATAAATGTCACCAAGGGGAGAAAACTTGACCATCATTGTTATTATAATTTAAGATTTCTGATCTTTGACCTTCATGCAGAATAAAATGTATTTATATGTGCATTCCCACACGCAAAGCTTGCCATCTTGGGCAGGTCATCACCACTCTGCACCTAAGTTTCTCAGGTATTAGATGGACATGGGGATAACTTTGGTCTTCTTTGGAGGTCTGTTGCAATAATTCAGGGAGGGAGAACGCATGTTAAAGTTCTTAACCAGTGAGTTCTCCTTGATGATGTACATTACTTTTGTCATAAGAGAAGAATAAAGTTGGCATTCGGCAAATGTCTAGGAGTTAATAAACTCTTTTGATGTTCTTCATTCTGATAACTTTGTGTAAGTTATGGAGAATGGGTGTACTGAGCAAAGGAACGCAGCCGAGGTGCTGTCCGAATTCAGAACTAGTGAGGTCTGGAATAACGAGATTTCCCCTGGCCACCTCCGGGATGGCTCCAGTGCCCTGGAGGTACTCATCAGTTTGGTTGTCTGCCCATAGCACTGACATTCCTACTGCTTGGTCAGGTCTACTGGGGAGCAGAATGCACCTTAAAGGTCATCTCTCCAGCCTCAGAGTCCTTTCCACATAAATCTGCTTTGGCTTTATTTCCTTTTATGAAACTACATGGATATCATTGGGACAGTTGAAGGTAACTATTCCATAGAGTATAAAATTCCATCCTTAAAAACTGGAGCTCCTGTCAGCACCTTGGAGAAGTCCTGCTTTCCTTTTCCTGATACTCTCATCTGTAAAAATTAAGTTCTAGCAAATGTTTGCAGAGCATGTACAGTGCACCAGGCCCTGGGGTGCGAAGAAGAGTCAGAGAAACTCTGCTCCCCACGGGACCCCTGATCTCGCCGCTGAGTAAGCAGCCAATTACGCAACAGTGTGATCAGCAAGATCACGGTGCAGTCGCCTCACTTCAAGTTCATACGTGTGCGCTTCTGTGTTAACGACCTGCAAAGGAAAGCAAACAGAATCCCTCCGATTACACGAGCCGGTGATATTTAAGTGACTCATGTGGGAAGCGCTGGTGAAGTAGAGCTGTAGGGCAGAGGCACTGCGCGGGGAGCAGGACCACAGGCTGATCGTTTCAGAGGGGAAGCCCCCTCGGCCTCCTCTCCTGCTGACCCCACGGCCAAAGGGAACCCATGTCAGTTCACAATACGCCAGTCTTTCTTGGCCTTTGCACATGCTGTGCTTGTGTTTTGTTTCATTTTTCTGCCTAGAACTTTCTTCCCCTTGCTCTGTCCTTCCCACGCTCCCTTCACCCCTTCCTCTATCTTGCTGACTCCAGTTTATCCCATAGGCCATTCGGCTCAGACACCTTCTCAGGAATCTAAGTTAGAGATCCTTTGACTATACTTTCATATACCAACCACTTCTGTTATAATACTTATTAAAATGTGTTATACAAAAAGTGGAAGAAACCCAAGAGCCCGTCAGTGGATGAATGGGTAAACAAAATATGGGATATACATGCAGTGGAATATTATTCAGCCTTGAAAAGGAAGGACATTTGGGCACATGCTACAACATGGATGAACCTTGAAGACATTATGCCGAGTGAAATAAGCGAGTCCCAAAATGACAAATATTGTATGATTTCTCTTACAAGAGATTCCTAGAGTAGTCAAATGCATAGAGACAGAAAGTAGAACGGTGGTTGCCAGGGGCTGGGAGGAGGCAGTGGGGGAAGGGGGTGCGTGTTTAATGGGTACAGAGTTGCGGCTGGGGAAGACGAGAGGGCAATGGAGATGGCTGGTGGTGACGGTTGCATAACAGTATAAATGTTTTTAATGCCACTGAACTGTACACCTGAAAAAGGTTAAAAGGTAGTTTGCATGTTAACTTTCGTCACAATAAATGTGTTACCGTTGCGTGTATCACAGCAGTACACCTTCTAGTACCTGTGCTCCCTTAAGAGCAGGGACCATGGGTTTTTACCAGTTACTCTCGGTGCTAAGCACACAACTTGCACACAGTAGGTACTCACTTAAAAAAAGGAGTTGAAAAATTAATAAATGTAGAAGTGGTCTACTATCACTCGATCAGACTAATGCCTTCTAATTTTATTGATACGGAAAGTCAGAGAGGCGTGGCCTTACTCAATTCACACAGCTGGTAGATGTCCGGGTCAGTGTGGACCCCAGATATTGTCAGCCTCCATCCAAAAATACTGTTTTCATTGCGCCAGCCTTTGTTTGCCTTCGCGTTCTACACACAGTCAGATAGAACCACAGGAGGCAGATGCACATAAATAAACCTGAAATGTCATGCTTTCAATTAAAAATAATGTTAGGAGACTGAAAAGAAAATGGAAAAAGGAAGGGGAGAGAACAAGGCTGACAGAAGACTGTCCCTGGGATACTGTCACTTTTCATTTGTTTTTTATTTTTTCCAGCCTCTTGCCATATAACCAAAAGCGTTGGAATGGGGAGATTGATTGGGCAGTCGGCTCTTTCCCAAGGGCTGTAAGGGAATCCCAGTCTCTTAGGTAATGTAACCTGGGAGGGGGTTTTGCTGTAGGGAGCAGCCCACATGGCTGGGGATGGACAAGATGATTTAACAGGCCTCTTCCTGCCCTAATTGCTAATCTTCCTTTGGGGACCCCCTTCCCGTGCTGCATTAAAGACTCCATTAATTTGTTTATATATAAATTCAAGCTACTTCTGTTCTGTCACTCTTCTGAGAGGCTCCCATTCAAGAGCCCCTGGCTTGTACCACCCATTAGGATTTACTGATAAGAAAGATGCATTATGCATTTTATTGCCTTGTCTATGGAGCACATGTGACAACTATAAAGTACGTTCATGTGTAGTATGAATAACTGTCAGGGTAATTGATAAAGTAGCCTGTAATAAAGGTAGCTAGCATGGCATTCTTAGATACTGAGGTCTCTAAGTGCTCAAGAGGAGGGGGGAAAGGCACTCAATAAATCTAGTCTTTCAGAAATTACTGGCATTCAAAAGAAAAAATAGCCAACCAGAATCCTTAGGCCTGCATTTCACTTTAAAGTATAATTATTTTATGTTGCAATTCATATCTGCTGACACATGGGAATCAACTCAAGTAAAGGAATGCCATAAATCTTGCATTGTTTGGATGAGGCACGTGTTGGCAGCGCTGAAACAAGTCTGGGAGGAGGCTGCCCCTGTGTGTAAATAGTTTAAGAGAATCCAGTGGCTAGAAAAGATGTAGGACCGGTCAAGACAAATGGTCCACCATCAGCCACCCAGCCTGTTGGAAATATCCAAAGAAGTGAGAGGCTCAATACTGCATCCTTGTAGACGAATTGCAGGTGGCCATTATAATAATATTAATACCAGTATAGCCAACACTGTCACCTACGGGGCTTCCACTAAGTGCCAGCTACCTAAGTATACTGGCCTTTCATCCTCAAAACAGTTCTACATGGGAGGTAGCTGCATTATCTAGGACACGTTATTTAACTTCTCTGTAGCCCAGATTATTCATTCGGTATTGCAAATAATGCTAATAACTCTCAAAGGGTTGCGGAGAGAATGAAACTAAGTCATTTGTGGAAAGTGCCTGGGTCGGTGCCTGACACACAGTAAGTGCTCAGAGCTATGAGCTGACATACCATTTTCACTTTAAAGTTAAGGAAACCAGCCACAGAGAGATTAAGGACCTTGCCCAAGGTGGCTGATGGAAGGTTTGAACCTGGGTGGTGGTTTTTTTATTCCAAAGCCAAAATTCATTCTACATTTGCTGCTGTCCGCTACGTGTTCCCCGTGTTAACATCTCGCCTCGGTCCTTGCCTGACTTTGAGCATGGAAGGCTGGGGGTTTTTCTTCTGTACATCCCAGTAGCGCCCCAGCCTGTGCGAAGCTGAGGGACCGGATGGAGCACCCTCCTTCGCCTGGGATCTGCTAGCAGGGTAGTGCATGTGGTGACTTGTCCAGATGTGACTTAACGTGGCCCCTCCAGACTGCCAGTCTCTTTTTGCAGTAAGACCTACTCTTCCTGTTCCCCCGTGAAAACCTGCTGGATGTTGTAGCAGCTCTAAACTTTTACTGGAGAGTCTGTTTGAATGATGCCTAACCCCTGTTGACCCTGGCCGTGGTTGTATTTTTCTCCTCCAGCTGTTTTGCAATTGAACTTTGTCTTGGGAACTGGAGAACTATAGGAGTCAGGTCCAGGATACAGGCCACCGCCGTATTCCTTTACCTATGTTCCTTGCAGTAAATGATGAATGTCAACTCCTCCTCTAGGCTGTGCTTCCTGGACAGTCCCTGGGCTCCTGTTTCCACAGCTGTCCCAGGATGTATTCCTCAGCTCTGACTGCACATCCACCGAGCCAGCAGGGCCGTGGGTCACAGAGCAACATGCTGAGGCCATGGCAGGACTGGCCCATCACCCTCCTTCCCCATGCCTTCTTCAAAACCCTGCCATCTTCACGAGACTTTCATCACAAGGGCTGGAGGGGAAGTGGACTTTCACATTTAAGAAAGATTTTTTAGCCTGAGGGGGCAAATAAACCAGCTTAGAAGCAAAATCAGTGCTTGAACCAATAAAGGATCAGTGGAGGGAATACGTGTTCAATGCCAGTTCCATGTGTGACTTGTATTATCTAAGCAGGTTATACAGATGCCCTGGAACTCAGTTTTTTCACTTGTAAATAATCATACGTACCACACTGCGGACTAAAGTAGATTCTGCATGTCAGAAATACCTTGAAAACTGCAAAATGCCCTGCAGAATGTTCATTGCTGCAAAGAGAGAGAGTGAACTATAAGAACCAAAGAGAAGTTTATGATGTAGCTGTACAACTAACCAGCTGTGTGATCTTGGGTGATTAACAAGTGAGCCTCATTGTCTTCATCTATAAAATGGGTGAAATAATCTTACTATTCCACACCTGTTTCACAGAGTGATTGTCAGGCTCCACTATGATGCAACTGAAAGTATATGTTAAAAAACTGAACTCTAGGTTTGATCTCTGGCCCTGGGGTGATGTGTGCAGGAGGCAGCCAATCGATGTGTCTCTATCCCATGGATGTTTCTCTCTCTCTCTCTCCCTCTCTTCCTTTCTCTCTCACTCCCTCTCTCTGTCCCTCCTTTCCACTCTTTCTAAAAAAGAATCTATGGAGCCTGGCCAGCATGGCTCAGAAGTTGAGCACCAACCTATGATCCAGGACATCAAGGTTCAATTCCTGGTCAGGGCACAGGCCCAGGTTGCAGGTTCGATCCCCAGTGGGGGGGGGTGCAGGAGGCAGCCAGTCAGTGACTCTCTCATCATTGATGTTTCTCTCTCCCTCTCCCTTCCTCTCTCTGTAATCAATAAAAACTTAAAAAGAAAATCAATGGAAAATATCCTCCGTGGGGATTAACCAAAAAAAAGATAAAATTGAACTCTAAAGCACTCTGCAGCTGTTAGCCACAGTGCTTAGTATAGGAACAGCCACCCAGCGGAGAGTCTCACCATTGTCCTTGCACGTCCAAAGGGCACCTTTGTGAATGTAGCCCGTTTCCCATGGAGAAACCCTTACTTTTCACTACAGGGAGATTTCCAGCTTTGTCAGCCAAATGACTCTTCTCATACCCCAGTTGGAGCTGGAATAGAGGAAGCAGAAGCCAGCGGCAGGAATCACTGGGCTTTTTCCGCGTAGGTACAAATTAGAAGAGCGGGGCCTGTCCTTGCCTCCCATTTTGCTGTCTGCCCGACGACGTTTGCGCTGTGCTGGGATGAAGTAACTGAGATCCCTGTTCAGGATAAATGCTAGTTCTGCTTTGTACCCAAAGATATATGCCAGGACATAAAAAGAACTCTCTCCATGGTGCTCCTGTTAATTCCTGGTGGTTATAGGGAGCCGTAAAAAGCCACCTAATTACCTCTTCTCCCTGCTGTATATTTCACAGATGGCAGGTATCTTAGTAGGCTCAGCATTAAGCCTGGCATTAAAACCACTGGGCTATAATCTTCTCTTTTTTTTTTTTACCCTTCTTGTAACCATCTGCTTGATCTGTGAGAGAGAATATTGCCCCAAGAACTACTTTGATCCTCGGCTCCTTTATCCTTGTGGGAGTGGAGGAGACGCTGAGTTGTCCCCTTTGCCTCTGCTGGCATCCCTTTGGCCCCTTGCAAAATGAGGGCAGTCACTGGACTGACTTCGAAAGAAGCCTGCCGTCCTGCATGCAGTAGGGCCGCAGGAGGCAGTGAGGGCCCAGCCCGCTTTCTGAGCTAACCTGTGTGCAAGGGCCCAGCACTCCAAGGTGAGAACCACACCTGCCGCACTGTGCAGACAGTGGGTACGTGCCATTGACAGGTTCACGATGCGCTAGGCCGTGCATGAGTGGAGGGAGACGGGCTAGCATTCCCACGTAACAGCTGAGCTGTGGAGGCAGAACTCCCGTTTTCCGTATCGCCTTTTCCTGCTGAACAGTGTTCCCCCGGGCCTAATGAGTTTTCCTTCACCAGCTTGGTAATCAGGCTCTTTGAAGAGAGACTCCAGCTCAGCTCAACTTCAAATCCCTTCCTTACAAGACCCCTATCCCCTTGAACAGTAGACCATGTCCTCCTCCTCACCCAAAGCAAGGCCCGGCCTTCCAGAGGTCAGACTATACAGCTTTTAAGAGACCAGCTCAGAGGAGACCCCAGCCCACATGGTCTTTCCTCCCCAGCTCACCTGAAAGCCCTCCCTTTGCCTCCTGAATCCCAGGAAACTCAAGATCCTCCTTCGAAAGGACCTGAAGGGTAGTTTGCACCTCCACAGCTCCGCTGTTATGTGAGAATTGTAGCCCAACCCCCTGAGAATGAGGCTGGCTAATGCTGGCACTGGGGTGTGTCTGATGTTTGTTCTGTTGTTAGACACTGCTAAACACTTTCCATGCATTTATTGTATTTCATTCTTCTAATAACCCCATTATGCAGATACTTTTATTATTGCTACTATGTTGATGAGAAAAAATTGCAGCTTAGAAAGTGAAGCCACACGGTGGTGGGTAAGTGGCAGAGCCTGAAATGGGACCCAGATGGTCTGGACGCAGAAGCCCCTGTGCCCCAGGTCCTGCTGCTCTGACTCACCTCGGCCTGACCTTAGTCTCACTCCCAACAGAGGGGTCCTCAGCCTCTCCTGAGACCTGGAGGGCCTCGGTGAATCTTCTGCTTGCTTTGGGAGAGTAAACAGAGCAAATGTCGGAGTGGAGCGGATGCTTCTGAGTATAGGAACTTATCTAGTCCCCCGAGAGCTGGCCCTGGGTAAAGGCTCACCCCCTCCCTCCGCTACTGAAGTGCTAATCGATGCAGCAAATACACCTGATTGACTTCTTGTCAGAGCTCCATTTCGCGACAATAGACAACATCTTCTGTAATTTGAAAACTGATTACAGACCCACAATCCTGTTTTTCTTTTTTTTCTTTCTTCTTTTTTTACATAAATGGAGTTTCTCTTTAGGAGAGAGAGCAAAGACTTTCTGGTTTATTCCATCCATTTCCAAGGAAATTTCTTTGCCAACCCCTCTCCCCTTTTTTAGTTACTCTATTAAATTACAGTAACTGAACTTGAAGATAGAGCACAGGAGGTAATGGTACCATCTGCATTCCGTTTTCACTCGTTAAGAACTCTGAGTGTAACAAAAACGGTGACCTTCCAAACAGTGTTTATTCAATTTTCTGGTCTGTTAACAAATACATTCTATGTATAAAGTTGGAGTGTCAGAAATCCCAAGTACGAAATGGCTGGGAGGATAGATGAGAACACAGGGAGTGGCCCCCAGCCCTCCATTCATATTTCGGTTGGGGAAGGAAATTTAAACAAGGATCGCCCAGGCAGGGAGACCAAGTTCGTTTCCATAGAAACCACTCCAGGGCCTCGCGGAGAGCAGCGGGGAGGTGCCGCAGTCTCCAGCCCAGTCCCTTTCTAAGACCGCGCCTCCCGAGCTCTCGCCGAGCTCCTCAAACACTCCTCAGGAGCAGGAGCATTTCTGAGACAGCGTGAGCTTCGGGAAGAGAGGGGTTTGGGTCCGAGTCTGGGCCGCATACCGAGCAGTGAGGACAGCGGGCTCCGAAATCAGACGGGGCGGGACCCAGAGCCGGAGCCGGCCTGCAGGCTCAATCCGGCCCGCCGCCTGATTTCGCCTATTCACAAGCTGAGAAGAGCTTGTGCATTCGTTCACGGTTGAAGGAAACCAAAAGAAGCATATCATTTCACAGCAGGTTCAAAGTATGTGAAATGTGAATTCCGCTGTTCATAAGTAAACTCTTGGCCGCACAGCCAGGCCGGCGAGGCTTCCGCACTGCAACGGGCAGAATGGGGTCGTTGCAGCAGAGACGGTGTGGCCTGCAAAAGCCAAAGGGATTTAGTTACTGTCTGGCTCCTTATAAAAAAGTTGGGTGACCCCTCCCCGAGAATCCAGACCCCCATTCTCAAAGGTCAGTTTACTTAAATTTTTTGTGCCTCAATTTCTTCATCTGAAAAGTAGGACCAGAGACATAGTTCCAGGTAAGGGCTGTCTGAACAAAGGTCCCTGGGGCTACTCTATGCCCTTAGCCCACTAGACTGGAAGCAAACGACTAGGCAGGCGGAAAGGAATGCTGAAACTAAACAGGTAATTTTACTTTCCATGTGAGACCCTAGAATAAAAGAAAATGTGATGGTAATACTGTCTTAAAGATATCACAGACTTTTATGTGTTGGGAATGTTTAATTGTCCATAAGTGTTTAATGAAAGCATTATTATTCTTACTCGGCAGACATAGAAACTGAGGTTTCAGAGACATGGAGAACATTTCAGTGCCTGGAGCAGAATTTAAATTTCATTGACTCCTGATCACCTCAGCCAACCTCACCACAAATGTATCCTAAATTCAGGGCAGAGATTATTCCATCATTTATCTATTCAACAGCTATTTATTGATCACCTATAACAAGCACCAAGGATTTAGCACTGAGTGAACAAGACAGATGAGGCCATGACACTCATTACCCACATTTTTATTGGGAGAGTCAGACAATAACCATGTAGGTAAATAAGTAATTTCAGATGGCGATAAGTACTGGGTTATTGTTCTTTGAAATTCAGGGCAATATGATAGGGAGTAACTGTCAGAGACTATAAAATTAGATAAGAGGGGTCAGAGAAGGATCTTTAAGCCATGACCTAAACTATAGAAGAAAGCATGAATGGAAACACGGGAGGGAGAAGTGTGGCAGGTGGGCGAGTGAGAGCTGCTACTTGTGCTCACTGGTCGAAACTGATGTGGGCAAACCCCATGCTCTTTTCCTCGCTGGTGAGTGTGTCCCAGCCCTGATGGTGTAAGAAGGACTGTATCATCTCCAAAGGGGCTCAGGGTTCAGACTGGTCAAACTTTCCTTCCTCTTGTTGACAATTCCATCTCTCCCCATCTCCCCACCCAAAGCCCACCGTCCTTTGGGCCTGGGTCGGACAGCTTCCCTCTCAGAAACCTTCCTTGTTCCACCCTCGGTAAGTAGTCTTCTTTCTCCCATGCTCGTTAGCTGCACTCTTATTTCTCTAAGCACATTCCTCTCTGTGATGTGTATAGTTCCACCCATTCATTAAGACTGGAGTGTAGCGCAGTCATGAGGACCATGGCACTGGAGTTGGGGCAGGCTCTGGGTTTGAATCTCAGCTTTCTAATGTGTGATTTGAGGCAATTGTTTGGTCTCCCTAGCCCTCAAGTTTCATTATCTATAAGTGAACTTAATTACAGTATCTATAAAATAGGGTATTCAGAGACGAAAATGAAACAACGCCCACAAAGCACTTAGTTTATAGTAAGCACTCAATAGATGTAACTCGTTCTTTTGTTATAATTGTTGTTATAATTACTGTTACTGTATGACTCACGGCCAATTGTTTACTCTCCTTTATTAGGCAGAGAACAGGGACTCTGTGTAATAGATGTTTGTAGTTGCATGGTCTAGCCCAGTTCCTGGAACATAAGAAGTGCTCAGTAAATATTTTGAGTGAATTCGTGAAATCTTCCTTTTCTTTATAGATGTAAACATTACAACGATATAGAATTTCTGAACTAGAAGGAACCTTGGTTGTCGCTGAATTAATTCAACTCAACTTAAACAAGAAGAAACAGAGGCGAACAGACATTAAAGAGTTAAGCCCAAAGTTACAAACCCCATTGCTGGACGATCTGGAAACAGTGTCTGGTTCCTCTCAGAACAGCATTGTACACAGAAGTAGGTTCTAGGGAGCTCTGAGGGCAACAGAGAGGTGAGCCCAAGTTTACCGTATTTTGTCCCATTAGAGCACCTCTTCTCTTGAACACATGGCCTGTTTTTTGTCTGGAAATGGTGGTGGAGACTGGTCTCATGTATCTTTTCATCGCTAGCAGAGCACAGACCCTTGGACAGAGCGGATGCTCCGTAATGCGTGATAAATGAATGCACACAGGGGGCCACCCCGCTGAGAGCTTGGACCTAGACATAGGATTTGGAGTTATGCTTCCTGTGTTACCGAATAACTTGATCATCTCAGCCCTCACCCTGTCCCCATGCCCGTCTGTTGTGGGAAGCGGTGAATAATTCCCCCTCCCTGGGAGGTGATATGCATCGATCCACCCATGACTGGAAGGCTTATGAGCATTTAAATGACATCGAGGGTTATTGATTTCAGAAGCACAGCAGATTGTGTTTAGAAATCATTCAATGAGCTAGGATTCATAGGATCACTCAACAAATACTGAGGGACACCTCCTGGGTGCCAGGTCCCTTTTCCTGTCCTCATCAGGAACATGGGGAAAATAACCCTGCTTCCCTCCCAGGGCAGCTTTGAGGAGAGTTAAGTGAGGCAATGCCTGTGGAGCCCCGAACACAGTGCCCAGTGCTTGGTAACCCCTCAGAATGTTAGCTAGTGTTTATAAAGTAGATACGTTCATGAAATTATGACAGTGACTGCAATGAGGTGGGAAAAGCAGAGTGACTACAGTATAGTTTGAATTTTCACATTACAGAGCTGCTTCTGCTTCCCTTCCTTGTATTTTAAAACTTACCTTCTTATCAAATCACTGTACCTATAAATTGGGGTTATCAGAGAAGATGATGCCTGAACTCCTTTCCAGCCTCCTGGTACCCTGATCACCCCTGTGTAGGTAAAACCCTGCTTCCCTGAGACCCTGACAGAAGTGGCTGGTCTCCCTCTGTTTTATCTCCTACTTTGCATCTGTTTTATTTATTTTTTACAATGCCCATGCTTACCTGGTTCTGTCCCTCTGTCAGTCTGTGAGTCTTGGGGGTAATGACACGGGATCTTACTCCTCTGGTTTCCAGCACCTTTACGCATAGAAGGTGCTCAGGTTGTGAAGGGTGAGTGAACACTACTCCTTCATTCCTTTTTCAACTCTCTGCCTTTCGGCACACCTCCCTTTTCCTACCATTCCATCAAAAGGCAGCTACTCTGTGTGTCTCCAGCACTTTCATATCTTTGAAGGCCTCATGCTATAAGTGAAAATTCAAATTTTTATGATCTCTAATCCTTCATGGCCCTCCCTAGACAAGGAACAGACAGGAAGCTCCACCCCACCAACTGGACCACTTTGGGACTGCTCCAGCCCCGCATGCATCAAAGACGGGTTCTGCTCGTTGTTTATAGAAGAGCCGTGTGCCCTGCAGAACGTGAGAAATGACCTAAAACTTGTGATGAAGCATTTAAATTGGGCCAACAGAACATTTGCACCTCCCACCCCCTGTGCAGAGAGACGGACTTAATGAGCCTGTGTCTTGTTGAGATTAAAGGAACTAAAACTCCACCACCTCCCCACCCCCGAACGTTCACTGTGGGGAAGTCTGTGAACAGGGAGAGGGATTTCAGACCATCAAATAAAGTAGCAGAAAGCTCTGTGTGTCACTTAAGATCTTGTTTCTGTTTGAGGAACGGTTAACCCGGGGAGATTATTGCTGCCTAAGAGAAAGGGAAAGAAAGTAACCGGAACTGAGGGCCTACCAGGGGCCTCATAAGACAGGACAAGCCAGCGGGGCAGGTTTTATTTTAGTCTTTGCATTTAGCAGAGCAGGACACTGAGGCTCACAGAGGTCCAGAGACCTGCCAGAGAGGAAGCACCTAAGCCTGGACCCCGAGCCTGGGCTCCCAGCTCCACGCTCATGCTCTGCGCCTCCTGATCCAGCCAAAGGGGAGCCTTCGGAAGAGGGCCCAAGCCTGCTTGGCTGCAGATCCTATCCGTGCCCTAGAAGGAAACCGCCGCGTTCATAAAATTAGAATACGAAAGTACAAAAGGAAAGGAAGAAAGAAAAAGAAAAGTTTAAGGGAGATCGACGTGGTGCAGTGACATTATGCCGGGCTTGGGAGGTTGTCTTTGCACAGACTGTTTAATTGGCATCATATTTTGAGGGTTAGATTAGAGGAAGAAGAGAAAAGACAGTGTTCAAACTGATTTACATGAAAATGAGAAGGGGGGAAAGTGGGGTATTACGGTGTGTGTGTGTGGAAGCCTTAGATCTCCGCCTCTGAGCGGAGCGCGGCAGAACTTTTAAATTGGCTACATTGCTTTAATTGAAACATAGAATTGTAATAACACAATGTGACAGGCACCTACTGAGGGGGCTGGCGCTCCCACCTCTCCCTGGAGCAGCAAACAACGGGGGGAGGGAAGAAAATATACACCAAGAAGCGTTCGAAGGGGCTTTGTTCTTTTGCAGGCTTTTTGAGCTTTGCCTTTTGGAAAAAAAATGCATCTTTTTTTTTCCTCTTTCTCTCTCTCTCATTCACTCCAGGGTCCAATTAACCCATCCCACCCCACCCCCATTCCCAGAGTGTTCTTGCCATAGAGGTATTTTGCATCGATTAGGGAGTTTGTTGTATACTGGATGGAAGGGAAAGAATTTGTGAAATATCCAGAGTTGCCCACAAAGATCCCAAATCCGTTGCTAGCCTGAACCACATTGAGGGGTTGGATGGGGCTCTCACTGCCCCCCCTTGAGGTTTCCCCTCGGTCTCTGCAAGGCTGTGATCCTGTTCACTTGTGCAGACGTTGACGTTTGTTGCGAGGGTGCTGGACTTAGCTGCAGCCCCGGGAGATGGGCTCGGCGTCAAGGACACGTGTTGGTGAGGGCAGGCAGTGAAGTGACGGAGGACTCCAGGGTGGGCCCGCCACCTGCTGCCTGACCTGGCCTCCCCAGTCCTAGCCCGCCCCTCCAGGCAGGGTTCGTGTTCTGGTTATGACCATCCCAGGCAGCCCACTTCCCCAGCCCTCTTCCAACCTTTTCTGGAACACATGTTTCAGGATCCGATCATCTCAATCCTCTCCTCCTCCCATTTTCCAACCCGTATCTCATTGAAATGCTATGAGGTCCAGCCCCATCCTACAGGCAGCACATTAGCTCTGTTCATCTCACTTCATCTTTCCCTGTAAAGTTTATGCCTGAAGCATACGGGTCTCCTGAAATATACAGCTTTCTTCAGCCATAGGGCATAGATTCAATTAGCAGGCTGTGATTTAAACTCATTTAAGCCTTCCCTACCCTAATTCCCAGCACACCTTCGCTTAATGTCAACCCGCTTTTGTGTTAAAATGAGCCAAAGTTCATTGGAAGAATTTAAATTGTGACGTTCAGGTGAAAGTGGTGTTCCTTTTAATCTATTTGTGGGGCAGGACTAATTATTTTCTTTCCAAGCCATCGAGGACCAAGACGTGGTTCAACAGCGCATGCTTTACGCCACGCATGCCATGCCATGTGTGACTTGCCACATGTGACTTACCATGTGAGCCCTGCAGTAACTGATTCCCCCCTGTCCTTCCGTGAGAGGGGTCCACTGAACACACACAGCGTTGCAGCAACATCGCCATAGAAGTTCCTAACCTACTATTTTCTTTCTTCTCTTGTCACTGCTCAATAGCAGTTTGCAGAGCAGTTCTAGTCTGCAGACCACAAAATGCATGTTCAGGATGTTATCGGCTTCTCACTCCCGTGGCACCATAGTGTTATGAGGTGGAGACACTGGTGCCCTCCAGGGCCCCCTGTCCTTGGCACCACCACTCATCCAGTTGTACAAGCCAGACAGGATTTGCCATTTACCTCTCTCTCAGCTGCACCCACCTTTCCTCCTCTCACCTGCCGTCTTTATAATCCCAGCTCCCGTCACCTCACTTGGACTGCCATAGGGGCCCCCTACCTGGTCTCTCTGTAGCCCTTCTGACCCATTTCAATCCATTCTGTAAAATCAAGCCACAACACGCTCTTTAAAATATACATAGAGCATGTTTCTCTTCTGCTCAAAGCCTTTGGTGGCTTCTCATGCTCTTCTATTAAAGATCACAGCTTGACATGACCTGTGAGGGGCTGGAGACCCCTGTCCCACCCTCCTCCCCAGCATGCCTAGCCTTTATTCAGTTCCTCAGGAGTCCTCTGCTGCCCGACCCAAAGCCTCCTCGGGGCCTTTGCACCTGCTGCTTTTCTTGATTAGAATGTCCTCCCCACACTCACAGTACATGCAGCTACTCTACTTTAGGGCTCTGTTTTAGGTACTTGGCAAAGGGTGATCCCCACACCCACAGGACATGATTAATCTTATTTTTTAAATGAGAAAACCCAAAGCTCAGAGAGGTTAAGCGGCTTGCCTAGGGTGGGATGAAGAGCTAATTAGTGAGATCCACAGCCAGCCTGTGCATTTTGGGGCCTGCGTAGGCCACGTCTGGGCTGCTCCATCCGCTGCTGGGCCTGAGAGGCCCTCAGTGCACTGAGATTCAGGGCATTGTTACAGTCTTCTGTGTGCCCCTTCCCCACAGTGAGACCTCCCCTCCTGCACTTTCCTGCTTTTTACCACGCCCCCTCCAGCTGACCCTTCTCTCCTTTTAGCGTCTCAGCTCATTTACTAGACAATGTGAGCACCCGGCTGTTAGCACCCAGGGAGTCACTATTAGGCAGAGCCTGAAGAACAACTAAAAATAGCTCCGTTTTGTCCATTTTCCCTGCCAAGGCCTGGGTTTGTGGGTTCCTGAGACCCCGTCATAATTGTGTTGACCTTCAGCTCCCCTATTTGGGCCCTGCCACTCTGAGGAGAGAGCTGCCTCACTCAGGGCTAGGGCTTGGTCGTTTTCAGTTTTCAGCTTTTTGATAGGAGCTCCCTCGGGTACCAGGCAGAAAACGACCGAGCTAACAATTTTCAGGAGGCCCCCAGCATGTTCTGGCCTCTTCACACATGGGAATATGCAATGAGAAATCCGCTTACATGAATAAATGAGCTATTCGGGAGATGAAAAAACATTTTTTCCCACTTAAAATAGGAGAAATAGAATCCCCTGAACTTTGCAACTCCATGGCATCCTATACTTTGTGTCATTGTAGTCCCCTGGAAGCAAGAAAAGCTCTGAAAAGAGAGGAGGCTAAAAGCCTTCTTGATGAAAATAGTTGAACAGGCGTTGACAATGAGAAAAAAATTATATGCTGTAATTATAGATTTTTGTTTGTTTTAAGTCCTGGTGCTCAATCCATGAACTTGGTTTAATAATGAAATACTAGAATCATGCATGCAAGTGCAAATTTGGTATCATGTCCGTCACTTCCAAGCACTATTTACAGAATGGAATCATTACAGTGCATTAATTTAATGAAGACGGCAGTGTAGCCTATTTCAGTCTAATATCCTTAAAACATCACTGCGGGATGGTGGCTGTGGCCCTGCTCAGGAATTTAAGCTTATCTGGCGCCAACAGCATGATTTGAGCTTTGTTACTTCAATGATGTGGCTTAAGTTCTGCTGTTAGGAATGTGTATGGCAATTGCTTGTGATGGGGGGTGGGGAGGGAGATTGAGATTGAATATGAATCCTTGAAGGGAAGATCCTCTGGCCATGGTTTTCTATAAACCTGCTTTTGTCCCTGTAAAGATCACACTGCTTTGGTACTTGATTGCTTACGTGTGTATTGCCTCCGTCGATGGGGAGCTCATGGATAGCCGGGTCCCTTGTTTGCTTACCTCTGAAATAATAGGCAAGGCGGCACAGTGATTAAAGGAACTGACTCTGCAGCCAGACAGCCTGGATGCAAGTCTCAGCTCCACTGACATCCTAACTCAGTGGCTTTGTATAGGTGATTAACTTCTCTGTGCCTCAGTCGCCTATCTCATAGAGTTATTATGGGGGTTAAGTAAGAAGAACCTTTGAAAGGTGCCTGGTACATAGAAAACGCTCACTGAATGTCAGCTATTACCTGCATCTCTGAACCCCGAGTACCCTGTGTGGTGATTGGCCTGCACTGCACTTGCCTCCCAATCAGTGTGCGAGGGGTGGAAGGCTGAATGCCTGAATGGGGGGGTATACAGTAGGCTATAACCCACAGCAGGCACCGCTTATCTGAATCTATAGCCTCCTTTGTGTTTCAATGGCTCTGCCAGAATCCAGGCCTCCTCTTTGTTGGGACTTGAGGCTGCCCGGAGCTGATTGGACTCGGTTCAGATAGCTATCGGGAGAGACAAAGAGGTTTGCACATCAGGGACTGAAGTCGAGCCTTCTTGAATGTGCAAAACTGAGAATTGATGCAGAAGTCATTATTAACTCACACATTTAACACGATGTTTGCCTTTCAACAAAGGGTGACTAATTAATGTAACAGTTGATTATGTAGCTCCCTTAATTTGTTACTGATTTTCAAACACCAGAGTAATTACATCACTGAAGGAGGACAGTTGCTAGAAAGTCCGTGCACAAAAGAGATTCAAAAACGGGTCGACTCTCTCGGTTCTAAGTCTTGTTTGTATGCAGCCTTGCATTTAGGTTTGACTTGGCAGCGGTTTTCAGGTCCCCCAGTGGAAGTCAAGCCCTGTGCCATGACAGGGTAAGAGTGTGTGTGTGGGGGGGTGCTTTGATCTGAGCCTTGATGGATGAATAATAGTTTCATTTGTTCAACAGATGTTTATTGATCAGCTACTCTATGGCAGATTCTAGGCGCTGGAGATACGGTAGTAAGCAAGGCAGGCAAGACAATAAATAAGACTACAAATAACTGAACAAACTAATTTTTAAGTAATAAATATTATGAAGCCTGTGAAAAGGGGCTGCATGATAGGGATTAACTGAGGGGAGGGCTTTAGCATGGGTGGTCAGGGAAGGCTCCTGCAGGCCCCCTACCAGGGATTGAGCCCACAACCTGGGCATGTGCCCTGACCTGGAATCCAACTGGCAGCCTTTCTGTGCACAGGACGGCACCCAACCAACTGAGCCACACCAGCCAGGGCAATAAATAGTTTCTTTAAAAAAAAAAGGCAATGGGAAATTTTGATCAAAACAGGGAAGGAAGTGGGGAGGGAGGGAAGGGGATGTATAGATGGATGGATGTAGAGAGAGTTTGAAATTTATTTTTTTTCAATCCTTACCAGAGGATTTTTTTCCCATTGCTTTTTCAGAGAGAGTGGAAGGGAGGGGGGAGAATTGAGCCTGCAACCGAGGCATGTGCCCTGGGTTGGATTAGAACCCAGGACCCTTCAGCCTGCAGGCCAACGCTCTAACTACTGAGCCGAACCGGCTAGGGCAGTAGTTTGAGATTTTAGGAGACATACTTCAAGCAGAGGACACTTCACAAAGGAAATGTGTAAGAAGCAGTATATTATCAAGCTCTTGGATTTGGGGATTAGACAGGGTCAGGTAGAGGTCCGATCCCAAGACTTCCACTTTCTAGCTGTTTGAGCCCAGTCCTGCAACTTCCCCTCTCTGACCTTCACTGCTCTTCTCTGTCAAGTAAGTGATAGTGAAGGCTCCCTCGTTGGCTTGTAAGGAGAAGTTAGTTTGATCCCATAAGCTAAGGTTTGCACTGGGGGATGCTCCAGAATGCCCCTCCCACTGGGGGATGCTCCAGAATGCCCCTCCCACTGGCCGAGTCCCTGGATGCTTCGCATTGTATCCAAATGATGAAAAACCCCTAGGGGCCTCTTGGTTGGAATTGATGTCCTGAAGTGGGGCTCGGGCATTCAGAAGCAGCCCCCTGTCTTCTCCCCCTTTTGCCCACCTGCCTGCAGGTGCAACCGGTGCGGGAAACCTTCCCTCCCACGGGCTCTCTGTTCTGCTGCAGTTCCAGGCGCCCAGCTAATCCTTCTGCCTCCCAGATGCTCTCGGAGCCGCTGTATTTTTAGCTCCTCTCTTTTATGTGCCTCACTCCAAAGACATCTTATTATTCATTTCCAAACTTGACAGCTCTTCTCACGTTGTCCCCCATCCCACTCTGGCATACAGAGGGAGAACGGAATGAGGCCGGCTCACGCCAGGCTTTGCTTCTGCTCCGCTGAGTCCAGAGCTTCCAGGATTTCTGGTCACGTCCACTCCTGGCCCTACTCTGGGTGCCACCAGGACCTGCCCACGCCTCCATCTACCTCGTATTGTAGAACATGCAATTATATACCGCATGCAGGTGCACGCGAGGATGCCACAGTGGTCCTGTCACAGCCACAGCCAGTTGGGGGACAAGGCTGAGAGGCGTGTCGGAGTGACTGGTGCAGCCCGGATGAGCATTCCTAACAGCAAGTCGCTCACTCGACAGATATTTGTTCAGTGTTGCCTGGGCACCTGTGGACATGTGCTGGGTGAGGACTTACATTTTGCATAAACAGAAAAAGTATTCCCTCATAGGATATGCTTTGACTGACTTTGACATAACAATATTGCATTTATTATGCACTTCTTGTGTTCTGGGCACCATCCTAAGCGTGTCATGTGCTCATTCATATAATTCTCATCAGACAATGGAGACAATTGTGAAATGGAGACAATTATTCCC
The DNA here is from genome assembly GCF_054644295.1 of Miniopterus natalensis. NCBI lineage: Eukaryota > Metazoa > Chordata > Mammalia > Chiroptera > Miniopteridae > Miniopterus > Miniopterus natalensis. The sequence goes on along the minus strand of NC_142089.1, from coordinate 34,103,116 downwards.
ATTGTACAGGTGAGAAAGCAGAGTCACAGGAAGGGTAAGTGACGAGCCCAGGTGTCACTGCTTATGAGTAGAGAGGCCAGGCTTTGAGCTGTGACTGTAGAGCCTGTGCTCTAACCACTGTGCACGTTCTCCCCGGGCTCCACCCACACGGCCTCGAATTCCAGGGGTCTAATAGCTGAGATCCCGCATATAAGCCCAGGGCCCAGCCCCCCGCGAGTAGACATCGTATCGCCGGTGTGTTCTCAAGGGCAAACACAGCTGGACGTTAAAGTGGTGAACACTGACTTTATTCAGGAACCTCTGACAGTAGGGGAAGAGCTGAGCTCCATTCGGATTTATGCAGCAGGGACTGGGCATTTTCACAGGAGAAGGAGGGAGAGAGACTGGTGGGAGCTTGTGCAGACAGCCCAGACTTTGCAGAGCGGTTTCAAAAAATTAGAAAAGGTGGGTAGGTGAGGTTAGTCCAAGTGAAACCCATCTGGGTTTACTAACTGGCCCTTGGCCAACCTCCCACGGAGACTGGAAAACAGGGTCCCTGTCTTCAGGTGTTGGCCTCAGTTTTCTCACCCCTAACAAGAAAAGGTAGAGCAGGGGTTAGAATATAGTAATTCATGCCAACTTTGCCCTGAGACCCTAAGGTGAGGTGAAGGAGATGGTGTTTGGTGCATTTTCAATGAAGAGGGCAATTTTGTGCTAATTTTTTTTACTGACAGTTCATTTTCCAAGGCAACAGCCTAACAAATCATGGGGCCAATTAATGTAAGAAAAACAACTGAGCCTGGTACTCAGAGAGCTTGGCCTACCGCGTCCGTGGCCCGGCGGTGTGTGGGGGGAAGCACTGCACAGCACTAAATGGGATGTAATTGGACAGATGCCGCTATAAATTGCACAGCGCTGCACTACACCCAGCCTCTGGTTTAAGAAGTTGACAGTAATGGGACAGCCGAAGGGTTTGCTGTCCTGCATTGAAAAGCTGGCAGGGCCAGTCCTGCCCCCTCATTTTAGAGATGGGAAAATTAAGGCTCACTGAGGGAGCAGAGATGGGACTAGATACCTAAGATTCTGTCGTCTCACCACTGTATTTCCCTGGCAAACTCCTCAGAGATATCTAGAGATGAAACGAAGGAAATGACTGCATTCCTTTCCTAGGACTGCCATAAAAATTTATCACAACCGAATGGCCTAAATAACAGAATGTTATTGTCTCATAGTTCGAGGAGGCGAGAAGCCTGACATCAAGGTTTTGGCAAGGTGGATGCCTTCTGAGGACGGTGAGCGAAGATCTGTTTGGTGCCTTCCTCCTAGGTTCAGTGGTTTGCTGACCATCTTTGGTGTTCCTTGACTTCTAGACACATCACCCCAATCTCCGCCTTCCTATGTGCTAGGCATTCTCCTTGTGTATGTGGCTCTGTCCAAATCTCCTCCTTTTATACAGACACCAGTCCTTTTGGACGAGAGGCACACCCTATTCTAGTATGACCCATTTTAACTAATTACATCTGCAAGATCACTGTTTCCAAAAAGGGTCACGTTCTGAAGTCCTTTAATTTTCATACTAGCTCCAGATAAAGTCACATTCTGAAGAACTAAATGAAGCCAATAGAAAGAGTGCTGAAGGACTTCAACATATATTTTGGGAGGGCACCATTCAACATGGAAAAATGACTGACAATTGAGATAACATAGTCTTTGAGCTGGAGAGGAACGGCCGTTTATTGAGCATCACTAGGCACCAGGCAGGATCCTTGGAATTTTAACAGCATGATCTTATTTAGTTATCACCCCAGTTGAATGGAGTTACATATGAGGTCGCCGAGGTCCTGAGAAGCTGGGTGATTTGTCTAAGGTGACACAAGTAGTACATAATAGATCTGGATTTCAGATGCTGACCTGTGTCTATCCAAAGTCATGTGTTTCCTTAGCACCCAAGTGTTTTAGTAAAATGGATCTTAGAAGCCATAACACCAGCTATCCACCTTAATTTATAAAGACAGCTTGACCTGGAATCCCAGCCTTCTCACCCCTAATCTGGCACCCTTTCTATTGGCTTCATTTTAGTCCATTCATTTCTTCTTGTTTTGTTAATCCTCACTTGATATTTTTTCCACTGTTTTCAGAGAGAGTGGAAGGGAGGGAGGGCATGGGAGACGGAGAGAGAAAGGAACACATCGACTGGTTGCCTCCTGCACCTGCTCCCACTGGGGACAGGGAGTAAACCTGCAACCAAGGTATATGCCCTTGATGGGGAATCGAACCCATGACCCTCTGTGTGCAGGCTGACACTCTAACCACCGAGCAGCACCAGCCAGGGCATTCTGTTCATTTTTTTGGTAAGTTTCTCTCCGGCATGCAAGACTTCACTGTGACCAAGGCGGAGGTTAACTTCAGACTGGCTACAATGCAGAAAGTAATTTTCCATTAATATAATCACCTCATTTCTGCAGTGACTTGTGGTAAAACATGCTGTTTCATTTCCATTCATTCACACTCATTTACCTACTTGCTATAGTAATTTTACACCGTAAGCTAAAATGTTCAAATCGATGGTTACATTACTAAACACCTACAATGGTTATTAGGATTCTTCATGCAGAAAGGAGCATAAATAAAAATAAGAATTTTAGGAGAGTGGAAATATAGGCAGTTAAAGTACATTCAAAATTGTTTTCAAGTGCACAGAGGCTACCTGAATCTGGAACCATACCTGGCAGCAACGCAGGTTCTACCTTTTATCAGCAATGTGACCTGGGGCAAGTTACTCAACTTCTCGGAGTCTCAGTTACCTCAACAGTAAAAGTAGAGGAAATAATATGGAAGGTTGTTGGGTGAGTGAAATAAATGATGATTCTGTATGCAGAGGACTTGGCATGATGCCTACCATATAGTCAGCGCGCTCTGCATAGTACCCTGCTTTCAATATAATGAAAATAAAATCTGAATCCTTATGCATATTTGTAGAATCTTCCAAGTTTGGGATCTTTTTCCCAGAGTTTCAGAAATGTAAATTTTTCTCATATTTATTCAACCTGAACTTTTAAAGATGTGGTTGTAGGAAATAGAAAAGTTCTGGCTGGTGTTTATTTATGCCATGGAAATGCAAGGACAAAGGAACCTGGCAGCTCTAACTTGAAGAACTTCTAAGCCTCTAAACAATCCCCTCCCTATGTTTTGGACTAGTGGCTACCAGAGGTGGACTTGATAAAAGCCTCTTGTCTGCAGCCTATTTCAGTTAAGTCTTTGAAGCGATCAGAGCCTTGGTTTCTCCTGTTTTCAGAGAGGGGAAGAGAGAATGGGAGGTAGAGAAGGGAGCAGGCTAAGACAATATTTTTCTCCAACATATTTTTATGGAAATGTTTGAATAAATATAAACTTTCCCTTTACCATATTTGCTTTCTTTGACTCTAGATAGGTTAAGAGATCAATGGATAGATGGATAGATAATAAATAGGTACATAACTGTGCTTGTTGCTACTGGGGTTTCATTGCTTCTAGGCTCTTTCTGTGAACAGTACCAGGAGTATAGTTTTTAAATCATGAGTTCATATTGATATGTCCAATTAAAACATAAAATTATTGAGTAAGTTCTTAATTTTAAATTTCTATCTCATTTTTTCACTGAAAATCTTGCTTCTAATAACTGTATTTATTTTATACTAATATATATACAAAGAAAATTCAAAATTTCAGTTCCAATATTAATTACTACTAACAATAAAACAGGCATAGCCTTGAGTGTCGACGAGACTTTCTAAAAGCCCATGTCAGCCTGATATTTCTTGGGCAAGTCGCTTCTTTCTGAGACTGTTTCCTGTTAAGATGGGGATAATGATAATTACTGTATTGTTCAGAAATCTCTTGGTTGCAAGTAATATAAAATTCACCTCAAACAGTCTTAAGCAACAAAAGGAATTCACCAATTTATATGACTGGAAACTACAGGGTTAAATTTCCCCGGATAGGGAGATCTAGATTCTTACATGAGGTTATAAAGTTTGAAACTCTAGTGAACTTTCAGCATTTCTCTCTTTCCTGGCGACTTGATTGCCAAGTAGACTTTCCCACCATTCTTTAGCTGCCTGAAAACCGTTACCCTGTCGGCTCTAAGGAAGACCTCAGCAGAGGGGACCATGCTTGGCCATTGAACACCATGTGATGTAGCCATTAGACTGATCATCTTAATCTCAGTTGCCTGGGATAAGATCCAAAGTATTAGAGCCTACCGTCTACCAGATACACTGCTAGGCATTTCATGTAATCTTCACATCCCTGTGAGGGAGAGATTGTTCCCATTTTACAGGTGAAAAAACTGAGGCTCCGTGAGACAAGGTGACTTGCCCATGGCCTTAAAGCTGAGATCTCCATCACACTTCATGCCTTTTGGAAGTGGGGACAGAACAGCGCAATACTCAAACTTCTCTGACTATTTAGCAGAAAAGGAGCCCTCTGCCTTCACACACACACACACACACACACACACACACACACGCACACACACACACGAGCAGATAGCGAGCCCAGCCCGCCACCGGCTGTGGTTATGCAGTAACCCCATCCCTGGTCACGGGACGTGGAGTTTGGACTGAACTCCAGTGTTGCACATAGAAGCCAGTTTTCTGTTTAAGGTGGTTTTTACGTCTCCTGAGATGAATCTGCTTCGTTGTCACTTCGGTGATTGCTAATTGATTAAGCACACCTGGCTCCACTTTGCCTCTAGACAAATTGAAGCCCAAATCATGGGTCCAGGATGCTCTCAGCTAGTTAACTAGTTCATGTCCCTATTTTTAGGCCAGGGCTTCACTCCCGTCTCCAGGGCTGTGTGTTTATAACATGTGTGTAGAGAGCTACTGAGAAGCTGTCTTTTATAGCTGTCATCTTGTTATAAAACTTAAAAAGGATTTAAAGAACTGTTGAGAGCAAAAAAGGACATGAGCATTTACTGGATCAAATTTCCTCATTTTCACAGCTGAGGAAAGGAAGGCTGGAGAGGGAAACAGATGCACAAATAAGCAAAAAGTCAGTGATGTTGGAGGCGCTGGGTTTGGGGAAAGACTTGGACTCAGGATCCTGCTGACAGACTCATCATTCAAATTATTCATTTAAAATATGTGCTGGCATCTCAAAGAGATAGAAAGTAGAATGCGCTTGCCAGGGGCTGGGGCAAGGGGGGAAGGGGAAGTTAGCGTTTAATGTCAGTTTGGAAGCTGAGAAAGTTCTGGAGAGGGATGGTGGCAATGGTTGCCCAACAATGTGAATGTACTTAATATCACAGAACTGTAAACTTAAAATGGTAAAATTATGTGTACTTTACTATATAAATATATATATATGTGTACTGACTTCTTACTGTGTGTCAGGCACCATACTTAATGTTCAGGATCAAGCCCAGTACATTCACCATAAGCATCTTTGCTGTAAACACCTTTGCCACGAGCATTTTTACCACAAACATTTTCACAGAACAATTAATTGGCCATAAGATGATTCACCATGACAGATAAAGTAACCTGTGGACAGTTTGGCTTACATTTGGCAGAGTTAATGTATTTAAGCTGATTGTCTGGTATCATTTCCCCGTTGTATTTTAACAAGCCGAGCCCTCATAATGGTCCATACAGTGAGGAGTAGACATGGTAGTCTTAAAATAGTGCCGATGACAACTATGTGCTAAGCCAGATTGCAAAGCTACGTGGTAAGCCAGATTGCACACGAGGCTTGAGAATGATAACGCAGATTGCACATCCTTTGGTGAGCATACTATGCCCTTCCACCATTAAAGCCAGCAGTTTACCAAGCTACACAGAGTATGAAAGAGGCAGCCACTAATTCACAACAGTCTGTGAGAGCATTAATTATAGATCCTTTCGTTGGAACCTGATACCTCTCTTATTGAAGGAAGAAGTTGTAGCAAAAAAGCAAAGGTGCAATGCTGAGCAAAGAAAGCAGTCAAGTCCAAAAAAAAAAAGTAGAATCCTATGAACAAAAGACTTGAAAGATTTTTTGCAACAGTCTTTTCTAATGTTGTTATTAATAGTTTATGTTTTATGATGTCCTTTGTAATGTTCCTCTTTTTTTGTTATCTTTTATGACAAAATTGCCTGTTGGCCAATCAATTAGTTGTGTAGTGAAAATGCTTCTGGCCAAATACCAAGGACCACTCAGGATAAGAAGACAGCAAACAGAGATGTTGTTGCTGCCTCCATCCTGGCGCCGACTCTTACATGTACGCCCCATGGAAAAGTCCAGGGAGCTAAGAGGACTTGTGGCTTGGGAACCAGGTCTCTGCTGGAAATTCAGGGAAGCGTTTGAGGACAGACAGCTCTGCCGAGGTCTGAGGGGGAAAGGGGTGAGATTTCCGGGCAGATGGAACAGCATGTGCAAAACCCTGGGTGGGGGAGCATGATGCATTTGAGGGACTGGGTAATGGCCAAGCCGTGGGAAGCAAGGGGGGGGAGGGCGTGGTGAGAGATCGAGCAAGTAGGCAGAGGTCCTGGCAGAGGTTTTGCTCTTTACCCTAAAGGCAATGGGGAGCCTCTGATATGTTTAAGTACTAGAGAGACCTAATCAAATTTGCAGATTTTCTCCCAGTCCCTTCACACTCTGGTGTAACTATTAGAGCAACAGAGGCGGGTGAGTAGGGACTGGAGCTATTGTTTGCATCCATGCTGGAAATCAAGGCCGTGGCCTGGGCCTGGTGGTGGAGCTGGAGAGCAGTGGGCGAAGCGAGAGATGTTTGGGAGGTGAAACTGACAACACTTGGTTATGGGGGGGACGACAGAGGCTCAAGGTTGTAGAAATGAATGATGGTGTATGCGCTCAACCCACCGGATTCAAATATGAAAGACAAAAGCATTTTGTGTCTTTATTTTAATATTTGTTAGTATTTTAATACTTATTAGTATTGGTATTTTATATAATTAGTATAAATCAGTATAATTTTTTAAAATTAGTATAAATAAGAAAAAAGCCAGATTTTAAAAATCAGTAGTAATTCCACCTCTTGAGAGAACCCTTGTTAAGATTTTGTTGGATACATTTCCAGACTTTTCATACACACACACATATATATATGGAAATGCATACTTTTATCAAAAACAGGATCATATTAAGCATACTATTTTGTGATATGCTTTTTACTCATTCAGCAGGATGTTATGATTATACTTCCACTACAAAAAATACATATGTTCCCAAGATGACTTTCAGTTACTGCATATTATTTCATCTTATAGAGACATGCAATTTCTTCAACCAGTCAGTTAATGTTCAGCATTTCTAATTTTTCACTAGTCTAATAGCACTTCAGGGAATATCTTGCATCTAAGACTTTACCCACATCTTACATTATTTACGGATAATTGAATTCCAACAAGAAGATTCATGGGGTCAAAGTTTATGCATGTCTTCAAGGCTTTGACACATGCAGCCAGTCTGCCCTCCAGAAAAGGTGCACTAAATCACACTTCCACAAATAACAAAAATAACCATAATGGCCAACACTTACATAGCCCTTGCTATATGCTTTGCACTGTTTCAAGCCATTTACATATACGAACTCATTAATCCTCCTAACAGGACGATAGAGAGGTACTGTTATTATCCCCCCTGTATAGAGAAAACCAGGAGCCCAAGGAAATATCTGTTTCCCCACACTTTTGTCAACAGTGTTCATATTTTTTTCTTATTCTTGTGTGGAGAAAAATGGCATCTCATTTATATCTGGTGGGTTATATATGAATCAGTTTAATATTTCCAGCAGCCATTTGGGTTCTATATCATTCTCTGTATTATACATGGAGAGAAAATAAGGCTCAGAAACTTAGAGTGATGTGCCCAAAGCTACACATCTGAAAGAGCTTAGAGTTGAAGTATGTTCCCTCTGGTTCCAGAGCCCATATTCTTTCTGTATCACACTGCTTTTTCAGCTAGAGACTAGGGTATTTGGGAATTTAGTCTCGTCCTTGTGTAAAGTCTTCTGGAAGATTTCAGGATAGGAACTCGGGGAAGAATTCGCTCTGACCCGTTCCATTTAGCATCTGATGATGGAGTTCCTGGGGGCTGGGCCAAAGGTTGTTTCCCAGCCTCCTTGGCTGGGTGATGCAGCAAATGCATCCAAAAATATGCTAAAGGAGAGAAAGGCCTTTATAATGAGCCTGGGCTTTCCTTTGTCTTGTGAGATTTTAACTACTGTAATCGCCTGTAATGTGAAATAGTGTGTTTTTCTATGTATCTATTTTTATTGTGTATCTGCTTTTTTGTTTTGTTTTGTTTCCTGTTAACTCACTTGGATCCTGGTGGGTATTTTTCCTGTGAATAGTTTTGCCTATTCACACGCCGTCATACACACACACACACACACACACTCACACACACACAATAATAATATGAAGGCTAAATGGAGTAGAATTTATTCTTTAAAGAAAGCTAATGGTAAAGTCTAAGCTGATGACTTTCTAATCCATACTGTATTTAATTGGCTGTATTGAACCATAGTACAAATTAAGTCTTCTCTGTAATTTATTCTGTCAGATGGTAACCCTCCAAACAATTTGGTACTTCATTTAAACATTGGGAAATGGCTCATGGAAATGCTAATGAAAAAAAAAAGATTTAATGATGATCAGATAAGAAACCCTCTGTTCACAAAATGAATCCTGTGTGACATGTCGTAAATTAACCTGATTCAACCATTCATCGAACACTTACTGAGCAACTACCTTGTGCAGTGTATGTCTTCAGATGGCTTGGTTCTTCCTTCTTTGTTTAATTTATCAAACATTATTTAGCACTTACTATTCAAAAGGAACAGTATTAAGAGCTAGGATAAGATTGAGGAAGACCAGACATGGATCTTTCTCTTAAGGAACTAACATCCCCAGAGTGGAGAGAAAACATGTTCTCAGGATCTAGAGGCTTTTGGCAGTGCTTTAATATCTCGACTGTTTTTCCAAGACAAAAATTGTTTTCCAAAAGGAATGTGGAAGAAGGACGACCAGAATCTGTCTTTCCTCCACCCCTTCCCTCCCCACTCCAGCCCCGGGTTCTCTGCTGCTTCCAGAACTACACCTGAGCCCTCAGGAACTCCCCACAGGAGCACTGGGATGAAGCAGCCCTTACCTCCCTCACCTCTTCTTTCCAGTCTTGACTGCTCCACGGATACCACAGGCGGCCTGGCTCCTGAGAGTAAACTTCCAGATCGTGCTGACTTGTCTTTTTTCTTTGAGATCCTTCTGGCTGGCCTTTACCCACACCTGATTTATGGCCTTCTCTGACCTCAGATACCTGCTGGAATCCAGAACAGCCTCAGCTCTGCTTCCCTACCCAGCAACCAATCCCCTTCCTCACCCCAGCGTGTCGGGGGTCATGGTTTTGTTGGTGGACTAGGGAGCCAGGATTCTCAGGAAAGGAGACCATGATTCTACATAATCGTGTTTCCTTTTTTCAATGCTTTGTCATCCTGCGTAGGGAAAACAGGACCTGGGTTTAGTACTGGGCCTGCCAGAACTCTCTCTGAGCCTCAGTCCTTTTATGAATAAACTCAGAGTTGAAATAGATGGTGTTTAAGGCTGCGACTGTCTTTGACTGTGCTGATAAAATCTCCTAGAAAGACCTGGAGCAATTTTGAGGCTCAGTGAACCAAGTATTTGCAAGATCCTCTGAGTTGCCAAGATGAATGTGATAAATACAACTGCGGGATTAGCGGGATTGTAATGTATTTGTATTTCCAAGTATCTATATTATATCTGCATAGCTAAGGTTATAGAAAGTGGAGACATATCCCCTCACTGAATCTTAGTTTCCAAATGAATGAGCCACTTTCCCAGCAATCCTTTTTAACATGTCATAAAATTAACTGTGGGAAAAGATAATGTTACGAATATCTTTAAGCACTCCATGCACACACACAGCTACTCTTTGCAAGGCAATAGTAGGTATCATCAGGCATTAAAAAGGTTTTGATTTTAAAACACTTAATGAGGATTCACAGATAAATTACAACATCTCCGTCTGCCGCCTTGCACCGTAGGTGATATTTTACCATTGCACAATCATCGCCAAATCTAATTCCACCAGGAAGACTTCTAATCGCGGTTTAATTTTAGAGCAATATTCCACTTGGCAATCAATAAGCTACTGTCGTCAAACTTTGATTTAATAGGAGACGTGGATAACGTTCTCCGCATTATGCGCAGAGAGAGAGACTTTGAGGAAAGGGAGAGGAGAAGGTCTTTGTCTCCTACCTCCCCTGCTGCCTACATTTCGAGCTCACAAAAGCCTATAAATCAATACCCCCTCATAGTGTGAATATAAGTCTCATCAATTTTACATCATTAACACCATGAAAAAGCTACCATTCTTTGAGCAATTTTCCTCTGCTAGCTAAATATGTGCTCTTAATAAAACAAGAATGAATGGATCCTGATTATCCTACTAGCAAACACTTCCTTCTTCACCAGCCTTATTTATGTTGAAATCCACTAGAATTATACAGTTATGCCCACTTGAGCAGCTAGGGATACCGGGCACTGCCAGCGCCCTCCAAGCATGATGACCGGTGGGCAGTGGGCAGCCTGGACAGGGCGTGAAGCTGAAGGGGAGTGTAGAGGATGGTGAATGGTCAGACTCTGGAAGGTTTAGGTGTGGCAGCAAATTCTGCAGGGATGATTCATAAAGTCAGAAGCCTAGAAAGATGGCAGCAGGCTGGGAGCAAACGTTTTGAAGGGCCAGGGCCATTGGTCCAGAATTGAGGTGATGACTGGCATGGAAAGCAGATGTCCACTGTCCTCAGAGGCTGGCTGTGTGAGGGGAGGTCCTAATGGCTAACAGATCCAGGGAGATGGAACGAGACCTTAGAGAACATCTACTCCAGTGGTTCCATGTTTTCATAACTTTGTTCCCATTATGTCCATGTCTCCTTCCCTCCATGGACTCAGTAAGGAGGAAGGTTTTGTCCACCCTAAAAAATGCATTTATAAATCATTCACTTTCTTATTTGAATTACTTGAACCCATAATGAATTTCCACAGAGAACCTCCTCAAAGATGAACTAAAGAGCACAGCAGTAACCTGATACAGTTCCAAATAACTTGGCATTTCCATTTGTTTGCACAGTGAAATGTGTAGATTTATTAGGAATAATTATAAATTTCTGTTTAGCTGTTTAAAATGTTGAAAATTGCTTTGGAGCTCTTTTTATTACCTTTAATGACCCCAATAGATCCAAGGCTTTGGATCTGATATAAACATCTCATTTGATGGAGGAATGAACTGAGGTCCAGAGAGATGCAGTGAGTGCTTTATGTTCACATAGTGGCTAGAATTCAAGCTTCTTAATAGTCAGTATCATAAAAAGGCCTTTAAAGATATAAGGATTTTAAGCAGATCATATAATGCGCAGATGCCTACATAACCCTTTACAGAGTACTGTTTAATGAGGGTTTATTTAAGTCGATTTAATGGGAAAACAGTTGTAAAGATCTATGTCACCAACAGGATGGTGAACATTATTTGTCGAAGCTTAGATAATAAAGGCAGGGAGGTCCATTTCAGAAGATTTTCAAATTACTGATTAGCTCTCCCAGTTTCCCTCATTCGACAGCAGTGGGCCAGGCACAGCGCAAGGTGCTGGGATGACAGAGTTGAGGAAGACAGAGCCAGGTGGGACAGACGGACAGGGGACCAGGCAAACATATCAGAGAAGGAAGCTCTGGGAAAGCAGGCGCCCAGGGAGCTGTGTGCGAGGAGTCCCTCGGGAGTGTCACTATCGCTGGAGGCAGCCGTTCCGTGGGAACGCAGAAGGAAGGAGTTACCTCGGCCGGGGGAGGGAGGTGGGCCTTGTTCGGGGAGGTTTCACAGACGTGGTGCTATTTCACATGGCCTTTGGAAGGGAAATAAGATTCAGGCAAGTGGATATAAGAATGGGCATTGCAGACAGAGGGACTAACGCATGAACAGCCTCAGAGATATGGGGGACCCCACCTCTAACCCAAATGGTGACTTTGGACAAGTTAGAGAAAGAGATTTGGTCCTCAAGACACCCAATCACCACCTGTCCGAAAATTGTAACCATGCAAAGGCTGTGAATGGCGCCCCCTGTGGCCATCCCTGTACACCTTCCACCAGGGCCGGGTACCTGAGTGTGTTCCGTGTCCTGCCAGAACTGAGACAAGGCTGCATCGTGAAGGTCGCGGTCGCAGAAGCCTCCGCTACTGAGGGGAACCCACTGGCTCCGGCAGCTGGAGGGAGCCACCGCCCCAGACGCTCACGCAGCATATGAGCAGCCCTGTTTATCTCTCCGGTCACAGCACCGGGACCTGGGAGGGGAGCCTCCGTCTCTCAAGGGCAGGCACAGCTCTTTTTCCTTCCATCTGGACCAAGCAGCTTTTCCAAAGCCCTTCGGGCCTGTTCGCACGTAGCTGAAACGCATCTCTTGTTGATTAACAGCTCGAAGGGAAGGTCCCCTGAAACGCTCTCCCATTTGTCTCTCACAGGCCCTTCAGCATCATCATGCTGTTCACGAAATTTCCTACATCGCAAAGGACATCACAGATCACCGGGCCTTTGGCTACGTTTGTGGGAAGGAAGGGAATCACAGATTTGTGGCCATAAAAACAGCCCAGGCGGTGAGTACTGAGCACCCCATCCAAGGAGGGTGCCTCCCCTAGTAACTGTAGGGGACAGAACAGTCACCCTCCTGGCCCCTGAAAGCCCACTCTGACGTATGACTCAGCGATGCCCATACTCAGGTTCCCATCTAGAAAAGATAAACAGCCTCAAAACAGGGAAACACCCTCACGCCCGTCCGGTTTTGTTGCTGTTTTTTCTAATGGGTATTTCGTAAGGACTAATTATTTTCCTTTCTGATTAAGCCCGATGGAGGCACAGTATACAAATAAGTTTCCTTGTGTTCATAGCCTCATTTAAAAAGAAAATAAGGGAAAACAAATAGCTATTTTGCATAAGGCCTACCCTAATTTTATTGTATCTGAAATTACTAATAAATAAAAGCATTGCCTTTTATGCCTATGATTATTATGAATTTACAAATATAATTAGTTGGAGAAATGAACTTTAGCCTAGATGCAATTTGCTAAACCAATATAAGCAAGGTAGAGTTAATTAAAGATGGAATGCTTTCAGTTTAATAGGAAAAGGAAGAACTATGGGTTGCAGACAGCAAACACAAAAGTGGTTCTCTGCAGCTCAGTCGCATCCCCTTATTAATGCGTTTTACCACCTCTTACTCCAGGCTGAACCTGTTATTCTGGACTTGAGAGATCTCTTTCAACTTATTTATGAATTGAAGCAAAGAGAAGAATTGGAAAAAAAGGCACAAAAGGATAAGCAGTGTGAACAAGCTGTGTACCAGGTATACCTGTGAATTTATCCCGGTACAAGGGAAGATTGGGGCTTAAAATAAACAGATGTGAAAACTGACAGTCAGGGCTTTTCCTCCTGCCGCCAAATAGCAATAAAGATGAAAGGTTCCTGTGTAAATTAGAGGCACAAAAGCAAGCCATTAGAAACGATCCCTTATCCTCTGAAATTCTAGACATGTAAGAGAAAGTGAAATCTCGAATCCAGAGGAAGATTTCAGGGGAGGGCAATGAAAGAAAACACAGTTGCTTTTGCTGTTGTTACAGTGGGCTGGGGGTGGCTATGAGGGTTTTGATTTGTTTTTTTCTGTGTTTTCTGTTTTAATGGCCTACCAGCCTATCCTACGCAGAGCTGGTTTCTTTACTGTCCCATAACTTCTGAAAACAGTCTCACATCTCTCCTTCTATCCTCTGCTTTGCACCCCCCTGCCCTCACTCTGCCGTAGACCATTCTGGAAGAAGATGTGGAAGATCCTGTGTACCAGGTAATCTCTGGAACCAGTCGGGGTTTTAGGGTCAGGAATGGCTAGGCCTGTGCTGTAGACGTCGTGTCTGAGACCTGAAGCATCCCCTGCCTGCAGAGCCTGGAGAGGGACCGAGCTGGTCTCTGAGTGTGATGGCTGCCAGCCCCTCCACGAGCGAATTTCCGTAAAAATGAATCGAAGTTTGGCCAGAATCAATGACACGGGGCTCCCTGCCTCGGCCCGCTCTGCGGTCTGCAAACGTCCGATCCCAGGGCCGAATGTTTTCACCAGTCTCTTGACTATTCTGAGTTCATGAGAGAGCCTGAATGACGAGGTGGCTTGTCAGAGTTAAGAGTGGGAGATGGGGACTGACATTTTGACATTTGAACACAAACTCAAAGGATGGTTTGTAAGGTTTAGAAAGGCTGTGAGGACAAGTCTCTCAGAGCCCTGATCGGCCCGGCCGTCCCTCTGATTAGCTGGCTCATGCCACAGGGGCTGTCGTGAGGAGGGAATGGGGGACCCTAGAGACGTCCCAGCCCGTAGCTTCCCCTGCACTCTCTTCAAGGTTGCAGCCCAGGTGTGTGTAGAGATAACTTCTCTTGGGCTCAAGTATGTGCTGTGTTCAAACAGATGCAGAGAAAGGGAAGACGAGGCCTCTCTGTCTCCCTCCCCTTGCCCCAGTGCTTATTCCCAAGGAGAGGAAGAAGCCCAGACATGGACTTGTTGGACATAAAAGAAAACCTGAAACTTATATTTCTAACTGGGACTCACACGGGTTATAGATGTGTGTGTGTCGCGTATGCATATGTGTGAATGAATATTTTCACACAAAAAGCTGCTATGACAAAAGTAAAATAATGCGGATTTTAAAATTTAAAGGCAGCATAATGTGAGTAGTTTGCAGTAGAAGAAGAATCATGCATGTAAGTCTAACAGAAGTCAAAGATGCCCTTAAGGACCACCCTGGCTTCACAGTGAATCCGAGGCGAGGACTTGTTTGTAATGTGACCTCAGTCCCTGGTTGACTGGCTCACAGAGAATGAAGAGCGTTGGCCTTTTTGAAACAGCCCAGTCCTTTAGAGTCAGAAACGTGCACATGGACGATTTGGTATCCAGTATTTAAAACTGAGAATGTAAATTAAGGTGATATTTATGGGATGAGGGAATTTGGGCTTCTGAGCCCTTCAAAGTTGGCTTAGGAACCTAAGCCTTAAAGAGCAAAGGGAGGAGACCACTGTGATCCAACGTTTACAGCGTTGGGATCCAGGCATTCCCAGGAGATGTCATTCCCCCTCAGCAGTGCCAGCTCAGGCAGACATTGCCGAGATAAATACCATCGAACGAGGGAGGCTATAACTCCAGAAAGATCTCCTGGGCCCCATGCAACCATCACGAAGGACTGACCATCAGACATTGGCAGATTTCCTTAGAAAAAGCAGAAATGTGCAAGGCCCACTGGTGTTCCAACAATTCCGTTGTCTAAGATATTTTCTCTTGTGTCTGTTTCTGTGATGCTCACTGTGATTTGTATCTTCAATCCCAAATGCTTTTTTCCTGTTTCTTTTTCCTCTGACCTTTCCTCTCTGGCTGCTGCATAATAGTACATTGTGTTTGAGGCTGGACATGAGCCAATCCGTGATCCCGAAACGGAGGAAAACATTTATCAGGTATCAAATCGCTTTTTTCTCTTAGCTTAGCACCACGACCAGCAAATGCTCTGCCAGATCTGAGGACCAAGGGCTCGCTCCTCACACGCTCCCCTGGGTCGTTCCAGGCTTGTTAAATACCTCCGCATGAACTGATCGTTGGAATGGTTAATGGCCAGTTGGGTACAGTGTTTTAGCTTTTAACAGATCTTAACTGTTTTCAGTTGACGCCAAAATTGAATATTCCATGTTACTAAAGTAATTCATTGGAGGGTTGTTGTCCACACTATATCAGAGTCCTTTTGTTTCTCAAAAGAATGTGCTCACCGAGTTTCTTTAAAACGCTAACCATACCACTGAAAATGAAGTGCAGATTCAAAACTGCTACTCGAAAACAACATTGGGAAAATTAACTGAGTAAAAGAAAGTGTGGCTAAAGGTTTTAGCCCTTCTGAAGGGAAGGTAAATTAACGTTCTTAAATGTCTGCTTGTGTGAAAAACCACGAACACACTTTCAATCCATTAATTCTCACAAGTATTCTATAAAGCAGGCATTCAAATCCTACTTTTACAGGGGAAGCTGAGACTCAGAGAAGTTGAGGAGCCGTCTCAGGGCCAGACAGCTATTTAGAGCTGAGATCAAACCCCGGCACGTGTGTGAAGGCAAAGCTCACTCTTCTTCCCCCTGCTCTTCCATCAAAGAGTTGGAGTAATTGCAGCCTCGCAACACATCAAATAAATATGACGACCTCCGGTTTTCACTAATTAGAACTTGAGTCTTAATTTGAATATAGACATTAGAAAAGTAGGAAAAATGTTAATGTATTTCATAAGTGATTTTCATTTTCTTAATTTACGTAGTTGTGTGGCCTGTTATTCCGCCTTGGGTGCGCACAACTTGCGGAATAAAAATAAAACAGATTTTCCGTTTCCATCAGATGGACAGAATTCTAAACGAGCAAAGTATAATGTTAGCTATGTCAACAGCTCGGCTTCAGCCAGCCCCATGGAATATAATAGAAGCACAGTGGACCCTTGAACAGTATGCGTTTGAGCTACATGGCTCCACTTATACTCGTATTTCTTTCAATAAATATCTGCACTGCTTTTGACCTTTGGTTGAGAATCTGAAGATGCAGAGGGCCAACCGTATGGATTGGTCTGTGTCCTTCTGCATAGGGGACTTGAGCACCCACCAGCTTCGGGGTCCCGGTGGGAAGGAGAAGAAGGGGTGTCCCGGAACCCATTCCCAGTGAGTACCCTGGACAACTAAGTTTTCGGGCAGCCACAAGTTATACACAGATTTTAAGCTGTGGAGGGAGCAGATCCCCTAATGCCCGCATCGTATTTCTGTCCACCAGATTGTCTGGATTGGATTCAAGTGGGAGGTTGTGCTTCGAAGTTTTGTTTAAAACCAGCACTGATGAAGTTATGTCTTCAAACAGATAAGTTGCATCTTTGTCTTCAGTGTCAGATTTTCAAGTACAGCTTGGCAGTGTCTGAATGAGACCAAAAGAACCATTAATCCTCTGAAGAGAGAGCACCATTTATTTATTTATTTTTAATTTTTATTTTTTTATTACAGTTTACTTTCAATGTTATTTTGTATTGGTTTCAGGTGTACAGCGTAGTGGTTAGACAAGCATATGCTTTACAAAGTGATTTCCCCGATATTTCCATTACCCACCTAGCACCATACGTAGTTACTACAATATTACTGACTACATTCCCCAGGCTGTGCTTTACATCCCCGTGACTATTTGGTAATACCAATGTCTACTTCTCAATCCCTTCACCTTTCTCACCCGGACCCCCATCAATAGAAATTCTGTGTTCCGTATACACAATGGAGAGAGCACCTTTTAAAATAATAGTCCCTTCAATATAAGGGGTTTCTGAATTCAGTCATAGTTGTAGTTGGCAGGACTCCCATTGTACCCTGGGGGGAGGGGGGGTTAGGCAAGTGGAGAACTGGGTTCTTGTTCTAGCACCAACCACCTTTGGCTGAGTGGTAATGGCCAGGGTACTTGCCCTCTCAGAGACTCAGTTTTTGTCATTGGGGAATAATTTCTCCCTAACGCACATATTGGGTGGAGAACGAAACAAGCTCACGTGGAGAAAGTAGGAAGAGGCTTAATCTGGGTCACACACGGAGCCCGCCGTATGCAGATTCGGGATCTGAGCACAAGCACTACCAACTCAGTCATTATGCCTGAGAGGGCAAGTACCCTTGCCTCGTCTGGACCTCAGTTTACTCATCTGTAAAATGAGTCAACGAAACTGAGGAGTCTCTTAGGCAATGGCCCTTTTCTGCTCTTTGCAGCCGGTTGCCTCATGATAGGCCTGTGAGTTTTCAGAAGAGCACGTTGGCTTGTGTTACAGGGCAACGGGGCTCTGGGGAACAGTGTGTGTGTGTGTGTGGTTTTGGTAACATTTGTTGAGTGCTGATTATGGGCCACTGTGTGAATGAGGGTTTATATGCAGTCTCTTAATATCCCTCAAAACAGCCTGATGTGTCTTGGACCATTATCCCCATATCACAGATGAGGAAAGTGAGGCTCCCAGGGTCACAGGAGGTAGAGCTAAATCCGCACTCATACCCCGGTCTCTGTGAACTTTGCAAATGCGTAGATTAATCCTGAGGCTCTCTTCAGCTCAGAAAATGCTGATGCTGAGTCTCAATCAGATTCTGTGTAGCTTCAAGTCCCTACCTAAAAATCACACTTGTACCAGTTCTGACCTCCATCTTCCTGTCTGTCCATCACTAACAGGAAGGTACCATTTAAGAGAATGGTTATTTTATCACCCTCTATTGGAAAGGCCTCTGGTCATTTTCCTCACTTGCAGTTGCCAGGCTAGGCCTCAGTTTGCTTAACAAGAAATAGACTCTTGGGCCTGAAGATAAGGCTGGGCTTTTAGGGAGCTGCTGTTAGGAGCCTCTTTATTTTTTAAGGGCCTCCCAGTATTCAATAGCCGTTCCTCCTGAGTAGGTTGCAAGGTTTCTTACACTTCAGCTTCGCCCAGGTTGGACTCAGACTTCATTCCTTCTCCTGGTTTCTGGAACAAAGTAAAGGGACCGGGGGCCTAATCCTTTAACTATTTTACGACCTTGAGTGAAGTATATAACTTTCGTGTCTCGATTCCCTGAGCTGTCAAATAAGGATACACTGTTATCTGCTTCTAGAAGTGATGCGAAGATGTAAAGTGAGAAGGACAGCACTTGGGACCTAGTAGGTTCCATGTAAAGGCTAGTTCCCTTCACTTCCCAACATCGTCAGCACCAGCTGCCGCCCAGGGTGTCTGATGATGATTTGTTAACCGAAGGAGAACATGACTTGCTCTTGTGAGAGAACCCAGCAGCAAGCTGCAGCCTCTCCTCACTGCCATTTATAGCCCCAGCCTAAGGGAGGCAGAGGCTGTTGAGTAAACGTAGCCTCTCTTCGAGGTTCACCAGTTTCATTCCCCAGCCCGGATTGAGAATAGTAGTTGTCTTTCTCTTTGCGTGCCTCAGAAAGAGTTAGCAGCCGGCCCTGTGAAATGACACAGAGCCTCGCAGTTCAAAGCGTTTTTACACCGCACTCAATTTTAACCCTTCTGGTAACTCGGTGAGATCAGAGTAGCCATGATGACAGTCATGATGACAATAATTTTAAATGTAAGAACGGCAAGTCCTCCAATCCAAGCCCTGGGTTCAAGGCCAGAGCCTCTGATCCAAAACTCAGTGTTCTTTAGTTTCTTAATAAGCTTCCTGCGTAAGCGAGATCACAGTTTCCTGTGCAGGCATTCTCCAGTTTTGTTCATTCAAAAATTATTTTTAATCACCCACAATGTGTCAAGTATCATTATTTTAAAATGGTACGTCTCTAGTCCTATTCACACTATTAATATGGGGCTGAACTGAAAGTGTCTTCTGTAGGTACAGTACTGAGTATATAGATTTTAGAGTCATTTCACATCTATGAACTCATGCATTTAAAAAGTAATTATGCTCGGCTGGGTGTGGCTCAGCAGTTGAGCATCAACCTAGGATCCAGGCAAAAGGGGTTCGATTCCGGGTCAGGGCACATGCCCGGGTTGCGGGCTCCATCCCCAGTGGGGGGCGTGCAGGAGGCAGCCGATCAATGACTCTGTCATCAGTGATGTTTCTGCCTCTCTCTCCTCCTCTTCTTTCCTCTCTCTGAAATCAATAAAGATATATTTTTTTAAAAAGGAAAAAAAAGTAATTATGTATCCAGCACCTAACAAGTGACCGGTTCATGAGGATGTAACAGTGACACGGCAAGGTCCCCACCCTCAAGGGGTTTATAGGCAACCCCTTGGATGCTCACGACAACCAGGCAAAGAAACAGTGCAGAGCACAAGTGGCCTCTGAGGTCGCGCAGCCAGCCTATGGCAGAGCCAGGGTCAGGAACTAGACCTCCGCTTCCTTTTGGGCCTGAACTGTTACCACGTCATGTTACTGAACTGATCCTCCGAACACGGAGCAGCCGGGGGGCAGGAGAGCCAGGAACCACGTTCTTCTGGTCCTCACCCCGTTAGCACCTCTGCCGGTGCCCTGCCCTCAGCGCCCATGTGCTAAATGTCTGATGCTCAGACGTTTCTTGTTTGACCAGTGTTTACAGATGGCAGAGCAAGGATGAGAAGCTAGCCCCTGCCCGCAGCAGGCCTGCCGAGCAGCAGGCAGGCGGAGGGGCCAGGCAGCTGCCGTGGGGTTTCACGGGTCCTGCGTGAAACCGCTTACACGCCACGGGAGCAGCCTGGCTCCCTTCATCTCCCCAGCAAGACAGGGAGCTCTGGGCAGTCGGGCCATGTCCATCTTGTGTTCCATCATCGTCCCAGGTGGAACACGGTGCCTGACACACGATAGGTACTTGGCAACTTTTATTTTTAATGAAAGGATACACCGGAGGTCACAGGAGTACAGAGAAAGGTTCCACCTCGGCCCGGAGAGTCAGGCAAGGCTCCCAAGAAGATATCCCGGCTGAGATTCATTTTAAAGGACAAACAGGCAGATTGATATCTCACCCATGGGAGAGCCGAGCAGAAAAGCTTTTTCAATTATGCACAGTTTGGGTTCCTCCATCCCACCGCTCTTCCCCCATTTGCAGGGATAATTGAGAGTCAGCAGCATTCAGCTTGCTAAGTGCCCACAGTGAGCGGTGAATTACGGGAACAGAAATGCTGTTCGTTGTGCTCAGGAAAGGGTGAGCTGGTGAAAATAAAGTGCGGGCTGGTAATTCAGTGGCCCTCCTTTACAAGGACTCTGCGGGCATTCTTAGAGGATTCCTTTTAGATGGAGCCCAGTTATCAGAAGCAGAGAAACTGCATTCTTCCCTGGCTACCTGCAAAGGAAGGTTTGCAAGAGCGGCTCCAACGTGCGTCTTCGCACAGCCGTGCTCATGTGTACTCCCGTTGTCTGCAAGAATGTGCATGAGCTTCCAGGCCTGTAGAACGTGAGGGCACAGAAACAGAAAGCCTTGGAACGGCTGTAGGAATGGGGCGAGATACGCTGTCCACACAGTATGGTAGTTAGAAGGCAGTCTGCCCAGGCCGCTCCTCCTGGCTCCCCTGCTCACGGACTGCAGGACCCCCTCCAGGCCTTACTTTCCTCCTCTGGAACACAGGGACCTTCGTCACCCCTATCTGAGCAACTTGTCCTGAGGGTTACGTGAGAATGCACAAAAAAGGATGTTTAGAATAGTGCCTGGCCCATAGAAAGGCCTCATCGATGTTAGCTCATACTGTTAGTAATAAATGTCTTGTTCGGTAGCCAGAAAGAGCTGCGTTTGAATCTGATCACTTCCTAGCTCTGAAGCTTTGGGCAAACTCTCCAAACATCTCTGAGTCTCACTTTCCACTATTTAAAGTAGAGGATGTGGTACCAACCTCTTAGGATTACTGTAAGGATTTTAAGTTAAATGAGAGTGAAAAATGACAAAGGGACTCCCGGGATAAGCTCAAATTCTTACTTCTCTAAGAATGGATTGGTTACCTGGCCCGAGCCTAAAAGATAGATTTTTTTCTTCACTATTTCCCACATTCCTCTATGGAACATTTACCCAGCACACATGTACTGAATTGAATGCCTACTGTGTGTCAGGCACTGTGCCTGCTCCGAAGGCGCTCCCGGTCTGATGAAAGACATGTTATCAGACAATCTAAAACCACTGCTGGCTGATCCCTCCAATGGAGCTGTGAGTTGAGCTCTGCGAGGTGCTGGGGAGTGACAACTAATGATTACTCTCTATCTGGGACATTTCAGTACAAAGCCTGTGATTGACAAATGAGAACAGCATTCAACATACCCACTGCTGTTAGTATTATGCGTTCATAAATATACCTATATAATGCAGTTATGATAAAAGAAGCTATCATTCTAACATTTACAGTATTACAGTGCCTAGTAGTTTATTATTTCTTATTTTCTCATTTGATCCTCACAATAATCTGAGAGAGCAGAGCCAGTAGCACCCATTTTGTGAGTGTAGCTCAGAGGAGCCAAGTAACTGGCTTTGGGTGTTACAGTCATTACGTGGCCCAGTCAGACCAGATGAATGTGTAAGAGAAAAGAGGAAGAGATGACGCAGATACGTGTTTTTCAAAAACCGAGATTTTTCTGGACTCTAGTCTCATGCTTTTCATACCATTCATTTCTGGGTCCTTTCCTTGAACAAAACCTTTGGTAATTATCCAATGGCTTGTACATGATCCCAACAGAAGCGGTACAGAGGACCTTGGCACTTGTTATATTTTAAGTAGCCTGGATCTCAGTCTTAGCACTGAGCAGTGTAAGCTCAATTGCAAGCTGTTTTTAATCACTTTGGGCAACTCAGAGAACCTCCTTGGGCCTCAGTTTCTTTTTCAGTGAAATGAGGATTATTAGTTTCGCCACATGATTGCTGAGGCTTCTGCAGCTTTCATTCTGTGATTCTGCAAGGAGCCCAGAGGCATAGACACCCTGCAGACATTTATTAAATGACTCACATGCACCTGCCTCCCCATCTGGTTTCCCTAAGAGAAGAAGCCTGGCCCGCTGCTTTCATGGCCCCTTGCAGTGGGCCCTGGCACTGCAGGGTCTGTCCTCACGCACTGGCCATCTTGGAGTTGGGTTCTGGTTGCTCTGTTCCTTCACAGGGGAATACCAGAGTGTTTTGACTGTGCTGAATTTGATTTTCCCATAGGTTCCCACCAGCCAAAAGAAGGAAGGTGTTTATGATGTGCCAAAAAGTCAACCTGTAAGTGTAAGTACATCTCCTTTCTACCGCCCGGTTCCTGTGACCAGGATTCGTGTGTCTACAATCTGAGGAAAGGAGCTTCTGGATGAGGGTCACAGCCCCTATGGCTTTGCTGGGGACAGCATGCTGGGACCTCCTCGGTGGGTCAGAGAAAGGAGGCATACGGGACAGAATGTGGGGCTGAGGAAGGGGTGCCAGTGTGGATGAAGATCTGGCTCCATGAGTGGGAACGAGTTGACTCGTGCAAACCACCATGTCCAAGGGGCTCGAGGGTTCAGGTGTCCCATGGCAAAAGTCTTCAGCCAAAGACTGTATTGCACCTGGTCAAGTAGGGTACAGTGTCTTTGTTCTGAGAATACTTTTGCTCATCCAACTTGGGAGTGGTTGAGAGGTTTCAGAGGGGCAATAGAAGAAGGGCTAGTCAGGACCTTTAGAGTGTGTAAGGGTCCAACCAGTGGGCAGAAAACCGTGTACAAGGTCATGTGTAGTGGGCTTACAGAGGACCCAGGAAATCCACTGAATCTAGTCCCCACGTGCTGGTGGGACTCCTGGAAATGCAAGAGGGAAAGGAAATTTCAAGCTCTGTGGTATGGCCCCAAGGCACTCTAGGCCCAAACCTACACTTAGGACCTCCACTTGGCACTCCGAAGGCAACCTCTCTATATAATTTAAGGAGTACTGGGGAGCCAGTGAAGGCTCTTGAGCAGAGGGACATGAGATTTTGCCACAGCCTATGTAAAACAAACAAAAAACTAAGGCCTTTAATCAGTATTGATCTCAATCAACTCAACAATTCGTGGAAAGAGTGTGGGCTTGAAGTCAGGCAGACCCTCAAGAATCCCAGCTTTGTCCCTAAGGAGCTGTTGTGAGGCTAAATGACTCTCTCTGGAACGTTGTAATGGGTCTGGACCCCACACTCTGGGAGACATAAAGACACACCTGTGTGTTCGAAGATCAGATTGATAAGGGGGTTTGAAAACCCCATCCCATGAGGAGTAGCTAAAGGACTTGGAAATGTTTGGCCTTGAGAAAAGAAACCATGGGAAAGAAAATACAGAGATGGGAGCCCAGAGCACCCCATAACCCTAGGACGCTCACCTGCACTGGCCCCTCTCATGTTCTGGTTTCACAAATAGCACGTTAGGATGCTCGTTTTCTCATTTTCATTTGGGCCTATAATGTCCCCTTTTCCTAACAGATTTGTTCCCCTCCACCCTTTCCTGGGAACTCTGAGCCAAGATCAGGATTAATCCCACTCACTCCTGGAAATACACATCGCAGGGCAGCTGGAAGCTGTGCACAGGGGCCGATCTCTCCTGTATCTTAAATACATGGGCATATTTTTTATCGGGATCTCTGAAATCCAGTGGCAATAATGCTTGCTGACAGGAAATGTTAAATGACTAGAGAGACAGGGAGGTTTCAGGCAAGAGCGTATACTTTAGGCAAAGTTTTGAAAGATGGCAGGACTGGAACAGGCAAGAGAAATGGAGCACATTCTCGGCAGATCACGGAGGCCCCCCGGCCCGAGTCCCTGCTGCTTGTGCTCAGCAGCGCTCAGCGCTGATTCCTTTATCACCACTTTCCATCTCGAAGGAGCCGGGACATACAGGCGGCCTTCCTTTCTGCCTGCTCATAATGCTGGCTGCATTCTTTAGACAAATATCCTGCCTCTTTGGGACTGTCAAAAATGCACGTTCCTGAGTGGGGAGGAAGGTGTGTGCTTAGCACCCCCTTGCCGCATTCATTATTTAGGGCTTTTTGCACCGTTCGCCTTTGAACGGGACTCTGGTTCCACGGTGGGACCTCAAGTGGAGCACACAGTCACAGGGGCTGAAGTGCCTGTTTCAAACCCTTTTATGCCCAGCATGGAACCTGGCTGAAACTTGACGTGAAGATCAGCTGTTTTAATGACACAGACCTAAGCCTTAGTAAGGTTCATGTCATTTTTTTGCATGAGAAGTACTCGGTGGTTTTCTTCTGTCCTCCCCTGTGAACACCTCTCAATATTCTTCCAGCTGAAAAAATGCCTTTTATCCTTCACTGTATAATTGCCTGGTTTAAAAGTCTTGTAAGTGGTTTTATTAAGCATAAAATAGCTTCTAATTATTAGTAATGACGTTTTAGGGCCTTCAAAAGAGATATTCTTAAAAATTTGGCATAGTGGTAAACACAGGTTGTCAAACTGGTAAGTTGGACTCGATGTTAATTTCCTTTTGATGAAACATAGATTTGGAAATTGAAAGGAATGATCAGACCCCCCCTCCCCCAAGATATTTTCTCACTTGGGGTGTGGTCTTTGTCAATCACTTTGACTTTCCGAGTCTCGTTTTCCTGAATGAAAATGGTGACCGTCTTCTACCAACACCTCAGGGCTTCGGTGAGACTCACAGGGCAGTGTGGAAGCATCTTCTGTCACAGTGGGGCTGCTTTTATAGACCCTGGGGAGGTAAAGAGGGAGGAACATTATGGATTAGGTGCCCCCATTTATTTTATGGGATGTCCTGTGATGAAAAGAAAGGCTCAAGTTTCATGATAAGAGAGGACAAATCTGGGCTCAATATAACAAAAAATTTCAGGCTATCTGAGCTGATTTTCAGAGGAAAGTGCAGCCTCTCGGAGTAGTGAGATCTCTGTCCCTAAGAGTATTCAAGCTGCAGATAAATGGCTCTATGAAGGATTCCTGTATAGTGAAGGTGACTGCAGTCATGGACCTCAGAATGATTTATCTACTCTCTCATTCCATGTGCCCCTATGTTCATTATGTATAGTATTTATTTACCTCACCATCATCTTACTCCCAGTATCTCAGCTGCCAAGCCACATACCCTAGATGCCCCATGTCTACCTTCATCATTGTGATTTAGAGTCACCCACTCTGAAATTCACAGCAGTAAGTGTGGCATTGCCCTGGAAGTTAGTGCTCTAGATGGAAAGAAGTTTACCAGGTGTGATAACCAAGTCATACCACTGAGCAAGCATTGGGCATAGTGTAGGTGTCTAGAAAATCTGTTTTGCCTAAGTTACCTCTGGAGAGCTTGGAATCCAGGCTCTACATCTTGCTGCTGTGTCCTAAAAAGAAACCACACTGGGAGAGACTGATAGAAATCCCCACTGGAATTTGAAGCCCAAGCCTCCATTCAGTTCCTTTCTTTGTTTTATAGTGTTAGGCAATAACCATATGCAGTAAGAGTCCAAGGCTGACTTCGCTGTGGGGAAGGCAGGTAGACTTAATTGAGCATCTGCTATGTGCCATGGGCTAACAAGGTTCTGATGTTGGCTTATCTTTCAGTCATCTTAATTCTGGGAGGTAGGTGTGATTTAGATGAGGAAACAGAGGCTTCTAGAGGTCACATAACTCACCCATGATCACAAAGCTGGTAAGTGGCAGAGCCAGAATTTGAACCCTAGGTTGTTCTGACTCAGGCACCCACACAATTTCCACTAAAACATACTACTTTTAAGATGAAAGAAAATGCAGAGCCCTTCCTCTCCTTACTATCACTCTAATCAGAACTCAGGCCTCAGGTCCCCTCACCCATTCCTCATTGTTTCTAGTCTTTAGAACAGCACTTAGTCCCCAGGAGGCCCAGCACTTGGTTGCTGGCTGTGCGCACCTCTCGCCTTTAGATTGAGTTCCATGAACCAGGCCCCTGTCTGATTCATTCCTCAACCCTCTCTCTGCGAGGCACACTGCTTTCTTCGTCCTGATATTGAAAAGGCATTTGTGACTCACAAAGAACAAATCTTGATGAAGCTGCCCATCCCCAAAGATCAGAAAGCTTCTCATATTGCCATTTCTGTCTCCTACCCTCCAAATGCTTGTGCGTTTCTTTAGGAAACCCCATTTCCCCAACAATCAGTATTCAGTTGATTTTCCTTGCAATAGATTTAATTCCGTTTCCTGCTGAAAATGTAGGAAACATCAATCCATTAATGTAGAGAATTTCTCTGGACAACTGTTTCCCTCCCTGCCATCTTTATTTTTCATGGCCAATAAATTTTCATTCACAATTCAGCAGTTGGTTTTTCCTTTAGTTTGAAATCTGGATCAAGATGTTGCATAATTGGATTAAATCTAGTCTGAACATTTGTCAGTTTCACTTTCTCATTAAGCACCACATTGTGGAGAAATTATAATTATCGCAATGCAGTTAACATAGATGTCACACAAGAGGAGGTCGGCCCAAAGTGAGGGAAAGGAATTTGAATCTACACATTGCCACAAAAGAAACAGGATTTTGATGTTTTGATCTTTCTTAAGTGGCTTTCTTTTTGTTGTACTTATAAAGTGTCCTGAGGTAGAATGCTGAATTCCCAGACACGTTAGAGCTGGTAGGAGCATCGCAAGATGCTGTGTGCTTTAGCCTCCCAGCAGTGCAAGAGCCCCTCGAGGATGACTGAGAAGCGCAGGTGAACACTCCTGACTCGGGCATTGGCTCATATACCTGCAGTGACAGACCTTCATTATTTTTATAATCTCAGAGCTCCCATGGCTACAAAGTCCTTTTTTTATTGAATTTCCTTACAATTTCTATTCATTTGTTGATTCATTCATCCATCCATTAGGCAAATATTTGCTGAGAGCCACCTACCTGCCAGACAGTGTTCTGCTCGCTATCTGGGAGGCACTGACACAGCAGGGACAGCGTGCAGTTTGGAGTTAGTTGGAGCTTTAGGTTTCTAACTGTGGGACTCTGGGCAAGGTGCTTGATCTTTCCGATTCTTCTTCGTGACTAGTTCCCAACACAGGGAGAGCTGCTTCCCTGAGTCTTGTGAGGATTAAATAGCAGATAGGACTTCTGTTGTGTTTGGCACAGAATAAGTACTTAGAACTTGGATAACGTATTGCATGTAAAACCTTTAGAACAGCACCGAACACATAGTAACTACTCCATAAATGTTAGTCACAGTTAATTTTATCAGCTATTATATGGACAAAGGACTGTACCTAGTGCTTCAAGAAATATGAGCATGAGTAAGACCTGGCCCAGCCACTAGGGTGCTTTTTGTCCACTGGAAGGAGGAAGATTGGCCTACAGAGTAAAGGCGCTAGAGTGCCTTAAGTTCTCCATGCCTAAGCAATTATGTCAACAAGATCAAGTTTAACTCAAGAGCTGGGGCTGGGCTGAACTTGCAAGGGAGTGCCATGCTATGGGGCAGGGCTAACATGCAATTATAACTACAGATGTTGCCTACCCAAACAAGTGTGACAGGCACTTAATTCGCTACTTCAAGACTGTCCCAAACAACCACAAAACGTAGGTCTCTTCTCTACCGTGAAGGATATTGAAGACCAGAGAAGTTAAAAAAATCCTTTCACACAGTTAGAAGAGGCATCACTAAGAATTCCATCCAGCTGTTTCTGGCCCTAAAACTAGGGTGACCTAGTTTAGCATCCAGACTGGGTCGCTTTTGAAAGTGAAAGGGGGTTCCCTGTTAACAACTAGAGCAGGTCACTAGGCATGAACAGGAGCTGCCTTAGACAAACCAGGGTGTAGAGCCCCCCTACCCAAAGCTAGCGAATGCTCTCCCTGTTGGGCCAAGCTGTCTCTAGACCAGAGCACAGTGAGATTTCCAACAGAAGGCAGGAAGCGCCTGTCCACCTTGTCCCTAAAACGAGCTGCCAGTAGTGCCACCTGAGCTGAAGCACCAGCAGTACCATCCCCAGCACGCAGGTGCGCCCGTGCATGCTTGCTCCTGCAGCGGGCACCGGCCCGGCGGCTTGGAGACCTGTCGTGTGGCAAGAAAATGTGAGTCAGAGGTATCTGTTAACTGCTGCTGCTGCGAGTCTATCATTACGCCTCTAGTACAGATCATTAACATTCACAGAACCTTAACTACAGCATCTCTAATGAGCAGAGCTCTAATATGCGCTTTCCCCATAAATATCCATCGATGCCGACACCCATGCTCTCTTGGTACAGTAACTGCGCTTTTCTGGATAAATCATCATGTTGAGGCTCTTTCTTTCTCCCTAACTGCTGTTAGTGGTTGCAGAAGAATAGTGAACAAACTCTAGTTGTAAAAAGAGAGAGAGAGAGAAATGATCACGGAGAGTAAGAAAATATATATTGGTGACAGTCGCAGCCCAAAGCGCACAAAGCCTTTTTTTGCGAAGACTTAGAAAGGAGGCCAGACATGAAGGTCTGTTGAGCAGTTACGGGGAGCAGGGATGCAGCTGGGCGAGCTGGTCCAGTTCAGTGATTCCCCAGCACTGAGTCACTTGTGACACTTTTAAAAGCACAACTTCCTGGGGCCCACTCCTATCATTCTGCCTGTTAGGCTTTCGGATCTATCTCTATAAAAGGAGATTTATAAAGCCCCCCCCGCCCCCGACAGATTTTGATGCTTGGCTGAGTTTATCTAGTTTCATTAGCATGACAAGTATTCTTTTTTCCATTTTGAGGGTGAAAAGTTGAGGTCGAGATGCTAAGCCGAGAGGAAAGTCAAGTCTGGTCGTCTGGGACGAGCCGCTTGCTTCTCTCCTTGTGCGTAAAGCGTGGCCCACGTTCCCTGTCCCCCTTCTCCGCCCCCGTCTCCGGCCTGCGTAGAGTTCTGTCATCGTGTTTCTCTCCGGCATGCCAGCAGCCGTCCTGTAGTATTCCTCTTTCCTGCTGTTGCTGTCAGCTCGGTACTCTGTGCCCCCCCGCCTCCTTTCCTATATTTTTAATCTCATAGCCTTGTCTCTGGCTATTTCTGTGTTGCTGTTTTTGTCGCCTCAGTAGTTCTAGCCCTCTTACCCCCATCATCACTGGAAGGACAACACTTGCAGTGCGAGCTGGCCGCGGCCCCACAGAGGGGACTGGGGTGGACTGCGGCAGGGCAGGCTCCAGAATCCCCCCTCCCACCCCAGCCTTAAAACGCAGGCCGTCTGACACCCTCCTTTCCCTCACCACAGCATGATGTGATCGGAGCTTTACTCCAAAGCTAGCCCACTGTGGGGAGAGCCCCAGCTCTTCCATTTAGTCCTTGTGTGACCTTGGGCAAGTTAGTCAACCCTTCTGTGCCTGAGTTTCCTCCTCTGATAACAGGGATTACAGTAATAGCACCTAGAGTTGTTGTGATAATTAAATGAGTTAATACATGAAAGCACTTCAGAACAGTGTCTGGTACGTACAGAGGCCAGCTCCATCTGAGCCCCAACTGTTATTACTACCCTGCATGGCCCTTGCCTGGCCAAGAAGGGCGGAGGTTTTAAAATTACTGTTTAAGCCAGTCCTTCCTCTTCAGACCAGAATGTTTGGGATACGTTCTAGAGCAAGAACCACCATTTCTTAATGAGTGATAGCATGTCAGGGTGTGGGAGAGGGAAGAATCAAGAGTATTGGGGACACTTGGGGGTTTTATGGATCTACCAAAACCAGAAACGATGATGTCTACCATTTGTGACCCAACCCAGGAGATACTGACTACTTTAAATCAAAGGGTCTTTCATGGAACAGCCAGAGCCAACACGTGGGTAAAGAGACCTCTGCTTGTGGAATCTGTAAGATCTCATTGAATACACCATCCTCTCGCCTTAGCTACATGGTCTTCAAAGATAGGGCGCCCATCACCAGAGAACAAGCAGGAAAAGACGCCAGAGACCAGAGTCCTGGTGTCAAAGTGACAAAATCGGAGTTCCCTTGTCCCTGGAGCAGCTTGCACAAAGTGTCTCTTTTGTTTTAATTTTACATTTTCTGCAATAATGGACGGTACTTCGTGGAACCAGGGCCTGGTCACTTGTGCATTGCTCTGTTCAAGCATTCATCCTTTCATCCATTCCACAAGTACGGCCTAGGTTCCGCTGTGTGGCAAGCCCTGTGCTGGCCACGTGTGCCATACAAGGCAGACCAGGTCCCACCCGTTGCCCAGCTCACATTCCATCGGGGAGGGCTGGCAGCAAACAAGCAAAGAGACAGGGCGTGAGTGCCAGCCAGAAAACCAAACCAGGTAACGTGACGAGCTGGGGGCTGCTACTGTAGTATTTAGATAACTAGTCGGAGGAGGCCCTCTGGGCAGGTGGCACCTGATCTGAGATCTGAATTATGAGAAGACACCAGTAGATGAAGAGTGGGATAGGAACATAGAATGACAAGGGCAAAGGCCATGGGACAGGAATGTTCCAGTGGTCCATGAGGAACAGAGGGAAGACCAGAGCATGGCCAGAAAGGGGAGACTGATGAAGATGAGTTCAGACACAGAGGCCGCAACCGAGCGTGGCAGGTCTTACAGGCAGTGCGAAGGAGTTTGGATTCTATCCAAGGTTAATGAAAGACAGTGCAGGGTTTTAAGCAGGGGAGTGAACCTGATATGCTTTTTATTTAAATGTTACTCTGACTACTCTGTGGAAGATGAACTTAAGGGCACGAGAATGGAGGCAGCAGTCTGGGCAAGAGGGAATGCTCCAGAGGAGATGGAGAGAGGAAAACAGAGCTGGGATGTGTGTAGAGATAGAATCAGCATCTAACGAATGGTTGGGTGTCCGGGTGTGGGGGACAGAGGGGTTAAGAGTAACTTGTACATTGGGGGGCTTGAATATCTAGATGTGAGTTGGTGGCCTTTACAGATTTCAGAAGACAGAGAAAGGGTGGGTTTCGGGAGATCAAAAGTTCTTTGGACATGCTGAATTTGAGGCTAAATGGGATGGGATATAATTGCTTTACTAATTGCTAGCAACTAAGGGAGGGAGTGAAAGATCAGATATTGGCTAGACTTCAGGTAGCAAGGATGGCACAGACTGACTGCCACCCTTGAACTACTGATGGGTCTCACTGACGGAGAGGACTTGAAGAGTTCAGATGAAAATGCCATCCAGATATTGGAAGGGCTAGAAAAATAGTATGTCCTTTTCTTACAACTTTTTTCTGGGATATCTCCCTAGTATTTCTTTGAAGTTAGAACCAGGGCCATTACTCTAATTACAGAGCCTCATTAGGTAAATGACAGAGTGGATATGACATCTTTTCTGGAGTTTATAATAGCACATGCCAAGTCTCTGCGAGTGAGCGAGTGTGTATGCGTGCGTGTGCACATGCGTGCACACACATACGGGCTGAGCATTTGAAAACACCATATGGACTACCATCCCCTCCACTTCATAAGTCATACTATCACTAAGGGTTTTTTTCTGTTCAGTTTTCTATTCTCCTGTATAAGCAAGTTTATCCACACATTTATTCTGTTTTCTTAATTCATCAACTGAATATAATTTCCTTCTGTGTGTAGCCACTGGGATATCTAGATATGAGGCAGTCAACGATGGATAAGATATAGTTTTCCAGACAAGGGACTTAAGAGTCTTCCCAGGGTCATAGTCTGTAGTAGAGAAGAGAGAGGGTCATCAGCCATTATAACCGGACATGTGTGGTGCCCAGAGGAGGGTCATCTACTTCATCCCGAAGGCCGTGGAGGAGAACTTGGAAGAGGTGACTAGACTCAAATCTCGAGGGATGTCTTATAGGTCTCCTGATGAGTGAGGGTGGGAAGAGCAGGCAGTCACAAGGAATAGCGTCTGCCAAGGCCTGACGGGAAGAAAGAAAGAGAGACCTATTAAGAGGGCATATGAAATTATGACACAAAGTTGCAAACTATTTATAGACTGGATGATCAATCAGACACGGTTGAGGATAATGCTCTTCCAGATTTCTTATGACTTCGAACCCTTAGGCTTCCTTCCAGCCTAGCTTATTGGTGAACAGCATCTCACTTGATCCTGGGAGCTCCGTGAAGAAGCCACACCCCTCACTGTCTTACACTGTGAGCAAGCTGCACTTTAGTTTCCTTGCTGTAAAATGTGAGTCAGGTTTCTCTGTGCTGATTTATTATTGTCCCCTTTTGGACTATACAACTGTGAGGGGAACTGCGACCGAGTAGAAAGGAAAACTAGACTAGTACTTAGGAACCTAGAGTGTTATCCCAGGTCTTCCACTACAATTATCATGATTTTGAAAAAGTTGGAGGCCTCAGTTTCTTCATCTGAAAAAAAAAAATAAGGTTGAGTTGGGCTATAGCTCGCTCTCTCTAGCCTGTTCTAATTCTACTACTCTACAATTTGCAAACTATTAAAAATGCCATCAAATAGGTGCTGCAAAATCATCATATATTCCTAAAGCACACTCTGTTGAATTGTTGACTTAATATTTGACCTAAATAAGCAAACACTAATGGAGGTCTTACTGTGTGCGAAACTCATGCTAATTAGGCTATTACCTTAAATCCTATCCAGGCTAATCTGTACACAGTCTTGTGAGGTGGATATTTCTCTCATTTTACAACAGAGAAAAATTCAAGAGATGGGTAAACCAGCCAAATTCCATCTGCATAGAAACAGAATTCTTGGTTTGGTTTGCAGTGAATGGAGTTGGCTTCATTCCTTGACTGGCATTGGGCCCTCTGTGGAATGGAACATGCCCATGTGGTACTCGTGCTGACACTCCCTGCTCTGACCTGAATGGGTTCCCTCCAGTTTCCTAACTTGCCTCTCGCAGCCCAGGGAAGGGACAGTGCCTCAGTCCTCAAAACATCAACCCCGTGCCTTGCTCAGAGTGGCATTCAGGAAGCTTGTTAATTAGTCATTGGCTGCCTGGAGACTGAATCCGGGAATGAAGAAGTGAGTGAGGAGACGACTGCCTAACCCTGTGAAATCTGCATTCCTCCGGAGAACAGGAAAAACATTTTGCAGGGAACGGCTGTCGGAGCAGCAGGCAGAGCCCTCCTGACTATTTTTTCCTTTGCTGTGACATCTCCCCATTTGTGGTTTCCTCTGATTTGCTCCGTGCTCAGCCTGAGCCTCTGCTACTCTAGCTTGATTTCAGCTCCATCCAGTCTTTCCTGGTGCCGTGTGGCTGCCATCTGCCCGCAGGAGTAGCCTCTCCAAGAGAGACGCGCCAGCGCAGAAAGACGCGCTCTCCTAGTCCCCCTGCCCTCCTCCCGCCCTGTGCCCAGCTCCTGTCATCCCGCTGACGAGCCAGTTTCACATTCCTGGGATTCTCACTCACTCCCTTTTCAAAGTACAGAACGGATGCCAGATCTTGTTAGGAGTTTTTGAAGAAGCCTTAAGTTTTTGCTAATGTGGAACTAGAATAATAGATTTTTTTAGTGGAGAAGAGATAAAGGAGTAGATATTTAAGAACAAATAATGCCAAGCTTTGGGAAAGCACTCCCCTTGGTTTCTAGTTTTCTCTGTACATTTAAACCTGTGCAGGTGCATTTGTTCTGTTGATAGTCATTAAAGTCAGAAAGCCATCTCACACCCTGCCCACGCCCACCCTGACAAAGGCGCCCACGTCCTCTTTGGCAATGGCAGATCTTTGGGATGAGATCATGGGTTGGGACCGAGATCTAAAGCCTAGGAAGGTTCTAAGAGTGGAGAAGCAGGAAGAGAGAGAAGCAGCAGGTCCGTGGCTAGGATGGTGTTTTCCATGTTTCTTCTTAATTCCCATCACGGGTCCCTATCACCGTAGGAATAGCTATATCATCATCTCTCTCTTTATGATCCCTGTCCTCATGACCACAGCATTGTCACCATCAAATCCCCGACACCAGTACTGCCACCATCTCAGACTGTCTGCTGCTCCCGGCTCCCCTGACCCCTCAGGACTGGGTTGAGTACCATGTATTTCACTATAAAGACAGTAGTAATCACTGGCATGAATCACTCCATTATTCTGAACCAGGCATTATGTGAATTATCTCAACACCAATCATATAATTGCCTATTTTCTTTTCCATCTCCCTCATGTGCTGCAAGGGCAAGGACTATGCCTTCGCGGAATAGCTCAATAAATCGATGTGGAGTGAATGAGTGACCAGTTATCACAGTCTTATGACAGCCATCACCCCAAACACGGATCATTTTTCAGGCAGGACAGTCACCTCCTTCCCTGTGTCACTGTTACTTAGATCAGACTTACTCAGCTATTAGTGTCTTGTTGTGCAAT
Organism: Miniopterus natalensis; assembly: GCF_054644295.1. Taxonomy (NCBI): domain Eukaryota; kingdom Metazoa; phylum Chordata; class Mammalia; order Chiroptera; family Miniopteridae; genus Miniopterus; species Miniopterus natalensis. Next base: position 34,068,471 of record NC_142089.1, on the reverse strand, counting down.
CAGCAGCAGCCTGCAAACAGTGCCACCAACCCCATCCATATATATATTTCCAGGAGAATAATGCCTGTGTTTTAGAAAACCTGGGCATGAAAGCATGGAGTTGCCATCTGAGTTTTGAAGCGGGTGTGAGGGGTTGGAAAGTCCTGAGCAGAGGAGAGAAGGGCATGGGGTTGGTGGAATGGCGGGCTGACCCCCAGAACAGGCCCACCTTGCCAGTGCTAAATGTGGGGAAACGTGTGGGAGCAGGCACCTGCTGGACCGAGCATCTGCTCTGTGAGGACCATGTTGCACCTTCAGCTTCTCCTCCAGGTGCCTTCACCCCTTCCTAGGACCCGTTTCCCAAACTTTTGCAGTAGCCTGGAGCCTGCCCCCCTCCCCCGCCCAGCAAGTCAATCCACAGCTATATAATTCCTCCCTTCCTCCCTCCCTCCCCACCAAGTTCTTCCTCTCTCCCTCTCCCTCTCCCCTTCTTTCCTCCGTGTCCTTGCCACCCCCTCCTTTCTGTAATTTTGGAAAGAGAACTGACATCCATTGGGATTTTACTCTGCCGTCTGCTGGGCTGATTTCACGCAAGTCAGTCTTCTCACTGCTCCCTCTTAGCAAGTCCGTGCTGTGAGCATCCTTGGTCCCATTTTGCAGAGGCGGAAAACTGAGCCCAGCGTGATGCAGGAATTTACCCAAGGAAATGCCAGTAACAAAGCAGCAGGCTTACCTCTCAGCTGCTGTTTCTGACATCTCTGCACCCCCCCCCCACCCTTTTTCTCCTAAAAACATCAGATCTCTCACTTTAAAGTATCCATTCCTTTCACATGCAGGCAACTTCGTTTTCTTGATATGAGATTAAAGCTGGCAAATTCAGATTCCTTAGCCACAGCTGTGCCCTGTGGATTCATGTTAGCTTGTTCAGGTCAGCTGAGAGCCATGACCCGTGACCAAGGGGTCTGCCTTTCTCGAAACATCTCAATAGCGCACCAGCAAATTCCTCTCACTGCCAGTCCCCATCTTGACTCTCTCTTTGCATTTTAAGAGAGGCAGCTCCAAGGACCAGCTTAATTTTCAGGAAGCCAGATGTCAATATTTCATTGCCCAAGGATTTGTGGAGATATTACACCTACGTTCACTGCAAAGGGAAGATGTGACTTTCATTATAAGGTCTAAGCATTTCCCCCACCTTCTAACTTTCTGGACAACCTTGGGACTCTCCTGAGATGGTAGCTGGGGAAGGAGGGCTGTTAGCTGCTAAAATAAGGCCCAACTTTGAGTAATGAAAGGCAGTCTTTTAATCATTTTAGAGACAAATCCTCAAAGCAGCAGCAGTGACTCTCAAGGATCAAGGCTTTCTGTCCATCAAGACCTTTGAGCTCCAAATTGCAGTGGGCTAGGAACATTTTGCTGGAATGCTGATGAGGCTTCATGGAGCTCCACTTGAAACGTGAATCCTACCTTCCTGTAAAAAACCCCACAAATATCCGGCTCTCGCTTAGCCTAGACAATGAAAAAAACTTTCACGTCCAGAAGAAAGCTGCTATTTTTGCGAGCTGAATTTGATTTCAAGGTACTGTCTAGATGTAGCCAAGCATTCAGTTCTCTCCATAGAACCTTTCCAACCAATGCAAAGGGAGGGTACTCTTGAAAAGAGTACAAGAGACTATATGTAGAAGGAGTGTGTCTAGTATTTAGAAAGCACACAGTCAACTGGCAGGTTTTTAAAAAATACGTAATCTAGAGTTGAGCTATTCAATACAATAGCCACATGTGGCTATTTAAATTGAACTTAATTATAATGAAATAAAATTAAAAATTTACTTCATCAGTGACACCAGCCACACAATAGCCACAGTGCAGCTACTGGCTACCACCTGGGACAGTGCGGATACAGAACTTTGCATCATCACAGAAAGTCCTAGTGGACAGCCCTGCTCTTGGGGGAAGTAATTTATTAGCATCTTAGCTTCTATTCCCCAATCTCAGCTCCTCCTCCCCACCCTCCTTGCTTCTTCCAATTACAAAACAGGTTTTCCGTCTCTCTCTGCCAAGAAGTGGGGAAGTGGCTGCTTACTCTTGGCTGAGGGTGGTAGAGAGCATAAACTCCTAGGCACCCCAGGGGGAATTAGTCTTCATTAGCGTGGCTTCCTTGTTAAATCACTGGCAAGGAAAGGCGCTCGCATTCAGATGCCTGGAATCACTAGGTGCCTCAGGAGTACCCACCTTGGTGCAGTTACAAATCACTTAAGTGAATCCATTTCTCCTGAGCTTTCTAAATGGATAATTGAATTCATTCTTTCGCAACACTGGCCTGAATTTGAAGTTGAGATCTAGAAGCCGTGTGCCCTCCCTGTTCCACTCCAACCCATCCCGAAACTGGAATGATGATATATCCTGGCTCACTCTGAGCTTCAGGAGAGCAAGGGGTCAGCTGTTATTCATCTTTGTAGCTCCAGTGCCTAGCCAGGATGCATGTGGCTTGTGGAAAGCGCCCAGTGAATGCTTGTTGAAGAAATTAATTAATCAATTACGTAATCAATCAAGATGCCTTCTGTTTTCCCAGTAGGATTTTCACTAATTATTCCTGTAGAGAGTCCATTCCGCAGCACAGTGATTAGCAAATCTGGCTGCACATTAGAATTACCTGAAGAGCTTTTAATACCTACAGGTGCCAGGGCCCCACCCCAGACCAGGAGAATCCAAATCTCTGAAGGTGGGGCTCCAGCATCTGTGGCTTTGTAAAAGCTCCCCCGGGGTGAGAGCCACGGCAGGGTCCTGGTATGGCAGCCACGGGTAAGTTTTTCTTCACCCCCAAGTCCCACCTCATCCACTGTCATTTTTTCTGCAACAGTAGCATGAATCTGATCTTAATAGTTACCCTACTCAGTTATAGGACAATAGTGTCCCCACTGCTCCTAAAAGAGATTATGGGAAGATAAGACTCCCGGTGGAAGCTTTATTTTAATGTTTTAATGAAGATTCAAGCTAGAACTGTGTTGAAACAAAATAGGACAATCTCTTCCTTTAAATGCTCCCTGGAAGTTTAAGTTGTTAGTGAAATTTGATGTCAGATTGATTTTGTAAAAGCAGAGTACCTAGCTGCGTGCACACCATGATAGGAAGTGTGCAGAATATATCTATAAGAAAAAGGCTTGGGATAAAGGAACTGACACTCTGGGAGTAACTGTGGATAAAGCAAGAATGAGGGGTGTGGGGAGACTAGGGAGTGGATTCCGGGTCCTGCCCATGAGAATCAGCTGGGAGAAAGTGTACGGGCTGGATGCGGTGCACTGGGTGTTACCGAAGGCTGCGGGGTGCAGGAGGAAAGAGCTCTGCGAGATGACTGAGCCGGGGTCAGCACGGGGTCAGCACAGGCACCAGGGACCAGAGGTGTGGATGGGAAGACGATGACCAGGCAAGACTGCAGCCAGAATTGAGATGAGAGGGAGACCATGGGGTCAGTAATGGACAAAGGGGTCCAGAGCTGAGGCCAAGACGTGTTGGGCGTCCTTTGGCACCGGGGCTGGCCTGTGCTCTCAGGCAGGGGTAGTTCCTAAAGAGGGGCTTCTGGCAGGATATCTGTTGCCTCTTCCTCTTTTATTTTCCAAATATCACATAACAATAGTTTCCTAACATTAAACACGGTGTGTCTGTGCAGTGCAAAAATGAGCCGAAAGAAATAGGATGAAAAGATACTAATAATAACTGTGATTTATTGAGCACCTACTATGTGCCAAATGCCAAATAAGGCTTTGCACGCACATCTCAGTTAATCCTCTCACACGATGTCACCACTACCGTCCCCACTTTAAAAATGAGAGAACTGAGGCTAATTGAGTTGTCCAGGGTCACACGGCCAGCACACAGCACAACCGTGATTCAGTCTGTATCTGTGGGACTCCAGAGAGAGGCACTGGCTCGCATGCATTTGGTCTCAGGCTCCATCTGGATTCATGAGTCGCCTCTTCCCACACCAGCTCCACACCTCACCAAAGGCCACCCCTTCTGTCACCAGGAGAGTGACAAGCTCTAGCCAGTGCTGGTTATCCTCACATGGTTTCATTAGGTGGTGGGGGTTTTATGAGGTTCTACCACAGGCTGTTTTTCAAATTTATTTAATTCATCCATCATGCTCTGAAGCCATTTGCTTTTTTATATTGGACAGATGTAATGAGATTTTGGACACTAAAAAATGTTTTTATTAAAAGTTATGACCCAGAGCTAGTTGGTAGGGACTATGCCATAAATCCCTAGAAGTGCACGAATTTATAAAGGCTGTAGCGACATAACCTTAACCTTTTAGGCCACTCCATAGATTACAGGACCGCTTAAACTAATATTGTCTCTCCACTTCTCCCCACCTCTGGCCAAATAATAATAATAATAATTTATGCTGTTCTCTGATATGGTTGGTCGTCCTCTGCTCTTAGCCACAGTGGGCTCTTGGGGAGCCAGTGCCTGGTGGAAGCAGGTGGCTGATGGCAGAATTCGCTGGTGGTGGGCCCAAAGGCCCCACTGTGCTGGGCACGCTGGTTCTCTGGCTCTGCTTCGCAGCCTCATAACTGGGGCTGAGCGAAATCGTCACGTTTGCTACAGATGGTGAAAGTGATTTCTGACAAATGAGTATTGTGAGGTTATTAGGTGATGGTTTCTCCATTCCTCTATTGCCAATAGGCAGCTCTCCTAAAAATTAGGAAATGATATAATTATTTCTGTTTGTGCATAGTAACTCATTGTAATGTCAATATTATCAGATTTATATTAATGTTATACTGCTTAGAAATCATCCAAAAGATAATTAGCTCATAATATAGACCAAAACATGGTCATGTATCTGTATATATAGATATTATATATTTATAGTAAATATTATTGTTGTGACTTTGTGAAATTAATGTTTATTAAGCTGAGCCCTGGGGCATCACATGGTGGGCCACAGTTCAACAAAGGCCACAGGAAAATTGAAGTACAGAAGTTTATTATTCACAGGTCCTGGAGGAGGGGCCACATGGGGAGGTCAAGGCAGAGTGCAGGAGAGAGTAGCAGGACCTCAGGCACATGCCTTTATTAGGCCCATATGTGAAGTGCCTGGATTCCCTGGGCTGATTCATGCCAAAAAGAGAAGGGTTTTGGTAAGATTCAAAGGGGTCTTATCGAAGGGGTGATATGGGGTGATAAGGGGTGATAGGAGGCCAGGCAGACTGCTTACCACAAGAGTCCCATCAGGACCTCAAGCTGGTGTCCAGGGCATGCCTCCCTGGAGGGTTTGGTGTCAGTGTAAGGCCCCTCCAGGCGCTTGGCCACAGAAAAGGATGCTAAGAGAGCAGTATCCTGGAGTAGTTTAGAGAAATTCTCGGCAAAATAGAAAATTAAAACAATTAGATCTGGTCAACAGCCAGCTGCTTGTAAAATGTGCATCATTCCTATATTTTGGGGCACTGCTATGTGTCAGATCCTTTGTTAGCTCTGGGAATTCAAAAGTACATACAGCGTGGTCCCTGCTCCCGGAAGCTCATCGTGGATCTGCACAGATGATGTGGTCTTATTCTCAGAGGAGGAGTTTCAACAAAGAAGATTAAGGAAAGCTTCATGGAAGAGGTGGCCCTTCAGTGTGTTTGAGGAGCTGGCTGAGCTTTGAGCTGGCAGGAATGAGGGGAAGAGCATTTCCAGCAGAGGGGACAGCAGGCGCAGAGGCCCTTATAAAACTAGCTGTTTACAGGCTTCTCTAAAGACTTAAGTTTGGCCAAAGCAGATAACATTTTTGTCTTTTAAGACAAAAATCTTAAGGGTAAACATTATGCTCTTATCTGTTGCCACTGTGAGACCGGCCGGGCAATGTCTGTAATTTCCGAGAGATGAACTTTGAACTTACAAACTTGCCGTGGCTGTATTTCCTGATCGGGCCCATGTTTGATCATCTGCTCACGCCGGGAACCCCTTCCAGGGTTTTCACCGGACGTTGGCAGCCGCTCCTGCCACTGAGACCGTGAGAGCGTAACCCATGGATACCGTCATCATCAAACTCATTAATCCGTGTCATTTGTGTGTCGTTCACTCCATCCTCACTCACCACCCCTCCACTTTCAGAGCGGCCACCCGATGGAGGATTTTGAAGAACGGTTTGCCGCGGCCACCCCGGTAAGAATGAGAGGGCCCTTGCCTGGCAAGCTGTTTCGTGTCATTGTCCCGTCATTCATTTCATGCTCATAAGTCGTGCCTTGTGCTTACAGAACAGAAACCTGCCCGTGGACTTTGATGAGATTCTTGAGGCAACGAAGGTAAGGCCCCCAGGCTCGTACGTGAGGGTTGTCCTGGCCATTGCCATGCATCCCGAGCACCCTCACCCGCCGGCGTGGGGGCAGGCGCTCTGCGCTGCTCCCCTCCCGTGTTCACAGGATGATTCCTGGCGGGCCCTGCCCCGCGACAGGGTCAAATAGCAACAGTGTGCGTGTGTGTGCATGTGTGTGAAAGTGGGTGTGCTGGAGAGGAAGTGACACTCCTCCATTTCATTCAACAAATGCTTTTTCGAGCTCCTAACAGGTCCCAGGCATTCTGATAAATGGCTGGAGATGTAGCGGAGAGGAAGCTCATAGTATCACAGTGCAGCACTGCATCGCACAGGGCAGGGCAAGGTAGGGCAGGGCGGGGAAGGGTGGGGCCAGGTAGGGTAGCCTAGGGGGCGTAGGTGGCACGACAGTGTAGTGGGGACTCAGACACAGAAAGAGAATGCGTAAGTGCACCACTGGGAATAAAAGACATGCGGGACTGCTGCTCGGTCAGCAGGCCTGGACTAGACATACCGGCTTACCACCCGTAGTTACACAGATTGGCTGGCATACAGGCCAATGAATGTGATCTCCCCAAGTCCAGGGTGTTTGGCTGCAAATTAGAATCACCAGGGACACTTTTAAAGTTTGGGGTGCTAGGCTGCACTTCAAACCTGCTAATTCAGAATCTCCTGGGGTGTGAACAAGGTATCGGTATTTTCCCCAGGGGATTTCAGTATGCATCCAAGGTTGAGAACCACTGAAATAAAAGTATTATCTAAGCTGTCCTGGGTAGCGTGAGGGGGTACAGACTGAGTTAGGAAACATTTCCCAGGAGGAAGCAAAGCCCCCTAACTTGTGCGCTGAGGGATGGACGGAAAGGGAATGGGGGAAGGAACGAGTGTTCTACGTTGGAGGGAAAACATGTGCAAAGGCCCTGAGGTGGCCCTTCCTTTTATAGCCCTCATGTTTCTCGACTCCATGACTGCCCTGATTATGCCTAAAGGCCTCTCTTTCCATCGGGTAGCCAGCTCCTGAGAGTAGGAGCAGGAATGCACCTCATTCTTCCCTGTATCTCCTGCTCTTGGCACAGTAGCTGATGTACAGCAGGGACTCCATACTTTTCCCAAATGAAGGAGGTCCTGATGTGAAAACATAGGCAGTGGGCCTGTGAGAATGTGAATGTGATTTGGGGGGTCAGTCAAGGACATCTCAGCCTTCAGCAGTGGCGCCTTCAGGATTTCTCTAAGGAGGGGCCTAGGAGTCTAGATGCCATAGTCTAATTGCATGGGGACCCAGAGACTGACCTTGGAACAGCAGTTGTGTAACACCAGATATTCTTGTGAAAACATCACTTGTTCATATCAAAGAATGGCTAGAGAGGGATAGACCTGATAGAGATATTGAGGGCCACCCCCATCAACACCCCAGCTACCTCTCATCCCCCCTCTGGCTTTGGCCACTTCCAGTGTCACTCTGCTTAACCAGGGAAGTGCCCAGGGCCTAAAGAAGGGGGAGAATCTGCCATCACCAGTCACATCTCTCTTCACCTGAAGAGGTCCAACGTGCTAGTAATGGACAGGCAAGTAGGCACCTTGAGCCGGCCTTCCAGGTGACATCTACAGATGGATATGACTCATGGCCGACCTTTTAGGAACTGGACTTCTGGTTAGAGTACTGTGGAGCTGGGCTTCCACCAGGCCAGGTAGGAAGTTAACGAAGGCTCTGGGAAGTGATAGATAAACGAGGTGCTGCTGGGTCTGTGAGTCAAGTCCCGCTTCTGTTAGCTCACCTGTCAGAGGCAAGTCACTTAGCTCTTGGTCTCAGTTAGCTCACCTGCAAAATACAGGCAGTGAGAGAGACGCCTGTGCTGCTGACCTCCCGGGGCTCGGTGAGCATCAAACTTGATGACATTTTGCAAAGTGTACTGTAAACTGTAAAGTGTTTCACAAATGCGGATGGTTACTTTTCTTCTTTTCAGGCCTTTAAACAATTATGACAGTCTTATTGATGGAACATGGCTTATTAGGCTACACGTAAAGGCGCAGGGCTAACATGGGGAAGGAAGTTGTTAAAATAGACTTTATTCCAGATTCTCAGTCACATGTGATTATTAGAATTATTTTTAATTGTATGGCCTAAGAATCCATTTTTCCTATAAAATTTAATTTAACTCAAAATTCTATTTAAACAGCAAGTCCAGTGGGATGAAATAATCTATGTTTTATGTCTCTGTGTGTTGTTCTCATTTAATCCTCGAGTGAAAACCGTCAGGTCAGGCAGGGGTGAGTCTACATCTCAAGAATGAAGGTGATTTTGAAAGTTGTGTTTAAGGAGAAAATTAGCCAGAAAATGATATGTACGATGATAGTAGAAGTATGCCACGAGTTCAACACATTTGAAGTATAAATCATGTAACTTACTTCATTTTAATATTTTCCTTCACTGAAAGTAGTTGTGGACCATTTTAAAAGCATTGGGCTCCAATTACGAGGAAGCCCTGAAGCTTCATTTGAGTTAATGGGATTATTGCTTACATGAATTTGGGAGAGAGCCTAAAGGATTGGAATAGTTTCACCAAATAATATAAAATATGGAAACAAGCTAACGAAACAAGGAAGTATTTAAGCTCCAGCCAGATTTGGGAGAGCTCTGCACGCTGACCATTGCATTTCCATCCCGTAACCCTGGACTGTTATCATCTGGGAGAGAATCAGGTTAGTGAAGAGTGGACAGGAAAGGCTGTGAAATGAGAAATAAGCCAAGTCCCACCAGGACTTTGATGGTCTCCTGTCCTGCCTCTCCACCCCCACACTGGTTACAGCAAACTGCTTAGATGTCCACCTGCTCAGACGCCCACCTGCTCAGACGCCCACCTCCTGGGCAGTACCAGGCCTCTGCCCTTTTTGCTCATGTCTTTCTGGCTGCCTGGATTTCCCTTCCTCTTCTTGGTTGCCGGGCTGACTGCTCCTCTTCAGGATTCAGATCACGGCTATTTCTTTCAGAAACCCCTCATTAAGCTTCTTTGCCAAAAGCTAGCTGGGTCCTTCCTGGGCGCTCCCGCAGCACCCATAGAGACCTCTGTTGCCATTCCTGCCACATCACCTTGAAATTAGCTCTGTCTATAGATTGTCCCCACCAGACTATAAGCTCCCAGCAGGCAGGAACTTGGCATTTCTCATTACTGTGTTCACAGCACCCAGCACAGAGCCCAGCACCCAACACCTGTTCGGTGTATATGGAAGAAATGTCGCATCGTTGGGAAGGATATTAACATGCACAGGGACATGCTGTATGCCAGGCACCGTTTTTCCATCTGAAGGCTTACAGGGAAGAGTTGAAAGTGAGTTAGCCAGGCTGAGCTCCCTTCAGCCAAAAGAGCTTTTTGTACCTTTTAAACCAGGCTTAGCCAAACATCAAAGAAAGTCCTGCTATTAATGTCAATAAATCTGCAAAGGAGATATCATCACCTCTGTTTCCAGGTAAGGAAACTATAGCTCTGAGGAGTGGCAGAGACTGGAGGTGGTAGAACCCAAACATATGCCCAGGTGGGGGACCTTGTCCAGCTGCCAGAGCTCACTCATCAGTAGGAGAGAACATTTCTCTCTTCTCCATGAGCTGCGGAGATCTGGAATTCAAGTCCAGGAGTCCTGCATGGCAGGCAGGCAGGCGCTCCCTGTCCTTTCTATTGAGTGGTGTTTTTAGGTTCCCCCATGAGAAGTGTAAAATCCAAAGAGGAGCAGAGAGTGTTTTCCTCAGTGGGCAGGTTTGCACAGAGCATATGATTGTACACTTTACGTCAGGCATTGGCACCCTGGCCGTGGACTCCCCATGGTCTCTGAAGCAGGGAGAGCATGCAGGTTCATTTCTAAGTGTATCTTCAAAGGTTTCTTCCACGGCTGCGCTGGCGTCGCTCAGACACGCCTGTGTGATGGATGGGGAATGTGGATGATACGATGTCTGCAGCGATGGAGTTCCCAGGAATGATTAATAGCGTATACGCTGGGCTGTTTTTGATGCCCTTCCTGGTATTAAATGATATGTTTTCATTTCCTCCAACTACATTTTTTATTCTCAAGACAGACTCTTTCAGGAACTGTCATCTGACTGCATACTCCATGTGCAGAAAATTTAAGTCTTAGCCTGGTGACCTTGAGGCCACCTCTGTGAGGCTCAGTTTATTCATCTGTGGAAATGGGGATGCTGCTGCTTACCTCTCAGGGTCACTGTTATTGGGAGCGTGTACAGAGAAGTGGCCATGGAGTCTGTCTTACTATACTTAGCATGTGAAAGGCGTTTCATACATGTGAATACACACATGAAAGGAAAACCAGTGATGGGATTGCCTCCTTGCCTTAATCTCCTGGAGAAGAGAGACAGTGTCGGCATTAATGGTAAATACGTGTGAATGGTATTAGTATTGCTTATGGGAGGCGGCCAAGCCGAATCTCCTAGACTGAGCGCAGATAAACAGCCAGACACACTGAAGCAGGAATTGATCTGGCCGCATCCCAAATGTGGTCTTTAGGGTCATGAGGTATAGCAATGACCAACCGGGCTTATTGTTTACACAGATGTGTTGAGAAAGAAATACTGGTCCTCATAGGATGCTGTTTATCAAGCAGAGTCCAGCAGCAGCAGCAGTGTTCCTCATGGTGACATCATTATCTTTTATGTCTTTTCAGGCTGTGACCCAATTAGAACTTTTTGGGGACATGTCCACCCCTCCTGATATAACCTCTCCCCCCGTAAGTATGCACTGCCCTCTGAGCCCAGCATCCCTTCCCTTCCCTTCTTCAGTCTCCCAGGGCCAAGAATAGGGGCTTTGGGTAAGAGGCCTGCTGGTGGGTTTCAGCCCCAGCTCCTTCAAACTGCATGATTTGGGCAGAATAACTAGTAATTCTAAATCTCAATTTCCTAGGCTATTTTTTAAAAGGAGTTGTGATATAGGCTTCTGTTTGAGAAATAAATAAGACCGTGCGTTAGCAATTACAGATCACCTGGGGACTTGCTGTTACTCTGGGCAGTGGAGAGAGACATGAGTGTGATGTGGCCGCTGCCTGCAAGGAGCACATGGTCTAGCTGGGAATATTGGCAAGAAACTCAGCAGGACAACAGACAGGATGAGGTGTTTGACAGCTACCCAGTGCGCACTGCCAGGTGGTCAGCCCAGGAGAGGAAGCATCTTCTCCCCCACCCCTTCCTGCCCTTTCCTCTCTCCCTTCTTTCTTACCTTCCATCCTCTCTTCCCCCACCCCTTCCGAATGGCCTGCTAGCTTTACTGAGGACCCCCAGCTCCAGGTTCAGGTTCAGCCAGGGGTAGCTCAGTCATTGCCTGCAGGGAGACAGAGACTGCAGGAAGCCCTCATTTGAAAATGAAAAGGAGGAAAAAAGGTATGAAAACCAAAACCAAATAGAAACCCAGTGCTTTGCAAACTGGATGCATTCAAAGGCCACCCTGCAGCTACTGTGAACAACAGAACCAGCAAGAGATGGCCCCCTCAGCTCCGCCCCTCCACTCCCCACTCCCGGAGGAGGGTGGAGAGCCGCCAGCCGCAGCTGCACCAGCTGAAGCTGCGGGGAGGGGGCAGCTCCCCTGGGCGCTGCGCAGTTGTGCAAACCGAGGGATAGTGCCATGGTTCACTGGCGAGATGTGCCTCACAGAGAAAAGGCTGTAACCTCACCACTGAGGACAGATGGCACGGGACCCTGCTGCCCGCAGCTGCCGCCAGGGAATCTAGGCACAGCTGTTCTGCTCCCAACACCTGATGTCCAGAGCAGCCGTGAAGGAGGGGACAGCGGCTCCCGTCTCCAGGGAAGCTGGACAGCTCTAGCAAGTCTCATTCCCCCTCTCTCCCTGGGCGGAACAGCTGTGTCCTGGGCACTGGGAATCTCAGAACCTCGGCCTATGCACCTAGAAAAGCCCGAGGAGATCCTCTAACCTTCTCCCCTTCATTTTACAGATGTGCAGACTGAGTCCCGGAGAGGGCATGTCACTCGCCCAAGGTCACATAGGGGAAAGGAGAATGGCATTGATTGTGTTTAAAAGTGCTTAATGCAGCATCTCGTGGCTGTGTTTCTGGCCCTGGACCCAAGTGCAGTCCAAATGGGCATTTAATTATCCTCAGAACAAGGCCATTCTCCCCACACGCTGCTAGTCTACAAATGACCTCGTCTGATTGCCTTGGTTTCAGGATTAATTGCTTGCCCCAGTCTATCCCAACGAGGGGGGATAAGAATATTATGTCATCGAATAGACATACTCTGTAGGCAAAGGGCCTCTGTAAATAGGTGAGGAACTTTAAAAAGAAACTGCATACTGATGGTTTTAATCAGTACCCCGCACCTTACCAACAGCTCACGCAGCGGACCTTTCTGGAATTCCAGGCACTATGATTTACAGCTCAGGCTTTTTTGTTTCTAATCGTCTTCTTGAAAATATTTACTTCTTCTTGCAAGTGAGGATTCAGGCAAAATTCTGGAAAGCACTAGGATATAAAGACCTGTGTTCCAGTTGCTAAGCTTTATTTGTTCATTTAGTCAACAGCTATTTATTGGCCGTGTTTTAAGTGACAAGCCCTGAGCTGGCTGCACAGTAGTTCTGAGCGGTGTATGTCAGTTTGAACTGACCACCTCTAAAGGAGGAAAACCAGATATTGTGGAGTAATTTGAAGATTTGAAGGCCTGAAAACACCCCTGAGGGGTACGGGCTCAAAATAAACAGTCATGATATTGGCCTTCGCTTGCTGAGCAACTACTGTATGCCGCAGCATGGTGCTAAGTGATTTGAATACATGATCTCATTAATCCTCACAGCAGCTCTAGAAGTAGGTATCACTTTGCCCATTTTACAGATAATCTGTGTAACCAGCTCATGGTCTGCATACCACCTAAGTGGCCCAGACCCTGGCTTGCTTCTGCAGCACACACACAATTCCTGCACCTGCCGCCTCCCATCCTGATGATCGCCCGGCCAGGTCTCCCAGGAGCCTCACGCACCCTTCTCCTCTCTCTGTCTGACAGACTCCTGCAACTCCAGGTGATGCCTTTATCCCGTCTTCATCTCAGACGCTTCCAGCGAGTGCAGACATGTTTGGTTCTGTACCTTTCGGCACTGCTGCTGTACCCTCAGGTAAGCCCTGTTCCACCTGCTCCCCTTCCCGCGGAGAAGGGGTTGACTGGACCGGCTGCCAGATTATGCCAGAGCACCTGTGGGACCTTCATTCTCACACTGTAACTCTTCAGGTGACAGTGAGAAGCTGCCATGGGCGTTGGGGGTGGAGAGGGGGGCGCTGTTGACAAAGGTCTGGTATGCTACTGGCTGGAGTGCAGTGATGGCTTTCACCTGGAGTGGTCAAGATTCCAGGTCACTCAGGAGTCTAGCTTTAGGGAGCTTGGTGCACACACAGCCATGCAAGTCAATGCAAGTCCATTTCTTCGTGTCTGTCTCAGCCAGAGGAGAAAAGGTGGCAAGTAGGGAGATGGTGAGTCAGTTCTCCAAAGACCTCTTGAGATCTGATTGATAGACGTGATCTGCCTTGTTTGGTGGAGATTCAAGGAGGGGAAAGGTCCCCATACCAGAAACAGAAAGGACAGAGCAAACTGCTTAACAGTGAATTGGGAGGCTGATGGGACTCTTAGTGATTTGTAAAGTATTTGTTCTGTTTTCCAGATATTCTTTAAAATGCACACACTACTTTTACAACAGGGTAAAAATATATAGAGAATTGCAGATGAGTTACAAATTGGTGGGAGCTCAGGCATCTTGTTTCCATGGCATCAGGCACTCCATGTGGTCAGTCCACAGACTTGGACACCACCAAAGGTGGGATTCGTTCTGCTTTTACATGTAGGTGAGACTTAAAGACTCTTTTGCTTCCTTTAACTACATATTTGTAATTTGTAGCTTCATCTTTCTTTCTCTACTTTATTCTTATAAATAGGAAATTGAGTTTAAATATTCTAGAAGACAAATCTTGCATTTTTCTATAAATAATTACTTTTAATTACATACCGTTAGAAGCCAATTCTTGCTACCAAATATAAACTTCGTTGTTATTCAAAGTGAATTAAAAATTTAGACCCTGTTCTGAAATAGTCACACTTACTCCTCACGAGCCCAGGGATCACAATGAACTTTTTAGAAGCAGCAAAGTTCGGTCGCCACTGGGTCTGCTTATAATGTAGGAAATGCAAGTAGCCTAGAAATTTATTCAGTTGCTAAGTTTCCCAATTAAATCTATTTTATCCGCCTTTAAAATGGGGTAGCGGCAGTGAATAGTGTTCCTTACCTATAACGGATCTTTAAATCTCCTTGGGGATCGTGTGCGTCATTTCAAATAAGAATATATAACAGTTTTCCATCACAGATGCGCCACCTTCTGCGCTGTCAGCCTTGTGCTCAGAATACCGACGCTTTGTCATCATTATTTGATTTGTGAAGATCTGCTGGGATGGGCGACGGGAGCTCTAGGCACTAACCTCACTAATTCACAGGCGTGTTCATCCCACAGATACTGAGTGCCCGCTGTGTTCTAGGTTCAGTTCTAGGTGCCTAGGCTGTGTCGGTGAACACAGCAGACCCAGACCCTGCCTGCAGAGAGCTTACTTTCTAGTAGGGAGACAAAGAACAATATAAAAATAGCTTATGTTACATGTTAGGAAATGATAACTGGTATGGACAAAGAGAACATGTAGAGCAGGGTACAGGGGCTTTGGAGCAGGTAACAGGCAGGTATGCGTAGAGCCTGTGATCAGGAGGGGCTCCTGCAAAGATGAGACGTGAGCAGACTGGGAGTGGCGAGGGAGAGAGCCAAGAAGGCATCAGGGTTAGGAGTCCTCAGGCAGAGGAGCGATGACTTGCCCCCTGAGTCTCTGGCCCCTTCTCTGTAAGTGAGAGGGTGGGAAGAGATGCAGTTGCGCATGTCTTCCAGCCCTAACGTGATGAAAAGCACCTGAGGACCTGCCCGTGCCAGGCACGCACTGCTCTGGGCCTGTTCCCCAGCCTGTGCCAGGCGAGAGCTTTGAAGGCCTAGATTCTAATCTAGCTGGTTGACCAGCCGTGTTGCAAACTATGGACAAGCCATTTCCATACATCCAGATTTGGTTTCTTCAGCTGCTAAAAAAAAAAAAAAAGTGGATAGGTTACCTCCAAGCTTCCAAGTTTTAGAACATAAGTTTAAAATTAATTTTAATTAGCATATATTTGCTTTCTAACTCTATTTAAAATACAGTGAGGAACAAAACAAGACTTCAATTGGTGTTAAACTATCTTCCCCTTTTCTCCCTAAGTGGCCTTAAAAATCTCTGCAGCTATTGAATCTCTGTCTACCTGTCCCTAATTGCAGCGCCAGTGACAGGTGGACGGGCAGTGAAGAGGGGTATGCCGGACACTGGACAGGCCTTGGGAGGCTTTTGCAGCCAATGGGCTGGGTCTGAATCCTGGCTCAGCCATTTATTTGTAAGCGTTAGACCCTGGGCAAATTACTTCACCTGTCAGAGTCAGAGTTTATTCATCTTTATAACTGAATTAGAAATAATATTTACCTTGCAACAAAAGCATGAGGAGTAAATGAAAAGTTAAGTGCCCTGAAAAATGTTGGTATTTTGTAGATGCTTCATGTAGGAAATGCAGTTATTATTATTACTCCAATTTCTTCAATAGAAGAAGATATGTCTTGTCCTACCTATATTATTTTCCTTTATCTTCTTGGAATGTTTTTTTTTTTTAATGCACCTAATAAAGTTTAGGTCTTTGGCCTCCTGACTGCACATGGTGGAGCTGGCCTGGGGGCTTGGGGGCCTGGAGAACGCAGACTCCGTCACTAACCAGCTGTGTAATACTCTGCTCAATCTCTTCTGGGCCTCAGGAAACTTACCTGTAAAATGGGGATAGGGATTCCACCTCATGGAGCTGTTCTGAGGATTGCACGAGTTCATACACGTAGTAGAATATTTAAATCAGTGCCTGGCAGCGTTTCATGAGGAGGCACTCGCCCGATGCTTGCTACCTGTTTGGCAGGAGCCCTGGCTCTGCTACCCACGCTCTGTGTAGCTGCGTCACACCTCCCTCATGAAGCTGGAGCTTCTCTAAAACAGTAAGCTCCACTAGGGCAAGAATTTTTCTAACCATTTTGTTCTTCACTGCATCTCCAGACACTAAAACGGTGCTGGCCCCACTGGGAATATTTCTGAATGAATGAATCAGTCAGCCTATCTATCTATCTATCTATCTATCTATCTATCTATCTATCTATCTATCTATCTACCTATCAGTCAAAGGAAAGAATGTAGATAAGAGGCACCATGCAAGTTCTGTTTATGTTGGGGGAGTCCCTTTGTTTTCAGTGTTTTTCTTACATTTTAGTTTGATATTTTATCTTTTTGCAAATAGTGAGCATATCCTCACCTACCAGCATCTGGTTATAAATTGCAATTTGCAACATTTAAAAAAAATCTAACTGCAAGGCAGTAATGCAGATGTTTCCTCTCACCTCACAGCAAGGAGGTTTATGATTGATCTGAACTCCCTGGCATAAACAGATGCTCCCTGGCACCTCCTCCCTCCGCTGCTGAATGTTAATAAGCAAACAGTTACTAAGCTGTTATGTGGCTGCAGTGGCAGCCACCAAGTGGCTTCCTGTGTCCCTGTGCCTGGGGCCACTGCAGCCCTGCCCCTAAGGTGTCCCGTCAGGCATGTGCAATGCTGTGCAGCCAGAGAACCTTGGCTCGCAGGTCTGGGAGGAACCGAGGCTGCAGGAACCGCCCCCCATAGGAAAAGCAAGTGAGACCTGTAAGTCCTCAAACATGATACCCAATTACCCTGTGCTGCCTTTTTTCCTGTTGAATATTGTACTTTGGTCTGAAACAGATGGCATGAAGCCACAGAGACATGCTAATAACTCTCTCCAGAAAAGTGTGCACAGCCCATCTGTTGGTTCCTTGTAGAAAAAAAAAAAAAAATGATAAGGGAGGGGAAATCCCTGCCACCAACAGTAGATTCATCAGTGATCACAGCACTTACAAGTCTTGGCGTTTAGTTGTACACTTGGAAAAATGACCTATTCACCTTTATATTGAACCTTTCCCTGGTCTCAAGCATTTACGGAGCAGCTGATGTGTGCCCAAAACTGTGCTAGACGCAGAGAGGGGAGAGAGAGGGAGGAAGTAAAGGGTTTCTGCTAGCAGGTGGTTTCTGGTCTAATGAGGGAAGACAGAACAACCCGGCAATTACAAAGCAGTGTGACAAGTGCCATGAGAGAGATGAACACGGGGACTGTGGAAGCTCAGAAAAGGAGAACCAATGAGCCTAGAGGTCAGGGAAGGTATCCAGCAAAGGTGATGCTGACCTGAGTTTCAAGCAAATAAGGGGAAGCCACATGGAGAAGTAGGAGTTGACTTTCTAGGAAGATGGACCAGCAGAAGCAAGAGAGCAGGTTGAGCGTTGTTTGCAACAGTTGGAGGAAAAGGTGTCAGTGGGAATAAGAATTGAAGAGGTAGAGAGGGGCTGACCCCCCAAAGGCTAATAAGCCAAGCTAAGGTATCTGAACCTGATGCTCAAGAAAATGAAGCACTATATTTGCATTTTAGAACAGTCCTCTGGTGGCAACAAGGGGGGTGGAAGGGAAGCAAAGAAAAAATGGGCTGGGGGGAGGCTGAAGCCTTCCATCCATTCACAACCTGGACACCAGGGTAGGGGTGATTGAAAGACCCATGAGCAGCTCTCCACACTCAGACTCAGTGCTCTCTTTGTATAACAAATACTTGTATTATTATGAAATGAAACTCATAGAAAGAGTTCAAGCAGATGAGAAGGCACTAAGCCTGGCAAAAAGGAGAGGCAAGATTCAAACCGAGCTGTGCCTGGCTCTGGTCCTCTGCCCTTTCCGCTGAGACGCACTGGCTGTGGAGGCTGTGTGACGTCAGAAACCTTTACCTGTAGCAATGTTATCATCGCCCAGATGTCTGCCTGGCTTGCGCCCTCAGTGCAGCCTAGTTTCTGCTCACGAGCCGTCTCCTTAGAGAGGTTTCCTGACCGCTGCTCTAGAAGGTGGGATCCATGAAAGCAGGGACATCTGTCTAATTCGTCCTTGCAGCCCCAGCCCCTAGCACACAGCCTGACACTTAGGAGTTTGCTCGGTGCCTTTTTGCCAGTCACCTGCCTCCGTGAACTGCTCCTTCCTGGGATGCCTGACTCTGCTTCCTAACCCCTCCAGGTTATGTTGCGATGGGCGCCGTCCTCCCATCCTTCTGGGGCCAGCAGCCCCTCGTCCAACAGCAGATCGCCATGGGTGCTCAGCCACCAGTCGCTCAGGTGATGCCGGGGGCTCAGCCCATCGCATGGGGCCAGCCGGGTCTCTTCCCCGCCACTCAGCAGCCCTGGCCCACTGTGGCCGGGCAGTTTCCGCCAGCCGCCTTCATGCCCACACAAACTGTTATGCCTTTGCCAGCCGCCATGTTCCAAGGTCCCCTCACCCCCCTCGCGACCGTCCCAGCCACGGGGGACTCCGCCAGGTCAAGTCCACAGAGCGACAAGCCCAGGCAGAAAATGGGGAAAGAGATGTTCAAGGATTTCCAGATGGCCCAGCCTCCGCCCGTGCCCTCCCGCAAACCCGACCAACCCTCCCTCACCTGTACCTCAGAGGCCTTCTCCAGTTACTTCAGCAAGGTCGGGGTGGCGCAGGATACAGATGACTGTGATGACTTCGACATCTCCCAGTTGAACTTGACCCCTGTGACTTCTACCACGCCATCGACCAACTCACGTGAGTGCCCTTCCTCAGCCCAGGAGAGTGATGCCTGTGTCTGGGCTCAGAGAACTCATCTTAGTTACAGTCAACAGGACTCGTACATGCTACTCTCACCACTAATAACAGGCATAGCTACCAATTATTAGTACCAGTTATAACACATACCTCCCCACATGCTGTATATTTATTATTTTATTTCTGTACTCATATCCATGCCTGTGACAAGTTGCGTTAGAGCTATTTGACACATAGTGAAAGTGAGGCTCAAAGGCAAAGGGGACAAAGTGGTAGCATTGAACACGGGCCTGTTGTTTTTCTGCCACGTCACTCTGCCTCTTAGGTTTCTGTTCATTCGCTCATTCATTCATTCATTCATTCATTCATTCATTCATTCATTCATTTGTGTATATCCCAGCAGTGACACAGAGATTTTTGTATGGCTCACTGAAATAAAAATGAGTGGTGTGTGTGAATTAAAAATTTTTTAGGAACAAGGGTTAAAAATTAGAAAATTAAGATCAGGAGAGAACTTAGGGCAGAGACGCAGCAACCAGAAGGCCTCCTAAAACGGGTGCAGCTGAAGCCAGATTCTGACTCAGAGCTCAGGCCAGGCCGAGAGAAACAATGATGGCAGAGCAGGAAGCTCGGGCCTGCGAACCTGGCAGCGGCTTTGTCACCCACTAGTTTTGTGCCTACGCACAAGTCATTTTATTTCTATGAGCCTCGATTTCCTCACCTATCTTAGGCTCAGGGATATTAAAAGGGTTCAATGGTACCTGATTAAAGCATTACACAGTATACCCCACAGAGTTTGAAGTGGTTTTATTGTCATTATCATTGCGTATGGAGTGGTTTTGTGCAGAGTCCAAGGTTCTAATCTTGACTCCTCCACCGCAAGCTGTGTCTTTGGGAATGTGTGTGACTTCTCTTAACCTCAGCTGTGTCGCTGGTAAAATACATGATGAGCAGTGTGTCCCATTCCAGTTCTGATACTCAGTGGTTCTCGCCCAGCTCATTTTTCTACTGCAAACATCTGGGAAACCAGAACCGTGCAGCCAGTCAGAGTCCAGATACACTTGAACACACAAGTGCCTGGCTGGCACCGTTCGAGGAGGGTGTCTGGTGATCCTTCCTGTGCCTGGACAATGGACAAGGGGGAAAAAGGCTCATGGAACAATGAGTTTGGCATTTTCATTACTGTCACCAGTGACACAGATCACTGCTTGGCCAATACCATGAATTGTCAAAAAAATAATAATCTAGTGTTAACATAATTAGACAGTGTCATTATAATGAAATAAACACTGATTATTTCATTTGTGTGGACCAGCCCCTTCCTGGCCATTAAGAATGTGGGATACATAGAACAGACTGACAGCTGTCAGAGGGATGGGGGAGGGGGCTGGATGAAAGAAGGTGAAGGGATTGGCCAAAGAACACATATGCACAACCCATAGACACAGACAAGAGTGTGGTGATGGGCAGAGGGAAGGGAGGCGAGGTGGAGATGGGCAAAGGGGTGGGGGATGGGGACATCTGTAATTGTGCCAACAATAAAAATAAAGTTAAAAAAAGAAAAAAAGGTAGATTTTTTAAAAAAGAATGTGAGAGGATGAGCTAAATATGTACTAAGGATCTATTAAACTGTCCACCTGGTTTGGCCTGTGATTTGTCTCTCACACAGCCAGATCGTTAAGGTTTCAGTGGGGTACACATGTTGCAGCCAGACACTCACAGTATTTCCTGTCTTTTCATGGTTTCTGTGCAGCTCCAACCCCAGCCCCTAGACAGAGCTCTCCGTCCAAATCATCTGCATCCCATGCCAGTGATCCTACCACAGATGACATCTTCGAAGAGGGCTTTGAAAGCCCCAGCAAAAGTGAAGAGCAAGAAGCTGTAAGTGACGGGCTTACTCTTCTATTGCTTTTTCCTTAAATCAAAACTCTATACCCAAAATGGACAATGCACGAGGAAACCTACATAGAAAAGAACACTGGCTCAGACGCTTAAGTTCTAAAGGGGTTTCTAAGGGGCTTTATGTTCAAATGAGCGGCTGGAAAACATTGTCCTTTTATTAAGTCATTCTTACAAGTTCTCGAATTTGTGGGCATGGCATCACAAATTGCCGCCTAACTGAAGTCGCTGCCTCCATTAAAATAACCGATTATTTGTGTGCATGAAAGTGTGCCCAGCTGCCTTATGTTTTCAGTTGTGGAAAAGAAAAAAAAAAGTGTTATCTTCTTGTGTTCTAGCCTGATGGATCACAGGCCTCATCCAACAGTGATCCATTTGGGGAGCCCAGTGGGGAGCCCAGTGCTGATAATATAAGTCCACAGGCCGGTAGCTAGATAGCGCAGGTCTGGGTAGGTATCTGTCCTTTTATCTCCTTCATCCTTAAGCCATCTGCTTTCCCCTTTGCCTGTCCTTCACTTTGAATGTCACATCCCTGGTGTTTGTACCATCTCTCCTTGCCTAAGCGTATCCCTGATGTTAACATCATCTCTCCTTGCCGCGTGTCTGTTTGTTGCCGTATTTTTCCTAATGGATGCATGGCCTTTGACATATATTGGGAAGTAGGGGTAGGGGTGAGGAGTGGGGAATGGCCATATTATTTTATTTATGATATGTTTTCAGTGAGTGCTGATCACAGAATGAGGCATGGCCAGTACTGCTTAACGTGGATTCTGTTTCTGAAAGTATCAATTTCAAGAGGGACACATTCTGCCACCCTGATCAATTTTCAGTGAGATGTGATTCCGATGCTTTCATCTTTTAAGCAAAGTGTCACTGCATTTGCCCACCCTCCACAGACCTGAAGAGTTCACCAAGCAAACACACTGAGAAGTCAGACTAAGAAGCAAAAATAAGTAGTGCTTGAAATAAGACTGATTGAGACGGGAGATCATGGAAGCCCATTTTGTTTAGCCAGAAGGAGCCCCCGTCCCCTTCCAAAGGTGAAAGGGAAATTCAAAGCCCAAAGATGTGCAGCATTCGCCTCTGAGGCCCTGCTGTTTGCACCTGTGCTACAGCATGTGACTTGCCACCAGCCCACTTCAGATTCCATCAGCAGCTACTTTGAGAGAGGTGTCCTTACATTTACCACAAGTGGCTTTCGGTACTTGAATTTCAATACATCTGATTTGATCGAAAGAAAGAGTTGCTGATAAGCAAACCTTCTCAGGAGACAGAAGTACACCTTGTTACCCAGACATGATTTCTCAGGTCACTCTTGACAAGTGTGTTCAATTTTCAGATACTTTCCTTGCTTTCCATAAACTTGAGAGACTGCAAGGTCAGATTCTTCCTGTTTTAGCCCTGAACAGCATGATCAGAACCATTAAAAAAGCAAATAGTGTTCACCGTTCAAGTGTATTCTGAGGCTACCTTGGAATCATTCTCAGTTCATGTGTAAGTTATTTTGATGGTTATTGGAAGCTAAGACAGTGTTTCAAAAGTGCATTTTGTTAATAGAGCTCATGATCAAAGAACTTAATATACTGTCTATTTTGCCATGTTATGTCAATGCAGTCGCACATAATGACACTCCATGCCCTCCAAAACCATGAGCAGTCTTTGCAAGACTGATACCCATTTAAAGTATCAGTCTTGCAGAGCCCTTTGGGGAGCTGATGAATTAAAGGCAAAATCAATGTTCCAGGAAAGAGAAAAGTTGAAGAGCATGGGTGGGCTTCTTTGGGAAAACTCTCCAGGAGGTTTCTACCCCTTGCATATGTTTTATTTCATGTGCTCCATCTTGCCTTGAAAAATTTGATGAATGAACTAGAGGCAACGAGCCATTTATCAGATAACAGCAAACATCATCCTACAATGGAAGTTCTTCTAGAAAACAAAGATGACTTAACACCATTTGCAGATCAATGTATCAAACCCTCATATTTATGAGCCTGTTCAGCTTGAGACAGTCATTCAAGCTGAACTGTTTTGTGGGGCTCAGCCTGTTCTGCGTTTGCTGCTCCATCCAGAACCCCAAGCCATGGCTGAGTTGCAAATGGACGTAGCATGGTGTAGTGGGAAGAGCTCAGGATTTGGAACTTGAGTTCAAATTCTAGCTCAGCTACTTAAGAGTGGGAGGTCTTGGGCAAGAACCATAATTTCTTTTGAGTCTTAGCTTCTTCATCTGCTAGAAGGGGCTTATATTATCCATTACGTTAACTAAGACAGCGTAAGCTGAGTCTCTGGTGTGGAGGCAGACATTCAGTGCTCTGCTTAAAACTCAGCTTAAACATTCAGACAGTCTCTGGCGTGAGATTGTCCGAATTAAGAATCTGATGCTGCCCTTACTAGTTTTGTGACCCTGATGAGATTTTATAATAAGTCTCTGTCTTAGTTTGAAAAATAGGGATAAAAATAGTGCTGCCTCATAGGGTTATTGTTTGAACTACATGAGGTGATGTGTGTGGAGCTCTTAGCACCATGTCTGACACATAGCAAGCACCCAATAGATGTTAGCTGCCAACACCACCACCACCAATACAACCACCACCAACATCACCACCACCACCACTGGCATCGTCATATGTGCTCAATAAATGTAGGTTCCCACTACCTTGGATTATATACATTAGACCTGTGTTGAATAAATATTACCGTAAGGACTCAGGCCATTGGCTGGGAGATTTTGCTTTTTTCTCTCTATCGTCAGATAATTAATTTTTAATTTGCCTCAAAACAGTTTTGAAGTGGGGAAGAAAAGAAAAACCCACTTCTTAGTTGCCCTGTCCCATAATCAGGACGACCCTAGTTAGGGCCTCACAGGCCCCTTTTCACATCTAAAAAATGAGCAGTGTTATGTTTACATGTAAATCATAATAAGTAGCTCCCAGCTCCTAAGGAAGGCTGGACTATAATCTCAATGAAGCAATTTTCTTCCTTTGAAAGCTTAGCCTGGCATTTCACAATTGCCTATCAAGAATTGCATATCAGGAGTTGCATGCCAAGGGGCCGATGCCGGCCTTGCAGACATATCCCCTAGACACCCACAGGGAAGTCTACATGAGCCTTTCCAGGCCCCTCCATCAGCAGCAGAGCAAGCCACGTTTGCTCTTTCTGTCTCGTTCCATTCACCCATCCAACCAGCTGGAAATTTACTAACTGCTGTTTCTCAGTGCCTTTGCAGGCATTCGGAGAGGGATGGCACGTGAGGGTAGTTATGTTCCTGGTTTTATTTTCCCCTGTGCCTTCGTACAGTTGGAAAGCAAGAGTCCTGTCTTTCTTATCACCCTTACAACCATTATCTCCAGCTGGGTTTTTTTTTATTGTTAGAAATACCTGCATAATTCTGAGTAGGCAGGGGTGACATCTGTTGATAAGTTAAAGCGTGTTGCACCCAGTAAGAAGACATCGACAGGCTCAATCCTTGAAGG